>NC_140090.1:29460475-31860475 GCF_964237585.1 Gallinula chloropus | reverse complement strand
CATCGTCTCTCTGCCCTGGCTGTTGAGTGTGGCAAAAGAAAACAGCTTTCTGGGTTGAAAGTAATCGCAGTGAATATGCTTTTTAGTTTTCATCTGGTGTGACATCACTCTCCTGACCTGACAGAAGTAAAATTAGAGAAATGCAGTAATTGTAATGGACGCGACAAAGTGTTGTCCCAATGACTATTGACCCAAAAATAATCATCACATTCTCCTGTGAGAGGAAAATCTGCTTGCTAGTTTCAAATTGACATTTCTTCATAACCCTTGTAAAAGCTGTTTTAACACTTAGCAGAGACGGTTACATACTGTCTCTTTCTATTTTCAGCAGATGCTTTCTGTACTGCTCCTGATGATGGCTGCTTACGCAGCTGTAATGGCAGCAGCCTACTTTCTGTATTCCCATGTTTATAATAGTCTTATATATTGAGACTGCTGGTCTGCTTTTTCAGTTGCTGTTGATCTCTTCAATTACAGTCTGTTGTGTTGCAGTTTCTAGCACCTCTTTTAATTGACTCCCTTATTTCTTTAAAGTATGTGTTTGGGGTCTCAAGAAATGTAAACTTCTCCGCCCATTATTTTTCCTCTTTGAAGTGGAGCCAGTTATTTTGCCCCTGAAGACCGCATTTAGGCTTTCCCATAGGATATCTTGTGTTATTTCCATTTTCTTTGGTTTTGTTTGGAGGAGATCTTAGATTTTCTCTTTCATGTATTTAAATACTCATCTCCTGAAACTGATTTATTAAATTGCCTTGTGACATATGGCCAAGTGGCTACTTGCAAGGATGAAGACCTGTGAAAGAAATCTAGTTTACATCCTTGTGCTGAGAGCATGCCATGGTTTCTACAATCCGGGTAAGGTCTCCTGGTGAAAACCTTCACAGGCTGTAGATGAGCAGGTAACCTACAACCCTGCAGGCACACTGGGACAGTGTCTTTACAGTGCTGAAACTTAACCCTTGAGGGTGGTGGTGGCAGAATACCTTCCTACATCAGTCTTGCTACCTTTCTTGTCCAGGTTTGAGATTTCTCTTCTGGAAGTGTCTCCTGTCAGTTATTTTGACTCCTAGTGTGCATACACTCAGTGTAGCCAGGATGTCACTTTCCCTCAGCCATATCCATTGCGACTGCCCCAACTTCAGCATCTTCATGCTGGAAAAATCCCTCTCAAAACAGTCCCTCCCTTTCCACTGCCTACAACTTCAAGGTGGAGGGGCTGTACTGCAATGTTGACCTCGGAAGGTGTGTATTCAATATGATGGTGTTTGCAGTGACTTCCTTTCTGTATCACTGTAAAAACCTGTTTACTTCAGAAGTACTTTCAGAGTTGTCTCCTGTTGTGTAACTGAGTGTAAATCCAACAGCAAGACTTCAGTGAAATACTGACTTTGCCTGATGGACAAACGTGCTACTGGAATGTAGGAGATACATAAATTGTTCTCAGAAGTACCCTGTGATTTATTTAAAAATGAATGTAACCACTATTTCCCCTCTTAACCCGACTCAGCTAAGCATAAGTTCTTGACTTTTTTTTTATTTTCAAAATGTGCTTCAACTACTACTTTTGTTTGTATTTGAGTTATCTTCTGCAGTACAGAAGAAAATCAGTTGACCTTATCAGGAGAAGAAAACATAGAAAGAAAGAAGTCACTGTCATTCTGTTAGAATCCCAAGGTTCATAAAATACCTTGGTTGACTAAATGTATGGGTTTTTCAAAATCCAGGGAAGTCTGCATGAATAGTGGCTTTGGCCAGCTCTTCTGAATTGCCTGCAGTGCTTGGAGATCCGAATGTTGTCATGTTAATTGGTTCAAGGAGAGCAGTTACACTCAGTGCCTTAACACAGCTTCTGGTGTTGGTTTGAGCACGTCTCAACGCTGATTAAGTAACATCCAGATATCCACTTTAGCAAGATGTTATTGCTTGAGAGATGTGACTCATATCTACCTATTAATTTATCCATTTAGTAGAAACAGAAAAATAGTTGCACCTTTTTCAATCCCCAGGTTTTTTTTCCCTGATATCTAAATATCCCATGCCATCATTCTTGTCTATTGTGCTATTCACAGCCACAGTATTTCTGCTGAAGATGTCCATATATCCCATACCCTCATCCTTTTTTAGCAGTGTGGGATCAGCCAGCAGTTGCATTAGGGATGATGAAGGACTCTGAGGGGTTGCTAGGCTGTACTCAAAAAAAAAAAGAAAAAAAAAAAAGGAGTCTTGAGCTTGCTCATAGTAGATGTGTCCAGTACCTGGTCATAAGCACTCAGCGTGTCTGTGCCAACAAGCAAATATGTCCCAGACGAGCACTTGGAAAAAATAGCAAACTATAGCTTCAGGAGTCTTTTGATAAGCTTTTGCATTCAGAACTTGCCCTCCTCATATGCCATTTTATTCTGGATGACAGGCAGCCTAGGAATCCTGACAGATGTGCTGTTGCTACTTGAAATGTAATAGTTGAGAAGTCTTACTTCATGTGTACTTTTTAGAAAAGGGACCCTGTAGATGTGAAGGTAAGGTTATTTACCCATGTTTAAGATACATTTATTTCTTTTTTGTCATATTGTTTTAAACAACTTCAAACTTTGCCCAAATTCTCTGGTTTATGTGACTTTTCATACCGTTCTTTTAAAGGGCTCAGGACATGTTCCGTCAGGCAATGAAATTTCATAGTGTCGTCTTGGAAGTCCTTCCTGCATATAATCGAGAACAATACGAGAGGTCTGCTATTGGTTCACTTTTTCTGGATAACGAAGAAGGAGTTGCAAAAACAAAGATTCCACCTCCTGTTCATCCAAAGCCTGCTCTGAAAATAATTAATCCTTCTGGAGCAAGTAGCTTGGAGGCAGGTGTACAGGCAACACTACAACAAGCTAAGAGCCCCAACCTCCCGCGGCTGGTTAGAAAGCCGTCATCTCCCTCACTGTCCCCCCTTATGGGCTTTGGCAATAAAAAAAATGCAAAGAAAATAAAGATAGAACTGAAAAAAGGTAAGTCTTTTGAGATTATATTATTTCTGTGTCACACTCTCTGTATTGATAACTTTTAACTAAACTAGTGATATTAGAAGTACAAGCAAGTTATTTGCAGTTTAAAAGTTCCGCATCTTCCAAAAGGTAGATTATTCCAAAAGGTAAAAGAATGTTAACAGGAGTGTTACCAGCAATGTTCTCAATAATCAGCTTTCTCAGAAATCTTTGAATTGTTATCCAAACTTACTAACTTCTAAAACATCTCAGTTCCCAATGATGTGGACGGTATTTCTTGAGCAACATCTGATAGTAAGAGATGATTCAGCTTTTTCACAGCACAGAAGAAAAATTTCAACTGTCCACTGTTTACCTTTACTGTTTTTATTCATATCTGCTAGTTGATCAGAATGGTTATTGCGTTCTTTTAAAGATCTGTTTAAAAATATACTTGGCTCTTTTTCATGTTATCCAGGAAGCTGACCACAGATTTACCTGTTTTTCCCTTCTTTGTTTTCTACAAACCCTTTCTTCCCATCTGTATGCATTCAGCTGTCGGCAGGCTGATTTTGTGAGTGTATCTTTAATTGCTCCTCCATGCAGATGTCTGTCTTTGCATGGAGTAACAGGTTTATGCACATGTAGCAGAATGTGCTTAAGCAGATCCCAATTAGCATTTATTTTCTGTTTAATTTCTGTCTTTGATTTGGCTGAGAGTTAAATTTGATGCTAGAAGTGGCCCTTTAAAAAACTGTCTGAAACTTTATTCTTTTAACACATAAAGAAGGGAATCAAGCTGTCATTTCTTAATTTTTGTTATTTCTCAACTTAAATCACCCATTTTTACTTCTGAAATCTTCAGCTTTGCATTAACAAATCCTACTTCAGAATTTTCCCCATCTTAGACGCAGTGCTTTTGATTTTGAAGCAGTAACATGTATTTTTAGAAATGTCAGAGATGGGATATCTCTGAAAACTACCAGATGAGTAGCAAGCCTCAGTAAAAAACAATGAAATTGTGGACCCTACTAATCCTGATGATTTTTGTGGCTTATTAGCAGGTATTGCTTATATTGACTTTACCCACTAATTTTTTGTTAAAACGTGTATCCATTAACACTTGAGGCTGTTTATTTCCTGGTAGTAATCGACTTCAGTAATGGAAGCTTTAAAATATAACTTGTCCTTTCATAAAAGCATGTAGTCAGCAGTTTTTGCATTCACATCATGTGATTTTTTTTACTTTTCACAAAGTTTCATTAAAACCTGCTAAATTGTATTTATGCTCATAAATAAACAATTCTGATTACTCTGATTTGTTTCAAAGACTATTGACATTAATGTGACGGCTGATACTAAAACCACCTAGAGAAAAGGTAAATGCTTTAAAGTTAGGGTTCTTGCTTGTTTTGTTTTATTGTGGGCTGCCCAAAGGTTTTTCCATCTGTAGCTGATGCTGTGTTCTGACATTGAGAGAAGTCTTCTCTATACTGTGCAGAAAATAAGCTCATGTGTACAGCTTTTTGTTTGCCTTCTTTTTTTAACCCACTAACCTGAGTGAGTGCCTGTGATGTGCTACTGATGTTGTTTACTTACTTTGAAGGATCATCATTTGCTTGTTAAAATTTACATTGGGAATTCTTTCTCTGACCTTCTAGGTCCAGAAGGACTTGGTTTCACTGTGGTTACCAGAGACTCTTCAGTACATGGTCCTGGGCCGATTTTTGTGAAAAATATTTTACCAAAAGGTGCAGCAGTAAAAGATGGCCGTTTGCAGTCCGGAGACAGGATCCTGGAGGTCAGTATAAGTATCTGTTGGTTTTGCATTGCTGAGTTTCTTCTTCCTTTTTTCATTGCTGGTTTTGGCATGAGTATTTTGTCTCCTTATACATACTGCTGATGTATGGAATTAAAATTCTTGACCTTAATTAACAAAAAAAAGTGTCGTGGCAGTACTGTTTATCAACAAGTTTTTTATGCCATGATATGGGGAGGTGTGCTTTGCACAAGGGTCACGTGGGATGCTCGAACATCTTCGTTCTTAAAGCAGATAAATATATCAGGTTAGAAACTATCTCATGATCTAATAGGTTATTTCTACTTACAAACCTCAGCAAGCTCTTAAGGTTTAATAATGCATAGGCCTTGTTTTTATAATTTTCCTCTTCACAGTGTTTTCCAAGCTAATTAGGCTTCACAAACCGCCTGCAAGGTGGGCAAGTACTACAGACCTGCATGATGATGGAAATGAGGGGAATAAAGGTGAAGTGACTTGTGCAGGGGCAGGTGGGGGGAAGAAATGTGGGAGTTGGTAATTCTTTTTTGCTCTCTCAATGAATGACAGCAGTGTTTAGGTGAGGGGAAAATGACAAAAGATAGTCATACAGATATGACATCACCTGTTCTTTCTGTCTGGTAGGTGAATGGACGGGACATCACTGGCAGGACCCAGGAGGAACTTGTAGCCATGCTGAGGAGCACAAAGCAAGGGGAAACTGTCTGTCTGATTGTGGCTCGTCAGGAGGAGGCCTTTCTACCTCGAGAGCTGGTAAACGTGTTCTTTTGTCCCAAAGAGTGATACTGAAAAAAATTCCATGTTTTAAAACTATCCCGAGAAATAGAAATGAACTGCTGTTTGAGAAAGCCAGTGAAGGGTAACTGTATAAGGCTTGTGGTAGAGAAGTATTTCTACTTACATTTGATTTTGATAGATATTTGATTTTATCTACTTTAAATGCAATTCCATGCCATCAGATTTTTCATCCCCAAAATGACATCATAAGCATAACTCACAGGGGAATGCCGTAAATAAATCTTGTAACATGAGGTCAAGCATGACTGAAAATGGATTGTTGTCTTTCAGAAAAGCAAAAAACTTTAAACCAGAAGTTTAAAGTGCATGTAATGAGTCCTGCAGCTTTTCAGTAGCAAACTAGTAAGGGTGGCTGCCCCCAGGAGATGCGTCTCCAAAACCAGGTGTCAAACTGTGGGCAGCAGTGAGGAATAGAATTCTGTTGCACTCCTCACAGCTTTTGGAAGCAAGCTTTTCCTTAGCTGCTAGTCTTTGACTTAATAGGCTCTTGCATGTCTGAATTCATTCTATCTCAACTGCTTAGTTTTCACTTCTTGTTTAAATGCTGGCATGAAACTGCGTTTGCTTTTCTCCCACATACACTGTTGTAGTCCTCCTCTGTCTAAAAGTGCTATCTGATACATACTTGTTTCCCCTCAAAGAAGGTCATATCTTTGGTCGCCTCTTCCTTATCATGATTGATAGCTATACTTGACCTTTCATTAAGAAGTTCTCAGGATAAAGGAAGGCCAGCATTTCCTGCTTTTGTCTCGTTTTATCTCCTTTAAAGAACACAAATCGACTTCATCCTTCTCTTACGATGCCGCCTTCTTGCTTTTCCTTTTGCTTTAGACTGTTAGCAGGATCTTCTACAGAAATCCCCCATTGTGTTTCCTCACAAAACATTGCTAGCAGTTTTGTTCTCATTCCTTTGTTACCAGTTGGACCTTGTTGAGGTGAGGGTATCTGTTGCCTATGGTAGGATAAGAAACTGGGGGTGGAGTTCAGATTCTCTCACGTGAGCCTTTCCTATCATCTCACTTTTTCCTGTAGTAGAGAAATTGTGAAGTGTTTTAATAAAATTATTTTGTTTTAACTTTCCTTTTTTAATTGAGTAATATTTAAGAAGGATAATGGTATAATATTTTCAGCACTGTAATTGTGCATTCATTATGTGATTCCCAAAGAACCAAAGTTGGTCATTGTGTAATGCTCTGTTTAGTAAGCCCTGAGCTGTAGAGTCAGTGTGTGTGAATCAGAAGGAAATTTCCAAGTCTGAAAGCACTACGGTATCTGTTATATTTCAGATTTTTTTTTTTCTTCCACCAGCTCTTCTAAGTAAGAGCTTATTTTTTTGGAAAGGCTACCCATCAACAGTTCTGTCTTGTGGGGCGTTTTTAAGTTATAAAACACAGTACTTGAAAAATGTACTTTTGAAAAAAGTGTGCGTTCTTTTCTCTCTCCTGTGGACTCAACATTATATGTTATTCTTTATTGTCATATATCAAATTCTCTGTGAAATCGCTGTATCAGTGCGCAGATATAAAGGGCTGGGAAGAGTCTAAAACCTATTTATAATTTTTACCTGCCACAATTGCCTGCTATTAAATTCTAGCCCCTACAGCAAGGATTAACTACCCTTCAAAAGGTGACTTACTTATGACTGGCATGATTGAAATCCAGAAAGAAGCCACATTTATCCTGCTGGCTTGACCTTCGCTTAGATTGCTTTCTCTGCAAGAGTGTGATGCGCAAGTGATGTCCCTCCCTATAACAGTGTTGATATGTGAATTCTAATACTGTTCTGTGTTTCTTGTTATCCCAATTGAGTCCAATATAGCACAAATGTAAGTTACTGAAATGCATTAGAAAATTTTATGGAACCAGCCCTTTTAAATTAAAAAGCCTTTCAGTGACATCTGTTTGGTAGCTCACGGCAAAAGTGTGCATTACCATACCACTAAGCTACCAGATGTTGACGCCAACATGATGCTTGTTAGAATTCATGAGCTGTTCGAGAGTAGTCTCAGCAAAGATTAAGGAGGGGAAAAAAATTGTTTTAGCTTTTTTGGTTTTAGCTTTAGCCATGATATTATATTGGACTAATCCTCTGCTACCTCGAAAGTTACTGTGCTGTTTTGATCACAGAGAACAAAAAAGCCAGCGCTTTCAAAATGTTTGGCTTTGGAAGGAAAGGCAGTGGAGTATACAGCGGTTTTCGAGGACAGCTGTAACTGGATGCTCTGTGTAACATGCGTGCAGAGTTTACCTAAATACTTGGGGGTTTTGTTAATGCCTGGCAATAATAGGGTAATTACTTAATATCAGACTTGTTCTTGATTTGAGCAGTTCTCCAGGGATTGTAATTTGAGTAGCTGTTATCTTTAGATTCCCTGTTACCTGTTGAAAGGAAAAGGAGGAAGACAGCCTAGAGAATGTGCCCACTCCCCTCAGCTTTCTGTAGCAAAGATGCCTCTGGGACTTGAACCCACCGGAGACCACGCACAAAACCACTTCTGAGCCCGTTTCTCCACTACAACTGGACTCCCACCTTAATTTCTGAAACAATTTGATAACTGCGTGGGCAGGAAGAAAATAATATAAAAAAGTAGCAGCAGATGGCATTTGGTTGTGTGGATCTGTAATACTAGAATTTGAATTTAACTTCTAACAGAGCTGTGCATTGGAGAAAGCTTGGTCTCCCCATTATTTTCTCTTCAGTAAGCTGAAGAGCAGTTTTCTTACTGTGATCTGTACTGGTGAATGGCTAGCAAGTAGAAAAATAATATATATTGAGTAGAGAGAGATGTGATACAGGAGAGGGTGAATCAGTGTTGCAAACAGGCCTTAATAAATTATAGGGAATTGGGGCTTTGGTTACACTAGCCCATGCAGGTGTAGCTGTACTGCTACATTGTTTGCATGTTATGTGGCAATAAACTAGAAAAAACAATCTTTGTATTGTTGTTACTGCTTTAAAAAAAAAAATCTAATGAGAATTTTTTAATCAGATCAGTGAAGTAAAATCTGGACCAACCACAGGCTGTCCTTATCCAGTTAGCCAAATGTTCCCAGTAATTCCTGCCAGCTGTTGACAATGTAGCAGCTGAGTAAGGCACCGATTCCAAAACTCAGGGGAAGATCTTGATTCACTTAATTACCACAGTCTGCAGAGTGGTCATGATTAGTGCATTCTTTAAGGTGCATTTGGGTTTTAAACTGCGTAATAGTTTTCTAAGGGGATAGTGAATATTACAGACACGGACTTAGCTGAAAGGGTTTGGATTTTCCAGCCCTTATAAAGTAAATAGAATCCACATGGAACTGTGACTATCGCTCTGTTGTGTTTTGATCACGTGTATTTGTTGCATCTTGCTTTTTCTCCAGGAATAGTGTGTGATCTGAAGGTGCCGTTTCTTTTAAAAACATTACAATGATAACTTACTCCCCCTTTTCTCTCTTCACCTCCACAGTAGTAAAACAAGCAAAGGTGCTTCAATGAGAACAGCTCTGGCATAACCCATTCTGCCCCACAACTCTCTGCGATTCTTTATTCTTGTTGGTTTTCATGAGCCGCTAGGAGAGTGGAGATGATGCATGTCAGAGTGTGCCAGTTCTGCAATTGCCAGAAATAATACACCAGTGAAAATATTGTGATGTGTTTCTCTTTGTTAGAGTACACGCATAGTTGTAAGCTTTGCATAGACTTTGAGGTTTTTTTGTTTTCAAGATGGCTTTTACTTCCCAATTTCAACTGTAATCACTTTCTATGGTTTCTTGGCATATTCACCAATTCCTGAAGACTGGAGGAGGAAAGGGAGCAAACCAGTGTTTTTACAACAGTAACTAAAAGGTTAACCATGTATATTATGTAGCCAATGCAGCAGTTGATCTTTAACTCCGGGTCCTTTTCTTTTTTTTTTTTTTTTTTTTTACACATGTATTACGTACCATGGAAGGAAGCAGGATGAGAGGCAAGTTCAATTAAGGATTTTTTCAGTTTACCAGTTCTATGTTTCTGTCTTCCCCAGGTTAATTCCTTTCACTACCTTGAACATCCACCCTTGCAGGAGAACTTCTTGTTTACTTGGTTTTCCTCTTTTCGTTTTAATATTCAAAGCTTCCTTTCAATTGCTTCTTGATTTTTCTTACATGCAGGAAATAATAGGTGCCATTTCAGCCAAGACTTCACCATTTTTGAACCGGTTTTTGTAGGTCAAAGCAGCGATGCTAGTACTTAGCCAGAAATGGTCACAGAATGATTCCATCTCTACTCAAAGGGAAAAGATTCTGATGGGGAAAAATGTCAATACACATATATTGGATTTTAATAACATACACAAGATCAAGTTCTTGAATTCTTCTCCGTAATGAAAAAGAACAACATTGTGAATATATGTGGCACTTTTCATCTTGAATAATTTTACAAATATGTAGATTTTAAAAAGTCCTGTTTTGTTCCAAGAACATTTGAAAGAAAGTTTTAATTTGGGGCATGTAGATTCTCTTAATCTAGAATAGTTGAGAAATGAAGTGCAAGTTGTGTTTACCCAAATATATCCTATTAGAGTAAAAACATTTTGTAGTGTAGCCTCTCAAAGGTTTTCAGCTTTCATTATGTATTTCAGAACATAGTTACCAGTTCATTATAGTTTGCAATACTGGAAACCATCCACTGAGGTTTGCTAATTAGTTACCGTGCTCATTATAAAAGTCAGTAAGAGATGACTGTTTAGAAAGAAAATGACAGCTTTTTCTGTCACAGTGAACAGAGTGTGGCAAAAAGTATCCCTTTATTATCTTGGCTTTTGGTGGGACTCCCTAACTTACCAAAGTTGAATAAATTGCTTGAGTAATTTGTATATATTTAAAAAGTGGTTGTTTTCTAAATTTAAACTAGATCAAACAATTTTGCAATGGCAGAACAAACTCTCACATGCTGTGAAGCACCTATGTAACTTTGAACACAGAAAACATTTTAATGTGGTTTTCTGTGTGATAGTGGTAGTCGGCCTTTTCAAGGCTGTAGAGACCTTTTTGTATCTGGTCTGCTCTTGCTTCCTCTGTCAAGACCATCAAAGTGGTACCATCCAGCAATGATTTGCCACTCTTCCTATTTTCCAGCAAATACAAGAAATCTTAAAAGGGTGGTCTGAAAGCTCTGCCTGTAGCACTCATTGGCTGCAAGAACCTCTGATGGTGTTCTGCCTGCTGGTAAAGAAAAAGTTAGAGTGGAGACAAATAAGGAGAGAAAAGCATAATGTTACTCGTTCTGCGAAATACTGTGTCTGCTTACAGGATTTTACTACCCAAAACTGCAATGTTGAGGAACCCTACCAAGAGCACTGCAAAATTAAAACTGTTTACTTGATAGCATCGGTCTCAGCTCTGGTGTTGTCCAGAAGTGTTTGGCAGTCCACTGTAATCTGTGAAATCAGAAGTATGTATACATCAGAATAGAGCAATATAAAATCTGGCTTTTAACGGAAATTGTGTCTTCGTACACTTTTAGATGCGTTTATCCAGATTCACAGTATTTGTGTTTAATAAAATCAAAGTATTTTGGCAATTCTTAACCGGCAACTGTAGTACCTTGCCAGTTACAAGAGTCACCAGATTTACTCTGTATATCATACAAAATTTTTTTAAAGTGCCTGTGCCTTAGAATCCATGAAAAAGGTTTTCCTAGACCAGTTGAACCTCGAATGTGTGCATGTGCTGTTTGAAGTAGACATAAAATAATTACACGCTACTTATTGCTTAGTTTACCATCCCGTTAAAGCAGTAACCAAGAAATCAAGAGTGGGATGTATACATCAGTGTTGTGACCTGTTTGCTTAAAATATATTCTGAAATCATATAGTAACAGCAATCCTGAATTCGCCCTGAAAATACCGTGCAGTCTTCCATGTCCACGAGCGTTAAGGTTTTAGGATCTAAGTGGCAAGGAGTATGAATTCTACAAGGCTCCAGCCCAGTAGGGATTCAAAGCACATCGCTAACCCCCATACGTGGCATGAAAATGAGTGTTTTCACAGTGGAACATACCTTGATTGAGGACCAAACTAGGTTGTTCTCCTCCCTCTGTTTCCTGTAGTTATGTAACTTAAAAGGTTAAGTGCGACTGTATTTTTGAAAGTCAAAGAGCAGTGCCACACTGAATTACAAAACCCTTTTGCAAGGACAAACCATTTCCTTGAGTAAAACTTGGTGTGGGATCTCGATTTGGCACATCAGATAAACTGGAGAATCTCCTTTTTTGAAGCATCCTGTGACATCAAGTGGTAAACTGTGAAATGTGTTTTATCTGCCTTGGATGAAGAGCTGAATCTAGTTTTGTCAATTTTCAATGCTATAATTCCAAAGAGTCTACATAATTCAAACCAGAACCATTCTATCTAATATGACACAAATTTGCGGTGCACTGTGTTAATGTAAAAAGGATCCAAGTGCAGTATAATGCATCTCCACGGATTTGCTATTGGCTTTTTTGTCTTAGCATGATATGCCATTAGTGACCATTTAGTTTTTATTGCAGTACAGAATACAGATGATTTTAAAGAAAGCCATATGAAAACAACTATCAGAAGTGCTAAAGATGAATACACGCAGCAGTGACTTCAGTTATTTACTAGATTGTGACAATATTACAGCAGTGCGTTACCTTTGAGTATTATTTTCGAGAGCATTACTATAGATCTGTTGCAAAATAGAGCTTCTATTTTATAGTGAGTGAAATGACTGAGCTGTCAGCAAAGTATTTCTTAATTGTGGCTAAGCTCTGGGAAAATGAACATAGAGAATAGTGCAAATAAGGAGATACCTTCTTTTTCAAGCTTTTCTGCCAATAATAGTATTGTGATGCCACAATTTAAATTCTGCTCTTTAACTTTTACCATTTTTTTTCAGAAAATAATTGCAAAAGCATGTAAATGTCTTATTTCCTTCATAAGCCTTTGAAAATAACCCTCCTGGGTCTCTTGCCTTTTGCTCTCAGCTCTGAATAGCACTCCAGGGAGTTGGCATCTCTTATCAGAAATGAGCAGCCAGGCAAGGGGCAGCCAGCATATTGAGAGACCATAATAGTGTGTTGGTCAAGGGCATCAGACAGGTACTGAAAGGTCTCTTGTTGTGTTAAACAAATGCTGTTTCCTTCCTGGCTTAAGTGGGAGCTAATTTTTTTGTAAGCTTCTCGTTTGGCAGAAGAACAATAGGGATAAATAAGGCAACCTTTCTAGTGAGAGATATGCATTAGATTATCATAAATCCACAGATCAGAAGTGCCGTGGTCAGTGAGAACAGGCGTTTTAAGATTAAATAAAAGGACTAATTGAAAGCAGTGTCCCGTGGTAGACAGAGGATTGACACAGTATCCACTAGATACAGGCATGGCTAAATAGCAAGGGGAAAAATAGGAGGCAAGGTACTTTTTTCAAAGGTTGCGATTCTGTTTCTACTGATGACTGAGCAAGTTTTGTGTGTTGTGGGAATAAGAGAAGGCTAAAAGTATAGTCTATCTGTTCTTTAAAATACTAAGACTATTGTTATATGCCAGTAAAATTTTAGGTTTTTAATAATCCTTTATTGTAGCCATTTAATTAAGAAATATTAGACCTCAGGAATGGATGTACTTCTGAAAAATAAATAAAACCATGGGCAGAACATACATGTGATTAATTGATCCGGAGACTCTTAAATATTCCGTCTGTGTTGCTGAATGTTTAGTAAATATTAGGTATTTCTGCTCTCAAATCTAGCAAGCTCTGCATTCTCTCATCTTTGTATAAACTCTTCTTAACTTTTCCAGTCTGGTTTGTGGTGAATGTCAGCGAATGTCAGAATTGATTTTACTGAAGTTCCATGCAGGTGCCTTGGTAGATGAAAACGTTCCTGTCCTGATTTTCCATGCCTAGGGCTGGTACTCTCGTGGTGTGCTCTGTTCTGTTTAGTGGCTGAGTCTAGACAGCAGGTGGAAAGATTGCCTTTGAGACTTCTGAATGTTGCATTCTGGTCCAGCAGAAGCCATCTGGGGAAGAGAGGAGATTGTTGTCTTCCCCAAGCAGTTGAGAGCTCAGGAACTATCTAGAGTATTGGATGTTGCAACCAAAAGGGAGCTTTGCAGCAGGAGCTGATTGGCAGACTCCTGTCAATAGTGGAGAACAAACATCACCAGTTTGCAGAGGGGACTGGGAAGAAAGAGGTGTGTATCTGGAGGGGACTGTAGAGCTTGTGACAGCTGAGGAAGCCATTGCACGCTGACAAGCTAAGATTTACCAAAGCTGTAGGAGGGGCCTGCCCAACATGAATGATGTGAGCAGCAGAGATTGATTCCCCATCGCCCGCCCCAAGGGTTTGTTGGGGTTTTTTAATTTTAACTTTAACCTGGCTAGCTGTTAAGTATGTTTTATTATTACTTGAGAGTTTAAAATTCCTTTTGCTGTGTACCCGTCTTATAGGAAAAGTACAGGCCAAGTCATCTTACAGCTCTAGCCGTCTTGAGGCCTCATCACTTGGCTATCTGGACTTTGATTTATGTGAAGATTTCTCGTTTATCATAGTAGCATTCAGTGAGCTACCTATGTCTGCAGCAGGGAATAACGTCTGTGATATACTGTCATTTAATTCCTGGAGTGCCGAAGTGCGATACGTTTGTCTTGGAAAATACATGACACGATTGACTGGGTAATTTATAACATTAAACTGTGGGGTTTTCCTGGTCTAGAAACGTATTTGTTGCATCTCATTTCATTCATTCATTCTGGGGTTGAGTGAATTCAGATTCTAGGATGATCTTGAGGCGTAAAAAGTATTTCTAAAAGAATTCAAGATTTAGTATGTTGGGGACGACTTCCTTTACCAGCCCGTAGTGCAGCTGGTGATGGTGGTTGCTCTGTTGTGAAGTATTGATGTCGTGGGTATATGTTTTAACAATGTCAGGGAAAGAGGCAATGGGAATCCATCTCTGAGAGTCACTAGCAGCATTTAGAATTCATACCTGCAAATTCTAGGAACAGGGACCATCACCCATTTCACAAGTTACCCAAATGAAGCAGTTAATGGATGAGCTGTTAACTTGAGGATAGCTGGAGTTCTTTTGTCAGTGAAAAGGTATTCCCTGGGAGGAGCACTATCATCAGGATTATAATTTGAAAACATTTAACAAGCATACAATTAAATCGAGCCTCTAGGTACCTGTTTTTCTTCTTCTCTGTTGATTCTTACATTGTCCCAAGAAGAAATTTTTCAATCTTGTATTTGCACCAAAGATTCTTGATGTTACAGACTGACTACCAGGCATTTACTATCAAATGCGATACAGTGAGTAGTGAAGGAAAATTTTAAGGGAATGAAGACAGAGTTTACTTGGTGTCATAATGAATTCATGGTTGATTAGTAGATATGCATCTCGTTGCCCATCTCCTTGCCCTTGTCTTCCATTGCCCATCCCTGTTAAATCATTGAAATGTCGTTCACCCTCTCTCATGAGTAACAATTTTTTGATAGGCCTATTAAAGTTCAGCATTATTTTTAAATCAGCTTTTGCTGGATTTTAGGGTAAGGCTGAATATGAATAATGAAAAGGAGAAATTTTGAAGAGAATTTGATGAAGAAGAAACGCTTGTGAAGAACTTTAAGGTATACTGGAGAGTTTTTCAGTCATAGGTAAAAGCAACTGGGTTTTAAATTTAAATTAGCTAAGGTTTTTGTATGATATTATCTGTTTCCCAGAGAATTACAGCAAGGAAAATGGTAGTCCAATGTTACAGTTTCCCAACTGGGTGCTAAGGAAAATAGAGGAAACAAAATGCTGACAAGAATACTGTACTTGTTCGATGTCCTGCTGAAAACATCTTAATGTTTGATAGAGAACACAGTCAGGCTTGCAGACAGCTATGTGGTCAATGCTTAACAAGACCTAATGCATGGCACATTTATGTTAAAGGAAGTTGGGCAACATTCTAGAACATCAAACAACCCTGTTACTTTTTTCATTGGACTAAGTTGTACTGAAAACTATGTGTAATATCATTGTCTTAGTAAACATATAGTGGGATAGTTCTAGTGACCACCACCAAGTCAGTCTTTTTTTTCTCCAGATATCAAGGGCAAAGGTTTTCTTTGAGACTCACGAACATTTCCTTGCCTGCTATTTAAGTGAGATGTTTCTCTGGGGATTTTCTGATGTCAAAAATCCCTGCAAAGAAAAAGAGAAAAAATGCTACTGTACAGTGTTTTGAAGACTATTATTACATCCCCTTTTGGGCACATCCCCCCAAGGTTAACAAGGGAGTTAGATTGCTGTCCTCTGGAATCCATCCAGCTTGTTTCCTGAAGCCTTGAGTTGAGCACAGTACTGCTTTGGAGCCGTGCTGTGGAGAAGGGGGATGGTGTCCTGTCTCCTACAGTCACCACTGGTAACAGCACTGCCGAGGCCTTGGGCACAGCAGGGTGCCTGCAGCCGTGTGTCCCGGACAGGTCAGCAACAACAGCAAGGGGAACAATAGTTCAAATGAGAATGGTGATAATTGGAGCACTTGAGTCAAATTCAAGCACTCATCTACCTAGTTTATTTTCATATATTAGCTTCAGGGACATGCATAGATCCTTTGTCTTCAGTGTTTCACAAGTTCCTGTTAACAAATGCGTGAACTCCTTAGCCTGAAATTAATGTCCATTCTGGAGCCTAAAGTGGTCCAGGCAAGATGCTCCCAAGACAAGAAACTTAACCAAAAAAAGAGCATACTGTTTTTCTTGACAAAAATAACTACAGTTTTTCCTTGAAAGTTTTTCTTGTGAAATAATAGCCTTTGTACCAGGGATTACCTTCAGCCATCCCTACCAAAAACGTATCTGAAAGTGGCCAAATTCAGTATGTTTATGATGTCCAAGCTCATATTGAAGTAATGTTATAAAGCAGTTTGCCACTGCTCTGGTGAAGGTAGGCATGGGCACAGAGAGCTTTTATGTGTGGTGATAACCCCTCACTATGTTCCTTGTGGTTTTGTGACAGACAAACCCACAGTATCGACATACAGAAGGGGTAAGAGTTTGGTGCAGATGCAATGGATTGAAGCGGAAGAATATCAGCAGCTCACAGGAACTGACTGCTTGCTTAGGGGACCGTGAAAGTAAAATGAAATACTGTCCTGACAGACTGTGGGAGACTTCACATGTCTGGGACCTTGAGGAAAATTTCTTCTGGACAGGATGTGCAGGTAGCATAGAATTCTGATCCATGAGTTGTGAATCAGCTGATGAGGATATGTGAGTTTTCATAAACAAAAGACTGGGCAGAAAATCTTTACTCTCACACCCTGAGAGAGTCAAATGCAATATGTCGATGTCAGGCCAGTAATAGTGGGTGTTATCCTCACACTGATTCTTTTGAAGGAAGTCAGAGCAGGAGTGTTTACAAATTGTCCTTCTACATTGTTCACAGCAGTAAGTGTGAATTTGTAGGGTTTTGGGGGATTACATTCAGGATGTCTCTTTATCCACAGCAACGAAATAAAAGTGACAGATTTATAACTGAGAATTGTTTACCTCTGGTGAACAAAGACAACTGCACAAATGAGTAACGCAGGTACTGGAGATGAGTCCTGGCATCCAGACAGTTGTCAGTGTTGGTGCTATGTCATTTTTATTTTTGGCAGTTAGGCAAATTGTGTTGACTTAATATCATGTAGCTACATTCCAGAAAGAATTTGAGCAGGTGCACACTGGGATTGGTGTTTATAGTCCTAGCTCTCTGGCTCATGCAATTCTTCTCTAGCCAGTAGCTGCTTCTCATTAGTGAAAGGGCATCTGAAATAAATAGAAGTATATTTAGTGGTTACTGTTCCTTATTCTTTGTTGGTTTGGGTTATTAATTTCTGCTTAGTTCTGTGATTGTATTTTTGTTCATCAGACAGCATAATAGATGCGTATGTGGGACTACTCTGGCTGATGAGGAAACATCTGTATGGCTGGCACTTTGGCCAGCTGTGGCATTAATGCACCTTAGGCCCTGTAACAAATAAAAGACAGATTGGCCCAGCTACTGCACTCCTTGGCTGTGGCCTCAAATTGATATTTTAATGTAAAACTTTGGGGGCTGCTTTCAAGAGTGTCAGTAACCTTTTTTAACTTAGTCGTCTGTGTATTTCCTTTACAAAGCTTTTTTTGCTATTAGTTTTTAACAAAAAAATCGATAATGACCAAATGACAAGAAACATAAACTAATTGTTATACAGAAAAGGAAAAGTGGAATAAAATCAGATGTGAACCTCAAGGTCTTTTCCACTAATACCTTCCATGAGCACTTTATATTAGGTCTCCTTGCCCTAGTTTTATTTCTGTAACATACCAGGATAAATATTTCCGGTTAGAATTTGATTTTGTCTAATTTCATGATTCCAACCTGCTTAAAAAAAAAAGACAACCCAAAACCAAACAAACCAACCTGCCACCCCACAACATACAACCCTATAAAACCACAAGTACAGTATTCAGTAAAAGAAAGTTCTGTCTGATCTTCCCTAGCTATGGATACGTGGCAGTCTTGTAAAGAGCAGTTTGATCTAGGAAGAATTTTGGGATCAACCTATACCAGAAGGAAAAAACGCCAAACCTCTGTGGAACTGAAGTATGTACAAAGGGAGTTAGTACAGAATAAGCCACTGCTTTTTCAATTCTCACCCTCGCTTTTGTTACACCAACTTCCCTCTAAGGACAGGTTTAAGGGAAGGATAATTTTTTTAAGGATGAAACTCAATTTTCAGAGGGGAATAGGATTTAACAGTACAACTATCATTGCAGTTTGTGACCTGCATGTAAAGATGTTGAGAGTTTTATGGCTTACATTTTTAATGCAGCTGTGTTTAAAATAAATGTCTTTTTTATATTCTGCTGCAACATCAGTTTTATATCATGTGGAACTAAGCTGTTTTACCTTCTATTTAGGCATATTTCTAGATATCATTAAAAATAACATTTTAAGCCAGATCATGTGACAAAATGTCAGCTAAATGCATTGCTTGTTATAAGGTTGTTTTTTCAAGCTGCTTTCTGGAAAACAGAAATATTTCTTGTCACATGAACCCATGGTTACAACTAATTTATGTGTTGTCTCTGCCACCTTTTCACTCATGTTTTCATCCTTGTTTTCCCTAACAGAAAGGAGAGCCAAACTGCAGTATTCTGTCTCCGGAAACCACAGAGCAGCTGACCTTTGAGATTCCTCTGAATGATTCTGGCTCTGCTGGACTTGGTGTGAGCTTAAAAGGCAACAAATCTCGGGAGACTGGAGCTGATCTTGGGATTTTCATCAAATCTGTTATTCATGGTGGTGCTGCTTTTAAGGTATGAAGAAACACAACAGATGATGACTCCATTAGAATTCTGACATTCTTGTGTTTTAGTACTGAATTTCACTTGATAAGCATTCTAGGGACGAATACGTTTTTTATGCTTTGGGTTGGAAGAGCCCTTAAGGATCATCTAGTTCCAATCCCCTGTCATGGGCAGGGACACCCTTCACCAGACCAGGTGGCTCAAAGCCCCACCCAACCTGGCCTTGAACGCTTAGATGAACTGCAAATCTGCTCAGGTTTTGTCTCAAATTCAGATGTCGCGTGCAGTGGGGTTTGCTGCAAGGAAAGCAAATTGATGGAAAACTTGGGGGGCATTCAGGAATTGAGGAAGGGAAGAAGGCTTATGGGTATGTGGGTACAAGAGAGGCTGACTCCCAGCTTCCCGACAGAAGCGCATGGGAAAGTTTGTGTGCTGCTATGCTCAGTGACAGAGGAGGTAGAAATCTACACTTACTGTCTGCTTGCACTGCTTTTGGTCCTCCCACAGCAATATGGGCAGACAATCAAAAACAATCAAATGATGAACTCTTTTACAAAATTAGAAACTGACAATTCTGTGAGGCTCAGGATTATGTGTTTCAGTTTATTCTGTAAATAAAAAGCTATCTCATAGTTTTCTTTTTCTTTTATTCAAAATATTTGTTACCATTATAGTAAAATGCAATTTGGCTGGGCCTAGCAAGGTTACCAGTTGTTCCTGAGGTGGATTGAATGACTAATAATTAATGGGTAAATGAGAGTATGATGAATCGTTCTGTTCACTCTTAGGACTACACAAAGACTGTTGTACATTTTCATGTACAATTAAAATATTTATTACAAAATAATTATTTTAATTATTTTCTGATCTTTAGGATATCTGTTGACTCCGTTTCTTTCCCAAATAAAACTTCAAGAGGTAATTTTCTTGAAATTAGAAACAAAATTTTCATTTTTCAGGGCTAGTATGTTTAACTCTTGTGGATCCATGAAAGCTTTGTTTTACCTCAGCAGTTTCTTGTGGTTCTCTTTACTGTGAAAATACCTTTTAATTCAGTGTATGTAAATTCCTCTACAGACATCAGCCTGCTGAGTAAGACAATTCACAGCATTAAAACTTTCATGATCATCTATTTACAGCAGCTGGTAAACAGAAATAATCAAGGATTTGGCTTTGATGTGAATGTTTTATGCTTCCCTGCTTCTATTGTTTACCTGTCCTTGTCCCACAGTTATTTAAAAGCTGGGATCTTCTCAGGTATAACTGAGCCTGGTGCATGCAGTTCAGAACACTGTCTGTAGTTAACTCAGGGCTAAATGACAAGTGAGTAAGCTCATCTACTTAGTGTATATCAGAAATGAGTTAAGGCACGATTGACCAAATTAGGGCCAGATAAACTCAATTTCTGTGCATGTCTGCTACAGAGTACAAATTATTTTACTGGGAAAAGGAGGCTGGCCACTTTGCTTTCCCAGCTCCGTGTTCCCTGAGAAACTGTCCACACCAGTTGCAGTGACCGTGTATATCGCCATTAATGAACTCAGTGTTTTGAATAGCGGAGCTCATGGAGCCATATTCCAGCAGCATTAGTTGACTGGCTGCCTGACCTGTCACATCAGGGACGCATGAGACAACCCTTTCTAGCCCTGTGTGCTTACCATGCTCTCTTCTTCCATAGTTAACTCAGTTAATCTTGGCTTGAGAGGTCTCGGACTAATAAAACTTCTGTTTTCAGACCTAAGTAAACATGCAACAGGCATAATTAGTTATCATGGGGGGAAGATTATTTTGTCTTGTGGTAACCTGTGGTCCTGTGACCTGTTCTACCTCATTATAAGCCTTTCACAGAATCACAAGGTTGGAAAAGACCTTTGAAGATCATCAAGTCCAACCAATCCCATCTTAAGCTAAACCATATCCCTGAGTACCTCATCTACCCTTTTTTTTGAACACATCCAGGGAAGGCGACTCAACCCCCTCCCTGGGCAGCCTGTTCCAGGCCCTGACAGCTCTTTCAGTAAAAAAATTTTTTCTAATGTCCAATCTAAACCTGCCCTGGCACAGCTTCATGCCATTTCCCCTTGTCCTATCTCCTGTCACCTGGCTGAAAAGACCATCACCCACTGCTCTACAACTTCCCTTCAGGTAATTGTTGGTGGTGATAAGGTCTCCCCTCAGCCTCCTCTTCTCTGGGCTAAACAGCCGCAGCTCCCTCAGATGCTCCTCATAGGATTTGCCCTCCAGCCCCTTCACCAGCCTGGTTGCCCTTCTCTGAGCTCGCTCGAGGACCTTAATGTCCTTTTTATCGTGAGGAGCCCAGTTAGAACTCTGTAGTAATAGATCTGAGCATAGGCTTCAGAGCAATTGAGGTAGTAGCTGAGGCCCATGCTTGAACCAGAACAGTTCAGAGAATCTTTTCTGTGTGTTTTATAGAAGTGCTCACAGAATGCAGTCATTTTGGCAATGTTTTAAGAACCACAGCTTACTGTTGCATATGCATGGAGAAAAGCTGTCTTTCTCCTGTCTCTTTCTCTTATCTAATCAACTTCAGATAGAACAAAACATAATCAGTGGGTTTTAACAATTAATAAAATTTCTTGTATCAAGTTAAAAAGTGTGTACATATTTGTGCATAAATATTTAAATGTGTCTGTCCTTATTTTAAATGTCTTCTTGTAGCAGTTTTTTTAAAAGCCTTTCTTTCTAGCTGGAGCATTTTCCCATGCTATCCATTGTAACTCTTTGAAACAGAGTATTACGGATTTACATGCATTTGCTTTTCAGTGTACAAAGTTTTCTTGGGAAACCATCACAAGAAGATATCATAATACTCACTGACACTAGAATTTTCTCCCTATTTCTCACTGCTGCATTTGGAGTTTAAATTTGTCCTGATTTTGTGATACCATGCTACTATTAGAGGGAGCTTTGGCCCCCTCCTTTATGCAGTTAGTGTTTCCCCTTCAAAAGAAGGCATGCAATACATTGAAACATTAGTTTCACTGCTGAAGTGAACGCTTAGTCCTTCTAATGCTGTATAAAGGTTTGGAAGCCTTAAATTTCTTTCACCAGCGTGAAGAGTTACGTGTGAGATGCAGGCTCATACTGCAGCTGAGGATACAGGGTACTGTTATCCTTTATTGGTCTGAAGAGAGGACAATATTTTTTTAATGTTTTTCAGAATGTTAACACATTCATTTATCTCTTGTGTTAGTGGCATTGCAAAGCACAGTCAGTTGGAAAAAAAAAAAAACCAAAACAACCATAAGGGAAAATTGAAGTCTCTATACTTCTTGATTCTTCTTTTTTTTCCTTTTTTTTTTTTTTTTTTTGTCCTGGCTAAGGATTTTAGAAAATACCAGTGTATCTTACATGCTACAGTAAGATCCAGTGCCTATTTATTGTTCTTGCTAAGAACAAAGCATCATAGAATGTTTTATCATCACAGAATCTTTGAGGTTGGAAAAGACCTCTAACATCACAAAGTCAAACCATCAACCCAGCACCACTGTGTCTACTAAACCATGATCTGAAGTGCCATGTCTACACGTTTTTTGAACACCTTCAAGGATGGTGACTTCACCTCTCTGGGAAGCCTATTCCAATGATTGACAACCCTTTAAGTTAAGAAGTTTCTCTTAATAGCTAATCTAAACCTGTCCTGATGCAACTAGATGCCTTTTCCTCTTGTCTTATTGCTTGTTACTCGGTAGAAGATACCAATACCCACTTCACTACAACCAATCTCCTTTGGAGGTAATTGTAGAGAGTGACAAGGTCTCCCCTCAGCCTCCTCCTCTTCAGACTAAACACACCCAGTTCCCTCATTAAGTAAAATGCCTTAATGTCTTGGTTGGTATTCTAACACGGTATCCTGCAAGAATAAAAAGTTATTTTGCTGATGAAACTATTATGTCCCTCTTTAACCTCCTCCTATAATTTTTGGAGGTTTTTTTTTTTTAATCATCCCTAAGATAAAGAGGTTAGTAGAATACTTGATATTTGTAATTATTCAGAGCCTTTCATGTGAGGAAAGATAACATTTGACTGAGTTTAAATGCATCATCTTTCCCCAGAACTTTAGGGATTTCATCCTTGTTCATCTCAAGACATCTTGGTTTTTCACTTGTGATGTATTCCTGATGATCAGGTACTCGCTGCCTACTGCAGCTGAAATGTAGCAGAGCCATTATTAGAAATAACGAAGTATTTTCTCCGTGTGCATTTGTTCAAATCAAACACGGTGTAGCTTGAACCTCCGTGGGGCTTCTGAGTGCTGTTGCAGTAAACATTGCTTGTTGTGTGCAGTGGATGGGGAAATTGGATGATTCCACTAAATGCCATCAAGGAACTCCTCCCGAGACAAATGTCACTGATGTGTTCAGGGAAATAACTACATGTGCTTTGATTAAAAACATAAGTCCATGAAGAACATAGCATTATATCTCCCTGCTCTACTGTAAAAAGTCTTGTGAATGGCCATCTGAATATGGTAGCTGTGTGGTAGTAGGTTTTACCCCTTGCTGTGAATCTCCATAAAAGTATATATAAAAAAAGCAAGGATACAATAACTTTACCCTTTATTAGAATAGCTCACTTGTTGTTTCAGAGATGGCATTTGAAAACTGTTTTGCTGAAATGTTTTGCACACAACTAGTTAGGAAGGGCGAAGGGGATATTAAGAAGGCTGCTGGGGTTAGACTTCAGGAGTCACAATGGGAGTTGATGGTGGAAAAAGGTAAATACCAACAGCACAGTGGTGGACTTGGGGACGTTTTTCCACGTGAGAGTAGGGAAAATTCTGTGGATAGCCCTGAGTACTCCTCGGTGGAGCCACTGCTTGTGTCCCCTGTCAGAAATCTCACTGTGGGCTGTTGAGGATACCAACATCTGCTGCCCCACTAAAATGCCTTTACACAAATGCACATAGCATGGGGAACAAACAAGAAGAATTAGAGATCTTTGTGCGGTCGCAGGGCCAGGATCTCATTGCAATCACAGAGACTTGGTGGGACAACCTGGACAACTGGCACGCTGTCATGGATGGCTATGTGCTTTTTAGGAAAGACAGGCTAGGGAGGCGAGGTGGGGGAGTTGGTCTTTATGTGAGAGAGCACCTAGAATGTATTGAGCTCCACCTGAGGAAGGATGAACCATCTGTCGAGTGCTTGTGGGTTAAGATCAAGGGGCAAACTGATATGGGTGACATTGTTGTGGGATTGTGCTATAGGCCCCCTGATCAAGAGGAGCAGGTTGATAGCGCTTTCTATAAGCAGTTAGAAGTAGCCTCAAGATGCCGGGCACTGATCCTTATGGGGGACTTCAACTATCCAGATATTTGCTGGGCAAGCAACACGGCCAGTCGTATGCAGTCCAATTTCTGCGGTGTGTTGAAGACAATTTCCTGCTACAGATGGTGCAGGAGCCTACAAGGGGAGGGCAGGTGCTGGACCTTGTTTTCACTAACAAGGACGGGCTCGTTAGGGAAGTGAAGGTCGGGGGCAGCTTAGGACAAAGCGACCATGAAATGGTAGAGTTCAAGATCCTGGGTGGAAGAAGCAAGCCAAAAAGTAGGATAGCTACCCTGAATTTTGGAAAAGCTAACTTTGATCTCCTCCGCAACTTAATAGGGGCTATCCCGTGGGCTACACTGTTTGAAGGAATGGGAGCTTGTGAGAGCTGGCTATTATTCAAACAGTGCTTCTTCCAAGCACAGGAACGATGCATCCCTTTGAGCAAGAAATTGGGGAAGAGAGGCAGAAGACCTGCGTGGATGAACACGGAGCTATTGGGTAAACTCAAAGAGAAGCAGAAGATCTATGAATTGTGGAAAAAGGGTCTGAGCACCTGGGGAGAATACAGGAATGTGGTCAGGGCCTGTAGGGATGCAACTAGGAAGGCTAAAGCCCTCTTGGAAATGAAGCTGGCAAGGGACATAAAGGATAATAAAAAGGGGTTTTTTAGATAAGTGAATAGTAAGAGGATGACCAGGGATAATGTAGGTCCCTTGCTGAATGAGGAGGGTGTCCTGGTAACGGGGGATGCTGAGAAGGTGGAGATACGGAATGCTGCCTTTGCTTCGGTCTTCACTTCAAAGGCCCCCCGGGACCCACAGACACTGGATGAAAGTAGGACTGTTTGGGAAATGAAGAATTTCCCTCTGGTTGAGGTAGGGGAGGTCCAGGAGCAGCTCAAAGGGATTAATGCACACAAATCCATGGGCCCAGATGGGTTACATCCACGTGTGCTGAAGGAGCTGGTGGAGGTGATTGCTGAGCCGCTCTCTATCATCTTCAACAGTCTTGGAGAACAGGAGGAGTGCCTGAAGCCTGGAGGATAGCCAATGTCACTCCAGTCTTTAAAAAGGGCAAGAAGGAGGAACCTAGTAACTATAGGCCAGTCAGCCTCACCTCTGTCCCTGGAAACATAATGGAACAGCTTGTTCTGGATACCATCTCCAAGCAATTGGAAGAGAAGAAGGTCATGAGGAGTAGTCAGCATGGATTCACCAAGGGGAAATTGTGCTCGACCAATCTCATAGCCTTCTACGATCTCATGACAGGCTGGGTAGATGGAGGGAGAGCAGTGGATGTCATCTACCTTGACTTCAGCAAGTCCTTTGATACTGTCTCCCATGACATCCTGATAGCAAAGCTGAGGGAACAAGGGATAGATGAGTGGACAGTGAGGTGGGTTGAGAATTGGCTGTCGGACCGAGCCCAGAGGGTTGTGATTCGTGGAGCAGAATCTGACTGGAGGCCTGTTACTAGCAGTGTTCCCCAGGGCTCAGTGTTGGGTCCAGTCCTGTTTAATATCTTCATTGACGACCTTGATGAGGGAATAGCATCCACCCTCAGCAAGTACGCCGATGATACAAAGCTGGGAGGAGTGGCTGACACGTAGGACACTGCGCTGCCATCCAGAGAGACCTGGACATGCTGAGCAGTAAGAAACTGAATGAAGTTCAACAAAAGCAAGTGTAATGTCTTCACCTGGGAAGGAACAACTGTTTGTATCAGTACAGGCTGGGGGATGACCTGCAGGAGGAGAGCTCAGTGGAGAAGGACCTGGGGGTCCTGGTTGATGACAGGTTGACCATGAGCCAGCAGTGTGCCTCGGTGGCTAAGAGAGCCAATGGGATCCTGGGGTGCATCCAGAGGAGTATAGCCAGCAGGTCAAAGGAGGTGATCCTCCCCCTCTACTCTGCCCTGGTCAGGCCCCACCTGCAGTATTGTGTCCAGTTCTGGGCTCCATGGTATAAAAAGGACTGGGATCTCCTGGAGAGAGTCCAGAGAAGGGTTACAAAGATGATTAAGGGCCTGGAACATCTCCCCTATGAGGAAAGGCTGAGTAAGTTGGGACTGTTCAGCCTTGAGAAGAGAAGACTAAGGGGAGACCTAATTAAAGTCTATAATTATCTGAAGCAGGGGATGCAGGAGGAATTGGCCAGCCCCTTTTCAGTGGTCTGTGGGGATAGGACAAGGGGCAATGGCTGCAAGTTGGAGCACAGGAAGTTCCGCACCAACATGCGGAAGAACTTTTTCACAGTGAGGGTGAGGGAGCCCTGGGACAGGCTGCCCAGGGAGGTGGTGGAGTCTCCTTCTCTGGAGATACTCAAGACCCATCTGGACGCCTATCTGCACAATATGAGCTAGGGAGCTGCTTTGGCAGGGGGGTTGGACCCGATGATCTCTCAAGGTCCCTTCCAACCCCTACAATTCTG
Source organism: Gallinula chloropus (assembly GCF_964237585.1). Classification (NCBI taxonomy): domain Eukaryota; kingdom Metazoa; phylum Chordata; class Aves; order Gruiformes; family Rallidae; genus Gallinula; species Gallinula chloropus. Next base: position 31,833,876 of record NC_140090.1, on the reverse strand, counting down.
TGATTCTATGAAATGCCAAATGTTGTTTTTCTACTCGGAAGCCACAAAGAAACCTACCTTTCAGAGATGAAAGAAAAAAAAGTGTTAAAACAACATTTAGCTTGTTTTGAGCCAAGCAGATTGTCTTGCAGTTCAGGCTTCTAAACCAGGCCATAACACCCGTGATGTGAAAATCTGTGTTTGGAAACTGCTTGGGTAGTGGGATTTTTTTTTCAAATAGCAAAAGGTTTTTCTGTGAAATAACTTCTACCTGAGCATGTATGAAAGCAGAGTTCAGCTGTCTTCCAGACTACCTTGTACTTCTGACTTTTCAAGTGTAGTCAATCAACATTTATAAAGCATGCACACCTTTTTTCTTTGATCATAGTTGAAGTGTTGAAATGAAGTTAAATTTTGTGTTTAAATGGACCATGTAATAGAGTGGAAAGAAAGCAGTTGCATCAAAAGTTCCAAGTACAAAAGTATTGCAAAGCAAATTAAAAATCAGTCCCATTCAAAGCATCCTGAGGCTGCAGTGATTAAGTTATAAATATACATTGTATTCAGGATAGTTGCATAATCAACAAATGTAGTCGTGGTAAGATGCATTTGACAGTGTATTTGTATGTACTTCAGTAGGAAGCTTTAACAGTTATTTATACATGGGTCTTTATCAACGGAGAGGAAAAAGAGTAATCCCAGGAACCTGTGGGGCCATATTAGGAGAATACGAGGACCTGTAAAATTTCTGTCAAGTCTTACAGAAACACACAAAAGGGAAAGTCTTTTTTTCCTGAAACTCCTGTTGCCATGAATGGCTCCATTCATTTCATCAAATTTTGACAGAACACAAAGGAGTTAAAACACGTGCAAATAATAAAACTCTCTGTTCAAAAATGTTACTGCTTCTCTCCCTCAACTTCAGCATGTGTGATGGCATCATCTTGTGTGTAGAGAAAGGGTGGGCTTAACTTACTGACTTTGGCTATATGTAAGTTTATGTTGGCATGAAATATTCAGCAGAGGAGTGGGAGAGGTCTCGGTATCTTTGCCAAATGGCATTGCTGTTTTTTATCATCCATTCCCATATCATCTCCAGAAAAACCTCTTCATTTTCATTCGCTGACTCATCCCAATTCTGTCCTGCTTGTCCCTCCCAGTTTACTTTTTATTGTGGTGTATGCCGTTGTTCTGCAGCTCTGTGACTATTCGTACTCTGCTGTGGTAATGATGATACCCAGTTCCAACAAAAATAACACTTGGGAAAGCTGGGTTTGTCCCAGCTACTGTAACTCAGTTGAACACAAATGACTTCGACTTGGCAGCAATAGCTGAATAGTTAATTGAACAACTTACTGATAGGAAAAATAAAAATGGAAAAGTATATATATTTTGGATTACTCAGATGCATGAAAGATGTAAACAGCTCGGACGAGTGCCTTATGAAGAGTATGCAATGAGCCTATGAATGAATTGGATTCATTTTAACCAAGCAATGTATTTCTTATGCAAGTTCTTCCCCTGCTATTCTTTCTTCATTGCCCTTCTATACTGGATGACTTCGTTTCTCTCTTTCTCTTCCTTCTTTGTGGTCTGATGCCAACCTGATAATTGTGAACTTGACAAGCTTTAAAAGAAACTCTTGTTGCTTAATTAAATAGACCTTATTTTCTTGTTAAAAAGAGAAAAGTCCATGGCACATGCTTTTATGAACAGAATTATGTCACAGATAATAATGAGAACTGCAATAGGGACTCTGAAATCACAAAATAACAGTGTCCACACCTGCAAATGTCAGTTAACCTCGGCAATGAAATGGAAAGACTTTTTTCAAAGTACAGGCTACTTGATAGGGCTTAACCCTGGTTTTGGTTTTTGGCAACAGGTTTGGATGTTAAAATGCACGGATGACATAAATTAAAATAAGGATGCTTAAATCTTAATGACCATTCCGAACGAAGAACACTGGCCTATATGTTGGCGTGGTAATTGTGACAAAATAGATGACAGCGAGACAAAATTTTGGGAGCTGTTTCTTACCAGACTCCAATAGCAGAAAACAGTGCACAGAAAGTCTGTTGCAGGACTCCTTTGTGGTTGCATTGCATATGCTAACAGCTGTCCTTGTAACTAACCAAAAGTTCCTTTTCCTGTTTTCTTACGATAATACAGATTAAATTGCACATGCAAGAAAAACAGCATGTGCATGTACCCGTCATTTATAATTGCCCTACTCTTCCCACAGTGGAGGAAGAAAACTGGTCAATTAATGCACACCAACATTTTTCTTTTTAAGGACCCTGTGTCTTAAACTTTAGAAAGCAGTGTCAATTGTCTGCATCTTTCTTTCCTTACGTAGCATCTCTGCCTAAAATTTATTTTAAAAGTAAGAAATTGTTTTTATTTTTGTTTGTAGGACGGTCGGTTGCGAGTCAATGATCAGCTTGTTGCAGTAAATGGGGAGTCACTTCTGGGCAAGTCTAATCACGAGGCTATGGAAACACTGAGGCGCTCCATGTCCATGGAGGGGAACCTTCGTGGGAGGATCCAGCTGGTAGTTCTCCGGAGGCTAGAGGTGCAGACAGAGGTGAAGCAGTAAATGCATTTATTAGATGAATGTCTTTCCAGTCCTAGTGTTTTTGCATACAAGAGGTGACACCTAAAGGCTTGGTCCCAGAGACCTGTGCCTGACAGAGTGAATTCTTTACTTCCTGGAGTTAGGATTCACACATATCTGGTTGATATTCTCCTGGTATCACACTTCCTGTTGAGACCAAGCTAAAAGTTGGCTCTAATTTGAAAAAGATTAAGACCATAGAAAATGCGGTCACAGAAAGGGTTAATGTAGAATTGTGCTGATGTAGTTTTCACTATCTGCTGTCTCCTGAAGGTAATCACTGGGATACAGACAATTTGAATTCTGATGATTTCATTCATCATCATGATCAGGGGCCTTAATGTCTTAGTGTGGCTTGGATTTTGCTTCAACTTTTTTTTTTCATTTTCACTAGTATTTAAATTCACTTCACCTGTGTGTGTGTTGTCCTGGTCCTGTACCTCCACCTTTTTTTCTTCTTCCTTTTTTTGACCTTCAAGAAATTAATATTTACCCTGTTCAGATGAAGGACACCTTTTCAGGATAGGTTTCTGAGGAGATTAATACAAAACTGAGAAAAGCATGAGAAAGGTAAAAAAGTAAGAGAAGAAAGAAATTTTATTGACTGTGTTTTCTAGACCTTATAAATTGATGTTTGCCAACTGTGTCTTATTTTGAAAAGGATCAGTTTTATGATCTCTCTTGCTCCCTCTTATGTATGTGTGCATGCACATATGTACACTCTTTCTTCATCTTTACATGGTTAATGTGTATGTTTGTATCCTGGCTGTCCTTAATACTCTTTTTAATTTTGAGCCTTGAGTAAACATTTTAATAGTTTTTCAACATTTCCACAGTTCCTTAAAATAAAAATACATACAAGGAGGTTTGTGATATGGAAGGTTGTAGTCAATCTCATTATAGAATTCCATGAGATGATTTCAAGCTTCTTATTTAATAAGCATTGCTGGAGCATTTTAAAATGCTAAGAACAATTATGTTCATGGTTTTAATTGCATAAAATATCAGAGGGGGAAGAGAATGCATGGATCTTTAGTATAATTAACTCTTAATATTTTCCTTTGTAATTTTCTATTTTGTTTACTATCAACATTGATTGAGAAATAGACATACAAGTGTATTACACTCTGAACATGATGCTCTAACTTTGCTGGGAGGACACTTTGCAAAAACCTCATTGACATCAATCATGCAAAGAAAATGTGGAAAATACTCATTAACAGTTCTGGAGTATGTTAGAGCAAAACCCGTTTTTGCTTTCCTTTTCAATACAGCATGGCATTATGTTGTAAGGAAGGAATTTACAGTTGTGACATAAGATAGCTCACCTTCAAATAATGTTCACTTCTGCCAAGTTTTCTTCATTTAACAAAGCCAAAATTTAAAAACCAGACCACTTCCAGTCAAACAGCAGCTTGACCTAATAGAAGTATGAGGTTGCTTTTTTAATAGTTAAGTGTATAGTTTTGTGTATTATCCAGATACATGAAAGAGGTAAGTAATCTTGACTCATGCCCTATGAAGAATGCATAATGAGGTCTTGATTGAATCAAATTCATTTTAGACAGGAATTAATTTTTATAGGGTAGTCTTTAGGTTCAATTGTAATTCCATTTGAGTCTGGAGACCACAGCAGAAATAGGCTGTTGCCCATTCTTTCCCTTCCCCAAAACAGCTTCCTGAGTATAGCATCTCAGCTTGGTAGAAGAATATGTTTAGAAATGCATTATTGTTTTTATTGGTCAGGACACTTAATGGAAGTCTTCCATGACAGCTATGTTTTAAAAGCTGAATGCTCTGATTAGGCTGGTTACTGATCAGTTGTTGGGATATTGATTGTGTCATTTATCAAAGAGCTGGAAAAGCAGATTTGTTGTTGCAGTTTATTTAAGGCTCCCTATCCCACTGGATACAAGACCCCAGTGTAATCATAGTTAGGATGTTGCAAGGTTTAATTTAGTTACCAGTATCTGTGAGAAAGTAGTAAATGTGGACCTTGTGATATAAAGAATGTTCTGTAAAATAAAGAATTTCCACTAATGAGAATAATCATAAATGTCAGTGGCTGTGTGGGGTGTGTGTGGTTCTGTCTGGAGGTTCAAAATAACCTTTTCAAGTGGCTCATGCTCAACTGAGAAAGAGTAGAGCATGTTGCATGTGTTGCCTGTCCACTGAGACTTTGGGGCCAGGTTGTCACCTTGAGCATCTGAGTATTGATTTGTGTTCTGAGGTGCATTTTCGGACGTTGGGGTTTTTTTCTTGTTATTATCCTGTATTTTTTTTATTATTTTATTACCATTTATTATTATTACTACTATTATTATTAAGCTTGAAAGGCAAGTTGCAAAGTGATGTAACATGCTGTCCTTTCTTACGTGTTGGTTTGTAGGCAACCACTTGCCAACGCATTAAACCTCTCTCATCATTTTGCAAGCCATTTGTATGGGTTAGCTACAAGCATTTCTGCTGTAGACGTGACCATGAAACTTAAGGAATGATATATTTAGTGTAACGTTGGCTGGCATAATGAATATGTACTTCAAAAATAGAAGCCAGTTGGAGGCCTCTTCAAAAAACAGATACAGAATCACAGAAACTGTAAAGGTTATTTTGAAAACTAGCCATAATATTCCCCTCTGTGGGTTTTCTGTTTTCCCTGAATAACAAGTACAGAAACGTCTTTCTGGGTCTGTCCCAGTTTTAGAAACTGTGATAATTTTTTTCCCCCTCCCTTTTTTCTTTCGAGCAACTGCTCAGGAGAATAAATTAGGCGACGTGGCATGTATGGCAGGGGGAGAGATGTCTCGAAAGAAAAGCTGACTAGAGGTGTGACAGGAGTTTGTTTAGCTGCTAGCCAGAAGACCTGCGTTTGGGAGTTTGGGTGTAACTCCTTACTTGCAAAGCTGCGCTAGTGTGTGATCATCGGAACATATGCACTCAGTCTCTGAGAGAAGGGAACCAGCTGGCTGGCAGAAAAATACCATTGGCATTGCCCGTGTTCTTGTGTTGACAATGTCACAAGCTGCCCTCCCAGATGGAGAATTTGAATGAAGCCAGTTGTGGGTCATAAAAAAAAAAAAAAATTCTTTGTTTTTATGCATCATTCTTAATGATTGTTACTGCTTAGGTAGTGTCTGTCTTAATGGTCAGCAAAACCAAATAGTCGTTTTGAAGATGTCTTTCACGTTTCTCATCTGAAAGAAGCAACATACAGTGAACGTCATGCTGTATTTGAGGCTGGCTGTAGTGATGGCTGCTGCTTCTGCATTGTTGAACGTTTCATTTTCTGTTATAATGTGTGGTGCTCTTTTTCCCTTAGGAGCGCTCAGACCAGGGAGTCTTTCAGAAATCTGCCTTTGACGGGAATCACAACTTCACAGCTGTTTCCCGACGCAACGATACTGGTCTCCAGCAGTTTGTAACGTGCAGCCCTCAGGAAAGGAAAAAAGGTAGTCTCCACATATCTATCTTTGTGCTAAAAGGAAATGCTTTGTGGGTTTTTTTTTTCTTTAAATCTACAGCCACTAGAAAAGCAGTTAATTAGAGTAGGTGCACACTATGTTACTTCGAGGCTTGAAGATCCAGCGAGGGTGGGAGAGCTGACTCAGAAGTTGTGAATTAGATTCCTGGCACAAATTCCAGTTGAAGTAACAGTTTCTAGCTCGCTGCCCCAACACGTAAGGTTGGATAAAAAACAAATGATGAGTGCAAAATATATGTTGTCAAAATGTTTATTTTCTATATATCTTTAATGAGGGCGGTGATTTTTGTATCAAATTCTTAGATTATGACCCAGGTTGTTATAAACTACATGAATTTATAGAGAAGCATGACATGCCTAAAGTATGCTTGCTTATTTCAGACTTGAAAGGTAAAATTTGTTTAAGGCTTAGAAACGTTCCCTTATTTTACAAATTGGAATTCTATTAATGAACTCATTAAAAATTACGTAGATGAGTACATTGTACACAGAAAACCTACATGTATGAACATATGAAAGCATGTAAATAAGAGCTTTTAAGACCAGTTATTTTTCTGTCTTTTTCACTTCTGATGACATACTAATTTGCACTTGACTCAGCAAGATTATAGTTATTTGAAAAGTTTAAGTATTCAAGATGGTCTTGACCCCTATCCTTTTAAGTGTGTTCTTATCCTTCAAGCCAAGCACATACTAAAATGCATTCCACCAGGAAAAAAAGATATTCTTTGTAGTTGAATTATGTGTGATTTTTCCCACCTCCCTAGACAACTGAAGAATCTGGGTGGCCTGCAGAAAGTAGTTTCATAGGCTGGTGTGGTGACTCTGTGGGGTACTTTTAACCAAAACCAGAGTCCATATCTGTAAAGCTCAAGAGAAATTCCCATATAGTTTAGGGATGAGTCATTTGTGTTGATGTACTTTGAAAATGTGACTCCAGCCAAATTGATACTCAAGCATTGAAATAGTCAGAGATCAGATCTTTTCATTTAGATCTACCTTGTATTTCTATTCTATGGAGTTTATACTGATTCTGTAGTTACAGGAGAAAAGGGTCATCTTTGGACCTAGCCTCCCCAGTAGAGTTAGCCATTGCCAAAGGATCAGAAAGCAGCAAATAACCTTTAAACCCTTCCTTAAATACACAAGCAACTGCTCTGGAGCTATTGATACAGGTGAATGGTAACAGGCAACTTGTCTCTTAAAGTTCAAAACAAAATATGTGGAAGGGCTGTACTTTCAGATAAGGATTTACCAACTCTGATCCACAAAGCAGGATGGCTAGCTTGCAACTCAGTCACAAAATCTCTTTGACTAGAAATCTTTTTAATTAAAGAATGATGATATGAAGGCATTATAGCAAAACAACTGATCGTGTGTGTTGCCTGTGGAAAGAATCCTCTGGAGTGCTACTGAGGGCTATTGTCAGGGAGGGTCTGGCATGGCTATGAGTTCCCAGCTGTGGCCTGGGAGCAGCTTGGAATTGAAGTCAGTGGTTACTAGATGATAAAGACATCTAGCACTTAGTAGAAGGATCACTGTATTGCAATTTCGATGAAGATTTGACATTTGATGAATAAAATTTAAGAGATCACATTGGAGAACTGCAGAGGCGCTTTTCAGCATCAGTATGTCTGCAGTAGGGCTCTGATCTGACCTTTTCTTGGTAAAAGACACTTTGGGCTTACAGTAGTCCTGCATGCTGTAGAAATCTTTCTCTAACTTTGAAGTCATAGTGTTGTTATTAAGCTAATACTCATTCTGCATTCCATATGAGCCTGATGCTTATTTCCAGTCACTGGTTCAAATTATTTATTTTTGCATTGTTTCTTTTAAAATGCTGTCCTCAGTCTTTCACAGATTTGTAAACACACAACACTATGCCTGTGCACAGCCCTTGTTTAACTCAGCTGTGGTCTTTAGGATGTGTGTCTGTTTGAGGATGTGAATCACAGACATGGTGAGCTTTTTGTGACAGGCAGGAACAGTTCCTTGTCCTTTCTTACAGCGTACTATCTGATTCTTGTATGTGGAAAGAGGGTTGGTACATTTTTACAAAGAGTAATAAAAGGTAGAATTCTGAGATTTTTAATGTTATACAGGCTCTAATATAAGAATTTAATGACAGGAGCTGTATTACACTTAATGAAATTTGACTTTCTCAATTAATGTTTTCTAAAAAGTTATTTCAACTATCATTCACTGCTCCTACCAATAAAATTCTTATAAAAGCTCAGCAAAAATACACTGAAGCTTGGTCTGCTAATATAACTGTCTGCTTTAAGAGTCTTTATTATACATGAGCAAGAAAAACTAATGTCTGGGGAAAAGTGGTTATAGCCAAAACATTACATTTTGTCTTGCCTGTGGATATGTAACTAAAGGGGGAGGGACACTGATCCAATATTGAAATGCCATTGTTTGTTCTATTTTTGCATGAATAATACTTTCTGCCTTCAGGTCCTCACTTCTTTTGCTGCCAAGCTGTTGCACAGATTCAGTGTTTTTTAGAACAACCTCTTTGAGAATTTGATACGTCAGTGCCAGCAGCTTTACATTTCTGGTGTTGAAAGATTACTGGAATGTGTTTCATTAGAGGATCTTATATATTTCTTATAAGCCTACATTATAAACAGTTATAGGGGAAATGCTGTCATCTCTCTGGTTAAATAGTAGAATAATCATAAACTCCATACTACCATGGGCTGCTGAATCTTCACAGTTGTATGAGCATTTCTTTTCAGACATGTGGTAATGTCAAGAAAGAAAATTCAGAAGTGATGCTTTAATGTTTAAATTTTGCTTGTAAACATTGCATGTATCTTATAGACAGAGACAATTATTTTCTGTCCTAAAGTGTTTAGCATCTGAAAATTCAGTGTATTTTGTTTAGTGGCTTAGCTGTTCCTCTCATCTCTCTGGACCTGTTGAGTTCATTTCCTGAGGGCTTGGATATGGAGCCAGTGACTGCCTCTTAGGTTAAATTTTCTGACTCTTTTGCTCCTGCTCCCATTTTTCTGGGAGCTGTAGGCCTCTGATCATTTCTGATTTGCTCAGGAAGCCTAGTGTTCTTCTGTGTGTACCACTGGTGTACTGCCTCGTCACCAAACAGCCTTTGTGAAATGGTGTATCAATTGCTGTGAATCAGAGTTAATGTAACAACGTGATATGCTCAGTCTCTTAGGCTATGCCGGTTGGAGGGTGCTCAGAGAGGGTAAGGCACAGTGTAGGGTGTGGTGTGGTTTTGTTTGGGTTTTTTTTTTTAATGTTTGTTTGGTTTGGGGTTTTTTAATTGTTCCATCAGGCATTTGTTTCCTACTTTGGGCAGTCAGTGTCTTAGGGACTTCCTATATCAGAGGTTCTGATCCTACTTAGTATCCTGGAGTCCTTTTGCAGAGCTTTGTGGTCTGCTTATTTTTGGTGATTCTGAGAGTTTTTACATGAGTAAATTTTTTTCATTTTTTGATTCATCTTTCAGATAGTTATATTGAGCAGCACAAGTTTATCTTTGCTCTATAATTCTTTTTACTATAAGAACTTGTCCTTTATCCCCATCTCTGTTCCGTGTCCTTAAATTGCAACCTGAAAGAATGTGATCATAATGCCAGTGTACATGTATATTAAGTAGCATACCTATTTTCTGTGTCAGACTAGCAGTTGATATTTTTAAGGTCTCATCTGAACTTTTCTCCTCATCTGCTCATCTTCACTTTATTCTGATGACGTTCTCACTTTTCCTGAGATACAGAGTTTGAAATCCTTCGTTTCTTTCTGATCAGGAGGCTATCCAACCGATAGGAGTTTTATAGGATCCTTGAGCTAATGTAGTGTGGGTTTGGTGGGGTTTTTTCTGTTGTGTTTTTTTTTCTCCTTTTCTTTTAGGGAAATATCTCAGTGCTCTTAGCCATAGATTATATTTATTAGGTGTCTGCCTTGATCCTCCCCCACCCCAGCAAACCTTTTTTCTCTCAAGTTAGGTTAGTACTGCCATGCAAGATTGTGCAAGGAGACTAACAACGTTCAGTGCAGCAGAAAAGTCACATCAAAGTGTAGTATGTCAGTATTGCATCGCTTACCTCCACTGAAACCCAAGGATTACTAAGTGCCCATGTTTCTTGTCAAGTTCTGGAGGGATGGAGGACATGTTTTACATTGAAAAATGTAAGAACTTTTAAATAAGATTAGACCTTTAGATTGAGAAGTGAATTTGCAGGACAGTAATGAACAGTCCTTCAACAGGCACAGCAGTCATATTAAATACTGCAGGTATGTAAGTGTTGTTGCTTAGCAAACCACTCAGTGGTTTAATTGAGTAGTTCGTGTTTTTCTTGGTCCAAAGTGTGTGCTGAAAGCCTTTTCTTATGGGTGAAGAAGGGATTACTGTAATGGTAGAAAAATGAAGACTGACATTCAGAAATGTCTCTTTACTCTCTTGCTATGCGATAACAGAATTTTTTCGTCTTCTGAACTCCTAGAGAATGTGGTTCTCTTCTGTCCATGAAAGGTGGTAAATGCTCCCCATTGAAGGGAATGAAAGCACGAACCTACAATCAGTCAGGATGTAGCTACATAGAAGTGAAAATCCATTCAAATGGAGTAAAGCAATTTGTGCCTTGCACTCAATTTCACTGTAAGCACAAAGTTTCCCTATATTTATCTTTAATTATGCATATGCAAATCTGAAAATCAGCTCTTCAGGAAATCCCAAGGGGTATATTTTCTGCTTGGTGTGATTTTAATTCTAGTTTAGTTAGTTTAGGGATTTGAATAATTTGTGACTTGCTTCAGCATTGCTTGAGGCCTTCCAGTCCAGTCATTGATCAGTGAACTGATGTAATGTATTTGTTTCTGCGGATTACTTAACCCCTTCTTAAATTTTATTTCAGAGTTTCCAGTGTCTGATCCTGGCAGTGGTGAAAATGAAACCCCTCCACCTCTCCCACCACATCCCACTGAGGATTTGCTGAATGAGGACTATAATCATAGGTTGGATTTTGGCTATTTTTAATAGTTACAGCCCTAATTGCAGTACTGATGGCAGTAGAAATGTATAGGAGAAAAAAAAATAATGGACACTTTACTAGTTGCAAATGCATTGGGCAGATTTTTCAGGTACCTTAAGAATACCTTTTGTGAGGGCTGGTGTGCTTGATAGCAGCTATGAGCTTTCATTTCCTTAGTAAATATGGAAGTTTGGAAGTGCAGAAAAAAGTGTAAACAGTGAGTTCACAATGGCATATACTTTATCTGTCTCAAGTAGCACAGGATTCACGTCAAGGTGTCATTTCAACCGATCACACTTCAATATATTCAGTGAACATTAAATGTTGATCGCTTTACTTATTTTATATATATTCAATTTGGATAGTCATGCAACTGTTCGATCGCAGTAAAGTATTCTTTTCAGCTAAAAACTTAGTCATGCTTCTGTCCTTGTGTGCAGGGATGTAATGAAAACACTGCCTTTGAAATGACTGTAGTATCAAACAAGATATATTTTGTTATGGGTATCTGCAATTCTTGATACAGTGAAGATTCCTTTAACTCTTTTTTTTTTTTTTGTTAAGATAGATTAATTTCACTAGAGTAATTTCATGATTTTGGATCTCTCAGGCAGATAGGTTTGACTTGGTAAACAAACAAAAGACTGCTTAGACAAGTGGAACTCGGCGTTATGTTTTCAGCTGCAGTTTGCTAGAATCTGTTCCCAATTTTTCAACACGATGGGAGCAAAAGCATTATCTTAAATTATAAAGATGTATTAAAAATTATGGTGAATTTACAAGCCCTTTTTCCCACTGACGTTTTTCCAGTGGTGTATTGGTTTTCCATTTTGAACTTGTGTTCTGTGGAAATTGAATTGCTGTGTCAAGTCACACTGATTTCACTGAAATTGTGTTTCAATTAAAAAGAAAAAAAAACTTGGGAAAGTGTTTGACACTGTAAAAGCAAACCTTTGCATTGAACAGTTTGGAAAGTGATGTTTTTCATTTTTTAGCTGCTTTTTGGTTTCACAGTGGGTTTTTTTTTAACAAGTAATTTGTGTTTCTAATTGAAGAGACATGCAGATTGCACACCCATTGCAGGGAGGTGTTTTGTTTCCTCACAGGTTTGAGATTCACTCAGGTAGCATTTTGAAATGCTTAGATATTTGCCTGACTTTGAAGTAAGATAATTGAAAAACAAAACCAAAACCCAAACCACAATACCTTGGAATGCTTCAGTGTGTTACAGCATGGTCTGGAAGACCTCTAGCCTCTGCAGAAGTGGTGCAAGGCTGTAAAATAATTTCATACAGACAGGCTGATTCAGCCAGGCAGGTTGGCAGTATTTTCCAACTTTCTACAGCATGTTACTTGGAAATGCAGTGGTTAAATAGTGGTAGCAAAATTGGGGGTAGGGGAGCAGATATTGGTATGTTCCTCTTTTCACAGAATCATGGAATATTAGGAGTTGGAAGGGACCTGGAAAGATTTTCTTCCGCTAAATAAAGTAGGAATTTCCTAAAAGCAGTTACCATTTGCAGTTATATTTGCATCCATGATGAAAAACAAGTGACTGGAGGTGCTAAGACTCAGAAAACAAAGTTGAAGATCAATAACTGATTTTAAAATGCGTGACTGTAAGCAGTGGAGGAAAGAAACACATGTATTCATGCATGCTTTAATTAGTTCACTTGTGTTTTGAACTGGTGCCTAAATATTTTACTTGCTTTTTTTTTCCTGCAGCCCTATCATAAATTCAGCAGTGCATTTAACAGATCAGCACATCAACTTCAGATCTTTGACACCAGCCAAGCAGTCTGAATCAATTAATCTGAAAGCCTCAAAAAGCATGGATCTGGGTAAGAAGGGGTGGGGTGACATATAGGTCAGCTTTTTAGCTGTAGCCCATCTGTACCATCTCTGTTTCTTGCTTTTGTTTCTTAAACACAAACATCAGGGAGTAAGTTTTGCAGAGGAGCTGCAGTGATGGGGACAATGGTCTGCCTCCTGTAGCATCTAATTGCAAGTAGCCTTTTCATTGACGCTGAAGAAAGGTTTATTTTTCTTCCTTAAATGCCATTCTGTCAATGGTATTGAAATCTTAGCTGAGGAAAAGAGGGAGCGTTTATCAGAATGAGCAGAGAGAATTGCTGTAGAAGTTTTATATGTCAAAAAAATACAGCAAAACAGTAACAACAGCAGTCATTTTCATATAGAATATAAATGATTGCAAAACTACTCTGGACAAAGGCTAACTTTCCTATGACAGGTTGTATATTCTTCATTGACAATGACAAACATGAGCAATCAAAGTGTTGCGGTAGATCTTTGTAAACGCTATAAGAGCGGTAAGGTTATGGTCCCCTACCAATCAACACTCTGCAGAAAAATCTTGCAGGGTGGGTGAAGCAGAAAGTAAGTGATTCTTTCAGTGCTGGGAAAGCATTTGCGAGTGGAAGATGGAAGGGTCATTGCAGTTGAAAACTGAGTCATGTTTTAATGAGAGTTCAAGGAAAAATTTTCAGAGTTCTTCAGCCTCAAAGAAAACTAAATAAGCTTTTCTTTTTCCTTTTAATTCTTTCTGGCACTCATTCTTTATCTGTGTTTTTTCAAATTCAAGTGTTGGAGTAAATTTGAGACATACAATCAGGATGTCTTTAATCACAGATTTACATCTTTTGTGGGATAAGATTTTGTACACCATTAATAGAAAATTACTAATTTCATACATATGTAATTTCAAGGTAGCTTTTGGCTGTGGGTTTTTTTTTTCCTGAAATGCTCTAGATTAGTCTTTGAGTTTATGTTGCTGATTTTTATTCTCATCTTAATGTAATAGAAAATGTGTGGATCCCTCCCATGGAGTGTAAGGAAAGTCAGTTATTAATACAGCATAGGAAGGGATAAGAATTCATTTAGGAGAGTTATTAAGGCAGGAGACCAGACCAGAAATTCTTCCTTCTGCGGTTCTGTTCTACCGTTTTGACAGAGAGTAGTGTGTTAGACTGTTTAAGAATGGAAATGCTTGACAACACAATGAGTGTGCAGACTTGACTCAAAGCATATATTGTGTGTCATCTACAAGAAAAAAGACTTTACAACTTTACTGTGTCTTATTAAGAAAGGTTTACTTACAGTTCTCATAGAAGTCACTGGAATGAAAGCTCCCACCACCTGTGACCAGCTGCCAACTGGATGTATCTCTAGTCACCCTCTTAAGTGGACCTTTAGGGAAGGAAAGTTATTTTTCAGTTTATTCTTATGTTTTGTTCATTACTTAACTGCAATTGTGACTCATACAACTTCTCATCCCTACATGCAGCTGTGTACCCATTACTGATTTCAGTGCATTGTTTCCCACCAGGCAAAAATAATAAAAAACAAAATAGGAAGTGCTGCTGTCTTCATCTCCCAGACCTTGAGTTGAGGTTGTGTAAAAAATGTGTTCAGCACCACAGAGGAAATATTCAGTGGGGTTGGTAACAGAGAGAGGGGGTATTCCCTGTCTGAAAATGCTTGTGTAGCCACTAGACTGGTTGGGTTTTGTTTTTTCCCAGTAGTCATAGGATTCTGTCCTCTTACTACTTTTCTTTAGTTCTCAAATTCTGCCAGTCCTTTCCAAAATACATCTAATGTGATGAACAGAAAAATCACAGAATTCAAGTCCAGAAGGAGAACTCTGAGACCTTAAGATAGGCGATGTAGATGTAGTTTCTTTTGTTTTAAAACAAGTTGTCTCTGGATCAGGTGTTTCTGCTGATCTTTGGAGACACAACCAGCCTTTCAGATTAGAAGGTCCAGAAATCACCTGGGTGCTTCTAGACCAGAATAACATCATAATTCAGTAGACAATGGAATTGGTGTAATACAGGGCATAATTGGGAAATCTGTACTGCTGTTCGCTTATGAAATGTTCCACCTTGAACTGTGTATAATGCATCCCTTGCCTAATTAAAAGATTTCAAAGGCACAGATTACATAACAGCATCACCATCGGAAGGATTGTCAAAGGCAGATAACAGAAAATTTTAAACATGAAAGACCAGAGAATCCAGATATGCTGCAGATTGTGAAGCTTATGAGAAAATAATAAATTCATTAAAATCATTAAATTAAGGAGCTAATGAATTGTATAGTAAGGGTCTTTCTGCCTTTGGTGATGGTAGATGTATACACAAGAAGCACGTCTGTTAAATAAAGACTTAGTCTATAAATGTATAGATTCACAATGGAAACCCACTTGATGTTTATCTGTTTTGTTTTATTGAGTTTAGGCTCAGAAATCTTTGAGGGCTTAATCTGTGTTCTAGTTGTATTTATTTATCGTTATAAATTAATATCCTCAGTGAATAATACCAGGAAATAAGGATGGGTGATCAAAAGTGTTCGGTATCTTTTCTTTGCCTTGTCTGCTTGGTTGTCACCACCAGTTCAAAATAAGAGCACAGCCACCACTTTCATTCTACTGGTCCTGGCAAGTGACATGTCCACTCAGTTGCATGATTTCATTTGTTAAGAATAATGGTGTTTGAATATGTTAGCAGAGAAAAGGTTCTCCTTGCACTATGACTTCGAGAGTTTGCGTAGGGCCAGCTGAAGCCTGACTGAGATTGCATGCCTGTGCTGACCAGATTTAGACCTCATGCCGAGTTTGGACTTGTGTAGAGAAGTGTTTAAAAAAAGCAAAACAAATTCAGAAATGTTGGAAATAAATGTCATGTTGTTCCTTCCCACTTAAGTGGAACATTTCTTTTGAAACTTAACAGCAGATTGAAACTGAAGAAGAAATCAATGGCTTCTATACTAGTCATTTGAAAGATAATTTTCCTGGTCCTTTAATAACCTTCTGTGCACACACATTTTCCCATGCATTACTGCAGTTGTCTACAGAAGATTTTTCTGTGTAATAATTCATCAGAATCCATTTTCAGTTGTGTTTCGTCTTTCTTTTAGCTGTATTAAAAAGGTAATTTTTTTGGACAATGAATGGCAGTATGGATTTCTTTTCTTAATGCTGTATTGGAAGGTGAAAAACGGTGTGCTCTAAGAAGGAAAAAAAAAGGAAGAAGGTGTTTTATTATGTATCTACAACACCCTTATTTTCCATACGTCTTTATGCACGGGACTGATTTAGGCTATGCATAAATGTACTGCAAAAACTACAGCCATGGGAATTGTATTCAAACACATGAAAGTGTGGCTTGTTTTAACCTGAAGCAACATGAAATTGAATCATATGAGTATATAGCAATTTCTTGGTGTATCAATTCAGGCAAAATCTTTGTGTAGATTTCTATTTGAGGATGTTGATACAATAACCCATGACCACTATCCTGACATACTGCTCAACTCCCCCTTCTTTTCCCTACAAAAGGAAAACCCCATAGATCTTAACTGATTCAGCTCTACTGCCTGAAGAAATGGAAATGTCCTCCACTTGATTTTTTAAATGTGAGTGAAATACGATTAGCTAAAACATCATTAGACATACTCAGAATCCCTTAAAGTTGGGGTGTATTTATTAAAGATATCGGCCAAATTATGTATTTAAGAATAATTAGCAAGTGAATATGTAAGTTGTATGCAGTATTCTACAAGAATGCCAATATTTAACTAAATGCTAATTTATTTGTTAGTGAAGATAGGCATTCAGTTACAGTTCTTACTTTTAAAACACCTCAAAACAAAGAGAAATCAGTGTTTTGCATCCAGAAAGATATGGAAGATACAAACAAGATGCTACTAGCTCATTCATGGTCTGCTTTGAACCAAAATATTCTTATTTTGAGAATAATTTTGGATATTGAAGTAAATATCTCAAAATATAACCAAATAAGGACCCAGCAGAGCTCATGGAGATTACTCTTCAATTTCAACAATGTTTTGATTCAGATACAATTAAAATAATGCAATTTGGGAGGTGCCTGGTGAGAGTTATGGTACTAGCAGGACAAAAAGTGGTTTGGTATCTTAAAATCATTGTTTGTTAACCATGTTGTATGCATGGAATACATTTGTGGGGCTGCTTTGAGTAGAAACCAACTTCAGAACGGCATTCAGGTTCCAGTTAAGTTCATTACAACATTAATGAGAAAATGGAGAAGACAGTGTCTCAGAATTCTTAACAGATTTTTCAACATTACTGGCTTACAACAGTAATTTAACAAATCCTATCTTGAAGAGAAAGACTTTTCAAAAACATAAGCATCATGGATTTAGGAAAAACTATATTGCTTATGGCTGTGACTGTCTTTGGGATCAAGGGCCAAGAGGGATTTTTTAAATTACTCTAGCTTATGTCATTAGTAACTTTCTAGTAATGTCAGATGAATATTTTCTGAGACCACTCTGTAAAATAAAATTTTAGAGATTAACGTGACATAGTTCTCATAGTTTAAATAAATTTTGAATTTCTTTTTGTACAATCTATAAGCAGAGAATAGAACAGTCGTTTATTAAGTGGTAGGGACGGAAATGAGACGGAAAGTAGGTTTATTCTGTGAAAAGAAAGGCTTTTAACAAGGTCAATTCTGTTAGTTTTAAACCAAATCTGTGCTGATGCAGTCGAAGGGAGGGTGGAGCTGTGACTTGAAGGCAGAAGCGAGCAGGAGGCACTATCAATTCCTTGTACTGGTTTTATAGAAATCACATGAGATGCAAGGAGCAGCCTGGGAGCATTGTGGGAGCTATGATGGTGAAAAAGCTGAGAAACTGGTAACACAAGTTTGATGTGGTAGTTTCTTACACTGCTTTAGTCTAAGTCTAAAGTGAGTTGATCTGTTAATGCACTTAGCTAATAAGTGTTAGGGGGAGAAAATAGGAGTTAAGTTAATGTATAGCTACTACAAGAATCAAAACACAGTTTATGATGAAGTAACTTTAGAGAACACTTTGCTATAAATCTGTTCCCTATGCTTGTCTTAAATCTGTTCCCTATTAATGTTTTCAACCAGTGAATGACAGATCAGATTAGGAACTTATGGTTTAACCCTAAGAGTATGGAAGAAGTGTAGTGACGTGTGGGGGAGCTGGATCGGTTTTAGCCCAGTACTGGTTCTCTGGAACAGAGGTAAGAGAAGATTAGAGAAGACAAAGAGCAGAAGCTGTGGTGGTCTCAATTAGCAGTTTAACCTTCAAGAATGAGTGGCTGTTGCGCCACCAGAGAAAAGTGAAGAGTTGTATATATCCTGCTGGCTGGGAAACTGTAAAACAATGTTATTTTCTGCCAGGAGAAAGCCTTTTATTTATAGGTAAATGTGTGCAGTGGACAGCATTGACTGTACTGCTTGTTCCTCAACAAGTAGCAGTAACAGTGAATACAAGCTTAGGTGTTTTCATTCTCATGTGCTGACTCACAAGATGTATCCTTTAGAGGCCTTCTCCAAATATAATTGAAGTATTACGTCAAGTTTAACAATTTTTTTCTGAAAAAAAATAAGAGGAGAAAACCTTGTACTGGTGAGAGAAAGAATCCAGAATCTTGGTTTGGATGTGAAATCTTTCTGTCTTTGAACGTGCTGAACAGACCATCCCAAATGTTGTGTTAGATGCCATTTTGGAAAAGGTTTCCTTTTTTACTGCGTAACTTACCTTTGGCCCTTGTGCAAGCTTTTTTGGTAGTCTCACTGCTTTTCAAGTGAATCTGTCATGGACTTACAGTCCTTCAAGAATGAGTAGCTGTCAGATAAACGTGTGACCCCAGGATAGAGAGATGGGACCCTTGTATGAAGTTTCACTGTTGCTATAGAGGGGAAAAGGGGGAATTACTGAAGGAAAATACTTTGACAGTGCAAGTTTACCCTACAAACCCATGTGTTTTATTGCTCCTGTGGATTTTGGTATAAAAGCCTGTGGTCTTTGTACGTTACTACAGGGCAAACCTAGAACAGCAAGCAGTGTTTTTTAAGCAATGGTTGTGAGCCAACATTTGACATAGTTTTTCAAGTGATTTATGCTGCTCCTGGATGTGGAAACACTTCACTAAGGAAAAAAAAAAACCACCAAGGCAAAAGAATTATGTCATTGGCTGTATCATTACTAAAATTAATTAACAATGCAGTGCCTTCATTATGATGAAAGGGCTGGGTAAGGATACAGTTCGTCAGAAAAAACAGTTTGTAGCTTTGCTTTATTTTCATGTGTTTATACCATATAAACAGATGGATTCTAAAAATCACAGAAGTATCATTTGTATATGTGGTTTGGGAATACAGCCCTTGTTAATTGTTTAACATATAAAAGTAATTCTGTATTTGGCTTCCTATAAACTATTAAAGGTATCAGAGGATTGTTGTTTTTTCTAGGAAATTCTTTGATGTTTCAATCTCTCTTATTATTTCTCAGTAACTGTAATTTTAATCCTTGTTTGCTTCTTTTCTGAGTGCAGACCTGCAGCTGGTTTTCAAAGGTATGTGTCACTTTGTCCAGCAGAAATACAAGTGGTTTTCACATGTTTAGAAGATTTTAAGTAGTTCTTAGTCAATGTGTAAGCTGATTTTTTTTTTTCAGAAAAAAAGGCACTAAGTTGAGCAGTAGTAGTACCCTGTATCTTGTGAATGGTCATAACTCCTTGTTTTGGAGGAAAATATTACAATGGCACAGTTATTGAACTGGGCAAAAGGAGAGGAATTGGTTACCACAATTGGTAGCAGCATTGATTTGTGCTGGTTTAAAATATAGCTGGGAAGTTTAACCTTGTCAAGTAAACCTGGACTGGATTTTGACACAAACTTTGATGCAGTACACAAGACTTGATGTGTACTAAACCATTGAAAATCACCCAATTCAAATCAAATGTCTACCTTGATTATCTTGTGTAGGGCACTGAATTGGCAATCAAAAGATCATATGGAAGGACATGGATGTGGTTTTGGGTGCTTTTACTGTTGTTGAACAGTACTACTTATTTTTTTAAAGGAAAATGGCACGCTGGAACATTACCATAGGAATCCCTCATACATCTGATTATTCATGGCATAGAGGGTTGGGGGTTTTTACCATTTGCTGTGGTTGTTGGCATACCTTTTTATATAAAAATATTAGTTGTTTTCTATCAGCTGTAAAGATTTGTTTGTTGTAGTAATATTTCATCTTTCATAGTCTGTGGCTTTGCTACTCCTCCAAATGTCCATGCTTTTATTAAATATCTGTAGAACTTCTGTCACTTCTCTTTCAGCAATTACTTTGAGTACTGACAATGAATATGTAACTGGCTTCTGTGGTGAAAATGCGGTTCCTAAATTATAGATGTTCCTTTAAAAGAGGTAGCCTATTTTATACTGTCAACCATTAATAACTTGATGAACTAGCATTCCCTGAAGTTCCAGGGACATTTCAAAATGTGACGTATTTGATTTAGAAGTTTTCATGTTTGCAAATGTGTTACTCCCTTGCATTGATTCTTCCAGGATTTTCATGTTTACGGTCCCCAAATGAAGTGGCTTTATTTTCTTTAACGTTTTGCATTTAACAATTCTAGCTCAAGAATATATAGTCTTTCTAGTGTCCTCATAAAAATAGTTACAGTTGAAATTTTGTTATAAATATTTTCCTTTAACATGAGTTTTTAGGGTAGAGAGTATTTTTTCAAGGTTAAAATCTTTCAGGTGCTTTTCTGCAAACATAGGCTAACACTAGTAGAATCTTAGAACTTTCCACTTAGCTCCTGCTTTTTTCAAAAGCCAAGGAAGGTAGCTAGAGAAATGCTATTTTTGTCATAACTGAATAATCACGTGAATTTTTAACATGATGCAGAGCGGCGTTTTCAAATGCTGTTTTCTGGAACAGGGCATCTTAGTTCCTAAATGATATCTTCAGTTAGAAGGTTTTCAACTTTGACATACAAAATACTTATCTCCTGTTAGCCTTTTCCTTCTTTTATGTTGTTTTCTCCTTGTCATTGTCTAAGCATAATATCCCATGAAATTAAAAATACCCCGTGGAGGGGCACATGTTTTGCTCAGACCTTGATAGAAAACTTTTAATTTTTGCCTTTCTCACATTCTGTGTGTGTGCTTAAACTCATAATGCTAACCTAAATTCTGGTAAGGTTATTTTTCATTTTCTAATAATTATAATCTTCATTTTTACCCTCCAGTATTAAATCTCATTTTTTCATGTGAAGCTGGTGTGTAAGTATGATTAAGTTAAATGGATTTAACCCTTTTAATAATGTAAAACTTAGTTTCAGGGAGACCAAGTCACCTGCATATTTTTTTTTTAAAAGTGCCATGAACCTTGGCGTCTTTTTTATTGTAAAGATCCTGTGTACTGTAACATAACCTACTCCAATTAATTATCATATATTAGAGTGGTTGCCATTAGTGACTGCCATAATTAAGGTTGCAAATCAGTTTCCTTTATAATCCTTTGTTTTCACACAATCATAACTTGTCAAAACACTAACCTTTGGGACTGAAGTTTTCCATGGTGTTTCTGCTCAGAGCTAAACTTGGGGAGAGGGAGGAGTAAAAGTAGTTTTAACTTACAGCATTCTTGTAGCAAATCCTCGTCCGATCATTTTGCATTATAGGATCAAACCACATAACAAGGAGGTAAATAGTTACCATTTCCAGGGACTAAAAGTCTAGAAGAAAGGTTAAAGGACACACAGTACAGAACTGCCTTGAGTCTTGGTTGCACTTCTAATTTTGGCTCACGCCACTGCTGTTTTGTTTTGCAGCATCTCTGTGAAATACTGCAAACAGCATTATGGGATTAGCATCTGCATCCCAGAACAAAACTGCCCTACTTGAATTTCACTTATCATCAGGTGGCAATCAGATTACCAAGGTGGAGAAGTGATAGAATGGTCAGTTGGGGATTCATGATTCCAGTTGTAAGTCCCAGTATAGAATATGATGCCTTTTTTTGCAGGGGAAAAGCATCCCTAGAAGTCAAGTTGGGAAGTAGTACAAGGATACTTCCACTGTGATTATTTTCCCAGTAGTAGCTTCTAAATGTCAGTAACTACTGCACTGCTCTTCCTGGGTAGAAAACAGCATATTCCTGTATCACTGCAGATAGCCCTGTGTGTAAACTTTTGCATAGTGGTCACCAT
This sequence comes from Gallinula chloropus, assembly GCF_964237585.1. Classification (NCBI taxonomy): domain Eukaryota; kingdom Metazoa; phylum Chordata; class Aves; order Gruiformes; family Rallidae; genus Gallinula; species Gallinula chloropus. Next base: position 31,811,755 of record NC_140090.1, on the reverse strand, counting down.
AAAAGCTTGTATAAGTTCTTCTTTATAGTTTTTTTTTTTGGTATGACTTGACAATTTATTTTATCATATAAAGAGATCACATTTTAAGGCATAATATAAGGAGTGCTTGGGCAGGCAGAGTTGAAGGATAAGCTTTCAACCCTAACATTCATTTCCTGTGCTTGTTTTATCATCCCTAACATTACATTAGCACCATTTCTTTGCATAGAATTCATTTTAAGAAATGGTGATTGGGTCTTCCCCTCAGCCCTCTGGGAGAGTGTTTTAATTAGTTTCTTGAGATATATGATAATAAACTGAAGTACAGTTACTGAAGAAAGATTACAATTTTTGTTACATTCAGAAATTGCTCCTCCACGAGTCTGTCTGCAAACTGTTGCTGCTGTAAATGTCTGTCTCTGTAAGATGTGAAATACTACAAAGGTGCAGCTTACAGATAAAATAAAATAAATCATAACGTAGGAAAAAAGCATAAACCTTCCAAAAGATCAGCTTTTGGGAGACCAGAGGGGTCTCTGCAGAGGGTCTATGAGTCAGTGAGATGTCTTGCAGATGGGAAGGTTTCCACATCTGGATTCTTTTTACCAGCTGAGGTCTTTGATCTGAAAATGTTACAAGTCTCCTATGCCCTGTGATTTGTCTGACAAGATGAGTTATTTACAAATGCGATTGCTCTTCTGACAACTCAGTTTTGGGTGTGTAAGTGCTGAGGTCCTGATCTGTAACCCACGAGGACTGCTGGTAGTCCTTTTCCTGGTTTCAGTGGGCTTTGATTCAGATACTTGGACTTTGAAGCAACCCAGGTGGATTAAGAAAAAAAGGCTTTTTACAAACAATTATAATTTAAAGATTTAGGGTGCTAGTTGTCTGAAATGATTTGGCAGTGTTTCAAAGGCTTGTGAACTTATGTAAGTTTCTGATCTTTGTGTCTTTTCTTTTATTTCTCCAGTGGCAGATGAAAGCAAAGTTGGTTTGTTGGCTGGACACAGATCGGGTAAGCTGTTTGCCTGTTTTGGAGGAAAAGTCAGCGACTCGAAAGTACTGTGGGCAGTAAATAAAATCTTACAGAATAAATAAAAGCTTACAGAAACTGTGGTGACTAAAAGAGTTGCAAATGAAGGCATTACTTTGTATGCACTGACTCCAGGTTGTATAGTGATGAATTAGGGATTGCTCTTTGCCAGGCAGTGTATGTAGCTGAGGCGTTTGCAGGAAAAGCTGTAACTTTTTTTTTGCAGTGCAAATGGTATAAACTGAAGAAGATGCCCTTTCAAATAAGGGCAAGTGCAACGTGTCTTGTAGAGTGTGGAATCTTAAACAATGTACGTTTTGAAAAATGTAAATATTCCTGGCTTTTTGTCCTTGCTCTGAGCTTACGTTTCCATTACCAGGAATATTGAAGATAACACTAAAAGAAATTCTACAGATTTAAACAGAAGAATGTCAAAGCTTTTCCTTTACTTGTGCTTGTGCAGTAGAAATAACTTATTTTTTTCTTGAAAGGTTTCAGGCCAGAGTGAGAGAGAGTAAAAAAGCCCACACTGCTGTCGCTACGGTACCTATTAAATACTTTACTGAATCCGTTCCACACCGTGGTACTGTACAGCTTGCAGGTCTTGTGTTATAAGAACTTTCAAGAAAATGTCATGTAAGATTGTAATTTTTCATAAACCCTTGGTAAGCTGATATAAGAAACCTTAAACTTTCTAGAAAATTCAAGTTACTCAGCAGCCTCTTCTGGTGTTAGAAAACCCTGAAGCTTCAGGCCGCTTCTTTGCAGTGTGATTGCGCGTTGACTTTCTACCGCTTCGATAGAACTAAAAAGCCGGATTCATGTAAAGGAAGGTCAGCTGTGAGATTCCTGATTGCTTATGGTATTCCTTCCCTGTGCAACTGGGTGTTCTTCAATTCTCTGATGTGGATTTTCCTTATCTGAAGACCTTTTCCTGAACTTAGTAGACAAATTCTTTTTAAATATTTCTGGCATCTTTCCTAAGCCTCTGAACTTCTTGGATTCTCTTTCTGAATCAAGGGGTAGTTCATATGTCTTGTAACATTATCGCTCCTGGGGAGAAAAAAAATTCCTTCAACTTTTTTGTTTTGGGAATGTGAAAGCTTCAAAGAAATGATCTTGTCAACTTGAAGAAGCTAGGGCTGTCGCCCTTGATATTTTTTTTTTCTGTGCAGAAAAATTACTGCAAACATTGCAACATCATGCAGTTTTCCAAAGATCAGTGGAATTCACTGCTATCAAAGAATATTGGAAGGAAACCTGGTGAGATCATAACTCGCCAGCAATCTGTTGTTAGAGGTACATTAAGCTTTATAACATCACTTTTAGCAGCATTTGATCTTTCTTCTGCACACTTCTCCAAATTCTTGGAAACAGTGGCTTTGAAAATTTTTCTGTTTGAAGAACCCTAGAAATTTTATATGAAAATGTGCACCCATTCTTACTGAACCTTGGCTTATTTGCTTTACTTACCCTTCACAGACTTCTTTACATGTACCTAGGATCTTTTATTCCTAGACTAAAATCAGCACCCAACAGATCACCTAAGGAATAGATGCACAGACCCTACAGGTTGTTTCTTTTTTTTCCCTTTCAGCATAAAAGGAGCTAGCTAACCTCTGAGGAAGTTGGAGTGTTAATGATTTTTCTTGTTTCTACTTTAAATACTGTTCAGTTACTGTTGAAAATTGTTTCTTCCCTCTCCATGTTTAACTTCCTTAACCCTTCATAAAGAGAAATCAAGCAGCAGTTTCAGTTCTTTCATTATTCCATCCAAATAACGTATTTTAAAGGTTTGTTCAAGAACATGGCGTTCCTTTTCTCTGGTCCCTTTTTTCTGTTTTGGAATTATATATCATAGTCACATCTTGCTTGCACTTGGTCACATCATGTAACACTTGTTTTACCATAGTTCATTGCGCTTCTTTCTTATAGGTACCTTTTTAAAGAACAGGCTAAGGGAGACGTTGCAGCTTCTAGTGCTGGGAGCAAAACACCGTTATTTTCTCATTACAGAACATAGACTTTCCATCCTATTCTAGACTTAAGGAAATTAAACATTTTTTCTCTACAGAATTAATTATCACCTTCTAACAATCAATGCAATTATCCCTTCTCTTCTTCAACATGACTTGTTCTATGAAACACGCAGTTGAGTATTTCTCTCTAGGGAAATATCCTTTCAATTCCTTCTGGGTTAGCGGCTCTTCAAGCACGTAGTCTCATCTTTTGCTACAGCTACTGTATCCCTTGCATATTACATGTAGCAGTAGCAGTAGGAGTTAGTAGTGGGCATTCGTTTAAGAAAACCTTATCAGAATTCTGCAGAAGACCAAGGCCTTAGAAGGATCTGTAGCTGTAGCCCCATCTTACTGTGTTTTTATATATTACACCTGCAAATAAAAGCTCCTTCCTCTCCCCTCCTTCTGCCTCCCCCCTGAAAAAAAAAATGACCCTGAGCTTGGAAGAGTGTTCTGTGGCAAGAGGGCTGGAGACTTGTTCCTGTATTTCACCCTCACAGAAATGCATCTGTGAGTTCTGGTTCTCACAGCCGGCCTGTCCTTCATCTTGCTGGAGGAAAGCCTGCTGCAGTGCATACAGTGTTCTTCCTGTTGGAAATGTTTTCCACAGTAATGTTAGCAGAAGCACTGGAGTGCTTTACTGTTGCAGCCTACTCGGCCCTTTCTGGAAAGGGCCAGGGTTAAGGGGGTGTGTGCGTAAAGCATCGTCTTTGAATCCTCTCAGGAGGAATTTGTCCTCTGTGAGCTTCTTGTGTGATCATCAGTTGTATGTCCATGTGCCCTGAACTCAACTCTAACGATGACAATGAGAAGCAAACAAGTGGTGCCTCTATCGTAAAGCAGTGAAGATCCCTGAAAATTCACAAAGATGAAACATCAGCAAACTTTAGCTCAGTTTTTCATGAACTCTTGGCTTTCTAGAAAACTGATTCCGGGACAGCTAGGTAGAATGCCCTTCATAAGGAAGGGCAAGACTTTTGTACATCATATATAACCTGTTTAATATTAAATACTGAAACTGAGGACTGAATTCTTTGCAGGTATTTTTTTTCTGAAATTCTTTTTTGTGTGTGTGTTCTGATTTACTGCTTATAACACTTTTAGTATGTATTGACTGTCTGCTGAGGTCTCTGCTGACAAAGCTCTTTCAGATGATGCAGTGCTGGAGAAAAGCTGATGAGTCTTTCTTTATGAGCTCTGACATATTAATTAGCAAAATGGGCAAAAAAGCTTTCCTATTTTTATTTTAATGTCACTAGACCATGCTTTTGGCTGGGATTATGTTTCAAGACAGTTTTGAGACAAGATGAGTTGAAGTTCTTATTTTCTTGCTGGCAGCTATGTGAGGAGCATGTGAGTGGGCTGTGGATTAGCAGTGGGCTGTGGATTAGCAGTGGTCCTGCCAGTGGAAGGGGGTTGGGACGCTGATCCTTGGGGTCCCTTCCAACCCAGACCATTCTGTGATTAGTATCAGCAAGACTGAATGATACTGGGGTACCTCTGTTACTAAGCAGAATTTGAATTAATGCTGTATGGCAAGAGGTGCAGGGTTAGAATCTGAATAGGAAAAGGGCCACTGGGATAGTTTGAAGGATGCTTCTCATCAAGTTTTGTGTATTAACATCAATTTTGCTGACGGTGCAGTTACCGGGTTACTGTTGGCTATGGTTGGTGCTCTGGGAAAGAAGGCTTGAAGAAATAGGTGCAGAGCTAAATCCTGCAAGGTCAGGGCTTTGATGGCTTTTATAAGGTCCGAGTCCCAGCACATCTGGTAGACACTCCAGACTGTACTGCTTTGTATATGGGTAACTGAGTTGTGGTGAAACTGGGGTTCATATTGGGACTGGAGATAGTTTGGAATGTGGTAAGTTAAAGGTCTTGGTGTATCTCTGGATTGTGTAATGCCAGGCTGTATTCTGCATTAAAGAAACTTTACTGAGATTTCATTAAGGCTAGGATGAGAATTAAAATTGTGGTTGAAGAGTTAGGCTTATTGGTAAATTTTATGTGACCACCTAGAATTGGGTATGGAAAGAAGATTAAGCTTCACCATTGCCTTCAGGAAAGGCTCTCCAGCCTATTGTAAAAGCCATGGTTGCACTGGAAGGTGAAGGAAGTCTATATGATGCTAAGATTGCCTCTCTAAAGCCAAAGGGGATGTTCAGTTCACACTTGTAGAGTATCGCAGGGTGAAGTGTGAATAAGGGCTGGGCTAAGCTAATTGCTGTGATTTGAGTTCAGATTTGGAGGGGCAGACAGAACTGGTACCACTGTAGGACGTTTGGCATCTGTTTTGCTTTTGATTTGCAGATAACACAATTATGTCACAGAGGTGCATAGGGAAGTGGTGTTCTCCTCACCACATGCCAGATCTCATCGTATTATTAAATGAGCCTTCACACTGCTCTAGATGTCATTAAAGCAGAGCTTCTCAAAGTGGGCATTGGGTTTAGCACTGAGTTCATAAGGATTTATATAGCAGGTAGATCCACAGTTGAGAGGACTCATGTAAATGGCTCAGCTGCCTGGCATATGCAAGTGAAGTGCCTGTCCAAACAAGGACCTTGCCACTATCTAACTGAAAGTATGTGGCATGTAGAATCTGATACTTGTCTTTGCATTTGTGAGAGAAGGAAAAGGTTGATGTTAGTTCATTTTATTTCTCTTTGATAATAAGAGTGTAATACTTGGCTGTGCAAAGAGGAGTTGCCTACTTTGCAGACTGCAGAATACGGCAGCGACACCTAACCCCTATCTCTGGGCTTGGGTGCTGGAAGCAAGCAACTGTCGCAGCTCTGGAAGTGGTGCAGCCTGATTCTCCCTTAATTCAGAGGGTGCTTGCTGCTGTTTATTTGACATAAAATATCTTGCTACTATGCTTCAGTCCACCCTATTACCCCTAACCCATTCCTATTTAGGCTTGGAATCATTACTCTGTGGGTTAAGTTTGATGCTTTATTGCTGGGAATATTTTTGCAAGATTTTTGTTCTTTTACTGTTACCTTCACTTTGGTCTTTTCTCCCTGGATGATTCTTTTGTTGTGGTTGGTATTATTATTGTTGTTATTATTATTATCCAGGCAAAGTGTTCCTTTGACCATATAGTTCCAAATAAATTGTCATCTGAGAGCCTGTATCGACTCACACAGCAGGTCACTTAAAGAATTTCTTCTTGGCTTCCATTTGGTGAAGTCTAAAGTCAGAGATGTTACATTGAATCTCTTACATTGTTGGGATTTATAAGTATTCCTGGTCCAAACATGAAAATGTTTAGCTTTCATTGCATCTCTGCTTGCTGCTGTTCAGTTTGGGGTTGTGAGTGGGTAGTTTTTTTCAAACACAGCTCATTTAGTGGAATTAGGATGATACATTAATTTACTTAGTGTTCTATGCCAGTATGGATCTACTACCCTTTTTTATAGGAGCTTATATTTTAAAGGGTTTTTTAGTTTTGTTTGAGTTTTTTAATATGTTTGATGGTTTCATTGTTAGAGATTGTTCTAACTATCTATATTGATTAGAGGTGGGAGTGGGGAGGAGGCCTGTTCAACGCTGCCTAGTTGCACAAGAACCAAATGTATGCTGTGACCCAACCTGTCAGACAGGACTGCACAATATTGAACTGGAGGATTTTTGCTTAATGGTCAAAGCCTGGAATTCTGTAGGAATAAATCCCAAGTCTTCAACTTCCATGAGCTCTCAAGAATTGGTGTTGAGGAAAATATTCTTTTGATTTCATCTAGCATTTAGAGTGCTAAACATAAAGTATGTATGTTTAGTTGGAAACGCTTTCATTTGTCTGTGGGAACTTCATGTATTTTAACCTGTCAGAGATAGGAAGGTGTATTGAAACGAGATGAAAACAAAATTAGAACTCCAAGTTTTAATTGTATGATTTATATGTTTTTAGCAAGAGAAGCTCGAACTGGACATTCTGCACACTATTTTCCAGAGGCTATTAAGAATGAGTGTTAAGCAATCTCTGTCCCCCCTCTTCCTTTCCTCCATCAAATCTTAATGTATTTCTACATAAGAAGTTTGATTTTTCACTTGACTCGTGAGAAGGAACACTGGACACTTATCAGTTGTCATGCTCCAGGTGACTACTCTAAATCGCCAGAACTTGCTGTTTTGTTGAATCTGAATGAAAAGCAGCTTTTTTGGTCAAATTTTTTTTCTGAATGCCATGCTGGCAGGTCTGTGTGGCTGATTAGCAGCTCTCAGGATAACCTAGTTTGATGATTCTTCTTTGTTGAGGGAAGCAAGCTCTCATTTTTATTGAGAAGAAGAATAATTTTATGCCCCCAGTAACTCACCAGCTGCAAGTATTCCTTTGACAGCTTTTTTTCTTGTTTTTTGAAGACTTTATTAGCTGTGTGATGATGATTGTCGTGACCCTTTTTTGCTAGGTCCTGAGAAAGTCGTCTCTTGATAAAAGTCCCTCACTTGAGGGTGTGGGTTGATGTTACGATGTTGATCTAAAAGCTTGCTGCTGCCCAAGGAGGCAGTTTTAGTCACCATACCTCCTACCTGGAGCTGCCAGGTTCCTGTTAGTTCTTTTATTCCAGTTCCACAGCTTAGCTGGTGAGATGGTTGAGAGCACTAAACTGAAAGAAGACAGACAGTGTGAATAGTGCAGGGCTTATCTCCTTGAACCACTCAAGTCGAGCTTGCACGGCAGTAGAAGGAAAACCTAGCGAGTGGGTGGATGTGAGGACTGTGGTTTTCAGAGGCAGCTATTAAATCACTTTATCTGCCCTGTCAAACAATATCTTTATTAACTCAAATGCCAAACTTGCATTCTTTTTTCATTTATTTTTACAAAAAAATATTTTACTTGCCATGGATAAAATTACTTCCCCAGTAGCAGGGAGTAAAAAAATGGGAATAAACCTTCAGCAAACTGAAGAGCATCCCTGCTGTCTCATCCTTGACTTGCACAAATCTTCTCTTAAATCACTTATTCACTTTGATTTTATGAATTCTTTGTGTTCTGTGACTGAATCTTAGTGTGCATTGTATTAAGGTATGGCAGAGCAGTGCCCATTGATCTTTCTTTGAACTACAGTCATTAAAGCGAATAGATTTGATCTGCTGAGAACAATAACAAACTTGCAGGAAAAACCCGCTTCCCTCAATTTAGGATCTAGAGCAGAGTTGAACATAGACCAGCTGTGGTATGGATGCATATTCAAGGGTCTGGGATTGAGGTTTTGCAGCATAGAATAGGTGATTTAATGTTCTTCCGTCTCCTGGAGAGGATCCCATGATACCTTTGTGTATTCTATAAATGCCTAGCCACGTATTTCTGCCACCTTTCTCCCTATTGCCAACGTTATTGTTATAATCCTGTGATGAGCTGTTGTGGGGAGCTAAACTAGCAGAAAACATAATCTACAAAAAAGAATAGTGTTATTTTGGTTTAGACAAGGGAGCAGGAAAAAGGGAGTTCAAGAGAAGAGAGAATGATTTTGTAACTGGCAGTTTTTGATCCTGGGATCAGCCTGAGCTGAGAGAAGTTGACTGGGGTGGAGAGGAGGTAGACAGACACATCTGAGGGAGAAAGCATGGATGAAAGAAGATTTGCAGATCTTCAGAGGAGTCTTTGTGTGTAAAGAAAGGAAGTGGGGGAGCAAGTTTGAGTCTCTATTTCTTGTCCTGAAGACTAAACTGGAAGTCAGTTTGAGAGGTTTGCTTAATGGCCAGTGAAACATGGTTTTGTGTGGGTTTGCTTACTTTTAAATGGCTATGGCTGGTTTTTAGCTTTGTTTTAGCTTTGTCCTGTCCTAAGGAGTGAGAAAAGATTGGGCAGTCCTTGGGAGCAACTGAGTCCAGCAGTGAAGGAGAATCTTTTTGTAAGTGTCAGGTGGGAGTGAACAGTCAGGTCAGAAAGGAGGACAATGTTCCATAAGAACCACAGGGACTGGGCAGGGTTTCCTTTAGTCCAGCTGATCACAGAAAGCTGCTGAACCAGAGAACAAATCACCCTGTAAAAGCACATTGAGAGGTTATTTGACTTTGTCTCAACCAGTAAATGTGCATTTTGTGTCCTACAAAAGTGTAGGGAAACAACCGTAGTTTCAACAGCAAAGTCCTTTCCGTGTTCCCACTTAAAGAACAAATGTACCCAGAAGTTGTAAACAACTTGGGCTTCTCTGAAAGAAGCTTGTGCCCTGAAAGTGTACTAAAGATAGATATTTCAATTTGATTCTCATGAAATGAAGCTTAAGAATTCCTGCAGGTAGAAACTCTACAAATTACTCTTAGATGTGGGATCAGATGATCCATGAGGTCTTGTCCAACGTGGTATGCTGTAATTCTCTGGTGAATGCATAGGAAGGGAAATGCCTGCTAAAGCTGTGACATTAAGTTTATTAGAGCAAGATGCTGGAGAGATTCTGGGTGTCGGGAATGCCTCATTTTTATGTGTGGGTAGACTTGGAGTGGAAAGTCTGCATGACAGTAGTGATGGTGTTTTCTCAGAGGAGAAGGCCTGGCCTGGCAGATATCCAAGCTGCAGTCTTCAAAAATAAACAATAGAGCTGAAAGATGTACTATTTTTCCATCACATCTCAGCAGTATGGGAGTTGTGCATTACCCAGTATGAATTGTTGGCATCTAGGGATTGCAAACCGACAACAGCCTGTTTCCTTGGGGAGCAGATTGCTCCAGGAGCAGAGAAAGGGGCAGGAGATTTGTTTAATGTGACCTGGGAAATGTCATGCTCAGCAGTTACCCAACATTACAGCTCCCTTATGATACAGGAATAGAAGCAGTGACTAGGAAGAAAAAAATCGAACACAGAAGAATTTTTTTCCAGCCAAGATACTCATACATTCATATTTCTCCTGCCTTTTTTTTTCCTCTTTAATTTCCTCAAGTGATTCTGGGCATGTTGTGATACTAACTTAGGCTCAGGAGGGTGTTTTAATGTTACTGTTTCTCCCCCCGGTCAGTATTGCTGCGTATTGTTCTGTGCAGAATTCAGTGAAGCAAGTCAAGAGAGTATTAAAATCCCCAGAATGTTCAAGGAGTATGAAATGAAATGAAGTGCAGGCTTTAAATAGTTACAGTGACCACATCCACTTGGCATAAGGCCTGCTGGTCTTTGAAATAAGTGGTCATCTTTCTCTGGTAAGTACGTTGTCTGTGTCAGCTCTCAGTGCACTGAAGGGGAGCCATGCCTGCAGGAGTCTCTATCTGTTGCAAGCTGAAATACTCTCTCTAGTAAGTGGTATGGTGCTGGCATAAGTTATCAGTTGTAGGATGTTTGGGACACACATTTGCTTCATGAGACCTGGAGATATTTTTCCCTGTGACTGTCTGTGCTGAGCCTGCCACATTTCATGTCCTTCCTTGCTGAAAGCGTCTGCCTTGAGTTGGAGCTCCCTGCCGCCTCGTGTTCCAGGTTATTTCTGATGTAAGGGTAGGAGAGCCTGTAAATATGGTGGATGTGTCTAAGACAGAAATCAAGCTTTCTCTGAACGCAGCAGCAGTGTAACCATGTTAGTGCAGAATTTCACACAGGGTAATACATACACTGCAATTATGCAGAAGTGATTATTAGGACTTGAGATCTTGGCATCTCTGGATCTGGGAATATCATGAAGTGATTTGAGACAGCAAAATGTCAAACAACAAGAAAGCTGACATTAACCATAATCAAATAATAAGAAACAATAAGTTTTCAGTTTGAAGAATATAAATTTAAATTTTAAGAATGTAGAGAATTTGACATGCTTGTTATTGAAACTGGAGATTCACAGTAAGACAAAAGAGACAGCAAAACAAGTTTAATGTTTAAAATTCTGGGGACCTCTTGCAATTTGTTGATCTTTATATGAGAGCCCCTCTCTGGTGATGGTGCCTGAACAGATGGTTTATGAAAGTGCCTGCATGACTGATAGTACACTGGTTTCCTTCATGGAACTCCCCCCTTGGCCCTAAGAAAGCTGAAACAGCAAGTGGATCCATCAGGTCTCCTGCATTTCTAGGGCCTTTTGAGGCATTCAGTCCTCCATCAGCCCTTTAGCTGGTGACAGCCAGACTGCATCCATTTCAGAAAGCACAATGAGTTGCCTCAGTGTGCACCTTCTTTAATTGAGAAGTGCCGATGTGATTCTAACACCCCTGGGTGACATCTCCCACCCTCTGCAGTTGGAATCCGAGTCACAGCCTTGTCTTTGACTATTGGTTTCATATTGTGGTGAATGATCTGCACATGTTCAGGGAAGACCTTCACAGTACTAGGAACTGAAAAATTGGGTGTGATCAGCGTTGGCAGGTACTACTTTTAGTTGCTGCTTGTGACCAGAGAGACCGACAGCCATCTTCCGAATGTCTCATTTTATTAATCCTTTCCCTCCAGGAGCTGGGTTTTTGCTGGGCATAATATTCTGTGCTGGCAGTGGCTATCTTGAAGTCATTGGTGCCAGTGAGTTAATGAATTTGGAAAACTTCCCAGATAATACATCTGGCCCTCTAAGTTACATTTTGGAGTATGAAGTATGAGACACAGAAAGAAGAGCAGTGAGCTAAATGAGATACTGGCTGTCGAGAAGGAGGGGGCACTTCCCTTTTTTAAAACTGCTTAACTGCAAGTTTAAAATTATGTAGCCCTGCAGAAGATTTAACTCTTGGAACTTTGCTTGGGATTTTGTTAGCTTGGTTTTGTTGTTGGTTTTGTAATGCTGTGTATTTGGTGGTTACATTACCTTCAGGGACTTGAATATAGACAGGGGAGTATTTCTAATTCTCCACTTCGAATGTTTCTTCTTCATTTTTTTATTTTGAAGTCCGATCATGTTGCCATGTCAATATGGAGGATTTTGAAGGAAGCTACCAGTAATTGATATTTCTAGTCCAGCTCACTTCTGGAATCGTATCTTGTACGGTGTTTGTCTTCCTTAACATTTGAAACAAGTTTTTATTACATAAAATGGGTTGCTGGCTCTATTTATTAATACACATCTTTGCGTAATAAAAGCTGTGCAGAGCAATACCATTCAGAAATTAACTTTGAAGAAAAGAATTACATTGCTATTTGTGTGTCTCATGAAACAGCATTACTTTTAGTGAGTCTTCCAGTACAGCACTGCTACTTAGCACTTACCTACACAGCACTCCAAAAGTACCCAGAACATCATCCCTAATTAAGTGTCCTACTGAATCACTCTTTTCTGACCAAAGAGCAGAGTGGGAGAGTGTTTCTGTACGTACCAGTGGCGACCCAAATGGAAAGCATTTCACAGAAGACTAGAAAGCACTTCCTTGAGTGGCCATTGACTTTCAGCCAGTACTTTCCTCCTACCTCAAGCAATAGCACCATGCTGCTCTTTCAAAACATAACAGCTTCTCTAGCATTTACCCTTTTTTTTGCCTTATGTCCTGATAGATTAAATTTCTCATTGGTTTTATTGTAGTCTTGCATGGGTTAATGTAGTTTTTAAGGATTTAATTATTGTTTGCAAGTAAGAACCATAATGATTGACATCGTAACCCTGTGAGTGCACAGAAGATCCCTACTGTCATGAGACCATTGTTATTTATGTTTGGGGTTTTTTGAAGAAACTTAAATGCTGATATATTTTTCCCTGAGTAGTCTGACACCTATACTGAGGCTATTCTATATCTAATTCTTGCTCCCTTAGTTCCTCACCTTCTGTAGTAAAAATCCTTTCTTTAATCCTTCCTTTCTCTTCAAGCTTTGTGGATTGGGTATCTGTCTGGAAGGGGAGCAAATGTGTGACTCGAAACCTTAATCTACAGACTTTCAAGGACTTTAGCAGACTTAGTGCAGTTACATTTACATAATAATCTTTATTTCATTGAGTTCTTTTGGCCATTCTTGTACTAGTTCATTCAGCTTACGGTTCTCCTCTGTCTCCCATGGCCAGGAGAGCTTGTAGGGCACAGTCAGGTCTGGGGACAGTTGCTTGCAAAGCATGTTTCAGTATTAGTGGCAGTTTTGGTGGTTGGGAGACCATCTCCTCCTCTCCTGTTCTCTTGCTTGCCTGCTTGCTCCTAAAGGAGTAGGAAGGAGATATTCTGTCTAATGTGAATAGTAGGCTTGGGCAAAGCAGCACATCCATTGGAGAGAGGCAGACCCCAATTCTAGTTTGCCTGGTTTCAGAATGAAACTTTCCTTAGCAACATATAGCAGCAAGGCCTGGACTGTGCCACACTGAAAGCTTAAATGAGGATCACTTCTGTCCAGTGCTGTGGTCAGGACCTGGAAAACGGGGACAAAAAGAGCAGAGCTAGAACTTGGTACTTGGTACTAGAAGTTTGTGTCCATCACTGCAGGACCTTACAAAGGTTGCAAAGAAAAACCTCAGTTAACTTGCTGTGGTGGTTTTCAAGCCTCTCTGTGCAGTAGGACCAGAACAGAGGATCTGGCATTGATTTGTTTGGGGTTTTCGTGTAATTACAATTTTTGTTGCTATCTCCAGTTGGCATAAATTCCTGCATTCGAAAGAGGGATTGGGTTTTTTCGTTGCCAGTTGTAATACTGCTGTTGACAAACAGAGATGTTATAAAAGAGAAATCCAATATAGTGTAGTTATTCAGATGCCTCTTTTTATTGCTTTATAATCTGCTCAGATGCTTAATTCTGAAAACAAAATGACAAAATTATTCGATCGAAGCTTCTGGAGTTTTATTCTTTTCTAAAAAGTAACACACTGGTTTTAATTTTAAAGGTACAAAAAAGAATGAGCATTGCATTCAGGACTAAATTTTGTCAGCCGTTACATCAAATAACTCACTGCTTATTACTGAAATGTACATCACAAAATAGCTACAAAGAATAGTTCTCAGTCTGAGCTGGTATTAGAAGAGCAGATCCATTAAAAAGAAAGAAAACATACAGGAGAAAAATTATTTCTAACAATCATTCTTTTTCTGCCATCCTGAAGAAAGTATGGGTAAATCATTAAGTCTCAGGAACAGCCTTTGGTCTCCTTTACTCTTGGTTTGCTTTTTCCTTTCTCTTTTTGTGTATAAAGTATGGGTGTAGTGTGGAGTAGTCACTGTGTTATCACCTGTTCAGTGTCATGCGTGACACATCCCATTACAGATTCTGTGAAATTGGAGCCCTTTTAAGTAAAACTTTCTATTCAAGTGTCAATTGAAGTGTGGGGTTTATTTGCTTTTTTGACAGAGGTGGTTCTTTTACTGTCTCCTAAAATAACTCTGATACTTGTTTTTATTTAGGAGCAGAAAAGGTAAGAATATAAGGCTAGAGGCTGGGAAGATAGCAGACAAGGGGGCGAGCTAGAGAAGGATGCTGGGGATGAGGGGAAGAGGGACATGGGACATGTGGCTAGGTGCAAAGGGACACTGTGTGAAAGGGTGGCATAAATGAGAGAGGGCGACTAGCTCATCATGCTGCTCTAAGTGCATGAAGAAACTACATGGGAAAGGAAAGGGTGTCAGCCAGTATTGCAGCAAAGAAAACTCTGCTTTTCTTTAAAAAAAAAAAAAACAAAGGAAAGAAAAGAAAAAAACCTACCAAAACCCCACACCTAGGAAACTGTATATACCAACTCTATTAAAAGAACGTAAGTTTCAGAGAGTAAGGTGGCTGAAGTAGAAAACACTAGCTGTAAGGATGTCTGCAAAGGCAACTCAGACCCTTTGTATGTATGCTGATGGTGTGAGACATACATAAACAAGATGTAATTCTTCCCAAAGACTACTTTCAGAGCACAAAAGGGATCTGCTTAAAGGAGAGGAAGGTTGCTCTGTAGAGCCCAACCCTCACCGCTGAAGTTGTAAGACTTGTAGCTGTTTGGTGTGTTCTGGTTGGTGGGTGTGATGTTAGGGGTGTAGATAGTCTTAGGGAAGGAGAGACAATCCTTCTGTTTTCTACCCATTACATGCTGCTTGAATTATTTTTTTTTAGCTGTGCCAGTACCTCAGAACTGCTGGTGGCAAGGAGGTGTCTTTTAAACTGCATGTGTTGAGATGGTGTGTTCTTCACCCTGGTGGCGCCTGACCTGCGTGCACTGATTTGCAGGAGTGCTGAATGTATTCAGGCTGCAACCGAAGCCAGTGGCAGTAGTGCTGTGAGCCCAGCAAGAGCTGGAGGTGAAGAGTTCAGAAGAGGGCAGGGCAGCTGGACCCGAGAACCTGGAGTGGTCTTTATCTTTCTGTTTCAGTTCCCTGTCTGTGATATACAGATAGCATGACTTTCTCTTAAAATTATCTCATTAGTGTTTATTAAAAAAACCCTTAATACTTCAGTTTCAGAGAAAGATGCACGTTTAATGCTGATGTCAGAGCAGATATAAACTGTGCTGAATAAGAAAGGGGGGCAGTTGCTGTACATGTAGAAGAAAACGTTGTAGATCTTTCCTGAAAGAAGGAAGCAGGAGTTTTATAAATAAAATTGTCATTAGGCTTTTGGAACATAAAGTAAAAGTCTGTTACAATGAGTGCATAGAGATAACTTAACGATGGACACCTCTGCTGTGGCATTCTCCAAGCTGAAGTGCTTTGCTTTGCAATGTTAATAGTACTCTTTTAAGGTCATTTTTTGTATATAATTTTAATACATAGTCTGTTGCTTTAACATTTTCATTAAAATTTCATGAGCCTTTTCAGAAAATCAGACAGGGAAATGCAAATAAATAATGCATTTTATTTAGTATGTAGTAGATACAATATTGCTGTATGTGTAAACAAATAAAAGTGTTTCTTTATTAATAGAGCAAACTAGAAAGATCCTGCTCTAGTCTATAAACCACACATGCTTTAAAGAATCACTTTGACTTCAAGTAGCAAGTGCTGGGCCTAAAGCTCTTTTGAACAATATAGTGTGATAGTATAAAAAGATTGGGATTTTCAGCTGTTCTACATAAAATTGGGGGTCGTGAGTTAGAGGGCAAAAGATGGAAGCTGAAATCTTAAAGCATTCATTTGCTGAGAGCATGTACTTAATATTTTATAAAGTCCAATCCCTGTATAGACTCTGTTTGCCTAGTTTCCCTTTCAGTTTTCTACCTTTTTTCCCTTCATGCAAGAGCCCACAAGTAATCTTTTAAAATTCTGACCTCAGCACTCCCCAGTCAGCATAGTGCTGCGTGTGTGTGATGAGCTAACATGTCTTTATACTGCTTCCTCACCTCGCAAGACACCAAAACAACAGAGCTGAGTGTAGGTAAGGAAGGGTTTTAGTGACAAGAGACGTGGGTATGTACTTTGATTGCTTCAAGCCAAAATAAAACATTTACATAACTTCAGTTTGATGAGGAAAACTGAGCTTCCCAGCACCATATATGCAGATCAGCTCATCCTTGTGTTCCCGGTGTTTCGTTGTTTTGGGTTTGTTATGTGGGTGGTTGGGTGGGTGGGTGGGTGGGTGTTGTTTGTTTTTCTTTACTAGGGAAGGCTTAGCCAGGTTCTGCAACTTTTGTATTTTAGCACTTCTTTTCAAATGGAGGCCCAAGAATCTTCTGATAATCACCTAGAGTAAAAGAAAGTTAAAATGATCAAATGTAGAGCAAACTGCCTTTTTTTTTAGCAGTTGTTTACCTTTCAGGTAGTCATTCTCCCTTCAGAATTCCTCATCTTTCTGCAACGGTAGCTCGTTTCAGACCTGCATGACTTGGCATTAAAAGCTGCACCTCTTTCCTTCTGCCTCATTACAGCAAATATATTATGATCCAAACTGAAAGAAGGAAACCTAGATGTTTTAAAGGAAGTTTTTATAGCTAAAGAAGCAGAGACTCGTGTAATTCTTCTCCCAGTTTAATGATAAGTTACACTTAGAGAGTATGAAGAGTCTCCACTTGCACTGTAATTTGCATTAGCAGAACAGAGTGCCTGTTTTGTTAGTGATTTTTAGAAGATGGAAACCAGGAATGGCTGCTTGAGTAAATAGAATCGATAAACAATGCAAAAGCCAACAATACTGGAATGATTAATTCTGAAATATGCTTTTCCAATTCAAGCTTTCATGTGTGTCTTGTCTTTGGCAGGGAATTGTTCTTAAACTTCAAATAGAATTTCTTAGTGTCTTCATATAAATCAATTGCTTGTAGTTTTCAGTTAAGCAGTTTAATTGCTTAATCAGACTAAGAAAACCTAGTGATTAAAATTTAACGGTCCTGTAGTATAAGGCAATATCAATATTGGTTCTTGCTCAAGATAGCCAGTTTAGATCAAACTGAATGAGCTAGAAGGCAGTATGTTTATAATGTTCTTTAGCATACAGGAATATCATTTAAGTCTTCTCTAGGACTTAAGAGCACAGACATTGAAGAATGAGTGTCAGCAACAAGACTGTCTCTAAATACCAACTCCAAACCAGAGGGCTTTGCACTAAACAAATTTAAGGGGTGTTGGGGCTGGTTTTTATAATCTATTTAGAGAAAAATTAACCCATTCTTTGAACAGCACCTAACCGAGAAGGGACCACCCTGTCAAGTCTGACTTGAAATAAATAACAAAACTGGTGTGAGTGAACACCAGGAAATTGTGTGCTCAGCTCCTGTGCTCTACTGTTCAGAAGTGAACCACTAATGGCATCTTTAAAAGGCAAGGAAGGAACAACTTATTAGCTCTGTTATGGGCTGATGCTTGCAACATTCATTTGAAATACTGTACTTATCTGAACAATTCAGGTTCAATCTGTATGTGAAATCTGAGTAAATTAATATTGTGTCAAAACATCTGTTTTTTTCTGTTCAAAATAGAAAACATCTGAAGCATAGGAGCATAACAGGAATATAGCAGGAGATGAACTGTACTTTACAAAGTGTTGACAAATTGTAAATAAATCACTGCAGAAACACAGATCCATAGTCTTGCTCCTCAAAAGAGCCAGTATTGCAGAAGTTCAGGTAGACCTGATCACGTTTTTTTAGAGGCACTGAATATTATTCTGGTTTGAGTTGGTGTAACACCAAGTGCAGTAAGTTTTTGGCCCATGTTTAGAGCATCTGTGTGCTTTCATAATGCAAGTAATGAAGAATTGGTAGGAATAGGAAGCAGCAACATCTTTATTATTTGGTTTGGTTTTTTGTTTGTTCTGGATGCCTTTCATCTATAACAGATCCCAAGAAGATGGCAGTGGTCATACTAGATCAGACACAGTCTGTATGTCCTTTTTCTGATACCACTAATGCTTTATGAGAAATACAAAGGTAGGGCAAGTTTATATCTTAGTTCTCCAAGAGCTCCTCTTGCCTTTGTGTACTCAGGGACATTAAGTTTGAAGGTGAGAATAGTTTCTGTTTATCTGCTAATCTTCACTGCCAATTTTCTCCTAGAGAAATTTGGAAATTTCGTTTTTGATTTAGGATAGTGCTTTGACTGACCTCTCCAGAAATGTCCCATTGGCTGATGATACCAAGAAGAATTGGAATAACCTTTTTTTTTTTAACTTTTGACCCTGCATTTCTGCAGTCTGCTGCTATATTATGTTTGGGAGATAGGTATTTGTACATAGTCTTCATTTATCTGGGAAGTGAGAAGGAACATTTGTTCATTAAGTAAGAAAAATAAGAGAACATCAAGAAGTTTGTATTCATTTGATACTACCAATGAATCATATTCTAGGTTATTCCATACAGCAATTCCATTAGTTATTCCAATTTGCTACTTAAAGACATTGTAACAGTGTAAAGCCACTTACTGAAAAGACCCCAAACACATACTCAGTAATTAGAGTAACATCTTTAGGACACTTAAAATTGCTGCAGGGGAACATAATTTGGAGATTGGGGGGAGGTTTCCCTTTTCCCTGGGAGTTACTAAAGACTAGGTGCATGTTTACTAAACATCTAAGATTGTAACGAGTTTTCCAGAATTCCAGGTTTATGAAACCAGGTTCATTTGATCTCTCATTACATCTTTGCCAGTTTCTTTTTAAAAAGTAGCCTTTTCATTGGAATGATACATCATGCTGTACCTAGCAAGGGAGCTGCAAACCTTAGGAAGGAAAAAGGAACCTTTGCCGAGGACTTTTGCTGAAAACCTACATAATCCTTTCAAATTCTGGAGGGATTTTGAGTCAGAGCTGGGCCAGATCACTCTTTCTCTTTGTTAATAGTAGGTTTGACAAAATTCTGCATATTCCTATTAGAGAGCTGGATTTTGGTATCAACTTTTCAAAACTATTTTGAGACAAATATTAAACTCACAAGCCAAAGCTCTTTCAAAACTCTGCATGCCTTTGTGACTGGCCTCTGTACGGGTTGATTACAGGTGTATATGTACCCTTTTTTACCAGTTATCTGCTGGCAACTTCAATATGTTCATTAATTTCTGAAACTGAAAATTAAACTATGAGCTTTCTAGTCAAATATGTACAAATAAACAGAACGAAATAGGTTTCCATAACTTCTTCTGGAAGTCAATCTGTAAACTGAACCAAGCCTAGATGAGAGGAGCAAGGATGTGAGGTCTGGTTTAAAGTGCTATAAGGAACAAATTGTCATGCTAACCACTGTAAAGGTGATTCTGGCTTTGTTCAGGGTTTATGAATAAAGGGTTGTTATTGGAAATGGCTCATTTGCTCTGGATGTGCCTGAGACAGAAAGTCTGAGTCCTCTGAAGCTTTTGTAAATACATGTGGCAGAATCTTCCCAGACTGAGATGTTTGCCTGTTTGTAGTTGGCTAATCCAGAAGTGGTTCCCTGATAAGGTTAATGCCCAGTTAATTGCTCCTAGCCTTGACATACAGTTTAATTGCTACTTGGCCAACATATGTTTGTTGCTTGCTCTGTGTAGAATTCAAATGGATGTAGCGATGCAAACCATGGGCTGGTGGAGGGCAAACAAAATAAATACAGTATTTTATGTTCTTTTAATTCAGGGCCAAGTGGATTTGGATGAAGTGTTTATTTAGCTTGCTGGCTGCTTCAGATGCTGTGGCATATTGATTCCTTTTATTACTAGCAGCCATTTAACCTGACCTCTCTCAGATCCAGTATTTTAAAAGCCATAAATTTTAACTTTACTTACGAGCAAGGACTGAAATGCTGTGAAAGCCTTTTTATTAGCAGAGCTTTGCCTTACTCCATGTTCACGTGTCACCCATGGCAACAATATTTAGCGCATCTTAAATTAGAGCGGCTGTTGGGCAGTTTGGTGGTGGTGGGGTTAGCAATAAAGAGAGCTCATAAATAGCTCAACCATTACTAGCAGAAGGTATCCTTTCTCCGGGTTCTTGTGTTAAAAATCTACCCTTTTTGGTTTTTTTCCCCTTAGTCTTAGTGTTCACGGATGAAGAAAGGCATGCACAAAAAGAAGTGCTTTATATAATTTATTTTTTAATTGAAAGTTAAATTGGTGAAATTTAAATGTATTTTTCTTTGTTGCCTTAGTTGGATTTTCTTTTACAATAACAGTCTTCCTTGTTGTTGCAATAGCTTAAATTATTCCCCGAATAATGCTCGAAGCAACCTTTAATTTACAGCCTGTACAAGTGTCCAGACTAAAACTTGATGCAAAAAAAGACATACTACTTTTTTTTTTAAAAAAAGAAAAAAATTGTGAATAAAAATATTGATATAAGTGTTTCTTTCTTCACCGATATGGAGTTAGGGAAAGAAACAGAGAGCTTAAGATGAACTTTTTGCCTTTAATTAGTTACTTCTGATTTAAATTTGTAATCTTTAAAAATATGATTTCAGGCTTGATGACTAAGATTGAGTAATAATTCAGGAGCATATTTCAGAGCAGGCTTAAGGTTTCATGAAATAGATCATAACCATGAATTTCAGAGCAAGTATTGGCTTGGTTTTTTCTTCTGCTACTGAAAAAGTTTCTCCCTCTGTCCCATAGGTCAAAGGTAACACTCTAGATGTTAGCCTCATACCATTAAAAGTGACTTTGTTTAAATATTAGTGCAGGGACTCTCACTTTGCGTTAAACTTTGGCCTGGGAACAAAAATGTTGGTTTAGTTTGAGAAGTGTAATTTATATCAATTAATCTCAGAAAGTGTCACATTTCCCAATCTTTTAAAGCCAGAGTGAAATGTTTGACCTTATCAGAGGGTGGGTATGGAAGTAGCAGTAAAGCAGTTGCAGGGCACTGGAGTATTTTTACTACTACTCAATTGCAGACTGATCAGTTTACAAGGTGCCTGAAATCACTGGGGAATCGTATTTTCTAAAAACTGGACTTTTTTCCTGTCTGCTTTGCTTTTCCTGTGGCTGGTTTTCCTCTAGCAGGTTGTACCAGCTATATCTAAAATCAATTTGATATACATAAATATCCTTGAGGAAAAAGCCCCTGCTTTGTAGAAGGTTAGGTAGCTTAATTTATATAGGGACCCGTTTGAAGGGCAAGTTCTACAGTTTGCACCAACCAGAGAGAAAACACTTGCTTCTGGAGGAGTAGGGGTTCAAATGCCTGGGAAAACTTTTTGCGGGATACAGAACTACACTGTGGAGTGGGAGGTTATGTGAGAGGTTAAGTTTGTGTAACCACATGGAGAAAACTAATTATTTCTACAGATAACATCAGGTGTTCTTCTGTGCAGAGACAGGCTTGGCTGAATTCTGCCCAGCGCTCAGTGCTAACCTAGAAAATGCATGTGCCTTTTCTAAGGGCTTTTGCTTGAGCCACTTTGGGCTTTTGCTTCTAATTCTTAGCTTTCCTGTTGTTGCACTGTGAAACCTGTTAGCAGTTTTTGAGACGTTTAATGCTCTGTGTGTTACTATTTTTGAAATACTAACACATTCTTTTGCAGTGTTGTTGTTTGATAGCGATAAGACTGTAGAAAACAGGGACACCAACACGTTTCTAAGATGACAGTAGTGCATTTTTGCTTCTTGCTTAATGGCTGCCTTATTCCAAGCCTTTCTCCGTCAGTTGGCTAAAGCTCAGTGTACCTTCTGGGCTTCGAATTGTGAACTGCCATTATTCATACTTGAAATTGCAGTTTGTGCAAATACGAGCTAAATTGCAATCATTATATGTAGTAAAAGAGATGGAAATATCCTTAAATCTGAAGACTGTAGCTGGCTCTCTTAATCAGAGAACTTGTTAAATTCTCCCATGCTTTGATTTCTCTTTCTTAGATTTTTTTTTTTTCTTTTTCTGTCAGGTGTGGGGTTGTTCTGTGTTCAATATTCCTGCTTCTAATTTGGAATGCTTGGTTTGAGGTATAAAGTGAGCAAAATGATACACGTTGTCTTTAATATGTGAGTGCAAGATAGTGATTTTTCTCTTGCTTTTTATCAAACCCTATCATAATCTTTTCTATGTTACCTGTATACACTAGCACTGAAGGAAAGGCTACAGTATGATATGAGGTTATTCTACACAAATGTCCTATTAAAGCTCTTCATTTGAAAATCACAGGCTAAATGATGTAATGACTTTCAAATTCCCCCTTCCTAAATCATTCTCTGCATTGAATCAATTGATGATTGAGGAAGTATCTGAATATAAAAATGTAAGTGAGAGAAAGAAATCCTTTGTGGTTGTGCATACTGTGAATCCTACCAGAAATAAACGGAACTATGTTAAACAAAATGGCTCAGAAAGAATTGAACATGAGTTAATGTAAGACACCATACGATGTTGCAACCCTGTCGGTAAGAACCATGTCTGTCTACCTATTCTCTGATGTTTATGACATATGGAAGTTGGTCTTTTGACCTTAAGTCTATTAAAAGAGATACTCACGGTTTTCACTTTATACACTAATTTATTTAAAGGTAAATTTCCAAAAGGAGCTTAAGTGAAGAGTAAAGAAATCAAGTCTTATTGGCTGTTTCTTGCACCTTGTATCTTTGGACAGCTTTCACTTAGGTAACAGATGTGGCTCATTGTTTTGTAAAAGGTTTCCCTACAGCAGGGAAATACTTTGACTAAATTTTGCTGAGGGTCCTATTTTACCAGCCCAATACCTCTATCATTTGATTCTGTACAACAGAAATCCTGTTTTTACCTTTCTGAACAACAGTTGAGATTTTTTTGAAACCATGTTTGCTATCCTCACCTCTGCAGGGGCAATGCAAGGTTACAAATATGTTGATTTGTGTTTGTTTAAAAAAAGGACAAACAACGCGTGTTCCGTCCCCCCCCCCCCCAAAAAAAAAAATAGAAGTTCAAACGTGTAAGTGATCCCTGAATTAATTACATTTTGAAAATCATGGGAATATATATGTATCAAAAAAATTTCAACACACCCCAGTTCTGTTAGAGTGCTATAGAACAAGTGGTTAAATTGGGAAGGTTGTGGTGGGCCAACTTCATGGAGTCTGAGTTGGGCATCATGGGTGATCCCTTAGGGGTCTGTGTGGAGCAGAGCAGGCTGTAGCAGCTCCCTGAGAAGCTGTTGGTATATCTCACGAGTCCTACTACAAAAGAAGTCAGCTTCACAAACCAACAGCTGTTTGCTTGCTAAAGCACTTTTATGCCATCTCCAGCATCCCAGCACTCAGGGGTAGAAGACTTGTTGTTTTCATACCCGTTTTCTCTTCCCTAGAAACACATACACCTCCATCATGTGCAGTGCAGCAGGAACCAGGAATGTGTGTGTCTCTGGGCTCTGATAAATAGAGAGCCAGACTATTTATAAGCAATTATGACTTCGTATTTATTCTAGTTTCTCAGTCTCAGTGACACTTCCCCTATTTTTTTAATAACTGTTTCTTACCTGCCTATATCTTTCAAAATGCAAGTAGTATATTAGTCTAGCTCACACAAATATGTTCCACTAAATATTATCCTTTAGGCATATTCACATAGCTTGGTATTCAAGAAGAATTATTAAAAAGTAAAATTGATGATAAATATAGAAAATGTTTACTGTTTAGGGTGTCTTAGGAGTTGTATTTCATTTAGAGTGGCAGTGATCCATGGCTTCTCTTCAGTTCCAGCCTCTGTACGCATGCCTTTGGGGTGGCTTGCACTGCCCACAGTGCTGTCTCATTTGTTTCCCTTTGATTTTCATGACTGACATCTTGCTTTTGGCATGTTTCCCTCTGCTGGCCTATAAAAAAAGAGAGGAATGTGCAGATGTGAGGAAAGAGAGTAGCTTGGAAATACCTAAAAATAATAATATTACTAGAAGAACAGAAAGCAGGGTTACTTTTACTGGTATATGAAGGAAAAAAAATCTGTGGTAGCCTCATTGGCATTGAGAAGAAAGTTAAGGCCTGTATAATGCCATCTTTCAGTTAAAAGATGATCAGTTGCCTGTGTCATCTAGGAACCAGCAAACTGTTTTCTACCAGTCTAAGGCAGCTGCTGATGTCTGTTGTTCTCTCATGAGTTCAGTAGAGATGCTTCAATTAACATTTTATCATTGTACTACAAGAAGTGGTAAATTGAGAGTTCAAGAATTTAAAATCCATAAAAAGAAACATTTTTACGCAATGAACAATTCAACTTCTCACTGTCAAACTATATTTTTTCATTCAGTGTCTGGGTAGGGCTAGGCATCTACACACACACACACCACACACCCCCAGCAATGCCTTGTAATAACCTGAGAAAGATGAGAGGGGCTTCTTACTTGTTTGTTGGTGGTGGTTGTGTCTGTTGCTGGGGTTTTTTTGTATTTTTAAAGCCATGGGGAAAAATTCCAATGTTGCCAGCAAAATTTCAGACTTAATTAAAGGGGCAACTAAATGGTTAATAGGAATCTGTGACTAAAGGTTCTCAGTAAGTTTTTTAATAAGTCAGGACACCTTTTAAATGGTAGAACATAGGAAAGTCGCAGATAAAATTTTATTTTCTTTGCCAGTGGGGAAGAAATACAGTTAATCTTTGCCATTTGACACTGTCCTTTAAGGTAACACATCCTTTGATGATGCTAGACAATGACATGACCATAAACCAATTCCATTTCTTTTGGGGATGCTAGAAAAAAAGGCACTTTTCCAAGGTAATGCTGTTCTCAATTTACTTGGTAGCTAAAAAGGCCTCCATTTGGTTCCTTTTTTCCTCTTTTTATTAGCAAACTGAAAATACTACATGAGAGGCCCTGTAAATGTTCCCTTTAAAAATATTAGAGTGGAGGAAGTTATTGCTAGTTATTACTAAAGTTAATTCTTATGGGGAACTTTCATCTTAGGACAAAATAGCAGAAGAAAGACTATACAGAAAGCCATATACTTTGCCAATAACTTTTGAGTATCCTGTGCAATTTTTAAAAGCAGATATTGGACAAAGAACCTTCTCCTGGTGACTCTGTTCTCGTGTGCAACCGGGTGCCTACAAACCTCATCACTGGGTGCAGGTCAACTGCAGCAGGGCTGAGTGGGCAGCTTCTGTTCTGCACATGCCACAGTTTGAGTGTGTTGCCCCAAACCTCAGGTGTTGGCTTGGGTTTTCTTGGGAATGGCCTTCGTATGTTAAGAGTAGTCTTCCAGTCTGAGTAATTGGCTTAGCGTTATACAAGACAGGCTCTAACTGGCATTTAACCTGAGATTGCTTTTTTTTTTCAGGTAGTAATGGCTTAGGACACTAATTTAATGTAGTACAACTTGTACTGGGATGTGTATATAAACACCTTTGCGCTGGCTTTTGACACAGCCATTGCAGGTAGCTGGGTAGCTGTGCCATTTGGACATGAGCGTTGGCTGCAAAACCCTCTGGAGCCTTGGGAGCCAGGTGATCTCTGCCATCCGTGGCCCTGTACAGCAATGGCACTGTCAGCTTCTGGAGGTGGGCTGTAGCCATTGCTTCCTTGCAGATGCCATAGTCGCCTTTAAACCCTTCCCCAGTGGATACTGCTCCTCAGGAGCTTGGCAGACCAGTGCCCTGGGTGCCTCCTGCCCACAGAGGTGGGAGCCTGAGATGCCTTTGTGCACCCTGCCCAGGCAGCCGTGGGCTTTGCCAGCCACCCACCCCGCCTGGTCCAGAGCTGCACTGCCCTGGCTTCTGCAAAAGCAACTCATCAGAGGTGCTGTCTGACAGATAAATGGGAGCCGTTCCTCTGCTGAACAGTGGCTTTCATGTGCCCCTTTTACAGTCATTGTTTCCCTCGGTAGCGATAGGCACCCGTACCTCTGCATAACGCCCAAGTTTGTGGTGATTTTTGAGCAGCTTTATGCTGTATGCAAGTCAGTGCTCTAACTCCATGTTAGCACTTGCTAATTTGGCAATAATGGTAGTCTCCAGAATGGCAATTAATGAACAAAAGAAGGTTGTACTGTGTGACCCAGCAATCAGGCTTCCCTTAAACTTCTCTTGCATCTTCCCCCTCCCCGTATTTTCAGCTGCATATCAGTCTGCAGGTAATGGAAATGTAAATTGCTTTATGTAGACATTACTGGTAAGTCTGTACTTGGTGCCAGTTCTTAGCTTTCTTCCTTGTAAGAATTCACTGATGATGCTGTTTTAGTTCAGAATTACCTTTACTCTAGGATTGCTTGAAATTGCAGCATATGCTGCTGACCTACCCATCTTTCCTGTGATCCTGAATCTCTTCAGGCATGACAGCATATGGACACACATGTGCAGGTCTTCTGTTCTTATATTCTCCTGTTGTTTGTGTTAATATCACTTGGACATTGTAAACACAACAGCATTTGTGTTCTCAAAGGGAGAAGGAAAATTGCAGGGCAAAGTCTGTTCCTCAGTGTCTGCATGTCACATTTACTGTTCTGCCATATGAAAACCAAGTAGATGCTACAAAGGCTTTTAAATTAAGCTGGAATTTCTTCATTGGTTGGTGTGCATGTATTCATGGAACTTTTTTCTTTACCTATTCTATAATCATTATATTAATACTTACTAATGCCACCATAAAATAAAGCCTTTCTAAGGTCAAATAGTCCAGCATTCAGAAGTTTTGGGAGACTTGGAAAGGTATTTGCTCTTTTTTATATGAAGTGTTTTCTTATGTCTGTAAACACAGAAAGAGGCAGCAGCATCATTTATGTTAAGCTGTACTTTTCTGGAAATATTTGTTTCTTGGAAAGCCTGCTGTGTGTGTTGATATCATAGTACCAGTTTCAGCTTGAAGGAAAAGGTTGGATAAAACTGAGAGAACTAATAATATCTTCTCACAGGAGAAATGTGCTTGAAAATATCAACCATTCACACAACCTGACTCATTCTAAAAACCAAAACTCTAATCATGTAGCAGTGTTTGAGTCTAGGGGTAATGTTCTCCTTGAGGCTGCTAGCAGTGTCCAGGTGGACATGGCTGTCAGAGGGGGTCACAGCATTAAAGTGGCACAGAATAAGCCAGCTATTGCCTATCACTGTTGTCAGGTCTGTGAATTCTGTGCCATTCTCTCTGAATGGGAATATCTACTGAACTGGGTTTAACTTGATGCTGTTTTTAGAACAAATTATATTGATTGCATACTCTTTCAAAGGCCCCAAGTAATAAACTGCACAATTAAATGTATCTCTCTGAGTAGCTTCATTTCTGCATGGTTTTATGTATTAAAACATAACTATTTGTTTTTCAGACTGTTCTGGCAAAGATTTTGGTCCTACTCTGGGATTGAAGAAGTCCAGTTCTCTTGAGAGTCTTCAGACTGCTGTGGCTGAAGTTAGGAAGAACGAACTCCCGTTTCACAGACCCAGGCCTCACGTGGTCCGTGGTCGGGGATGTAATGAGAGTTTCCGAGCTGCCATTGACAAGTCTTATGATGGACCTGAAGATGGAGAAGAGGGTATGTTGCTAATGGCACTTGCTGAGGGAACCACCTTCGCTTAGTGCTGCTGTGGACCAAGTCAGTAACACACATAAGCAAGTGATTTAGTCCAATTGAAGTTGATCACATTTTAAGAGCTGCTCATGTCTTCCACTGACTAGAGCTGTCTTTGCAGCACTCCATCCAACCTTGAGGAGGTTTAGTGTAAAGTCTTTCACTGATCTCCTTTGGGGCAGGGGTGGGTTGGAGGATTTAGAACTCAATCCTTAAATAATTGTATTTTTCAACTTCAAGAAGCAGCTGCCCTCTTCAGATTACATTAAACATTATCTTGCTTGTTTTACAGAGCTGTCTAAAATTCCCTCTTCTCCAACCTGGAAATTTGTGTCCTGTTATAGACAAGGCAGAATGTATTGATAGCGCCCTGCTGCTCATTCTGTCACCATGGGCCTGTAGACCCCAATGTGGAATTATGTCATATTTAGTATGAAGCATAAACCAGTGCTTGGATACTGACAGGCCAACACCCCCCCCAAACAGAAACAACACAGCTCTTCTCTAACCAGACAGAACAGTTTCTTTTTCATCCATTAAAATAGATGCCAGGGAGTGAATGAAACTGTTTTGTTGTTCAGGTTGATTATGTCAATTGCCAGAATCTCTTGTTGAAGTAGGATCTCAGTGTTTGCACCCCAGCACATTAGTTTACTCAAGCTGATGGAAGTCAATAAGGCAAATTTTGAGTAGAATGGTGTTTTGCTATGTCAGGGGTTTTGTATCAGGACCAATAACTAGAAAACAAGTCATTACAATAACTCTACATTTAATTTATAATAGAAATCTGCTTGAATTCACTAGAATGTTTAGTCTGCTTTTTTAATTATTCCATTAAATGAATAAGTGTTCTGAGTCATTTGAGCACTTTGTAGGCACTCAGGCTGTATTTCATGTGTTTGCATTTTGGTGGCCCCTAGCTATCTTTGCTGCTTCTTTCTCATTCTGTGCAGATGGTTTCTCTGATAAGAGCTCTCACTCTGGTCAGGAAGCTCAGAACATGGAATCTACCCCTCCTGGGAACCCTGAAATAGAAGATGCAGAAACCAAAGCAAAAAAGGACAAAAAAAATAGAGAGAAAGAGAAAAAAAAGGAAAAGGGCAAATCTAAAGTCAAAGAGAAGAAAAGGAAGGAAGAAAATGAAGATCCAGAAAAGAAAAAGAAGAAAGGCTTTGGTGTCATGTTGAGGTATGGCATTTTAAAAAGCAAAACAACCACTCATTCCTATTATAACATAGGAAACAACCAATACTCTCATAAAGTAGTGTAAAAATTATTTCACTTGGACTCAAAATAATGTTTATGTTATTTAAAAAGAAAGCAGTTTATACTTTTACACCAAACTTGTAGCTGAGGCAGAAGACATTTGGCAGACAAAATGTCTTTTTGTGCCTTTGAAATTCATTCCCATATGTCAGAAAAGATTCAGGGTTTCAGGATAAAAACAAGTGTGTGTCGGTGAGGGAGGTTTTATGGGGAATATTTCTGAGTAATACATGACCCACTCCCACACTCAGACCTTTGCCTTCTCTTCCCTTGCTTATCTGCTTCTTTCACAAGCTTTGGGGAGAGCAGGATTGCTTGTGTTACTGTAAACAGTCTAGTAATATTTGCAGTTGCTAAAAAACACTAGGTCTGATAAAATCTGTGCTTCACAGCTTCAGCCATTGCCTGCAGTGGTCAAAATCTCCCTATCCTCCTGTCCAGCTTGGAAGTGTTTGGATTTCTTCTGAGGCGATTGGTTGGGTTTGCATCTCTGGAATCATCAGAGATTAGATTAAGTTCTTCAGGCCATGTCCTTGCTATTGCTGGAGCCTTTGGTGCTGTGGGCACTCTGGTTGCCATCACCCTGCCTCTGGTACCTGTTCCCTCTATTGAGGATTAAAGCATTTCCCTTTAAGTAGGTTTTTGCAATTCATGTAGGGTATGTGAATGAAATTTAATGTTCACCTGGAGATGAGACAGTGTGACCGCGTGGTTACTTGTGACACTGATGATGTAATGTTAGCTTTGGGAGGCTGTTGGTGGTACTTAGCATGCAGTAGACAAGACAGGCACATACAAAAGCCACAGTCATTGCTTAGGCAAAGATGTATTTAATTAGTAGTCTAAGAAATTCAGCTGTAAGATCATTCACTCATGATAATATTCATTAGGACAGTGATATATGAATTCACTTTACATCTTTCTGTTGATATGTCTTGGTGTCAAATGGCTTGGTTTATATTGACATGGAATGTTTTTACTAATTTTCTTCCATGTATTGTCAGTAGAATCCTCAAAAATTGTCCTATCAGTTTTTAAACATATACTAAACATATATTGTCAAAAATATACAGGGATGCTTATGTGCCAAATTTGCATGATTTCAGCAGTTGTTAGTGTTCGCAAGAGGAGGCTGTGTGGGTTTACCAGTCTGCATTCAAATGGGGCTCTTCAGGAATGCTGAGGAGGCACATACACCTGTGCATTGCACGTGCATTTGTGTTCATACTGCTTCAAGAAATAGGGCTTAACATGGAACAGTAGTCAAAACAGTGAATAATTAGGAGGGTGACTTCAACAACTCTCATGTGTCTTAAGCTTTATGCCTATTTTCATTCTTCCTTTTAGCTCTTCAGTGTGAATAGGGCTGTTGGAAGAGGAAGGGTGTGACAAAGAGGTCTGACAAAATCAGAAGTATTCTGGTTTGTGTATCACTGGCAGATTTGAACTGCAAAGTCTTACAGAGGTGTGATGCCTGAGCCAGAAGGAACATAGGATGACATCAAAATCCAAAGCAAGTTGATAAAAAGTAATGATAATGATCAATATTCAAAGCTGGGAACAACAGGTTACTATTCTTACTGATTCCCTTTTTCAGAATATATTTCATATTTTGGTTGTACACAAGCTTTATACATCTGTTCTTTTCATAAACTTGCTTTTTATTTAGATTGATAGTCCTCCCAGCAGACACTGATAGTTAATAATAATTACTTGTGTGGCAGCACAGAGTGGAAATTTCTATCCCACGCTATTGAAAATCTCTTGCAAAGGTTATAATGAAACAGAGACAGTATTGTTTTAAGAGGTAACAGTTCAGCTAGGAGGGTTTTAGAGGGTCTGTGTCCTCATAAGTCTTTCTTCCTAGAATTTATAAAATCATCCTTGAAAAGAAATTCCTTCCTGAGAAGGTGAGAGTCCAAGGGAATCCCAGCCTGATAAAAGTGAAAGAAGGGTGATGACCTGTAAAGATTGAACAAGAGCAAACAGTGTGAGTTTACAAAAGAATTGGGGCCCATATGTCCTGCTCAAGATGAGCAAAACCAGGCTGGTCTTTTTTCAGGGCGAAATTCCTGTGGATGGCAGGGAAAACAAATCCAATTAATCTGAATGTTTTAAAAAGAAATAATAGGAAACTAATGGGGGAATTTAGAAGGGGTCAAATAGTAACACTAAACACTAGATTCAAGAGGCATTTTTCATACTGGAATTTTGCACTGATGTGAAGAGATTGGCGAGAGTGTCTGTAGGGCTAGGGAGGAGTAAGAAGATTTGAATGATCAAGTGTTTTAGCAGCATGGATGGAAAGAAACAGCCAGATTTTATATGACATTGTGGAGATGAAACTGGCATGTTTTATTGGTAGAACATCTGTGGAAATGAAGAGAGAAGCTGAAGACGACAAAGTTGTGAGCTTCTGCAGTAGGCAAGGTGACTACTAATTCTTAGTCTAAGAGAAAGAAGTAGAGAAGCATGTAGAAAGAGAGATGAGCTCGTTTTTTGACATGCTGAGTTTAAATCGGAAGGGGAACCTTCCATAGGAGGCTTTAGAAATGTAAACACCATAAGGAAGCAGAAAGCTGGGGGGGGGGGGGTGGGGGTGCGAAAGAAAGCTATAGTGTGTTTCTTGTAGGTACAGTGGTAGTTGTACAGTGATCCCCCCTGTGGGAGATGACCAAAATAGGGGCACAAGGAACTGAGCTCCTGCTAGACTGTCCGGAGAGAAAAGAACTTGAGAAAGCAACTGGCAGGAGTGGGAAGAGGATCTATCTGAAGCCGTGAATTTTTTAACTAGTCCAGTGACTGCAGCCATGTAACTAACTGATCCTATCAAGAGCTGGAACCCCACACTGATATGATCATACTGCTCATAATATAAGGGGGCTGCTTTGTTCAGAGAGCTATTTCATCTGTGCCTGCATGAACCCAGGCTTGCTGAACAAGATTGGGTAGATAAGGAGGAGATGCTCATCTGTGGTTAAAGCTCCAGGGCCAGAAGGACAAGGAAAATATATCTGAGGTCTTCCCAGAAAGCTCAGTGAAGACAAATGTACGTTCTGGTGGGTAACTAAGGAGTTGGGTGTAAAGGACAAAGGGAAGTAGAATTTGAGGCTAAAGCAGCTGCTGGAAGTGTCACACTTGCTATGGTGGGGTTTTTGCACTATACTTGCTGGGTCATGTATACAGCTACAGTAAATTGTATCTTGATCCTATGTCCATGTGAATTGGCTTGTTCCTGCCTTATAATCAATAACAAAGCAATTTGAGATATTAAAACCAAACCCAAGTATTTATCTGTAGTACAAGAGAAGCTGAGCTTTAGTCTTTTGCATCTGAGATTTTTGAACATATTGGAATTGCTACTGCATTGGTTTTTTCTTATTTTTTTTTAATTTAACAACAGAAAATAGCAAAGCTGTTAGCAGTTGCTAACAGATTTCACTTAGTGCCTCATCTGTTGCTCAGCTGCTATTTACTTGTAGTTCCTGGTCTTTTTTTACACATACAAAAAAAAAAAAAAAAGAATGATTGCTTTCCTGCTAAGCTTTTCCTGGATTGAAGCTTTATTTAGGTGACTGTGCTGCAGGGAGACCATCAAGAAATCATGCTTTTATTTTTGTAATAATTGTTTTTAAAAAAATCCTGTTGTTTTACCCAGTATCAACTGCAACTCACCATTTCACTAACAGTGGCACTTGGAACTAAGTAGGTTAGATTTTTCTGAGATTTCAAATGCAGATCACACTGGTTATTACTGATTAGTTAAGTCTCTATAATCCAAAATACTATTCTACTGTGGTGCATACTGCACAGTGTTTGTGTTTTCCTGTTGGATGGTTCTGATGTGTATATTACCTGCCTGATGCATATATATGTGCATTTTTGGTGTCCCAAGAACAATAAAAGTTGACTCTAACTGTTTGTTAACAGAGTGTTGGTTAAGCGAGTATTATATTTTACTTTAAGATGTTTTCTGCCACATTGCCCCATCATAACCTACTGCTAGACAACATACAGCAAAGTAAATTAACATTGTGTATCAGGAAAACAACTACAGTAAGTACTTTCATTATTAGAGCTGTGACTAAATGGCAGCATCAGAATAAAACAATGTCTAGCATCTATGCTGAAACTCATTCAGAACATGGCAGTAGTTCTATGCAAATACCTAACAGCAGCAAGATTAAGCAGTGCCACATACAATGGTTGCTTCATCCCTTCTCTTATATTGAGCTGAATTTTTTTCAGGGCACAGTGAGTTTTGAGGAGGCTGCAGGACTTCTTTTTGAAGGTGTTTTGTATTTATGTGAGCATCACTCCAGTGAAAAAGCATATTTGTGCCCTTGAATAAAGGTTATGTGTAGTATCATTGGTTTAGAACTGCCAGAAGCCTTGTGAGGCAGCTCTGTGGCTGTTTGGAAGGGTTAATTAACCCCTTGGTGCAGTGTTAGAAATCCTTGATGCTGAGTGTGAATGCAAAATGCATTATTACTTAGCACCAGGAATGCAAACCAAGAGGTTAATAAAAAAAATACAAAATTCTTCCTCAGCTTGCTAAGCAGTGAGCCGTAGATTTTAAATCTGTGATCTGTAGTTACTGACTTGCCATGTTTTGAAGTACTATCAAAATACTCCTTTTTAACAAAGGTAAGCTTGGTGTTGGTTTCTACATTAAGTTGGAGAAAAACTGAACCTTTAAATCACCAGGGAAATGTGACCTCTGCTGTGCCGTGCTGCTCTGGATCTTAATCCCATGCAGTTGTTATGCTCCTGAGGTATAATAAACATAAGTCTGTGGCTCTCACTACCTTTTCCTGGTAGTGATTATAACAGTTCTGGGCAGCCTTTTCAGCTTTACAGGTATGAAGGTAAGTTAGCTAATGGACTGCAGCCACACCAATGGCATTTTAATAGGTAGCTCCCTTAGGCGGGGACGGGTGGTATAAAAATCTAAGAGCAAGTATGTAATCGGTAGCTTAAAGAATTTTGCTGAACTGGAGTGCAGTGGGAGAACACCCACTCAGTCTTCATTTACAGGCTGCATTCAGGAAAAAAAAAACCCGACCAACCTTCTCTGTATAAGGTAACTCGTGTCAACTTGACTTCACCAGCAAATATTGTCAAAATTACTGTGGGTGAGGAAACGTGTGCGTCTCACCCGTACTGTGCATCCACCCTGCCTTGCGTGTGTGTGCATGAATGCGGGTAAGTGCGGGCGCGGAAGGTGGGAATACCTATGTGTGTTAGTTACATTTCCCTCTTTAGAAATAGTCAGCTTTCCCACATAACAGTTCGTCTTAAATTATTTACCTTCCATTTCACAATGAGCCATGAATATTTTATTTTTTGTCCCCTTAATTTGCCAATTTTCCTTTGAGCTAAGTGCCTTAGTGGTTTTAATTTTTCATTCTAGTTGGAAGACAGAAATGACCCTTTTTTCATTATTACTATTATAGGTCTTGTGCTCAGAATGATACTTTTTACAACCAGCACTGTTGAGCCTGTAATGGTATTGCAGAGTAGATGGCATAATATACAGATATTGACTTCCATTAAGTATAGCACTATGATAGCTTATGGGGAGGTATTTTTTTCTTTGTGTTACCCTGAGAAGGTGAGTGTTGTAGAAGAAAAGTTAGCAATATAATTGAAGAAAGAGCAAATAATAGAGATATGATTTGCTGGAGAGAGGCAGCGTATATGATTTTTTTTAATGTATTTATATGTATGTACATATGATGCTGGAAGTCAGGGTAGACATAGACTCAAAAAACCACTAGTTTAAATTATTTAATTAGGCTGAAGTTATTTTAGTAGGTTTTTTTCCTAAGTAGCAAAATGATCTGAGATGGATCATGCATGTGTGTTTGATAGCATCAGTTAGAGGCCTTGATTTCCTTTTCCCTGATAAAATTCCCACTGTTCAAATATATAAACTGGTAAATGAAACTCCTGTTTCCTTAAAGAGCACAAGAACACGAGGGAGGAGGAGATACGTAATCAGTGTAATGTATCTTGAGTTTGTCATGTATTTCTAACTAAAAAAAGACAAACACCTCCATTTAAGTGTATAACTTTCTCTTTTCCTCCACTATATTGATTCCTCCTTGTCTGCATTCATAGCCAGACTAAAACAGAGAAAATAAGGGGGTTTTGTACTAAAAATGATCATGTGGACTGCCTACTATAAAGGCTTATTTGTTTAATTAAGCATCTGTTCTTCTCTTAATATGCATGCATAAATCTCATTAACGTTAGATGTATGCAAGTGCAGTGAAGAAGAATAGACCCCTTACTCTCATTACTGAACTTGGATGACAAGATTTATATTTACTTAACAGATCAGAGCAGAAAGTTCCCTCTGACTATTTAAAAGGCCTGGAAATTACAAACTGTTTGCAAGGAGCATGCTTTTTGTGAAATAGTTGCATGTTCACTTCAAGTTGAAACATCATTATTCAAGCCATTACTAAGCAAAAGGGGGGAAAAAAAAAGGCAAAGCAGTGTGCTTTCTCTCTAAGGATTAATGTTGTGCACAATATTCTGTGACATGTCTACTTCAATGTACTTCTGCTAGTTTGATACTGAGTTTTTCAGCCACACGTGCTGAAAAACCCTGTGAACTCCAGTCCTGATGGAAATAGGACCAGGTCTTTTCTGGAGGTGACATATTACTTCTGAGTGTCTGTCTCCTCTCCCTCAAGAATTGCCTTCTGCAAAAAAAGTCCTAGAAAGCAAAGTGTATTCTTGATGAATACTAAACACTGTGGCAGGGTGTTTATCCTTCATTTGCTGTACTTGGCTGTTACTTGTTCTAAAATCCATCTCTTATCTGAGGATAAAATTTGAATTCCAGATTTTCCATATAAGTTACAGTACATTGGGTATTTCTGTACGTAGTGCAGATGCATTAGAATCAGAGATACTTGAGGGTTTTAAGTCATGCCCACAAGAATTTGAATTAAGGGCTTCCTGAGCTGCATTTTAATCAATAAATAGGGATTTTCCTCAGGAACACAGTGCAGAGTATGAGTTCTACTGCGAGACACAACAAATTGGCAGTTTTGCTGATTCTCTGTTTCAGTTTCTTGTAACATGAACTTGGTAAATGGCAGGGGCTGAGGGAAGAGGCAACGATTAACAGGGATATTATATGAAGGGGGCTCCTGACAGATTCCTTAGCTACAAAGTGCTGGCAGGTGCCAGTTTAATAGGTATTGCCATTAACAGCCATCTGTAGAGAAAATGAAATGTACTCATCTCACTGAATTATGATTTATGCCAGACAAAGCAGTCAAACCAAAGTAATATTTATATTATAATGCAGAGTCATTGATTAAATGCACATGGCATCTCAAATCCAGTTGACATTTTAAGTTGAAATGATTGCAGACATGTAGCCATTTATTTAACTATTACTTTAAAAAATGTGTCTCTGCTTGTTATTAATAGAAGAAAGTCAGACCTGACCAATATTTCAATAGGCTGACCTTTTGTTTTGCTGACATATAAAAGGAACAAAGCTTCTTTTGGGGTAGTCACAATTTCAGAGCACATGAAGTATGCTGGCTTCAGAAAAAACTGACCCCTTTGAACCATTCTGTCTCTTTCTTTCCTCATCTCTTCCACGCAGGTTTTCTGAAAGAAAGTGGGCAAGAGATGGTTCAGGAGAAAGGAAAGTAGCTGGAGCAGCTTTGTTTCACGTGCCCACTCTGCTACTGATTTCTGGGGTGACAGCTGGTCACTCACTTAGCTGCTCTGAGCCACGGTTATCCTTATGCAAAGGTTATCCTCTGTGGTTATGAAAAAAATAGAACCAGCAGCATTTCCCTCTTTCAGATGATCATTGTTCAGATACATACATTAAAAAATAAATCCTTTGGAAGCTAGTCTGGCTACTCCTGTGAAAGTATAGGAGGTAAATAGGGTTTATTTTTAAGAAAATTAAAAAGTAGGAAGCGTTTGCATGATTTTTCGCAAACTAATTCTCCTCTGATGTCCAGGATCCCTTCTTCTCTGAGGACCTCTGTCTTCCCTTTTTCTTCTTTTTCCAGTGATTCACATTTTTCTCATTTCTTAATCACCTGTTGCCCAGTCTCTTATTTCCACATAGCATCCCTCCATTTTCTTTGAAAGCTTGTCTCATTACTACTTACCTTCCCGTCCATTTCTAATGACCTTTGTTCTGTTCTGTCTTTGGGGGTGCAGGGGGGGAGAAGGAACAACCCTAGCCCAGTTTGCAAGCCCGACCTCCTTCCTACCCCATCTTGCGACTTGACAGTGTGGGAGGTACCAAGCTGGGGTTTCCTCCTCCCATCTGTAGATACTCTTGCCTTCAGAAATGCAGTTTGGAATATAATGCCCCAGAATGATAGTTGACCTTCTATCTTTTACCCTGATTTTATGCTGCCTTGCTAGGAAAAATTGATTTGTCATTTCAAATTTAACATGGCAAACTCATTTTTTCTCTGCAAATTGTTCCTCTTTATGTCCTTACTCTGTCATCATGAAAGCTAGCAGCATCTTCCCCCTTCCACAAATGCCCTTCTGTATGGAATGTCATCTTTAGTAAACCTTAAACCCACTCAGTTGGGGCAGTGTCTAAAATTCGCTCTTCTCTTACACAGTGTGCCTAACCACACAAAAGAGGCTGCTTCCTTTTCCGCTCGGACTCCTCTTGCTTCCAGGTTACGTCAGTCTCTCTTGTGGCTCATGGTGCTGGGTGGTTGTTCTGACGACTCCGGCCTGCTCCGGTGAGCACAGCACCAACTGCGTCTGCCTCCCGGTTCAGTCTGCATTAGCAGAGCAGTGGGGTAACGTAAGTGCTTCCCAGCCAGCTTGTCTGGGCAGAAGGTGTATTATATAGCCCTCCAACTTCCCTGGGATTTGCCTCAGCTGTAAAATTTCTGTGAACGTTGGCAGGACTGAATGAGTGAAGTAAGGCCTTTCCTCTCCCCTCGCAGAAGTACTTAAATTCAAAGAACCTTCCCTTGCTTGCTTCCTTCCTTCAGTGAAAATGACGTCTCTTCTCTAGGGTCTTGGCTTGGACCTCCGGCATCTGAGAGAATTTGATCTTACTCTTTAGAAGTCTTTGAATAACTCTTGGTGGTGAAAATGACCGTATCTTGTCTCTTGTCCCTTTCTGTTCTTGCAACTTCTTCCTTCTGTCCTATTTCTTTTTTGCTGTTGTTGAGGAGAAAAAAATAATGATTAAAAAAGAATGTGGGCAAATATAAGGTATTTCATGTCAATGCTAACATGGAAAAACCTGTCACCCTCTGTGTGTGTATATATGTTATATAAACTGAGATACTTATTACCACTAGTTTAGGAAATAAAAATAATTCAAGTCTTAAAGGTTGACTCACAAAGTAAATAATTGTGTGTCCATGTGTGTAGTACAAGATACGCAGGTCACTAAGTATCTGCCAGAGTTCTTCAGCATTTAACTTCAGTATTGGGTTTGAAGTAATGAACTGTATGCCTGTGCCATTCATTGTCCCTTATTTGAAAGCAGTGAATACCTGGCCTCACACTAACCCCAGATTACCAGGTTGGTTGGTAATAATGTGTAAATAGAATTGTAACACTATTTTCTTGTGACAGGAGGCCACTACTGTTGCCTGCTATTTTCTTTCTAGGCAAAGAACCCCAGTGAGTAATGAGTCGGGCACTGTTCGTCTACCTCTGTTGTCTATTTCTTTAGCTTTTTATCCTCTAATGTGGAAATCTGTATTACAGTAGCTTAGTATAACAGACATCCTAATGTTCTGGTTTTAATTAAGATTATATTGAGGAAATAAACAATTCAAAGAAGTTAGCTTTCCTTTTTCCCTCCCCCTAAATATGTTTTCCATATCCTCTCCTGCATTTGGAAGTGCTTGTTTCCATTCACATGCTCTTGAGCTGTTCAGCCTCCCTAACAGATAGTGAGGAAGGACTGTTAAGGAAGCTCACTGTCATTCATTTAGTCATCTTAAAAATACACGTTGTTATATTTGTTTGGTTTGATGCAGTCTGTGCTGTAAAATACAATTCTTAATATAAAAAACTTTGTTAAAATGCAAAGATTTCACAAAACTAAACATGTGCTACTCTTGAGAAAAAATTTCCACAATACAGCTGCAGATGATTTTCCCTGTGACTAGAATATACACACACACCAGGGTGAGTGACGTGATCTAAATTACTCAAAAACACATTACCAAATATTTCTTCCCTTTAAAAAGAGAGATTAGTATGGGTGTAAGTGCTGCAATAGGTTAACATAGCTCT
Organism: Gallinula chloropus; assembly: GCF_964237585.1. NCBI lineage: Eukaryota > Metazoa > Chordata > Aves > Gruiformes > Rallidae > Gallinula > Gallinula chloropus. The sequence continues at coordinate 31,772,545 of NC_140090.1, read as the reverse complement.
TCATCTCTGAAGACCTTCACCCCATCTTTTTCTTAATGAATTCATATTTAGGCTATTTTAGCTTGGTTGTCATTTCTTGCTTCCCAAGCCATCAGTCATCTGCAGCATTGGAGGGTGCTGTAGGCAGGCTCCAGCAGAGCTCCAGGAGCTCCGGGCTGAAATGGCTTGGAAAGATATGTAAAGAAATCTCTAGGTATAGCTCTGCTTTGAATTCTCTCTGCCTATAGGAGTAGCGTTAGCGGCTTTGTTCCTACGTACAAGATGTTTGCTAATTCCAGTAATTACAAGGTGGAAGTTGTATTTATGTAGTTGTATTTATGAATGCTGACAATGTTCTGTAGGACCACAATGAGACCTGCAAATCCTGTGGTGCTGGTTCTCTGTAAAAGGCATAATTTGCTGATTTGCCTGTGAAGTATGATGCACCCAGTGAGTGGTGAGAACTGATTTGGCATGCAAGCTTACTAATTCTGAGTGGTTAACTGGCTTTAGTCCCCAGCACTCTAATAAAGCGGATTTGGGTTTATTGCATCTCCTGCATGGAAATTACTATTAAAAATCTGTGTTGTAGAGATATTTCAGTGTTTTACAAAGACTTACATGTTTCTGCTTGGTTAGAGGGGAGGAAGGAAGCCACACTTACACAAAAGATGTGCTCTAGCAGTCTAATTAGAAGCACACCAAGTTTTAGACAGTTTAAAGTATGCTAACAAGAGTACTACAATAGCGGTATATTTATTTTATCCATCCTTAACATTTATTTTGGCTTAAATACTGTATTCCTCTGTATTGTGTGGGGTATTCAGGTTGAAGAGTATAAGTTGAATCTTTTCGTTTTGGTTTTAGGCTGGAGTTTAAAGAAATTGAAAGATCATTCTCCTGTCATAGGGGGAAGAAAGATCACTGCAGGCCTCAGACCTGCTGCAGAAAACTTATATTTTACCATAAACTGCTGTCCACGCACTTGCATGGAATTGAAAGTGGAGCACAGACAAGATGATCTTTCACTAGGGAAGATTAAAAAAAAAAGCAAACCCAAAACCAAACACATACAGAGAAGTATACTATAGTAGAGGGGCAAAAATGTGAGGATTGAGGTTCAGAATAGCTAAATAGTCAAGATTTACCTTTAAGGCAATTTAATAACTTCTTGAGGCCTCAACCCAGCAGAGCAACACAATAAATGACAGCTGTGTTACATACTCTGCTGTCTTCTTTGCTCTAGATCTATTAAAACTATGCATTTGCACCATAGCAAAAGGCTCCAGTGGAGCTAAAATTAAAATACATCAGTAACTCTTTTGAGCAGTGTGTGATGATGTCTATAGATTAGGTATATGTATGTGTAATTCACGCACTGCACGTGAAACCTCAGATTTTTCTACCTTTGCTTTTTTGAACTGTTGTCTGAATTCTTGTATTTTTATTAAACTGGTCGATTAGCACATAGAACTTATAAAGTATTTTATAATTAATTTCCAGAGTATCAACTAAAGGCTGGGTCTTTCTTTCACAGGCTATTTCTGTCTCTCTAATGAGAACAGCAAAAGGTTAGGAGAGGAGGTGGTGGATTTACATGTTTGCTACTATAAATACTCTAGGGGATGGGAACAAGGAGGTGCTTAAGGGCTACATAAGCTAAAAGGGGCTTCTTTACAGTACAATAGTCTCATCGCATCACTGTATATCTCACTCATCCACTCAAGGACACGGAGGCACTCAAACATGTTGAAACAGCCCACGTCTGGAGAAAAGCACACTTAACAGTGCATTGTGTTCATGGCTTCATGGGATACCAAGACCATTTGTTGATCTTGGCTGTCAGTTTATTGTCTTTCTCAGTCTTTGTTTATTTTGTGTACATCAGCCATTCACTGAGTACCTTGGGACACAAATTGCCTATAATAGATCAAATTTACTGGTCAAAGGTTAAGACCCTCTCCTGAGGCTGCTTGCCTATGATAGCATTGGTTCCTGCTGGCTTTGATACCGTATTTATTGCAGTAATATTGTCATGTCTTCACACAATCATTAAAGCTCAATAGCAAGCTCTAGTGTAGCTGTCCCAGGTAGGTGACAGCTTGGTGAATTTGGGCTGTCATTAACTCAAGCAGGTTTCTTTGTGAGGAGTCTTACGTGTTGTCTTTAGAAAATGCCTGTCAGATTGGAACTGGGACTGCTGTCCTCTGTAGAGAGAAATCCTTGTCTAGGGGGATAACGTTTTGTCATCCAGCAGCATTTAGACCAATCCCGTTTCCACAAAGCTAGATGGAAAATTATGTTGAATGCCTAGGTTTCTGTTTAGTAACCACCATGCAAGGCAGATACAAACCTAAAAATATAAAGGTTGATATGGACATCTAATATAAATCAGAGCAGATTTCATACACAGCCGTGATCAGGGTAGGAGGAAAAATACAAAATTAAATTGGTTGCATAAACATCAAGCTAATTTATAAACTAAAAGGAGAAGATTGTAAACCGAGGACTGAAGTATGAGGGCTTTGCTCTGTTTGTAAATATTGACTTAAAATGAGCTTTAAAAAGCAATTAAAAAAAATCCAAACACAAATTGTGGTTGGTAACCTTCTCAAACTCAGCCTGTTTCAAGGGCTGACCTAACACAAGAGAAGGGAGACCAAAATAAAACATGAGGAAGAAGGAAGCAACCCAACCTAGAAAGCAACTTAAATAGATATTATGTCTACATGCAGGTAATTGAAGCTGTGAGATTTAATTAAAATCACCAAGTGGATGTTGCTATCAAGAATAAGACAGGCTTAAATGGAATTTATCTGAATGCGTATGGGGAATTTTAGGAGCAAGATAAATAAAATAACAATTTTCCTATCAGCTATAGAGAAGGGTATTCAGCAGCTGAAGCTGTGGGCATTTTCCAGGACCCCTGGATACCAAATTTCAAGGATAACCAAATGCTCTATAGAAGCATCGTGTGATCAATTGTATTGAATGGCACAGACAAGTTGCATTGAGTCAACACAGATGACAAACTATTTGGCTGAGCAGACAAGATCGTTACAGACCTCTGACTGTCTGTCCATTTTGGAACTCAGACTTGTAATAATTGCATTGGTCTCTTGAAAAATAAAGCTTTATTAAAGTCAACTTACTGTAGCAGTTCTGACAAGGAAAGCTGAGAGAATACTGTAACAAGCGGGTTTTATAACTGGTTTCTTTTGAAGCACAGGTAACATTTGTGCATTTAAATGACAGGGGAAGAATTCCAGGAGCTCAGACTAAATTTGCACAACCAGTGCTGAGGTTGAGAGTAAAATATGTATTGTTTCATGGCAAAAGTGGAAGAAACAGGGATCAGCTGCACAAGTGATCAAACCTGATTGCGGAAAATGAAATGGAAGTGCCAACTGAGGCAGAACAGAGTGATCAGAAGGAAGGGTTTGGGGAACCTCAGTAACCACCAGTTATTTCAAAAATTCAAAATAGTGGAGAGCATCTTGGGGCCTGTCAGTCTTCCTGAACTAAAAAATAGCAGATGTTTCAAAGAGATATGGGCTGGTCTTAAACCACAGAAATACAAACACATAGTGGCTTTGTGGCAAAATTTTCCAGGCCTGAGTCAAAGCTTGCTGAACTTCCTGGAAATCTTGGACTGGATGAGACTCACAGCGTGTTCCCAAGTATGTACAGCCATGAGATTGAAGTGAGCCAGTGTAAAGTTTTGAGTAGTGCTTTTTTCCTTAGGGTTGTAATGGTGTAGGAGAATTGACTCCAGTCCCAGTTCTGTGTAGATGGCAGTGTGATGAATGTTTTTTCAGACTTGCTAGGGAGATCCTAGCTTGAAACAGAGAGCTCGTAAGGTCTGTTTCTTCCCTGAACGGTGAATCTGCAAATGGTACAGCGAGGGTCTGTGTTTGCTTCAGGAACTCCGTATCAGATTTATTTTGTTTTCTTCAGAAATACCTTTTAACTGCAATAACCCTGAAAACTGCAGTCTGAAAGGTATTTCCACTCCTCATTTATTCTCACTGGTGTACAAAGATACGTGAGACCAAATTCTTCCTTTAGCTACATCTTTACAATCCCCTTCTTTAGACTTGTGTTTCACAGGAATAATTCCAGATGGATTTTAGCCTTCTAATTCATGAAACAGAATAAAATTCAGGGCTTTGTCTATTAGCTTTGCTAGTTGTTCAGGGCAACAAAGGAGTAAAAAGTGGGAGAACCAGAAACTAATTTTATTTCCTTAATAATATAGGCTGAATTCCCAGAGGAAGCGGATCTGTGAAGGACTGTTTCCGCCAGGTAGCACGCGGTGTAGGGTAAGGGAGGAAACAGGCTTTTTGTCCCTGACAGGTTTTAGATTTTCAGACAGTATCTTGCCTGGGTTGAGACAACTGTTCCAAAACACAAGTGTTCTTCATGGTATAATTCTGAAAAAGGTTAGGTCAGGTAAAAAGTATTTATTTTTATTATTGGTTTTCATTTTTAGAGCCCTTTAATAAGGACTGAGATGGATATTAATCTGAAGAGTCACCTTGTTTAAAATCCCTAATAGCTTATTTGAAAATACAAGGAAACTTGACAATTTAAAAAATCAATTACTGAAAAACACTGAAAAATTGCTTCTCAAAGAAAAAACTGATGACCTTTACAGTTGTTGCTTAGTGAAATCTGCCATTCTAGAAAAGAGAAATGGTCTTTTATAGTACTTTAGAAAAAGGATCACAGTGATTAAACTCTGGGTTTAACATCATCAAAATGTGTGCATGATGCTACTGAAAAATGTAAACTTTTGTAAAGTTATTTCTGAAAATCTGGCCTGTGACATCAGTGTAACATGGAGCAGAGCTAAAAAAAAATGAAATCAACTGATGATCCAAAAATGTATATAGCAGTAGTAATAAACTTCTGATAAGGCAGTGACTCGTGGCTGTGAGGAACAGCTGGTGGTGGCCAGTCAAGACCCTGCTGCAGCCCATGAGGATCTGGTAGGATTTAGTGTGACACTGGAAGTGTTCTGAGGAAAGTAAGAAGCCCAGTCAAAGTAAAACCAAGTACCTTGGGCTAATAGCCAGAGCCATGGGAAAGCCACAGATTCAGCTGAAGGGCTGTAGGATGAAAATGAGTAACAAAGAATAATGGCGACTCTCCAGCAGAGAAGAGGGGACACTAAATATGAAAATTGTTACCCTTGTTTGTGCCCCTTGTTTTGTTCAAAGTGGAACTGACACGGTCTCTGTTTATTTAAAAAGAAGAATACTAATTTTAAAGCTTCCCCAGTAGTGCTGCTCTCTCTGGATTTCCCTTGTGCCCATCCTGTGTTCTGAGAGGCAGCAGTACCCTGTCCTCTTTGTGAGGGACAGGAAGAGAAATGGTGCCATCCACCAGTAGCCCTTCCCAGCCACTACAAAGGAGTCTGCCACATAATATGAATGAATGAACAAAAGAAACAGTTAGAGCTAAAATAATCCCTTTTCATTCCCCTCCTTTGAGCCTGTAGCAGATTTCCCCTGCCCATGCCCACCAAGAATGCACTTTCTCCACAGTCTGCCCCATAGAAGTCCTGATGCAGGATTTCCTTTGTCCTGACTGGTTACGATTTGTCTCCAGATGTAGATGCCCTTCTCAGCTTGTTTCCAAAATGAAAGTTGGCATTATGCTTGTTATTGTTCAGCTATACATAAAGTGAAACAGACTTTCAAAAATCATTTACAGAAGATTTGCTGTGACTACTGACATTTTCTGACAACGTAATTTTTCTTCTAGACCTTCCCCTCTCCTCCCACCTCTCCCCACCTTCCAATTCCTACCCTGCAAACAGCAGAAATGTATTTTGAGAGAGTGAAAAAGTTATGAATCAAACTTTTGAGGTATTTTTTAATTGACCCCGGGTAGACATTTAGATGGAGCAGATAGAAAGGTTGCAGATGTTCTGTATTAAAAAGTCTCTTTATATTAGATGATGCAGTGTCCTGCATCTAATGATTGAGTAGTCTCCTGTGGAAACATGCATTTACCCGTGGTACATACGGAGCAGTTCCAGTTATGTACATATTTCATCTGTCACTGAAATAACCTGAAAAGTCTATGGGTAACCAGATCCCTTGGACAGAAGAGCTGACGTTTGATAAAGAACTTTTTTTACTACTAAAACTTAGCAGGTTTTTTATTTTTGAAATATCAGCCACTGATACTTCACTTGGAACCGTAGGCTGTGTAAGCTTAAAAGCCCAGTATGTAACGTAGAGACATTGTTCCAGTTACATTTTTCATAGTTTGCACCATGCAATGTAGACTTGTTTGGGGCAGAGGTGTTCCTGGAGGGGTTTGGGGTTTTTTTTGTTTAAATCCTGACCAAGAATGGTACTAAGCAAAATAGATATTGGGGTTTGAAGTTTCATTTAAAATGAGTAATGCTGTCAGAGAAAAACAGCCAGAAATTCTAGAGACTCCTGTTAATCCTCATATTTTCAGCATTTGGAATAAAGCAGTATGAACTGGGATTGAGTTTCAGGCTAGAGAAGTGCTAACTTTAGATCTAATTCAATTTGAGGGCTTCATTGCAAGCTGCCCCTGACAATATAGCTGGAATCAATAATGCTGTATGTGCTGTTTCATTCACATTATATGAAAACACGATCATTTGCCTTAAAAAAACCCCACACCACCAAACACCTTCATTTTTAATGTTGTAATCTTTTAATAATGAGTGGCAGAATTATCTCTGTAATTCATTGCCCTCTCAGCTGTTAGATGAATGGGATATGTTATGGTTTCTCATTATTCTCCATGGTTGCAAGGAGAAGAGACTGGGGATTTAAATCGCCTTCCACGGCATGGGCTATAGACATGCTGATGACTTGCTGTGAGATTGCATTTAGTTCCAGGATCTCTTGGTGCTTCAGAGTGTAATGCATTTGGTTGCCATGATGAACAAAAGCTTCTGATGGTTTGCGTAGGTACAGGAGAAGTAAAATGGAAGATAAGGAGCATGGGATGAAAGCAAAATGTTGCTTTATTTTTACAAGCGACTGGTTGAGTACAGAGGGAAAAGTAATAAATTTATGTCAGGAGGGAAACAAAAATAATAGTTGAAATATTATACAGACGTCTCTACATGAGTGTGTGTGTGTGGATATATAATGTGAAATACAGTATAATCTTAACATTGTTATGTACATACTTATGACTGCACCGGCTCATTACCCATTGCATCAAGGATGCTAAAGTGTTTATTATGCTATTTACAAAATTATAGCTATTTCCTGAACAGCCGGCCTCTGCTGAATATACTTGCATTCTGTCCATCTTTAATAATGAAGCCTGCACTTTGGGGCAGAAACATAGTCTGGCAATGATCAGCAGGAAATAAGGGAGAAATTGGTAATCTCTTTAGCTTTACTGTTTTATGTTGTTTATTTGCCTCTCCCAAGTATTCGTTTGGGGAACTTGTGCGGCATAGGTCAGGCAGCTGAATTTCTGTGTGGATGTTAGGAGGTGGGCTGCAGAGCAAACAGATCTCCTAAGTTTTATATAGTGTCTTGTTTTTCTGTCACATCTAGGATTTAGCTAATGTATTTTCCTGGGACTGTTGTAATAATTTTTAGAAATATTAGTATACCATTTTATAAATGCAAGTTAGTTATTGCAATGTCTGAGTAAGTACATAAGTAGATTCTGTATAAATAAAACAGTGCTGGGAGGTAGAGAGGGGGATGCAAAGGAACTTTTGGATACCCAGGCTGTTATGCTACAAGGTGGCCTGGTAGCAGGTTTGGGCAAGTATCTGAGCAAGTCAGTCCTCCCCCAGGGACAGGGATGTTGGACATGGACTCTGCCCTTGCCACCTCATTGTTCTTGAGCACAAATTGGATGGTAGCACGTGTCTTATCTGGGACTAACATCTTTCCTGTGTGAGGGCTTTTTTTGGTCTTGTTTTGGTTTTTTGTTACCTTTTTGCAGATCTGTATTAAACAGTGGGGGAAAGGAAGAGCCAGTTGTGTTCTTTACCTCTGCAGTTGCTTTACAAAAGCAACCAGGTACCTACAAGAACCTCATCCTAGAAGCAGGATTTTATTGGTCAATGGACTAAGAGACCTTAAGCTTTGGGAAGAGAGAACCCTGCAACCAAGTTAAAGCCTGTGGGCTCCTGGTTGTATGTTCTGTCATGGGGTATTTTACATGGAAAAAAAATCTTGATTCACTCATAGTAAATAAGATTTTAGAGTTAATGAAGAAAAATCATCGTGGTCATTGTATCTCTTGGTCGTTACTGCTTTAAAAATATTAAAAAGAATTATCTGGGTTTCCAAAATTGTCTTAGAGTAATATTCAAAAACTGAATGTGCTTTAAAAAGTCAGTCTACTTATTCCCATTCATAGTAGTGTGATTTTTTTGCTTTTTTCCAAATACACAAGTCAGTTGCATGTTCCTCTTGCTCTGTGGCATTTCTCTAATGTTTCACTTGCTCAGTAAAGCAGTGCTTAATCATAAATGTGATTTTGTTTCATTTTAACATTCAGAAAAATATCCTCAATAAGGTTTAAGAAAACTGTTTGGAATATAAATGTTGGCATATAATCCCTTCAATTATTGAAAAAAAAATAGTCCAATCAATCTCTGTGTTGGCTTTGTAGCTCAAAATGCCTTAATGTGACAGGAATGCGCTATAATCTATGAAAGGAACGTCTTAATTTATCACAGAGCCCATTACTTTTGTGTTACATTTTGTGCTGTACTTCATTCTGTGCTATCTGTGAAGAATTAAGGCTTACCCATGATGTGCTCTAGCAAATGAAGCTGCTTGTTTTCTTTTCTAAAGAAAAGAGTGGTTTCTTTGCAGGGAGGTAAATGTAACACCTTTCAAGGTTTTGAAACCTGCTTGCGATTGTACAAAGGAAATGGTCTTAAGAGTCAGGTGTGGAAGCTGGGCATTTCTTTAAAGGTAAAATGCAGCTGGATCTTCTTCAATTTTTGCACTTTCCCCCTCTACCACTAAGGTCAGTACTTCATGCTCATTTCTCATGTACTACAAGAGTACTAGTCTGGATTAGTTTATTAAATACTTGAGTTTGAGTAAAAAGTACGCTGAAGACAGACATGTGTTCAACATTATTCTATGTGTTTGGACTTTGAAGAACCTCCAAATCTATTTAGGATTTTGTATGATGAAGAGTTGAATTCTGTTTTAAGGTACTTGAATCGAACCCGACTCACTGCCAATTTTGTTGCTAACAGAGATGCTCTTCAGCCCCTAACTTTGTGCATCTGTATTTGATAAGCCTGGCAAATGTCTTTGATTAGGGGCTTTTTCTGGAGTGGTCATTCAGAGGCAACCTTCTTCTGTACTCTGCTGTGTCTCATAAAGAAAAGTTTTCCACATTAATGAAGCACTTAATTACATCGGAGCAGCATAGTTGCTTTGGGTTTCAGACTTATTTGGATGGTAAAAGCAAAACATAGCAAATGTTACCATCTGCTGTTCTCATGCCCCCCTTTCCTCCCTGTGCCCCAACAGACTCTCTGCCTCTGTTTCATCCTTATTGTCTGATTCAAAATCTTGTCAGGGTACTTAAGGCATGTAGTAGCGTCAAGGCATGAAGCAAGAGATCAGCTTTTCCCAGACAAGATTCCACACTTGTTCTGTGAATTAAGGGTTTCTACAAAGGTTAGTCAGAACTATAACAGCACATTTTTTTTTCTCCCTGAAAAGTAAACTTGACACATCTATCGCGTCTGAGGACTGGAAATTTCTGGCTTCATAGAGGAAAATGTGTCACTGTGGTGTATATCGTCTGACCTAACTATCCTAGAGATTTTTGTTCCATTTATCTCCTACACGCTTTATATAATGAAGGAAGTCTCCCTAGGCATGATCAACCACAGAGAGTGAGTGAAACTTAATGGTTTCAATCAAGGTTTCTGCTAGCCCAGGTTAGTTGTTACTCTTCAGTCAAAGGTGCTAGCTCTCACCTTGGAAACCACTAATAATTATTCTATTCACTGACATTTTGTAGATTTTTCACTAGCCACTGGTCACAACCTTGTTCTTAAATTTGTAAGATGCTTTCTTTAATTTTGAATCCTAATGGTTAATCCCTTTCAGAAAAATAACCTCCCTGTGACCTGAATTTCTGGAGTTCTGTGATGATCTCTGACGTGAATACCTTGGTAGGAAATGCTGCACATTTCTTTGTATCAGCCAGACTGTATTCTGAACCTGTGTGCAACACAATTCCAGCAAACCTGAGTTACTGCTTTCCTGTAGAGATCTGTCCATGGCATGAAAGAGCTACCAAAAGAATTGAAGCAGAAAATCTTAAAGCTTACATGTTGCCCGGTTTATTATTACTAAATTATGTTCAAGAGCCCCTCATTTCATCTCCAGGCAGGATACAAAAACTGTAAACCAGCTAAAGATATTTCAGTGGGGGCATAAGGAAGGCACTGAAAAGCATTAGTGATTTTTTTGGAAACTCAGCACCTAACCTTGACATTGCAGTTGTTTTCCAGAGAGCCTGGGGTACTCAGAGAGGTCAGCTGTTGCAGAGCGAAGGGCCCTGGAAGGCCTGGCTTCTCCCAGCAGGCTGGAGCCAGAGTAGCAGCAGTGCTGCCTGCAGCACAGCATTGCAGCAGAGGAGAGTTGTTGGGTTTCCTCCTGGCTCCTTGTGCAGCTCCCTGGCTGACTGCTCAGGGCTGCTCCAAACGGCTCCTTCGGAGGCTCTGGGACCCAGGAGAGCAGAAATGCTGAGCTGCCCTGGAGCTACAGACAGTGAGCTCACTCTTCTTCAGGGCAAGTTGGGTGAGCTGCAAGGCTCAGCTGGGAGGCTTATAACATCTTATACGATGTTAGCTTGCTGTCAGACATTACTTTTTCCTACAAGGTGTTTAATCTCTTACAAAACGTTGTCAGAATTTTGCTTCCTAGCTCTTGGGGGAGGTTGCACACCCTACCTTCTTCATCCAAGTTGTCAAAACAGAGAGCAGTCTTACCTTAAAAACTGATCCTTTAAAGCATGAGTATAAAAAGAAAGGTGTAGCAAAGCATTCTTTGGCACTGTGCTGTGTATGGATTGTCTTTGGCTATTAAATTAAATTCATTGTTTATTTTTAGCATCCTGCATTGCTGTAAACAGGGTTTGTGTGGTCAAGGCATAACCCTGAAGGTAATTACCTTTGCAGTTTTAGTTGGATTGCTACTACTAACAGAAAAAAGAAACGTGTCTTATCTGAGCAGGTATGAGTAGATTATTCAGTGGAGTTTCTGCTTCCTTTGCCTGCTTCTGGTAGTAGTTACCTGACCATTACCTGGACGGTCCTGGAGCAAAACAATGGGAGTGAAGAGAACCTGATTTTCTCTCAGAACTTTTCTTTTTCACACTGCATCTATATTTCCCACACTACCATTAAAGAAATATCACTATGTCATTATAGAAATGTGATGCATATGCACGTTTAGCTCTATTTTTTATAGTCAGTGTAAACTAGAGGACCCATTTTACCCTCCCAGTTTGGGGAGAGCAAGTGAGAGGCTGTGCTTTATATGCTACGTGATTGTTATTCTTTGGTAAAGAAGCGATAATAAGCACACTGCTTGTTAAAGAGGATTCATTTTGGTGCAGACCTGCAGCATCAATCTGGACAAAGACCCTTTACTTTACAAACAAAACTTACGTGTCTGTCATAGTGTTATAAGCTGCTTTTGTATCTGCGTGTGGCAATGAACTTGTAAAACATCATCCTTTTTATTTGTATACTCTTAATTTCCTTTACTCCTTCTGTGATAAAATGGACCTGAAATCAAATAACGTCACTCCTAGGGTTAAATATTTCACTATGAAAAATCTGACATGTTAGAGGTAAGAGCTACTAGCACAAATGAGGATAAATAAGCAAAGGTAAAAACATGCATTTATGAATCTAGAACAGCAAGGCCTGCAGAGTAAGAGTTGTGAATAAAACTATGAAAATATCAATAAATTTGCAGATGTTTTATAATATGGCTCTTAATGTATGACTCTGTGCCTCTGATGACTTTCTGAGAGATGAACCGTAAATTCCACCATCCTATCTCCGGCTTGCTGTGCTCCATCCCACGCATGCAGGTGTTACAGGATTACTTTGAAGCTAGCTTTGGAGATGGCTGTAGTTCGTCTCCCTGGGGCTGTGTAAAGCCCATATAAACAGAGTGGGGATGTGTTAGAGGCATTTGTTCTGTGAGAGGCGTGGGGCTCCGTCTGGAGATGGAGAATATGTCTAAGGTATGGAAAGCTTAATTGACGGCCTTAAAAAAACCCGGCAACGAGTAACCTGATAAATGGCACAGACTGTTAATTAGATGTCTAAATTTACCAATTGTGTCAGGAAAATTAGGACAGGGGGAACAATATGTCCCTAAGCTGTTCACTAAACAACTGCTATGCTTCTTATTTATATTTATCTGATGAAAAAGTACGTGCTGAAAGAAGAGCGGGAGGAAATCTCTCTTCGCTCGCTCGCTTGAAGCTCCCAGACCTCTCTTCTCACAAGGCCTCCGTGTCCTGATATTCCCTTGTCTGAACCGATCACTGTAACACGTGGCCTCAGGAAATATTAAGCTGTTTGAGGACTTTGATAGTGTATGTGCAGAAGGGAGCCGTGAGGGACTTCTGGGGATGAAGCTAATGCTCTGTGAAGACGATTTACAAATTCCTGTTTGTTTCGTCAGGAACAGGGTTGGGCCTGCATTGATGAGAGGGAAGTTAGTCTCCTGTTTGGGGTTCTTATTTAAGTATGTACATATTTAAATGTGTATTGCAAAATACGGGGTATTTACATATGGGTATGATTATGTGCATATTTAAGTATATTTATAGCTAAGTAGGCAAACATTTACATACATATGTAAGAAAAAGTGCCAGTTCCTCCCCAGGGATGACCCTTGTTCTAGGTAGCCAGCGGCCCTGTGCTGTGGTGCTGGGAGCCTGGCTGGAGAAGGTTGGGAGATGCTGCCTGCAGCACCTCCAGCCAGCAAGTGGCTCCCAGCCCTGGCAACACCACATTTTGCTTCCTATTTCTCCTGCTTCATCGCCATGTGTTCTGCATTATTGTTTCAGTACTCACTAACTGTGTCTTAATAAGAGAGGCAGAAGTAAGTAACTCTTTACATTACTAAATCAGCCTTTACCATCCTTCCCTGTGTACCTGATGCTAGGCAGGACCAACTTCATGGCTAATAATAGTGTTTTAAAAGATAACCATTTTGTTTGTTTCTGATGCCTGTCATAACTTTCTAGTTGTATTCTACCCAGACCCTGCTTTGGGCTAGTTGGTTTGGTTTTGATTCAGAAAGAAGTTGAGAAAAGGATGTGTTTGCAGCTGGGCTGGATGTGCAGTGCTTGGTTCGAGGTGTGTGTATGTGCATGGCTGTTGGTTGGAGCCGAGGGTGCTGGTCACTGCCTGCAGGTGCTCTTGTGTGCTTGCTCGTGCAAGTGCTGCTGTGCCAGCCCCAATCTTTGGAGTGCTGAGGCATGTATTGCCTGGACCTCTGCAGAATGGCTGGAGATACATGTCAGGCAGGTGGTCATTGGAATTCTTTGAAGGGAAGGTCAAGTACTTAATGCAAGCTTCAATATTGATAAGAGGAGCCATAAGTGTTATTGGCTGCTGAGCTGAGAGGTGGAGGGGGAGATACTGGGGTTATAGGGTTGGGGAAGATCTGGATAGGTTGTTTTGTAACTCTGGCAGTGGTAAAGCCCAGAAATTTCTGAGGAAGACAGAAGGAATATGTCTGTGGGACAGAAATCCCCAGAAGTGGCTAGTGCTGATCCCCATTACCTAACTGCAGCTGATTCTCTGCAGCTCTTGAAAATCCGACACCACCAATGAGTTAATATCAGGAAAAAGTACTAATTCAGCTAGATTTATGGAATGTAGTCAAGTCTACCTGCCCTGCTTCATTATCAAATAGAGTATTACAGACTTAGTCTTGTGTGTTTTTCACATTGAATAAAATTGGAGTGATGGCATTTCCACTGTGAATGCATTCTACTTAGAGGGGGATGCTGAAAAAGAAAATTGGGCAGCAGCCTTGCAGCATCCTTTTTCAATGTGTTAATGTACAAGATGTGAGGTCTCACATGTGTGGGTTTTTTTCTAAGAGTTCAAATGAGAAGTTCTAAGGATTTCTTGAAGTAAAAGTAGGTGGGAACAAAAAAGCTCTGACTATATTTATTATAGCCACTTTTCTCCAACATTGGCATGCACAATTTGCTCGTTGCACGAAACAAGCTCTACTATACAATTAATGTCAGCAAAATAGTCTTGTTTGTTCTGAGTTTAGTTCTGCTTGTTCCAATGCTGCCTTATTTTTGTTGATAGAGGGGGTTGAAAATAACCTTTTATCAGTGTGCAAACAGCATGGCTGAAAATGTGTTAATCTATTACTAGCTAATATTTCTTCTTACCTTAACACTAGCTTTAGCACAAGACCCTCCAGCCTTTGCCCAGAAGAACAGGTTCTCAGGGAAAGCTTCTGTTTGCAGCCTATTACTTCTTTGGTAGCCCTTTTGCTGCTTCACTGGCTCTAGGTTTTCTTTCTCCTAACCCTATGGGCCATTACATTCTTCAGGTGATCAGGAGGCTTGCTAAAGCTTGTTGTGCACAGCAGCATTCAGTTCTCTTTTTTTTTGTTGTTTTTACTTGGCTCTGGAGAGAGTGACTTTAACAGAAGGAACACCAAGCCATGAGGATCCAGGCAGTTAAAGAAATTTCTACCATCCATTCCTGCCTTTTTTGCTGCTTTGCTGATGAGGCTTCTTGCAAGTACAGAAGAAAGTGTTCCTGTAGAGTCTTATCCATTCAAGATCAGAAGTGCCACTGTTTTCTTAATAATGGCTTTTCTTTTCTAAGATGTTGCAGAAGAAAATTCATCCTTGCTTTGGTACAAAAGCTTCAAAAGCATATGAAGCAGCAGAAGGAAACGGACAGCTTCTGCAGCTTGAGGAGGCCAAACTTTGTGCCTTTGGAAGCCACCCTATATAAGCAAAATTAAGAAGGGATGGGGAGAGGGGAATGTTACACACCGGTGGCAGAAGCCTGATGAAAAGCATTTTTTTCTCGTTTTTCAGGCTTTAATGAGCTTTAGAGAGTCATAGAAATTGATACATTAATGTATTCACATGGATTAAGCTTTTGCTCTGTTGGCAAAGTGGTGAGATCACACAATATACTTGATGGGTGAATTCATGAGAGAAACTGGAGTAGTTCTTATTTAACACAGAGCTGTCCCACTGAGTTCATCCTCTTCTTCTGTTTGATGACTTTCCAGCCTGCATTTTTTAAATTGGTGCTGTTTTAAAGCACTTACCTTGTTAGGTAGTTCATCTTACAAAATTTCAGGAATTCTTGAACCTCTTCATAGTCATTATCATATGCTTTCAGACAGGAATATCAATCTGCATCAGCTCCCCTCCTCCTACCCCCCAATCTTCTACCACATACAGAAAAATACAAATAAAAAATTTGGAGAAAATGTTCTTCTCTGAACATCACTGAACTGCAGACCTGACAGTTCAAGTTCAGTACTTTTCACAGAAGTTGGTCCTCAAGTGAGAAACTGTTCCAGTTGGTCTCAAAGCAGAGGATCCCAGTTGGCATGAGCATGCTGAACAGGCATTCATGGCCAGCCGTGCTGCTCCCAGCCTCAAACAGTTGCCAGTAGCCTGAAGGGCACATGCAGGAGTGGGAGTGAGCATCTAAGATCAACTGTATGCCAGCAGACTTTCATAGATGCTGTGCAAGAACAAGGCTGTGTCACAGTGATATGGCTTAGATGTGGCAGTGGTTTAGGTGAGACAGTTTTAAGAACGGATTTTGGGTTGGATCTGAAAGGAGAGTTCAAAGAACCAAGCTTCTTGATGGCTATAGACAGGCCATGGGGCTGATGGTGAAGGCCAGAAATAAAAGGAATTGAAGTAGGACTTACGATTCTTCATCTTGTGAATACAGGTCGCCAAGTTATTTTTGGGTCCTGATTTGGGGTAATATATAAGGTTCAGAAAAGGAGAAACACACCAGTTTCTTGAAAAGGGTTATAATTCAGGAGAGAAGGGGTATAAGAGCTTGCTTTATTTCTGGAATATCAAGGGACGTGATAAAGATTGGTTCAAAAAATTAGGTCATTAGTAGTGTAAGTGATCTGGTTAAGTTTAATCCTGTGCTTAAGTCACTATTTAATGATGATGAGAGGCCTTCCCTGATTTATCTTAATGGTTTTCCTTTAAGAATGAATTTTCTCTCCCAAGTCTTGATAAAGTTGCATTGAGATTATTTTCAGCCACTTTTCTCTCTGTGGCTCATATTTGGGAAGATAATGCATCTGAGAAATATCCTCTTCAGCTGAGAGGAGACATGATGTTTCTTTGGTGCAGTAACTTGAATACCACAGAACAAACACAGGGTTTGCATTTGTTCCTAGCAGCTATTCTTTAAAATGGTAAGCACCCCATCTAAGGGGGGAATTAATAAGATGAACTAGAATGAAATAAGCCTTTCTCCTTTGGCCCTGCCTCAGGCAAACGAGCGTTTCTCAGCACACGCTGTGATTGGAGCCACAAGGACACAGAAAACCTGTGCCATGTCTCCTAGGCCATGCTTAAATTCAGCAGACTAACTACTGGAAAGAGGAGAAGGCATTTCCCAGGTGGGGGCCTGTTCAGGCTTCTGTGGACATTTGGTTTTGACTAGTTGGACTGATAAGACAAATTGGAATGTGAGTCCACTAAAAATGTTTTTTTAAAGCATAGTTAACTGAAAATTAACTTGCAGGTCAAGATATTTAATGCAAAGACATTAGTGATGGGCATCTATCTCAGTACTAGTGTTTCTCTTCCTCTGCAACAGAAGACATGCATAGATTTGATGTTTGTTCATCCCACATATGTATTTTCCTTGCCTTTTTTTGCTTAAGCCTAAATACCACTTCTGAGTTCTTTTGTATTCAAATCAACAAAAAGAAAAAAAATGTACCTTAGTGCAGTTAAACCTGCAGTTTACTTTCTTCCTTTGTCCAGGGAATTTGCTTCTCAAACTTCCACTTTCTGGATATAGTATGAGAACCCTGACTTGTCTCCGTTTCTTTACCTTTTCGTTCCAAACAGTACTGACCATGTTATACAAGACAACATTCTCACTGTCCTTTGCGTAACATCCAAGTCCCCTATTTGGAATCAACTTTCAACCAGTCTGTTAAATGCTAGTGATCTTTGTTAAAGATTTCCAATAGCAGCACTGGGGCATTAACTGGCTCTTACTACTCTGCTTATTTAGAGAATATGCCAGCTAATTGCTAGAGGAAGTATGTCTAACAGCACGAAAAGATGTAGTTGTTAATTCCAGCTATTGTGAGTGGACATGGGAGAATGTTTTTTTCCAGGTGTACAGCTTTCCAGTTATTGAAATTCAGGACCTTGGATTTGACCATGATCTCTGCTTGACATTCCTATATCCCATTGCTGCTTTTTTTCCAAGGATCACTGTACTGTATTTGTGGTGATAGTTGTCTATTCAGCAACAGCTGGGAGACGGTGGTACAAGTGAACAGCGATGTACAAGTGAGACAGAAGATGGCAGGAAATTGTATGACTGGAGGGAAAGGGGTAATAGGGTTTCATTTCCCCGTATCAGAAGGAAAAACAAAATTGAGTCCAGACAACTGGGCTTCTTTAGTTACAAGATCATGACAAAATAACAGCATCATGGCACTGTAAATCAATAATGCAGCTTCATCTAAAATTCTGTACATCTTTGGTGCAGTTGTCTAGATGCTGAACAACAATAGGAGACTACAAAGACAACTCAATTATCATGAGGACAAATCTGTTTTAAATGTTGTATCTAATAAATCGAAAGAAGTCGTGATATAGAGACATCAAATGATGAGTGGTATGTCATTGATAAATTAGGCACTCTTTTCACTCTCCCATGATAGAAGACTGAGGATACAGCCAAAGAAATGGAAATGCAGATGCTTAAGTTGTTTCACAGTCAGGTCTCTAGTTTGTTTTATAGATGAAATACTTTCAGCTAAACGTAATTCATCAACTGTGAGCACTTGTGTGGTGAAAGTTGTGCTCATACAGTTGTGGGGATTTTTTATGCAGTACATTTTTGGGCCTGTGGCCAAAACATGTTTGTTCCAGAAGTGCAGAGTGGCTTCTACTCCCCTCAGCTTGCAAAGGTAGTTTTTAAACAATGAGTTATCCCGTTAAGAAGTGGAAACAATACATGTGATCAGTTGCAGTTAATGATGATAAGCAGAATGTTCATTGTAATGAATACTTGATTGTGTTTGACTCCTGGGTAACCCGCAAGCCGGAGTTTTTCCCTACAAATTCTTTGGTGGACAATAACCAATACATTTGGGAGAAGGTGTGGTTGAACCAGGCACAGTTTGGAATCAAAATAGGGTTAAGTTCATTGACACACCCTAGAGTAGTTTGGGGTTTTTATCAGCACCCTTTAGTTTTTACTCATGCAGTGATACTGGTTTCTCCTGGCATCTCTTGTGGTTTTAGTGAGATGAGTGACAGACTTCATCTTCATTCTACAGCCTTCTATGCTGCTGCAGGCTTAATTTTTATCTTATCACCTTTAAAAAATTAAGTTCTTCTTCAGACTTACTTTTTTATGGCAAGATGATCACAGGCAGAATTTGTAGGGTATCTGTGTTCATTTTGGCCACTAGGTAAAATTAGTACCAGTGGTTTAATACTGCACGTATTTGAATGAGTGACTATAACCTTAGGACATGGAGTGGTGGGGGTAGGGAGAAAAGAAGTCAAAGCCTTTGTGTGGAGAACAAAGCTTTGCTGTATCTGAACAAGAAAGCAGAGAAATTTTTCCCTGCATTGTCACACAAAAATTAACAGGCTGGCAATATAAACACCCATCACAAATAATTCTTCTAAAAATAGAGTATAAACATCTGTGGTGAGGAGTCAATGTGTGAAAGGCAAGAAATATGCAAGGAGGAAAAAGTTTTTGGAATCTGGTCTGTTTATGTTATTTGTACAACTTGAAGCTACGTGGCTGTACTAGCCAGCAAAATAAAAGTACTTCATGGTTTTAAGCACTATTCTAGCAATTTTCTCTGACCTTATCCAGGAAAATGTATTTCTCTATCTGATTGCTCCGGAATTACTGCTTTTAAGATTCAAGAAACAGAAGTGATTGCCAGGTCTTCACTGAGACCTTATAAAGAAAGTTTCTGGCGTGTAATTCATGAGCAATACTATTGAAAGCAGATACGACAGAGCTGTGTAGTGCACGTAATTGACTAAAAATTTCAGTCACTTAGTTCTGATATTTATTTATAAAGTGGCACTAAGGAAAGGTTTTTAATATGTTCAGTCTCGTTTCCCAAGCTGATGAGTCTGTCCTGTAGAAACAGGATGAAACCTTCCCTATCCTTAACCCTTGTCCTTCAGCTGCCAGGGCCATGTTTTGTGAGTGTGTTGGACTGTCTTGCTTTTTCCTGTATTGGTTAGTCACTCTCTTGGCATGAAGTTAGCAGTGGGGTCCTGGAGGGTTAGCAGTCTTGCTGACTTGGTTTTTTTACATGCCATCTAGTATTACCTCTGCTGAAAATAACCAGTAACCAAAAGCCACAAGGTATGAGAGTTGAAAATACTTTCTTAAATTATTCGTTAAGCTTAAACGCAGCTATAACTAATGAGTTGGATTTCTAATACTGTTTTCAAAATCCACAAAAAACTAGTGGCAACAGATCTTGGCAAAGGCGGGCCGAAGTTCAACTTCTCTGAATATCACCACTTCCCAGCTCCTGATCATGGTATTTTGCTTCCTGTCAGTTTTGCTGTGCCAAGTAGAACAGGGAAGAGCTGCTTCTTGAGGTTTGTGGCAGAGGTTTTTGCTTAATTAACTGGCAGAGAGGTTGCCCAAGAGTGACAGACAGTGCCTCCTTCAGTTCCCAAGTGAGCGGTCTTAATTTCCTGCAAAATACAGGGGAGCATATTCCTATTTCTCTGTCCACACAACTCTTCCTGATGCTAATGAGAGCTGGGTGCTTGTATCAAAGGGGAAATTGCTATCAGTATGCCAGGGCTGCATCCCAGATCAGTGAACGGTGGAATTGCATCATTTCACTGGTCCATTTTTTGATGCACCGTGTCTTTCGGCAACTTCATTGGGGATTTTTTCTGTTGCTATAGCTATCCTAAGCCAAGTTTTCCTAAGAAAACCACAGAATAATGTAGTATCAATTTTGTCAGTATGCCACATAAAATGCTCTAAAGCTGGGATTTCTGGAAAATAGCAGAGAGAATTTTGGCAGGTCAAGCTGGTTCTTTAGGCTTGCTCAAAAATAGTGGTGAATTTGTTTCACGGACAGCTGTTTGTCTGAAAGCTTCCTTTAGTACAATGTGAAAGTGATTCAACCCCCTAATCCATCACTGGAAATCTCTACTACCATCCAAGACACTTAAAGGAATCACATTTACAGTTCTAATTGATAGCCACTGTTTTGACAGGCAAACAGATTTCTCCTCCCAGTGGCTTCATGCAATTGGCCTCCAGCAGACCTTACCATTAGCACAATTCTACTGAAAAGAATATACAAGCTAATAATAAATCTTTAGGGAAGGATGTTAACCACAAACTACTATGTCTAATTAGTAATGTACAATAGCCAAGGCCAGGGAGGGAAGGTATTATTTATCAGAAGGACTGATTTTGACAGTTTAAAAATGTAAAACCATCTATTATTTATTATGCCGAAACACTTCTTTCAAAATACAGTGTCTGTAGAACTCTGCTCTTATTTTGGCGGTGTTTTGAGCCTGACTGCTTTGGAAAAATGTCAGCCATAGTAGATGCACAGAGGTGGAATTTGTGATGCTTTAGCATTAGAAGGTAATTGTGGAACCTAAAACCAAGTCATCTTCAGCTTTCTCTTTGCCTTTGCAACCTGCCTTTCCTATTCAAGGATCATCAGTCTGCCTGTGAAAGAGCCTCTTCGCTGTGTACTCTCTCTTAGTTCAGAGTTTCACAAGTGCTGTGAGCAGCGGAGAGCTCAAACACGGGCTAACGCATCCCGCTGAGAGCGAGCTGAAACCATTTTTGGTAGCTCAGCTACTGTAGAGATCTCTGTGTGTCTCTACTGCATATTGCTGTGCAGTGCCTCGGAGCCAAGAGCGCTGGTTCCCGAGCTGCATTCCTTTCACACAGTCTCCAGCGGAAATCTCCAGGAAAGAGGTATTTAGGTGGCAGTGCAGCAGCAGAGCATATGAAAGGAGTGTGGAGCAAGGAGGGGGAGAGTGAGTGTGTTAGGAGAGATGAAGGAAATGAATGAGAAGTTCAAGGAGATGGGGAGAAATAGTCAAGGGAGGAAAAGCATCGTAGCAGACTGGTTGGAAAATGAGGCAGGTAGCTATGCAGTGATAGTGCTGTCATAGCTCAGAGGTGATCACTAGAGAAAGAGAATAGGACCTTTTAAACCAGGCAAGTAATTTTTGCCCTTTGTGCTTCACTGTCTTTGTTTGTAAAATGGGTATGATAAAATATGCTCAACATAATTTGATCGTTAGAGAGTCACTACATTCCCATAGAGAGTAGAGCTTTCGTGAAGCCTGGGGTGTTGTCTCAGTTGAAACATAGGGGAATCCTCTGTATTCCTCCTCTTTTTCAAGGATCATGTTTTTCCTGGAGATCTCATCAGAACCTGCAATGAGCAGTTTCACTTCATGAAAGTCAGATAAGTCCTAACAAATCCCCACTGTGGCATGTAAGGAGAGGCAGGCACATGGTTTAGTTGAGAAGGTGAGTACTGCAATGGTGAGATGATTAGCAAGTCTGACACCTCCAAGTATCATGGCTCTGAGTGCAAATCTAGCAGGTTTTCAGTTTTGTTTTGCAAATGTCATGTATTTAATTCACTTCGTGAGTTTTGTTTCTACAGTTCTGGTAATGTTGTAGTTGTATGTTGTTTTTCCATAACCAAGAGGGCTGAGCAAAAAGGTTTGTAGTGAGAGTGGAAGTTCTCACGTAGTATCTCGGTAGCTGAAATGCAAAGAAAAGCGCCAAATATCATAAAAGTTTTGATACAGGAAAAATGAAAAGCCCTTCCCTGTACAAACATGTATAATAAATAAGTAGTTGATATTTTAGTGACATCTGGGGCCTTGTGGCTAGTGGTAAGGGGAGGAAATGCACAACAGATGAGAAGAAAGCATGAAATGGAAAAGAAAGAAGTTAGCAACCTATTCTTGTCAAGTTTGGCACCAAAAGATCCATGTTTTAGCTCCCTTCAGCTGGTCCTTTCCCTGTCCCAGCTTCAAGTGGCTGTCAGTTACTTG
Source organism: Gallinula chloropus (assembly GCF_964237585.1). Classification (NCBI taxonomy): domain Eukaryota; kingdom Metazoa; phylum Chordata; class Aves; order Gruiformes; family Rallidae; genus Gallinula; species Gallinula chloropus. The sequence goes on along the minus strand of NC_140090.1, from coordinate 31,750,210 downwards.
CAGAGGGCCGGTGGGACATGCTGCCTCTCACTTGGCTGCAGAATTTCCAAACGTACATCTGACAGAACCACAAAGTCAGGAAGCCATTATGAAGGGGCAGTTGCCAGTATCCACAGACTACATCCTTCCTTAGAGGAGTAAATTCAGTCACAATCTGCATTTAGCTTTTTCCTGGATGACAGAGAACAAGAAATTCCTGGAAAACTTAGTAACTAGCCTAAACCAACGACTTTGTTCTTTCTGTTCTGTTAGTGGACAGATGAGAAAACGAGTAACTATGAAATGGGAATTAAAGCAGAGTCAAGGGCTCAATGCTTTCATTCTTTTCCCTGGATTTGAGAGTGGAGTTGCCATGCCCAAGACATGGATCTTACTGTCTTGTTCCCCTGGGTTTGGCAGGTTGGCATTTGCAAACCTCATACAGAAGCAGGCATAGCTATGTTTCTGTGCGCTGTCTGGGAGAGAACTGCTAGTCACTTCAGGAGAAATTACTTGCCTGTAGGGTGGCACCAACAGGGGAAGATGGGCTGATGCTTTGTGAAATTAAGGAAAAATAAGAATACATGGCAATAATTCCTTACTTGGGTGGAGGGTCATTGCACAGTCTGGAGGCAAGAAGACAGGGCATGTTGCAGTGGACAGACTATAAACCATTTTTTTGTTTGTTTTTCCTTCTTCTGATCAATGTGTAAACCACAATTGTGATCTATTTCTATAGTTTTTCCTTTTGTGATGTATGTGATATGGGATGCAGAATTCTTGTACTGGTGACCAGAAAGGCCATCATTTCATGGAAACAGATGCGCAGCTGACTTTTAAGCATCATGATTTTCCTGGTCAGATAATAATAATAATGGTAACCTCTCTTCATAAACGCTATCTCCAACACTCAGACTACCTCAGCATGTTTTCTAAAAATAAGTTGCTTGAAGTATGAAGGATGACTCTTCACAGCTCTCTTCTGTTGTCTGTATTTACATAACAGTCAATGAGAGTATTTCCACTCCATTGCCTCAGTAGGTGGACTTTGTGATTTTGGAGCAACCACTTCTAACTCAGGTGACCCAAGTCTTAGGGTACTATCATGCTCCTTTTTTTTTTCTTTGTTCATTTCATATGCTGTAGAAGTAAGATTTCACTTATGGTACAGATGGACAGAACTGGCCCACTGGTAAGGATTTCCTAATACCTAATTACCTGAATGAGTTACAGTAATTCACTTCTATCCAAATTATGAGCAAATTCCATATTTGAAAAATAAGGATGTGGGGTCAAAGGCTTAGGAAGATAATGGGGTGGAAAAATTTTAGGGTGTTTTTTTAGATGGCCATTGTTCTGCAGTTTTTAGGCAGAAGAGCAGCTGCTTACATTTCACATGGCAAACACCTTCTGGTCTTTTTTCTGATACTGAAACACAGACAATATCTGAGGCAGTGGTACCAGCAATGAAGATTTTCTTTTATTGCCATCCACATGGTTGATACTTTCAGAGTAAATTTCACTGTGTAATTTAGGGTTTCTGTTTGACATTTCATTTCTGTGTGTGACCCTCTCCATTGAAGATTATAGAGTATTTACCTGTGAGGTGTTTCAGCAAGCAGCTTCTCAGATTCGGTGCTGGGAATTCTTTCATTAGCCCTTAAGTCTGTGAACAATGTGATGATCCAAGCATTAATATAATTGTAATTAGCCGCCTTTTCTCAGCTTTGTTTGCTTTGTTTTACTGATGCCTACAAGTTACATAGTGAGCAGCATGTACAGGGTAGGCATTAAAGGCAGTTCCCCACTGTAGCAAGCTTCATGGCAAATTTATTTTCCTTTTAGCAAAACTTGGGGGGGGGGGGGGAATTTGCACTGTTGATTTATTTTGAATGAACTCCTGGAAGGCTTCCTAAGTATGCCGGGTGGAAAGCTCCTTGAAGTGCTGGGGGTTAATACTCTCTGCTCTTAATTTCAAATTCCAGCTAAATATGGTTTCAGCTTTGATCCTATCTGGACTAATTCTTTGTCACTGTACTAATTAATTCAGCATGCTGCAGAAAGGATGCTAATTTGGGCATCAAAGAAATAAACGGGTGGGGGGAGGTTGTGTTTAATCAGAGTTGTTAAAAAGATAAGTTTTACAGAATCACAGAATCACAGAATCTTAGGGGTTGGAAGGGACCTCAAGAGATCATCGGGTCCAACCCCCCTGCCAAAGCAGGCTCCCTATCTCATATTACACAGATAGGCATCCAGACGAGACTTGAATATCTCCAGAGAAGGAGACTCAACCACCTCCCTGGGCAGCCTATTCCACTGCTCCGTCACCCTCACTGTGAAAAAGTTCTTCCGCATGTTGGTGCGGAACTTCCTATGCTCCAGCTTACAGCCATTGCCCCTAGTCCTGTCCCCACAGACCACTGAAAAGGGGCTGGCCAAATCCCCCTGCGTCCCAAGTCTAAGATATTTATAAACACTAATTAGGTCTCCCCTAAGCCTTCTTTTCTCCAGGCTGAACAGACCCAGCTTACTCAGCCTTTCCTCATATGGGAGATGTTCCAGGCCCTTAATCATCTTCGTGGCCCTTCTCTGGACTCTCTCCAGGAGATCCCTGTCTTTTTTATACCATGGAGCCCAGAACTGGACACAGTACTCCAGGTGGGGCCTGACCAACGCAGAGTAGAGGGGGAGGATCACTTCCTTCGACCTGCTGGACATACTCTTCCTGATGCATCCCAGGACCCCATTGGCTCACTTCGCCACCAGTGCGCACTGCTGGCTCATAGCCAACCTGTCATCAACCAGGACCCCCAGGTCCTTCTCCACAGAGCTCCTTTCCAGCAGGTCATCCCCCAGCCTGTACTGATACAGTCGGTTGTTCCTCCCCAGGTGCAAGACTTTACACTTGCTCTTGTTGAACCTCATCTGGTTTCTCCCAGCCCAGCTCTCCAGCCTGTCAAGGTCTCGCTGGATGGCAGCGCAGTGTTCCTGCGTGTCAGCCAATCCTCCCAGCTTTGTATCATCGGCGTACTTGCTGAGGGTGGATGCTATACCCTCATCAAGATCGTCAATGAAGATATTAAACAGGACTGGACCCAACACCGAGCCCTGGGGAACACCGCTAGTCACAGGCCTCCATTCAGATTCTACTCCACTGATCACAACCCTCTGAGCCCGGTCCGACAGCCAGTTCTCGACCCACCTCACTGTCCACTCATCTAACCCTTGTTCCCTCAGCTTCTCTATCAGGATGTCGTGGGAGACAGTGTCGAAAGCTTTGCTAAAGTCAAGGTAGACGACATCCACTGCTCTCCCTCCGTCCACCCAGTTGGTGATGACATCATAGAAGGCTATGAGATTGGTCGAGCACGATTTCCCCTTGGTGAATCCATGCTGACTACTCCTCATAACCTTCTTCTCTTCCAGTTGTTTGGAGATGGCATCCAAAACAAACTGTTCCATCACCTTTCCAGGGACAGAAGTGAGGCTGACTGGCCTGTAGTTACTGGGATCCTCCTTCTTGCCTTTTTTAAAGACTGGAGTCACATTGGCTATTCTCCAATCTTCAGGCACTTCTCCTGTAGTCCAGGACCTATTGAAGATGATAGAGAGTGGCTCCGCAATCACCTCCGCTAGTTCTCTCAGCACACGTGGGTGTATCCCATCTGGACCCATGGATTTGTGTGCATCCAATCCTTTGAGTCGCTCCTGGACTACCCCTACCTCAACTAGAGGTGAGCCGTTCATTCCCCAACCACTGCTACCTTCGTCTAGTATCTGTGGGTCCCGAGAAGCCTTCGGAGTAAAGACCGAGGCAAAGAAGGCATTCAGTATCTCCACCTTCTCATCATCTCCCGTTACCAAGATACCCGCCTCATTTAACAAGGGACCTACATTATCCCTGGTTATCCTTTTACTATTCACATACCTGAAAAAACTCTTTTTATTATCTTTTATGTCCCTTGCCAGCTTAATTTCTAAGCAGGCTTTAGCCCTCCTAGTTGCATCCCTGCAGGCCCTGGCAACATCCTTATATTCATCCCATGATCCCAGACCCTGTTTCCACAGTTTATAGGTCTTCTGCTTCCCTTTGAGTTTACTTAAAAGCTCCCTGCTTATCCACGCAGGTCTTCTACCTCTCCTTCCCGATTTCTTACTCAAAGGGATGCACCTATACTGTGCTTGGAAGAAGTGCTGTTTGAATGTTAGCCAGCTCTCGCAGGCTCCCATTCCTTCAAACAGAGCAGCCCAAGGGATAGCCCCTATTTGATTTCGGAGGAGATCAAAGTTAGCTCTTCCAAAATTCAGGGTAGCTGTCCTACTTTTTGGCTTGCCTCTTCCACTCAGGATCTTGAACTCGATCATTTCATGGTCACTTTGTCCTAAGCTGCCCCCGACCTTCACCTCCCTAACGAGCCCATCCTTGTTAGTGAAAACAAGGTCCAGCACCCGCCCTCTCCTCGTAGGTTCCTGCACCATCTGTATCAGGAAGTTGTCTTCCATATGCTGCAGAAATTGCCTGGACTGCATACGACTGGCCGTATTGCTTGCCCAGCAAATATCTGGGTAATTGAAATCCCCCATAATGACCAGCGCCTGCGATCTTGAAGCTACTTCCAATTGCTTGAAAAATGCACTGTCAACCCACTCCTCTTGATCAGGGGGCCTGTAGTACACGCCCACGACTACATCACACATACTGGCCTGCCTTTTAATTCTTACCCACAAGCTCTCGACAAGTGGTTCGTCCCTACCCAGCTGGAGGTCAATACACTCTAGGTGCTCTCTAACATAAAGAGCAACTCCTCCACCTCGTCTCCCTAGCCTATCTTTCCTAAAAAGCACGTAGCCATCCATGGTAGCATGCCAGTCATCCAGGCTGTCCCACCACGTCTCAGTGATTGCAATGAGATCGTGGCCCTGTGACCGCACAAAGATCTCCAATTCTTCTTGTTTGTTCCCCATGCTACGTGCGTTTGTATAAAGGCATTTTAGTGGGGCAGCAGATGCAGATATCCCCAATAGCTCACAGCGAGTTTTTCGATAGGGGATGGGCAAAAGCGGCTCCACTGAGGAGTTCACGGGGTAATCCACAGAGTTATCCCTACTCTCATGTGGAGCAACATCCCCAAGTCTGCCATTGTGTTGTTGGCATTTATTTATTTCCTCCATCAACTCGTGCTGTGACTCCCAAAGCACCTGCCTTACCCCAGCGGCCTTTGTAATATCCCCTTCCCCCTTCCTAACTAGTTTAAAGCCCTATCAATGAGCCCTGCCATCTCCTGAGCTAGGATCCGCTTTCCTCTATGGGACAGGCGAGCCCCATTAGCAGTACTCATGTCCGGAGCAGAGTACACCATCCCCTGGTCAAAAAACCCAAACTTCTTGTGCAGGCACCAGCCTTTCAACCACTGATTCAATTCATGTGTTCTCCTGACCCACTCTGAACCCCACCTCCCACAAGTGGGGATGGAAGAAAATATTATTTGGGCACCCGTCCCCCCAACAAAGCGCCCTAGGTCACGGAATTCACTCTTGATAGTGCGCAGGCTACACTTTGTGATTGCATCCCTGCCTGCTTGAACTATCAACAGTGGGTAATAATCAGAGTGACTCACCAGCCCTGGGAGCCTTCTGGTAATATCCCTGACCCTGGCTCCAGGAAGGCAGCACACCTCCCTACGTGTAGGGTCTGGTCTACATATGGGGCCCTCCGTCCCACTGAGGAGGGAATCCCCAACCACAACTACCCTTCTTTCTTCTTGCTTTGCTGAGGCAGTCACAAGGCGTGCAGATACTCGCCTCGCTCTGGGCTTTCGCTTCCTCTGAGGTAGAGGGACTGTATTCATCTCCTCACATACCTCCTCTTCAACTTCCAGGGCTCCAAACCTATTGCATATGGGGACCTGGGGGAGCGGGGTAGGTAGGCGGGGGGAGTGCCTATGGCAGCGAGTAGGGACTGCCTTCCAGACCTCCACAGGGTTTGGGTCACTCCCATTTACCTGGCTAGGGCTGGGCAGGGGGACCGCCTTCAGTAGTGTGGAATCTACCTGGCACTCTTCCCTGTTTTACTCCCATTAGATTGGATCTGAAAGCTCAGTCATTTTAGTCTAGCTCCAGCAGCCTGATTCAGTGCATTTTTTTAAAAAATACAAAACCAGCACTTGTTAACTTAATAGTGATACAACAGGAGCCACTGACATTGTTGGTTTCTTTATGTTTGTATTTTCTACATAATCTCTTTTCCTGCTGACCATAGCCACTCCGATTGCAGTGTTAGAATAATGTAGATTATCTCCCTAAATAATTTGAAGATGGCTAAATATGAGGATAAGTTTCTGAAGTTTAGCTACATTTGTGAAAAACAAGAATTGCAACTCAGGACATTGTAACAAATTGCTGTGTGCCGCCAATTATATAATAAATCACTGGTTAGGTCATTTTTCCCTTTTCATGGAAGCAATTTTTGATTGCCTGAGCTGCCTTGTTTGCTGGTGTTGCCACCTGCCTCTTGCTTTTTTCCTTTTCTTTACTTTTCCAAATCTTTTTCTTTTTTTCTTTACTTGTATGAATCTCTTTCCAGCTTGTCAAATCATATTGGTGGTGTACACAGTGCTGCCCAGCCCAGCAGTGGTGTTCCCATTTTACACCTTTATTTCCCCAGAGCTGGAGGCACCTGCCCTGCAGAGAGCAGAAGGCGCTGATGTGGTCCCCTCCTGTGTTCATCGTCTTACCAGGCTGCTTCTTGCACCCTGCCAAAGCAGGGAGGATGGGGCAAAACCTGCTCCTGGGCAAGGCTTGTCCTGAGGAGGGCTCGCTGCAGGAGGTCCTGTACGCTGAGGCATCTGGGACTGCATCATGCACAGAGGGAGTGGGATCCACTGGGGGCAGGGGGCTGGCAGCAGGGTGAAGAAGAAGGACACTCACTCGTCCTGATTTGTCGGTCCACACACAGAGCTGCCCTTTTGCCAGAAGTTTAACTTGTGTCCTGAAAGTACCAAGGTGTGTACTTTCACCTCCTGGGATATTGGTGAAGATTTGAAGAGTGTTGCCCAGCCCTTGCTGTTCTCAAAATGTGTTTTACCAAAACATGTTGCTCTTTCTGTAGTTTTTTCAGCTGTTGCAAAACTCTTGGTCCCACTGGTGTAATAATAGCATACTTCTGCCCCATAAGTAAACATTTAATAACAAACCTTTTAGGTATTTAGAGAAACACTAAAAATGTAAAAGCAGTATTTCATTAATGCTGCTATTAACATAAATGTAAAATGAGCCTGGCCTGTAATCACCAGCAAGCCTGACTCACTAAGGATCTTTACCGCAATGTTTAATACTCTGTAAAAGTGTATGTATGAAAGTGATTAATCAAAGCACAGCGCTGCTTCTAGAGTATTTCTTCTGCTGTAAAGCTGAGTGATAAAATAACTTAAAACGCACGGCAGTAGTGGCAGTTAATAAGCTTTTTATAGTCCCTATGTGGACCTGAAAATCATACCTTATTAGTATCTTTATCTTTCTTGCTCACTCATTCATTCTTACTCACATTTAAATTTAATTTTAAGGGTTATTTCTAGTCTTTCATAAGGGAGCTGCTTTAATAATCTCGGCATTTTTCCCCATTTGCTGTGAAATGACTAGGAGTCAGAGCTTTTGTTATATGTACTTTACAAATCACTCTGGTTTTTTACAGATCATTTCTGGAGATGTCGAGATTTTATGACATTGTTAGGCTTTGTGTCTTGCTTGACTGTGTCATAGGCCCTCTTGAATTATTTCCCCACAGATGTTTGTGGTTTGTTATGTACCCTGTTTGCTGCAGTGACACCTACCGACATAGGGCAACCGAATTAACTAAGAAATCCAAATTGCTGCATTTAGTCAGCAAACTGCTTACAGTTCCACCCACCAGATGTTTATCCTGCTTAGAAGGCTGGGATTTTATAGACCTGCCTGCTTTTTAATCCTTGAAGCAAATGTCAACACATTTGAGATCTGGAAGCCCACGGCTCCACACGAAAACGAAGTGTTGCCATGACCACAGCTTTTCAGTCTTGCGTGTAAGATGTTTAGCCCAAGTATAACACAGAGGGTCTATAGGAGGTTTATTTTAATTCTTACCCTTTGAAAGCCTTTGGAAAGAGGCATACATAAGCTTTTTAATGCTATAGCCAATAGAATGGTAGTAAACACTGCAAGAAGACAACACGCATTTGGTGTTCAGAGCCTTCATTTATGTCAGAAATAGTGTGGCCAGCAGGACTAGAGCAGTGGTCGTCACCCTGTGTTTGGCACTGGTGAGGTCACATCTCGAGTGCTGTGTTCAGTTTTGGACCCCATACTAAGGAAGACATTGAGCTTCTGGAGCGTGACCAACGAAAGGTAGTGAAGCTGCTGAAGGGTCTAGAGTACAAGTCTGAGGAGCAGTGGGGAAAACTGGGGTTGTTGAGCTTGGAGATAAGGAGGCTGAGGTGAGACCTTACCACTTGCTACAGCTACCTTGAAGGAGGTTGTAGCCAGGTGGGTGTTGGTCTCTTCTGCCATGTAACAAGTGATAGGACAAGAGGAAATGGCCTCAAGTTGTGCCAGAAGAGGTCTAGATGGGACACTGAGGAACATTTCTTCACAGAAATGTTGGTCATTGGAACAGGGAACAGGCTGCCCAGGTAAGTTGTTGAGTCACCATCCCTGGAGGCGTGTAAAAGACATGCAGATGTGGTGCTTAGGGACATGGGGTTGGCAGTGATAGGTTAGCTGTTGGGCTTGATGATTGATATTAAAGGTCTTTTCCAACCTAAATGATGCTATGATTTAATGCTTCAAAGGGGAAAAATTTTAGTTATCTGCAGGGCACCCTTTGGAGTTAATAGAAACACAATAGTCCCTCACCCTTTCATAGGACATTTTGAACTGTTGCGTATGGGTTTTTCTTATAAGGATGAAGTGCTCTGAGATCTGATTACATAAAGAAAAATCCCTTTATGCTTTTGTTTACAGGAGGACTATGCTCTGAGTAGTTGGAATATTAATTTTCTCAACTGAGAAGTATACTAAGGTTATTAGAGCTTTAACTTCTTTAGCAGTACTTCCCAGGCATTTACAGTGGATAATCAGAGAACTGGAGCAATCACTCAACCTGGGAAAATAGGGATTTATTTCCTTACTGTCATTATGATTACATGTTGCTTCGTTTGACACAAATTGATTATAGATGGGTATGAAACGAGAGAATACAGCTGATCCATTTGTCTGGCAGTTATTTTTCTCCATTTGCCACATAAGATTTTCAGAGTAACAATTCCATCGGATATGAAGTTGAATTGTGCTGCGCACATTAGAGCAAAGCAAACATTTTAAAAATACTTTTTTTCATTAATGTTTTCATTCTTCTGACATTAGTATTAATACAGAAGGCAGATTTTACCACAATCCACTTAGCTGTTGCCTGGAGAATTGGAGACTTAAAATCCTAAAGACATGCAGTTTTCATATAATTTGAATATAGAACTGATTGATTCCATAGTATAACTTTGGCAAGAGATTTTATTCTGTCCTTGTTGAGATCAGTGGAGGCTCTTGCACTGCTATCAATGACAATGTGATCAAACTCAGTTAGGCAGCAAGTACTCTTAGTTCTTTTGTTTAGTTTTGTTCCTGTAAGCAGTAGAGAACGGTTAAGCCTGTAGTGCACAAACCCATGCAGAATTACAACGGATGGAAGTTCATTTTCTCATCAGAAGCTCATGGAAATTAGAACACATCAGTGAGCAGACCATAAATTTTAGGACCAGTTATATAAATTCAGGCAGAGAAGATACTGGTGTGTTTGTGGTTTAATGCTGTCTACTCTATATTGATGATCTTAACATGTTAAACTTTTTGCTGATTTTATTTTTTACCATTTGTGCAGGATTTTTGTTGAGCTGAAAAACGTATTACAATAATAATAAAAGAGAATGGATTTTTATGGTATGGTAGTGTGCAAGAGAAGCCAAAAATCTGAATGTTTCCCTAGCCTTGGGCTATATGCTGTATACTTACTGTAACAGGTAAAAATTGTAACCCTGCACAAATCCCATCTGAAGTCAAAAATAGCAAAAAAAACAAAAGTTGTTTTCATCAAGACCAACTTGCTGTTCCCAATTTATAATTACACTGCAACTTGCCAATTTGATGGCAAAAGCAGCTCTACTAGCAAACAACACTGTTTTTGCTGAGAGTTGTCATATTGGCAGTTATTACAATCAAAATTGTCACTTTATTTTATTTAAAATTTATTTCCCCAGTAAGCAAAAAATAATACCTCGGCTTGAAAGGGACGTATGTTAAAGATTTTTATTTTTTTTTACATTTCTCTTGAGTATGCAACATATCCAGCTTCAACTCCCTGCAGCAATACAAAATGCCCAAGAATAATGTTTTCAAAATCAATACATACTACAGTCGAATATGAGACTCCACAAACCCATAATTGAAACTGTGGGAGAAAAGTAGGCAGCCTGAATATAAACAAAGTACCGGAGTTGGATTATGACCAAGAAGCAAGTGCTAATGCAGCCTCTTGTAAGAAAACTGCCAGGAGACCTTCCCAGCATGTGCAAGTGTTAGAAAGCAGGGGTGTTTCAGGTGCAGCCTGCTGGCGCTCATCCCCAGGTGGTTCATTGTGTGGCTGCCTGACACCTCTGCAGAGAGCAATATATGCAGGGTTTCATCTACTTTCTCTTTTTCACCCGGGTCGTCTTGTATCTGTGAGCCCTTCTTACTTTGTATCTTCTCACTGTGTAGGTACAACCTCTGTCTCTCTGTTGTGCTTCCTGACTGCTGCCTTCCCTGCCATCGCCACCCTCTGACGGGGTTTGTGGCTCCGCGGTCTCTGGGGACGGTGAGAACTCGGAAGGCAGCAGTGGGAGCAGCGCGCTGCTCTGTACTTGGGAGGAGTAAAAGCATGGGAAGTATCTGCTGTCTTTCTGGAAGCACTGAAATGAGTGGGGACCATAAGGAAAGAACTGAAGATTGTTTGTAGGTGAGGTATATGTATATTTTTGATTAAAGGATCCCTCAAAGAATATAGGACACCATCTATCTCTGTTAGACACACCTAAAAAAACCCAGAAGGCGACAACCATGGGCTGAGATACAACTTCCTTCTCCCCAGTGCAGTCCATGGCAGAGCCACAATAAAGCATCTCACATTATTACCCTTCTTATTTACATCACGTTACATCTCTGTCTCTCACACCCATCATTCCCTTTCTAACCAAGTTCTTATTGCCTGCAGACTTGCTGCAGAGCCCCTCAGAGCTTCATACAACTGCAAGCTCAGAATTATTGATTAAATTCACAAAAAATTTAGATCAACTTATGAGCCTGACAGAATATTTGCAAGATTTCTGCTTTCATCAGAGGGAAAACCTAAAGTCAGTGATTTACAGCTTAAGTATGTGCATGGTAATTCAGCTGTTCTACTTGAGGCAGTTTGGGCTGATGTGAAAAATAATAAGGGTAAAAGAAATGCTGCAGATTTTCATGGCAAGGTTTACAGTTTTGAGTCAGAGTAATTAGTTTGCTATATGGTGTATTTCGTGGCTTTTCTTTTGTTGTTATCATGCATGCAAGGGCACATGAATTTGGCTGGTAAAACACAGGTTGATCATTTACTTGTGGAACTGAGAATTTCAACTTGGGGAAGAGGAGGGCAAGTTTTTATACTTTTTGGCCCATAATTCATGAGCGTATTTGACATATTTGACCCCAGTATTCTGTCTAGCTCCATCAGAAATGAACTGTAGTTCCCCAGTTCAGTCACTTTTTACAGGCTGCATAAACCAGACTAATGTTATGCGTATTTGTACACTGTATAGAACAGTGGGACCCCCAAACTGATTGGGGTCTCTGGAGGACTTTCACAGCATAAATATTACATGATAGTGTATTACTAGGCAGAAAGAAAAACCCAGAAGTACCTAAAAAAGAGCTCTTTACAAACTGTCTAGTTTTGTACAGTCAGTGTAAAGTTAAGGTTTTATTATTTCCAACTGCATCCCCATTTAAACAAAGAGCAAATCTTTAAATTAAGGCCAGATTTGAATGAGACAATAGTTACTGATAAGAGCAGAACACGTGGTCCAGTTTGGGTGCTGACACCACAGCAGCTGCAGATTACTTTGAGAGCCATCCTGTGCCAAGAAGATCCTTCAGCCACTTTAAAATATGCCATGTTTATAGTCCAGCCCTGCAGTGCCTTGCATTTCGGGTTTGGTGGGGCTTTTCAACTTTGCTTCAAGCAATAGCTTTTGAAAATATGTGGTCCAAATCAATTTGTAACCAGTCCTTCCTATTGCAGATAGCCCGTTTAGTACTGGTAACATACTTTGCGGTGTGGGGAATTTATGAGTGGCTAAGATAAAAACTCACGGTGTTCTGACTGCCTGAAATTTCTGTGGTTTATGATAGATAAGTGCAGGGTTTTTTTCTTCTAGTAATTATTTCCTTCTGACTCCTTCCTTGTTATCTTAGATTTGGAAAGAAAAAAGAAGATAAAAGTGGGAAAACAGATCAGAAGGGGAATCCAAAGCAAGGCATGCTTAAAGAGGAGGAGCTGGAGAAAATGAAAGATGAACGTGAAAGGTGAGTAAATGGTGGTAGCATCTTTGTTTATCAGATGAAAAACTTCAAAGCAAGGTTGAAGGGACAAACAGACAACCTGGCTGGAGATGTCCCAGACCAGGCCTGCTGGTAGGCAGGTCCAGGCAATGCAGAACTTTAGGACAATCTCCTGGCCACGTCAGGGCTTGTGTGTAACAGGAACTTGTCTGTCTCCTGAAGTGTGCACACTTCACTGTAGTAGCTGCTATTCAGATCCCAACTTCTCTGAAGCTGGTAAAGATCACTTCCTTCAAAACCTGTTTCACCTCTACCCATTCCCAAGACCGGCTGACTTAGGAATTTTTTCTCTAAAGCAAGAACCTCTTTCCTTCTCTCCTAACAGCCTCTGCTGTGTTTTCCAGCTTTGCAAACCTCAAATAGTAGTTTTTGTAGTTGGGTATGTTCTGTTCTGCACAGCACTTCCTGTGTTGCAGCCACGTGTTGCAGGAATATCTACTCAACAAGTGCTGAGTATGCCCAGAGACACCAGGAAGAAAGCTGGTTCAGATGGTTGCAATCAGTCTGAAGAGCCAGGGCTCAGCAAGCAGTGGGGTGGGTGAGATGGACAAGGCAAGAAGCTGCCTATATGCCAGCTGTGTCCTGCCGTATTTCTGAGGTAAGGCTCCAAGACTGAAGTGAAAGTACCACCGATGTGAATAAGCCCATTTCTCCTTTTTCATGCCCAATCTTATTAACCTCATTGTCTTTCCAGATGAAGAGAATTTATAGTTTTCTGCTTTCCCCCATGTCAGCCCGTCAAGAGCCAGGGACAGTTTGTAAGTGTTGATGAGGCTCAGTAAACTCCTCTCTCCCCAACTCATCCAGATGTACTCATCATGTGCTGAAGAACATGTTGGTTCCTTCAACTTCTCTGCTGTCAGTGAAGTTAGAACCCATGCATGCTAGCTCTCATGAGGTGTCTGCAGTTGCTGGAAAACTTTCCAGGTTGTGGTAATATGGGTTGTCAGGGTATGGGGAAAGCTTTCAGAGGTCTCTTCACTAGAGCATCCTGCTCCTGGGTGGTGGAATGGAAGCATATATGGCTCCATTTGGATAGGCCGGGTTTTTGCACACAGACCAGGACCCAGGGAAAAGACACTGTGCTTGTCATTCAAATCATGCCATGCAGTGCATGGTATATGTGGTAGCTAATGTGTTTGATAGGGAAAATTAATAAATCCAAACCCCAACCTGTCTGCTGCTAAATATTTACTGGTTCAAAAGCTAGTAAGGTATCCGGTTGCTACAGTGCTGCTACTGGATATGCTTAGCCAGTGTTTAAGTATTTAGTTCATCTGAGTTAAGTGGTGTCAGGAGAAACTTTGTACCATTTGTTTTAAAATTTCTGCACCGTGTCCTTGATTTTGCCAGACTGATGAGTGCCTTTATTTTAAACTGCTGACTCCCAATTTGGATACTGGCAATTTGAGAGGTATGTGTCCTTCATTTTAAAGAAGCCAGTGTCTTTTATTAGGATCCTGGCAAGCTAAGAAGCATGTATCCCATCTGTTAAAGGGCCAGTGTCATTTACTAAAATGTTGGCAGGCTGCAAGGAATAAACCCTTCTGTCTAGAGGTCTAACGTTCCAATTGGACACAAGATAATTGTTCTTAATATTTCTTCAGCGTCGTATGCTTTTTTTTTTAAATTAGAGTCACTGATTGACAGTAACTTGGTAAGGCTGCATTAGAAACTGGCAGCTCAATGTCTTCATCATTCTGGTTTCTCTAGTAATGATTTCAGTTTTGACCTGGAAGAGTTTGCAGCTGAAATGGAGAACAGCAGGTGTGTTGAGACGTGGATGAACCAAGATGATATTTTTAACTCACTTACTTGATTCTTCTTCTATAATGCACAAGAATAGAAATATCACACTTTTTTATCAGAGAACATATCTTATGTGTTTGGGGGTTAAAATTTAAAAAATGGAAGAGGACTGAGGAAATTTTCCCTTTGTGATCTTCAAAGTAATGCAACACACACTGTAAAAACAAGCAATTCACTTCAGCTTTCTAAATTAAGAGCATGGTTGTGTGTTTGTCCACATAAGACTGTCTACAGGCTGACTATTGAACCCTTCTTGAACTGATCATAAAATAGAAGAAACTGTATCTTTCCTAGAGGAAAATTACACGAGGAAGCTGGTTTTCCTGTGTGGGTAAGAACTGCTTGGGAAATTGATTAAAATCAGTAGAAGGAAACATTACCTGTCTTGAAGGTAATTCAGTCCTTTCCTTAGCTGTTGACTGTTCACCTAGTGATGATGCACAGTAAGACAGTAAAGACATGTTTTATAGCTCTGTCCCAAGATTTAGTAATTCTATAATGTAATTCAAGTCCAAGATTTTAATGCACATATTGGCAAAGAAAACCTTGTGGCACATCCACACCATAGATCTTCTGCTTCTGTGACTTCACTAGCTGCAATCTTGCATGCTTCTCTCATATTTATAAAACTAGGCTTCACTGAAGCTTACTAGAACACAGGCATATTTTCAATTTTTTTTTTTGTTGAGAGTGAAATGGCTATTTGTTAGAACTACTAGGGATGTCATAGTACAACAGTCTACAGAATTGTTGATGGAAATGTAGCATGTTTTGTCCCCTGATACCCATGAAAAAAAATCCTATATTTAGCAGCTTGAACAAAATACAAATTGCTTTTCTGACATTTAACCTTTCTAGCATTAACTTAAACACACACATAATTTTACCTTTCCAAGATCAGCTGTAGAAGTAATTATTGTTCAGATCCTCAATCCAATTATTACAATCTTGAAGTCAGGGTTTTTTCTTAAACTTCAGTTTTCATAAATGCTGACTGTGTAAGTATTTCAAGATCTGTTGCACTAACTGATACTACGATTTTCCATCTGCCAGGTTTCTTTTCAGAGGCCAAGCTGTCCATTTTGGACACTAGTGGGAGAGGTCAGAGCAGTTGATTTTTGGGCTGGGTGTGACAGGATTAATGATCAAGTGCATTTCAGCGTCTTAGCAGCTGTGGACCTCGCATGGTTTTGGATGTTGGTTTTGCATGTAATATATGCTTGGCAGCTCTCCAAAACCAGAATACTGTTCCAAGATCTCAGCTGAGAAATATTTTTCAGTAGGAAATGGATTTCCAGTTTACAGGAGTAGGCCATCCCTCGATGTTCTGCAGAGTTTTTATACTGGTGTCAGGTACATTAGTATTTCACAGAATTCCAGTGGCAGGCCTTCTCTAAAGGATGCAGCCTTCCTCCATAAATTTGGGCAAGACTTACAGATGTGCAGAAATGTCAGATGTGTTCACTGCACAGTTCTGAGCTGGGTGTGCATCACAAACTCAGTGATCTGACACAAAGCATCAGATCTTACGTAGGTGTGCTCCATGAGCATAAGTCCCATCATGCTCAGAATAGGCTGGGTTTCCTGCTTCCACAGAGAAGGAATTGTACGGTGCATGTGCAACAAGTCTGGCACATCCAGAATGTGTTAGAGCTGGTGGGCGTATGCAGACAGGGTATACAGCACTCACTCTGTGGTGCAGATGCTTCCCAGAAAGATTGGACTTGCTTGCACAGTGGTATTCAGCATAGATTCGCCTGGCAACCCCTTTTATGGGCTGCCAAGTTTCAGATTTGAACCTCAGAAAGGGAAAATAAATTCAGTATTTCTCGAGCCTAGTAATTTCTATTTCCATTCCACATTGTCCTGTTCTCAGTTTTCAGTACAACTCTCTGGGCTGCCTTGTCGCTGCGATTCTCTGAAGCAGCTCCACATCCTGCACTGAAATGCTGACATCATTATTTTTTTACTACTTGTATTCCCTAGCAATCCCAACCAAGATCAAGGTCTCATTCTGCCCCTTGCTGTTAGGGAGGCTTGGGCCTGACCCCAGACACTTAGACTTGAGGTAGGAGAGAGAAAATCTCGTGGGCAGGGGTGGGGTGAAGAAAAAGGATCCTGTGGGTGGGAATCTGCCATGCCAGCAGTGCAGCTGCTCGTCCAGGTTCTTGAAAAGTCCGACAGGGTAGGAATTTGTTCCAGACCTGAGCCCCAGGCCTCCCTTCTTTTCAAAGGCAGTACTTTATTATATGACTACTATTTCTGCAAGCTTCAAGCAGGTAACAGGAACTTGGGATGTTAGGCATTCCTTGCTCAGTAATAGCCTTAGCTGTGTCCAATTGAATATGAATTCAGCACCTACTCTAAATTTTCACTCTTTTTTTTTCTCCTCCCCCTGCCTCCTTTAGCCTTTCTTGTGCCACAGCAATGCAGTGGTACTGAAACTTGGCTGGAGAAAGGCGAAACTTCAGGACGCAGATAGTTTGGGAGGACTGACTTAACTGGTAATACACTTCTGTGGGGTAGTGTTTTCTCCTTCCTGACACAAGCAATTCATTGGACTGAGGCCCTATTTTAAATAAACTCATAATTTTCTTCATGCTTCAAAGAGCTTGGCTGTAATAAAGCATGTGCTCCAAAGGTCTAGATTCTGCCCAAAAAAGGAAAAAGCAAATGCTATGTCTGAGGTTTATTTTGATCAAACTGACTCAAATCTATATTTTTAGTGTGTTCTGTGTAAATTACTCAGAATTTATCATTTTAACAACAAGATGTTCATGACAGTACAAAATACTGGAAGAGATCCTCGCTTTTCCTCCAAACCAGATTTCTCTTCCTGCATCTTTTTCCCCACTCGCTTGGGGTTGCCTTTTAATTTTCTAATGTTTGAAAATCATTGTAAAACAAACTGGATAAATACATTAGGCACTTTGAGCTTCACACTTAATAATTTGTTTGCCTTTCAAATGCAAATAAAGTGACTATCAATTGAAAGAAAACTTTTTCGTTCCATCAGTTTGTTTAGGACAATTTTACTGGCATAGTCCTGCTGAGACCAAAGTCTCTTGTCCGGTAGAATTGAACATTTCTGTGACATTAGAATACAATTTCACAAAATGAAGCCCCTTGTTGAAAATGGGGTGAATTTTAAAAGTAGTGTATGAACTGGTGAGGAGGCACTCTGTAAAAAAATAATACTCTGCACTTGTTTGTGGGAGTAGCTTGTTTCATTAAAACAGTCTTGGGTTTGTACTCCTCGTTGGAATTAATTGAGGGAATTTTTTTAATAGTATTAAGTTTTAGAGTATAGTGTTAGAGAAGCAGAAGTAACATCTGGTCCTTGCTTTCTGAAGGTCTGAACTGTCTACTTAAGTTACAGTCAATGTCAAATTTGGGTGAAATTAAACTGTTTCAGGTTTTATATAAAAGACTGAATTTCCTTTGCTTCTCGGAAGCCTTCCAGCGATTGAAGAGCGTTTCTCTCTTGTCTTATCAGCTCTGATGCTTGTTGCCTGTTCCCGTAGTTAAAAAATCAATACATATGGTTTTGATATTTGGCAAACAGAGGTTTAATTTTGCAGCTGCAAGATCCCCGTATGAAGGGAATGCATCTTACAGAAATAAAAACGTTTAGAGTCCACTTATATGTGAGAACACTTGCGAATGAAACTCCATTCCATTTCTGTCAGCTTTTGTTTCATTATATTTAATTACAAACAATTTGCATGTTACTGGAAATCAAAATTAAAGCAAGAATAGCTGCATGCATGGCAGTATGGTAGAAAAACCAAATTGTTTTGAATCAAAAGCTGAAACTCAGATTGTTAGAAAAATCAAAGTATGGGGTTTTTTTTTAAATATATAGTACATCTTAGAGCATGATTATACACATTGTTGCCGACACCGTGTAGCTTTTGTGCCTGTGTTACCCACTTGCCAAGTCTAAAAGCATTATTATGGCTGTTTATAGTTCACGTTGATCTCTGATAAAACGTTGGTAATTGCTCTTCTCACCATTAAGCTCTGTGCTAAACCACTTGTTTTTGGGACTCCCGAACTTGTGCATGATTATTTATTAAGGGTTAATCCAAAATGGTATCTCTGTTCATTGAGTATTCCTGACTTTGCAGCACAGCTAGGTCTTGTGGTTTAGACAAAATAAAGTGTTGGATGTGATCCCAGTTTTAATACTCCCAATTTATTATAACCATTGAACCCTGATCAGATCACGGATTGGATTGGATCCCAGTTTTTTAAATGTCCCAATTTATTGCTGGCTTGCAACCCTGATAAGAATACATATTTGATTAAGGCTTCAGTTTTCAAAAATTCCAGTTAATTACTTTTAGATTCTTATTAGATCATAGACGTGTAGTATGGTATGTTGAAGTTATGAAAAAATTACTGGATGATGTTGCACAGGTCAAGGTCATAGTTTCATTTTGTGCTGACAGTATGAAGTTATCAGATTTCTGTTTATTACTGTGGCAGCACTTGCACTGGACAGGAGGATAGATTAATCCCAACTCATTGATTCTGAATGATTCTCATTTTAGATCTGCTGCTGCTCTGCATACCAGAACATGTAATAAAAGAGTACCATGGAACTCCAAGATTGATGTTGGGTTATGAGTAGCTTAGGGAGATGGGTCTCACCTACCTTTCACGGGTTGTGATGTGGCATTTAGAACCAGATAGCAATTTTTGAGCTGTTCCATGTGGCTAATTCAACACTGCAGGATGTTTTTAAGACATTAGGCTGAGAGTTGATCCCAGATCGTCCTAGCTCAAGAACATTAAGAATCAAGGATAACACAATGGCACATCGAATTTGCCTTTTTCTTTAACTATCACAGTATTATTTCAGGTACCAGAGCACTTTCAGGTGTCATAGCCATACCCTCTAAATTTTAGCACCCAAATTCTCAACCAAGGCATTTGAGATCCTTGGCTTGTCCTTCACTGAAGCATTGGTTTCATTTTGCCCTGGAAACCAGTTTTCACAAGCCCACCTAAAGGTCAGAGCAGTTCAGGGGTGATGATTTGGCGCACTCTGGCATAAGTGGGCTGATGTCTTTTCTGTATATATCAGAGGTTTGTTACTTGATGTTTATTTCTATTTTACAATGTAATTTTAAAACTGCTGTTAGAAACCTTTTTACATGCCCAACTAATAAAGTGGAACTGGGCAGTGTGCTAGCCCAGTATTATTTGGATAATACTCGTGCTTTCTAGGAGACAGGCTCATCTGGCCTAGGGATTTCTTTGATGCAGTACTGAATGTAGGTCAGCTCTTGCCTAACCCCAAATCAATAAGGGCATAAGAATGACTTGGAAGCTGCATTTCATTCCTTGCCCTTCCATATGTGATTTATGACAGTCTATCATAAAGCTTTGGCATGCACTTTGAAGCAGTGCCATAGCACAGCATTCCTGTTCTCAGACTCCCTTACCTACAGGATAAAAATGAGAATACAACTCATGGGGTTTGGCAAGCAGGCAGGAAACTGGTTTGCGTGTGCAATTCTCTGTAGTGCTCTTTCCTGAAAGTCTTAAAGCTTTGTCTGCTTAGTCAAAGCTGAGCTTTGCTTTCTAATCCAGAACTGTTAATTACAAATAACCTGTGACTCCCTAACTAACACAGACTGTTCCTGGTTTTCAACAAAGTGATCCTGTTCAAGATTCCAGTTTCAGTCTTGTGGGTGCAATGAAGAAATGTGCAGGACATGGTATTCCCTGGAGCTAGGCTTGCTCCTTCCACTGCTAAGCTTTCATTCAAATGAAGGCATAAAGCTTATGTAGATGCAGAGATGGTTGTACAGATTAATGAGGTCTCCTGAGCTAAGTGGAGCTGCTACAAGTATCTATGAAGGAGATGTTCCAAGAATACCCACTCACCAAAGGAGGCGGCCCCAGGGACTCAGTGCGTGTCAGTCTTCGTGGGTCTGTTGTGACCTGTGTAACTCCATGTGGTTGTAGAGGTTGGGGTTTTGTGAAGGTGTCAAATCGATGTTGTGTCTTCCCACAGTCATTACGGTCTCTCTGGAGTTTTTCTGAAGACAGCATTACAATCCTCAGTGGTGTATGACTGATATCTACGCTTGTTAGAGATGTGCCATCGATGGCAGTGAATAAGATAAATAAACTGATGCCTCTGTCTCCCCATAGTTTTTCTGCAGGTATTCTGCAGTTGCTTTTTTACTGGTTCACTGTTTATCTGATGAGCTTCTCTGAAATAATTAAGCTTAATGACTTGGTCAGAGAGGTGAATCTATGGGGTTTGACTGCAGTTGGTATTGTTTCCATTCCTATTGCTTCCATTTCCATTGTTCCCAAAGACTAAAATATAAGCAGAGTTAAATCTGGGTTTCTATGAATATTCCATTATTTTGATTCTCATTTCACAATTATTTGTTCAAGAATGAGCTCATGTTAGCAAAAGGGACATAGGTATGGCGTGCACAGCATCTTACTTACCTTTTTAATGGAAAAGTACAAATTACAGACACCTGAGAATTCCTTTAAATCAGTGCTGAGAACTAGACCTGCAACTTATCTGTGGACTCCAAAGTCCTTGCAGACTCAAGGCCATTTTAGGAGCAGGTTGGAGCTCTTAAAGACATCAGAACATCTCAGGTGAAAGATGCCGGAGTAATTTTGACAAACCTGGAATGATTCCACTGTCTAATCCACATTGTCACAAAACAAGGAGCATTGTGTTGACAGGAGGCTGAGCAGCCCGATCTGTGCAGTCAGCCTTGCTTTCAGCAGGAGTTGGAGCAGGGTGACCTTCAGGGGGTTCTCTCCAACCTAAATTTTTCTGTTACATTATCACTTCAAAAAATAACTCGGGATAGTTGTGAGTATAGAAAATTGCATAGCGTAGTAAAATAAAGAATATATTTGGCTTTTCTGATAGTTGGGTTTCTGTAATCTGGTGCATTTCACTCAGTGTACAGCTAGTACAGACAGGAGAGAGACAGAAAACCTTTCTCAGATTTAACAGCAAAGGTAAAATCCTGTTCTCATTTAAGTTCACAGGGTGGGGAAAAATACGCTGACCCCATTAAAGCTAGGATTTTCTTAGAGGACAGGATCCCGTGTAAAATAGTGTCTCCTCTGAAAGAAATGGAAGAACATTAATACCTCAGTCTTGTCTATCCAAAGTTCTCACTCCTCACTTTGTGGTATGAAAGGCTTATGTTTCATCTTAAGTTTGTCGTAAATCTTAAATTTTATTGTTAGTGTAGTTCTGTCTCCATCCTAGGTTTTTCTTTCCTCCATTTCTGTACTTAGAACCATCCTAAGACAGCTCCTTTGGTCAGTTTAGCAGTATATGGGTGGTGTGGGGTAGTTTCCTAGAACAGCCAGTACTTCATGTTTAGCCCTGGTGGTTTTGATCATTGGGACAGTTAATGCTTGTTGTAAGATCTATCTTATTTAGCTCGAGTTACAGTCTCTTACTCACTTGAATTTGTGGCTTCCCATTTTTATTTCTGAGACTGTTTCTGTTCTTGTTCACAATTACAGATACTAATTATGGGGGAGAAGATGTTCAAATCCAGCACAATAGAATGAGCTGGAATGATGAAACACTTGCATAGCTTATGGAGAAGATGTTTTCAACAAATACGCCTCCAACAGAATACCCTGAAAGATAATACTAAATTAGATATTGTCTGAGTCTTGATGAGTCCATATCAGATGTCCTCAATTTACTGGCAAGAGGTGGATTTTTATTTTATTTTATTTAGCTATGAGACCTGCCTGCCTCTAGAGTTTTCCTAGGTGATGGTTGAAAAAATACAGATGAGGCTTTTCCTGATAAAAGATGCAGGTTTGAATAAGATCATTAATGTCATTAGACCATGGCTGTCTGACAAATGATTATGAAATAAAAATTAAAAGCACTGTACTGAAATTATCTCCTCAAATATTCAAGTGAAATATACCCATTCCCATCAGTGATTATGGCTTATGAATATCTGAAGGCAGAATGTATTCAGTTCACTATTATGTAAATGAATGAAAATACAAGATTTTAGTTACCAAAATATATTTTGCTAGCAGCTAGAAAGGAATTAAAACATTAAACCCAATGGAAATCTAAGTGACCTCCTGCAGAAATAGGCTGCTTTCCTCTAGACAACCCGTTACTCAATATATGTATGAATTAGGTAAATGAGAGACAAAAGCAGAAATGTTATGTAAAATCACAGTTGAAGTATTAAGATACTAAATCAGATGTAAATTGAGTAATTGTTGCGGTATGTAGATCTTGGGGAGAGTCACGTGGCGGGGAGGCAATGCAGCAGCTTTTATTCTGCTTTCTGGAAGGAACAACCAAATGGGTGGAAATATGTTTAACAGCTCAATGACCTCAAAAAACTTAAAGGATTGGGTCCTTTTTCGGAGTTTAGGTATGCCTCAAAATGATTGTATGCCCACTCACTTACCTGCTTTTATTCTGCTCCTATTACTGTGAACAGAATAGAAATTATCCTGAAAGGCCTACGGCCCTGTTGGTGTTTACAAGTTTTGCCTTTGCTTGTTATTTGTCCTTCTTCCCTGGGAGCATCTTTCATTGACTTACAGAGCACCTTGCTCATTCATGTACCTGTTTGTGCTTCCACAAAGTCTATTGCTTTTAATCCACTGTACAAGAAATGTAGCTGTATTAATCTGAAGTATAAAACAGGGTCCCTTTGTGAAATACGCTGTTTTGGTCAGTAACTGCATTTTCTGTCCTGTGTTTGACTACTTAGATGGACACCATGGGGCTCAAACCCATTGCTCAGTACCAAGCCATACATAGTCAGTGCATGGTAAATTAAAAAATGTTGCAGCACTTTTGCACTTTCCCTAGAAAGTCAGAAGAAGCGGGATGACCCAGAATTCATGGGGAGTGCAGAGGGGGAGTTCAAACACCTCAGGAAAGGTTGTGCTTTTTTGTTTTGTGTCTGTTTTGGTTGGGTTTCCCCATCCAAAACTGTTGTGATGCTAAGTGCGGCCTTGCAGCTCTCCGAGTAAGGTAGCACCCACGGTCCTTCCTGGGCCGAGCTCCCCACCTGCAGTTTCTGCCCTGTGGCTAGATGTAGCAGCTGGTGGTGTCACGTCTCTTGTTGGGCAGCAGATGGCCTGACCCTCACCGGAGGATGGCAGAATCAGGAAGACATGCTGCTTCAAGATCTGCCCTGATCCAACGTGACGGCTTTTTAGACTGACCGAGCCAGGGCTGGTGTGGGCCCTCCAGAATGAGTGGCAAGCCGGGCTGCATCCGGTGTTGTGCCGGTGGTTTCCTGTGGAAGGCAGTCTTTGGGTTCCACAGCTTCTAATGACCCTGGCCTTTGTTGAGCTACTGTGCTGGGAGCATTAAGTCCTGCGTTTTAATTTTCACAGAGGCTTAGAGCACTGGTTTTAGAAACTTCAGCATTTTCTTTTTCCCAGCCACCTACCCAGCTTCCACCTGGTGGGCCAAGAGATGAGGAGTATCTCTTATGGCTTTTCCTAGCCCTCCAATTCCCAAAAGCATGTCTGGGTCTGCTCCAAAAGTCACTTCTGCTCAGCTCTTCTGGAGTTTTCTCGAGGTGGTCCACATCCCTTCTTCCAGCTGCTTCACTCTGCGTGTGCCACAGTCTTTTAAGCCAGCTTTTGCCTGTCAGTATCTCTGTCACTGATGTCAGGCTAAAGCGTTTTGCATTGTGTTTGTCACAGGCAGGGAATACATATGTGGTCATTGACAGTAGCTCAGCAGAAACACAATAACTTGTTAAGCCACAGTAACTCAATCGTGTGTCTGAGCTGCAGCTGGAAGGAGCCGTTTGGGCTGTTAACCCTTTTGTGGCTGCTGCACTCTGGGTTTATGCGTCTTTTCACGTGTTAGCATGTGAGAAATCACCCTATAGGATTTGTGTGGGTTTGTCAGATAGGAAGATTGTTTGAAGGATAAATGAGAGTGTTTCTTTGATTTATAGCTCTGGGGGTGTGATATGGGAAATGCAGAGAAGTGTTTCCAAAATGCTGTGTGCCGCTTCCAGAAGTACATGAGGTGTCTAGGATCCTGTCCTCATTTGACTTGTACAAATCGGATACAACATGTTTTGGAAATGGTACCTGTAGTTCTAGTGAGGTTATATATGTTAACAGACTATATTGTTTTGCTGAAATTATTTATTGTAGAGAAAGCTGCTATGGATAGCTAGTGGGTCTTGAAAGCAACAGAAAAAATAGGAGTAGGATATGCATTTGGATACTATTAAGAAAAAGGTGAGTCATGGGAGGGAGAGAAAAAAAAACCCTACATTGCTTGATATGGTGCTTTTGTTGCCTGTCCTTTGGGTCCTTGTGTGCAAAGGCTGTGTTTTTACAGAAACACAGCTAAGGGAAGTTGATGTAGTGGCCGTGCGCAGATTCAACTGGAGAATATGGTGTTCAGGTGACGGAAGAGAGCAAGCAGGACTGATAGGGGATACCAAAAAGGAAATTCATGTAACTTCCCTTCATTCTCTGAGTTTTTCTTTTCCCTTTCCCTCATCAGGAAGTTTGTAGAAACTTTAGTTCTACACTAAATTGTTCAGATGGTGACCTGTGCCTCTCCACATCTCTGGTTTCACTGCCCGCATCATGGTGCTGAGTGACATTTTGTCTTTTGTCACAAATACACAGCAGTTGTTTAATGAGATCCATCCTGTGCTGTGAGTTTGGGGCTCTCTTGTAGTAATCGTTTGTAATAACTATAAGCTGGTTGCTGTGATAGTTGTGTTGATTTGGAAGATTGTATTTATTTATTTATTGTGATTGGGAGTAAAGATACTTCTGGTTCAGATAAGGGGCAATGCGGAGGGAGGTGCAGGAATGGTAAATGACTGGAATGGGATACAGCAGAAGTAGCCTGCTTGGGAAAGTTGGCAGAGCGATGGAAGGAACAGCACATTCATGTTTCTGTACCTCAGTAAAGAATTCCTGGGCACCTCCTGAGATGTGCTATAGAAAACACAGCTTTAAAACTGGGTGAAAACATGGTGCTGAAATACAGTGAGGATATTTAAAACTAGACAAAAAATCTTTAAGGAACTTCTAAAGAATACAAACGTAAGAGAAGGCGTGGAAGGACAGGTAAATAGGAAGGGAGGGAGGGCCAGCTGAAAGTTTGTTTCCTTATATTTGAACAACTGGATTGAAATGAAAAAGAGATCACTGAGGAAATTTTATAGATTTGTGTGGAAGAGTAAAAAGGAAACAAGAAATATTAATGCAATTATAATAGCCTTATTGAAAAGAGAAAACATTGATCATGAAGAATTTCACGTAACCCAGTATCGACTGGTCTGTATAATATAGAATGCAAATAATTGTTCTTGAGCAGGTTTGACTTATAATAGTGACGGCGATTGAAGATTGCATTCATAAGGAGAAGTTGAAGAAGCTAGGCTTATTCACAGGAACAAAAGAAAATTGTGGTGACCTAATTCCAGCTTTTGTTGTGCAGAATATACCAGTATTGATAGCAGGACAAATTACTCGCGCTGTCAGACATGAAAGCGAGATTCACGTGATGCTGCTGTGCTGCTCTACTCTTGCTTTCAAAGAGGTCTTAAATACCAAGGGGACAGTTGTTGTATTGGTCCAGAGAACATTGCAGCTCATTTTCTGTGAAGCTGCTGGGACTCTTCTCAGGACTGAGTGCTGTGCCTTCCGCACTGGTGTGTGACAAGACTATTCCCTGAAATGCAGTGTCCTCCCATTTTTCTGCCTGTGTTGTCCCACATGGACCTGTGTGTGCCATGAAACTTGTACCTCGTACGATGTCTTCCTGCACTAAAGTCTGTGTTTAGCCTTTTTTTGATCACTAATTGAGGGTGAAGCCCGCCATAGTTTTCCAGGTTTTTAAGAACATTCAATGCTTTTTCAGAGTGAATCTGGAAGACAGCAACAATCTCAAAGTGCTTTTTGCATTTTAGTGAAAGAAGAGCAGGATAATTGGAGGCAAGGACTACTGCCAAACTGACAGTTATTGGGTGCAGGAGCTAACAGTTAGTTGTGTGATTTATTTTTTTAAACAAAGATAGTGCCTTCGTTTGTACATTTCTGACATAATCCCATGTGGGACATGTAAAATATTAATCCCTCTGCAAGAGGGTTTCTCTTGAAGTGCCTGTATATATAAAAGATGGAAAACCAGCAGCATAGACCTCCCTTCCTGCTTCACTGATGTCTGAGGCCTTATTTACAATGGAAATCCACCCCTGTCCTTGTAGCATGATGAGTGCTCTCGGACGATGAGCTACCTGAAAAGGTTTTCACGGGAATGAACCAAGTGACATCTTTGCCCCAAATTCCTTTATATGAACGATTATTGTGGTGTTTCCCTCATGGACAGAGGCAGGCTCCCTCTGCCACTCCCTGCCGCATAATCTCTCTTTTATCTTTAGTCACAAACCCTTGGAGTATAAAGACTTCGTGTGCTTTCAGCGGCTCTCTAATTATTACTCATTTGCCAGCAGTGCTTTGTGGTTTAGGTAGAAATGCAGGCTGACCACTGCTTTTTATTTTGTTTGCTTAGATAGCTTCTCCGTGTTGACTTACTCCCCATGCCATTGTCCCTTGCTTTATGAATAAAAGCATGACTTTTACCAAGGTCTATACCAGTGTCACTGTTAGTTTTACAAAGAAGTTGTACATGTCTTCGTTCTGGAAGTGCCATTAAACTCTTGCTGTCCTGAAAAGCCATCAGCCAGCTAAGCCAGTGCAATTGTCAGTAAAATGTGAGAATATGCGTTTTACTAACTGAATTTATCACATATTGACACCAGGCTATGACCTCCATAAGATCCTCCAATAAAATCTCCCTTGTGGATGGAGTCAGAGTTGTGCAGAATCAAAGGCTCATTTTGAAGTCTGCGACTGCTTCGAGACACTGCCTTACCCTGGGTGAGGTTGCACTTGAGGATTGTGCCTGTCCTGACCCAGGCCACTGTTTGAATTCAAAACAGGGAGTGTGTGTGGCATGAAAACCTGGAGCAAAAGAGAAGTGGAGTGAAGGTTACAGAGGAGGAGGTGACTGTAGAGAGAAAGGAGCTCCAGGAAGTAAAAAGGAGAAATTCTTAGGAATTTCTAGGAAGCCTCAGCATAGAAACCCGAGAGGTTTTAAGGATATAGATGGATTGCAGCTCATTTCTTCTTATTATCCTTTCATCTCAAAGAAGTACTGTAGTAGATTAC
The DNA here is from genome assembly GCF_964237585.1 of Gallinula chloropus. Lineage (NCBI taxonomy): Eukaryota > Metazoa > Chordata > Aves > Gruiformes > Rallidae > Gallinula > Gallinula chloropus. Next base: position 31,722,538 of record NC_140090.1, on the reverse strand, counting down.
ATTAAGTCTCTGAGTATTTTTAATGATATCTGAAGAAAAACTAAAGAAAATGAACTAACTCGGCTGGGATCAGGAACTTGAGGAAACGCAGAAGTGGTGTTTTAGGAAGGTATTTTCTCACATGGTCTCTATATTAAAATGTTTCATGGAATATATCAGGTCGGAAGGGACGCATTAGGATCATCAAGTCTAACTCCCTGCTTGCAGAACTATCTAAAATTAAACCACGTGACTAAAAGCATTGTCCAGATGCTCCTCAGACTCTGCATGCTCAGTGCCATAATCACTTCCCTGGGAGCCTGTTCCAGTGACCAATCACCATCTTAGTGAAGAATTTTTTCCCAGTATCCAATCTGAACTTTCCTGAGACAGCTTCATTCCTTTTCTTTGTGTCACATTGCTGGTCACCAGTGAGAGGAGATCAACACCTGCCCCTCTGTTGCCTGCCTTAAGGAAAGTTTAGGGTGCAATGGGATCACCTGCTCCAAAGTCTTACCCTTGAGGCTTTTTGCTATCTGGGTCGCCCTCCTCTGGACACACTAATACTGTGATGTCATTCTTTTATCGAGGTGACCAAAACTGCACACAGTACTCAAGTGCTAGAGAGAAGGGTCACCTGCTTCACTGAGGGAAGGCAGAGTAGGTAGTGGGACCCTCCCTGACTGTCAAGGGCTGCACCATATGCAGGCTCATCCCTCTGTAAAGTGTGACTACATTGCAAGTGTTAAAAACTAACATCACTTCTCATACGTCCTAGCGCAGTTAATGGAGAGGGGTTACTGGAAAGCATGCCTGATAGACATTAATGTACTCACGTAAATGTGTGGAAAGGCATGTTGTTCTCCTCAGAATTATTTGTGAACCTTTTTAGCTACAAATTATTTGAAAAGTATTAGCATTTATTTTGATGATACAATTCTAATGAAATAAAAGAAGTGGTATGAATTCCATTCTGTACGTAATAGCTGCTGTCTGTCAGACTGGAAGCTCCCAATGTGCTCATCCATTTCTTCAGGGAGCCATCTTCTCCATGCCTTTTAAAGACTTTCTCCAGAACATCTTCATTTTTCACTATGCAGAGTCCTGAGGCCATTATGCTTTACTGGGGTAACCGTGTCTGGTAGACCCTTTTTACTTATTCCCCTGTGGTACAAATTATACTGCTCTTTCTTTCAGCAAATGTTGACTATTTCTGTCAGGCACTGCATCTCTATCTGTCTTCCGTTCTTTGTTTTTTCCTCCATGCCCCGTTATTTTCTGTAAATGCTATTTATTACATCCTGTGGTCAGCATTCTGCCAGATCCATCTCACTGCATTTAATTAAGCTGTGTCAAGGAGTAGCTGAGCAGTTAACAGAAGTTGCCTCACAAAGCCTTGCTATAGGTTATTTTTCTCCAGTGTGAATGTAGAATCACTGAATATCAGCTGAGTTTGAAATTTACCTGAATATGTTTTACTATTCCAAAGAGATTACACAATGGCCCTGATTAGCAGCAGCATTTTGTAATACCACTTAAGGCTTTATCACAGTGGAGCACTGCCAGTAATAGTCTTTAATTCACTTATATGTACCAATTCATCTCTGTCAGGTTCCTATTAATTTCTTTGCTGTTTTACTTTATCCCTATCCCCTATATAATAAGGCATGATTTTCACATTTATGTAGCCAAAATAAAATAATAATAATTTTAAAATCTTCAGCAAATTATCCATGGTCCTTTGATTTGAGGCAACTGTGCCATCTCTCCACTTATGTTCACATTTAATCCACTTTTCACAAGTTAATGTATTTAGGATACTCTGGGTCAGATGAGTGACCAAGGGGCAGTAACAATTTTACTGTCTAATTTAGATTAAAAAGTTTCAGGATTGGGTTAGGTATATTAACTGCAAAGTGGAGGGTAGGTGTAGAATTAAATCTGTGTCTTCATGCGTACACACACGCACATACACGCTTGCGAAAAGCCACACTATATACAGCATCATTTTTTTTCATGAAAATGATGACCAACCTTGGTTACAAAGGTGATTGCCAGGGATACAGAAGTGCTGCATGCACTATTTTGTCATGTCTAGCACGGTGTACTGGAAGATGTTAAGACTTGCGTTTGGGCATGGTGCTCCAAACTTGTGTCGTGAATCAGTTTCTGTGGTTGCTGTTGAAGCAGATCCAACTACATATTTGTTCTTTCTCATTGTTAGGATTGGTGCAAAGCATCAGGAGTTACGGCAAAAGCAACTGAGAGCCTTGAGTGATTATTCCACTGGTCCTGGAGGACCTGACATTGATGATGATGAGGTGGATCCAAATTATGCCAGAGTAAACCACTTCCGAGAGGCCTACCCAGCAGCAAGCATCTACAGGCCATCATCACCGGCAGTAGCGGAAACCTTTGTATATCCACGTGATTCTCCTTCAACACCAATGGAGAGGGAGCACTTGGAAGGACTGTATGCAAAAATAAACAAGCAACACTACCCACAGACTCCCAGTGACAGGTAATACTGCTGCCTGGCATTATAAACTATCACAACTTGGTGGGGACGGGGCCTGAGGCTGAGTGGGGGAGCTGTACAGATGCCCCAAACCTCTGTATTTACTGGCTAGAAAGCCATGGATTTCCTTTTAACCAAAACCATGATTTGCTGCAGCAGTTACCCCCAAAGCATCTGAGCAAGGCAGCAGTCAAACAGAAATCATTAAAGAAAAGTCCATATTTCACAAACAGAATGAATGAACTGACTCCAGTCCAATTCCTGCACTGCTGAGAGAGTGTTTTTCCCTCTTTCAATTGGGAAAAGTTCTTACCCTGCAGCAAAAATAATCTCTGTTTTCAGATCCCTTTCGATCCTGCTGATCATCAAGTGCCTCTTAGTAACAAGTTTTGTACGATAGCATGATATACTGCATATGTTTATGGTTTAGCTTTCCCCAGCTGTGTGATATTACACACTTTCAATTAGGTTGGGGAGAGGACTGGGAATCATGGCATTTTTATGCAGGCTGTGAAGTGTGGCTTCACAAGACTGATTGCCTTTCACAGCCTTTCCAATAACCAAGTGGGAAGGAAAGAGCCATTTTTAATCCTTACTGTCAAGCCTCCAGGTTGATAGCATTAAAGAAAGACGGTCAAGTTTTTCTCTGGGTTAAAAACAAAACAGAAATTCCTTTTAGTTGGTGATGTAGTCACCATTATGATTATTTTAAACCTGGTTGTTTATGGAATGTGGGGCTAAAAGAATGTAAGACTTCATTACTCTCATGGTGCTAATATAGTGATGTTGGGTTTTTCAAACCAACCTATGTTTGTGTAGGCAAGACAGACAAGTAGATGTGAAAAAAAAGCTAAAAGAATAGGACATGGGGGACTTGAAGAATCCTTCATGCGTTGACTTCATATTCCAATCTGAAGTGTCTCCCCATGGCCTCGATCTGTGCTATGTGGTACCAAACTTGTTAATCTTGGATAAGTATGTGAGCACAGATAGAGTGTTTTCAGTTTGTGGCATCATAGTACTTCAGAAATGTCTACTGAGTCATTGTTATAAATAGTAATAAAACGCTTCTCTCATAAATCCAAGTTTGTAGTGGGGATTGGGCCAAGTGTTTCTTTTTCACCTAAATTCAGTATGATAGAGATCTTTCCAGACATAATGGAATTGCTGATTTTCTTCTTTCATATTATTAACTCCTGTCCTCCTACTGCACAAGGATGAGGAGGGTGAAATAAGAGGCACTGTACGGATCTCAGCTTTTTGCCTTCAGCTGTGTTTTGCTCTACTAGAAAAATCTTGAGGTGATTGTTACTGAAACTGCACAAACGTTTGTATATAGAGAAGGAATCAGAAACCAGGTTCATACTAATTCATAAACCCAGACCCGAAAGTTCTCAGTGGGAAGATTGCATATATTTCAAATGGAAATATATACAGATGTAACTCAGTTGGAGTAAGACGTCATAAAGGTTGCTTCATAATACCAGTTTTAACAGAGAATTTATAGCTTTGCATTTAAAAAACATCATCTGTATTGAAGTGGGGTCTCTACATTGTTTTTCCACACAGCAGAAAGAAAAGCTCAAATCTTTCCCTCTGGCCTCTTATTTGATAGCTTATACTGTGGCTGTAACTACAGTTACTTTGTAAGGCAAGTTGACTTGCCTTGTGGACAGGATCGAAGTTCCAACCAGGTTTGGATTTAGTGTTGGGATCCTGGATTTCAGTGTGGATTTAGCCATAAGAGCAGGATAACTCAGCGAGACACTAAAACCAAAACCTCTAGCAGGCATGGAAAGTTACCTCGTATCTGAGCCCGTGATCAGAAGTCATGCTGAGAGGCTGCTCCATCTGTGTTGATTCTGTACTGAAAGACAAACAGTCCACAACAACTTCGCTTTGTTGAATTTCTCAGGCTTGTAGAGGCTGTTTAACCAGATTAGGACAAAATAGGAAATGTGGGATTCTTATTAGGCTGCCTTTGTTCTTTTTTTAAACCTTTCTTTCCTTTGTCTCAGAGACAAAAATGTTGTTGTTATTCGCCAGCAGAAATGTGCCAAATGCGAATAATTTTATGTGAATTTATGCAGTGGGTCATGAGGTCTCAGCAAGCAGTTGTTGAATATAGTGGCAACTTCAGGCAAGGAAACCTTTCTGTGCTAGAGGGAGAGCAGTGAAAGGAGAAAGAGATGTGGAAAGAAAAATCCCCGGATAACATGTTAATTACAAAAACAAATCTGCTTTCAAGGGTCAAGTATGAAAACTACCTTGTCTGCCTCAGAATGATGGGAAAGGGCTATAATGGATGCTTATTAGCCAAACCAAAGTTATTTTGTGTTTGCAAGGCTGAACATTTATCAACATATTTGTCATGTAATAGCTTGTGCTTTGGTCTTGCTAACACATGCATGCTCTCTCTCAAAGTTTTGCTATTAATTTTACTTTAGATGGATGGCTTTTTCTCCCACCTCTGACTCTCAGCTTGTAATATAGTGTGGGGAGACTCGATCAGTGACTAAAGTAAATGGGCTTTTGGGTAGAAGGGGAATTTCTACACAGAATGGATGATTTCAGTTCGGTCTGGGAATTCCAGTTACGTGTCATTATGATAGAGAATTAAAACCCATCATTTGAAACAAGAAGTTCATTTTTATTTTATTTCATTTTTGCAGGAAAATGTATTGATATAATTAATGCCTTCTAGAATTTGGAAGCCATTTGTAAAGTTAAAAGCTGAGTGTCCAGATAAGCACTGTTCACAGTTCACGTATGCTTACTCACCTTCCCTTTTCTAATCACCAACATCCTTCGAGTGTTCCTGGTTCATTCTTCTCAGTAGATCCAGTTTAAACTGGGAATCTCCTTCAGTATAGAGCAAAGCTGCACACATATGAAGTCTGTCGCTTTCATCATTGTGAAGCATGTTTGCTGCCTCCAAGCACTGCTCCTCAGAGCACACACAGACCTGCTTCACACTCCTGTGTTCAGACTACCATCCCCTGTCCCTGCGCTTGCATCTGGCATCTCAGGGGTATTTTGCTTTGGGTTTTTGAGGGGTTTGCTTTGTGTCTTACTTTGTACTGTTGTGTAACGTTGTTCTGCACTGCTTCACAATTGTTGATTTTCATTCCAACGATGACTATATTCAGTGAAATAGATGTAATTTTTTGTGTATATTTTGCTGAAAGCTTTGGAATTCTTAACTAAGAGAGGTGCTATATAAATGTAAATTGTCCTTATTAATGAATATAGTGAAAGCATTAGCATGATCAGTGTATTCTGTGAATGTTAAGTTAAAGAGAGCGAAAAAAAATAGCTGGCAAAATCACACATTTCTTTGTAAATCAAGCATTTTTCTGTTTATTTCTAATTAGCCACAATTTTCTGTAATGCAAATGGCATCCCAAAGGATGGTGCAGCCTGCGCAGCCACCTTGTGCAGCTGGGGAACTCACAGGGTCTTTGCCGGAGACGCTGTACGTTTCCCCAGCCTGCAGCAGAGGCTGGGTGATCTGTGGCCCATATGTTCCTGAAACAAGTGGTAAGTCACATCTCTCTGAGTTTAGTCATCAAGGCTGTACCATGACAGTGCTAAGTTGCACCATGGCAGAGTCTAGGTGTCAGACCAAAGCCAAAAGAGCATATGCACAACACTATTATCACTTAAATGTCAGGCATGTCACATGGTGCGACCCTTTCTCACATTTTGAATAAGCAATTTCCTCTTTTTTTTCCTCCCTTGAACATGGTGCTGTCAAGTATATCCAAACACCCCGAGCTCATCTCCGGAAAGGTTCTAGAGACTTTGCTTAACTTATTTCCTCAGCCCAGAACTATGAAACATTTAAAGTCTGATGCCAAACTCATTGCCAAGTATAATTCTTCATTTATTTATGTGTCTTATCTTGGGGAATTTCAAAGTGCTGGTCTGACGAAAACGAGTACAGTTTTCCTTTGTTTAGCAAGAATAGATTCAGAGTTGTATCTCGTGGCAGATTTAAAAAAACAACCAATAAAAAACCCCACACTGTTTTATTACACAGGGGTCGAGTCCAAAGCTCCAGTCTGATCCAGCTTTCCGTTTTTGGAGATGCTATGTTGGGTCCAACTATGCGAGATCTTATGCTCTATGATGTTAATTGATTAATTGAAAAATGCATCTTTCTTATTTCAGGGTGAAGGTTTCCTTATGGAGACTTAGACTCTTCCAGAAAGCTCAGTCTAGCAGCATACAAAGTTAAAAACTAGGGAACAAAACCAATACCTCACACAACCCTAAATCTGCTCCTCGTGTCCTGCCTTTAGAGCTGGCCAGAGTCATGAGAGGGGGGCAAGACATTAAGCAGTCTGCCTCTCTCTGGAAAGGATCAAAGAAAGAAAATTGCTGTACAGGTCCTGAGAAACCAAATGGCAAATGTAAGCTATGTGTAAGCCTGAGAGGAGAGAAAAAAGGGTCCAGGATTTTGTAATTCAGCAAAGGGAGCATTGTTTCCTAAAAAGCAGGCTAAACACTTCTCTTTTGGGCAGGTATAGGTCACTCCCATCCTGCTCAATCCAAGGCCATAGAAATCCAAAGCTGCACAGAAAAGGCTTTGTTCAAAACAGGCAAGTTAGGGTTGCCCAGGTACATTACTTAGCTCTGTATTTCTTACCAGACAGAAACTGAAGTTTTCTTGTTCTTGGTACGAAGTATGGTTGGCATTGTTCACTGCGCATCCTTGTACACCACCTTTTATCACTGGATAGCAAAGAAGCAATCTGCTGCTGTGGGAGTGGGTGGTACTTTACTCAGGAATGGTTATTCTGTACAATGGATAATGTGGAGGCAAGGTAGAAATTGAATGAAGCTGTGTAATATCCTCATACCCTTTGCCATTATACCTTGTGTTACACTGGAAAGAGAATTATGGTCATGCATTGAAATAATTTGATTTATGAAGCATGGCTAGCATGAGCAAGCCATGCAGTCCCTCCACATAGCCTCTTCTGCCTGATGTCCTGAAATCATCTGCATTGTCTCCCTGTCCTTTACTACTCTGTACCTCCTGAGACAGCCCTCTGACTCCTTTACTTCTGGAGTGTATTTTTTTCTGAAATGTACTGCAGAGTTTTTGGAACCTCTGGCTATGATCTAGTCACGGTTCCCTATAATGTTAAAATCAGAAACTTTGTTTGGCGGATAAATTTCTGGATTCGAATGACATCAGGAAGCACAGCAGAGGTTCGGTGGTCCTGGAGCTTCTCAGTAGTCCGTCCTGCTCAGGGGAGCAGGACAGTCCAGAAACCCTAGTTGGCTACCAGCTCTACAGGAGTGTGGGGTGTGCCACTGGAGTTACCCTTGTACTGTAGTGTCTGCTCCTGATACTATTTGTGGTTTTCTTCAGGAAGGAGAAATGGATACTGCATACTCACTGCACTGTGCTAACTAGAGGAAATGTTGAGTACCTGGGACATGTTTAATTGGGTGTAGGTGTGTATGGATCTACTGGTAGCATTCAGGAGAAACTACTTACTGATAGTATTCAAAGTGCTGTTTCCCAGGAACTCCTCATCCAGATCCTTCCAACTATCCTAGCCCTATCATTCACTCTTCATGAAAAGCCCTGATTTCATGGAACTTGGGTGACCCTGAGCTTTTTAGGGGGTGTCTAAACAGAAGGAAGTAGTCAAACTTCAACCAGAGCAGAGCTACCACTGCCATGTAATGTGTGCATGCTTGTTCAAGGCCATGCATTCTTCAGCAGAATAGTCACAAATCTGCCAGCATGCATCCTGCCTGCTAGGCTTTGCATTTGGATCACCTCACTTATTGACAGATGTGTAAAATTTTATATACTGCACTCCCACAACTCCCTTGTGACTGGCCCGCTGCAGATGCTGGTGAGCCTGAGTTTTGGCAGCTGTGTTAAGCATTCATATGCATTCAGGTTTGTTTGGGGTTTTTTGTTTTGCTTTGGGTTTTGTTTTTTTCTCTAGCCCTGTCTTTTCTTATGTGATATATCACTGCATGGAATTATTTTACATTAATTCTGCCTATTTATTGGTAATGTCCCATTCTTTCAGTCGTTTGGATGCAAATGCGGAAGATAGGTCCCTGGAGAAAGAGCAGGTCTGTTGCTGGAAGATGAGACCATACCAGAGGATACAGAGTGAAATGCAGATGGTGTTGTCAGCCTCTTAAATGTACAAATAAAGACAAAATGAGATCGTCCGTGCAGCTGGAATGAAATCATATGGCCTTGCATGTGTTCCTGCCATAGCGTATTTCCTAGTGTGAGCAAGAGATGCTAAATTTTGTCTTATGCAGGATGTTGTTTGACCAAAAGCTCATACTTGCCTCTTTAATCAGCAGCAGGATAATGTGTGTATATATTAACTTTTCTCTGCATAATATTTTTTTTTTACAAAACACCATTTAATTTTGAATGTTAATGTGTGTGTGGTTAATTAAGAAGCCAGAATTGACTATAAGGCTGATATGCTCCAAGAAAGAGAGGAAGATCGTTACACTTCTGCTCATGGATAGCTATTTGTGAACCAGCTGATAATGTGCAAAATTAAGATTTCGTAAGTGGCATTTTAAATGAATGGTTAATGGCTGAAGATTAATTAAACAGTCAGAGTTGTTCAAAAGAGAAGCTGTTAAAATCTTGTTTATAGGCCAGTCACTTCCATACTTAAAGTGCAAACCCTAATAGCATGTGGTATTTCCATTTAGCAGGCAAGCAGTGTAACTAGGATATTTTCCTTGAACAAGGAAATCTGCCATACTGGATACACAGTATGAATGGATGGATGGATGTAGCATTGTGCATTCTGTTTTCTTCTTCCTAATTAATCGTTGTCTGGTAGCACTACAGACAGAGGAATGCATTTCCTCTGAGAATTTGGTAATCTTAAATAAAATTGCTAGATCCTCTTTTAATTAAAGTGTAAGGGACATGCTTCAATCTGATGCAGGTCTGTTTTCCTACTACTCTCCGGTAGTCCATTCTCCTTCAAACTCTTTAGGGTTTCCAGAATGTCCAGCTTTTCATTGCTCCAGGTTGTCTTCTGGCAGAATGTGGTTTTTTGGCCTTACAGAATTGCTCTAGCTAAGGTTAAAAAAACCCCCGAGATCTGTTCTAAGTCAGGTTTATTTCGTATTGCAGGTCTGGTTAAATGATGAATGTTAACCCAGTCCCGTTTCCCTGATTGAAGAGAAACAACAAGCAGTAGGTCATTATGTTGCTCAAAGTTGTGAGGTTTGTCCTTCCAGCAAGCTCTTTGCCAAAAAAAAAGTTGGTTTTTTTTTCTTTTCCCTTTCAGCCCAATTCTCGATATTTCTGTTAACTGTCTGCTGGTTTTCCCCCAGCTTCCCGACACAGTCATGTAACCTTACCATCTCCTGGCTTCTGGATATGCAAGTACTTCCAGAGAAAGGCCTGGTGACTTGGCCTTGTGCAAGCTCTGCTGTGTAGTGCAGTGTAAGATGAATCTACATTGCTTTTGCATCTACTTTCAAGTCTGTGCATACGAAGAACCTCTCTGTCTTGGATGTGGAAGAGGTTCATGAGGAGCACAGACTGGCTTGTGTGTGTGTGTGTACAGACTCTGGTGACATGAGCTCACAGCAAGCTCTGTCCTGACTTTTCACTTTGCTAAGATAAATTGGTGTCTTCTGGTCAAGCTACTTTTAAAAAATTAGTCAGAGTTTAGTGGGAGACAAAGAATACTTTCCCAGAAATCTCAAAGTAATGGACAGATAGTTAAGTCTGGAGGAGAGGGGGGACAAAGGCTATCACCAGACTGCTGCAGAGTAATTCCAGTTAAAAGAGCCTAATAAGGATGGAGAACCCTTAGATCACACAAGGAAGATGGGCATAGACTGACTGGAACCATGAGAAATGTTTTCACAGGGCCTTCACTTCTGTTAGAGGTTCTTCATGGTCAGTGGGACCTGGGCTAACCAGAGATACCTCTGAGCCACAGGCAAAGCAATCCCCACCCCGCACCCCCCCCCCCCCCAAGCAGTGCAGAGTCTTAAAAATCTTCAAGTGTCATCCCACAATTTCTCATACGTTCTCAAAATTAATAGTTGATTGTTTTTCTCAGTTCACCAGGAAAAACTGTTATACCAGTTGAGATGACTGCAGCACAGGGAACCATGGGGCACACCTCAGACCTGCCAGCACTGCTCAGCTCTGCTGCCAGCAGGACCAGTGCAGTAACTCTGGTAGGACTTTCCAGTGTGACTGCTCATGTCCGGGCAAAGTAGATCTGTATAGTACAGATCTGGGCAACTAGGCTGGTGAAGGGGCTGGAGGACAAATCGTGTGAGGGGCGGCTGAGGGAGCTGGGGCTGTTAAGCCTGGAGAAGAGGAGGCTGAGGGGAGACCTTATCACCACCTATGACTACCTGAAGGGAGGTTGTAGAGAGGGGGACGATGGTCTCTTCAGCCAGGTGACAGAAGATAGAACAAGGAGAAATGGCATGAAGCTGTGCCAGGGCAGGTTTAGATTGGATATTAGTAAAAAATTTTTTACTGAAATTGTTGTCAGGGCCTGGAACAGGCTGTCCAGGGAGGTGGTTAAGTCACCATCCCTGGATGTGTTCAAAAAAAGGGTAGATGAGGTACTTAGGGATATGGTTTAGCATAGGATGGGAATGGTTGGACTTGATGATCTTCAAAGGTCTCTTCCAACCTTGTGATTCTTGTGATCTTGTGTACTCATACAGCTTGACTGTGTGGTGGAAACCTTAGGCTGGAAACCACTGTCACCTCTACACATCTGTAAGATGTAGGGAATTCTTGCCATATTCTAAGAAGATTATTTATACACTGGTTTTTCTGCAGTCCTAGCTTACCTAGGGCTTATGCTGGCAGATCTTTAAGATTTTTCTGCAAATCTGTTCCATTGAGTAACTTAGCTCTCAACATAATAAGTTACAAAAGATGTAACGGGGCCATGGATCTGACCTCAGAATGAGTTGATGGGAACCTGCACATGGAAGGTTCAAACATCTAATAGCAGGATAAAATGAGTGCTCCTAAAAAGAGTCCAGGACCTTGCTTCCTGCTTGTGTCAAGATACCAGTGGTGAAAGGTTACCCCAGCACTTCACAAGCAGCGTTGCTGACAGCAAGCATAGGCAGAAGCAAGAACCAGATCTTTCGGTCAGCAGAAAACTAAGAATTGATGTTGTTTAAAAAGCTAAAAATCACTCAATATTGTGCTAGCAAAAATATTAGGAGGACTGATGAGATGTGATGAAAATGGCTTAATAGGCAACAGGATGCTGAATAAAAAGAGAATAATTGTGATTATTGTCTGACAGCTGTGCAGAGCATACAGTCGATGACAAAATAAAACGTGCTATTTTTCAATCCATGATCACAAGTCCACTGGCACAGACAGTAATCCAAGGGGTCATAGCGAGCCAAGAAATAGTTTACTGTTTCATCAGCTCAGGTCTTCCAATGTAGTTAAGTTGGTGTGCACTCTGGACCTCTGTGACTGTCCTCATCCCCGCAAGGAGACCTGGCACCACATGGAGTCCAAGTGTGCAGGGCTAAGGAGCAGTTTCTCTGGCAGGCCGTGCAGCAGCAGAGCATTTGTTGACATCGATTGAGGTACCGGTATTGGAGTGGCTGAAGAGAATTGGGACTATTTTGTGAAGAGTCATAGAAAATTAAATATATAACTTGTCTTAAGCTACATTGCGGCTTGCGTCTGAGAGAAAGTGAGGGCTTTCATTAGGACAGAGGGATGTGAGAAAATGAAGTTGCTTCAGATAAGCATGCTGGTAATCTCTTTGTAATCACCAACTCACACTTGGTGTCTGAACGCCATTTTGATTGCATCAAAGACTTCTACACTCTGCAGTTCCTTGCAATACAGGCAGCTGCCTACATTTTTTCCTTTCACCAAGCTGTAGTGGACAAAAAGAAAAACAACTCATGTTAAAAAAGATGCAAGAGGAGTGAGTGTGAGTGAGCTCCAGACCGTGCTACAAATTTAATTTAGCATACTAGTAGAGCAATAAATGCTCTTTATCTTTTTCCTTTCTTGTTTCCTATGTGTGTTACTGGTATGTCAGTGTGAGGGTTTTGTGGTGTCCCAGTCTTCTGTGTAATCTGCACTGTTGGGAGGTCATTAGCCCCTTCCTTCCAGTGACTTGGAAGCAATGAGGAGAAATGAGAAAGAGACAGCTTATGTTTTAACTTTTCAAACAACATCTTGCTGTTCAGTCTTTGACCCATATTTATGGTTTAATTTCTTCATTCACTTAAAATTTTAATCTTAAATAAAATTTTTCAGCATAATAGTACCCTCGGGGCATTTCTTCTCAAACCAGTATTAGTTAGAACATGTCCTTCAGCTGTGGAATTTATCTGTTATAAACACTTCTGCCCTTAGGCTTTGATGCCTACTTATTCCAGGATACGGTTATTGCCCTGGAAATGGGAATCAGCCGCAAATGATCATTATGGTATTTACATAAAATGCATGGAAAACAATTATTTTGAGACTGGTCTGAAAGTTAAAGCATGGAACACGCTTCTAATGGAGGTGTTGTACATGACCTGGCAATTGAGCAGTAAAGAACCGCACACCTTCAGAGGGATGAAAACACGTTCACGATGTGGTCTGTCTGGCAGCGAGGTGGGGAGAGCAGCAATTTTCTATGCCTGCATCACAATAGTGCTCTATAGCAGTCTGAAAGTACTGCTTTAATTCAGCAATTGCATGCCATACGTGTGCTGCTAACCAGGGGACCTGGGTTGCTTCTGCTCTGCTCTTGGGTGGTATGAGAGGAGGCCTTCTGCAGCTGGAGTCCCTGCTTTACATATCAGCAGATACTTCCTTGACATGACAAAGGGGTGTGAGGTCCTGAGGAGGCTTGGGGAACAGCCTCAGAGCAATAAACCCATTCCTGATTGTTATTGATTGTTAGTACACAGATTACAAGCAGTCTGCAGTACTTCAACTGAATAAGGTGTTGTTTTCTTCCTTTAACATCTTCTGCTGTTCCTGATTTGAAAAAAAAAAAAAAAACAGGAGGCAATTTTTTTCTGCCTCTGTATACAATGGCAATGTTTAAACAGCATCTGCTTCAGAGAGAGAGTAAAGGAGACTTGGGGAAAGGGATTGATCTTTTCCTCTTTTTCCTCTGTAAATACCACTGTCTGCATCAGTGGTGATGCTTTGACCTCTTTGCTACAGAGCTTGAAAAGTCTCTTGCACTTAGTGACATGTTCTGGCACCAAAACTGAATAGGCAGAGGTCTAATTCTCTTTCTTTGAACACTGCTACAAATAGATTATCAATCTAAATATGGTAAGTGCTCGAAAATTCCTCCCAAAACTTAAGACTTGTTAGTCTCTGTGCTGGTATTTTTTTTATAACACTATATCTTCAAACCTTTTGCCTTTAATGGGAGCTCTGCCCACTATCTCATTGCTGTTAGCTATGGCAGATATACCAGATGTCTGAGCTGCTTCATTGTTCTGTTGTTTTTCTTTTCAAGACCCTAATGCATAGATAGATGTTAATTTCTTTTCTGTGTTAAAACCTGCCTCGGAGGAATAAGATTACCAGTGTTCAGTCTTTGGTCAGTAGAGATACTGAGGTCTCATATCTTCCGAAACCTTTGTCTCAGTGTTTCTACTGGCTCATTGCATTTACAGCAGAGGTCTGTTCTGTAATGCCCACGGAACCTTAAGTTAATGTACCCTGACTTTAGGAAAATGATTTTAACATGTTTTCTGGATGCTTGCTTTCTTCCCAGGGTTGAGAAATGATACAGAAAGACACCTGCTCTTCCAAGTGGGTGGAAATTGAAAACCATGCCAAGAAAAATGCTGTTGCTCAGATAAGATTCAAAATAGGCATTGTTTAAAGTGTGGCATAAACAAACTAGATTATGTAAGAGGTTCATGGGCCCTCATTTAGGATGAGCTCACCCATTTGTGGGTCTGTAGCTTCTCTGCAAACGATACTTCAGCGCTTACATCGAAAAAGCAATGTATGAACTACTGGTTTCCCCATCGGCTTTGGAAAAGACAGTTAGGAACCTACGGGCACTGAATCAGCGCAGCTCCCTTCAGTTCCACACGGGAGCCGCCGTTGTGCTTGGGTAACACAGCGGTGGCTCCAGACTTTTAAGCAAACACATTCCCTTAAAATGGGTCAGGAAACAACTGATGGATTTGCAGGTAACAAATGTGAATGTGTGTTTACTGGGAAGAAAAGTGACAGTTCACATCTGAATTCAGACAAACACTGACATAAATTTGGTAGTGGATGTTTCATTTCTGTAGATGTAGGTAGCAACATGTGATAGGCGCTGTATATGATAAGATCGCAGCAGTTGCCACGGTACATAAAAGGATACAAGAGCAGATGAAATCATTAATGCTTTCATATTGTATCCTGTCTTATTTCCGGGAACATAGCATGCCTGGTACTTAATGGGGCATATCTTTGAAAGAATCAGCAGGTATGATGTTCTGGAAAACATGAAAATCTGCAACCTTGCATCAGAGGCCAAAGCAATATCTTGGATCTGGCATTTTTTTTCAAATACAAATTGTGTCATTGGTACAGTTACATAAGCTAAAAATTGTAAATTTATGTTGCACATTCTGAAAAGCAAATGATAGCATGTGGATTTGTATCTGCTGCTCAGAAGGAAGACTGATGTGCAGGTCCCGTTTCCATCAAAGTAAGTGGCAAAATTTCTGTTGATTGAGGAGGGAAATCAGAACTGATTCCCTTGCCTGGTTCTCCCTGAAAGAATGATGAAGTGATGTTTTCTTCTCTATTTTATACTTATTAGTTTCACAGCCAGATTACTGTAACTTGAGCTTTTTTTGCCATACTTCTGCATGACTGCTTTTGTTAAGCACTTTTATTACCTTTTGGCCTGTTCTTTGCATCATGCTATTGGCAAAAAGAGTTTTACCTTTTTTTTACCCCAAAGTTTAGAGCACAGAATACGGAAGAAATCCATACAAAAAAAAAGTCTGAAACATTAATTGGACTAGACTACAGCATTTAAAGTAACCTATTCTATCGTCCATTTACCTCCCACATGAAATGAAAACTCTATTTTGATCTGAACTGTCACAGATAATTTCTGCACATAAAACACATCCAGAGACAGCTTTCAAATGGAGTTGTCACTTCTTATTTAGCAGGCTGGGGACTCTCTATTGTTGTCAAACCCTTTTTGCAAAAGCATCGCTAACACACTGATTTGCACAGTTGTATGTAAGAGGAGGAACGGTTGCACAGCCTCTGTGAAACAAGAAATTGTGTGCTGGAATCCTCTGCAATTGAACTTACCTACTGCTTAGGAGAAAAGTTAGTGGGATTTTGTGGGGGTTTTGTGTTGGGTTGGGTTTTATATATATATATATATAATATTTTAAAGCAGATTTTCGTACCATGTGCTAGTGTGTGGAGGGGTTGTTTATAGTGTAACCAGGTTTTAGTGCAAACAGCGATGATTAACATTTAAAAGCTAGCAACCAACATTCTGTTATTTTCCCTGACCTCTATGGGACCAGAAGTTTGGCTTTAATCTCTGCACAAATTTCAGGGATTCTTAAGACAAGTGCACTGGGAATACTTCTGAACCGTGAGTAGAGAATACGCTTCCGTACCCGGAGCGTATTCCATCCACGATGCTGAGGCAGGGCTGTCAGGCACTTGTTCCCAGACTGTTGTTGGTGATGTTTCTGATGGTGGCTGGTGTGGCTGGCTGGAAAACCCAGCTGTGGCACTGCAGAAGACATCTTAAAAGCTGAGAACTATCATTCTTCAGACTTTTTTTTTTTCTTTTAATGTAACATTCAGTTGGCCCCCGAACACGATGCACGTTCATAAAACAAATTTGCCTCCTGGGCTCAGTTGTATTCTCATAAATTTGTGCTATTGGAATATGCAGTTAAATAGTAGTAACATATGATTTTTATTTCTGTTTCCTCTCAAGGTGCAGGATTAGGGGGTGAAGAATTTGGTTAGTGTGATGAGTTGCCTTTATTGCTGTCTTCACAACTACATGGGATTAAACAGGAAAACACGACTGGCAGGATGCTCTTCTGACCTAACTGCACCACAGCACAGATAGCAAACTATCTGCTCATCTATCTGATAAGCGTGACTTTGTCAAACCCAGCTGTATGTTGAGGAGTGAAAGAAGTGAAGCCCAGATGAGGCTCAAGGGCCAGGGTCTGGCATTTTCTCCAGCAGCCTGAATCTTTAGGGTGTCTTCACTGCTGCAGCTGGGGTTGGGGAGCAGGACTGGAGGGAAGGAAGCTGCCTCTTGCAGTGAGGAATCTACAGGCAAACAGAACTACAAGTTAGAGACTAAAACATTACCGGTCAAAGCCAATTGCCTATTTTAAGGGCCATAACTTCTGTAATGAAGCAAGAGATACAGACTGGAAATCACATTTTGATTTCTAAACTGTGTGCCAGAAGATTTGAAGGCTCTTTGTTCAATATGTCTCAGACTCCCTCCTGGAGAGGGACATGATGGGGAGGGGGTTTCTCTGTTCTTACTTTTGCCTGTAAATGTAGTGTATTCATGAATCAATTTTAATGGCTATCCCATGGGGAGCAGTGAATTAGATGGGGGGGAAAAAAAGGGTAATTTTGTGCATTAATGGAGAATACACTTGAATGGAGAAAAATGATGGAAGGAAAAATCTGATGGTCACTGTGCTTAAATCAGTGATAATGCCTGTCCGTGGGGTGTTAAACCTTGGCCATTGCAGAAAAAAATATGGCAGATGGAAGCGATCTCTCCTCCTTCTTCTCCCAAATCTTGGTGGGCCGGCTTGCTTTCCTCTCTGCAGGTGGGACAAGAGTACAGAGCTGGACTGGATACAGCACATCCATCTTTCCTCCTTCAGGAACGGAGGCTGTGGTCCATGTTTGTGCTCAGTTGGCATGCTTATACAGCTGAGGTCCAGAGAGGTGGATGGGTGTTCATCCCATACTGAAAAGAGTTTTGGAGAATGCATTCTCACAGGTATTCTGTACGCACTTTCCACAGTTACCAGGCACCAAAGCAGCTCAGTCCTATTTCTCCATTACCTCCATCAAGTTGCTAGGTTTTTTAAATCAAAGAGAATTGTATACTGTCTGTAGTGACATTAAACTGCAGCGAGGCTCAGAAACTCTGAAATTGTCTTCCTGTGACATTTGCCTCCTTCCTAAAAGACCAAGCATCACTGTCAGGCATCCTGTGGACCAGTATTGTTTCCATATTATCTTGGGCTTCCCCACCTGCTTTTACTATTTCTGTTGTACTGTGTGTGGGAACAGGACTGTCTTTTTATTACGCATCTGTGCAGAGGCTATTGCAAAAGGAGTTGTATATCTGATGGGAACATCACAGAGGTGTTTGGTCTGCAGGTGTTCCTGAGGTGGCCTTCAAAGGTTTGAAGGCCATCTCAAAACCATGTGGAGGTAAGGAAGATACCTGTCAGAAGCTGGTGTGAGGCCACTTCAGCCAACACTGGTTAGCCCGTCCCTCACTACAGAATTTGCAAGTCTGTGCCCTTGTGTTCGCCAGACCTTTCAGAGGTAGTGTACGCCTGTTCCTTCCCCTGGCCTCCAAACCAGCTAGCAATTGGCCTGCTGCAATCCAAAGGTGATGTGCTTAGGTTACTATTGGCCTATCTGCCTGAGACCACACAGTACCATCCAAAAAAATCTTCAAAGCTTGGTTTCTGTAGGTTTGCCTTCAAAACATGAAGTAAACACGTCCCATGGCAATACCAGTTACTGACTCTTGAGAATATCCCTAAGTAATGGTCATACCCTTGTTTCAAAGGCAATGTATGGGGCCTTTATCTAAGCAAATACTGTGCGTGTCACTGAAAATCCATTGATGATGATGAATTCTAGTTACTGTTGATTGCAGCCAGATACGGGATGGTGAGTAAAGGGTAAAATGTTAGCCCTTGAGCTCTGTGGGTTTCTCTCTGTAAACAGGTCAGGGTTTTGTAAGAGCTCAAGCAAAGTACAAAAAAAGAAAAGCTGGAGATGGGCCTCAGGGAAGAGGTGGGGAAATAAGAGGCAAGGAAAGAATGAATAGCAAAACTAAAGGAGCAGACTAGCAAAAAGGTGTTTGTATGTAGAAGAGTTAATTCAGGTTTGAAAAAGTCCAAGAGTTACAGGGAAAGCCTGATTGATTATTTTGAAACCTTCAAAGAGAAACATATAGGAAAACTATTGGGAAAGAAATATACTGCTAGAAACCTTCTTGGTGTGTTTCAGGATGGCTGTGTGTGTGTTTGAAAACACTATTATGTCAATTTTATTTTAGTGTGACTGAATTTCATTGTTAAATGGGGTTTAGCATGTATGAATCTGAAACTTTTTTAGGTTTTGACACATTTGTGTGATGTGATGCTAGTATGTGCCTCCTTCCAGTAAAAAAATTAGAATTCCAGAGATGAACTGTCTGTAGATAGAGGTTTGATAAAGTTACCCTTCATTAATACAAATACTCTTTGTGGAAATGCAGTTTCAGCTCCTCTCATTTCCATAAGCTGGTGTGGGCAGGATGTTTTCTGTACTTGGGGTGGAAAATTAGCACCAGAAGCGGCACATGTTCGGCTGTGCGAGTGTGGGTAGCAATGTTTGCCCTGCTGCCCTGTCCAGTGTTACCAAACGAGTGAGTGCCCCTTGAAGCTGAGTAGGGCCAGAAGATCCAGTTCCCTGCCTCGGTCAGAATCGGCCCTGCAGAGGAGCTGTGGCAGGGTCCTGGCACTGCGGCAGTGCCTGTGCCTCCCTGCCTTGTCCCCAGTGGGGCTGACCCAGGAATCTGGGCAAATGCCCTCCCCACAGGATATTCCAGGAGTGATGGGAGGCCCTGGTTTGTACACACCCTGACAGGTTCTTTTGTTTACTGATCTTGTTCTTTTTATGAAATAGAGGCAATGAAGAAGAGATTTGTTTTCTTGGTCTCGACTCAGAATACATTTACCATTAACCCACCCCCAACCTTTTCTGTAGTATTCACTTACCGTGTTTGTTTTGGCCACATTCCCCAGGGTGAGATTTCTCCTTGTTTCATAATAGGGAACAGGACTTTAAGCTTTTTCTGTGTGTTGCCACCAAAACCAATGTTACAGGCAGACTCAGCAGCAGTGATGGTAACTCACAATAATATCTGTCCCACATGAGATTTAGATTAACTGCTCTTCTGTTTAGTTCATATAATGCCTCAACAGCATGATCTGGTTTGCTGTTTTCACGTAATCCATCATTAATTGTCGAGTGAGGAAACAAGGTTCTTCTGTAGCAGATGGAGAGAGATGGGCTCCCCTACACTGAGTGGAGCTTTGCTTTCTCAGGCTGCAGCTACGTCACTTTATTTATCTGTTCCTTTTAAATGTGCTTTGGTTTTTTAAGCATGAGGATTTGGGGGAGCAGTAACGCTTCTGTTAGAATTGTGAGAAGTTCAGAGGCTGCTTTTAAGCATAGGGGAAAACTAAGCAGTAGCCACTGACTGCAGACCTCCAGCTCTGGTGTTGAGGAGGGGAGGAGGAGTGGGCGTTTCAGCAGCATGCACACACTGTCTTCTCCATCTGAGGAAGCTGCTGCTATGGCTTCCAGAGAAAGCTTTTGGGCTTGTAGGGGCCAGCTGTGGCACACACGGCCCCCATCAGTGGTGGCAGCAGCAGGAGTAGGAGCCAGGGAGTGCAGGAGAGCAACTAGGGGCAGCTCTCTGGGGAGACAGAATTGTTTCCAGGGCTTATGGAACAGAGCAGAGGTAGAGTTGCACATAGGCAAGGCTGACTGTCCCTCCCTCCCCATGCAGCAGCTCTGCAACCCCTTTTCCCCAGTCTCTCAGTTCTTTGCTAATTGCCTTCCCTCACCTAAAACTGGTCCTTTCCTGCCTCTTTTTTTTTTTTTTCCAAGCAGCCTATTGAAATCTTCCCTGACTCCCCCTGAAACTTGTTCTGCCATTGCTGAATTGCATTTTACCACCCCACGAATGAGAACACAATAAACTACTTTATCTCGATCATTTGGGCAGCAAAATGCAATTTGCTTGTGTTGCTGCAGATCTTTGAGCCAAGTCTGGTCTGGATGCTTTTATCACTTTGCAATCTAATCTGCTGAATATCTCAGATCCTCTTGTATTGGAAGAAAATGGCTTCTTAAGACAAAATAAAAAAATCTCGTCAGCTATGTACTTATGCATGCACAAACCCGCAGTGATATGCATGTCCTCATATATTTCTGTATGTATGTACATGTACAATAAATAAAAAATACATATAGCACTTTGAAAGTCCACACCTAACTTGCTAATGTCAGCTACAGTTGATAGACAGCTAAGTCAGACTCTTTTTATAGTCCATTTCTAAAATGAAACCATAAATTTTAAAGCCAGGCTTCATCATTGCAGAGAAAAAAGCTTTTCCAGCCTATTGATGAAATATAACATTTGATAGGATTTATGAGGCCCAGATTCAGGAGGATCATTTGCAGAGCACTTAAAGCTGCTTTTTCCTGCCCTTTGCCTTCCCTCCTCCCAAATACACATACCAAAAAAAGCCATTAGTAATGAAAAATTATTAAGGAAGATTTTTCTTGATTCCATACAAATGTCAATTTGAGAGAGAGAAAGTGGAAGAAAGCAGTTGCAGGAGTTCTTACAGTAAAGGGGTGTGAGTCGAGCCAGGCTGATTATAGGAGAGGAATACTGACTGTTAGGGATAAATACACAGTGTGATTATGTGCTGTAAGAGTCATTTGTAGTGTGTGTGTGTGTGTGTGTGTGTTTTTAATAGTACCAAGTAGAATTTATTTTTTGAGATTGAGATATTCACAAACCAGTCGCATAAAAGTTAAAAATAAAAATGATACCCAGCTTCTCAGTATCTTGATAAAGTTTCCTTCTGGCTTGTATTACCAGAGTGATAATTTCAGAGGAAAAACATCTTCTGTAACTTGTGATCACAGTATCTGTCAAATAGTAGGAAATGAAGAAAACTGCCAGACAGTGTCAGATTTATTAACAGCTCTAAGAAAACCAAAATTAATGCATTTTCTCATCTTTGATGGGTTGAAATGTCCATGTGCTGTACTTATCCTAATGGACAAGCGAAGGAAGTAGCACTCGTCAATTAAGTCTCTCATTAAGCTGACTACAGCTTAATCTGGAGCTCGTGCAGGAGTACTATGTGCTGCCCAGGCTGTACCTGAGAGGTGTTGTGGTGGTTGTTAAGGAGCGCTCATCTTGCAGAGCCAGGAGCAAACCAGCCTTATACTGCCTTCAGGACCACACAGTCAGGCGCTGGACCAGGGAGCGTGCAGCCCTGTAGAGCAGGGATGGGGACAACCATACAAACCTGGGCTGCACCCATTGTGTGAGGGCGTTTGCTGGCCCAACTTCTGTTGGAAAACTGTATTTCCACCTGTTAATAACCAGTCTTCAACCAGTTGGGTTGAAAATGCCTGCGTAGGCGGGGTGCTGGAACTGAATTTTTATGGAACACGATGACAGCTGTTTTGGCGGGACCTGGAGGGAGAAGACAAGGGGTTGTTTTGTATGTGTAAAAAGTAAAAGTAAGAAGCATATGATTCTTTCAATAAGAAGCTGTAGTCTTCCCATACGCTGGAACAGGGGTTTTATATTTAGGAAGGGAACACAGCCTAGTCTTACACCAGACTGTGCCTTTTGCCACCCCTTGAACGTTGACAATTTGACTAAGTTATAAGATTTCGAGTACTTCCCACACACTTGATAGAAACTTGGCTGCTGACTTCACCGAAAGTGCTCGTCCAGAACTGCCAGAGCCTAGACATGCTTTTCAGTAGTAGGTTCTCCTGACTGCAGGGACAAGAGAGGTGGCTGGTGCAGGAATGAAGGACGGGGTGAACAGATCAGTGTCCCCTTGCCCTTACATAAGCCGCATCTTCCAGGGAGGGAAAAGATGAGCTGATTTGAATGTAAAATCATAAGAAATGCCAAGGGAAGATGGGGTGATTAAAGGAGGGGTGCTGTGTCAGGCCCAGAGCTGTGGACAGTAAGTGGGTGCTTCAGAGTAGGGAAGAGTTCACTGGTACTGCAGATTTAATGCTTGGTTAGTGTGTTGGATGTGAGCACACTCATTTGCCCCAGTGTAGAAAGGAAGAAGTGCTGTTGGGTGCCCCACACCACCTGTGGCATCATCTTTACTGGCAAGCTGCTTTGTGAAATCCTCCTAGGAGATGAGTCTCAAGAAGTGCTGGAAGGAGAGATGCTGACCCAGGCATCAGTGGAAGGGTTTCTGCACTAGAGCAGCCTGTGGGGCAGGAATGCGCTTGTATGGGATGCCAAGAAATGGGTGGAGGAAATTGGCATCCATGGCTGAAAAGTACTGAAGGGAAAGACTTCTGAACATCAGGATGAGAACAGGGAATGAAGGGAGGTGAGAGAATCTGTAAGGTGTGTCTCTGAACAGGGCGGTTGAAAACCATGAGAAAGCTGTTCTTGAGAGAGAGATGGGCTTGTACCAGAACAGTTCCTTTAGCATTTCTGGGACTTCCCAGCCAAAGGCAGAGGGACAGGCTTACCCTTCCTCTTCCATGTTTGAAGTTTCCATTATTTCATTTTTTTCCATTTTAATCACACATTTTTCAAAACAATTACCAGGAAGGAGCAGTGCTTGCCTTCAATCTTAAACACCTGAAATTCAGCCCTAACTTCTCCAAATGGGAAAGTAGGAGTAATTTCAGAGGTGCTGTGGAGCTACAGCCATGGGAAGATGGAGCTAGAAAAGCTGCGCATGTCTGGAAGTCCAGGAGCTTCTGTTGCCTCCATAATAAAAAGCAGTAACGTTACACTGCTGACTTTAGGCCCCTGAGTTCAGAAATATTTCTCCAAAACGCAGTTCAGCTTATAAAGGGTTTGATTCTATTGATGTGGAGCCTGCGATGAAAGCCAGTTGAAGAGAATGTGCACTTCCCAGTCTGTGCAAATGTGAACAAAGCAACTGTGCTGTGAGGAGCCCAGCTGCACGGGGAGAGGTGCCCACGGAGGGAGGCTGCTCGAAGGGTAGGCAGGGTGGCCTTGAAGGCAGCAGAACTTTGCAAAATCCATCAGCTGCCTCAGCATCTGGCGGGGTTTCTGTTGAGCAGTAACCACAAGCTAAATTTGCCATATATAATTCCTGAGAGAAGCTAGTGGTAACTGATGTTTTGACTTTTGAGCGTGTTCCTGTGAAACTGCTCAGATCTCAGTTGTGGTTTGGAAATACTGCCCTAGCAGGGAACTAAAATTAATTTACCTTCAGGGTTGTCCCCGTGGAAAGATTGTCATAAAACTTTTAGCCCCTTGCACTACTACAGTGTAGAAAACATGATGAAGCCTGTTTCCCTTGCACATCTGTTAAATGCTTTGTGTGCCGTTGTAGTAAATATTCAGAAGTGAACTGTGGATCCTTATATTTGAGTTAGGATGTTCTGAAGAGAAAGAGTGCGTATGGATTATCCTCCCCTCTGTGAGATGCCCCATGTGTTGTAAGAGTCATTGAAGCATGCTCCACAGTGCTTTCCTTTCGCTGTGCAGTGCACAGGCAGCTAGTAAAATATGTTAGAAATCATTTCATTTGTTGTCTTTGCTTTTCTTTAGCTTGTAGTTGGAACGTTAAATGCTTTCCTTATAAGGTTTACATGCTTCACCTTGTATGTGCCAGTGGCTTAATAAGAACATCTGCTGTCTTTCTGTAGCAAATCTGATGACTTTTCTGCGCACGTATATTTAGTTGTACATATAAATAGAATCCAGGCACTGTTAGATGCGTATGAAAGCGTACATCAGATTGAAATGGTAACATATGAGGTTTTCTGCAGTTCCATTTATGAAGTATCAAGTTAAAAATGAAGCTGTGAAGTAGCCAGAAAACTTTTTATGCTGCAGCCAAAGGCATATGCTTGTACAGCCTAACTTAATTAGGTCTCTGATACATTCTTAGAATGGTCAGTATTTCATGTGTTGTATCATTGTCTGAGAGTTGCTTTTTCATTATAGTTGAACTTCTACGCAGCCAAATAGAGGAGAGCATTGCTCCAGATGTCTGGCTCCTTTCACCAATTTTGTTGCTGTCTACAGCAAAATTTGAGTTTTAGCTCTACGGTGCAAATTCCCTTTGAATCTTTGGATGCCCTTAAACAGCGTAGTACTGGAATATGTGTAAACGTCTACAAAGTACGGTGATTGGAGTGGCTGGTTTAAGAGGAGCTATAAACCAGTTCCAGCTGGAGTGCATTCTTGAGGTAAGCTCAAAATACACTCCAAATTGTCAGCACACTACTCAGGAAAAACACAAGAAACAAATCATCTTTAGTGTGCTTTGCTTCCTTTAATGCACATAAGGATAGTGTAAATGGCAGCCGGTCAATTTTCAACAGTTTGTGTAAAATTGTCCCTAGGTTTTGCTTCCGTGCTTCAGCCTTTGTGAATAAATGCATCACCCTGGGTTGTAAGTATACCTGTGTGTATTTCTGTGGGCATAACACCGTCTATATTTCAATAACTATTGCGTATCTGTCCATTAATATTTATATGGAACCGAGAGCTTTGGTTTTTGCAATTTTTAATAAACATTGATGGTGTTACTAGTTTATACAGAGCATTCAATATGCTCCATCAAAATGGCAGCTCTAATTAGGTTCCTTGAATTAGCTAATGGATTTTGAGAAAGATAGCTTACAAAGCTCTTACAGCTGTCCAAGATATTCCTGCCATGGCAGAAAGACAAAAGGCCGCTGGAAGCTACAGACTTTAAAGCTTTAGAAATGCAGCTGACAGTTAAAAAAGATAAATTGCATTTGTATATTTTTTCCCGTAAAAGTCTTAATGCTGGATTAATGTTATCCTCATAGTGACCATTCATTAAAAAAAAACAACGAAAAAAACAACTTTATACTAAGGATGCATTTTGGCTATGAGATCCATGCTTTTCCCTAATGCTTTGCACATGGTATAAATTAATTCTTAAAAAAAAATAATAATAAAATGCGAGCTATGTCTGTAATAGGATTACAGGCACAGAGACCTATTTTATTTCATTTTATTTTATTTTATTTTATTTGAGGTTGAGATTTCTTTCTTATTTCTACCTAGACCAGGTATTAAAAAAACAAACCACACAGTAGATTAGTTGCTGCCACTTGGCCAGTTGCATAGATTTGCATGTGTGTAACAAAAGAGCGGGATGTAGTCTCTAGTGTGAAACTTGGAGAGGTAATTTCTGGGAGAAAAAGGATCGTTATTCTGGGCTTTGTAGTTTCCAACAAAACGTGTTTTAGAACATGGGCAGCAGCATCTACCATGAGTGAATTATTCTTAGATGCTCAATTCTTCCCTCAGAAGGGAGCGCAGAAATTAACTGTACTGAATTGTCACCTTCTCTCCCTCCTGCCTTTGCTTTGTGTGCGCTAAAGGGAATTCCTGAGGGACTTTTGAATGGCTAATTCATTGGAAGTCTGTAAAGTACTTATTATTTCAGCTTTAGCAATAAGTTTAATAAACTGTAGTGCAAAAAGCAATAGTCTGCAAGTGAAAAAAACCCTAGCTGCCAGTTGCAGACAGGTGTGATAGCCATTAGGAAATAAAGCTACATTTCCACGCAAGTGTTTAGCATTCAGCTTTTGCTTTGTTGAATTGTTAAAGCCGCTGTAAATGGAGTTTGGAGGGCTGAAAATCTGCTCTGTGTTGATGTGACCTATCTATTGTAAATATGCCAGCTGCTTTACATCAGTAAAGTAAAATACCCCCTCCCAAGCCATGTTGTAATACAAAGTGCCAAAAAAGGCAATTTAAGTACTTTGCTGTGTAAATCCAGAAGAAATTACCTTGGAGAGAAGGCCCTCAATTATGCCTCACACGTGACTTCTGCATGATGGATAAAAGGCATAATTGATATCATCTTTAGTGAAGAAACCAGAAACTGCTGCATTGTCTAGAGGCTACTGAAAATACCAGGAAAATCTGTTTTTCATTATTTTCATTGTGTATTGTTTATAGAGAGTTTGGTTGTTGTCAGCAGCCGAGTCCCTAATCTCCCTGCCTTCCTAGCCCTTCGGAGACACGTGCACATCTCGGAGCAACAAGACAGCAGTAAACTGGTCACATGCCAGAAACAGGCGCTGCCATTAGCCAGCCTGAACTGTACAACATCCTTTTTTATTATTAGTTAAAATCTGGTGATTGCCTTCCTTGATAAGGCATGATGTATTGAGCAGGAAAAAAAATGTCTTGTCTTTGAAGTTAAAGATGATGAGCTGACTACAAACAAAAATTTTTTATTTTCTTTCCTACTTGATTGCACATAACCTGCTTCTGTTTGAGTGGCACGTACCGTAGCTGCTGTAAGGGTGAAGTTAAACCTCAGATTGCCAACTTGGTTTCCATAAAGCAACAAATTAGGTTCTACCTCCCGTTATTTCTGGCCCAATGTAGTCAACCATAAGTTATAAAGGAGAGTAGTGGAGCTGAGAAGTGGCCTGGACTGAAAAGATGATGCTCATCCGAAGGTCTAAGCCATCTGCCATTACAAACGGGAAAAGGTGTTATATGTCATGTGAAAGGAGGGAAACATAAAAGGATGTTTTATGTCAAGCCACTGAGACATATTTTCTAAACAGTTTGGAAAAACTGAAAGTGATACAAATCTCTTGGTCTCAATCTTCAAATCGTTCTTTTGAGGCTTCTGTAAACATATTATGAGCTATTTGGGGAAAGAAAAGGTTAATGACACTGCTAAGTCATATCACGAAAGGTTCTCTTTCCTTCTTTCTTCCTAATGAGTCTGTAGGAACCTAAGGATATCATCATCTTTCTTTCCACTAAGCTGTAATGTCAAGAGGTCGGTAGTGATGTTACAGGGTCAATAGGACTCAATTTACATCCAGACAAATGGCAGTCATGTGCTGCCCTAGGAGTCTTTGACCTTTTGGACAGAAGTGGTTGTACTGCTTTTATGTGAGCCTCAGGAATGGAAAGGTGGCAGTCTGTGTTCCACTGAAGCACAGTTATGACTACTTTAAATATTGTAAAGCAGATTAAGACTCAGGACTTTAGTATACAAGTTCAGATAAACTCCAGTATGTGTCAGTAGCCTCGTTAGTGTAGCTCCATTTCCTGCAGTTTATGATCTTGTCTTTATATGTATTTATGTACATACAAGTAGAGAGAAACATATTCATCTAATGCTTCTCATGTCAGCCCACCTTATGCAGACCCTGTCAGAATAGTCCTGTCTAAATGGAACTGCGCTCAAAGCCTTCCTCCAGGTCACTTTGCACAGGTTTCCAAATCAAGTGTCCTACCGGGGCCCCTCTCCTCTGTTGATAAACGTAAAATGGGTGTATTCCTGCCCAGAGCAAGAAAGTAAGTGTTATAGAGACCAATAAAACTGTTTGTATGGTTCCAGGAGCTAGAAAGACATCGGTCTTAAGTTGGGTCCTCAGAGTTGGGTGTGCATAGCCAAAACCCAGGCTGGCTGTGGCTGAACATCTGAGATGTTTTGTGAGCCTGCAAGGCAATAGTGGTGATGTCAGCAAGGTACTTCTGACATGTTTAATAGCAATAATATGCATTTACTCAAGTGCATATGAAAACAACAAATGCTCCTTCTTCCTAAAATCTTTCTCTTGGTTGTTGGCAAAGACGAAAGCTGAAATATTGAGGAATTATGTTCTTATCATTGATTTTCTTTTTATCACTTCCCACCATTCTTTTTGTTCGCTCTTACTACTGTGGTTGCAGAAGTATCTTCATAAGCAATGTAATACTTCAGGGTAGGAAGACACGGGCTGGAACTGAGAGTAGTGTGCTCAAATATTTATTTGTTATGATTTGAAAATGAAAGTTTTATCCTAAGTGAAAGATACTGACGTGCTCTGTTGGACTCCCTTATACTGTGTATCTTTGCAGACCACTATGTTCTTTTCAGTTTATAAAATTAGACTTGTTTTCTAGCAGTTTGTGAATGGACAATTGTCCATTCTCTTGAGTCTCTGAATCACGTTTTGTCTCAGGTTTGTTTGTTAGTGGAAACCTCACTCCAAGATTCTTTATTCGTTTTTTTTTAAAAAAAAATTGGAATCACTAGTTGTTTGTTTAGAGGCTGACAGTCAGCTGGGTGAAATCAGTGTTTGAAAGAAATGGCTGGCAAAACAGCCCTGTGCAATATTAATGTGTTTAGGAAAACCACTGGAAACAAAATGTTTATTTTCTCTGTAAGTGTAGGTTTATATACAGCAATAAGTGGTTCATCTTACTCTGTACGCGCAACACTTGTTTTTAATTTTGCATTATCTAGAGAGCTGCAGTAAGAAGTCACTAATTAAAAAAATTACATTTTTAACCTGAATGATTGAAATGATTAGTGACTCAGAGCAAGAAGAGAGATTTTACTGTGCAAAACCTGAGTCGTATGTATTAAATACTGATGATGGTGTTTTGATTCTTTGGAAAAAATAACTTGCCTGTCATATTGGGTATATAAGGTTATTGCACTGGTGCTTGTTCTTTTGCCTCCTAAAGATGATGGGACAAAGTCTCACGGTCATATTCTACAAAATGTTAGAGAGAACTGGAAGCTAAATCTGTGCCAAATTACGGTTTCTTTTTTGTTTCGGGATGGTTCTTCCCACAGTATCAGTTGAGTGGCTGTTTGGTGCAGGTCCCTTTACAGTCACAGCGGGTAAGGTGGAACCTGTATAGTGCCTCTGACAGATCCAGACACAGGGCAGAAGATGATGATTTCTGATGAGCGTTTATCAGTTGGTAGTACAGCCCCGGCAGCGTGGGTTAGAATGACCACTCAGGCTTTTTTATTTTAATCTTTCTCCCAGCTTTGGTTTGTAAGGATTCTGTCAAGCAAAACTACAGAATGGCTGACAGGAATGTTCATGTAAGATTATTTATTATTTATTTTTTCTATTTCTCAGAGAAGTCCTTGCAGTGTGTGCACCTTACTGGAACTGTTAAACTTCTCTTAGGATCATTTGTGGCCTGGGATTTTGATGGGGTTTGTTACTGTTGTTTGAAATCAGCAGCTGAGTCTTTGCTACACTCTTTAGAAAGTTTGACAGAGATTTTTTTTTTCCCCAACTAGATGTTATTTAAAACTTTCCCAGAAAGGTTCAGGTTCTATTCCAGTATCAGCTGCTGCTGAATCAGAGGCCTTACGTGAAGCACAATTTTAGGGAATTGTTCTGAAAACAGTCACAAAATGCAGAGTGGAAGCTTCTGTTACGGTCTTGTGGTGACAATGGAGAAGTCCGTGGGTAGATGAGCTGTTGTGTTAGAGGGAACATGGGTTGGGGGGAATGCCCAATGCATGGTTGCACAGTTCTCTGAAGAACATGTAGCATGGGGAGCCATGTCAGGGAAGTCAGTTTGGCACAAAACTGCATTGAGGACTGTAATATTTATATATCCTCAAAGAGGGAGCACTGCATTAAACGTAAAGCTACTGTAAAAGAAATCTGTCTGCTGTACTTACTAGGCTTGGTGAAAAGCTTCAGTG
This sequence comes from Gallinula chloropus, assembly GCF_964237585.1. Taxonomy (NCBI): domain Eukaryota; kingdom Metazoa; phylum Chordata; class Aves; order Gruiformes; family Rallidae; genus Gallinula; species Gallinula chloropus. The sequence continues at coordinate 31,692,504 of NC_140090.1, read as the reverse complement.
GGTCTCCTTAATATAAATTGACTTTGATTGGAGTATTGTTTTTACGTCTTCTGTAAGTTCAGGTTCCTTTTCAGTATAAATAGTCATGCATCCGAAACATTTGAACTGGTATTCATCTGCTGTTTCCCTGTCTGAGAACAGTTATCTGATCAAACCAATATTTTTTAATTATGTATTTATAGGCAGATGGGAGAATAGTTTACAGTCAATGTATGATCTTCTTTGCAAATCTTGGAAAATTGTGTTGTTTTTTTTTAATATTGCCTTATCAGTTTCTTTTTTTATTACTGATGACTTCATTCTGTTTGAATTCAATGCTTCAGTTTCTTTGGGGTAAACTAATAGATTATGTATGCGATATTTGCACAGTGCTGATTGAATTCATCTGGTGAGTTTGAATGTGGTTCATATATTCACATAATTGTCAGGAGCCAACTTTAAATTCAGAACTGTTTCATGAGCATTGCACAGGGCATCATATTCATCTCACATTACTCGGGAGTCAGTGAAACTTTCCTGGTAAGCTAGATATGCGGCTCTTTCAAAAGCCAATGTCTTTTGCTATTGTGCCTATAAACAGTCATGGAGAAAAAAAGTAAAAAACCAAGGAGCTGTGGAGCATCCACTGTTTCCTGAAAAAATGTAGCTGGTGCACTGACTGACCCTCTTCCAACCTGTTCCCCCCACCTTTCCGACAAATTCTGAACCTGCTGCCTATTTCTGACCAGACTTGACAGGTGACTTAATGTTCAAAAGCTAAGTCTCACAAAAATAAGCAGCCTGGCAGAGAGGCCCAAATAAATGCCCTTGTGAGATAGAAACCCTGCAGTGTGAGCTCAGCCCCATTATTGGACCCCAGAGAGCCCACAGGAGAGAAGCACAGGAAATCAGACTTCACGGAGCTGCTTGTTTCCACAGAGATTACACTTGTGTTTTCACACTAATCCAGATGGATAACTTTCCATGTGCTGCTATCTTTCACTGAAACGTTCCCACTCATTCTCATGGTTAGGGTTTGTACTTAAGTGCAGTGTGGCAGAGGTTTGCCAAAGAAAAAGCTGTCAGGCATAGTCTTTTAATATATATAAGCAGCTTGATCTCTGCAGCACCTACTTCCACTTGCTGGCTAGATGGGTTTAAGCAGATGGAAGCTCACCTACAGGAGATCTGCAGTAAAGGGAGCACAGGCTGCTTTACTGCCTTTTACAATATAAATCTCGGATTTCATTTTTAAAAAGGAAAAAAAAAAAAACCTAACCAAAAAACCTGTGTGGTATTTTCAGGGTACCTATTCAGTTGAAATACCTGCAGATGGAATGTGGGTACGTGGCCACTGGGACACTTGTGGCAGATGCCAGTAGAGTTTGCAGAGAGCTGCGGGGACCCAGATCGGCTAGAACCAAACTAGACCGGCTGCCTGTATTTCAGTGTTTCCCTCTTAGCCTGTGGTGCTTCGGGTAATGATGTTGGCAGAGCAACAGAGACAACACTTCAGGCTTTATCTGTATGTTAGCAGCCCTAATTAAAGGCTTTATCTGTAGGCACAAGTAAAGTCAGGGGATTTCACAGGTATTGTATTGCTTGTGAGCTGTGAACCAGGCTTCACTGTTCTAAGTGATAGCCCCCATTAGCTAGTCCTCAATTCCACTGATTTTCAGACTGGAAATGGTTCTCCACGACTTGACAAGAATTCGTGCAAGGAACAGAGGTATTTATTTATCTGTGGAAGGAGTCAAGGGGAAAAGGGAATGTGGGTTTTTTCCCTCAGCAGTCCCCAGAGCTTGTGCAAGCTTTCTGCGCTGTCTTGGCAGATCATGAGAAAAAATTCAAACGCTCTGGAGGAGTTCAGTAAGTCAGCCAGAGAAGCTTAAAACCTCTGGGACTTGGTAGAGTAGAGGTGCTGGATAACTTGGGATCCAGGGAAAGCAAATTGATTTTTCATGGAAATATACTGGTGCTGCAAGTAAACATTTCCAGTCATGGCTGCATGTTCAGTTGCATTTGCACTCTACATGGAATTTCCCTTCGTTGGTCATTTATTTCCAACCAATCTAGATTGCTTTTAGATACTAGAAACTGCTTATTACTGAACCGATAGGTTTATGTCCTTCTGAATGTGTTTTCCAAACTCAGTTTGCCACTCAAATCCTATAAAGGGCTTCCCTCCTAGTGGAGTGCAGTGTGGCAAGGCGCTCTGTCCAGTATCTGCTCATGTGAATAAACCTCTGTCTCTCCTGCCCGTTAAGGCAGAGTTAAGGTTGCACATTAAGAGGGTACATGATGATGTACATGATGCTGCAATAACACGTGTTTAAGAGTGGACCCAAGTAAATTCTATATTAGCTCCCTCTGAATGCAAGTAAATGGTACCAAGCCATACAGGCAGTTTGGTGCTGCCTAAAGGCAGGCAGGGCTGAAAGGAGCTGTGGGCAATTGTTAATGTATTCAATTTCAACATGACTTTTTTTTAATAATTACCCATTTTCAGGATTGTGGGGTTTGGAGTTTGGTTTTGTTTGTTGTTGGTTTTGTTTGTTTGGGTTTGGGGTTTTTTTGGGGGGAGGAGAGGGAGGGGAGGTGGTATGGTTGTGCTTCCAGGTGTACCTTGAGCTTTCACAGTTGTGCAAGTCCAGGTCTCAAATTTTGGAAGGCTCACCAGGGTCCAAACCCTCAAAGTCAGGCATATGTTTAAATTGACAAACTAAGCAACTCCATGCCTTTTACCCTGGCAGTTTGCAGTGTGTGCGGTTCAGCAAACAAGTGAGGCTTTGTCAATTACTGAGTGGACTGCTGTTTAATTGCTACTTTTAAAAAATTGAATCAGGATTTAATAGTGTCCTTTCCCATCTCATCTCCCCTGTATTTTCATGGTTGATGTTTTATTTTTTGAATGATTAAGGAGTTGTTTTCTTATGAGATAAAACTTCTTTCTGTGCTTCTTTGTGAATATAGCCTATTCTTTACCTTGAACAAATGTAATTTTAGGGAAATTCCACATTTAGCATGGGAGCAAAAGGAAACATTTTTCTGGCAGCTTATCATCATCATCATCATTATTATTAAAATATGATAGCCATTTATAGCTGCTCATAGGAATGTTAAAAGTTTCCTCGTGCTCCCCCATCTGTCTGCATCCATCTGTTGTCTCTTGTCTTGTACTGGAATTGTTAAGTTCTTTGGACAGGGACAGCCTTTTTTTTAAAAATGGGGATCGTGATCACAATTAGCAGCTTTTTTTAATACAAGAAAACAGAAATAAGGGTGATAGGAGCCAGTGGGCACTTTGCGAGTCAGGAGAATCACAATCCATTTGTCTTGGGTGTGGCAGTTCTGTGTGTATGCTCCTGCGGGTGCCTGGTAGGTGTTGGAGGTGTGTGTACACAGCAGTTTTATTTAGCATTTTTTATTTTCCTCAGTGGTTGTGCAGGTGGTGGGAATGCTGATCGCATCCAGAAGTTACGGAAGGAGTACCATCAGGCGAGGCGAGAAGGCTTACCCTTCTGTGAGGATGATGAAGGAAGAACGCAGCCATCTGATTACGACCAGCGTTGGGTAAGTCCACAGTGTGATGATGTAAGTGTGTTTTGCAGCATTCAGGGTTAGCAGAAGGTGCTGATTTGTTCATGTTTTCCAGAAATCCTGTGTCAGCTTAGTATGAATTTGGGTAGAAATGGAGAAATCCTTAATGCCACCCAACCAAAGAAAACATTAATACTATGAAAACCTGGCTAAAAATGACATGTCTGTTCACTGTATTTGATTTAGGCTGAGAGTTCCTCTCTTTAGGCCCAAGGCACACAGCTATTGCCAAACTGTCACATGTGGTAATATCAAGGCTTTTCAGCAGAGTTTGTGGTACTCTGACAGTTCATCCGGTGATTACCTGGGTTAACCAGAATATTAGAAGAGACTCTCACTGTGCTTAGCTGCCAAGTGAGAGGGAGGAAATAGAGGCATGTCAGCTCCTGCCCTTCCTTCTGCTCCCTGGACAGTAGCAGTCTGGCCACAATACCTCCTAAGCAACTTTTATAAAGTGAAAAATGGAATAACTTGCTCCTCTCCCATCAAAGGATCTTAAAGTATTCTGCCAGCTCTATAGAACTGTTACAGACATGCTGTACTCCCTATTTTACATCTAGCACTCACCCTACACAGTGATGTATTATCTACCCCACTACTGAAAAATAACCTATGGTAGAACCAGAGATGAGTGTGCTAGATTGAATGCGTTAAATGCAACAGCTATAGTCTGTGGCATCACAACTGTGGCACTCAAGCTCCACCAGAGCAGGTTTCGGAGTTGAACTCTTTCTCTTTAGAAGTGATTATAATCAACCAGCATTCAAAAAAAGGTAACTTTGATAACATGCAATTTATGCTAAATCTGAAATTTTAGTTTAACAAGAGACAGAATTATGTTAAAATCTTTAAGAATCTAAGTACACTTGAAGTTTGAACTAATATTGTTGGTTTTAATGTCCTCCAAAAGATTACAGTGAATGCTGAGGCGAAACCTTCAGTGGTTTGGGTTGTAGTCCAAAAAAAATGCTATGTGAGGCTAGACTTTACTGCAGTCACAGAGAGAATGAGTTAAAAGGAGTGTTTTTACCTAAATTATGGTATGTATTTGTTCGTTAACCAATAAAATGTTGCCAAAAGCATCACCTTCAGCAAAGTAATAATTTCTTTAGAGCAGTTAACTTTATTGCCTTAAATTTTGTGACCCAACTTTGGGAATCTATGTAAGCTGTAGTTCTTCTGAATAGCATTAGTAAAATAAAATGAGAATATGCATCAAATGTGTCTTTCTGTTGAGATGGTGTGGCATGTTAAGTGTCCAGAGAGAGGCCCTGGACTGGGCCAGCAATACCTCTTCAGAAGCCTGAGGATTTCTGCTTCTTAGCTGAAACTGATAAAGCTTTATTAATCCCCAGAAGAGGCTGAGATTTATGGTCCAGTGTAGTTTTCTAAGATTCACAAAGGTTTCTTGTAGGTAATCCTTTTTTAAGCCGTTGCTATTAGGTATAATGCCCAGAGATTACTGATCTCCAAAGCTTTACTTTTCCTTTGAGGCAAGTTGTCCTTAATCAGAACACCTGAAAGGGTGCTTGAAGTATCTCAATCTTGAACTGATTAATACCAGTGGCACCACAATTGTTTCTTTTTGTCCTTCCAATGCAGAATATTTTTAAATGTTTTTGTTGAGGAAAGGCAGTCTGCTCGAAAATCAGAGTTTACCTTGAGGGCTTTTAATACTCTGAAGTTTGTTGCTGCAACAGTTCCTCCCGTTGAAGTGGTTTACAAATTTCAAAGACTTCTGGTCTCATCACTGCAACAATATCATCCATTGATCCATCCAGCCTGCTTTCATAGACACCGTCTCTCAGTCTGGAAAACACTGTGGCCCCAGCCTGCTCTCTTTGGACTTCTGGCTGAAATTTCTACTCTGACATGTAGTTTTACCCTTTCAATACATATGTTACATCAATCTAGTCAGACAGAAAAGAAGAAACAAAAAATAGCATCAAAACATTGAAAAGAAAGCAAATGTCTCAAAGCATCTTGCCAGGACAGTCCATAAGATATTTTTTAAGCAATGAGTCTTCCGCACCTCGGGCTGCTGACCCTCAGCAGTACTGTGGTAACACAGATTGAACAACAGCTGATTATTTCCACCTCTACTCATCAATGAAGAGACATGCTGATGACTAATTGCACAATTGTAAATAAATAAAAACTTACTCTAATCTTCAGGATGTCAGGTCTTTTTTTAAAGAGTCGACAGACAGCTGAAGAGGAGGAAGAAACCCTTCTGTTATAAGATGGTGGGTTTTTTCCTTCTCACGGGAGGTCACAGCACTGGGGAAGCTGCATCTGGAAAGGAGATACAGAGTCTCCCTGTGTATTTTTAATATTTGAGTAGTTCTTTCTACACTTTTGTCAGTCAGCTTTTTTACCTAAGCCAGCTTTCCTATAAGATGTCTTTCTAATGTACAGCAGCTGCTGTAATCGCTTCCCACCATCAAATGAAACATGCAGATAAGTTGGGAAATAACAGGATAATTTGAAAAGACACTATCCTGTTGCAAATCAACAGTCTCAGAAATGGACCCTGGGTCTTGTCCTCCAAAAAAGTATCTGAGAACTCATGAGGCAAATTTCTATCTGATAAAGCTGACATTGACAAGTGGCCTTTAGCTGACACTGTAATGGGACAGAATTTCTAATAGAAGGGGTATTTCTAACAATCTACTTTTTTTAAAGTGGGATAAATCAAGTTAAAGTGCAGAGCCGGCTGAAAAGCTAGCATTGTAAGGGAAAATGATCTCATGACAGGCAATTGGGATCCATAAATGTTTTAAAAATAAGGTCAAAAATTCATTTTAAATAGGCCTGCTATTCTCTCATCATCCATTCCTCCCCCCGCATCCATTTTCCAATTCTCTTCTGTTGTTCTCATCTGTTGCTGGATGAGTTTTTTGCTCTCTTGCGCCTTCATTCTGCTCTCCCTTCCTGACAGTCTGTTCTTTCTCTTTTTGTAAGTAACTGAATAATTCAGTTGAGTGTGTCTCCATAAACAGACACATGTATATAGCACTGTCTGTGCTATACAGCCAGATCCTTTGAAATTCTTTTCCAGTTCCTTTGTGATTTGGTTTGTTGAGTTTTGCATCCCTTGGACTCCTCCCCACCCTGCCACCCACCTTTCCAGCTTATAGCTAGGATAAATGATAAGCCAAATTCGACAGGGTGCTATACACGTCTTGAAGTAAACCTCAGCTCGTTAACCAAGGGACAGGCAGATGATAAGTATAAATATTGTCTGGGAAAATGAAGGCCTGTTGTTGTCAGTGTAATGTGTGACTACCCTAAAATTTTCTGACAGCTAGAGTATATTGGGAAGTATCAGCTCAATGCAGAGCTTAGGCATGTGCATACACACTCGTGTCTTAGTGGGCCATCAGAGAGTCAAAGCACTCATGAGCATATCCTACCCAAACCTAATCCACGTCTACAGAAAGGGGCATAATATGTTTATGTCGTATTACCATATACTGCAGTGTCAGTCAGACCATGAGAGAACTATGTAAGCAGCAAGCTCCAAGAACTTAGTCTCCCCGGGAGTTAGGGGGCTCTGTCATGGGGCACTCTTTCAGGGCTTTACAGTCACAGACTAATAGCTGATCATGAGAAATAGTGTTGGAGCTGTCAAGACAAAGCCATGAAGGTAGCATCTGCACTTATATTTAAGGGCATTTAAATAATGAGGAATTAATCATCTATTCGAGGATTTACTTGGATTGTCTTACAGACTTTGTACAAATCCAGCTACTTAAAACATCAATTCTTTCCTTCATGGTGGCAGTAAATCCTTGAAACTTCAGCTTTTTAATGTATGTTCAAGGACCGCGTGTAACACAGGCCACACTGCAAATAGTCCTTCACGTGTTAGTGACCACATCAGCCTCACTGTTCCGACCCTTATGTTAAGTGGTTCTAAAAGCCACTTCTTTATTTGCAGATCAGATTTGAAAGTTGATAAATAACCTAAAGATATAAGGAAACCTGTGCCTGGATAGTAGCTGTGAACGTTCTGAATTAAACAAATCTGCAGTGTACTGAGTTTTGTCAGTTCCCAGTTGAGAATATGGAAGAAGAATCATGCCTGTCTGTGTTAAAGGCCAAGTACTTTATTGTGTGCCTGGCAGGGCTCCAAGCCTAAAAATCAACCAGAACAAAAAAAGAGGAGCGTTAAGAACTGCATTATTTTTCCATAATGTGTCAAAGGGTTCTACACTTGCTTCAGGATGAATAAGGAGCTGTTTGTACTTTTCACGATCAATTAATTCCAGGTTCACGATGTTGCATTTCAAATAGGTTTGGTTCCCAAAATGCACAGACGTTTGTGTTGGACCATGGTTAGAAACCAAAATTCCAACTTCTAGAATAATAACATTCCTGTCTTCTAGCGCAATGGAAGCAGCTGACAATTTTATGTACTATGTGAAACCATATAGCAGAAACTGCAGTGAATACCAGACTTTCTGAGCCCACAGACTATTAGTAGAAAACATTGAATTAAAAAAAAAAAAGGCAATAGCTTACTTAAAGCAGAGATGCTTTGAAAACCACAGACTAGAAGTATCTGTGTATATGTTATTAAAATATTGATTATTAGAATATGTAAAACATTTCAATAGGATGTACTATTAACTTGCTAATTGAGAACTTTTTATGGTCACTTCTTATATCTGTATAATAAAGGTTTCAGATCAGGGTGTATTCTAAAGAGCTGTTCGAACTAAGCAGAGGGATTTTGAAATTTGCAGGCTGGCTTTTGGGGGTAGGCTTGAGGGGAAATGATTTTTGAGAAATCCCTGCCAAACCTCCTGTGAAAAATAAACCATTCCAAACGGCACATGCACAGAGCGCCAAACGCAATTCCATTAATACTAGTAATAAAGAGTGACTCTCATAACTTGTTTGGAGTCATTCCTACTTACACAAAGGTTGAATTTGGCATAGATTATCTGAACCAGAGGGGAGTCTGAAATACTCATGTCTTCATGCTAAGACTATGTACACGCTCTTATTTACCAAGGGAAACAGTTCTGGTGCCATATGTCGTCTTATCAGACCCCACTGGTACTGTTCATAGCCTACAATATTATGTGAGTTCCAGAAACATAGCATGCCATCAATTCCACAAGGTACCTTGTCACACCACTGCTTTTTGTTTTATTTCAATGCGGGGAGGTGATTCTCAAGATAAACACTAAGCATTTCTCTGACTTCATAGAAGTAGGTAAGGGAAATGAGACAAAAGCACGTGGTGCTGCCAGGCTGTGTCCATCCTTGCAGGCTCATAGGGCTGAGAGATTCCACATTAACACATGTGCCAGCGGTTGTGTCCCTTGCAATTAGGAGGGGTGGTTCTGATGTTGCCAAAACAGAAAACTTGAGTGGGGCATCACAGAGATCATGACAGCTGCCACAGATCATGTTGATACGATGTGAAGGGCCCTGGAGGTTTTCTGTTGTATATGTATTTCCTGTTTTTCCAATATATTTAGGGAGGCAAGAAACCAACTTTTAACTGGTAGTTATATTGATGAGGGGAGTTCATGAGCAGGTAATCGGTGCTATCTGGTGTGCTGAGTGCTGCCTGGTGTGCTGAATATTTAGTGCATTTGTGCGCATAGCCCAGGGCTTGGCAGTCTTCATCCTTTGTGCACAGTCGAATGGGCATGGAAATAGCCTCTTCAGAGCTAGGCTGCAGCCTAGTATCCCTGCTGCTGTGAGTAGGACAGTAGCTGGGTCCTTAAGAGTTTGCTTTGGGTTTTGGCAAGCTTCTGCCTGTACAGGCTTTAACAGTTTTCTGTCCTCTTGTTGATTACTCCATGGATAGGTGACAGCATGGCCACTTTCCCTGAGCACATGTGCAGACTGTTGTATCTCAGGCCACCATCACCTGGGAGGTGAAAGAGAATTGAGATTTTAACGCTGAGCCTTCACATGTGGGGTTGCTAAAGCTATTACTTTGCACTTTGAACCTTCCCTTAGCCTTGGTGATACGTACTTCTCTGTGACAGCTTGGTCCCGACCCCTAACAAGTTAGTGCCCCACATACCATAGAATCAAATACAGCTGCTCACGGGTCTGACTACAAGGAGGGAATAAAAGTAGTTTTCCTTTTAAAATTGACCTCCTCTTCCTCAAGCCATTAGTAGGAGGCCTGCTTCAACTTCTGGAAAGGGGCCCCAGATATACCAACACTCATTTTTTAATCACAAGACAAGTCTGTGATGCCATTGAAGTTTGGGTCTGAAGCGAAGCATGCGCTTAGGTATTTATTAGATCAGACCTGAAATTGGGCCTCCCACTTGACCCCTTCTTAGGCTCAAGCTTTTGCATTTACTATCAGGTATCGGGTGCATTTATCAAATAGATGCTGACATGGTTGACTTTTTGAATTCTCACAGCATAATCTGAATTCTCACAGCATAATCTCCCTTGGTTATGTTCTTTTCCTGTGTGTCGCTGATTAAATGAAATTTCTTCCATAGAAGACACTGATGATCCAAAGAGCTGCCTAGTTACTGTTGTCCCAGACAGCACTCTGTTTCCTAAAGATGATGGTCAGTGTCCAGCTCTGCTTACTAGGAAAAAGACCCCTCTAAACCAGATAGCAGTTTGACAAAGGACTGCAAAATTTGTCCATTTAACATAATGGAAAGCAGAATGACCCCAGTGAGGCAAACAGCAACGGTTGCCCAGCGTGTGCAGAACAGGGTCGAGCTTGAAAGAAGCTGGGTCAAGCAATACAACTATGTCATTGAGGCTGTTACAGAGTACAGATCTTTTATTTGTTATAGTTAAGTACGTGACAGAAGCCAACTGAAATAATGGACTTTTGATTACTTTTGATTTCTGGATTGAGTTCTTCTGTTGTATATCTATGCAGCACTCCCCTCATTATTGCAACGCAGAATCTGAGGTGGAGGCCTTGAGTCCTCTTTGAGTTTTGCTGGAGTTCCTCACTGCAAAATGCATTAACTGAACTGCTTGTTAAATTTCATCTGCAGCACTTTCAGCAGTCAGGGTGTCAGTGCTCTGGCTACATTGTTGTCTTGCAGTTAAAAAACACCAAAAAGTTCAAGATTTCTTCACAGCCAAGGTGTGAAAAGTAATTAGAATGTATCGCTGGGTGCTGGGTATAAGCAATTATCTATGAATATATAAAGGCTCTATTTTTCTCAACAAACAGGCGACATTGTTATAATTATTTAAAATGAAAAAGAAAGTCACCGACTCAGACATGAGGAGATTGGGCGGATAACTTTATTAGTTCCCAGTCTGAGGTCTGTAGTGCAGATGCTAATCTACTATCAAGACTGCATTAAAATAAAGCACAAAATACGGGAAAAGAGAACTCCCTTTACCCTGTAAAGCTGGTGCTGTGTATGAGGTTGGCTTTTCTGCACAAGGCCAGCTTTTTTCAACTTTCAACCTCGACTCTGGCTGTTAAAGAGCACTTGGAAAAAGGAGAGCTAGCAGCTTCGTTCTTGCTCAGTATTGGATCCGAACGGAACACTTTCCTTCTATCAAAAGTGCTGAGCTTTGAGTAGTTCTGCAAAAGTTAGCAACAATTTATTTTTTATTTTCATTTGGTTTTTACATCTTCTTTAATGTCCATGCTTTGTTTAGTTAATTTCCCAATGCAGAAAGGAGTCTGATAAAATACCAGCACTGTCCAACCTAATCTGAAGGATTGATTTTATATATATATATATATTTTTAGTGCTTTTGAGACACCTAATGTGCTACTGTATTTATTAACAATGAGAAAGCAAGAATGACAGATACTGCTGCCTGTGGTTTTGCTGCTTTTTCCTCATCAAATGGCCAGGCTGCTGTGTTAAGTGTCATGTTGCCCAATATTAAGTAGAGCCATTCCCACTGAACTGTATGTCATAAGTCCTGTATGATGGGAGATATTGAGTCTTCTGTAATCTAGGTGATATTGGGATGTCTGCCTTCTGAGCAGAAATATGAGTTCTGGCCCTGCTGGCTCCAAGGGGGTCCTGCTGTTCAAGGCAGATGATATGTGAATAATCCTGTGTCCCAGAGTAGAAGAGATTTCATGAAGTAGTGTATCAAATTCAGTATGTATGTTGTGAAATGCATACAACTGAGCAAGAGAACAAATACTGGTATCTCTTCTCAAATGCACTCTGGTCACCAACTGTGAGATTTTTCTGGGTTTAGTCCATTCATCTGTTTTCTGTTTAGGCTGGAATAATGACTGTCAAAATTACTATTGCAAATAATGCACTCCTGGGTTAGAAAGAGCAGAGCTGCTCATGGCAACAAGTAATGGCAGTGCCCCTTGAAGAACAGGGACCCTGGGGAGGCCTGGGCCAGGTGTGTGCTTTGCACCATCAAGTAGTCCAAGGAATGTCAGAGTAGTAGATATCTAGAGTGAAATTATTGCTTTGAAGTTATGGTGTGACTCAAAGCAAGCAAAGTTGGGTTCTGAGGAGATCCAAAAGTTTCTTGTATTGCAGTAAGCATGGTTATATCAAATTATATTCTATACTTCATACGTCCTTCAAGACAAGATAACAATTTATAATTTGTAATACATGCCTGTGCCTTCCGTCCCTGGTCTGCCATCATCAAAACAAAGTGATTCTGACAATCTAAATTCAATCTTTCCTGTGGAATGATTAGAGGGGAATTTAGCAAAATACTATCCAGTGGTACCCACGAGTGGATCAGTATTAACATTTACATTTGCATTTGAAGCTAATTTTCAAAGTATTTCTCTTAATTTGCTAGGAAGATACCTGTCAAATTAGCAATTAAACTGTAATTTGGTCACTGAGGTGTTTACCTGGATTAATAGATCTCTCTCTTAAGTGTATGCTCCTGGCTTTGAAATAATAGCTATACTGCGTGGTAGCATGACCTCACTTGAGTTTCACACACACATGCACAAAATCAAATTCCATCACATTTTAATGCAAATTTTACCTTTGCAAATGATGGCCTGAAAAGAATGAGTTTCCATGGTAACCTTAGGGAACACATAACCTGTTTATCATAACTTCTCCATGAAGCAAGACAGGGGGTGGGGAACATGCTTTGATGTCAGCTGTATTTTTCTGTAGACAGCACTCTTCTGTAGCACATATAGAGAATTTACCAAAATGCTCACCTACTGTCCTAAATAAACTTTTTTTTCCCCCTTTCTTAGAAACAGGAGCAGTCATATGGAATAACATTGGAGGGAACCATTAACTGACCTTTCAGCTCCTGTCTGTAGTTTGACAACTAGGTTAACATTTTGAAAGAACAATCACAAATTAATACTTAAAACAGATCTCTTCCATCACTTTCTCTCTCCTTGCTTTCCCCCCTTCTTTACGTTTGGCCCTCAGGTATCTCTGCTACCTTTCAAAGGCACTTTAAGTTTTTGTTTTATTGTTCTTCCACTTCACTGCTGAAAGTACTGTTTGAAAAATGCCTTGAAATACCTCTGAACCACTACATTGTGAAGCAACCACAGCAAAGAATGTATTGATTACACTTCACATTCACTGCTGACTTTCAGAGTTGAGGTGGTGGCTTCTGGAGCTGCCATTAGCGAAGAGTGAGTTTGATGGCTGCGAGCATCTGCAAGGTTGTATTTTTCCTGCAGATGCACAGTAACTCCTGGCTAAAGGAAAGTATGTCTGCAACTTTTTTTTTTTTTTTAAGGTCATTAGGAGTAAGGAACAGATGTTGAGGTTTTTCAGAATTCTGCTTTGAAGTGCCATTTAGGAGTCAACTGACAAGACTGACCCTATAGGCAGTGAATTTTGGGACTGGAACAGAGGAACCATTGCCCACAGTTACCCATCTGGTATCCATCTGGTACCAGCAAACAACAGACAGTACCAAATCGCAGAGAAACTGTACCAACTGCTAAATTGGTATCAGCAAGCAAAGAAGGTCACCACCCAACAGCAGTTGCAAGCAGGAGAAACAATGTCTGTAACATTTACAGACCGGTTTCTGAAGATCCGGAGGAACCTGATGCCATAGCATATGGAAAGCTATTCCTCTCTCTAAGCCTGCTTATGCTGATGTTGTTTGCTCAGTATTAATCCAGGTTTGGGATTTTTTTGTTGTTGTTGTTGCTGTTAACCATATTGAATCTGCAGTCTGGCGTGCTTTTGTCATGATGCCATTGAGAGTGCGCCTCTCTTTAGTGGCATCTATGTTTAACAGGATTAAGGTGGATTTAATACCCTCTGCTACAGACTAGCCATTCAAATTCTAGGAGTACTGTTCCAGAATGGTGTCAAATCACAATGAAAGGAGTTGAGGTTAACTTTTAACTCCCGTGACGACTTACTCTTTGCTGGTTTTCTTTGAAGTGAACTATTCTTGGGGAGAGCTGTGGTAGGGGGCTGTTTCCCGGTTTTATTGCCATCTCCTTCTTCTTCCCTTTGTTCGTTTTCCCCCTTCTTCCTCCTTTTCTTCTCTTGAAGCGGTGCGCTGGTTTGTACAGTAGCTAAGTGTTTAGAATGTAATAATACAACAGTGAGAGATTTACTGCCTCTAGGCGCTACCCCTTCTACTCTTGAGGACCTCCAGCAAGGCGTGATTTTATAGACAATGAAAGGCTCACTCTCCCCTGTGAAGCTGCCTGCCTGCAGGAAGCTTTTCACTGTCTATTTCCACTACTTGCTCTGCAATTTAGTTCCATGCCCTGCTATTTCCCCTTTCCCTCCCTCTTTCCTTCCCTGACATACACATGCATATACCCCCCCACATACACGTTCTGCACCAACACCAGATGTAGGTAGATACAGCAAAATAGCATTATCTCAAAGGGCGTATTATAAACCTCAGAAATACCCCAAACATTTTAGTTTTGCCATCCTCATCATAAATGGAAATATTGATCTGTCCCCTGTTTGCTTTCCAGGTACTGATGCTGTCATTTCACTTTCCCTTAAAAGAACACAAGCTCATAGCTGGGCTGCGAAGCTCAGCCATTACACCCTGGCATTGGTGCCAAGAACTCTGCTGACTTAGCTAGAGAAAGATGCTGAAAGCCCCTGACTTTGAGAGAAAATTCAATTCAATTTGCTTCATATAGTGTCTCTCATGAAGTATTTCAAAATGCCTTATATCAGGAGATAACATAATGAGAAAATGCTTTAGAGAACTGGGTATTCAGATAGCAAGACAAAATGATACACAACAATGAACTGGAGTAAAAGAAAAGACGACTGTCATTTAAAAGCAGTAATCATCTGGATAAGTAGTCTTGTAAACTAATTACAGTGAGAAGCAAAGAATGCAAGACAGGGAGGAACAAGAAGCAGCTTAGTTTCAAACAGGGTAAGGCAGAAAACTGGTTTCACGGGGGGAGGAATTGTGCACAGTATTGTAGAGCAACTGCAGGAGATCTGCTTTAGAGACGTGTTTGCGTGTATGTATTATGTATGCTGTATATTGCATCATGAATGCATCTCAGTGACAAGTTGTCCTCTGTAGTGGCTGGGGAGAGATGAGTTGCGTTGGCCTGGTTCAGTGGAAGAACAATCAAAATGCCCCTTGTAGTTGGGAAGAATCAATGCTGCTGGGTGCTGAGGTTTGTTTGGCTTGCTGCTTTTAAGTTTTGCTCTCAGCTCAAGGGTCTCTGTTTGCCTCCACTCTGAGAATAGGTTTGCAAGCAAGGGTGTCGCAAATCTGGTGCTCATTAAAGACAATTAAGAGGTAGAATTAACCAAAACATATTATACGACTAATGGAAAAAGAAGCCACCCACAGAGATGGACACAGCCAGGAAATGATCTCATTTTGCATGGCCACAGGAAACCCTAGTCCTCCAGCACCAGGGACTGCAGAGCTGGGGTTCAGAAAGCAGTATTATCTTTGTGAGGCTGTGCAAAAACACTTTGCAGTTTTGGCTTCACCTCCATCTTTGCTGTTTTCTCTCTACTTAGTGTTGCAAGATACAGCAAACGCTGAGAGCTTGTTTTCTACTGAGCTACGGCAATTGCCATGTTTTTAAACTGTTATGGGAACAGCCTGCTTCCCTTTTAAAGTTCCCATCTGTGTTTGTATTTCCCTCAGTCTATTGCCTTTCTAGAGAATTTTCCCCTCTCTCTAAATCCAAACCATTAGTTTCACCTCCTCGAACAAGAGGTGGGCATTCCTGAGGAGAGCAAGTAAATCCTGAGATAATCAGTCCTGCTTAACTCTGGCGTGGAGTGCTGCTGTCATCAGTGTTCCTGGTGTTCGTTGGGTAGGGAGAAGGGACAGTGACTGCCAGTACGTACACTGAGTGTGCCCATGCCTGTACATGTATGTACGCGTATATATGCAGAGAGAGAAAGCAGAGAGAGAAGGGGAGCGTTTAATTGCCCAGCAATCTGACCGACCCAAGTGCTGTTCTGATTGCATACAGCTGATTTTCTAAGTGAGAATTTTCAAAACTACTCACCAGAAAAACCGAGATCATCAGTGACTCTGGAGTGTGCGTCTGCGTTTCTTACGGGGAAGAGGAAGGATGGTTTGATTACTATCGCTTTTTTCCTTTAGACAAGGATGTTTTTCTCACCCAAGGGAAATGCATTCTAGCAGCATGAACATAACTATTAATCAACACTTAAGCAATAATCAGTGAATGAAAAATGATGACCAGAAACTGAAAATGTACTTGCATAACTACTTTGGTGCTTTTCCTTTGAGATCATGCCCTTGAATTTTAACAGGAACAATTCTTATAAAATTAGTGCTGATATATTCTGAAAGGCGGTGATTTAAAAAGCCAGCGCTTATTTTTCACTTTAAAAAAAATACTAACAGTGAATGATGCATTAAGATCTGCATAAGTAATGCCATAAAGCTACCTCAGTAGTCTCTGAGATAGATCCTCAATTGATGTGAACCAGTAATACCGTACGGGGTTACTTCAGAGCTGGAGATGCTGAGATCACCATCACTAGAATGTGGGAAGATGTGTTTGGGATACAGAGATATAGATGTTTTTCCTGTGTATTTTCACCCAAAAAGAAGATACAGCCACTGAGAGATGCAGGTGTATGTCAGCTTTGGGAATGCCTCCAAGAGGAATCAAATGCTATTGAAATTAAAACAAGCCACCCTCATCAGTATTTAGCAAGCTTTCCTGAATCGGGGCCAAGGTACGTGGTAGCACCCAGCAGAAACCAAGGCTGTGAGACTCTCCTAGGAGTGCAGCAATACCTTCCTTTAGCTCTTCTAAGATGTTTTTTGACAAACTTAGGCACAGTTCTAATAGCATCGAGTAGTTTTTGGAATAATCTCAAAACCAGGCTGGTATAAAATGCTTAAAAGTGAGCGTGTGCTGAAGAAGGAGCTTTGACATGCCCTGTGACTGAGCCCAGAAAACAGAACGTCACAAGTCTGCAACTTGGTGATTGGGCTGTAAACAGGCACCTGTAGCCATCCATCGCTTCACCTTACCAAATTATTTACCCTGTTGACAAGAAAATGAAGAAGTTCAGACTAGTTGCCAGTCTACCTAAAACACTTTGAAAGCATCAGACCATTACTTGAGAAGCTCTAATGGTTATGCTCCCAAGATATAAAATGGGGGGGAACAGAAACCCAAGGTTTCTCAGGACCTGCTGGGAAGATGCCGTTTGCTTCCTTGGTCTTGCAAACTGTCCTATGAGCAAGTTTGTAACAGAGAAGTTGAAAGTGCTTTCTCTCCAGTGCCGGAGGTGTTTTCTAAAGTTCCTGTGGAACATCGTCTTGGTTTGCTATTGCAGGCACTTAGCGAAGAAAAACACAACTAAGACTATAAAAAAAGAAGTATTAAAGGTGCTGTCTTATATCCAAACAATGGTAAAGCAGTACTGATGGGCTCATATAACATTAGACTCTTCTTTGAGGACTGCTTCTGTCATTAAAATCAATGCAACTTAATTAAAGTAAATTATAGATAGATACATCTATAAATAAGATATTAAAGTGCGCTGCTGAATATTATAATTGCTGCATATTTAGCAATCAGCGTGTGTGTTCTGCTTTTGCCAGGAGGGATTTCTTTCAGTGGAATCAATGGAGCTTTATTAAAAACCATCCAAATTAGAGGGAGAAATGATGAGTGTTATAATAACGCAAAATCACTGTTTCAACTTTCATTGCAAAACCAGGAAAGCAAAATACATCCCTCTTTGTGCATGGAAGGAAAACAACAGGAACATTCTTTTGAGTCGTGGACACTGGTAGAATTTTTAATTTTTACCTTTTGATGGAAAACATTAAAAAGCTGGATGGAGCAAAATATGTTTTCTGTGGAAACACTGGAGGTCTTGGAGGGTCGAATAATTAGGATATCACAGCACTGTGGAATTAAGAAGATCCCCTTCAATCAGCTTCCTCAATTTCACATGGAACATCCAGTTCGCTGCCTCACATACCCCACCTCTGTTTTAGCAGGTGAAGAAAGTGTCCGTGAGTCATACAGTGCTCTTGAATTTCACTTGCAGTCCCTAGAACCAGGCAGACTGTGGAAATGCAAAAAAATAAAATGGGTGAATTTTGGTCTTTCACCTGTCTATGAAGCATTGAGACCAGGGTGGGGAACAAAGCCACTTTTACCTCTCTCAGTTTTTCTTCAGTTTTCACTTAATTGAAAACAAAAACCAACTGTGTCTCAGCAGAGGGGAGACCTGGAGGTTAAAGGGCAAATTCCGTTATACCACGGCTCTTTTTGGCATGCTGAATCTCAACCCATGTGATTAGAAACGCTCACAGACAAAAGAAGAGCTTTGAGAACAGAGGTCAAACCAGCATCTGAATCAAGTCCTTTAACAGATGATCACAAGACTATTGAAAAATGCACTAAGCAGTGCAGCAGTTCTGTGGGATGTGTTTATACACAGACTTCCAGGCAAAAAGCAGAACTGGGTGGCATTTTCAAAGCACTTGGGTGATGGCTGAGCACGTGCCTCACTCTACAGCCTTCCTGGGACGGCTCCTGTCTGTTAGTGCATGTCAGCCTTATAAAATACAACAGTAGTATCCCGCCCTTTTTTACGGGGAGAAAACCATGACACACAAGCTCAAGTGACTTTCCTGAGCATACGCGGTGAGTAAAGGAAAAAGTTAGGAATCCCAGGACTCCTGTCTTCATAAGCTCTTCCTGATCCCCTATCATTTTAAGTCAGTCAGGTATGGCTCAAGTGGAGTCAGCAGTGTTTTTCACTGAGTTCATAAATCACTAAATCCCATCAGCCTTGATGAAGTTACGCTGCTGCTACTTATCTCGTGGGCAGCACACACTCCTCATTTTCTTTCTGATCTTGACAAAATGCCTGGGGGAAGCTTATTGTTCAGAAGGTGGGAAATAAGGGGGTTAAATAGAAAAATTAAAAGTGTACAAGTGAAAAATGAATAAGCCTGAATGCAGTACCCACTGTGTGTGATTCCTTTTTAAGAGTGTGAAATTTTTGACTCTGAGCTGTGGGTTTTCTACAGCTAGTTAATAAGCTTTAAACAAATTTTTGAATGAACTGATCTCTGCAAAGATGATAAAAGCTTTCTGTATGCAGCTCTAAATAAAACACCTGAGGGAAAGGGAACAGTGGCTGCAGTTTTGAGACAGCCACCCTGAAAATGGCTCTGCATCATTCTTTTCCTTGTGAGCAAGTCTTGGGTCTCCAGTGTGCTGACTTCAGGCAGGACGGACCTCTGGTAGCTGAGGTGAGAATTTGTGGGAGGACTTAACGCCCTGGGTGCAAACACACTGTCCTGCTGCACATGTCCCCTCTGCCGGGGCAAGGAGTTGCTGCAGGCTCCCGTGTGCAGTGTGGTAGCTCTCTCCCTGAGGAACAAGAAAAAGTTGGTTCTGGCTTCATGAAGCTTAAACCTTAAAAGAGATCGCTGTAGTTGTTACTGTTCATACTGCAGTGGCTGTCCAACTCCAAACATCTTGCTCTGTGTGAAAGGGGCAAGGGAGCCTTTCCTACTAGCAGCTGGTCTTTTAGCCTTTAACAAATGCTCCATGAGAAAGGCAGGGTAAGGAAGGTGAGGAGGAATGAAATGCAACGTCTCCCAGGAAGAATCATGGCCTCTTGCACTTTCCTGCACAAAGTAGTCTCAAGCTTCAGGATGAAGTAAATCCTTTCTCTGCTCTTGAAGAATTGTTCTTCTGCAGCCCCAGCATTTTCCTGTAGGCAAATCCTAGACTTATTTCAAGACACCTGCCTGCAGGTATACTCTGCTTATGCTTTATAACTTATTTACAAATATTTGAATGCTCTAAGATACTTGATTCTGGCTTGATCTACAAGTCCATGTTCCCATCACCTTTATTATTTTTTTCCTGGGAAGTTTTTCCTAGGGAGAATTGGCAGGGTCGAGAGATTTGCTGCTGGCCTATCAATTCCATGTATTAGAAAACTCAAAGTGCCCTGCAGTTATGTTGGCCAGGGACATGGCTTGCGCTGACACCTGTGCAGTTTCTGTGGCCACTTTCTTTACAGTTGCTTTCTCTTTCTGTCTGTTCTGGATCTGCCTGTGAAATGTGAAACAATCTTACTACGGTTTTCTGTCTTGGAACAAATGTGGATTCCAGTTGTCCAGGGAAGTGGAGGGAGCCCCAGCCTGTTCTCATTTTTCTCTATCTCTTGGCCCTCCACGTCAGTCCCCTGGTGAAGGCTGTGGACTAGAGAGAAGCAGGACACAGTGCCCCTATCACTCTTGAGTCTGCACTTCCCCCAGCCTGCTTCTGCTGCTGGGGACGGGCAAGGGCTTAACTACAGATGCACCCGAACAACAGAAAACAATACAAGCTATGCAGAAATAATGCCTTCCTGACCATGAAGGCATTGAGTTATGCAGGTGCAATGTCTTGCCTACTTGTCTCCAAGTGTGGCCACTGCTACGTGCTTGAAGGAATTCATCGGGACTCCCAAAGGGGCGATTAGGAGACCCTGCTCTCCCTTTCAAGGAATGGCTGACTCTTCGAGGCTTTACCTCTCTTCCACTTGTCAAAGGCTTTACTGTCTTGTGCTAACCTGATGCTAGCTGGTTTGATCCATACACTTATCCAGTTTATTAATTTTCTGCAAAGGCCTTGTCCGTACCAAGACTTGGCGACAGTTAAGTTTGGTGAATTGTTTGTTGTTGTGTTTTGATAAAGATAGCATTTCTTTTCCTTGGTTTGGGCATGCTGCTTTTTTAATTGCACTGATGGGATGATGGCTGTTTCTGTGTTTATCTCTACCCCGTTATTTTTGCATATTCATGTTTTGCTTGTTAGTTGAGGCAGCTCTAGACTAAGAGATGATCTTTTCATAATGATGGCTCTTATTTAACATGATGTTGTTAATTTAAACCCTAAAAATACAGGAGCATGTTTTGGATCGTTCTTTCTGTTGTGCATTACCATACACTCGTGAAACATGTACTTCATTTGCAGTCGTATCTCTCCTTACTGATGGGGGGGTATTGGTGTCAAAAGCTCTTCCAGCCAACTCCAGTAAGGACTTAACTATGTAGCGCACCTTACATCAATCAGCTCACGCACCTTGCTGGTCACCCTGTGGTCAGTATCTGTTTGGCTTTGATAGGACTTCTAGGTTTTAATCCTTTTTTATTAAGGTTGCTGTCTGCTCACCTAAACATTTTGTGATGGTTAACTACACAGTTACAACCTCTGCACCTGGACCGAGGGCCAGCTGCACATGTCCTGTTTCAGGGAAGGAGGAGAAGCAGGAATATTTTGTTATTTTGTTAATTGGTGCCTTTCACACTGATTTTTAGCTTTGTTGTAAAAGACAGCAAGGAACCCTTTGCTTTGGCTCTCTCTGAAACATAAATAACTTCTACAAAGGAGGTGTTTCCGTTTTTGCAATTTCTCTTTTCATCAGGGTAGTATTTTACTCCAGGCACCGTTTTGCTGGTGGCTGAGTGATGGTACGTTCTTCCTGTCGCGTGGACAGATGGAGAAGGGAAAGGAGCCTTTAAAGGGCTGAGCCTTTAATTAGCCGTGCAGAGCTGGAGCATGCTTTTCCCGTGCGTCGGGGGTTTTATATAGGGTGTGAAGACTCCGTCGTTCAATGGATCCAAATTAGCAAAATTGTGTATCCATCGCTGGGGTGTTTCTATGGCAACTGTCTCTCAAATCATATATACAAACAGACCTGGTGGGGGGTATTGCCTTCTATTTGGTCTGTAGGAAACCATCAGAAAAGGGGTGGTTTCAGGCTGCAAAAAGGCATTGCGATGTAAATATCATTTTTGCTTTCTAGTGACTGATAGTAGTCTTGGGATTGCTGCTCCGTGCTGGCACAGTCCCAAACCTGTTTGTGTTTTTGCACGCTGGCTGTCTGCTGTTGCTCCTGCTAGGTGTGAGAACCATCACCAGGAAACTTGCATGGGGTTGTGAATGCGCGGAGTTACCAAGTGCCTCCTTCAGCTTGTAAACATCTTGCCGCTGCACAGGATAGCCTATCTGCAGCCTCAGAGGTAGACCACAGACCATGTGGCTTTTGTGTGGAGCAAACCAAATTATACATTCATTTCTTTTCCCCTTGTTCTTCTTCACAAAACAGCAGAAACCTGGAGGCTCTTCTCTCACCAGTATACCTGGTGAATTAAGGGAAATTATCAACCCTGTGAAATTAGCAGTGTGAGAACAGCCAACGTGGCAGTGACTCTCAGCCTAAGTGACTCTATCTTTAGAAATTCTCTCTATGAGTTACTTTTTCTGGTGAAAAAAAAAAATGAATGAATGATCCATTAGCCTTCTGCCCTCTTTTTGAAATGTAGGGCAATTATTGTTATTTTTTGCTCATCCAAAGTCAGACACTGCTAAAGCATGGGTCATTTCAAATCAGAGGTGGTTATTTCTAGTGGCCGTCAGTTCCATGCGGACTGCTTTCTGGTTTGAGTCAGATAAAGGGGAGTTAGCAAGAGGCCTGTGCTATATAATTTTTTTTCACTTATGAGAATGTTGGCTGTTCAGTGAGTGGCAAGGTGCATAACGGTATTTGTCTAGGGTAATTCCTAAGCTTGCCTAGTAGCGCTGAGGGATAGTGCCTCTCTTCATGTCAACTTGGCTTAGGTAATGAGTCCACAGGAAATTGTACACAGAAATGCTATGTAAAGGTAGATAAGGCTTCCTACCCCTGAGTGCACAACCTTTCCCGTTGTAGAAGCTCGTACATCTCTTCAGTGAAAATGGTGTGTTGCGCATCAACTCCAGGGCTGACAGAAATGTACTCTAACCTGTAGAATGGGAAAAACATGTTAATTTTTGTTTGTTTTCCCTTTTTATAATCAGGCATTTGTGGAAAGCTTGGGGTGATTTATTGGTCTCTTTTTAATGAATTGTTAAAAATGTTTGAAAAGGCATTAAATCTTCCTTTCTGCTATTAATCTGTGAAAGGGGAAGGGGATTTTAAATGGCCTCTTAGTATATTGCTTTATAAAACTGCTGATTCTAGCAGCACCAGAATAGGAATACATACTAATGTAGGAAACACCGAAGGCAGGCAGAGCCTCCTGCATTTATGGAGGAAAAGACTAATAGCTCCATTTTTACAAGGCTCTTAACACTTTGGGCCATCAGCAGGCATTGAGTGAGTGAAATTGGGAGAGCTCCTGTGTGCTAAAAGCATTGAAGTTCACCGTTTTGTACCCCAGTTGGAGCCTTCCTGATAGAATTGCGCTCTCCGGCCAACTCCAGTTGCCATCTTGAAAACAAACCAAGTAGTGAGCTGGCATTTTGACTGAGTGCACTAATGCTTCACTTTTGAAATGGCACCAGAGCATGATAAATGCACTTAACTCCCAGCTGGATGCTTAGCTTTGCAGTGGCATTAGGGAAAGTTTCTGGATTTGTGTTAAGAATGAAAGGAAAGCCTGTTTATGTCGTGGTTTATACCTGAACAAAACACATGAGTGGAGAAAAAAAACAGCAAACTTGGTACTAAGATGCTAGCCTTGGTTCAGGTACTTGTGCCACTGGGATCAGAAGGGGTGTGCTTAATGAGATTACGTTCTCGAGTTGCTGAGTTCTAGGAGGGAGGAGAGAGAGCATTCTACACAGACGAGGTTATAGCACACAGGCGAGGAAAAGCCTCTGAAAATTCTACCTGTTGTAAGCATTTCTGTGATACTGAAGCCTTTCTTGTTAGCAGTGTTAAGATTATGTACGGGATTTGGAGCTTCTTTCAGCCCCTGCCTTTCTTTTGTTGATTTTGGCATGTTGCAGCATCATGTGTTCTCTGCTTATCGTTTTGAGATGCATTGTTAGTAGCTGAGCTGCATAATTGATCTTCATCTCTAATTACTGTCCTCTCCACAGGTGCCTGGAAAAGGTCCAGACGGGAGCTCGTACAGCCTCCACTACGAGGGGATGGAGAGACAGTATGCGTCCTTACCCAGGTACAGCACCGAGCCTCGCGCACACCCCCCCTCGGATTCACCCTCCCTCTGACCAGTAGTGAAATCAGCCCACAGCTGATGGGAGATCATCTTGCAGTTTTGTCTTGTTCACCTTTTGCTGCTGATATAGTGCCATCTTTATAACTGTACTATTAATTTGGGCTTTCTGAATTACAAAAAAAAAAAAGTCTCATTGAACATGTCAGCAAGAGTCATGATCCATAGGTAAAGAACGTGACATTGAGGAAGCGGGCTCTGCAAGAGTTATAATAGGTCATAGCAGGGCATAAATGAGTGAGTTTATAGTGATATAATCCTAGCTGGCATTGACAGAGTGCTGCTGTGGAAAACCTCCACTACAGCAGCCACAGCTGCTCAAGTCCCACCGTTGCTGCAGAGACCGTCTGCCTAGCAGTCCTGTTCCAGTAGAACATCTCTGTGCTTCAGTTGAACGTTGTGGAAATGAGAGCAAATTCTCAAGGGCTTCTTTTAATTTTTAATCCTTATCAACTCAATGAAGAATAATTCTAGTCTGAAACCAGTGGGGCATAACCAAAAGGAGCGTTTCAAAGATTTCAGTCCTGTTTCTATGGGAGTTCTAATAGTGGAGTGTAAGATTTAGCGAGCCAGAAAGGGGAGCGAGAGAATGCTAAAAGAGATAGCAGGAAGCAGAGGGAGAAAAGCAAAAATAGGAAAATATTCCCCCTTTAGAATTAGAGGGCTGGGAAAGACCTTAGAGGGGTTGCCCAGTCCACTTCTTGGACCTACAAGCAAGGTAATTTTAAAGGCAAAGGGAATTTACAAGGGAGAAAAGAACTAGTGAATAATTTCTTTTTGCTGCTTCTTTCCACTGAGCTATTCACGTTCGAAGGTGTCACTGGAGAGATTGATTGATAAATATGTAACGCTGTGTCCAACTCCAGTTGAAAATACAAAGAATATCTTACTTCTGGAAACCAATATATAAAGGCTGTCTCACAAGATATTGTTGGATGTTCCTGGGCATTTTTAATGTATGTGGTTTCTAAACTAAAGGGATGCGTTTGTGGTTTAGTTATTGCATTCAAACAATGCTCATGTCAGTCATCATTTTGAAAATTCATCCTGTGCAGTAACTGTTTTTTCTAAGAGAAATCTGCTTTCCAAACCTGTGTCCAGTATGTATTTCCTGACCAACTGAGGATAGTTCTTACTTCCCTAGGTAAATACACGTATTTTATCCTCCAACCCTCATGTCTCCTGTCATGTTTTTAACAGTGATTTTTGCAGGTTATTTAGGGGTAGTTTAATTACACACACTCTTCTTTATCTACTTTAAACTTCAATTTTGTTGAGTACTTCCTTGTGAATTACAAGAGTAAATTAGCAGCTGGTGCCCAGTATAACTCTCCACAGTGTTTTATGCATTTCTGTATCATGTCTCCTTTTATTCAGTTTCCCTTCAAGTTAATCAACCTTATTTTTTCAATCTTTATAAAATGGAAATTTCCCAGTGAAATACCTTCCATCACCCAGAATTCTTTTCATTTCACTGGTATTCCTTTCAGGCACAGGTGACCAGAAGTGAGCAGCACTGATGCAGATGTGCTGTTGCTTTATGCAGTAGCATTCTCTGTATTCCTTCTCTTCTATTCCTTTTCAAAGCTGTTGCATCCTGGGCATGGCTCCTCAGTGCCTGAACTGCCTACCTCTGCACCCTGCATTTTCTGGTGTTGGTTATTGTTTAGGGGTTTTTTTAAAGTAGATATGTCTGAATCAGATCGTGAACCTCACAGTGTTCTTCCCAAAACTTCCATCTAACTTGCTGGAAACATGACTCTCCAGCTCTTATGACAGGTTTGAGTATTGAGCTGGCTGGGACTTGCTGTTTAGGAAGTCATCCAAACATTCAATAAGCTTTTGAAGATGGGTGTGAAGAGCATTGATTCTCTCAGTGCCTAAGAAGATCATGCTGGAGAGTGAGGGTTTCTGTGCTCCCTGACCCGGACACTCGCCCTGCCGCACGTGGGCCATGCTGCATCCCCGGAGGGTTTCCACCCCGGCAGGAGCAGAGCTTTGGGACAGCACACCTTGGGCATGCCTGCAGCCCAGCAACCCCCTGCTGCCTTGTACACTCGGGTTCTGTAAGTTTTGCAGTTTCACGTTACTGCAGCCATTAAGCCCTGGCAGTCACAAGTGACGAGATTGCTAGAGTGAGGTCTATATCCAGGAGAAGGGGATGCAGTCTCACTGCCAGCCACTAATGGAAATGAGTGATTTCTTTTGTTCTCGTGGCTGACTGCCCAGGAGAATAGAGGAATCCAGGTAAAAAACACCCAGTTGCCAACGTATTCTCAGTGGAGGATCCATGACTACTACTGTAATGGGCAGCATTATTAAAAAAAAAGAAAGAGAGAAAAAGGAAGGTAGAAAGAAATACAGAGGCAGTATTTCCTCAAAGAGCAGCTTTCTTCTCCAAAGTATTCCAGTATTAGTTCATGGTTTCCTGCCCTTGTCTCATCCCTGTCCTCAGCTCAAACCACTAAGCTCTTTTGATCTGGACGCAGAACATAATTATTTGCATACTGTTTAAGTCCAATTTAGAAAGAGATCCCTAAAGAGGCTTCAGATGAGGGTTGTAGATACTGGGAAACAGATTCTTATTGCAATATTGCATCAAGTCCAGGAGGATATGAGCTTTGTCTGCTGCTCTGGTGTGGCACAGCACAAGGAAAGAGAAGAGAGTTGAGCAAAGCACTTGTACTGCAGCTTGTTTCACAGGATGAGGGGAGAGGAGGGGATCGGTGCCATATCAAGGGTAGCGTACCCAGGGAAACTCTTCTGCTTACCTGGAAGTCAGCAGGAGTCATGCCAGTGTGTGTGGGCATGGACAAATTGAGTAAGAGAGCTTTAGTTTTCCTTCCCACTGGGTGAGATGTGGGAATGATCACCTGCCAGGTAGCTTTGTGTGTCCCCAAGGCACTACCCTCCTCCAGTGCAAAGGCATGCATCCTGTGCGAAGGGGAAGTCCGATTGCCAGCAGTGTCCAACAGCCCTGATGCTGGGATGAAAAAATCTCAGCTATAAGACATCATTGGTGCATTGCTGGTTTGTATTTTTCTGTCTTTCTCTGAAGCTGATATTATAGTCCAGATTCAGGTGATGTCCATATTAACTGTATTTGAGGAATCCAGCTGTGAATGCCTTTTCGGTAGATGCAGCTGCAAATCCAGTGTCCCACCCTGAGCTCAGTGACACTCTTTTTGCCTCTGATTGGAGGATCTGTTCCTGTGTAAGGTTACATTTTTAATTCAAAGCTGTAAACTGGGGGTGGCAGCCTTAGGAAGATGGCTTTGTATGTGACTGGCTTCGTGAGTGTCCAGCTGCGTTACAGTAATTTAGTTTCAGAGTAAAATAATGCCAGTCTGTAGACTGACATTTGCCTCTGTCAGAGGCAAACATCTGATTTAGATGGTAAGTGGCTGTGGCAGGACAGTTGCAGGTCTTCATCTCACACTGCTTCGTGCTGCTCTGTCTGCAGAAAAGCGGCAAAGTGGGAAAGACAGAATGGAAGGCTTTGCCAGAGATACAGTTCTTCGCACTCAATACTTACATGTTGCCCTGGGGCTACAGCTAAGTAGTGCTGAGTAGTAGCATTAAGCAGAGTTAAATTCTCCTGCTTAGGAGAAGAATGGTTTGATTCTTGTACATCTTAACCTCTTCTTGTAGGAAGAGGAGCAGGGCGAGGGTGTGAGAGCCAGAAAAATGTGTATTTTCTAAACTAATTTTAATGCCTGTTTTCATGGCGTAACCCAGAATATTTTCCTGATGGGGCTATGGAACAGATATTAAGTTGAAGCTGCTCTGTTTTTTCATAGCTTTATTTTTGAACTGGCTTTTATGGATGTCTGTCTTAATGTAAATCAGCGTCTTGCCAACAGCAGCCTTGTTTGGAGAAAACTCATGTTCAAGGACACGTGCTTTTCTGTGTTGATGGAAGAGCTGGCTGTGACCAAGAGCAGCCTGTCAGACACTGAGACGGGACACTGGTGACGTGATGAGTGTAGATCACAAAGCTCAGCAATCTTCCTGTTAAGAAAAGCTGATTCCAAGAGAAAGCTAATGCTCCAGACATTGGTATTATTGAAAAACACGCGTTTTTGTCAAGAAAAGGGGTGAGGCTGGAAAAGCTCTAAGAGTGTTAGAAAATAACTGCTAGCATGGAAAAATGAGTTCAGGCTGTGTAGATGAGTTCAGCTGTATTGCTGTGGCTGGGAGGAGACCACTGAGCAAACCAGGAATTGGCTTACAGTAATATCTGCCTTCAATGTAGCATACATCTTAAAACTGGGAAACCTGCAAATGTTTTAAGGAACTACCCTGGGAGTACAGTGGCAGCACATAGTCTTGCCAAGCTGGAAGGTCCTCTTCACATTGACCGTGCAAATTCTGCTTCTTAAGGCTAAAGCAACACACCCTCTGTTTCTAAGGATGAAGCCAGAAAGAACAATTTTGATCGCCTTGCCTACATTTCTGCATCAAACTAAATTTCAGTCTTGGACCATCACATTACTTTTATAAATGTGTTTATAAAAACATCTTTTCTAGAATTAAAATGTCACATTGTAGAGAATTCATTACATTCCTCAGAGGTTAATTATTTTGCTGTTTAAAAAGATTATGCCTTTTCTTTTTTCCCAAGTCTGAAACCACCTGAATTCAGTTTCTAGATATGATGTGAGATACTTTTTCTGCTAGATTTCCTGAGCCAAGCCTGCAAAATGTGCCCCCCCCCTCCCCGTCAGTATTTCTATGCAGTGGTTGTTTATGTTATCTTTTAACCTCCCTTTCAATAAATTAAATAGATTGACCACTTAGGTCTAACACTGTAGAGCATGAAAACAGCATTGACTAAAGGAGAAGTCCCAATGGAGTCAATTTACGAGGTAGCCTCTAGAGTGGAGTCAAAAATATTTCCAGCTCTTTGGATCAAAAGCAAAGTTTCTGTAACATCTATGTCATGAAGAGATAAGGTTCCTCAAACAGAAGGAATGGATTACTTAGCCAGTTTCATTAGCCTTTTCTTGTGCTTGAGTGTTCCTGCCTTTATTTTACCAAGCAAGTTTATTTCAAAATGCAGGACTTCTGCAGCTTAATTGAATCCCAGAAATGTCATCAGAAAGTGACTTGACACAAATCACAAGAAAAAGTTAATTGTCTATTAAATAAGAGTCATCATTCACCATTGTCTAGCAGAATCTGAAATTAATATACTGACATTACTTAAATATGTATATAGTGTATTCTCCTGGTTAACAAAAAGAAATCACAATTTTAGTGCAGACTATAATTAGCTGCAAATCAACTTGTCAGAGCATTCCCGACCTACGGGAATTGACTAACCAAGGAGCACAGATGAAAATGCAAGGTTTAAAATCAATTATTTAAATCAAAATTCCCTGCTTGTTGATTTAAATCACAATTAATTCTTTTGCTTTAAGTCATGTTGATTTAACTTATTCCATCCTGCCTGTCCCCCTTCTCATTTTGTACACTTTGTTTGCATTCCTCCTTGGCACACGACAGTACGCGGCACGGGAGTGACCCAGCAGTGCAGTCGTGGCTGTAGCCGTCAGCTGAGGGATGTGGTGTCCTGGTTGTGGTTTGATGTTGACCTGTCTGCACTGGCAAGTGCCATGTGGTGGCACAGTGGTTCTCAGTATCGCTGACAGTGTTGCTCTGTCCCTTAATACTTATGCTGTTCTGCCAAGTTATCTTCCAGGGACCTTCTTGGTGCTCAGCCACTTCTTATTAGCAGTCTGCCTCTCAGTTTTCCACTTCTTCTCTTCAGCTGACTTCATTACATGGCTCTACGGAATTTTCTTTTCTCGTTTCATTTTAGCCCCAAACTGTGCTCTGTGGCAGGCAGAGGGTACCAGTGCTGATGCAAACCAAAGCCACTGCAGGGAATGTCACTGCTGCCATTGCACTGTTTGAACTGAAGCATCGTTCACCTGGTTGAAAAGAGCACCTGCACATACCTTTTTGTAAATGGGTGTGGGGGATGTGTGTGTGTGCTGGAATTTTATTGGTAGTGAAATAATTTATTGACCCAGTCCAGAATCACCAAACTCACAGTCTGTCAGTAAAACCATGTTACCGGACACATATTACACAGTTATAAAGCAAACCTATTAGCTTCTGGTGCTATAATACACAGTATTTTTAGTAATGCCCAGATTTTCCCTCCAAAGCAGTGAAGGGCAAGGTGATAGGGAAATGTTTTATAGTTCTGGGCAGCTGAAAAAAGTCTGTATTTCCCTTACTTCTCATATTGCTTAAAATTAGAGACAAGGTCAAGAGAAAGATTTCAGAATCAACTGTGAGTGGTCTTTTTTAACTTTCAATGTAAATATATATATTTTTTTAATATTCCCCTGACATAACTGCAAAACCAAGATGACTTGATAATTTGGAGTCTTAAATAGGATTAGAACTAAGTAGGGCACAAAAATGAATGACCCAACTCATTTCTTCATCCTACTAATGTGAAACGTAAATAATATTCAAACAGTATATTCTTCATTACACTTGATTATTAACTTTCACTTCTGTTTTAATCATCCGGAGTAATATCAGTAACTCAGGGATATTTTTTTTGAAGATTTTTATCTTGACAGCTGCACTTTCATTGAAAAAGCAGCAAAATCTTATCTGTATCTTCCAATGCAGTGATCTCATTATTAATGAAATATGTGTATGGTTTTAGTTGGTTTTAAGTCCTGGCAGATGAATTTAGAATCAGTTCTAATGGAAATACTGGTCCTACTCAAGGATCTCCAAGATACGTTGCAATAAACCAGCCAAGATGAAATACAGCCAAAGAAAAAAGATCGTTCTTGCATGCTAGAGCACAGGCTTGGGAACCAAGCTGATGTGCTCATTAAAAGATTAGCTTAAATCCAATATCAAACACTTAAAGATTTGCTTAACTAACTTTACTTAACTCTGCAAGATAATAAAACTGATTGCTGTGGAAACTGCCCAGGGTCTCTGAGATGTCAGGGAAGTCACCGCATTTCAAGGACAGAGTGCAAATCCGTAGTGGGACAGCAGATTTGTGGTATGTACGTGTAGCAGGAAGCTGTGACTGCTCTGTTGCAGCTTATTTTGCTTTATTTCAGTTTCAGTTGCTGTGCTGCAGTGTGCCACAGTACCAGAATTACCTCAGCATCGTTTGTGGAGTCTGAAGGCTCTTTTTTTGTGCGTGGTGTCAAAACACACTTGCCCAGAAACATGCAGAGTCCACAAACAGTAGCCTGTGTATGCCTTCTGCAGGGAGGGTCCTGGCCATGAAAAGCAGAGCAGGTAGGAAAGGGTCAGTGTGCTGTAGGCATTTCAAAAAATGGTCTTGCGTCTTTCTCTGAGACTTAGCTGAAGAAAACTGCAAATAGGATCACAGTTACAGAAATCTCTGTGTTGAATTCAGAAGGAAGGAGATTTGGTTGTAAAACATACCTCTGGCTTTGTAATAAAATAGAAATATCACTTGAAATGAACAAGATGCCTCTTCCCAAGCCAAATTAAGTCTCAGTACTGAAAAAGTATACTTCAGAAAGTCAGAAAGGTCAAGGTTCGTGACATCGAATCATGGATTGTGGCTGGCAGGCCACCTCTGTGTTTTCCATGGGAATAACTAAAGAAAATTGAGCAAAGAAAATGTCTGCAGCAACTGGGACATAACTTGAAAAAACCACTAAAAGCCAGATGTCCCAGAAGAACACTTTGGAAGTGTAGAAGGAGCCAGACAGGGATGGGTTTTGTCAATTTTCTAATAAGTCAGTCAACTCCTCATAGAGAAAAACCAGTTAATGCAATATGGAATAGTTTAAAAGTCAATTAATATTTTGAAACTCAACAGCCAGCCTTTTTGCAAGGAGATACTAGCTGAAGTAAATAAAATGACTTTCAAGTGTCACATTTACAAAAAACATGGGTCTGGTATGGATTTTAGTCTATAACCAGGCACGAGAACCTCCCACTCAAAATAAGGGCACCAAATTCAGCTTAAAAATACAGGAGATGGAGGAAAATATTGTCTTTGAACAAAAGGTCTTGAATTAGTGCTATAAAATTTAATGAAGTCGTGGAGACATTGCCCCAGAAAAGAAAGCTGTATTAGTTATGCCTCCAGTGAGCAAAAGAACAAAACAACTGTTAGGGAACAAAATATTAATGAAAGAAAGAAGTGTTGGTACAGAATGGTTAGGTTGAGAGGAAGGATCTGTGGAAAAAAGATAAGTGAATGCAAATTAAAAAGAAGAAGATCGAATTAAAAAACAAAAGCATATATCCCATAGAGTGCATCGACAGAGTGATGTGCTGAGTGAAACCTGGGGAATAAGATGTGTGCTACAAAATGCAAATACATCCATGGCATTGTTGAGATGGATATTGAAATGGCTCAGGAGACCAACAGGCTGGGAAGCTGGCTGCTTTATAGGTTCGGATATGTGGAATGAAAACACTGCTGCTTGTGTTGGGTTATAATTCAGAACCGATCAGAAAGCGTGGACTCTAGGCTGCAAAGGTGAGGAAATCAGCTTCTCTTTCTGTGAGAGAGTGCACTGCAAAATAAGACAACTCCACTGCAGTTCTTGGCTTTGGTTTTGGGCTGGAGGTGTAGCTATGAGATTTTTTTCAGTGAACATGCTTTAAAAACAGCTAACAAAGGAGGAGTGTGGGAAAACAACAGCATCAGGTGTAAATATATGTGATCTTTAAGCGTGTTGGACAGAGATTTTTTTGAGCGAGCTTCCTGCAGCGCATGACCCTCCTGTATGTTCTATCACAGCTCAGCTAGGTTCCTGTAAGCAAAGAGCAGCTTTGTGATGGCACCTATCACTCAGAAGCAGACTGCTGTTACCTCTTCTTAATCCAGCCAATTCCTTTGTCTTCATCCGATCTTTGCAAAGCAGGCTCAGGAAAAAAAAACACAAAACAAACCCACCACAGGAAAGATGTTAAAAAGAACCAGAGAGTTGCATTGTCACGACAGCAAGTTTCAAGTTCCTAATAGCAAGGCATTTAAAGTGAGTCACTTACAGGTATCCTTATGCACGTACTTAGGGGAGAGGCAAGGAGATTATGATGATAAAGTAGGAAAGTGAATTGTATGTGGACAGTCTTAATTGCATGCTGCACGGTAATGACAGGCTGTGAAATGTTAGGAACTCAAATATAGTTCTGGGTTCTTTTACAAACACACTCGGGACAGAGTCGTGAGCACTGTGCGTGCCACCCACCGAGAAATAAGAAACAGGGTGGGGGAGATGCGAGCCACAGAGAAACACAGGGACCAGTGCTTTACGCAGCCCGGCAGTTGTTTGTTATCCTCAGTGAACCCCTGCCTTGAGAGGGGAGAGCTTTTATATAAACTGGTGATTAAAGGGAAGAGGTATCTAATTTGGGATTAAGAGAATCACTGAAGAATTTAATAGTAAAAACAGTTGTTAGAGCAGCTGTTTCAACACAGTTCATGCAATTGGCAGCCAAACTGCTTCCATTTCATAAGTAGGTGACATATTTAATTTCTCTGCACAGAAGTCTCTTAAAAAACATATCGAGAGAATATTCTAAATTCTAGAGGGCTTTGTCCAACTTCCTTTGCCCATATATTCACCTAAGGCTTTTACATTGTTCTTCAGCTGTGACACTTCAAGAAAGTCATGCTTTGAATGTGTTGATCCAGGTTGAGTAGCACCTTATACTGCAAGAAGTGTTGTAGAAGCTGGTACGAGTCCGATCCAGTATGACCGCATGGACGTGTTCCTATCATTTGCAGCCAGCAGTAGGTTTAGACTGAAATGTGATCACTGCTGGAGCATATCCCTTCATTTCTTTGCTGTCTGGCCCAGTCTGGTAGTAATTTGATAAACTCTGATTAGGATATTTTTTTCCCCAGGAACTCTGCCTGCCGACATTGGCACTCTCTCTCCATATTTTGGAGATACTAGAAAAAGGATTTGATCTTTGCCTGCTCTCTCTGTTCTTCTCCACCCCATCCCATATTACCACAGATACGAGTGAAGTAAACATAGGACTTAGAGAGGAATGTAATTCATGTGGTCGTTGAAGAATTGCAAACATTCGGATCACTGGTGGTTATGGACCAGTAATTTTTAAGAGCATGTATGGAGCTAAAACTCTTGTTGTACCCTGTTAGAGAAAATTAATTCCTGCTTTCTTAAGGATCTTTACCCTCACCTCCAGGCTTGGAAAAGATTGCATTGTTCTAGCGTTTAATAGTTATGTAAATTAGCACTAATTTTGTCACATAGCACCTGTACAATATTTTCTACTAGAACGGTTCCTAAAAATATGGCATAAACAAAGCACAAGATGCACAGTGATACTGTTCTTTTGTTGATGCCTATTTGGGAAAATCTGCATAAGCTATTGAGCATCTCTACCACAGGTAAAGATGTCATAAATATGCCAGAAACTCAGCAGCCAAACGTCGTAGGCATGTGGTTGGTGTTACATAGAACGTAGGCCAATAGTCACACTTCCAGTGAGCTGTATTTTAGAAATAGATTCAATACCATAATGCATATGCTAAAAACTTAACCACAACTTTATGGTAATGGTAGTATCTTTGCTGTACTCGTAAACTTTGTCTGCCAAACGTAACTTAATCTGTCTATAGAGATATTGACAGAACTCATACCTTCTGCTGGCTTCTGTCTGATAGCGTTGTGTCCTCCACTTGTTCCGCACTCCATTCTGCACTCCGTTCTGCATGAGCAGATGGGATCCTACAGCTGTTTGAATAAATATTAGTTTTAAAGAGTCATTCTGCTCCGATTAACCATTCAGTGAGGGGGGAAATGGCGGGGGAGAGCGTGCCTAAGGAAACTCTGCTTCGAGCCTCTTGCCCAACAGGATTCATGTAAATGTTCAAGCGGTGATGAGGTGAGGAGTCATGTAAACTGGAAGTGGTTCCTCAAGTCACTGTCTTCTCTCTCCACGCAGAGTAATTGATAGCTCATGCGCTTGCAGCAGCTGAAAAAACAGAGCAGAACATGCAAACACGTCCACTGTATGACATACGTGGGAAGCGGGAGGAGGGGAGTGTTAACTTTAATAGAAAGTGAATTATCTGCCAGTTTTGTTCCACTCCAGATGTAATTCAGCAAGGAGATTGAATCTTTGCATTAGATAGTCTGAGACAGCACCTTGGAAATTGGCAGCCAGTTCCAGCCAAGGGCGGAGAGAGAGGGCGGTAAACGTGTGAACAAAACCCAGCCCGGGTTATCAAGTAAAACCCCGAGCCAACAGGGGTCCATGGCTATTGACTGGCTGGCACTTTTCTTCATTTAAAGAAGAAAAATAGCTTTTGTTTTCCAGGCAAAGGGAAGTACTTTGAGAGCAGTCTGTTGTAGATCATGACAAAATCTGGCAAGCAAAACCAATCTCAGCAGGATTTCACAGTTGAAAATCCATGTGAATGGCTTTTTGCTTGGATCTAGGTGTTAGCTACTGTTGTACATATCCATGTGTCACCAGGTTTTGGTCCCTCGTTTAGCATTTTTGTTAGGAATTTTGGCTCGCTCAGAGATGCTATGCTTTTAAAGAAAAGGAGTATTTGTTTACAGAGAACTGAGATGTCTTCAGTATAAAAAGAATGTATTTGTGGAAGCATGGTATGGTGACAGTTTGTCCTTTTGTTTAGCTTTCTTGAAGAGGTAGTAATGATGCTCTTGAACTGAAATCAACCACCCAAAACAGTAGCCAGGACAAAGCGAGTAGAAGAAAGGACATACTAGCAGTCTTTCTTACAAAGATCCTCAAGCAGCAAACAAGGTATACAACTATACATTCATGGATTAAAGATTTGCAGCAGCGCTCAGAAAGCCTATGCGACTTTCCTGCACGTACCTCTCCTTACTGGCTGCCTTGACTTCTGGTAGTCCTCTAATTAGCTTTGTAGGGGTCTCTGAAAGCATCTGGGTTTCTCACTGACTGGGGAATTAGACTGAATTTAGGCTGCCTGAATATACCAGTGCTGGTTTTGAGCCTTTTCTGTAAGGATGTCTTTACGGTGTGGTGTCTGCAGCCCCTCTGGAACGGGGAGCAGGAGCAGCTCAGAGCTGCACGCTCTGCTGTGGTACTGGCTGCGCCACGCTCTGTGGCAGTAAGCACAGAGCAGATCGGTCTGAAACGAAAGGGAATTAGAAAAAAGGAGAAAAAAAGAAGAAAAAAGGATGAATTCAATTAGTCAGTTGAAATTGAGTTGGGGTTTACAACTTCAATTTTTAGAGCCAGATCCATCAGAGCACTTAAGCACCTGCTTTACCTTGAATACATTTTGCTTTTCAATAGCAATCATTTGCCTAGCTATCAGAGGCCTCCAGGAAACCTGGACTTAAATGTGCATTGTAAAGCATGAGGGAAGGATGGCAGACAGGCAGTGGTACTTAGAGAAATTCCACTTTTTGCTCCCTGCGCTTTCTGTGGTTTAAATAATGCCTCCTTAATGTTGCCTTAATGCAATGCTTTTTGTTAAATATCCTGTAAATAATATCGAGAAAGGTTATTTAATGAATAATCTGATTTTTTCTTTGAAGTGACTTGTTACTGATCTTAACTTGGAATCTCTTTAGTATTATTGAGGGGAATAACAACCTTAATGTCATTTTGGTTTTGATTTCTTTGTATGTGAAGGGCTGACAGCTCTCCCTTCTCTCTCGTTACCAAACATCTGAAGAAAGCTCTGTTATTGAGAGATTACTGCAGTGGTCCTTGGTCTTACAGATTTCATCAGAAACATTTCGGTTTTAATGGACAATGGAAAATGTTCAGCTGTCCATTATTACACTTCTTTGTACACAGTCTAAAAATATAAATGGAAATTATAATTACATCTGTAATGCTGGGTCCCAGCTGAAATTGCTTTAATCCCAATGTGTGTGTGGGGGGGAAATCAATAGAGAACCCTTAACCCTGGTCTTTTCCTCCTTAGACATTTCATTTTCAGTTGTACTAGTTTATACCAGAAATTTTTGAAAGTTTTTGAAAGGACTTTAGCATACGGAGACCATTTTGCACCCTTGGAATGGTATTGCTGCTTTGTGCTTTTCTAACTTAGAAACTGGAACGTTCTTCTTGAGGAATGGTTTATATTATAGCTGCTTGATATGATATGAAATTCTCCCTTTTATTTTCATCATTAAAAAAAAAAGAGAGGGGCCTTTCAACTGTTGCGAAGTTCTTCTAAAGAAAATCCCATTTTACTGGAAGTAGAATTACATACATTTTTGTTAGAGAGGAATTCAGCATTAAAGTTTGTACATCGAGGTTTGGAAAAGATATCATTCCCAACTCACCACAGGCTCTCTACCATATTATGCTTTCTGTCTAAGGGATTCAAATAGTAGGTCTGTCAAGGTTAAATATTGTGGTTTGGGATTTTTATATCAACATCTGTAAGTACAGACATGTCGTCAAGTGTTTTGTGTCTCTGAAGCCCACATCTTTCTGCAAACCTGGACATAGACTAGTGGTCGCTTTGTTTTGAGTTAGCTTCTGGGGAGCAAAGGAGAGGTTGTTCTTATGCTGCAAGGCCTGTGGAAACTATTAATTGCCAACTAACGGCAGCTTCCTCTGAAGCATCTGGTTGTGGTAACAGTTAAAGGTGTGATGCTGCGATTTCGGGGGCACTCTGCTGCATTGCCCCAGTTGTCAGGTTACCAGTAATTGTAGGTGTAACATCCATGCAGCTGACGTTTCTTAGTAATTGCATCTTGTGTACCCCTCTCTAGATCATGAGCGCTCAAACAGTAACAAAATAAACTGCATTTTGGTCAGTCTTTTCTCTGAACACAACTGAAAAGGAATGTTTCCACGTGGAGTGAGGCATTTCAGCAACCCGCAGCTAGTGCTCTAGCTATTTGTTTGCTGTCTAAGGCTGTCAGGCCTTAACTTCCTGACTTCATTCCAGGATACAGATGTCTCATTCTCTCCCTGTCCTCTTCCCCCCTTTCAGATACCATTATCCTATACAAGACCCTAATCTAAAGCCCATTGAAATGCTTTTGTTGACATCCAGAGGCTTTGGCTGAGGCGGGATGACTCTGGGGCACGAAGTTCCTCATCACATTGAGTTTTTCCATCTTCTCAGTCTGGTATCTGGGCAGAGCACAGATCTTTTTCCATCTTTTCTTCCCTCTGCAAAGTGTCTTGATGAGTTTTTTATGAACATGCCACTTCAAGTCTATCACACCACACAATCTGAAAATACTTAGAATGATATTGTAGTGGTGACCTTTATTGTTCATTAGTGAATCAGCAGCATAGCTTACTGTGGCTGTAAATGAGCTATATAAATTGGTTGTTATTTTCAATGATGATTCCCTTGATTTGAACATACTAGAGCAAAGATAATTGTTTGATTGATTCATTATGTAAAAAGATTGTTTCAAGTTAGCGGGTGTTTTTATTTAATTTCCATAAACCCCCCCAGCCACAGTGAGACACGCTGTCTGCAGCCTCTGCCAGGTCCTTACCAGGTTCAGATCAGGAAATGCCGTTGCTTCTCTTTCTCTCACTGATGGCATGTAGTGGCCTTCCTCAGTGGAGTGGGGCTGCCTCGCTGATTGCAGTGGTGTTCAGATGCTGAAGCTACTGACAGCATCACGTCTTGCACATAAGACTCTACTGAGTGTGGTGGTCTTTGACACATGATGTATATCTGTGTTCAAAAGAAATTAAAGTCTAGAGCTTGTGGTGCTGTCCAAAGCCTCTCTTTATCTCAATACTGGCTTGCTCCTGTCTTCTAACTGCTGTCCTGTCACCTCTGTAAGGTATCACTGATTGCTAGCACTTTCCTTCTGCTCAGGGATGCAGTATTTCAGTGTGCCTTTAAAGTACATTTTTGTGTGTTCCCTCTTCCAGCTGCAGCATCATGATGTCTTCTGTCCTAGGTATGTGACTAAGCTAATAGAACTGTGTTGCCATAGGCTGTGGTTGCTCTCTCTAAAAGGTTGCTGTGCTCCAAGAACTTTGCTGTTGCAAATTTTATCTTGTCATCTGGTATGCAGCATGATGTGCAGATGGCACAGAAATTTGTTTAGAAGCTGTATATCGCCTGTATTACAGGTTTTGGGGTAGATCTGGCACATAGATCTGGAGTACTGATGATTGCACCAGTTCCAAAAGAGCAAGGGTACTGCATGCCCAAACCCCATGCTAGTAAGTGCTTCTGGGTCTATGGTGCTGCCCCAGACAATGAAGGCATGGAAGAAAATCACACAGATCAAATGATGCCTCATGTCATCTTGGACTCCTTGCAGACATTGCCTGGGCTGTTGCTGCAGAGAACAGTGACCAGGCCAAGAGGGAAAAGGGGCGAAAAAAGTGGTGGGAGCCATGGACTCCAGGAAACCAACCCTGGGCCTTGTGGAGGGAGGCAGAGAGAACAGCAGGGGATGTGGCATCTTGCCCTCCTGCTGTGTCCTGCCATCCCCAGCCTGAGGTGTAAGATGTGCACTGACTTCCAGGTTTGTTTCTTAGAAAAGCAAACCTAAAAAAAAAAAAGTCCCAAGGAAAAAGGGAAGAACTGAGCGCAGAAGCGATGCCAGTCAGCAGATACATCATCTTTTATCTATGAATGGGCCACACAGCTTGTACCTATCTGTAGGCATTAAAGTTAGTGCCATATATACAAGTAAAAACTCAACCTATGCCTGAAAGGCTGGGTTATAGCGACTGGGAGCTGTATTGTGCTGTTCCTCCGTGCTGTGTGGTTCAGATCTCAAAGCAGCGTTACAGTGATGTATTTGTGTGTGTATCTCATTCGCACACAGCTGCTCTGCAGGCCGTGTTGAGGGGGTGTTTGAGGAACCGAGCAGATTCACGGCTGTGTCTCACCTCTCCAGAATTTGCTTCTGCTCCCAGGATCTGGTGCACTAAACCCTCCTCAGCTGAGCCAGTCAACAGCCAGTCCCAGGCTGCCTCTGAGAATGGCAGGGACTTTGTAAATACAGGAAACAATTGAACGATAAGTTCACACTTCAGCACACTGCTTAACAACCTGATAACAGTTAATTACATACAGTATTTTTAAATGCAGCAACAGGGAGATAACTCATGCAGTGATGGAGCACAGGCACTTGGGCCTCACCACCGACGGTTAACCTCTTAGTACCCACGTCCCTGAAGAGGCTGGTGGCCCACAGCTCCCAGTCTCACCAGCTATTAACATTTACCGGCTAGCGGTGGCTCAGGACCATCCACGCAGCAGGAGGTAGGGGCAGGGGGGCAGCTGTGCTCAGCCCCACAGCTTGCAAGGCCCCACTTTGAAAGGGCGACCCACATGCTGTGGGCAGTAAAACAGGGGTTGTCTCCTCTGCGGGCAGCAGGTAGAGCATGTCCAGCCGGCAGTCGCTCCGTTCGCTGCAGCTGTGCTGATGTTCGTGTAACCGTAGAAGCCCTTAAGGAAGAAGCCAGCATAAACACAGCTGGAACGGGCTGCAGTCGCAGGGCGCTCGTGGCCGTCTGCAAGTCACGGCAGCTGCAGTCAGCGCTACTGCTTGCTGGGCACCGGGTGGGACGCTTCCGTCTCTCCCAGCCCGGTGGGATTTAGGGGTCTGACCCTTGTTATTTAAAGCTCA
Organism: Gallinula chloropus; assembly: GCF_964237585.1. NCBI lineage: Eukaryota > Metazoa > Chordata > Aves > Gruiformes > Rallidae > Gallinula > Gallinula chloropus. The sequence goes on along the minus strand of NC_140090.1, from coordinate 31,651,903 downwards.
ACTTCGGGACGTCGGCTGCCAGAGCACCCGCAAAGTTTGTGACTTAATGCAAGTCTAATTAACTGATTTGCCTATCCAAATCTGGAGATTTATGCACTTCTGCAGAGGCAGCTGTAAAGTTATAACTTCAGCTGTTTATCATGCCCTGAGCCTTTAAATCTCAATTATTAAAGGTGGTGTTTAATGGCTGGCTGGAAAAGGGGTGGTTACCAGAGTGTTAATGGAGTGCGGCAAGCCAGGAAATCTATAATCTAATGCCTGTACAGAAATGAATGGTTATAACAAAAGAAAATATAGGGGGGAAGGATGTACTTACAGGCTGCTTGTGCTGTTTAGGAGCGAATTGGTACATGAGCAGTAGGGGAACAATGGGGACTGAAATACTGCCTGAAGAAAGAAATGAGAGCTGCTTAGTTTTAAGGTCTTCCTCATCCCCAAAACGCAAACATTGCTCTCCTCTGGATCTTGAGTTTTGACTTTGTTGCGAAGAGGTAAAAAGGGAATCGCACATCCCAGTGAGTTTAGCAGAATGTCTGAACCCAGTAAGAAATAAAATGGGGGGAAAAAAGTTACGAGCTACAATCAGTTTCAAAAATCATTCTTTTTTATTTTGAAGCATGGTTTTACTACCCAGCTTGTGCCATCGGAGGCAGGCTTGACAGCCATGCTTCATCATGGCAACGGGAGAAAATGCTGCAAGGAGTGCTTTAATTTCAATGAGAGATGCTCTTAAAAAAAAAAAAAAAAGCCTAAAAGCTTGGTAATAACATTAATAACCACTTCTTACAGGTTTTTACTATCCCACTAAAGATCAGACAGCGTGTTAAGATCCCAGTACTGAATGGTAAGGACCTGGCCCCAGGTTGTCATTACTTAGGAAGATTCTCTTAATGACTTGTGTTATTTGTTGAAAACCATTTGAACAGCACGGCTGAATAATCACCATGCTTTAAATTCATTTCATGTGAAAAATGAGGACAGGATAGAATTTGGGTGTATATGTCTTTGAAAGCGTTTGACAAAACCGGCATGGACAGCAGTAATGCTGTGAGTGGATGGGAGAAGGGAGGTGTCCTTTCTAGGGAGGAACTCTTCAGGAGCCGGAGCTGTGTATTTGTTTCATTCTAAAGAGGGGTTTTGACTACAGCAACAGAATTTCTTTGAAATCAAATGAAAATCTCCTGAATCAGCACAGGATCTTTAATTTCTATCTGGAGAGCCTCCAAAAAAAATGCAGAGATCTGCCGTAGAGGTTAAGCTGATGCAGAGAGATTTGGATGGTACTTCTGGCTTTTATGCTGCTGCTATGCTGGGGCAGCGCTGGGGTCTCACCTCTCTGCGTCTCTCTCCCTTCTTGCCTGCCTGCTCCTGAGGGAATCATCCAGCTCTTCTTGTGGCAGAGATAGCAGGGTCCCCATGTCGGTTGGAGCTACTGCACAGGAATGCAGCAGCAGTACAAACAATATTACTGGGAGGGAGATTTCGCTTTCGTTTCTGGCCCCAGTGGTGGCAGCCCTGCATGTGTTCAGTGCTTCATTGTATTAGCTTGAGTCTGTGTTGAAATGCAAAATTCAACTGACAAACTCACCCGTTTGCTTCTCTCTCTGGCTTAAGATGCACACAGCCCTTAAAAAACTTCTCTCCCGTCCAATGCCGTCAGTCTCAGAAACGTGACGCGAGAGACCAAAGGCCAAGAACTCCTTTAGTCTATAGGAAGAGCTTTTGGCCCCTGCTGATCTGCAAAACAAAAGACCAAAGGGACCTTAAAATCTCATCCAGGTCTCTCCCCGACAGAGCTTGGGGGTTCCTGAGCAACAAGCATGACTGCTTAGCATTGAGAGTAGGTTACCAATGCCAAGAGGTTAATGACTCACACGGTATTATGTTGTATTGAATAATGAGTAACATATGAAATGACACATGTTGTAATGACTCGCTACTTAAAGTACCAATCTGCTTAAGATCCCTTTAAGCTTGAAGAGATCACAGAATAGCGATGTCTTGTTCAATAGGTGCTACTTTATTTTATGCCTCCTGGTAGAGGAGATGTACCATGCCTGAGAGCATATGAACAAAACAAGTGTGGAATTGAGTAGGAAGGATTATTGGACTGGTTGTTTTGAATGCTTATAGGGCGTTTACAGAGCACCGGCTAGCACGTTTGGGGTTTTGTTGCTGTTGATTTGAGGGTTTTAATCCTGATTATCGCAGTTCTTGTATTGGTAGGTTGGATTTAAGGAAGGAAAGAAAGGGGAGCTTTGCCTGCAGGATGGGATTATCAGAAGCTGGTCCGAGATCCGCTGTGGAAAATGAACTAACGCTGAAGCAAAGGAGCAACACGATGTTTTATGACTTTGCTGCTGCTGGGAGGGGTCTTAATTAAATGGCACTCTAAATTCTGATGTTAACCAACCTGCGACATAGTTTGCTCCATTAGGGATTGAGAGCAATCAATTTGCTTGCATGCAAAACAGGCTGTTCATGCTGTCAGAAGAAATCCTATATGGCCTTATAGTAAAGTTTTAAACCTGTCAGACTGCTGTTTTCCTGCCTTACAGTTGTTCCTGCAATCTGCTTATCTGCATGGAAAGTTAGTGTCTGACTAAACCTTATGCTTGGTCCTGGATGTGAAAACAAGTGGGACACCTAAATGTCTCCAATTCCAAGGAACTGCCTAGGGAGCTTCTGGGGCCCAATACCTCTCCAGACATGGCCTGCTTCAAACAGGGACTCTGTTCTTCCTTTGTTTTAAGGCTAAACTACTAGGGTAGTATAGACATGTTTATGCGCTTACCTTCCAGCATTGTGGTGCTTTTGCTGTTTCTTTCTAAATTTCTAAACCGGTAAGACTGCAGAGAGAGAAAAACTGTGCACACAAACTCTTATGTTCAGGCCAGTGAGGGCCACTGCTAAACTTTGCAGAACTGCGTGCAAGGGAAGAGAATCAGGCCTGTCTGCACGGCATCCGAGATGGACTCTTGCTTGAATTTCCAACCAACTTGTATGGATCCCTCCTTCTCCAAGTCTCAACTAAATACGAATTCTTTCAAAGGGAGAGAGAGAGAGATTTTTCCACTCTTTTTTTTTTCCCCCCAGTAACGCAGGTCATGAAATGATCATTATTTTTATGGGTCTGCAAAGCCTGTAGAAGTCAAAGCTATGTAATATACATCGCAGAGCGTTCTGCTAATCCAGTCCAACCGCAGTCGTGCCTGGCCCAGGGATGAGGGTCTGGTAACTGGAAACCTGACACTGAAGGAATTCCAAACACAGTCCTCAAACTAAAAACAGCTCTCTCCACATGGCATGTGCTACATGAGAGCCAGGGATTGTATTCGTTTACGTTATCTGATTTTTTAGCCTTGCATTGTTGATAAAAGAACAGGAGAAGAAAGCACCTCCACAAGCTCAGCCCATAAATAATCTGTGTGGTGTGTTTGAGGTTAGTATGACATTGCTAGACATCTGCCTTCTTCCGAGACGCACAAGCCTCTCACAGAGAGCAGCCACCGAGTGCTTCCTTGTGCCGCAGATTCTTCCCAGCACTAAGATACCAAATTTGATTTCCAGTGGCTTTTTAAATGCAAAATCCATCATCGACTATGGGAAGTATCGGTCTGAAACAGCAAAGAATATTTGTTGTAGGAGTGTCTTGCCTGTTAAGATACAGAGACAGACTTTAATGAAGCTCAGAGTCATGCAGTGATTTATTTTTTTTTTTTTAAACCTGCAGTGATTTTAAAAAGTTTATTTTGGGTTTTTTTAAGTTCAATGCACATTGAATATTAAGCAACAGAAGTTTTTTGTGCCACCAAGTAGGAACAGCACTGCTGCGTCTCTAATACTGTATCTGGAGAGATAGGGACTACGTGGTCTTTTGAGTCAGTTGTTTTCAGTGTATGTTGAGAAGAGCTTTATAAAGACACAGTGTAATGCATTTGATACTGTGAGATTGTTTGTTTGCATAATTTAATTCTTACATCAGCTTCTCCTTTCTTCTTTAAAAGTAGATCCTCTTGGCTGAGAACAAACAGCATGCACTCACGATGCATACAATAGAGTTCTTCAGTGAGAATTTGGACACAGATAGGACCTTGTTGCTTTCTCCTGTTCTTTAATCACAGCCTGAGCTGCTTGATGCCATCACCCAGAGCCTCTGTATGTCTTGTTTAGACATGAAAGAGACTGCAGCCAAACGTGGGCTTTCCATTTGCCACTTAGTCTGTGGCTGTCTTTGAAGTTTATTTCAAGAAGTACTCCCTGACAAAGTAAGAAGGCAGGTTTTCATGCGAGATTATATCCCTTGCAAAATATTCCCTCAGCAGGAAGGAGGGGACAGTGATGTAAGAAGAGAGCGTTGCCTTCTTTGCTTTTTACCAGGCACTAAAGAGGGTGACCTCTGTGATTCTGCCTGTAGAACAGAAGCAAAAAAAACTCTTTGTCATGATGAAATCCAAGCCCCCAACATGACGGGGCACAGTGTGAGCAGCCAGACCATCATTTTCCTTTCAAATAACTCAAGCATGTATCTCATGACTGATGTTAAAGGTGATCTGCAAATGTGAGTTAACAATGAAACACAGTAAACCTGAAATTATTTTTTTTCTGGGTTTTTTTTTTTTTTTTTTGAAGCATCAGGTATTTAGACCAGTCTACCCTGCAAGATTCTCCACAACTGAAGAATTATTGAAATGGGGGGCATTATTAAAAATAAAAAAAAGCAGGAGGGAGGCAGACTGCAGAAGCAAAAACGTTGTAGCTAGGTTCCTTGAAACCTACAGGTACCTGTTTAACTTCAGTGACTAACAATTTGAGTAAAAGAAGCCTTTCCGAAGTATTCCAGATCCTTTGGTTCAGTTTGAAATAAACCCAGAAGTTCTTTAAAAATTTTGCAGAAAAGACAGAAAATATTAGATTTTATATTCTTTGTGCTTGGAAGATAGATAAAGCAGTGCTAGAATAACAGACTACTTAAGCTTTATTTGTTACAGAGAAAATAACAACACACAACTGTTAATTGAACATCAGTCACAAGTTGCCTACTTCATTTGGACAAGGCTACCTTGTGATCTTAAAGTTCACAGTGGATCAAAGTTCCCACCTAGTGAATCATTTAGGAGATAAGCCAGTAGAGCTGCTAAGCAGCATATGAAATGATATGGCAAAACATATTTGCAACTACCTCTGTGTGGGACCTGTAATTTCTCTCCAGGGGAAGGTGAGATTTCACTTCCTCACAATAAAAAGAGCATCTTAAGGAGCACCTTGCCCATGACATCTTTGAGGAGTGCATCTTCGTGCTGCCCTACCAGTTTCGCTCCTTTCTTCAACCTGGTGCATCCGTACCCCTTCCTTCCACCACTTCCTTTGGCAGCAGCAGCCTCTGCTTTTTGCTAGACCTGCATCAGTGCTGCATCTTCCAGTGGGAGCCACCCCAGCTGAACTATCAGCAAAGCCACTTCTTGAGCTCGGAGATCAGTTCCTTCCCAGGACTGACATATGTCAGCTTCCCTACCTTCTGCCTGCCGTTAATTGTACTGAACCCCCAGGTCAAACAACTGGTCAAAAATCTGGAAAGCAGCTGACGGTCAGAGCAGCTCCTACTCAGCATGTCCTCTCAAAGGGCACGCTCCTGGCCTGGTCCTTTTGAGTGGCTGGACCTGCCTGACCCAATTTGTGGATTTTTGATCACTCCCCTGGGTCACTGATTTTCCACTTGAGGTTATTGGTTTGACCCCCAAACTGTGGGTCACTTGGGAGGTGTGATATGGCCCTTTGAACTCTGAACTCATCAGGAGCCAACAAAAACAGTGAGGGAGGGGAGAAGAATTTCATTAGGGCTTCCTCAGAGGTGGCAATGTCTGCCGAGCAAAAAGGCAGGGGTTGTTTTCCTTCTTGCAGAAACAAGCAGAACATCTACAAGGGGCTGCCAAGTAGAAAGTGTTTGGTTTGAGTTGTTACGGCAATTTCTTTAAGGATAAACAACAGCATATACTCTTACACCATGAGTGATCAAGTGAAAATGTGTTGCTTCAAAGGACCCTTGCTCTTCCTGCTGGGAGTGGCCCCCAGTGTCCCAGACTTATTCCTGATGGTGACATTTCCGCAGCCAGACCTTGATAGCTGTAGGTGTTTCTTCTTCCCCAAAAAGATTGTCTTTCTGATGGTTATTTTGGCACGCTTGGGGAGGGAAGGGGTGTGTTTTCCTGGCTCTAAAGACTTGTCAGATGGAGGTTCATGGTTCTTGGAGACTACCAGGCTGTTGGCTTGCAGTGTGAGCAGCTCCGTAAGAGCAGGTTGCACTGGGGATAGCTGTTGGGGGTGAAGAACAAATCCTCAGGAAGTAACTCTGCTTCAGCATGCAGTGCTGGTCATGAAAGGGAAGAAAAGCATTGTCATTGTGGCATGTGTATCTGCACACGCAACGCCCACAGGGATCGCCAGGGGAAGTGAGCTGGAGAGTGCGGTGCAGCCACGAGGATCTCTTTCATGGTCACGCTGCTGGGGGGGGCTGCCTTTTGGGCAGTTACCAGGGTTTCCCAAGGTTTTACTCAAGAGTTCTGGTCATCGTTGGTTAGATCACTGCTTGTGTTATTGCCAAGGCTGCTAAGAATCCTCCCAAATCTTCTGTCTTCCCGGGGCCTTCCTAAAGGACCCATGTGAAACAGATTCAAGCCTTGTCTGCATGCACAGCCTCTCAGCTGCTCAGGCCTGACTGTGGGGAGTGACACCACCTGCAGGTGTTTCACCCTCAGAGGGAAACTGGTGCTGAGACTGAACAGCTGGGATATTTCTTTACTTTATAAAGAAAGATTTTGCCCTTCCCACATGTTCCTCTCTGCAGTTCATCTACATGATCAGGAACTGTATTAGCTGTAGGTGAACCAGTGATGGATTTAGTTTTGTAGCATAGGTAACAGCAACAAAGATCCAATGGCACAAGCTCAAGCAGCTTTGGGTACGTGCCTCAGGTCTGGTGTGCTTGTGCTTTGATTGCTCAAGCACACCTTTAGTGCACAGCCCAGGGACGAAACTGCCTGAATGCACAACCCTCTGCACCCTCCCGGCTTCTGTGGCAACACTCACACTGTGCCCTGGAACTGGGCTTTCCTGGAAGCCACTCTTTTGGCAGGATGGCAACACATCCCACTCTTTTCCTGTAACATCCAGACTGCTCGCATGAGTTGAAGGATGAGCTGCATGCTGGAGCCTCAGTAGGTGATGCTGGTGGCTCAGTCCTGTTCTCAACAGTCATTTTGGTACCAATTAATCTTGAATTTGTTATTTTAAGGTAATTCAATTTTGCAGTCGGAGCTCTGTCCAAAAGCTTCCTTAGCTCTTGAGTGAATTTTGGGTCAGGTTCCAAGCTTAGTCCCTTTTTAATGTGATCCACAAGAATTTGGTTGATTATAGCTGCCAATGAGAACATCTTATAAAATCTAATATACAGGATTTTGAGCATTATCCTTATATTAAAGGGTGATGGGCATGGGTTTGACATTTGTTCCTGTTGTTTTGCTGCTTGACACAAAGCAGTTCCTACCGTCGCCGAAGTCTTTTATGATGGGAAGTGCGTTGTTGCCCACAGAGGAATTAAAAGCTGAGTGTGATGAGACTCACGAGTGAATGAGTCTTCACATAGCAATACATGGAGCAACTTGTTGGGCTGCTGTGGAAATTAGACGTTGCTGGAAGGTGTAGGTGTGTGAGCAGAGACAGCAGTTGTCTCAATACATGTGGTTAAGAGTCCTTTTAGTATCTCAGAGGGTGGCTTCAGGCCCTTCAGCACTTTGTCTGGACTGTCTCACCAGGAGGGGGTGGGGGGAAAGCCAGGAGTGCCTGTCTTTTATAATGTTCTGTTTTTAAAGCAAAAAGTCTCTGGGGAGCATAGGGTCCTAAAAGTCCAAGGCCTGGAATTCTTCCTTTTGCTCTTTCCATTTTAAACAGGAAACATTTGCACTAAGTTATTCCAGGGGGAGAACTGTAGGTTCATTTCAAGGCAGATAATGTTTGTTCATTGCCTATGTCCATGATTTACCCCATGGGCTTAAACGAGTGCAGCAGAAAACCACATGTTTTGTTTTACTTCATGTGAAACAAGTTCCAGTGGAGTCTGGGAGCCCAGATTAAGAAAAGGAGAGCGTGCTTGTAAAATCTCTGTGTGAACAAAAAGAGAGGCATTGACGAATTGTGAACACCTGATCTGCTGTACCAGAATGATGACTTTTTTAATAAATCTATGCAAAGAATATTTAAACAGTTGTTGAGTTCAGTCCCAGAGCCCCAGAGCAGGTGTAATTGATTTATACTTTCAGCCCCTGTTTTGGGTCAAAACCCTGCCGTCTTCCTTCAGCTCTCACTCAGAGAGAAGCTTCCTCTGCAGTCAATGGGAGCTTTTGCCCAAAGCGCAAAGACATTTGTAATCAGACTGGCAAAAACTCCTAATTGAGTTGAACTTTTGGGTTTGCTCTGCTAACATGTCTGTGGGAACATTTCAAAAGTATGACAAGTTAAGCTGTAGTAGGAAAAAATATCAATGCTTCATTAGTGCAAATCATGGAATTAAGATGCAGAAAGCTACAGAAAGGGCTTCATGGCACATCCTCAGGGATGACACGTTCACATGTTGCTTTTCATGTGAGCTAGAGCTTGTCAGATCCATACTGATACAGACAAGTTACAGGGCTGTTGTAGTATCAGTCCTCCTAGATCACAGGAGGGTTTATTTGAAACCCTGTTGGCATCTTGCCCATTAAACACAGGTATTGTAGCCTGACATCCCTAGTGTTTCTTCCATGAGTTCCAGTTTTTCCAACTACGGTGTTTGGAAAGTTTTACAGCCTGACATGTTAGGAGAAAAAAATAGTGGGAAATGGCTTGGAAAGCGTGAATATTTGTGCATGTAAAGCTTATGGGATTTTCAGACTTGCAGACCCAGCTCATCTGTTTATCCTCAGGCTAGATAAGATTCAGTCAAACACGCATTGTTTAAAGGAGCTTTGTTTCCATTATGGCAAATGGATCACAGGAGGCTGACTTTGGGAGCTGAAGAGCTCCAGTGCTCCCCCATTGTAAAAGGGCTGTGATGTGCGCTGGACCCTTCTCCAGCGTCCTGGGTGTTACAGACTTTTGTAGCGTGCAGGTGGGAGGCTTGTTAGCCCTCAGAAGGTCTTTTGATTCATCTGGACCTGTCATGCTTGAGGTGACATTTCCTTTCCCAAAGTAAACATAGATTGTGAGTACAATGATGTGTCGCTTGGCTAGTAGAATGCTTTTTTATGTGCTTTATTATGTTTTTTCTCCTCAGGCGTGGACCTGCAGAGCCACTGGAATATTTAACAGGGCCACGAGTAATATACAAAGAGAGAGATCTTCCCTACTTCCAAGGAGGACAGCCTATTGTCCACCCATCTAAGGGGAACTACATCCGTGCACCGGACACAAGAGTGGCAGAATTGAGGTACCCCCAGTACTACCCAGCCCAGCCCGTTACAAACCAGCACAAAGGACCCCTCCGGCAGGACGTGCCACCTTCCCCTCCGCAGTCCCACCGAGCACCAGCTTACAGTGAAATTGTCCGACACCGTGGGACCAGCCCAGACCAGTACCAATACAGGCAGCAGGATCCCAGGCAGAAGAACCCCATGACTGCAGCTGTATAGCCATGCACTGGACTCGCCCGCACAGCCTGGGAGGAATCCTGTCAGACTTCATCCTTGTAGAGTTGTTCCCAAGCGTAGCTGCCTGTAAGAATGGCACATGAGACCTGGAGTCATTCTTACTGAGCTGGGCTCAGCGTAGGTGCTTTCTAACAGGCGAGCTAAAGCCACGTGAGGTACGATGTGTTTTGAGTACGTGAGGTACCAGACAGTTGAGTATTTTTTAATTCTTTTTAAAAATAGAAAGTGGCTGCTGGAAATGAAGCGCAACACTTAATACACCTCAGGGCTATTTACCGAATCCAGTTACACCTGCACAGTACGTAGCTGCCTGTATAAGGGCAGTGGTGTCCCCAGAGTTTACTTCAGAGTGCTGTTGTAGAGCCCCTTAAGAGGGAACACAGCAAGCAGGATGGGCCTCACACAGAGTGGGGGAATCTTGTGTAATCCAGTGTGTGATCGTGAGTTGTTGACGGGGGTCTGCTGTAGCAGCCACATTCCAGGCATGTTCAGACCAGAGGCTCTGTGCTTTGAGGATGCTGCAGTTCCAGATTTGTAATCTGGCCTCTTCCTCTTTCTGTTTGGTGGTGGCAGTGTTTATCTTGTAGCCTTCATGTTTTGCAGTTTGTGTAGCAAGGTCCTCCTCTTCTTGCACCTGCTGCATATGGAGCAAGGCAAAAAACTTAATCTTGCAGAGGCTTGCAGAGGACAGGGAGGTGCATGTCTGTAGATGTGTGTGTGTTAGTTATACGGTGTGCATTCTTTAAATGTAAACCCTGGAGATCGGATGCTCAGCTGCTGTCGAGAAGTGTCGCTCATGGGGTTTCAGTGGAGCTGGCCTATAAGGAGTGGCTGAGGAGGTGGCCACAGGCATGGCTAACTCCTATTAAGTTCCAGTATCGGCTGCTGCCTTGGCTCAGGCTTGGCAGCCCCTTCCTGGCCTGCTCTGGCCAGGGTTACAGCCAAGTGCCTGCCAGCAGTGTGCCTGGCCCTCGGGAGCCTACAGCCACGTGGAGACACCTCTGGGTGCGTTCCCCAAAGGAAGCTCAGCCTAGGGTGGCACCAGGCCCCTGCCAAGTGCCAAACTACTTGAGTTCCTGCAGCTGAGGACCATCAGGCGAGTGGGAAAAGGGGCTTTTCATGGCACGGGGTGAGGGAAAAGACAAGGAAAGCAATGAGGAGGACTTCAAGACCCTGGAGCCCAGGAGAAAAAGCATAGAATAGTTGTTTGTTGCAGTATTTGCAGCAGTGCGTAGGAAGAGAGAAGGTATGGGAGGGGAAAAGGGACCTGCAGTGCAGCAGAACTGTGGGGGGACAGGACGGTGGAACATGTGTCCAGCTGTGCCCCACGCAGCCTGAGCTTGCTCTGCAGTCAGCCAGCCTGGGAGGAGGTCAGAAATGCATGTCCCTAGCCATGCACAGGGACCTGCACCCCCCAGCCCAATAGGGCTGGGAGTGCTCGGAGGTGTATCTTAAGGGTTTTGTCATAGGGAAACCATACAGCCTTGCCACCTAGAAATACATTTTGTGAAGTTTCCAAGTGTCCTTAATTCCTCAACTTCTGCCTTTTGAGAGCGATGCTAAACCCTTTGGGCTCCTATCCTCATCATGAAGAGACTGTGACCTGGCCAAGGATTAAACAATAGGATTTCTTTGATGTCTTTTTGACACCTATGGCATGCAACAGATTAAACCACGTAGGTCCCTTCCCAGGTATTAAATATCCCCAGGAAGGTTTGTCCTGCTGGGACCGTGTCCCTTTACTAGATATCCCTGGGAAGAAAAGGGCTCATTACGTGCAGGGCAGGGTGGGACTGAGCGCTGCTGCTTTCCAGGCACCACCACCAGTAGGTAATGGCCCTGATGAGAAGCAGCCTATGTTTCTTCTGTGCTGCTAATGCTGGTGAGAGACAGGCGTAACCCTGAGGTACGGGGAGTGGTTGTAGCTGCCCAGCTGGCTGTCGCTTTAGCATTTGCATTGACACCAATCTCTACCCTCCAGCCAGGCTGGGAAGCAGGGGAGAGGAGACAGCTTTGGGGCGGTGGGGGAACATCTCCAGGATTTAGATATGGGGCCGGACTCCCTGGGGCAGGGGCAGGCGCAGCTCTCGCTCCAGTCAGGAGGAAGCATTGGTGGGAGGGAGAGAGGGAGGGAGAGGAATGCAACCGATTATGAAGCAAGTGTGTTCGATTCCTGTTCCATTTCTTTCTGCCCTCTTCCCTAGTCATGTAGGAGGGAAAAAAACCTCTGCAGAGAGGGTTGGATGTAAAGCTGGATGTCTCTTGGTACCATCCATAAATAAGGCGCATTCCCCAAGGAAATTCTGCCTGTCGTGTACGTGCTGTACACAGCCTTGTACTTCACAAAGATTTTTAGATACTGTAGGATACTCAGCCAGGACTTGGCAGGCACAGGGTAGCCACTGGTGTTATGAAGGCCCGCTGAAAGTGAAGCGAAAACAAATTAAAATACTTTCCTTTCCCTCCTTGAAATATAACCCCTGATACATTTGATCCAGCTGTAAAGAAACTAATATGTTTGCGACAGTGGCTTTATCAAGCCAGGCCACAATTAAGAACAGCTCTGAATATAAGCTACTGCCTTTATAAATCACTCTCAACTAACCCTTCAAATGGCATCACAGCACAGTGAACAGAACTTATTTGCAGTATTTCAAGAGCCAGGGCCAAATAAAATCCGGATGGAAACAGCTTCTGGGTTATTTATAGCCTTTGAAGGACCTGAGCAATTGTCTCCCCGTAACCTGAATCTCTCCTTAAGAGCTCCCCTTGACTGCATCGGCTCCGCTCGGTTGAGGCGAACAGATCAAACGAACACCTTCCGAGCTGTTAATCTTCCTCAACAGGTTATTAAATGATGCTTGTGCTGTTAGATCAGTGCAGAGCTTAAAAAAAAAAAAATTAAAAGAGTGCTACAGGTGTAATGTATGGATGCATCCTACAGGTGAGGAGCTAAGGAGGAAGAACGTTCTGACTTAGCTGGGGAAAGACCAAAAAGTATTACAGAGCATCTCATAAATCTCTGGTGCCATCGTTCTGGGAGAAAATTGCCATTTGCTGGTTTAATATCTGGTAGAGGTACGGTATTTTCAAAAGTATAATGTGTAACTACAGTATATATAGTCAGCTTCTCTGCAGTGTAAAATGTATGATTTTAGCACCATATTGTGGAAAAATATGTACCGTGCAGAATTCACGAGGTGCTATAACTGACGGTTGAAAATACACACTTGCAAAATCCAAAAGAGCCGTTAAGTAACAAGTTGTTCTTTTCCCCATATGTCCATATGTTTGGGAAAATTACGAGCCTGAAATGCTCTTGACACGTAATTGCCTCGCACTCCCTCATCCAAAATGTGCCAGTCCAGCAGTAAAGTTACTGACGTAGCGGGTGCGGAGGGAGAGCTTGGGTTTGCCGCAGGAGCAGCGTGCCATACGTGTGCGTGTGAACAGGAGTCAGGACGAGCGGCAGAGAGACCCGCTCCCACGCGGAGCTGGAAGCTTTGATTTCCTGAGCCGGTGGCGTGCAGCCTGCGTTCCTGGCTCTGGCGCAGGGCCAGCCAGGCCCAGCAGTTGAAAGATTAAGAGATAGAAAAAAAGCCTGTGGATTTTCTGAGTGACCACCCACTAGTGAGCCATGATCTTGGCCTGTGAGCAGACATTACCACTGTGATGTATTATGATGCAAAAGTTTCTAGGCACCCCTGAAATGCATAAAGAAGTACCAGTTGCCCGTTGGGGGGGGGGGGGGGAAAGCATTAAAAAAAAAAAATTAGCTCCTGCCTTGAAAAAGTGTGTGCGGCCCTGAATTCCAATTCACTCCAGCTTCCTGATCTAGAAATAGCTTCACATGCTGCCTAATTTTTTTACAGATGAATTGTGCTACCTCCTCCTCCCAGCCATCACAGATTTGTTTATCAGAGAGTCAGTGCTGTGAGAATCCTACCAACTGCTCTGCCAGGGCCGCATCCTGATGCTCTGCTCCGAGCAGGGGCTGCTTGGCACTTCCAAAAGGCCCTACACCTGGGCTCTCTGTCACAGTTGTTCTACAGAGCCTCTAAGCCGTACGTGCGCAATCAGAAGCACTATTCGCTGGCTCTACACAGAAGAGAAGGCTTTACAAAACCCTGTTCTGTTATTGTGGGGGAGAGAGAGGTGTTTGTGATCCTGACAATACCCGTGTGTTTAAGTGAAACTGATTTGAAAATGGAGCGTGATTGTTTTGGGGGAGAAATTCAACACACAATTCAAGAGGTTTTTTCTAGTACCACATCAAAGATTTTGATCTTTTGTTACATATGGCTATATAAATTTTACCTGGTTTATTTTGCATTAAAATAAAAGCTTTAAGACTGTATATGATTATGTATTTGTATGTAGAGTCATTCTCTTCTTTGTATCTAAAAAGTCAACCTCACCCCAGATGTGATTTAATATTAGAAGACCGTGTGTGTGACCAGGCTGGATCAGAGCTGATACAGTGACTTTTTTAGAAAAAACAAAACAAAGAGCCACAAGAGCTTTGTGTTGCCTTGTAGGGAAAAAAGAGAAAAAAATCAAAACAGCATTGCAGGTCTTAGCTTGTTTCCATCTTAAATCTGCATTGTCTTCAGTTGTAGAGCCGGAGTCCTGATTTCATAGTCCTGATTGAAGGGAGAAGCCCCTTGCCAACTCTGCGAATTTCAGCTCAGGCAACTGCATGTTTGTTGCTGAAGTTCCCCAGGCAGTTTCATCTCAACATGGAGCTCCCCTCTTGCTGTGGGGAACAACTGAGCTGTTCTGCAGCCGTGTAGCAGGTACCAGGTCCGACCGGCTGAGGCTGTATTTCAGAGCGATGGCTGCAGCGCTATCTCGCCAGAGATTTAGGACTCCTTGAAAGTTTTACACAGGTACTTAACTTGAGGTACGTGGGTCATTTCACTGAAGCTGATGACACTACTTTTCATACTCCAGATTATGCGTAAGCATAAATCTTCGTGAGATCAGAGCTATGGGCTGCAGCGCACACTGAGATTCAGGCAAGAATGTTATGTTAGATGAAGTAATTTTTGAAATAGCAGATATTTAAGTGAAAAGTCACTAGAACAGGCAGAGGGAAGAGGGTAGCATTTCTGAGATTAAAATTTTCCTTTATTACAAAGAAAAATACAAGAGTAAAAGAAGACAGAAGGACAGGGATGTGCAGAAGGTTAACAACACAAGATATGGCAGAAATTCCAGTAATGATTCAGTAAAAATAAATGTGTACTGCACTCCAGAACATTCTGAATGCAGATCTTGATATTTATGGCCAAGACAGTTCATGGGCAGCTCTGAGTCAATTTTAGCATGTATTCAATTATAATTTACATAGATTTTATCAGGTTATAACTTGCACTTAAAGCTAAAAACTGCACAAATAAAATGCTGATACCTTCATTTCTCCTTCTGCTGAAGTTGTACAAAGAATGGCAAAAGACAAGCGAGACGTGTATTAAAAGCCAGAAAGTGACTACAGTTTCAGAAGGCCCTCCTTCTGCCTTGGCCATGTTCTCCCGTTGTTTCCCCACAGCAACACTCACTTCCCAGAATTCTGAGGATAGCCAAAGTCCAGGATTTCATCCAGTCGCTCATAGATCAGCACAAAGTTGTTCTTTATGTTCTCTTCACTGATCTTCCCAAAGTAGGCAGTCACTCAAGTTAAGGTCTGTTTCAGTTGCATAAAGGACTATGAACCATTTGACTGTTAATAATTTTAATGAACCAGACTTACACCCTCATGAGATCTTTTACTGTGCCTAAGCAGTGAGGGATGCAGTGCCTGTCCCCATAGAGGGTCTCAGAGCTGGGTTACCCCAGGAGAAATGCGGTGCCCTGCTGCAGCGTGGCAGCAGTTGAGCACTGCCCAGATGCAGGGCACAGCGGCAGAGGCCACACTATTTGGGAAGCAAAATACCATTAGCAAGATTGGAATGGAGTTGGGCTGCACCTGCAGCATCCCATAAGATGTTCAGGGCTTTCCATTAGGCCCAGAGTCCTTCCAAGGAGGTTGTTCTGGCTCCCTGCACCTGGTGCACTTGTTCCATCAGAGAAGGTGCAGAGACACTGAGGAATGGCTTGGGAAAGCGTGGGAGCAAATGAGACTGAGAAGGGAACCTGCTTCCCAAGCATGGGATCTGCTCCGGGGGCAGCAGCTCTGCCGCTGTTCTTTTCCATGGGCTGTAAGGGAGTGTCTGATGTAGGTAGCCAGGGAGACAGGAATGCTCTGGGAATCTGGAAGGAGAGGTGAGGAGGTGAGACCAGGAAACCACAGTAAGAGGTAACTGGAGCAAAAGAAAAGGGATGAGAAATCAAAATAGGCTGCGAAGGGGAATGTGTCAGGTCTGAGCAGGAAATATGTGGCACAGAGCAGAGAGGATTATCCCCGATGTGTGAAGTTCACATGCCAAGAAGGAAGGTGGTACGTTCTGATACACTCACCGCTGTTCTGCAGTTTCCATTTTGCATCCCAGGCTTGTGACACTCCTCCGCTGAGCCCAGAGTCAGGACCTGTTTGCAGCACAAACCTACCCATGCCTGAGGGAGGAAGCAGAAGGACAATTTGAAATTGTGAGGAAACACACCAATCAGCATGGGGAGAGACAGATACCCATCATGCCCCCTCCCCTAGATCCCATCTTGCCACCCAGATCTCACTGCCTGCTCCCCACATGCCTCCCATTACGTTCCTGAGTTCCACTGGCACCGCAAAGTCCCCTTCCCTAATTGCCTCTTTCATCCCTGGTGTCTGACATTCCCACAGCCACGTTGACCTTCAAACACAAATTTTGCCTTCACTGCCGAGAAGCCTTGAGCCATCTGTGAGCATAGGTAACCAACACCACAAGTTTTACTGGCACCTGAAAGCAATACATCCTCCAGGGCCGACGTTCCTGTGCAGTGTGAGCTGGGGCTGTCTCATCATTACAGAGCGGCACAAGTTGCAGTCACTTCGCAATCAGTCACTTTGTGGGTAGAGATTGCAAGAAAGACAGAGATTTGTATCTCCACCGTCTCCTTGCTTGTCTAGAACAAGCCTTTGACATGCGCAGAAGTTGTTCTATTGCTGGTCTGGCACAAAAATCCTGAACTAGTTTCAGGGGCCAAAAAGGTGATTATAGTCTTTAAAACAGAATTAATTCTCAAACTGTTCCCAAAATATGCCTGACAAACTAACCCAAGCCAGACGAGTTGGCTGTGCTCACAGCAAAAAAGACTGCAGAGGAAACAGCCCTGCTTCGCCTTTCCAGAAGAATATCTGCATCTGAAAGAAAATAATTTATTGGGAAATATGTACAGTAGAGTAAAATTGCAAAGTAAGACATTCAATGGGGATTCTATATAAAACCGTGCCCTTTGCCTCCACCAGGTAATGAATAAAAATGATAGAAAGAAGCAATGAACATTCAATGTTTTATATTTAAAATACATTTTGTGAGGAAAACAATGTGGCATAGAAACAGGACTGAAAGGTTTTCCAAGATAATGCCAGAAGCTGCAAGATGTTAGCAGCATTGTCATATAAGTTTCAAGGTGTAGGTTTTTAATTTTCTCTTATGAATCACAGAAGCAGTTGTGAAAGCTGTCGTTAAAATTCATTACAAGAAAAGTAAACTTACATTAAAAGCTATCCTATTCTTCTCCAAATTCTTGGTACTGGTTAGGAAGCAGTGTCTGCTTCTGTGCCAAAACCTTGCCCACGCAATGTGATTTAATCTCTAGGCTCTGTTAAATTGGAGTTTTCATACAGTCCATCCTTCAATGCAGATTTAAAAAAAAAAAAGGCAGCCTAGATTTTCCTACCAGCAAGGTATGATTTTAAGAGGCTTCATATGCCATTATTTTTCTAGGAATGAAAAGAGAATAAAAATAGAGCACATATGAAGAAACTATTTTGTAAGTAAATAAAAGTACGTAAACCAGTCTGCCTTCCCTTTTCCCTTCCTCCTAGGTGTGTGTATGTATATGTGCATACATACATGCATATATACATGCATATATACATAAGTATTGCTGCTTTTGATGTAAAAGCCAGTTTATTTTTCGAGCTTATTTCTAACCATTCCCTCTCCCCAAAGGGGATTCAGTAGTTACAGTGATGTATGCGCGTGAGAAAAGTGTTAGAAATGGTGACCTCGTAGTTGGTGAGTGGATGGACGTCCAGAACAACCAGGACTCAGCCACACGTAGCAAAGTGAAGAGGAAGTTTTCAGACAGAGCAGCATTTCCACATGCTATGTGTCACTCCAATGCTGGCATCTCTGTAAGTGACAATTTGCAGTGTAAGAAAGGGACAGTGAGGCCTCAGTCCAACGTGCATTTAATGCAGTCGTGCCACATCCCTCCCATCCTCATTCCTCAACTGTAGGGATTTTCGTTGCTGTGAGAGGACAAAGGTAACTGAGCTGCTAGTGAGAAAAGAAAAATGAAACTGACTTGTTTTTTTCTTTGCTGGGCTGTTTTTAACATGGATTGTTTCCCAACTCAGTCCCCCAAACTGCTTTCATGGCACAACATAGCAGATAGAGCAGTGATGGGAACAAGGCTGGGGGGTGAGGATGGGTTGGAGAGTGGTTAGGCTGCCGTTGCTACAAAACAGAAAAGGAAAAGAAAAGTAAGAACGCTAAATCACAGCCAAAGCACAATGTATTTAGGGGCTTGGATTAGAAAAGCCAAGCACCATCTTTTGCAACGGTTACATTCCTCTGCATGTTTACTTCTGGCCAAGTTTCTTGAGAGCAAAGGCAGCATTCACCAAGTTTGAATTCCTGAGGCTCCTGCCTGTGGATTTTCTTCGGTGTTTAGGGGAAATGGTGAGGCTTCACTTAGGCTGTGGCTTTTCCTGGGATGAGTTATGTGTGGAGGCACCAGAGAGCCCAGGGATCCTTCTCCCCCTTGCAGACCAAGGGTAACACAGATGTCACCTCAATGGCTGAGGGACATGGGATGCCAGGGGAGACAATATAGTCGTGGGTCCAGCTGTGTGGGGCATGCAGGCTACCTCAGCTCAGCATGGGTGCTGCCCACAGACCCCTGTGT
Organism: Gallinula chloropus; assembly: GCF_964237585.1. NCBI lineage: Eukaryota > Metazoa > Chordata > Aves > Gruiformes > Rallidae > Gallinula > Gallinula chloropus. The sequence goes on along the minus strand of NC_140090.1, from coordinate 31,633,166 downwards.
GAGGGGTACAGGGGACAGCGAGGTGCTGACCAGAGCACAAGGTCCCCAAGCATAGCTGGGGTGGTCACTGTCAGGGCAGGAGCCCTATCCTGGTGGTCTTTCTGTAGGACCTTTTTGTGGCAGGAGCTGGTTCAGGGGTGCCAGGAAATCAATCTGCACTGTGGCTTGTATCAGTCATGGGTTTGGCCAGCAGCAGTGACATCTTGCCAGTGCTCCCTGGGCCCCAAGGTGAGAGAGGAGCCAGTCTGCCAGCTGAGCTTGAGGTCTCCCCAGCCCTGCAGACTCTGGGAGAACCATGGGAGCCTTCAGCCTGGCACGGGCGGTGTTTGGGGCAGTGTTTCAAGGAGAGCAGCTTTTATTTTGGCTGTTTGGTTACGTGTCTCCTCTTGGATGTTTACATGGAAAAAGAGGCACCACTTTGCAAGCAGCCTCACTGAAAAAGGGCCTGAGTACCAGGCCCACAGGGCAGCTCTTGAGGCCCTCTGCTTCAGGGAACCCTTTATGTACCCAGGATGTTCAGATTTATCCTCTAGCTGCCAAGTAACCTGTCTGCTTTAATTTGCTAAACCTTTCTTATTTTTAAGCAATCCTTGTCCTTCTCCCCACTCCTCCTGTAGGCAGAGCTTGGGCTTACAAGCCTCACTGTGAAAACAAAATAGGGCCCAACAGGCACGAAGCGCAGGCAGGCAGGCATGTTCCATGCGTCATGGTGCAAGGCAGGCAGGCCTCAGATGCCGTGACTCAGCTGCAGGCGACCAAACGTGCAGTCTCCTGCCACAGCCATGATGATCTGCGTGCAGGGGAGAGTGGTGGGGCTGCCTGGGCACTTTGGGCCAGCCCTGGCTGATGATTAATTGGGGTGTGGGCTCGGTTTACTTTTCCCCCCTGCTGTGAGCCTTATCAAGCTAAGATGTTTTAAGTTGTCCTTATCCTGAGGTTAATAAATGCTTCGCTGTGGGAGTGTAAACACAGGAAAAGAACTGGACAAAAAAAAACCCCCAAAACACCCAAAAACTTCATGCTGGTGCTGTGCAGTCAGGACATTTCTTTTCCTAACAGGATATGGGATCAGAGGGAAAAAAATGCACATTATATAACGTGTATCCAGGGGGCAGGGGGTCAGTAGACAAATTAAGCACGTTGTTGGCTGAGCTGGAGACCCGGTGAAAGGAGATGGTTGAACGGTAGATCCCTGCAGCGGTGTGTCCCTTGAGCTGGGGCTGCAGGCGGTTGAGGAGGCACCGCAGGGCCTGGCTGTGAGTCATGGCTGGGGGTGGGTTAGCACCCATGGGCTCATGGGCCACAAAGGGGCAAGCAGTAGTAGAGGCAGCTGATCAGGTGAGGGTCCCAGACAGAGCTGCTGCCCCACAGGCACGGGGCCAGCCTGCCTCACTGCTGGCTCCATGGCAGCAGGTGAGATGGCTACAAGTAGGCACAGCTCCTGATGAGGTTACCTCAATCTTAGGGGGAAAACCAAGTGGGATGGGCTGGCATATCATGTCCCATGGCTGCTGTGGCTGGACAAGGAGGGCCTCGTGCTCCTCTGCTTCTGTTGACATGGGGGAAGCACCATGATGTGGCCATCCTCTCCCTTGATTCGGTGTCCAAATGACACAGCGTCTTCCCCAAATGCACACCTCCTCTTGGGACATGGCACATTTTGTCCCCTGACAAAGGTTGGTCACCTTGAGAGAAACCCTGATGTGGGTGCGTTTTCACCCCTGTAAGCCAAGGTCCCCTCTGTGCAGGCACAATGTTCATGGGACCAGCCCCTGCACACGTGGCTGACTGCCCCTCGCAACCCTCCCCTGACCACACCAGAGGAGAGCTGGGATCCAGGCCACTGCCTGCTGCATACAAAGCCAGGAAGCTGTTGCAGTCAGGGATTTCAGGGGAGGGCATGATTTCCACAACAATAAGCGCATCTGATTAGTTGATTAGAGGGAAGGCAAGGTCCCCAAGAGGAGGGCCTCACACACAAAGGGGGAATAACTCATGGCCCCAATAGCTTGACAGGGCAGGAGGATGAGGGCAACATCCTATTGAGACTTTGATCAGCCAGGGTCAAGCACGCAGGCTGCTAACATGGCTGAAAAACAACTAGGAGAAGGAGCTGCAGTGTCATGCCTGGTCCCCTCCCAGCCCTCCACTGCTCTTTTCAGCAGCCCTTCACTCCTATCTGGGGAGCGAGATACGGAGTCACGCCAGGCAGGTCCCCATACGCTGAGAGCCCTATAGTGCCGGGGATCACAGTGCATCCCTCTACTCCTTCCACTTTCTCATCTACATCTTCTGTGACAAGCTGGGGAAAGAGGCTTCTTGTATGTCCCCTCAACACCCCTCCTGCCACAAGAGGAGGTGGAGCACAAGTGGAGACACCTTGGAGAGCTGACAGCAGCAGCAGGGAGGCAGGGGAGGGATAGCAGGGCAGAGGGGATTGTTTAGCAGTTCCACCTCTCTTGGGCACTTGCATAGTCTGGTCATAGTAATGGGATTTTGGGGTTTTCCTGTACCCCATTGGGTCGAGCAATGAGAGACGCCCACACACACCCTTCACCTCTGCAATGAGAGGCACTATGGACTTGGTTTCATGTCGGGGGATGGTTCTCCTTGGTGGTGCAAGATACTGTGATTAATTGATGGTCTCCTGGGTGGAGGCCGGATAAAGCATTTAGCATAGCTGTCTCAGAGCTGTTCTGTGCCTGCTGTGACAGGCAGCCCTAATGCTTTGGCACCCCAATAGCTTGACCTATGTGAGGCCTTCCTGCAGAGAGGCCCAGGGTACACAGGCACCATGGGTGTATAGAAAGGGCTTGGAGATCTGAGCTGCACCTTTACTTTCCCTTGGACTGAGCTATAGTACGTGTAAAAGTAATTTGTATTTGGCCCACGGAATCACAGCACTTGGAAGTGAGAGCAAGAAACAGATGACTTGGCACTTGGAGAATGGAGCTCTCCAAGATCTTTACAAACACAAGACAATTAACCCTTTCTCTTGTCTCCTGGCCTGCGTGGAGGGGAGCACTGGCTCCACACAGTAATCATTGGCATGCCAGAAAGGATAAGGAAAAAAAAAAAAAAAAAAAAAAGGCAGCTGCTATTTGAAATAAAGGTCTCTGCCCAGAGTTATATGGGATAGATGCAGTCTGCAGATCAGTGTGTGGGCAAGGCCTGAGATTTTGATCCCAGGTTACGTTTAAGAGTTTATCTAATACAGGGGGTGGGGAGGGCATGGAAAATCTGCTTCTCCCTTGGATTTGTGTGTGCTCTGTGTGGATTTCTGTGTGGACAAAGAGTGGAATAGGCTGGGGCAGTGGAAGTTTGTGTTGTGCATTCTTCATGGCCTCTCTCGCTCCCCAAGCTTTTTCCAAGATGTCTGAGCAGCCAAGGCCACAAGGAAAGGTTTGCCACAGTCTGTCGTCTCACACCCTCTGTAAATCATCCCAATATCATCTGTCTCAGATCTCCTAGGAATCTGGGCAACCTTGGCAGACAGGGAGGGTGATGCACTGGGAAATCCAGCAGAAGAGTTTTGGGGAATATGAAACCACAAGATATGACTCTTGCCTGATCTGCCTTGAGATGTTAGGGCTCCACCTAAGTGTGCAACTAGAAAGCAGCCCTGTGAATGGGCACTGTTTCAAAGGGATTGACTTACCTGTGGCCTGGGTACAGTTCCCCTTGAAACGTCAACCTGGGATATGTATGTCACTAAGAGGCAAACAATGCCATCTGCAGCCTGCCCCTTTGAGATGTCGTCTCTGTTTATAGAAAAGAAGGGGGTGGGGAGCATCTGTTAAAATGTACTACTTCCCAACATCATCTATGAGGAGTCATGTTTTAGCAAGACTAGTCAGCCAAAACTGTCCAGTGACACAATGGTCAGTGTTCCTTAGGTTCTTCCTCACAATGGCTCCTGCAGAGAGGCAGGGATGCTAAAAATACTGTTTCTGTCCCAAAATAGCTTGTCTTAATTTGAGGGTGTGCATATATAGCTAATATTTCACGTGGCTGGTGCCCTGCAACCTGTGCATCTCTGGGGAAGCACACTTCTCTGGAGACCTTCAGGGAGAGTAGAGGAGTGAAGCCAGAGCTCAAGGAACAGAAAATTTTGTGGACCAAAAAAGAGATGTTTGTGTCACCTTCCTGTAACTACAGGCTCTGAGGCTATTACCAGCAGACTCAATAGGTTCAGCTTAAGCTAATGAAAAAACCCAGGGAAGAAAGAGGCCCTCCCCAACCTGCACCCACATCCTTATTTACCTTGGGCAAAAAGCAAAATAAAACATGCCTCGATACGAATTCTTCACCAGAAGCAGTATTTTATACCCACTCACAGAGGGTAAGTGACTGCACGTGGTATACAGCAGTGGGAATTCAGGCATGTAATGTAATAACAAGAAAGGTTTTTTTAGATTTGTCTCAGGAACCCTGCTAGCTCAGACATTGTAAAAAAAGAATCCCAAACCTTCGTGTCCACCTATGTCTTAAAAAGAGTGAAATACGTCCCCACTTTGAGCATAGTTCTTTGAAAAATTGCTCCAGGAAACATGGGCAAACAGCACCTCACATCTGAACTTCACATTACCGTCTCTTGGCCGTTTACTAGTGCAATTGAATGCCACAAAGCAATGGCTTAAACAGCTTCTTTGCTTAGTAAACTCTTCACTAGACATTTGCATGAGATGTGGCAGCACCAGGACCAAGGCTGGATCAGGGCTTCCAAGCAAAATGCCAAGGCAAGTAGAAAGGAAAAGTCGTCTAGTGCTGCATGTGGGGGTAAAACAGCAACGCAACAGCAGACCAGGACAGGGCATGAAAAATAAAGCATGTGCTTAGAGCTGACAGCCACAGTGTAATGTGACCCCAGTCACACTGGTATATGATTAGCAAACCCAAAGGGATTGGGAAACGGCGCTGCTCTTTGGAGAAAGAGATCTTTCATATCCCCTGTAGTGAAGCCCTGAGCTTTGTGTTATCTGCGAGATGGTATCTCAACGCTGTAGCAGAACAGGCAGTTCTAGCAGAGCGCCTTGGTCCCTGCCTGTCCCTCTGCTCAGGGCTTTCCCCCGGGGTGCTGGCCGAAGAAGTGGTTTGTGGCAGTCCCAAAGGGAGTCTGTGCAGACTCCGTGGTTTGTGAGCCTCCCGTGTGCCCTCTGCATGCAGGGCTGTGGCTGTCACGCCACAGACAGGGAAAGCTTGCAAATTTGTGTGCAGTGCTTTTAAGCTGTTATTGAAAGATGGCCCAGGGGGGGCTTGAGGAGGAGACCAGCTTTGTGTGCTGCAGTGGGAGTCAGAGGCTCAAGCTACTGGTGCTGTGCTTGCTCTGTCTCTGTGGGATCTAACAGAAGGACAACAAGCAAGCCCTCTTATTCTGTACCTCCTCCTCCTCCCAAGGCTGCAGTGGCTGGATTCAGCTCTGAAGAGGCGCTGAGCACAGCCAGCCATCATGAGAGAATCCTTTTAGGGGATAAAATTAGAGGCTCCAGCTTTCCTCTTCCTCTTCCGCACCCCTCTCTGCACTGTACCGCACATTTATGATACTTTATTTAATTGGGCTCAGTTTTACTCCTGAAATGTGCCTCCTTCCCTCTGTCCTGCTGTTTCATTTCCCTCAGAGTGAGGTAAGTAAGCAAACAATGGTACTCAAAACCCTGTGTGTGTGTGTTCCGAAGCCTGGAGTGCCAGGAAGCAACTGGTGTGTCTGATTTTCCAGTGAAAGTCCAGGTGCAATCTCGGCAGCGAGGCTACTGTCTGCCTTTCAAGCAGATGTCTTCATCTAAAGCTCCCACGGCCACCCCACTCCTTTTGTGCATCAGTGCAGGGAGGACGGGAGCAGGAGACAATATAAATTAATATCCATTGGAATGACAGCAGCTGGTGCCTTGCATTGCTGCGAACACGTGTCTCAGAAGTAGAGTGATTAGTCGTAAAACTGTAGAGCTGAATGTTTATGCTTGATCAATTACAGGAAAACAATAGATGGGTTTTGGTTTTTTTTTTCCAAGAGGGAGGAGTGAGCGGAGGGAGGCTTCCGCCATGAGATGGTTTTCTTCTCTTTTTTTTTTTTCTGGTAATGATAGCTGCAAGGAACATGGGGCCTGGTCACCAAAGGGACAGGCAGGCAGCGGCTCTGGGAACCCACTGGTTGCTGGCTCTTGGCAGCGCTTTTGAAAAACAAATTCTGTGTGGGGCTTAGACTGCAAACTTTGTAATGTGTGAGAGGGGTGGACTCAGCTGCCCAAAGCATGTGGGCATGAACTAGGCAGAGCTTCCTAGTGAGCGAGCGTGCATGTGGTATGCATGGAGGCCTTCAGCTGTAAGGTCGTGTTGGTTTGTTCCATTACCTAGCCCCTCTCCCACTCCCCCTGTTAAGCAGAAGCAGTCCTGTCAAAGGAGCATCCCACTGTGGCCAAAGTGTGTGCCTACGGCTTCAGGTCCAATTCCTTAGCAGCTCCAATTGCAAACACAGCCTCTGTCCCTCCCCACATCTGCCAAAAAAAAAAAAAAAAGAGAAATTGAGTTACATTTTGCAATAATTCTAATGGAAATGCTAATGGGATGAACAGCGATACGAAGCCAGTGAATGACCCAGCAGTTTCATCTGTGCTGGCAGCGGATGACCATCTAAACCATGTTCGGGTAATTCTTCCTCTCATTAGCAGCACAATAACTCATACGCACAAATCCATAGGCATTTGCTATAATTTTTTAACATGGCTGGAAATAGAAGTAAGTGCATGCAGTATGCAAGCATTACAGCATGTGTTGGCTGTAAATCTGTCTGGAAGTGGCCTGATCCTGTTCCTGGTTAAACCAGTGGGAATTTTGCCATTGACTTCAATGGAAGCAGGATGGGATTTTTTGGACTTATTTTAAAGTGGGTCTTTGTTTCTTTGGAACAAAGCTTTCAGATTCACAGCTACATTTCAATACTTGGCTTGAACTCTGGTCGATTCACCTTTCATGTGTTTAACAGATGGGGCTTCTTTGCTCCTTACCTTCTGTTTGGCATCAGCACTGTAACCCGTCTCTTCTGAGTGATGGCCACCCGGGACCTGACACACTCAGGACCCGAGAGAAGGAGGGAGCTCACATTGTCTTCCCCAGACACCTTCGTTCCAAACATGTTAGAGCACTCTGAAGAGAAAGCCACTGCCTCCATATTTTACCAGCAGGTGGAAGGCCAAAATATTTCTTAGGCCACAGAGGAGAGAGGTGAGTGTTGTTGAGGAGCAGGGGGCTTCTGCTCTGCCTGGAATGAGCCCACTAACTCTGTGTTGTGTCATGTAGAATGGAAATACCAGTAATCATCATGGCTTTCCTAAAATACCTGTAGCCCCTTGGGATAGCACTGTGTTGCAAATACTAGGACATGCATATACACTTTGAGCTTAACTGTGTAAGAAGAGGCATATCTATGGTATATGACCATGTGTTTCTCTGCTGCTGCCACAGTAACTGTTAAAATGTTTTCATCAGAAATACAGATTTCCTGCAAGGTTTGTAGAAACAGCTGGAGAGGTAGGACAGAGACCACATTAGTGCCATCTTGACAGGAAAAACCTGAGCTCAGCTTTTATTATACACCCATGGATCCAACCACATGTTAAGCACCTCTAGGAAAGCAGCTTTCATTTGTCCCATTGCTTACAGAGCTAATTGCTTCATTGATATTCATTTTCTGTGGCCACAGTATGACGAATACAGCTTTTTTTTTTTTTCCCTTCTTCAAAGAGCATGCTGTCACACTGCTCCTTTCTAGCATTGTGCCTGCTCCCACCTGGCTTTCTTGCTGAGCACTTCTGGCTCCCCCTTCCCAGCTCTGTCGCTGCCCTGCTCCCCACAAAGAGAGCCCCAGGCTACTCTACCAATTGTCTTCTCACTTCCTAGAGAGACATCTCTTCTCCTTTGTGCTCGGCTAGCAAAGTGTCATCTAAGACCCCTCTCTTATTACTCACCCAGGGTACACCCTCTCAGCTGTTGATGCTTTACAGCTTGTCCCTCCACACACACACAACCCCATCCAAAATTTCCACCACAACAAAAAAACTCAGGAATGTGGCAATTAATATGTATTATTTTGATAGGAGGCTTAAAAACAAAAAGCTTTTGCAACAACTTCCCAGTCAGAACCACAGAGACTATTGTGAGGCAGAAAAACCTAAGAAACAGCAGCTGTAAAATATATTTAAAAGCCTTTATTCTTTTCTATCACAATGTGGCAAAAGAGACTAAATACAGCTTTCCATTTGTTTAACTAAAAGCTGCCATTCCTCAGTCTCTTTGATGATAATGATACCCACAGTTACAATCAAACTCCAGCACACACATGGAAAACTTTGAGCTCTCTACCAACTTTGCACAATGTATTATTAATAGCAAGATTGGTGAACCCAAATGCTCCGAGGTGCTGAGAGCAAGGGAAAGCCCAACTGTGCTGGGCTCATGGTTGACGCTGATAAATGTAGCACACCATGGGGGAAAAAGAAAAACCCACAACTGGGGGTTGTTTGTATTACAGTAGCCACTGGACCCACCATGCTACGCATGAGGAGAGACCATTAAGGAGTTCAAAACTGAGAAGTCAGACCAGGGGTGGGAAAAAAAAGGTATTGGCAGTCTCATTTTGCTAACATAGAAACAAAACACGGGATGGCAAAGGTCCAGCGCTGCCCACAGGCTCACACTGCATTGGGTCCTGGGTCACTTGTCTGGCTCGGGAAGACCAAATGACTGGTTCTCCTCATCTGCAGCTGTATGGCCACAAAACCACCCCTTATTTCAGAGAGCCTGATAGTTGTTATTCTAGCACATCTCTTCACTTGAGCGAATTCTCAGTGCTGAGCCCTAAGTTTGAACTTCTGCGAAGCACAGCCTAAATTTGTGGAGGGGCCACACATTCCCAATGTCCTGTGAAAGCAGCTGAGCACAAGAGTGAAAATGCTGCCCTGCAACACGAGCTGTCCAGAAAATGGGCAGCTTCCTGACTGTTGCTCTGCAGGCCCCAGTTCCTTGGAGGACCATCCAGTGTGGTTATTTGGGGCATGGGCCTCAGTGCCATTGAAGCAGCCTTAGCACCATTGATTTCCATGCGAAGGTACACTGAAAAATCGATGGGGTCTGTGTGCAGGATCCTGGGGAGAGAGGGAAGACACCTCTTGGGAAAAAGAGCTCCTCTGCAATGATGAGGAAGCAGTCCCATCCCCACAGAGAAAAGGTGATGACTGTTACTCACAACCTTCACAGAAAGGGAAAGGAAGCAGGGGAGAGCTCCTCTGAGATTGTGGATTTCTTGTCTAGAAAGCGGTGTAAATGCTAGGTCTGTCTTGAGATGTGTGTGTATGTCAAAGGGAGGATTACAAAGACAATCTTCAGCCTGATACATCCGGCAGAGCTGTCTCCAGCAAGATCGTAGCACCACTATGAAATATTTCAGAAGGTAAGCATGTACATAAGTACTGTGCCAAACATGCTTTGAAATGTTCTCAAAACATGGGAGTGTTTGGCTGTGTTGAAAACGCAGCTCAGCATTGCTTCCAGCTATCAGCTGGGATCCTCTAGATCTGTTCCATTTCCTGTCCTCATCTGTCTTTTATTAGCAGAATATACACGGCTTTGTTAGGAGATTGCTTTTTGGGGTCACTGACACACACTTGGTGATGTCAGGTGAAAAGCAGTGGCTCCCTGAGGAACCACTGACTTTCTGGGACACCCTTACCTAAGTGTTCCCTGTTAAAAGCCTGTCTCCATGCAGCTGGGTATCCAGCAGCATCAGAAGAAAGTTCCTACCTCTGATACTGCACAGGCGTAGTCAAATGGCAATCTCTCCCTCAACAGTTTACAACTTAACTAAATGCAAAAGTAATCCACAGGCTTGTCATCCGTGTTGTATCTGGCTCTTGGTTTTCGTCTGCTTTGTCTCTTCAGATTGTAAACTGTTTGAGGCAAGAACTGTCTTTGACTCTATGTTTAGACAGCAGAGAGGTCCCAGTCCTTGCAGAGCCAGGTACCGTAATACAAATAAGGCACAATAATTTATTTTAAAATGAACATCAAAGAAAATAAAAGATTAAAAGGGAAAGAAAACCTCTCACAGCTCCAGGTGCCCCCCATGACAGTGCTCCAGAAGAATGTGCTATCTGCTGGAGGGAGTGTCTAACCCCAGTCACTGGGAGGGCTGTGCGACGTACCGCCACGGGAGCCAACACCGGAATGTGCCTGGGCATGGAGGAAGAGGGGAGAGGTCAAAAGCTAAAGCGTGATAAGCAAAAGAGAGACCCCTTTAAAATATGCACGTGCATTTTCTTGCCAGGGTCTATCAAGCCAAGAGCCCAAGCATGGTAATGGCATTTTGTTTATAAGGAAAGTGAAATCGCTTCTGGCCTAAGAATTTGTTTGCCAAGTGTTAGGCGAGGGGAGGTATAAATGACTTGCTGGTTTAAGGCTTTGTGTATTTTTACAGAGGTGGTTGAATAAGATCGCTGGTGTGTCCCTTTATAACACTGAGCACACGGCCCTGTACGTACTTAAGAGCATGACACACAGTGGAAGCCAGACTGGCGGAAATCAGTGGCAGCACTTAAAGACGTCACGCTGGTTTCGCGGGGCTCAGCCACTTGGGTCACATCCAGACATGGGTGAAGTTGATGGATGAACTCCCATCAGCTTCAGCAGACTTTAAATGAGGCCCTTGGTTTGTGACCATAACTGGGTAGGGGTCCACAGATGTGCCTCTTTAATTCAGTCTGGAAAAGCTGTTGTTGACTCAACCTGGAGTGTGGTCCTACTAGAGCTTCTCCAGTGTGAAGATGGATGCTGCTCTGTGGGTGGGACCTAGAGAGACCTACGGTGGGTCATTTTGGGTGCTTTTAGCAGATGAATGAGCAGAACTTGGGTCACCTCACACTAGCAAGAGGTTACTTGATTTTTCAGGAATCTTAACTGCACCCCACAGTTACAGTAGGGTTAGAAACTCAAGCCAAATTCAAAGCCCACAGTAGCAACTCCAACAGAATTTCTAGGCTCTGTTGGAGAGACAGACAGCCTTTGCAGCAACATGGTATCCTCTTTGCAGGTGAGGAGCAGCTCTGGGGGCTCCCTGCCTTCCTCACAAGCTGGGTACAGCACCAGTGGCTGCATTGGAGAAGGAGGATACCTAAGCAGGAACCAATCAGGTTGTTAACAGAGATGGGGTCAGGAGGGACGGCTCCCCACAGGCTTGGGGGTTTGCTTCAGTGGCTTCTGCTGCCATTAGCAAAGAGCCAGGCCTGCTGGTGAGTAACAGTGGTTCAGGATCTGCCCTCTCCAGCCTGGGTCACTGTGTGACCCCCCTCCTATCCTCCATTCCCCTTCCAGGTCCATTCACTGTTCCAAACAACAGCATGCAATCATCTTGTGGGGTTATTTCTGCCTAATGTACCCACCCAGTGGGATTTCAGTGAACATTAAAGCAGTAGATGGAGCCTTTAATGAAGTTAACCTGCTGAAACCAGGAGAGCGTTTGGTTGAAGTACACCTGAAAGCCCTGGATTACACAGCAGCTGCTTCAAAAGAAACCCATTGCCTCCTTTCATACTGCTGCCATATTGAGAAATAATACAGCACCTTTATATTCAGCCTAATTTAGTCAGCCTGCTGAAGTCTGAAAGCTTTTTTTTTATTAACTCTGAAGATGCAGGGGCTTTCCTCCGCCCAGGCGGCACCGTCGGCTCCCCTGCACCAGCTGCTGCTCGGAGCAGGCCCCCAGCAGCATGTCTGCGCCCCTCCCGTGGCTGAGCACCTCCCAGGCCGCCAGGAATTGCTCTTCCTCTCTCAGCTAATCTGATGATGGATTTTAACTCTGTTAATTTGCTTCCTCTGTTCTCTTCACTGTTTTCTGCTGTTTATTCATTTTCCCCATCCCCTTGTTCTGTCTCTTTGTTTCTTTCGCCACCTCCCTTCTCTGCTCTGTTACCCTTTCTTCCTGGGTTTGATTTTTTGGGGGTTGGTGGGGGGTTTTTTTGCCTCCCTTCTTTTAATTTCTGCTTTCCAGGCTGCCTCAGCACTCCCCTCGCTTCCCTTGCAGTGGTGTTGCTCCGCCAGCTCCTGGCACATCAGCAGGGTGATACTGGCCCAGGGCCCACAGCAGCCGCCCGAGCTTCAGGCCACACTGCGGCCAGGCAGTGTGATCGCTGGCGTAGCCCCTGCACGCCAGCAACGCGCTTCCTGTAAGGAATGTCTGTGAGCAGGAGAGTGGGGGGAGAAAGCAGCTCCCAGCCACCCTGCTGTTGGGCCGGCAGCTTGGAAAAGTGTGGAGGGGTCGTGTTTAGGAGGAGGCAAGCACTAATGGGGTGGGCAGGAGTTTGGGGTGGGAAGGGGGGGTGAGCACTGACCTGCCACAGCACCCGCTGAGCCAAAGGGGCTGCCTCCGGGCTCACCCGGCAGCCGCTGCTTTCAGCCACAGATTCACAGCCATGGAACTCTCCGTGCAAAATTAACTGGGCAGCTTGCTAATTAAGCCACCTCTACAGTGGAAGTTTATGGACTTGAATGCAATGTGCCAAACCGCTTTCTCCAAGTTGGGGTATTGGCCTGCTCTTTGAATATGATGAATTCCCGAGCAAATAGTCTGGCTGAAGACTAGGGCTAATGGGATGTTAAGGTAATTATTGCCTATTTGTGGCTATAAAATGAGATCTCGTAATCATGCACCTGATAGACTAATAAAAACATTTTATATGATGCACTTAGAGCTTTTTAGCTGAGGATCTCAAAGAACTTCTGGAGGAGAACTGCAGTGAGAAGTCTGCACTCTGCGAGGAGTCAGAGAGACAACCCACACCATCTGCCCCCATGCCCACACTCCCGCTCCTTGGGTACCCAGCCAAAAATGTTTGAGTCCCTGCTCTCCTGCTGACAGACAATACTTAGGGTTTTATCTAGGCTGGGTATCATTTTTCCCCACACTCATTCCTAGCCCTGTTTCAGTTCTGCTGTTTTGTTTTCTCTGGAAGGCTGTCAAGTTCTGTGTTGGAAATAGTGTGTTTTGACATAAAACTGGAGGAGAGACCCTGTTTGTCCAGCTACTCTGGAGCCCAGAGAAGGTTACAGGAATACACGAGGCCTTGGTTTTAATTTTATTTTCTTTTAAGTCAGGACTGAGACTCTAAGGACAAGCTGGGGGGGGGAGGGGGTTCCTGCTTTACAGACACCTCCTGATGATCAGTTCATCGGGTGAGACAGACTCCTTTAGAAAGAGGAAGATGTGATTGAAAATAAATGAGGCTGTATGATCAGTGTTGAAAAGGAGCTGCAATTAGAGGGAAGAGCAGAGCTGAAGAATGCCAGGGAAAACCCTAGGTACACTGGCCCTCAGGTCGGCAGCAGGGAACTAGGCAGTATTTGAGGAGGTGAAGGCTTTCTGCTGGAGGGAAGGAGAGGGGTAGAGGAGATTTCACTGCATCTTAGCTTTGACTAATGCTTGGGCTGCAAAATTCCTTCACCCAGATTTAATGCAGATGATACATTAAATACTACAGTACCATTAAATTACATATTGTGTCTTTTCCAGTGAGGTTTTGTGGATGTTTCTCACATACGGATACGGAAAAATGCTGCAGCCCCTGATGGGTTTGGCGAGTGCTTACTCTTGGGTTTTGAATGCTCACAGGAGGACTGAAAGAGAGCAGAGCCCTGAGCCCTCTGGCAGAAGCAGGATTTCCCCAGCACAAAGAGCTGATGAGGTCCAGCCTTGCTTGGGGCATGGAGGAGTGCCCACAGCAGCAGCAGCTGCCCTTGGAAACCGGCAGAGGTAAGTTCAAGGTGCATAGCATCACCTCGTGCTCAGTTCCCTCAAACCTGAGAGACAATCTGAGTCTTAAGTGTTCCCAAAAGAAGTACTTTTGACTCTTTTGTGCCCAAGCTGGACTAGCAGGTGTCACCAGCTTGGCTGTCATCCGTCCTGAACACCTGCAGCGATAGAAACTACAGTAGTGCTGCCTGGTGTTTCAGTTGTGCCTTTACTTTCCCAACAGCAGCATGTTGTGGAGAGGAGACTTGAGATCTGACAGTAACCACAGGGCTGGATTTGTGCAGAGCTATTGAAAAGCAGCTGAGAGAAACCTCTGTGGAGCAGCAGGTAACTTCATTTGCCATCACCATTTTGTTTCCTAGGGTTATCTTCTCTTCACTCAGCCACAGATCAGAGCTGTTACCAGTTCAAGGTCGTGTTTGCACTCTTCTATTGACCTTAACCAGGGGAAACTCAGACTGAATATAATGGGAAGAAAATCACCCCTGTGCTGTATGGTGTGTGACATGGGGCCATCTCTGGCTGGGGTTTGGTAACCTCTTCCTTTCCCATGCACGTCTCAAGAGGAATGATTCATGCTGTGGGTTTTTATTGCACTCCAATATCTGAGTTAAGTCTTGCGAGGGCTATTTATACACACAAAAAAATCACACTCTGCTAGCTCGATAGTACTCTAACTATGAGCAAGTAGTAAATAATAGTTGCATAATTCCGCATCAAAATAGAATAAATAAGGCAGCAGAGTCGTTGCCACTGGCTTTGTATTGACTTCAGCAGGCGTTGGAGCACATTTGTGCCACAGAAGATGCAAAATCAGGTATCAAAACACCCAGAAGGAAGAGGAATGCTGCAGCCCTCAGGGTAACGGCTGAAATATCAGACGGGTCTGTCAGGCCAAATCTGTTGCTGTCAATGAACTTCCACTGGCCTCAGAGTAACTTGGTGCGTTCTGGTTGTGTGAATGTGCTCAAACAGGTTGGCATCGTGATTTCATTGACGTGAGCTGGTGATGCTACCCGTAGCTGATAGACAGCAGAGTACAAAATAATTAGTCTCATCACCCTAAACGAATACCAGTGAAACATTTGTACTTTCCCTCTCACCCACACAGTGATGTATCTCACTTCTGCCACATGCCAGTATCTCTTCACTAATTACCAGCTTAAAAAAAACCTGAGGTAACGTAGTTCTAATCCTTTTGTCTGCTGTGAATTTGGAAGTTGGAATCTATAGTCTAGATTTCAACAACATAAGGAATTTGGTTTTAAGTAGCTTTTCAGCGTGGGGGTTTTGAGCACGTTTCAATTGTGTGCTTTGAAATGTCACCTCTCAAACTGGATGGAGGTGTGAGTTAGCCCCGGTTTGCCAGGTACTGGTTTTTACCGGTCACGGTGGGTAGTGAGTAGATTGGCAGCTCCGATCCAGGCAAGGACTCCTCGCATTCTCGGGGCGAAGGAGAACAAACTTTTGGAGCACTCTGGAAGTGCCCGTGGTCGCTGCTCTCAGCTTATGGTTTTAAAGCGCAGCTCAGAGAAATCTGGTTGGGAGCGTGGAAGCATGACCGCGGTGCGGTGCCGGGGAGGTATCGCATGCGTCCCTGGTACCAGCTTTGATTTACACCGCAACATGGGTGTCAGAAGCGAGGGAGCGGGCGCTCCCCCCTCTCCGCTCCGTCACGGCGGCTCTGGCCGAGGCACGGCGCTTCTGGGGCTGGGCCGGCAGCGGCGGAAGCCCACGAGCAGGGACAATCCTTGTCCTGATGCTCCCCCATCTGACAAGCTCTGGGTGTCTCCGTTCGCGCAGCCCTGCTCCTTTGCAATTATTTCAGTTGCGTTTCGCGATTCCTGCCCGCGCTGCGAGGCCGTGAGCGCCCGGGGAAGGGGCGGACCGGCAGCCGCGGCACGGCGGCGCGGCCGGGGATGCGCCCGGCCCCGCGCACCGCGCGCTGCCCCCCTTTTCCCCGGCGCGGCGGGACCCTCCGCGCTTCCCCGCGGCTGCGGGCGGGGCGGGGCGGGGCGCGGGGTGGGGGGCGCCCCGGCGGGGCGGGGCCCGGGCGGGCGGAGGGGGGGGCGCGGGGGGCGGCGCCGCCGCTCGGCGCTGACAGCCACATGCCGCCCTGCCTGAAAAGGCTGCGAGGTGCCGGCGGGGAGGGAGAGGAGGCGCAGACGGCGCCCCAGCCCACAACGCCGCCGCCGCGCCCCGGGGGATGCCGAGGCGCCGGCCCCGCGGGTCGCCCTAAGGGAGAGGCTCTCCGTAGGCACCGCCCGCCCCGCGGCCCCGGCCCGGGAGAGGCTGCCGCCGCCGCCCCTCGCTGAGCCCCGCCGGAGCCGCTCGCGAGTGGGGCGCCCACGCGTCGCGTCCGGGGCAGGGAGGCGAAGCCCGGCCCCGCGGTTTCGGGTGGTTTCGTGGTTTTTTTTAAATTTATTTCGAAGGATGGATACGTTTCTTCTCGCGTGGGGATTTCTAGGGCTGTGCTTACCCGGCTCCGGAGGCACGGTGGAGACAGGTAAGGCGCCCCCGGGGCGGGGGATGCCCTCGGCCGCGCGTGGACACGGGGACCTCCCCTGTCGCCTAACTTTAGGGTGCCTGTCCGCGGTCCCGGGCTCCTGCCCAGGCGTTTTGCCCAGCCGTGGGCACCGCGTAGGGAATAAACGTGGGCTTGGCGCCGCCACGCAGCTCTCGCAGTACGGGCATGGGGGTGGGGGGGACGGTTGTCGTGCATGTGGCGGGGATGGCGCAGCCTCCCCCTTGCCCCCGACAAGGTGCGCAGCGGGTGTAGCCGCCCGGCTCCCATGCTTCCATCGCCCGGCTTGAAGGGGCGAGGGGATGGAACCGCATTGGAAAGTTGCGTGCTCACTTTCCGGGAGGACATGGGGAAAGGAGGGGAAGCGGTAGGGACCAGCCGCATCCAGGACTCCCGCATCCGCATGTCCGCAGCCCCGTACCCGTTGCAACCTCGGCAAACTTTACGTGAGAAATTAAAATCATCGGGCCGGGAGCAGGCAGCCGGGAGGCGTGCAGGGCGGCTCTGGGAGCCGGCGCGGCTTGCGGTGGCACCCGCCCGCTGGCGGCACCCCCGGGCAGTCCCCGGAAAGCCTGCCCGCCGTGCGTGCGGGACCCGCGCTTACTTTACGAGTGCCGGGGTGTCCCGGGTCCTGGCGGGTTCGTGGCCCGTGGGTTTTTAGGGTGTGAGTGTGTTTTTTCTGGTTGCGCTTAAGAGCTAGGCTGGGCTGCCAGGAGGTGCCGGGATGAAGCCCCGGTGCTGGCGTGGCTTCAGCTTGGGGACAGGGGAGGGACAAGGACGGGCCCTGTGCTCCACAGCCACTGGCTTATGGGTCTGGCTTATGAGGGGCAGCAGGGACCCCACCTGGAGCTGTCCTGGAGGAAAAGGATATGCCTCACCCAGCCGTCCACCGCTCTCTTGGGGCTCCTACGGTTAGCAGCCCAGGAGCTGCCTGGCAGGACGGTGGTGCCAAGCCAGCCGCTGCTGAGCTGTGGGTTTCCTTTCCCGTTAACTGTGGCCGCGGGGCATGCCTCAGCCCGTGGGGACGCAGGGTCCTGAGCCAGGTCTGACCCAGGCTGTGTTAGATGGCAGAGCTCAATGTGCGTGCGCCGGTCTCTGCCTTCTCCTGCCCCCTTGGGAAAGGGAGGTGGGAGAGCCCCTGCCGCTTGAAAAAGTCCCTCTTTTTCTGCAGTAGGGGAGCACGGACGTTCCCAGCAAATACACTCCATGGGACGTTCAGTGGCCAGATAGCATCGCCTCCTTCCTTTTGGTTATAAAGGAAGGGAGAAAAAAAATCCCATCTTTTGTTCAAATAGTAAATCTCTTCACCCCATCGAGTAAATCACTCCATGGGGTGAAGAGAAAGGGTAAAGTCCTGGGAGGCCCCTGCTGAGTGCAGCAGTCTTTTCAGATGGTCCCTGTTGCAGGGGGACTGTCTGGTCTCCCAGAGGGGGCATTGTGCCGAGGAAGATCAGGCTGAGGGTGCACTGGCCAGTCTGGCTGCGATCCCTGTGGCTGCTGAGCCTGACTGTGTGCCTGTGTGTGCTACTCCTTCTATCCTTGAATGGACTCAGGGTCGGGACTTCTACCTGGGAAGGGTTTTGTGAGCCAACTGTATCTCTGAGGCCATTCAGTCGCTGTAAGAAATGTTTATTTGAACGCGGGGTTTTCCCGGCTAAGCAGAGCATCACATGGTGCTGGAGCCAGCAAGGAAGTTGTCTCCCTGCAGCTGACACCAGCGGCTGTTTGCCGAGATGTTGTCGTGTGGTGCTGCAAACCCAGCCAAATTATTTTACTGCTAGCCCAGCGAGGAAAAGCATGAGGTAGCAGGATGCAAGCCTTGATCAGGCTATGCTCAGCTCCCGTAAATTAGCCAGCCCAGTAAGAAAAACATGCCAGAGGTAGATGGATTTATGTTTCAGTCTGGTGTATCTGAAAGCCTTCCCCCATTATGAAAGTCCCTCTTAAGGTTCCCTAAGGGAGGTTAGCAGAGAGGGGAGATGTTTTTAATAGACAATAATATGATAATCCACATGGAAAAAAACCGTCGTGTGATATTTCTACAGTAAGAGATAAACAGAGCAGCTGCCAATTTGTATGTAGCCAAGCAAACCCTGAGATAACCATGGAGGGGAGTGGGTGGGAGACCCAGGAAGATAAATCTGAAGGCTGGATGGCTGTGTTTTTCATCTTCCCATAAAAAATCAATCAAGTAAGAAAGTAACAGATTTGAGTGACCCAAGTACTGAGCCGTTCAGATGATGTTTATGCAGCTCCGAGCAAAGCTCACTGTTGAAGCTTTCCAAATAGTTTGCTTAAAAGCTAGTATTTTTAGTAATGACTTAGGAGATGTAGCAAGGTGGGGAGGGAGACCAAACCAAATTGCTGCCGAGCAGGCACACGGTCGCACACATGCAAACATGCACACACACCCCCACGCAAGCGATGAGTGTAATGCCTTTTGCCCGTTGTGCTGTTAACTCGGCTCTCACTGGGAACAAAAGCTTTTTTAGCCTAGGAATCAGACAGTTGTCAGGAGCATCACTGAAAACGACTGATACAAGCTCAGTGGGGGGCTCTGACCCAGGTTAGGATGCTGCATTTTGTTTTCCTAACTTTAGTGCTGCAGAAAATCACGATGGGTGGTGTCTGGAGTGACAGGCAGGCATACTTGTCCCAGGGGGCTCTACAGAGGCATTTTCCACCTTCCTGCTCTGCTGCTTCTTACCCCCAGCTCCCTTCCTAGAGTTTACTCTGTTTGGTACCTCATGCATGGTGAGAAGGTTAAAACGAGAAAGCAACCTGCTTTGCTGGGCCGGACAAGGCAGTGCTCCCCATCCCAGCAGCGTGTCGCTCCAGCCAAGCAGGTGGGTTGGCTTCCTAGCAGAAACCTCTAGTGCTGCCAGGCTCCAGGTCATGGTGGCCTTGTATCACAGATAGCCTGGGAGGAGAAAGCGTCCTTCATGGGGTTTTAGGAAGCTGTCAGGTTCAGATAAGGCTGGGTTCCTATCCTGTGGGACCCCCAGTTGTATTAATAAGGAAAAATTAATTTTTAAGCACTGGGATTGCTGCCAAATTATATGACCTCTGACAGACCAGCTGTGCTAGGAAAATAAATCGTCTATATCTGAGATGCATGATCCTATCCGAAATCGAAATAGAGAGAGTCGGCAGTTAGCCACAATGGTGGGGGCAGATTGCAGCAGCCTGAGAGCAAACTGGAAGCTGCTAAACTTGCTCTCCATTGTGCAGTGAAGTCACTGCCACCGTGTCCCCATGGGGTCTCTGGAATACAGTTGTCTAATCCAGGAAGTGTGGAGAGCTGATGTGCCTGCACACACCCAAGCTGGGGCTGATGGTATGGGCACAGCGGTGGGGGCGATGCAGGGTGTGAATGCTTCCAGCGCTACCCTCACTCTGTAACAGCCCTTTGACACGTTTCTAATTATAATACACACACACAGACAAAGAGGTAGCTGGGCTATTTTCAAAATCCCTGTCTACACCCTGGTGGAAACCGCAATACTAGCAACAACATAAATCAGGGCTGTTGCTAGCAGTGTTGCACACGGCTTAGCGCTACAGTAGCATGGTTTTAATCATACTCGGAATCAAAGGGTCAGCCTTCTCCCTGCCTGAGCCAAATCGCAATCTCAGAAGGCCAGATCCTGAGCCAGGCTTGATGCTTGTGCAGTGAAAAGACACAAATGCAGACACAGAGGAGAGGTTTGTCAGCACGAGGTCGGCAGGCACGGGGCCAAACACTTGAAATCACAACCCGGATCTGTAACCTTTTCTGCATGTAGGCAGTGCCCATTGGTCGTGTGCTGGAGGACAGCTAGGGTAACACTGGGGGCCCGGGGCCCTGATCACAGCCTGGGTGAGGCAGCCTCTCCCAAACAGGGTGGGGAAGAGGGGACAGGCGGTGGGTCAGCGTGCGGAATAGCCAGAAGTATTGCTTGTGGGGATGGATGGCTGCAGAGGTTTTCTGTCGGAATGCTTCTTCCCCTCTCTTCATACTTGATGAGTCAAAGAAAATGGGCCCCAGAAATGAAGTGCTGGGCTCCGGGTCTTTGAAACCTGCTCTGATTTCTCCCTCTGTGTTTGAGACAAAGGCAAGACATCTGCCCAGCTGTTCTGGTGGGTCACCCCTAGCTGTGAAGTGCTGTCTGCGTGGGGCTTGAATGCCTGCCTTTCTCTACATCTCTCCTAGGAAGATGGTGAAGCCAAAAGGACACTGTCCTTTTACTCTGCTTATGTTTTGCTGAAAGGCTTCTTTGGACCCTGGTTTTTAGGGGATTCCAGTGGGGAGAAGAGGGAGGCAAACCCCAATGCCTTGTGTATGTAGGCACATATACACACACACTTACTATCTCCCTAGTTCCTCCTCTTTTCACAAGCACACAAATCTCTACCTTTTCTCTTATGCAAAGAGCCCTCTGATCCCTACCACCCTGCTGCCGCACACACACTCCTGCCTCCTTCTCTTTCCCACACTCTTCCCTCATGTTTCTAGAGCCTCTCGGCAACTTTCTCCCTCATGCACACCCCCAGGCTCTCTCCTGCTTTCCTCTCTTTCTGTTTAACTGCTGAATATGTGCTCAGCAGGAAACAATGTGTTTAAGATGCTCGCCAGAATGTGTAATAACTTTGTCGCTAGTAGTGAGGCTCAGCAGTAGCTGGATTTGAGCAAGCCATCAGAAAGGAGGCTGAAGCCGCTGTTCCTCACCAGTTTATGCGGAGGGAGCTGCAGAGGGGCCTGTTCCCCACTGGCTCCAGAGAGGCTGCTTCCCCTCCTGTCCCATTCTTGGGGCTGCTTCCCCTTGGCTGGTGAGAGATTTAGAAGTTCCACGAGCTGCTTTGGGAAGAGGCAGGAATAAACTGCCATTGCCTGGTGGGGAAAGCCAGGATTCAGTTTTTGTGATGAACGGACCCTGACAGATGGGCTCAAAAGGTGTGAGGGAGTTGGGAGGGCGCAGGGGGAGATGAGAGACAAGACAGGCTTTTTTTCTTCTTGGAACTGTCGTAATAACAATGCTAATTAGTATTTTAGCTGCATCAAGCACCTTTTATCAAGCCTGAAGCTCTTTAGAGAGGAATCCTAGGTGAATCCATGGCTCTTTCTTTAATGTGTTGAATTAGAAATGTCACTCTCTTTTCCTCCACGGCCCTCAAACCAGCCTGTTTTTGATAACATTCATGAAGGTGGCTCAGCAAATTGTTTCGTTCCCATATTATTTACTAGTGTTGCCTACAGGTAGGGTGGCAGGCTGCCATGAAGGAAGCCTCTGCTTCATTTCTGC
Source organism: Gallinula chloropus (assembly GCF_964237585.1). NCBI lineage: Eukaryota > Metazoa > Chordata > Aves > Gruiformes > Rallidae > Gallinula > Gallinula chloropus. The sequence goes on along the minus strand of NC_140090.1, from coordinate 31,611,568 downwards.
CTCTGCTCTGAGCCTTCCAGGCTGTCCAAGTCTCTGTTTCCCCGCCTACAGTACTGGCGAGGCTTCCTCAGAAACTGTCCAATCTGCAGCTTGAAGATCTCCTGAAGCTGCCACCTATTCCTGGGAGATGGCAGTGTGTTTCCATGAGACTTAAAGAGCCTAATGCAGAGGCAGGAGAAACAGGCATGATTCTTGCAAGTTCAAGATGCAGTTATCCCTCTCCTTTGCATGTGCATGCACACGCTCATGCACCCTCTTGAATGATTACCGGAGTGGCCGGGAGTTGTGATTTCAGTCCCCCCGATGACATTGGCAGGCAAGCCAGAAGAATTGTGTGTGCACACACACCTATATAAAAATTAACACTATAAAGCCAGTTGCCCTATTGGAATTGCATTTCCATGTGATGTAAGGTAGCAAATAACAAAGTTAGCAGAGGTGGCACCATGTAAAACCAGGGTCTGAAATCTCATCAAGGATGCAAGGGTTGGTGGCTGGGGGGGGTGGGGAAAGAACCACCAACACCCCAAAGTAGCAACATTTAAAGGTCAATGTTGCCACTGACAGAGGTGGTACAAGCCAATGCCAGGCCCTGGAAAGCCGCTGCCCAGAACCACAGGTGTGGAAATCACCTGGACTCCAGTGATTGGAAAGCAGATTACCCAGATCTGCATGCAGGATTCAGCACTCTCATTTTTACATGGTGAAGATTAAGTAAGTCTCTATTTAAGGTTTCCACTTAATTCTTCTGTGGATTAACATGGCAAAGAAAGCGTAGGTATCGGAAATGTCCAAATCTCCTCCTTTCTCTTCCTTCCTCCAACACTTCCTTCTTATTTAAAAATAATTTAAAATGATCTCTTTTTGCAAAGGCTTACAGCAAAAATGTTCCATTTGGTGAGCTTTCCAGTGTTCCCCTCTCACTGCTGTCCAGCACTATAAAGTGAATATATTGCATCCCTCCACGGTTGCCTTAGGAAGTGGTCAAACGGCTGCATTCCTCAACTGATGGATTGGCGCGTTCCTTTCTTGCTTAAGCCCAGACAGTGTTTTTATGAGCCTGTCTCATGACAGGCTTGAGACACTTTGAATCAAACAAAATCTTAGTTTGGATCACAAAAGCAGTCTTTAAATTCTGCTTTGCTGTGCCTCTACTCTTAAGTGAAATTGGAGTTAAACTGGTAAAGGCCCTCGATGGCATGTTATGGGGCCTTTCCCTGGTTGTGTGAAGCCTCGAGATGTGGGTGCAGCCCTAGGATGAACCATGCATGCAAATGCTTTGTGTTGTTCGGGTCTATTTGTTCAGGAAGCATTTGAAGCTTTCTCTCACAATCCAAAGCAAACATGCTTCTGCTAAAATGATCTATGCTACTGGGGATAAAATATCTAATCGTATTAGCTTCCTCTGCACTATGTCTCTCTCCCTTGGCCAATGGGTAAGCTGTATCACTTAAATCTAAGAGATCTCCTTTGTGTTCCTGCCTGATGTGAAAGTTGTGCCATACAGTTTGGGGTGAGCGCCCCTGTCACGTTAGCTGTAACCAGGCTCCCCCAGGGCCTCAGCCTGGGGAATGAGGCAGGATAAATGTTAATGATAATGAGGCCTCAGCAGAAGAGACTTGTTTCTCTCCTTTGTGACAGGGTTTGGCAAAGGGCTTGGATGCACATGCACCTTAAAAAACTTTGCTTCTTGAAGAGCTGTTTGACTCTAATGGGACCAAAATGCAGGGTTTGCTGCACAAGGACTAGTGCCAAGTTCAGCAGCAGTAGGTCATGCATGCCAGGACCCGTATTTTGCTGCACTGTCAGAAGGTTGGCAGGGCAAATCGCTGCTGCCCAGTGCTGAATCCTGGGACATAGAAACCTTCTGCGGTGGTTGGATGAGTGTGGAACTGAGCTATGAGCATCTCATTTGAGGAAGAAAAATAAGTGATGAGGCCAGGCGGTGCATCCCTCTGCTGTGGGACTCTGGGAATCTCTCTCCCTTGCTCCTCTGCTGCCCTCAAAGGCTGCTCTTTCTGAGCAGTGACACTGCTGCTTGCCTCTACAGGAACAAGAACATCTTAAACTTTGTACGCAGTCCTGAATTACATCCCCAAAGTAAACTGAACCCAGCAGATCAAAACATGTGATAGTTTTCTGCTGGGCACTGCAAGCTCTGAGAGGCTGTAGTATGTGTGTTTTGTTGTGAAATGGGCCTCTCTGGCGATGAATATTTTTGTTACAGGCAAAGTTGGCTTTAGTTTCTGTGTTGAAGATCCAACAATAACAGTGAGCCCTGCTCTCCTGGGGTGAGGGAAATCCAGAGGGGTTTAATCGGCAGGAAATTCAAGTAGAATGCTCTGCTCCCAGCCTAAGGTTTTAGTGTGCACTGATGAGCTGCAGAGCTGAAAAACCCCAAGTGTGGGTGGAGGTTCCTGAGGCCTGGCTGTTATTTTTGGGTCCCCTGAGCGATGATTGCTTGTTCCACCCTGGGGGAGACTTCATCAGCCTGGATGTCTCTGGCAGGGCAGGGAAAGAGGAGTCTGCCTCTCACAAAGGGTGTGGAGCTCAGCTGCTGGTACGTTTTGGGAAGCTTTGAGTTGCCCACCATTCACTGCAGTGTTTGCAGGTTACTCTCACAAACTTTTTCAGGTCTTCTTTTCCACTCCCTACGGCTTGGTTGTCATCCTCTGGTGTAGTTTGCCTGGTGGGGTGGTCCTGTAAAGAGAGGGTTGCTGGGGTAATGTAAGTCATGTTGAGTGCCTTAATGAAACAGGGGGATCTGGGGATTTCCCACCCTGAACACAGCCTACTCCGACACTGCTGAGGAGTCTCTACCTCCATAGCCTCTGTTGAGGAGCCCGGCTGCTCTCCCGTGGCCTTGCCATCAGCACAGCACTCCACTGGCCGCTCTGCCATGTGGGCTGGCAGGAGCCCCAGCAGTTTGCTTTCAATGCCTGCATTTTGCTTACTGAGCAACGGGATGTCCCACGCACCTGGCAGACTTGGCTTATACTTCAGGATTTAATTTTAATTTTATTAAGTGAATTCAGGTCTGGCAAAAGCTGCCGTAGCCCATTAGCTATGGAGCATGCCTTGCTTCCCAAGCATAGACCCTGGGCAGTAGCCATGCCACTCACCTTTTTTATTTTTTTTTCTTTTTTCTTTAATTATTTTAGCATGGATTAAATGCATCAGCTTGAAAGGATGTATTTATGTAGGAGCTTGACCCAGTACTGTGTACAAAACAGGCCTGATTTTGTACAGAAATCCAGTGCTTGGCATGGCTGCTGAGGCAAGCCATTTGCCCATCACTGGGCACAATGATCGATTTTGTTGTTGCAGGTGGTTATCTGCTAAATACCAGTGAATAGAAAGAGCAGCAGCCTGACAGAACAATTATGAAGATATTAAAGTCACTTTGCCCGTTCAGATAACCCTAAGAAGCCCTGGTTTCCCTGGTACAAAATTGCCTACCACGTTGCCTGTGTGTGGACAAGGCAGCGCTGTAGTGAAATAGTCCCTTCGTTTCTCTGGCCCTCCTTGGGGACAGATGAATGAGAGGACAAAAATGTATTCCTCTGAGACACTTCACAGGGCAAGGGAGAGGTTTTGAGGTCAGGGTAAACCTGGATTTCTGCTCCTGAGTTTGTTTGTCACGGAAGAGCCAGAGCAAGCTGGAGCCTGACGCCCCTGTTCACATTGCAGTCCCCCTCCAGGTTGAGTTGCAATGGCTCACAGAGTATTCATAGTATCCGGCACGAGTAAGGGGCTAGCAACTTCTGAGTGGTGGGTGATGTTGGTGGTATCAGCCTAGCGGGTAGCATGTGTGTGAAAGCTGGAGAGACGCGGAGGGGATGACGAGGTGTGGAAGGATTGACTGTATTTTCATTGCTTCAAGACTTTGCCCTTTCCAAGAAAAATAATCTGCAGCTTGAATATTTCTCTTTGCTGGAGGGGGTGGACATGTGTGCAAACGAGGTGTGAATTTTTAGGAGAAGGTGTGAAAGTGCATACATGAGTGAAGTGTGAATTACACGTCTATTTGTACGTTGATGTCAACAAGTCCGTGAATTTCTTCTTTCCACGTGAATGTCGCTCTTTCTCTCGCTCTCTCCCCGCCTCAAACCTACAAAGACACGTGTGTGGGCAAATATGCCTTGCTGAGACAAGAGATTTGTGCAAGAACGTAGGTTTGTAAATGTTTGTGTGTTGAGCAAGCTCTCCTGTGGAACAAAACCAGATGTTTTTTGGTATTCTCAGCTCTTCTGTGGCAGTGTTGTGATTTTTTTTTTCCCCCTCATATTTTTCAAGATACTTACAGAATTATTTTAAGAAAAAAAGGGAATGGTGCAGAGATGCCTTTGGGTGTGTGAGAAGAAAGTTATTTTGAAGAATGAATGTGTTAAAGGGCATGAAAAATATGGGGGAAACTGCGATAGTGCTTTTTCGTGGTGAAGGAAGCCTCACTCCCCCATGAAGGGCCTCCTGTCGTCCTTGTTCCTGCACAGGGCACATGCATTTTCTGCAGGCAGCATGCAGGCAGTTGCTTGTTTCCAGGAAGCATTGCCACCAAGGGCCCAGCCTTGCTCCTTGCCCTGGCTCTGGCAAGAGGGCAGTTTGAAGGCAGGCTGGGAGGTCCCTGATGAGGGTGGGCTGACTTGCTGCAGCCTGACACCCTGGGGCCTGGTGGACTGCAAGGCAGAGGGACAGAGCCAGACCTTCAGCGGTGGGTTAAGTCCATGCAAGTCTGCACTGCTTTATTTCTCCCGGGTGGTCCTGGGGCTTTGCAGCAGTGCTGCTGTAAATGGGAGAAGGACAACGCTCCCCTCAGGGCTGCAGCAGCAGAGAACGCTGCAGACACCCTTGGCTTACAGAGCCACTGGGGTGTGGGAAGTTTGGTTACTCTTCTACACCAAGGGCAATGATCCTTCTGTGCCTCAGCTCCCTGAGGGCTGTGGGATGTCCCTCAGGCCCTGTCCCAAGGTGGGTGCACATCTGGCACCCCTGGGCCCCAGGAAAGCCCACCGCTTCCTCCTGCAGGACTGGAGCCCTGGGGACAGCACTACAGTGGGGATAACCTGAGGGGATTTGCATCCCATGTTGTGCCCCATTTCTTATCGTCATGGAGAGGGAAGCCTTTCTGCAATGTGGGAACAGGTTCACCCTGTATTCTTGCCACCCTCCCTGTGGAGGGTCCTGGGGTTTTGCTGGGATTTGTTAGTTTTGCTGGTTTTTTGCCTGTTTTGCTGGGCATGAGGAGGCAATGCTGTTTTCCAGGGACAGCTGTGGCAGCCCATGGGGCTGTGGTGCTGGGACAGTGGCACGGGCGGGCAGCGAGAGACATGCGACAGGGACCCTGTGGAGAAAGGGACTTTGTTGGGATTTGCAGTGTGCTATCAATTGACCCTGTGATGCAGATTTTCCTCCCAGCAAGTAACGCAATAATAAATTTGATTTGCAGCGTTCATGAGATTAAATGTTTTTTTGAAGATGAAATCACCCTCCAGGGCCTGTTTTAACCCAAAGCCGAGAGTGCTTCCTCCACTCACTGCGCAGCTGTTGCCAGCCATTTGTGGGCTGGCCCCGCAAAACCACCACTGCTGATTACCCATGTCTGCAATTCCAACAGCTGGCTTAGCTTGAAAGGTTTTGGGGACAGGAGGCCACTCTGCCAAGATGGGTTGTTTGGGGCAGGTGGAGTTGGGGAGGAAGAGTACAAGTGGAGAAAGGCTGTGGGCTGGGGCCAAGAGGGCTGGGCACTGTTGTCCTCAGCACTGCTACTGGCCATGCGGGTGGGCCTGGGCTTGCCATCAGCCCTACAGTGCCTCAGTTTCCTTCCTTGGGAACAGCAAAGCTTTCTGTGCTCCTGCAGCTGTATCGAGGGTTGTGTGTGGCCAAATTTTTGTGTCTCTTGAGGCAGCTGTGGGAGACTGCCAGAAAGCAGCTTGCAAAGAAGGTAAAAGAAGGGACAGAATGAGGTGGCTCCGGATGATCTGATATTAATCTGTCTCTTACTTTATGGCTCTGTAATTGCCTCGGCAAGAGCATTTATTTCTCTTTTCTGCTCTGTGTGAAATGTGGTATGTGAGTGTGGCAGGAGGTGTGGGGGGAAAGGAGTAGGTTTGTTGTGTAGAATAATTGCCCTTTCCCAGAGAGTAGTATGAAATATTAGACTACTGAATGGATGTCAGTGGCCTGAAGAATGGCCTTTATCAGACCACCCCAGCAGTGGCCCGAGGGACTGGCTGGCTGTAGCCGATGCCCAGAACCCATTTCAATGCCTTGTTCTCTTCTGTGTCTCTGCAGCTCAGCCATGTGGGGGCCGCCTGAACTCCAAGGATGCCGGGTACATCACCTCCCCAGGGTACCCCAATGACTACCCCTCCCACCAGAACTGTGAGTGGGTCATCTATGCCCCTGAATCCAACCAGAAGATTATCCTCAACTTCAACCCTCACTTTGAAATAGAAAAGCACGACTGCAAGTAAGAGCCTTCCTTTTCCTTTCTAGTACATAGTCACCTGCTTTTGCCTGGCAGTATGGGCCTCCAAGCATTGTTCTGAGTTCTTGTAGTGCTTCAGGGATGAGTGTGCCTCTCCCGACTGGGTGGTTATAAGATGCTGCTTTGGACACATAGGATGAAGCTATTCTACATTGGACTGGTGGTTCTTAATTCAGCCTGATACCACCTGAAAGCGAGACCCAGCTGGCTTTCAATCTGAGTTTGACTTTGGTTCAAAGGCAGCTTGTTTTTCTCATTGTCAAAGTGGCCTCACTGTCCTTTTAAACCATGCTGGGCAAGCAGAGCAATTTCCTGGTGTGTAACTAGACAGAGGTGTAGCACAGAGAGCCCTAGGGCTGGAGACCCATGCTCAGGCCATGTGAGGCTTGGGGCTTGGGGGGGCTGAGCTGTTTGGACTGGATCTGACTCTCCACAGGGCTTATTCTGCTGCCTTTGGTAAACTGGGGGCTTGGGTTTGTCTGCTTTCTTTTCTCTTTTCTTCAAAGAAGGTACTTAGAAATTAGATGTCCGGGGAAAAACAATTAACAGCTAGTAAAGAATAATTAACAGCATCAAAGGGCACCATAAAAGGCTGAGTTAATAACATGGTCTCAGCAGACACATAAACCTCTGTGTTTAATCTGGAATTCGCAGCCAGCTGCAGGGATGCCTGGGCTGTGAAGGAGCTTAGGGTCTCCTAAAATGGGACTGACACAGAAGTCTTGCCAGACACACTGGTCCTGTTGATTAAAAGGGGTTTATATATGGAGAGGGGAACTCTGTTTGCAAAAAAGACAGAGGGACAGGGAAAGCATTTATGGGTCTGTAGGATCAGCCCTGTGGAGAACAAAGAATTCAGCGTGGGTTTGATGAGGTACTGAAGGTTATGAAGTGTAGAGCTGGATCCTCTGCTATCATAAATCAGCATAGCTCCTCTAACTCTAATGAAGGTGTACTGATTGATGTCATTGGGAATCTCATCACCCCCTACAGATAAAGCCTGGGCTAATAAGGCTTTGAGCACCATGCACTCGCCCTGAAGTCACTGCGTGCAAGGTGTTCAGCACTTTGCAGGATCAGGCCTGCATTTAGAGAGGGGAGAGGGAGGAGAAAGGCTCAATGTGGGCACAGATGAACACAACTTGGCCTCGGCAGTGATGGTTGCTATCAGATGTTTTTATTGCTTGTGCAAGCTGAACTGTATAGCCTTCTCATAGCTAATGCAGTTGCCCCAGATTCATAGTAATAAAAGCTTTCTAGGCCTATATGCACTGTCTGCAGGGCAGTGTTGTGTGCAGGACTGGTTGAGCTGGGCAGCAGGGACTGCAGCGTCTCCCTCTCCAACGCCTCAAGCAAACAAAGCCATGTTGGTTAAAGCCAGAAAACCCCATGGGCCACCTGGCCCTTCCTCCATGTGGAGGAAAATGTCAGTTTTAGCTCTGAGCACCTCAGACAACTTTTGCTATGCTTTGCTGCCTGTGAGAGAGCAGGGTCTGATCCCAAACTGCAGGTGCTGTGTGAGCACTGGAGGTACTGTCCCTTTGCTGCTTTCTACTTTACTGTGGCTGCTACATGGTCTCGCCCTTTCCTTTTCTACATGTGTGTGCATGAAGCAGCCTTTAGTAATAGCAGAAAGGTTTGAGTTGGAAGGGTTTCATCCCCCATGTGGGACATGAATGATGAAGGGTTTGTCAGAATCTCTGACTCAGTTCAGCTCCTGTGGTAACAATGCTCTTTAGAAACCAGGCGTTAACATCAAACCTCTCCTGAGCGTAAAGTTTGCCTCTATCCCCTCAGCTGCCACCTGTGTGGGAATGAAACAGGGTTCATCTGCAGCACGCTCGGGCTTCTGCTGGCTGGGAGCCAAGATGGCTTTGGGTCCCTGCTGCCCAGAGCCAGCGCTGCAAAGGAGTGGGTTTGAAAGTGGGCAGTGCTTGATAGGAAGCATAACCAAACTAATGAGAACACAATAAACACGGCCTGAAAGAAACTGATAGAAAGGAGGTGGGGTTTTTTAAGTGACCGACTAGTAGGAGACAAGGGTTAACACTATGTAATGCTTGGGCATTAAGCAGTACTAATAGGTGACCATCTAATAATAAATTTCATCTGTGTGTCAGAGGGTATTTTATGGAGAAGCAGAGGCCTCACTGCAGCTGCAGGTGGGGACCTTAATCCGAACAGGAGGTCAGCATCAAAGAAACATAGTCTCAGGGCAGAGCCCTTCTTTTGACATCTGATCATTAACATAGAGCACATTCACACAAAGGTGACAGGCTGATGAACCCCGTTGTGGCAATCCATCTGAGCAGACAAGGTTTCCTCTACTCTGGTGTTGCTACCTGGCAGCCATCCGCACAAGAGTGGGCTCAGTCTGTGCTTCCAGCTGCCAGAAGCAAATGTTGTAACCCTTTCCTCTGTTGCTTCTTCCTTCAGCATTTTGTTTTACCTTATTAGGCTAAAGTTTCTCCCTCATAAAGCATAACATTTACATTCCTAAATCCCATTCTAAGGCCTACAAAAGTATCTGCAAAAGGCTTTTTTAGTTTTACTCTGTCCTTTCTGGCCTTCCTTATATCTGTTTTAGATTTCCCATTGGGACAGGAGGCATTTCCTCCTGTGTTTTGCACAGTGCCCGGCACCCTGGGGACCTCTGTGGAAAGGTCAGTGACTTCCCCTTGCCAGGCAGCTTGCTGGAAAGGCCCTGTGTACCCTGTGCTGTCCCAACACCCAAGTGCGGGCTGGCTGCAGGGAGCAGCTTCAGCAGCCAGCCATTCCTCCCTGCCTGGTGGGGCGGAAGCATCAGCTGGGGATGGAGCCTGGAGGTGGCAGCCAGGGCCGGCTGCTTGGGGTTCTGATTGTTGCTGTTGTTTTCCTGGATGCACATCTGGGCTTTCATTTCTTTGGCTGTTTCTAGCTGCATTAAGAAGTAACTGCACACGCCCCCCCCACCACCATCACGAAAGGAGTAATTTGGTGTAATTGAAGCCCCTGAGCATTTCTCTCTCTCCGTGCTTCTTGCCTGCTCCAAGGAAGCGCCTGACTTTGGGAAAGCACTTCAGAAAATTGGCCTCCTCCTGTTGTGGCTCTTGTGCACCCGGGATCCCTGTCGCGAGAGGGTGGGCACACTGTGATAGGAAAACATGGGACCTGGGCCGTTATTCACGCCGTCCTGTGGCTGTGAGGTCGCAGTGGTAACGGCAAAGCCAAAAGGGAAGCTGGCTCTGAAAAAAGACCTGCCAAACTATTTGGAAATAGCTGTGATAGCCTGCCTGCCTGCCACTTCTTCCCCTCCGTGCTGCGGGCGCAGCTGTGTCTCGGCACGGCAGCCCTGCGCAGTCAGTGCTGCTCTCTGAACAGGGAAGTGGCAGCCAGCGGAAAAGAGCACGCTGCTGCTGCTGCTGCTGCTGTGGCGCAATGTTTCCATTCCCCGCATGGCATGGCGGTAGCTGGGCAGCCTTGTGCATGCCACAGGTTATTTGTGATCCCAGGAGCAACCTGAATCCTATGCAGTAGGTGTGCAACAGGGGTGGCTGTCCCCCAGCTTGCAGAGCCACGTTAGCTGAGCTGCCCGCTCCTTCCTAATTGCTGCTGAGCTGTTCTGTCTGCACCGCTTGCTTGGAAAATCCAAGTCAGAAACCTCGTCTCCAAGTGAATCACTGCATTTATAACTACCTTTTCCATTTGTGCCTCCCTCCCACTGCTCGGTTTCTCTTCGGACCGTTAAAAGCTCCTTCCCGAGATTGGCTACTGAGTGTTGCATCCCCAGTCACACTCTGCTGCCTCTGCCAGAGGATCAGGCTGGCCAGAGCTGCCGTTGAGTTTTGGGATGGCGCTGTACACAGAGGCACACTCCTCCAGACTGCAGCGGACAGGCCGTGCTCCCTCTGCAAGCAGAAGACCTTTCAGCTGAGTCATAACATCTGCCCAGCTGATAATTGGGCCGTGGCAGTGAGCGTTTCTGTAGCCCTTTCCAATGCGTGCTGCAGCTGGGTCAGTGGAATCCTTGCCAGGGGAGGATTTGGGGGACCGCTGCCGTGGCTCGCAGCCCCCTCTGGTGGCACATGCCAAATGCTGGCAAAGGACTCGAGACACGAGCCCAGGGTTTCAGAACCGGGCAGGAGCAGGGAAATGGGAGACAGTCCAGTCAGGCTCTTCCTCTTGACTGTCCACACGTCAAGCCCCTGGGGGTCTGCAGAAACAGGAACTGGGACGCTGTAATGAGGACGTTTATGTGGTTGTCCCTGTGCTCTCTTAAGTGTCATGGTGGTGCCCAAGAGAGTTGAACCAAGTTCATCATCCTGTGTGTGCTGGATATGGGGCAGGCATGGCAGAAGATGCCCCTGCTTGAAGGGTAGAGGGGACCAAGGTTTGGCAAGGGAAGACACCATGCTGCCAGCACCCATCTCAGAGCATTGCCTGCCAGGGCACACTGGCAGTAACATACATTGGTGTTTCTGGGCCACGGTACAAAGGGGGAGGCACATGGGCTCGCCTGGCCAGTGAAGGCCACTTATGGCAGCATGGCCATCTCCCGTGCTTCCAAGAAGTTGGGCACTAGAACAAAAAAGCTCTGCTACCTTCCTGGAGAGCAGCAGAGACACTGGCCCAAGTCCTGTACTCAGGCAGCAGGGTGGTTGCAGGATTCAGCCTGGCTCTCTTGACCATCTCCTTCAAAGGAGAGCATAACATTGCAAAAAGCTGTCCTCCCATCAGCAAAGGTTAAGAGTAGACAAGGCAGCAATTATGGACAGCTAATTAGTAAATGCTTTGGAAAGTATGCATAATTAGCTTATTAGTAAACATTTTAGAAACATCTTGAGATTGGGGAAATGCTTAGAAAAGAGATACATTTGGAGCACTGCAGAACACCAGGGCTTGGGGAGCTGCTTTGCTGGGATGCAAGGGGAAGTGACTGCATCTCCTGCAACACTGTGGGAGTCGAGCTTTAACTTTGCAGAGAAAGGAAGTCAAAGATGAGATGTTAAGGAAGGCATTTGCTTGCTCATATATTTGTGGCATGGGTAGCCAGAAGCAATGTTTCATACGTACAGGAAATAATTCAGTCTGGGTAACATGACACTGCAGCTCAACTTGTCTTCATATGAGCTTCTACTGTTTTTTAACTCTGTCCAGCATCTGCTGTATGGTTCTTAATTCCTGTCAAGTCCAGGTCATTTTCCAAAATGAAACATCAATGAGTGGGTTAGCTGTAACGGTGTTAGACCAGGAGATGAGTTAACAGCTCAAGGTTGTTCACACTGCTCTTCTGTGCTCCCCATCCACAGAGCTGTGACAGCTCAGCTCACTCCACCACTGTGCTTCTCCATGCCCCATAGCCTCTCCCTGGGGGGACAGGCCAAGTCCAGGCTCTGCAGAAGGGCATGGCCCCAAAGACACTCTCCTGAGGTCTCCTACATCCCGTCGGCTCGCCAGTATCCAGTGCGTAGGAGTCAGATCTGGTTTTGCACCTTGTTTCCTGCTGGAAGGAAGACAAATTGAAGGCCAGCTGGTGACACTGGGAACAATAGCATTAGAGATAGAGACCTCTCCCCCTCCTTCCTGCAAGCTAGGAGGAGGGGGTAGTGTACTCTTACTCAGCCTCTCTTGCCAGTGAGGAAAGGAGCAGGTCACCCCCCCCAGCATCTGGGAAGGAAGCAAGCACAGGGCTGGCTGTGGTGACTTCTCACTAACTGGGTTCAGGATCCAGTGACAAGTGTCACAAACGTGCTGTTAGTGAGGGGGCAGTGCCAGCCGCGCTCCCGCTCTGAGCTCCATGCTGACGCTGCCTAGTGCAGATGCCACAGGACAGCAGTCGTGCAATCCCATTGAGACAGCCTGATGATAGTGGTAGAGTTGAGATGCTTGTGCTTTCAGCCCAGAGCCCAAGCCCTTGGCTGCCTTTGCGACAGTGCCCTGGTTCACTGGGTGACACCATTCACAGAGGCTCATCCCAAAGAGGTGGGTTTTGGGAGACTGAATGTTTGTGGGGATACAAGTCTGGGTCACCTTTTTGGCATCACACAGCAGGGTTTGCAGTGCTCTTCCATGTTACAGGCTTACTGTCTGAATGCTGCAGTTAGATTTGGTGAATGTGAGGAGAGTGCCAGAATGATATTAAAAGAAAGAAAAATCCTTTTTTTGCTAAGGACCAGACGCAAAGCCCAGTAAAGACAGCGGGAGGTTTTACCTTGATTTCCATAGGAACTGGTTTAGACTTTTAATGAGCAACTGTTTGCCATAGCTACAAGCTTTAATGGGTATCATCCCTATTGTCAGGCTGTAACAGGGGAGTGGCAGGCTCACCAGCAGTATCAGGGCTGGGAGCTGTGAGATTTGGGTTCTTCCCCGCTACTGATTTACTGTTCCTGCTCTGGTGAATCCCCCGCCCTATAAAGAAGGAAAGGCCTTCGTAACTGCAGGCATAAAACTGAGTCTAGATAGCAACAGTGCATTGCACAGTCCCCTCCAAAGGCTGCTGCGTAGCAGCATCACACAGGAGCAGGTCAGAGCGCTGCAAACGATGATTGGTTCGCTCCCAGGCTTTTCTGGCTGGGTGTGAATTCTGCAATTAAATATGAATGCAAAATAAAAAGAACAGACTGCAACGAGCAGACTGAAAACAGAAGAAATTTCTGGTTGCTTTTGGCTAAAGCTTATTTGAAAGAATCAAGGAGGTTAGTTTTTTAGTCTTAGTTATCAGTTTTCTTTAAATCAGGCGGCTGCACACCAGCCTTGAATGGCAATGTAATAATATGTTGCAAACCACAGTCTGGTGATCCTGGAATTCCTTATAAGTTAATAGCAGTCATGGTCCACTAATCACAGCTAGGATGTTTTAAGCAACTGTCTTTGATATATCAGTTCAAACACACCATAGAAAGCCTTCGTTATGCTGGCTTAGCAAGTAGATCAGTAGAGCCTTAGAAAGGGTGAATAACCTGGGGGCTTTTGTTAGGTTCCTCTCCCGCTGTGTGCCCCCCCTCTTCCCCCCCCCTCCCATTTCTTGGGGAATTCTTGGGATCTATGTACCTATGTACAGCATTGCTGAGAAATCACCATCCAGTGGTATGGTGGTGGTTATAAAGTAGCACTGGGTCAGACATGGAGGTTTTAGTGTTTATAAATTGCTAGAAGCAGAGCATTGAAGAAGCAGTGGGATCTGACAGCAAAAATCTTGCCAAAGACATAGAGCCGGCGCAGAAACTGGCAGGGCAGCTGCTCTGTGTGTGTGCTGTGGCTGCCCCAAACATCACTTCTTGCAGAGGTACAGAAGGTGTGATGACAGGGGCGCCCCTGTTTTTTGAGGTGGGGATCCCCCGTTGCCTGAGACAGGCAGCACTTGCCTGCTGGTGGTGGGAGAGCTGCTGTGCTCAGCCCCGTGCCTGGCAATACTGTGCCGCATACAGGGTGTTTGCATGGGAAGTACTCAGTGTATTAGAAACCTCCAGGGAACCCTCGGACCTGCGGTTGTTGACGGATGACCAGGAACTAAGACAACCCCCTCCCTACGCCAGCAGCACAGGAGTTTGAGGCATGTGCTCAGCTTCCTTCCTCTTGTGTGAGTGCTGGTGTGTAATTTACATTGTTGTTTTGCTGTGAAAAGGGAAGGTGCAGCGCCTGGCGCTCGCACATTTTGCCTTTGGTAACGCTGATGTTTGGCTGATAATCACAGGCAGGAACAAGGTCTGGGATCTCGATCAGCAGAGGGGACTGACTCACCATTGATCTGTCTTCACTGTATCTTGTTGAAGTTTTTTGACCCATTTGATTTCTTAGGTTTCCTTTTGTGAAAACCCTCTGATTTTTGTGCTGTTCAGGAGCAAAACATCTCTCTGTGTCTTTAAATATGGCAGATGGGGATTTCTTCAGATGTCCAACAACTCAATTGAAGGAGACCTCAGGAGACCTCTCCCCTTCCTTGTCCCCCTTCTCAGCCTGTCTTTTCATCTGCAATCTGGAGATGTAAGGGCTATAGTAATAGAGTGTCAGAGGAAGTAATTGATTCATCACACACGGAGAGAGGAGTCTGTTGCCTTCAGTGTCAATGGAGCTGAACCACAGCCTGGAAGGGTGAAGGAGGCTTGTAAACACTCCATGGCTGAGCTGGCAGGACAAAGCAGATGCGCTGCCGTGGCTGAGCAAGGGGCTGACACAAAGGGTTGCTTCAAAGAAAATCTTCCCGAAAAAAAGCAGTGGCAGGGCCCTTGTTTGTGGGAGAAAAAGGGATGCTCCCATCCCCCTGTTTCCAGAGCACTTTAAGGAGAAAATACATGGACCAGCTTTGTGGAGAAGCCCACTCCCTTGTCTCTGTCTCCCTCTTCTGTCTCGGCATGGCTGCCTCTCCAACCTGCTGTCGCAGGCAGGGCTGAGCTCACCGACCAGTCCCTGAAAGCTGCTAATACCTCACGCACCCCCAGATGGATACTGCTAGAGGCCACTGCTGCTGCAAACACAGAGCAAGGCGTGATGTCTGCACGGCATAGCACTCACCCCCCTACAGGCAGTGATTTTTCTCAGACCCTTGGCAAGGTTCAGTTCAGGTGGATGTTTAGCTGCAGGTGCCTCTGTTTTGGGGACAGAAAGGGAAGGAGATGCTGTATGCAGGGAAAGATCGGGCAGGTTTGATATGCTGTTTGCTCCACAAACTGCTCTTACTACAAGCTGGCACTGTCGGGCTGTTGTGGCAGTGCCCAAATAGCAGAGGCTGCCGGCCAGCCTTGGCAACAGAGCTTTGATTAGTAGTGCATGCACTGAGGCAGGAGCTGGGCTGCAAACAGACTGGCTGAGAAAGCCCATGGTGGGCTGGTCCCGAGGTGACCACCCGTTGTTAACAAGGGATGTAGGCAGCCAGGAGCACGGGTGGGCTGGTCAGGGCTCTGTTCTTGCAACCTCCTTTATACAATTGCTGCTTAATGAGGTGTTTGTTTCAGGTTTGTGCTGAAAAAAGCCAGTGCAAATGAGTCGTGTGTGGAAAGCCTAGCTGCAAAGCTCCCATCTGATCCCAGTGTCCTGACCTGGAAAGGTCCATTCTGGGGGAGATTTGTTATTCCCAGAGTGGGATTAAGACACAAACAAGGTCAGATGCCATAAGGAGAAGAAGAAGTTTAATAGTTACATCAAAATTCTCAGAGGTGCTAGAAAGAGAGAGAAAGAGGGGGGAAAAGGAAAGGTGTAATAACTGCCACGACGGAGCTGCGGCGTCCCATCAATCCGAATTGACTTTACGTCAGGGGGGGAATTTGTTTGATGCTGGTTGTTGTGGCTCTTTTATGGAGGTGCATTTTTCCTTTCGAGAATCAATTAGCTCATAAGTTTATAAGAACTGTTTAATTTAACCCTGCCCACCACTCAGAGGTGGTGCACGTGCCCAATACGTCCTCGGTGGTCTTCAGGGGTCTCTGGACCCTCTGTTTTCCGGCCCCAGGTCTGGGCGCATGCATGGGGGTTGGGTTAAAGTTCTTAGGTTTTGCTACACAGACAGGTACATAGGAAGGCAAGAAATGGGTGGTCTTGTGCTTTGCCCGATACTCCGTTGCTATGGCAGTGGTAGGCGATATGATGTTCCAGCAATGTTGAGACAGACATCCGCTGGTGCCACCAACCACCAACACAGTCTCGACCTAGTCCCTTAAAGATCCATCCTTCCTGCATTCTGCACGTTGTGACTAAGACTGTGACTGATACTGGGCAAGGTGCGATGGGACATCCCTTGCTCTGGCTCTGCGGAGGGTGCTTGGGAACAAGGGCTGGTACAGCACAGCATATAAGTGTCCCCTACCCCTGATCAGCACCTGCCAGCCAGTCAGTCCCCAGGCCTTCAGCCACCAGGACCAGCCTGCCCCAAACTGGTCTCCATCTATTGCCTGGGTTGTCAGGCACTGGATCCCGTCAGGAAATGGGAGCCTCTTCACCTGTTTCCTCCACTGCAAAGTGAGTGTTTGCCCCTCTCCCCTCCACTGCCTTCTGCCTGCTCTGAAGCTTTTCAGCAGTAAATTTTCCTTGTGTGGTCGTTACCTTTTATTATATACTTTTTTCTTTCTGTTAGTGATCAAGTGCCTGTGAGTGGTGACAGTAAAATGACATAGAAACCAAATTTTTTCCACAGATGGATTGTAGCAGAAGGAGGAAAGTGCAAATGCAGTTTCTCAAGTGTCCTGTGTTTTGGGGTATGAAAGGGTTGTGAGTTGCTTTAGTTCCTTTAGAGCAGCAACAGAAGGCATAAAGCCATGGAAAGGGTGGCTATTCTTAACGTGCTTTATATATTTTATTCCTGGTTTCACCATAATTCCATCCACACAACACCCCCCCCCCCCCAAAGAATACCAAAGACATCTTGCAACAAAAGACCCCTGTAGCTAAAGATAGAAGGGTGAGGAATTTATAGAGATGGTTTTGGAGGCAGAAATAAAATTAAACAGCCATGTGTAACTCCTGAACAACAGCCTGCAGAAAACCCCTAAAGTGCACATTAGCACATCTTGTTTTCTTATATAATGAACGGTTTTCCAGACATGCCCCAGATGAGAGCACTTCTCTCCTCCAACGCGCCTTTCCACCGCGATCTGGCAACACAGCTTGAAGAAGGCAGCCCGAGGATGAACAGCAAAGCGCGGGGGAGCCTTTGCTCTCCTGTCTCAGGGGGGGCAGCAGCATGTACCACGCTAGGAGCTGAAATTCCCTCCTGAATCAGAACTTGCCACAGGAGCGGTTCGCAGCTATGTTTTAGTCTTCACTTTGCAAGCTGTATTTTGGCTACCTTTTTGTCTTTTCCCCCGCTTACATTCACAGTAACTGCTGAAAGATTCTTCCCACCAGCGGTACTTGTACAGGGGTGAAAACAACCCAAGGAGTATAAATAGAGGCTATTTGTAGTTTCCATTTTTTGTCTTCAAGGCATTTTTGAAGAAGTTTTCCAATCTGTTAGGGTTATTTTCTCTCCCTCTCTGTGTCTCTTCTTTTTCTTTTTTTTTTTTTTTGACTGTATGACTGGATTTTTCTCATTTCTCAGAAATTCTGGTCAGATTTTTGAGGGGATAAGAAAAGAATCTAAAGCATGGTGGAATGATTACAAAATCCCACAGTTCTGTGATTACACAAGACATAATTGGATGCAACAAATTCAAAACAAACTTCCGAGAAATCATAAGCAATTATGCCCCACCCCACCCCCCCAGCCATCTGATTTTGGTCATTTTAGTTACTGAGATCCCTTCAGATTCAGAGCAATGACAGCCTATTTCTCTCTGCTCTTGCCAGAGGCAGTTATTTCCATCAGGGCAAAACAAGGGCAAGCTCTGCCTTCTCTGTGAGCATCTTTTACCTCAGCATGGGCAGAAAAGGCCCCACAAGCTGCAGGCTGAGACCAGATTCATCTCTTCTACATTCAGCCACCTGAAATCCAGGTGCAGTCAGAATGAGGAATTAAAACTACCTCTGTCATCAGTGCAGAAAAATTAATCCATGGCTATGAAAGCCCTGAGCCCCAGTGTCACTGGGGCTGCTTGTGGGCTACCTGGGGGAGTTTCAGGCCAGGAACATCTGCTCAGACCTGCAACCTTTTGTATAGGAGCTATTAATAGGTATGAGATAGGTATGAGTTGTCTTCTTCCACTGGGAGCAGCGGAGGTTTAGTTGGCTAAAGCTAGGTATGATACACATCAGTCTGCACACAAATCTGTATCAGGATCTGTGTCTATGAGGACTGATTCTCTTCTCACCACAGGATTAATTAGGAGTGATTACCCTTAAAATGATGAGTTACACATGTGTAAAACCAGTTCAAGTCAAAGGAGAATCCAATTCATCTGCTGTATTTATAATTAATTACTCTGATTAAGGGCTGGCAGCTAAGATCAAACTTCATTGCTCTTGTTTCATCAGACAGCAGAGATGCTTACCTCTGCTACCATGGCTATAAAAAAAACCCCCTAACGTTTACAAGTCCCCAGGAGCTCCTGCGGTGATTTAACCTTTGAAGGGTATGTCCTCAAGATTACATAAACATCACAGAAAACTTTTCTTGTCTTTCACAATGTAACCACCCATGAAATAAGGATTTGGTTGGAAGGTGGTGTATGAAAGAGCATGAAGATGGGTGGTGACACAGAAAAATCGACTAAGCCAGCTAGCATGCAACGGACATTAATTCTAGCCACCTCTTGATTGCAAAAACAAGCTGCTGGGTCACCATTTCTTAACCATCTTTGTACTGCAGCTGCTATTTAATTTCTAATACAGAGCTTTTTCTTAGAGCATCTTTAAAGAAACCTTACACTTTTTATAACAATATCTGAGAAACAAAATACCCCCTTCCAAAGGAAACAATGGCCTTTCCCAACTGCCATAGCAGCCAAGCAGGTTGCCCATGCCCTCCCTGGCTACCTGCAGAGTATTCACACCTGCTGCCTTTCACTAGAATTGCAGTTTTTCTTCCTATTCATAGCAGATGCATTCAAGACACCATGACATATGGTTCAAGCAGACCAGAGGTCTCAAAGGCTCGAGTCAGTGCTGGGCATTCCCAAATTTGGGGCTGTTGGCATGCAGTCAGTACCTATTTGCCTCTCTGTCCATCTAGGCCAGACTCCTCCAATATAATATAATCTGTCTGATCAAAGCTGGCTTCTATTCTTGGCTGTGCTGCAAACTTCCTGTGTGACCTTGGGCCAGCCATTGCTCCTCTCTGTCTTCCCACCTCCCAGGGTCTTACGAGGATCCCATCATTAGTGTTTGCCAGGTGCAGCCATGAGCCCCGTGGAAGAGCCTATAAATAACAGCTCCATATTAAATATTGGGGAAGTTCAGGTTAGAGCCTTGCGACTCTTCAGCCCTGGCAAGCACTGGAAGCCAGGCTTAGCTGTGCATGAGCCCTCACCTACCCTAAGTCATAACTTTGGAAGCTGCCAGCTAGGTCAGAGCTTGGTCTGGGGAGCCAGCTCTCCTCAGGCTTTTAAGAAAGCCTCTCACAAGTTTATGTATTGGGAGGACTCATGGTTGTGAGCACATAAATTAATTATCATTTGTATTTCTCTGCATCCTAGGCTTGTTCCTCTGGGGAAAGACTCAGCATCCCTTCAACCTGGGGCTGAGGGGCAATAGGCTCGCTGATGGCACATGGAGCAGTACAAGTCCCAGAACTGTACTTTGTGCTGAGTTGTGTCCCTCAGGAAAAGAGCACCCAGAGGAATGGTCTGGGCTCTCTGGAGTTCACCAGTAGTGAGCACCTGGGAGGTCTGTGCTGGCCTGGGTGCCAGTGGAGCATGGTTGAATGGCAAAGGAGCAGATTAGCTCTTTCACAGCAGGAAAGGACTGAAAAGGTGGAGGTCTCCTCATAATCACTGCAGTTGGGGTTGTTTGCCTTTATTGTGCACTTGCAGCAAAGTGGTATAGGGAAAACAGAGGGAAAGGAAGGACTAGGAAGCGGAGAGGGTTCACTGGAGAAAAAAGCAAGCAAGCAAGCATGAGTAATACAGGCATTAGAAGTGCTTTATAATTAGTTTATAAAAGCTCTCTTAACATCAGCAAAGCACTTTCTACTAGAAATCTTTAATAAAAATGCAGCAATATTTGTAAGCATTGTACATTTTCTGTTTAATTCTGTTAACCAGCTCCAAGAAGAGTGTGTAAGCAATGCATTTCCCTCTTTTTCTCACACCCCTTCCCCCACTGTCTGGGCAGTTAAAAGCACTTCAGCTTTGCCTCCCTGCCTTAAAACTCCCCGGTGGAAGCCTCTGCGTGTGGTGGTTTCAAATCAACTGTCTGGCCTTCCCATTCAAGCAACTGCTGAAAATACCCTGCCGCTGGAGGAGCGGCCAACTGCGGTCACCTTCCATGCAAGAAGGCTTGGTTAATCCATTGACTATACTTGTGGGTTCAGATGCTGTACCCTGCCCTCACATAATTGAGTTGTCTCCTTGGAGCAGTGCCTAGATGGGGGAAGTGGCCATGAAGCATGCCTGGAGATGGTGGCTTGCGCAGTGGAGGTAGTACCAGAGAGGTCAGCCCACAGATAGGTTGGTGCACATTGCCTGAAACAATGGATTTGGTTATATGAGTGAAATGCAGATTGCACTGGTCAGGACAGTTTGGAGGCTGTTGTTGTGTAATTGTGTCCCACCCAGTTGTACCCTACTCTGTAATTACTGGAAATGAACTGGTGAGAGGGTTAGGTTGTCTTCCTTCCAATCTTTCTTCTTGTTTTTCACACGGGAAGAACAAAGTCTGGAAACCATGCTTAAGTTTAACAGAGGCAAAGGTCCGGCCAAAACAGATTTTAACATGGCCAGTGACCCAACGTGAGAAGAATAGGGTTTATCAGCTTGTTTGATTGTGGGCCAAGGCATGGATATGACTGAGGCACATGATGCCAGAAGAATCCGTGGTGGGGATTAGGCAGTGTTCTTGCTGAAGTTTGAAAGTTTCACAGTTTGGACCAGACATCTTTGGTGTTTGATTTTGAAAGCCCAAAACTTAATTGCTATGTTGGAGAGGAAATAGGTGATTCTGCTCATCTGGACAGGAGTTATCTCCTGAGTGTAATACTCTCCCAATTCACACTGTTTATATGACCTGAAGAAAGAGAGTTTTGCCATATGAGGAGCTTGGTCTAAAATGTTTCAGCTAGGGAAGAAAACTCTTAGGCATTTATATTCATTTTACATTTGGCAAAAAAGATTCCCTGACCTTCTCCTAGGGGCTTTTTTTAGTTGTTTGTAACATTTGATTTATTAGGGATTAGCTCCAGCAGGAGAAAGCTCAGTTAGATGCATGGGTGAAGCGAAACAGGGTTTAATTCAGAGAGGCAAATATTTCCTGATGATTTACTTACTAGGTTCATTCTTTTAATTTTCCATTTGCAGATTGCCCATGAGCAGATTGCAATATTCCCAAATTGTATGTATTATTGGAAGTTATTCACCCATTCAATAAGCAAACATTTCTTGGTCCAGAATTTGCTTCTGAAATTGCCAGGGCTCTCACAGCACTGGGTGGTTTGCGAAGCCATGTGGGCAGCGCTGGGGTGTTTGGTGTGTTGGCTACAGCAGCAGCTGCGATCATTACAGTCAAGTAGTTGCGGCCACGTACTGTGTTGGCGAGTTACAACCCCATGAGGACACAAACAGATGTGTTTCCCTGGGATGCAGCTAACCTCTGCCTGTGCCATGCAAGTGGCAGCTTTTCCAATCCTCTCCATTGACTGTGTTGTGCCAACACTCATCTTGTGCCAAATCAATTTTTTGCCACATATTTGCGATTCCAGTAGTAGCCAGTAGTCCTGCGGCACAGATGTGTGCTTGGGATGTGCAGGGGCTGAGGGCACGCTGAGAGCAAGTAGTTATTTGGAGAACAAAATGTCCCCGCTGTTTGCTCAGTGCTACTTTAAACAAATAGACAAACAAGGAGGGAAAAAATTCTACTTAAAAGAAGCACTAACGCTGCCCTTATGTTCCTCCTCCCTGGGGAAATGGTGGGATCAAGCCACACATGATGGACATTAGTGGGGTCATGCAGGGTGCTGCTGGACAGTGTCAGGGTAATAAGAGGTCATGAGATGATAGGGAGCTACAGAGAGCTGAGAGGAGCACAGGGAACAGATCTTAATTTACACTGCTGTGTGTTTGCCGACCAGCTAAGCCAAATGCTCTTCCTGTGTGAGTGCCTCTTCTCAAGAGCGCTTGGATTTCACCTTGGCCAAGCCAGTTGAGCCTATTATGAAGTTAAAGGCTGGGTGATTGTAGCTAGCTGAGTGCTTGGTCCAGCATAGACAAAATTTTATCTGCAGGCATTTTGCTTCTGGCTTTCAGCCTGATTTAGTCCCAGAAAGGAGTGTAACCGAAGCCGTCCGGGCCATCTTTCTTTGTGGAGGAGCACACTCAGTCCCTGTAAGTTTGTTTTGAGGTTGTTGCCTGCCGGTATGTGCTTTGCAGAACAGGAATGAGTCACATGAGGATCATTCTGTTTCCAGCAAGCTACTTCTCCTTTCAACTCTCCATTCCCAAACAGGAGATCTTGTGACAAAGAAGAAAGGCAGATTTCTGGCAGCCTGGAAATGCTTCTTCCCTCCCTGGCCCCATGAGAAGAGCTGTAGCGTGTTGTTCAAACAGGTTGATACAAAGCTAATAAACACTCAGAGAGAGATGGGCAGTTTCTGTAAATAGCAGCGTGCTGGCCAGAGAGGAGAAGAGGGGTGGGAGAGCGCGGGTGTTAGAAAGCAGCTGAAGAACAAGATGTTCACATAAAAGCTGTTTGTTTCTTCACAGCACACGGAGCCCGATACTACCTTGCCCCTAGTGATGGCCTAGAAAACAGGCAGGGATCTGTGGGAGTTTCCCCTTCTACCAGACTTTGTGACAAACTTTTGTCCATGCACCAGGAGGCAACTCCTCCAACCCAACACATCCCACCTCCAGACCATTCAGATGCCCAGGGCTGGTGGGCAGGTGGGACATCTCCAGGTAGGGTTTGGCAAAGTCAGGTTGTGTGTACAAGGATCAGGCAATGGTGAATATGGTTACCCAGCTCTTACTCAGCACTTTTCATTTGTTAGCACTTAATAGAAAAAGATTGGTATTACTGCCCAAGTGCTGAGTGTGTGTTCTGGCCACACTCATTAAAGGACCAGTGTCACATCAGCCTAAGCACAAAATAGCTCACATGGATTGAACACTGACTGTTTGTTTAATGCTTGGAGCATGCTTGGCCAAATCCCACCTGGACAGTGGAATAAACTGAGCTGTGCTGCATAGCATGATGGCACTTAGGGAAAGAGGTAAGGGAAGGAGGGCAGCCCCAAGAGAGTTGTCTCTGAGCTTCTCCCATGCCAAAGGAGTCTGGTGGGAATGGAGGTAAATCGTGTCCTAAATTTTGCATGTCAGCTCTGAAGTTGAAGTGGATGTGGGTGCAATAAATCAAGTGAGGAACGGACTTAAATGCAGCCAGAGAAAATGGAAAAATACATTGTGTGTGGTGTGAGTCCTGGGTACATGTCTGGAAGATGCTCTGTGAAATATGCAAGTATAAAGAAGTGGTTTGTGTTCGTTCCAGGCATCCTGAAGCATGTCCCCGACAGATGGTTTTACTGCCATTTCACCTCCCTCCACAGGTACGACTACATCGAGATCCGAGATGGGGACAGTGAAGCGGCAGACCTGCTGGGCAAGCACTGTGGGAACATAGCACCTCCTACTATCATCTCTTCTGGCCCCTCTCTCTACATCAAGTTCACCTCGGACTACGCACGACAAGGTGCCGGCTTCTCCCTGCGCTACGAGATCTATAAGACAGGTGAGTGTCTGAGTCAGTGCCTGTCTCTCAGGTTGTTTGCCACAATGATCTTCACAAGGAGATGCCTTTGGGTACCTTTTAAATACGATTTTATCATGTTCTCCAGAGATAAAGGGCAGGGGTTTGTGGGGTTTTTTAATTTAAGCAAGTCTGTTGCATCACATTTCCAAGAAGGTAAAGGTGTCAGTGGCACATAATAGTGCAGTTTTGGATCACAGTGAGGCATCAAAAGCAGGGTTCCTCGTTAAATACTCTCTTGTATTCAAGGACTAGAAATATGTATGGTTTCTCCCTGGCATGTGTGGTGCTTGTTAAGGCTAAGTGGGGATTGTCCCTCAGGAGCGTGTGGAGCTCCCCCTCCTGTGGAGCTGTGATTCAGGGCTGATCAATGATGCTGTGTTTTCTCTCTCTGGAAGTGGGGTTTGTAAACTGGGAAGTGCTGGTTTTCAAGGGACTGCTGTCAGCTGTGCTGTCAAGGGCTGAGATGGTGCCTTTCCAGGCAGATATAAGAGGAACTATTCATAATTTGGTTTTATACTGAACTATTATCGAGGAAAGGAAAAGCTGCTCAAAGGCCTTTTAATAGCGTTTCTGTCTAAATATTTGCCAGAACTGTGTGTCTGGGAAGAAGGAGGCTTGAGAAAATAAAACCCACTCTGCATGTTGTGTGTATGCGGGTGAGAGAGATGCGCTTGCTTACCGCAGGAACAAGACTGTGTTTTGCACAGGGTTGCAGGCACCTGTCCTGTGCCCACATTCCTTCAGTGGTGTGCTGGGAGGAAGCACAGCTCATCCAGCATGAAAAAAAGGGTCTGTGCCTGGTGAAGAACCAGAAAGGAGCACAACAGTGTCACTTACCCAGCCTTTTCGAAGGGAAGGCAGGGACCACAGGCACTGGGGGCCCTGGCCTAGCTGCATAGCTGGCAGAGTTGCGCAGGCAGCCCGCAACCTGGTCAGAGGTAGATGTGAATGTGAAGACTCTGCTGTGAAAGGATGGGAATGGGACTCCCCAAGTTAATGGTGAAATGGTGAGGAAAACGAGGTGTCTGGGGGCTCTGGTAAATGAGGAAAGCACTATTTCTGGTGGTTGCCTGGGCTGTATAACCAGCCATTGAGGTGCTGTGGTGCAGCCAGCTCACCCCTGCTGATTGTTAATGGTTAGGATGCAGATTAGTCCCAAAAGAGTTTAGTGGTTCATTTGGCTGTTGGAGTTTCCTAAGGCCAGCTACTGGCACAGAGGATGGCAAAGAATGCCTGTGTTCAGGTGGGAAGACTGCACTGCTGACCCACCTCGGCCTCTCTTGCCCCTCATTCCCTGTATACACCTACTCTGAGCTTGGCAGACTGTGCTGGGCTGTGCTTGTCCTTACATTGGTTCCATGTCCTGACTGTGGTTGAGCTGGCTGAGGTGGCCAGGCCAGGCTGAACATGGCTGTGGAAAGGGATGGCAGACAGGAACCTTGTCTGCCTGGGTGGGATCCAGCAAGTGGACAAATTCATAAGAAAAGGAGATATTTTTTTTGCTGCTGGTAGGAAGGACAGGAAGCAAAGGCTGCTCAGGAAAACAGCGGCTATTGAATTTAGGCAGGAGCTGAGTTTGTGTCCCTCATTGGAGATCCACACAGAGCTACTCTCAGGTATGAAGTGATGTTTTGCCACCACACACGCCCCCAGCTCTGCCAGGCAGCCATCCCCTCCAGAAATAGCCACACTTTCTTCCAGCTACATCCCACAAAGTCCAGCCTTTAAGGCATGTTTTGGCACAGGAGTAGGCATGAGCATGTGATCTGGGAGCTCCCCCAGCTGACCCTCCTGCCAGGGCACCCAGGTAGGGCCATGGGCAGCACTGGCTACCCAGCCACTGCAGTATAAGAAAACCCTGCCTTTTGTTTGCAGCAGGCATGGGTGAAGTGTGGTTCTGAGCTGTCAGTGCAGTCAGCAAGGGTGTCACCAGCTTTAAAGGTCATTGGATTGTCATTGTCCACATCAATAAAGGCAGTGCAGCTGCAGCTTCTTAAAGGTGACCTAAAAAAACAACTCTCCTCATCTGAGCATTTATTTCCACACCTCGTGCTAAATTTCCCTTACCATGGTGTGAGAGAGGAGCAATCTGCATACAAACAACTGCAAACCAGCCCTTGAATCCCTGGTGGGTATCAGTCAGCGGTCTGTGGGCTGACAAAAGAGCAGTGCCCTGGCTGGGCCAGCCTCCCTGCTGCTCGCTTTATGAGTCAGCTTGGCAGAGCTGGCCTGAGCTCTCCATCCTGGGCATCAAAGTCCCCTCTCAGGCTGGTCCGTGCAGCCGAAGCCAGCATGACTCCCGTTGATTATCTGCAGCGTCCTTATAAAAAACTGCTCGTGTTTGCTGGTATCAACCAAGCTGTAGACAAAGATTCCAAATGCGGTAAGACCCCCACATGAGGAAGCTGCTGTTGTCTAATGCAGTGACATAGTTATGTCTCTCTCCTGTCTCTAGAGGACAGTCCCTGACTCTGGGTTTAGTCTTTTGATTTTCTACCTAGCTCAGAGCTTGTGTTATTTTTCTCTATTTATCTGTTTATCTTTCAAGCTGTTTGGAACGAAGTACACCCTTATCCCTGTTCGTGGCATTATGCTGTGATTTGTGTTTGGCCTTATTTTTTTGCCTCTGTGTTTTACCCCACAGGTTCACACCAGAAAAGCTGGCTGCTTCATTAGGAAGTCAATTAAGAGCCTCTCCTGAGTAGCTCTCCAGCTAGGCGCTGCATAATGCGGTGCTGGGATCCTGCTATTACTGCGGGCTGCTGGCCTGACTCCTGTAGGTTAATGCTGAATTGAATAACAAGTCTCCCATTAGTCCTGGGAAAGCTTGTGCTGCCTGGAAGAGCCAGAGCAGAAGGGTTTGTAGAGGAAAAGGAGGGTGTCCCGGTAAAACCAAAGCAGAAACCTTTGTGAATGCTAATGCCAGGCTGCTGCTGCAGCCGCAGCCTCTCGACATCCCTTTTTGCCGCTGATAGCTTCAGGCTGCAGATTTCTGTTGCCTATTGTCCTGTCTCCACTGCGAAGGGGTTTCAAAGTCACCGTGGTATGAATTCCCCTTTCCCTGGCCACCCCGAGGCACCTTGGTTGTGTGAGAGGGGGCACCAAGCTGGCCCGGCTGCAGCCAAGGCCAGTGCTGAGGTCAGCAATAAATAAGAGGCAACATTGTGTACCCTCCTTGCCATGCAAAGGTCTTCCTTAAGGATAGAAATAACTTGCATTTCTGGCATGGATGGCTCAGTCTGTAAGAAAGAGGGCTCTGTTCCTCCTCCAGCAGACATGAGAGATGCCCCCAATTACCCCCATTGCCACAGCCATGGAGCACGAACATAGGCTGGAGCTGCCCCTCATCCTTTACGTGGGACTCGGGTCTGCAGGCTAACTCCATGCTTCCCGGGGGTTTCCAAGAGTTTCCAGCTAACAGTGGAGCCCTTTCACTGTGTAAATATTTGTGCTTCCATATTTCCTCAAGAAGAAACTGAGGCACAGGTGTCCATGCCAGAGAGGGAGACGTTGCAGGAGACAAGTCTCTGGGGAGATTAGTTCTCTTTCCAAAGAGATGCCATCCCTGCTACTCCTCTCTGCCCTTCCCAGGCAACCCCCCTCCCCAAATAGAGTCCTCCATCAGACCTGGAGCTGCTGTGCCCTTTGCCAGCAGAGTGGGTAGGTGGCAGCTGTGGCACTGCGGATCATGGCTGGCAGCCCCCTGCATCCTGGCCTGCTCATGGTCTGGGAAGTCCAGCAGACAGTGGGTAAGGCTGGCAGGGGAAGCATAGTCCAGTTTGGCATGGCCTCCTTCCCCACCCTGGGCCACCACCACTGGTGTAAGAGGCATGGCAGGGCACACGCCTGCCAAACTGCAGTCATGGCTTTGAGTGGCTTTGGATGGGACCACTATCCTACTCCTGTCGTTGAAATAACTGGTGGGGGGATCAGCAGTGGCATATGGGTTACATTTGCAGGGCTGTCTGAAGGATTTAAACACATGCTGTCCACTCCAGTGACCACATGGACCTTGTCTCTCCACCTGTAGAAAGCTTTGAAAATCACCCTCTCCATCTTTACAGGAATGCACACATCTCTTGGGTTACAGGATGTTTCCAGGAGTGAATGCACAATGCCTCAAAATGGGGTTGCCACAGTGTGTCAGGCTGTTGGCATTAAGCTGCATTGTTACTAAGGCTGCGACTTTTTCCTGCCATTACAGGCTCAGAGGATTGCTCCAGAAACTTCACTGCTTCCAATGGCACTATTGAGTCTCCAGGTTACCCTGACAAGTATCCACACAACCTGGACTGTGTCTTCACCATCATAGCCAAGCCGAAGACAGAAATCCTTCTCCACTTCCTTCTCTTTGACCTTGAGCACGACCCGCTGCAGGCAGGGGAAGGAGACTGCAAGTACGACTGGCTGGACATCTGGGATGGCATCCCTCAGGGTAAGCTATGGCATGCTGTGCTGCTGTCATCAGCCTCTCTTGGTGTCTCACAAAGTTCCAAAACTGTGCAGCCTGTGTCTGAACACCACAGGTCCCTGAATTCAAATGTGGCTGCAGCATCCAGGCTGCCATCAGGCAGCCAGTTATTGGCATGGTACGCTTGCAGAAGGCTGCATGCATTAACCCCTAGTTGTAACCACTGATCTGAAAAGCTCTGTGGGACACTTCAAGATCCCACTGGTCCTCCCTCAGGGAAGGACAGTGAGTTTGTGCTGAGCTGCGAGGACCTCCCTACCCCATACCAACACCAAGAAACAGCAGATTGGAGCATTTCCTAGCAACTGCAGAGCAGCACATGCTGCAGTGGAGATTTCTGCATGGCACAGTGCATAGCACCAGACTGGTGGGTGCAAAAACTAGTGTATCCCCAAAGCCTTTCTTTTATCCCGCTCTGTCCCACTAAGGCATCTCTGGTGAGTGATGCCAGTCTGCTGGTGAACCAGGAGGCTGGTGGAAAAGCAGGTGTTACTTTTGCTGCTCTTTCTTTTGCAGTTGGCCCCTTGATAGGCAGGTACTGTGGCACTAAGATGCCATCAGACATCCGCTCAACCACTGGTGTTCTCTCTCTCACCTTCCACACGGACCTGGCAGTGGCTAAAGATGGTTTCTCTGCTCAGTACTACTTGATCCAGCACGAAGTCCCAGAAAGTAAGTTGGAAATGTTGTGTGTATGACTTCAGGCACTTGTATCACCTGGTTTTCCCAAATCTTGCACTTGACATGTGCAAGAGTGAGGCAGGCAGGAGTGTGTCCATGGGCACGTCCCCCACTGGCAATGCTGTTTCTCTTAGAAGTGAGATTTTAGTAAGAGTCACACTTTCTGACCTTTCTTTGACTTTTTCACTTGCTTGTGAAGTCTCGATACTTTTTGAGATAGAATACTTCATGTATGTGTTCAGCCCAAAGGATTTAGGGGAAGGCTTCAGCCCAGCAGGCACAGCAGATTCATTAAAGCATGAGGGAAAATACTCTCTCCCTCTCTCTGTTTTTTCAAAAATTCACAGCCCTGAACTACAAATTGGAATTTCTTGTCTAATTAAAAAATGCCTAAAGCTCTAAGAATTTCAAACCAAAATTTGTTTTAGATCCCTTGTTAAGGGAGGTAAATTGATGTGGAGGGAGAAAGTAAGTTGTGTGTTTTGAGAATGAAGAGCATTTTGATTCTTTGTGATAATGCTTGCAGGCAAGGAAAGGTTTAGTTTGTTTTCCCATGGTTGTTTTACATCAGAGCTACGGTTCTCGACTTCTGTTAGCAGTAAAATGGTGATACAACAGAATAAGCCTTCAGGACACTCCTCAGTCCCAAAGAAAGTGAGGGTGTCCCTGACCCAACGTGGAACGTCCATGACATAGAGCAGGGGTTGTGCAGCACAAAGGTAGCTGGGTTACAGGCTCTTGCTCTGTGACTGAGTTAGGAGTGTTTTGCTGAGGCTGACAGAGTTACAGACAAGCATGAACACTTCACCCTTACCTGTATATCAGTTGATCTGTTCTTTAATCCACTTTCTGTTCTGTTCTTTAAAAGGTTTGGGAAATACAATGTTAATGACACACAAAGCTTGACAAATCAAGCATGAGAGCTGTTAAAGGGCTAGGGCTGTTTTGATTTATGCTGATGTAAAATTGTAACTTAAATATTATCACTAAGATCTTGGCCCACCA
The DNA here is from genome assembly GCF_964237585.1 of Gallinula chloropus. Classification (NCBI taxonomy): domain Eukaryota; kingdom Metazoa; phylum Chordata; class Aves; order Gruiformes; family Rallidae; genus Gallinula; species Gallinula chloropus. The sequence goes on along the minus strand of NC_140090.1, from coordinate 31,581,617 downwards.
TTTCCACCCAGGGCTGACTTGGCCACATTAAAAACAAAGGCAGCTTGATGGAGCTCCATTGCTTTACAGCTGTGGCAGGCATTGGCTCATGTGACATTTCCTATCAGTGTTTTTACAGGACAGCTACCATAAAATATAAGAGATGTGCAATAAGACTGAGCTAATTGTGACTTTTAAAGCCTTAGAAGTGAGGAAACCCAAATGAAAGCATACCAGACTGTTTCATATTCTCGGGTGGCTAAGTCCTATGGGCCAGATACCACACATAGCAAAGGCACATATACCCAGGCACGTACACATGTGCACCCATACTTTCACACACACAAAACCTTTAGACTTTCTGTTCTAGGTCTTGACATACCTGCTGGCAGCACAGCAGTAAGCACCCTCCCCTTGTGTCTGCCCATACTCTTGCCTTCTCAGTGCTTAGACTTCACCTCTGGCCTTCAAGAAGATGGAGAACTTTGTGGAAAGGGAACTTGGGACATATTGATGGAGATGGAGGGAGGGAAGGGACAGAATTTTACCAAAACTGTGCAAAGGTGAAGGAGAAAGGGAGAAAGACCTGAACTCTGTTAGTTTTCAGAGGGCCATACAAGCATAAAGCTGCCCCAGCTTTGATTTTTCATCTGTGCCATCTGTGAGCACACACAACCTGCAAGATGGTGCTGATCTGTTCATTGTTCCAGGCAGGCAGCTTTGCTTGGGGTTAGCTGGGGGGAGGGAAAGTTCAGGGCTGCCTTCCACTTGGGAGTGAAGTACAGATACTGTAAGCTCATCTGCGTGTGTGCATGTGTGTGTCCACTCCAGATTTCCAGTGCAACATGCCGCTGGGGATGGAGTCTGGCAGGATCTCCAACATGCAGATCAGTGCCTCCTCCACCTATTCAGACGGGCGATGGACTCCTCAACAGAGCCGGCTCAACAGTGATGATAATGGCTGGACCCCCAATGTAGACAGCAACAAAGAATACCTCCAGGTACGCACGCTTTGCAGCCCCTCGCCTCTTCCCCCGCCAAATGGAGTGTCACGCTGTTAAACTGACCTTTGACCATAAGGCTTGTTGAATTTTTTATTGCCTCTGTGGCTCATGGGGAGCAAGCAGCAGGGGAGCTGCAGTGCCTCGTGAAATGCGACAGGCTGGCTCTCCCATTAGCTCTCCCATTAGCACGCCTGCACAAGGGCTGACCCGACCTGCCGCCTCTCTCCCACCCCTTCCTGCACAAAGCCCTGATGCACTTTCCAGCTTACTGACAGAGACTGAGCGACCTCTGCCACTTACAAGGGCCACTTGCTTCGCCACTGGCCTGAGGACCAAACTCTCCGGAGACACGTGGAAAAACAACCAGAATAATATTCATCTCATCAGTGGTGCAGGGAGCAGGAATGGGCGACCGTCAGGTTGGGGGCTGAGGGAGAAAAGGCTTTCCCTGGGGCCTGGTTAGATCCCCAGTCTCTGTCCACAGAGGGCTTACGGCTGTGTCACGTCACCGTGAGACTCTGCTTGCTAAAGGGCACTAGGAATGGGAGGTGGTGAATGTCACCGCCTCTAGCAGACATCTCATTCTTCATTCATGGCAGTGTTACCCTGCCAGCTTTGCTGACCTTTCTCAACCCACATTGTAAAAAAGAAAAACCAAAAAACAAACCAAGGGAAAGCCAGGAACTGCAGCACTAATTGGACATCATGCTTTTATTTTACGTGGAAAAAGTCATTCTCTGCCTTGATTTAATGGACATCAACTTCTGTGCAGATTCTGTTGCTTGTGCTGAGGCAGAAAGGAGGGTTTGTGATGGTCCCATATGGAAAGACATGAAGATTTTTAGTTACCCTTGTCTCATGGTCCTATCTGGAAGCGTCCTGCTGAAGTCAGCCCAGGGGGTTTGTGCCTGTTGAAATGTACTTCCACTAATGGAATGAGGCTGAATTCACACCTTTTCAGGTTTCAGAGACAGGAGGAGGAAATAACTAGCCAACCTGTGCTCTCAGGTGGTCACCATTCTCTTTCTTGTCTCTTTTTTCCCTGGAAAGGTGGACCTCCACTTCCTGACAGTGCTCACGGCCATTGCCACACAGGGTGCCATCTCCAGAGAAACCCAGAATGGCTACTACGTCCGTACTTACAAGCTGGAGGTCAGCACGAATGGGGAGGACTGGATGATGTACCGACATGGGAAAAACCACAAGGTAAAGGCATTTTTGTCTCTTTGGTGTGCACCTTGGGGATTGTTGCAGCTGACAGGAGGAAATAGAACAGTGGGATTTTACAGGCTCAGAGGGTTTAATCTCTAAGGCAAACTTTTTCTGATGAGGGCTACAAGAGTGATGATGCTCTGAGCAGAAATAGTCCTCCACTGCACAACAATGAGGAAGCACTATTCCTTGGAAAACCTGGCGGCTGTTGCATCTTTCGTGGTGGTGAGAATATGTTATTTGACTGCAAATGAAGGAGAAAATGCTTTCACAGCCTGTGTTTTGCCATACAAGATTCATTGAGCTTTTATGGGCATAGCCCCGTCTGCATGCTGGGTTAACAATCACAAAACCACATGAAACTGTAGTTCAGGAGTTATTGAGGCCTGGAAATGAAAGGGCACAAATCCTAAGAGGGGATTGCACTGTCCCAGAGAACAAAATGAGCAATAAATAATGAGCATTTCAGGCTGTCAGAGCTTTGGGTCTGCACTAGCAGGCATGGTCGGTGAGGATGCATGGAGCCCTGGGAGCTGCTGCAAGCTCTCACTGTGTTTCTGGGAAGCACACAGAGATGAGAGCGAGAGGAAGGGAGGGTAAATATGGGTGTTCAGCCCTCCCAAGCCTTGCAAGTGCTGTTGCATGGCCAGGCAAGGCAAGCTGAAGGTGGTTTGTGTGGGATCTTTAGAGTATGAGGCAGGGGGTTAAGGTAGGTGTGGTGCTGAGCTGAACCTATCTTGTCACTTGTGTCAGTCATTTGGTTGTGACTTGGTTAAGGGCAGCTTGGGAAAGCCCTTCCCAGCTCCTCTGTAGTGCCCACCAGCACTGTGGCCACAGCTCACATCCTCTCCATTGACGTGCCATAATCTGTCTGCCTCAACTCAGTGGCACGGGTCCCACATGTCTCCCTCACCCATGTATGTCCAAGTAATTTCTGCTTGCTCAGCACTTCTGTTAAATTAGCTGTCCCCTCCCTCTGCTGGCACAGGCGCTGCTGGCATGAAATGCAGTAGCGTGCCCTGTCCAGGATTCATCCAGACATTTCCTTCCCTTCCGGGCCGTGTGATTTCCCCTGTGTCACATTTGAGCTGTGTCACACGGTTCAAACTCACTCAGCTTCCCAGAATGAGTCCTCTCTGTGCAGAGGCTCCGAGCAGGGTCTCATACCTGCAATAGTTTGGGTATTTGAGCTCCTCATGTGATGTTAGTCCTGTTTCAGAGGTAGGGAAATGGAAGCTCAGGGCAGCCCAGCACCCTACAGCAGAGTCCCTACAGCTTGGTGGGGCTGGTTCTGGGGCAGCAGCTGAGGGCAGAGCTCACGTGTAACACTGAAATGATGGTCCTGTGCTCATGTGGAGGCTCCATGCTCTCCCGGGACCCACTGGCCACGGCTGACCTTCCTGTGAACCAGGAGCATCTCGCCTCACCTATGGAAATGGGTGACTTGGAGGTCTTGCTGGGACTGTTCCTGCAAGCTGGGGCAGATGGGAGGTTTTCAACACACTAGGCAAAGCAATGGGCTAAAGACACAGTTCAGTGTTTCAAATAACCACTGGCAATAAAATTACCTTTTGGAGTCTAACTGGGGTGGGAATCTGTCCTGGAGAGTGGTTTTAGTCACAGGGGAGATTAGGTGTCCCCTCCTTGCAGTCCCAGGTGCTGGGCACTGCAAGGTAGAGCAGGACAGCATGGCTGGTTTCAGTACTGCTGGGGCAGTTTCCAGCAAGACCCTAAAGCCAGGCTGGTGTCAGCCCAAAGCAGTTCCATAGCCACATGAATTGCCACCATTTCAGGATTTCGCCCTTGAGCCCTATCAGGTTTTTCCTGCTCTGTTTTCTCTCTTCATAAAAATGAGGAAAAATCAAACCTCTCCTCTTTCACTCCTTTATTCCAGTCTCACTTCGTTCCCATGTTCTGGCCTCAATTTAGCAGACACTTCCCGAGGCTGGAGGATAAGTAATTGCTTTTTGGTGGCTCGCCTGCCTCTTGTGTCCTGGTGGCTGCTCTCCCCTCCTCACCAAACAACTGGCTGCCAGCCACTGAGCCACAGTGGGGCCAGGGCACAGCCCCTCCCTCGCTCACGGGCCTGGTGCTGGGGGGTTCTGGCCCCACATTCCCCGCCCACATTAATCCCTGCCATTCCTGCGTTAGACAAGTTCCCAGATGTCTGTGTTCAAGGTGCAGATTCCTCCTTGCGTTAGTGCGGCACTCGGCGCAGTGCAGGCTGCAACGGTGGAGCGAACCATGCCAAATAGATTTGTCAAGTCTGCCGCAGCTTGATTTGGTGCCATGAGGAGCGGGGAGGGGGAAGGGGGTGGACAGACAGGGACTCTCTATTCCTCTACATACTTGCAGATATATACGTATATATATATATATACACACACACATACATATATATATATATATACACATATATATGCACATGCACACATAGGCATATGGGGTGTATCAAACACTGCTCTGAAATCCTGCCGGCTCTGTGGGCCAAAAGCAAGGCTCTGCCATGTTATAGGCGGGTCAGCTAACGTTTACATCTTCATTGGGGAACCAGAGCAAGAGAAAACCAGCGAGTGCAGGATGGGCGGGGAGAGGATGGCAGTCTGTGCAGAGGATGGGGAGCTCTGACCTTCTCTCTTTTGCCTCCCCCAACTCCCCACCACACACATAACCCCCCCCACTTCCCCTCCCTCTGGTGTTTCAGAGGAGAATGGGGCCAGGGTGCTTCCGTGTGAAACATGATGGCTCACCTTTGAGTCCCCAGCTGCTGGCACTCATGGCGGGGGAAACGGGAAAGGCAGGATGAGGAAAACAAGATTAATACGTGCTCACCACAGACAGGGCTGGCTGGGCTGTTTCCGTGCCAAGTGCTGCTGTGTTTCTGGGGTGGGAAGGCAGCGGCAGCTCTGCAGCCAGCAGGAGAGGAGCCCCACACTCACACCTTCCCCTTCCTGCCCCATCTCTGCCAGGACTTTACCCTGTGTGGCAGCCTGCTCCCCGGAAAGCCCAGCCTAGCACAGTGAGGCTCTGCCCTTGCCCAGAAGTTAACTTCCAGACACCGACCTGACCCTGATGAGCACGCCAAGGTCACATCTAGCAGTTTGCAAATATCTTTAGAAAACAACAACTCATTCTTGAACCCGAGGAAGGAAAAGAGCACCTGGCGGGATGTGAACTTTTGGGTTTGGCCATTTTCTTCGGACAGATTCAACTATGATGATTTTATTGGAAAACAAATTGCTCATCCACTTCCTTCTCTGTAGGGTCTTGGGTTCCAGCTCCCATGTGGTCTGAGCCGCTCAGTATTAGCAACTGCTGAGATGAGCTCACAGGTATCATGTAGTGTGGTGAGGGACTGGGGTATAGGATGGGTGTCAGGATTTGGGGTGTGTTGGGATTGTAATGGGTGCTCTTGCTGCCTTCATTGCTCTAAGTGTGAAATGAGAGGATGCAATGGAACATTTGCCTTGAGAACATGTAGAAGTCAGTGGATGAGAAATGGCAGCAAGATCCAGCCAACATGCATTTTCCATTTCCTACTCATTTTGATGGCTTTGTGCTTGTCATCAGCTAACCTTCCTGGGTGGTGTTTCAGGTGGATGCAAGAAGGCAGGATGGATTGCTGCAGAGCTGGCTATCTCATCTGTGCATACAGCTGGGGACATTAGAGGTGTCTGGTGCTGGCAGGAGTATTGAGGATTACTTTTTTGGAGATTCCTCTGTCCTTTCTGTTCTTAATGTGGTCTTCTGTGTTTGTTCACCTGGGGAGGGGAGAGAAAAGCTTTCAGTCCTATGGCTTCTTTATCTGGAAAACTCAGCAAAAGCTTGTGTGATCAACCAGAAGGCCACAAGTGCTGCTGCAGAGATGTGGTGCAGAGGGTTTGCCCAGAAGCATCCCCAGATGCCAGCCTGCTTCTGCTGCTTTTGCAGGCAGGACAAAGATGTCAGGCTTTGGGGAAGGCAGCTCTGCGCATTTACCCTTGGTGCAGTACCAGGGGAGAATTACAGCCCTGGCTTTCCTAGCAAGGCTGCAGCTTTGTACTTCTGGGCCTGGTATTTCTTTGCAAGCTAGCAAAGTGCCACTCCTCATGTCCCTGGTGACTCTGGGATCTGAGTGGAGCCTCTCAAAGACAAAGTGCTGGCAAGCCCAGCCCAGCACACTGTGCCTTGCCTGGATGGCTGTGCTTTGTTGAGTCTTGCCAAGTATCATTTTTCTTTTACCTCCTTGTTCCTGGATTTAATAAATCCAGAACTGTCCACCCTCCACTTGAGTCAGAGTCCTCCCACCATCAAACATGCCCCATTTTATGCCTTCCCTATCTGACAAGGAAAATAATCTCCCCTACTTTTCTCCTTCATGCTTCTCTTTCTAAATCCTGAAGCCCTAATCCTGTTAGCATGCTCTGTTCCAGGGCTCTGTCTCCACGGGAGTAACATAATCCTGCAGTAAATCTAGTGGTTCCAGAGAGACACACACATACAGGCGAAAGCAAGGCTGCTGCCATCCTTGGCCTTCTCCTCTGTCTCCCCCAGCCACTTTCTTTAGCTCCCTGAGAAATTGCACAGTGGCCAAGCAGGGCAATAAATAAAATGGGAGAGAGGTTACCTCCTGCCCCCTCCCTGACTCACTGCCTCTTCAACCTCATGGCGCTTTTTGTCTTCCTGTCCTTCACTCTCTTCACGCCAAACTGCCGCTGGCACAATTCCCATACTCACTGGAACTAATGCAGCTTCAGAAATCCCCCCCATCACCCTGTGGTGGTTCCAACTTGTAAGTGCTGGTGTGGAGCCTGCGTGTGTGTGTGCACATGGAATGCTTGCTGATCCTCCTGTAGCCTAGCCACCATCTCCCACCACTTGGATTCTGCCTCAAATTAATTAAGCCGGTCAGCTCTCATTGATTATCAATTTAATTTTACATGTAGACCTGCCAGCTGGACTAAACCGGAAGTAAACATAAAGTATATGGGGAGGGGATAGGCAGCTTCTAGAGGCAGCAGTGAAAACAAGTTCCCTTGACTGCTTCTTGGAAGGTGCTTTTAATTTGTTAATGGTTTTCCCATTCGTCTTCTGTCTCCGTCAGCCTTCAGTGCGTGTGCGTGTGCCTGTGCCTGCGCATGTGTGCTCTCTGCTGAGTGTGTATCTATCCATCTCTCTCCATCACAGCCAGGATTTTTTTTTTCTTTCTGCTGGTGTAAATTACTGTGACTTCTTATACTTCGATGGCGATATGTTGATTTACACCATTTGAAGACTTGGCTCAAAATATGTGCTGAGTGGGATGGGAAGCAGATAGGATGGGAGGAATAGCAATGTTCTATTTTGGTAAGGGGGAAGAAATCTTTGCTTTCTTGGCGCTCCCAATTTCACACATTTTCCTGCTAGTTCTTCCCATGCCATGAGTGCTAATTTGAGGCAGGATGTAGAGCCTGTTCGAGTCAATGGGACTCTCTCCACGCTGTGCTCAGGCTCTGGGGTCAGCTTTTCCAGTGCAGAGAAACCACAAGCTCAGACCTTGATCAACCGTGCCAGGACTGGCTGGCTCATGATGCATTTCCCCTTGTGAAGGAAACTGAAAGGCCAGGCACATGGGAAGCACTCCCTGCCTGCCCTCTGAGAAAAGACCCTTTCTGCTACACCAAATGGGGTGCAAAGTAATGACTTGCCAGGATCACTTAGGGCTTTTTGGAAACAAGGTTCACTGGGGCAGAGCTTGCCAGTGCGGCTGGTACTAGAGCTGGTGGGAGTCAGCTCTGCCATTTCTGCTCTCATAATGGGCAGTCTGGAGTGTTGAGGCCCCGATGCAGAGTCATGTAGCTTGTTGAATGTGTTCTAGTTGGAGGGAATTACTGGCCCCATATCTAATGCAGAACTGAGGCCGCACTCCTTGGAAGCAGGTGGTTGGACTAAGGTCATGTAAGAGATGCTTTCAGCAATGCATGTGGTAGTGATAAACTTTTTGGGCTCAGTCCTGCTTCTGCTTTCTGTCAAGCTTGACTTTGCAGAAGTCAGCAACAAATTACGCTGGTGTAAATTTGGATTCTGGCCCCTGATGCTCATATGTGTGAAGTGAGCTAAAAAAGAACAAAACTGGAAATATGTTAAACCAAAAAGAGCAGCAAACCTCATCAGTGACTGTTAAACATGCTGGTCCATATGCAACCTTTGGCTCATGGAGTCTTCAAACTGCTGATTGTGGGAAGCAAAGAGAGGTTGCCAGGAGAAGACTCCCTCAGGCTTGCTGCCCCTGGGCATCCGCTGCAGCCACCATCTAAAGCCGCCCCCTGGGACATGGGGACCTTTGGGCTGACCTGCCATGCTGCTCCGTGTGCTAAAATAGTTGCACTGGCTCAGATAAACATTTCCTGTCCTCTGGTGTTGAGTTCGGAGGTAAGGTGTTGTGTGTCAGCTTCTGTGTTGACATAAAGCTGGAGGCTTTGCTGTGGTGTGGAAATACATCCTTCCAGCCTGTGTGTGTGTTCCCACAGGTTTACAAGGCACACACGCTCCATGCCTGGAGAGTGTTTCACAGTAACCACTCTCCTTATAGCCCTCCTGCTGGAAAAAAGGGTATTTGGTGTCTGCTGAGCAAGGAAAGGGTGGGGAGTGGGGTCAGACAGAATAAAATAGGATATTAAAAACACATAAACCATGCTGTGTTGCTAAACGGTAGCAGCGTGATATATATTCTCCAGATTAGCATTTCTGCTCAAATTCACATCAACCCCAAATCCCAATTACCAACCAGATTTGCAGCCAAGGCCGCCTGTAGGGTGGCTGCTCCCTGCCCTGGCAGGAGCGCTGCCATCCCGGGCTGAACAGTGATGTGCCAGGGCAGCCCAGAGGTGGTTGTGGAGCTGCAGAGATCTTCTGCATGCCCTGCCATGCTGGGTCCTGGGAGAAGAGCAGTAGCATGTGCCTCTGCAGGCCTAGACTGGTGACATGCTTATAAAATGCTTCTTAACTGTTACTCAAGGCAAGAGGCCAGGATACAGGCTGACCCCTTTTTCTGTCCTGGATCACCGGGATCTACAGTTAAATTGTTTGACTCTTGCCTCCAACAGGAGATTGGTGCCAGAGATTGCACTCTCCTGCTTCACTCTGAGAAAAACTTAGCGGGAGCTCCTGTGCTTAGCACGGCATATGCAGGGTAGGAGCCTGCAGAAGAGCCCAGCCAACATCTCAGTGCAGGTGCTGCTCTTGGCTGAGATCGGAGGATGCTCGAGTCCTGTCCTGAGAGCCTCCGTGCTTGGAGGGAATGTGGGCAATGCCTGCAGCCTCAGCCTTTGAACTTGAGTGTTTTGTGCTGGGGGCAGAGAGAGGGTTGCAAACTACCCTCGGGCTGGATCGCTCCTCTTTCCCACTTCTGCTACCCGCTCTGGCTCTGCAGCCTGAAACAGAAACACAAGTATCCAGTCCTGGTCCGGCTTATTAAAATAATGGGAGGGAGGAGGTGGGTCTAACGTCCATCTGGTAGCTATTGATTATGGCCATCTGGTAAGGCAGCAGCCTTTTCATATCATGTTGGATCATAAACTCTCCTGAAAAGCTGTCTCTGTGTGGTAGGCTGTGTGTGTGGCTGAGAGGCAGGAGCAAGGGGATGGCTGGGATGTCAGCTCGTCACCCCAGGCAGACGCAGCATCCTTCCTGCCCATGCTGCTGCTTGCCTACCGTGTTTCCCAGCTTGGTGCAAGGACATGTCAGCATGTCAGCCCATTTACCCACAGAGGGGGGGAGGCAAGATCTCACACAGTGTTTGAGGGCATTGGGCCTTTCGCTTTGGAACAGCTCTAGGTTTGGGGCTCAGCTCAGGGTGCCATGAGAGCAGCGGGGCAGCGTGCTCCTGGATCTCCTGCCTGATGGGCAAGCCCATCCACCATGCTGTCCTACCAGCAGCTCAGCTCTCCTTGCCTGCTCTGGATGCTTGCCCTGGCTGGAGGCTGGCCCTGCCCAGAGAGCTTCTCTTTGGTCTTCCCTGATAAGGTTATTTTGACTGATCTGGTTATTTCTTTTTACCTGGAATGGATGTAAGCATAGTTGTGCCCTCTCTCCCTTGCAGACATTTCAGGCCAATGAGGACACCACAGAGGTGGTTCTCAACAAGATCCACACCCCGGTGCTCACACGCTTTGTGCGCATCCGTCCCCAGAGCTGGCACAACGGCATCGCCCTGAGGCTGGAGCTGTATGGCTGCCGCATCACCGGTGAGTGTGAGCCCTCTTTCTCTGTCCCTCCACAGCTGTCATGGCTGCTTGGGGGTGGGAAAAGGGATGCTGTAAGCAGCGTGGAGGCATTCCTCCCAAGGGATGTGCTTGGGGGACACTGGCACCCAGGCCCCAGAGGCAATGGGGAAGTGCCCAGTGTTGGTGCTGGTTTAATGCCCAGAGCTTAAGCCTGCTGGGAAAACCATGAGCACTCCTGTCAACTGCACCAACTGTTCATTACCTTTCCTTCCCTGCAGATTCGCCCTGCTCCAACTTACTGGGGATGCTTTCTGGCCTCATCCCTGACTCGCAGATCTCAGCCTCTTCCATCAGAGGCTATGACTGGTCTCCCAGCATGGCCCGCCTCGTCAGCAGCCGTTCAGGCTGGTTCCCCCGTATCCCCCAAGCCCAGCCTGGGGAGGAGTGGCTGCAGGTGGACCTTGGTGTCCCGAAGAATATCAAAGGCGTCATAATCCAGGGGGCTCGCGGAGGGGACAGTGTGACCACCACTGAGTCCCGCTCTTTCGTGAAGAAGTTTAAGGTGGCCTACAGCATGAATGGAAAGGACTGGGACTTCATCCAGGACCCCAAAACAATGCAAGCCAAGGTAAGCACTGCTTGGAGCAGCCGCAGAATGAGATATGTTTCTGGCTGTCTTCAGTCTGCCTTACGGGTTCTTGGGAATTTGGCTGTCTCATCCCACAGAGACCTTGGGAGTTTGGGTTGTCACCATGAAATCCCAGGTTGTGTACCCTGGTCCTGCTCTTAGGCTGTACTAGAGGGTGTAGGCTCCACTTGGCCTCAGGGATGGCAGTTTCCCTTCATTTATTGTTGTGGGTCAGGCCTGAGGATGTGGACATCACCTTCTGCTCCTCCCAGCTCCTGCAGATCAGAGCCCACCATGTGTTTAGTTATGCTTGGTACAAACTAATTATGTATTTTAAGTTGTTACTGTTACAGCTTGAACCTCTGAAAGAGGAAGATGAATCACAACACCTCTTTGGGGAATCTGCTGTATTTGAAGTCCCTTTTGCCATACTGGTGTGACCCTGAATTTCCCTGTTTTTCTGATATCGTTGGAGTTCCCCATAATTTTTCAGTTTACCAGTTTGGGTGTGGCAGAGGGCTTGAGGAATGAATTAATTCTGTTACTGCCTGTTCTGTTTTAATGCAAACTCATCTGCTTCTGAAAATTTGCGTAAGTTTTAATCTTCCCTGTTCCTACAAATTAGTCTTAGAAGGCTTGATGCTATCTATAGCCCTCTGTTCATTCCCCACAGACTTGAGTTGGTGCACGTAAGCTGAAAAGCAGCAGAACTTGGACTGTGAGGAAAACTAAGCGTTTATACTATCCTAGAACATGCAGTAGCTTTTTTATTTGCCAAAGGACAAATCTGATCTTATTTATACGTGAAGTTAGTGGATGTTCCCCAGGCTTCCCCTGCATGGCTTGGATCAGAATCTGACCCCTGGATATAAAACAGAGGCCAAGAGAAATTGTGCAAGTTTCTTAGAAACAGCCTGTCTGGTCCTCTTGAATGTGGAGGAGCAGCCCAGTTTCTACTCAGCTGGACTCAGTGGCCTGAAGTTGGACAGCTAAACTATTTCAAACTGCGTCTGTGTCCTGCCAGACCCAAATTATCAAGTCTGGTGGAGACTACATGGGTGGGATGCACACATCACTTACCTGTTCATTCTGTCTCTGTAGCTTTTTGAAGGCAATATCCACTATGATATCCCTGAAGTCCGGAGGTTTGACCCTGTTCCTGCCCAGTATGTCCGAGTACACCCAGAGAGGTGGTCCCCAGCAGGAATAGGAATGCGCCTGGAGGTGCTGGGCTGCGACTGGACAGGTAGGAGCCCCTCTGTCTCTGCCTGCTGGCTTCATCAGGGCTGGTGGGTGCTAAACCAACAAGGTGCAAGTGTAAGGTTATTTGTCTCCCTGGTGTCCCACCTCAGGGCCATACTGTGTCAGGGAGACTGCAGCCATGAAGGCAGGACCTGGCCTGAGCCCTTTTTTTTTTTTTAAGTTCCACCTTGAAAGGAACTTGCTTTGATGTGACATGTAGCAGCAATGTTTGGACCACAATCCAAGCTTTCTCAGAGTCCCATGTGAGATTTGTCCCCAACTTCCTTCTCCCTCCTTTAAGATCTTTTATCTGGATGTTGTTCAGACTTTATCATTCTCTGTTAAATAACATCAGGGCTTTTTAGTCCAAATGAATAAGACAAAAAGCAGGAAGAGAAGCAGAGGTGCAGAAGAGGGGTGCGGTGGCCAGTACAGGTATCTTGAGCTGGCACAGTAAGGTTTTGCTTTAAAAAACAACTGTTCCTGTCATTGAAGCCCATGTGAAAATGCATTTGCAGACAAGATTGGGGAGTTAATGCTGCAACATCTCTACAGCATCTCTGAGACCAGGGAAGTCTGTTCAGTTTTGCCCACCTTTTTTTCACAAGTGGTATGTCTCGCAGCTACCATTACTTCTAATGCAGAGGTGAAAACTGTCTAACACCCTCACTGGGATCAGTAGAGGTTGTGCCTCTGACCCTTCTGAAGCTCGATGGTGATTGATTATTCCATAGTTTCATCCCAAAAGCAAAAAAATGCACCCAACACCTCATTGTGTCTGATGCTGGCTTTTCAGTGCCAGGGGCTGGCTTTCCCTTTTTATTATCTATTCTATTTTTTAATAATCTGCTTAAATCTGGTGTCCAGATGTCAGTGATAAAGAGCTATGATTTCCATTTTATAAACACATCTGTAGAAGGCATTTTCTTGTAAGAATTCCCATTCTAGGAAGCTTAAAAGACACCAAGCTTTTTCCCACCCTTTTGCAGAGTCTTTACTACTCCTTCCTCCTGTGATGTTCTCTGAGATACGTTACACACACTTAACAGCAAATCACAGAACACACATACACAGAATTAATAATGATAATTTGTCACCTTTGAAGTCAGTGGCAAATCTCCCCATGGACTGAGAATCCATTGTAAATCATCTAAACTTTAAATTGAGATTAGATCTGAATTTAGATCTTACAGCGTCTTTGATATGTTGTAGGAGAAGCAGGCACTGTGGCTTTCATGCAAACAGCAGAAGCTGAGGCTGGTACAGAACTGGTCAGGGAGCTCCCACGTTACTGCTGCCTGCAGCTCCTGGGAGTCTCCAGCTGCCACATCTCTGCAGAGCACTGCTGGCCAGTGCATCCTAACACTGTGCCGCTGTCACAAAGGGAAACAATCCCACAAGCCCTCTAATCACATGTCAGCCCCTCCACTGCACTCTTCCAAATCAAAGAATAAGAGGGGTTTTGGCACTCTCAACTTTTTGTGCTATTTTTGGTCCAAATTTTAGTTTACAGCCATGTCCACGTTCTGTTTCAGTACCAGCCTGTGGGTTTCTCGAGGTAGAATGCTTTATGGTCATTCTCCATTGTGGCTGTCTAATCATTTGCACACTGTAATGTTTAAAACTCAACTGCCAAGCCATAAATATTTGTAGCTTTATTGATCTACAGGCATTCAGCTTTGTAATCAGAGCAGTGCTAGTAATCTTGTGCATTCACTGTGTTATAAAATTCATTTATATCCCTGATGCAACCTGGGGAGAAGAGATAGCCCATGGCATTATCTGCATGCTAAATCCAGTCTGGCTGCATGCATCAGTCCTTGACAGCGCCAGGATACAGCCCTGCTTTGCTGGGAGGACCCAGGCACATTACAGAACTGGCTGTGAAAACCCAGGCACTTGTGTGGGAACAAGATTAAGAAATGGATTAAAACAAGCTGACTGAACATATTTTCAAGTGAGGGCCATGACTACCTTGCTGAGCTATTTCTATTTCTTATCAGCAACGAGCATCTTAGTTACTGAGACAAACAGGTATCTTAACAGCAACTGGGCTCACAAGCTAGTTGGCTACTAGCTCAAAAATTGGGAAGCAGGCAGTCAGCAATTGGCTTCTTTCAAAGACCTGCCAAAATTTTTCCTCTGAAGAGCGGAGATTGATGAATGTTCATTTGCAGCTGGTTTTCTCTCCTTTGAAGTTCCAAACATCTGGTTTCAATTGCTTAGTGACTTTGCATTTTGATCAGCAGTTACCACCAGTTGCACAGACACTTGCTGGGCCAGGGAGAGAGAAAGCAAGCAAGCAAGACTTCTCTTTTTCACTTTCCATTTCACACATCACGTTGTCCTTCCTGCTATTTTCATTATCTCTTGTAACCATCGTGTTGCAGCTCTGCCACGGTAACTGATTTTTCAAGACATATTTCTGCGGCTTGTCCAGGGCAATGCAACACTGTTGATTTACATCCACTCAGCATCTGGGTCCCATACGGGACTCGGCTTTCAAGGTCCTTCCACATTGTCACATTTCAGCTATAAATCTCAATATAAAAGAACAACAACCTAAAAAAAATCCACCAGCTCTAAATAACTTGCGGCCTTTGATATGTTGCCTTCACCTGCTTTTTTTTTTTCTTCCTTCTTTTCTTTTTTATGACATTTTTTTGTGCCTGGCTGCTTGCAATTTGCTTCTTGGTTGCATTTGGAGTTTTATGGGGTTGTAACAAATTTGAACTTACAAATTAAAAGACTTTGAGGTTATTTGGTATTTTGTCCTGAACAAAAGACAGCTACTGGCGGAAAAAAAATCAAAAAACCCTGAGAGTTTATGTGCAACATGTTTAATAACAGGAAAATAAAAGGCCAGAAGGGAACCTATGGAAAATATTCAATGTATTTAGCCATTTCCTCCTGCTTTTGGCTTTATTAAGCGATATCCTGAAGGGTGCCAACAAAGAAACACAATCACACATAACTGAGAAAAGCAGCCTCTTTTTAAAAGTGGAAAGAATCAAACCTGCTGTACTCCAGTTAATACACCCATAAAAGGAGCGACTGCTGCAACCTAATGTCGTTTATTGTTGATCTTAATATCCTTCCCTTTCTTGCTTCAATTTCCCCTGACACCTGCTTGGAAGTTGTTTCACATGGGCCATGTTGGAGAGAGGGAAATTGGACAGAGACCTTCTGAAAGTGTAGTCAGGAGCCTGGAGTGTGAAACCAGATGCTACTGCAGTGAGCCAGAGCCAGAGCACGCTGGGGGATCCTCTGGGCCCATTCGCAGTTACGTCATTTGTGGGTTTGTGTCACTTGTTTTATAAATTGACACAATTGGTGGGAATGTCATGCGTATTCTTTTAATGTGTCCTGAGCCTTTCTGAAAGAAAAAAACATGCTGCCTGTGATCTCTTTTATCCAGTAATGACAGCTAAGTGGACTGCCAACACTAGCATAGATTAAAAAATTAAGAGAAAAAGTAGGACGTATGTCTAGAGGAGAGGCTTGTCCAACGGGAACTCTAAATCAAAGGAACTCCCATATGGCAACAGTCAGTTCACTTGAAGTTCAAATCATGCTGACATTTGTAACATGTGGAAATTTCATGGTATTCTTGTTCTATCTCTTCCTGCCATTACAAGGATATGAGAAAAATATTTTTGCTCTTTCCTCCTACCTGGGCTTTTCATACTGTCTATTGCAAAAAGCATCTCCACTCCGTTTTTTCAGATGTAAAGCCCACTGCAGAGACACTGGTGCCCACTTTGAAGAGTGAAGAGACCACTACTCCATACCCAACTGATGAAGAGGCAACCGAATGTGGTGATAGTTGTGGAGAAGAGGAGGGTATGTATCAGAGCAGCACATCTTTATCTCAATAAATGATGAGTTAAGACCTCAGGAAATACTCTTATCTTCCAATTAGCTCCTATACATGGGTCTGATTCCTGGAAAGCTTAGAGTAATGTTATTAGTGATAGACAAAGATAAAACAAAAAACAACTCAAAAAAACCCCAACATAAAAAAAACCACTGTGCCAAAATCTGATCAGTTATATCAAGGAAGGATGCAAGAACAAGAGATAGCAGCTAATTCAGTCCTTAGGGTACAAGACTTGAAGAGCTGCTCTTCTAGCTTCCTTATGTGACCTGAAGAAACTCACTTAGTGCCCTGTTCATAGCTATCTTTGTTCTAGGTCCCCCTGGCTGGATGTCATAAATTCAGAGGGTAATTCAGGAGAGAGATTCAGACTCTGATATGCAAGGCTTCTTTTGCAGAGGTCACAAGATTTACCCCAATCACGACATGCAGAGAAGGCTGATGTCCTGCACACCTATCTAATAGCGGTCATCTTGCCTTCTGTCAGCTGCTTAAAATTTAGGACAGCTTGTTGCCTTGTTCAGGCAGCAGAGAGAGGGGAACACTAATGCTCCAGGCAGGAGATTGTCCCCCTAGTCTTAGATGGCTGTCAGATATACAGGGAGTGGTTTGGTATCTGTGGCACTCGCCTGCCTCTTGTGACTATAGAAGAACCTGGACATTAGTTGAAGCTACATGCTGTGCTTGTTAAGAGCCAGTGCTGGGGGAACTAATCTCCTTGGCCTTGGATCCCTACCTGTAAAAGCAGACGACGTATTACTCTGCTCCTTGCAAGGGGGGTGTGAGCAGCTAAGCTTGTGAGATGTCCAGGTTAAGGGGAGAAAGCATGGCAGAGCTGTGCAGGGTTAGCTGTTCAGTGCAGTGGGCGGGAGCTGCATGCCCCTGGGCATGACAGCAGAGCCTGCACCTCAGCACTGGAGCATCTATGCAAGGACTTCAACAAGAAATCTCACAAGGAAAAGCTGTCCTTTGAGATGGCTCCCAGGATTTCTGTCACTTCAGCTTCTAGTCCCAAAGAAAAAATTAATGGGTTTTAAAATAAATAAATTTTAAAAAGAACATTAATTGGCTTTTTCACACCTCCCATCGGGGTTGTGCTGTAGTTCAGTTCTGGAAATGCAATTTGCAAAGTAGCTCAAAGGGCCTACTTCTTACTGCTTTGCCTCAGAGTGATGAGCCTGTGCAACCCTGCTACCATTGAGGCACTTGGGAAACTGCTGAGAGGAAATTTAGGCCAGTAATAGTCTCTGCAACAGCACGGTTCCTGGGTGCAGTCCAGGGCAAGAGAGCAACTGGAGTATGCTGTGGAGCGTGGAACCAGCCTCCCCATCAGCTTCCCTCAGATTTAGCAACAACTTTCATTCTCATACTCCATAAACAATGAGCGTGTTTCTCTGGACAATTAGATTTATGACAGCCAAGCAGAAACAATGCTGCTCTCCAGGGTATGAGATTAGATTGGAATAAAAGGATCCATAATTTGCATTGTTTTATTTCAAAGTGGGAGCATGTAAAGAAAGTCCTCTGCCTCTCGCTGCAAAGTTCCCCTGATGCCTATCGCTTGAGTCACTCACCTCCATCTGGCTATCACTGACTTTGGGAGCGCTGTGATTTAAAACTTCCTCTTTGCTCAGGAAAAACCCAGCCTATAATTGGGCTCTGACATGCCTGTCCGCTGAATGCTTGGGGTGGCCTCAAGCCATTCCTGCAGCCTCTGCGCATTATGGCTGCTTCCCTGACCGAAGGAGCCAGCAGCTACCACGCTACTACATGCAGCCCCTGGCATGTGCCCTCCTGCCCACAGACCTGTCTCTGCAGGAAGGCTCTCCAAAGCTTTTAAAGCTGTTGACACAGGAGAATTGACTCTGCTCCTGTTTCACAGACAAAAAGTTAGATGACACACCCAAAAACCATGTGGTGAGGCCATAGTGGAGCTAGAAATAGAGGCTGGCTCTTTTCACTCAGAATCCAAAAGCTTGAGCTCATGGTGGCCCCACATTTCCCCTGGTAGCATTTCCACGAGAAGGTAGGAAGCGGTGAGTGACAGCTCGCCACGTTGACAGACAGCTCCCGTCTGGTGCAAGTGGCTAGATCTGTCACTCAGGAGCTGGGTTTCTGGAGCACTTGAGATTCTCCTTTTGGAGCCAGAGCAGGAACTGATGAACACAGGGCACTCAGGAAGCACTCTTCCCTGACATTTAAGAAGGCATTTAATATTTGACCACTCTAGGGGATGAAGAGAAGGTGCTGATTAGAGTCTGGAAGCATTTAGTACTTGCTTTTATATTTGCTTAGTTTGGTGGAGCTGCAGGACGTGGCGTGAGCATTTTGATGATGCAGAACTTAAGGCTGATCCCTGGAAGTGATGAAATATGAGATAGGTTAAACACATCAGTGTGAGTGAGATTTCATGCTTTCTTCAGTATTTATGGCTTACCAGCTATTTTAGTTTTGGGTTGCTTTTTAATAGCAACACTTTTTAATCCAAATTTATTTTGCATCTATTTCTTTTTAAAAGATTTCAATCTCCCTGAAAACTTCAACTGCAACTTTGATCTCCCTGAAGACCTTTGTGGTTGGTCACATGACTCAGCAACGGGTTATACATGGTCTTTTCGGCCTACAAGCACCTGGATTGGCAACCCAGAAGCAAGCCCCGAGACTGTGCCTGGTAAGACAGTTAATACCATAGCAAAGTGGGGAAGAGGGAACTGATGGGGCTTTCTCCATGTGAACAGTATGACTGATCTTTGCACAGCTGTCAAGAGTTGTGAAGACTCTGCAGAGCTGAACGTTTTCTTTTGTGGAAGCTTTCGGATGCTTTGCTTTATGGGTTCATGACTTATTTATAGGACTGTGACTGCTGGCACTGAATTATACTGATTGTCCTCTTGAGATAGCCTTGAATCAGACACTGGTCTTTGAATCCCCTGTGACCATGTAGGTTAGTCCAGGCTTTATTCCATATCCTGAACCAAATGTCCTCTGTAGGACCCAATGCTTTTTCCCCAGAATGCATTTTCTCATTTGTTAGAGATGCATTTCTTCCTCCCATATGTTGCTCAGATTGCCTATAGTCTTCAGTTATTCTGCACTTTGGGCTTGCACAGGCTGGATTTCAGTCTGCTCCAAGTGAAGGATGAACTAAGCTCGAGGAACACAGAAATATGCCAGCTTCTTGCTGTTTGACTTTTGGTTCTTTTTCTCTTCCATGCTTTGGAAACAGAAGATTTGCATGAGAGTGGCAGAGCCTAATTTATGGAGATCCTCACTGAGGTGTGCTGGCAAGGGTTGGACAGGAGCCTGCTTCTGGCAGTGTGGTTGAAAGATCAAGTTCTTCAGCTTCACGTCTTGGAACTTGCCCTGAAAGTAGTGCCCTTTCCTCACTCTTGTTGACTTTATGGCAGGGGTGCTACAAAGAACATTTGCCAGCTTCCTTATAGCGGTGGATTGTGTCACCCTAACATCGCTTCTCTTTGCTATCAGTCATTGCTTATATAACTCAAGGCTTCCCCAGGGAGAGCTGGCTGGTCTTACCTGTCTTCAGCTCTGCCCTGATGCCCAGTGACTTCAGTGTCTGCATGCCGTGCACCCAGGGACCCATGAATGCTGCAGGCTCCTCTCTGCCCTCCCCCCAGTAAGGTTGTGTCTTGAGATGCAAACATTCGGGTGAACCTGTTAGCCACCTGGCAGAGGCGCTGGCCAGATTGGCACTGCCGTCAGCCAGTTGGAAAGCCGTGCAGCCAACACCTGGTAGGCAGTGCTAAAGAGGAAAATATGTATTCCAGAAACATATGGGAAGAGGAGAATCTGCTATATCTCCACACACAAATCACCCCCACACAAACGCACACATCATTTCTCTCTTCGGCTCCTGAGGTGCCCAGCATTTTCCTGAGACACACAGCAATGCCGTAGGTACAGCCTATATGGACATCTGACAAATTCTTTGGTGTGACAGAGGGTCACAGTGTCTGCTATGGAGAAAAACATTTTCATATTTCAAGTGTTTATCTCTTCAGCATTTGAGTGCTTTAGAAGATTAATATCTGGAGCTCAGTGGAGCCTCAGGCAACAGGAGAGAACACTTACAACCAGCCCCAGACTTAATAACCCTCCCCATCTCGTTCGCTGTAATAATGTTTAATTAATATAAGCCTCCTGCAAGTAGGATAAAAATTACTTATTTTTATAACTCAGACTCAATTTTTCATTTCATTTCCTCTCCCCCGAGTCTCCCTACAATTAGTTGGCCATAGTTTCTTAAGACTCTGTTGTGTGTGTGCACACGTGTGCGTATGTGCGCACAGCCCGGGAGAGCCTGGTGCTGCCTCTGCTCAGCACGCAGTTGTAGTTTTTACCCTCCTTCTATTCTTTCTTCTCTTTAGTTAGTTATGAGTTGCAAAACTTCACTGCTGTGGCCCGGGGGACGTTTTCCTGCCGAGTTCAGTGATCTGGTTGTGTGCCAGTGTGGATGTCTTATGGTGCGGTGCTGAGCCAGGCACCGAAGCACTGTCAGGGTGCAGATGGGTGCCTGGTGAGTTATGGGCTGTACAGGCAGAGGAAGAGGAGGTAGCAGCTCCAGGGGGCCGAAGTGACTCACCCACGGCAGTGGAGAAAGGCAGTGCCAGACACCAGGCACAGGCCGAGGGATGGTTGTTGGCAGTGCTGTGGGGTCAGCCTCCCAGCTGGATCAGTGGCCGTGCTGCTGCCTTGCCCACACAACACGGGGCTGCGGAGGGGCTGGCGTGCAAAGGCATGGCTGCCGTGCTCCGCTTTGGTCCTGTTCTGAGAAATTAAGAGGGTGTGATACAAAAGGAAACAACTATTTGCTTTCTTCCTCCCGGCACAGCTTTTAAAAGCAACTCAAGAACCATGAAAAAGAGGCGATGCCGGCCCCTTAGCAGGGACAGAACTGAAGCATTGTTTGGTTCACACTCCCCCATTCTTCCCCTGCCTTGCTCTCGCACTCCCTCCAGCACTTTGTTTCTACACAGAAAATTCATCCTCAGACTCCAGGGAGCAAGGAATGAAAAGCCCTTGTTTGGGGTGGTCTTTTCTTGTGAATTCCCTACCCGGGAGTGAGCAGTTGGGTGAAGGAGAGCAGCTGTGCTTGGTTTAGGGGCAGGGCAAAAGCTAATGGAAACTCAAAGCTGCTGGAGCCTGATTTGCTCTGATTTAAAGGTGCTGGCCCATGCTAGAGGCTGTGGCTGCTCCATGTTAGAAAGGAAGTGTGCTGTGCCTTTAAGAGCCATGTGGGATGTGTTTCTATTTCTTCTGAAAATGGCAAAACAAAAATTAAATTTAAAAATGAGAAAAATAGTAATGAAAGGAGGAGCCCTGGCTCAGTCCGCATGAGAGAGAGGGGGAAGGAAATGACCATGGTGAAATATCCTCTGTGAGGAGCTTGATTAGAAAAGTCTGCTGAGAGACAGGCCTGAATTCCTGAGATATCTCCCGATTTCATTTTATGCGCTGCATGCAATTCCTCCTCATCTTTGGCGCGGAGAACTTCTTGAGACTGACAAGACAACCCACTGCTCTCATTCCACTATTTTTATTTCCAAGATACTCTTTCAGGCAGCTCTACATTTCTTTTTTTAGCCCTGTGTTCCTTGGGCTCTTCACACCATGGATTAGCTCCACGTCCTCTCCTGCAGGCTCCCATTACACGTCGGAGGACCCAGGGGTGAAAGTGGACCCAAAGTGCCCAACTCAGCAGAAACCCAGCATGGTTCCAGCTGTTCCCCTAACCTTTGCAAGCCTAAAAAATACTGTTGTTCCCTTTTCCATGCCCCCAAGAGGGATTGCCAGGATTTTTCCCTCCATGGATTTTCAGATGCTTCCCATCTGTAGAAAGATTCCCCTTAGCTGCACCCAGCAAGCTTCAAGGAGCAACAAGTTCAGGTTTCAAAGAGGTTTCATCCCCGCTCCTGCTGCACGCAATGGCAACATGCTATTGGTGTCAAGATAGAGGTCTTAAGACCTGAAAATAAATCTGGGTTGGTAAGCTGGGCACCTCAACTCTTCACCGTCTTTGAATTTCATCAGGGTCTTGATCCTGCAGGGTGTAAAGATCCTGGGTCCCATTCTTAACTGGTAGGTGCGGTTGTGTTGCTCTCAGTGATGCTGTGATAGTAAGTCAGCACTGAAAAGCCGGAATTAATGTGGTTTGCCCTTTTTTTTTCTGCCCCTCCTCTTTTCTTGTGGTCTTTAAATAAGTACCTTGTGGCCCTAGAAGAGCACAGGGTGATTCTGCACCTCCACTGCATACTGCTTCTCATTCGGGTGAGCTCGGTGTCAGGGTCAGAGCCCTGGCAGCATGGTGAACCCCATCTTGTTGGGATGCTGGCAGCTGTACGTGTATGTGGAAAAGGAAGTGATTTTAACCTCGCAGCTCTCCTGACCACACAGCTCTTGGGCTGGGCAGCAAAAACCCACCGAGAGCTTCTGTTGTGGGATGTGGCCTCACTGGCTTTGAGGGTCAGGAATGCTGCTCATTTGGGCTGCAGGCGCCTTAGGGAGAGGTTTATTTGTTTCAAAGCGTTTCCAGCAGAGGAATGTTTCTAAGGCTCTGAAGTTTCATAAGAGCTTATTTTTTAAGGAAAACAAATGTTGAGCTGTTTTTAAGCTGATGGTGACCCTTTACCATTCCTGTGTTTTTCCCATGGGATCTTTAAAAGAGAAAGTTTCCTATTTTTCCTGCAATCCATGAGAACGTCTGCCTGAAGACCTTGATCCTACTCTGTCCAAACCAGCAGAAAGGTTTTCATGGTGTTAATGGAGCAGGGCTGGATTGAACTGGGTCTGCACTTACTCTCATGAGACTTATTCTCAGGGCTTGTGCCTTGGGGACACATTATGACCTTTAGGGTCAATCCTGTCCCCTTTGAAGCAGGAGGGAGTTTTGCATGTGGGGTGGTGTGAAAATCAAGCACTTCTGTGCAGTGAGTGGAGCAGCTGCACGCTGCGGGAAGGAGACCATATACCCAGTTCTGTCTCGTCCCACTCCTCTTGTGTGCGGTGCAGATTGCCTCTCAGCAAAACTACATGGTTCTCCTGACCTTTGTTTGTACAGTGAGGACAACAAACCCTACAATGTCATTCATGCCCTGGTTGCCCACAGCACGGTGGAGCTGGGGTACCTCGGCACCAAGATAGGTGGCAGGAGTTTTGCCGAGCGTCAGCTGGTCTGCATGAGTGCATCCAGCCTGTGGCTGGTCTCAAGCCTGTGCCGTTTTTTGTGAGAGAAGGGGCATGACCGTGGTCTGTCCTCATGATGCCAGCAAAACTCCCACATACTTGGGCTAGGCAGGAGGCAGAGGAGAAGAAACTTCTTCTGGGGCTCACTCGTTTCTTCACTGCTCACCCAAGTCCTTAGTCAGTTCTTGGACCCAAACACCAGTGACACACGCTGCCTATAAAACCGCGCTAGAATGCTCTCCGGGAAGCAAGACACTGTCTCTCAAATCTCAGCACGTGTATCGCTCCGTCGGCTCACAGCAGTGACTTAGCAGCCTGTGAGTCACAGAGCCCGATTCGGGAGGGCGTGCGCACGTGCAAGCAAGCTGCCGTGCCCAGCGTGTGCCGCGGCAGCGCCAGCTCAGCAGGTTAATGCCTTTAATTGTGCGTGCACAAGCACTGGGCACGGGTGGGCCTGTGCACGCCCCTTCATGCAGGGGCACGCAGGGTGCCTGCCTGGCTGGTGGCAGACACGGCACAGTGGCAAGCAGCTCACTTAGCGTAAATGTCAGGCTCTAATTGGCATTTGGTTTATCAGGGACGCTGTGCCCTCCCTGTGCTCCCGGGGGGGAGGCAGCAGGACTCACAATTGCACGGCACTGTTGAGGACTTGAAGCTTAATTAAGAGAGAGGATGTAATAGCCCGTCCATTAGAAAGGCTCAGGATAGCAGGCGGAGGGCTTGGTTCTGGGCAGGTGTGGGATTTTATGCCTTTCACAGGCTGATTTAGAGACTGAAATGGAAGGACTTGGCAGACTAATTAACACATAATCAAAATTGAGGGGATTTTCCAGCAGATGCAGTGATCTAGTTAATACAAATATTAGTTTTATGGAGGATTGATTTCCCTTCCTAAATGAAAGTCTGTCATTGAGGAGAGACCTGTCACTGGAAGTACAGCAGCAGCTTTTTGTGGTGAATTTGCATGATTTGCCAAAAAAATAAAAAATATAATAACTATCCAATTTCAATCTGTATACTCATGCAGCTGCCATCCCCCTGCTACCAGAGCACCCTGCAGTCATGAGGGGATCTGAGCTGACTCACTCCCCAGGAAAGGCAAAGGCTGATGCATCATCCAGCTCACACAGCCCAGAAGAGCATCAGGATCTGGGCCCACTGGGACATCTCCCCAGCACTGATGCAGCATGGTCGGGGTGGCATTGGGGCTATGGAGGCAGCAGGCAGGGCCCAGAGCAGCAATATCACTTACGGGATGTGACAGACAAGAGGGGGCTGATGGTGGGCTGTGGTGCTGCCACTAAAGCATGCTGTGAAACAAGCTGCAATGAGGGAGAGTGTGGTGACCTTTGGAGGGATGTAAGTGAAGGCACTTCAGCATGGGTCCTCCATAGGAGCAGCATCAGTAATTCAACAGTATCCAGCAAGGGGGAAACAGGGAGGGAATCTGAAATCTCAGTAATTGCTTGTGTACATCCTGCCTGACATGTTTTGCTGGAAAGCCTCCAGATGTGCCAATGAGGGAAGGTGCTTTCTTTGGAAGAGGGGGGCAAGATGTGTAGGATCCAAGCACAAGCATGCTGACCTTGCAGAGGGAGCGGCTGCTGTGGCTTGTGGTTGCAGCCTGACCCAAACAGCGAGGCTTCATCCCCTGCTGCCCCTAATGTCCTCTCAGATGGCTTGCTGGCAGGAGGGGGACGGGCACGCCAAGAGGAAACCGCGTTGGCCAGATGGTTTGTTTGCAGGGCCCGGCTGGTGATTTATCTGGGACTCACTGCCATGCATGTACAAGCAACTCTGCCATCGTCTGGCTGGGGGTTGGTTGCATGTTCACACTCCTTTGGCTCCCCTACATCTAGATGATCCCATAAATCTTCTATGAGATTTCTGCTGTAGCATCAGTTGCAAAAACAGCAGTAGGTTAAAATGCCTGAGCAGGTTTGTCCTGCCTTCTTTGAGCTGTTGCTTTGAACTACCAGAGCCAGTTCGGGAGGGGATGTAGCTGCCGTGTTAGCTGGAATGGAGGCTGCAAAGCAAAGTTCTGGGAAACAGATTAAAATGCATTTCTGCTCCTGGAAGAATTGATCAGCTCATCGTTGCAAGGCTGCCTTCAAGCATTTTAGCAGGGGAAATCAGCCTTTCAGGTGCTTTTTGTGCCAAAGGCTTCCATTTACTGTATCAAACAGAGCGACTACTGGAACCACCAGGCTCCCCACATGCTGTTCCAACAATTAACTCCGCAGTGCCCTCGTTCAGTCAGTCTCAGCAAATTCACAGGGCTTCTCAGAAGGTCCAGCTAGCCGTTAGAGTGATCCAGACATTTCATTTTCAAATGACACAGAAAGTCGTGTCTGCAGTCCGCTCTTTGTTCCAGAAGCTCCTGTTACTAGGAGCAGGAGCACGTGGTACCCAAACACCCTGCCACTTGCAGGGGATGCAGGTGGGTTCATCACCCAGAGACAGAGCATCTCTGCAGCCTTTGGGCTTGCCAGCAGGTTCTCAAGAGCTCCATGGGCCCCAGCAAGCATTGGTCAGGGGGCACAGAAGATGCAGGGTTTAGGAGGGCTCCTGTGGTTCTGGAAGAGCCTGTGTGGTTGGGAGAGACATTGGTTTTGGCCATGGTTCAGGAGTTTCTTTGATTTCACAGCCCACTAGGAATGGGAACAAATTGGAGGTTGGTGTCATCCCTGTTAGGAGGGATGTGACTTGGGCACACAGGCTCCTTTGCTGAAGCAGTGGAGGCAGCAATGGTGGGTACCAGTGGCTCCCAGTGAGGCATATGAATCATGGGTGGCATCAAGCTGCTCAGTTAACATAGTCCCCTGTAGTCATCTGTGGGCTTTGGTTGGACCCGAGGGTGGGTCACATCCTTGTGTTCAGTCGGGCTGCCTAGATATTGGAACCAAAGGTTGGTCCTGAACTTTGAGGATCTGGATTTGATTGTTCTTGAGCCTGGCTGGTGCTGTTATTAAGGATTTGCCTGTGAGACCATTTCAGCTGTGAGATAATTGTGTGATCACAGTCTGATTTGCTCTTCCACCTTGTTTGTTGTTGCTGCTTTTTTCTTGTTTTTGTTGCTTTTTCTTTGAAGAGGCTTGTAGTGAATTAGAAAAAGAGGATTTTAATTCAGGAGACCTTGATGACTTATTATGCCTTATTGCTCCTTAGGCATGGAGTACAGCTTGTTCTTTTTTTTATTCTTCCTCCACTTGTTTATCTCCCACATCTCCTCCTCCACCACTACCACTCTGAGGTAAATCACAAGAACACTCCTCCATTAGAGAACGGCATGGTACTTTTTCAAGTGATTCACTCAAGCA
This sequence comes from Gallinula chloropus, assembly GCF_964237585.1. Taxonomy (NCBI): domain Eukaryota; kingdom Metazoa; phylum Chordata; class Aves; order Gruiformes; family Rallidae; genus Gallinula; species Gallinula chloropus. The sequence goes on along the minus strand of NC_140090.1, from coordinate 31,554,969 downwards.
GGAGTGGGCAAACATGCTTTCATCTTTTTTTTCTGCTACTGTTTGTTGGCATAAAGTGCCAAGTGGCCCAAGTACATTTCATAGGTACTGGAAAATATTGCTGGAAACTCTTGCTCTTTCTTTATGTGGCCAGTCAGGGACAGATTTGTCCTTCACGCAGCGAAATCAGTGAAAGTTCATATGGAGCGGATACGCTTTTGCAGCATTTTGAACGTACATCCCAGGAGTGGAGTGATGGCAAATCTTTCTGCTGTCTTGTTCTAAATTTATTTTAGAAAGCTGTGTGGCTCACGGTGGTTGGTTTCAGCCCAGCACTCTGGCAGTGACAAACCTGCGGCAGGATCAGTGGCTGTGCTGCCACTGATACATCTCCCATGGGCTGGGCTGTCACCGGACTGCTGCTGTTTTCTGGATGGGACCTGCCTTGCAGGGCTTGGGAACTGGGCTCGAAGTTCAGGTCTCTCTGGTTTAAGTTTTGGAGGTGTTTGGGGTTGCAGACACGCTCAGTGCAGACACTGCACTTCTGCCATTGCTGTGGGCACTGAAGCCACAGAGCGAGTAGGGTAAGCAGGAGGCGAGTTGTCACTCAGAGCTTCGCTCATCAAGTGCAGTGGGCTAAGACACGGGGAAAGGAAGCGACAGACCCTTAGGTGTGGTCCTGAGGCAAAGGTAACCTCCCTGGACTGCAGGAGAGCTCACACACACTGGTGTGAAGCACCAGTGACCCAAAAGCAAACATGTTCATCCTTCTGTTGAGCAAAACATGAAGTACAGCAATAGTTGTCATTTGCCTGTCTGTGTCACCTTGTACTGCAGGCACTGCAGTCAGAGCAACCCAGTGGACTCTGTGATGGGAGCGGGCAGGTAAGGGGCAGATCAGCTACATGCCAGGCTTTCAGTCTGTGTTAAGGGACTTCAGTCATCCATGCTGCAAATAGGAAACTCCTTGAGGAGGTTTCTCAGCTGAGAGGGCTGGAAACCACTGATTCCAGACCAAATCGGCTGCGCCCGGGGATTTGCTTCCACAGGCTTTTGCTGCTATTGGTATTCAGATCAAGTATCTCCCATTCCAGTCTCAGCCTTGAACTTCTCCTGGGATATCAAACGTACTCAGTCCCCTCCCTGAGGATTGACAAAAAGCATGGCACAATTTAAAATGTAATATTAAAGCAAGTGAATCTCCTGCTGTATGTATTTCAGCTACCTTCAAGTTTGCAGCTACCCAGTTGTCACCTGTGCATGCTGCACTCACTGGGACAGCATCCTTCCTCTGTGCTGGGCTTTAGGGGCTGTTTTGCTGCATTACAGAAAAAATGAAAGCCAGGCTTTGATTTTGTCGTGCGTACCCTCGAAACAAAATTGTCAGCTGGACCTCTATTGTGGAGTGTTTACTGCTGGGACTGAAAAGAAGCAGGATGAACACAGTTTGAGATCCCAATCCCAAGATGAGTTTTCAGCACCAGTTGTTAGAAAAACCCACCTCAGGCTTATTCATTGAGCGGAATAAACACAACCTCCCCCAATGTCATTATCATGGCGTCACTTCTGACAATAACCGCTCTTTAACTTCTAATTACATCAATCTTCGGCTTACAGCTTTCTGGTTTTGCTGTTTGTCTCCTACCAGAGGGTGGTGGCTGGTGGGGGAGGTGTGCTCCTCAGTGTCCTGCCCGGGCTCTGCAGGGCACAGCTCGCTGCACACATGGAGGGTGCTGGTACAGGACCTCACTCCTGCACCATGGGTGTGGGAGCCTGCCCGGCACTGCCAAAGCCACGCTGCTGGAGCTGAGACACTTGTTGCAAGTGGCTGTAGAAAATAATATAATGGTGTTTTCCTCTTTGAACAGACAGCAAGAATTACCTGCAGCTGCAGAGCAGCGGAAGGAGGGAAGACCAGCGAGCCCGGCTCATCAGCCCCGCCATCTATCTGCCCCGGAGCGCTGTCTGCATGGTCTTCCAGTACCAGGCATGGGGCAGCAATGGGGTGATGCTGCGGGTCTGGCGGGAAGCCAGCCAGGAGCACAAGGCGCTGTGGGTCATCATGGAGGACCAGGGGGAGGAGTGGAGGGAAGGCCGCATCATCTTGCCGAGCTACGACATGGAGTACCGGGTAAGATGCTCAGGGAAGGTGTGCTGGACTAGGCAGGCATCTCCAGCATCTTCATTACAGTGTTTCAGAGCCAGGGCCCATTCATCATTAGGGAATGTGGCTGTTTTCATTGTGTTTCTTGAGTTACTATAGTAACTAAGCGGCACTGTTTGTTACTCAGAGAGTGCCTGTCTTCTGCACAGACTTGGGCCTTTGTTCAGCCTGTTGCCTTTTATATTCCTCAAATTTGCCACTTCACAAATATTTTCCCTTTTTTTTCATTTTGTTTTGTGGATCATGCCTCGCCACCCCAGCTCCAGTCGATAGTCTGACCAGAGGCAGGCACGAAGCTCCAGGGAGAACACCCAAAGCCTGCAGCCAGGAGGGGGGGTGGGAAGCTGGGAGTGCACAGCCAGCTCCTAAGGGTAGGCAGCAAAGAGCCCTTCAGACCTTCTCCAGCCTCAGCTGCAAATGCTTCTATGGGAGAAGAAAGGGGATGCGGGTTCATTTGTGAATCCACTTCTCAGATACCTTAGATCAGAGCAGAGGGCTGGGTGCAGTACTGTGGGATCAGGCCCAGTCCTGCTTTCAGGAGATCCATGGAAGAGAAGGGATGAGCTGGAGGGATCTGTGCTACTTCACACAGCCGCCTGAGCCCCTCTGGCACAGCTGTGCCAGTGCCCTGTGGAGAGGCTGCTGCTTCCAGGAGTGCCGTTGGCGTGCTTAGCCCTTCTGGGCAGCGCGCCGTTTGCGAGGGAGCCAAGGCTGCTGTTGTCACTTGTTAATGAGCATCAGTGTGGCATCCAGCACCCTCTGCAGCAGAAGGAAATGCTCACTTGCAGGCCCAAGGCAGCATTTCGACGACCACCCTGTCAGGGAACCTTGCTCTAGCTGGCTTCCAGCCCCAGCCCTGAGCCAGGGAGCTGCTGCTTTTGGGCCACTGACCCCTCTAAACTGCTGCCTCCCACATCGGCCAATGGCTCGAGCTTGGGACCAGCAGCCACCTCAGAGAAAGGGGGCACCTAAAACGGGGAGGAGAGGTTTGTGAAATACATAGCCCTAAGAAGTTATTTGGACCATAGGGAGTAGTCAGGGAGACAGAAACCAAAAGCTCTGCACCAGAGCTGCACAACTAGTTTGCATGTGTGTGTGTTTTCACAAACCACCAGCTAACACAGTGTGCCAACAGATAAGTGATGGGCACTGGCTGACTACTTTGTGCTTTAAATGCAAATATACTGACATTAGCTAAATAACAGTATCATTATGTAAATAATGCAAGTCTCTCCACTCAGCAGTTCTTAGGGCTAACGACTCTATTTATTTTTGTAAATATATTTTGCCTGTGATTAAGTAGGAATAAATTGACCCTTCTCCTCTAACATTTCAATACTTCTTATGTAACGTTGATGGAAACAGCACTTTGCAGTTCATGTAGCTGTGCATTTTGTGCCCTTCCTTTCCTTTTTCTGATCACAGCCCATGGGCCAGATCTGGTCCAGCTGTAAGTCAGTGTTACGCTACTTGCATCATTTGTGCAAGGGCTGGAGGGTGGCCTGCGATGCTGAACATTGATTCAGAGTCTTTGTCCCATGTGAGAGACATTTAATTGAACAGTTCAATTGCAGGCCAAGTGCTGCCAGGCCAGCTAATGATCTTTCCACCAAACCCATCCCTGCAGAGCAGCTTTCCCTGGGAAGGGGCAGGAGAGGCAGGGCAAGGAAGCAGGACTAGTCTCAGGACATGTGCAGGTGTCTAGGGAAAGACAGGAGCAGCTCTCCGAGCCTCACCCTCGGGAGCAGCAGCCACTGTCCACCTCCCACTTAGCACTGACATTTCTGTCCTGATTTCTTACAGATTGTCTTTGAGGGATTTATACGCAACGGACACTCGGGAGAGCTCGCCCTTGATGACATTCGGCTAGGCACCGACATCCCGCTGGAGAACTGCATGGGTACGTGCTGCGTCCGGTCACAGGGTGGGGGATGGCGGTGGGGGCAGGCAGGATTGGAGAGTCTTTGCTTGCAGGCTGCTAGTTGGCCACCACCTTTTCCCCACTTGAGCTTTCCAGGACTTTCTGGATCTCAGCTAGGACTTCCCTTGCCCCTGAAAGAAATGAGGGGGATGGGGCCTCTGCGTTGGTGTGAGAGCAGGAAGCACGTGTCTCTGCCGTGCAAAACGGAAAGAGCAGCTGAGGGTTACTGAGGACAATTCTGTGCGATAAGGACATACACCAAATTTAAAAGGAAAGTGCTGGACAAAAGAAACCAGCTGTCAGTCAGTATTACATGCTTAGAGGGGCTGATGAGTTCAAAAGGAGGCTTCTCTAATAAGAAATAAAATAGCAGAGGGGTTTTACAGCAATGTTAACAGAATAATAAAAGAAATTTTTGTCCTGGAATTCACCGTTCCCCAAACCAGGCCAAAAGCCAGGTGGATTCATTCAGTGTGAAAGACAGAGAAGATTTGGGGCGGGGGGGGGGAGAGAGAGAGAAAAAGTGCATTTTAGCAGTTTGCCAGTGGAGCCATTGCCCTGCCCTGTTCCTCTAGCTGGCGTATCCATGCACACACACTGAATGCTCTTGTCACCATCTCGCTTGGATGTGGATTTAGAGCGATCCCAGCTGAGGAGGGGACCAGCATTATTCACTTAGTTGGATGTGTGCTGAGAGCTGCCCTGATCTTCCACGTGAGCAGGAGGAGACACGTTTCACTACTAAACATCCTCAAAGTGGCCATGTCCAACCTGTCCTGAAGTCACCGGAGTCAGGTGGGGCAGAGGCTCTCTCCCCTTTGGGCTTTGATGCTGCCTTTTCTCTGCTGAGGGAAGCAGAGGATCTCAGTGCCTCCTAACCTAAGCAGGATGGACGCTGTCTTCAAGGGGTTGTATCTCAGGGGTGAAGGCACAGGACAAGCTGTACCTGGGAAAGGCTGGTCCTGTCACACACTGCCCTGTGCAGGTGGGCAGTGGTGAAAATGGTGCAGGCACCAGCATTAATAATAGAGAACCAGGACTGCCCAGAGATGCACTTGAGCACTATCAGTCCCAGTTTCTTTGATTCTTTGATCTCTGCTGGTCTTCCATCTGTCAAAGGAGCTAATACTCCATATGTCAAATTCCCTGTATTTAAGGCTTGACAGTGGTGTTTTAATCCCTTGCCTTCTATGGCATTAAAAAGAAGCAAGACTGATGATTAACACTAATGGCATTTCCTATCTAACTTCTTTTGAGCCCAGCAATTCACCTAGCTCCAGCATTACTGTATCTTGGGCCTCATGAACCTAAACTGAATATTTCAAAACAAAAGCATTAATAAATTACAAAGTTTCAAGCATTGCCAGCACTAAAAATAACACCTAACTGCTGCTCAAAATTATTTTTCCCATTCTAGGAGATTGAATGGTATTCTTAAAACTGATAAGGACAGTTTGTTTCAGATCATTTCTAACAAAGGGTTCCCACTGCAAACTTTCACATAACTCAGAGGTGATTTTGATGTCACCAAAATAGTAATGAAGCGGCAGAGATACAGTGCTTTCCCTCTGCCAGTGCCATGAGAATAGCAGCACAGGCTACTGTTTTTTCAAATGTAATCCTGGGAAGTAATCTGATTCCTTTTTGGCGTGAAAGAACACTAATAAGTCACAATAATTTTTTCCTTTGACAAATGTGTCATTCGCATTCTGAACTTGAGTGATGATTTCATAGCACTCAGTAGAGCCAGAGTCTGCTTCTGTGACTCACAGGCATAATGCAGAAGTAATCTAAAAATAATCAGAAGTCTATTACTTCTGCAAGAAAGTAATCAGTAATAAGTACTGATTATTGCTTTTCAGATCTAGTAATTTGTAATAGATTACTTCTTCAAAGTATCTTGAAAGAAGAAAAAAAATCACTCGCCTTTGTTTCTTGGCACTGTGAGAGGGAGAGGAGCATGGCACCGATGCCCAGGAGTCACACAGTTCCCATGCAAATAGCGATGCCAGAGCTAAGCCAGGAACCAAGCTGCTCTGGGAAATTTTAGGGGGTTTCCAGGTTTCATCACTGGGACAGGTGTGCTTTCTCTGTGGATGACTCAGGTTGGCCAGCTGAGCCCAGATGACCCTCAACCTACTGCATATTTTTCTCTGAAGTCTGTGTCTGAGTCGAGGTTATTCTGTCTGGTCAGTCCCCAGCCGAGACAGGGTTTCTCCCCATCCTGGTGAGGCTGGCTAGCACCCCACACTATTCCAAGAGTGGCTTCTGTGGGGCACAGCCATGAGCCTGCTCTGCTTCGGTGCTGCACATTAACTGAGACATGAACTGTGGCTTTGGGTGTAATACTGCACTCTCTAAAACTGGGTTCTGGTTTTTTTTTTCCCTTTGCAGAACCCATCACAGCTTTCCCAGGTGAGAACTTCTACTTTCCAGGTAAAACTGCACTTCTCTCAGTGGTTTCTTTCTTCTGGCATGTGCTGTTACATGGAAGGAAAGTGATGTGTGTGCTTGTACAAACAGCAAATGTTCTGAGCAGTGAAATGGCAAGCTGTGCTAAACCTCCCCCGCCGCAGCAGCAGGAGATGGCACCCTCTGACTCCTGCTAGGTGACAGGGAGCAGGCAAACAGACAAGTCCCCCTGCCTTGGGGCTGAATAGCATTAGGAAACTTGCCATCATGAGGCACCTGGCCTCCTGAAGAGCAGCAGAGCCCAAAATGGGAAGGCTGAGGTGTAAAGGGTAGTTACCAACTGACTTGAAAGAAAAAACAGTAGCCAATTAAAAGTGAAATGGGTGGCAATGAAGTACACCAGCGTGGGGGAAGGTTGTGCTTCAGTTTAAGGATTCTCTGGCAGTGCTGGTGTTCGAACTGCTGTTGAAGGATGGTGGGGCTGCTCTGTGTGGAAGGGGAAGGGAGTTGGGAGGTAGAAGTGGGAGAACAAAACTGCCATGAGGAGCTTTGAAGGTGACAGTCAATAAAAGGAAAACAAGGTGAAATGGTGCATTTAATAGCTTAATACTGGCCTGAAGGATAGAAACCAGCATTTCTCTGATCAGACCTACAGTGTAAGAGAAATGGTGAAGATAAACTGCCTCGCTCTTTGAGCAGCCAGTGGGGATGCTGCTTGTCGTGCTCTGGAGTGCCATCTGCTTTTGTGGGGAAGAGCAGTTTAGTCTGTTTGAGGCTTTTTCCCCACTGTTATGATTTTGGATTTTGTTTTCCTGCCTGCCTGTTCAGGAATGCATCTGGGGGTTGTGTTGTGATGTAGAGCAAACTTGGGGCTCCCCTTAACTTTGTTTTGCCAGTTTAGTCAACACGTCCTTTGCTTTCACTTGGTCACGATGTCTGTGTGTTTCCCCTCCCCCGCCCTGCTGATGGGCTGCTAAATGTGGCCGGGCTCAACCCTACAAGCAGCAGTATTTCTGTGTGGGGCAAAGCCATCGCCGGTAGATGCGAGCATTGGGAGCTGTGGCAGTAAAAGCAAAGCGGGCACCGAGACTGAAGTCGAGCGTGCGACTCTGTCCCTGGGGTGTGAGGCAGGCTCTGGAGCGTTGCCAGCGGGAGGCATGTACACAGGGGTCTAACTCTGTATCTCACAGTGTACCCATAGTGTAACAGCTAGGAATTTGGGTTGGTTTGTTTGTAGGCTGCTTATGTATCTGCTTCTCAGGTTTGTGGTGCTGCAGTACTCTCAGCTGACAGTTAAACTTCATGATCCTTCTGTACTTAAACTATCTCTCTGCTCTCTTGGGCCTGGTCTGGTACCTGATTTGCAAACAGCATCCTTGTCTTTAGGGCTTGTAGCATGCATTATTCAGTTTAGACATTGTTCTGGGTTCTCACATGGAGTCTGTCCCAGAGTACTGCTAACTCGTGTTGTTTCTTTTGCCCTTCACCCCGTCGTGCTGCCTGTGTGCTTCTGTTTCCCCATCGTATTCCCCAGTGCACGCTGTCTGGCTAGGGACAGCTTTTGCTGTACCCAGCACAGCAATGTCCCTCAAGCACCACAGGCAGATGCTGCTGCTGACACACCTCCCCTTCACACAGGAGCTTGCCGGCTTGTACCAGTGGGATCCTGCCCATTGTTAGTGTCCTGGAGGACATCCTGGCCCTGCTCACAACAGGGGAGCAATTGCAGCAAAGGGTCAAAAAGGTTTCCCTGACTGACAGGCAGAAATAGATGGGGCAGAGAGATGGAGTGACCAGGGAACGAGCAAAATGTAGGGGGAAGAGGTGAAGATGGAAATTAGAGAAAGCAGGATAGTCATTAAAATGAGGAGAAGACAGAGATGTCCAATAGGAGAGGGCAAAAGGAGAAGTCCCTGGCTTAAGAAAAAAGAGCTCAAGAGGAAAGATTGTGCAGGAAGTACTGAGATGTTCTGTAACCCCCACTCCTGCAATTACATGATGAGCTGAAAAAGTCAGATGCCATTAAAAATAATAGCAAATCTTTCCTCTCTTGGCTTGGGAGCAAAGCTGAAAATATGCACCTTGCAGGCTCCAGGATCACAAGGCAAATAATAGAGAATTGTGTGGGTGGAATATCTTTCAGCTGGTGGGTCGGGATCTTACAAGACCAGTCAACTGTGCTTAAACTGTGCTGCGTTTGAGAGTTGATGCATTGCACCCATAAAGAAAAGGTATAACAAGTGGCTGAAAGCAAGGAGTTAGATAAATGCCAGGCTAAAAATAAGAGACATGTTCCAAAGAGCATGGAGACAAACCATGGGGGGAATCTGCCTTTGGGACTGGTGGATACTCCCACACTGGGTATCCTGAAATCAAGACAGGGATCTATCTTCCTGGAGAAGTGACAGGTGACAATTAAGGGGTTGAGACTGACACCGATTTTGTGGCATTCAGATTAGATGACTGTAATACTCACTTTCACCTGAGCCATCTGCAAGAAGTCCAGCTGTGTTGCTTGTCCGTAGCAGTTAACGTCAGTGATTTCGAAGAGGAGTACAACCTGTGACACAGCAGTGGCAGAGCAAGGCAGGCAGCCTTCCAGGAGGCTCCCAGGAAAGGATTTCCTCCTTTTTTGTCCCTGGATGAGTTTTGCTCCTGCTACTTTTGGGCTTTGCTTTGTCCTGCACAGCTCTAAAGCTGGTCCCTATAGAATCTTCCCTGGTGAGAAGAGGAAGGGGCTGCACACGGCTAGGTTGGAGGTGTGAGCCCAGCAACACACCACAGGAAATCACCCACCTTGTAGGAATTAAACCAGGTTTTCACTGACCAGTGTCCCAAGCTGTGCATAAACACAGCACCCACAAAGTTGACAGCAACAGTGGGAGGCATTTCTTTATTAAGATGAGAACCCCAGTGAATAAATGGGTAAGGTCGTGTGTGTGTGGTGGAAGGCAAAGGGGAGTGGAAAAAATATTAAGTTAAGGAGATGGATTATTTTTTTTCCATCTCCCTGAGCAGAGAACTTTTCCACTTATCTAAGACGAAACTTCCAGAGAGTAGCAGAGCCAGTTAAAACAGAGCAGATAACATCAGCGCTGTGTGCTGAGTGGACAGGCAGCTATATTTAGTGGCTGACAGTGTAAGGAAGAACAATCATTAATGTTGGGAATTGGCTTCGTTAGGGCTTAGAGACAACTGAGTGTGATTCCATAATGACTCCAGTTGCTAAATGAACTCTGGAGACTTCTGCTACCTCCCCAGCAGGGCTGCGAGGTGCAGAAATGGGGGCTGTGGAAGGGCTCTGCAGCACGCCTCATGCTTACAGCCCACACTGTGGCATGGGGACATCTGATGCAGTCAGAGCCAAGTAGAAGTGTCCTGAACTCACAGCCACTTCCACATCCTCCAAGGATCCTTCCCACAAGTGGGATATCGGGGGTGCATCATGCTGCCTCCCTCCATCCCCAGGCAGGCAGAGCTCAGAGGTGCGTGGGAATGGGCAAGAGGTACTGGGCACCATGCATGGGCTGCTGTGTGGCCAGACCCACCCTTTTTACTGCCACCCCTGCACTGGGCAGCGTACAGCTGTTTGGAGGCCACAGAAACCTGAAAAACAGAGGGGAGCACACTCCCCTGCAGATTTCAGAGCTGTCAGCATCTCTGATGCCTGCCCACCTCTCCCCAGCCTGGCTTCCACCAGCGAGGCACAGTGCTTATCAGTGGTGTGAAAGGCTGTTCACCTGTAAATCTCCTGCTGGAGCACAGTGCTATGTAAGCATGGCTGTCACCGCATGTAAACATGAGTGGCCTCTGCACAGCGAGCAGCCCTGCGGCGTTCATTGGGGTCAGCCCTGCACCCCAGTGCTGTCAGGCACAGGCGAGGTGTTGCGGATCCAACAGGGATGGTGGTGGGACATGGGTCTGGAATGGCTCGGCTGCCTGGATCTGCAGTCAGACTGTAGCAGGCCATCAGTGAAGCACAGGGCACTGTTAAACATGCTCATCCCGACGGGGAGCTAGTGGCAGCCCCCAAGGGGTGTCCCACATTGCCACCCTCCCCTGTGCAGCTGGGCAAGGGGCCGCAGCTGCTCAGGGAGGTGCCACTTTTGTTCCCCCGCAACAGGGTGGCTGGTGGAGGTAGCGAAGGAGGTTGGAGGGCTGCCTGCTCCCCGCCTTCACCTCCCCCAACACACAGCCCAGCCTGGACCCCCTTCCCTAGGTGCCATCAGGGGCAGGAGGGACAGGGCCACTCCCACTCCAGGCAGCAAGGGCAGCTGGAGTGAGAGGGGGGAGGGCAGCATATCTGGCTGGTAGGCTTCTCCTGAGACATCCGAATTTCTTGCCTACAATGACAAATATGTGGGTGGTTCCCAGCCTCCTGCTCTGTAAAAGTTGGATTTGTCTTGCCTGTAGGTTGTTTTTTTCCTCGGTTTGAAGGGTTGGGGTTTTTTTGTTGTTGTAGCTGTGCATCTGGGTGCAGTGTTCATTCTTCTTTTCACTCCCTGTGCCCAGGTTTTGGGGGATGGGAGGAAAGCATCCTTTCCTGGCAGAGGAACCATCATTTTGCCTCATCTTCTGTGCCACCAGCAGAAAAACCGTCACCATCCCAAGTTTTCCAGCCAGTGGCTGTGCTGGCAGGACAGTGTTTGCAGGGGAGGGTGGAGGCCATGCTGTGAGATGCCCTTGCTGCTAGCAAAGCCACAAGCATCCTGCGAGGTTTCCCCTTGGCATCCTCCAAGCCTGCTCAGGAAACCAAGCTGGAGTTCAGTTAGTGCAGAGCTCAACAATACACCACACTAACTTGTGCTTGCCAGCACCCAGCCAGGGGCTTGTCCCTAGCGGGCTGGGGGCAGAGGAGGGGGCGAGTGGAGGGAAGTGTGTTCAGCAGCAGAGTGAACTCTTTGGAGAGTTTTTCTCAAGGGACTTTTTATCCCCTTTGAAGTAGCCACGAAACAAAAGGAGTGGGACTGGGTAGGTGGGAGCAGCGTGTGCAGGAGAAGGGGTGCAAAGGCGTGCTTGGCCGTAGGTGTTGGCATGGACACTGGCACTTCTCGGTGGCTGCCGGAGGGGTGTGTGTGTGTGTGTGTGTGTGTGAGTGTGTGCTTCTGCTTGACTGGCAGTTAGGCCCTACGCCTGCCTGATGGCCAGATGTGCGCCGCTGAGCTGTCCCGGGACGACCCAGAAAGCGGGAGCAGCGCTGTGCAGCCCTGCCCTGCGACAGGATGCAGCTGCAAGAGCAAGGAGGATTAAGCGTGGCTTGGGTGCTGCCTGCCCTTCGGCTGAAGGGAGGCAGGTGCTTTTCCAGCCCTCTCTAGCTGTGTTTGCTTTATCAGCATGAACTCGTAGTCCTGGCTTGCTTAAGCTGCAGAGAGCATGAGAGCGTGAGCGTTGGGTTGAATTTTGCAGCCTGTGCCATGTAAATAGTCATAACCAACCTTTCTCACTTTAAAAAATAATAAGGAAATCTGTAAGGCTGTGGGTGAGACCAGGTCTGTGTGCAGGGCACTTTCAGAGATGGAACTTTTCTCTGTCTTTCCTGTAGGAATGGCAAATGTTTCTCCCTGTAATTTCTTTCCCAGTCTCCTGCGGTAACTTCCTTGGCCATCTGAGATTACGCTTTTCCTCCAATTAGGAACGTGATGTGTTTTGTCACTGCTTGACAACATCTGCCATGTGGAGACAAAACCAGGCGGCTGATCTGGAGAAAGCCAAAAAAAGAGGGTAAAAAAACAGTTATCGATGCCAGAAATAACAGTAATAATAGCATACATATGGAATTTGTATTGCAATCCAGGCAGCCTGATGAATTGGAAGGGAAGAAAAAGGCGTTAGCCAGTGTGGGCTCAGCAAACACCAGGCTGTGCCTCCCCCCAGGAGCACGCCCTGTATCCGGAGGCAGCCCCAGGACCTCGGGTTACTCCGTGCCGTACTCTTGAAAGCATGTGTGTTTCTTTTTGTGCGTCTGCATGCCTCCCACCTAGCAACCCTGTTCTGTGTCTCCTCCCCAGGGGCAACCCTCCTGCCAGGGACCGAGCCCACAGTGGACACGGTGTCAGTGCAGCCCATCCCAGCCTACTGGTATTACGTTATTGCCGCCGGAGGTGCTGTTGTGGTGCTGGTCTCCGTCGCGCTGGCCCTTGTGCTCCACTACCACCGGTTCCGCTATGCGGCCAAGAAGAGCGATCACTCCATCACCTACAAAACCTCCCACTATGCCAACGGGGCCCCTGTGGCCGTGGAGCCCACCCTAACCATAAAACTAGAGCAAGACCCCAGCTCGCGCTGCTGAGAGCCGAACAGGAACGAGAGAGCAAACAAAACACAAAACAGACAGACAGACAGACAGAAACTAAGACTTCAAATACGTTGCCTCAGTTTTGCACTTTTTTCCTTACCTAGCATACATGTGAACTCTTAGACATCTCCGTCCCTTCTTCGTCCCCCCGGCCCTCCCTGAATCTTTTACAAACTCTAAACTAATGCTGCATCTTGGATCGCCAGAAGAGACACACCGCCCCTTCACTTCAGAAGTGAACGCTCCCTTTCGATTACTTTTCGAGGACTCTTGGGGTGTTGGGTGGGGTGTTTTTTGGTTTGTTGTGTTTGGGGAGTATTTTTTTTGTTGGTAGGCTTGTTGGGTTTGTTTTCTTCTTCTCCCAGTAGGCAACCTGCAAGGGAACCTGATGGTGAGCCTGGAAGCTTGTGCGTGCGGCTCATGTGCGTGTGTTAAACCTGTGGATGCGAGTGTGCATGGGACTGCGTGCGTCTGACTGACTGAATGTATATTTAGAAACAGCCCCTTCTTAATTTGCTTGTTGTTGCTTCTACTTGCACAGGGAATGCTTTTTGTTCATTTGTTTTTTATTTCCCCCCCTTCCCGCCTCCCCTCTGGAAGGTATGGGACACCTTGGTGGTAAATACCCTGGTTTGTTTACTTGGGGAAGAGAGCAATGCTTTTTTGTTGCCTTATCTAGCTTTGGCTGGGTTTCTTGTTTGATAGCGTTAATGTCTCGGGTGCAAAATGAGAAGAAGAGTCCAGGCTGGACAGTAGGAATGTCCACCTCAGATGGCTAGAAGAATCCAGAGAGGTTCATAGACGTCCAAAAAGTAAGATCTCTCCATCTTATTCTTTCTGCAGCCAACATGATAACACAGCCATTGTTTGGAAGGGGAGAAGGGGAACCCTCCTCTTCCTCCACCCGCAAGTGAATCTATTTAAAGTTGCCTTATATCAGAGAAGCTCATAATGAATGTTTTGTTTGTATCTGTTAAAGCCAGCCTTAGGGTAACACATAGACTTCAGCAGGTCTAAGGTGGATGCTAAATACTGTAGTTTCTTGGGAATTGAAGGTTTATTTATTTTCTAAGTATCCTCACTCTGGGTGCTGATGGTTTTACTTGTACATGGGAAGGGGGAGAGGGCTCCTCCTTGTCTTTCTGCTAGAAATGTTCAAGGGACAAGTATAATTCCCCTTTCTGGGTTTTGGGTTTGTTTTTTACCTCTGCCCAATTCATAGCTGCTGAATCATAAAAATTGCCAGTTGACTTTCTAGAATGTCAATTAGTTTTGCATTTGCTAATGTTCTGCTTCTTAAAGCGTCAGTAACATTTAGCAAGCAAAGACTAGCAGGCGTGCCTGGGGGGCCCAGCTATTGCTGCTGCTTTTACCTGGGAGGCAAGATGGAACCTCCAACACGCCTCCCACTGTTGAATGGCCCAGTGTATTGTAGTGGAAATGCCTTATATAAATTACTGAATGATGACATGCAAAAGTGGTTTGAATCGTTAACTCCGATCTGTTCGCAGGCAAAAAAAGTACCTCCAGTGAGCAAGGTTCTCCATCTTGTTTGTGTTCATTTGTGATGAGTGATCAGACTCCCTGGCCCCCTCCTAAACTTGCTAGTGCTCCCCACCCCTCCATTGCCCGTGAATACTGCATAAAATGGATCAAGGCGAGCAGCTCTGTTAACTTCCCTGCAGTCTTGAGCTTCCTTTTGGTCTGGGGAAAAAGTGGAAACATAAATGGTGCTGTGCATATGTGGTATTGGCCCCTGTGGCAGCAGAGCCCTCTCCCCAGGGGATCTCTGTCGATGGGGGTGTCACAGTCCCCTCCCTCCCTGCCTTTACTCATGCAGCCAGTTCCACCCCCTTGTGCCCTTTATTCAGCAGATTTCAGCAGGACCCCCAGCTGCAGCAGCAAGTGTCTAAAACACCTAAGGAGCACAGAAATACCCGGGGGATTTGGCAACACAAGCATGTGAGGGGTGGTGGGTGCTCAAGGGCAGCATCACTCCCCCCCAGCCCTGACTCCCACGAGCTTTGTGGCATCCCCCTGCAATGGGGGCAGGCATGTGCCTGTCCCAGCAGAGCGGGAAGGGACCCAGGGAGCTCCTGCCACCTTGCAGGTGGTGCTGCCCCGAGGTGCCCAGGCCAGGGCTTCCAGGGCTGGGGCGCTTTCTCTGTGACCCTCCTCGTTACCCAGCACTGGTGTTGCAGTGTGTATGGTTCATGATGTGAAATCCCATTCTCCCCCAGCCAGCTGCAAATTAAAACAGATGTGAAGTACTGGCACGGGCTTGCTGCATTTTCAGGTCAGCCCAAGCCATGTCAGCAGGTGACACTGTCACATTTCCAAAGTCCGCTCAGCCTCTCTAGGTCAGATGATAGCCCCTCGCCTCCACCAGGTTCACCCCCATGGACTTTAGCAAGTGCACATCGGTGTGTCAGAGAGGAGAATGTGGCACCCTGTCTTTCAAACCAAAATCACCAAAGACAAAACAGAAGGTCACTTCAAGATTTTTATTCCCAGTTCTGCCCTGCTCCTTGAGCCCTGACATCCCTAGCGTTGCCCAGTTGCCTGTGTGTGAAAAATATCTTGTGGAAATTTGAAACTCTTTGAAGATGTATTGTGTGGAATGTAATAAAATGATGATATTTTTATACAAATATCTGGGGTTTTTCTTCCTTCTTTCCTTGCTAACAAGAACGCTGTCCGTGGCTTGAAGCAAAGCAGTGTTTCAGAACCCTATGTTTCCTTTTGGAGCATTGAGGCTATATCCTTTAGGAAAGTGATGCTGCTGCTTGCAGACCCGCAGCTCACCCTCAGCTCCCAGCAGCACAGCGGGTGCACGCTCCCTGCCTGGCTGCACTCGGGACTGTGCCGTTAATAGCAGCTTTTAGATCCATTACATTTGCACCAGGCCTTAGCGGGAGCTTTGGGCGGCTGGACTGACACTTGGGTTTGTTTAGGGGGGTCGCTAACGTATCTTAAGTGCTAAATTGCTTGATGTGAGTATGCAGAACGTCTCCCGCTGGGCCCCTGGAGACAGGACATCCGACTTCCTGGGGCCCTGGCTGTCGGCTCAGCTGAGCCAGATGCTCAGACCCTCATGCATGATGAGAACTCAGTTAAACCGTAACCAAAATTAATAACGAAAACAGCAACGTGTTCCTTTTCTGTAAGATCCTGGCTGGGTCTCTGCATGTCTGACTGCGGAGGAGAGCAGTGCAGGAGCGGCCCAGGTGCTGCAGCACCAAGGGCTTGGAGAGGTGCGTGTCCTCTGCCCTCCCTCCACCCGAGCCCTCCCAGCTTGTCACAGGGACTTCTGCTCCAGCCTTTGTCCTTTCTATCTTCTTCAGGTGCACCTTTCACCCCTCTAGACCAGGCAACAGCATCATGTTTCATGTGAAATATCTTTTGCTGCCAGTTTGAGAGGCTTTTCTTTCCCTCCTGCATTTATTTTCATTCTGTTGCACTCTTTACCCTGGCACACAGCTCAGCTTTGCAGTGCAGCTTCCTGGCTTTACCAGGAATTCAGGCCATCAACAAAAAAATAATTCAAATGTGATCTCTCACTTTGGCTGTGCAAACACATACAAAGCTGAGGACCCATGCCACTTATCCCACTTTTTCTTCTTTTTTTTTAGCTTTTTTTTTTTCTCTAATTGTACAGCAAAGCCCCTACACTTGCAATTTGCATTTTGTACACTTCAGTGACTGTCCAAGCAAAATTCAAAACAAATATGCACATGCGAAAAACAGGGAGGGAGAGCCTGGCTGATGGCTTCCCAATGAGAAGGAAAAAAATTCTGTTAAGTAAACAGACAAAAAGGGAGGAACCGTTCCGGGTTTAATTATTCTGTGTGTGTGTTGCAGCCAGATTGACCGGGGAGTTGGGTGCTGCTCAGGCTGCAGTGCATCGCAGGGAAGAAAGCAGCTAAAATTAGCACACTTTGTTTAAGGAAATAAATGCAACTTAGAGTGATTTTGATGCAAGGTCTTCTGCAGGTAACTTCAGGTGTGGAAGAGTCTACTTAAAATAAAAGGGGCAAAGTTTTCGGGGTAGCTGGAGGGGCTCTGTATTTCAGGGAGTGGAGTTATGGGTGGGAGCCTGCTGTCTCCTGCGTGCTGCAGGGAGGGTCTGGACGTGGCTCCCCCCATTGTATGTGGGGTGATGGTGTTTTTATCTGTTGCTGTTGTAGGGAAAGCGACTCTGTGCGGCTGGCGGGACAGGGCCTGCAGGCACCCTCTGTATGCGATGGGGCAAAGATGCTGGGAAATGGGGATGTGAAAGGGAGCGATGGACCTGACAAAGCAAAGAGCTTTGTCCAGGCAATGTCAGCATGCCTGACACAGATGATTGCCCAGGAGCAGGCTGCAAATCACAGTGCTCATTCACCCAGACCAGGGACTGGACACACAGCGGGGCCAGCCTCCGGCCCGTGGCAAGGGCCTGCAAGGTGACACCTGGTGTGCGTACCTGAGGGCTGCTCTCACCCGGGCTTTGTGGACACGGTTGTGTTGCCTCTGATGGAAATGCAAGGGAACAAGGTAGAAACTGGATTGTGCATAGAGCTATGTTGGGATTTTGCCCCTCTGGAAACCCTGTGAAAACCTGCCAGCACTATCAGGGCCAGCCCCTGCTTACCCGGAGTCAGGGCAGCACAGCTTGGCATGCAGACACCAGCGAGGGCCCCGAGGCGAGCTTGGACAGCCGCCTGGCTTTCTGCCACAGCTCCTCCATCAATGGCTTTGGCTGCTCTTAGCAGCGATTGCAGGCGTGACTGCCAGTTTGAGGAATAGTGTCGTTAGCCACTGCCGCTGTAAAAACAAACAGCAACAACGGGGAGGGCGATAAACATATCAGGATGCCGCAGAGCTGCCGGCTTCTCCTCCAGCTTGAGCCCTTGTGTGGCAGCGGTGGGCTAACGGCACTGCCCTCATGCGAGGAGCTGCTTGGTTTGGGACCAGCGAGCTCCGGCACGGAGAACTGAACCCAAGCCAAACCAAGTCCAGCACAAAGAGAGAGGAAAAGGAAAAACACACTGTATAAAGCCACTGAAATGCCGTATGCATGCATGACACCACCGCTTTTACCCTGGCCTTGTGCTGGTGCCACATGCAAAAGCAGGACGCACCAGGGAAGTGCTGGGGAAAGGGCCGGGCTTGGATGGGAGGCGTGACTACTGTGGGGAGGCTTTGGCAAGGTCCCTGATTTGGGCAGCCGCCTTGGCCATCTGCCATGCGCATGGCGAGGGCAGAGAGCAACGTGTTGGAGGGCAGAGCCAGGGCTGGAAGTAGCTGCCTGCTCACGTTTGCCTTGGCACCAAGCACCCTGCACGGCTTCAAGCCTCTGAGTACTTTCGGGGAGGGGGGGGCTCCACCTGCCCGGCAGCCCTTCCCCATCATCTCTGTGTACAAGAAGCCCAAGGAGCACAAGAGGGCCCTTGGTGCCACCCTGTTTGCCCATGGTGCTGGTGTGCACTGCCA
The DNA here is from genome assembly GCF_964237585.1 of Gallinula chloropus. Lineage (NCBI taxonomy): Eukaryota > Metazoa > Chordata > Aves > Gruiformes > Rallidae > Gallinula > Gallinula chloropus. The sequence goes on along the minus strand of NC_140090.1, from coordinate 31,536,723 downwards.
CCGGACAGCCCGGAGGCAATCTGAGGATAAGGTCTGGGGGTTCCTGTGCTGCGGCGGGCAGCTCAGCCAGGGGAGGGGCTGCTTGTTTGCTTTCTTTAATGTTCAGCTGTAGCCAAAGCACTGTTTTAATTTTAAATTTGGCAGGGATTTAGCCCTTTTGTAAACTAAAATCGGTCTGTGTTTCTGGAGGAGTGAGGAAGAGAGAAGTGAGGCAGATTTTCGGCTGGAAATAGAGCAACGGGGGGTTCAGAGGGAGGGTTTCTGCCTAGTCTGTGCTGCTGCTTTGAGAAGTGCTTCCCCTTTCACCGAGGGTGGGTGGTGTCGCCCCCCTAGCCCCCGGGGGCTCCCAGCCGGAGGAGCAGCGCTGCGGCGCTGCCAAACAGAGTGATGTCAAGGCAAGGCCACAGCGGCTGCTTTGCTATGTCAAAACAAAATGATGTGTGTTGGAGTCACGCTATTGCTGCAGAGAGAGAGGGGCTGGGATTGAGCAAAGGGAGAAAAGTGAGGTTCAGGGTGGAGATGGAGCTCTGCCTCTCCCTGACTAGGCTGGGGAGCAGTAATTTCTGACCTGTTTTCTTGCATTTAGCTGGATTTAATGCTTCAGGCCCTCGTGGGCACTGTTTGGCAGCAGAGCAGTTGTGCACTTCTGACATCCCTTGCAAAGTGGGATAGCACTGGCTGAGATGGCTGTTGCAGCTGCAGGAGAGAGGGGTGAACACGTAGGAGGGTGCTTGCTGTTTTCAGGGCAGTGAACAGCACACGGTCCTTTCCTTGCTGTGGAAAGGACTGGACAGCAGTGGGCTGCCCCTCTTTTGTACCAGGAGCCACAACCAGAGACACGGCTGGGGAGTGAGAGGCAGTAGGCAGCAGAGCCCACCTGGCTGCTGTCACCTGGCATCACCCTTCAGCCTCAGAGGCCACGTACTCCTACGGGAGCTGGGGAGCAGGAGCACAGGCACAGCCGGAGCACATCCCAGGCACTCTCCAGGACAGGCTTCCATGTGCAGGAGAGACTGCAGGCAGGAAACAAAGAGGGCTGGAAATTGCTGTAAGTTTGATAGTTTGCGAAAGGCACCTCCTGCTGAGACGCTCATTTTGTTTGCCGAGAAAGAGCCCCAGAAGAGCCCCAGAGGTGCCGCAGCCACTGTCTGTGTGTAAAGCTGAGTACATGGTGACAGGCAGAGCTCTGCCCTGGGATGGAGGGGCCTGGCAGCAGGCAGCACCCTATACACAGACTTAAACCAGGCACAGTCGGTCTAGAAATAAGCAGCAATTTTTTTCTCAGTGGTGGTCATTTGCCTCAGAGGAATGGGTCATGGGTCCAGCAGCTGGGGCCAGGTGTCCTCTCCAAAGCAATAGCTTTTGGCTTGGCACAAAAGTGCCAGCCTGAGATGGTCAGCACTGCTGGTAAGCCCGTGCAGGCCAGCAGGAGTTAAGTATGTGTGGTGGTGGTAAGTACATGCCAGTCCATATGATGTGCTGACCTCAGCTTTGCAGAGCTGAACTACCTTGGGCAGGTGTGGAGAGCTTTGTCTGGTGGGCTCTTGTGCCTCCACTGGCTGCCCTGGAAAGGCATATTTAAGCATGTATTACCCTCCTTTTCCAGTAACCGCCTCCCTACCCCAATCCCTTCTACCCCTGCTACTATTTTAAAACAGACATACTTTAAAGCTCCTTAATCTCTGCAAATACTAATTCTCTCCTGATCTCACTCGGTGTGAGGTCATATGAACATAGTACTTAAATTGCTCCTTGTCTTTGATTAGAATCTCATCTTCCTTTTTTCAGGTCCCATAAATTAGCCTTTGGCTGGCAGTGCTCTCAGATCCAACAGATAACAGCCTTTTCTCGGCATCCGGTCGTTCCCAGCAGCATTACTACCATCATCTTTTGGGCATGGTGGGCTATGTTCTCACAGCCATCATTCAGCACACATGCTTTAAAAAGGGCCTTTCACTCAGGAGCAAGCACTTCTCCTGTTTAAATACAGTTCCCCCTAACATTCTTGTCTAACCTTCTCTGGTATATTTTTGTTTTTACTTTTAAAATGCAAAGTAAATTGCACCCAAAATCTTCCCTTTAAGGAAGCAGCTCTCCACAGCACGGGGCAATGCACATTTCATAGAATCATAGAATCATAGAATGGTCTGGGTTGGAAGGGACCCCAAGGATCACAGAGCTCCAACCCCCCTGCCACAGGCAGGGACACCAACCTCCAGGCCTGGATCTACACAAGGCTGCCCAGGAATTTTGCTGTGACAAACCATGTCAAAGGCTTTACTGAAGTCCAGGTAGACCACATCCACAGCCTTCCCCTTGTCCATTAAGTGTGTCACCTTGTCCATTAAGTGTGTCACCTTGTCATAGAAGGTGATCAGGTTAGTTTGACAGGATCTACCTTTTTTAAACCCATTTCTCCCATTCTGGCCAGCAGCTTGCAGGGCTTTTCTGGGGGCCACTTTCCAAGGGGTCACTTTCCAAGGCACGCTCCACTTGTGACAATATTGCTTGGATTTGTCACAAAGGAGCCTAATTGATGACAGACTGGAAGTCCTCTCCACTAGAAACTGAACTGAGACCACCAGCTTGCGTTCCCACAACCAGCCACGCAGCCAGTGCTGGTTTTGTTAATGACTTGAGAAACCCCAGTATGGAAAAAGAAACACTGAGCCGTGTTTTTCCAAAGCCAGAGCAGAGCCCTGCGTGACACCATACAGTCTGATAGCAATGAAATGGCGTGTGGGGAACAGGAGAATAAGAGCCTACCACTGGCCTGAGGAGGAAGATATCATTTAAGCAGGACTCGGAGTCATATTAGCATGGGGAATTGAGAAAATTGCTCTAAGACTAAATAGATTTTGGGTTGGGCTTTTTGTATAAATGTTCTCTCTTTACAGATTTTCCCAGGGCTCCTTCCTTTCAGGCTGGAAGAACTGGTGTTCTTTTGAAAGTGTTGATTAACCGGTACTTTGTTTTTTTCTGGCTTTTCCCTCAAGGCTACCCTGGGAAATAGAAAAGCACCAAATTGCTAGCTTGTTCTGACACAAAATTTAGAGGGGCTACAGTATGGAAAAGCAAAAGATTTCCAGCGGCCTCTTCCCACACATGGGCTCCTTGGGCAGGCCATCACCCAGGTGCCAACTTTGCTCCTGTTTGAGCAACCTGCAGTTTCCACAGGGTTGTGTAGGTGACATGGGTGGCAAATTTCACTTCTTGTCTTCTGACGGAGGACTAGCAGAGCAGACGTCTCTGTGTGTGAACTGCTTTGCAAGTTATTTTTCCACATGTTCGGCTCTAAATGTTTGCAAGAGGCCCTCAGGCAGTTCTCCCAGCCCTAAGATGTTGCCATCTGGGCCTGTCACTTCTGGAAGTGTTGAGAAATCACGTGAACTCACTGCTAAAGTGAGGATTTACAGAAGATGGTGTGCACCTATGTTTCTTCAACAAGCTAACAGCAGCCCCAAGCTGCCTTAATTACCTGGCTCACTAGATGCAGAGCTTATCATCAGGAGGAGCAAGAATTGGGCTTTGTATGTTCCTGTTGCCAGGTGTGCTTGGAAATCCAAAGAAATCCCTTAATCCTTTGAGTGCAGGGGGCAAAAGACAATTCTGGACAAAGAATGGGTATTTAGGAAGGTAGCATCAGTGCGGGCACAGAGGATTGCTGCAGTCCAGCGTGAGGTGGTGTTGGGGTGGCATGGCACTCAGTAGGGTTCCCTGCTCTGGAAGTGAACCTTGAAATGTCACTGGCAGGGTCTCCCTGGTACTATTGCATGGGATAGCAAAAAAAAAAAAAATAGATATGACAATTCAGAAGGCCTTCTCCAGTCTCTGTGCAGATTTTCCAGTCTTCTGTGCAAATATGCAGATTTATTCTTTTATAAGGTTTTGAAAAGTTTCTTTGCATGTGGCTTTTTGGGCACCAGTTACATTCTTTGGGGTGGTTTTGCACAAGATGCGAAGTAGCCTCAGTTTTCAACCACAGCTATGGCAAAGCTGTGGCTTCTACCTCTTTCTTACTGTCCCTGATTTTCTGCCTTTCTGACCGTTTTGAGGTGCCTTCTCAGTTGAGCACCCCGAGTTGCAGTCAGCTTTGAAAACTCTGAGCAGATCAACATGAAAGCACATATTTTTCTGGAAAAACTGTAAGGATGGTAGCTCTACCTAGGGATAATGCTAGGAAGGCTGCACAGCAAAATAACTTTCTTCTGCTCAGATTACAGCGTGTGCATTCGGTTATGAGTGCCTGATCTGTGCTGAACAATAAATGTCGCGACGAAAGGGAGTGCGGATCAGAGAAATGTTAACATAAATGCCTAGATAGGGACACCCATTTGCCACGCTCCTCATTTCCACCAGCTTTTGCATTAAAGCATATAATGATGATGCATGGCTTCCTCGAATTGCTATGAGCCTATCTGAAACCCAAAGAAAAACTGGGTCATTGAAGCTCCGTGCCCAGTAAGATGTGTGGGAAGAGATGAAAAGTAGCGCGTGCGAAATGGATCTCGCATTAGTGGCGAGTAATGACAGGCACTGAGGTCCTATTCGAGTTGTAAGGATAATACCCACGAGCATGTTAATAGTAAATTATGGCCATTATGCAGGCACTAATCACAATATTTTAGTGCTATTCAAGTTACCTGGTTTCTTTGCTTCTCACTCGCTCTTTTCTTCTGCAAACCTGGTCATTTGGTGGTCATGAAATGTGATGCTGTGGGCCGATCCTGTTCTCTTGAGTGTGCAAGAGTTTTCATTTATTTTGACCAAAGGAAGAAGACGAGGAGTTCTTCATCCCACCATGAGGAAGAGGTTAGCAGTAGTTCAACTACTGCTTTCTTCTGGCTGGTCTCACAATCCAGTGGTGATAATGCCCCTGAAAGCCTCTTTAAACAAACAGTGCTTCCCATTTTGTTGTTCTAGTGAACTTCCCAAGAATGGAGGATGACTTTCCAGTCTCTGAGCAAGACTTTGAAGACAACGATGATTCAGGTTGGTATCCAAATACCACATGGGCAATTTATCTTGTGTTTCAGTATCAGATGCTACAGTTACTCACAAATCTCAGCTTTAATGTCAGTTAGGAGCTAGAACACACTTGAAAACGTACATTCAAGTGATGGCTCAGTGCCTGGACAAAGACATTAGTTTTCTTTTCTTGTTTCCCTTTTTCAACAGCAAGCAGCCTTGCAAAGTCAATATATTGTATTTGTGTTAGGACAAGTGGAACTGATCTTTCAAGCATTAATTGCTGCTTGCGTGGCATTTTGACTTGTAAATGGAGAAAATTAAGTCTGGGAGCTGTGACAGATTGTCTCCATAGTTTTGAACCCGATGGCACTTGAAGAGCCAGAGTTTCGGGGGTTCTAAAATGCTAGCATGCTATTTACCTAGCCTGAGATGTAAAAGTGAATTAGGGTGCCTAACTTTCTTGGCAGTTTGGTGTGTCCCCTTACTTCTAGACCTGGATTAAAGAATTCTGCTGAGATAGACCTATGGGGGAGCTTATACTCTCGTAAGACCATCACAACTCCAAGTAAGAAATGCATAAAGGTGGTGGTTAAAAAAGAGTGATCCCTGGATAATAAGTGCCCATTCCACTGCAGATTACTTTGGATCGGATAGGAACGACACACTATTCTCTACTAACTCTCCAGGAACCCCAAAGCTGGACAAAGAAAAAAGCTGGCTCTACACCCTGGATCCCATCTTGGTGACCATCATAGCGATGAGCTCCCTCGGTGTCCTCCTCGGGGCCATCTGTGCTGGTCTGCTCCTCTACTGCACGTGCTCGTACGCCGGGCTGTCCTCACGGAGCTCCACCACGCTGGAGAACTACAACTTCGAGCTGTACGACGGTATCAAGCACAAGGTCAAGATGAACCACCAGAAGTGCTGCTCAGAGGCCTGATGGGTGCCTTGGGGGGTCACCCTTGGTGTTGCACCCGGTGAGGTGGGCTGGCAGGGGGTTACTTTTTTTGCTGTTTTCTATGGGAACTGAATGCCATAACAGGGAATTAGGGGCATGGGAGGAGCAAGCGAGGGGAGGCACTGCTCCTGCCACCAGGTCCCACCGGTGGGTCACACTCCGCCAGGACCGAGTGAGCATTCCTGCAAACTGGACTGTGCCGGGCGAGGGGGGGCGAGACCCTTGTTTGTTGGTTCATCTTCACTTTCTGCTGATGCGAATGGCTGGGGCGTGGCGAGGGAGACTGGTTTACCTTTCGGGTGTGAGAAACTAAATGTTGATCGTTATTTCCCACCTCCTGTCTCTAATGAGTTGCTGAGAAGGCCAAGGTACTTCTCCAGCCACCCTGTCTTTAGAAATAACACACACACACACAGACCCTGTCCATTTTAGACCCTGCCCAGATAACTTTTTGGCTGTGAGGATTTGTGCACTTCACACTAAGTCCAGGAAGCTGCGGTTTCCAGTCCCGAAAAGTGGAAGCATGTTGTTACCTTCAACTTTCCTTCTCCTGGTAGGAGAAAAAAGTGAGATACCGGCTTTAGTGTCGATGGTAACAGCAGCACTTTCTGAAGTCATTAAGTGATAAAGTAGAAAGGAAACCCTATGTGTAGAAGCACCTCTTTGAGAGAAGCTGAAGAGCCTTAAAGTGATTTGTGAATAAGAGCCATTTATTAAATCCGATCTTGGATTGCAACAGCTGAGACCTTCATCAGGAAGGCCTTTCTTTGAATCTCCCACCCCACTTGATCTTGTCCTTTTTTTTTCTTTTTTCTTTTTTTTTTTTTCTTTTTTTGGTCTTTGCTATAATGAGAAAATTGCAGCAAACAAAAGATAGAGCCTTTTGGGTGCCAGCTCGGGGAAGGGGGCTTCACTTGGGGTCTGACTTGAGGCATGGCCTCAAAGCCTCTCCGAAGTGCTAGGGAGGGAAAATGAACAGGGAAGGAGGCTGGAGCCGTGCCCACAGTCCCAGGAGCCCAGCTGTGGTGCCCACTGGCCCCCCTCCCCTTCTCCCCGGGGCTGGGGAGCACAAGCTGGCGCTGTCAGCACCCATGGACCAAACGGCTGCCAACGTGTCCCCTTCGGAGCAAAGCTGCACTGCTCCCCATCAGTAGCAAAATTCCTACATTTTATTTATGAGCTGTGTTTTGTTTTACTTTGAACAAGTGCCTTAGAAGAAGTATTTTTCCTCCATCTGACGAGCAGTGCTGTATCAAACAAGTGAGGCCTTCATCCTTCCCCGGCAAAACACTCTTCTTCACTGCTCTCTACTGGGTAGAGCCTGGCTGAAGAAGTCTGGTCCTTCTACTTTCAAGTGGTCTGGCTACACTGTCTGGCAGCTGATACCTCTCCGCTTAACACTGTGCCGTGGGAGAGGAGTGTTATGAAAACAGTTTATGGGAGAAAGAGTTCAAATGCAGGGCCCCAAACCAACACCTTCCTTTCCAGCTCAGTACAGACCGACCGCCTCTGGCACCTTGCACATATCTAAGTGAGGAACCTTCCCAGCACGTTGGGTTTGTTTTTCCAGGAGTGATTTAGAACACTTGACATGATTTTGCGCTTTGCCTAGCAAATAGTTTGGGGTTGGGGGGGAAGGGGGGGGCAGGGTGTTCTTTTTTTTTCCTTTCCTTGCTCACCACAGAGCAGCGAAGGTGCGATGTGCCACAAAGCTCAGTTTGCACAGCCCCTGCAAACACATCCTGCGGGAGCCCAGGTGTTCAGGGAGACAGGCAACATCTGGAGAGGAGATGAGCACGGGCAGTGCCACAGCTGCTCCTCAGTGCAATGGGAGTAGGAGTATTTGTCTAGTGTTTCATGAAGCACTCCGTCAGGCAGCGAGTTTTTAGGGGAAGGAAAAAAGAGACCTCCCCTGGCTGTGTTCCTGGGGAAGCAGATACCAGCAGCTGTGTCATCACAGCATCCATGGTTCATACACTCACACACAGAGGCGCGCACAGGCAAAGGCCTTCGTTTCTGTAACTCACACCGTGTGCCCAACAGCAGTAAACGTATCACAGAGTCTCCTTTCAAATCACCTTGGTTCTTCTGGCATTCTTTGTGGGCAACTTCCACAGGGCTGTTACTTCCCTGTACAAAGGAACAGGCACTAAGAAGAAACATACCAGACCATTTCAAAGCTGGGTCGTTGCTGCTCGATGATTTTTACCCCCTTCAAGCCACAGGAGAGGGAAGGATGAATGGAAAAGGACCATACAGTAGAAAAGTCAACTTAGGCAAACAATAGATGAAAATATATGATTAAAAAGGTGACGTTATGGTGTCTAGTAGGCGTACAGAGAGAAGAGTTCGTATATACATATATTCAGAAGTAGTGTGGTTGCACACGCACGTGAATTCTCTGTATGTATCGTGTATGTGACTTATTCCGTGGGACTGACTCGTGTTAATATATCTCTTGATCTGGGGCAGGAGAGTACTGCTGATCTTGGCACTAAGTTGGCATGGGCCCAGCGAAGCGACCGCCCTGAGTGCCCCGCTTGCTCCTTCCAGACAGGGCAGGGGCTGGGCACACATGCTCACTGGGCAGGAGCAGGCCAATAATGCTGCAAAGCCAATACCTCACTTACCTCTGCTGGGTGCTTTACTGTTCTTCTACGGAAAACTGTGTTTGATTGTAACTTCAACAGGGAAAAGAGTAAAAAAGTAAGTCGTCAGTGTATTCAATTCGTTGCGTCCTCCTCTGCAAATAGATTAGGTTTGCTGATCGCAATTCCCTCTGCAAAACTGCAGAAAAGGTAAAAAAAAAAGCAATTGGTGTTACTGCCATCGCCGACACGGGCTGTTGCCTCCACACCCTTCCCGTGGCGACGACGCGTGGCGAGCAGGCGGGCTGTAGTGCTGGGTGATTTCATTCGGTGGGAAGGAGCTGGGGTGAGCACGGGAATCAAACCATTCAGAAATTATATGCAGAAATGGAACTTCTCCAAGGTTTGCAGTTCAAGGTATTTGACTGTTCACTGGCTGAGCCAGGACTTAGGGACTTAAAGAGCTTTTACTGTGATTCTTCGGTGTAAAAAAAAAAAAAAAATTAAAAAAAAAAATTAAACTGTGTTTATATGATTTGTATAAAAACCTTTTAAAATTACTATTTAATAAACATTATGGTAGAGATTACGTTTCAGTGGCTTTTTATTTATGAAAGAGCAACAACAAGAAAAAACAAACTGAGAAGACTGTGGGCAGCCAGAAACTCTCAGGGAAACTGAGGCATGGCTGGAGGAACATGGGCCTGTGCCCACTGCCCTCCTTCACTCACCCTCCCCTGGTGACATGAGGCTGTACTGCAGACCTTGCACACACACACGTGCCTTCCTGCTCAGATTTGGCCTCTCCTCCTGGAGCTGGGGATGGCTGGAAACTGCTCTGGCCCAAGAGCAGCACCCGAGTGCACAGCCAAAAGCTGAGAGAGGTTCCGTGCCAGCATGGCCACTGATCCTGGGGAGGTGTGCAATTGTAGGCGAAGGAAAACAGGTCTAAGACGGCTCAGTGCTGAGCAGAAAGTTGCGGTCAAGGCTTTGTGGTGTAACCACATGACCAGCCAGCCGGGGGTGAGGACTGAGGGGGATGCTGTAGGGACACTCTGGCTGCATGAGGGGCTGGGGGTGACTCAGATTGTGGCGGCACAGGCACCACACAGGGAGCAGCCTGTGCCCTCTCTGCTCCTTCCAGCCAGCCTCTGGGACATGCAGGTGGCCAGACTGGCCCTGCTTGGTCCCCTCACCAGGGTGCAGGTGCCAGCCTGCCCCTGTCCTGGTCCCGCAGCCCTGCAGTGGTGGGCAGTGACCAGGATCACAGAAACCACAGGATGGCATGGGCCTCTGCCAGTCAGCTTCAGCCCCGCCTCTGGGCTTCACAAGAGGTGTCCAGCAGCCAGGACTCCCAGCAAACCCCAAAGACAAGCCTGGCCCCACATACTTGTCTCCTCCACCCTCTCTCCACCACCCCGATGGTGGTCCTGGCCCCAGGGGAGCCTTGTTTCTCACAGTGGCCCTAGTCCTGCCACTCTCCCTGCTTTGAATGTCCAGGAGCCAGCACAGGCTCCCTGGCTGGAGAAGCAGTGGGGCTGGATCTACAGCATGGAAACTGTTGTTTATTTATGGGTGCCCTGACAAATGAGAGCCAATCCATCAAGCCCTGGGCACCTCCAGAGCAAATGAAATTCTGCTGCCATCTCCTTACCTCCAGCGTGGTGGGCCCCCTCCCAAAGCGCGCGTGTGTTAAAGAGGGTCTTTAAGTGATGAAGGGCAGCTGGCAGCTTAGATGAAGATGACAGTGTAGCTGCAACCTTGACAGCTCTTCCTTCACCCAGGAATAAAGAACTGATGTGCAGATTGATACCTGGGGGAGAGGCTGTCAGCGAGCAGGACGGAGACGGCAGATAAGCGACTCAATCAGTGTCAGACCTGTCCTGCCGTAACACCGCCTGTAAATCACTGTGGGTAAAGAGGCGACTCCGCTAAGGCGAGGAGCAGAAAGCAGGTAATAGAAAAATGGGCAGCGAAGCAGATATGTGCAGTGCCTGGGTTAAAAGACCAATAGCCAGGCTTCAGCTGCCACTTGGGCATGAAGGGGAAGCAGGCACCCATTTCAGGATACCAATGTCTTTAGAGCACAAACAGTGGCTGCTTTTGGGTGGGCTGCATCCCAGACAGCAGGGTGGGTGGGAATGGGGGGGGGGGGGGGGGGGGGGGGGGCGGGGATGCGTGTGTGCATTTGTCATGCACTTGTGGGTACCTGCCATGGGGGTGCTTCACGTGGCACAAGAGTCATCAGCGGCTGAGCGGGCTAATGAAATCGATTTCACTGTACTCAGACTGCTCCAAGATGGGGATCCAGCCGCTCTAGCATGTCCTCGAGAGCTGATTGCAATCGTGCACGCACCCTCACTGTCGCTCCCAGCCCTCCCTCTTCGAAATATTCCTTTGCTTTCAGGTTTAATGGGAAATCTTTCTCAGTAATGACTTGCTCTCTGGACAGCTGGGGGCTTGGCAGTGAAGGGGAGCCATGGGGCTGAACTAATGAGTGGATTCGTAATTAATTAATTGCAGGCAGGTGCAAGTGGAGCCTCCTGTCACCTCTCTGTCTCTCTGAAGAGCTCCTCTGTCTCCTGGAGCCTGGCACTGTCATTAGCCATCCAAGGGGACTGAGCAAAACCTGGTGCCAGCTTTGCCATGGACAGTGATGTTGGTAGTGGGGACGGAGGCTGGTGCTCGCATCCCCTCGCTGCAGGGCCACGGGGAGCCTGCCCATTGCAGCACCCTGCCTTCTCCTCTCTCTGCTGAGGGGACCCTGCATTTTGGGCCATACACATTCGTAGGAGAATCTGCATTGAATTCAATAGGTGTGTATTGTCACTCGCAGGGATCAGGTAGGATTAGCCCTGCCTCTCAATGCCTGCTACGTTCAGCGACCCACTTAAGGCAACAAACTCACCATGACTAAAGCAGTTTAATAGGAAAATAACTAATCCGTAATGTGTTGAGAGGGAACGACTCCTCTCTAGGCTCCTGTATCATAACTCAGTTGCGCCACTAATATCCAAAATGGAAAGCACTAAATTAAACACTCGGCAGCTCTACCCCCGCCTTGGCCTGGGTGCCAAAAATCAAAGGAAGAAATATAGCCCTGCTTCCTTTCGCTGCTGCGGTGGGCGGAGGGCTGTGGGATGAGCCAGCACGGGCTGGCGGCTCAGGACTGTTTGCTGCCAGAGCCTTTGCTAGCGTTTCCTTGGTTAAATGTTTACAAACCTGGAGGAAATAGCTGTCCCAGATGTTGCTGATAGTTTCCTATCAGGTCGTTCCTGGTGTGGTGCTGGGCTGCTTTGTCACCCTTCAGATCAGCTGCCAATCTCATGCTTAATAACAGAGTTGACTGACTTCTTTACAAATGCCATCAAAATTTTAGAACTATTTTTTCCCACCTGGTCTCGTGGGCTTACACAGAGAGTAACTCTGCCCTGGCTTCCAGCCCAGCCTTCGCTGTGGCCTCGAAGCACACCCCTGATCAGAGTGGCCTTCAGCAGAGGCACTGGGCAGCTCTTCCTACTCCCCATCACCTCCCCGACAGCCATGTAGGGTACTGAAGCGGCAGCCCAGGGGGAGGAAGGGCTTCCCAGGGGTGTCCGGCTTTGCTGCACTAGCAAAGTGGGTGAGCTCTCCCAGCAGCCTTCAGGGACAGCCGTTGCCAAATGACTTTCAGCCTCATATTTTAAGAAGACACTCAATGTGCTTACCAGAGCCGGGAAGCCCTTTACACAACAGCAATAATCCAGTGCTCGGCCATGAAATCCTCAGCACAGTGTCACATCCATCCCTTTCAGCAGAGTTTTATTAACTTAGGGCGTGAAAAGTTTCGGTGAGCAAAAAAGTCTCTCTCTCTCTCTCTCTGTCTGTCTCCCCCTCTGAGAGGAATAAGGATGATTTAAGCAGTCTGGGTGTATTTGAGATGGAGAGCGAGTCCCCCAGCTGACACATCAGAGGGAAAAACTGTAAGCCGAGGCTGCATTTATTAAAGAAGGAAGCTGGGGCTCCATAAAGCCAACCTTTTTAAGCACTACGAGAGCATTTTAATAAAAAAAGCACAACAAACCCACAACAAATCACGATTTGGAAGGGAAGAAAAAAAAAAGAAAAAAGAAAAAAAAGAAAAAAGAAAAGAGAAAAAAAGAGAAGTCAATTCCTGTCAAGTTTTGAAGAATTTTCTGAGCTTAAGGAAAAGCAAATTCCTGCCCTCCACTCCCGTGCGTGGAGCAAAGCCACCCCAAACACCTCCTGTGACACACTGCAAATCATGCTGGGGAGGGGAGCAGCCACCAACCCGGCCCCAAGAAGGGCTGCAGAAGGATTGAAGCTTAAAGAAAATGAAATTTATAGTTGGAGCATTAAAATATTAAAGGGCCTTAAAGAACAGCCATGAATCTGATTTGGGGGGGAAAAGGCAAACCTGTCATCAGGCAGAGACAAACGGCTGTGGGACTTGACAACTCATATAAATCTGGCAGAGAAGAAGAAATAAAGCCCAATCAGACCAAAAAGGGGAAAAAAAAAAAAGATTAAAAGATTTTAGGGCATAAAGAGGGAAAAGGAGAGGGAAAGCTAAAGAAGATAAGGAGTTGAAAGCAGAGAAATGATTATAAAAATAGCAGCAGAAGTACAGATGGAGGTAGAGGAGAAAAATTATTAAAAGTGGCCAAAAGTGCCTGGGTGGCACGGGTATTTTTGACACCCTTGCCTGAAACAGCTTGCTTTTCTTGAGCAGCAAGAATTCTTTGTGTGGGCGTCAACAGCTTGGCCCCTGCATGGAGAGGTGAGGAGGAGCAGCCCCTACCACACAGAGCACAAGCCTTAAATCACCCGGTGAGAGGGGGTGGGCACGGGAAGCCCCACACAACCCCAGTATCCTCGGGCAGGCTGGAGCAAAATCCCTCCGATGCCAAAGACAGACGGGTGGCGTGGGATGAGGGATCAGCCCCCCTGGCACGCTGTGCTGAAGAGTGTGGGGGGGGTGTCTGTAAATCCAGCCTGGAGCCACAGCCAGGACCTGCGGTAAGTTGGGAAACAGGGTGCAGGGAGAGCCTGATTTACGAAATGCTGTCTGTAAGCCAGCCCTCCCTCCCAAACGCTAAACAAAACCCAACATTCAGATACATTTCGGAGGAAAACACGAAGCATCTGGTTCCCTTCGCTGGTGTGCATTGCAAGGGAAAAGTTGGCAGTACATTTGATTACCATAAAAGAGAGAGCTATGCAGAAAAAAAGCCACATTTGAGTAACGTTGCCCAAAATGAAGTTAAATGTCTGCTTTGTTTTGAACATGCGAGTGGTGGAGATGTGAGCAGAGGTCAGCCCAAATTAATGAGAACTGCAAATGAATTGGCTGGGCTGGGACTGGCTCCCTGCCACCGGGTCTCACCCGGCGATTCTTATTTATCGATGTAGTTATTTTGCTGGGTGAGGAGACATCCTGCAAGCACGTAGAAAAGCAGGCCTGGTGCTTCCCAACGCCAACACATGCAGCTTTGGCTGGGGTGGCTGGAGGCATGGGCTCCTGTCCCCACTGCATCCCTCTCCTGCACCCAGGTAGGGTGGCAGGGAGAGCTCAGCCCTCTACCGGGGAGGTTTCCCAGGATGCCAGTGCCCTCCCCAAACCCTTCCTCCCCTGTGCCGAGGCCAAGCCAAGCATCATGCTGGAGTCACCCATCCCTTATAGCTCGGACAGGGCTGGGGACAAGGACAAGGGACAAGGTGACACAGGCAGGGACCTGTGCCACCTCTTGCCACAGACTGCCCCAGCACCGCCGCTCACTGCTGTCACCTCAAAAAAAATTCCCTCTGCCTGGAAGGTGCCACTTCCCTGCCAACAAGTGGGAGGACAGCTGTGTCGGTGAGGGTAACAGATGTGTCTGCTCGGGTTTATGGAGCAAAGGGGGTTTTCCGTGGCTCTTTCTGACACACAGGCAGTGATTAACTGCTGAAGCAGCTATAAACTTGAGTTTGTTTTGCTTTGGGGGAAGGAGAAGAAAGAAAAACTCGGCCTTGGCTCTGGCTTTCCTCATGGAAAGCAAAAGCCATCTCCGCAACTCTCGCTTTTCTGCAGCTTCAAATACACAAACGCCTCGGTGCTAACAAAGCAGCTCCTTCCCGGCAGGACTGGCTCAGCAGCACAGCCAGAGGGCTGGGGGAGCACCAGGGAGGCCTGGGAATGCAAAGGCAGCAGAGCTGCTAACCCCTTCCTTTGGGGAGAGGAGCGCTGGCCTCACCAGCTCTCCAGACACCACATGCAGGCACAGGTACCAGAAGCATCCTCACCTTGTAATGTCCACAGGATATTGCTCAATGACTTAGGAAATGAGCACATCTGCCTGAGGGTGTCAGCCTGTGGACAATGTTAAGGTTATGAACACAGCAACAGTTCTGGAATTGAAGAGATTCAGCACCCTGACTCGGGGTAAGTGATGCTGACTGCCCCCCAGATACTGGAGCTGAAGGGGAGCTACTGCTGATGAAGCACACACCTCATCATGCCACAACAGCCACGCAGAGTGAGCGTGACAGGTGGCAGCACAGGTACACGGGCTGTTGATAGCTGCTCCAGGCTTGCGCACGCGTGTCTGACCCGCAGCCCAGCCTTTCCCCTCCCCACGCCACCGTGGCAGATCCTACAGCCCTACCTTACTCCACGCTCATGTCGGCAGGTCCCTGTTGTGGGCGTAATCCCGTGTCACTGCACAGAGCCCTTGGCCCCGCTGAGGCAGGCTGCAGCCCCAATCACCATGCAGATGTCTCCGTCCCTAACAGTCCATGCCCAATTTCCCTGGGGAGCTTCTGCAGGACCCCACACAGCCTTGGAGGGCACCATCAAGGCAGGATGCTGTCTGTATACTGCTCCTTTGTTGCTCTGCTTTACAGAGGAGATTAAATTAGAAAATAAAAGCATTATTTGAAAAAAAAAAAAACAAACCCAAACCCACAAAACAAACAAACAAAACAAAAACCCCAGAGAACAAACCCTCACCCCTCTCTCTCCTCCCCCAGCCTCCCCAAGCAGTGATGGGGGATAATGAAGTGCTGGGGCTGTCATCCAAAGCCTGCTTAATGACAGTGCTCGCTCTGTGTGTGTAGCATTGGCTGTTCTCAGTGTTCTCACTGCAAATAGTTTTCAAGCTGTTTGGACTATTACCTGTTAGAAGGAGGAACTCAGTCTTTCCAGTGCTGGGGCAGGCTGGTGTAATCTGCACAGAGCTGTGGCAGCACAGCTGGCACCTGTAGCTCTAGTTTCCTTGCCTCTGCCTTAATGGCAGCGGAGCAGGGCCAGGCTGCTCCCTTTCCCTGTCCTTTGCCTCTGTCTCATGACCAGGCTCATTTCTCAGGCTTGGGCTCTGGTTTTGCAGGTGGTGCTTCTCCAAACTGACCAGCTACAGCAGCCCAAGTCGCTTTTCCCAGTGGTGCTGGACCCACGGGTGCTCGTGGCACTGCCAAACCTGCGCCTCCACCCAGCCACTTTTGGGGGCTGGGCGTCCCCACTGCAGGCTTGGCAAGGGGAAGGGGACCCAGCCTGAGCTTCATCTGTGCCGCAGAGACACCACAAAGATGCACTAAAACAATCTGTTCTCCCATCTTTTCCCGGACCCTTTGCTGTGAGACACAGTATTTTGGAGGGGCAGCTGAAATCTCTCTGGTGTTACTTTCGCTTCGCTCTGCTCGCTGTTAACTTTGGGCTCGCTGCGCTTTTTGTGGCTGCTTTTCCTTAAAGAAAGCTTATTTTCTCTTACAACAGGGGGAGAAGCAGCTTGGCACCACAGACACTTTAAAGATGTTTGAACATTTGCAAGAGGAAGCAAACACATTTTTTTAAATATTATGAAAAGCACCTTGAACAACAAAACTCCTCAGCAAGGGCCCTCCGCAGCCTTCCTCCTTTGCGAAGGAGCCCGTCGCTCAGCCCAAGGGCATCTGATGCTCAGTGTGTCCCTCCACACTTTTGTGATGCATCCCGAAATCATGCTCCAGGCACAGCAGGGTCCCGCGGGGTTGGGGCAGTAACACAGGGCACCGAGGGAGAGGTGAGCTCTGCCAAATCACAGCATTATTAAAAGTGACAAGGAGCGACCCAAGGCAGTTCCTCCCTGCAGCCATACTCACCTGTCAGCACTCAGGAGTGGCTCATAAAAATAAAGAAGAAAATCAGTTCGCACTGCACTTCAGCACTGCCAGGTGAGCTGCGGTTCCCAAGCTGCTCCTGGGCCTCTCTGATATTTTCTGGTATCGTTTCACCATCCCTTCTTGCAAGAAATTAGGGTATGACTTGTCGTCTTCTTTCCCCATGTAAGGCTTTCCTTTTAAAACCTTCATTTTCTGGTCAGTACAAAACTTGAGAGATGGATTTATTGTTAAGGAATTGTGAGAAAAAATGGGGTGGCCATGCACAAAAAATTTACATTTCTGCTGATGTCCACAGAGTTTATCTGTTGCCTTTTAGGTTGGTTTTTTGTTTGGGTTTTTTTTTTAACAAAGCCTTTCCTTTCCACTGTTTTGATTCTTCCCACATACCTGCCAGTCTTTGCCCGTCTTCTTCTTGTCCCTGCTGACACAGAGCCACGTTCCTCGTGTTTCCCCACCAATTTTTCTTGGTAGAGCCGTGTCCCCGTCAGCCGGCCGGCCGCTGGCACACAAATCACAGCCGCCGGGCACGGGAGGACCGACAGCCAGCAGAGACCATTAGATCATCTCGCCTGACCTCTCCCTGACACAGGGCCGAGTCTGGCATCCAATTACTCCTGCACGGAGCCCGATAGCTCCTGCTTGGCTAAAGTGTATGGCACAGAAACGCATCCTGTCTGGGGCTAAATATATCAAAGGCGAGGGAATGTGCCGCTCTCCCGGGTAGTTTAATCTTTATTAGCACTCACTTTCTCAAAGGCCTGTTTGATTCTCAATTTGAATTTGTCTGGCTTGCAGCTTCCAGGCGCGGGCTCATGCGATGCCTTTCTCCTCTAGATTAAACAGCCCTTTAATACCCGCCTTCCTCTCCCCATGAAGGTACTTCACACAGCACAATTAAGTCACCCCTTGATCTTCTTTTTAATAAGCTAAACAGGCTGAGCTCCTCGAGTTTTGCGCTCTGAGACATTTCCCCCAGTGCCTCCCCAGGATCAAGTCTCTAATAGCACCTGATCCCATGCAGGGGACACGCAGTGACACAGCCCTGCGCAGCCAATGACATTCAGCAGCTTGCTGGGAGACAGCAGCCTTTCTCCACCTGACCCCTCGGCCAGCCCATATTTTCAGGGAGGTTGCTTAGAGGTGTCTGGTGAGGTTACACATCTCCAGCCACCTCCACGTCCCCCAGTCACTGAGTGCTGGGGAGGTAGGGCTACAGCTGTGCCTACCTGCTTATATGTGATGCCAGATGGGAGATTAAATTTAAGGCTGTTTACTATGGTGGGGGACTTTGGTGTGTCCAGATCAACACTGTATGTGACAGCCAAGCTGGAAGAGGAACCACAGTGCCACACTGAGCCATCCTTATCAACTTTAGCCACCCCTAAAATCGACAACTGCCCATGGTTTTAAGTGGCATTGGTCCCATCACTCACCCTGTCTCTGGGAGGGGGGTCAGGACACCAGGCCACACAGATCCCAATCAGCAGGCAGGACTGTCTCCCACCTGTGGCACCCACTGCATCTACCAACTGAAACAAGCAACTGGACAAGACCCTTCCTCATTCAATGCCTACAAGGAGGAGCAATAAATCTCAGCACTGGCCAAAGAACGGCAGTTGATCCTGCACTCACCTTACTGGTGACAGTCTTCCCTTCTGATACAGTTTTTAATGTATCTATCTCCTTCTGAACTGGAGCCCAGGTGCCCCAGCCAGCGCATGCAGAGACAGGCATATTTTGGGCAGTGTGGTTTTACAGCCAGCCAGCCCATAAGCTGGATTTTAGCCATGGGCTTCAGCAAGACCATTTCACACCCCATTATATGAGTTTAGCCAGGAGAGTACGCAGAGCCCCTCGCACTCTCCGCCGGGTATTTGTCCTGCCTGAGAATCAATTACAGCAGAGACACAGCGTGCATTAGGATGGCTGCTTGGCGCGTATTTCAGCTGTGATATATGTTGCTCTGCTCCGCAACAAACGACTTAGATAAACCTCCAGGAGGTCGTGTCTGTCAGCGAGGTTTTTATTAGGTGAGCTGTGCCCGTTTTCACAACGGTGAGGGTTACCTGGCAGAAAATTGTAAGCTGTTTCCCTCCGAGGGGGCAAGCCCTAAATGAGTTTCCCAGTCTCACTTTGGGAACGCGTTCGGATATTAAAAGGACCAGAGAGTATCATTACTGCCAGGTGATAAAAACAACCGCTATTTGGGAAGACTGATGGCCTTTGTAAAAGCTCCCAACAGAAGCTTCATTCTGCACAGTGGATAATAACAGCCGTCTTGGGCTGAAATCCCAGAGCAGCTGCATTTTCCAAGGCTACAAAAGTGACTTCAGGATTCCTGGCGCCACGTTGCTCAAGCATCACTTTTTGGCAGTCACAACCCCAAGATCAGTTAATATTCTTCAACGATCACAGCTTAAAGATGTCGTCTGGTCTCTCCCCACTTGCAGTTCTCCTTCTGGATTGCCTCCCTGGCTCAGCCAGGCTGAGGTGTCTGTGAGGCAGAGGCTACTTTGTCCAGGAAAGCCAGCAAGCACAGCTCCTCCTTTTGTCTTTCCCCTTGTGACAGGGAGAGGAAGGTTTATGCCCTACCCTCTGCTGCTAAAAACCTGCCAGCTTGTGTTATGACATCATGAAGACATCATCACATCACACTGCAGACAGGAGCAGGCTGCACTTTACAGCACCACCTCCTGCCCATTTTCTCAGCCTCTGGCAACTGCAGCCCCTGAGGTCAGAGGGACTGGCCCCGGGGGTTACCTGCTGCTCTCCTGCCCACAGCTGCATTGGACAGGGCCCTGTCTCACCCTGCTCAGGGATCTTTCCAGGTGTTTGCCTGGCCCAGGGGTCCACAGCACAGAGCTGCCACTGGACCACCAGCAGCTGACCACCTTAAATAACTAACTCTTCTTCCATCCCCGTTTCCCCTCCCCATTCCCAATCTCATACACCCACTGCTTGTGAGAGCCCGGTGTGGGGATGTGGCAAGGCCATGGTGTGCCACTACCCTACCCATGGGGCTAACCAGTAGCCCAGAGCAGGGTCGGAGCCCCAAGGTGCCCCTCACCAGTCTCCCTGCCTTGGACTAGAGGCTGAAATGGCAGCATATTCACCAGAAGGCAAATAAAGCAGCAACAGCTCATTTGCACTCTGGTTTTTGCTCTAACACCGCCACTGTTTGCAGCCCCCCCCTCGCCAGTGCAGGGGCTCTGGTTGTGCAAGGACAGGGGTGCCAGCCAGCCCTTTGCACGCCCGGAGCTGGGGGTGAGGGGCTGTGTGTGGCAGCCACAGCTCTGCAGCTGAGCTGCCCACGCAGAGGACTGGCTTCAGCTCGCTTTCACGGCAAGGTGCCCTGCTGCTGGTGCCGCTCGCATTCAGCCTGACACCTATTCATCCATCTCAAGTGCTTTTTTCTACGCAGGTTTTCTTGGCTGTTTTCTCTAGATGAAGATTTTCTGAAGACCACTGGTTCCCTTTGTAACCTTTCAAGAGTCCTCTCTGTATGAAGTTCTCTTCACATCATCTCCAACAGATGCAGGTAATAAAGTCGCAGCAGATTTATGACTTTGAGAATCTCATTATATCTATCTATCCATCAAGAAAAGGAGCTGTTTTTTAAGAGAGGCAGGAGATGGGGTTTGCCATTATTTATTGCTTTAAAAGGGGAAGAAAAAGAAAACTTCTTCAATCCCTCCCAGCCCCAATTGTGTAGAAACATCCTTTGAACTCACCCAGCACAGTGCCGGCTCATGCCAACATCAGGACAAGGCACTGTGGCTCTTTGGAGCTCTTTGGAGAGGTGAGAGCACTCAGCTCCATGTACTGACCAAAGCTCCTCCGCCAGCACCAACTTCAGGCCTAGCCATGGCATTCCTGTGGATGACAACCATTCCAGGAGGGCTGTGCTCTAGAGGCCTGCTAAGAGACAAGTTTGGACAGTTTGTGAAGGACCATGGCAGCTCACTGCTGTTGCCTGCCCATGAAGGTGAATGTCCTCAGCAAGCAACAGGGTGAGAAAGGGAGCTCCTTCCCCAGGTGGTGCCATGCTCTTGAGGGACCCCAAAGCCAGGCTACCATGCTGAGGAAGCACAGGTTTTGGCAGTGGACCACAAGCAGGACCAACATCCTACCTTCATCCATCCCTGCACAGACCCCACACCACTGCCCACCTACCGTGGCAGCAGTTCACCATGAAGGACAAAGACTGGAAGCGAACAATTAGGCAGCATAAAACCAACCCCCAGGACTGACAGCATTTGGAAACTGTCACATGTCAAATACCCTGCCCTACCCCAAAAGTGCCACTGCTCCAATGAGCCCTCGCACCAAGCAGTCGCTCTCAGGCTTGCCGAGGAAGCAGTGAAGTTCAGCTCCTCACTCCTTCCCATGCTCTCTCCATGGCTGCTTTCCCAGCAGCCCAGCCAGCTTTCCTCCAGGGAGCTCTCATCTGCCCATGCCTGCAGGGATGGGGGGTTTTGCACCAGGACGGGCTGATGCTGGCGGCACTGAGAGGCAGAAGCTTCTGCATGGTGTCAGAGAGGGTTAAACAAGCACATTAACAGGATCCAGCCTAGAAGATCGTGGTAACGGGTCATGTGTTTGCCATGTCCTTTGACCACATCAGACAGGGATTCATAAATGCTGAAGTCCTCACTTGGGAAATAAATTTTCCAGGCGTGGTTCCAGCCAGAAGGCAGCTCTGCAGGCCTGTGGTCAGCATGATTTTGCAGTTTGGTTGCAAATGGTTGGAGACCTGTCTAGCATCTATCCCAGCCCATCCCAAATTTTCCAGCAGCTCTTGCTCTGCTCAGCCTTGGGCTTGGGAGAAGCCCTTGGGCTCATCCCACAGAAGAAGGATGCAGAGCTATGTCATGTTGTCTGAGGCAGGTCAAAGACTGGGTCTGAGAGGGGGCACCATGGTATGACAGTCACCTGGCATAAAATCATGGCTTCTGCAAGGTCAACAACATTTTGGTCACTGTCTTACAGCCACCTCAGCTCCAAAATGCTGGTGACTGGGGCCTTCAGTCACTCCCTGCTCTGCTTTGTGGGTACAGAGCTTCTTTCTCTGCAAGCATAACAAATCAGTTCCGATCCTTCCCCTCAGCCTCTTTGCAAACACATATCCCGTGTGACATCGCTGCTCGTACATCAAAACCCTTGGTGAAACAAGGCAGAAACCTGTTCTTCCCGTCAAGTAAAAAATTAATTAGGCCAGAACCCTGATTCTGAAAAAACAAACAACCCCCCCCCCCTCTTCCTCCAGCTCTCTAAGCAAACATCTCTGCACAAGGATTAACTGCCGGTGAGCAGTCACAGCCATTTCACTTGAAAGGTGACTGGTCTGGGGCCGAAACATCAGAGTTTGCTTTGCAAACACTTTTTCTGGTTTTTACAGAAGAACAGGGTGGGGAAAAAAAAACCAACCCACCCTCAGCTTCTTGGTGTGCTGCAAGAGTGAGTGGTTTGTCCAACCCCAAGTACATTGTGGCCCAGGCACTGCCATCCCACCGTGCTTGCAAAGGGTCCAATGACAGGGTGTGGGGCTCCACAAGGGTAGTTCTGACATCTGCAGAGCTTCTCACTGCCTCCGAGCTAGAAGATGACAGTGGGATTCAGCCCACTGCAGGACAGCAGCAACCACCGCTGGCACTCCAGCTCCTTTCTCCTCCTGTGGTGCAGCATAAAACATCTGGTTGAGGAATTTTGGTGTGAGCTCCAGAGCAAGAGTCAGCAAAAATCTCTGCTGCTGAAAAAAAGAAGCCAATCAGGAGCAGAGACAAAGTCTCTTTCAGAAGGAAGGGAGATACCAATTCACTGAGAAGAGACACCAGTTTTGGCCAACACACCATGGTCTCCATTAAATAAAACAAGCTGTCATTTGCATTTGCTTGGCAAGTGACTAGATGAGACCTTGGCTGAACACTTGATGATCCACCATTACTTTCCAGGGAGGAGGTTGAAATATTCTTATTCCTATTCATTAGGCCAAAGTAATTCTCTTAATGCCACCGAACCAGCCATGGACAAGATCCTGCACATAATGTCATTGGCAGCGTTGCTAAATGAAATCCCTCTGCAAGCAGCCGGGGGAATCAATATTTGTGGCAATTTGTCCTTCCAAGTTTTCCTCCCACGCCACCTTATTTCTGGCACCAGTCTATGCCAGCTCCATCTACCTCAGTAATGTGTGGGGCAAGGAGGGCTCTGGGGCCAGGTAGCTGGCCCAGTGTGGAGATCTACCTCTGCCACCCTCTTCCTGGCCGGTGGCAGCACCTCTGTGCAGCATCACTGTGGGGTGGGCAGGCTTTGCTGCCAGACCAATTAGGAGCTCAGAGAGAGGGACAAGGTGCTCTCCCCTGGCTCCATGGAGTAGGAAGGGTTGATTTTGTAACACTTAGCAAAAAAGAGCCATGGCTTTTTCCAGTAATTGGAAATATAGCAAAGCCTTCATTAAATTATTAGCCAGAAACTCAGCTTCTATTAGGTGAGGCTGCCACACCATGGCAAACGCATCAGGCCATCGGCTAGCGCGGGGCTCAGGAACAGCCCGCACCTCGCACATTAGCTGGAGTAAATCTTTATTGCTTCCTGAGCCCTTGCTTTGGACCACATTAAACATCAATATTGCAGCACTCAACGTCACCCAATATTATATCAAATCATTAGCAGAGGGTTAATCATTACAAAAAGAGGAGGTCTCAGCTAACAGTTCACTCATTTCCTATGTGAAAGCTCTATTATTACCACAGCAGCACAAAGATTTGAGCTCAGTGGCACCATTCACTACCCAACAGCATCACTGCAGCCAGTGGGTTCACTGCAGCGGTTGGGGGGAGGGAGCAGGTGGGAGCGCCTGTCCAGAGGGACACGACCAGAGGCTGCCCAAACTCCCTCCAAACCTCCATCCCTCCCAGCCAGCGCAGGAGCCGCCTCTGTGGCAGGACTGAGCCACCAAAACAGCGAGCCATGTTTATAGCCTCCCCCTGGGATTAGCCCTAAAAGGGGGTTTCAGTTGCAGCCGCTGCTGCCCCACAGCACAGTGAGGCAGGCGTCCTGCGGGCCTGGGGAGGTCTGTGTGGTGGGGGAGCAGCTCCCTTCAGTGTTCTGGCCCGTCATAAAAAAATATATATTACCAAGTTCAAATACTTGTGTTTCTTTTCTGCTGGCATAATAACTTTGAAATGTATTATTGCAGAGAGACTCGCCTCTCTCTGCCAACAACTCCCTGGAGGGAAGCACTAGCAGAAGAAAAGAACTTTTTACAGCTTCTTCATAAAAGAAGTCAGCACTCCACTGGACCTAATCAGCTTTTCCTAGAGATGATGAGGACAGAGCCTCAACTGCAGGAAAGCGGTGTAAGCTCATTGGTATGCCACTGAGGCAAGCTTTTTTTACACCACTGGACAATTTGGTCCACCGATACCGGAGCAATGCACAGGAGATGGCTCCAGATGTGCTCTGTACCTTTAGCCATTCTCTCCCATGGACGCAAAAGTTTGTGTTGCTTCCTCCTCTGTCAGCTGAGTTAGGAAAGGCTGGAGGACTGGCATCACAGCCTAGCAAGAACTAATAGAGAAAAAGCAGCGTTTAAGTAAAACCACTCACTACCACTATAGATCTCCTTACCAGGATGGCTTGCCAATGTGTTAGCACAGCTGGATGGTGCTCATGAAGAGAACCCACAGCTGATTTAGGATAACAGCCTAAATGAGGTGGCTTTTAGGCTGCTCTTTTCACTCAGCCGCACACCACCAGTGCCAGAAATTTCAGCGAGGGCCACATTAGCGGCTGGTCTTCCCACCGCCAGGAGCTGTGCTGTCTGCAGGAGAAGACTTCCATTTCAGAAAGCACCTCACGGCCTCCGAGCTAATTTTCCCTGTTCCCAGAGATAAAGGCAGCCACAGATGTGGTTACCACTTTGATTATTTTTTTTTAAATCATTTGAGAAAGCATCCTGCCAGAGAACACTTGGAAATGACAGTCCTAAGCAGAGGCAGCTCAGCTGGCAGTCTTCAAAATAAGGCCATTGTATGAAGCGTTTAAACTGGAAAAGTTAACAGCTTGGCAATGAGGCAGTAGATCAAAACCTGGTGCTGTCCTGGGGTTTTGAAAGTAGGCAAGGACCAAGGGCCTGAGGTGGAGCTGAGCTGGCCCAGCACGATGTTCAGCTCTGTAGGACAAGGGCTGAGCCGGGCAGGGTGCTCCCGTGGCAGCCAGCTCTGACCCCAGCCAGCAGCACCCCTGTATCACTTTGCATTGCTGTGCCCTTGTTCCCTCCAACCTAGCCAGGGATGTCAGCACCCCTCTCACCCAGCAGCGTGTTCAGATGTGGAGCAGAAGAGCATCCTGGTCAGCGGATGAGAAAAAAAAACTGGATCCCAGCGACATTGTTTCTGGGGTGCATGCTGGTTGCAGTAGCAGCAGGCAGCTGCAGGCACCTGTGCAGCCAAGAGGTGTGGGCCAGTGTTTTGGGGCAGACCACAGGGGAGTACTCCCCCTCCTTCAATTCCTAGCGGAGAAATAGAAAGGCAAGTGCAATCAATTTGGCATGTATCTATTTACTATGAGCACATACAAAAGACTCACAACAGATCTCCTCCCCCACCTTTGGCAGCCAGCCTACATGTTGGCAAGCAAAAGATATTATCGTAAGGATACACTGCAATACCCTGAGTCATGCTGGAAGTCTGAATCCACCAGGAAGCCTGCCGAAGTTGAGGACCTAGAGCTGGGACGCCGCCTTCTTACAGATTATTCATGGTGATGTTCATCAGGGTGAACCCTCCACACCACCAGTATCGAGGGGCTTGACAGACAACAGTGCTTCACCTGCCCGTTCCAGAGGGTGAGAGATACAAGAGCCCAGTCCCAGCTCCAGAACTGAGATGACAAGAGCACTGCTCCTCTGAAGCTCTGTCCCAGCCGACTGGGCTTTAACTGGCACCTCCAGCTGAACCTCCCCTTCTCAAACAGGGTCCGTGGGGGGCAAGCGAGGTTGCTGCAGTGGCTGCCTTTGGGTGCAGGACTGCAGTGGGGAGAGGTATGAGCCAAGGTACGTGACAGAGGATAGAAGGCGGCAGAGCTAAACTGATTTACATCAGCTGAAGAACTACTGCATGGTTGGGCAGCAGAGCATAGCAATTCAAGGGAGGAATAACAAATTCAAAGCCCAGCATTAACACAATGCTCAGCTGAGCAACTCAAGGACTCTGAGAAGTAGAAATCTGAACCATGCGGCAGTCTTAATTCAGGAGGATTGAGCATCGGAGAGCTTTAGGTTCATGTCCCCCATCAAGCAAATTTGGACTTGGCCAACAGAAATCTGAACATCTATTGAGGGTGAGAGAGGACTCCTTCTCCCAAACCAAGTCTTCTAGAAAAGTGGGTGGCGGCTACTGCAGCAACCATCACATTTTGGAGGGGCCAGAGATGAGCACACGTGAAGCCATATAGCCTCTGCAAGTGACACCATATATTCAGTGGTCGTTGGCAAACAGCAGAACCCACCCCACAAAACACACTTCCATAGAATTGTGCAGTAGCAGCTCTTCTTCCATCCCGGATGGAAAATTAGCGTGGGGAAAATGCTGCGCCACTGAAATCTGTTCGAGGGAGAAGGAGGGCTCCAGGGATCCCTGCGGCATGCAGTGGCACAGAGGTCAGGGCTTTAGATCAGGATCATGGTGTGGGATGAGGTGGGCACAAAATGATTGCATCGCCGTCATCTACAAACAGCCAGATGAATGTATCAGGTTTGTGGCAGCTGTTAGCTATTGTGAGGAGATGTATAGATCTTAAGGCCAAAGGATCAGATAAAATCATTTAATATGAACTCCTGCAAGACACAGGCCACGGATTCACAAGTCCATAATTTCTGCCTGACCCCAAGCACATCTTTTAGAAAGATGTTCAATCTGGATATAAAGATACTGAAGGGCAGAAACTCTTCCGTCCCCTACCTAATACATCAGTATTTAGCAAGGGAGACGCCCTTTTTTTTTTCCCCATCTTAATAGTTCAGACATTGGATGCTGTTATGCCTTTGTTCTCCAAATTAAACAGCCCTCTGCTCCCAGAAGTCTCATTCCTAAATAAGTACTTGGAGATGATGATCCAGGCACCTTTTAACCTTTCCTTTGTTATGGTAAATTAGTTTAAACTTCCTTCGTGGCTCCCTCCAGGGAAAGTTTCCCAGCCTCTGAACCTCCCTCTTTTGGAAGCTCTTCCCCGGGCAGCCCCTGGCAGCCCCTCTGGCCGCATTGCCCTGCCACAGGGGCCGGCTGATTGAGCAGGAAGTCAAGGCTGATTAAGCAAATCACTCCCGGAGCAAGGAAACACGCTCCTGGTCACGCCACCCATATCCAGAGGCCTCCACAAAGCTCCCTGTTCCAACCTGAACATACCAGCGCCCAAGGGTCGGCTGGCACCTCGGCAAGTGTCGGGCGGAAGGCTCCGGGACCCCAGCCCCATCGCCTTGGCTTTCCTGGCACCGAGGGCGCCAGGAGGTGCTGTGCGCAACCAAATCTGCAAAGCAAGTAATTAACAGCGGTAACTAACCTCTTCGATTGGTTTTATTCAGTCCCATCAAAACTCTGGGGTGCTTTTGTTTACTTGCTGTGTGACAACAGCTTGACGGGTTTATATGAAGAAAATTAATAAATAGGCAGTACCCACGGCAAGAAATAATTGGGAGGCCTTAATGTCACTGATTAAATTATCCATTCGAAACAGTAAGAGCTCCAGCAAAGCTTTTCTCTTTCCTCCTGCAGGAGCTCGGTGCCTGCCCGGCCACCCCTCCGCGCGCCTTCACGTCTCCCCTGAAAACTCCCCTCTGCCACAGCGCTTCAGAGACACGTGGCAGCGGCTGACAGCCAGGGTGACATTTTCACGCTGCCCCAACCCACGCCCTGCCTCATCTCCCTCTGCTGCCCCAACCCCCGTGCTCTGCCCGCTCCGCGGCGGCTGCCCCCCCAAGCCCACGCTCCCAGGGCGAGCCCCGAGGAGCAGCGACCATCTGCCACGGGCTGGGGGATTCAGGTTGCAGCTGGACTCTCGGAGGTTCCTGCCCACCCCGGCTGGGTCCGGACACAGGGTCAGCCTGGCCACGGCCAGCCCAGCCTCCCGCAGGCTCCGGTACCAGCACCAGGCTCCCGGACGAGGTGCCCGCAGGCGATGCCAAGGCGAGCGCCGGCCCGGCAGCCCCGGCACGCCGGCCGGGACTACGCCCACCCCTGCTCCGCGCTCCGCTCCAGGGCCGGCCCCGGGCGGGGGAGGCGGATTACCGCCCGCAGCCCCCCTGCCCTACGGCTCTGCTCTGGGCGGCGTGGAACGCCCGCGCCCTGGGTAGGTGCGAGCAGCGGCGGGAAGGCCGTGCCGGGCGATCCCCGGCGGCGGGCGAAGCGCGGAGCCCCGGCTCGGTGCGTGAGCCCCGAGCTCCACCTAGCGGGGCCGGGCCGGGCCGGGCGCCGAGCCCCGCGCCGAGTCCTGCACAGCCCCCACGTCCCAGCACAGCCACACGGAGGGGACGAGTGGCTGCTGTCACACCCTCGCAAAGTCCCCCTGGGTGGCAATAGGACATTTGTGCTGCCAGGGTCTGTCAGCGCTCACCCACATCTCCCTGACACCGCTGTAAATCAGGAGCCACCACTCAGCTGCCCACAGGACCTGTGTCTGGGAAGATGAGGAGCAGAACCAGGCAGAGAGTTTGAGGGTTTGATCTTTAAGACGATCCTGTAAATGTAGTTGTGAGATTCCACACTGTCCAAAAGGGAGGTGTGGGAGGTCTGTCTGAGCTGCCACTGGACTGTCCCTGCACGCCCAGACAGAGTAGGAACAGCCTCTGAAAGACCATCCACAAACACCATGCTGCCTGCTGGGCACGCGATGAACGATGCACCCCACAGGTCAGAGCTGACATTAGGGCTGGGGTGAGGAGACCAACCACCCCCTGCCTTGGGCAGAGTGTGTGAAGCCCAGGGTCGGAGTTTGGCAAAGAAATCCAGCGAGGGAGACAGGTGTTCGTCCTGAGGCTGGGTGCTGTGGTGACATAAAGCCAACATTAATGCCAGCTGCATAAATTACTCCCTGCCTCTCTTCTCCCTGGTCCCTACCTTCCTTTCAAAGACTCGGCACTAAAACACAGATGGAAATGTTCACAGATGGCTTTCATGAGTTCACAGGTTGCTTACAATCCGCTGGCCATCCAAGTATAGTCCACTAAACTTCTTTAGACTTTATTTTGTCTGCAAACGCAGAGAAAGGACACAGGCAGATTCAAGGCCCAGATGATGTTTTCAGACACTGTACTGCTCTGGAAATCGCATGGTTTGAGCTTTGCACCCCATTCCCCACAGAGAATTAACATGTCCCTCCCTCCAGAGAGGGAACATTTGATAGTTACTTCTGTCATTACTCCTTGTCACAGTGTCTAGTGTTCCTATGGGATCCTGTTGACACACTCTGTATTTACCCCATGGGGGCAAGAGGAGCTGCTGCCCAAACCTAGTGCCAAGGTGATGCTCAGAGTCCACAGCCCTGTTGGCCAATGAGGGAGATGGGTTTGCTCTCCTTCTGGTTGGGTCTCCTATCCCTACCATCTACCAGAGCTTCAAGAAAACAATGTCCTAAGCCAGAACATCACGAGATTTGCCTCAAAATGTTAAAGACAGCAACAAAAGTTGGGTTTACTTACCCTCCTTTTTCAAGTCTATGGGGCAAGAGCTTCTCTGCAGCCATGACATCAGCTTTCTGACACTTCTCCTTTCTGAGAAAGAGCAGAGCTTCTTGCTGACACTTCAGGGAAAGTCTAGGTGCTGGAAGGGGTGGCAGCAGAGGGGCCCTGCTTCATCTGGGATAGAGAAGACATGTAACCAGCCTCTGTGTTTCTCCAGCTTTGTGTTGACATTTTTATTCTGCATTGCTCCTTATCAGCTCAGGGCCAGCCTGGCCCACAGGCAGCTGATGACATTTCCAGTCGTCGGCCTTTTTCCAGTCAAGCTGAGATTAAGCCAGAGTCTTCTTGTAAGGACTTGTACATTAAGATGACTGAAGGAGTACTAACAGCCTCATCAGCGACGCAGACTTTCCCGTGGTCTCGCAGCGCTCCTGCTGCTGCGTGCGGTGTGTTTCAGAGCCAGTGCCACGTGCCATGCCTGTGCCTGGAAAGGGCTCAGGAAGGCTGCCGGCTGAGCTAGCAGGGTGCACCAGCACACAGACCTCAAGCACTGCAGAGACCTTGGCTGGCTGCTCCCACCCCACGAATCAGCTGAATTGAGACACTTTTGTGCTAGAAAAGACAGCAGCAAGTGTAAATCAGGGTCTACAAGAGCTTCACCAGTGGTGCTGCTACCTGCACCCTGGCTGCCCGCCTGCCACAGCAGCATTGGTTCTGAACTTGTTTTATGGGGGTTGCATCATGGATGCCTCCACCTACACATCTGGCCTGGCCTGAGGCTCAACCCCTTGCCAGGAACGCACTGCAATGGCTTGCCTTGCTTTTAAGGGAGCCTGACCCCCGTTGCCCTGGGGCAGATGCAAATGTGCATTGACCCTCCCTGTGAAGAGCATTGGGTGCTGATTCCCAAATTGCTTTTGAAACTACAGGAGGACAGGAGTCCCAGGCAGAGGATGCCAAATAGTCTCAGTGTTTCTGCACCTGAAAACATCACCACTTTAAAGTCTTTCATCTCCAACTTTCCACAGATTTATCAGGAACTTGACACAAATGCACTCAGCCCACAGCCTTATGAGACACCAAGACTTGGGCACCTGAAAGGGAACGGAGAAACGCATTTCTCCAGGTACCAGAACTGGATTTTGCCCTTCTGGGCATGGCAGCATAGAGGAAAGAGTAAGAAGGTCAAGACATGACAGTCCTACGGATGTGCACACATCCCCCCTGCCACATACCCGGTGCAGTTCATGCTGAAGAGCCGCTGTGAATGTCCCCACATCTGCACACAGGCACGATGCACTGTAGCTTGCCTAGATATGTGCCCACAGAGTCATGGCTAACAAAATACGTGCTGGCATTTAGGAAGGCAGAAAAAAATGGCCTGTGTGTCTTGGCAGGTGTCTGTAATAACAAATAATAGTAATAACAATAATAGCAACAATTTCAATAATAATAAGAAACAGCAATAAGGGGCCTCGTGTGCTGGCAGCTGGGTTGGAGCACCCGTGCAGAGCAGCCCATCAGCTCTCCCCACTCTGGCGGCAGAAGTGCCGCAACATCAAACGGTTCCTTATCTGGAGAGAGCTGACAAGCGTGGGCTGCTCCCCTTGGTCTCCTCACCCCCAACAAAATCTTCTGCCAGCCACGAACAAATCGCTCACGTTGTAGGCATTCACCAGAAATCAAAGCCCAGGCAAGTTATTATTGCCCGGATGCTCTTCCCAAGAGGAGGCTAATGCTGAGCTCTTTATCCCTTCTGTGTGCCCACTTTCCCTGACACGCTTTGATTTTTTTTTTTTTGCATTTGCAGGTAATTCTGCTCCTTTTGATCACGGCTCACTCGCCTGCCTAATGATTCACATTGTCTGTCTGTCCTGAGGGGCAGCCGCCTCCACAGCAGCTCCCTCTGCCCGTCCCACCAGCACACCCAGCCCACCATCTTCTTGGCAATCCAGCTTTGGATGGAAACGTGTTTTATTCCCTTTATCCAGCATGAGGGCCGGGCTGTGAGGCTGTGAACACCAGCCTTGCATGATGCTGCCCATGGCTGGATCGTGGAGGAGGCCATCTCCTCAGCCTCAGCCCTTCCTGAGAGGTGAGGAAGCTGGGGCAAGAGACGGAGCACGGCTGGCACCCCTGGCCAAGCACAGGGCTGCTCTGTGCACCACTGGGCATCCACGCTGCTCCACGGAGACTGGGAAACATCTCCAGCCTTGGCTGCAGGAGGAAGTGCAGGCAGCCCTTCAGCCATACCCCTGCGGGATGGCGGGTGGAGGCCTTGGGGCTCCAGCAAAAAAAGTTAGAATCAAAATTAGGATTCACTGTGTATTGCACTCCTTGTGTCCATTGCACAGGAGGAAGCAGCAGGGTTGATCCCATGCCTGTCCAGCCCCTGCCCTGAGCCCCCGGGGACAGCCGTGTCCCTCAGGCTTCCAGTTTCTGTCTGGGCAGCAGAGAGCCTGAGGGACAGGACAGTGCCATGAGCCCTGGACTTTCCAGCCACACACAAACCAGCCTGGCATATGAGGGGCCTAAAACCTCATTTTGGATTCAGAGTCAAGAGTTTCCATTTCCCCAGGATGTCCCTGTGTGCCTTTGTCCCAACAGCCCCACGGGCACAGGCTCAGGGCTGCCATGGGCACGGCTGCACCAAGCTGCCATGCCACCTCCTCCTCATCCCACTGCTGAAGCTTCCCTCTCCCTGCCCTTTGAGGCAGCGGCTGTTGTCTCCAGCTGCAAGGGTGTTAGAACTTCCCCAGCCCCTGACAGCTCAGAAGCATCAGGGCAGAACTCTGCTCAGGCTCAGGACAGGACAGAAAGCCGTGTCCGCTGGTGCCGAGCGCAGCAGTGGCATTCTCTTGTGCTGCCGGGGTGAGGGGTTGGAGCTGTTACACTTTCTGCATGCTGCAAGATCAAAATATAAGCTTTCAAAATTACTTGAGATTAGCTGGAGGGAAACAACAGAGAGAGGAAGAGTGTCGCATCCCTGCTCAGTTTAACCACTTGCACAACACTCTTCTGCGGAGCTGAAGCAAGGTAGAGGGACTGGTGGGCTCCAGAAAACTGCACCCTTGGCCCAGGGTGTGTGGGTTCTCCCTGTAAGTGGCCAAGGCCTTGGGCTCAGTGAGGGCTGGGCAAGTCTCCTGGACCTGAATGTCACCTTCTGGCTGTGGTGCAAGAACCTCAGCTGGGTCAGGGCACCCTGGGGCGAGGTCCAAGGTGAGTCTTGGAGCCCCAGCAGTAGCCAGGTATGCCAAAGGGAAATGCAGAGAGCTGCTGGAGGACAGGAGCTGCTCTTTTTTTGGCAGGGAGCACCAGCGTCGCATGCACAGTGTTGGATCCATGGAGGAGTTGTCTCCACCGCACGGTGCGCGGTCTCACCAGCGTGGCTGCTTTCAAACAGAGCAGGGCCGCAGAGCGAATTCCAGCTGTTTACATGCTTAAGATATGCAGATGCACGAGGCGCACGCCTCGGATACCAAAACACCTACTTGTACTTGCAAATGAAGCAGCTCAGTATTTAAGCACACGTCATCTGCAGGTGCCATTAATTTTCCCACAGTTTGGTGTCTGGTTTTAACTGCAGGCACAAGCGCTGTCACCAGGAGAGCACACCTGCGGGCTTAAAGCTGCCTTGGAAGCAGCAGCAAAACAGTTCCAAACCCTGAGACCAAACTGGGGCACGCTGGGGAAGCCAAAAAAAAGAGCCACCCTGGCAGGACAGAGAATCTGGGGCTGCTTCCAGAGCCGGGCAGGCACAGCCGCCACATCCCTAAAAAGAGCCACAAGACCCACTTACCTGACTGCCCGCTAGCGCTGAAGCTGCTGCCAGCCAGTCTGTCTGCTCTCCTGGGACAGAGTCCAGGTGATGAATGCCCAACTGGAGCTTTTTTATCACAAAAGAGGAAAAAAACAATCAGCGAGAGGTACACTCATTTAGCAAAGCTTCTTTTCCCATCAAACTGCCATGGGAAACTGCCAAAAAACATTCAGAGTCAAAGATGAGACAAGGAGAAGCTCATTACACCTGAGAGAGATGTTCAGAGCAGCAGCTAGAACTGGAGTAACCTCAACATATGTCTGCAGGTTGCCAGCAAATAAACACATTTTGCCTGGTGTCACAGCAGAGGACTGGTTAAAGAAGGGGGATCCAAAACTTTGCTATAAAACATGTAAATCTTGGTGGGGTATGAAGAAAAGGAAGAGCTGGGAGCCTTTTACTTCCCAAGGGAGCACTAGACTGCTGTTCTCCATCTTGTCACCCAGAGCCGACAGAAACCAAACCAGAATCACTCCACTTGCAGAGGGGATTTCTGCTGCAGACTGATGGGGTGAGGACAGTCCCTAGGAGAGGTGGGGCGGTTTGCAGTCATGACCTTCATGCCTGCGGAGTAAAGCAGTTTTGAAGAAGAACAAAATAATGGGCTTTACTAAGGTCTAGGATGCAAATGCAGGATTCTCACTAAGTATAAATAGTTCCTTGCCTTGGTACAGTGTTTTCTTCTTATGAACTGGTGCAGATTTCCATCTGTGCTGCCTCCGCCCTCGTATGGCATGGGAACGCCTCACAGCCTTTCTCTTCAGTCCGTCCCAGAGAGAAAGGAAGGTGCTATTAGCAGCCTACAGCCAGGACCAGAGTGTGCAGGAGCACAGGATGTTTCTGGTTCATCCATGGCGTGTGTCACACTCCAGGTGTCTCAGCACAGGGCCATCATCCCTCTGAGTCCACGACTCCTGAGAGTAGGTCAGAGGACACCACAAAGCTCTGAGGAAGGAGCAGCAAGAAGTTACTGGAGTTAACGGGCAGATTGGCATATCAGAGGTCAGGGCGGGGGCTCAGGAGCCATGGAGGCTCCGAGGGGTGGGGAGGGAGCACCCATCTTCCTGTGTGCACAAGCAGTAGCAGAGTGGAGGAAGGAGAGTGATTTTCAGGCCTTCAAAGGTTGGGCTTCTCTATATTTGCTCATACGTGAAAGCCCTCATGACGGCTCTGCAAGATAATCTGTGGGTTTTCCTCCAGATAGGTTAAGTGGCTCTTGGATTAGAAAGTGCTGAGGAGTGCTCCCTGTAGTTTCTCTCTGCTAATGCTTTAAGATCCCGCTCCAGACGATGCAGGCGATAGCTTTTTTTAATAAAACTTGGCCATAAAAGTTACATTAGCACAGGAATGGGTAATGCAAGTTGATCCATGGAGAACTCCGGGAGCCTGCAAAGCAATACGTTACCTTTTCAGAGGGGAGACCGGTTTTTTGTAAACCTTCAGCATGTAAAGTGCATCCTGACACCCAGCCTCCGCTGGCAGAGGTAAGCAAAGTCCCATATAAAAGGTCTTTTTTTAGGAAGGACATGATAGGTGACAGACAGAGAAGTCTCAAGGAAAAAAAAAGTGTTTGCAGAGACTGCAGGAGCTTCAACCTTGCGAGCCTGGAGCTGTCAAAATCCAGGTTGTCAGGATAATTGAAGAAAAGCAATTTCCTAAAGAGTAATGAACTAAAGTGAAGGAAATGTATTTCCTCAGCTCTGGAAACAGGATATACCAAATTATCACATAGTGGAAGAGTCTACCAAGACATTTTGACATACGTCACTCAGGCATTAAAGAGCTGCAGCCTTTTTAGGAAATTAAGTAATGAGGGTGAATAGGAATAAAGGAAAGTGCCTGTTTGGAGCAGATGAAAGGACTCCAGATGTGTACGCGGCTGTGACTGCTTCATATTGTTTGGGACTTTCAGCCCTGAAAACGAAAGAGACAACCCTGATGTGTAAGCCTTCACTTGAATGTTATCAAGACAGAATGAAACCTAATGTTAAAGCACAAATACAGAAAGGAAACGCAAGAGGAAATGAAAAGTGACAGAGAATCTCCCCTTCAAAAAAGTAATAAAGATATTCCACTTCCCCACGCTCTCCCTTATCTCGTGCTGCTTGGGGAGCATCGCTTCTGCACGTGCGAGCCACCACACAGACTGTGCCACGTATTGCAAGATGTAATTTCTGGGTTTAAAAGGAATAATTGGAACCAAGGGCCCCGTTCTGCTCCCCAGCATCTCCTGCACAGCCACAGCTCACTGCTGCTGCTGTTTCCAGCGGGGACTTGCTGGCAGCCCCACTGCCATCACTGCAATAAACCCAGTGTAGGTCAGAAACAACTTCAGGTTGATTATTAAAAATTCAGGTGATACTTATATTGCAAAACCCTCTTACAGTGGCCTGCTGCTCCTTGCAGAGTTTGGGAAATGAAATAAAAGCTGGAATGTAAAACTGAAGCTGACTGACCAGGTAGGTCATGTCACACCCTTGGTCGCCTTCCTGGGTTTCACTGCTTCCTCCTTGCCAGGGCCTGACTCCATATTCAGCAGTTCCCAGCAGCTTGCTGGGGACCACATTTCTGACCAAGGTCCCAGCCTGGCACAGGTTGTGTCAACAAAAGTGCCACTCTGGGGGACGTGGCTCCATTTGGGTGTAACTCGGATCGGGGGGCACTAAGCAGGGGAACCACGAATTCCTCGCTGGTGAAGAAAAAGAAAATTCAAACCTTTTGATTTGAAGCTTTTTGATCCAAGAGGGGTCTCACTGTCAGGGAGCGAGTTTGACAGGTGGCTGTTGTGTTGTGGTGCTGTCTTGACACAACATGGACTACAGCTGTGAAGTTAAAATGTTTCAAAACCATGGATTTCAGGTCCCACTCTGGGGCTGCAGAAAGTAGCCTGACTCTCAAGCAAGAACACACTACAGTCCTGCCTTGGCTATACTGACATCTGCTATGATGATGCTCTTCTACCGCTTGCACTTTAGCGTGGGTACAAGCACACCGCTTCCACCCAGAGAGCAACCCAACAGGCACCCACCCAGGTCCTGCTCTGCAGCAAGGGCAAACAGACCTCCAGAGCTAACAGTGTTAATGTTAACACTGGCTTACATCCCTTGAGGAACTGTGCCTGCTGACCATTGCATGCGAGGTGGCTGGGGTGAGAGCTGGGGCTCACAAACCACTGCCCTCCTCTCACTGATGTCCTCCTTCCACACTTCCAAGAGCTGCATTGGCTCCTGCATAGATCACAAAGGCAGCATTATTACAGGTATGCCGTAGACTCGTATAGGCTATTACCAAGGAGCAATCCCCACGTAAATAATTAGCAAATTACCTGCTTGAAAGTCAAAGTAGAAAACTTAATTCTCAACAGTTAACAGTCTGGCATCTTTCACATACAAATTACAGCCATAAACCAGTTTCACAATGCAAGCCTTGCAGAGTAACACTTCCCTTTGCCAAGCCATTTTCCCAGAGTAAACACAAGCCTCTGAGAATGCTTATCTTGGTATAAAACCTTGCAAGAAAAATAAACAAAATTATATCCAAAATGAAAAATAAAATAGGATGTGTTGGTTTTATAGCACTGGGAAAGCCATAAAACTTAATAATCTGAGTGTGGGAGGTTGAAGCCGTTTGCTCTCCTTGGTGTTCTCCTTCCATCAAACACCACCTTCCACTGCAAATCCAGTTCCAGACAGCTGGTGGGAAAACAGGAGGCAAAGGGAAAACAATGCTGAATTACAAATTATATAAATGAGTGGGTTTATTTTTATGACATTAGAGATGACCAAAGTAAAAAGTAGATTTTCTTTTATAATTCGGGTGTATTTAAGAATTACACACCACAGGCTGCATTTCAATTACAGGACCAGAAAGCAACATGGAGGGACATGACGCTTAAAACCCACCAGTTTTCCAGCCAGGGAGTCTCTCATCTGGATGGTGATTCATACAGGACAGGGTAAGTGATATGGGCCAGGGCAGGGGCAGCGATAAGGCAGCAAGAAGACAAACAATACTGTTCTAGCCCCACAGATAGCAAGCAGGAGCTTCAGGCAAGGGACAAAAGCAAACCAGAGAAAGCTGCTAGCAAGAGCTTGGATCCACGGGGGCACACTGGGGTGCGAGACAACAAAATCTTCAGGGTGTGCACCAGAGAAGACAGCTACTGGGCAGCACATTGACAAGGGAGAAGGGGTGGAGCAAAGAGTATGCAAGGTGATGGCGAAGCCAGCTGTGCTCCCAGGTGCCATAGGGACAGCAAGGTGCACAGGACAAGGAGAGCCTGTGAGATGGGCTTCCAAAACGCACACATGCACCAGAACTGAAGGATAAGGACAATGTCTTTTCATGTCACCCACTGCTGCTGAACAGATTCTGTACAGTTTAGGTTCTGCTTAGGGTCATGAGAAGATCTGTGTGTTGTTTGTCTCCCACAGCCTCAGCTCAGAGCAGCCCCACACAGATTTTGGCACTGGCTAAGAGCATCAGTCATAAAATCCAGGAAAAAAACAGGATGAGACAGGTAGAAACCTTGTGACAAAATATCCCACCATTGGAGGGAAATCAAGGAGAGGAGTACCTGCAAATATTCAATTAATTAAGAGTTAAGCTGCCACCCACCAGCCCTGGTCTCTGTCGCCTGGCACAGGCAGATGGCAGCAGTGCTGCCTGGGGGCAAAGTCTGCCCAAAAGCAGGGACGAGCTCAAAGAGACACAGCACGGACTTGGAGAAACACACTGTGCCCTGCAGCACGGGGCTGTGTGAAAGCAGCTGACATCACAGCAAACCGGGAGGGAACCCACGCAAGTAGGAGCACTAGCTTTTTAAGTGTTTTTAATGGGAAACCCTGCCTGATAAAGACATCATCTTTTTGGCGTGCCATCACAGGAAATTTGCTACAGGCAGCCAGCTTCGCAAGGCTCACAAAACACTGCTGCGGCTTTGCTGAGCTTTCCTAAGAGGAATTATTTGTGAAGATACTCATCTCTGTCATCTTTGGAAGGGCCTACCTCTGGCAACATAGATACCTGTACGAGACCTTGAGAGATTCTAATTTCTTAATTAGGGGCATGAGGAGTAGCTCTGCCAAGCAGGGCCCCTTACCTGGGCAGAGCTGGTAGAGATAAAGGGGACAAGTGAAGAGGATAAGGTCTGACAAGGAACAATTTGGAGTTCTAGGAATCTAATTTTGCTTACCAGAATCTCTTCAGCAACAATTTCAGTTGCAGTCGGAGGGGAAAGGAGATGGAGAAGACAAGACAGAAGCATTGTACGGAATGGGCAAAACACTGGGCAGAAGAGGAGGGGGGGAAAGCCCCAAAAGCTAATATCAAACAGTAGGACCCAAGGGAGAGCAGAAAAAATGAGATTAATAAAGGAGGAAACCGTCTGGCTCCACCGAGTGAATGCTGGTTAGCAGAGAAATTCAATTCTACAGGATTAAACAAGGTATTAGACTGGTGGGGGCAAAGAGCCCAACCCAGCAACCAAGTGCTCTCAGATGTAAGTCAAGTGACTTGACTGATTTTGAACACTCAGCTGGACTGGAAAAGCTCTTTACTAAAGCAACCACAGCAAACACACACAAATTATCCTCAGCCAATGCTAACATGTGCCTCTCGATTCAGGCACCAAGTTTAGATGTCTGCACCAACAGGCAGCAGGAATGAGAACCTTATGCCTCGTGTCTTGGATTTATCCCATTCCTATACTTCTAGGCACTTTAAGCATCACACCTTAATCCTCTCTGCCCATCCCAGTTGGGTTCATCCTAGTGGAGTGATGGCAAACAAACACCACATTTCATTAGCAAACAGAGAGTAAAATCTGACAATGACATTATTTTGAAGACTTGCTGAGAGCTGTAACAGCTTCAGGGTCCCTGGGCTCAGCCCACTCTCCCAGCACTGGAGGGGACAGCACTGCCAAGCTGGCCACGAAGAAACACAGGGAGGTTGTAGCCAGGTACCGGGTGTCCCGTGTGGAAAGGGTGTCACTTTGGGAAATAATCACGACTGCTTACAGGGTCCAGTTCTGCACAAATTCCACTGGCACACACGTGGACCAACTCTGCCGCTGTCTGCTGCTTGTAACAGACTCACAGGTCAAAAAGAATCCAACTTTGGCAGAGTACAGGCCTGGGGTGCAGGCTCATTGGGAAAGCATGGAAGACAGCCCTCATTATTTCCCACAGATGGGATGACTGCCCATGCATACGCCGGAGGAGAGAGAGGTTGTCTTCACCTCTGTGGCAGGCCAGCTCCCACCTTTAATAAAGGTTTCTCCACCCAAAGGCTTCACCAAATAGGAGAGCAGCACTTAGTCTTGTAACAAAATGTCACCTGCTTTTCGAGCACAAACTAAATGAGCTTTCCTGAGAAAATAATTGCCAACTATTAACAGGCTACTGTCGGCGCTCAAGTGGACTGTCAAAATACAAAGAAAGATGGACCACATTCTTTCTGAATTGATACTTCAGACAAACCCCATCTGTGTTTTGAAATGTGGCATTAGAACAATGAGTGGTTGTTTTTGTAGCTTCAGACCGAGAGCCATGCAATCATTTTCTAAGAGCAGCATCTCTTGGCTGTTCATGGAAATGCTGGAAAAAAACCCAGGTGATTCAGTTGGTCTCTCTTTCTCAGCAGAGGAGCCTCAGCACATTGCTCATCAAGCTGGTGGTGGAGAATGCCTAGCTCAGGAGCAGGCCAGGCAACTCTGCTTCTGAGAGTCATCCCCTGGCAACAGCCCCCTTTTTCCTAACTTCCACCTTCCTTACTCCTCATGGTAAGCTCAAATCCTGTAGCAACTAGCAACCTCCTTTTGCTGTTGTGTCAAAAGCAGATTTTAAGTAATTATCTTCTCCATAAGAATAAATTCTTCCGTCTGTCACCATTTTACCTTTGAGTGCTACTCGACACAGGAGCACTGTAAGGGATCAGCTTTGCACACCCCCCACATGTCCAGAATTGGTCAGTATGAGCAGAGAAGCCTCGTCGTTATTCCCCTGCAGCGCCCAAATGCCTGAGGCCCCTAACCTTGAAAATTTCCTAGACAGGACAAGTTTGGGGTAGATTTATTCCAGCCATACAGGGCTGAACTTATGCTGCTGGACTCTCCTTTTGTTTAAGTGTCTGATCTTTTCCCTCATCGTTTGATCTTGACAAATGTCTGGATGTGACACTTTCAGTGCATCCCCGTCTCTCAGGAAGGCAAGATATTAAAGCACAAACCAGATCCATCCTTCGCTGCAAAGGTTTTGCAGCGTGTTAGCATGGAAGACTACATCATTCACTGTCACTGCTTATCCCTCGGCCTGAATTACAATCAGGCACTGTGAAACGCAGCTCTAATTACGCTGTCTAGAATGGCTGGGCCACTGTTCATTAAAAAGAAAAGTCAAATTACTGAATCCCCTTCTCATCCATCTCTGCTGATAGTTACTCTGATGATCAGGGCAGCATTAAGTGAGTCTGCTTATGGAAAAACAGAACCTGGAAGACAGTTTCACCTAGGACATGACTGCTTTTCCCATGCAAGTCACAACTTCAAACACATGGGAGATGGAGACTAACAAAGCAAACACCAGTTGCACCACGTACCCCCATGTCAGAAAGCAAAATCGAAGAGTTCTCAAAACAAATGGTGAGAGGGAGATGCAGCAGCCATCTACTTACTAAAAAGCATCCAAGGCATAGACGAGAAGGAATCCTTCAGGCTCCTGTGGGAAAGCCCATCACGGAGAGCAAAGCCGGTGCGTGCAGGTTAGTGCCAGCCAAGGCAGTCTGGTTCACACCAGCCATGGCAGAGTGGCAGGAGCAGCAGTTTTCCCCAGCGTGCAGCGGTCGGCGCCTGAACAAGGCAGCGGTGATTCCCAGCGCCTGACTGATCCAGGTAGTCACCACATGCAGGCCCTGGCTTCGCAACCCTGCTGAGAGCTAACTGGAGCCCCGCAGCACCTCAGCAACCATCATTTCTCATCCACATGCTAACCCTCAACACTGAATTCCCAACTTACTGGTTGTAGTGATGAAATGGATACACATTTAAATCTCAGAAAACTGTGAACCGTTAATTATATAATTATATAGTATAGAAACAAAAAAATCTATTCTATACTCCTTACAGTGCATTTCAAGTACAGTTCTGCAACTCAAAATTGAAAACAAGATGGAGAGGATCTGGTCTCCAGACCAGTGATCCAGAGCTAGAAAGCACTATAATTAGAACCAGGACTGAGATTGAAGACCCCAGTTTGTTAGCAAAACTAATTAGCTAATTCTATTAGAAAGCAATAGAGAATAAGCAA
This sequence comes from Gallinula chloropus, assembly GCF_964237585.1. NCBI lineage: Eukaryota > Metazoa > Chordata > Aves > Gruiformes > Rallidae > Gallinula > Gallinula chloropus. The sequence goes on along the minus strand of NC_140090.1, from coordinate 31,495,268 downwards.
GAGCAGAATCAGACTCTACAGGGGTACCTAAGCAAAGAACAGTTCAATAAGTGTACTTAGGATATGTTATTTTTTAAAGAAAATCACTTTATGGATTCTATTTCAGCCTGGGCAATATTCACACATCTTGGACTTAGCAAAATGGCTTGAAGACGGTTTCATCATAGTAAACGCAGCTACTTCACAGCAAGATTTATTAATACATCCAAAAGAAAGAAAGAAAATCATTTTGTCACACTATATACAGATAATACATACAGTGTTTTATACACATATTACATCAGTTTTTACACAAGAAAAATATACATAAAAATGTAAACTTTTGTATACAAAAACCCTTAAACAAATTAAACAAGGACCAGATAACAAAAGGAGACCAATCTATTATCAATTCATTGATTTTTTTTCTTTTAAATGGTAATACAGTACATTCATTGAGAAGTATGAGGAACATGTGAGCCAACCTTTCCTATTTAAAGGGAAAGTACAAACGCAAGCTTTCCTACCCATCCCTGGAATGCTGTCCGTGAGCCTCCAGCACTAGAAGCAGTAGTGTGAGTTGCTATCGCTGCCGGGGACCATGTAGCAAAGGAACCTTCTTCTCGGGCATTCCCCTGCACAGCACTCCAGAAGTGAGACATCCGCAGAAGCGACCTGGGCTGGGCTTTTTGTGCGTATTAGCTAGTCTTCCAGCTAATACCATGAAAGAGGATGCAGCAATGCAAGTTTGTATGTTCCCTTTAAGCAGTCATTAAGTGGATTTTGCTTTGCTGAAGTTATTTTTCCCAATGTATGGTATGTTGAACATGTGTTGGGGATGACAGGGAAGAAGGAAGGGGTGTAAGAGACTGCTAATCCTTGCTACCATGCAGTTACTTCAAAATCAGGTACATTTGCAAGCTACAATTCACTGGTTCAAAATACACTGCCTCACCTTTGCTTTCCCACTGCAACTTGTTTACATTTTAAACTCTAGTGGCCAAACAACTGTATGAGGCTCTTTGTTACAAGGCTGTTTCTGATATCAAAGTGTGATCAAGCTACCTTTAAAATGACACCAAACACAAACTTCTCTGAGACAGCCTTAAAAAGAGTGAGCGTTCCCTCCAAGCACTTTGGATTGTCTATTTGCCACCTTTTTGCTTCAGTGGATCTACGGTATTTACCCTTAACTGCAAAAAGGATATTTGTTTTGATTCGGAGTCACTCCATTTGTGGATAAATGTTTTGGGGAACTGGAGGGCAAAACCAACCAACCTGCAACAATAAACCCAAACCCTAAAACCTCAGGCATCAAATAAGAAGGGGACTACTTAATACATTGGTGAAAAAACAGTTGCAGGAACTCGTTGGAAACAAACGATAGATTCCAATGAAGGCTTCTCACATTAAGTTAAGGACTTGTTACAGACATCTTCAATAAAAACAGCCATCCTCCACAAAGTATGTTAAAATGTAACACAATAGTAATGATGCACTGGTATTTCTCCTGAAAAGGACAGAAGGACACGAAATCTCCTTAGTGATCTCAGTACTACTGAATGTAGGAGGTGAACAATGATTTACAAAAGTAAAGTAATGAGGGGGAAAGCTGTGTAAAAGAAACCGTGAATCATTAATTATAATTGGACAAAAGGGGGGATGGGGCAGAATGCAATTATACTATACCTCTGACAGAAATAAATACTTAGAAAATTGGGTTTCCCTATCTTTCTTATGTCCACCTAAGTGATGGTGGGAGTAAGGGCTTGTCTGCTTGCTTTTGGTTTTTTTGTTTTCTCTTTTTTATATATTTTTTTTCTTTTTTTTTTTAGTAACAACCATTCTAGCAAAAAATTCAAAAGACAATTACAAATGGCTTTAGATAATTAAGAGTCTCCTTTTTAAAATAAAACTTTGATAACACATTTCTCCATTTCTTCTATATAATGTAGCTTCAGTGAAAATACGTCATAAGGGACAGCAATTTGCAAAACGTGGGGAAAAAAATTGCCAACGAAGGTTCGTAACATATACACATGTATATGCAGGACATCTACACTCTATATACATATTTAATATACGTATGCATGAGTATATATCAGGAGAGAACCAACAGGTATGTTCTCCACATACATAAACTAAAATAGCGTAATAAATGTGTGTGTATAAATATATATTATACACACACAGTACACACACATACCCATACACACGCCCGAACATATGTATTATAGAAATCATCGTGTATGACTGCATGAAAGCTCAGATGGAACAGTACACCAGTTACCTTTTTCTGATAGAAATGTAAGGAAGACAAAATTCCATGGCTGAATTGTGACCAAGAAAAACCGTGCCATATCCATACTGAGAATGTGGTGTGCAGTGAGGCTCGATGACAGAATCAGAGCAACATTCTCCACTGAAACTGAAGCCTAAGTTAGCCAGGAGTTTCAACTGTGCTTAAATGTGACTGAGCAGGTTTCTGACAGCTGCTTCCTGCTAAAGGGATACAGAAGCTCCATTTAGCCAGAAAACAGCAAATAAAATACCGAAAACCACAATTTACTTGCAGAAGCAGCATTTTTCAATACACAATTAGATGCAAAGTGCTAGCATGTTAATGGTCAACTCCGCAGCTTGTTTTAAAATCTGTTTCAATGGTGAAATGTAGCAAGCAGTATTTCTCTTGATATGTTTGATGACAACCCCACTGCTCAAAACAGAGCACAGGGCTGCCTTCTGCTTACTTGTCTGCATTACGGGATACACAAACCAAACTCCCTTTTTCTCTCTGGGAATGAAAACTGAAGGTAAATTCCTTTGGGCGTGTTTTGCTCATTTTGAACATTTTCCTCTAAAACACAATGCTGGGTTAACCTTTTAATGTGCTAGGAAGCTTTGCATCAGGCTCTAAGAAAAGCCTGCGTTCACCTGCAAATTGGTCGCAGTCATACTCAAGCACAGTTGAATAGCTGAGAATTTCTGCAGAAGTTCAAGCAGATGCTCAGGGCCCAATTCAGCTGCCACTATGGTCGCCAAGAGCGTTTCCCTAACGGATAAGCAGAGCTGGATTGGGCCATAAAAGCTGATCGCTGCTAGCAAGAGGAACTGTAGAGACGTAGGGGCAAGGAGGAGCTGGAATGGAAGCAATGGAGCAGAGAAGCAGAAGAGGTCGGCATTGCAAGAGGCCTCAACGAGTATTAATATAGAATAAACAAAAGCAGAAACATATCAAGGAAACTCTGCTGTGAGGGCTGAGGTAACACAAATCAATGGTGACCAAGCTCAGACCAGTCACTGATGTCATCCAAATCCCTCAGAATTGAAACCACCTTGTTTGGCACAAGTGCTTACCTGTTACGCATGCGTTACGTGGATAGTCTCTCTTTAGCTCACACACTTACTCGCGTGACAACTAATGTACATGTGTGTGATACAATGTATATTTTGCATCTATACATCTGTATGCACGTATATATCAATTTAGATTGATTGCATCCATACGTATTTATTGTACATCATGAGGGCAAGTCCACATTCAGCAAAGTGCTACCAACATCTCGTTTACAGATAGATCTCTCTGTACAGGTATACACAAAAACGGGCCTCTTCTTTCATGTTAGGATCTCTGCTGCCAACTCCCATTAACCACCAAACAAGCAGAAGAAAAGGCCTCTGACAACTCGCACCTCCCTGCCCTTTCCCTTGTATGCGTATGTGCCAGAAACAAATTGCGGGGAGGGGGACAGGGGAAGGGATGCCTGGGGGGTATCAACATGCTGACAGGGAGGGGGAGATAAAGAAATCCTTGTTTGAAAACTAAGATTTGATTTGCAACTGCTTAAGAAAAGCCTTCAAAAAATTCAAATGTCTATGCAATGCTGGAAGGTCTGTTTTTCTAAACAGATTTTAAAAGTCACCAGGATCATCATCATTAAAAGCGATACTGTATGAATAAATAACAATTAGGTTACTTTCTCCAGCCGAAATAGAACAGTATGAAGAGTAAGCCAATCTGTAAGAACATTTCTGACTTCTCACAGTTTCAAGTGAGAACTCCCATAAAGAAATCTTCCTTCTGCAATCATGAAAAAAAAAGTGAAGTGGCCATAATTAAATTCAGAATTTCACAGCACAAGTGAAACTCTCTGGATTGAAATCACATTTTGTTCTGCAACCCTACAATAGCAATTTTGGGGAGAAATTAATACACACCAAGACCCTTGGGAAAGAAAAGAATCTACTTTGAAGACAAGATCCTTTTACAGAATGGAGATGACCCCACAAACACTGCCCCTTACAACCTAATTTGAAAATACAAGGACATCGATTGACAACATTTTCCAAGTCAGGCCACAGGAGATTTGGGTATTAATTTGCAGAGACACGGCAACTCCCATGCCTCCCCATCCCACCAAATGCAGACCTTCCCATTTCAGTATCTTCTGAAAAATATCACTCATTTCTCCCACCCCTCCTCCCCCACAACTTGTTTTATTTAAAGGCTGTCTTTGGGAGCTTGGTATTTTCATGGCATTTTAAACAGGGCTCAATGCAACTCATTTTAAAATCAGTGAAATTGACATGATATCAGAGTTAGCCTTATAACAGAAGATTATGTAGTAGAGAGTTTCAGTTATTTGTACAACAGTGAGGACGTAACAACCCCCTACTAAATAATCACATTTCTACAATACATTCCATCACCTCTCAACTACTTTTCTCTTTACAAAACTATGACCTACATACAATATACACATTCGTATCGCACATACATCCCCCCCCAATGCATATTTTTTGTGTGTATATATAATACATACATGCACACAAGCAGTCTAATTCTATTTTAAGTCACAGTGGGAATTCCTTTGTGAGGAAAGGAGGGGAAAAATTCCTGAATAAGACACTGTAGATTCCTAATGTTCTGACTTTTCAAATTCCAACTCACAGAGCTAACTGGAAATAAATACATTTACAAAAAAAAAAAAAAGGTCTTACAAACTTGGTTCACAACTTCCAGCTACAGTAGTTGGATTTTTAAAATTTGATCTATTTACCCTGTAACTAAATTTCTAATCATAGGTACAAACCACGGATAAATTATTGCAGAATGTAACACTCAAAATAAAATTTATAAAGAGTTGTAGGAACAGTAATATAAGGGTTAAAAAGAGTTCTATGCTTTGTTGATACAGGATACCATTTTATTTTATTTATATATATATCTATATATAGATATAGATATCTGCAAGGTAGCAAAGAATAGCTGTACACCTTGACACGGCAAAGATCCAGTGTAAAAAGGTGCTTCACTAGTTTGTTTTTCCAAAAAAGCTTGTATATAATTTTATAGCTATTAAAAACACATATGCAACATAATTCATTACACTCAATACAGCTTTAGTATAAAACTTATAATTTATGAGGTGATGTTAATAGCATAAATTAATATACCATTTCTCTTAAAATCTACAATAAGTATTCTGAAAGCTCATTGGGGAAGGGTATCTTTAAATAAAAAGTTTAAAGCTGAGCGTGATGAAAAAGATTCTGTATGTTGAACTTGAGATGAGAGCCCCGAGAAGAGAAAGAGTCCCTAAGCCAGACACCGTGGACTATAAAACCGAACAAAGATTTCTACTTCTTGCGCTCTCACTTAGGTGACGCTCTACCTTAAATTATTATTTACTTTTAAAACTATGTAGGTTTTTTTCTTGGTTTTTCTTTTTTTTTTTCTTTTTTTTTCTTTTTTTTTTTGTTAACTGCCCTTATTTCCACAAGGAATCCCTGAGACATACCCAAAACTGTACAGTGAAGGTCATCACTGTTCAGAGAAACTGGTTCAACCCCTTCTGGTAGGATGTAGCTATTTTGCATGAGAATTGAACTGTCCATCACTTCAGAATGAATCTGTTTGCACTGGAACCAACTACACTGTTTAACACGCAGGTTAGAGAGTCATTTTAGGGTAAATCAGTCCACTCCAAAGTAGAAGCCAACGCCATCACGGTTAGCAACATCAGAGCAAACTGCACCAAAGTTAAAGTTTTCCAGAAGATATCTGGGAACGTTGCCTATCCAGAGTTCACCTCCACGGGCACTGGCTGACAGTGAGAGAAGCAGGTAAAACATTAGCATTACTGGAGCAAGTTCAACACGTGTATGCAGTCGCTACACGGGTACTCTGGACTTTGCACTGTGTGTGTGTTTGGGGGACTAGCAAAGGGAAGGAGTAGGAAGAATGTATTTTTCATCATCAAATAAGTACAGTTTTAAGGTCAAAAGCCCAACCTTCATCCTGTCCATTTCCAAGCAGAATTCTATGAGCCAGAGTAGACTGAAAAGGTGACATCACTTTTTTAAAGGAGAAAGAAGAAAGCCTTCTCCAACTATTGCTGTCCATCTATGGCCAAGCCCACTTTCTCCTTTCACGCTTCTACTACCTTATTCCATAGTAGCCAGAGGAAGAGTACATGAAAGCAGAGTAAAACCGGGGAAAGCAAAGAACTGAGCAACCAAAATAGCAGAACAGCAAAGGGAAAAAGTCCTAAAGCAGTCACTGTTGTTTATTTTTTCTTTTAAATGGCTGAGTGAGAAGATTGTTCTACGACACATCTTTTGTAACTCCTCCTCCACCAAACTTCTTTCCCAACAACAGTGTTTTTGTCTAGTATTAAAGAGAAAATCAAAACTTTACTGATAAAGCTAAGATCGCTCACAGCCAGACCTTTACAAAAGTCCATGTTTAAGTTTAGCAAACAAAAAATGTAATTTTTCCAGCAACCCTCCTTACTTTTGTTTTAGCTTGTGGCCATTACATAGAGTAACTCAGTTTTTGTTCTTTGTGACTTTCTACTGATGCACTTCTTAAAATCAGGGGAACCTGTGAGAAGGTAAACTTGCTAAAAACACCTGCACATTCATTGCTAGCCTGTGCACTCCCACAATCAGTGCTCTACCCTCAGCATCTGGTTCATTATTAGCATGCTGTGAAACATCAGCTTACTCACTGATCTGAGAAATACTTTGATCTATTGCACTGTTGTTCTAGCATCCAAACAGTGCGTTATGAAGTGCAGGAATCTCTCTGCCTTTTGTTTTACCATCAGATTCGCTCTGGACCACAGAAGACTTAACCCTGGCATTACTTACAGTGGAGAAGTATTTGAGAATGGGAGAATAAAAGAAAGAATGACTAAGAATGTAGAGGGTAAGGAAATAAAGGAGATATGAGAAGCAACCCACAACACCCCATCATTAAATGTTACCTAAGAGATCAGAAAGAACTTGTTACGAGGTCAGAAAGATCTAAAGATCTGGCCAGCACATTAGCCCAAAACTACTCCTTCAGTTAGTATTTCTACCACCAGCAGACCTTGCAACAGGCCTGCACAGGAAACTCCTTCACATGTAAGGGTGAAAATACAAAAAGAAAAATCCCACCAAGGAAGCTGCCCAGATACCCACACAAATGCCTCAGCAGATCACTGTGTGTTGTCTACTGAAAGCACCTCCTGCCACCATTCCTGCACCCTACAGGTCCTGAAAGATTCAACTTCAGGTAGGTAGCTCTTCTAAAAATGTTTCCCTCCTCCATTCCCAACTGCTCGTATTGTTGGAGAATTCACCAGCTGATTCCACTTGCTGTAGCACAAAGATGGGGAGAAACACCCCGGGAGCCCTGGCAATGCCTATAGGAAAAGGCAGCAGCCAGGATGCTGCAGGAGCTCAGCAGGGAGCTGCAGGAGTGATCAGAAGCAGCATCACAACACGTGCCTGTAACCACCAGGGCCAGCTTCTCAGGGAAATGCCCATCCACTGTTTACTGTACTCCTTCGTGAGACTCTTCTGGCAAGCAGATTCAATCCCAGGCTGTATTTGGATGTAGCTACAGCAAAACGAAGCTTCAAACTGAATTTGGCTACTGCTATGCCGGTTCAGTCCTAGGCCCTTTGCCTTGGCTGTGCTCCTGAGGCCAGTGACATCACACTGTGCCTAACAGCTCACAACTTCTTCCCAATTTTTCAACTAATATCCATCTCCCTCTAAAAAGAAAACAAACCCGACACACCCCATCCCCACCCCCCCAAAAAAAGAAAAAGAGCCCAAACCACTTTGCTTGGCTTCTCTTTGCTATTATGGATGACCCTCCTTTGACAGTTTTTTCCTTGTGTTTGTACTTCCAACACCTTCTCTGGTCTTTGCCTGGCAGGCAACAGGCTTCTTGGGGCCTTCCAATGCTTTCTAAATGAGAGCTCCAAATCCTAATTTCACTAATTTACTGAATGAGGTGGGAAATCTAGCTGTTGTCATCCTCATGATGTCTGAGGCAGACCTGCAAGTGTGCTACCTCAGCATTACTCACTTAGAAGCTTTTATACCCAACCATAGAGAGAAGGAATTAAGCAAGAACTTGGATGAACTGGAAGGCAGGGAGAGACAAAATGACACATCCCTTCCATCTTCTTGTATCATAATGAGTCCAAAGAACAAATCAACTTTGAGGTATCTAAGTGCATATGGTTCCCCTCAAAGTTGGTGTGAAGTCTTCCCAACTGAAAGGAAGTATCCAAGCACGTCTTACATACCAGTCCAGCACAAGGCTGCTCCTGATGAGCCTCTCAATGCTATCAAAGTTCATCTTGTGTTAAGTACTTTTGTACACAGACTAATTGAGGTGCTATTATTACAAAAAATGATGTTTCTGGTATTTCATTTTAAGTCTAATTTTTTTCAGCCTTTAAAACTCAAATCTTATGTAAAGAAATTAACTTTTAGGTTCAAGTAGCTTTATTCCATTTGTTAAAACGTAAAGGGCACGACAGGTATTGACCATCTCAAATCAATGGACCAAAATTGCTACACTGGCTCTTTGATGAAAGGGTGATTAGAGCGCTAATTGCTATACGAGGAGATGATACTCAAAAACCTTTGCAAGAGAGCATGGATTCTACTCAGGAACCACATAAGTAACAGCCTCAAGGACTACCTTAACCAGACTTGCAGTATTTCCCAGAGGAAGAGGTGTGAAACATCTCTGGCTGCACATACCTCTCAAACTGCACCTCTCACATCCAACAGTAAGACACTGATTGACTGAAGTCAACAGGTTGTGTGGGTGTAGAAGCCCACCTGGAATGATCCACCTTGTAAAGCTAAGATCAAGACCCGTAACTGCTCGGTAGTTTGTAACCATGAAATTGGTGGCAGTGAAAAAACAGGAGGTGAACCAGGAAAAGGCAAGAGTCGTGGGCCATTTCAGAACTCAGTGTCAGAGAGGACAGAGGGATTCCTATTTCAAATGTATACAAACTGAAATTTCTTTTAAAAAGTGTAGCTTTACTGCAAACTTTGCTCATTAAAAAGCATTACGTGGTCACTTTTCAGGGAAGAGTCATCAAGGGATACACAAAAATTGAAATCTAAGCAGGCAAAGAGAGCTGATATCCTAGGCTGCCTTAAAGGAATGCAGGTACATAGCAGACACTGATTTCAAATGGGAATTATGCACCTGCATGGCTCTGACGGCTTTCAAAACTCCCTGTCTAAATCAATGCTCAGATTAGGAGCTGGGTTCTGTTCTGAGTTAGACCAGTAAAAAACCACAGTGACCTTAGAGCAAAGAGCTCCTCCACATTTTACACCAAAGCAAGCAAGCAGAACTTTGCTCTCAGTTCCTCTCCTCCCTTCCCCGACAGCGTTTACTAAGACAGAGAAACGCGATGTGGGGGCAAATACACCCTGCACTAGCTGCAGCTTCATTAAAGAGCTTGATGGGCAGAAGAACAATTTCAAGACCAAAGTCCTGACACCAGTTTATAGAAATTAACATCCTCTAAAATGACGTGAATACACAAGCAGATTAAAGAATTAACCATTTGGTATACTAGTTCTCCACTCTTTTTCAGCCAATCATTCAAACACATCGAAGAAGGTATATGGACACAACAAAAATCATCTGCAAATCAAACAGTTGTCTCCTCAACAAAGTATGGGGAACATAATACAAAAATAAATAAATGCCTTGTCAGATTTGCCTCATTTCACAATACCACTGGGCATTCCTCAATCAGCAGGACAATCACAAGCAGGATCTCATAGGCTTCAATTCAACTTTTTACATGATTTAAAAACATTTAAATGTTACAAACATATTTAAATCACCACTTAAAAATATTCGGCTTATATTATTAGATCTATTTTACCAGGTATGAAATCAGGACTTCATAACAACAGAAGCATGAAAATCATTTTTGTTTCCTCCACCCACATACACTTGCAATTTCAGAAAAGGACATATGCATCATCCAGGCTCCTTTATATTTAAGGAGAACAAATCTTTCAAGAAAAGAGGGATAGTACAATTGCTACGATAGTAAGAAGACACAAGACTTATCCCATTTAAATTCTGTTCCCTAGCAAGACGAGGAAGTAGAGGTTTGGGTCAGAGATTTTGGTGTGGGCTTGACTGCTAACAAAATGAATTTATAGAGCAACTTAACTTTGTTCAGTGATCCCTTGCTCAAACAATTAATTAGGCCTCCCTATTACATATGTTTGGTATCTCTTAATTTCCTGATTTAGACTAGACTACATGCAGGTAGGACGTTTTACTGTAAGGCAGAATGATACCTGTCTTCTACAGTAAGAGACTGAAATGTGGGATTTTCTATTCTCTCTCATCTGCATCTCAGAAACGAACCAAGATGAGTAAGGACTTCTTACATTAAGTAGGAGCAACTTTTACAAAGTCAAGAGTAGAGTAGCAAGTTTGAGCCCTGTAAAGTCACAAGCAAATTCCATTTTTCCCTTCCTGATAACAAGATGCAAGTAGACACGTCAGAATTTCTGCTGCTGTTATCTCTTGGATTAAAAAACAGAACAAAGTAACAAAATCTAAAAGCTAGTGGGCTTCTTTCTTTAAGATCTGAAATTGCTACCAAAGAGTATGAACACTATTCTTTAGCAGGTGAGCAGTAAAAGCAAAACTGTCCTGTAAGCAGAACGAATTAATTATCTATTTTGCTTTAGTGATTTCCCTCTTGGTTACCCATGATTGCTGATAGGTACCTGCCAGATCTTCACACACATTCATCTTCCCATACAGAGCATCCAACCCTACAAATGTTGAAAAAACTATATGGCTCCTAGGGGGTAAAAATTATCCAAGAAAGTCTCAGTAGCTAGACATAATTTGAGAAACACATCCACTTGTAACTTACCAAAGGTCTGACCTAGACTTGTGTGGATGGGCAGAATACAAAAAATTCTTCCAGTTTCAGCTGGGAAATTCCTGTCAGCCTGTCAGACAAGGAGTTCTGGACAAAGCCACACTTGAAAAGGCAAATCATCAATGCTACAAGGCCACAGTAATTCAGCAAGGGAGGGAATTTCTGCAGAGGAATCTTCATTACTCCATAATCTATTTTAATCTTTCTGGTTTTCTTTCTTTTTTTTTTTTTTTCCCTGGGCTAACTTCATATTAGCCTTCAGATTTCTGGGCAACCAGTCAACTGATCCCCTTGCTGCTCAATGAATTAAAAGTCATCATAATAAAAAACAAAAATCAGCATGCAAAGAACAGTGACCAGTTCTGGAAGGTCAACTCTGGAAGGATAACTCCCACTTCTTCAACGAAAGATGAAAAGGAACTGCTGCTCCCTGCACCCCAAACACACACATGCACAAAGAGGAGGTCAAGAGACTATTTTAAGAAACTGCCAAACTCATCCATGATCTTGATTTAGGACTTCAGCGCACCATTCTCAAATCAATGCGTGCAGCCAAGTTTTCCATGCCAGATGCTACCTTCGGGAAAAAAGTAAATAAAATAATAATAAAAAAATACATCAGGAGACTTCTGCCCACTGGAAAACTTTCTACCAGATGCTAATGGGGGATGGCAAGCACTGATCCGAACCCTAGGAAACAGTAATCTGAGGTATCTTCTCATTTCTAGGTCTTACTGCTAAGATCAATTACATCCAGTAACTGTGCTGTATCCTTAAGGAATTATTGGGGAACAGTGAACCTGCCTGCAATAAATGAGCACCGGTGCATAACAAGCACGTGTGAACGCTACAGCAAGGTTCACAGAGGGCTAACCCTGGTCAGTACTGAAGCAGGGGTTTTCTTCTCAACCCCCCTCTTAAAAAAAAAAAAAGGGGGAAGGGAGGACAGAAAAAATGAAGAAAGGAAAAAAGGAAAGATAGAAAACACAGGTCCCCCATCTACCTGCACAGAGCCAGGCAGACAAGCTCAGCTGGAGGTGGTGAAGGGCGCAGATGCATTATTGGTACTGGTAGCGGTGGCACCGGTCACTGCGAAGCCCGTGGGAGGAGCTATGGAGCTGTGGCTGGGCTGCAGGTCCTTGGGGATGCCACTGTGGGAGCTCAGCTGGTGCCCAAAGGCTGCGCTGAACTGAGGGAGCTGTTGTTTAGGGGAGGTGGAGGCCATGAGTTCAGCAGAGGCAGGACCCATGCCACTAAAACTGGTCTGCGGTAACCCCGGAAGCACACTGGAGCTGTTGGGGGTCACAGTGGCGAAGGCAGGCTGTGTGGTCTCTGAGTGCGAGGTGGTAGGTGGTGTGGACAGGGAGGTGGACAGGAGGTGTCCATCTGCACCAAGAAGGTTGCTAAACGGAGAGGGGTCCCCAAGATTGACAGGAAGATTCCCCCAGTGAGTTCTGGGGTTGACCACCCCGCTAAGTGGCACATCCAGCTGAGTTGGGAGCAAGTGCTGTGCCATCATGGGCATCTCTGCTGAGAAGGTAGCTGCCAAGTTATCACCAGAAAAGGATGTGGTGTGAGGGGATGTGATATGGTCACTGTAGGGAGACGGCACATGCTCACTATCATAATGGCTTCCATGGGGTGAGGAGTGTGAATGGTCACTGCTGTATTGCTGTCGTGAGGTGATCAGGTCATCTGCCTTGCTCAGCAGCTGGGCAGGGTGGGGCCTCTGGGAGGCATGGCTGCCATCATGAAGTCCATGAAACTGTCCTGGGAAGGCTCTCTCCCCAAGGCCACTCTGGCTTATCAGAGTGGCAGAAGTAAGGCCGACGTTGGCTGGGGCTGAGAATTGCCCCTGGATCTGCCCTGCCAGGGGCGTAGGTGGGTTGGACAAGGTAGCAGAACGGAGCAAGTTCTCATCCAGCTCCAGACCGGAGAAATTATCATGTACTATACGCCCATTCAACAGCTCCCCCAGATCCGTGTTAACCTCTCGACTCAAGGACTGTATTCCTGGAGCTCCAGCACCTGTAGAGAACACCCCTATCCCTCTATCTGACAGCTCCTGAACTGGCACACCATCTGTCTGTGTAAGTACTCCAATGGTACTCAGGCACTCAAGAGAAGTTACAGCTTGTAGGGCCCGTTCCAGTTCTTCAGCCTCTTCTGTAGTTGGAAGGAGATCTCCATTTTTACCTGCAGAAATAGGGACACCAGAAGTTAGTGCCCTCCTCTCACGTAAGCCCAGCACCGGCACGCTAGGGATGCAGGGGTGCAGACAGTTCAGTACAGAGCTGTAGTGAATGATAACCTTCCATAACGGCTTGCGGTACACAGAAATTGTCCTTCACCAGTGTTTGCTAGGCAAGCAAGGTAAGAAAAACAAGAAATTACACCTCTAGTGGAATTCCCTCTTCCCACCCTCCTCTTCCATGTACTGTAGTACAAGATGCCTCCCAAACTCACTAGACTCAAAGTAAAAATGCTGAAATTACATGTTCTTCAATGCCGCAATAAACATAAATATTCTGCTAACTCCCTCCTACTTACCACATTACAGCCTGAGCCTAAAATTTGCACAGTGTAATTTAGGTTAATTTCAACTCAAAAACAGTCTGATGTCATGTCATACCAGAAAATGACCGACTAAACAACATAGCCCAACTCTGGGCTGTTCTAATTTCTTTGTTACCTGTGATAGATACTGAGCTTTAGAATCCAGAAATTCAGGCACAGTTCTGATCAAAAGCTAGTTTCAAAAACGTACTAAAAGATTTTATTCTTGCTCTCTTCTCCTTTTATCAAAGGCCAACATTGACTGTGATTCCAGCCCCACTCGATGGCAGAAAGATGCCATTACTGAAAATACTCTTGATTAAACTGCAACACTGACAGGCAGTAAAAATGTAAAATGAATTATTAAAATACTAAACCAATTAGGATTTTCAGAGCAGTAATTGTAAGACCAAGCAGCAAACTACATACACCAGTCTTCTTAGAGTCTGTTTTACTTCAGAGCTCACAAACAAAGAATAGAGCAGATGCACACTTCCTTGTCTGGAAGTTATTACTTCTGCAGGAAAGCAAGCAACCCCTCAAAATGCATTTTAGAAACACTTGCTTTTTCAGCTCACTGACTGTGTTCATATTAGCATAAAATAAAATGGTACCTTCAAAGAAATCAAAATCTTGCAAGTCATCAGGCAGCCGTGGCAGGACATCAGAGAAGTCCTCGTGATTCAATTCCAAGTCATGTGGAATGTCTGTGATTTCATTGGCGATATCATCAGGCAGCTCATCAGCACTCAGCTCTGGTGTGGAGGGGCTCCTGCACAGAAAGAACCTTTAGTCCAAAGTATTCAACTCTGATTCCTCCAAAAGACAACTACGAATGCATAGCCACCTATAGTAGGTGTTTCCCCACATCTTCACTCCCACTCTGCCCATCATCTAGGAAAAAACCACTCTTGAAAAGTTTATTCTGGAAGCTTACACTTAGCCTAGTGACAGGGGATCAGGAGCAAGGCATTTTATCCACCAAACCAAGTAATTGCTCAAACCTGAAACAACCCACTCTAAGGGTTGTGTTTCTCTTCTCAACAGTCACATGGAGATGCAATTGCTAGCCCTACACCGGATGCCCATCAGCACAGCAACAACGTGCCTCTCTACAGTCCCCACTGACAAGGTTAAGTTAGCAGTGGGCAAACTGGGGCAGGGCTACCACTGACCGTATCTGGGGCATCTCTACTGGCAGTGAGACACTGGCAGGCATGGTGAGGTTCCCTTGGGGCACTGCAGGAGGAATGGGTTTCTGGGGCCGCCGTGGGCCTCGCCTTCTCTTCTTCTTGTGTTTTTTGGTAAGTGCAGGTGGCTTCGTTTTTTTCCTGGGTTTCCTCTGCTGCTGGTGCTGAACTTTGCGGGAACTGTCCCCTCTCAAGAAATTGTCCTTTGGGAATAAAACAGTAGCAAAGGGAGCATGTTAAGAACAAGAATTATTTTTCCTTGCTGTTTTCCCCTGGTCATTCTACAAACATTCATGTGTAATGCAAGACACTGTTAACTTACACCCAGACAAGGTTATCAAAATTAAACTGTTTTCATCCTCATACTAAATTCAGATCCAAGGGCCTGGAGTGAGCCAAAAAACCAAATGGCCACAGGATCTCTCACCACCATTTTCTATTTCTTGATTCAAGGCGGGAATCAAATTTCTTCCAGTGATGGCAATTCTCATGTGTGCTTTATTAAATCCTCAAAATTATGTAAAACATTTTCACATCGTATTAATTGGGAATGTTTAGTCCTCTTAAAAATTAAAAGCAAACAATTAATTTCGCAAACTTAAGATTGGGGTTAAAACTCCTGACCATTCCAATACAGTTTTGGCTTTGTACTTACCATTTTTTTGGCATGTTCTTCGCACAGAGGTGTCTGATGTGTAATGTCAAAAACTGGCACAGAGCACTGCTGACCATCTGCAAACTTGGCTGTGCAACTTGAGAAGAGCTGCTGAGAACGGTTCAATAAGATATCTGTGCATTTCTGCATCAGGAATAATACACGAGGCAACGATGGAGGAACGCCCTTTGATTTATCAATCTGATGAAGATCAGAGCCTTCAACTCTAGCTGTCCATAGATGCTATTTTTAATGAGTACGTTAACTTTGTTATTTAAGTTCAAAGCTAGGTAAGGCTCAAACCCAACTTTTAAAGCGAAAAACTGCATTCATGCAGAATCTCTAATGATTTTATTATATATTGAGATAGTTTTATGGAAGCAGCCATTTCACTAATGAGTTCTTCACAAAAATAAGCCTTTTCCTGGAGTCTTAATCAATAGATCAATAGTAGCAGTTGGAACAGTGTAGTCAACAGGACTATTTCCTTACAGACTAATGACAATCCATACTGAAACATTAAAGAAAAGAGTATTTCTTAATTCAATCTTTTAAGGTACATTCTTGGCATTTATCTTTAGAGCGCAGACAAAGAAGTTTCAAGATCCTTCCTGCTCCTCTGAAAAAAAGATGTGCAATCAGACAGAAAGGTCAAGTAAATCCAAACGTAAGCTTGCTGAGATTTCCTTCAGAAAAATCCCCTGCAGGAGTGAAACTGTTTCCAAACTTAGAGCAAATCAAACAGATATTTCATTGTGTTTTTTCAAACAACATTAGAGCCATTCCTTCCATCTTGAACCTCAAAAATCACTATGTATGTTCAGAAAAAATACAAAAGAAAGGACAAAGGAAATGGAAAACCTGCAGAACAATTCAGGTGGCAGACTTGGACTAATGGGTCAGAACCAAGATCCTGCTCATTTTAGGAGAGACTGTTTCCACTGAGAAGAAAATGCAGAAGGTAAAAGTGGGCACAAATGCAAAATCACTAGTCTTGCCTTCTCTATTCTATGGCACATCAACAAGCAAGACCATTTAAACTTTTGAAAAATAAAAATAAATAAAAATGGAATGAGGCAAATCCCAAACACGGCTGAGGTTTTGAACTGCTCTGCAGACTATTTTTAAGGGGCCTGCAAAAAATCAACCAAGAAAAACAGGGCATGTGCAAACCAAAGAGATTTAAAAGGTGATGCAGTCTGATAGCAACTGGAACAGACAAGCTCTAGTGACTTAAAATACCAAAACCTTCAATAAAAGGAGTCACTACAGCAAAAGCACCAATGACTCTTCAGCTAAAAATACAAAAGAAAAAAGTCTGTAGGATTCTTAAGTACTGCAGATCAGAAGTCTGCCTGCTTATAGTCTTCAGAATCAAACCTCACATCTAATGTGCTCCCTCCTTTCTGTGACCTTGTGCACTGACTTAACATCCTCCTCAGGCTTTGCTTGAAATCCCCAGCACCAGGAATTCTTCCTCATCTAGAAATTGGATTCTGCGCCTCCTCCTCTTTTGCTTCTTTAAAGGTGTCAGATTTCCATCTTTCTAGACAGAGTAAGCCATTTTTTTTTACACTTCCTGTAAAAACTTGTTCCCATAAACCCTTCATAGGTAGGTAGTCTACTGGAACCTACCAAGAACTGTATAAACACCATGAGGCTGAAAGCCATGTCATTTGTAACAAGTCATCCATGAGAGATGATCGTTTTTGTGAATGCTTCTTGCACCTGATAAATACAGCTGTTCAAGTTTTACTGGTAGTAAAATGACAAGACTACGATATATACCAGTGGCAAACTACTTAACCTCACTGTCTACAGACCCAAATCACACAGAAAAATTAAAAGCAAAGTAGTTGATGATGTGCTAACAAATAGGTATTTCTTTGTGAAAATGTATTTGTCAATGCAAAAACCTAACAAAAAAAACACCACCCCCACCCCCAAAACAGAACAGCTTCCATGCCTGAATGCAAGTCCCAGAGTTAAGAGGATACGCTGAAAACAATGCCTGGTGTATGGGAGGGCCTTGTTAGTGCACTGTTCTCCCTTCGAAGTCCCGCTACAGGTTGTTGGTTCCGCATCTCTCTGCCTCGCTTGGCTTGTGCTGAAAAGGAAGCATAAGAGAGTTCAGAGGCAAAACTCCAGCCTCAGGTGGTTATTGAGCACAACTCTGTCACTGAAATGTGGCACAACAGGATGAAAAAGTATAACACACGTGTGTGCATCATGATTCAGATGGGTGCACACTGCTACCACACTCTACACAGAGATACAGAATAGATGTCAATGACAGGTGAAGGTGTGACTGCAGTAACAGGATTATTCTTTATTTCACAGGGCCTTAATCGTAATGAGAGGTGCTGTGTGCTACTGCCAAGTAAATATTACAACACCCTGCAACAGAGCCAAAGACAGCAGCAGGTGAGTGTCAACACAGGTGATCCTTAAAATGAGGTCAATCTTTAGAATACAATGTATTGGGTATGCCTACATGGGCAGTCAAGTGCACTTCCAAGCCTGTTTATAAATCAAAACATGCCGAGCATCCCCAGAGCTTACATGCAAGCATGTGCTCGGACAAACTTCGACTGAGCTCTGGAGTGGCAGAGCCTGAGCGTGCTCAACATGGGTAAAAGCTCTCCTTCATCAACGTGCTACAGCCCAATCCACCAGCAGGTGCCCGGGGCTGAGCGCTTCCACAGCCCAGCCTCAAGTTCTTGAGCCTGAGCTGCAAGCAGGCGACCAGACAGCAGTGTGGATGAGTACTGCAAGCATTACACAGCTCGCTTGGTGTTAGCCTGCTCTCAAGGCATTTGTCACCTTTGTGAAGATAAAGCTGGCGATTCCAGGGCTGAATTTCACCTCTGTACACGTTGTTTTCTAGGTTGACAAAAAGCTGGCTGTAGCCTGACTCTTTTCCTTCAGCCATTTCTGTCATCAACTGCACTTTGACTGAGCAAAGTTTTAGTTAGCAATATTATCCCTGTGAAAAATTCTGTTACTGAAAAACTCTTTGGCTATTTAAATTAACCAGAGCAGTGACATCAGGCATATACCTGGCTTTGCCAGTCTACCCAAAACGATGTAATTTTTGCTTTTTTTTCATAATAAATGGCAAAAGTAATAGAAAAAACCCAGCCAGAGTTCTGGGCAAGGTTTTGCTGTAGTTTAAGTCTGGAGACACAACTTTGTAAACTAGTAATGTACTTCCATATTACACATCTGAGCAGCTCTTTGGCATGATTCCACCTCCCCAATAATACACCCTCCATCTGCCACAAACCACAAATCACTGTCCAGGAACATAAGCATCCCATAACCAGAGTATGCTCCCAGTACCCTGCTCCAGCCTGCCTCTCATGTTAGCCCCTCCTAACCTCCCCCCAGTCACACATCCTGTTAATGCAAAACCACAATGGCAAAAGATGCTGCTGGTACCCCAGATGTAACATCAGGGTTCATACTTACTCTGTTTCTGCACAAATATGAATCAACCAACTCTCAAGTATGCTGAGAGCTGGAGGGATGTTGACATTATCTAGCAAGTATTCCCACAGAAGGTAACCTTCAGAGTTGTTAGAAGATATTTATTTTGCTGCCAAGTTTCATTTAATGTTAGATTGAGTTAAATCTAACAAAAAGTGTGAGCTTCAGTTTCATTTGCTGGGAAGAGAATTAAGAGGAGTACAGACTTTACAAAAAAATTGTCTGAAAAGCAAAATCTGAACTGAAACAGTGAACTACAGACCAGACTCCACATTGTCTAAAGAACTGGGCTTAGTAAAGGACCAGACATTTGAAGGCAGCCAAAACACAGAGATGAATTAATAAGAATAATTTTTAGCAGGCCAATAACTTCTTTTGTGACATTTAAGAAATCGGGCCCAGACACTGCTGAACAAACAATCCACATTTTAAAACACACAGCTGGAGAATGCTCGTCTTCACAGAAAACACTGCATGCCGTGTTTATTCTGCTCCACTGACAGGCATTTCTGGGTTTCCTGCCTTGTGCACGGCTACCAGTTTCAAAGCTCATCATTTCAGCGGTTGGATACCTCTGCCCACCTCCACCCTGCCCAGCCCCTGGGTCACTGCAGTCACAGGGGAAGCGCTAACCTGGTCCGAGCACGTGTAGCTCTTCGGAGTTCCTGTATCAGTTGCCCAGCACGCTCCGGCTCTCTGCTGGCCGCCTGCAGCAAGGCTTTCCGGAGTGTGTGCCGGCATTTCTTCTGACGAGATTCTACCCGCTCCAGGCGGCAGAGGTGCTTGTATTTCTGCTGAAAGTAAGTGCAAAGTCTGGTCACCCTGGAACTCCTGTCATCTGCATTGTCATCATCGGACCTGAAGGAAGGAAAATAAAAACAAACAGCCTTTAAGTATTTTTTCCCCCCCCCAAGGAAGCTAACTTGTCATTTTAATAGAATTTTAACAGAATTGTTAAGTTGGTATCCATCGAGCCCTACCAACATCCAAAGACTAAAATCAGGCAAAGATGCTTGGGAAATGGTAAAAGCAGGATCCTTTTTGAATTCTAAAGGTACTTACCCTTCTTAGTATGTCATTATTAGAGATTACATCAATTTATCATGAAGTCTGACACATTTAAATGTCTGGAGCCTGCTGTTCAAAAAAAATCTATACTGTTAACCTTTATTTACTGTAAATGTCTCGGCAAATGAGACAAACTCTTAAATCAAAGTGCAATTAATGCAGAGGAGAAGGGTGGGGAACTGTGTAGTGGAAATTTATTGAAGAAAGGTCATGCTGGAGAAGATGGTCAAATTCTAACAACTACCAAAACTGCTGACCTTTTCCAATTCCTCTTACTTTGCCAGGTGGTGTTTTCCTTCCTAAACCAAAATACACACTCACACAGTTAGCAGTGTATACTGCTTTCCCCTTGCCGCAGAGTTAAAGCTGATTTACAGTTCAGCCACAGAAAAGAAATTCACATTTTACTCCAAAGGTCCTGAGGAGAAAAATGAGACCAGGGCTAAGCAATGACCAGATGAAGGTCTGATCCAATTCTACGGTTGCTTAAGAAAGCCTTTTCCCATTCATCTCAGCTTGCAGAATGTCCAGGCACGTATCAACTAGACCATCAAACTATGTCAACTCACTCAGTTAAATGAAGTAAAAAAAAAAAAAAAAAATTACAAAA
This sequence comes from Gallinula chloropus, assembly GCF_964237585.1. Taxonomy (NCBI): domain Eukaryota; kingdom Metazoa; phylum Chordata; class Aves; order Gruiformes; family Rallidae; genus Gallinula; species Gallinula chloropus. The sequence goes on along the minus strand of NC_140090.1, from coordinate 31,474,487 downwards.
CATAATAAAATCATCAACGGGACTGGTTAGGACATGGTCTGTTTAAGTTATCCAGAAGTCCTCTGCAACAGGCACTAGTTTCCAGAATGACATATTTTGTTCATAGAACAAAGTGCGTGCACTCAAGCTAAGCAGACTTTGTTCAGTTTTTCTTTACAGAACAGAGAAACTTTTTGCTAACTTTCCTACCTATAAAATAAAGGAAAGGCAGAGAGAAGAAAACAAGTCCAAACAGATGATACAAATCAAAAAGCTCCCAAGGTTCAGACTGCAGCACTTGGTCAGCGAGACTGAACGAGGTGACAACCAAACCTATGCAAAGCAACACGGACCACCACTAGCTGATGATAGAAGAGATGTGAAATACCAGCCATGATATTTACTAAAGTAAGATCCAGAAATACAGGCAGAATTGTTGTCCCTGAAAGGTAAAATGACTAAGACCTACTTTCCTTTCTGGAAAATCTTACTCCACTCACACGTAGGCTAAATTTAAGAGACTGCATCCATCTCCACTAAGGCTGCCCACAAAACTCCAAAGGAGCAAACACTGCCTTGATATATATGCACATTTTTATGAAGTTTTATGTAAAGTGAACCATATTACGTATTTTGTTTATTGAAACATACCACAGATTATTTTCTACAAGTATAAATTACAAGTAATTAACATCTGCAATTAAATGCAAATACAACCTGTTAAAAATATTTAACATGTGTAATGTTTAAACTATTTTCACACTGAAGGTGAGAATAGGCTTTAAAGATCTCTTAGGAAAGAATGCCTTTTGGGAAAAACAGCTTGTTCAGAAAAAAAATAATTGTGTGCTATTTAGTATAGATTTTACCCTTTTCCACTGTATTAATAGCAAATGGGAATACATGGGTGGGATTGGTTAGACATAGCCAGGTCTAAGGTCTGGGACAAGATTCTTAAACAAGGTTGCAGGCATAATGGTTTAATTTTAAATATGGTTACAAATTAACTTTGAGGAAAGACAGGAATATTCCTTGGAGGGCGGGGGAAGTGCATTTCTTTTTGGTGGAAAGAGTGTTGTTTTAAAGGCAAATGTCTCTACATTTGAGACTTTTTACTTCCCTCCCATTGAAATAGATAGAAAAATGTCATCATAGACTAAAATATACTTAACTGCAGTTTATGAGACTGCTAAAAAAAAACCAACGCGAAGACATATATACAAGATACAGAAAGAAATAATACCTGGAGTGGACAAGGGCTTATTTTGAGGCAGTTTCTAAAACCCTATTCAGAATTTTGTTTGCAGGCCAGTAAAGTTAACCAAAACAATCATGTTGAAAGACCTAAAAAAAGTGTCACACTAACACCTCCTTTTTTCTTTTTTTTTTTTTTTGCTAGGCAAGCACTGAAAGCAAAAGGTACTTTTATTATTGTCTTTTCATAAACAAGTTTACACAAACTTCTAATTAGTTTATTCTCTTAAGCTGCATATATAACTTCTGAAGTTCAACTTAATGCGTGGCATTTCATTTTTGAAAAAGATTTCTGAAAGTGCACGCAAACCATTTGATAATCCAAAATGCTTCTTCCTAACCCTTCCCTTTGAGATTGTCATGTGTAAACATCAGGGGAATTATTGCTGAGTGTTCACAAAGAAAACAAAGGCAGCATGAAGCAGCAGAAAGGAAGAGCCAAAGGGTAGCACAAGCAGTCAGGCACCATCAGGGAACCAGGAGAACATGTTCTCTACTTTGAGACACACCAGCAACTGTTCAAAACCCTCCGTAAATAGGGATTTGAAGAACATTCTCTTCTTCCTTTTGGTTATTCTAGTTACTGGGAGTTGTTAAATCCAGCTTTGACAAGATGGTGTTGCTCTTTGCTTCTTTGGGTGAGCTGGTACGAGGAGAGACTCCTACCCTCACACTCCCTTTTCAAACTTGCCACTTGAAATGCTCACTTTAGCTATATTTCAGCACAGGAACTGAGAAACTACTTTGTTTCAAAGTAATGTGTTTTCCCATACCTTCTAAGCTACAACATCCACTAATCGAATCATCTAAGGGAAGCTTCCCTAACCTGCAACAGGGCACAGCCCCAGCTTCCCCTCCAAACCATTACTCTGGCAATGAATTCCTCCTCCCACCCCAACAGCCTGCCCTGCCAGCTGCGCTGCACCCAGTGTCATGCCAACTCCTGTGCTCTTGTTTGAACTCAAACATGGGTGCCTGCCTCAAAGCGCTGCGTGTGGAATCCTGAGACCACAGGAATCTGATTTTTCAGAATTAAAGGAGAGAATAATAAAAGCAAGTATTTGGCCAGTGTTTCCACAGATGACTGCAACAATATAAATTTTACAGATCAGAAGGCCAGAAGGCAAGTGAATCCAAAAATGTATTACTGTTAAGGGATGAATTTTAAACCAAACTGGCAAATTTTTCAAAGTTTCAGAGCAGCTAGAGTGCCACACGAGAAGTTAGAGGATTCCCCCTGCAGTCACACAGCCAGAAATGCTGAGAACAAGCTGTCCAGTAATGCAGAAATTAACTGCTCGCTTTCTTTTACTAAGCTGTTCTGAGAAGCATCCCTCCCACTGTCTTCCAGGGACTCAATGGAAAAAGGACAGGATGCAGCTTAGCTGGTGAAGAGTTATCCCTTTCACACAGGGACCGCAAGCTCAGACACAAACAGAGAAAAAAATAGCTTTAATTTTACTATGAAAAACAGTAAGTAAATTCCCATAGGTTTAGGTATGTGATTTCAGAATCTAAAGATCTGGGGAAACAAGAAACAATCTCCATTGGTTTTCCTGGTAAAATTAGCCTCTAAAATTCAGTGTCATAGCAAGGCAGTGGCTGACACCATCAAATTAACAAGACAGTGTCATTTTGACAAATCAAATCACCCAAGAAATAGTCTTAAGTAATTCATCTTCACCAGCAGATGAACCACATTGCAAAAATGTTGAAGCAAAACATTTTGGGTAATAAAAACCTCTACAGAAGTTTGCAGAATAGGAATAAAAGTTTTGAAGACTGACATCAATGTTTATCCATAAACAAAATTAGAAAAATTACTGAAGAGCTAACACTGGACAGGCTGGTAGAATACAAAAGCAGACAGTACCGTATAAAAATTCAGCCATCGTGATTTAGTTCTGAGATTGTTTAATTGAAGCGTATAAAATGCTAGAATGGAACAGAAAATGCCAAGAAAAGGTACTATTCTTCTCTCAATATGCAAATAGAGTAGGAAGAATCCAAAGGAAGTTAAGACAAACAGAAGACAAAACACATAGAGATGACCTTTATAAGTTGACAAAAAAAAAATCGGGATCTATGGAAGAACCAGATGAAATGTCAGAGAAGTGTGTAAGGGAAATTATTTAATAGATACATCAGCTTTGAAAATTATGTATGTTTTTTAAAGTCTGAAAGTCTGTTCATATTTTCCCAAAACAGTTTATTTAAACACTGCCTTTTAAGTTAAAACTAATGTTTGTGAAAGTTTACTCTCTCTGACTGCTGAGGCCTTAAGAAACAATGGTCGTTCATAACAGAAAACCCCTTTCTTTCAAAAAAGGAAAGTGGACACAGTGCTACAAAGCTTTGATTCACTAACGGCTCCCAGTATTTAGTATCCTGGTGCCTGTCCTGATGACAGAGATAGAGCTTTGTTGTTCACCTTGTGGACAATCTTTAGAGATGGCAAGAAGTTCTGGTAAGTTTCCAAACTTCCATGGAACAATAAAATAATGCTTAATATCATTATTCTAACTGTGAATTTTCTAACTAAGAATTCAACAATGGGAGAGAGATGTAGCGTCAAAAGGACCAGCTGCACAGTGAAAGAGAATCTCATGATTACAAACTACAATCAAACTTGGAGACCCTAATTTCCTTTTGATATCAACATGCTTCAGCTTCATTACAATACTATGCTTGGGATGCTTTGCATTAACTTTGCACCTTAAAATTTACGTTAATATAAATGTATCATGAAATCCTGCTGCAAGTTCAGATTTAGACTTAGCAGTATATGGAGAATACGTAAGCCTTTCTGCACCAGCAGCTAACACCTGCTCTGCTTACCCCTTCCATCACATCACTTCCTTTCAATGCTCCCAACTACCTGACACAGGTTTATTCAACACTTAATTATGAAAATAAATGCCACATCCCTTGAAAGTGCACATTAAAACATCATCCTGCCCAATTACCATAAGAATTAATGAGCAAAATTTAGCAAGTTTACAAATAAAGTTGTTCACAAATAGTAGGAAAGACACAGAACCAACAGCAACTAAATTCCTAAATTTGGTTCTAATTCAAGAAAAGCCTCTACTCAGCTAGGCACTAAAGTACACAAGCAAATCCCACTAAACTCAATTAAATTTAGGCAAATAAGCTTCAATTCTTTCCTGATGCATCCTTCTGATAGCAGAGGTCTCTTAAGTTAGGGGGAAACCAGGACAGAAGGTGACAAGCTGTTTCATATCTCTTACAGACAAACGAGTTTGAACAAACCTTTGTCTCACCAAAGCACTCAAACAAGAGCTTAGGTTCCACTGACTCCCCTTGAAGTGAAGCTCACACTTACATGATTTACCATCAAGGCCAGCATGAATACTACAGAATGATACTCACTCATGTCTCTCGTAGCCGAGGGTTTCTCGGACAGACCACGCAACCTGGTAAGGGGAGGCTTGCTCTGAATCCTCCAACTCTTCTCCACTGTCTTCAGACCAATCCAGCCCTAAGGGAATCAACAACATGAAAGCTAGATGAAAAACATATATAAGATTCTGAGCAACTTACGGCACAAAAGATGAATGTGTAGTATAGTCACAAGTATAATATTTGATCAAATCATAGAACATTCCCAATTACAGAGGAAAAGTTGCAATAACAGCTCCATTGTAACGTGGAAAGAGCAAGCACTGACTTTTGTCCAATTTGAGCTTTCTTTTAAATCCTTATCAGCTTCTGTATTCATAAGCAGTGGAAGAAAAAATCACCAGCTTTCTTACCCACAGAAAAACATCACCAAGAACATGGAATCTTTAGAGACAAGGTAAGAAAGAAGTCCTTGCCACAAAGAACTGACTGCTTGGCAACTTTTAATACTATACGATCTAAATAGGCCACTTTCATTTCTGTTTATATTCCGATCCCTGTTCTCTGCCAAAGCACAGAGAGACGAGGAAAACCGTAAGACAGAGCAGCACGGACAGAGATAGATACATGGCTACACTGGATGTTCCTTTGCTCAGTCTCTGTAATTCCCTGCCAAATGCATACATTAGCATGAAAAGAGAGCTAAAGAGAGAGATGCAAATATTCCTGCACTTTTGCTAAGGAGCAGGCTTTTTCTTAACGGTGATGCAGTAGGATCAAATTATTAGATGCACCAGCAGCCTCAGTCAAGCTGACCACGACTGCTGAACAGGACAGCCAGAAACAGAGTCCAGTAAGTTTTCAGGGGGAACATTTTATCTGGAGCTTCATCTTTGGCGGTTTTTCCTACTCTCCTATACCCAGTGGAATTCTTGCCAATTCCTTGCAGCAGGTGACATAAAATCCCGTAACTGCATGTACAAGCCAACACGATTACTTTTCACTTTCTTGTGTGCTCCTTGAAAATGGAGCAGCAGTTGGGACAGTTAAGGAGTGCTTTATTTTTGCTAAAAATAAACTAAATCACTGTATCTGAGATTATCTGAAGTCAGATGCTTTGAATCTGGGAAATGCATCAGTACTTGGTCACCTACTTTCAGAGTTAGAGACACATATTTCAAATACAATGGTGAGGAACGCCTTCAACATTAAGAAGCAAAGTTTTACCATAAACCAAGAATAGCAGAAACTATTTTCCAGTAACTTCAGCATCCTGAAAATTCTGTTCTTCATTCCTATTTTTAAGATACACATTTGAACTAAATTTAGATCTCTAAAGACTCTTGATAAAGTGCCAGAATTATACTTTAAACTTAAATGGCTTTTCACTCTTACCCCTTCCATATAGGAATGAAAAAAGCCAAACTTAATCACTGGATAAAGATGTCCACAATTGATACCATGTAACAAATTATTTTTAAACCCAAAGTTTAAAAATAAAATCAGAGGCTGCATTGTTTTTACTTCTAATGGGTGCTGCAGAAATGAAGGAATAAAATCTAATCCAGATTCAGCTATATTCACTCTGAAGACTGCAGTTACATTAATATCCAATTACAGGGCTATGATGTAGGTACACATAAAAACTGCTGAATTTTTTTTAAAGATTCTGTGCAGTCATGTCTAGTGCTACTCTATCATAGAAAATTAATCCTGAAATTCTCTAACAGGCATAACTAGTCTTTAATATTAAGGCATATTATGAATAAACATCAAAATGTATTTTCTACTCTCACGTAATTAGCATATGATTTCCATTACCTTGACAAATACAACATGTTCTAATTGCATACCCACAGTTATACATCTGTGTAACTACTTTTATAGGCCTAATCAGTTTTTTTACTATGCCTCTTTTTCAGAAAAATGTATTCTCTTAACCACTTGAGAATGTAAGACATTAAACACAGAAAGCTATCTTTCTAAGGTCTTTCAAAACACAGGTCACTGTCTTAAGTTATTGGGGTCTGTGACACTCAGAAGTGCCTCTGGAGTTGCCATTCCTCAAAAGATCTGCATTATACAAAGGACCATCAAAGCGATTTTCAGAGGAACAAGATCCTTTGGAGACATGCTATGGGATGCTAATTATCTTCTGAACAAATAGTCAACCTATCCCAAAGGGATAGTGCCAAAGGGCAGATCTTAACAGCAAATTAAAAAAGGTTAATTGAAATAGCAAAAATTACAGATGTTTGCAATTAAATAAGGTATTATATGAAGAACATTCAGATTTATTTTAAGCCCTTTTTTTTTAAACATCATAAATAGCATTCCTGTTCTAATATCATACAGGCAACTCAACTGGAAATTTGGATCTGCACATAACAGTGAGATGTATCTCCAAACTTCGCCTTGGACTCATTTGTAATGTGTACGTATCACATATTCAGCATTTGATCTAACCTTGTCCACTCGTGCAGGTACACCTGTGCCACCTTTACTACTCAAGTCGCAAAGCTTCTGTATGATGTCTCAATCATCAAAATATTATTTTCTACACCTCAGTTTGATTCTCAAATGGTTAACAGTACATTAAGAAGAATAAACAACCAAATGCCATAAACCACACGTGATGGGTCCAGGCATTCCCTTCATAGACAACAGGGCTAAAGAAAACACCAAGAGACTACCTCGTTGGGGGTTATTTTGCAAGGACCACAGACAAATGCAGGATAGGAATAGGAAGACATTCCCCTGCTGTCTTTTGGTTTCAGGTTAAAAAAATAAGCAGGCAGCGCAACTAGTATCTACCCACCTAAATGTGGAAACAGATCAGTGTCCAGCTGCTGTTTTCGAGTGCACAGTTTCACCAGTCTCTGTAGCCGGCTCATGCAGGACGTGTGTGGAGAGAAGGCTGTGGCTTTCATGAGGACCCGATCAGTCCTTGGAGGGTCCGTGACAGGAGCCCTAGCGGGTGGCAGGAAAGGCAGAGGTCTCTTGTTCGACAACTGCCGGGCTTGTGCTATAGTGTGTGTGGTGGGTGCCACTCCCTGCATTGGTAGGCTGGTGTTCGGAGGTTGAGGTGACTTGCAGACTACGCCCTGCGGTAGCCCTGTCGGCTTTAACGAAGCTGATGAAGGTGGCAGATGGGAGTGCTGCTGCTGCAGAGGCTGCTGCTGCAAAGGTGCAGGAAGGGGGCTAAAGTGCTCTTGGCGAACTTTTAAAATCTCTGTCTCTCTCTGGCGCTGCCGGTTTTGAGCCAACTTGCTCTGCAACTTTTTCCTCACTGTTGCCCCTTTCTTTAGGTCATCATCCTCCTCATTGAAAGCAAAGGGGTCTTCTAATTCTGCATCCAGGTAGTGGAGAGGGAGCCTAGCCCCTGGAGGGGAGAGGGACATCCCATCCAGTCCATTGGGCATCTTCAAGGCCAAGGTGGGCACTGTCAGACTGAAGGCCATCGCATCCATCTGATGCCTGACCTTTACTTCCTCTATGGGATCATTCTTTTTCTTCCTCTCCTTTTTCGGTATAAAGCCAAGTACCTGCAGGTGGCTGTTGCAGTACCTTTGAAAAGTAAGAGTGGTCTGTTATTAAGTCAAATCTTCTAAGTAAAAGCCAAACAGACATCACTAAAGGGAAATCTACCCACACTCCTGTGAATTTAGATAGAAACACAAGAACTTCTATAAGAAACGTAACAACTGCTTCTAATACAGCAGAACCATGCTGTTCCTAAACTGTAACAGAAAACATAAGCTTACACAAGTGACTACTGTAATCTTAAATATAAAAATCTTCACGCATTATTCATAGGAGATTCACACACAAGCATTCAAAACATTTACTCTCAAATAGGGTAAACACCCACAAATCAAAGCAAACAAAACAAATGGACCGATACATAAACCAGCAAGAACTCCAGCCATTAATTCTGACCATTTCAAAAGCTCCCAAGCAGTAGTACACCAAAGACTACTTCTTTTCATTTGGCTGTTCTTTCACTGGAAGTAGTTCACATTTTTGTCAATATACACATTATTGTTATGAATTCCACTGTAGTAAGGAGCAGTTTCTTATATGGACAGTCTCACTAGAGATAGCTGCCAAGAAGGGTCCCTATTTGCACTTAATTAACAAGTAGCATAAATATTTCAGTTCTGGTTTAATAGTTTTAACATGACAAATTTTGTAGCCAGAGGATTACCTGCATGTTCTTCAAACAAAAATGTAGTTTAAAAGAAATTCCCTGCTGCTAGAAAATGTTTTCACAGTGCCAGAAATATGTATAAGTGTAATCCACAAACATGGACTTTTAAGATCTTCTAATATAAAAAAGTTTTTAAAGTCATGTTATTAAAAAAGGGGAGGAAAAAAGTCTTTGAAAGTTTGTCATGAAAATTCAAAGGAGAAGAGTAACACTTCAGGGCACAGAAAACATTAAGCAGTACACAACTAAAACTTGGCTGATTAAAACAATCAGGTGATAGAAATGTTGGAAGCATGATCTGATCCCTTTCCTATTTCGCACAGGCAGGTCCTCCTGCCTCTGTAGGACACCACCAGACTTTTGCCCTTACAGGATTCATCAATAACCTGCAGCTTATAGATGAAAACAAAGATATGAGGAAAAAGTGATGTCTACATCATGGTATTAATGAACAAAATATGGACATATCTGTGAATACCTTCATGGATGTGAATAAGGACAAGATAAGCAAACACACCAAGAAGGTATAAAATCTGATCAGTATGAATCTGGGAAACGTAAATTTTGTTGATACAGGTTAAAATTAAATTATTCCTTGTCTCCATAGAGGAAAAAAAAGTAGCAGAAAAGCTCAAATCAAAGCCCAAACAGGTTTAACACTTCAGTCCAGTGACTTTCAACTTGCTGCTGCAAGAATCAGTGTGAACTGCTTCTCCTTAGAAGGTCCATAAAAGGTAAAACAGGAAAAACAAATTCTTTAATATCCATACATGTAGTTTCTCAAGGGATCCACACCCATAACGATTCTCAAACCGGAAAAGGCTGAGAAGTACGGCTACTACTGTCTAAATACTTTATTACATTAAATTCTAACAATAAATGAGACAAATTGAAAGCCAACAACGTGTGGTGTCCTTGTTAGAAAACATTGGAATAGTGTGTATTTATACTGAGAGATGCACTTCTAAAAATAAAACTACATGACGGCTCAGTAAAGCATCCCTTAAAGTCAACAGCATTATTCCCATAATTAAAATCAAGCACTTTCTAAATATTTTCTTTGAACAAGACTGATGAGATCAGTTAGAACACCACTTTTAGTACGACAAGGAAAAAAACAACAAACAGACAAGATAAAGACAATGAATTTTCCCCCCTTCTTATGTCAATAAAACAAGAGTTTTGTTCAGTGTGAATGTTTCCTTTATATTATTCAGAATTTAAACATTGCCACCTTGTGCTTGTGCAAGAGTGAGGAGGTAAAACTGGTTAGTCTGTTTTCATTGTAAAAAGAGAAGGCAAAAAATAGAAAATGTGAATAAACTTATAACAATGTAAGTAGCTTGCTAAAATTCTCTGAGTTTTATGCTACTAAGGGTTTTGCTTCTTTGTTTACCTCTAACAGCATCATTTTTACATGGCAGAGAAAAAAAGCTTTGCCTCTTAAACTAACCGTAGTGCAACACTGAAAGCCACCTGTATCTCACACAAACCCACAGGTGCCAGGATACAACCCAATGAAAAGAAAGATTACTTGCACTTGCGGACTTCACTACACATTGACTTGGCTCTGTGCTTTAAGCTCTATCAATGCTCTGCCTTCCAGCATAGCCAAGGCTGATACACCTTGCCTGCTGGACTAAAAGAAGCAAGAAGCTGGGAAAAGCATTTAAGGCTTCTCTGGGTAGAGAAGACTACATGCAGGCAGTTTTGGCTAGGCATAATTTATTAGCACCAACTCAGCCTTTGCTTTGCTAGGCTCCAGCTGGTCCATGCAGAACCAGGTTGGCACACACACCCACTTCCCCATCCTTCAGGTTCCAGGATGGCTTTTTAGTTGGCCCTGGCCCAAACTGGTTCTGTAATTATGTGGTGTTGCAGAGCCTGATGCACACATTAATTGACTCTGCTGGAATCAGTCTATAACCAGCTGAGTTAAGGCAATAAACTCTTTGGGTCAGATGTAATGCCAGGGAAGGCAGTAGTAGTTCATGCTCCATGAAAGACAGATTACTGGGAAGACTGTACTAGCACTGGCAACTAGCACAGTCCCTTTCACATGGCTCTGAGCATGAAACCCATTTAGGTCAAGCTATTGCCAAAAAAGCCAATTCTGATGTGCCTTAGCAGCACAATTTGTCACTTCTATAACCTGACTGTGAGTTATTCTCAGCTGACATCACAGAGTATCGCACTGAGTATCTAATACAGGTTTCCCTCTCCAACCCATTCCTTACCCAGTGCCAAAGGCATTTATTCTGTGAAGGTGAGGATAAATACAGTCAGCACTTATGCTACGAGCAGTGGGTTGATATCTATTAAAACTATTGTAACATGAAGCACAGAAAAGGTGATGGGCTCTGAGGGCTTCAGCTGGACAGCTTCCCTTATCACTGGAAGGGCAAGAATCAAGACAGCGAGCTTTTCCACCTGCAGATGCATTCTGCTTCCCAGTACATCCCAGACTGGTATCCAGTTCTGTCACTTATTTAAAGGAAGATCCGAATAAACCAGACAGCATCTTGCATGTTAACAAAATATTTTAAGATTCTCTTGAGAAAGAATTAAAGATAAAATGGTGTTAAACCCAGCTAAATCATAAAAACCCAGTACTTAATTTTTAAGCTGAACTTACATTAGCTATGTGTGTATTTGGGTAGGAAAGAATTAGGAGACGCATTCAGAGGAAATACAGATGCAGAACACATGTCTGCATCATCCCATATATATTCCTCAAAAAAAATAGAGAAACTAGACTTCAAATGAAGCAATGAAGTCACACACTATTAATAGATTTAATTTGCAGAATGTTAATGGTTAATAAGAAATCCATTAGTATAGCACATCTTTGTGGCTGGTAGCATCTCATTTGTCTGGGGTCAAGTGATAACTTTTTTTAATTATCTGCGGACAGACTATGAAACTTTTGGCATATAATGCATGCATCCTGTTACATTTTAGTTTTCATAATCATTACAAGTATGTAAGAAGCTAGCTGTCAGAGCATCATACGGCCTGCTTCTGATCATGTACAGCTACATGTCTAAAACTGTGACAAAATGACCATCTGACAGTGTTTTTGTACACAGAAAATTAAAAGCTACAAGTGAAGAACTCAGACATAGCAAACATCTTTATATCAAACAGAGTGTGAAAAAAGTCTCCCAAGAAACAGATACAGGTTTGCCTGCCAAAAATAAAAAGTTTAGAGCAGGCACAGTCTTATCACTAACACTCATTACATTTTATTGTTACAATTAAACTCTGCCCTGAGAAGCAGTCTTTTAAAATATTCTTTCAAACTATCACATCCTCTCATTTGAAATTAAAAGTTTATTTTCTCCTTCAGACACCTGCTGTCCTCTTCAAGTACTGTAATGTGACACTCGACATGCAATTGAATTATTCTAATATAACATACACCAGATGTCATGACCACACTTCACTTTAACTTGAGAAAAATAAAAAAAGAACAAAGTGTGAACTCGATTCAAGGTGTAAAGAAAAATCTCGAATTCCATGGGAACACACGAGACCTAAAAAAATGTCACTAATGACTATTATTTCTATTGTTTTTTAAGTATGACCTCTGGTAAACAGCAACTCTGGCTCAGTCAGCTCTTGCATCTGAAATTACAGCATACCATTTGCGCTGACAATTTCCATGATCCTTTCTGTGAGCTTATTTCCAAAGAGCCTCAATTGTACAGTAGCAAAGAAACAGTCACCGACTGTCAAATTACAGCTTAAAGTTATTCATCTTGTGCCATTTGAGCATTTGCCCTACAGCTTTTGACAAACATTCATGTTTTTTTTTCTCACTTCATCAGTCTCCTCAACTGAAATGGCAGGTGAAGTGCAAGTTAATTTAGAGAGCAGTCCAACTGTTGTTTCAGACAAGAGAGGGAGCTGTGAGCTGAGAAGGAAGTTATATGTAGGGCACAGTGGGAACACTGCTAATAATGCAAAAGGTTAGTGAATGGCAGCTAATAATGTGAAAGGTCAGTGAATAGTGGTTTGATTCTTTTTTGGCAGATTTTGTTTATATTTTAGGTTAAAAAACAATCTCTAACAGAACAAGCCTCAGATAGTTAATATACACATTAATTAAATACTGTGTTACTGGCAAAAACCTGCAACAATGACTCTGAAACATTGAAGGCATATATACCTGGCAGCCAAGATTAGACAAATTCTGCTTTTTCAGCCCATTCAACACAGTGAGACTGGTGCTCAGGAAATCTTAAAGAGCAAGGAACCTTGTGGTTTTAGTATGAGCTGCAATTCAGGAAATCTGGTTTGAATTCCCAACTCTCCAATAACTTCAAGCACTCACAAGGTATTTAATACCTGAGCATCTTGGGCATTTTCATTTAAGCAGGGAGGGGGGAAAAGAAGAAAGGAAGCGATGAAGAAAGGGAGTGGACAGCACTTCCCCAGCTGGCTTATCTATTATCAAGTTGTATTTATTTTATTCCAGTAATACGACACTACAGATCAGCACCATATCACAAACACTGAATTGTAATGCTGGAATCATCCCTATGTGCCACTGCCCCTAAGCCCAGAAGGGATGGATTTTCAGCTGTTTGTCCTGAAAAAGTAGATGAAAATGAGGTTTTGGCACAGCTGGCCAAACAAGCAGGCCTTTTTAAGGGCATATACTGTGAGTGACAGAACAAATTAATTAGAACAGCAGGTATTGTGTATCAGGTTGGATCCACAGTTTACAGTGAATTTGAGAAAAACAAAGAACTCTCCTGAAAACTTCCTTGGAAGTAAGTTACCGTCCCCTTTCTGAGTATTTGATTCCCACAGAAAATGAAGTTTATTGGTCTTAAAACAAAACCCTCAAAGAAACATCCTGGAATTCAATGCACCCAGGCTAGTCCCTCCCTCATCCTGAAACCAGACAGCATGTTAAAAGAAAACTCATGCCTATATCCCAGCCACTTCCCACTTTGCAGATGGGTAATCACAACTCACCTACGGTCCTCAGATTTGGGGATGGGATTGGTGCAGCGTTGGCTGTTATACTTGGCCACATATTCACATTGCTTGAAGGGGGCAGTCTTGTCCTCCAGAACGTGTCTGATACAGAAGGCGTAGCCGTTAAGTCGCCTCTGCTTGCACAGTTTGGGGCTATATGAGCACAAGGGCTTATTGTCAACCTCAGAGAAGTGTATGTGTTTGCCTTCATACATCACGTGACTCTATTCCTTGTGAACATCAGCTGAAAGAATCAAAATATTAAGACAAATTATGTCAGGAAAAAAAATGCATTCAGTTCTAGACTGTGTGCTTCACTTTGGCAGGAAAGAGGGACCCAAAACAGTACCTGATTTTAAATCTTCTGTACCATATCAATGTTAAGAGAGAGCCCCAAGGACACCACTATCCTGGAATGATGATGAATCAAGATGAAGCAGATTGTCTAAGGAAAATATAAAAAAAAGTCAATGTCAGTCAGAATAAAAGAGCAATTATTACTGCTTAATACATAAGTGGCCAGACTTAGCCACTAAACCAGTGGTTCAGCTTGCATCCAGTAAGCCAAATCAACTAGCACTATAGTTTTTAAACAGTTGTCACAGATCTTTGGAAGCCATGAAAAGAAATTACTGGAGGAAATAAAATTCTACTGCCACTACACTTAAATCTGTTACACAAAACTCCAATCATCTACCAAAAAGTGATTAGGAGCTACAAGTTGAAAAAGGTTAAGTGTCAGATTAGATCACTTGCTTTCAAGAATCAAGTTGAATGATAATTAACCCATGTGATTCCAGAGGTTTTATTTCAGATATCCTTGCTCTGCAAAATTTTCATTTCATCAGGCAGTACAAGAACGCTGCGTTTTTTTTAAAGAAAAAACCCCAGCTTTCTTTACCATACCTGGTGAACAGTCTTCAGATCTTGCAGCTGCCCACAGCTTCTGCAAGCATCAATACGCAGTCCTTACTGATATCATCACGGTTCTTCACAGCATTTCCTACCTTACTGTACTTATTTTAGGTAAATGTGGGCATTAATATTGTCAGAGGCAGTACTCCCATCAATGCCAGGAAGGCTAAAATGTCATTTCAGCAAGAGGATGGGGTTTTTTTCCCCATATTCCCCTACAATGTAAATCCATGCAATCATAATATCCTTTTTACATCTTCCAACACTGTAGAGTTCTTGGCAATCATCTTTATTAAAAAAAAAAAAAATACCCAACAACGAAAAAACAACTAAACCCCTGTCCTGGTTTCGGTCAGGATGGAGTTAACTTCATTTGTAGCAGAGGATGGAATGCTGTGTTTGAGAGTTAAAATGAAAGCAGTGCTGATAACACCCTGATGTTTTTAGTTGCTGTCAGACAGTCAAGGACTTTCTTAGCTCTTCGTATTTCTCTATTCATGAAAAAGGACGGGCGAAGCCAGGACAGGTGACCCAAACTGGCCAAAGAGAGTATTCCATGCCAATTACGTCCTGCCCAGTTCAACGGGGGGATGATGGGAGGAGGAGCAGGGGCGGCTCTGGGGGGACGCACGGTTTTTGGGGGACGGTCAGGTTCTGGAACGGCTCTGGGTGGCACAGCCTGAGTTGTGGGTTCGGTGAGAAACTGCATCGCGTATCAACAGCTTCATATATTTTTTTCTCTAAAGTCCTGTTAGCATTGTTATATTTTATCTTTCTGTTATCTTAGTAAACTATCCTTATCGCAACCCACGGGCCTTTTAGTTTCTTGGTTTTGGGGTTATTTGCCCCTTCCTCTTCCCTTCGCTTGCCTCTCACTCCCCCTTTTCTCCTTCCCCTGCTCTTTTCCTTTAAGGAGCAGACAGCTGCGTGGATCTCAGCTCTCAGCCAGGGTAAAACCACGACAACCCCCCTCCAAAGCAGCTTCAAGTAAAATTAAGAGTACACAGACTCTGCAGCTACTCATTCAGAAAGGCCATCCTGAAGCACTGCAATGAACTCTTTTGAACATGGCATATTCAGTGCTCCGTTCAGTTCCATACGCGTTATATACCAAGCAAAGGAATGTACAGAGAGGCAATATTCAGGAAACATATAACAAATCAGAGGCATGTGACAGATTGCCACCTCATCAACTTACTTGTTCCCAAGGCCCAAAACAGCAAGAACCCGATTGCAAGGAGGGAGCCTACACAGGCTTTGCAGGAAAGATGCAGTTTCCTCTTGCGAAGGTACAAGCCTTCACTTGCCACTGTATAAAAGCGCCTTGAGAAAATGACAAGCACTGTGGCACTGGGGGATCTAGAAAAGCAACTTTAAGTCACTAGGGCAAAACAAAACACCCTATCACACCTCTGATAGTAAATTGCATAAATCAGGTCTTTCATTAGCATATATCTAGCTGTAGAAACAGGAGGACAGAAAACTACTAAAAATATAAAACCACACTTACTATTCTTGAAACAGTTGTATATGCACATGTCCAGCACACACAGAACAGAGACAAGTGCTGCAAAATATAACTAGCTTAAGTGACCTGATTAATCATTTGACAATAATAAGGATCATTTCATATTTCCTCTTTATACAGATAGTTCCCTTTCCAGGCACACTGCAAGCACCCACCCCCAGGGGCAGGGGCCTTGCACTCTGTTTACACCCAGTAGCAGTAACACAAGCACAGGCATCTAATCCAGTTCAGATCACCTTTCCTAACTACTCTCAACGCATGGAAGCACAGAGCACATACTATTTACCTGCAACTACTCACTGGAGTACGACCCTTTGCAACATATCAGTCCTACGAACAAAAAAGTTCAGTTGGCTGCTCCCTTCAAAAACACAGAATGGGAAGAGGGAACAGGCAGATACTGACACATATCAGTATTAGCCAGTAGCAACATGAAAGAAAAAACATAAACCCCATGGTGACATGCCCTATGCAGGAGCTGTGGTCTGGGTTTAGGTCCCATATGTTTGAGAGACAGCCTCCTCCATTGCTATGGCAGCAAAAGTAATCAAGTAAGTCTTAACTGCATCTCACACACACAATGAAGCTGACAGAAAGCCTTTTGCTCTGCAGTTTGCTTCGCTTGACAGTTAACCAAAGCTTCTATTTGGTGGCACGCTGGACAAACGAACAAGTGCATCTGGCAGTTAGGCGACTTGCATAATGCTCACTATTTGTTTCATTTACCAACTTCTTTTAAGCCACTATTATCCTGATTTACAGAGTTTTAGATGGATCAATGACATTCTCCTCTTTTGCACAACCCAGGAACGTTTCTTTTCTGAAGGTTATCGAGCAACAGTCCAAAGAAAGAGAGCTCCTCAGAACAGTTCCAAAGTAAACAGCAAGAAATGCATAGCTGGTGTGCTTCTGTTAAGCTTCTGTAAAGAAACTGCTCCACAGTTCCCAGCCACTATAATCCTAGATTTATTCTTGTGCCCCCAGTCTTATTTTTGGATTTAACTCATAATTAAATCTTATTTTTGCATTTAACTTGACTGTGTCAGGGCAGACATAGTATTTTACGTTTCACTGGTCCGAAAGATACAGGGCATGACTACAATGCTCTTTGAAACACTTCAGCAAAAACACGGACAATAATCCTCTGAACATAGTGTATATACATAGACGTCAAATATTAACAAGAGAAGCTCACACAACTATAGCCATGTTAAAAATCTTGATAGGAATCAATCAGCACAACAAACAAAAAGAAAGCAAATACAGCTAGCAGCTAATGTTTTTATATATATGTGTGTGTATATATACATATACACGCATATATTTTACATATACACATATATTATATATACATATACATGTTAAAAAAAACCCCAAACCTAGAGCAACTCTCTCAAACTTGCAAGGACATCTTTATTGGTAGAAGCCTATAAAGACTCCCCTAAAGACAGAGGCACTATGTAGTTATACTGCCAGGATCAGAGAATGAAGCTGTACTTCACCCAAAAAGAGCTTTTCCTTTCTACTTCCGTAACATACCATATACACAAAGACATTTAAATCTATTGATTCTGAATTAATCCAGTGCAGAATTTTATTTTGAACAAAATATAAAGGAGTTCTTAACAGAGCTTTTTGCTGCCGCGTAAAAAGTAGCACAAGCGTGGAACAGGCACATGTCACTTAACAGAAGAGAACTGAAACTACACTTAGCTAAATAGTGGGTGGGGGAGAAATTATTTTTGTCCCACAGGATTCAGTAAGAGATGACAAAAACATGGAGATCCCCTGGAAGAAACAAATGCTCAAGCAGCTGTACTTCACTGAAAAAATATTAGGGTACAAAACTTTCTGGAAGATGTTTCAGGTTTTTCATTTATATGAAATGCATTGAAGCTATAGAAAGTTTCAACAGAAACATAATTTATGCCTGCATATGCTCAAACTGACTTTAATCACAACCCATGAGCGAGAAACCAGAGGCTGCTTCTCGAGGAACCCAGATTTTTCTTAAACAATTGCTTCTAAATGAAAGATTTTGAGCTGGTCAGAAGCAATGGGGCAAAACCCAAAAGAGAACGCAAACATGTGTGCCATTGCCAAATGATACATGACATGACTGAGGTTTAAAAAATCATGGTAGGGGACAAGGTGAATACAGAACAGTCACATACCATATCACACAGTACTAGAACTAGGGGTACTTACGAAGCTACTAAGAGCTTGACTCAAAACATATTAAAGAAGTGCTTCATTTTTACTACTCATGGGTAGAGAACTGCTGGAACTTGCTGTCACGGGAGGCTATCAAAGCAGACTGTCTCATCAGGTTCAAAAAGACAACAGAAAAGTTCATAGACAATGGGCACACAGGAGATGTACCTGCTAGCATGCCTAATTTAACAAATAAGGATGTTGGGAGGAGTAAGAGAAGTAAACACTAAGAAGTGGTTAGGCTCTCACACTCTACCTTAGTAGCATCACTTACTCCCACTGCCCAGGAAAGAACACTAAGTTGGATCGACCCTAATCTGACCCAGCAGGGTATTTCTTAGGAGGTTATCACAGTTTCCCTGCTTCTCCTGTTTTTCATTCCTGAGCAGCTGACTGGAATAAAATTTCCTTCCTCTGGTGAAAGCCCTACCTGGACATGTGAAAAGCAACAAACTAGGCATACCAGCAAGGCTTTATAGCAAGGACAGGCAGAACACAGAGCAAACCCACGCACTACGACATCATCACTTAGAGCAGAGCTACCCGTCCTGCTGAGTGTGGCCACTGGTGGTCTGTAAGACAAGAGAAGGTGTTTTGCAAAGTGACTGTAAAAGGAGAAATTAAAGACTTAAATACACACAGGTACACACCTGTGAACTGTCAGTACCTGCTGTCAGGCACAGGAAGAAGCCAGCTCCCAACTGCTTTTAGTACTCCTAAGCAGGCATAATCAGTTCCCTTGCAGCGCACATCAGCTCTAAGACAGCAGAGCTGTAGCTCTGCACTCCACGTACCCTCTCCCAAAACAACCCGAGTCCTTCAGAGATGCTGGGAAAGAGTGTAGCTGCAAAGTTTTTTGGGGGGGGGGGGGGGGGAGGGGGGAACCCTTGCTAGGCCGTAACAAGTATCAGCATTACGTCACACAGACATTTGGTACCTTATATCATCTGTAGCCTACAGATAAGTTAATGGCCTAGTTGCTGTTAGAAAATTCAAAGCATTATTGCCCCCAAAACTCAAAAAAATGATTTCACCATGCTGAAAATATTACAGTATTTTAAATCATGTGCGTTAGCTACATTCTTAAACATATGCTCAGAATTTGACATTCCATGTATGCAAGCCCATTTTAGGCAAAACAATCCCCAAACACATTGTAAATTGCAAGCCAATTATATGTCAGTGGTTAAAAGATCTATAATTAAGAGGACTGAACTCAGAGCTTCACACATGGCATCCAAACAAAAGCCACGATTAAAGAGGTCTTTACTGTGTTGTTCTGTATTTGGTAATACTCACACATGTTTCATGCTAAACTGCTTGGTGTGTTCATGACATCTCACAGACAAGGTACAATCATCTACATGCTTCCAAAGCAATCAGCTTGGGGCCAGGAGTGGAACATGGATCTCCAAGAACCTCAGCTTTTACACAAATAGTGTAAATAGCAGCACTGTTTATTCCTCACCTTGACCAAGAAAGACCTGTTTCCTGCATTGGCACTGTCTGACCCTTCTGCTGAGACCAACAGTAAATACACAGATTTTAAGATGCTCGGGCAACATGGAATTTCTTCCACTCTCAAGGTGAGCCATAAAAAAATCATTGTGAAAAGACAAGTATTTAATGCTACCTTACAGTAAAACCTTCCAGCCAGTGTTAGTAAAAACTCTTATTAGAGAAAAAGTGAAAACATTCTTTTTTTTTTTTTCTATTTCATATTAAGTGACTTCAGGCAATGAGCACCTCTCTGGGAAATGCTCTGTTCTATCAAGAGAAGCTGTACCACATCTAATTGTGGTTGACATCAACACCACAAAGCTGTAACTTCTGCTCCCATTCTGTGATCTTACCATAACTTTGGCTTAGTTCTGGTCATTTAACAGCTCGATTCTCTACTGTGCTCAGCTACCAAACCAAGCCTGCTATAATTCTGGAAACAAGAGTCTTTTTGTTAATAAAAACATCCAAATTGAGACAGAAAAAACTGGGAAGCAACCAAAGACAACTGCAAGAGTTCCTGTAGGGAATGCTTTTATTCACTACAGCAAAATCCTTACTCAAGAAAACCTCTCAGGAGCCCTGCACAAGTCAAGGCACTGCATCCACATGCAAGTACCCTGACACTTAACACGCTAAATCTTACCAGACATTTTTAGTTACCACCTGGAATTTTTTTCCCACGTTAACATCTACCAAGGAAGACAGAAGCAGCAACATTGTCCTCATTCTGCCTTTTTAGAAAGCTTATTACTTCAACTCTGCAACTTTATATTGCATAAGGATGTCTGATATATTAACAGAAAAGCAATGGTGTATTTTAGGCAATACTGGTAATATAGATTATGCTTCACAATATAATGCAATAAATAAAAAAATTAAGTATTATTCCTAATAATAGTGGCTAGACAACTTACAGACTTGTAACGAGTTTCAATCAACAGCAGAAAACAATTAGGAGGAGGGAAAATAAGTCTTTATGTTTCAAAACTGAGCAGGTTCTTCTTTTTGCTGTCCTTCACAAAATAAACCTAAGCAGGAATTTTAATTTCAGCTGATTCACTTGCCTGATAAACAGTACATTAAAGAAAACAGCCCAAAGCCTAAAAAAGCAACAAACATTTAAGACTCTAGGAATTTAGAGACTTCAAAGGATTTCTAAAAAGAAAAGATGTTAAGAGGAAGATTCCTAACTTCCTAACTGTCTCAAGGAGCACATGCCTGTAAATGTCAATCAAGTAATTTCCTAAACATGGCTATTCCTGATCTAATGTTCAAGACAGGCTCCATATCTTTGGAAGTCTTTTGAACAAAGATTCTCTATTTGAGCAGGTCTCAGGCCCCTGTCCTGCAATCACATCCTTACAAGCAGATTCTCATGCTTGCACAGAAGCAGACTTGTTTTAATGTGGCTATAAACAGGCCCGGGTTTTGCCAGGGTGAGAGGGGCTGCAGAAAGGCAGCCTTCAGATGCAGCTAAAACTATAACATTTAGGCCACTGCAACATCACAGAAATGCACTTTAAAGTGTTATCTCAAAATATCAAAACTATGATCCTGAGAGAAAGCAGAGACTAAACATACCACAGCACAACTTGTACCTGTACTTGAACAGAAAAAAGTAAAAGGCTTAAAGTTTAAGTCTTTTACTTATTCAAATAATGGATAACCTGCACTTGCATATGAAGTTAAACAAAATACTTAAGTCTTATTTTTAGTCTGAATGCTGCAAAGACAAAGATGCTTATTTTCACACAATACAGGAATATCATTCTTGCTTCAGTGGGAATACTCAATAACTAAAATAAAGCAGTAGAGCTCCTCACAGAACAGCCTTTTAGCAGTTATATGCTATCAAAGTTTCAATATGGTATTACAATAAATTTTTACCTCCTGAGGATTTACCATACTGTGCGAACGCAGCACATGCAACTCTAGGACCAGGCCCTATGTACAGATTCATTCAGTCACCATAAAAACATTGAAACATCAAAGTAACTCCCACCAAGTAAATTTTGGGTTGCTCTCCATAGATAACTTAGCTTTACAATTAATAAAACTTGCCTGATGTACACATGCATTACACGCAAATCACATAAAAGGCTGAAGATGGACATGAAAACGTCACCCGGTTCTACGTGACAGCTTCATACTAAACACGGTTCATCCAGTTCATCAGTCAGCAGCTGTACCTGGGGGGTACAGCCCTAGCATGAAACACTGCAAACATAGGGGCACCTACAGCAGAGGGCTTCTGACTACAGGAGAATGAAGCATTGCCCTAAATTTGGCAACTTTCTTATTTAAGTCTACCAAACCTCAAAAACTGAGAACAGCCTTAAAATAAACCTTCATCATATGTTGTTAAGTAACAAAGTTAGAACTAACTATGGATCTACATATTTTAATCAGATGGCATAATATAAGGCTTTAAGGTAAGTGTTACTGTCATTCCAAAATTCATGTGGGGTTACCTGTCTGAAGCCGTTAACATTTTGAGCTAAACAACACGTTAAGAAACATTTGACCAGAACTAGACACCTCCCACATTAGAAATCAGAGCTATTTCACCTGTGCGGGGTGAAGCGCGTTGGTGGGTTTTCCAGTGGACTTGCTCACTTCACAACTACCAGACGTTCTTGTCCCTGAAAAAAAGGATCCTTTCATTTTCGGTCTTGGGGAGCTGCAGCGCCTCACAGGGACCACCCCCCCCCCACCGAGAGACCCCGGCCCATGGGAGCAGCTAGGGCCCAAGCTAGGGTGAGAGGGGGGTCCAGGGCCCAAACCCAGGCGCGGCCCTTGCTGTGTAGGGACTGCCGAGCCGACCCGTCCCCAGGGCTGCGGGGCCTGCGGGCTGCTGCTGCCCCGTCCCGAGCCCGTTGGGGCTGAGGTGGCTGCCACCAGCCCCGCCACGTGCCGGGGCGCGAAGGCGAGGCCGCGGCAGCCCCTCACCCCGGTCCCTCGCTCCCAGCTCCGGGGGCCGGTTCGGGGCCGCCGTGTGCCGAGAGCTTACGGCGGGCGGGGGGGGGAGGGGAGGGGGGGGGCAGGGGGACGGGGAGGAGGGGAATGGGGGGAAGCGGGAGTGGGGGTGGGGGGGTGTGCACTCTGACGGCCTCCCCACACCCCACCAAAAAAGTTGTGAGGCGACTCACCCCGCCAGCGGCCCGGTCGAGGGGGTACACCGGAGGGGGGGCGAGGGGGGGGACGGGTGGGAAGGACCACAGCCGCGTCTCGGGGAGCCCCCACCCCGCCAGCCCCGTCCTCACGGCTGCGGGCGCGGAGCGTGCGGCAGCAGAGACGGGGGGAAGCACCCTAAAAACGCCGCGAAACTTTCCAGGCCGCGGCCGGCGCGGCCCCGCATGCCCCGCGGGACCGGCACCGCCTCCGCCGTGGCGGGCCCACACCGAGATGGGGGAGGGGGCGCACCCCCCCAACCCCACCACCGCCGCTCATTAAAAGTCATTTCAACAAATTAATGCCGTCCCCACCACCCCACATCCCTCATTCCGCGCCCCCTCGCCCCGCCGTCCCACGGGAGGGGGGGCGGGGGGGGGGGAGAGCGGCCCCGGCCGCGGCGCCCCCGCCGCCTCCCCCCAGCCGCTAAACTCCGGCGGCGGCGGGGCTCGGCCCGCTTTGGGCCCGGGGCCCGGCGCGGGGGGCCCGGCGGGGCGGGGAACGGAGCTGCCGGGCCGCGCCGCGCTGAGGCCTAGCGCCCCCCCGCCCCCGTTCTCCCCCACCGCCCTTCACCTCCCAGGCAAAGACGCCGCGGCGCCGCGCCCCGACCCTCCCGCTGAGCTCCGGCGACTGTCTCACCCCTCTTCGGCGCTTCTCTCGGCGCTCGAAAGCTGCAAAAACCCCCCCGGCTGCCCTCACCCCCCGCCGCGGCCTACACCACCCCGGCCGATCCTCGGCCTCGCGTAGCCCGCCTCCCCGCCCGCCCTGCACCCTTCGCACCGCCTGCCGCGCTACGCGAGCCCGGGGATGCAGGCCGGGCCTGGCTTACCTTTCCAGCTGCTTTTTTTTTCTCCTCTCTCTCCTCTCCCCCCTTTCCCTCTGTTGGGCTGACAGATCAGAGTTTCCTCCCCAGCAGAGGGACTGGGAATGGGCTCGGGCTCTGTGCTGAGGAGCTGCTGCCCCCCTGGCTCTGAGAAGATCCTGCTTTTTGTGAGGAGGAAGCTTTGGGGGCTCTTTATTATTTTAAAACTACAAAGTGCTCAGAGGGTAGGTGATTATTAAGGGGAATCCCTGAATATATTCTCCAGCAAAGAAGGCAGGGCTGCTGGGGCTGCTCAAGAAGAGAGCTAGCAGCCTCCTACAGCACCACTACAGGCACTGAGAGGACATAACATCAGAGCGCGGTTCCTCTGCCCTCCAAAACAACAACTTTCCTACCATCTTGGAGGTAGTAGAAAGGGAGAGAGGGAGGGGGAAAAAAAGTACAGAAGGTTTTTATAAAGTGTCAATTTGGGGGAGGGAGCCAAATGGCCAAAACAATATTTTTATTTTTTTTTTTATCACTTACGTGACATTTTATTTTAAATAAAAATAAAATGCAAAGGCATGTGGCTGAAGAAGTTATTTTCTTTATAACCTGTTAAGATCAGCTTTCTGGAAAAAAAATTAAAAGGAGGTATGGTAAAAAAATATATTTTAATAACTTTTTTCTTTAAAAATTGTATATTTTTTGGTGTAATTTATAAAGTTGGTAACTTTGTTGTTGTTGTATGATAGTGCTAAAAATTAATGTGTAATTGTGAAAGTTAGTGTAACTTTGTTTTGGTACTCGTACTCGGTAGGACAGCTGAGATTGATGTGGGATGGTTCATGTAACTGTACCACCGCGTTTTTCTCTCTCAAGGCACTGTAAATAAAACTGAATGTACAGGTAGGAAAAAACAGCTGTTTTCAAAATACTATTTTTTTTTTCTAGAGTAGGCCGTGTAGAGAAGCTATGGGGGGTATACTGTATGTGAGTGAAACCTGTAATACATGTCTGCTAAATTCTGCTAATCTGTCAAATTTAGCACTGCCTGCCCTTCAGGTTGGGATGTGAAAAAATAGCTGATAGTATGAAATTTAAAAGTAATAGTTGAGTTTCTGTTTAAATGTTTCCAGAACACTTTGCAGCATCCCAGAATGTGTTTTGTGTCTTTTTAAGTTACTTTTTTGGTCTGGGGGCTATGTTCCTGATATTTATGAATACTGTTATTCCTGACTTTTTTATAAAGTTGAGAAATGCTATTAATTTATACTACAGTATCTTGTAGTATGAAATAGTCGTTGTGTTTTCCTTTGTTGCAGACGTTTTTTATTGGATTGTAAAAAATATATAAAATGCTGTGAAAATAGTGTGAGATGCTACGGTGTATCTGTAGGTCTCTAATCACTGTGTTCAATAGACCTATGATAATATTTCTAGCAGTAGGATTATGCACAGCCCTGTTCAGAGATGAACTGAAAAGATGCTTTTTTATTTGTCCTGAAGGAAGAGGAAATAATTAGGAAACTAATGAGCGATACATTAAAAAAATGTATTGAAGTGTTTTCATGGTAAAAATTATTCAGGTGGTGTAGGCTAATTGAGCTGTAGACAGACTAAGGTCATATGAATGAAGGCATTGAATTACTTAGTATGTTATTAACCTCTCCCCCTCCTCTGTAAAATCTGAAATATGTTGGTTTAGCTCACTTGCTGTAATCTTTAAAAAATTTTTCTGAATTTAGATACATTCCCTTTTCAAAACATACTTTGTGAGTTTGCCTTAGTATAGTGACCGTGGTTTGTGTGCTTATAGCGGGTTATTTATTTAGATAAATTTGTTTGAATTAAAGTTTTAATTAAGAATCAGCTAGTCTGTGTCAAACAGTGTATTTTTTTGTTCAGTGGGAATTGTTTTTAATAATAGTCAGTCTACCTGACACATTTTAATAATCCAGTGTTGCATTCTATGGAGTTATTGCATAGGAAGTGTTTTTCTCTATCAGATTATTAATCCATTAAAGGCATTATTCTGCTCTGATATTAGAAAACAAAAAAAAAATCAAATATGTTGCTCCTGGATTGTATTTTAAAAGATTTTGTGTTTTATATAGAAGTAATGTGATAATTACGGTACTTCATAATCTTAGCAGTCATTACTGCATGCTTTGGAGCATGAAGTGTAATGATTCTTTTGGTAAGATATTCAAAGAAAAAATACTTCTATAACTAAAATTTATTACAGGAATGACAGGTATTACAAATGTTGGTCATATATGGGATGATTAAAAAGAAAAACTATTTTGAGGTATTGGGAATAAATTATCTTAGTAGATTCAGGAATTCAATAAATGCATTGTAAACTAATAGTTCCTTCTCTTTTATTCTGAATAAATAAATAAAAATTCTTAGACCCCAGTTTTGCAAGTGCTTGCAGACCTGATCAATAATTCAGAAGTGTTTGAAGAGTTGCTCAATGCTTACTTACATAAAACTCTTACCGAGTCAGGAGGCTTTTGCTGGAGTACCAAATTCAAGTTTCTGCACTGAGTGATGTCCTGTACCTACTGTTACATTACAGTGAACAACCTGCTACTTTTAACTGTAACTTAGTATAATTCAACTATCATTCGAGTTAGTTCTCTTTATTGCACTGTTAAGACACATTCGGTGTTTTAGGAAGAGGCAGAGCCTGAACAACTGGACTGAACTGGGTCTTTCTGTGGTACTCTTGAGAATATCTGTATGGCGTGCTGAGGGGAATCTTAGCATGTTGTTTTAACTATGATGCAGATGAGATAACATGCTAGAGAAATAGCTGTGAAAGCACTTGAGAACCTGAACACAGAAACGTGATTAAACTCTTTCTTTGGCTTATGTGCTTGACTTTGCAGATACTGACTTTAATTGGATTGCTTGTATGCCTAAATTTAAACATGCAGCATAGGAAGTCACCAAAATGTGTAATTCTACTGAGATCTGTTTGGTGTGTGTTAATTGCAAAGCCAGGAGCTTAATGTTGAAGGAGGAGAAAAACATTTTTAATCTTGCTTGGAGTAAGAAAACTGGAATGGTGTATCTTTTAGTGTCTTGTACCAAAAAACCCCAAATACCTATTTATGGAGGACAAAGTAAAGAGGAAAAACTCACTATCTGTTACCTACACAGACTGTTGTGTAATCACTCAACAGAGAAGTTGAAATCTGCATGTTACAGATGGAGGAATTTATTTAACAAAACTTTATTTACCTGAGAGGATTAAAAGGATTTGGTTTTCCTAACTTACTGAAAATTGCAAATGTTACTTTAACTGTTTTGCTGACAACAAAATGTTACACAGGAACACTCTAAAGGAGCAAAGTCTGCTAGCTTTAGTAAGGCAGAATTAAGAAAAGAATTTAAAGGAAGATTTATTTCTCTTTATTGACAAGACTTTTAAGTTGGGAGGCGCATAATTTTGATAGAGCAGTGCTCTGAAATAATGTTTGAGGGAAAATTTGGCTCAGTCCCCTGTACAAGGATTATGTGCAAACCCAAGGCAAGAAACATCCCCTGTACAACATGAAGAATCGTAGTCTGGAAACTCCCTTTCTTCACTTCAGAATAGTCTGGCTGCCTTGACTTAATGTGGCTGCATCCCTGGACAGGCCACTCCAGCCAGTCATTGTGTGTTTGAGCACAGAGTGGTTGAAGAGCACCAATGCTTCCTAAATCACTAGTTTCTGGCTGATGACGCATGCTTTGCTGGTGTGTTGTGCTGGTGTTAGAGAGACAGAGCACGGTGACATAGTGAATAAACTAAGTAACAGAACAGATGCTTTAGGTTGTCTACCAGTTACTGGAGGAGGCTGCATTGAGGAGTGAACCTAGACCATCTCCCAAGGTCATACTGCACCCCAGTGCAGACCTCAGGAATTAATTTCTTGACTGTGACTTAGACTCTGTGTGTGGTGAGGCATCTGGGGTTTTCAGCAAATAGTGTTGTAATGTATAATTTATAATCTTGGTATATATTCCTTGAAAGACACATACATTCTGGGGAAACAGTTCCAGTGTCTTCCAATGCTGGACACAGGATCAGCAATTTATTTAAAATGAAGGTGAATATTGTGGAGGAAAAGATCAACTTTCCAGAGTGTAGAGGTCACTAAAGACTTCTATAGAGCCACATTTGTATAGAAGGTCTTGTCTTTAGGTGTGTAAACACTGAAAAAGGTGACAAATAAAACCCCAAATGATGATTAGATGCATTCTTCTAAGCAGTATCTTGAGCAGCAGTTTTATGTGGTATTGGTTGATTTAATTGTGGTAAGTTCAGGGGTCAAGCTAACCATTAAAGCACAGCATAACAGTATTATGGAAAAATGCTTATAATTTTTCAACAATTCTTTAACATGGAAGTTTTATTGCAGTGGTTGTCACAACCATATCTGAATTGTGGTTGCCCTGTCTGCTGCAGAATGTCTTTGATAGCCAGCATGGCTTTTTCCCCTTTTCCAAACATCAGAGTCCCTATGCTAAAAACATTGTCTACAGTCTGAGGATTCTTTTCAACCAAATACACCCAAGTCATGGCATAAATTCAGTTGCTAAACTCCTTCAGACCCATGCCTTAGTGCACTTCTATGTGGCAGATAGCACAGCTGAAGGTATAGGACAAACCATACGTAGAACAGAGTTTAAAGCTGTAAATGCTAGCAAAGCAACACAAAGTACAGCAGACTGCCTGTGTTCTCCTGAGTCTTAGGGGCTTCATTAGCGCTTATTGGTGCAGTGGGAATTTTGCTGTGGATTTCAGGAGTATAGCTGCAGAAGTATTTAACCAATTGGGAACAGATATATGCTAGCAATTGCATGATAATATAATTAATTGATAGGGAACTGTACTGAAAATAGTAATTAACTAAGACTTAACTAATCTCTTCTTCATTATCAATGTATATTACAATTTGCATTAAGGAAATGGTATTGTCTTCTTAAAGCTCAGCAAAGACAAAATAGTATGGCTATTAATTGCAGGAAGGTTTTCCAGAGTACGTGATGGGCATCTGTGGAGACCTCTTCAAATAAAAGATGAACAGAATTCTGCCCCAGCAGAGTGCTCTGATACAGTCCCGTTTTACTGGGCAGCCCACTGTTAATTCAATGTATGCTGCTGTATTTTTACTATCTGCTTCTGTCTATTGATATTTCATTAACTGTAATTGTAGCAGTTGGGAAGCTTCACACTTCATCACCAGTCCTCCTTTGTGCTATTAGTTCAGTTATTAGTTTACATTCAGGGTAGAGTGGGGCTTGGTCACCACTGCAAACGGGAGAGTTCAGAGTTCCCACTCTGGACCAAATCAGCGCTCTCTTAAGTCTTCTGAGAGTAGCCAGTGTAAGATGCTTCAGAGGTGTGATGGATAATTCAGAAATGAAAAGTATGCAGGACAGGATTTTTCAAAAATGGTTGAAGTTGAGCTGATACCAAAGCATAATGCTTAATTAGCAGTGAATTTTGAAAACTGTTTTTTATACATGAAGCTTTTTGCTTCTAGTGTATTTCTTTCTGATGCCCAGTTGTCATCCATTTCAAATATGACACAGGTGTATGGAAGATGACAAGAAATACTTTTCTTTTAAAGTATACTCAAAACTCAGTATTAGCATCAGAATGAGGAGATGTCTCTGCCAGCTCTTGTGTGTTACTGTGCAAAGAGGCTCAGTTTGCTTCTCAGCGTTAGGCACTGTGAATGGATGCTTGCGTGTAGCCAGAAGAAAACATGTATTAACAGTGTTTAGCATAGAAGGCTTTGCTGATGATGGAGTCACTCATGGGGAGTTTGAATCACAAGGGTTTATATGTCATTTGTGACCCTGTGCTGTTCCTCTGTTGTGCCCAGCTGTGGGGAGCTGGGGATACCCAGGTACTTTGGGACACATTGCAGACGATGTTCCATTGTTTAATACACGTGACTGTGAAGTGTCCACTGGATAAAACCTGGGGATTTTTTAAATAGGAATTTAAAAAGAGATTCTTGGGCAAGGCAACTTCTTCAGTAACTGGCAGAACTTACCCCATAAAATGTGTCCTGATACAAAACTTGTTTCAGTTGACAATGAAGTCCTTAGCTTTGAGGTGTTTACCATTAATTCCCTGCTTGCTTACCTATTGCTGTTTTTTCATGATGGCAGTCACAATTAGGTCCTCTTCTGGTCAGGGCTTTCTCTGTTCATGTCTCATCAGTGTCTTGAAAGAGTCAGTCAGACTTTCAGCCCTTCATCACTGAAGGTGATTTCATCTGATTGCATATTCAAATGACAACACAACATGTCATTATTAAGATACTGTCTTGTTTTGGGAGATGATGTTTTGGTTTAGCCATTGTTTGGAGTGTTTTATGAGGAGCAGCCTTGTGGAGATGGGGATGAGGTTTTATTACCTTTTTGTGCTAAGCCTGATGCCGGTCTGCTGCTCTGCTTTTTCTTCAGCTCTGTGACTCTGAGCTGCTTTTCTCTCAGCTTCAGCAGTAATACACAGCACTTCCCCCAACCAAGCGAATAGCAACCACCGTCTTGCAAAAATGTATCAGCCACAGAAGAGGTATTGATCCTAAATCTTTTACTTCCTGGGGAAATGCTACAGACCCTTTCTTTCTCTGCCTTGAGCTACACTTCAAAATACTTTCAAAAAATGAGTCAGTTACACCTATTTTTTTTTATGAATGGCTTAGTTTTGTTGGCTGTTTCAGTCTTGCTGAGACCACACCTCAGTTTGACTTGACATCCATTTGGGACCACAGCTGCTGGTTGCTTTTTATTGAAGCAGCTCACTAAATTGTCCAGGATTTAAAGCAGTGACCCTCTGGACTTGTAGGGATGTACCTATGGGATATTGGTGCTTCCAGGAAGTTTACTATTGAACAAGGCTCTTTTTTAGAAGTGTCTTGTTTTAAAAAATTACAGCTTTAGACTTAGATGCTTAAATATGTTTTGATAAAGTTTGTTTCTCTTTAATCTTTCTGCTGGCGTTACCAGGGTCTAAGCTTGCTTGAAAATTTATCAGGGTTTTACCCTGAATTAACACGTGGCTTTCCTTCTCCACTCCCTCCTACTGTGTGCTGAAGACAGGGTTACATAAAGGCAAGGCTTGGGGCGAACTGCTTGCGTTTAAGAGCTGTGCTTACAGATCACGGTGTTGAGAAAAGAAGATACTTACTTAATGACAGAACCCATCCCTCTCTCCCAGACACCTTCGTGCAGGCAGGAGGGAGGTGAAGGCTGCTGGACCGAAAGCGGTGGTGCAGCCAGTGAGAAGTGCTGCCAGCTGGCCACCAGGTGGTACTAGGGCTGCACTTGGGGAATTAAATCTTCGGCTCTGGTCTTGGCTTTAAAACAAGGTACAACAAACACCCCACCACCACCACCCCCAGCCTACCCCAGCAGGCTGGGTAGGTGTGCCCACCAACACTGCACTGGGAGGCCAGCTGCATCAGCAGACCTGACTGTACAGGCAACGTGTCCCCTAGATAGTAATCAAGTCAAGAATAATATTTCTGAGTATGTTGATCTCCCATCATCCCAGCTCTTCAGTGCTGCTTTCTTGTAATACTCTGCTTTAAGCTGAGGTCACAGCTTCAGAACCAGCAAGTAGCAGCATTTTTAATTTTTTTTTTTTTTAAATTAGCAGTTAAACAGCACTAAGTTGTGTGAATAGCCCTGGTTCTGTACATTTCTGTTCCAATACTTTGCCTTGGCGACACCCCCTCCATTCCTTTGCAGACCCCTAACTACCCTTTTATTGCTAGCTGGATGAAAGTCCACATGCAAACTGACTGTCCAGCTGCCAGAACAAACAGAAGAGATAAGGGAAGGCCTACACTGTAAACTCAGTTGATAAGAATGCTAATTTAGATATCTCTTTACTATCTAGTTTCCAACGGTCACATTTGTAGAGAGACTTGGTGTTATTATGAAGCTTGGCTGAAAAGTTCAATACTTGGTGACTAGTTAGGTGGGGAAGAGGGTAAAAGCAGGGCAGACAGCACCACAGGAACTTCTTACCCTTTTGGTCCTTCACAATAAGGGCCAGGCATTCTCTGAATAGAAATAAGGATCTCCTGTATACACTAACAGAAGGATGCAAAGCTTCCAAAGAAACCCAAAAAGTGATGTGTACCAGAGGTCCCGGAGTGAAATATTGCTCTAATATTTTTGGAGGGGAGGGAGGGGGACCCAAAACAACTCTTAGTAAGCTTTTGAACCTTTGAAAGTTTTGAAGTGTAGAAGTGATAACTAACGTTGCACAGCTGAAATTATTCCTCTGGTTTTGTACAACATGGATTTTCAGGAAAAAAACCCTGAGGTTTTCATCCTAGGAACCTGAGAACTAAATGTTTGACTGAATGTAGGATTCAACTTACACCCTTTCCTCTTAAACCTACCATCTGTGAGAAGAGCCAACTGCTTTGCCTTTGGCATATGTTCTCACATTCTTGTTTTGCTATATCCCTGCCATAAACCCTACTTCCTCCTGACAAAGTAACATTCCGCAAGGACAACAGCAAAGTTTTATCCTGTACTTGGTCACACATGTGGACATACACACTGAGAGGTCCTGTGAACTGCCACGTTAAAAACAGACTATTTCTTTATGTGTCATTAACATACATAGTAGTATCTGAATAAAGTTAATAGTTGTCTTGATTTTATACCTGAATGAACTGACCCTGTTGGTAACTGGAAGATGGCAGGCTGAGTCGAATGATGCCCAACATTTAAGACTCAGCAAGCATAAGGACACTGGCTACACCAGGATGGCCAGAAGAGAGTTCTTCCTGGGCAGAAGGAAAACACGTGTTTTGTGGTTTTTTAAATTACTTTCTGTTACTCAAAAATTTCAAGCATAGAAGAAGAAAACAATTTTATAAAGCTAAAAAGCTAAGGCTTCTATAGCAGCATTTTCACACAGTCAGTATTACTCTACACTGGAAAATGTAGCTTTTCCTTATGCAAAATTAACTCCCCTTCCCTCCAAGAAAGTTGGAAGTAATGGCTTGATGATACTGTTCCCATTTGTGTGACTCCTGGAAGGACTACTCTAAATCTTCTTACTCTAGTAGCCTGTTGAAGGGGGAGCTATCCTTCTTCCAAACTTACATTGACCAACACAGAGAAGAGAGTTGCTGTTCCAAAGTAATTCTTGAAGCTTTAAAAAACCCACAATAACACCCAACACAGCCCACACACAACCCCATTACCCAGTTTGCTATAAAAAGATGAGCACACAGAAAAACTGTTCTCGGATCTTTTCTGTATTTGAACCAGTGTAGCTAAAGGCCTTTATCATTTTGCTACATTTCTGAGCAGTTCAGTGTGAGAAAGCTGTGTGAAAACTGCTTTTCCTTTTCACCACAAAAATTACTTTTATTTCCTCTGTAAGTAGTCTCTCAACTGAAATGAAATGGAGGAACACACTGACATCTACAGCAGTGGTGCATCTGACATTGTGCCTCAAAAGAGGGACAGCTTGCTCTGAAAGTACAAACATAGCATGTTCACACTCACACCAGGGCTTAACATTAAGATACAAGGTTGTAAGAGGTACTTTTGCCATGTAGACTTGTTCCTTGCAAATCAAGGCTTACCAAGTCCAAGTTGCTTACCAAGTTCTTTCCACGCACGAAGTGAGAGCTACATGAATTACACGGGTAATGGACGGTTTAGCATTATAATTTATTTGTATGCAATCACCATGTACTCTGCCTCTGGGTACAGTGAGTGCTGCACGTTCTCTTGGACACAATGACAGCCCTATAATATTATAGGACTATTTCAAGTGATGAAAATGTGAATGGAGGAAAATAAAACAGCCAAGCAAATAGATTTTGGAAAAAAAAAATACCGGTCACAGCTGTTAACTGCAACAAATATTTGGATGGAGGTGGCAACACTCTGATTAATCTCTAGCAGCTGGCTGGCTCTTCTACTGCATGGGCACCTTCAACAACAGCCTTCACACACTTGGCCATCGTCTGGGAGGCTCTGCTGATTGAATCTGTAAAGAAACCAAAACCCAAGCAAATAAAAACCCACTTGTCAGTATGTTAACTATTCATTTTCAAAATTACACACAGACACAACAGAAAAGATATTTACCACAGCAGTGCATGCAAACAGGATAAAGAAAAATGCTTAGTTGTAAATACAGTCCAATAGTCTGGGGTTTATGCAAATTCCATATAATTTTACTGGAATATTCCGTCTTTTCAAAAGACTCAAGTCCTACATATCTTAGTGAAAAGCTTTAAATGTCTCAGGAGAGGCATACTGTAAAGCTCAGTAAAATGTATTGCTGATTTCAGAATGGAAAGGCCGTACTACACATACCTGTCATATAGAAGTCTTTTATTGTGAGCTGAGGTGGAACAAGAGGATCAGCAAGAAGCTGTTGCTTCACTAACTGTGGCAGAAAAGGGAAGAAAGGGAAAAAAAGAAAAAGGTTAGCTTTATGATAGGAATTCATTACCAAAGCGTTTGTTTAGTTAATTCTGCATTTAGTGCAGCTCCAAGTTTGCTTGTACTGCTGACTTATGGAGGCCCATTTCTTTAAAAACCATCAAGATGTGCAGCAGCACTAAATCATGCCTGGCTGCTTCATGTTTGCCTACCTTGGACAGTTCAATCGCCTGGTTGAAGTAGTTGGCCTCTTCCACATCATCGTATCGGACCAGATTCGGAGACACTTCTTCTAAACGCTTCCGAATTTGATCAAGGTTCTCATAAGGCAAGGTCATACCAGCCATCTGAGATTCACAGGAAGAAATACCATCAGTTGAGCCTAACGATACACAGTGGTTTAGATTAGCAACCCGTTAACATACCTAAAGTAAAATCAGGAAAAATCTGCACACCTGAATACAGTGCTAGTGTAGAAACTAAAGTAAAGTCATAGTGTGCTGCTGGACTGCTGATGCCTGCGGTTAAGATTTCACCATGTTACAAAAGTAGGCTGTCCTGTTTGCTATACAAAGGAAGAAAAAAACAAGTAGTACTCTTCTCCTTCCATATAGATGTTGCCTGTACTTTCCCTAGCTCACCACCAAATGAGAGAAAAGTTGATGCAACCATCAGTGCATCTTATTCCCAGTGACCAGTAAGCACATATTTGACCTTATCTACTGATAACAAATCATGTCCTCGGAGTTCACGTTGTTTCCTTTCTAAAAAACAAACTGCCTCCTCCTGCCCATTTCCTCTAAAGCACTTCATGAAGCCCAGCAGAATTTGCAGGCAGAGGTTCACCCCTGGTGCATTTCAACAGCATAGAGCAGCTACAACAGTAGTGCGGTCCTCAAAAGGGAAACAGTACAGCTCAACTCACAGAATTAACAAACGATTCGATACAAAACGTTACTTGTTAGGGCTACACTCATGTACTTCCCTAAAAATGTATCTCTTCTGTGGGAGCACTTCAGTGTAAAAGGAACTTAACCTCTCAGTATACTAGTACTAGAAGCAATTTGTAACAGCAACAGTACCTCAGAGACAGCTCTAATAATTTTCCAGTCTTCCCTTGCCATGCCAGGTGGCGTTACGGCTACTCTCGTCTGCTGGGCCCTACCCTCTGTATTCACGTACGTGGCTGCCTTCTCTGTATACGCTGCTCCTGGGAGAATAACATCAGCCATGGGAGCTCCCACGTCCCCGTGATGTCCTAAATACACAGCAAGAGGAAACAGTACACAACCACGTAAGACATGTGTAAGTCAAAATAAAAAGAAATCCTTTACTAGCACAATACAGAATTTCTGTGTTCCCAGAAAAAAAAGGGGTTTCTGAGGTCAGCTTAAGCAGCAACATAAAGCCTATTAGGCTTGCTGCTCTGAGGTCTCACTTGCCTAACACTGTGGAGAGAACAAATGAACTACAAGCAGAAGTAAATGGTAGTTCAGTTTCTATAGTCACTCAGCTTTGAGAGGGCTCCTGGAACAATGATGCCTAGTGAATGTTTTGGTATGACAGATCAGCTGGGAACAAATGCCGTTTTGTCTATCAGGTCTGAAGCTAAGGTCCAGAAGACCAAACTCGTTTATATTTGCTTATTACTCATAAGAAATAGCTAACCAGCATCTCAGTTATGTGTTGGAAATTCCACTTCTTGATAGAAAGTAAAGGCTAGAATTTATCAAAAGGCTAGATGTGTTTGTAAAAATATGCCAGAATTTAGGCTTTCCAGCTATTAGACAGCAACATTTCTTAATTTACACCTAATTACCTTGATAGATGATAAAGCAATCCTTTGGCAAATCCTGACGTGTTATACAACCCGAATCTGCTCCCAAGAGATACAATACTTTGGGAGGATTTTTCCTAATTGCCTCCACTCCTGGTTTGAAACCCAGATCCAAAGCAGCTACCTGGCTTGCAACCCTGTAGGAACAAACACATTATGACTTAAAAGGTTATTTCAGAATTCTCCCTCTCCGATCAGAAAAGACCTGACTTCTTTTTTTGACTAAATATTGAAAAGGGACATAAAGGTCTCTAACAGTAATAGGACAAAACTGAAGCACTGAGGCAGCTGTAAATCCTGACACAGTATTTGACAGAAATGGCTTTGCAGTTTGACAAACTGATGCCATTTTAAGTTTTCACGGGGAATCTCATCTATTTAACATGGAACAGCAAAAGTAAGGCAGACATTCCAGGTCAGGGCCTAGTGGCAGGCAGCTCACTTAGCATCACAGTTCACATTTCAGCTATGAATTGAACCCAACAGACCTTTAATTTAGGGCACTCGTACAGAAGATGAAAGACCAGCTACTCTGAAGCACCTAAGATTTAAGGCCACTATTTCATCGCTTAATTTAGTAACAGATACAATACTTTTAAAAGAATGAATAATCATTCTTGTTTTCTAGCAATCTTTTTTTTTCCAAAGAGTTTTGCATAATCAGGTGCTGGACTTAAGATTATATTTTAAAGAAAAAAGATTCTCTCTGTAGAACGCAGATCTTTCAATGTTATTCACATTTGCCTGACATAGGAAGACATGTAGATTCCAGTAAGGTAAGTAGCTTTTTACATGTACAGTAAAGAGGATGGTGCACCAAAAGCACAGAAGTCAATCACATGAAAGATTGTGCCAAACCACGTTTAAAAAAGGTATCACAAGTGTTCTGTAACTCATCCATACTTTGGTATTAAATGTTTTGGCTTCAACAGCAGGATTTTATAAGCAAGTTGCCTACAGAGGACCAAGTCCTGCTCTTGCTGTGCTAACTGTACATCAGTGAAGCTGCTTTTGGCAGCAGGGTTTTGCGGAGTCACTGAATCTGAGAGCCACTACATCTGCTGAAATAATTCCGCCTTTACTGAGGCTGTCATTTTGACAGAGTTTTAGGACTGCCCCAAGAGAAGCTTGCCTATTTAAAAGAACATCCCAATAAACCAAGTAAGTAAGATCAAAAGCCCTAAAATTAAAAGCTTTGAAGCTTTTCTATTAACTATTCAGTTAAGAAACTGCACAGTAAAAGGAGTATTGTAAGAAACCGTATTATTTAAATACCCTTGCCTTTTTTAAATTTTCTTCCTCTTGATAAAAAGCAATCATTTAGCAAGTGACACTGGTTTGCTGTGTGTTCTACTGAGCACTGTGGTACATTATTAAGCCCTCTTGATTTCTATACCTCCGAATTTAAACTTTAAATTCCAAAATTTAATGTAATAGCTTAATAAAATCTCACTGAGACCCTCAAAATTTTTCCAGGTCAAAGAACTATCTTTTTATTAAAAACTTTCTGCTAGTTTGTATTTTGATTTTTCATATTCCCTGCAGGTTCTAATCTATGCATCTAAAGAAATCTCCACACATACACTGTGGTAACTTGTGTAAGCCCAATGTGGGCCCCAGAAAGTTGCTCCCTGCACCGCCCCCACCCCACAAAATAAAAAAAAAAAAAAAAGGCTTTAAAGCAAACCTGTGGAGGATGTTCATGACTTTCCAATCAGCACCAACACCACTCTTCATCCTGGCATTCTGTGCAATGGCAGAAACGGCAGCATGGATGGCTGCTCCATCACTGCGCTGCAGTGCTGCACTACCTACCACCACCATTGGCTTTTTGGCCTGGTCAAGGACCTGTGCAAATAGAGAATCAAGAAATTCATTTCAAGGATCTGAAGACAATTCTTGGTGCAGATAATGTAATAAATCCCGTCATTTCTACAGAAGTCTCCCATGTAAAGCTACAGTTCTGAAACGTCTCTTTTTAAACCTACGTGGGGAATTCAGGTTCTCACTCGATACACCTGCAATGTAAGTGTCAAACTCTTAAGTTGTGTGTACCTTGCAGAACGCGTGTTTTCCGGAAGCAATGTCTTGGAGTATCTGTGGGGACTCTCCTAGGTGATCATATGTGTAGGTCAAATTCACAGGAGAGCCGACAAGGGCCACTTGCAAGTCATTGTGCAGCCAGCTGAAAGCACAGCACAGGTTTATTTTTAAAAAGCCAAGCTTTTAATAAACATCTCTAAGACAAAAAATCTGAGGTGTCTGTCTAATGTAACAAAAGAATAAATGTCTGAGGCCATGAACTTACCTAAACTGTCAAAGGGAGAATGAACAAACCATATCTATATGCTACTGGGAGCCCCCCTTTTTTCTACACATGTGTAAGGCTGAGCTATACACACAGGTTTCAATAGTGCCTAAGCAGAGCAGGCAGCCTACGGGGAGTTGTAATACACAACTCAGTCTTGGGCTGCTTTTAAG
This sequence comes from Gallinula chloropus, assembly GCF_964237585.1. NCBI lineage: Eukaryota > Metazoa > Chordata > Aves > Gruiformes > Rallidae > Gallinula > Gallinula chloropus. The sequence continues at coordinate 31,435,798 of NC_140090.1, read as the reverse complement.
CTCTTTGTCTGCAGAGACACCTCATGGGGAGCTGTGTAGATGGCTCCGACTTGAGTTGTGTTGTAAACCGACTGAAGCGGCCACTTCACAAAACCTGAAAAACTTGTATGGAGCCTTGCTAAGCCTTGGCTTCCTTCCACAAACATATGTCCTGAGTCCCAATCAAACCACTACTCAAACTGTTTGACAAGCCCTAAGGGTCCGCATTTGGTTTCGATGGGCCAAGACAATGGGAATATGCAAGAGATAGGGCCGGAGGTGTCAGGCCCAGCCCTGCATCCTGTCACACACATCAGCAAAATGAACCAAATAAAAGCCCTGGCATTCGAGCTAGTATTGGGAGCCGTTCCTCCAACCTTAGGAGGAGACCCTTCCCCCTTAGCCGGGCGGCTGGCTGAGGTAATGTATTGGGAACCCTTACCTGAGAGACGGGGTAAGTGGCTATTTGATATGTTTTAAGTGTGTCGTTTTGAGTGACTAACGTATGGGTAATATTTTGTGTGCTTGTGAGCTGTGATCCTATGTTTTAGGGAAGCCACAGTGGTTGTAATAAGAGTATTTTGTAGATCTTTGTGATCGTAGGGAAGCTAATTGCCTACGGCAAGTGTAACCGTGGGGTTTGTGACTGTTGTAGATCATTTTATTGTGTGTTGTGTTGGCAGCAGAGTATTTTGTGGATCTTTGTGATTGTAATATTTTGTGTGCTTGTGAGCTGTGATCCTATGTTTTAGGGAAGCCACAGTGGTTGTAGTAAGAGTATTTTGTGGATCTTTTGTGATTGTAATCAGTGTGGTCATACTTCCAAACTGCAATAGTGAATTCCCCATTGTATCCAACAATAACCTGCAAGTGACGTACTGAATCTGCATTCTGGTTTTTTTAGAATAAATTACTATTAATTCTATTTTAAAAACCTGTGGTTCAGTGTCTTTCCGTCACAACATGTATCACCATTTAGGGTGAACTAAACCCAGCGAGTCCGTCTGCATGAGCGTCCTCAACTTAGTGCCCGCCACTCCACCTGACCACTGTACCAAATCCAGATGGATCTGCAAGCTTATTCACCACCAAGCAACACAAACCTCTTTCGAATTCTAGCATTGAAAAGCGGTGCCTCAAAGCGTGGATTAGTGCCAATCAGCAGCAGGACATCTGCCTCCTCCACTCCAGCAATCTTGGTATTAAGCAGGTAGTTAGAGCGTAAATCTGTGCTGTAACAAAACCATTGAAGAAAGAAAGAGGATGAGAATTCAGTAATGGGAAGGAATGAAAACATGGTAAAGATTCTAGATGCTAAAGATAATTTTTCATCTCAGGAAGTGAAAGGGAAAAAAGAGAGTTCTCAAATCCAAATTATTAACCCACATAAAAAGTAAGAGCTTTCATGACTATCAGACAGCAAAACATGAAAGGAATTACAGAATGTAATTATGTAATGTAATTACAGAATTACAATGTATATGCTATATTTACAGTTATTGTCAGCCTTCACAAACTACTTCTGCTATCGCACAGTTTACAAGGCTGTAATCGTACCATCGTTTTCACAACTACTGTTGTGACATAGTCAAATGGACTGAATTATCCATCTTACAGCAGTGTAACTGGCTTTCAGTAACCTACTGTTAGAACTGCAGCAGCACCAACATACAGTAAAGCTGTAGTACAGACTGTGTATCCACTCGCAATCCATGAATACTCTCTATAAACTATTACTGTAAATGCAAACCCAACCTGCTAATGCATCAGCAATTGCTATCCTCAATCATTTCAGAACCTTGCCATGAGATGATCTGCAGACTGGAAGGTTTATTAACATGCTAATTACAGACAAACTTTGCCTGAACTCTTCTTACCCAGCTCCAGCAGTAGGGAAGACCTCTTCAGTGCACAGTGTATCACAATTTACTCTGTTCAGTAGATCTTTCAGAGCTATTAGTGCTTCTGCATCCACCAGTCCTCCTACAATTGCTGCTACATCCTTCCCGTTGACAGCCTGAAGCTGGAGAGACAGAGAAAGCATAAACATAAGCAACAGTAACCACCTAAACACATTCCCATTTGGCCCAAGTAAACATTTACTTCCGTAACACAAGCTCAGGCAGTAAACTCAATGCAAATGTATTATCCGAGAAGCAATAGCTTTTGTGTCAGACCTGATGCTCTACCATGGGCAAAAATATCCTTGAGGAAAGTTCAATTACAGTTACTCAATTCTATTTTGTCCCACAGAAAAATTTTAATCAAAATCCAGAGCAGTCATGCAGCATTTCATTTGAGCAGCAGAATCATTCACCACACAGAGAAAGCTCAGAGGCAAGCACAATTCAGATATAAGTAATACAGAATTAATGGCTTTGATGGCAAAAGTGGTGATAGCATAGTTTAAATAAATTTAAGGAAGCCTTCAGATAGATTAGAGTAATTCAGGAAAGTTGCTTCCTCCTAGATTTCTGAGGGAACAGTTCAGTTTCCTATTTAAATTATTTTCTCTCCCAATACCTCAAATGAAATCACGATAAGACAAAGTTATTCAGTCTACTCAGTGAAACAGGAAATAATATTCAAAAGGAGAAATGTGAGTGGAAATACAATGGATTAGAAGTCAAATGCTCCCCTCTAACCTTCAAGAAAAAAGTCCTTCTCTGTATTTAAAGAAATAGTTTTACCATGTCCAGCTTCAGAAATTAATTTTACACTGCACACACTAAAAATTTTCTTACCACGCCAGCAACACGAGCTAAGACATCCTCCCAGGAGGCAGAGACAAGTAGCCCTTTCTCATTTCTGATCATTGGCTGAGTAAGTCTCTGGCGCTTCAGACCATCATAAGCAAACCTAAGTGAACACCAGAAGTATTACTAAAGAGCAAAGATAGGGGTAATTGCATTTATTGAATATTTTCTAAGACTGAGTCTAACAGCATATAAAGATTAAAAAAGAAAAGCACAAGAAATATTTCCCCTGAAAGTTTAAGTTTTCCTTCTCAAAAACAAGGAAAACAAGTCTGTGATACAAAGAAAAGTTACAGTAAAAAAGCTACAGAAATCAAAGTATTCAAGAACTCAGTAACTTCAATTCCAGTATTAAAAATGTGTTTTACCAATTATTCTTCGCTATGGCTTTACAATATTAACAGTGGAATCCAGAGGTCAGCACTGCTCTCCAGACTTCTGTCTCTGCAAAGCGTGCCTTTAACGTGTGCAGACATGTGCATGTGGGTACAAACACCTCCCACACACCTGGTTTTGTCAGATATCCATTCCTCGTTGATATCTTCATGCAGCCTTGGCAAAATTCTCATCACTTCTCCAGTCCTTGTGCTCACTACAATGTTGCTCCCAACCGCATCAAGAACATCAATTGACTCCACCTTCCTGTTCAGAAGAATAAATAAACAATTTACCGTTTTCTATAGACAAGCAGCAACAGACTATGTAACAAACAAAACAACAAAAATAAAGTGCTGTAGGTTTAGCTTTAGATACACATGCAAGAACTTAGTTTCAAAAGTTATTTTAAATAATACCCTCAACAATTACTGAGTTAATGAATTTGAATTTTCCTTTGTACACACTTTTTATGGAGCAATCAGCACAACCTAAGAGTCCCAAACACTTTAAGAGTAAAAATAAGGAAAGAATAGTCTACAAACTATAATACTCTTCCTCTTCTTCAATGAGCTGTGTCAATTATAGAAAAACCTTGGTATCGTAGAAAGACATACTCTGACATAGAGCGTATGACAAAAACAGAGAAAGTTGCATCCTCAGTTTGAGTTGAGACACATACCTGGTCTCCCATGGGCGTGCAGTGAAGGCATAAGGCTTGGAGGTAAGAGCACCAACTGGGCAAATGTCAATAATATTTCCTGATAACTCAGACATGAACATTTTTTCAACGTAAGTACCAACTTGCATATCATTTCCTCTTCCAGTTGTTCCCAAGTCATCTACCCCTGCAACCTCACTAGCAAACCTGGTAGATGCAAAAAGGAATGAAAACCAAATCTGGAACGTACAACAGCAACACAGCACATTTTCCAACCCATTATCTCCCTTCCTAAGATAACCATTAGCCTTAGTTCATATACCTGAAAGAAGAAAACAGTTAGATACATTAGTCAGTGCCATCACATGCAGGACTATATACATCTACAAAATTTCACTCAGGTGGGGCTACAAAAACTAGGTGGAGTTAAATCAGAAAGCAGTTTGGTGCTCACTGAATTTTGCAGTCCAAGGGAAGTCTTGCACAAGTTCTTTCTAGAACTAGGCAAGTACATTGTTTTCCATCTGGCTCAAGTTAGCTGGTACGGAATCTCAAGACTACAGGACAGCATAAATACAGCCACCAGAAGCTATAAACAAATCTTGCAACTCAGGAAGTCACTTAATGTTTTAAAAACCATTCTGGCACTAACACCAGACCAGTTCTGCCCTGTAGAGCTCTGATTTAACTTGCATGTTTTGGCCGTCTCTCTTATTTCCTGTATGACAGCTGTCTGGTAGCTTTGGGAAACCAGCTACCAGTCCCTACCGGGGAAAAAAACAACAGAAAAATCATATTTGACTGCCCCTCATGGTGCTACTTTTACGAGTAACAAACCCATGTAAATATGCTTGCTTGGTACCCTCTCCATTGAAAACCAGAGGACATTACCTGATACAGCGAGTGCACTGTATACACCGGGTCATGATTGTTTTGACTAACGGGCCAATGTTCTTGTCCTCCACAGCACGTTTTCCCTCTCTAAACCTACTCCGATCACTGCCAAACATCATTGATTGGTCCTAGAACAGACAACAGAAAACAGACACTTCCAGGCTGCTGGAAAGCACAATTCCACCTAAGACAAGCGTATCAATGCATAAGTCTATGCAGTTTAATTGGATGTTGTACCTGTAGATCACATTCTCCACCCTGATCACAAATGGGACAGTCCAGTGGGTGATTTGCCAGCAGGAACTCCATTACACCCTCTCTGTTAGATTCAAGAATTAAAGTCAGTATCAACTTCACAACATTTAGCAGACAGTACAACTCATCAGCTCCAGGAGACTAAAAGAAAGGTACCTAGCTTTCCTGGACTTCTCAGAGTTTGTCAGTATGTTCCAGCCCTTCATAACTGGCATGGCGCAAGCTGCAACTGGCTGCAATCACAAAAAGCAAGCATGAACACCACGTGACTCTTCTCAACATCGGCACAACCCTCAAACTCTCCCTGTCCCCCCAAATTAATAACAGATGTCTACGTCAGAATTAACACGTTGCAGAAATGAAAAGGTATTTGCAAGGGAAAAAGAAAATAAAAAAGAAAATCCAATCAATGAAGTCATTGGAAGCCACAGTTGTTATTAATCTGCTGTATAAAAAGGTTAAGGTAGTTAAAATTATTTTATTTTTAAAGTTGAAGATTTTACAGTTTTGAGTTCCAATTCAAGCAGTTCTAGCAAGAAGAAAGTCAGTTGTAACAGACATAAGGCAAATCAAAAAGATTCAGCAGAGATCTGAAAAACCTCTATATCTGAAGTTCAGAGTATGCATCATTTATGAGACATTTATTTGTACAAAGCCTATACAAAGTCTTGGAATAAAATTCTTCACAAGATTACTGCAAGATAAACAAAAACTCCTGCTCAGGAAATGAATCCCCTCCTACTTTTCAATAACATCATGAGAAAGACCATCATGACTTCCATCTTCAGTGATAACCCAACATATCCAGCTATGGAATTCAAGTTGAGGTGAGATAAAGAGTTTTATATGTGAATATAAATGTGTAATCCTGAACTGCAAAAAAATGCCCCAACTACCTGTGTAGATTTCTTAATTCTGCTGAAGACAGTGTTCAATCATTAAGTCAACTATTACTTTACAACAGACATCAATTGTACATAATGCACTAAAAAATAAACTACTAAGTAACTAATCTCTAAGTTCAAACAAACCCGCAGACACTAATCCTACAGCTGAATTCATACAGTATCTTAAGTTTACAACTGTCAAATATCAGCTGAAAATATGCAGCTGAAACCTGAATTACACAACATGAAAATATATCTGATGGAAAATGTACAGCTACCAAACACTCATGTCCAGGAGCAAAATAATCCATAAGAGCCTGAGAACTGCTTTTGATCCATAGGCAATCACTGGGAAAGGGAAAAGCTACCTCATGCAGCTGAATGACAACAATTTGTGTGCTAATGATAATACAAACAATTATTTACAACATTTAAACTAGGCCCTAAGCACAGCAGAAAACTGCAAATCCTATGAAATACACATGGTACCTTTGGGGCTTTCTCTATTTCCACAAGACACATCCTACAGTTTCCAGCAACAGAGAGACGATCATGGTAACAAAAACGAGGGATCTGAATTCCAGCCTTTTCACAGGCCTGTGAAGTACAACAAACAAAGGAAAATTACATTTTAGTGAGACTTCAGTTCCACCTCATAAACCATCAATCAGATTTTAGGGAGAGTAACTGTGTTAGTCCTCAGGAATACAATGCATTCAACATTTCAAGTTAAGAAGTCTCCATAAGTAAAAAAAAAACAGTGATCAAGCAAGAACATATCAGTTTATCAATTACAAAAAATTTCTTTCCAAAATCTGTAACTAATTGAGGACATGAGAACTAACCTCTCTTTCATTCTTTCCTCCAAGAACATAGTGAATTCTCTCTAATATATAGGACACTACCAATACAAATAACTTTTTAAAGAACACATGCACTATTTAAAGGAAAATGCATAAAAGAAAATTCTGAAAAACTATAAAAGGCACAACAATGGGAATAATGACTTCTAGTAATTCAACAACACAGATACTCTCTATAAAAGTGCTGCAGCATAGCAGTCAATCTTCAACTTCAGTAGCAGCCCAAACTCAAAGAAATGTTCTTCCATGACATGTCTGAAGAAGAGACAGGTGGACAGAGATGACAGATTTCCAGAGGACAGTTAACGGTGGCCCTTCCTATGTACAATCCCCACAGCTGATGGGATCTATGCTATAGCACTAGTGATGCCTGCCAGAAGAAATACCACCCACTTCAATAAAAAAGAATGAACAATATCTAATTTTTCTGATGATTTCTACAAAAAAAAAAAAAAAAACCCACATGTAAACAAAATCATAGAGTTAATAAAAACAACACTTAAAATTTTATGCTAGACTCCTGCAGGGGGCATTCTAATGCCAAAATCAGTTAGTAAATTGTATCCAAAGAATGAGGGGAATATTTTGAAATAAACACTATGTACTTTAATGCTTTAACTCACCATACCACATGCCCATTTAATGGCTTCTTAAAAAGAAGTTAGACTGGAAAACAATCTAAATTTTTGCCTGAAAAGCAACAACGGTGACTACAGGCTGGGAGACCCAGGTTCCACTTCTTCCCACAAAACCAAGAATTAAAACAGCAAAGGATGAGCACTCTGAGTCTTGTAACTAATCTCAGAACTAATAACCAAAAGGAGACAGGTCCTAATTTACCTGAGGCACCACTTTAATAAGATACAAACTTAACAAGTTCTGAAAGACTACCAGGTCACACAGAGCTAGAATTTCAACCAGAATTTATCAAAGTCTCTGACTGCATTGCATAAAATTTTGCAGATGGGATTAACATTACATGCATCTCCTTTCAGACAATCATGCCAGATGCTTCTTTCTCAAACACTGAATTCCCCAAAGGGGTTCTGCTGCATGGAATTGTATCAGTCAGGGAAAACACCCCCGAAAACATGCAAGGAACAATTGCAAAGGGTTTGGGGGTTGGGGGTGGGTTTTTGTTGTTATATAGAACATGCTGCCAAGAAGCAAGATCAGAAGTCAAAAAAAATATTCAGCATGCCATCCCCACACCTGAAGTACTGTCGTTCCTGGGTTCACCAACACAGGATGACCATCCACAAACACCTCTATTTGGTTGCTGGCTGCTGTCGTAGTTGTACGTCCTAAGAGACATAGAAAAAGAAAAGAAAACCTTTCAGTTACTGCCAAAGGCAAGCCATCAGACCCCATGCTCCTTAACTTTGTTATACAGGTACAATTCCAGTTCTAGGAACAGAATAACATGGAATTTCAAGCTGCAAACAAAGCCCACAGGTACATCTTTCAAGAAGTCAATTACACTCACGTAAATCATACACACACCATGCACATAAACTAGAGACACTTACCACACGCTTTGGAAGACGGGGCGACCCCAGCTAAGGCCCTGCGGACAGCAGGCAGTCGGAGCATGATGCTTTGGTAAGGAAGAGAACATAGGACTGAGTTTTTAGCAGTTCAGGCGGATTTTAAAGGAGCAGAGTACGTGTCAGACGCGAGAGCATGCACACAGCTGTGCAGAAAGGCAAGAAATTAGTTTCTTAAACTATAAAATACAGTTTGCTTCTTATAGCTACGAGTACCCGGCATATCGTTTACAGCGGGGCCGCCGGGGACCGCTGCGAGCAGCGCAGCCGGCAGCCCCAGCTCAAGCCGCCAGCTCTGCAGGAGCTGCCAAGCACGAAGGACGAGCAGCCATAGAGAACGGGGGCAGCTTCACCGCAGCCGGACCGTGCTTACACACAAACGCGAAGGCCCGAGGGGCGGCCGGGAACCAAGCAAGCTTCCCGCACGCAGCGGGCCTACGCGGGGGGCGCTGCCCGCCCCATCCCGTCCCGTCCCCCCGGGCCCCGCACCCCCGGGACGGCGCCGGGGCCTTGTCAGACGGCGCAGCTCGGCGGCCGGCCCAGCGCCCCCACGCCCGCCGGCAGGGCTCCCGGGCGGGCCCCGGGGCGCTCCACCACAGCGCTGGGGCCGAGGGCACGGCCGGCGGCACGAAGACGGGGAGTCACCTTGGAGGCGCCTCCGCCGCTGCCCGGCGGGCAGCCCCCGATCCGCCGCCGAGCCTGTCAAGGGCACCGGGAGCGGCGGCGGGGGAAGGGCGCCCGCGGCGGCACGGGCGCAACCCACCGCCCCCCGCGCTGCGGAGGCGCCGCCCCTGCCGAGGCGTCCGCCGTTACCTGGCGCGGGACAGGCGGCGGAGGCGCCTCGGCCTTCACTACTGCTGGGGCTGCCCTCCGCCTCTGCCTGTATGGCGGCGGCCTCGGCCCGTTCCGCTGTTGTCCGGAGCCTCCTTCGGCAATCTCCGTAGCGGGAGGCACCAGCGCTCGGCAATCTTCGGAACTCGACGCCTCGGGGGTTTCCGCCAGGTGATCGGCAGAACTCGGCAATTTCCGCCGTTCATTGAGAGTCTTCTCGGCCACCGTCGGACACGCCGCTCTCGGCAATGTCTTTCTCCTTCCGCTCCTTTCTACGGCAGCTTCCGCTGGTGCCCGCGGAGGGGGGGGGGGGGGGGGTAGGGGTCGGTGATGCAAAGAACGTTTCAGACCGTTAGTGGCACCGAAAGGCTCCTCTGACCTCAGCGCTAACTCCGCGCTTAGTGCTCTGGCCCTCCCCCGCGTCTCTGACGTCCCGCCCTGTCGCACCGGGGCGGCCAACGCGTGAGGGACTACTTCACGATTCCTTTTGGCGGAAGGATCCCTGCGCGTGCGAGTTCGCGGCGGCACACCGATGGTATATAAGCGCGGCGCAGGGGCTGGTGGGTCTCTTTGCGTGGCGGTCGGGCTCGGCGGTGGGCGGTAGCGTGTCCGCCGCGCCGCTGCCGTCATGGGCTTCGGGGACCTTAAGTCGGCTGCTGGACTCCGGGTCCTCAATGATTTCCTGGCCGATAAGAGCTATATCGAGGGGTGAGCGGCGGCCGCGGGACGTGCTGGTGCTCGGGGAGGCGCTCCCGGCCAGGCCGCGGTGAGGCCCGCTGGCCTGGCGGGAGCCGGGGGGGGGGGCCGGGCCGCGCGGCACGGGGGAGCGCCCGGGCACGCTGCCGTAAGGCTGCAGCGGGGCTCGCAGCGCCGGGGCTGGCCGAACCCACCGTGCCGGCCCTTCCCGGCGTTTGGTGCAGTGCCGGCCGCTGGGCCGAGCGGCAGCCGGGGCAGGGGGTTAGGGGGGGGCCGTGGTGCCGTCGCCTTTCTACTCGGTGGCTGCTGCTGCTGCTTCTTGGCGCGTTCCTGCGCGCACCGAGGAAGTGGCTTAACTTGGGCTTGTTTTCCGCAGGTACGTCCCCTCTCAGGCTGACATAGCGGTCTTTGAAGCAATCGGTGCCCCACCTCCCGCAGACTTGTTCCATGCCCTTCGGTGGTACAATCACATTAAGTCATACGAAAAGCAAAAGGCAAGGTAAGGTTTGACCACGAGGATGCAGCCTGCGTGCGAGCTGGCCTGCGAAGTGCTTGGTTTCTCTCTTCAAGTACAGACAAAACTTGCCGCTGCTACCACGTGGCTTTTGCTGTGCTGTTGGAACAGGCACAGCTCTAGAAGCAGAGCAGGCCTCTTCTGTCAGTGTGTTACACTTCTCGATTCAGTTCAGGCAACCTGATTGTGCCAATTTCGGTTTTGTTATTGCCTCTTACACAGATGACTTATGCTGCAGTCTGGGAATTGCTTACCAGTAATTGACCTCTTGAAGCCTATGTCAGAATAGGTTAGAAAGTATTGCAGGGATCTTTCCAAGTAAATATACAATACTTAGATAGTGAGTGATTTGTTCAGGTTTTTAGTCCTGGATGATAAATCAATGATGTGGAATGTAGAGGCACATAAAGAGAAAGGGAAATGTAAAAGCAAATTTTATTTTTTTCTTTTTTTTAGTGACTTTAGTGTTCATGAAAGGTGCTGTATTGACATCCATGGAGACTGCAGGCCCCTCTAAAAAGGTACAGCATAGGTAGTGTCAGTATGGCTGCACTGCCTCCTCTAGGTGTCTCAGTCCTATTTGGAGGAACTCCTATAAAGTTGGGTAGCTCAATCACCGCTGTTACCTAAGATACTATCATGCTAAATGGGACTGAGGTTAAGTTGCTTCATAAAGTGCACTCTGGAAACTACTTGCAGTAGATCCTGAATTAAGAGCTTATTCTAAGAGTACAGAACAGCATGTGTTACAGGAGAAGGTTAAATGGGTTTCTGGTCCCTCCTGTTGACAACTAGCTTTCAGTGTAAAGCATTCACTGAAACTTAGTCACTGGATCAGTTATCAGTTACCTTGCAACAATGTATTTTCTGTAGCTCTTGGGTTTTAAAGTAAAACATTTTTAGGGAAGCATAAAGAAGAAGCAGCCAATAACTCTTCCTACACAAAACATACTGCAGATAAGTTATTCTGATAAAGCTTATTCTTATCCATACACTCAGCTGGAGCAGCAACGTTGGGCAGGATCATGTCATCTTAGGTGAACAGTCTTTGAATCTGGGTTTTGCTGTCTCAACTAGTAGCCTGCAGCATTGGGGATTGTCTGGGGAGGTTCTGTTTTTAAGTAGCAGAATTAGGGTATTATTTTTTTGTGACAAAACATTTTTACTATGGGTGCATCTGTGGGTTCATTGACAAATTGTCAGTATTTGTATTGACATTTAATCTGCCTTTTTCTTTCAGCTTGCCCGGAGTAAAAAAGGCTTTGGGGAAATACGGTCCAGCTGATGTTGAGGATACAACAGGTGCAGCCACAGATAGCAAAGATGATGATGACATTGATCTTTTTGGATCTGATGATGAGGAGGTACTTGACCTTTTGTATTATATTTGGGGTTTTTAGAAATAACTAGGTATGTAAATGGGAAAGTGAAAACTTCAGGGTTAGAAAGGAATGTGTTGCTTTAGCTTTGACTGGTTACATGATGAGTAAAACAAAAAATCACCATCTTTCGGCTGACAGTTGTGATGATTTGTTTTTGCCTGAGTAGATCCAGTCAGTTTGGTAAGGCACTAAATATGTGGGGGTATGGAGCTTCTCTGTAACAAGATTCCTCTTTCAGGAAAGTGAAGAAGCAAAGAAGCTGAGGGAAGAACGTCTGGCCCAGTATGAATCAAAGAAGTCCAAAAGTATGTCTACCAAGAACTTTTCTAACTTCCTATGCTTTGGTTATGATGGCTAGAAACACTAATTAACTGGAATAGATAAACTTGACTGGAATGAGACAGAAGCAGTTGGCTTCACTTGAATTGCCCCTGAGCTTAGCTTTGCCCATAACAAATGGCAACCTCAGCATGGTTTTTGTCCTGCTGAAGAGACAGACTGGTTTGTCTTGCTCAGAGGGAGCCCCAGCATGCTCTTAAAAGTTCAGAGCAAAAGCTGCAATACCCAAGTCCCTCCACAGGTACTGGTCTGGAACTGTTAAAAACCGTAGCAGTTGCAGTATTCCCTCTGTGGAAGATAAACTGTTTCACAGCCTTAAGCTCCTTCTCAGATCCTCTGAAAAGGAGTTCCTGTGTAACAAACAATGCTTGCTGCTTCAACTGTGTGTTCTTAGGAGACCTGCTTCAGAAGAATGTACCTGTCTCCATCCTGAACATTGACATGTGCATAGCTTAAATACTTCTGAAATGCGTGTTGATGCAGGAGGCCTGTCACAGCTCTGTGAGGATGTTCTTGTTGATGAAATTGGAAAAGTTGTTCTTGTAAAGCTAGCTTGCAAGTATGGGTTCTGAAAACTTCCAAGCTTTTAATGGTGATTGTCTTCCCCCAGAGCCAGCTGTTGTTGCCAAGTCATCACTCCTACTTGATGTGAAACCTTGGGATGATGAGACTGACATGGCAAAGCTGGAGGAGTGTGTTAGAAGCATTCAGGCGGATGGCTTGGTCTGGGGATCTTGTAAGTAGGAGAACATTGTAAAGTGGGAGATGGTGTGGTCTCTCTCCCTGTCTTGAGCAGGTAGAGCCGTGGTCACTGCTGATCTGTGAAAACGTGGGTAGCTAAAACTGGGGGGAGGGGGAATTGTGACACTGCGGTACTTCAGTGTCTTGCAGCAGTTGAAAAGGTCTATTGGTGCTGTGGCCAGGCTGCTCCAGATAGAAATCTAAAAGCATTGCAGCTTGGCTCTGCTATCCTGCGTCTCCTGGCACAGTTGCTGATGCAGCTGGCAGACACCCATCATGCACCCACATCACTAGTTTGTGGGGGAGGGGAGGTACCACAAAACCAAACCCTCTGGCCAGCTCATAGCCAATGCTGGGTTGTTGATTAAGCAGTCTCTAATACAGAACAAAGTGGGTTTTATTTATCCCTGCTGACTACTTCAGTCAGTTTCACCTTAGACCTGATTTTCAGGGATTCTGCCAATCAAGGAGTACTAAATACCATTTTTCTTCCTCTAGCCAAGCTTGTGCCAGTTGGCTATGGTATCAAAAAGCTCCAGATCCAGTGTGTTGTGGAAGATGATAAAGTTGGGACAGACATGCTGGAAGAGAGAATAACGGCTTTTGAAGACTATGTACAATCAATGGATGTAGCTGCTTTCAATAAGATTTAAGTCTTGATAGATCTATAATAAATGTAATTGCAAAAATTGGACTGTGTCTGTGTGTGATTCAAAATCTTGGGGTATAATCTGACTCCTAAGTGTAAAATTTGGTTGATGGGTAAGGTAGAAGCTAAAACTGACCTTCGGGGTTGTTCCAACACCCTGCTGTAGTATGGGGGAGCTCGAGCAGAAGCAGCAGCTTACATTTGCCATCAACCCAGATTTAATGTTTATGTGGCGTTAAGCTCAGTTTCGGGAGAAGTGTGTCTTTGGAAATGAGGGTGATTCCTGGGGCAGGAGGGATGGCTTTGGGGCAAAGGGCAGATACCTGCTCTTGGGTAAGCAGTAGAGCAAACTACTCCGGTGTAGGATTTGATTAACTGCCTGTTGGGGAAAGCCGCACCCCGGCTTCCCGCCGTGGGGATGCAGAGGAGTTGCAGAGCACGGAAGAGGACACGCACGGTAACGGGCGCTGTACCCGACCCGGGCCTCCCCGCTTCTCTCAACGGGGCGCCGCGTTCCCCTGCGGGGCGGATCCCTGCGCTGCCACCGCCCCGCACTTCTGCGGCGCTGTGCCCTCCCGACCACTAGGGGGCGGCGCGCCCCGCCGCAAGGCGCCGGCGGCTCATTGCGCCTTAGGTGGGTTTGTGACGCGTTTCAAAGCTGGAAGAGCCAGCCAATCAGGACGCACGTGTCTGCCGAAGCGGTGCGACGCCAGCAGCCGGCAGAGCCGTAACGCCGCCGGGCGGGTGCGCCTGCCTGGGCCTGCTGCTGGGCTGAGGCGGGCGGCGTCTCCGGCGGACCGACCGTTTCGTGGCCACGGGAACTGCACCGTGCGCCGCGGTGGTCGCGCTGAGCTCGGAGCCAAAGCCTGACAGCAGCAGCCGAAGCAACGTTCTGTTCTCTGTGTCACAGAGCAGCTGTGCACGGTTACCTGGCGCAGCATGTCCTGCTTCTCCTCCTTCAAGGGTCAAACTGAAGCTCAGAGCCACCAGTCTCAGTAAAAAACAACCTGCCTGCCAGAAGTTGAGAACTGACCGTGAGTCTAATCGCAGGCTTCATTCCCGCCTTCCATAAACTTCACTCGTAAAGGACGGGCGTCATGCTGCGTGCAGTTAATGCACAGTGCCCCTCTGCTGTGGCAATTCTCTTAGCTCTGGCTTCTGTTACATCGTGTAGTTTAGTTCTAGCAGTTCCCTTACAGAGCTGTTAAAAGCAGGAACTTGGCAAATGGCATGTCCGTTCAAAAAAATTCCCCCACAAAAACGTGATTTTCATTGTCCTTGGCCATCGCTGCTTCTGACCTGTTCAGTGTGCTGCCTCTGACCTTTAAACTCTTTCCTTGACCTTGAATTTCAAGCTTTGAGTGGATAAAATGGTTCGATTTGTAGCTAATCCACATATATTTTATGTGCAAGACCTGCTGAGGGGAGGCCTTATCACTGCCAACAATTACCTGAAAGGAGGGTGTAGAGAGATGGGTGGTGGTCTCTTTGCCCAAGGGGAAGGTGATAGGATGTGGGGGAATGGTCTCAAGCTGTGCCAGAGCAGATTAGACACTAGGAAAAAATTCTTCACCGAAAGGTTATCAGGCATTGGAACAGGCTGCTCAGGGAGGTGGTTGAGTCACCATCCCTGGATCTGTTTAAAAGATGGGTACATGAGGTGCTTAGGGATATGGTTTAGTAGGGGACAGGTACAGTTGGACTCGATGATCTTAAAGGTCTTTTCCAACCCAGTGATTCTGTGGGATTCCATGGTATTTGGGTATGTGCTAGTGTATTACTGTGTCATAGTGCCCGTGAAGGATCAGCATCTTGGGGTAAAGGAGACACTTCTATCCCAAGTGCACCCTGGAACAGAAAGATCAGCAGAAAGTTCCATAACTTAAGTGTGGCATGTAGGAATACAGGGAAAACTTTCAGTGGGGAAGTATTGGTTACAAACCAGTTTACATAACAACCTTCTGAAGCAGAACCTGTTCAGAAAGCAGACAAGCCTAAGTAACCAGATCTGGTCTGTTGCACAACCTGCCAATAGCTATTATTCTTGAATGAATGGTTTGGCCCAGCTGTTTCCTGGGAGGTGTTTCTCTGTAGCATGATCAGACAGACCTCCTTTGCCTGGCTTTTTTCTCATTGTGATGGGTTGAATGAGCAGTTCTCAGTCCAAGCAGCCTAGAACTGCTGGTCTTGTTTTCCATTACTCTTGCAGAAACCATTTGGAGATAATTCTGTAACTGATGGTGGTGTGAATGGGGCAGAATTGCCCTGCAAGATTGTTACTGCACTCACTGCCATACAGCAGGGCTGGCTTTGGCCTCTGTGTGTTCCCCCTGTTTGAAAGTCAGTCTCTCTACCGTCTCTAGCAAGAGGTGTGCTCCCATAACTGACATGCGAGAAGCAAGCTGACATAAGTCTTAATTCCTGTAGTAGCAATGGTCAGGGCTTGCTTTTGTCTCCTAGATTCTTTGAGAAGGAGCTGCTCAAAGAATGCACAGTCTCTGCATATTGCTACTGAGAAAAGCAAACGAACCCCCTCTTTGGAAACAACAATGCTTTATTGCTTCACTTGGAGTACAGTCAAGAGAGTAGTACTAATACATCATTCTTAGAAACATGTCAGGGAACATGTGAAAGAAACTTGCAAAGTGCCTGATTTAAGCACAGTCAGCTGCACAGTGCCAAAATACAACGATGAGTCACAACATACCAGGCAGCAAACAACTCAAGGGAAGAGTGCTGCTTACCAGCTTTCCAACCCCAAGTGAAATACATCCTGCCTGACTCTCCCAAACTGAAACCGAAGCCCAAAGAAGCAGTTACAGACCACAGTCAGTTTCTATTTGCACAGCTATCAATACTGCATGTGCTCATGCATGGATATATACTATGCAAAAGCAAGTATATTTACATATAAGGCCTCATTTACAGTATGAACGCTCCTTCTGTGTGTGAGCAGGCCATAGAGACTAAGCAGATT
Organism: Gallinula chloropus; assembly: GCF_964237585.1. Classification (NCBI taxonomy): domain Eukaryota; kingdom Metazoa; phylum Chordata; class Aves; order Gruiformes; family Rallidae; genus Gallinula; species Gallinula chloropus. Next base: position 31,419,452 of record NC_140090.1, on the reverse strand, counting down.
ATCTGAAAGGCAGTTTTAGTCTATAGACCTAGGCCAATACCATAGAAAAAGAGAACAGTTCAGATGTACCCAAAGCTTTATGCTTTTACTTTTAGTGGGGGCTTTTGCCCCCACATTCAACTTTTTAATGAAGTGGTATTGTGTTAGGAATTGGTCTCCTCTACTTAGCATATAGTTGCATTAGTGCATGTGTGGTCCTACAGCAAACTGTGAGGCGGGAGGGAACATGGCATAACTGGGGTGACTGCATCTTTCTTCCAGGAGTAGACTCCAGTTCCTGGATGTACTGTCTTGCCTCTCATTTCACAAAGTAGTCCAAATTTGGCTACAGACTTGGAACAGAGTATTGTTGAATTAATTCTGCCCATTTTGTAAGAAGATTTGCAATTAAGGCAAACAAAATGTTGTCTTACTTGTTTACCTTTGTTTGACAGAGCAATAAGAAAGAAACTATAGTTGTAAACCTTTTCAAGCCTGGAAGTTTAAACACAGGAAAAGAAGTGTGGCAGGGGGCCTTTAGTCTCAGCTTGTGTAGGAAACATTTTCACTAATTTTTTGCACGTTTGAAGCAAGCCTAATACTTATATGAAACATCTGCTCAGTATTTTACACCCAGCCTGTGCTAAAAGAGCAAGAATAAGCAACCAGAAAACATAGGATCTCTGGTCTTAGTTTTGAGTATAAGTTAAAGGGCACTGGGGAAAAAAATCAGGCTTTATTTCCATATTTTTCTTTTTTGACAAGAGAAGGCAACAATTCAGTGTTCCCTGTCCTGGGATTCTTCTCCAGCTGCAGCATGGGGGCAGCAATAGCCTCACTTACCTCGAAGGTGATTCCTACTTAAGGCAATACTAGACAATCGGGAGACCTGTGACCCATTGATGTATGGCCACAGCCTCTTGGGTGAGAATGCCTGGATGAAGAGGGTTAGTAGTGATGGCAAGCAGGAATATTATGTGCTCTTTCAGTATCACTGAGGAATGGAACCTCAACAAAGCAATAGGATTACAACAGCATTCCTGATCAAAAACCCAGTGAGAGCAATTCCACTTCTGCTGACAGCTTTCATTTCAGGCTGTGTGCCTTGCAAGTACACCACACCCAAATGATGTGTCCTTTAAAAAACCTTTCAAGGAAAGCATCATGTGCAATTAAGCCAGCTGTTTACATAAAACTGTATATGCAAAGATGCACATCTGACTGGCAGATGTGAAGTCAAGAACACCTCCAAGCCTCCTGTCAGCAGTTTTGAAGAGACACGGTGGCAAGAGCGGTCACTGAGCAGTTTCACAATAGTGCACAGGCGCATGGGTGTTGTCCGAGCTCCACAGCTGCTCACTGACAGTTCCCGAGCGGCTCACCTCCCACAGTGCCAGTTTTAGTACCTCAGAGACCGTCGTCTTGACCTGGGCCTGGAACTTCTTGCTAATCAGAACGTAGAGGATTGGGTTGAGGCAACTGTTGATGAAGCCAAGGCCAGTGGAGAGGGGAATGCCATCCTGCAGTAAGTCATGCAAGTTCTCGTCATGGTGAGCAGACAGCTCCACAATGCTGAATATGTGATACGGTGTCCAGCAAACAAAAAAAGCTACAACTACAGCAATGATGGTCCAGAAAAGCCTGCTGGAAGTTAATACAGTTCTCCTCTTCACTTTGACAATCAGCAACGAGTAGCAAATGACCATGGTCACTAGAGGAAAGAGGTAACCGAATGCAAGCCTCACCCAAATGAGAATGTGATGTGTCAGCAAAATAAGTTCTCTGTCATGCACATGGAAGTTGTTGTAGCAAATGGTGACATTGTTGAGAACTGTAGCCGTGTCTCTAAAGTATAAGGCAGGACCACCAATAACTGCAGCTGACATCCAAATGATCCCACTAAGAATGAGGGTGTTCCTTACAGTCCGATACTTGTAGGAAAAGACTGGGTGGACCAGGCGGATGTAGCGGTCGAGGCTGATGAACGTCAGGAAGAAAACACTGGCAAACATATTAAGTAATGCAATGAACGAGTTCATTTTGCAGAGCCACTTCCCAAAAGGCCAGTGGAAGCCCATTGCCACGTATGTGATATAGAGCGGCAGGAAGAGAACAAAAATGAAATCTGCGATGGCCAGATTGAGGAACCAGAGTGTAGAAACAGATTTATCCCACTTAAAGCCCATAAACCAGATGACAATGGCATTGCCTGGCACTCCGAGCAGAAATGCCACACTGTAAAAGGAAAGGGAAATCATATGGGCAATGCTGAGGGAGGACTGGGGTGATTCATCTTCCTCAGACAGGTCGTAGAAATAAGAATAGTTCTCAAAATCTTCAAATGTCATGTTGCACAGTTGCTTTCTGGGGAAGAAAAGAAATAGTCAAGAGAGAAATGTTTTACTGCACTGTATACAGTAACCTTCAATTTCTCGAAGTTCTTGTTCATAAAAACCCCCAAAACACTGACATAATTTCATGTACCTATCACTTTCTAGCTGTCAGTTGCTAACAAAAAGTTTCTGGAGTATTTTGGTCACAGGCATTTCAAGAAATGCTCAAATCAAGACAACACTTGAAATCTTCAGGAACTGTTTTCCTTGCATGTCTTTTCCAATAGAAAGCACTAAGCACACTCACCGATCTAGAATCCAGCTGCAAAGTTTTACTGAAGTGCAACTTTTCTAGTCAGGTTTCTATCGGCTTTTTCTTACTGCTCTGCTCCTATGTGAGACAAGTCTTAGGGAGTCTATCTGGCAGAAATCTGAGAAGCACCAGGCACCTATGTAGCCAAACCAGTGCAGTTAAAATGCCAGGAATTTTTTTATATAAAATTGCCACCTCCACACACCTCAAATTACAGTTGACAAAATCAGAGGCAGCTATTTCTCCAGCAACTGAAAGTTCATGGGTTCATTCCTCTCTCTCATGATCTATCTCTGCATCAAGAAATGCTGATTTTCAGACACATTCAATATATTTGATGTATGTCTTGGTTTTTCTTTTTCTTTCTTTTTTTTTTTTTAACAGAACAGTCTTAGTTTTCTTCTGTTGCAAAAACCTGCTGGAACATACAAATACAACATGATTTTTCACATAGGAATTTTCTTCTAATCCTCCAAAGGAAAAGTGTGGGAGGGAGAGAAGGGGTGGGAAGGAAAATATAAACCAAAGGAAAAACACAGGGGGAAAAAAAAGAAATGAATGAGAAAACAGATAGCAGAAGTTGGTCAGGAAAAACACAAGTTATGCACTCAGTACAGACAAAGCTGCAGCACAGCACAGATGGCCACAGTCTGATAAAAGTACCTGCCATGATCAAAGCAAATATTCTGCTACATTCTGCTGTCATTTAAAGCTGGGCTCTGTTATCACTGTCTGGCCAGACTCAGCTGCACTAAAAACCTGTCCCTGAGAGCAGGACACAACCAGCCCACTAGCTGTACTATGGGTGAGCTCACTAGTGTCTGAGCACTAGCTCCATTCAGAAACTGCAATTTCAGCCCCTGCTTTTGGAACCCAGCCCTGCATTCCTGTAATTCCATTAATTTTAGCATGCTAAGGACAATAGTAGCAGGGTCTCCAGAGTCCAGCCACATCTACAAGCTTGCATTCATGTACGTACCTTTCCTCCAAAAAAGTAGTTGGCTTATTTTGAAGGGATTACTTGTACAAGTGAAGCTACACGTGTGCACACACAACAACAGGATTAGATTTTGCACTCACAGATGGATAGACAAGGGAAAAAATGTGTAATTTTATGTGTCTTGATAAAAAAAAAAAATGCAATAAGGTCAATACAGCCTGTTCTGTCAAGAGGCTATGATAACATTTGCCCCATTAATTTGCATCAGGCTGAAGGAATGTTATTTGCTTTACTGTCCTGATAAAATGATACTTACTGGGCTGCATTTATGTAATTACATGCCCCTTGGGGGTAGAGTGCATCAAATACCAGTACCACCCATCTGAGTCATTTTTTCAAACCACTTAACAGCTGCTGAGAAATAGCGTAAACAAGGAATAGCACCACTGACATCTGGAACAGCATCACATTCCGACAGTTTCGGAGGACAGCCAGGTTAATAATTGGACTTTTAAGTGTCTTTGCCTATAACTTCAAATTTAATTTATGCAATTAAATGAACAAACAAAAAAACCACAAACCCACCCCAATTTTTCAGACTCTTGCTGATTAACATCCTGTACTCCAGTTAGTTTTGCTTTTAAGTTTCCCAAGAGCTAGCACAACACAACACCGGCTCAAACTTTTCTTCCCAAACCTTTCTTTTCCCCTAATGGTGCTAAAATAGCATAATGACAATAACAAACATTTGCCTACTAGCCAACAATGTTAATTTTATATTTAGAATTTCAAAGATTATGTATAGCAGGAGAAAGAAAACATATCTAAATAAACACCAAATATTTACCAAGCCTCCCATAGTGTAAAATTCCTCCATTGGAAGAGTGCACCCACCCTAAGAATGCAGTTATTTTTCCAAGCTTGTATTTTACCTTATCTCTAACTCCTAGACTTCCAATGCAACAACACATCAGCAACAGAGGCAAAAAAGCAGAAGGCACATTGCTCACCACTGGTCCCAGGGCACAGATGCTGAACTAGCTCTGGCTAGGGCTCAGCAAAGACTGGCAATTACATCTGCAAAGCTCGGAAACTTTTACCTCTCACATCAATGTATCTGAAGCACTCCTGTAGCAGGGCTTAGGGCATTAAGCCCTGCCCTGCCCTGCAGGGGAGCTGTCAGTGGAGCTACACCGGTAAGGACAAAGATATTTTTTTCTTCTGGGATAACTGTTAACAATCATTCACAGCAGGGGTGTTTTACTGTGTTCTGGAAACAGACAATGGCAAATACATTATTTTTTATTTATTAATAAACTTTCAGAGTTAGAACTATCTCACAGTTCAAGTCCAGGTCTTGAAAGTGAAGAAATCCAATTCTATTCCTTATTCTGTCACTGATTTCCTGTATTATTTTTGACAATTGGGCTAATTTCCAAGCTGGAAAGACTTTCATGAACCTGTCTGCAAACAGAAACTCAGTAGAGAAAGCAAAACCTTTATCCAGCAGTTTGTGCTTGGCTTGCAGGCCAGCTGCTAGGATGGGCAGGGGAGGTTTGGTGCAGTTCACTGGCTCAGTCCCTGAGAGTTCAGGGTTCCAAAGGGGAGCCAGAGCAAGGAAAAGATTTTCCAATAAACAGGAAAGTGTGGTTAGAAGTCTGGCAGTAGGACTGGGGGGCAGCCACAGGTTACAGAGCAGTGTTGTATTGCGTATGGCGACTATAACTGAGTTTAGAAGTTTACACTTCATCCTGTCTCTTTTTTTTCCCCCAATAGTAAAGAGCCTGTTTAAAGTGTACGCTCAGCAGTTGTTGGCTGGAGCCTGTTCCTGTTTGCTGAGGTCACAAGCATCTCTGAAAACTGAGCCGCCTTGATTCAGCTGCTTAATTATGAATGTAGTTGCTTAATTTTAAGTAAAAAGGTTGCAAAACTTTTGACCAGGATGTTTCATTTCCTGTTCCCTTCCGTTAAACTAAATTTAATTATTAAATGGCTTCATAGAAATATCACAGTCTGGCACTTGGTACTTCTTGCATCCCAGGACAGAAAACAGAATTAGCAAGAAATACAGATTGATACGAAATATTTCTAAAATCCAAAGCCACAGAACTGCTGAGAAAAGACCTCATCATTTGGCACATGAACTATCTTTCTCTGAATTTCAGCAGGCAATTACAGAATCAGATCTTAATTGACATACTCATAATTTTTTACTACATGTACCTAGAGTTTATTTTCTCTGCCACCATTACAGTATTTTATAAAATTGAGCCATAGTGACACCTTGGACAAATTATTGGATCTTAAAATAGAACAGCTTTTGTGTCACACTAAGAATGGCCTTACAGTTATGACAGGAGATCATATATACTTTGGACTCTATTCATGGCGATGCCACATGCATCCTGTTTGACCGGGGAAGTCGCTTGACCTCTCCATGTCTCAGTCCTGAGGTCAGTAGAATGGCTTTGGAATTAAATTATATAGGGTTTTCAGTCTAAAATGGGAGAAAAACAAACAATCCAGTTGCAATTTCCACTCACTTCACCTAATGAAAAACTTTCCTGTGAGTTCAAAGTTCTCTGGACACCACTCAAGTTAGGGTCCAACTTAATTACACTAGTAGTTTATACCACATGTTTGGGCTACAGCCCACACAACCTCTCTCTCAGCTTTAGTCCTGATTACTTTTGAAATTTACATAGAGCTTATTCACTGTCTGTGTTAGTTAAAAGTTAACCCAAATATTTGAGTGGTAGTCCCAAAATCTATTTGTTCAGTGTGGTAAACAGTGCTCAGAGCCCCTGGCCAGCTAAATTGATTACAGAGGTCACAACAGCAAGTCCTGAAGTAATAGGGGAATTATGGTTTGTGGAGCTGGCTGTCTTAATAGTTAACTTCACAGAGGGAAGATACTGTACAAACCTTCCTTTTAACGTCCTTATCAATAATTCTGGACATATCACATTCCATGTGTATGATCTATGGCTAAAGGAAAGCTTATTTGATTAATTTAATTCAGCTTTTGTCACTTAGAAAAGTCAAAGTTGGAGGACGAGCTTCTCAAAAGGTCACCTAAAGCCTGCTTGTCATACTGTATCTCAGCAAGTTTGGATATTGAATTCACTTGAAAGCCCTCACAAATGTCTTGGAATTTTTGAGATGCTGAATTTTGGATTTATCTAGCTTCCAAAACAGAAACATGAAATTCACCCAGCAGTTTATCCGTCAAGTTCAAAACACAGAAGTCTAAGCAAGTTCATAGAAGTATATACATATTTCTGGGAAGTATTTTACAGAGGCATAAGAAATGATCCTAAAACTCACAAGGAGTACTTACGAGGTTACAAACTATCATAGACTCTTATTTCACCCTCAAAAGAATACATCCAAGAAGACCACTTGCCTCCATGCAGAAACATTCCTATAGCAGGAAGAGACAGATACACCCATGCTACAAAATTAAACCGTAGCTATGCTATAATTTAAGCCTAAACACAGCCCTGCAGACAATGCTGCATGGAAACAAGCTTTTTAAGCTAGTATACTCAAAAGCAGAATCAAAGCTTGTGTCATGTGCCTTTGAAAGAGAAAACATGCAGAAATGCTGGTCACTTGCCTATTGTTTTAAGTGGTCATTAGACATATGGTAACAAAATTGCTTTTTAAGCCATCCTGAATTCCAGAGCTAGAATGGGTCATAACAGATATGATATGTGACTGAAAATCCTTTCAAGCCACAATTATTTGTTCTAGCAGACAAGACAAGAATGGAAATAACCATCATTCTCCATTACATCTCTCAAAGAAGCAGTGTTAGAAACATATATGCCATGAACTAGCTAGACATCTCCTCAAATTCAGGCCAAAACCAACTTTGAGCAAGGCCAAACATAAGCTTATTAGTCATAACACACCACTTCATCTGTGGTACTGAAGTCATTTAACCAGATAATTGCCTCGGAATATTTTACACAAAGTGAGTGTTACAGCAGGACTAGCAAACCCTTGCAGAGCAGACTCAAGTTAATACTGGTAAAGCTGTGATTTCAGACCAGCACTTTTGCCACCACAGAAATGTCAAATAACAGATGGAAAACCCAACTTTATATCTAAATAATGCTGCTGTAATAGGAAAAGCATCTAACAGTAGGTCTGGCCTGAATGTAACAAATCATCCAGACAACCGCTGCAATTGAGCAGTGTACCATTGCCACAAGGAGGTAACTCGTGAATGTCTGCAACCAGCAGCTGCGTGTATCATCAGAAGTGATTTATTTTTATGCTGATACCAAGCACCAAGACTTCCATCCCCAAAGGCTACAAAGAAACCCAGATGTGTTCACTATATGCATCAGCACTGCCAAAGTGTTTATACAACCAATCATAACACCTCAGTATTCAGAACCCTCACTGAAAGTGGACTTAAGTGAGAAGTATCACTGGTGTGGTTTACAGATGAGAAGACTGAGAATGACCTTCAGGAAGTCTCTGATCAAACCAGGTGCTAAACCTAGAGTCCCTGCCTAGTGGTTCAACCACAGCCCTATCCCTCCTTTCCTTAACATAACTTGTTTGCTGATGACAGAGCAGAGAAACCACAGCTTCACCTCTGGGAGACCTTCTCCTGTGCCATCATGCCCACCGTGTTGAAGGGAGCCAGCCCTTGCAGATTCTGGCCTGTTTACCCTGCACTGAAAAGGAACCCAGTCTTCACCATTTGCTTGTCACATGCATTAATCTACCTCTGCAGGCCCAGGACACACCTCGGAGGCATTAAGCACATCGCTGAGCTGACAAAGCCCAGCAGGTACACCACATATCGTACTGGCTGTTTCTTCAGCGTGTCAGATATACACACTAATGGAGTATTGTTCCAGAGAAGTTTCAGGGTGTTCTATTCCTCCACAAATGCCAGCAGTACTTTCCTTGGCTATAAGCCACCATAATAACTACTTATCTAGAGTAATGGAGCTATCTAATTTAAACTTTTTGAAAGTGCCTCAGCTTCACAGCGACTTGACTGCTAAGGCAATGAATGCTTCTATTTCTAATCAAGCATGGCTTTTTATGTTTTTCATGCAAAATTTATGTGGAATTTTTACTTTGCAACTGTTTCAGATATGTGATGAAAGAAGATTTTGACTAGCATTCACACAATCTTTACATGATCATGCAGCTCTGAGTGTGTTTTCAAACTGTACTCCTTCAGCAAACACATGCTTTAACCACAGCTCCCTCCTAACGGGAAGTAGCAAAGTGAGAGCAGAGAATAGAGGGTGAATGCAGAGAATTTCAGACTATCAACTGTTGGCTCAGCAGACAGATTAAGGCCAATTAAACATATGTTAGGCAACAGCCATTCTAAAATCACTGCAGGATAACAACAGGTCATTACATAAAAAAATTTAAATAACCCTCTCCAGCAGGATACAAAATCTCTAACAAATAACAGATAAAAACCAGCTCGCAATCTGTTATGCATACAGTCCTTTTAACGAGAAGAGTTAAGAGCTAACCCCAGAGAAAATTAGCAACACAACTCTTTCTTCAAATATCCTATTTCACATATTAATTTCCCTAACAGTATGCTTGGTTATGTACTGCCCTTTAAACTGATCTCTCTTCTTCTAGGTTTATTCTACTGCTCATTAAATCTATGTCAGCAGTTTCTTCCAGCACGATTGTAATATTGCTGCAGCTATCTTACTCTTGACACATACTCTTGCATGTGTATATCAGAACACCCAATTCCAAAATAGTGCTAGTATATAACCAAAACATTCCAGCTGATAAGATAACATACTTTGTCTTCACAGTCAATAAACTGGAATCACTGTGTCTAGTAGATTATTAAGGGTGTCTACTTTGTATCAGTGTTCTAGTAGATTAAGGACATCTACTTTATATCAGTTTTCAAATATTCCTACTCATACAAAGCACATTCCTTTATTTACTTTAACCTCAAGTCTAAAATAAGCACTGCCTGTATTCCTGCTAAACTGAAATAATAATAATGTTGTAAATACAATTTCAGGAGGGCGTTTATCTAACTCTCCCTATTATGACTTTAGGAACTCTCCCTAGCACTGATCAGAATCAATGGCTCCTAGGATTAAGGTGTTAAATGAGGAGCTTGGAAATACCAGTTTTACAGGCTCCTAAATTACCTTAGCAAATCACTTTATGTCATGTTAAATTTGACTCCAGCAGACATAGTACAACACCCTCAGTTAAGAGCTAAGACCTCAACGACACTTAATTCAGTTTTCTTAAATGGATAGAGTTTCTCAATATTTCTGAAACATCTCATTAAAAATCATGTGGGGCTGAGCTCATTAAGAGAGGATCACTGGAGAGAAGAAACGGGAGTGCAGAAAACACTATTACATTTATGGTAGAGGGCCAATCTCTCACCATTTTCTGTCTTGCACCTAGAGGGAATAAAAAAAAGAGAACAAAACTCCCATGCCAGGCTCCCACCTGCTGCAAGAGGCAGATATTTTGTCTTGGGAAAGTACCGAAAGGCCCCAGCTTTTGAGATGAAAGCCTCAGTGCATCTAGGCACTATAAGCACATAATGAGAGACAGCTCCTGCCTTGTTTATAATTAAACTTAGTAACAGACACAGGAAGAGTAGGGAAAGGAACAAAAGCAACTTGCCCAAAGCCAGACAGTAAATTCAAAGACAGATTTGGAAGCAGAATTCAGATCTTGCCAAAAGGAGGAAAAGGCAAATCTCTTTTGTGGAGAGGGAAAAGGTGCTGGTTCTGCAATACTTGTGCTCTGTGATTCTTAAAATTCATCCTTCAAGAAGTATCAAAAAAGGAGAAAAGGGCTGGGGAGGAGAAGTAGAAGCCTGCAAACGCTTTGCTAGTTTATGTTCCTGGCAAGGGCTGGAGACTTCTAGAATGCTGGCCTTTGCCAGGCCAGGTATAAGAGAGCTGCAACACACCAGCAAAAATTCTCTCTGGAAAAGAGCAGCCATGGCTTGATACTGCTTTTTACTGCTGTCTCCAGGCCCTCAACCTCTAGAGAATATTGAAAATACAAAGAGTGCAGAATTAGCTGAGAAGTACTAGATGCTTCTTTTGAGGAGGAATAGTTTTTCTTTTGGTCTCAGGAGCCTCAAGTCTGCAGCAAGTGTGGGAGAGTTGATAGCATCTTCCCTCCTAAAACCTAATGTCTGTTGGACACCACTCATCCCGGTGACATCAATCCCTTCCCCTGGTAACAGGCCATGAGAAACTGTTCCTCCCACTCAGTTCGCTTTTGCAAAGCCAGCAACAACAGAGCCCTGCAGTGTTGTGAAACTGCTAGCTTCAGACTGAATGCACACAAATCAAACCATTATCAAAAATAATGAGTGAAAATTAGCCAGACAACCAGCCACCACAGTGAGAGAGACAGCTGAACTGTTGGCACATTCCATAAGAGAAAACTAATAAATAAGCAAATAACAAGACTATTCAGCAGGCTACAATCCTCTGAAAAACTAGCTCTTACTGCTTGGAATCACAGAATTATTAATAAAATATTAATATCCAAGAACAGATCACAAATGTCAAGTGGCTTTTAAAAAACCTAAGGAGAATTCTTACATGCAACTGGCTTTATTAGTAACCATATAAATTTACATCTTGAATTAATCTGTCAGAAACAAAAACAATCCAGTGTTTCAGAAGTTGTTCATTAGGTTATCAGCAGAGAAGGAGATTCTTAAAATTAAAGGATGAATTCCTAACTTAAATTACATACAAAGTGCATTACTGTCATCAGCAGATTTCCTCTGCCCCCACAAGTGCAGTAAAAATCTGTGGTCGGATACAGTCTAGAAATTTTTATAGAGAGTTTCCCTGCCTTATGATCCCTCTCCACAGGGGCAATTAGAGAATCCAAACCATAAATTCATTCTCCAGAGTCAAAGAACTTCCACTCTGCCACACCAAAAGAGATTTCAAGTGCAACAAAAATGGACTTCATAGCACATAAAATCCTCAGAATTAAATTTGATAGGACCTCTACCCTGTCTGCCATGCATAGGTGTCTGAGGCTACATGACATTAAACAGAAGTAAATTGGGTTATCAAAATATTTGCATTTCCTAGTTCAGCTGAGGCAAAACAATAATATGATGCTAGTTGTTCCTGGACCAGTTTCTACAAACCTGGTCTGATAAATTTATTTATCCTCGCTCTCTCTTTTCTCCTTAGCTATGAATTAACAAGCATTTTAAATTATTCATTAATACAATTTTATTCAGATAGCAGGCAAACATGTCTCCTGTAAATCTACAAAACGAGTTCTGGGGTAGTGTTTGGCTTTGCAAGACTGCATTTAGAAAGGCTACCGGTGACAATGACATGGTTGCCACTAAGTCTTAGGAGCTGGAATGTAGCCCTGTCTCATTGTGCAGTAGTATGAAATCTTCTTGTTGGTTCTGTGGAAACAAGCTCCCATGCATTTAATGACAACTAGATCCACATCATACCTTATTCCATGATAGTTAGGGAACACCCTCCCCCCCCCAAGCCCAGATCATAGAATCCTATTTTAATTCTGCATGACGGTAATTCAGAATTATTTTGTTAATCTGCTACTTAAATTGAAGTGATTTCCACTTTTTGTTCTAGAACCTGTTCAGATTAGAACTGCTGTACTTATTTCTAATAATATAGGGAATTCCTAGAGCTGTAGGAGACATACTATCCCAAAGCAAATCAAACAAATTCAAACCAACACACAAGGGTAGAGATTTTTATTTAAGACACGGTCACTTTGCACTCTCTGACAAGATAAGAGTCTGTGAAGGGAGTGTAAACACATTCAAAAGTAATTAAAAATGACATTCACACATACTTTCATATCTCTTCTTGCTGCAGGGGTGGTTCAAAATAATCTTTGAAATAAATACCACATTTATTCTTCTGAGAAACTCTTTTGGCCAGTGTATGCTACGCTACCTTACAAGATTCGCCTACAAGTTTTGTTGTAGCTCTGGAAACACATTTTCTGGAAGGGAGGGAAAGAAAGATTTAAAACATAGAAGAGAAATTGACTTACCTTATTCAGTTCTTTGGAACAAAATGCACTGTAGACCAGGGCTGTGAGCTCTGTAGCAGAAGGAAGAATGAAGTGATCTGCAGAGTTCAGAGTGACTTCAGTGTGATTCCAGCTGCTTCACTTGGCTACTGCCTTCCTTCTAATAAAGCTGCAGAATGATATAACGCCGTGTTTGTTTTCAGCTGAGGAAGTTGTTTCCAACTTCCCTTGGTTTTCTAGACCCAGTTTTGAAATATTGCCTTTCTGTATAATCCCAGTATTTCACCAAAAATAAATGTTAGACATGTGAATGAATCATTTTGGTCAGTGTCCAGGCAAGCAACAGATGTGGTGACTGATGAATGGAAAGAGACCTTACAGTTGTAGGCTGCTTTTTGTTATGCAGAGAAGAGGTTGAACAGTATTTCTTTGTAAGTGCTCTGGTTTATAGAGAATAATGTTGAATGAGCAGAAAGATGCTTAAAAAGTCACATTGGAAGCATAATTTTTTAACTGCACAGTGAGATACATTCATTTTGTATTTATGATTACTAGATTAGTCTCTTTTTGTAAGAGAGAAGTGAGCTCCTCAAAACATCTCTGTCAGTCAGTGCAACACTGGTCAGAAATTTGAACTGGGTTTTAGGAGACTTGGCTTAATGCCCCATTGTGTAAAGATTCTGCTGAGTTTCGGTGGCGGTGCCTCATGAACTCCATGTAGCTTAGTTTCCCAGTAGGTAAAATGGGAATATTATTCCATTAGTACCTACATACTATAGCTTCACTTGACTCTGATGGTACTGCATTCATCACATCATTTTAAATCAGCTGGGTGCCTTACCAAAAATTGAATCTTCTAGTGGAAGCAATTAGCCAACAGTGGCACTCCTCTGTCATCAATGCAAAACACTGACCAAACCTAGTCAACTGCAATTTTTCCAAATAACAACTCCACTGATTCCTGGGAAAATTAGAAAGAAACAAGCAGAAAACCTCAAGAGGGAAGTGCTAAGTGAGAAGCAGTAAAACTGAAATTTAAGCAAAGCTGACAGTTTTAAGCACCTCTCTCAGTTCACAGATCCCCTTAACGGGAACAAAAAAAAGATCTTTTCAGCAAAACTACCTGTCTTTGTATTTCCACCATGACAGCTCTTCCTGTTTTGCCAGTACAACTTAAAATGCAGATAGCTTTACATGAGGGGGGAAAAACCTATGAACAAAAGGAAGATGGAGACTATGCTATGGTCAGACACTGCATAGGACAATCCGTGGACCAGGAGGAAAGGTTGGGGGACATGATCCCGATGAATATATGGCACAGGAGACAAAAAGGGTGGTTGCCGTCGGAAAGAGCATGGAAAGACTCAAGGGCCTCATGATTAGGCACTTTACTTGTTTATTTCTTGCATTTTAAAGATTTCCTGCTTTCTCCAGGCAATTGGTGAACCTTCAGTGATAAAATCTTTTAATAGTAGTTCTCTTGTAAATATTTGGATAGGGTAAACATAGGCACCACTGAACAGCAGATCTGCCAAAGGTTGGTTTTTTTGCTTGCAATGGTACAATTCTGTGTGGCTCCAAGTACTTGGCCAAATCCAGTTATTGCAAGGCAGCTAATGCAAGGGCTTGCTTAATACTATTTCAGTGAATAAGAGAGGAAATTACTCAGTAGATAACCCTCACCCACAACAATGATCTTCTGTAAAATAAAAAGCCCTCAACAAGCAAAGTAGAATCAGACACTTGTCACACACTCTCCACCTTCTTGGTGCACAGAGCAGGCTGGAGAGAGCAATGGTTTCTAGCAGTTCTGGAGTACTGAGGAGGTGTTCCTAGGTGGCTGTTTCCTTCACCATAAGCTAAAGCAGGCTTGGGACTCCTCTAATATGTACCAAGGATGGTAGTTCAGCTCCCTCAACCTTCAGAAGCAAGGGAGGATTAAACCTCATGCAGCAATTTTCCCCACCCTTCTTATCACTGTACCAAGTATGAAATCACAACTTGTAAGGACCCAGAAGACATTTTGCAGACACAATTTTTCACAGGAAATTACACATTTTAGTCCAAGAACAGCAAATGACTGCTTTTAAAAGAATTTTTCTACCAAACTGTTCTACCTACATTAGGTCCTTTTAAATTGAAATGGACTTTTCCTTTGATGAGAAATTACCAAGTTTGTGCAGTATAATGAGCATATGTAATGTATCTGGAAGAAAGAACAACAGAATTTTTCAGACAAAACTGTATTTAACTGGAAAGGTTTTTGTTCTGCTTGTTTTCTGTTCAGAGCTAAATACAACATTTCATTTTCTTCTACAGTTTTGATTAACCACAGCAGCAGTCTTAAGTCCCTGAAGAATGTAAGCTTGGGCTGTAAAACTGTGCTTGTTTAAGCTTCTTCTATGCTCAGAGACAGTAAAACTGGAATAGCAAGTTCCAAATTAGATGGCTTTTTAACATACACTTTCATGCTACCCATTAACCATAGACATAATTTTATGAGTATGATCTTTTCAGATAACTTTTGTGAAAGTTATATGCTTGGAAGAAAATGAATGGAAAAAAAGTACCTTGTTTGCTTTCATGTCTTCTCCTTTTTCTACTTGGAAACTGTATTTTATTTTGCCATGTCATTGTGCTTTTTCAGCAAGGTAAGCTAATGAAGTCTTGGAGGTTTTATTCTACATTAAATACAGAAATATGCCAGAGCTATACTGAAGAGGGACATGCATTCATCAACATACAGCACATGTGAGACTTGCGGAGCAGAGAAATATTACTTCATACCTAGTGGAAAAAGAACAAAGGAGAGCATTTTCATACCAGTAATAGATATTGGTTGTTCAGCAGTGAATAGACCTAGTCTACTGAAAATGAATTTTAAAAACACTTCTCATTATTTTCTTTTTCAGACCCTGTAAAACAAAACAAAGGACGATGGAAAAAAAGATACAGGGGAAAAGCCTTCAGACATACATTGTCAATATTGACCAAAGCACAAATTAAAAAGCATTAAACAGACTCAAAGTAGCTGTAATTTACCTGGATTACCAACAGCTACCTGATAGTTCTGGTATTTATTTGCCACTGCTGGGACCACTGGATTTGATTAAACTTCTTATTATTAGGTGCTGTTAATCTCAACACTAACCAACACCCCAGACTAAATTCAATGTGCTCTAATTGAATTAAGTTGTACCAACCAAGAGTTTGTGAATTAGGTCAAACAAAAGACGTTTAGCCTTTCTCAGCGTTAATTTAAACTGAACAACACAAGAAAGAAATTACTTACCTTTTAAGGATTCAGCTGTTTACAGTTCGGGTCTTAAAAAAAAATTCTTCACTCTTCCTTTGTCCCCAAGGCTTGAGTTAACATCTCATTGATTAAAACTCTCTGTGAACAGAGTTCAACTACCTGACAAATCAGGAATAGGGCAATTTCCTCCCTTCCTGTGAAACCAGTGACTATTCAGGCTTTTCCTTTTGGTAAAGCTGTGATGTTTACTTGTGGTTCAACTGCCACTATATACCACAGTCAGCAACTAAGACAAATTCTTCAGCAACACATTTAAATCAAACCACCTGATGAAGGGAGGATTGGCTCTTTTAGGCTGATCCACATCCTATTTCTATGCTGATATTAGAAATCTGAAGGTTTTAATGCAAAATGTGTGTTGAAGAAACTCAGTATATTCTACAGAAGGCAAAAACCTTCATCTAGCTCTTACTTTAGTAAGGCCAAAACACACAAGCATGTAAGTGAACTGCTATACGTCTATGTATGCATATACGTGCAAGTTCAAGCAGGACTCCTGCACACAAAGTGAGGAGAGTATTACAGTCTGTGAAGTCATGGATATTGGAGGATAATTTACAAGGAAGGAAAACAAAAAGAGATATTTTTATCATGAAGAATAATACTTGGAAAAATAATATTAAAAATAGCCGGGGTGCTTTTATGCTTGTGTTTTTTTCTCATTTTTCACAAGTAGGAATTATTTTCTACATAACTTTCAGACCACAGCTATTCAAATTTTTTCAATATTTGAAATATTTTCAATATTATTGTTTTACTATTTTAGATAAAATAAGAGCTCTGTGTTCTCTATTCAGAGAACACTTGAGTGCCACACAATTTTCAGAGGGTGTTTTAACATTTCTAGTATGTCATTGAGTGCTAAAGATTAAAGTCATCGAATAGCTAAATAGTCAACTTGACAACAGTATTTTTCCATTTTAGCCCAAGCGCTGTCTCCTCCCATGCAAAGGAATGCCAGTGTTTGGGAAAATAATTTCAGAGAGAACTACAGAGATTACAGAAACAAAAATAACTGTAGTATTTCACAATCTTTAGTACTGCTCAGGATTAACCAACTCGCACTGTTTCACCTCACGTAAATTTCCAGGAACTACAGTGACTTAGGGAGGTCTTAGGAGATAAGCCAGAATTTACTGTTGTGCATCTAACCTACAACACATGGCTTGAGTTGGATGTCTCAAAACCCCCACAAAGCCTAACCAGCCTAGGTTCAAAGAAACCCAAAGCACAGAGATGAACTCGAAACACACCTCTTCAGGATTTTAGCTGCCTGTATCCACTTAGGATCCAAGTTATCAACATGGCTGCCTACACATATTATTTTCCATTTAAAGTATAAACTCTAGAGAGTCAATTATCCGTCTTTTACGTAATAGGTCTTTTGATTAAAACCTCAAATCCACAGTTCAGATAAGATGATATTATGGTGTTACATACAATAGACATGACTCAGTGAAGTATTAAAGTTTCACCTATGCATTCATCTATTAACAAACCACAGTTAAGTTGCTGAAGCCTGTCGTGATGAACACTGATGCACAAAACAAGGAGATCTGCAGGGAGAGAATTGTAAATTCCAGTCCCTCACTATTCTGCAGCTAGACTCATTGTGCTCAGCTACTGTGCTCACTGTGACAAAGCTGGGCTTAAATAGGAGCAAACTACAAACAAGGGAATTGAAAAGGTGTTCTAAGCCCCTGCAAAGGACACAAAGCAAAGCTGAGGGTCAATACAAAATTAAGGACAGCTCCCTGAAAAAAGACACCAATAGCCAGGGTGCCTATACAGAACTTACAGGTCATCAAGCAAGGTTGTTGTTGCATTACTACTCACAGTCTTAACTAACAGAGACACCTATGCACATATTGAATCATGGAGCCTGCTGGTTACTCTTTATAACTGACCAGCCATTGACTCTCCTTAGGATTCATAAATAGGACAGAAGCTCCTTGCAGCAGAGAATGGTTCCCGAATATCAGTGCAAAGTGGTACAAATCAAATCCAAATCACCCTCAATCTGTGGTTAGTGGTTTCAGCATGTATTGGTATTTTTAAAGTCGCTTTTTATAGTCAGCTACAATTGCCAGATTGTTTTTCTGCCTAGTGGATATAAATGCATTTTGTGAAAGGTGCCAGGAGACCTCGACTCCACAGAGATTTAAGTTATTTATCCACAGCGATTAATGTGAAACAGGGAGAACCAGTGCAAGCCTCTGCTTACTGCTCTGCATTTGCCTTCCTCCCCAAGACTGATGGGAGAAAACACAGCTTTGCTTCTAAACCCTTCCCAGCCCCTCAGCCTCCCTAATGAGATGGGAGCTGAGAAATCACAATAAACCCGCTATTCATGATACAAGCAAGGCAAATTATGAGAAGCGCTGAAAAATGCTTTGCTACTTGAGGGTTCGGTCTCTATAGTCAATATTAACTCTTCAAGTGCCTTCAATAAAAGCAAAATGAGCATTATCTAATAAACTGACAGTGAGCTGGGGGAAGGAAATGAGACTAAGCATAGGGGCAGCTAAAAGCCCTAATACGTACTTGTCCATTCTCATGCTACTCCTTCAGCTGTATCAAGAGACAAAAAGATTAATTTTAAATACTTCTTACTTTGCCATTATTTTTATGATGACTATGTGCCCCAGATTTAGAACTTGGCATGAACCTGAGCATTTGTTACTGGAAAAGTCAGTCAAGGTATCACATGGAATTGACATGAATGTAGACACTAGGATTGCAGCACTTACTCTGCACACTATTTAAGCAGCTACTTGTCTTTTCACGACAAGTAGGCTGCCTTCTTTTGAAAAGAAGGGAAGGGAGCTTGAAGAGAAGGGAACAGCCACTTCTCATTTCAAGATGAGAAACCAGGCAAAGCAGAATGGCACTAATTGCACGGAGCTTGCGTGCAAACCAGAAACTGAACTCTGATTACCATCAGAAACATAAAACATCCAACAATCTGGAAAAGACTTCTGGTTTTACCAATGAACCAGAAAAGAGAGAGAATAAATTCTGATCCAAAGAACTCCAGCATTTCACACAATATTGCTGGAACTGCAGGAGGGACACAAATCAAAGTCTTTTTGTTGAAAAGTTCTTTTTCTCCCTTTTCTAGTTTTCCATTAAAAGGTCTCATATTTTCAAACTATGAGAGAGATGTCTTTCAAAGGCTGATGTCTTTGCTCATCAGCATTCCTAGCCTAAAGTTAACTTTTGTCCTTGGAAAAAAACAGAACTTCCCTTGTTTAACTTTCTGTTATCCCCCTGCCCCAAATAGGATAAAGACATCTTTGAATTATTCCCAGGGTAAAGCAAGGTAGAAAGTCTGCTTGCTCTCATATGTAAAAAAAATATCTTGTGTGATTTATTGTGGGAACATTAAAAAAATTAACATGATTTAGAACATCCAGTGCAGAGGAAAATAACGCTTACTTAACTGCCTTGGGAATACTTTCTGACCCCACCTTAAATTGACTGCAGAACATCCAGTGACTCAACATAATAGTGTATATATATTTGGAAATCTCTGACTTCTTTAAATTACACTACAGACAAGGAAGCTGCATAGATATATTACATCCAGGATGATTTTACATTCATCTGCATCTATTTAAATCCAGAGGAGTTCCATTAAAATCGATTGATATAAACATTCAGTTTGGGATATTCTGAAGGGTCAAGGCAGGTTCTAAACTTCTGGAAGCTTGAAAATTCTTGAAAAACATTATTAAGCCTCCAAGAAGCTTTGAGAGAATTGGCTCTTTGTATCAGAAATACATTATTCCCTTCTTGAGTAATCACAGAATGGTAGGGGTTGGAAGGGACCTCTGGAGAACATCTAGTCCAACCCCCATGCCAGAGCAGGATTGCCTACAGCAGACTGCACAGGACAGCATCCAGGCAGGTTTTGAATATCTACAGAGATGGAGACTCCACAATCTCTGTGGGAAGCCTGTTCCAGTGCTCTGCCACCCTCACAGTAAAAAAGTTCCTCCTCATGTTTAGGTGGAATTTCCTATATTCAGGTTTATGCCCATTGCCTCTTGTCCTGTCACTGGGCACTACTGAAAAGAGACTGACCCTATCCTCCTGACACCCACCTCTCAAGTATTCATAAGTATTGGTAAGATACCCCTACGTTCTTTCTAGGCTAAAAATTCCCAAGTCTCTCAGCCTCTCTTCATAAGAAAGATGTTCTTGTCCCTGAGTCATCTTCATAGCCCTTTTCTGTACCTTCTCTGGTAGCTCCCTGTCCTTTTTGAACTGGGGAGGCCAGAACTGCACACAATATTGCAGATGAGGCCTCACTAGTGCAGAGAAGAGGGGGAAGGATAGGAATTAATATTTACTTTTGCAAAACTGCCTTGGAGTCCCTAGTATGATAGAATGCACAGCAGGCTGGAAGGGAGTAACGGTCACTTATTGTACTTATTTAAGATACTTCAAGACTTGCACATTAGTATCTGATTAAAAAACAAACATTAATTTTATAACTTACCTATTAAAAAAATTATTTAAAACATGCTAATTGAAACATTTTGCCATGCAGATGAGAATAATTCTTTTCTATTTCAGTCATGTTATCTGACTGTGGATGATTCAAGAAACTATTGGTCTTTCTGTTCCCTTCATAATCAAAGGCTCTTGGGTTGTAGAGCTCTCTTCAGCATGGGGAACTGGAGTCACTTTATGACTTCCCAATGCCATTTTCCAGCATGTACATGTCAGAAATTATCATGTATTTCCAAGTAATCTGGTAACAAACAATTACACTTGAAAATGTTGCCAATAATAAAGGGTCAATCTGACTATATAAATTAGACAATTTTAAAATCAGTGTTATTTTTGAAGAAAAGAAAAAAGAAACAATTGCCAATAGAATCAAGAAAGTCTAAGGGACTGTTATTTTTGAAACTAAAAAATTCCATGCACAGCATGAAGGTCAGACAATATCCTGTAATTCACAAGCACTCACCTACATACAACCCCCAACCTACTTCCTGACCTAGCCCTTTTCTTTCTGCCACTTCCCTAAAAACCCCAAAACAAAACAGGAAAACAGGCATAGTTATTTCAGAGAGATGAAATGACTGAACAGTCACTAACAGAAAACAGAAATGACTGTGAATGTAACAGTAAAATATCCAGCATTTTATGATGAAAGATGCTCTTTCAGATTACAAAGAGGGAAAGGATGCAGACACAAGTTTCCCTGTTACATTAACTTGTGTGAATTTTGCTGTGCTCCATGAGAAGGCTGTCTGGACACCCAGTCCACATTTTCTCCATGTTGTCTGATCCACAGAGTGGCTAGTCTCTGTGCCATAAAGAAGAATTTCTTGGAGCACTAGAGCCATGGCATACAAAGCTCTCAACTGATGATTTAATTATTTTGCATTTTCTTTTGGACCAGAAAATCCTAAAAACACATTAATTTAAGCTAAGAGGTTCAAAACAATTGCAGCCGTGCTAGGTATGGATTTGAAATGCAATTTAAAGTATTATTAGCATATCATGCAGAAACTTTCTGAAAACACTGAACTTGGATAAATTTTTTAGCCATGCTGTTTAAAGTGACACATTTAAAGCTGGCTCATCATCTGTTCCTTCTGTATGACCTACCAGCAAACAAACACGAGCTGTAACACCAGTAATAATACTCTCTGTGACCTGCATGAAAATCTCAGAAATTTACTCAGCAATTTTATAACAAAAATCTTTGTATTCTCCAAAGTATAAGGATACAGAAATATACTCTCCAGAGCAATTTTAGTGCACAAAAGGAAGCATAAAACCCAAACAAACTCTGAAAACTAAGCCAATGAAAACAATATCACGGCCTTAAAATAATTGTTACAAAAAAGACTTAGGAAGGATTTGTTTCTATTAAGATATGCAAAACTATTCAAACAGTGAAGTACTTCATGTAAACTTTTAAAAATAAAATATCTGACTATGTGAAAGCAAAATTATATTTTTGTGGAGAAAATTATTGGTCCACATGTTTAAATAAATGCTGTTTATAACCCTCCCACTTCTAAAAGGTACTTTAAAATTGTTGCTTGGTCCCTATCCTATCATGATTCAATTTTAACACTACTGTTAAACTTTTTGGTTGTTTAAATTATAGTTTTGATTGCTTAATTATTAAAGTTGCCATTCTTTAATGCTATGAAGGTAATTCTGTCAAGGGAATGAAAAACAAAACAACAACCTTTAAATTAGACTACCCCTTAATTTTGGGAGTTAAGATAATATCCCATATATCAGAGCTGGTTTTATTGTTAACTTAGGTAAAGCTCTTTTTAAAAAATTTACAAAACTTTAAGTAAAATACAACAACAATGCTCTGGTTTTGATAATGGGAAAGTGAGCAGAATGGCCATAATAAATAATAAAAAAAGAAACTGTATAAAAATGTGGTTTTCTTTCTGGCTTGCATGTCTTTCTGCATTTCATTCCAGTGCCATACCAAAGTAAGTACAAGATGATTTTTATTTATAAAACCCATATATTTTTAATTTTTTAATTTTCATTAAAACAAACATGTGATAGTAATGTCAGCCCCAGCAACAGTCTAAGTAAAGCAGACCAAAGAAAACAAAACGCTCTAGCTTGAGATCTCTAAAATCTAATGAAGTACTTGGACTGCCTTGAAAGTTGAGGTGCTCGTTAGATTCCAGGCCTGATCTAACCATCCATCTTTGTGGACACTTGGCAATATGGCTCAAATGCCAGCCCTCAACTGCTGTCAGTCAGCCAACACTTAGCTCAGATCCTTTGAAGAATTTTACCAAAACAACAATTTAAGGATAAATTAGGCTCTTAAAAATAAGTGAACACAGCACATATGTAACAAATAAAAATGTAGACAAGAGTTTCCTGCCAGCTAGTTTCACTGACCCCAATTTTCTTTCTTTACAATCTGAACCCAACTGTTGGAAGAAATTTGCAACTCTTTCTAGGAAAATTGCTAATTTTCACCATTTTTCTTATTTTTTCTTGTCTTATATGTTGGTGATGGGAGTGAAGAAGCATGGCAAGTCAAAGCAAAAGTAGAAAGCAAAGCTGTGAAAGCTATATGGGCCAGTTTGCTGAAACCAAGTACAGATATCAACAAAGAGGGAAAAGTCAGATATTAGGACCAAGAGGGAGAGAAATTTTTAGAAGAGGAAGGCAGTTTGGCAGCCCTGCTCTGTGTTCATGCACATATGCAGGGAGTAGGTCTGCTGTTCCTAGGGGAGGAGACTGGGGGAAAGCGGTATCTCTCAATAGCTTACCTGAGCTTGAATCAAGTTGCATCCTCAAGTTCATAAACACAGAAAAAGTCGAAAGTAAATTCTTGGAAACACAGACTTAAATTCTGCTGTCTTTGAATGACAGTCCAAAAGATCTACTATTCTATCCTTGCAAAAATATTCCAAGGACAAGCATTACAAGACAACTCTATAGTCTTTTCTTTGCTAGCTACGGCTTCTGTTTAACATGAGGCATTCTGGAAAACAAATGCCAGTACCTCATCTGTGTACTCGAGCTTACTTTGTTTCAACAAGTTATGAAGGGTCAGCTGAGCGCTGCTAACTGGTCTAGCCTGCTATAAACTGTCATCAGCCTAAAATGTTTCAAAGTGTGCTTGCCACAGATGGAGTACATGCATTTAAACAATGTAGTTCTTCTGACATGCAGTACTTTGGGCATCTGCCTGAGCTTTCACTTATGTAGATCTTCTCCTCAGAAATACTGCAAAATTTTATGACTGCTTCTTAGAAAACTCCACTCCTACCCATAAAATTCCATCTAAAACTAGGTTTCCACTTGTTCATCATCAAAAATAAAGAAATCCTTTCCCTGTTACCAAATTGATTCTCCCATGTATACTTGTATTGAAGTCTTTTATCTGCCAAGATGTCCCAACTACATTATTAACTTACTCATTTATGTTCAACAAGATACATGTAGCTAAAATGAGTGTAGAATAATTAGGGAATCCTGTCTGCCTTAAATGGCAGAAACATTTCACTATGCATACCTAAACAATTAAAAACACACATTCTTCTCCCCCCCCCCCCCTTTTTTTTAAAATCAGCTTCAGTTTTGCCAAATTCTGTATTATACTAGGCAACAAAATATCACCAGGAAAAGTTAGTTCTGTATTAAGCACTTACTTTTTCTGGCAGCAAAAATATATTCATGCCTATGCACATATTGAAAGCATTCAGCGGCAATTAAGTAGTCCTTCCTAAAGAAAATCCTTCTGCTGTTCTTCCACTTGAAATTTGTGTTAAATTACTTGTTCAGCGTGGGTGGACACTTCTAAGCTACGGTTTCATAATCACACAATAGCGTCTTTTATAGGGCAGCCTCTGTTTAAACTTTCTGTATTATGGTGCATTCAAGACACTTTTCTCCCCGTTGCACAATCTAAGCGTATCTGCACCTGTCTTCACACGAGGGTGTTGACTACCTTCGTGTCAGCCCAGATTGCTTAAAAAAGTCCTGCTGCTTCAGCATAATGAGATAGGTGATAGCTGGTTTCCCGCGGGAGAGCAGCTATAAAGAGCTACAACGGAACACACCTGAATTACGGTTGTATTATTAAACCCATTTCTGAAGGGGAAAAAAATTCCAACACACCCAAACAGATCTAGCATTAACTCTGGCAAGGAGTCCAAACAAGACCTTTCACTTTCTGATAAAATCTACCCGAACAACTTACACCATGAAAAACAGCCTATTTTTAATGGCAGAAAAGGGAGAAGTGCAGACCCTATTGCCTGCTCTCATGCCTGCAAAAGCATGTGCTCTGAAGGAGACAATAGCTACCACGGCTGTCGAAATAAAACTTGGCGAAGGCGCTACCTCCCAAACTAGAAAAACCCGACCGTAGCTGACAAAAAGACGGATGCCCCGGTTTGTTGGAGCAGCTTTCCAGCTTTTCGGGCTCGCTCAAGCAGCGGTAGCAGAGCCGCAGGGGAAGGGAACGGCCCGGGCCAAGAGGGCGGGAGGCTGCTGCTGCCACCCCGTACAGGGCCGAGGGCGCCGGGTAACGGCGGCACAGGGGCGGGAGGCTCCCCGGGGGTGACAGAACGGCTCGCCCGGCAGCATGGGCTCTCCTAATGCGGCGCGGACACGAGTGGCCCCGGACGCGAACGATGAAGAACGCTGAAGGAAAAAGGAGAGCGCTGAGGCGCGCAGGTGACCTCGCCACTCGGGTCTGGGCGGGAAAGTACAGATCCCTCCCACAGCGCAGCCCTCTGCTCCGCCCCTGCCGCGCCGACACGACACGACCCGGAGCAGGAAGCAGAAAGCGGAGGATGGCGTCTCTTGACCCTGGCGTGGCACGGAAGAGCTCACGGGCAAGTGATGGAGGTGAGACGGCGCTGGAGAGGGAGCTGGGCGGTGGGACAGGCGGGAGAAGAGAGTCTGGCTGTCTGGGGCGGGGGGCTGTTAGAGGCGCAGGGAGGGGGTTCCGCAGCAGGGCCAGGCGCCTCGGCCGTGCTGGCCGGAGCCCGTTCAAACCAGAGCGGGCCCTTGCCCCGCTCAGCCAGCCGCCGGCCCTGCGAGCTGCCGCCGGCTCCGCCCCGGGCGGCATTGGCTGGGCGGCGAAACGGGACAAGCGGAGCACCGCGGAGGCGCAGCAGGGACGGGACCCGACCCGGAGCCCGAGTTGGTGCAGCGTGACCGAGGGGCAAAAACTTCTTGAAATGCGTTCTTGCCTCCCTGCTTGTGCTAGTGCTGGCGGAAAGCAGTTACTCGGCGTGAGGGAGAACTTTCCCCCTCGTTCTCTCTCTGTCTACCCAGCACTGACCTCTTCTGGTGAAGGGGCAGTAGGGTTTTCCTGAAGCGTTCTGGAAGGAGCAATGTTATGTCTTTCTATCTTATCTCACGCAGGGCAGGAGTAAGACTGTCCGGGGAGTGTCCTTGACGCCTTTGGCACTATTATGCGCTGTCAGAATGCACCGATGTTTTTTTTTACCGTATGCATTTCATGAGTTTTGGGTTGTCTCTTGTTAAATGGGATCTTCTGGGGCTTTCCATCCTCTGGCTGCTGTGCGGATGCAGAATGATTTGACAGAACCGAAAAGAAGCACTGGTGTTAGCGATGGCTAACACAGTCATCTTAAACATTTACCAAATCGAACTCTTCTGTATGTAGCTAGTTGTTTTTACATTTGTTACATTTTACAGGATTTTTAGTGGTAAAACATTTAAACTAAAGCTCGGACAGATATAATTTACATTTTTAATTCAACAGTTTAAGGTGTTTACAGTTGGAATTATTTTAACTAAGCTAGAATGTTGCACACTTTGCCTGGACATCTGAAAAAATCTTTTGTGGACTTACAGCTGTAGTTTCTGTTTTGATAAAGTAGGGACTGCAGTGAGGCTCTCCAGAATTTGGCAACGTAAACAAGGCATCTACAGAGCAGATTTGCTTTGCATGGCTAGCCTGATGGTGAGCAAGCTGTGTGTAGTTGGAGTTAAGATTCTTTCTTTGTCCTGTACACTAGTGGTCTCATAAAACACAGAGATAAAGAGGATAGGTTTTCCTCTCTTGTCAGCTTTGTACATGCATATCTCTGAAAGATCTTCCTCTGATGTTTTTCTGTCAGTTACTGAACCATACCCAGGCTTTAAAAGTTTTACCCAGCTCCAGTGAGAAAACCTTGTCCGCTAAATATCTGCAGATTGTAGAGAGGTGACAAGGAGATGCAGACCAGAGTAGTTCATTATAGTTATTTCTGTAGTCCTGTGCTGTTTAAAGTTACTAGCTCGGTTTAAATGTGCATGAGTGTGTCTCGACCTAAGGGTGGGTGTAACCTACAGAATTGTACTTGCAGATGAGGGAACTCCCATGAGAAGTAACAAATCATTGCAGTAGTTGTCGTCCAAAATATTGCTGTTGTCGCTGCCTGGCATCTCCTAGATGAAACTAGATATTTGTATATCGAAGTGTTTTCATCCAGTTTTGGGGCAGTGGATGGGGACAAATGTTCATGGTGCTCCCTGCTACTGAGTGACCACCCTGTCAGTAGGCTTACTTGCTATGCTCAGCATTTATAGCTTTATGTTAACAATATATATATATATGTGTGTGTATATTAAGACCTTAAAAAATTGGTAAGTTGACATTGGACATGTGGAGCAACTTATTTTCCATAAGGCATCATTCATTAGAGAGTCTTGTGGGTTTTTCCTTCACTTTCTTTCAGATTCCAATTGTTTATAGAGCACAGAACAAGGTGACTGAGATCAATTGATCTATCAAAAAACTTCTTAGTTGCCCAATGAGATTTATAAGAGCAGCTGGGGTTTTATGTTGGCTTTTTTTTTTCTTTGAATATTGTAATAGGAATTGATACACTATGAGAAGGAGAACAAGTATTTTCATTGAGTGCTTTGGTTTGTTTTTTTTTTTCTGTTCTTGTTTGGTTTTGGTTTTTTTTTTCAGTTGAGATAGTCCTTCTGACCATAACTGTTGTAATGGCCCTGCTGTTTTATAAGAAAGGGTGCACAGTCAGGGAAAGAGTAAACAAGCTTAAAGAAAACAAACAACAAACCATGCATCTGTCAACCCTGATGGTACGTAGCCTCTTATAGGAGGATCTTTTCTGCATATGAGAGCAGGAAAGGAGAACTGTAAAACAGTTTATGGAGGATAGAAAGTAAAAGTAGTTGACTTGAAACATTAAGTTTGTCATCCGACGGTTACATAAAAGGTAAGCCAAGAGTAGATCTAGGAATTGCTAAGTTCAGAGATTTGAGACTGGATGTGGTACTTTCACTCTGACACTGGTGGCAGTGATTGTGCAAATTATTTTGGCCTTTATGTCTTCCTGTTTGTAATGTTTATAATAAGACTTAATTGAGTGTATAATGGTTAATTTATAAAATGCTTTGAACATCCAAACTACTGTGAATTTTCCAGTTAATGTATTATTGCAATATTGAACTGTTTTATGTAACATAAGCAAAATAAAGTATTTTTTTTCTGAGCAGGTTCATGAATGATGCTCAAAATAGATTAATTTCAATTTGGTTATTATTGAGGAATTCTGTGTCTGTTATTGGAGAAGTTTACTTAATTTCATGAGTGCTAGTGTCCAAAATGACAGCAATATTTTTAATACATAGGGACTATGAGGAAGAAAGAAGAAACATTTATTCCAGAAGGAACAGTTAGCATTTATGTAGGCAAGACTGTCAAAACAACTTCCATAATAAAAAAGAAGGATGTACTACAGACTTCAAAAAGAGATTTATTCATTTTATCGAGTGATGTGTTTGCAAAGTGGTACAGAAAAATGTCCATGCCTTAAGGCATGGAAAACATGCATTATTAACTGTATTTTAAAAGGCTCTTTGACTTCATTGTTGCCAGATGGGATGAGAAAAGCTAAGTGTTCTACACTGCAAATGGCCTCCTGTTCGACATTTATTGTTTGCTAGTCTGGAGTCGGCTTTGGTGGATGAAGAAGGTTGATGACCCTAAGGTTTGTACTAGAAAGCTGATTGTATGCTCATGTTCTGTAATGTAAAAGGACTGTGTGAAACTCAGAAGCCCTGTGGGTTTGAGCACCCTAAAGCATGTTAACTGCATGTTGCTGCAGTCATATTTTAATTAAAAGTTGTGTGATGCAGTATTGGTTTTTTAGGTCTTCTGAACAATAAGGATTACTTTTCCAGCCTGGATAATTATTTTGTGTGGTCTAGATCTTCTATGGATTTTATTAGCATACATCTTTCATCTTTATTATAAAGGCAACTTAAGGAAATTAAGTAATTAAATTAATTTGACAAGGTTATTGCTTAATAACTTAACAGAGCCTAAGCTGTGTTCATAAGGATAGTGTTTGACTTAGTTAATTAGATCAGAAATTAGCTCCTTCTATCAAAGCTAACATGCATTGTTACATATAATATTAGGGTAATCTAGTAAGTGGAAATCTAGTAAGTGTTTGGCTATAGCTGAAACGATATAGTGCTTCTGAACAGCTTGGAGCTTGGACTGAAGGCTGAACTTGAGGGTGGGCTTTACTGTAGGGTTTT
The DNA here is from genome assembly GCF_964237585.1 of Gallinula chloropus. NCBI lineage: Eukaryota > Metazoa > Chordata > Aves > Gruiformes > Rallidae > Gallinula > Gallinula chloropus. Next base: position 31,390,473 of record NC_140090.1, on the reverse strand, counting down.
CAGTTTTTATTCTCAGTTACTTTATTTTTTCCTGCAGATGTTTGACAGAATCAAGCCATCTGATGAAGCTTCTGCTTCTTCAGCACAAGGTGAGAAGTTGATGTTTTTGTTGCAAGTTGGGTTTTTTTTAATGTCATAATTAACATGAGTTCAGCTTGTAGTTTCAGTTGCATACTTTGTTTTCCTAATGTCATCATGGAAGAAGTGGCTTCTGAATCGTCCACAGTTTCCATGTAGACATAATTTTCTCATCCTGCAGTAAAGCTGCATTTTATCTCAGTGATCATGGATGTAATACTGTAATTGGAGATTGCCTAGTCTTGGTCCCAGACACATTGGTAGAAAAATTCCCACTCACTTCAACCATAAAATAGCAAAGGTCATTTTATGAAGCTCTTAGAGGAACTTTGAGGGCAAAAAGATCTCCATCTACATGCTTTCTTGAACTTACCAAACTTTTTCTTTGAAATTGTAGTTTTGACAAATGCAGTGTAAGAGAAGTAACTAATTGTAGGCAAGACTCCTCCATCTCTCTGATATGCTGTTTTGGTTTTTTTCTATAGAAAGATATGGTGTTGAAGGCTCTGTACGGCAGGATAGCAATAGCAGGTAAGTTTAGGTGATGATCTAACTGGCATCTAGCTTACTGCTTGCAGAAAGTAAAATAGAAAAAAATCTGTTTCTCAATTTTATCTGTTATCTTGCATAATGGATGTCAGTCATGCAATACAGATAAAGTGTGAGTCAACTTGATCCAGTGATTGAGTCCTTTTTATCTTGTACCCACGTAGTATTAAGAACTGTGTTAAGATGCATTGTAGTGCCCAAAACTAATGTGTGGGTGCCAGCATTTCTTTGTCTTTGGTCTATAAAAAAACCCCCACAAACCAACCAAACCAACAGCAGCAAAAATAAACACACACCCCATCCCACCCCACCCCCCAAAAACCCCCTAAACAAACAAACAAACAAAAAAAATACCCAAAACAAAACTCCAGAAGAATGAAAAGATGACTGCCATTTTCTGGAGAGAGTTCTCTGGATTTCAGCCAGCTGAAAGGAGCATTTGCATTAGCTTTGCCTTCAACCTGTTATCCTCTGTTCTGCATGTAAGAAAAATTTTTAGTGACATTTTTTGGGGTAATACCTTAAAATAGGTAATTCTACTTGCCATTACAGTTCTGAAGTATGAACATTTATCTTGCAAGTTTACTCTGTTTCTGTAGTAAATAGATATTTAGAATTTCCATGTTAAGAACGTGAATTAAACAACCTGATGCTTCTCGTTTTTTAACTGAAATGTCTTGGTGATATTACCTGCTTCTTTCAGTGTACACACAAGAGGGCAAGAGCGTGGTGGGCCTGGAGTATCCACTGTGCAGAATAAACAAGGATACTGCAACTGTTGCCATGTACACTACAGCAATCTGGAACAGGTGGGAAGGCTTCTGCATGATTCAGCAACAGAGAGCAAGGAGTACCAAAAGGCTTATAAAATACCGGTCTCCACACTGAAAACACAATACTGAATGAAAAATAAACAATTTGAGTTGCACAATGTGTGCCCTGAGAAGAAGATACCCTTCTTATCCATTAACTGTTAAAAAGATGTGAGTGGAGTGGTACCTGCAGTCTGCTTTCCTGAGGTGGCACACTGCTGTGCATTGCATCTGTTAGGTTTATTTCTCTGGCTTTAATCTTGAGGTCTGTATATAGTGTAAGGTACTAGGACTAATAACTTAGATATTAATGATGAAGATACTTGATCAATTATTTTCTTTTTTGTTCTTTAACTCCATCAATCTCCTGTCATAGACTTTTTAAATTAGAAAGTAGAAGCCTGTTAAATCTTCTGTGCTTATGAAAGTTCTCCTTGATTCAAGTGAATTACAGGATGTTTCCTCATACAAAGTTCAAGAATATTTTAGTAGTCATTTATAGCTACATTTAGGGTATTCGTACTAGTTTCAAAAGATATATGAGCAGCTGTCAGAGCTGCTAATTTATGTTCCAACTCAGAATGATGCCTCAAAACATTTTAGTATTATTTGAGAGTCTCTAAGCTTGCTTTAAATCCCATTGAATCAAAGCCATAAAATAGAAAAGGCTGAAGATTTTTTTTCAAGTATTTTCATAACAACAGTATAACATTTAACCTGGGCAGAAATTTTTAGGAACAGGCCGGTGTGTTAACAGAACAAAGCTAGTCACCTGTTTTATCTTTCACCAGCATGTTTTCAGCTCCCAGCACAGACATTTCACCACTTACTGTAGGAATCGTATGGGTACCAGCAGCTTGATGGAACGTTTCCTGCAAGATGTTTTACATCATCATCCCCACAGATACCATGACAACAGGTATAATACGTATGCATTTTGTTGGTTTTGCTTGGGGTTTTTTTAACATGTGTTTTGATAGAATGCATGTACTGTGAGTTTTTACTTCTGTTCAATTGCTGAGCTGTAAACTTTGCCCACTTGAGGTGAAACTTCCACATTTAACACACTCCTTTCCAAATTGTCTTAGATCAACATTGTTCAAGCATATTGCTCTTGTGTTGTCTCTGCACTTCTGAGCTTTGTTTCATTAATTGAAGATATGATACAGCACTGTTGATAGTAATTAAATGTAAAGACCTGCACAAAGGAGGAATATATGGGTCAGTGGATATAATGGTAAACTGTACAGTCTTGTTTTTGAGGACATGTGTGTTAATGCAGCTTGCATTAACACACATGTCCATTTATACCAAAGTAAAATATAAGTTACTTGATTATGAAGAGTATGCAGTGCTTTATCACTCTTTATGCAGCCACTGTGATTTTTTTTTTTGTTACGAATTGCAATGATTGGAGGGGATTTGCATCTACAGGATGTCCGTGTTTCCTTGAAAGGTTTGGGTTCTGTTTTTTTGTTTGATAGATCGTGTTTCAGGCCCTGCACTGTGAAATACCTTGTAGGTCTTGGTCTTCTGATAACTTTTATTCCCATGCTACTTTGGATTAAAAAGTATTTTCATTTATGACTGTTAGTGATTCTATGGTTCTCCTCACATGACCTCGGTAAATAGGGTTTTCAGCACTCATGATACTTAGTACTCTGAGCAGCAGTCCAGGAACTGTTAATAATGATTCTGAGAGGCCATGGAAAATGTGTGATACTTCAGAAGTACTGGGAAAAAACAAATGTAGTGATTGTCACTTATCAGTAGGGGCAGAGAAAGGATCTGCTTATGGATGACTTTGTTTAAATTACAGTATTTCCCTGAGAACTGAATAACTGACATGTTCATGAGAAGCTAGAAGACAGTGAAGTGATGAGCAATGGTTACTGATGATTTAGTTTGAAAAAAAAAAAAAAAATCACACCAGGCCATCCAAATTTCCTTCTTTGATAGGACAACAGACCTTGTGAATGGAAGAGAATCATCCATCTTAGTGCCATCTGTCATTTCACATTTATTATGCCATCTCTCAAAAGCCCAGCTTTTGGCACATTCTTGTATGAGGCCTATAAGCAATCATAGGAAGATGTGTTTGGAGACTCAGTGGTGATGAAATGAATATGTAGCTGTCAGGCAACCACGTTTTGTAGGGAAGGGGGCATTTATACTCTAGTATTTTTATACTGTGCCAGGTTATAATATTCCATTTCTCAATAAAAGCTCACTATTAGTTGGTAGCTTTACCAGTTGGAAGAAACCCTCTTTATAAGCTTGCAACTTCAAAGGCAGTATTGTTACTTTTTCCTACCTTGCTGTATTTATAAAATGATCTTAGTGTATGTTTGGCCATTCTTAACTGATGGTTATAAAGAGGGCAACTGACTAATGCCTGGAATATTTTCTTTAGCTTTTTGAAACATCCCCTCCTTGTCTTCTGCCCTTTTTTTAAAAATGGAGTATGTCTGCTGAAGTAGCAGAGCTTGTACCTTGAGTTTTTTGATTAGGTGTGATGCACTCTAGGTAACTTTTAAAAAGCCTCAAGGCATTGTTTGAAAAATCCTAAGCATATTTATAGTATTTATATAAGGGTTATTTTTCCTCTCCCTTTTAGACCAACCTATGATGACATGCCAGTCCCTGTCACTCCAGAGGCTGCTAGGATTGCTTGCCTGTCACCGGAGGAAACAAGGAAAAATAGAAACAGAGAAAGACAGGAGGTTTCCAGCAAAGACCAGGAGTCCGTTGGTGAAATAGACTCTTCTGCTCCATACCTGTCTCATGTGGGCACAAAGAAAGCTTCTGTAACACAAGCACTTAATCAAAAACTAGAAAAAGGGCAAGAACATGCTGCAAGAATATCACAGCAATCTGTGGGCATTTGTAGTAGTGAGAAGTGGGATAACGTGAAAGATGCTCAAATTGCAAAACATAGCCATGAAGGCCAGTTTACAGCTGTAAGCCCTGTACCTCAGCATTTTCCTGTCAGTCCTTTGATCCATAGTTCTTCTGTTAATCCTAAACCAGGAAAAAATGTCAGGAACTGGACAACATCTAATCTGATTCCGCATAGTCAATGTGATAAAACAGGAATGGAGGTATGCAATAGTGATGTGTTACTGAACCCCTGCTTGAATCCTGCTCCAGCACAGGTACATCCAAAACTCCCTTCAGTTTCTCATCAGAATCCTATGTGCAGCTACAGCAATTCTTTATGTATTACCTCAGGTCAATCTCTCTTGAAACGAGATGGTTTACGAACTCAGGATGAAACTTTGGTGTCTGATTTCCATCTCAGGGATAATGTGGGTGTCAGCAGCTCCCTACATTTTGGGACGTCCCCACAACTAGCAAGATGCAAAAACATGACAACGAACAGAGGTGATGAAAATTCCGTGGAAGAAACTATTGAATATGTTATTCTGAAATACTGCCATGGAACTACAGCTGAAGAGACTTATTTTGAAGAAGAAAATAATCCCTGTTTCACTTTCTCATCACTTCTGGACCACACTCATTTAGAGGGTTCTGAAATGAGCTTTGACTGTGATGCACCTGTTCAGGCAGGAACAGACTTGCCCAAGGCAGCTGTAAAAGATATAGAATACCTAAAAGAGGTCCAAATAAGTTTGCAAGATAAAGGCTATGGAACACAGCTCTCTTCTGTTTTAAAAGGTGAGTCGATGGAGAAAAGAAAAGCAGTGAAACGGGATGTTGTAGCTCATACTGATGAACCAGTTCTTCCAGCTCTGCCACATGTGCCTCCTTCTTTTGTGGGAAAGACTTGGTCTCAAATAATGTATGAAGATGATATAAAAATCGAAGAACTTGTGCGTGATTTCAGGGAAGGTCGTTTTCGCTGCTACTTTGACAGTGAATCAGCCAATTTTACAGGGAAGAGAGTGAAGAAAAAAAAGAAGGATGAAAAAACCAATAATGTTGAGGGTAATAGAACAGAAAGTGCATCAGTTAAAGCACTGCCAGACTTTAATGATGCTTTAAGTGGTGGCTCTGGTTTTGATAACCCATGTTTAGCCTCAGATACACTATGCAATCCCCAAATTCTTAAAATGCCTAGGAAAAGGACATGGCGCTTGGCTTCAAGATGCCAGGTGGTTAAAGTCAGCCATGGCACCCAAACAAGTCTATTGAACTACCCTGTGGCAAAAAGAAAAATGTCGAGAAGGCAATCTGATCCAACTGATCAGAAAATGAGCACCATGTGGCTGGAGAATGAAAAGACTCCAAACATGAAAACTAGATTATGTGCCCTTAAACTTCCTGAGTCCTATAGCAAGATTATGAGTCCTGTACAACCCAAGACAGTGGTGTATGTACTTTCATGCCCAGAGATGAAACAGTGTAAAGGTAAACCTGTAGATATTCCCAAAATAAGGAAAAATCGTAGCTCCACAGATGGCAAGGACTCTGTGAGGTATAAATACAAACAGTGCTCTTTGAAGTATTATGACCCTCTGACTAATCGAATTCTGAAAACACCTCCAAAGAGTTCAGTTGGAGAAAAGGCCAAAAAGCCCTCCCACGTTCGACAGCTTTTTAGAAGTCTCAGCTTTGATGCAAATATGAGGAAGCTAGCTGATGCACAGAAAGAAAGCACGCCATCAAACTCACTCAATTGGCCAGACTTCTGTAGTTCATCTTCATCATCTTTCCTGACAGATCCAGGTAGAGGGAACGACGCATCCTTATGTCAAAAGATAGATGGATCTTCTGTTTCCACAGAAAGAACAGATTGTCTGATATCTGGTCACTCTGAGAACTCTAATTTTAAACACCTCGTCATTTCACCTTTGAACTCTCACCTGTCTGCAGCAGAAGGAGATGTTAGATTAACTCCATTTAACAGAGTTACCAAAACTCCTCTGACCTCCATCAGGAATGAGCGGTTAGAGAAGAAGAATCCAAAGGCAATATGGAAGAGAAAAGAAGGCACTAATAAAGAACAGGTTTTCTCTAGAAAGGTTGCAGGACCTATGTCTGTCAGATGTAGTGTTGGGAGGAGAGGAAACAGAGTAACCGCAGGCAAACAAACTTCTAGAACTAAAAAACAGCAAAAAGACAGGATGAGAAGGAAACTTCATCCTCGTGCCCAGAAATCTGCTTTCTCCATCCATAGGTGCCAGACAAGGAAGACTACAGTGGGAAAGCACCTTAAGAAAGAAAAACGTGATGCTAAAAAATTGAAGGCAAGGAGGAAACCAAAAAGGACCTTTCTGAACTCATCAGTTGTCACAGGGATTCCTGAAAAGAGACAGAAGGTCACATCAGAATCTTTTCCCAAGAAGGCAGAATGAGCTTCTTCCAGAGTTAGGAACTGGGAAGTAAGTGGAGATCGGGGTCACCCTAGCACTGTGAACCAGCTCTCTAGAAGAACTTCTGCTGTACCATTACTTCAAAACTGTCTTGTTCTACCAGGTGAGAGCTAGCAACCAAAAGAAGTTTGGGGGGTTTTGGGATTTTTTTTTCTTTTTTTTTATAGCCAGCGCCTGGGAAACTGAGATGGAAAAGGAAAGGGAACAAAAGGAGGTCACAGATGAAGCAGTTGAAGTGCTGGAGCTGCAGAACACGCAAAGCCAGTCTAATGTGAAACAAGTACACTTGTAAACTCAGCTTTTGTTCCTGGAATATGGGGACATAAGGTATTGCACTGTCCTACTGTGTAACGCTGCAGAAGTTGTGTGTTTGAGTTATAAAGCACTTAGAATCCTATTTACCTTCACCTGTACATCAGAAAAATGAGCTTGAATAGTATCATATTCTTTCTATGGTAATATCAGTGCATAATAGTGCACTACAGTAGGGTAAAATAAAAGCTATATTAATTGTGCCTATTCTATTTTTCTCCCCACACAATTCTAAAGTGCAAAAAATGACTTGGTTGTTACGGTAGGAATTAAATGAAGATACATTAATCTAGGCTGAATTCTGTGTATGTATTTTGTGTTTGTGTATATGCACACCTCCTTCAACACATAATATATACTTGCCTGTGGAGTGGCATTAAAATTACTACAGTATGATACATTTCAGATCAATGCAGTGCTTTCTTGAAATGAAACACAATTGTACATGTATTTATATTGACTTTTTTCCTGAAAACTTGTCCAAAGCAGTTATTTTGGATAAAAATTCACTCTGGGTTCTCATCAAGCAATAATGGACCATGCTGGGTAGGAAATATGTTACCCTAGGGCTCTGTTCAAATGGTGGTGGCTAAATTGGAATCTCAAATTCCAAAAGAAATATAGGCTTAGATATTGGGTTGGGGTTTGTTCTTCGGTTGTGTTTTTGTTGTTGTTGTTGTGTTTTATTCTTTTAATATATTTGATTAAGTTATACATAAGTTATATTTCACATTCCTTATGGGGGGGGGGGTAGAGACATTATAATACAAGCAAATAGCAGTGAATTATTCTAGAATTTCAACCTTAAATTTGAGTTTCTGTGCTCTTTTATTGTAATTGGGCTTACTGTTGGTTACATTTTTATGTGCTAAAGTTGAAATATTCTTTTTAAACTTTCAGTGAAATATTTAAATAAACCTGAAGCAGTATCCATCTAAATGTATTAGGGTTCAAATATCTGTTTAAACAGATATTGAAATACGTGTTTAAAAATACTTAGTTGAATGAAAATGTATTCCATAATGATTCATGGTTGGCTGCTGATGCCACAGCTACTGTGATTTTATGGCAAAAAGTAGTGTGCTGTTCTGGTTTAGTGTTTTCTCTCTCTCTCTCTTTTTTTTTTTTTTTTTTTATAGTTGTTATGATGACAGCTTATTTATTGTGTTTGGGAGCCATAAACCTCGGATGTTTCTATGCTTTAAAATCCAAGATTAATTGTTCATTTCTGTTAAGTTAAACATATAGTTAAACATCACAGTCAGGGGTCTGGTTTGTAAGTCTGCAGTTTGGTACATTATATAATCTATTTTACTTTCAAGGTCTTTGTACACATTATAGCTGTACTTATACTTTTCAGAACACAAGAAAAACATAAAAAAGACTGCACTCTCTGCCATTGAATGTATTATCTACATTTTCCCCATAAAACACCAAAATGATTCTTGATTTTCTGAAGTGTCAAGGGTCACTGGTTTAGATTAAGACAAAGATGGACTTTGAAATGCTTTATTTTGATAAGCACTATCTGTAGGAAATAAAAAAGCTGTCATCATAAACCACTTATTAATTTTTTTTTTAATTTTTTTAAAAATTTATGTGAATATTTCCCAGAATAAATAAGATGTGCTTGTACTTAAGCCAGCTGGAAACTAAGTTTCTTTACAAGTCATATGCTTTGACAGATTTATTTTTATTTTATTTTAAATTTATTTATCTTTTAAATAAAAGTTGATTTCTATGGATAAATTTTCTTATGGTTGTCCATAGACACAGAATCTTATGACTGTATTGCAAGTCACTGGAAAATGAAGGGTTATGAGTTCTTATAGCCCTCTTAACTAATTGTGCCTGTATAATTTAATATTTTGTCTAATATAAAACTAATTTTTTTAAAGCAAAGTTTTAAAAGAATGGTTTTTTATAGAAAGGGTAATTTTTAGATAAAGCAAAAGAAGATTTTTAAATCGTTTGTTTTAAAGCAAAAATTTAACTCTATACATAAATACCCATTCTAACATATTTTTATGATACCAGAATGTTTTCCTATCTAACTTCTTCTATCTTACTTGTCACAATATTGTACACATAAAGAGCATGGATTGTTTTGTGTGTGAAAAAGGTTTAATGCACATTGTACTTTAAGATCCACTAGTGTTTGTTTACAGCCAAAAATGCTGTTTTCCAGACACATTCATTGCAAGCTTTTGTTTATATAGCACATGACTTAAACCCCAAACAATTAGTCATTCTATAATTTTTTTTCTGTTGCTTCTGTTTTTTGTGTAAATAATAAACCTCCTTGTTAGGTGGGTTTTTTAAAAAGAAAACTGTATTTAAATAAAAGTGTACATACCTATATATTTTCCTTGAAAGAGAAAAAAACAAGTATGAAATGCAACAGTTTTTTTAACATTGAGTACAAGTCTGGAAACACTTCTGTTAACAGTGTCAAAATGAGATTTACTGTAAGCTTAGATGTTACTCTGTGGCTCATCTCTGTCTGTTTAGAAACCTCTTCTGTGCATGCTCCATCACTACTGGGAAAGAGGGGAGTTGTGATATGAGAAGTAAATATAGAAACTGCTTTGGAAAGAGAATTGTTGAAGATACGTGCAAAACACAACATTGCAGACATTCAAAATACCATGTGCATGAAGAAAAGGAGAGTTTGCTGGGGTCTTGAAGAACTGGTCAAACAATTCTCTGCTATTTAAATTACATAGATTCTGGTGCCATTATTGAATAGCACGTTGTTTTGTTAGCAGCGTGGCTGAAACTTCAAAACATGATTGTACAGTCTATGCCAGTGGGGAACTTCAGAGCTGAAATACTTTCTTGCTGAAATTGATGGGAGGGTTGGTTGGGCTGGGGTGGGTGGCTTTAAACTTGGCTTTTGTTTTTTTAAGGTTAGTGTACAAAGGTGCTGTCAGTACGTTTGTATGCCTTTAAGAAGGGAACTGGATTAAAGAGGAGCAAATCTGAATTTAAATTTGGATCTGATTGGCAGCAGCTAGATGCAGGATGTTTTGTAATAGTTGCAAAAAGTGTTATAATTTCTTCTATGCATATGTAATTTTGACTTTCTGTAAGTTCATACTTAGGGTTTACAAAAGTCTCACCCTACAAAGTACTCATTCAGCCTGGTAATCTCATGCTAATCAGGTTGATTTTTTTGTTACTTAATTGTATCGTGAACCTTGGGTGTGACACAGACTCATGCTGTGCCAGGTGCTAACCAAGTGTAGACTAGCAAACCTCCAAAACTTTACATGTCTGTTACTTGCACCTAGCAGTTCTCCAGTTCCTTCTCTGTTAGGACTTTTTGCTTTCTAGTTCTGAGAAGTTTGCATCCAGTGTTCTTGTAAATGTGGTATGAAAGTGCTCCTTCCCAGGACTCCACTAAAATGAGGTACTTAGTTGTATTTATGATGAGACTGATTTAATCTAAAGTTGTGTTTAAGTTTCATGCTATATTTGTGCCCGAATGGCAATACATGTTTTTGTGGTTTTCATGTTCTTGTCATTTATAATGTGTTTTGCAGTACTCGTGCTTGATGCTGTCGTGTTTTTCCACCTTCTCGCTCTCTACTGTCTGTTTGACACAACGTGAGTTTGTAAGAATACAACGATGTTACAGACTGGTCCAGTGCTATTGCTGGATGTTCTTTCTGTGGTTCTTCAGCTCATTCAATTTCAGTTTTATCATTTCCATCTTTTTCCTCAGTCATGCATTCCATTTATTTTTTTTAATGTTATGAAGATTTAAATTACAGGACAGGTTATTCCATTTGGAAGTAAATCAGTGACAGGTAACAGAAATGGATGGTGTCCTGATCTGGAATGTAGAGCTGTAATTATGTGATCCTTTGCTTGGGAGTCCTCTTACTTCAATAAGTAGCCAAAGCAGGAGCGGGATGATGCTTCTTGATTTCTTTAGCTGTCTTCCTTTCTCTTTCCCTGAGGGTAACGGCCTGAGAATGGAGTGATCTGAGTTCATACTCTGCAAATAGAACATTGTGTCAACTGTTGATGTTTTAGGAGCAGATAAGAAAAGTAAAATGCATCACACTTGCTAATGCAATTAAAATCCAAGAATGTTTGTCTTTAATGATTTATCGGCTATAAATTACAGAATTCCTAATAATCCTTTTCAGAAGACTTTGTAGTAGCATAGGTCTGAGCATGCCCAGAAGCAAAGGTTTTGTTCCTTGTTTGCTTATGTTTTTCAGCTATGTATTTATTCATTCCTTCAGCAGAACAAATCTTGTCTTAATAAAATAAAGACTGAATTTGCGTTTTTGTAGTTTCTTTATTCCTGAAGCAGAATTTAACTTTAAACTATTTGCTAGAATTTGTTGTGGAAAGACCACCACAGAATGCTGTGGAACAAGCTACTGCTTTGTACTTTGAAGAAGTCTAGTCAAAATTTAATCTGCTGTTCAGAACTGTATTGTTATCTTGGCCCAGTGAAGTCTTCTGTTGACTTCAGTGAAACCAAGATTTATCCCATCCTGTGGCAACTGAAGCAATGACACCCTAGGATGGTGTTGTAAAAAGCATTGTATATATTTTAGATGTCTAATTGCATTTTGGCAGCAGGAAACAAAAAACCACCAACAATATGGCAAGTCTGGTCCCTGCAGCGTTTCCTCATGACCAGGTTTTTCAGAACATGCATTTAATGAATGAGGGTAGTGGCTGGCAGGATCACAATGTTAAGTAGCTTTCTACCTTACACAAGATAGATTGGCTTCTTTGGAATCATACCAAATCAATCCTGATTATGATTTTGCAACGAATGCTCAAGTGTCTTCAGAGCTGAACATAAAAATACCTTAAAGTGATATTTCTGATAAATAGGATACTGGGATACCTTAACCATTAGCATACCCTGTGTCGAATACCTTGCTCTTTAAATTTAGCAGCCATTTGCCTGTTCAAAACCAGCATGGTATTTTGCAGGAGTGACTCACACAGATGTGTCAATTTGGATCAATAAATGGCTGAAAGGCACACTATTTCCTGAGGCTTCGATGCATCATAAAATTTCAGGATGTGCTTTGCAGTTTTCAACCCCTTCTTGAGGACAGCTGTGTATTATGTAGTTGGCTGAACGAAGTTACTACTTTCCTGTCAAATAATAATTCATTACAGACCTATCGTTTAGCCATAAAAAACTGGAGTTACAAACCTGACACTGGTTAACTCTGGTGATTACATCTTTCATGGCAAATAAAAGCAGTTAATGATATGCTTATACAGTCAATTACAATCGATGCTGGAATATTTGAGAGGTATGATGAAATAAAGAGCAGGTTTTTTTAGCTGGCTTTGGGATTGTGTAAGTCATCAGTGGTTTGATGAACCAAATGCTTGTGTTTCGTGGTCCTGGAAGTCATAATGATTTTCTTGAAGTGCAGAAGCGTTGTTTTTGATGAAATGTATGAGCACAGGTCATATTACAGTTTATGTGATTTAACAGTGTCAGTGCTGCGATGAGAGGGAAGAATATTGCCAATCACTGTGATTGATAAAGCACTTCAACTTTATTGCAAGCACACACTTCCTTTTACACTGTTCCTACCACCTGTTATACTTATCGTATTTTAGTTGGCTCTTAACTTAAAGTTACATTTACAGTAAATACTCCACCCATCTTGCAGCCTGGGAATCATGTCTCTTTCTCAGTCCCAGGAGCACTGAATCCTTATCACACCTCCTGCTCCCACATCCCGTGGCCTTGCTACACAAGAATACGCTGACCGATTGTTGATCCTTTTGTTCTCACCATGACGGTGTGGGGCCTAATCTTACTGGACTACACAGGCAACTGCTTGAACAGCTGCTTCATAGGCTCATGGCCTTGCTTCTCAAGCCATTCTGCAACATATCAACAATTCTAAACTTCGGCTTTTTCCTTGTCAGTGTTCCTTCCTTAAAGAAAACTGAAAAAAAACCCCAGTTCTTCCCAAGTATTAGCAAAATATTAGGTAGACATTAGGTGTATGACTTAAAAATGTAGTGTTGATTGGTGCTAGACTGATTGATATTCAGTTCAGGTTTTGGTTTTCTTTAGCATTTAGTTCTGTTTTGTCTGAACTTTTGTGACTGGTTGTCAAAATCCATTTACTTGCTGTGGTGGTCCAGCTCAGATTACATCATTCTTTCTCTGAGGATGTTACTGCTCTCTGCTTTACTACTGCTTGTTTTGATCCTTTCAGCTACTGCTAAGAGAGGAAAAATTATTATAACAAATGTTGTGCACCTGCTTCTTTTTGAAGGCTGATGAGAAAGGTTACAAGGCAGCATGTGGCTACTAGCAGACTTCTCTGAACACTGAAAAGGGCTCTATTAAAATTCTGATCTAATGATGACTAATCAATCAGTTGTCCAAATGATGACGGAAACACTTGTGCTTGTCTTTTTAATGGAGTTAGACTCAATCTGCATGCAATTAAAAATAATCACTTTTTGGTAACAGATATTTTATGGATTTCCAAATGTGTATAATACTTCAATATTTCAGCTTGTTCTAGCAAACTGTCATTCCCAGAGTTATTGCCAACATAACTGTAGTTTTGATTGAATCTGGGGTCAGGATAATATTGGAGTCAAAGTCAGCATATTTGCACCTACCCCAATTAGTTAGTGTTCATACAGCACTTTTTGTGGATGTAAAGAACTCTTGAGTGTTCAATATTATCAAGAATTATCTTCTATATTCTTCTTTTATAAGTGTTCAGTGTTTCTTGTGAAATGCTTTGGTAAGCGCCGTACTTTTTTAGAGCTTAAAAGAGGACGCAGTAATGAAATGATATTTTACATATTTTTATTTTCAACTTTACAGAGACTTTTCACTTTTTCTGTGCTTAGCAAATTTCTTCCCCCCCCCCCCCCCCCCCAATTTTAAAACAAGAATTCATCTGCAATGCAGACTTCTAAATCTTTATTTTCTCAGAGTAGGGTGTGATGAGTGTCACTTGGTGGTATTATGAAGACAGTTTTATGCAATTATGTGGTTATTGCCTATGTCTTCATAGGTATCTATTGCCTTTTCATGGAAACTGTAAAGGAGACCTAAGCATCCACACCTGTCTGCCTCCAGTCCATGGAGAGAGAGGCACGTTTTGCCATTCAGGTCTCTTCTAAATTTGCTATGAACAAAAACTTGACAAATTTGTATCAGAGACCTGAGGTTACAAACACTCCCTTTGTGTGAGTTTGTATTGTTTGTCTCCTTTTATACCTAAATTTATCTTTAAGATGGCATTCTCTTTTCTTTTTGTTTGAGTACTGTGGCACATGTCCAGTTTAATTTCTCTTAGTCCGTTTTAGGATGATAGTGCTGTATTTTTTCTTTGTAAATGTAGTAATTTCTCTCAAGTTTACAAGGGGAAAGAATTAACATTTGCCAAAAGGTGACTCGTGAATCTGAGCTCCAATGTCACCAGTTTGTATGAACGTTGCTAAATTCTTGAATTGCATCTGAAGGGAGGAGGAGGGGAGACACGAGCTTGCAAGTCACTCAGACTTCTCTGGAAATTATATGTAGAGTATTTAACTTGTGGTAGATCTGGGTTTTTCCTCTCCTTTCTTTTTCTTCAGCACCGTTTTAAACAACTACACTGCACTTCATCGATGTCTCGACAGGGGAAGTGCTCAGGCTATAAGTGGCTTTGAAAGGACTGAGTGGTGAAATTCAAGCATGAGTTGACTCCTGGTTTTAACTTTCATGTTTCTAACACTTAGGAGGACTACCACTTATATCAGCTCACATTTGTACTATCAAAGAAGGAGAATTTTGTTTCCAAATGATTAATCTGATGGTATTTGTATGCTAAGTGTGGATTGCTCTATGAGGAAAAGTTGTGGTGGTCTTCAGTTTTATTTAAAGTAAATGTTTGAAGTTAACACACTTGATGTAAGTGAAGGTCACGTAGCATCTCAGATTTCTAGAGATCATTTCGTAAGCAGTGTGGGGGAGGATACCAGCTCTTTTTTGGCCTCTTGGTATTAGGTCACTAAATGCACATAGAATTTTTCCCTTGTGATTGCAAAATACAGATGTCTAGTACACTGAAAAATAATGGAAGAAGTATTAAGTAAAGAGGCAGGGAATACTTCTTGATTTTAAAAATGTTGCATATAGCATGAAAGGTCTTTATGGCATTCACTGCGTGGTATCAAGGCTTTATCCATTCATACTTGTGCATGTACTGGGCTTATTTGTCAGCTAGAAGGTTTTTCATTGAAAGATAGGTATGCAACAATATTATGCTCAAGTAGCTGAGATTTTGGAAAGTTCAGATGTGGGTCCTAATTTTGCAGTTTGAATACATGAATTCCATAAATACAGCAATTAGAAAGTTCATTTTGTATCTGCTGCACTCAAGGGAGGGGGATAGGGCACAAATTCTCAAATCATCTAAGAGATAACCAGCAAGCTTCAGTCAGCTCAAGGGGACCTACTTCTGAGCTTCAGCTGAAATCTTTAACGTACTGTGCTGACTCAGAGCTGGAACACTGCAGGTATAGCAGAGTATTCCTCTGCATGGTTGGGCTAAAATCAGCTGGTGTCAATGCAAAACCTCCAGTGACAGACACGAGCCTGGGTCAGTCCCCATACAGGGACAGTCTATTTCACTACTCTTACTCCAGGAACATTTGTGCCATTCATTTGACTTAAATGTATTAATTATTTTACAGTTATCCATGGCAAAAAAGCTTTTCAGCTACAGGGAACAGCACTTTTCACGTAAGCATACCTGCGTTGTACCAAAGCACCCAAGAAGGTTAGTGGCATTAGAGTTTCTTACCTGCTGCTTCCCATTGGGAATCTATTTACCGTGCTTTTTATCAACGGCTTACATGTTGGATAACATAAAATTAGACCACTTCCTATCACTCTGCCTCAAGCCAAACCCGTGTTCTCAACTGGTGTTTTGATAGCAAATATCACAACACAGGCGACTACACAGCTAGGCTGCCAGTGTTCGGGCTTCTCCCAGCTGCGCAGCTGCCTCAGGCAAGCTAACTATAGCTTTGTTTTTGTGAGTGGTATGTCAAAGCCATCTATTTATAAACCAAATTAGAAAATGCCTCGGAACTGTAATTTTTCTTTCAGGCTTCACTTTCTGCTATCCAGAAGCTCAGGATTCTATATTCATAAATTTAGTTATAAAATCTACTTGTGTGAAGAATAAAAATAATATATTAAAACAAAAAGAACCTTGTTAAATTATTAACATTTTGCAATACAGATACCAGTCATAAATTATTTTAATATATTTTTGTACCTTTTCCTGCAAGATGAAATATGATTTGGGGATGCACTAACCAAATAAAGAAAATGCATATTTATTTTTTCCATTTTCTGTAATTTCCAATTAGTTGTTACTCTTGAAAATATTTTTTATGATGAACTGGTGTTATGCTTATTTTAGAGGTTGGAAAAATGAGGTGAGATGCTTAAGATGCGAATTTTAAATTTGTTAGGTAGTTTTGACCTTCTTCAGTTTCAAATAAGGCTTGAATGGCCTCGATGCTGGTCTGAGTCTTTGCTAGTTAGTTATGAGGATCAGACCCTAGGTAACCTGAAGTGAATATCAATAAAAATAGCATTCAGCATAGATAGAGATCCTTCATAATGTGGGGATAAACAACCTTCTGGAACCCACAAAAGAAGCACAAACCCTCCAATTCTTTCTGATTTTCAGATCAATAAAATGTATTGCAGAGGTTCAACTCTTCTTGTGACTTTGTTGGGGCCTGGGTGAAGCAGTGGACTTTAGATCTTCATCGTAATGCACCAAAATGCGTTAATGTCCTGTGGAGCAATATTTTAGTCTGTAAGTAGCCAGCCTTTTCTTGGGGGAGCCATTCTCTATAAACATGAGAGCAGGCAATGGGAGGAACAAATAGCCTAAGTTACCATAGGCAGGTGATGTTTGGAGTCTATGCAAATGATTTTGGAAGTGTTTTCTGTATTAAATAATAGTCCTCTCTCACAAATTAATCTCCTATAACTAAGCACTTTCTTTAAATATAAACGGCTCTGTGCCACTTTTAGAACACTCAGATTACTTTGTTAAATTATTAACCAGTTTTTATCATCAGTAGGGGAGTTTTTATAGAAATGAGAACAAGATCTTACTCACTGGTTATTTTTAAAATGTGCCAACATGAAGGCTTGTACTTGTGACAAGGCTCGTGAAGCATAACAGAGCTGTTGTATGGCTTTTAAAGGAATTAGAATAATTTGAGATAGAAAAAAAGTCTTTTTAGGCATAAAGCTCCATCCAGGTTTAGTCCTTACAGTGTATTTTATGTTCTGCTTCTGTAATTGGTGCATGTGGAGGGTGCTCAGCAACTCTTGGGAAGTTTTAATCGTATTTCAGGATCCAGCTAGTAGGCTGTGAATATTGAAGCAAGGAGAAAGCTGGTATTCAAAGCTTAATTTACTGGTAAGCATTTTCTGCCTTGACATTAAGACATTTACTGGCAATAGGCTATATGTTGTCTTCTCTCTTCTCCTGCTTCTATTATTTGCATTAAGGGCTGCGGGTCGAGAAGCACTCAGCTCCTATTTTGCTTGAAGGCCTACAAGGAGAAAGGCCCATCTGTAGGGGCATAGCTGGTGGATTAAATATTGGGAAATCATTACTCCCAAGTTCTCCGTGATTTGCCTGAAGGATATCAATATACCTGCTGCCCAGCAGTTCTAAATCCTGGGCAAGTGGAAGGGCATAATGCAAGGAGAAGTCTGCAATTGATGTCTGCCAGATGCTGAGCAGCTCAGCTTCTGGAGTGGGAAGGCTCTTCCAGAGCTGGAGCTCCATCCTCCTTGGTAGGCCACTGAAAACAAAACAAGTCTGTCTTTCTCCAGACTGCAACAAAACAAAACGCAAGAATATATCAAAGTCAACTAGAAAACTGAATAATCTTTCTGCAGAGTACAATTTATCTGTTGTAACTGAAAATACTTCAGTGATGGATGGTGTAACAAATGAGAATTGAGAGAACATGGCTGCCAATTCCTGCTAGGCCCTACAGCATTACTTTGTCCAAGTAAATTTCAAAGTCGCTGTTTTAAATGTCACATACCTGTTACAGTTTCCCATCCAGCCAGTTAATCATGTAAGGATTTGCTAAGTATGGATGTCATGAAGATGATCTGCAAAATCTCTGAGAACTTGCATTACATGAGCTTTTTTTTTATCAGTGTGCCCAAAGTTAAAATTTAAGATTCAGTACCATCACTGCCTGTGTCTTGTTATGCTGTGCTGCATCTCCACTTTTCCTTTTTGCATTACACAAAACCAGATCTTGTTTTCAATGGAAAATTACCAAATTTCAAAACTGTACATGAGTATCTGCTTTGTGCAGTTTATGTAGCAAAATGCTCTTTTGACATTGGCAAGGCATATTCAGCAGATGGCTGGGGAGAGTCTAATCCTCTGCCTCCTGGCACAAGGTATGCTAATTACTACGCACCTTGAGCAAAGAGCCTTCTAGATATTCAGCCACCTTTCTTACTGGGGCAGAAATGTCAGCTGGGGAAGGTAACAGAAAGATCCCTGTGTAAATTCCTTGAGGACATCTTTCCTGTAGAAATGGAAAAAAAAACCCCAAACCTCTGCTGTCTTCAAATGTCAATTGGAAAAGTAACAGGGCTTTGTGTCAGCCTAATTCAGATCCCACCAGGGATTTGTGCTGGGTGGAGGTTGAGTTTGACAGGATAAGTGGGAAGAGATTACAGCTGCTTCCATCAAAACAGAGTCAATTTTCAGGGGAGGCAGCAAAGGATCTCTCTGTCTCCTCCTGACACAGCCATCTGAGACCTGTGAAAAATGTGGTATGAGGGTCACTGGATGAGTGTTCAGCACTTCTTGTCTCATTATTTGCAGTTCCATTGAAGTGACAATGTAGCATGGCACCAGAGGAGCCAGAAAGAGGCCAGGAAAAATGCTGCTTGCCTGACACAGGAAAATCGTTCAATGAAACTTGACAGTCCACCCTGAAAGCAACCAGGAGAGCTCCTGTCCTTCCAGAGCTGTTCGAAGAGGGGAGGGACCCCTAATGCTGACCCAAAGTCCTCCTTTGCAGGTGCCTCACTTCCAACAGGAATATGACTGGAAAGACAAAAGGCACCTGCAGAGACCTGGCTTCCCTTCGCCAATTGCTATGGCCACCCAACACTTCTCTGCCCCTACCCCACCACTCAGCAAGGCACCAAGTGTGAAAAGTGACCTGGCTGAAGCAGCAAGTCTGCTGTGGGGTCTGCTGGTGCCTGATATGGCTGGCAGCAGGGAGACAGGGAATTCAGAGATCCTGACCAGTGTCTTCACCTGGCAGTGAGGTTTCCTCCGAAGAAGAGCCTGGAGGTGGCAGTGGGGAAGGAAGGAAGAAGAGCTCAGCGCCTGACCCACGCACCTACTGTGAGTGCATGGTGGGGACCCTCCTGGGCTGTTAGGAGGGGACCAGTCACCTGGGGGGCCTCCTTGTCTTGTATTTCTAGCAAAAGCCAGGCACTGCGGGTCTCAGGTGTGACACTTTGCCCTGTTCCCTCTGCACTCTTGGAGCTATTTGCCCAGTGACTTTACCAAGATGACCTCTGTGAAACAAGGCCCCACATCCCTGCCCAAACCTATCCCCAGGAGGTGGATGCCACATGGCGACCCAGCCTCTACTGTGTCTCCAGAGGCTGGATCTCTCAGTCTTTCCAGAGGCTGGGTTGCCATGTGGCATCTACCTCCTGGAGACAGGTTTGGGCAGGGATGTGGTGCGTTGTTTCACAGAGGTCACTCTTCCAGCCTCCTCTGCAGCAGTAAGACAGCTAGGGGTGATCTCCCTTGCCCACCAGTTCTTTGGACAATACTGACCCATTCTGGCTGATATGGTGGCATCGGGAAAAAAAAATCCCCAAGGGAAGATTATAATTTACTTCATTATTATTATTATTTGTGCTTTTTACAAGTTGCTGCCATCTCTATTTGCCATCTTGATATTCTAATATACCAGCTGCTAAAGCTTCTGTGCTGATTCTTCTCACTCTCCACTAGATGGTCCCATTTGCACTCATGCCAGTACAGGTGGAAAAGCTCTCGGGTTCTGTTGCTCCTGGCCTGCATGGCTGCTGCTGGGGCACTGTGAGATCCGGCACCAGAGCCATGGTGGGAGCAGCCAAGAGGCAAATGGGGGAGTCCCAAGCCCAGTAGTGAGCTGGGAAATATGTTATCTACACACTTAGAGTGCCCTCCCCTGCTGTGTGAGCATGTTACTTCCTCAGTGACCTAGTTTTATGAATAATAAAAGTATTCCCTCTTCATAACTGCAGCAAGAGAGAATTTTGTTAATGTTTGCTATTATAAAGAAAAGGTTACTGTGTCTTAATTTCACTAGGTTGCTCTAAAACCTATGAGATCTTTATGGAAGTTAGGACATAGCTTGTCATCAGCTGTCAGTTGTATGTGCACGTTGCTTCTAGAAATGAGTCTGTAGGGATGACTCAGCCTTGGCAGCCCAACAAAAGATGTTCCCTCTGTAAAACAAATAGTTACATCTGAAAATATAAGATTCCTTCTTTGTTGCTCTCTTGGAGGGTGCAGGGGAAAGATTGCTAGGTTGATCATGAATATTTTAAATTTGGGTTCTGCATGGCAGCCAAATAACATTTTATACCGTGACTGGATAAGCACATTAGGTCTTCCAGTATGTGTTCTAGTTCTGGCTCTGCAGCTCGTTGTCTATACACATATTTCTGGGACCAAAAAGGGCTCCAGAAACAAGCATTTAAATGTCACTTTAAACCTATTCATGTGCTTGTCTAAGCCTAGACCAAGGGCTGTTACCATACGGCCACATCTCTGCAGGCTGTCCTGGTAGTAGGGATTACTAAGTACAAGGCATGTTTCCCTGTAGCCCAGCAGCGAAGAGGAGGTGCCATGTGAGCTCTGCCCAGCAATCTGCCTCTGTAAAAGGACCTTTAAAAAAGCAATGAAGGTGGTATAGGATTGCCATGCTGCTGAAGATAGGGCGGCAGAGAATCCATGGTCATGTGAAAAGCCTGAAAGCCATATCCGTGTATTCTGTACCTGCACTTGGAAACCAGGAAGCTGGTAGCTCTTTGGTGGTAACCAGTGCTAGTTTAGACTGGTCTCGGTGCTTCACTGCAGTGCAGAAAGGGAAAGTTGAATCTAAAACAATTGGAGTCAAGAGCATGGAGTGATTCTTTAGCTGTCATAAAACAGGCTGAGTGGCCAACCTTCCCAAAGCAGAAATAGAATTGCATGGCTTTCTTGTGGTTGTTACTTGGCATAATAATGCAAAAATGCAAAAGAGATGATGCTTGCATTGCTGTCATTCTAAACATAATATTTTCTTTTTATTTTTTAATTACAGTGATGCTCCTTGTCCGTATCCATTCAGCTGTTCTTATTGTCCCGCACATGTATAATGTTGTGAAAGACTGCTGTGTTGCTTAAACAGCCGCTGAATCAATGGATGGTTGTGGCTGATTAGCAGCAGTTTTCACTTCTTGAAGAAAAGTCAGTTTATCTATAGGCAGCATGAGGAAAAAGAGACATTTTGTTCTCAGCGGGATCTCTTTGCTAAATGGAAGTTTCATTGATTATGCAGCTGTGTTGGAGGGCGACATAAATTTTGGGATGGGGTTAAAAACATATTAAAAAAAATAACGTCAGGAAAGCATTGTCCAGTAGGAAGGACCTTGAACTCTAGAGGTGAGATTGTTTTTTGGAGTGTGCAGTTAATCTGCTTTATACCTTTGGGCATGTTCCCCTGCTGCTTAATGCTACAGTCCACCAAGCTCTACCGGTTGAAGTGTATTTTCTTATTTTGTTAAGAAATTATTTTGCACTCCAAGCTCCACAAGCAGTAGCAGAACATGAGAAGAGTAATGAAGATTAAGAATAATTCAGGTTCCTGTGACTAAATTATTTATTTTGCATCCGCATCATCCAATTTTTGTGTATGTATCTGTTATGGGAAGAGGGTTTAGTCTGAGACCCAGTTTCTTTTGATTTAGGTTCTTGCACAGGCACTTGATTCATTGCTTTAATTATTAGCAAACCAGTCCCTTTCAGCTACAGTAAGAGCAGCTAATTTTCTGGAGTTGCTTACAATAAGAAAATATTTCCTGCTGCAAGTTATTGTGTTCTTAGAGTTTTCTTAATATTTATGTGAAATTCTTTAGCTGTTATAATGTAGTTGATGCAATTTAACCTTAATTGGAGGTGTGAACCACTTTTGGCGATATTTCACTTCAAGCAGTAGCTGTCACATGTATGCATACAGACAGGTTTGCCATGCCACTTCAGCTCGTCTGCAGCATTAAATTGTTCTGGGATCATTATGTATTGAAGTCTTTGGTTTCTCAGAGCAACAGTCTTGAGAAAGCAAGTGATGTCCTTTAATTATGAGGTTTCTGGTGGCCACATGTGAAAAACAGGATGAAGAGGCTGAGAAGCTGAAAGACTGTTAAAGCATTTCTTAGCCATAAGATATGGATGGAATTTGAGAGAGGCTTAATTAATTTCCCATTAGAAGTAGTTTTTAAGTCATTATAGAGGGGTGTAGTATAGGAAGACTTGTGCTTTATCAGTCATGTATGCTATTAACATATTCCATGCAGGATAAAATAATGCTATTTTAATTTCCAGGGAAGTCTTAAAAAAATTACTATATTTCCATAGTAACCACAAATAATAATGTGTACTTAAACTTATTGTTAACTTGTGGGATAAGCAACTCCAGGAAATCACGGGGAGCATATGCATGCAGAGAAGTAATAAGATCTTTGAAGGGTGACTAAGTGTGAGTTCATGTAGGCGAGAGGAAGAATGGAAGCAGTGGAGTAAAGGGCATAATTTCATATCCCCCAAGTGTGGGTTCTTGGCACAACAGTCCACATGGCCAGGCTGTGTGTGGCTCCTGTGGCTGTGAGAGAGG
Source organism: Gallinula chloropus (assembly GCF_964237585.1). Classification (NCBI taxonomy): domain Eukaryota; kingdom Metazoa; phylum Chordata; class Aves; order Gruiformes; family Rallidae; genus Gallinula; species Gallinula chloropus. The sequence continues at coordinate 31,367,414 of NC_140090.1, read as the reverse complement.
AGTATCTGCTTCCATGGTTGTGAGGAATTGGGGTTTGGGGTTTTTTTTGTTTTTTTTTTTTTTTTTTTTTGTGCTCTAGAGATTTGTAGCTGATTTTTTTTTTTTGTCCAGAAAATTAGCAAGAAGACCAAGGGATGCACACTTCACCAGGAAAGACTGTCTGGGTCTTATTTGCCTTTGTACCAAGCTGACAAAGCAGAAGTAATCCCCTCAAGTATCTGCTGCATTATGGCACTGGCAATTTAAGTCTAGTAAGCTAGTGAAATACTGTTGGGCTGTGCTTTGGGAGATTGACATTTCCTGGAGCTTCCTTAGGAAGCAAGAACATTCTCAAGGAATTACCAGAAGAAACCATGCAAAGCATTCATTGGGTTCTGTGCATAATTTTGAGGCAATGTTACAAACTAGCCACATTGACATTACCAGCTGCTGTCTTTATCAGATAGGCCATGAGAATCACCAAATCTGTGACTGATCTCTTTAGAATTTGGGAACCCATATGTCCAGACTGAATGGTGGGGAGAAGCTGAAAGAGAGCTTTGGTTGTATATCAAGCCTGTAAGGAAATTAATTTAGCAGGTCTTTGGTGGGGGGATGATAACACACCAATCTGTGATCCACATTGAACACATCAAATGTTATTTATGTGACAAAAAATATATTTTAGTAACTCAAATGTGCAGAGGTAGGACTCCAGTGCAACACTGATACTACTTTGCACTGATTTTTTTCTTAAAACTTCACACCATCTCTCTAGAGAAATGATGGTTAGCTCTTTTAGTCTCCTTAGAGGAGTCAGTGCCAAATCCTAGATACATCCTCAAACAGGAATCTTGCAGGATAGTGTGCTTCATGTCTGATTCATTCCTATGCCTAATTAGGGAAGGAGCAGGGAAACTGGTCCAAGTTTGTCTATGGAGAAAAGGCAGGATGCCTAGTTGGATATAACAGTTTCTTTTTTTTTTTCTTTCCTATTTTGTAAAGCTGCATTTTACAAAAATGCCAGCATTTTCTCCATCTGACTAACATTGCTGCTTTTCAGCACTTTTACCTACCTTTTATAGCGCAGGATGAGAGCAGTGATGGCAGCAGCACAGGCATCTGCTGAATGCAAGGACTGTGCAGAAGTCTCTTAGCTCAGCATCTGCAAATTATTGGAGGAAGATTATTTTTTTTTAATTTGTAGCTTTGGATGAACATAACAAAAGCAGATAGAACACCTTTAAATGCTGCATGTCCATGCCCAAGCAGTAGCAGCTGTAGCTAGGTAAGTTCTTTTTCCCAGTAAGGCATAGTAGCTCAGGCGTGCATTGTGCTGGCATGGCTATGCTCCTGCTTCTCAAGCTGATGCAGTCCTTGCTATTCTGGGCATCTCTGTGCCGAAGATAACATCCTTAATGTTTTCAACTACAGTCTCATGAAATTTTCACCCATCTCTTTTTGGGCTTAGATGCTGGTAGCATTGAGAGTCCGGTTGTTTCTACCAGCAGGGGGAATGAGCTATTAATGCTGGTGTTGGCACAGGAACAAATGAGTTTCTGTTAGGCATGAATAAATTTAGGCTGGGAAGTAGGAGGATTTACATAGTGATTCTAAGAATGAGATTCTGGAACTGCCTTCAGTGGTAGGAGGAGGAGGGCAAAACCCCCAATTACTTTTAAATGCAGTGTACGAAAGGAACAGTGTGATGGAATAGCCAGTGGTAGCCGTGGGCTGGACTTAATGACTCCAGAGATCCCTAACAGGCTTTTTCTCCTCTGTGCCTATGCAAGTGGGTCAGCGAAAGAGCAATGTTATCTTCACACCCCTTTGCAAAATCACACTGGAATGAATAGCTGCACTCTGGCTTTCTTAGAACCTACCAGTTGGAAGTATTTGATCAGCTGTGGCAAATCCTTGGGATGTGAACTCCATGTATTTAGTTTGAAGGGAATACAAATCAAAGTACGTATTTAAGTAAGATTTCCCCTGCCACCCCATCTTCCTTTCTTGACACTGTTTCTACATTTTAAATCACAGGAGTGGAGCGAGCTAGCAAGGAGCAGGCTGATGTCACAGCCACAGCTTATTGGAAGAGCAGCATTTTTTTTCTTGCTGGTAGCGTATGTTTTGCTTGCTAAGTATATCTGTATCAGAAAGCTGGCAAATGTGTTCTAGATAGCATCACTGACCAGCATGTTTCTGCTGCAGCTCTGTCTCTTGTTAGTAAATCGGACAATATGGTGAATAATTGGAGCCTTTAGTATCACAATATTTCCATTGACAGCAAAAAATACCTCACTGCAGTGTCTTGCATACAATGACTTATGTGCAGTTGTTTATAGGTTGCTGAGGAATCCTACCAAACAACTTGCAAAATGCTTTCCTATGAATGCTTAGATAATTATACAAGAGTTTATAATGAAATTAGTGTCTGGTGTGGCTTATTCAAAATCAGTTTTCCTTCAGTCAAAAGTAGATTACTGATGCTAAGTTTCATCTGCATACAAATTGAACTGCAATTTATATCACACACACACACACCCCCCCCCAGCTTGTTTGTTATTGGTGGCAGAGCTATGTTCGCAAACCTTCCTTGCTGAATGCTGGTAAGGTATGATCTTTTCAGCATCTTATTGTTTTTACTTGATCTTACCCTTAATATTTTGTAGTGTTGAGGGAGAGGACTGGCAACTATATCCTAATTACTGTGTGTATTCTAACCTGGGGAGCTGGAACATATGGTCCTCATAAAGAGTTCACTTGTGCAGTACCACTGGTGAGAGTAGTGGCTAGCAATTATGTCATGCATGTAGAGCTTGGTAAACAAGTGATAACTCTGATGGAAAAATGGCATTTTTACTGCATTCTATTTTATACTATTACTGTATTTAAAACAGTGTTGTGCCCAATGTTGTACATTGTTCCACTATTGTATGTGGAGGGGAAAGCTGGTTTTAGGACTCTGTTGAACTATGAATTAAGCAACAGGAGAATTTATTCTTCCCCTGAAGAATGTAAGGTTGAAATTAAGGTGGAAAAGTGAAAAGCAGTGGAAATGTTGTTCTATATAGATCTACAGTTTGGAAAGTGATGCAAGCCAATACTCTGTTTCCAGAATCTGTCTGTCGCATTACTGCAAAACTTGAGTTATTTTATTTTTTCTCAGATGCTAAAAAGTAAAGAAGCTAAAAGAAACAGAATAAATGGAAAGTACTTATTTTTCTGGCTAACTGCTGGGTTGCTACTGTGCTGTTAGGTGGTTGGATGTGTAGTAAAAGAAGGTCATACCATAAAAAAATTCCATAACAGCCCTTCTTATAGAAACATTCTCTTTGACACTAATGGCTGAGGAACTCTTTGAGAATAGCTGAACATAAAGAATCAGAGAGTATTCAAACACAAATGATTAAAAGAAGCTATACTAATGCAATGCATTGTTCATTACAATTACCGCTTTTTTTCTAAGCATAAATTATCCATACCTACATTGTGTGTGATTATAAAGTAAGGAAATAGGAGTAGCAAGATTCAGTACAGTTTTCTTAGCTGTTAACTCCATTGAGAAACAGAGAATGGCTACCACCTTCTTTACGTGCAAATGCCAAGTGGTATGGATTAGTTACCTGCCAGCTAATGAGGTCCTACTGTTATTCCGTGTCCTGGGTGCAATTGCTTTTTAGACCTGCAGTGCACTTGGTACCCCTTCTACAGCCATGATTTCTTCTGTTATGTGCAGCACTGGCTGGGTTATTGCTACTGCAAATCAGAAGGAATTGTCTCTCAGAGGTCTGTTGTTTTGTCCTGTGTCCATACAACATGGCGCACAGCGGGACGTGGGCCTAGGGCTGAGCCTGCCAGCACATCAGTCATACTCGACTACTTGCTGTGCTTCCTTGACAGCAGGGTTGAGCAACGGCTGCATCTGCTCTGCTGCTTCCACTACCTGTTCCCTAGGGCGTTATACCCTTCATCACCCAATGCCAGTCTTGAGTTTCCCAACTGGTACTGCCTGTTAATAGCAAAGTGATTATGTTAGTCTCCCCATGCTTAACCTCCTGTTACACCGAATATTTGGTATTGCCAGTTGCTCTTTTGTAATGATCATCACTATTGTAAACTTGGTAGCTAGTGTTCTTTTGGTATCCTTCTAAAGAGTCTTTGATAAATTAGTCATCCACGTTTGTATCTCTTGAACGTGTCTCCTTCGTATTCCATCTGCAACAGAAATAATTCCTATTTCTATTAAACCAGTTTGTCTCTCTGGGTAATATCGTGGAATACCCCACCTGCTTATTTGTTATGGGACCTAGCTGGATTCTGAAAATAAGTGTGGAATAAGAGACTACTGGTGAAATCCATGAAATTTATCTTCTACTAGGACACAGTTTTGTTGTGCTGACTCAGTGAGATCAATATTATGTGTACCTTGGAAAGGAGCAAGTTCTGTAAAAACATGCTCTACATAGAGACTTTCCCAAGTCAAACTATGCTGACTTTTTTCAGGTGATACCAGAAAAGGCATTTGATCACATCAGAAGGTTATCTTTACCATGGGCTTAAGAGAGCCTGGGCTCTCGATCAACTGGCTGTCAGCTGGCTGTCAGCTGGGGCTAGAATCAGCAGTTCTGCATCTGAGGCTTTTTTAACTTGAATGGTAGCATTAAAAAAATTCACCCCATGTGCTTCCCCCATCTGATAAAGGAGGGAGGAATTTGAAAGCTCTGAGCAGTTATCTGAGATGTGATGTAAAGTTTGTTTACCACCCAGATTGAAAGTATGTACATGCCTTGTGTAGTATGTGTTTGCTCCCTAGCCAGTCTGGAAGGACTGGCTATCAGTGGTTTCCTGTGAGCCTCCAACATCAATGTTTCAACTTCTTTCATTTGGTACAGATGCTGCTACGATAATCCATACTTCAGGTATTTTGTTTTCAGACAGCTGCAGTTCAATCTATCTGGGATTATTTCATAGCATCCTTCAAAGATGAAAGCAGATGTAAAAAAATAAAAAAGCAGCTGTTATTCCTGGTGAGGTATTTCATCTTGAGTTGATTATGCTCTGTGCAAAGAGAAATCTAGCAAAAACAAGGGCTGGTAGTTTTGGAGTGCAGGTGTTTCTAGTATTCATTGTTGCTAGACTTTTTTTTGTTGTGTGGTAAAAGTTCACTTCTGGATGTTATTTTTAATATAGTAATTTTAGTTTGTTATTCTTTGCTCCTAAAATATTTAATTGTATTTACTTTAGATCTAGCTGCACTGATGTACCTGGTCCTTTGTTCATATGTTTCTGGGGAGAAACAGGAGCTGCTGTTGGTTGAAATGTTCTAGTGATGAGGAACAGCTGGGCCAGATGGGCTGCATGAAAGGGTCTGGGAGCACCGGCATTATGGAAGACCATTTTATGTAGAAAACTGGCACAGCTTTTTCCCTAGCCCCAGAGCACAGGTGCGTTTTCTGGTATTTTTCATGCCTGGTCATCCTGTGGGTCTGTGTCTTCTATTTGTTTGCAGTTACATCCTTAGATTTTAAGCATAGAACCTATTTGACCAGTATGAGGATTCAGATTTTTTTTTTTTTTTAAGTAAGAACACTACTAATATTAAGTAGTCTGCACAGAAAGGATTTGTAAAACTGCTTATACTTTTAGAGTTAACAATGATAATGAATTCAGGCTGGAATTTAAAGAAAATTATGTGAAGCAAGTTCATATCTTTGAAAATCCATGTGGTACCAAGACAAGGTTTGGAAGGAGTAAGCTGACAGAGAAAAAACATCCAGACCAAAAAGAGAAACATTTTTATTTCCTGAACAGTTAGACCTGCACAATAAAACATTCCTTCTTGGATATTAAAAGTCTGCTGGGCCAAATGTCGCTAAGAACTCAATATCAAAACTTGTTTCTGAACTCAGCTTCCAGGTTTTTCTGACTCCTGAAGCCATGAAATGAACGCAAAGCAGCAGGTTGATCTTCTCATATCTCTTTGAAGTTATTTTTATCTTTGCAAATATTCTTTGTCTTGGTGGTTTACCCCAGGCATGCTGGACTGAACTATGAGAGATACATCCCACTGTACAGAAACGCGCTAATACTTCTTTCTGTTCACAGCCCAGCCCGCTGCTGAACGCCGTGTGCCAGAGCAGATTTATACCAGGTCACAGTCTGATTCTGCACCTTTCTTCGTGCTCCTCTTTTTATTGTACATACTTCAATTTTCTTTGTCAATATACTCTTTTGGTAACAGGAGGGCTCATGGGAAGGGTCCGCAGTGTATTACTGTGAGTTATGAAATAGCTCATTTGCCTCATCTGTGCTGGAGCAGAGGTTTCCTGGGAGCCAACTGGCCCATGGCTTCCTCTTCTTGTCCCATGAAGCCTCTTAAGCCTTGCTCTGGGCTGCTAGCTTTCAAGACTTGTTAAAGGAGTTACACAGGAAGATGAGAGCTAATGCGTGTGAGTTACTCTGGGGGAGATTCCAACTGGACTTGAGTGGAAAATTTTTCATGATGATAACAATTGACTATTGGAATAATCTCCCCAGGGCAGTGGTGGATTCCCCAACATTGCACATTTTTAAGATGTACTAGATGGGGTGGGAGCTGGGCTGTCCTGTCTGGACACAGCTTTTGCCGAGAAACGTTGGACCAGACAGCTCTCGAGGTCCCTTGAAAATTGGTAATCCATGTTCCTATGAGGGGAATTTCACTCTGCGTGAAGTTCTTAAACGAATTTGAGTTTTCCCAAAAGCAGCTTCTTGTATCCACGCCCCCTGCAAGAGGGTGTTTCTGTGCTACCCCCGGCAGGACGTTACACGTTCGCTCCCCGCTTGCCCCAGGTGCAGGGCAGCGCGGAGGCCGTGACCTGCTGCAGCCTTGCCTGTGGCCGGGGCCCTACCTCGGGGCCGGTGGCGGTAACCCGCGGGGGCAGCAACCTCCGCGGCCCGTGAGACGAGCGGGATGGGACGCGCCCGGCGCGCGCCCGGCGGCAGCACAAAGGACAGCGGCCGCGCGGCCCCGCCTATCGCACGTACCCGCCCTGGGACGAGGCCGGCGCGCGCGCCCGCCGCGGGGTTGGCGGTTGGAAGGTTGGGGGGGGGGGGGGGGGGGAAGGGAAGGTGCGCGCGCGCCGCTACCGCCCGCCCTCGCGCCTCCCGTAACTGTGGGGAGAAGAGCCAGGCGGGCGGGCGCTGCCTTGGGGAGCCGCCTGCCTCACCCCGCACGCTGCTCGCCCGGGCCCCCTGGCCTCCCTCGGCTCCGCGGGCGCAGCCCGTTGGGGGCGAGGGCGCCGCGCTGCCCCCAGGCCGGCCGCCCCCCGCGCCGCCCCGGGGCGCTATGAGCCATGAAGCCACCCGGCAGCATCTCTCTGCGGCAGTCTCGCTGCGGCCGCCGCCTCCCCGCCGCCTGCCGCCTCACGCTCCTGCCGCTCCTCGGCCGCCTCGTTTCGCTCATCCTGCTTCTCCATGGCTCCTCCTGCCCCCGGGCCCACGCGGCTGCAGCGGCCGCCGGTGGGTATGATGGGTTTTGTGTGTGTGCTCGTGTGTGTGAGGCGCCTGCTGCTCCTCGGTCCCCCTCATCTGTCCCCCCGCCTCCGCCATGGGTGATAAACCCCCATAACAGCCATCCCCTCAAACCGATTTCTTCCTCCGCCCCTTCCAGCTTTGTGTACGTGTCTGTCTCAGCGTATAGAAAAATGGGACTCGGGAAATGTTTCCTTGGCTTGCTTGCTTGCAAGAAAGAAATGTGGCGTTTGCCCTCTCTCATCTCCCGAAGCCAGTGCTGCAGTGTTTTAGATAGAGGATGGTGTGCGTAGAAATAACGCTGGTCAGGTATGCGACAAAAAAAAGGCATAGATGGTTTTTGTGTGTGTTAGGGTGCGTGTGTACTGGGGGTCTGACTGGGAAGCGAATTTGTTTGGGGTTGGATTTTTGTGTGTGCTTTTTATTTGCTTCTGACTGCATATAGATGATGTGTGGAATACTCGATACGAACTGTTCGTGTTCGTTACATTGCGTTACATTGCTTGTTGACGGTATCCTCAAATTTTAATGAGGAAGGGTACAGGATTTTGACTGAAAAGCTGTTATTGAAAGTTGAAAGAGAGGTAGAAAACTTCTTGTTATGTAAAGGGAATTGATTAGCATTCAGTGCGCATGGACTTGGAAATCAGTTTGTCTTAGGAACTTGGGGAGTATTCTTAGTCTTTTGCAGATGTATATTTGGGTTTTGTCTGTGTCTTTGAGAGAGAAGAGAGAACTTGGTGATCATAGAGCGTTTAGGGTGTAACTATATATCTATTAAGGTGTGGGTTTTGGTGGATTTTTTTCCTTTTGGAAGCTGAGAGGCATTAAGATATTTATAATCTATGACTGCATATGAAAATGTATATGCATTTAAATAAATAATGTTATTTCTGAAACCATTTTCTGTGTGAAAAATGAATCACATCTAGCTCAATGAGTAAGCTATCTTTTTGTTTGCTTACATGATTAATAAAATATTAGAATACTGCACGCTAAATATGTAGCCTTTGCCATCTAACTTATGGCTAGCATATCTTTCTTCCTCAGATCTGCATTGGAATGAAACAGCAGGCGGTATAGAGGGAGTACTGGCAGATGAAGAGAATGCATTTCAACAGAATAAAAGCAGTAACAGTAAAAATAACAGCTACAGCAATGCAATCCAGAAAGAAATTACACTGCCTTCAAGACTAATCTATTACATCAACAAAGACTCTGAAACCCCTTATCATGTCCTGGATACTAGGGCAAGGCACCAGCAGAAACACGACAAGGTAGGGTAAAAAGATGCTCATCTGCAGAATTTTCAAAATGGTAATATGTGATGTGAAACTGTGTTTGAATGTGTTATTGTGTAGATCTTCAAGATTTATTGATGGTCCTTACCCACCACTTCTAGGAATTAAAAGAGGACATATAATTAAGCAAGAATGTAATTTCCCTCCTGTTAATTCAGAAATAATTATTTTGAATTTCAGGAAGGTTCAGAAGCTGAACTATAGATAAAAAAAAATGGGAATTACACAAAGTTGATTTGCCTGATCAGTGTAGGTTCTAGTGTCTTTACTTATGCTATGCTATCATCAACAAAATGCTCTTTCCAGAATAGCTCTAGATGACAGAAATAACGGCATAGGGAGTTTCTTTAGAATCCTGAATTTACAGCCTGAGTTACTTGGCTTTGAGTGTATTGTGCACTAAATAAATGCAGTATAGGTTTCCTGCCAGTGTATGACCAGTGAAGACCACTTTAAAGTCAAAAACTGAATACCTGTATTTTTCAATATGTCATTTTGTATAGATGCAGATAGTATTTTTTTTCTCTGAAATTGCATGGGATTGAACAAACTTTGGTTTTATGTAACAGCTTGGTAATGAAATAAACCCATTCTAAACTATATTACTTAAAAGGCACTCCTTAAAATTATCTCATCCTATTTTTGTAACTTTTTATTATGAAAATTAATTTCTTCCCACAGGTTAAAATGGTAAGGTGCAGGTAGAGATGGTTTGTATAGGAAGAGATGGCCATGGTAGAGAAGAGACAGCAAAAACAAATCCATGTGTATGGTATTACTGATGGACTTTGCTATAATGGAGTTTCTACCTATTGAATTACATTTCTTTTAAAACTTTAGAAAGTGAATTTATTATGCATCATACATGCTTTGGTGATACTGATTATGTGCCACTTCAGATATGGAGTTAATATGGAGTTGCTGCATAATCTGGGGGGAGGAGGGGGAGATAGTTGAATAGTTTTGATGGGAAGAAAGGTTGCTTCCTAGCTTACTGAACTTGGATACCAGTATGTGCATTTGGATGCACCTAAATACTGCAATAGATTATGGATGGCACTCACAAAACTATTTGATTGTTGGAAAATTGAGCTATTAAGAGACTACTACTTTCAAAACTAATACCCCTTTAAAGTGAGACACCTTTTTTAAATACACACTAGGGACTTTGTGTTCCTCGCTTTGGAGAGGGGTGTGGGAAGAAAGGGATTTGCAAATGCTTGTAGACCTGCCTTTGGGACTAGTACTTTCTCCATGGTTTTATATGGGGTTTTTCTTTGGAATATATGGAGGGGAATGTCTGCCAATCTCTTTACTTACCCAGAATTCCCACAAGAACATTGCTGCCTTTGCCTATCCTTCCTATGCCCTACCATCTCTACCTGTTGGAGAAAGCTCTGCAGAAATCCGTGCTGACAGAATTGGTATTGATTTCTTTGGATATGCTTGCTGCTGAGTATTGTGTAAAGTGGATCTCCTTTCTACTCACCATATCTCTTTTAAGTGTAGAGAATGCTAACACTGCAGGTTCTTCCCACAGAAGGGTTCTAGAATGGTTCTTTAGGCTTGGGGCTTCGTGGAGAGTGACATTATGTTGACTGCAGTCTTCTGCAATGAATTGAAGGAAAGGGTTGATTATGTCTCTTCTCTCAATTGATTTTTGCATGTCTTGCTTCTAGAGCACCATAGAGGGCTTCCTCTCTTCCCCACCTTGCATTTTGTGTCTTTCCTTTTATGAAATAAATAACTTTTGTTTCCTCTTTCATTTATTTTACCAATAATCTAACAGACAATATTTTGGTCATTTTGTTCTGTTTAACACTTTGATTACCTCTGTAGAGCAATAATTGAGCAGGGGAAGTCTGCCTAGAACGTAGAATGAAAACAACCCATAAAAAACCCAGAATGCAATTGAATTGTGAAAGATACACATGAAGGTTTTCTTTTTTTTTCTTTTTTTTTGGGGGGGCGGGGAGGAAGGTGGGGGCCTGGATTCTTTAATACTGGGTTTTATCCTTTCTCAGAATTGAAGTAAGTACTATATTGTACTAACTCCTACTTGTAAGTTTTTTCTGTCTCCCACGTTGCTGATAAAAAGAAAGAACCAAAATACCTTTGTATTTAGGTAAAGAAAGACATCTCTATTTAAGCTTGTTTTTTCACATAGTAAAAGAAGTAAAGACAGATGTGGTGACTTGGTATATGTAGACAGCGTACAGTTAAGGAAGAAAAATGTGTTGAGTTTGTTTTCTCTCTTTTTTTTTTTTACTGTTCATGGAACCATACATCCTCTAACCTGTATTTTCTTGTCAGCCTTACTATACCATTTATAGCCATATGATGACGATATACTCTCTACCTATGGATGTTATTCAGTAGACCCCTCTCTATGGAACTTCGTTGCAGCGTCCAGAAGCATACATATAAATAGCTAGTGTTATTAGGCCTGAATACCTAAGAAGTGCTGAGTCACTATAAGGAGAGGGGAAGAGTAGAAAAAGCTGTTTGCATGTGGGAAGAAAGAGGTAAAGCTAGAGAAATATAACTATGTAAAATGATTTAAAATATTTTATTTTTAAAAAATCTCTTCCTAGGAGTAATGGTCTGCAACATTCTTCACAAAGGGCTGGGGGAGAAAACTGTACTAGAGAATCAAAAATGTAAATAATAAATTGTTTTCTTAGCACTGATCCTCTTTGTTATCTTCAGTTTGGTGAAGCACCATTGTAATGAGAGGGTATATGTGATCTGAACTGTTGAACCTCTCTCATGCCTCCTTATTCTTCTAAGAAGCTTTTTTTTACTGTTGAAAAAAAGGGATGTTCACCATAGTCTTGACTAAGTGAAATGGTCTGTCTCCAAGGTGGACAGAGTTCCAGTGTATAATCTATTTTCAGTTTGTGATCTTATTTAAAAAAAAAATGCCCTTTTTTATTTTTTACTTGGTGCTTGAAGACTCTAAAATCTGTATACCTGTTTCCTCATAGTCAGATTAAGACTGGCTGGTTTTGAGTTCTTGTGAAGTTTATTTTTAGTATGAAATGCTCAAAAGTGAGCATCTGTTTATAGAAACACACTGAAGAAGCTCACAAGAATCCTTAAACCTGCTGAAGAGGTCTGAGCTGCCTGCGGCTCTGTCTTTGTAGACTGCAGATGGATGTAGAATTTTGAATGAACTGGTAGTCTTCTTATTGAACCAGTACTTTGTTTCATTTTTGCAGACTGTTTATACAAGATTGTTAGGACCTAGTGGGAAGACTGCATGGGACACAACCTGTCACAAAAGGTCAGGAGCAAGCCTTTATGGCAGCCAGTAGAGGAAGAAATTAGATCCCACAATGCAAGATGTGATTTCAGTATAAGAAGATTGCCAGGGGAACCTTGGTAAATTTTGGGTGGAAAATAATTTAAAGTAGATACATATGAAGGAAGGCTTTCTAGGGGTTTTTTTGTGCTGTCTTAGTCCTTCACCAGGTTTTGCTGTGTAGCATACCAAAGTTGAGAGGGAAAGCATCCTTAAGACGAAAGGAAAATAACTGTATTGCTGCAATTGCAAAGAAGAAGGTATTGAGGACAAAGCAAGTCTGTTTTGTAAAGATGAAAAATTATGGTTAAAAATCCCTTAAGAGGTGGCATCACATGAATTCTTACTAAAATCCAGATAATTATTATTACCTTCCCTGTCTTAGGCCAGGTCTTTACTTTTAATCCCCATATAATGAAAACTGATTAAAGTACTGAATTAACTCCATGTGGCTTAAGTGTATGAGCTAGACTGTTGGAGAATCTTTGTGTTTCATCTGGCTTTGCTTTCTTTTCCAGGATTTTCTGTGGTGCAACTTTAATTTACGCTACTTGCAAATGAATGTTTTTGTGTGCATTTGTCTTTTTTTCTTTCTGTACTTGTATTAATGCAAGAGACTTACTTGAACTCTGCTTCTTCAGTAGTTACAGACTAACACAAGGGTTGAAATTGATCTTCATATTTTTGGTTTCTGGGAGTAGAGGAACATCTTCCTTTTACCTTATTCTACTCAGTAGATCTACATCTTTCTTTCTTTGCTAAAATATGGATCATGATATTTCTAAAACTTTTCAAATTATTCTTTCTTTAAAAAAAGGTTTCTGTTCCTAAATGTTAGGTAGTGCAACCCTTGTACTTGTTAGGCCTTGTTGTGAAATGAAAAAAGAAGCCCATATTTTATAGATTGCCTAGCAGTTATGGGAAGTCGGGCACTGCAGGAAAATGATGCAAGATACGGATGCACTAGTTTGTAGAGTCTTGTAAAAAAACCCTTGAGAGGGATATGATTTTAGGGTCCAGTGTTGGCACTACAGGAGGGTATGTAAGTATTGTCATATTGGGAGAGAATGGTGAGTTCTGGCTCCTGGGGATAAAGAGCAAGAGCAGGATTGCTTTCAGGGGTAGGCTGTAGCATTTGTTCACATTCAGACAACAAATCTGCCTGTCTTCAAAGCTGGAGGCTCAAGTGCATCAGAGTAACTTCTCTATTGTTAGTCATTGAAGACCAGAAACCAAATGTCAACAGAAACTTTGCTGAGATCCTATATGCTTTAAACATAAGAGATTACATTCTGCGGCACTTGTGTATGAAATGCGTTATTTCCAACAAATGGCAGAAGGCTGTGTCAGCATACGTGCCATATAGTAGATGTTTTTCAAACGCTAAAGAATGATGGCTTCTGTTTGAAGTCTGAGGATAGGCAGACAGGCTAAGAGAAGAGTAAGGAGCTAATACATAGTGAGTCACGTTGATTTGTGACAGAACTTACACTATTATCAGAATGAAATTCTAGATCGAAAACCATTTTAATGGTGTAAAATTCATCTAAATCTGACTTGGGTTTCTAATTCCAAAACAGGAGTAATGAAACCCCCTTGCTCAGCTACTTGGCCGTTATTTTAGGTGGCAGAACTACATTTAAAGAGATTTCTAGAAGCAACAACCTTGTCATTTGGAGATCATATCTGTGTGAACATAACAAAAGACCCATAGGTGTATCATCACTCAGTTAATGCTCTAAATTTTGTTTAAAAACTTGTGACAGAACATTAGTATTTGTTGTAAGGATAACATGCTGTTGCATCTGGTGTAGCTTTACTGTGAAGAAAGTAAAACCAATCCAGTGCTTTACTTTTGGGTGATGGTTGTAAAATTCCTGAAAAAAGTGAGATATGGACAAATGATGTCTGAGCACAGTAATAAAAACAATTAAAGTGTTTGAGTTATGACATGGATCAGGAGAAATCAGACTGCAGTTATAGCATTCTACTACATTTTTATCTTTAAACTTACAGTAAGCTAATGACTAATACGAAAGAAACGTTAATTCTTCATGTATATGGAGTTTTAGCTTGGAAAAAAGTCTGAAAGCTACTACTACGCATAAGCAGCTACAGCACTCTTAAGAATGTCTCTAGTATGAAGAATCTCTTTTCACAGCGACTATGCCAGTAATCTGAACTTCCAGATCAGTAAAAAGGGAAAAAATTTAAGGATTCAGACCCTCTTTCAACCCACTCCTCCATGTATCATCAGTAAGTCTGTGCTGTAGAAAAACAATGTAACTTTGCTGCTTTGCCATTGTTGTATTACACAGTAACTGATAAGAGAGTACTGTGAAATGAGAAGCTGTATAAGGGGATTCCACAGATGCTTTTCTAAATATTTCCACCTGTCATGGTGGTACATGATGATTGTAATAGCTAAAACATCTGGTGATGGCTCACTGGTAGCTTTCTGTGATAACTTGCTACAGAAAAATAGCAAGAAAAATAGTTTCAGGTTTAAATACTCATTACCTTCACCTGATGTCTGGTTTATGGCTTTCACAGGTGGTTAAGAGAGCCAGTGGGATCCTGGGGTGCATCTGGAGGAATGTAGCCAGCAGGTCAAAGGAGGTGATCCTCCCCTTCTACTCTGCCCTGGTCAGGCCCCATCTGGAGTATTGTATCCAGTTCTGGGCTCCTTGGTATAAAAAGGCCAGGGATCTGGAGAGAGTCCAGAGAAGGGCTGCGAAGATGATTAAGGGCCTGGAGCATCTCCCCGATGAGGAAAGGCTGAGTAAGTTGGGACTGTTCAGCCTTGAGAAGAGAAGACTAAGGCTGGAACTAATTAAAGTCTATAATTATCTGAAGCAGGGGATGCAGGGGGAATCAGCCAGCCCCTTTTCAGTGGTCTGTGGGGATAGGACAAGGGGCAATGGCTGCAAGTTGGAGCACAGGCAGTTCCGCACCAACATGCGGAAAAACTTTTTCACAGTGAGGGTGCCAGAGCCCTGGGACAGGCTGCCCAGGGAGGTGGTGGAGTCTCCTCTGGAGATATTCAAGACCCGCCTGAACGCCTACCCGCCTGGAGTGATATGACCTAGGGAGCTGCTTTGGCAGGGGGGTTGGACCCGATGATCTCTCGAGGTCTTTTCCAACCCCTACAATTCTATGATTCTATGATTAAACTGTCTTAACAAAACCTGTATTTTGCTGCAATTGTGATGTGTCAGGTTCACCTGAATTCAATAGTGTTTTCGCATACAGTTCTTGTATAACTGTTGGTTTGATCTGAGTTTGGAGGAGAACCCCTACTACAGGGCAGCAAAGCAGTGTCAGCACTTTGCAGCATTTGCTTCTGAGTCCAGAAGTCTCACTGTAAAGTGAGGCACAGTAATTGTTTTCAGAAATAGCTATGATACTATACCTGATCCTATTGATGAACTTTCTTATAGATACTGTAGACTAAGAATAAAAGTTCCTTTATATAATTTTGCATTGCAAAAAGAGAAAGACTAGATCATTGGTGGCTTAGAAACTTAAAGGTTGATATACATGTATCATCAAATGAGGTTGATTGGAGAAGAGAGTAGCTATAGCATGTCAGACTAGACATCCCTCTATGTGTCCCTGAGAGCAGTCAGTAGCAAGTGCCTGGATGGGTGGGGTATATGTGTAGGATATAGGACCATAACAGTCATGGGATGCTACTTCCTAGACTGATCTCCCAGACTCAAGCAATTTGTCACTCAAAGTCTTCTGGGAATAGGAACCCGTCTTTTGGATTTAATGCCCTTGATGGGAGTTCCTGATCTTGATGTTATCCAGGTCTTTTTTTTTTTTTTTTAAATGCACACACATTTTTAGTATATCTGATGTCTTGTACTGTTTCAAAAGCTGAAGACACTTACCAGTACACCATGATTGCTTGTGAAGTGTGTTCTATTATTTGAGGTGGTATGTCATCCACCACGTTGAACTGAAAATGCTTAAGTAACTTGAATATGCTTGCAAGATAAAGAGCTCAATGTACTTAGATGGTTTGGAATTGGCAGTCAGAACAACAGTAGTGACAAAATCAAAAGAAGCAGCAGACACAGTACTTGAGTATCTCTTTCTCTTGCGGGCAATTATTTAGCCTTGATGCTGACCTTGTTCTAAAGCGTGTTGAAGAGCACGCATTTTAAGTAATGCGTAGTCTGTTAGGAGAAGTGAAAGAAATGCTGTACTTGTATCAAACTGGAAAGAAAGAGTGTATTTTTATTTTTTAACCCTGGAAAAAAGTATATAGTTACTTTTCATGCTACTTTTTTTGCTCAACTTAGCCAAGTACAATGTTTGGGATCGCTAGTAGTATTGCTTCTAAAATGCCTTATAAACATCATTAATGGTATACTACACTGTCCCGTTTTGCCATGTTATGTGTTGCAGGAGTATTGTGTCTGTAAAGTATAATCCTGCTTTAAAAGAAAGCCTCAATCTTCATGGTTCATATGTACTCAAAATCACATTTATCTTCAAGCAAAAGATGTTTTGAAAAACTTCCAAGCTGATTGAGCTAGATACAGATATATATCTATATCTAAACCAACATAAAATTAGGTATTTTAAGAAAATCTATAGTTCTCATTTTTTGTTTTAGAATTAATGTAATGTAATAGTACATGCACTTTTAAAGTTTCCAGGTAGTTAATATTGAAGTCTGGTTTGTGGTATATGAAGATATGTAATTTGAGATACATTTTTACATTAGAAGGAGACTTAAAGCTGTAGCTCCTGTAAATAACTCTAGGTGGAATCTTTGTGGTATAAAACTAATTCCAACCCTTTTCCTACTTTTTTTTTTTTTTAAATTAACACATATGCATGTTGAAAACATAATGTTTTTGTCACAGGTGCTTGAAAAGCACCGTGGCACTTGCTCCGTGTTTTCACTGTGCAAAAAAGTGCAGCAGGGGCTGAAAAGCTTGTTCTACTATGCATGCAGTTAAACTGAGATGATATGTTTTTAATATATAAATACACGCACATATATTTATATATATATATGCATATATATATATGTATTCTAGCTTTCATCTCTGCAGATTCTCTCCATTGAGTCACTTGTTTGTCATTATACTTAAACCAGTTCAGTCTGGTGATTCAGAGAAGCTGTAAGCCCAATTTGCCAGGCCACTGTGTTTACTTAGTGGACTGGTGAACTGATGAGACAATTGTTAATATTAATTTACAAAAAAATGTAACGGAGAGGAAACTTGGTGCTAGTTTGCTTCCATATTATTTTAGATATCACCTTGCTTAAAGTTATTATATTTTTTAATAAACATGAAACAGGCTTTAAGTAAGAGAGTATTTAATGATATTAAAGAACTTTGAAATATTTTCTATTTAGACACTTTTTTTAAAGAAGCTTGACAACAAAGTTCTGTGACCCTGTTGGGAGGCAGATGATAAATCTGGGGGCAAAGAAAACATCACAGCTGGTTTTAGTCTCTTATAGCAACTTGTAGAAATAATGAAAATTATATTAAAGGATGATCATTGCCTTTGCTGAGAAATAAGATGAAAATCATTGCTGCTCTGTGTAATGTCAGAATGGAAGAAGAACACAAAGAATTAATCTTTTGTGGAAAAATTTCCAAAGAACAAAACTGTAGGCCTTGTGGGCTGTAAAATCTAACCTTCTTCTTATCAGGCCTAGTCAACATGGGTTTACAAAAGGTAGATCCTGTCAAACTAACCTGATCACATTCTATGACAAGGTGACCTAAGGCTGTGGATGTGGTCTACCTGGACTTCAGAAAAGCCTTTGACACCGTTTTTCACAGCATTCTGACTGAGAAACTGACCTGGACAGGTGGACCCTCAGCTGGGTTAAAAACTGGCTGGATGGCTGGGTCCAAAGGGTGGTGGTGAATGGAACTAAATCCAGCTGGAGGCCGGTAATGAGTGGTGTTCCCCAGGGCTCAGTCCTGGGTCCAGTCTTGTTCAACATCTTTATCAATGACCTCGATGAAGGGATTGAATGCTCCCTCAGTAAGTTTGCAGATGACACTAAACTGGGAGGAAGTGTTGATCTGCCTGAGGGTAGGGAGGCTCTTCAGAGGGATCTGAACAGACTGGACCAATGGGTTGAGACCAATGGCATGAAGTTTAACATGGCCAAGTGTAGAGTGCTGCACATGGGACATAACAACCCCGAGCAGCGCTACAGGCTTGGGGTAGACTGGCTGGAGAGCTGTCAGGCAGAGAAGGACCTGGGGGTGTTGGTTGACTGCAGGCTGAATATGAGCCAGCAGTGTGCCCGGGTGGCCAAGAAGGCCAATGGCATCTTGGCTTGTATCAAAAACAGTGTGGCCAGTAGGTCTAGGGAAGTAATTGTGCCCCTGTACTCATCATTGGTGAGGCCACACCTCAAGTGCTGTGTCCACTTCTGGGCTCCTCACCATAAGGAGAACATTGAGGTCCTCGAGCGAGTGCAGAGAAGGGCAACCAGGCTGGTGAAGGGGCCAGAGGGCAAATCCTATGAGGAGCAGCTGAGGGAGCTGGGGCTGTTTAGCCTGGAGAAGAGGAGGCTGAGGGGAGACCTTATCACCATCTACGAGTATCTGAAGGGAGGTTGTAGAGCAGTGGACGATGGTCTCTTCAGCCAGGTGACAGGAGATAGGACAAGGGGAAATGGCATGAAGCTGTGCCAGGGCAGGTTTAGATTGGATATTAGAAAAAAGTTTTTTACTCAAAGAGTTGTCAGGGCCTGGAACAGGCTGCCCAGGGATGTGGTTGAGTCACCTTCCCTGGATGTGTTCAAAGAAAGGGTTGATGAGGTACTTAAGGATATGGTTTATCTTAGGATGGGAATGGTTGGACTTGACGATCTTCAAAAGTCTTTTCCGACCTTGTGATTCTGTGATTTTAAGCGATGCTTGAACTAGCTAGAACGTGATACCGTTTCTGTGATATACTGAAGATTAATTGTTCTGTTTAATAAAAAAATAGAGGGGGTTTTTTTGGTTTTTTTGTTAAAGGGCTTTGTCATAGTATTCCAACCTCATGTAATTATTAATGCTATATCAAATTATTATGTAAGTATGCATGATTTTATTAGAACATGATGAGGGAAGAGGTTCTATGATACAAGTCTTGCCATGATTTTCCTTTTTTAAGGTGTGCATTACAAATGTTTTAATTATTTCAGGCCTTTTAAAGTGAATGAATGCGGTAACATAGTTAAAAGAACAGTGTACTATGTTACTTATGTTTTTGTTATTTAGGCATCTGGTTGTGGCACAATGCAGACATTTATATGACATATTTATTCCTTAAAAGGAAAAAATATTATTTGAAAGCATACTTTTCAGTTACCATTTACTTCTCTCTTCATTTACCCCACAAAAAGGCAAATCCTTTTTGAATCTGAATTTGGTACAAGGACAAAGCTTTTCATATGCCAATGACATTCATGAAAATAAGCATGTTTTTCCATTACTGTTTTTTCACAGGTGTTTTTCATGCATTTGTTGTATATAAAGCTCAGTGATTCTTTTGACAACTTGAAATGTTCTGCAAAACTGCATAGTACTCCTGTGTGTTCATGTTTACAGGCTGTACATCTGGCCCAGGCAAGTTTCCAGATTGAGGCCTTTGGCACCAAATTCATCCTTGACCTCACACTGAATAAGTAAGTGCTCAATCTGAGGTTTCTTTATTTATTCATTTATTTATTTCTTGCTCTAGTTATCTTTAACTCATGGTACCAGATCAGGGCACAATCCCAAGATCTAAGAGAAAATATGCAGTTACCCAAGTTAGTGCAAAATAACATTTAGCCTTTTTTAAGCAAGACAGCTGTTACCTTTGCTGGTGCCTATAACATGCATACCTAAAAATTTTATAATTCATTATAAAATAAATCATGGTAGAGTGATTCCAGTATCAACAGTGCTTGAAAGGTATGGATTTCCTTGTGCATTTTAAAAAATTTATTGATGAACTATAATGCAGAAGATATTTTAGTTGCTCAAGTTGGCGTGTAGGAATATTTGTAAATACTTGTATGGATGGCTCATCTTTAATGGTCTGAAAAAACATGTTATTGTCGCTATAAATGTCATGAAGTTCCTAAAATGGTGGGAATCCTAACTTGTTTTGCTGTACTGAAAGGTGCAGGTAGTCTGTTTACCAGTAATATAGGTCTTCTAGAGCTGATGATTATATACAATTGTCAGACTTGTAATGCACTTCAATGGTGGTTTTGTTGTTTGTATCTATTTATATCTGCAGATGAAGAAATGGAACTATGTGATTTTCTAAAAAGTTTAATTAAGTTTTTTGCTGCTGAAAGTTTACACTGAGAAAGTTTAAGAATAAGGTAAAAGGATAAACTTATCACTAATTACTGGACATGTAATATTATGTACAGTTATTTAAGTGCACTTGTCCCTTCTGCTGCCTTTGAGAACACTTAAAGGAGAAAAATTTTCAGAAACAATTGCGTATTGGTTTAAAAAAATCCCAACATGTGCCTCTGGTCATGAGGTCTTACCTTGTTCTTAACTGTCATGTAACGAAGTTTTGCTGGGGAGAAAAATGCAAGCTTATTAAATCTAATAGCTTTTCAAAGCATCAAGCAATGGCTTTTTAAAATTTGCTGAAATATTACATTCATGTATTTTCTGCTTGCCTACTAGTTATCAGATGTTTTGCTGTAATGGTGAACAGGAAACATACATTCACCATGCATGATTTTGAAGTTAGATTGTTCTTGCAGCTCCATCTTTTAAAATGTGACACATTCTCAAGTTGCTGGCAAGAGATGAGTTAGTACAAAGTCAGGGAATGGCACACGGAAGGAGAAAGAAGGCTTGAAGATAGCTGGGTGTTCTCTAGCTGCTGGAAGAACTGTAATGTAGTACAAGATTATGTTTTTTTTTTATGAGAGTTGGAGTTGAACCCGTGCAGAGTAATTCTAGCGCAATAATCATGATTTGTTTGTGAGGGGAACATTATCTAGTGGCCTCTTAAACTACAAGAATTTTCTCCTCTTGGTTTGCTTACGTGTCCAGACAGTAGTGAAACTGAGCATGCATTCATAAGATGGTACTGTACCTAGGATATGGCTGATCCCAGAGACCATCACAGAAAAAAACCCATTGCCTTTACTAGCACCACATATACTTGAGTGCAAACAGCACTCAAGTAAACAAGAATATGGACAGCCTGATAAAGTCTTTCTCCAACTGACGAGAATTGGAAGTTTGCTGGTGAAACACATGCATCAGTCCTCTGGTCTATTCCTTGCTCACTGGCTTAAACTGTGTGTCTTTCCAGATACAGGTCTTCTCATAGTTGTTGACTGATCCTGAAGTTTACTTACAAATCACGCTTATGCAGAATAGAGAGCAAAGTCCGTAGAAAATATTACCGTAGGATCCAATAAAGACATAGGACAGACTGTAGTGATCAGGTGCAGGGCTGGGCCAAACAAACACTACTGGCTTATAGTTTACATTAATGACTCCTTTTTATGCCAGTTCCTCTACATTTTCCCATACTTGTTCCGTTTTGATTCATTTTCCCTACCTTTGACATTTCTCCTGAACACCCCATAAAAATGCTAGTGCATTTCCACAAGCCCTGCAGACATCCTCTAATAAGCTTGTTCTTTCCTAGGGGACCCATGATGGCACTGTTTACCATTTCTTATGTGTTCTAAAGTTCTTTTTGAACCGCTTCAAGGCCATGTCTGAGTGGCTTCTTCTGTGGCCTATCAGTCAGTGACCGAACAGGGATAATAACAAAGACCAGAAATTTCACCTCCTGTTCAGTAAGGTTTGTGTGTCTGCTGTTGGTTGCTTTTCCTGTCCTAGGTTTTTTTTATGCTGAATGGCTATTAACCAAGTATCTTCACAAACCCAGTAGCCTTACAGTCTATGTATTCTTGCAGCATTACCCATTGACCAGCCCTGCTCTTTGTCCTTGCTTATTTATAACAAAAAATGGTTCATAAAGAAAGTAAACGTACATCTTTTCCCAGATGTAGTTGCTTTATCAGCGATGAAGATATGCAATCTCTGCAAAAATAGGGGGAGATCACTTGCTGTGTACCTTATGTGAAGAAGTTCTGCTCTTGGGATATCAAGAAATTTCTTACTGGCTACTTGTAAGGTGCAGGGTGTTAAGGCCTTACATGTATCCCAACCACTTACCTCTTTATACATTAGGTTGGAATACAGTGTTAGGTTGGAATACACTGTTGGAATACAGTGAATTTTATTTGGCAAATCAGTTAGAAGGAAAGACACAAGAACAGGGCCACATACTTGACCTGTTATGTGCTATTGGCCAAAATAATCCACTTGCAAGTGGAATACATACTGAAAATCCAGAATACCATTTTAGATAAATAGGATGCTCTAGCATGGTATTCAGAGTACCATTCTGTCATACCATGTCATACATGTCGTACCATGGTACTGTGCCATGCCATGGTACGGTATGGTACTGTACCAATTTAGATACCATACCAAGTTGAGCATATATTTATATCAGTTACTCTAAAAGGAGTTACTGTTGCCTAGTCTGTATTTCTGTTCTGTTTTATTCTTGCCTCTTTTCAGGAAAGTCCTTCAAGTATATAAAGCTAAAATCAGAGTATGGTTGTTGCCTACAAACTGGTTCTAGTTTTAAGTTTTCTTTATTTTTGTTGGAATCTGTGCAGTTGGCTACCTTCTGTGTTCCAGTTGCTTTTTTTATAACCCGGAGTTAAGTAAGATTGGATGTTCACTTAGACTAGTAACTGTCAAGATTTTGAAAGAATAGGTGGCAATCTGAAAGTTTCTGGAGAATGTTAAAATAAATCTTGCTGTAGTGCATTGGCACTGACAGCTTGAAGGAAAAAGATGTCCAATAGAAGCTTTTAAATCCAGTGTGCAGAGGCAATTGAAATGTAAGATTTCTAGGGTATTTGAATGATTGATCAACTTTTCAGTTGCACAAGGCCTACACACAAGGTGTTAAACCAGATGCAATATAATTCGCTATACTGAAGTTCATTGTTGGCCAGTCTTTCTGACCCGAAGACTCAGGAAAAAAGATTAGTTGTGAACTTTCCAAGAAGGTGTGCTACTCTGAAGTTTCAGACATCTTGCCCCTTGCTGTACTTGAATGTTTGACCAGTTTCAGGCTGCTAGTTTGGTGTCACGATGCATAGTAATTGCAGATATGTGGATTATGGAAATTAATGCAAAATGGAGCACTTTTTCTAATCTACAATGGATTAATTAATGGTTTCAATTAATGTTCTTAGTACAAAAATGAAAGATTATAGGGTACTAGTGGGTTAACGATTAATCACGTTTCAAAACAGACATTTTATAGCTCCACTATGATTGTCTACCCAAGCTTGATAAATTCCATAGACAACAAGTAATATGTACCAAGTAGTATATGCAACATGTCTTAAAACCCAATTTATATAAAAAGCCTTTAAAAGAGTCCATTAATTTCAATAAACTCATATTTTTGTGTTCAAACAAGATTGTAAATTCATTTGTTACTCAAATAGGTTGTAATCAATGATCCTAGTATAACCAAACAATGTATTTTTTTAAATTTAGGTATTACGTAAACAATTATCTGTGAGGTGCTAACAATACTTTTTAGTGGTATCTTTTTCCATCAGTGTGTAAAAGGCTTTTAAGTTGCTATTCTTCTGTTGAAGGACAAGTGTTTCTGCAGGTAATTTGTGTTCTGTTTAAACTTAGCAGTCTTTATGTGCCGGTGTAGTTGTAAAACATTAGAGAGTAATGCTACCAAAAGCAGTGAATTAAAAAAGTTGACTTGCTCATTTTCTGTTTAGGTTTGGGTTTTTTGGTTGGTTTTTTGCTTGGGTTTTTTTTTAGGATGAGGGAATTTGGCTATGTTTTCTGCTAGTTTTCAGCCAGTGGTTAACAACAGACTCTCAATAAAGGAATCTCCTCCAGCACTGGGGTCTGGGACCTTCTCCCCTGGGAACATGGTGGTTGAGGTCTATACAAGGATTGGGAAATTAGGTAACTGAGCTGGAGAGAAACTGATGATAAAAGCCAAAATCTTCTCTCCCTTCCTGCTGAAAACTTCCTTTAAAATTTAGGATTTTGGGGGAAGAGGAAAAAAAATCCCCAAACCCAGCCTAGATTTTTCAGCTTTTTCTCTTCTTTCCTGTAGATGTTAATCTTTCCAGGAAAATACCTTTTTCTGGAAATGGATTTTTCTTCTTTTCAATAAAGAGATCATACGGAAAAAATCTGGTGTCTTTGGCATGAACTGAAAAAAACCCCTGCCTCACTTGTCTGTAATAGGACTTAAATATTTTAGACATTAAAATATGATGACTCTTGTGAGCTGTCAGTCTTTTATGTGAAGTACAGCCAACAGCTAATTTATTCCAGCTAATTTTATCCATCAGTTTAAAGCTTATAATTGTCATGTAGCCTTTGTATGTTTCCTTAGGGCTGAATCTAACTTGAGAATAGTGCCAGAAGAGATTACACTGTTAGCATAAATTTAAAAAACAGTAGGGCAGTAACTGAGTTATTTGAGATTCTATTTGATTTTTTTAATGGAAATGGGAAAACTAGTCACAGTTTTATAGAAGGAAACTTCAAATATTTATAACATTTCATAAACAAATGGCTAAGCATTTATGGTACTAAATGGATCCTAATAAGCTGCATATATTACACGTGATAATATTACTGGGCAAGTTTAACTCTAGTCTGCTTACAAAAATTTGTTACAGGTGAGATGTAAAGAACTCAGTGTTTATACTTTGCAGCGGTGCATGTCGACTCCTTGCAGTCTTGAGTGTCTCTGCTGCAGATAGAGTTTACTGCCTCATTTGCTGCTCCCGGAACTGAGGCAGACTGAGACAGATACTAAGACCTCTCCATATTTTCCAAGACACGTTAATGTGTGAAAAAAGCTTTCTCTTGTTGTTTTAAAAATCATAAAAACCTGACAATGTGAAGAAGCTTCCTTGTCAATTACTGTGTTCAGCCATAAAGTAAAAGCATGAATTGAAAGTATTTCAGTTGTTCTGTCTTCTCGTTGTATTTTGTTTCTGTAATTCTAAGTGTTGATTGGGTATTCTTCTCTATCCCGTCACTAAGCTTATGGTAGAACTGTGTATCATATAGTATTAATGTACGCATCACGTTTCTATGTTCTCTAGTATGTTCTGTCTAGTGTCTCAATTCAAATGCAGATGTTCTTGTTATGGGATATTGTGCATATTAAACTATTTACATGAGTTAAAGGATTGGAAGAACTTACAGGAGAGAAACCTATAGAGGACCATTGAAAATAACTATAAAATCCTGGTTTCATACATGACTAGATGGTGAGAAAACTCCCTGACAACTGGTACAAGCACGTGTTTTCTGAAAAAATACTAAGCAGTTGTCTGAATGTATCTTTTTTTAGCTTATGTTCTTTTATTCCTTGCTCACTGTGACCTGGCAGTGGTGAAGAACTGTTATCTTTCTAATCAAGTAGATTTTTCACTGTGGTGCTGAGATGGTCCAGTCTTGTCAAGTGAGATCTTTATGCCCAAGTGAATTACTGGGATCTCGGATTCTGTTATAGTTGGGTGGAAGTCTTCACATAGGAGCATTTATTAGTATAAAGTCTGCGTATGCTTGACACATGATTAATGAAGTTTATCAAATTAGTTCCTAAGGGACAATATCACTCAGTTTAACTTGATCCAATGCCAGAGATAAAGTTGTTGAATATAGTTCAAAGTGGAGTCACGGATAAAGGGAACCAAAATAAACTTTTAGTTTGCTGGAGTACCAAAACATATCTCAAATTCAGCTACGGTCAGTCTAATCTGAAGGTGGTCAAGTCAGCTTATAATGAAATATGTTTATTTATATAAATATATAAATATATTTACATTTATATATTCATATAAATGTATATTTTTATAAATAGAAATAATATATTTATTTAGAAATAATACATATTATATTTATATGTAAATATAAAATATATATTTATATAAATAAACTTATATTTATGTATCTCATAAGTTTCTTTATATTTTATAACTTTAGATATAGATATATTTATTATAATACATTTATATAATATTTATATAAATAACATGTATATATTTATATATACTTATATATTTATATAAATAAACTTACTTCATTAGTCTTCGTACTAGTAGTAAAATAAAATCACACCAAAAAAACCCCCAACAAACCACCATGGCCACATCTGATTGGATTTTTCTTCCCTAGAAAGAGTTGGTTTAAATCAGGCTGTTAGCATTAGACACAAAGTATCAGAACATACCAACATTTGCTGAATTCTTTGAGAGCAGAGGAAACCCGTTTCTTTTCTATATATAAAAAGTTTGCTTTAAAGGAAGGAGGCTTTGGGAATTATGTTTACCACTGAATAAGACCATCTGGCAAAGACATACAGCAGCCCTCCACCTTACGCTACAGGTTAATAAAATTCTTATTGATAATTCAAAACTACCTGTTTTCTAAGCTGGTGATGGCAGAAAGGGATGAATTAAAATGCAGGATTTAATGAACTCGAGCAGTTGTTTTACTAAAATGTTTTGTCAGGTGTTCTATCATCACACATTACACTGAGTTATTTTCCATGACACAGTACTTATCTGTAATGCTGGCTAGCCATTCATTTCTTCATATCCTTTTACACCACAGTTCTTAAAGTGTTATATTCAGTGCTACAGTACGGGAAAATATGGTGGAAACTGAGCAAGATCTTGTTCTTAATACTCTAAACAATGCTTCAAGCCCCTACTTTCAAAATGCTTTCTGAAGCAGCTGTTAAAATTTAGCATGCTCTGTTCTCAGATGGAAGGCTTCAGGGCATATCTAAAGAAAGGATTGTGAGGAATGTGTTGTCTGAACTAATTTGAACTGACTCAGGGCTACCTGACTGACTTCAAAACATTCTTTTACACCAGTGAGATCTTTTCCCTATTTAAGTACCTCTTTAAAAATACCTAAAGTTAATAACAGGTAAAACCTAGGTACTCTCAGTTTAATAAATTTGTTGTGAAGTTCTCCTTTTCTCTACCTGAAAAACAACCTAAACAGAAATGAACAGCAAGATCCAGACCATGCAGGAAGTGATTCTTTTTTTTTAAAGTAACTGGACTGTTTGCTGCTATTGAATAATTATGGTGTTATGGTATTAATAGCAGAACTGAGTGGGAAAGTGTTTCCATAGTTATGAAGTAGTTAATCTCTACACCTGCATCATCAGTTCTTTCTTTTAATTGCTTTTAAACACAGATGCTTAATCCACAGCATCATTTTTGATTTTTAAGCTCCTTCAAAATAAGAAGTACTAATGAAACCTTATTGTGTTGTTTTAAAACTTAACAATGAATGTTTGCAGTGTATTTATTCGTTTGAGACACTCTTGTCAGAGCAGCTTCAAAGGCCACAGCCAAGTAAAGACATGCTAGAAACTTAATAATACATTCTACTAAGTACAGTTGATTCAATGAGCTTGTGGATATAATTGAAACCAACAATAGAAACAAGGAAACAAGGTTCTAGATGGCCATTTCATTAGATGATACTGTCTTGCTGATGAACAAAATGCTGGAGTAAGGTTTCAGTTTGTGTTTTGCATTTTTATGTGCTACTAAATTGTATCTGTCAAATGGACAAAACTATCTAACAGAAGTTCTGTTAAGCAATTTCACTGGTTTGCTCAGACACTGGTACTGAGCTAGAATTATTTCAGGATACTTAAAAATGTTGATTGGTAAGAGGTTAGTATAAAGATAATTTGTCTGTAGTCTGATTTTCTGCAGGCTGTATACTAGCTTACTGGAACCTAACTAGGTTACTTGCATGTGAGATTATCTTATAGTCATTTCGTAGCTCTTACCTACCCAAATCAGTTCTTTCCTCTGGGATAGTTAGATGCCTGCTGAGGTAAGCTACTTTTCATACTGCAGCTCTCCAGCTAATGAAAACAGCAGCAGTGAAATATATGTCGGTCAAGTGGATGTGAGTTTTTCAGAAGGCATCTGCTGCTTGCTTTAACAGCTGGTCTATGTCTTTTAGGCAACAGCTCTTGGGAATGGCATATCCCTTTCCTGCTTATTTTGCTTCTGTAAATGTAATTCACACAGAAGAGCTCATGATACAGGACAGTAATAAAAATGTGGGAAGAGCTATAGAAAAGTACATAGAAAACAAACAAAAATTTGCATTACTTCAGCATACTGTGATTCAATGTGTTCATTGTAAGACATCATACTTAATGTGTCATTAGCTTAAATATGTTTTTGTATGATGACATTGTTACTTGCACAATTTTTTCAATTAAAACATGCACTGTTTCTGATGCTCAGATATTGAAAAAAATGATTTGCTGTACTAGATGCGTTTCTACTCAATCAAAATGTTAATAGATCAACTGAAAGGTGACAAAACATAGTCCAGTGTAGATGAGTCACAAATGTATCTTCTAAATTTCAGGGTTGGCTTTCAGAGGTAAATTTAGGCATTCTGTAAATTACAATGAAGGAAGAAGAGTTATTTTGTGATGTGGAGACTCCTACTTCATGCATGAGTTCTCAATCTCGTTCCTCAGGTACTTGTACTTCTACATGAGCTCTTACTCAGTGTATTCCAGACCATTCTTTATGATGCCACTTGCATAAAGGATCCCATCTCACCTACTGGTGAAGTTACAGTGGTCTGTGTATATTTTTTTCACGTTGGAAAAAATGTTTGAAAGTTACTATGATTAATTGTTCTTTTTTTTTTTCCTAAATAACTTCTCCTTTCCTTTGTCACATTTGTCAGTGTTAATAACAGGTAAAAGTTTTGGTAGGGAAAATTTGCGGTAACAGTTTTATGCTTCTTGTTACAGCTGTTGTTTTTCCTGGAGCTTTAACAAAATATAGAACTAATTCCCTTACCCAAATACTGTGTTTTTCTTTGCAGCAGTAGTGGAATAATACTGCTGAATTTTTCAATCCTAGACTACTCTATAGAGTATCACGTTTCCATAATAAGCGTTTATAAGCAGGGTTATGAACGTGCTTGTACTGGTTTTGGTATGAGTATAGAAAACAAGACTGAGATTTAGCTCTATTAAGGAATCAACTGGTTGTGTGTACTAGCAGAACCATATTGTAAAATGCCTGCAAACATATTGTACCCCTCCTATCCCCCACTCTTCCTCTGAATAAGATCATGGTTGTCTCAGATTAGCAGTATATATTGAGGGATTTCTGGATGGTTGAAAGTAAGGCGTTTAGGGAGATACTTGAAATAGGAATAAGTGGTACAAGGTATCTGGCAAAAATCACGTACCTACCAAGGTAGACACATACAGTTTAAAGAGAAGCTGACTGTTGTTTGGTTTGGGGTTTTGTTTGTTTGTTTGTTTGTTTTTTCAATGGAAAGTTCAAAATCCTTGCTGCCCTGTGGGGATTATTAGGGCGAAAATGCCCTTGCAGTATGTTGGTGGTTATTTATGGCAAGCTTAAGAAGATAACAATGATCAGAAACTGTTATAGCTTGGGGTTGAGAACAGATTTGTCAAAGACAATAGCCTTATAAAAGATTTTTCTACTCTTCTGGGTGGCAGATACCAAGTTACCTTTGACAAGAGGATGGTTCAAAGGTTTTGTTTACAGAATGGTATTTGGGGAATATATAATAAATAGAATGCTTCGATTTGCTTTGGAGGGAAATTGTTCAGTATTGAGAGTCTCATCAATGTGCCTTGTATCTAGCAGATCCCAGCGGATAGTAGCATTGGAAACTTAGTCATGAGAAAAGTGTAGAGTCTGTGAAAAAGTTGCTGTCTGCTGCATCCTTCCTCTGTACTTTTAACATATATATAGGAATATTCCATCATAAGCATGTGAGACACTGTATTTATTAGCTGAATAATGGAAATGGTTGTCAGATGGAAACAACTAGGTTATATCAGAAGCTCAAACAAAATCCAAAAGTCCAGTGAATTCTGTAAGGATTTTTGCAAAGGCTGGATTAAAGAAATGTTGAGAAGCTCTTATGAAATGGAATAAATGTAAGAGACAAATAAACTGCAGTTTATTTGACAAATAAACTGAGAGTAGTTCTGAGAACAATCATGTAAGATTGAGGGGTTAAAAAACAGTGTGAGAGAGTGTGAGCTTGATTTGGAAAAAGGTAGTATACTGATCCCGGAATTCGTTTGAGGAAGCCACACAGTGTCTGAATTCAATAGAAGTGTCTACAAAAATCTGAATGTGATAAAGGCTCTTCCAAATGAGTACAGTTCCAGTGTTTAGTCATCCCCAGTGATTTTTTTTTTTACACCAATATCTGATCAGAATTTTCCATATTCCTACCTGTGTGTTACATCAAAGTTTGTGTGTACCGTTAAGTACTGAGGACAGCAGTCTCTGTACTTTCTAAGTTTGAAAAAGGAAGAAAAGGACATTATCAACACACTAAAGTTTAATTATTTTGCATATATAATCCTCTTTAGAAGCTTCAAACCTTGCCACAATGAAATTGTGAGTGCACTGTAGTCAAGCACTTTGACTATTTATAAAGCATTTGTATTATTTTGCAGAAAATTTATAGCTTGCAATGATATAGATTTAAAATTATTTTATGCAGCTGAATTTATTTTTAATTCTGCATTTAAAAATATATCTATTAAATATTGCTATCAAAATGATGGTTAAGACAAATGATGAGACTTCAATAATTATTCGTGCCTATTAGTGTTGGTTTTGCAGGCACAGAGTGCCCATAATGTGGTTTCTCAGTTTCATGAAAAAGCACTTTTAAGAAAATCACTGGTAACTGTCTTCTGCAGGATCTTCTCTGATAAATGTAGTGCCTGATAAATGCAGCATGAAGAATTGATTTTATGAGCCAGTAGTCCAAGAGTTAGTGTTATCAGGATTGCTAATAGCCTAATCCAAGTTTGAGATATGCATTATCAAAAGTGGTTGTTAGTTGTGATTTCCCATCAGAGCTATTTTGTCAGACCACTCTTCCATAATGATGGTGGTTTTATTCATTGGAACAATATTTTTGTTTTGATATCTGTACCATAATCAAACCCTTCAATTTTTGAATTTTTTTAAATCAGCAAGGGTACAGCATCTTGGAGGTTTGAAGATTTGTTGAGTATTATGAATCACATTAACTACAATACTTATCTTGCATATACTATGGGGTCAGTTAACACATTTAATTGCTTTGCTCTCCCTGGGCCACGATGCTGCAACCATGATTATAACAGGGGAAGATTTGAACAGGCATTAGAGTTATCCTAGGATATATACAGGCTAGCTAGTCTTACATTAAAAAATAAAAATTGAACTCCAAATTATACAGTACATGGAATTTTCATGCTTCAGAAATTTGTTTTACTAGAGTTAGGAAAAAGAATCTGAGAAGTGGTGAAAGGAAAAAAAGGGGCAGTTTGTTTTCTGAAGAATGTTACTGTTTTCAAAAAAAAACCCGAGAGTTTGCAGGTAGATATAGGTAAACTGTACATTCTTGTCTTATAGAATAGTTGTGTATGTATTTGTTCAGCTTTACATTAAACAAATTTTTACATAATATATAAAACTTATTTACAAATAATAATGAACCAAACATACATTTTGTCAGTACCAGTTACGGCAGCAACCAAAGTTTTAAAGTGATGGAATATTTTGTTGCATATTTTAAGGGCTTATTATCAAATTGTAAAGCTAAAATACAGGGACGAGATTACAGAGGAGGAATTTCATCCTGCAACACAGTATAATTCCCAGTGAACCAGCAAAACATTTACTGGGTGCAAGCTGCTTGACTTTTTAAATTAGTTTTCAAAAGTTGTTTGGAAATTCTGACAAAAAATCCAAACCCTTTCATAGCAGTAGAAAGAACATTCAAATTTTCTTCATCTTGGTTTTTTCTTTTACAGTGACTTGCTATCTTCCAATTATGTGGAGATTCACTATGAAGATGGAAACCCAAAGTTTTCTAAGGTATTGTGCTCTTAAAATGTGTCAGAATGGTCTTTCTGAGGGAATAATGCCAATAAAATGTTTTAAAAATTAAAAAAAAAAAAAATTTTGCAAGACAGAAGTCTTTTTCCACGCAAACAGGGTTATTGTGATCTCATCTTGTAAGACTACCTCAGTATTCCAAGTAAAATTGTACAAAAAAGTAAAGCTGTGTGAGGGGTAGGCAGTGGTAGGTGGTAGTATTGAAGATGATCCAGATAATACTGCCAGAACAATTACATCCTGTAAAATGCAGGGGAGTGTGTGGAAGGGTTGAAGTCACCATCACTGTAGTGTTCCTTAATTATTTACATGCCCTTAGTGTGGAGTGTGAGGAGAAGGGATATAAGACATTCAAACAAACAAAAAATTTGCAGTAACTTTTCTTTGCAAGAATGATACAGTTTTCAAACAGAAAATTAAGGACTTAACTCCAGAAGTTAACATTTCACTTATTACAAAACCAGAATATTGCTTGATAGCCAGTTAATTACATTTGTCAAACTAACTCCCAAATTAAATTCAGTGCCATAGGATATTGATCCAAAGAAAAAGAGATTAAAGTTATGCAATATGGTTCAGCCCTGACTAAAGAAATGAGATCAGTCTTTTTGTTTGTTGTAGTAACAAAATAAGGACTGGTATGTTCCTAGGAAGGTTCTAAATTACATTTTCAAGGAATAACTTTTTTCATATTTGGTATGAATGCTGGAATATTCACTGTGATCTCATTACATGTGAAAGGCATCTCTAATTAGAGTGGAGGAAAGCAAGTTGCATTTATGCCTTGAGATGTCTCTTATTTTGCCTTTGTTACAGATTATCTCAAACTATATATTGCAGATAAGGGCAAACTTAAACAATTACATTGCAGTATAATTATTGCAATATACTGTCTTGTTCTACTGAAGAAAAATGGTTTTGCGCAACATACTATGGAAGTTGTTTCATTTTATTAAGACTCAGTACTTTGCAGAACAGGCAAAAATGCTAAATGATGCAAAAAACCAATTCCCTCTGGCATCTAGACAAGCTCATGCAATTGTCAGCTGCAGCATTAGCATTGAGCACTGCGGTTGCTGAATCATGAATCTGACTGGAAAATTATATTGGAACTTTAGACTCAGCAAATGGACTACCTTTTCATGCTGCAGTAACTTGATCCAAACTTCCTAGGGGATATTTTCTGAACTGATTTATTTAGAAACAATAATAGAGCTCTTGAGGTCACATTAATCTGTAAAAGTCATTCTAATTTCAG
The DNA here is from genome assembly GCF_964237585.1 of Gallinula chloropus. Classification (NCBI taxonomy): domain Eukaryota; kingdom Metazoa; phylum Chordata; class Aves; order Gruiformes; family Rallidae; genus Gallinula; species Gallinula chloropus. The sequence goes on along the minus strand of NC_140090.1, from coordinate 31,334,007 downwards.
ACAATACACAGACAATCTGCGTAGATCAATTAAGGACTGTATCCTGGTCTTTTGCAGTAATAGATAATCCTTCTTAGACCTTACTAAGGAAAAGATGTTTTTGTTTCCTTCTGTAGATGTATAGTAGTAAGATCTTGATGAAAAATTCTGCATTTTCTAAAGAAGAGATAGTTTCTTTACTCAGATGACTTGGGTGTCAAAAAGCATTGCTTATTCATTCTCACTAATAGAAAGGTAAATATGTAGTGATTTTTTTTAATTATACACAATAGTCTGTTAGGGATTTCATTCAGATTCTGAATAGTTCATTAAATAAGCTACAAAATGGAAGTGATGCTGTGCATACTTAAAGAGCATTTACATTTTTGGTACTTCCTCAAGTTACAAAATTGTAGAAGAATAAGATCTAATATACTTGTTGAAATTCAGATGACCCCTGAGACCAGAACTAGGAATATTTTGATGATGAATGGTACCTTTTCCAAACAATGTGTGAGAAAGACAACTAAATTTAAGGGTTTTTAATAAACCTTTTTGACAATACTTTTTTCTTTAGTTTAGCTGGGGCTATTGTTGATAGACATTGAAGATCAACTATGTAAATGAGGTAAATAAGTTTCATTTAGCTTCATTTTAGCTTCATAGACCTATTGCAGCAGAATTTCTGGTATGTAACATCCTCTAAATTCACGAGGCCTTTTCCTTTAGAAAAGGTAATAATTCTTGGTTTCTTTCTAAACATTCATGGCTTGAACAGTCTGTAAATGTTACTCGTGATGCTTTGTTTCTGTTGATAGCAAACAAATACACTCCTCATGTTTATTTGGCTGAATCATAACTACAAAGTCATCTTATTTTACCCTTAGTTATGATAAGCAGCTCTGTAAGCTTCTAACAGTCTGATCAATTTATTCCTCAGTGATTTATGGAATTCTAGGGATTAGCAATTATGTCCCACAACAGCAATAGAATTAATTTCTGTATCAGAATAGAGATAAAGTATTTTGTAATGTGCCACGTGGCTGCCTGTAGTATTCAACCCTACACATTTGTTAAATATTTTAGGGTTTTATACTCACTTAGCTATTTGCAATTAAATAATACAAAACTCTTGATAGTGCAGTAGAACTCTACTTCCGTTACATGGAGAACTTAAATCACACAAATCTAGTACATGAAAGAAAATTAGAACTTTTAGAGAAAGAGAGACAACTTTTGAAGCTACAGAAAGTTAAAAAAAATCAAAAATATCTTTATGAAATTATTTTAACACTAGTAATTGTTATATGTGAATAGTTGATATGTTGACAAAACAATTGTTTCTGAATTTCTCATCTGAATTATTTATTGTAATTGGTTGTTAAGACCTCCTTTTAGAAGCTGCCTAGTGACTAGGGTACAGAATCATGATCCTTCCTTCTGACTTCATAAGTCTCTGTTTTCTACAAAATGAGACTGCTTTAGTGTGATTCATGTCGAGTCCTCTGACACAAAGTAGGCAGCAGCTTTGGAGATAAAGTGTACTTTTAGAAGGTGGGGAGATGTGGCTTGACTCTCCTCAAGGTGACCTGGGATATTGTTTACCAGTTGGGTAACCTGCTATGTGTGCCATAGTTATTCACCGGAGAGAGGCTTGAAGTTCTCTGCCCGCTTTAAAGAGAGCTTAAGCAGGAGCTACTTGCTTCAGGAGTGGAGAGGCAAGCTCAGAATAGCTCACTGTGTAACGAAAACCAGACAGGTCTAGCTACTATGCACTTTTAATTTGGAGGAAAGTGGCATCTAAGCAAAGCTTTTTTGGATCAGAACCTTAAGATTATTTTGGTCTTCTGCTTTGCATTATTTCCTTCCTCATATATTTGCATATTGCAGCTTCCCTTATGTTCTTATGGAGAAGTGGAAGGCTACATACAGAGCTTCATTGTATGCTTATTTGGTAGCACGTTTTGCACTAATTATTTTCAGTCTAAACCCTGCATCAACTGATGTGTTCAAATAATGCATCACAGCATTCAGCGGGGTCTCCATTACCTCATGTCACTGGGCCTTTGCAAACTGAGGATTTGGACCACAGTTTTGGATGTAGTTTGCCTAAATTTTGTTTTTTATAGTCTCTAATGTTAAAACATGCTTGTAGGCAATTTAAATGTTATTTTTTAAATAAAAGGAAGGACCTTTTCTAAAACTTTAAGTAACACAAAAATCCTCCCATTTTTTTAATAATTTGGGGGTTGCTTCTATTTGGAATTCTATGCAGGTAAAACCAAGAGTTGACTTTTAGTATTCTTTTGGTATGTACAGTAAAAATGCAACTGTTTGTGGTAGCGTTGTTAACTGGAGTTACTCTCATAATTAGTGATACTGGTACCTACAGTCTAATGATGTAACAATTTAATTGATACATTTTTAGTGAGACAAAATTGGTATAATACAGATCTAAGCCAAATACATGCCAGGTGATTGATTGAACACTGTATCACTTGTAGTTCCAACAGACCTGGATGGCATCAAGAAAAAATTCAGTACTCAAGTAACCTGAATTATGTAACAATTTTACAGAATCAATGACAGCAAAGAAATGCACTTAAAAAAGGTCAGGAACACTGACTTCAACAAAAGAATAACCCATATTATGGCTTGAAAACTTATATAAAGTAGTCTTTACTAGGCACAGCTTTTTTTTTACAAGCAATTAGTGCTAGCTATTGGTTTTTACTTTAGCAGTCACTGCTTTCTGTGTTAGATGTTTTTTGCCTTGGTTTTAAGTAACAGATGTTAAATCAGGGTAATTTTGTGTGTGATTTTTTTGTTTATTTGCAAATGTTATTAGGGTGGAGAGCATTGCTACTACCATGGAAATATCAGAGGTATCAAGGATTCCAAAGTTGCTCTTTCAACTTGTAATGGACTTCAGTAAGTGCACGTTCTCATTTTTTCAAATAAGGCTATTAACTGATCATTACTCTTGAATATTATTACTTCTTAATATGCGAGGGACTGAAACCCTACATGCCCCCAAATTTTTGATGACTGGAAATGCCAGTACCAGCTATGACAAACTACTAGCACGTTTTTTTAGTGCCATTGGGATTGAAGTCTTTTGATGCTGTATCATGGAACCTTTGAATACAAATAAATGTACATGGTAAGTACAAATAAATGTTTCACCAGATCACATACAATGGTAAAGGACACGGAAGTATTGTAGTTTAACAGTTTGCATGCTCGGTAATCATGTATAATTCTGTCAGACAATAGAAAAATTGATCTTCTTGTTAAATTGTGCAAGAAAAAAAAGATGTAAGAAATTAGTCCTTAATAGGATTAGTTACTGTTAAGTGCAACTCAGCTGTTTATTATATTTGCATATTAATGTGGGTCTTAGGACTTCCTTTTTCCAAGGTCAAATCTTTACTCTTTTTGGTTTATCATTACATTGACATTACATTCAGTCTTAGCTCATTAAAATGTGTCTGATCTCTTAAAAAAGAACCCCAAATCCAGCACCTTAGCTTTAGCCACATGGAAGTAATAATGAATATATATGGAATTTATTTTAATATTGATCAGTTTTTCAGTGCTAAATTTGGTTATGTCTTGTCAAAAAACATATCATGGAGTCAACTTAATTGCCATGGAATTCTAAATATTCATTCCTTTTCTCTGTTCTAGTGGCATGTTCGAAGATAGCACTTATTTGTACTTGATAGAGCCATTGGAACTGACCCACAGTTCAGTAAGTTTATTTTTATCTGATGTATTTGATTTGGGGAAGAGATTGCTCAAAGAATAACAAATAAAAGTATTAGGATAAATCAATAAATGAGGGCCCCCTTTCATGCATTCATATGAATAACAAGAATATTTTAAAACATTTGATTGGAATTCAAGGCAAGAAATGTGTAAGTATGAATTACTTAATTTCTTTGCTGCTTTTCTTTTTATTTTCCTAGTTATTGTTGATGGTTTGGATGTTGGGAGTAGACTACTGTTTTCATATGAAGTGGTTATGGGCTGTTAGAAAGTGTGTATCAATTTGCTCTAGTACTTGAACTAAAGGATTTATAAATTCATAGAAGGGATTTGTGTAAGTCATTTATTTATCCTTCTGAATAGTTGGATCAGATTGCTCTTTGACCTACTGTGTTTCCGCAAAGCTTGAAGAAATAGCTATTTATATCTGTGTATCTTACACTTTATATGTGTTAAGTCAGTGGTCACCGTATAGCTTAAATAATTCTGATCCAGCGTATTCAAATGTATGACTATGCTGGGTCAGCATGTAGGACTGCATTTATGCAAATGTCTTCCTATTATTATTTTTGTACTTTACGTGAAGTATTATAATACAGCTGTTCCTAACACTTTGGCTGTTAAGAGAACTGACTCAATTTCATATTGTCGTAAAATCAGGTAGATTTGTACCTCTTGAATCATTCAAAGATTCAAGGGATTTTCTGCAAAATTATTTTGCAACAGTCAGATAAAGAATTCTTAAGCTTTGTGTTCTGCTTGGTTTGTAGGATGTATTCTGGACACAATATCACAGCTATCAAGTTTGTCTTGGTCTAGTACTTAACAGTATATGATAAATAACTTAATGCTGCAGAACTGAAGCTTTTTTTAGTGACTGTGAAGCTGAATTTACTGTCCAAAGAAAGATCGGTAAAATCTTTGACTCCTGACACTTTCAAGGGAACTTGATCACCATTCAGAGGAATCAGTGTCATTTGGATGGTCAGTTATTGAGCTGTAAAACAAACTATAAAGACACGGGGATAATGTTAAATCCAAAAAGATTTCTCATTCTCCTCAGGAACAGTGCTACTTGCCTTACGCTATGTAATAGATTTTGATGTAACACACATTCATAAAGGTTGTGGGGCTGAAAACTGGCAGCACAGATACAATAAGTTAATGGAAATTATATTAATACAGTGGTATCCATGCAGTAGGCAGAGAATTTGAATAAACTGATTTCTTCCTTAGCTGGACAAAGGAAATCAGGATGTCTGTCTATTTTATTAAAAATTGGAAGTAGAGCAAAAGTTCTAATTATAAAAGTGACATACCATCTGCCAACTCAGGATTTAAGTGGAATTGTAAATGATAAGAAGACAAAGGATGTTTTTCTCAAAACTACTGAAGATCAAAATAATACAGCTAGAGAGAGCTTTCAGAGGCTCGTTTCTTTATTGTGCTATGTGAGAGAAATATCTTGGACACCTCCTTCCAGCATCTAGTTTATTCCACTTGATTGATCTTCACTATAGTAGATACAGTGTAAAACATTTTCTTTTCTCCCACACCACCACCCCACAGCAAAAGTAGGTGGTGTTTTCCTTCAATGAGTTATATATTTCTTATGGAAGTTACAAAACAGCAGCATCCTACCCTTTGAAAGGAATTGCTTGTTTTGGCAGGCTCTGCAGAGGAGGTGTTACAGAAGAAAAGATAGTTGTTTTCTACAGCAGATATTAAAATGTTATAATTTGGGGTATAAGACTGCAGAAGAAAATATTCATTAAAAGATGTCTGCCTATATGTGTTTGAACATACCAATAAAACAGGATGAAATAATCCTGCATGTATTAATTAGTTTCTTGCATTTTGTTGCAATTAGAAAGGATATGGGTTTTTTTTAGTAATATCTCTGTTGAAGGAAGGTTTCAATTAGATATATACTCTAATTTGATTTGTTGGAATGAATGGTCTTTGTTCTCTAACATCAAGGCTTTTAAAAAACATTTTTTTCATGTAATCTCTTTGTAAGCCAGTGAATATGTTGAAGCAGAGAGGCTCCATGATTTGTTCAGGACTGCAAACAAGTTGCTTCAAATTAGTACCATGCCAAATTGGTATGTGGTTGCTTGCATTTTATGGAAAAATTACAAGAAAAATAAATACTGAACAAGTGCCTCACTTTTCTCTTGATGTTATTAATTAGAAAAAACAAATCACATTTTTCTTATCAGGAAAGTAAAAGTAGGCCACATATCATCCAAAGGACTTACGGAACACAAGCTTCCAAGCAGTTGCAGGACCTTGGTATGTTTTTGCTTATAAGTTTTTCTATATTGGAAATAATGGTGTAAATAACTTGAAAACTGTGAATGTTAGCTAACAGTCTATATACAATTGATCATTATTTAAGAAAAAACCTGGAAAAATACATACTAATGCAACTCTTTTCACCTTTATTGCAATGGAATTTAGAGTTGTCAAAAAGCAGCTAAACAGATTTCCATTCATGAAGGTGTGTATTTAGCTTTCCTTCTACAAGGGATTTAATTTAATCATGGTATTAATGCCGTTGAGGCCATGGAATAGAAGAATACAGTATTCTAAGCCCAGGTTACTATCTTCACCTCTCCTTCAATGCTTTAATTCTAACTTTAGATATCTAAATGACTTGAGTTTTGATACAAGATTTTGTGTATTTTTAAATTTAATTTTTCAGTATAAAATGTTTTGCTTTGAACAGCCTACATAAGTAATTTAAAATAATGCCATGAAATTCTTAACTTGTAATTTGTACAGAGACTGAATCTAGTTCTGAATGGCCCTTTCTGTCTGAACTACAGTGGCTGAGAAGAAAGAGAAGAAAGAGAGCAGTGAGTAGGAGTGTGACTCTGAATGAAGACCATATACAAAGACAAAACTAAACCCACTAATTTCCAGATTTTTTTAATGTTGAGAGAACATATGATTTAGAAAACAAATGTTTTTGGTAATTAAATGTTGACACGTAATACTATTATCAAATGATAAAAGCTCCCTGGTGTAAAAAAGACAGGGACCTCCTTGAGAGAGTCCAGAGAAGGGCTACGAAGATGATTAAGGGCCTGGAACATCTCCCGTATGAGGAAAGGCTGAGTGAGCTGGGACTGTTCAGTCTAGAGAAAAGAAGACTTAGGGGGGACCTAATTAATGCTTATGAATATCTTAAGTGTGGGATGCAGGGGGAATTGGCCAGCCTCTTTTCAGTGGTCTGTAGAGACAGGACAAGGGGCAATGGCTGCAAGTTGGAGCACAGGAAGTTCCGCAACAACATGGGGAAGAACTTTTTCACAGTGAGGGTGCCAGAGCCCTGGGACAGGCTGCCCAGGGAGGTGGTGGAGTCTCCTTCTCTGGAGATATTCAAGACCCGCCTGGACACCTATCTGTGCAATGAGCTAGGGAGCTGCTTTGGCAGGGGGGTTGGACCCGATGGTCTCTCGAGGTCCCTTCCAACCCCTACAATTCTGTGAATCTGTAATTATTCCTTTAAAAACAGAATGACTTTTCTCCAAATATTCTAAAGTAACAGCAAGAGATAATTGTATTAATGGAGTTTAGTCGGTATTTCTTCACTGAGTAGCACAATCCACAGCATCTTTTTTGAGGGTACTGTTTTTAGTAACTTCCTCTTTATATCTGTAATGAATAGTACAATAGACTAAGAGTTTTTCCTCTGTTAAAAATAAGAGTGGAGAGAAGCAATGGTGGCTTCTGTATTGAACAAAAAAGGATAGACTGTAAGTATTCTTAATGATGTGACTCATATTCTAAGCCAGTGTCTATCATAACTCACAAAGTTCCTGGAGTAATGACTGTTTGCTGTAGTTGAGTATCTGACCCTACATAATATTTTTGGGTAATCTTATTAAATCAGCTGCAGTTATTTTTGAAAATTGCTTAATCTTCATTATTTCTCAAATAATTTCTTTAATCTATCAGGTATCTCGTGGTGTCTTTGAAGAGATGAAGTATCTGGAGCTCATGATAGTCAATGACCATAAAATGGTAAGTGTATCAATTCTTTGGTAGTCTTCCTTTTGTAGGCTGATGTACAGCACTGTGCTGTATCAGCTACATTTGGGTCAGATATTTTGTTTATCAGGAGCTGTAAAACACAGTATAGGTCATAATAGCTAATAATGCTTAATGTTACCTAAGATATTCAAAATACATCTTCAACACTTTCGTATCATATGGATGTTTTAATGTGCCCATAACCAACAAAATGAAGCAACAAAACATTTCTGTCCAGAACAAACATGCCAAAAAATCTAGAATTACATCCTATTCCTAAAGCAACAGAGGTCCCAACTTGCTACTTTGAATTTATTTTTATTAACCAATTTTAATTTAACAAAGCATACAGACAAAACTATCTTGATTGTTCTTTCTGGCTTTTCCACAATTATAAACAGGATTCATAATGAAGTGCAAGATAAGTTGTTTGTTTAATTCAGAAAGTGTTTGTCATTTGATTTATTCTTTTAAAAAAAGGGGAAGAAGGAAGCCTATTTGTAATGCCTTAAGAAAAAAAAAAAAAAATGGGAAAAAAATCAAACCGAGTGACATTTATTATTTAAATGTTGCTACTTCCACTAATTATGCTGAATAAGGCTATCTAAGTGTCCATGTGCTACCCCTATGAAAAACCAGAAGAGAGTAGTAAGTTTTGTAAACCTAAACAACTGTGCTACAGACACTTTTTGAAAAGCATCACAAATCCTGTTCACTACCCTTGTTACAGGCACTGACTGTTATCTTTCCTGAGGCTTTATTTGTTAAAACTTTTGACCGTGACCATTCAGGATTTTTACTTCACAGTTGTCAGTGACTTAGAAGCAGATGATAATTCTCCCCAAGGAATAAAAAGGATATACTTAAGGCAGCATTCACAGTTAGGAGTTAAAGCCTGCCGGTGCAGGAGCTCACTAAATGTGCTTTCACCGGTTTCTGGTTACCAACAGAGGGCGGTTTTCTCCTGCAGCAGTGTTCTGTGTTGGAAAAAATATCTCAAACCTCTTTGGCTGTGGTGTTGTTAAGTGGTTAATGCTATGTATTTTCACAAAACTTTCTTTTCCTGTGACATGAAATGCACAGCTAAACATATTTAATTAGGTTGTTGCACGTTGTACTGACTTAGCTTAATATTTTTTTAGGGAGCTGTGTTTAGACACATTGTCAAATATTACTGCTGATTTTGGCATTTAAATACTTTCATGAAAACCAAGTACGTTTTCTGAAGCATGTTATTTTACCTTTCCACTTCTGTGAAAGTTTGGGATTGGCTTAAAACAAACAAAATCCCAAAACAAAACCAAAGTCACTCTTTCCCTCTCTCCTATTATTTTATTTTAGTATTGTGGTTCCCTAGGGAGCAAAACCAGTCCTGTGATATGGATACTCCATGAACAGCCCAAGTGCCTACTAGCACTGTAGCTGAAAATGCTTTGTTGAGAATAGTTATGGGGGAGGTAGTCTCTGAAAACCTGTGTTGTAAGATCTCTGGGTATTAAAACCTGCTGTGCATGTGGAATTTGGTGAGTAACAGCATATGTAAAAAAAATTCTCTTCCTGCAGTGAAATGAATGACGGCTATCATAAAGTTTGGACTTTAATCTCTATGGCATTTCCATCCATATAAAACTAGATTGCTTATACAACAATAACTGGAATTTAGAGAGATGGAAAAATTGTTATCTAATAGTATAAGTGTGTGTCATTCTTCTGAATTTCAACATCAGAAAGAGATTCTTTTATTTTAAAAGCATATGTGTCTTCCAGTTTTATTTTCACCTTCACACAAAGCATAATTCTGGAAAACAGGGAATTTGTCTATTTTGTTATTCTAATTTGGGAAGGTAGTTAATCATCTAACTTATTTGATAAGAGTGGATACTTAATTGCTCAGAGAAGCATCAGACCGCTTCAAAGCCTCTTTGGGTACTGTGTTTCAGAGTGGGAAGAGCTGACACTTTCATGGAACGTGATAATGTTTGCTTATGAGGTGATGAGGTTTGTTGCTGTTAACCGGTAGTTGAAATTAGTATGAGCTTTAAAGTCAGGGTTTGTTACCCTCTGTGTTCTGTGCAATTTTTTGTGCCTTTTCTGTGAAATTTTGAAGACTTATTTTCCTGCCTGCAAGTCACATTGTGTAATGGAATTTTGATTTGAAATTAAAAAAAAAAAATAGAGCTTCATGAAAGTCATGAAAGTCATGTTCAGATACCATAGCAGCGTCTTTGGAAAATTTGACTTGGAACAGAGGAGACTTGGGGCAGGATGAGGAAAGACATGAAACAGTTGTAATGGTGTGCACAGGTATTAGGAAGCAGGATTTGTAATACAGCTTAGAAATGACAATATTCAGCTTAACTCTTTCAACATTCAAACACATATTCAGTTTTACCATGCACTCCCTCTTCCTTTCTGTCTTTTGGTATAACTAATGCTACTTGTCGTAAAAGTCTGAAGCTGTAGTATAGAAACAATGATTTGCAAAGGGCTGCAGGAAGGGCAAGTGGCAAACGCTTCATCTTCATGCCTCATAGTCATGGAATGTGGCTAGTACAGTCTGATATTTAACTTATCAGGTTAAGCACAGTTTTAGTGGGTACAGCATTTTCAGTTTTGACCTCATGTTTATGTTAATGCTTACCTGTAAATTTGTCACACACAATGATTCTAAATAGGGTATTTCTTGTGGCTAAATCCTCCTTTTATAGATGTGAAAGGCTGTCTAGCATATATGGCTTCCTTTATCATCCAGGGGTTCTTGAACATGAGATATGAGCTGTGGCTTGAAAAGCTTTTGAGGTTTTCCTTACTCTTTCTTAAAATATTAATTTTCCTTTCTTGCTGTAAAACTAAAGAATTAGTAATAAATACTAAAGTTCTCATGATGTTCTACTTTTTGCTTTCCTTTCAGTTCAAAAAGCACCGTTCTTCAAATGCATACACAAACAATTTTGCAAAGTCTGTGGTAAACCTTGTAGATGCTGTGAGTATCAATGTTTCTTCTGAAAACTGCATCACCAACTTTGTCCTTTCACTGCTGCACTTAAAAAGTTAATGTTAGCCAGTTACCAGGATAAAAAAACCCGAGCAACTACAAAAATTACATTTTAAAACTCAGTTCCAGTTCCTTGGCAGAATAGCCTGGGGTGAATGTATAGAAAACCACTAAATTGTCCTTGGCATTTTTCTCAAAGCTTGCAACTGCCAGATTGAGGAGGGGGACAACATCAAACCTGAAGGAGCTTTCAGTATCTCTTGCTGCCTAAGAATGAGATTTAATCAAGTTTGGAGTTGTGTAACAAATCCAATCACAAGCGGTTGAAGCTGTGAGGTTAGTTCACAAAAGATACAAAGGTATATTGGGAGAAAAGGAGAATGTGACTAAAAATTCCCCTTTATAAATCTGTAGTCATAGCTTAAAACCAAAGAAAATCCCACAGTAGTACATTATAAATGGATGACACTGACACAGAAGCCATACTTTTATATGTGAGTAAATTTAGAACAATTTGACATAAAGCATATAAACTAAAAGTAAAATTTGTGGTGATTCTTTTTTTCTCTTTGACATCCATGTAACGACCAAACACAGAACTGTGTGGTGAAAACAAAATAGATTCTCTAGTAGTGATGAATACAAAGTCTAGTAAAATTCTGACCTTTCCACATGATACCAACAGAACTGTGTGATACAATTCAGTGCAAAACAGTATTTACGGGTTTTATAGTTTGGATGAAGCAATACAGCATTTGTTCTTAGTATCTTGTATATAAAGTATTATGTATACTGTATGTGCATTGAAAATTTAGGTGAATATATTTATAAGACATGAAATACTGGAAGCGTTTTGGAGTATTTTTGTGTAGTGGTCTGAAAATGCCAGTAGTCTAAAGAAAAGTTGCAAGAGCAGACAAAAATACAAATGGTTGAAATAATATTTCTGCAATTTATATTGGACATTCCCAAGGAAAGAGTGGCATCTTAATTTTTTTTTCTTATCGTTATTGTCTTGTATTTCTTCTGCATTTTAACAAAAGCCATTTAATCTGTCTTTCCTTTCTCTGAATATTCTTTCATTTTTTCCATTTTTATTTGCTGTATGTGTGCATAGAGAAACATTCAGCTTCTCTCCAGTGTAGAATTCAGTCCCCTCATGGAGATCTTGCAAAATGACATCTTAATGGTCTTTTCTTTAAACAAAGCATGAAAAGGGGCAGGCATTTCTGCCTTGCTATTCCCTTGTGAATAGGGAGTGGGCTGTATTTCTTAGTGCTATAGTATTGGGGAAAGGATATTGAATTTCAAAGGTTCTATGCTCCCTCCTCCATTCTTCCCATTTACTTCAGGAAATAGTTTTCCTCTCAGCAAATGCAAGTAAAAACTTTAATGATACACCTATATGTAATTTCAAGGGGTTTAATTTTATTGATTTTTCTGATGTCATTAACCATTTTGTGTGTATGTCCTCTGCCTGTCCCCCACAGATTAAAGCATATTAATATTTTTCCTTCAAATTCTTGAATAAAATCAGTTTTAGCTGGTTACTCTATCTTGTTCTTCTATTCATTGCCTGTTTTTCTAAGCTGAGTGCAGTGTAGTGTATTCACTCTGTCGTAACTGTGGGAGGATATTTTCAATTCATGTCGTATGTTATAGGTGTAATTTGGCAAAAAGATAATAAAAGCATGTGCTTAATATGACGTCTCATGGAAGTGACCAAATAACTTGCCTTTTGTGTATTTATGCATTAGGCAAATGATGGATTAATTATCCAGTGCTTTTAGATCATAACTAAGCTTGATCAGTAAGTGTTCTTCATGTCCCATGTAAGACTTTTGATGGGCAGACTGTTGCAAAAAGGAATGCATCTTCTGTAGATCTGCAAGTTCTGAATAACTTTTGTTAATAAAATTTGGCATTTTATGACATGAACCTAAAGAGAATAGCAGTTTTATTTCAGGATTAAGTTTTATGCAGAAATTTAAAAAGGATGTTTTAAAGCTGTTTTGTAATTATTAGGGCCTGATCACAATTTCCTTGTCTCTTGCTACAGTGATGCTAAAATTAATAGGAAAATTAATATTCTTACTTGTCACATTACTTGAGTAGCATTAAGTTTTCATTCTGTAAATGACAATGATGCATCATGTGAATTAATTTTTAAATGTATTGGGGAACTGTGAAATTATTTAATTTTCACTTAGGAATTTACTTTGGCTATTCTTTCTTTGAGATCTTTTTTGTCGTCTTTGAGATCACTTGGTATACCTTTTTATTTCTTTTTTGCTGATTTTTATACAGGTTTTCTGCAAAACTCAGTAGTGAAATTAACTGATGTGAGAATTTTAAACTAAAGGGAGTAGCTCAAAAAAGGAGCAGCAAGTGGTTTTTGTCCTCTAAAACAAAAATTAAGTTGATCAGAATATTAACTAGGTATTATCAGCTAACTATTTCCCCATGTTCCCTCCTCCTTTACCCCTCTTGTCCTTCCGCTTTAGTCTTACTGGCTAACTGTGCATGTTTGACCCAGTGTTCTACTCCTGTGCCTGTCCTGTCTCTGCCCTCAGATATACAAAGAACAGCTGAACACCAGGGTGGTTCTTGTTGCTGTGGAAACTTGGACAGACAGAGATCGTATTAATATTCACCCTGACCCTCTGCAGATGCTTCATGATTTCTCCAAATATCGACAGCATTACATCAAACAGCACGCTGATGCTGTGCACCTGCTCTCGTATGTACCCTTATACAGTGGCTTAGACTCTTACAGTTTTACACACTTTTCTGCCTACTGTTTTTGTCTTCCTGTCTCCTCTTGTTTACTTTTTTTGCTTGGTAGTCATTACACCAACCAAAATCTGCCTTCCTTACAAAGCTAATGCTATTTTTAACATGTTGGTCTATTTTTAACAGGCATAGTATATACTATGGTCATGTTAATAGTTATCTATAATGACATTTTAATGTCTTTGCAACCTGGAGACAGTGTCACATGTTTGAAATGGGTTCTGATGAGCCCTTAAGGTTAGTTTCACTAAGCAGGTGTGTAATGTACTGCTTTCCCAGAGAAAAGCAGGAGAGGGCAGAGTGGACAGTGTTATGTGTTGCCACAAGAACATTCCAGTTACTGAATTCACACATTAAGCTGCACTGATGATTTGTTAATATTAATTTGTTAATATCTCCTCCTTTAGAGCTGCCATGGTTTCCTGAGACACGATACATTTTGAGGGGAAATTCCACTTGCATCATTACGCACATCAGCCTTGAGGAACAGTATTTCTTTACCTCATGGCATTATAAGTGAAGAAGAGGAAGAGTACATTCCCCTGTGTAGCATAGTATAAATAGCATAAATTCTCCTATCATTCATAATCTTCATCCTCTGTTACGTCTTCCTTTGCAGAATTTCCTCCAGCCTCTTGTCATAGCTGTACTGCCATAATACAAGCACTACAGCACAATGCTAAATGAGCTTTTTGTAACATATGCAAAGTGGTGATTATGTGCACTTTTAACTACTTTTATGCATGTATTGTGTCACTTGCTGAAGAGCTTGCTAGTGGGCAGACACGCTCTTCTCAGTAGTGTGCAGTGGGAGGCACCAAATACCAACTGAAATGCAGGAAATTCAATTTGAACATGAGGGGAAAAATCTTTACACTGTGAAGGTGGTCAGATGCTGAAACAGGTTACCCATAGAGATTGTGGGGTGTCCGTGCTTGAAGATATTTCGTAGCCATTGGCACATGGCCCTGAGCAGCCTGCTCCAGCTAAGCCTCCCTGGAACGAGGGAGTTGAACAAGACTATTTACAGAAGTGTGTGGCTGTGGTCCTCCACCAGGATCCAGCCAGGCAAAACTGTGACACTCTAACCTCAGCCCTTACTGCAGTTCTGTCTATTCTAAAGCATCCAACTTTAAGCATTTATCCTAGTTATGCTGCAGTTTCAAAGTTGACTGTTAGAATGCTCTGGGAAAAAAAAAATAAATGCCTACCTGTCTGGAGTATTCTGTAATTTTAAAAAAACAAAAGGCCCATCAATTCTGCTATTGTAAAAGGATTTAATTTTCACAGGTTAGGATCATTTGCTATGCATGCCCAAGGCTGCATGGATTTATTATTACGCCTATGAAGTTAAAATAGGTATAAACCATAATTGTCTATAGACATTTTATAGAATAATTTACGTCTTCCAGATTACATTAACTAAAGTATTTGGGGTTTAGCTGCTCTTTTTTTAAAAAAGAAAAGAGATTCTTAAATAAAATTAACATGCGGTTTATCAGTTGTTCAGCAACCCCCCCACAGTGATTAACAATAAATGAAAGGATGAAAGATTAAAAAGCAGTATTAAACTGCTTTCCTTTGAGTATACTTCTCAGTCTTTTCATTTGGAGTTGAAAGTAGAGCTTGAATAGGTCTGGATTAAGAGCATGATTAAAAAAACTCTCAACACTGATGCATTCAGTACAGAATTCCTTTCTGACAGATTATAAATTGGAATATATTGTTATCTTGTGAAGGAAATGTTATCCTTGTATTTTCTTAGGAATATAGTATTCTAGCTTTCTTTACCCTGTTTGTGATTTGTGACTGATTCTGATTCTGGAAGATAAGACTAGGTTGTATTTAATTGACTCAGTGTTGGTGTTCTGATTCTAAACTTGCAGTTAATAGATGAGGAGTAATGTGAGTGCAGTGTATCATGTAAGTTCTTGGTGTCCAAGGTCAATGTGTTCCATTTTCTCTGTTTTTATTTGTTTGTAAGGAATGTGACTTTTCATTACAAAAGGAGCAGCTTAAGTTACTTTGGAGGTGTTTGCTCTGTGACTAGAGGAGTAGGAGTGAATGAGGTAATTTTTTTTCTTTTTAATGACTAAACTGAAATAAATTAGAAACTGTACATTATAACTTAAGTACTTAGGTGTTTGCATGTTTCATTATTCAGGGCTTTAAAGATAATCTACTTCATAAAAACTTTTGATTCTTAGAGCCAGCCTTCTTATATCATTGGGAAGCTACTGCTTGCTCTGTTTTTCTCTTTAAAAAGCATTCCTTCTATCTGCATTATTCTCTTAAGATCCTAAATTGGCTTTTAGTATATTTAACAGAATTTTAGGCCCCAAAAAATCAGTAGTATTTGAAATACAGAACTGAACATCCTTTTGGGTCTTCTAACCACACAAAGCTTGATCTTATGAGGTGCTGATGACATGTAATTCTTATTGATTTATTTTTCTTTTAACATTAAAACTAGAAAAATGTAATCCCTGTCTGATGGTCATGATGATGATGATTATTAATTTTCCTCAGTACAGTGTGAAATCATTAATGAAAGTCTCCTCTTTTAACATGAGTTAGTCATACTATGCAAAATATATTTGGTGTGTGTGTATATATATCTCAACCAGACTCCTTTCTGTAGATTAACCAGCAGACAGGGATTCCCTCGGGTTCAGAGAGTAATTTTTTTTCTGTGTGTTGTACTTGATTGTGTTTCTTTTCCTTATATGCAATTGTGATTGGCTGTACAGAATTACTGAAGTAGTAGGTATGTAGTAAGTCAGAATGAGCCAATGTAGCATTCACTGCAGTAACTTTTTGTTTTGTTTTGGTTTTTTAATTGTACTCCTCTTGAAATGCAGTATGGCCTCCCTTTGGCCATGGCACAGGAACTGGCACAAAGTCTTGCTCAGAACCTTGGAATACAGTGGGAGCCAGCTTCCAGGAAACCGAGTATGTACATGGGCATGGAGTCTTCTTTTGTCTTCTTCAGTTAAAATATAAACCCTTCCTTTGTGGTATTTGAAACCAACACGAAACTTGCTGCAACTGTAGAACAAGAATTGCTGCTTTTGGAAATGTATGCATCTAAAGTTTAAGAAAAATAAGAACCACCAGTTTAGCACATATTTTGCAATGATGTCAGTAATGTCCTGTGTCAGGAGGTTAGAGCCATAACCAATATTTAGAAGTATAACAGTAAAAATTACATTAATTTAACTCAGAACTCATTGTCTATTATAACAACATCTGGAATTCCTATAGAACTAAAACTAAATTATTAAAGTACAGCAATACCTGATTTATAATTGAAGAAATGGTAAGGCACTCTAACCTGGGCCAGGGTGACGTTTGCTCAACGTATCTTACTGCTTCACAGCCAGAAGATTAGACTGATGTGGCCTTAACATACATAGAGTGTAGGTACAAAAATGGCTGCAAAAGCCTCTTCTGGGGCTAACAAAAATTGTTGGGTTTTTTTCACTCGCACCTTGTAAGCAATTTGGCTACTTTCACTCTTTGATTCTGTTTTTAAAATGTTAGTGATAATGGTGACTTTACTTTGGAACCACTTCCGAAATCTGTGAGTTAGGGAAAAAAAAGTGGAAAAGTTCATGGAATGTTGTTTTGTAAAGCATTGCTTTTGAATTGTGTAAACTTGGAAATTTCTAAAATATTTTCTAGATTGTTTTCTGATTACAGGTAAAACAGTCTTCATGTAATTTGGAAATCAATACATTTTTAAATTTTAGGAGAGGAGTTTTTGAAATGATAGCTTTTTAAAAATTTTATTTGGATACCCTTTATATAGAAAGATTAATGAAAGACCTGGGTAGAGCAGAAATAACTATATAAATAATCTGTGAATATTATCTGTGGAGAAACTATGGATTTGCTGTAGTAACTAGAAAATAGAAATCTTCTTGAAAATATTACTACTATACTACTATTACTACTATAATTTTTATGGAGAGTTTCTAACTTCTGTTTTATGAACATAAAATGTTTATTTTTGGTTATTTTATTAATTTGGTGACTGTTGACTTACATGCTATAGCTGTAAGTAAACTGTAAATCCATTTTCACTCAACTACTTTTTCTAAATATTTGATTGGCTCATTCATGTACTACTATTGGCTGACTTACATATTACTATTGATATTTCTATGTCAAAAGGCCTCTCCGGTAACAATTCTTTAAGGTGTTCTGTACACATTTTAGGGAGGAGGAAATATGAACATGTTTAATCATGAGTGTCATGTGTACTGCACATACCCTTGTGCTGCCTGGTTTGAAAGCAGGTAGGGGAGAACATTGTCAGCTATTTTTAGCTTTCTGTACTGCCTGAAACTTTGCGTTGAGTCAAAGAGCATGCACGTATGGTAATTTGAAAGTGCCGCTGGTTTCCTTTTTAGGCCTAGAGTCTGTACAGCCAAGCAACCATCTAATCTTACCATAATTAGTCAAGGTCCATTTTTATAGTAAGTATTTTATTGTAAGCATGTTTATAACTGCTTTCCTTTTCTGTTGTATTTTGGTCTTGTCTGAGAAGAGTGTGACTGCACTGAATCCTGGGGTGGTTGCATCATGGAGGAAACAGGGTATGTCATAACTATCAGTAATTGAGAGCTCTGGAATGAGTTCATAGTTTACATTATGACATAAATATTTATGCATTGTGTTTTAACCATGTGTTTTAGTACTAAACCAGTTGGAACAACCCAAACAATACAGATCAATTACTTAAGTATTCAGCAAGTCATTCCCTTTTAGGAAAATATTAATAAATTTTATATTTAGAATGCTTTGCTATACTTGCAATGATTGAAAGTTAAAGAATGTATATTTTTCATTAAATAAATCCAGTTATCCTTATTACATGCAGTTGGAAAAAATGTTGATATAGTTTTGATAAGTGATTTTTCTTTTCCTCCTAATTTTAAATATTTTCACCCCAGTTGCTTCAAAATTCTGATTTTGAACAGATATCTCTGCTTTTGTTCCAGTGAATAAAAGTTGAAAGCTGAAGCTTTCGGCAAGTGCTCTCATTCCTTAGCTAAATAGCTTGTGAAGTCTGAGGGGGAAGCACATCTGCATGGGAGGAAACCATGTTTCGTTGCCCTCTTCCCTCATGCACTGCCAAAGATTCTTTTCTTTATACTGTAAGCAATTCATTAGAAAAGGAGAGCACCTGAAACATGGGGTTTTGAGTCCTAGAAATCAGTTCCTGCCAGAATTTTTGCTCACTGTGGAAGCTCAATTGCAAAAGACATGGAGAAAATTAGCTACAAATAAGACAGAAGGAGCTTAGTTTCTCTATATGGTGTTTGGAAATGGGTTCTTAGGTGGAATTACTGTGCAGCTTTCCTGTAGACTTGTAACTGTTAGCCACTGTATGAATGCAATAGAAAATTATTCAGTATGTTTGCTTCTGGAATCCAGAATAGATACTCCTCCATCAAAGTATCAGTCTTGGAAACACCAGTAGAAGAGGTTGTGGAATGAACTTCTAAGGTAACAGTAAGAAAGTGCCAGGAGCAGATGATAGACACCCAGAAACTGAAAAAGGTCTGGCTAGTGAAATGAGTGTCTAATTAGGTGCTGTGTAAAGCCTTTTCACATAACTCCATCAGTATCAGATGACATTTTTTATATTTAGAATAATTCAGTGGTGGAATGTCAGCTCGGAAGCAGTGAGCTGCTAGGAAAGGAATGGAGAATCTTCTTATGGCAAGGTTACCCTTATCTTTAATAATATGAAAAGTTCTCATTCCCAGGTCTCAAAACTTGACTAATAAAAATATCAGACAGTTTCTGTGTGAGAATTGACTGGAAGAAAAGTAGTCATCAGGCTGGGAAAAGTGCAATGTTTATTCCAGTGTAAGAACAAGGGAGATGTGAAATGAGACCAGCAAATATGTGACAAAAAATGGAATGAAATTGTTCTTTTACCAGTCTGTAATTAAGCTATGAAACATCTTGATATAGCTTCTTGTAGAAGCTGAAAGATTTTGGGAAAAATTCATGGGAGAAAATACAATGAAGATTACTTAATAAATACAAAACAAGGCATTCCAAGGAAGTAATTGAGCTGAAAATTGTTGGAAGTCAGAAAAATATTCTACAAGTAGTAGTACAGGAGTAGTAGTAGTAGTACTACTACTACTCCTTGGTCATAGTCTCAGGGCCAAAATCAGAGATGGGATTTGTGTGAAGGGGATTTTTAGTCTGACCCTATAGATGTTCCTACAGCTGCAATTAGTTTTACTTTAAAAAATAACCAGGATCAATTGAACAGTTTTAAGACCCTGGCCTGGTACCAGGGATCTGGAATGTAATCCATTTTTTTAAACTGAAGCTGTGGAGGAAAGAAACCCGAGAACACTGGATTAGCCATGCTAATTGAGAGGGTCCATAGCACCTATTATGATAAAGTGGTTTCACGTTATTAAGAAGATCAGGAGACTTCAGTTTCATGTGCTGTTGATCCATATAATAGAAATATAAAAATGCAAAAGCTTTAAAAACTTTTTCTTTTGTTCTGATTTTACTGTTTGCGAATGCGACTGAGCTGACAAACTGTTGCACTCAGTGGTTGTAAGAAACTGGGATTTACAGTATTAAAAAAATGTTGTGATTCTTCTGTCCCCTTCCAGTAACTGTTGGTATTTCAAAGCATTTACTCAGCTAATTCTTTGCTCTTTTAGGGTATACCATTCCAGGAAATTCTCCAAATGCAGCATTGCAGAGTACAAAGAATTTTTACTTCGTGGGGGAGGTGCCTGTCTCTTCAACAGGCCAACAAAGGTAATAAATATGTTGGTAAATAGCACCTCTGCTAAACATTTTAATGAAATTGTAATAATTTCACTAACAGCCATCTGCTTTCAAATCTATTCACATGTCTATGTGGGTATTTTCTTGGGGCAGCTTGTAATTAGATGACTGTTCATTCCCATAATATTTAAAAATAATCTTAAGAGGAATGCATCTTGTTTTCATCAATTCTTCTTGCTCAAATAATGACAAATACTGCAGTTGATTTTTCACAGCTAGATACATTCCCATTCAGCATAAATGCACTTCTTATTAAGGTGGAAGTAGTGCAGAACAAATCCAGAATTAAGATCATAGTGCGTGCTCCACATACAATCAATTCTTGGACTATCCAAGGTTGTTAAGAAGAATGCCATTTACCACATCAGGAATTAGAAATCAGCAGCTTGCTTCATATAGACAGTAGCAGTTTGTGGTTGTTCTCAAAAATAAATTATTTTCATTTTAGAGGTACATCTAGCAAACTAATATATAACTGTTTCCATGTACCATCCATTGCTTTTTCTTTCCCTCTAAAAACTTATCAAGGTCATAATATTTTTCTGAGGCAATATTAGCATCACAGCCTTCTGAAGTTGAGTGTTATAAAAATATTCTGCTTGGCTCTTTTTGCAAAGTAAGATCAATCAAAATATTAATATTCTATTTAACCACAGTGTTGTCAAACCTGCTGTCTTTGTAAAATTTATTACCACGTGAGACTATTGGGCTGTTCTGTTTACTGTGCTGTATCCTTTGGTAAGCTGCCACCTTGCACAATTAACCACAAAAATTTTGCTTTACAGAGTGTTTTTTAATCCTTTCCCAGGGTGGCAATCTTGTCTTATAGAAGCATGTAAGAATTCTTACAGAAAATAATAAAAAGAAAGAAAAACACAGTTTCATTTTTTGAGGGTGATTGTCTAGCAAGGTAATGTGAACAAATTGCCAAATAGACTGTGTACAGAATAAAAATCTGTTTTACTTTGTGCAATTGCTCTCAGGAGAACAGTTGAATTATCTTTATACATTATCTATGTCAGTGTTTCACAGCTTTGAAGTTAAAGTCCTTTAGGGGCAAAATAATATCACGGTGTTTTGCATCCTGTTATTTGGAAGTTGGAAGGTAAGGTAAAAATGTGTGTAAACTTTATGTAATGAGACATGGATCTGCTAAGCAGCCACTGTGATGTCAGTTTTAATTCAAACTTTGTATGTATATGAACATTTGATAGTTCCTGATTAAGACTGTAGGAAATCTCTGTGTGTTCTGTTATTTTCTTGCATTTCTCAGGTTGAGCCCTTTTTGGTTTTGCATGAGCTCGTGGTCAGATAACCAGGTCTGTTTGATGGAGACCTGAATTTCAGGTTCAGAATAAGAGGCCTCACTGCTGCCACTGATGCAGAGCAGTAAGTGGCTTATAGAGGGGAAAAAAAGAAATAACAGTTTTCTACATCATGTTGATATAGCTGGTGAAGGAGAATACGTACGGGCATTGCTTTAGTGTAGTTTTGCTTTTGGCACCAAAAATAGTAGATGCTATTCATTACCTCTGTCATTTATACAATGAATGTATCATGTTTTCTTTTTTATTAAGCATTATGATTCCCCTCCCTCCCCACCCCAGGTACCGAAGAATAATTCCATCCAAGTTTATAAACAATTTATACTGTATTCTGTGTGACATTTCATATCTTGATGATCCTCATTGGCTGTACCGCAACTAATCCATGAAGAATGAACATGTTTACTCACATCTTTCACCCTCATCTAGCTGTAGATTTCTCATTTTAACTTAACTTTTAACTTCTAATTTTGTCCATATTCTAGGGATGAATGTGTTTCTATTGATGTCCCAGTTAAATTGGAGATTCCTGATATTCTTACTGGATTCTGAAGCAGAATTCTATAAAAAACAGAGGTGGTTTTTGCAAAATTATTTCTGTGATGAGAGTGAAAAATATCTTAAGTCACTTTTAATCAAAATTATGCCATGTGAAACCAGTATAGAACCTATATAATCCTGAAATGCAGAATTTCTCTTTATTGTATACATCTGGTCCTAGGAGTAACTGTTTAGCACTATGTATATATGGTTGTGTTATTCTAGCGTACTAATAAGGCACCTTCCTTTTAATAAGAACTTCCAATAAGAATTTCCTTTTGGCAGTGTTTCTTAATGCTTATTATTTTCATGCACAAACATGGTACCTTGGAACTGTTGGACAGTAGTTGATTGCATGAACAAGAATGGATACCTGAGGAGAACTGGGCTGTTTGTGACAGAATAGTAATTTGATACTAGTTTTATTCTTTATTTGGTTTGGATTTTTTTTTTGCTTTCAGCTCTTTGAAACCACAGAGTGTGGAAACGGATATGTAGAAGCAGGAGAAGAATGTGATTGTGGTTTCCGAATGGCAAGTAGAGTTACATATTCCACAAGTCTTTCTTACAAGATATATTAAGATAAATTATATGATTGGTAACAATCATATAATCAAGAAAACAGTGTGTTTTGCCTGTTGTTAGGGAGCAGCTTTAATTAAAGGACTGTTTTAAAACATTTTTTCAAGTGAGAATGAGTGCGAAGACAGGGAGTGATGTAGCTGTTTCCCAGCAATTTCTGAATTACACTGTAGAGACGCTTATACCCTTGTTTTTCCTGGATGGTGTGCCTGGTGTAATAGACTCCTTATCTATACTGTGGAGAGAGGTGCCTGCATTTGGACAGAGTAAGAAACTGTTGGTTTCTTCTCTCTTGAAGAAATATTCCATAAAGCTTTTGCAAAAATCTGCCCTGTAGATTTCAGTCCTGGTTCTACAATTGAATGCACCCATAATAACTTTTCCTGACCTTTTTTTCCTGCTTTGAATGCAATTTGAATAAGCAGCATGCATTTGTTATTCCACACCTGAAAGAGGCATCAGAAAGTCAGAATCCCCTTGTTATTATGGCATATATGTCACCGATTTCCCTTTACTTTGATATTTGAGCATTGCAAAGGATTCTTCCAGCTGATAATTTGAGGTCATCAGTATGGAATTGAGTGTTTTGTCTGCTGATATACAATAGTTTGTTGGAATGTTTGTGAAGAAAAAACTTACTTAAAATGGAAAGCTAAAGATGTCAATATTTTCTTCAGGAATGCTATGCAGACTGCTGTAAGAAGTGCTCTCTTTCTAATGGAGCTCATTGTAGTGATGGACCCTGCTGTAATACATCATGTCTTGTGAGTGTTGCTGCCATCTGTCTGTTGTTCTCAGTTGTCTGTGGAAGTCGTGCAGCCTGTATAGCTCAAAGTCTGCTTTCTGATGAATGAAAAGGAGTAGTTTATGTAGAGTAAGATTCCAGGCAATAATGTGGTCATTGCCCCAAATACAAAGAGAATGCCTTGCACTGGATATGTATTAATGCTAAAATGGCTTTTATTTGCATTTATATATCAGAAATTAAAAAGCACTGACTTGTCAAAGTATTATATACTTCAGTTTAGCCATTAAAAGATCAAGAAACTGAATTTTTTTTTCAACACTTTGATATAACTTGAGATTGTGGTGTTCTGTTGTTAGCCAAGCGAAAAATGATCAATATGTGTGAGTATAATGTTTACAGAGTAATTCCAGCTTTGCTTTTACATAATATTAGTCCTGAACTGTACTCTTGATTTTTTTTTAGTTTTTCCCACGTGGCTACGACTGTCGATACGCAGTGAATGAATGTGATATTGCAGAGTTCTGCACTGGAGATTCTGGCCAGGTATGTATGCAGCAGCTTTCTCTGCTTACACTATCCATGTTTGTGTGCACTCATTTTATATCAGTTTTAGAATATAGGTGTTTGCTTACTTTCTCAGTGGAATGGAAATGAATGCAAAGGCAATGTTGCAAACAAGCCCTAGTATTAGTTACCAAATGTCCTGTTACTGAACAGGTTTGGTTTACTTTTTATTTTGCCTTCCTTAATTTCTGCTTGGAATATGCAGAAAGTTAGAATCAAACCTTATATTTCATGGCTCAAGATAGTAATTTTTTCACTTGTATTTGTAGCTATAAAGATTCCTGCACGTATTATGTTATCTGCCCCCTTTATATGTTGGGCAATTGTCTTTTAAAACTGGGAAAATTTCATAGGTGATCCTTTGATGTGTTATTCCAGTACTCATAATAAAAAAAGTCTTATATTTTTTCAGTGTCCACCAAATCTTCATAAACAAGACGGATATGCCTGTGATTCTAATCAGGTATGCAATGTTTTAAAATCCCTGCACATCAGCAAATAGAAATCAACCAAATACGAGCTTTCTTTTTATTTTAATCCTGATTTCTCTGTTTCTTCATAAATTTTGTCTTTTGGACATTGATGTTGCTTGTGCTTTGTGCACTCTATGAATACTAAAAATTTTTCGTTTTAGTGACATCTACTTGGTATCTTTGCACTCCGTGTTAATATGTTCTTTACAGCTTTTTAAGAGAGAAGTATAAAGCAGGTGCTGAAATGTTGGACATCTACCCAAACTGATAAAAAACATTATACTTCCCCATGTGTGTGTGAAGAATCAAAATGAGGCATCTGTTGGGTGAGGGGAAGGCAATGAAATGATGTTCTGTTCTCATTACTAACATGCTGTATTTTGTTTAGGGTCGTTGCTATAATGGTGAATGCAAAACAAGAGATAATCAGTGCAAATACATCTGGGGATCTAGTAGGTTGACTTTAACTACCTTAATTGTATTTCTGGTTCATTGCTACCTTTGTTTTGTATTTTTAGTCCTTGCCACAGCAAGTTAAAGTTTTCAGCTCAGTAGAGTAGGTTGTAGTGAGAAACTGGCTTGATTGGCAAGCAAAATTTTGAGTTGTATGTTAGGAGTGATGACACTGAGATTTTTATGACATGATGTGGTTGCAGATGTAGGTTGGTAGCAAATGGTTGGCTCTGGAATTAGGTGAGAAAACATGCAGAATGGGCAACTCTGAGTTACTGGGGCCGGGGCGGGGGGCCCTATTTTTCTTAATAGTTGAAACCAGATGTGTTTGGGTTTCTTAATGACAGTCATCAGTTCCACTATCCCAGCAGTGGTTCACGCTAGAGCTTCTCCACCTAGCCTCTTTTTGCTATATCATCCTGTAGTCAGGAAAATTAGTACATTAGTGTGAATTTGAATAAATATAGTATGAATTTAAGCCCAGGGGTGTTGCATAAAATATAAATGCAGTTGCAGTGGATCTTTCTTGCAGCTGAGAGGGGTTAAGTGCTCTGTGTGATGACTTTGAGACAGTTCAGCAGAGCAGAACTGTCAGGATGTCCTGTTACTCTCTAACACTTAATGTTTTCTTGTGCATTTTGTCTAATAATAACTGCCACTGATAGTTTGAAGCAGAAGAATATTTCTATTCTAGGGTAGATCGGAAGGGAGGATATAGTTTTACCATTTATTGTCTTGTACATTAGAAAAGATGTTATCTAAGTGTAAAATTCAATTCTTTATCTTCTGATGCCTGTTTGACATTTATGTTACAACCTCACATTTAATATTAAGGCAATAGATGTTTTTGTTAACTAATTTCTTTGTCTATTACACACTTAGTTTAAAGTACTGGGTTTGTCTTCTGTACAAGTGATTTTACTGAAACTATTCTGTCTTATTTACTGTTCTTTTTTATCTTCTTTATAATCATTGTGGTTTGTTTTTTTCCTAAAAATCAATAGGAAAAAAATCAAGCTTGTTTGTAAATAATACTGTGCCGTGATTGAGAGACAGGACGGGTTTAAATATTTTACTCAAGATTTCTGCTCCTAAAAAGCAGTAGAAACTACATCTTGCTGTTCAACATTTCCCCTGTGAACTCCTAAAAAAATAAAACATACGTTGAGTTGATGTCAGAACATATCCTTATGGTTTATGTCACACACAAAGTCTTCAATCTCCTGAAATACAGATCAGGAATAATTGCGTTAACAACTACTAGATTAAATCTATGTGCAGGTGTTACAAAGTGAACAAAATTAGACCACAGATAAATTTAAAAGCAGACATTGATACAGACACTGTGGAGACTGCTTTTTAAGAAGTACAGAGCAAATTTGGAACATTCAGTGTTATTTCAGAAAAGGCACCTCTAGGTATTGAAGTTTAGTGTGCTAGGTTCCCATGGCAGTCACTGGAAAATACCATCTGTGTACGTACATGTGTGGCTAGATATGTATATTTTGTATTAAAACATACAGGTAACTGCTGCAATAGTCAGCTCTCATGTTGCCAGTGGAACGTCCATGCCTTTTTCCTTTCTTCCACAACAGAGTCTTCAGGGTCAGACAAATTTTGTTATGAAAAGCTTAACACAGAAGGCACAAAGAAAGGAAACTGTGGAAAGGATGGAGACCGATGGATTCAGTGTAGCAAACAGTAAGTACAGTTTGGTAGAGATGATTTGTAATTTAAATAGATTAATACTGGTTTAATGTTGTCTGCTTTTTCATTAATGTTTCAGCAGCTTGGTTTGCATTATTTTGATTCTTCTTTCCCTCATAAGATTTATATCTTGAAAAAATTCCATTGCTCATTCTGACAAAATCCACAGGTGACTCAGCAATACAGTTGTAAAGAATTCCAAATTCTCAGAAAAACGTACTGTGACTTTAATTCTTTTGGAGGAGCTGGGGACAGGCAGCAGAAAGTCATAAGCACCTCAGCTTTGGTAGGACTAGATTAGGCTGTAAATACACATTTTTGCTTGCTGTGGGATTAGTAACAGATTATGCTATATTTGTCCCAACCCTTATTTTGATCAGAGGGGACCAGTAAGTAAACATTTGGATACTATATATTGGATACTATATTCATTTGCATGTGATCATCACTAGATGGATATTTGATTAAATTTACTTATCAAGTTAACAATCATTAGTGGATAGACTTAAAGTTGTCCTGATACAGTTACTGCTTTGTCACTTTTCAGTATGCATGTAAAAATTTGAGTCTCAGAACTGTGCTTTCCCTTTGACTATTTGATGTTTGGGAAGTGACCCTGTTTCTGGACATGGTTCACGTTTCAGATAGGATCATAAGGAAAAGAGCTGTTTAATGTATTTTTTTTAAATATATTTAGGTGAGAGTAGTGTTGTTCTGATAAATATATTAAAAACCTCATTTGAATGAAAGATTCTGTTGGTCAATAGAAAGATACAGAAAAATGGTCTAGTAATTTTGACAAATACAGTTTCCAGCATTCATCCAGCTGCCCCTGTGACTTAGGACAATTCGAGTAAGAGACAGAGTTTTAAGCTCTGATATTCTTCTGTTGAAGATCACACAGATACCATCAAATAAAGCAGATTCTTTACCAAAATTCAGGCACACACACTGCATGCTAATGGATGTTACTATGGTTCCTGTTGTCCTGCAAGGGAAATAAAATTCAATTAAAAATTCAAACTTCACATTAACATATGGCATCCAAGCTGCTAGAAAGAGGGGAAATATAGTTTAGCCTGATAAGACAAAGCTCTGTCATATAATTTGGCTCCTCTTAATTGTACTGTATTGTATTTAGAGCACAGATTAATTATTTTGTCATGTGAATGTTCACTGGTGCATTTGAATGGACAATTACTCTCTTATCATTTATATCAAATAACATTTTATTTCCTTGTACTCTGGAATTCTGTCATGTGGCTTATAGTAATATATCACTTAATGTGATCAGCGGCATCGTTGCCTGTCTTTCTCTTTTTAAGCTTGCTTCATATTATTCCAGTAACTTTTTGATTTATGTTTTCATTTTACAGTGATGTTTTCTGTGGCTTTTTACTCTGTACTAATCTTACTAAAGTTCCACGAGTTGGACAAGTTCAAGGAGAAATTATCCCAAATTCCTTTTACCATCAAGGACGAATAGTGGACTGCAGGTAAAAGATAATGCAGCATTCCAATGTGATTTTCCTGTCAAACCCAGTTGAATTCAGATAAACAGTTGTATGATCTCTAGGTAATTGATATCTTACAGCAAAGTCATTATTATGAGCAGTGTTTATTTTTATATTTAAAAAAGCAGCCTAATATTCCACATCTAAAGACAGTGAAATGTGAGTGTTATCCTCCTGATATCCTCCTGATATGTGAGTGTTATCTCCTGATTCTATCTGATCTCTCCAGTAGCAGAACTTCACAGTCTGAGTTCAATGCTCAGCATTATGTCTTTGTGTGGGAGAGAAGTCTGTAATTGCCAAATACCTATATATTAACCATAGTGGTTTAGAGTATTATATCTTCAGATAAATAGCTGTAAGGAAGTGAGGGCTGAGAGGGAAGAAACTGAAGAGTTGTGGCAGGGTAAGATGTTAGACTACAGTTCAGTTAAAGGGCAGGTATATGGGTTTTAGTCTGCAGCGTGCAATACTGCGCTCTATTTTAAAGACATTGACAATGGACAATGCTACTGTCGTGCCAAGAATTCTCTCTTACATAGTTAGATCCTGAGTGTGATTAGTGATTCTTAACTCTTCTTTTATTCCACTAGTGTATTTATTTGTCATCACATGTGAGGTTTGTTTTTTGTTATTTTTTAGCAATAGTATTTTACAGCATTTGGGGGGGATGGTGGAGGGAGGAAGCACAGTCCTTCTAAGACTCTAATGTCCCCTTTTTGAGTATTTAAGTCATTATCTAGATTTCTTCTTAGCCTGACAACTGGAACAACTTGTCAGCGTTGTGAACAGACAGAAAACTTTTATAATTTTGTTCACTCTGTCTATATGCTTGAATAAGAGAAAGATAGGAGGCTTTTAGTATCTACACTAGCATGTTTAATATTTTCAAAAGACTCCAGTCATAATACTAATAGTATCTTAAATCTTATTTCTCCTAGTGGTGCTCATGTTCTTTTAGATGATGATACAGATTTAGGTTATGTGGAGGATGGAGCTCCATGTGGACCTCAAATGATGTGTCTGGACAAAAAGTGCCTGCCAATTCAGTCCTTGAACATAAGCAGCTGTCCCATTGGTTCTAATGGAAAAGTCTGTTCTGGTCATGGGGTGAGTCTGTACTGGGGATCAGCAGCTAGGCTTCTCCAGCTACCTTTGCTATCTCTGATCTTAATGTACCCTGTGGAGTCTCTACCTGAAGGTGTTCCTAAGACCCGTTGATCTGAAAACACCGATGTTGGATTCAGGGGAAGACTGCTATTCTGTGGAGCATGGATAAAATTTTAGAAAGCGAAGTTGTCAAATCAGTTCTGCAATTATATATCCAAAGTGGTGTTTTTCTTACTAGCAAGAAAGAGCTTTGACATTGGTTATTGTAACAACATCTGTAATGTACTACCTGTGTTTCAAACTACTTGCCATCTTCAGTTAAACTTTTCCCAGCACACTAATGCCTTCATATCTCATGACATAATTATAATTCTAAACTGTTGGCCCTCAACAGAGATAGTAGGTGTTTCTTTAACAGATGCAAAGTGTAGCATTCTACATTCAGGCACATTACATACTGGTGTGTGTTTGTATATGTATATATGCTGTAAGGCTATTTGTTGAATATGGTAGGTATGTTTTGATTAACACGTTCACTGTTCCATATTCTAACTCCTTCCACTGTGGGATTCAGTAGACAGACACTTGCCTAAGAGATTAGACTTTATGCAAGAAATATTTCTTTTTTCTTCTCCATATGTGCAATTAAAGATGAATTTGAGTGCCTTGAGGAAGAGAGTTAGGTTCCAAATCAAGAAGAAAAAAAATAAATTGGAAAGTAAAGGATGTAGGAGATTTAGAAATCATCTTGGTGCTTTGGGAGAGTGGCATGGATGGTGAGAGTAGTGTTACCTTTCTGTTTTGCTTTGGATTATTCCAGTTGGTAATTTTCAAAGAATGCTTCAGTTGATCAAACCTGCCACAGGATGTATTTATATTCAGCATCCTAGATAAGATTCTTCAGTGAATACTTGCGAGAAGCAGTGAGATAAAAGTTAAAATAATAACCCCATGTGTACTACTTGCTTGTAATCATCAGTGTGAGGGTTATTTTCTGGGGTTTCTTGACATTCTGTTCCAGTCTCCAAAAGACATTGTTAGTTGATGCCTAATGACTGATTTTGTTTCTAGTCCCATAATCAAAACTTTATTCTTTATGTCTGTTTTATATCAAGCCTTTTCCTTAGTAGCCTCTTCTAGCAACACATTCCATGTTCTTATTCATAGGGAAAGTTTATAGCTGTTAACTCATGTGTTTGATTTGGGTTTTGTCAGTTGGATAGGTTTTCCTGTATTGGATAAATGTACTGCCAGTTTCAGTGAGTCCTAAATCCTTTTTTACATTTCAACTGACCGCAGGCTTCAGAAGAACTATTTCCTCTCCTCTAGAAGATAAGCAAGCGCTCCTCACTGCCCCTTAGGAAAACATGGCAACACAACCAATAAAAATCTTACTTTTTTTTTCTGTGTGGGAGCAAGCTGTAAATTAGAGGTTGTAAAGCCACAACCATGTCTTGAACATTTTAAACACAAATGCTTCTATTCCCTCAGGACATCCAGGCTCAAAGTCCAGTTAGTTGGTTAGGGAAGATCTAATTAGTCTAGGTAGGGATTAATTAAGATAAGAATTTCTGATATTTTTTTACATCTGATGCAGGCATGTAGTGTGATGATGGAACTACTGGGAATCCTTCTGATTTCCTAGCATCTAAGTATGTTTAGAGTGTTAAAGCCAACTTTAAGGTTATTGATAGATTATACTTGTTCTAAAGCCTCAGTGCTACTGTTACAGCATATAAATGGTTAAGTTTTGAACTGTGAATACAATACCGAATTGCATGCTAAACAAACTGACTAAAACGCACAACTGTTGTAATTTCTTCTCTTTCCAGGTTTGTAGTAATGAAGCCACTTGCATTTGTAATTTCTCCTGGGCTGGGACAGACTGCAGCATTGATGATCCTATCAGGGATACTGGTGGCAAGAAGGATGAAGGACCCAAGGGTTTGTGTGATTTCAGTTTTGATGTTCTTTCAAACATTTATAAGTTTTTCTGTTGCTACATGGTAGTAGAATTAGCATATAGAAAGAGAATACTTTCTATAGACTCAGACAGTAAAATTCTGCATTGTGTAGATCATGTAGGTCTTTCTGCTTCAAAAATTGATGAAACTTGTGTTTCTCTAACCTAAATTTAGGGAAAAATTCAATAAGTAATGGAATATGCTTCTAGTTTTTCCTTCATCCTTTATACTCCAATTTTTACAATTATTTTCTTTGTGATGGGGATCTGAGTAAGCGTAGCTCTTAATATTTATGATATTTTGAGTATTTATGCTTTACTAGAAATTCTGGTTCTCTTAGTTGTTCTCAACTGTTGCTGTACCTCTGTGTTGTTCTCGGGAAGCTGTGGCATAAAAAAGAGAAAAGTGGAATGTCCCTGGTGGGAAAAAAGCTATGGTTTCTTGAAATCAAGATTTCAATGGGAGAAAAAATAAATACATTAAGATTTTAAGGTCTTTATATTATTCTTACAATCATTATTACTTACTGTCATGTACTGAGTAGGTATTTCCACTGGATATGAAGTATAAATACAAAGAGAAGCTATTGAGGAAAGAGTTCATCAGAAAGGTCTTTCAAAGAGGAAGAAAAGCACTTGAGATTTTCTCTGACTTCTCTTCCAAAGAATGTCTTTGGATTATGCTGTCTGGGTTTTTTTCATGTCTTTTCTGTCATCGGGTAGTTGTCCAACATCAGACTATAGTATCCAGCGTTATGCATTCACAGATAAGATTCCCAACAAACAACTGAGAAACCCAAACAGGTTTTTTTCTGTTGGGTCACAGCTCCTGGTTCTTTGATAGAGTTATTTAAAGCAGTACTCCTTAGAGCTCAGACTCATATCCAAGGTTTAAAGGGAGGACCAGATTTTGGTGTATGGCTCTACTACTTCCTGTGTGCCTTATCCTTTTGCCCATTAGTGGGATGATTCCAGTAGACCTTTACCAAGATGTATTGGAGAGATCGTCTTAAAACAAGTTGGCACTGTGAAGGAGGCTTTCTAGAACACTCCAGAGTTGTACTGAAGAATCAGTGCAGGTGCTTCTGGACTCCTAACCCCCTATCACTGTTGAGTGTGGAGCTGTGGTTTGCACCCTGACTCACACAGCTACCTGCCTTTCTGTTTCTGTCTGTGGAACGCTGCTTACAGGGACTTAAAAAAATTAACAGAGGACAGCAGTATAGAGCTGGTTACTTCTCCTTGTGTGTGGATGGGAACAGTATTTACAGTTAGAGAGTACATTAATTTTACAGTGCTCATTCAAATCCTATAGGAAGGAAATTGTTCTATAGGAAAGGCAACACTGATCTTTGTTAGAATTTTGTAATTCAGATTAGCCCATCTAATTCAGAATGGAAGTGCCTTTAGGAAAATTCACGTGTCAGTGTTGACGTATTATGGGAAAAGCTCTTAAATGAATAGTATGTGCATGGATTTCTGCCAGCAGGTTCACACAAAAAGGTTAGATCCCGTTTTTCAACGGAGTCCTCTGCAAAAAGGCAGAAAATGCTTTTGTACAACGTGCCTCAGTGATTTCAAAAGACTGATTTTTACTTTTGTTGTTAAAGTAATTTATTGATGTTGAATCACCCAGAAGTGAATGTAGGAGCCATAGCACTGGCAGCTGCTGTAATCTCTTTGTGCTAGAGGAATTCCTTTGTGAGAAAATGTCAGAATAACACAGAGGTAGTTTTCTGCTTTGTAAAGATCCAATGTACTCAAGTAGTTTCCATTATTTTCTTTCCCCTTATTAGCAGTAGTGCTTCCCCTTATTACCAGTAGTGCTTCCTATGTCATATGTCAATTTACAAGTCTGAGACAGAAAACAAAATACTTGTTTTTCCTTAGACCTAAGTTTGCAATTTGTTGTGTTTCAGAAACAGAACACTCAGAACCACCAAGAGTTTTCACACCATAAAGCCAAGCATTTTTCTTACTACAATTAGTGTGTGTATAGCTAGGAAGTATTGCTATTTATCTATATATTGTTATGACTGGTTCTCTTGCACTTTTCAGACCTTTCCATAATCCATCAATTGCTTTTGGCTCCATACTGTATTTCAGGATTTAAAAAAATAGTGGTCCTTAATTATGTTGGTATGAATACCTCAGCCTTGAATTACTCTAAACTTAGCAACCTGCTATATCCTGTGCTAGCAGCCATCCGCACTGTGATACCAGTTCTGGGAAGCAAGTTTTCTTGCTGTTAGTTTTTAGCTACTGCAGAAACTCTGAATTACTTCAGAGTGCTGGCCAGTAGTTTTGAAATCGTCAGGCCTCCGTATGCACGCAAGACTCTTCCTTTGCAATTTCATTTGCAGAATTATGCCTTTGTTTGACTAGTGGAATGGTGTTTGTTTGATTTTTTTTTTTTTTTTTTTTTTATATAAAACTTATGTCTCAAGTGTGTGTGTGTGTGTGTTTGTGTGTGTATATTTATGAAACAGGAATAGGAAACCATTTCAAGAGAGGCTTTATTCAGCATGAAGACTGTAAAGTTCCTGTCCCTTGGAAAAATTCCCGTTAGACAGGAATTCTGCTGCTTGCTTGTGGTCTGTTATGACTCAATGAACCTATCAAACTTTTACTCTTAAAACACAGGAAATGTACAGATGTTTTCCTTAAAAGAGCTTCCTTAAAAAAAAGAAAAATAAGGGCTCAATGTTTTGAGAGACTATGTGAACGTACTGACGTGTTACCTGGAGCACACTTCTAGGGTAGGTTTTTCCTGTTAACAGGTCTTTAGCTCATATAGATAAATAGAGGGTGCTATTGTTTCTGCGTTTCTCAAAGGAAGGTATTGCTAGCTAGAAAAGGAATGAATTACAAAGTTGCATTTGTCTTCCTTCCCTGCAATGGAACTGTTTCCAAACAGTTTTAATTTGCTCAGTTAGGTTATGGATACAGTAAGTTTCTGATGATCAAAAGGATGTTTTCTGATTGGTGCTTTACTTACATTTTGGCTGGTTTAAGTAAGCAGGAAGTTGAGGATGTTCCCTTTTAAAGTAAATAGAGATGGGCTGAAAGGAATAGTCGCACATCTACATGAAAACTTCTCATTGAAATGTTTGCAAGCATTCAAAAAAACCAAATATACAGCTCGTTTCAGAATGTTTAAAACCATGGTATTTGGTAAATAAAGGTTTGTCAGGAGGTTTGAATTGTTTGTCCAATGTTGGGTTACAGCATAAAATACTCCTTTGAGGAATTACTTCATGTTTTCATTTCAGACGTATATGTGATCATTTCCTTAAAAAATCTTCCCTTTTCCCTCCACACAGTGAGCATGGCCACTAACAGGCTAATAGGTGCAGTGGCAGGGACCATTCTGGCCTTGGGGGTGATTTTTGGAGGCACAGGGTGGGGAATAGAGTAAGCATTTTTCTTAGCTTGAGTTTTATGTTTGGTGCCTAGTGTGTGAGGTAACCGTATGCACCCGAGCCCTCTTGTGTATTACCCCATTAGCTTTGTCATGTGGTGACCGTATTTGTCGTGTGATTTGACTGTGTCTGTGTCATGTGGTTTGCTCATGCAGTGTTGAACCTTCTCCTGTCTGGGATAATGTGGGGCATATACCAATAACTTTGTGAACTTCTACATTGTCACAGTAAAAATAAATGTCTGAATGTTTCCATTACACCAAATTATAAAAATAATGGGGGGAAATGGAAGTTTGATTATTTTGCAAAATAAACGGAGTAACCTGGACTATTTCATAAAATGCAGGTGTTGTTTATTGCAGTCTGTGGGGCTTTCAGTCTAATAGTACGTCACACAATCTAGGCAGGAAGATGAAAGCTGATGATAAGGGTATAGACAGCCAGTTTTACAGTAAAGCTCTGTGTGTTCTGTTACCTCAGGGCACTATAATGCTGAAGTACAGAATTCATACTTCAAGAATAGGTACAACCAATTTTTATTCTATTCATAGTTTTAGGAAATTGTAATATTAAGTGCTAGCCCACTAACTCAATTTTAATAGTGGCTATGATTTATCTACCTCTGTGTGTGTGTATGTGTACACCTAGATAAATGCCTGTATAAGAACTCTCTTCACTCTGCCTTCACTGTGCAAGCTATTGAATAAGTTGCTGTTGTTCTGCGGTTTCCAACTTCACCGTGTTTCTAGCACTGCGTATCGGCTCTCTGAAGGGGGAACCGTAACCAGGCAGTTTGTTGTTTCTAGTCAGGCTGTGTGAAGCAGCAGTCAGGCTGTTCTTATTCAGGCCACACAGGCGGTCTTCTGGTAGGCAGTGCTTTGTGTGCCTGAGTTTGCAGCCCCAGACAGAGACTTTTTAGCTTTCGATGAGCTGGGCTGTTACATGAAACTCATCACAAATTCTCAGCAGAGTGGAGACCTTTGCACACACAGAGCACAACTAATAGAAAAACAAGTGGAGGGAAGAAGGTACTAGATTATCTGCTTGAGAAAGATCGGATTGGTGCTTTACTGGTGGCTTTTACAGCTGGTTGGTAAAAACTAAAGACACTGAAGATTTGAGAGGTTTGGGACTCAGCTTCTGGAGCAGAGAATTCACCTACAGCTTGAGGATGATTTTGCCTTCTGGTTACATTCTGCCTTGCACCCTTGATTTTATCTTCCCTTGCCAGCTGTCCACTTGGCTTTGACCAATGTCTCTTACCATTTGTTCTGGCTCCTATATCCTTCTGCTCCAGCTCCAGCTTTTCTTCATCTGTCCTCTCCTCCCATCTCTCACTACCTGACTCATTCTTTGTTTTGTTTCTCTCCTCTGGTTCCTTCAGATGCAAAGGTATGCTTAAGGCTAGCCGCTGCTGCTTTTTGTTCCCTGGCTTCAAGAAAGCAGAGGGGGAACACAAATGCCCTCTCGGGCTCGTCCATCAATGGCTGCAAGGGAGGTTGCGTTCATCAAAACCTGACGGCAGGTTCTGCCCGTCTTACTTCTTTGCCACTTCACTTGCAAATTATAAACTTCTCTTCAAAGTGCTGAAGTAACTTCACTTTCCTAATACTTCATGGATTTATTGCAGAAATTATGAGGGACAAAATGGCAGAGCAGTTGTTTCCCAAAGGGGTACTTAGCTTTAACTTAAATCAAAGGGTCTGGCTGGCAAAGTGACAGGCAAGAAAACATCAAACCAGTGTGTTGTTACCCGCAAGATGACAATCTGCAGCTAGCTTAACTCTTCTAGATGCTACCTGATACTGATGAAGGTTTAGGGAATAGTCTGAAGCCCACTGAAATTAAAGGTGTGTTCTAACCCCTTTGTTTGTATCAGAATCCTAAAAGATGACTGGAGATGGTAGGATAGCTGTGCCAAAGCAGGTGGTGCCTTAGGAAAGGGGGCTGTACAGCGGAAAGAACAAGTATTCGGGAAGTGTTGCCTCTTGGGATAGCCTGGATGGGAAATGACCCCCACAGTATGGTGGTGGTTTTAAACCTTCCTCTGACTTTCAGCTTGTGCATATGTAAGTCAAACACCCGAGTCCAGTGACTGGAGAAGCTTATTTAGCTGAAACATCCTGATTTATGCTGTTCTTCATAAATGTCACTAACTAAAATGAGCTGATGCAAAGTGGGCTGCACTCTTGTAGCAAAATTCTGGTTTATTAATAATTCAATTTCCTTGATAACACTTAATAAAACACAGCATACATCTTTAAGGTAAAGTAATAGCATACTTTTATCTGCAGGGTTTGTTAGCCTTACAAACAGCTCACCAATAATCCTCTTAAATCTCTGTACTGAGAAACTGGATCTTGTTAATTGGAGGACTCCGTTCTCACAAACAAGTGGTTGCTGTTTAGTAATCACAAGGGTTCCTCCAGCTTTGGGTTTATACTGAAGTCAGAAATGAGATGATAGCCTTGTTGATGATTATCAGTGGAATTTTACCTTGACTGTAGCCTTTCCAGGCTCTTTACGAGGTAAAAGGGCTGTTTCTCTGCATGCGTAGGAACTGCCGCTTCCAGCTTACTGTGGAACAGTTTTGAAACCACTGCAGTAGAAGGGACATGCCTTTATCCACAGCCATACATTATCCTCTTCTGTTTCAACTTTGGTTTAGTTCTTCTGTATTTATAGTAAATTAAACCAGTATTGATTTTCTGTCTTGAAAGAACACACTGCATTTGCTGAACGGATTTGCACTATGAAATAGACTTGTATTCCCCTGCTCCAAACACTGGACAACCAGGGAGCACAGCAAGAGGAGGGATGTAGAATAGCAGCCACTTGGAACTTCCCTATCGAAGTCATCGCTCTTTCCTGTCAGTTTAACTCTGTACCTCTTTTGTGCAGTGTTAGAGTATTTCAGGGCTTCTAAAACTTATTACAGATAAATTACTTGCCGTGTTTTCAGTCTCATGTGCAACCGTGATAAAATACAGAGTAAGCTGTAGAGCTGTGTCAGATACAGCAGCTCATTGGGCTGCTGTTGAAAGCACTATGCTCACTCCTGGTGTGAGCCAGGTGTGACTTTAAAGGTAAGTCCAAATGAGCTACATACTTCTAAATTGTGAAAAATTAGCTTTGAATTATAAAATTTGTGGTACACTGCTTGTATCTGTAAAACTCACTGCATTTCTTTTCAGTCCAAGTCTTTATTAATACTCCTGAATATTCTTTATGCAGGAATCACAGAAAGCAGTTTTAAAAGTTTGGTATTCTTTTAGCTAATCTGATCTCCAAAAGCCTGGTATGGGAAACTCATAATGAATGCGATGAAATTAGGCGACTGTGGGAAATCTTAAAACTTAGGGCATGTACTTATGGTAGGGTCTGGGACGGGGCAGAAGGGTCTGTGCTACTGGCTAAACAACTTAAAACTTTCAGTTGTTGCAGATGCCCTTGCTCTTTCCTTTGCTGTTCTCTGGCTGCTCCTCCTTCCTTACGTTAGCCATCGACAGGTTTCCAAACTCAGTTTCAGAACACTTAAAATAGGAAAACTTCAATTGCTTGGGTTGGGGAAACTGGGATAGGAGATAAGAGTGGGTTTTGAAGGCTATTCCCAAACAGGTAAATGTTTAAACAAAAAGTATGCAATATCCTGCCAAAGATCTGTTGTTGGGTTGGTTTCATTTTGCCTTGAGTTCAGGTGCAATTAGCTTTACATCAAAGACTGCTCAATAGGAAACTTTAGTATAGAGCAATTAAAATGTTACCCAAGACTATTGTCCGTTTCCTCCACCCTGTGTAAATAAAGCACTTAAGGGTCAATTACAAATATCTTCTTTAGGTTTTCTCTTGCACTCTTCAGAAAATTGCACAAATGTATTTTGTGCTGCTGCTTTTTGTTGCTCTTTATTCCTGCTCCACCACTCCCCACTTTATTGTTAAGTAGCTTCTTGAGGATGTCAGAGAGATGCTTTGATGTTTGGAAAGCTTAATGGGAATACAGCTTTTATTTCAACTTTTGTTCCTTGTGTAGCAATCCTTTGCTTTTGTCAAAGGCAGGTTTGTAAATTTAGCATTGGCGTAACTGCAGGGAGTCTGCACTCTGATTAGCAAGTGGTGCTGGATGTTCTCAGCTCAGTTTACAATCTCTACCACTTCTCAGACCTGTCCCTGCAAAAAGTTAAGCTTTTGGATTATTGTTTTTCTTCTCATTGTCTGTAGTCTGCATTCAGACTTTTTCCTTTAAGTTGAGGAATTACAAATATGCCTGTGTCCTCACTTGATGGTTCTTTCACTAAGTAATGGAGTAACTCACCGTGGAATTTACTGCCTTTATACTAGATTTTTCTCTGTGGTAGCAATCAGCACAGCACAACGCAGAGACCAACAGCTTTGTTCAGTACGACTGTTAAAGAAAAGTTGGGCTTGCTGAAGTTGTCTAGAGACATCACCTTCTGTGCTGTCTCTCCTCCCTGAATTGTTTGATGACCCTTCAGTTGTGTCACTTAATGTGGATAAAGTGGTTGGTTCTTACATCTCTTACCATAATCCTTTATCACAGGTCCTAGTGCCACCAATCTTATAATAGGCTCCATCGCTGGTGCCATCCTGGTAGCAGCTATTGTCCTTGGGGGGACAGGATGGGGCTTTAAGTAAGCAATGCCGCATGTCTTCTCTTCAGTG
Source organism: Gallinula chloropus (assembly GCF_964237585.1). Taxonomy (NCBI): domain Eukaryota; kingdom Metazoa; phylum Chordata; class Aves; order Gruiformes; family Rallidae; genus Gallinula; species Gallinula chloropus. The sequence goes on along the minus strand of NC_140090.1, from coordinate 31,294,510 downwards.
GCTATGGCATTTCTATTTCTTGCTTACATCACTAAATTTTGAGCTCCTGCTACAAGACCTCCTAAGTTAACCGCCCCTCCCCTTCAAACTGCAACAAACTGCTGTAAAGAAAGAGTGATGCATGCACTGAGCAAGAGGAGGAAATGGATTTGAAGCTAGCAGATGTCATCAGGGTGCAAAGTTGAAGAACAATAAAAGAATGAATGTAACTGCCATGAGTTCCCACTAACGCTTAGGGAGCAAGGGCTCTATTTCACCTCCAGTTAGTAGCATTGTTCTCAGAAATTGGCTGCAGCGGTTAAAACCCCCAAGAGGTGTCCTGAGGAGCACATAGCTGGAATGCAAACAGGTAAACTTTTTTATAATTAAAACACCCCATGTGTAAACAGTAAGTTCACACAGCTGTAGCTGAGTCATTTTGGGGAACAAATGTGTTGACACAGTTCATTGAGAAGCACCATGGCTAACTCTTGTGGTTAGTGAATTATTATTGGGTTTAGAGACAACGCTTAGAAATCTTGCACTGTCTCCTGAAAGATGAAAATGTTTCTTGTCCAATTCTAGTTCAGTGTGGTTTAGAACTATGCAGAGCAACATCCAGTCATTCTGCTGGTGACTGTTAAAGCGGAGTCTAATACAAAAGCATTTAGGTCTTGCCCCTTTGAGGTGCCAAATCTACATACAGGCTACTCAGTATTTGGTAGAAAGGATCTAAATTTAGAATCAATGTTCATAACCTTAATTGTTGTCAGTAACAGAAACCAAGATCAAACCCTGATAAACCAATAAGCCATAATTCCCCAATCAGGTTTTAACAATAATGCAAAATACTTTATATGGCCCAGATTCATATTCCCTGTCTAAGCTGAGAAGGGGGAAAAAAAGATTCCTAATTGATTAAGGCAGATACCAAAGTAGAATGTAGTGATCAGGTCATACTTATGTGTTAATTCACATTCAGATGTTTACTTCTGGTTCAGACTGCGTTTTCACAGCAGCCCTGCCAAAAACAAAACCCAGACTTTTCCCCTTCTTCTGGACAAGGCCCGGGTGATTGCCTGTTGCACTGCTGGCTCAGCTCCTGCCACATTAACTTCTCTCTAAGTGCTTTTTTGGAGGGAAGTGACACTGCCTGCACTTCCCCTTGACACTGAGCTGCAGGCACCAGCTGTTGGAGTCAGTGCTCTGCATTTGCTTTGGTAAGAAAAGATCAAGTACAAAATGTATCAGAACATCTATCTTAAAGCACGGGGTGTGATCTTTATAAGCCTTTTTCATTCCTGCTGATACTTACCTTCAGCTGCAATATTATTTTTTCTTACAGCAGCTCCTCTGTTAAATTAAATCCACTTATTTGTACAATAAATACCCCTAGATCAGCCTCAGTATTGTTAAGTTACTACAGGGCAGCTCTAAACAAGAGAGTTTAATTCAGTCCTGTATGGTTTGCATTGTGTCCTATATGGCTGAAATTTGTGTTTTCCATATTCAGTTTGGGTTTGTTGTGGTGTTCTATCAAATTTGCGTTCAAAGGCAAATTCAGATGAGGTGTCTATGCAGTGCCAGATGTGGATTCACACGTGGTGGCAACACAAGGAGGAACTGGCTGGGATACATCATTTGATGGAGTGAGAGACTGTTTCTGTGTAAGGGCAGAGTCTGGAAAGAATGCTTTGTTACTTGGGCATGTTCTATAGCATCAGTCCAAGCACAGGTACAGTTTTTCTACCTTTTCCTACTAGATGCAGAATTACAGGAGAGAGTTGTCTCATACCTGAAATAAAGCAGATAAGCAATACAGAAAGATTTCAGTTAGTTGCAGAACTGAGGGCTTTTCCCCTCTGCTTCACTGCAATTAGCTTTTTGAATCAATGCAGCCAAATTTTCTGCAAGCCTTGCATTAACCTTTCTGTTAAAGTGTTTGTTTTATTGGGTGTAATAATGCACACCTATGTAGAAACACGGACAGTGGACATTCCCATGGGAATTAACCAGCTAGATTTTGTTAGAAAAAATGTCAGATTTTCCTTTTGGACCAGTTTTCTGCTGTCAGAGACATGTGGCCATTACTTGGCAATTCACGTGCTTTCCAGACGCAGAGTGCTTAGCCCTAAACACCACCTTTATATTGCAGAAGGTAAGTTGTTGAAAGCACAGCACAAGTGATTGAAAAGTAAGAACTTTGGGTAGTTTCATCCTCTGAGTCTTTTTAATCTGTCTTGTGCCTCACATCAGTGCTGCAGCACCTGCTAGCAGCTCCATGGGCATCTGCTGCTGACTGGGGACACCTGTGCTCAGTACCTTGCATGAACACCCGTCTGAAACGGCAGTATTGAATGGAGTGCATATTTCTCCTTTGTGTTCCACAGCTCTCAAACTACTCCTTCAGCTTTGCATCCTGGTGTCATTTGTTTTCCCAAACGTAGAGTTTGTTTCCCCTCTAGAGGCTCTGTATTGGAAATGTCTCTTCTCCTCAAAAGAGCAAGCAAGATACAAAGACTTACTCTGTAGCAGAACCTCAAATACACTGGCCTGGCCTAGCTCACAGCTTGAAGTGCATGCTTCTTCTGGGGGTCAGAGGGGAACTGAAAAGGCTTTCAGCTTGTATAGAAAAGAGGGCTAGCACTTACAGACCCTCTGATACTTTGCTTCAGATGTGTTTGGAGGGACAGATGAGGAGGATAAAAAAGAAAAGTTGAAATCCTCTTTAAGCAAGTGATGTGTTTAGTCTCTGCGAATATGAGAGAAGGTAGCTAATGCTTTACAAACTGGGAGATGTGATTTCTGTTTCACAGGTTATCAGATGTTCATATGAACATACGGTACTGTGGTGTCAAGTCCATGTCAAACGTAAGCTGCAACTAAGCAAACTTTGTTCATGAACTGAGGTGGGGGTGGGGGGTTGGAGGGGAAGTGTAAAAGAAGGTGTGATGCAAGTTTGGAGAAACAAAGTGAAAGAACCCCCCCAAAATAACACAAAACAACAACTTTCAGTTTCAGGAACGACCCAGGTTAATTTTCCTAACCAAGTCAATGTGTTGATAGAACAAGAAAGAAAAAAAGCAAACTGACAATTTTAGGAGGTATAGAGCCTCACTACATGTTTCAGGTGGCTTAGAGTTAAAGGCTGTGGGTGGAAACCTTGCTAGGTTGAAGATTTTACTTCTGCTGAGCCTTGCATGCTACTTGTAAAGCTGTTGGTGTTCAGGCTGCAGTAAGGGAGTCCTACACACTTCTTCCTGAACCCTGCTGGGTAATGCACAGCAGTACAGCATTCATGAATGTCAATTCTGTTTTGATGTAGCAAGTCCAAGCAAGATTTCAGTATACAGCATGTAATAGGGGACCTCTATGGGGAGGACAGTTTCACTGTTAGAGGAGTTGGTCTGGGCAGTGACTGCAATTGCAGCCTCAGGAGCCAGGCTCACCGTTTCCCTAGCGTATATTCTCTTACTCTTGCAAAACTGTTGCAGTGATAGCAGACAAATGTTTTTGTTGCTGACTTTAAAAGCACTTTTTGGTAATAAAGCAAGACTGCTAAGAAGCACTGCTAGTAAAAGTGATGTGGAAATGCATATGAAAAGCTGCTGCTTGTTATACCAGAATGCAGAAGTGACTGACAGAGAAAGGCTGACTGTAGGCACAGTTCTATTTCCAGCAACTGCTTCTTAGCTGAAGAGCTGCAGGGTTTTCTGTCCCAGTAATAGATGACCAAAGATTTACCTCATCCTTAAAGATACTAAGTCTGTGCAGATGCATTTAGCTTCCAGAAGTTTTTGCTAATGGTGACTCTGTGAGGAAGGACAGTTCGGTCCCTTACCAGCTCTTCCATAAAGCACGCCTCATGACTTTAGTCATTGCTGCACAAACATCAGCATTAGAATCAAACATCAGATATTTTCTCACTTTCCTCAAGCTACTGGAATAAATGGCAAGTTAATGGCTTATTTTAAGCTGCTAATTTTAGTCCCATGTTAATTTCAGTCAGCTTTGTAGTAACAGGACATTTATTAATCTCTTCTTCAGCCTTTGAACAATGCTTTAGGAATGCCTATGAAAACATTGGCTACTTGAAGTGGTTAAAATACTGGGTTTTTTACATACAAAGCTTTACTTAGGTGATCACAGATAAAAGCATAGGATTGCAGGTGATACACTGCATAACCACATTCCTGTTATTTGGGAAAAAATGCAGAGGACTGCAGCAAGGTATCTGTTATATGCATCCAACCATTTTAGAGCCAGGTTTCTTTTCTGCAGTATTTTTTGTCTGTACAGATGACCAGAGACAGTGTTGTGCTGTAGCATGGTGTGCTTTTTTGCATCAGAATCACCTGTAATTTTACTTTTGTTAGAGACACTTCTTCTGGAAGGCTGACTCTCATAATTTAAGGCAGCATTAAAATATTAAATGCAAAAAGAATTGGATGTTCTGAGATCTTCCATGTAGACAACATAGAACTATGCTATGTGTCCTTGTGTAGGGGACTCCTCTCCTCTGCCCCCACCTTAGTGCAGCACAGCAGCATACTGAAAGGAACCCTGAACTCCTGTAACACACAGCTATAGAGAGGTGCAGGTGTCCAGGACCTGCTACTCACCTTGTTGCTGACTTTAAGTGTATAAAAACACTTTTTGGTAATAAAGCAAGACTGCTAAGGAGCATTGCTAGTAAAAGTGATGTGCAAATGCATATGAAAAGCTGCTGCTTGTTATACCAGAATGCAGAAGTGACTGCAATCTTCTTTGGGAAGAGGGACACTTGCTTTGTTTGTGGATATAAGTAAGACTACTGTGTCTGCAGTTGTTTAGTATTAAAATAGTTGGCAATTGGAGTTAAGTTGTGAAAAGCTGGCCAGAGAATTGGAATAGAATTAACTGCAGAGTAACACCTGACTGCCTACCTCTGTGAAGCGCTGTGACGGCAGCTGAGACACGCTGCAGGCTGTCCGTGCTTTGCGGGTGTGTTAAGCGTTCTTTTAGTTCTTCACCTTTCTGCCTCATGCAGCACTGTTAGCAGAATATCCTAAGTGAGGAAAGGCAGTGGTTTCGTTAGTATCTTATTCCTTGAAGCCTGTCTTTCTGCTGGATAAAGCTATGAGTGAGGAAATTGAGGGTTTGGGCAGATGCCAGATTGCATGGTGGGTGTGCAGCAGCCTGCCTGTTGCTCCATAGCACAGATGCTGGCTGAGCTGTAGTACAGCGGGTGGTCCTCCCTGGAACACTGCTGGTGAGATCAGGTAAAGACAGGACAAAAAGTCAAAAGAGTTTTGTTTCAAGAGTTGTACTGGGAAGCTAGCAGATCATCTGTCCTCTGTACCTTTTATTTAATTAAAGCCAATCTCTTTAATTAAAATAAGCTCAGATAACATAATTCAGCGTATGTTTGAATGACTTGTCCTCTTCAAGCGAGCTGGAATACAGTACTTTCCCTAGAGTAGAAGGACAAGTTACGTCATCTGGATTTTTTACATGCATTGATGATTTGTTTTAAGGGGACTGACTAATTAGTTGCTCATCAGTAGTGTTTGAATTCAAGTATACTAGACAGTATTGGGGGGGTGGGGTGCACGTGAAGGGGAAGATAAGCAGAACATGTCCCTTCCTCATTAAGCCTGGCAGGACAAGCAGACACAAAGCAAGGTTTAACTCGCTTTTAACCAAGTTCTGTTATACTCCTACTTGCTATCGTGCAGCTCTTAAAGTGGGCCTGAAGAGATAATTTATCCAAATTTACGTGTAGCACAGAGGAGGATGGATGGGGATATTGAAGTGATGTCAGCCTGGGTCAAAAGGAGAGGTAGTACAGTACCCATACAGGGGAAATGACTGAAAGATGAATGCAGTGATCTTTCAGAACCCAGCAATTCTTTAGCATTCACCTTGTAAAAGCATAGGGCACTGGTACCCAAGGAAAAACAAAGCAAAACAAAGAATGCCCAAGAATTACCAGTCTCTGGAAGTCTGCTCAAAAAGAAGTTGCCCTAGTATTCATCCATTAGTCTCTTAAACTACCCGGCAGTATCAATAACTGTTGTAGCAGTGGCAGCAGTTGGCAGGGCTGCAGAAAACAGGAAGTCCGGGGGTTGGTATGTAGCTTTAGGGAATGTACCAATTCCTGTTCTGTAGTTCTTGCATGTCAGTCTGGTGGCGGTAGTGGTGCATATGCCCAACGACACAAACTAAATGCATGAGCCCTTTGCTTGATGCCCCACATGAAGCCAGATACCGGGGAGGTTGCACCCAACTTTTGTTGTCGCTTCCTAATGTCTTGCTGTTTGACATAGGATATCGGTATCGCAGGAGACTGGATATCACTGACCAGCTTGCTACCCACTCTTAACATTAAATTCACAATTTACAAAACTGTCCAGTCTCCTTCGAATGCAATGTTGTTGCTAGATTTTGCACCTTACTAAGACTCACAGCAGTTATGGTCAGTAGTATGGTAAGAGCTCACTGAGGCGCTCACTTTTTTGTCATGCTGGAACGCGTAAGCTAAATTGTGCTTTAGCCCGAGCTGAGCACTCAAGTGTCCACAGGCCTGTGTGTTTCCAGTACTGGCACTTGTGACTCATTCCCCTTAGGTACATGCACGCATGTGGCCTAGCGGGCACACATGTTACTGGGGGCTGAAGTCTTCTACAAATTTGGAGCACCACTCGAAGCACTACAGAAATAATTGAATCCTGTATGCCAGTGTGATCTTTAAACGGCATTAAAAAACCAACACTTGATACTGTGCTACCAAAAGCATGCGACTAAATTCCATGAATTGTTACCCCTTGGAAAAGTTGCGTGGTAAAGTGTCTCAGTGTGAGCCTTTTACTTTACTATGACCTTGGCAACGGCTTTGTTCCTGTTATATCTAACTAACATCTTGCATTTTTCTCTTTTCATCTCCTTTTGATGCAACCTGGAAGAAATGTCAAAAAACGAAGGTTCGATCCAAGTCAACAAGGCCCTATCTGAAGAAACGTGATTCAAAAAGCTTCTTCTTGCACTACTGGATTTTGGGTATGATGTCTTTGCTGTAGTGGCACAGGAACTCAATCAGTAAGGAGGAACATGAGAAACAGTAGCCATACACACAGAGTTGGGATGTTAGGATTTGAGGTGGTAGAAGACTGTCCTTTTTGGAGATAAGTTGGAAATACTTCCTCCATTCACCTTTCTCTTGTTAACATTACCTGACAAGTGTTACAAGCAAACTGTTTCAAAATCAGGTGGGTTTTTTTTTTCTTTCCTCAAATGAAGGAGGAGACACACAGACCAAGTGCAATAAGAGAACTGTTCCAAACCAACAAAATAGCAGAAGATTATTATTTTTTTCCCAGCCTGCTGGCACTCTAACTTCACTTGAGTTCGCATGACCTCCTTTTTCTTATCAAACTCCAGTGGCATGAGGAGCTAAATTTGAAAGGGTAACCTGCATGGCTCACATACAACCAACCAAGCTAGCGAGCTGACCCCAAGCAGAATCTGCAGCCTAATAAACACAAGCCACCGGGAAGCCGATACCAGGCTCCAATAGCTTTTCCAGCCAGGCAGTACATTCTGCTGCTGGACTTCAGAGCTCCCTGCTCTGTGAGCTCACTGTCCAACTTGTTTTGGTCTCCTGGGCCAGGAGTCTGATGGAAGCTATCGAGTGATGGATGCAATTCTTCCAAGAAGGAAAAAGTGTAAATACAGAAATAAGATTTTGACATATCATTTTCACAGATTATATATAAATATATATGTATGAGAGAAAAGGATTTCCATAGAAAAAGGTTCTATTCTTCATGTAAATCTATTTTTGATGTTGGGTTTGGTTTTGGGTTTTTTTTGCTCCCCTTTTTTCTGTAGCATGTTGTACAGCAGATGTTCTGGGCTTGCTCAAAAAAGGCAGGTAATAGCATGCAGATGCAGGGAGTTCTGACACCAAACAGATGTGATCTGAGTTTGTATGCTTGAAACCAAAAACAATTAAAATGTATAAATGCATATCTATGTACTGACTTTAAGTCTGGGTTACTTTTTTGGCTGTTATACAGGTTTTCCATAATATAATGTAACATAAGCAACACCGTCTTTAATCACAGAAGTGCCAAGCTTTTTATTTTTTTAAACTACAGCTACTTTTCTTTCCTGTTTAGATCTTGTGAAATAAAAACTTAAATAAGCCTTAAAATACTCAGAAAATGCTAAAAGCTTGGAACGAGTTATTTTTCTCTTGCCTTCAGCCCAGGTCCCCAAACCAATTTGTAAAGGCGACTGACATTTCTAACGCAGCCCCTGTGGCTCTTTGGTGCATCTCACTCTTCAAAGCACACTGCAAGAGTAATGCTTTGCCCCTTGGCTACCACCACAAAGTGTGCAGATTTCCAGTGGTGTAGGTAGGGTTAGATGCTCCACGTGTGCAAACACAGAGTTTTGCAGAGACAGGCTGGCAGCAGAGCTGTTGCCCCAGGAATGAGGCTGGCCTGGGTGCATCTAGCTTGAAAGGCATGCAGATGCCTGGCTCATCCTCTTCACCTAGATTTAAAACTTGGGTAATTCAGTGTATGTAAGTGAAAGTGGCCTGAAAATGTCCTTGCTGCATCTGATCAGAATCCTAAACTTCTGTAATTATGGATTTCATTTAAAGGTTGGATATTAATAACAAGGGCAGTCCAGTTACACTACTTACTCTACCTTTGTTCAGGGGAAAGCCACCTCCCAAGTTAGCTTTAAAAGCCAAACATTAAATGCTGCAGATTTCCTGTGACTTACAAAATCTCACTTCAATCATACTTCTTACTGTGGTAGTGTTGGATCCAACAGTCTCAGAAGAGAACTACAATATATGGTTTTGGCTGACAGTTATTGTTCAATGTTTTTAAATAGCTTTAATCACACTAACATGTCATTAATAATCACATGTACTGCGTTAGGAGTTAAAGGTGCTGCACACAGGTAGTTAACATCAATACATTATAAACCTGATTCTGAAAAATTCCTGCCTGTTAGTAAGAATACATTTATGGCAAACCAAAAATACTTGCAACTGCGTTGTTGTCCTCTACAATTACTTTGCTTGGGAACATAATTCCCAACATTCTTAGGGTTCTGCTTCCAAAGCAAGCGCACCCCCCCCCCCCCCAAGTGGTTAGCAAAAACTAAACCAACTTGGTACATATAGATATAAACTACCTGTGTAATAAACCTTTGGGAAGCATTTCACAAACAACATCGTTAGCGTGTGATGTGATGTGGTCCCCAACTACTCTGTACATATGTTCAGTGCTGGGGTAATTTTTTATTTACACCAGCAGTTTCATAGGAATTATGATTTCCTGACTGAATTTATGCTTCCCCCTTCACCACCCGCACATTTGCTTTCTGCCCTGCGTGTACAGAACACAAGTAACAACACAGCTCAGAGTAGGTGCAGTCTGAAGTGTTTTCTGGGGCAGTGGACAATTAAAAAACCCGGGTTTAGGGGGTCTTGATTTTCTATATCCCACCATTGCTGTGCTTTGGGAAATACGTATCCATTTAGAGTTAATTTGTTCATTACACAGCGTTATCAAATGATGACCTGGTCAGCTCTGCCTCCATTTTGTTCACTGTATGTTTGCTCCATTATTTATCTAATCATCTGGACAAGAAACTGTGGTAACTGTATAGCTCGTTCCAGTTTGCTGCATGATCTCACTGATTTGATCTGATCCTCCTAAAAGAGAAGTCTACTAGGCAAATTAACAGCTGTATTAGGTGCATGTTAAAAGAAACCAATTACTTAAGGCTGGAGTTTAACCTATTTTTCTTTACTATGCAAAGATGGCTATTGCACAAACAAATTCAAGACAAATGTCTGAGGAAATGCCATAGAATACTTGAAGTTATGTTTTAAGCCTAATCAGTCATGTTTTATATTCATTATTGCTTCCACTATTACTCTTTCTTTTTAAAATGATTTGTAATTATTTTTTTAAGTGCACAACTTGATGTTGTAAATCAGTTTTTGTTTGAAGTTAATACTCATTCATATCTTGTTGGCTGCTAATGAATGGAAATTCAATAGTCCTTGTTCTGCATCTTAGCAAGATGAGTATTAAAAACCATCATGAACATGGAATGGGGTAGTTCTTAATTTTCAATCATTTTTTTCCTTATTTATTCTCTCCATTTTATTTAATTTCTTTGTTCAAGCTATCACCACCGTTACAGCAGCGGAAAGTGACTGGAGGTTTTGGTTACTGAAAAATCTAAGACTGGGTCCCATCTTGCAGCAGAGTTCTGTCTGCAAGAGGACATGTCACACAGGCCGTCTGACACATGTGGGACCAGCGCTCAGCACCCAGGGCAGGAGGAAGGGTGCTGGGCTGCCTCGGTCCCAGCTGCTGGCTTCAGGGAGTGACCGAGACCTGTATGTGCAGTACTGGAGGGAAGCTCGACTGGCATAATTACAAACAACCTAAAATGATGTAAAAATATTTTTAAGGCCTCAATAACCAAACCATATGGGGATCATTTTAATGGCTTACCAAATGAAACTGCTTCCCTCTTCTGGCTTGGGGTTTGGTTGTTTGATGTTGTTGTTGTACGATTTGGTTGGGTTTTATTCACAGACTAACTCTAATGAAGCCAGCCTTGGAAAACTAAATGCATGCATGACACAGTCACCAAATACCTGCTGTTACTCTTTTGCTTTGACCCAGCGCCAGACAAGGAAACAAAATACACCTTTGTCTCAGTATGTCCCAAGGTGATGTATGAAAGCATGTTTCTCATTTATAGCTACAGAGCGTCACTAATGGATCCACTACCATCCACTTTTATTTCCTGTCATTTAACTATAGGAGTATTTATCTGTAAACTCAGTATGAACGTGCAACATTTTGGCTATATTTATAGTAGACAGTCATTCCTAAGACAGGAGCTGAGCCTCTTGCAGTATATGAATGCTAAAGCAATGTATGGATAGATGCATCTCTGCTTTTGATTTTAAGAAAAAAAATCTTTAAATTGCTGTTGAAAACTTTCACAGCTTCAGCCCCAAATATTGAAGAGTGATCTTCCTGGGGCGCTTACTGTTTAGAACAAGAACAACACCAAGTCATGGCTGTATACAAACCCCAATGCTCCTCTTGGGTTCTAAATGCACTTACTACAGCTTCCTACCCACAAGGACTGAAAAAAAATACCTTGAATCACACACCAGAAATACAGCGCAGACCGTGTAAGTGCCCTCAGAAAGCCTGAACAAAATAAGGGAAATAACAAGGAATTTTAGTATTAGTGATGCTAAAACCAATACTATTGAAAGCAAAAGGTCATAAAAGCTTTATCTTAAAGCTGCACATACTACAGTTCAGTTCAGCAATTTATTGTTCAGAACTCAGCAAGCACAGCAGCACATCCTCACATTGTTGTAGGGTTGTTGAATAAGTTACTTAGTGGAAGCGTGTAATGCAAGAGGATGTTTGGCCTGGAGGTAAGAACAAGGGCTCTACGTCAGACCAGCACAGACATCCATCCAACACGTACTATTGCTAAGCAGCCACAGACTGCTGAAGGCCATGTAATTCAGAATGCTCCCATTTGTAGAAACCTTGAAAGTAAGCAACAAGAACAGACTGATAAAACTTTATTTTAAAAAAGAACCTGGCTTCTTGTGACAAGAGACCCCTTATCTTTACCCCTAATAGCATAAATAGGCCATGCTTTATTGTGGAACTTTCTGAGCCAGTACAAGAGTTTCCCCACCAAAGCTGGTAACTCAAAGCACGAAGGAGCTAACTGTGTTTTACCTGCTTCTGCATGTGGGACATATCTGTGCCCAGCACCCATTGTACTGCCCAGATGAACCTGCTGCTCTCAGCACTGACCTCACACATGCCTCTGTCTCCCCATAGCCCCCCTGCAAATGCTGGGTTCAGTCTGAAGTGCTGACCCGGGCCTCAGGCCTCGGGCCTCTTTCAGCTACACAGTTATGTGACACTCAGCTGTGGAGAGGCAGAAACTAAAACAAATCTCCAAGTCTCAATGGTCCAAGTCCAGTTCTCAGACTTTATAAACCTCATGGACCACTTCAAAACAATTCTCTACCTGTTCATTTATCATACATTGACAGATGCCCTGAGCCATCAAACCAAGTATTAAAGCTTTGAATTGCTTTTTGGAACTGTGAAGCCATAGGTTTTTCATCTGCACTACCTGTGGCTTTATCTAGTGCTTCAAGTCCTGCAGACATACAGAGAAGTTCAGCAGTAGTACAAGTCCCCAAAGCTGTGCCTTGCTGATGAGCAAGGCGACACATGCATCACATTACAGACTGGGAACATGCTGTGAATCCCTAGCATCGGCTTTGCCTCTTCTGTGGCTAGGAAGTGTCCTCACACACAAACACACTGTTTGCAGTCTGACCTGGACAGTGCCCAGCTAAATAGCTGGCACAAGCAAACAGTACTGACTAGTTCCCCATCTCTGGTTAAGATGACAACCGGTTTCTTCTCCAGAATGAAAAGCATTTGGATGCACCATAAACTTTAAGAGAAATTTAAAAACCAGTAACTTAATGGCAGCTGTGCCAAATTTGCTTCCATATCAATTGCAAGAAGCACCAGGCTAACAACTAATAGCCCTGAGTTCCCCCATTTGACTCATGTGAAAGCATTTTGTGCATATTCATGGCTATATGAAAACAAGAAATGGTATCCTTCTGCATGTTGCATTCAGACATTAGATCCTAGGTATAAATTTGACAATGTGCCTTGGAAAAGAATAACCACTGACCTTATTAATTCAGGACAGTTTTCCATAGATTGGATCTCTGGACTGTAAAGGTTGAGGTTTTAGATTACCTACTATGTATCCCCTCTCAAGGAGGCTCTTCAATATGACATTACTTTAGAAGCTATAGATTCACAGACCAGGGAATCACTTCTAATTAACACAGGAAAGGTGCATTTAGTATTCCAGAAACCTGAACAGGCAACAGGTCACTTGGATGTGTTTAAGGCATTTTCTTACCCAAGAGAAACAAGCCCCTCTTCTCCTCCCAGCTCACTACCCAGCTGGCTCAAGCACAAGTCCCTTCACACGTGTGCTTATAGAAGAAAACAAAGAGTAGCAACTGATTTTCCTGTGATGCTTCAGCTTTGACTCACCAGGGGCAGTGTCCTTATGACCCCAGCACAAAGGTGACAGGAGCAGTGCTGAATGGCACCTTCCACTGTCAAGATGACAGCAAAGCTCAGGTCACAGTGGTACAACACCCACCCTGCTTTCCACTGGTCAGCATGGCAGCGGCATCACGGACACTGAAAGCTCCCACTACCTATGGCACCTAAGTTTGGCAAAGCCTGAACACCAGCCTTAGTGCAGGCACATGAAGTATCCTTCCACCCATCTCTTCAGCTCACGTAAACAGAGATATCTATCCTCCTAACAAGGACCTCTTCCCAAAACACAATTTATAGTAGTGTAGTTTGCTCCAAAACACACCAATAACTATATGATTAGAGAACGTATACATTTACAGAATACAGAACGTGCTGTAGCAGTGCCCATGGTCATGTTAAGCAGTCTCAGTGCTTTCAAAAGAGAGCTCAAGTTACACATAAAATACAAAGACCACAGCCTCAGGCTCTGTAGTCCATTCATATATTTATGTAGGCATTTGACATATTCTGACCATCCATTTCCTCCCCAGACATAATTCCTCTGTCAACATACCCCAGCCTTACTTAGAGCAGCACAACAATGAAATCAGACAGATGCGAAGTGCACGAGCAACCCGGTTTGCTTTGGAGTCAGTTGTTTCGCTGTATTTCCTTCCTTGGCACATCTGAACTCTATTGCTATAGTTAGACTTGCTCCATTATGAAGTTACTCTTACTGATATTGTTAACAATAACATAGTTTGCAGACAATGCATGCTTGACTAGGCTTTCTGTGTAATGAGAAAGCAGTTCCAAGAAACTGCGAGAGTGTCCTCCAGCATTCACTAAAAAGCTGCAGGAAATTAAATATTTTAAGTTCTCCCTTGTTTCATGAAGAGACCCTGAACTCCACACTAAAAACTGCCTCATTCACAGGATGAAAGAAACAATTCCTTACATAGCAGGATCCTGACTGTGTGCTGTTGGATGAGAGGGCTGGATAAAAGATTTACGTCTGGGTAAAATATTCGAGGGACCACTATATTTTCATTCAGTTTTCCTTCCTCTGATTTGGTTGGGTACTTTTCACTTCAAACATAGGATCTCAAGGACAGGAACTGTCTTACTCAAAAGTGACCTTTAGCACCTAGCCCAAGGAGCTGAGCTGGTTGGCTGATATGTTTAGAACAACCCAACACACAGGCTTTAAAAAAAAGTTACACTTTGTTAAGTTTTCTGTTCTTAGGGCTTACCTAATTAAGAATTAGAACAGCAAAGGACAGACTTTGTTTAATTCAACTACAGTCTCTCCAGAAGCCCAGATTTAGAGATAAGCTTGCTACATGGCATTTCTACTCCAGTATCACCTTTGTAGCATCTCCTGTGAGAGTAAGTTTCAAAGGGTACATTTGTAGAAAAAGAAAAAAAAAAAAGTGGCTTTCAAAGGCTGAGTGATCTAAGCTGTTAAAAATAAATAAATTAATCAGTGCTTTATCTGCTTCTATCATGTTGTTCCTTATTGAAAATGTACAGGTATGGGCTTTTTTTCTGGTCTAGGTACATTCAACAACTGAGCTTGTACTGCTCCACTTGGAAAAATCATTCAAGGAGGCAGATTTCCCTGCCACTAGGTTATAGGTAACAACACATCAACACTTCCAATCAGATTTTGCATGGAAACAACCACCTTCCTTATCCAACAGCAGTAGCATTAGTGTATGTAAAAGGCATCACACATTTGGTTTAGTGAGACACAAGTACTTTATGAGTGTCAAGAAGCCCTAAGCCAGAACTAGTAGCAGAACACAGAATAAAGCAGATCATTTGCTAGACTGAGAATCAGCAGGTTACCAACAAAAGCTGGGGATCCCCCACGTCCATCCCTTTCACAGGAGACAGAATATCCTTGTTACTCTCCAGAGCCTCCCATGACCCATTTCTTGGCCCTAAATAATTTGCTCCACCCTCCTCTGATTTCTTCTTGTAGACTGTCCCCAAACACCTCTGGATCTGAATGTGCTGGCTCCCAGAATCAAGTCCTGGCTGCTGGGGAAGCACAGGTGCCACAGGGCGAGCGTGGCAGGGCTGGCATGCTTCCCTGGCTGCCTGCTGGCACGGCACAGAAGCTACCCTAGGGCAAGGGTGCTCAAACACCCTTTTCTCCCAGCGGCTGCAGGGAAGAAACCTCCCTAGAGCAAGAAGAGGTAGGAGAGGCCACACTGCAATCCTATTCACCTTCAAGAGAGAACTCACTGTGAAAGTGTGTTTCTTCCCCAGAAGAATTGTCAGTTTGAGGGGTTTTAATTATTTTCTTGGAAATTTCCAGTTTAAACAGAAATACAGGAGGTTCTTAGTTACATTCTTTACAGGGGTCATTTGCATTTATACTGTCACATGTCACCAAATTACATTTAAAATACATACATTTGTCTTCTAACCAACATTGCTTAGTTTGCACTTGTAAAATACCTGCTCCAAATGTCTTTCCAGTGGTTGTGTTAAATACACTTGCCACAAGAAATGCTACCTCCTTCACAAACTAACTTATATCAGTGTCTGTGATTAAGCCACTTCAAACTTCTGACTAATGGCACCTAAATTTCTCTTGGGAAAACACTCTAAATACGCCTCTGGTGACAGAACTGCTCACATATAGCAGCTAGTAGACAGGGAGAGATAAGAAAACTTCTTTATTTGATAAAGGTAGACCCATGCATTCATATTGTCTAGAAATTAAACAAGGGAATAGACCTTACATTCAAGGGCAGTTTAAAGATCAGGCTTAACAGCAACGAGAAAATGGCCTTTTAAAGAACAGGTAGGTGTAGCCTGCCTCAGGAAACACATACCAGCATATCCCAATTTATAACTGCCTGAAGTTTAGCCAGAGAAGGTGACAAGTCAGGCACTAACAAGCTGCTAGGTGAGGTACTAAAGCCTTTTGACAATGGTGGTGGTATATATGTTCTCACAGAGGCAACGAAGACAGGCTCCCTCTACCTCAAAATGACAGTCTGAGGTAACCTGGATTGTTGGGTCTGGTAAAGAGGGAGCTAAGGAAGGACCTAAACACCTGCAACTTCCCCTCAAACAACTGAAAGGTGAGAGGCAAATTCTTCTTGGTAGAGACATGCAGGGGCCAAGAGCCACAAACTAGAAAGTGCAAGCTAGATCATAGGAAAGGCATTGGCACCAGGAGTCCAGCCACAGCTGACAACATGATCTAGCGTTGCTTCGAGCACAGGTTTGAACTACAGACTGTTTTCACCGACGCTTCCTGAGCTCCAAGAAGACTAACAGAGCACAGAAGTATATCCTGGCAGGAGCCTTGAGTTCACTTCCCAGGTATAGACCAAAGACATACCAGTGTGTTCCACATGGCACCAGCTCCCAGCCCAGAAATACACCTGCCTCCTGCCTCCCCATGTCTTGTCTGCTAGCTCCATGGAGATGTTTCAGATCATCACCAATACTGTATAGCACTAAAAACTTCTTTAAGTAACTATCTCTCCACCAGTTAGAACTGGTTGTCACATCCACTGACATTCCTACTGGCTATTTCAGCAGAGAAGAGATCCAGAGGATTGTTTAGAGCAGTGTGAAGTGAAACATTTTGTTACTGCAGATTCAATATACCAGAAAGAAATAAAATTGGAAGACTTGACATTAAAAGTGCAAACCCCATGTTTTGATACCAGTACTTTGATACAGATTACTTAGCAAGAGTTACACAAGCCATCCTGGATGGGGAGATGGGTGTGGCCAAATAATTCCTACTTACAAAACATCAGTCTCCTGCTAATAGGATACTGACAGCTCATTATCCTACATGATTTCGAAGCTAAATTTTTTTTTTTGAAACACATACTCCACTTGTCAAGCAACGTATGCATCCAGAGGCTTTCACTGTTCTTTACTAGGCAGTAGTGTACAGTGCCCTGTCTCAAAGCCCTTTAAATATCATTTTAAAAATTAATAAAAAATATCCACAAACAGGCTTTGTATCAAGCATTTGACTTCCAAGAAGCTCTTAGGTATATTTGTCAGGGAGCCAATTTTAAGCACAGTTTAATCTTGTCCTTAAAAAAGAATTGCAGAGGTATACATGGAAGTTAGATTCCCACTTTGCCGTTGTGGATTTTGAAGAAAAATCAAGTCTCTGCCGTGTACTGTGAATTCACAAACCAGGGGACCTTTGGTGTTTCCCCTCTCTGAGAATCACAAGTTTTGCTTCTGCAGTTCTTAGCCAGGTTTCATTCAAACTGGGATAATTTGAAACCCAATTCAGCAAAACACAAACTGTCAGCTAATGTCTTCAAAGCATTTTTTGTATTAAGGCTTAAACAGGTCTCATCACACAGATAATTTTACAATGCTTGATACTGGCTCCAGGTGTAGCTGCTTATGCAGTCCATACCATCACACATCACTGTCTCCCAGTCTCAGTGCTGAAGATATTTTTTTATTAAATTTGTAAATACTTACTTAGCTTAAGCAACCCTAAGCCATTGCCTATTAACTGTTATGTTAAAACACACTGGAGGGCTTGCAGGGAGCAAATGCAGGAAGGAAGCAGCTCTGCACATAGTTGTTTCTGCCTTTACTCAAAATACAAATACCAATGAGATAGAAAACCAGGAGGCTATCTTCCCACCCCCTACTCCAATAGCCTGATTATTTTAACATTTGCTTATACTTACTTTTGATATTTTTCTGGTAGAAATAACATGATTTCTGTAACATTACATGAATTGAAATCTGTCTCTTATGAGTTAGAGAATCAACTTTTTTTGGATAAAAATCTCCTTTATAAATGACTCTGGATACAACCTACAGCCCATCTCAAATTAATTCATAAGATATGGAGACCCACTGAAGATGTGGACACTGGCTGTCAGGGGAATACATCATGCACTGCAATGAAAGAAAGGTTATTGATAGCCTAAAAAGGGCACAGAAAGCTTTACTGAGGGAGAGCATGTGGCACTGAATGAGATGGCCAATCCTTCTATGTTTCTTCTCCACTAGGAGGTTGGGGTGATGAATCCAATTATGAAAAACCTCTTTCCCAGAAATAGAATGTGAGTGCTTTGGTTCAGAGGGAACAGAGTGTTGTAGACTCAGGAAGTATTTGTGGAGCCGAGTATTTTATCCGTAGCAGGTTTTCCCTTGAGCAGCAACTCTCACTTCCCCGAGAACCCCTGGTTCAGCACCCTTGGGTCTACCAGAAAGATTCTGAGTGGAACAAAACCAATACTGTTCTTGATCCAAAAATCAGCCAAAGTGCTCCCCAGAAGGGGACTCAATTAAATAAACTCACTTCTTAACAATGAATCCAGAAAGGCTCCAGCTTGGAAGAAATTTATCAACTTACAAGAAACATTTGGACCTTTCCAGTTGCAGCCTTTTGCTTCATCCTTGACAGCATGGGGCAGAGCCTTTTGAGCAACGCACCACAGACCCAGCAACATCAGCAAAACCACTCCTACAGCATCTTAGCTCTGCTTTGATCTGGCCTCCTACACCCCAGGCCAGGCAGCCTCAGAGCCTTTTTTACCCAGGAAGCTGCCCTTAGGTTATATCACAACACTCATGTCTTACAGGAGCACTCTCTTCTCCCTCAAACCAGTTCAACCCTCAAACAGAGGCCAGAAGCAGCGTTCTGGTTACTCACTTGCCAAGGGAACACCAGATAGCACACAGGCTCAGAATCAGCTCCTACTGAGTAGGCTTTAAACCAAAAATGCTTAAGGATCATTTTAGCCCTAAAACCAGGAAGAAGGAAGGCTATTGCAATAGACACCACTGAGAAGAAACGTAGGAGATCCTACATGCAGCGAGAGTCTTCCCTTGCTATGTTGAAAGGCTCCTTGCAAGGCACCGTGCTCTTCAGTTCTTCCCAAAATCAGTTTCAGCAGCCAGTGCTTACTATTCCACCATTTACTTCCCCACACTTCTTGAGAAATAGAGTATTAGCAAATTTGCCAAAGTCCTCCAATCTAGTTACATACATTGGCTCTGGACGGACCTCTCACTTTTTTGTTAAAAAGTAACATTACTTGAGCAAAACCAGACTTTCATGTGGATTGTTCGTGGGGAACAGAAAATAAAGCATCAGGAGAAAGGAACAATAGTGTTCATTAGGCACATTATAAGATCAGGGGTTAGGAAAGGTGCATACATCTCCATTTACATGGACGGGATGCGCAGAAAGATAAAGATTAGAAGGCTACAGATGACCAACAGACCAATCAGTGTTTCAAGCCAACTTTCCAGCTGGTACAAGCTGTTGTAGTCCCACTGACTTCAAAGATAAGCCTGGTGCTATTGAAGCACAAGTGCTTCGTGGAAAAAGGACTGTGGTTTGAAGTACAAGGACAGAGGGAGGTGCCAGGGAGAGTTGAGAAAAATTGACTAAAGCCCAGAGGGTACAGACTGCTGTGGTTGCAGTGACTTCAGACAGCCAGAGTGCTTACGTGATTTGTCCCGTGGACTGCACAGCGTTGTGCAAAAATAATGGCCTCACACACCCTATTGCTTTAGGTAGTCAGAGTTATGCCCAACATTATTGCATTTCTTCCTTTGGGAAAACGTAGCCAGGATCCTCCATTTTTTAAGGGTGTACAGCCATCCAAGACAGTGTTATTTTACCTAAAGGTGTGCGAACTGAGCTGCAGTGAGCAGCTCATCCCCATTGCTGCAGTTTATATGCCTTTACTGGCTTTCTTCTGGGACTCTGCTCTTTGCTTCAGTTCCCAGGAGGGCTGGACCTGCTGCTGTATGAGCTGAGCCCAGAGCCAGCAAATAGCTCTAGTTGTGCTATGAAGGCTCCTGCCCTGGAGTAGGGGAATCCACCAGTCAAGATCCCTGGGGGCTGAGTCTGGACAACTTGATCTCCAAGGTGTGGACTTCCTTTTAACTCTTGACCCTCCTGCGGTAGCACTGCTCTGGGAGAGGGAGCAAAGGGAGGGCTGGGGCTTTTCCAAGTGCCTGTGTACATGACTTTTCCACCGCCTCTCCACACAGCTTCCCCTGGCCAGAGGCAATACCGCTGCCAGGCTGGTCCCCAGGAGGGCCGGGGTCTGTATGGAGAGGAAGACAGGCGGAGCAGACGAGCGGAGCACGCCTTGCAGCAGGGACACCTCCGTAAAGGGAAGGAGGGAACGCCGAATGCCCGGGAGCAGCGGCGGAGCCCCGGGGGTGGGGGCTTCTCCCAGAGCCCTGACGTAAAAACTAAGCGGGGCTGCCCGCTCCGGCTTCTTAAGGAGCGCGGCGGCAGCGGGCGCGGAGAGCCCTGCCCTGCCCGGCCCGCCCTGCACGCCGGAGCGCTGAGGTAAGGGCTGCGGTCGGCGGCGGTGGGGCCAGGGGCGCCGGAGCGGAGCGGACGGGACGGGAGCGCGGTCGGGTGGGCGGGGAGTCCGCGGCGGAGCGGCGGCGCTGCCCGGCTCTCGGGGCGAAGGCGCGGAACTCGGAGCTCCCACTGACGCGCCTCTCGGCAGAGGCTTCGCGAACACCACTCGCAGACACCCGCCCCTGCTCCGTGGGACCGGCTCGGGCACCTTCAAGGTCTGGGGTCGAGTGACCAGTCATAACCGATAGCTCCAGTCAATTAAAGCAGTGATAACGAATGAGCTGGTTAACTTTATGACTGTTTTTGTAAAGGCACTGTTCATGGCAGCGAGGGCAATGGGGGTGGGCTGGTTTCTGTGTGTACTGAATTACTAGAAAGGGGGGGACGACGCGGGGGGAGAGGTCAGGGCGAGCTGTAAATAGCAGGCACACGCAAACTTCAATTTTTGGACAGAAAGACATGAAGACTAGAGGGCAAGGGAAAGAATTAGATGGAACTATTCACTACAGGCACAGGTAAGACATGAATGAAAACTGGCAGTTCCTGAACATCCTCTCAGCCATCTAAAAAACCATTCAAAATATCCTGAACTTTGTAAGAAGGGTAACAGCAAAACGCTGGCTGAGTTTGACCAGACCATAAAGATGCCATTCAAACCCCACCTTAAAAGCACCCACCCCCATACTTAATGCCCTACCAGCTCCCTGCCCACAGCAGGCACTGCTCACA
Organism: Gallinula chloropus; assembly: GCF_964237585.1. Taxonomy (NCBI): domain Eukaryota; kingdom Metazoa; phylum Chordata; class Aves; order Gruiformes; family Rallidae; genus Gallinula; species Gallinula chloropus. The sequence goes on along the minus strand of NC_140090.1, from coordinate 31,273,300 downwards.
CCTCTGACAAATCCAGACTCCTTGTGCTAGTCTTACTCAGTACTTTAACTTAGAAAGTTTCCAGAGGGGCTGGAGGGCAGAGAAAGCAAAGCAACCAGTTCAGGGCTTAGGCAGTGTAAACCAGATGGCTGCTGTCCAACTGACAGAACCATCCTTAAAAGCCAGTCTCAGTGTTACTCCTTTGGTTGCACTATCACTTGGTGGTGAGCACTTTGTGGGTTTATGTCTCCACATGGTTGTATCTAAAATTGTCAAGTCGTTTTGAGAACTAGAAACTTAATAAACAAAGTTAATTATGTCCCTTGAAAAAAAATCTCGGTAAAGATATTGCACAGTATATATGCAGAGGTACCTGCTGCCCAATGAAAAGTCTGATGCACAAACAGGTAAGAATGGAGTAGTGACTCATAGGATATCTTCAGATTTGCTTCTGAGAAAGCAATCAAAACCTGCCTTGTGCAGAAGGGTACAGAAGAATTATGCTTCTGGAGATCCTGGGAGCAGCATAAGGATACCACCATTACTGACAGCACTGTCAGTGTGACATCCCACTAAGTAAAGCAGCATGGGAAGGGAGTGCTGTCCCTCTTCAAGCCATTAAATGCCAGATTCAAATCCAAGGCTGTCAAGTCATGAGATCCCAACTCAGATTAAAAGGTAAGCAGCAGGAGTCTGAATGCCTCCACTATGCTCCCAGAACCTGGCCAGGTAGTCACATAGTAGATTAGGTAAGGACATGACTGCCAGGACTGAAGTCTCTGAAGTGTCCTTTAGCTCCACAATGAAATTTGTTCCACAAAACAGCCTACCCTTCCTGGGTCTTGCACACTGGCTGTGTGTAGCCCACCTTTCACACACAAGCTGTCTGTACACACTTTTCCTGCCTTTGACATTTTTGTTCACATGGCAGAGACATTGCTCATGCAATCACACCTGGAAAGACTTTCTACACAAAAAGCCAGTTGATGCCCTCAACACCATCCAACAGTAAAATTGAAAATATAAAAGCATGAATATTCAACAGATCAGAACACTCATTAAACAGATTTTTTTTTTTTGTCCTAAAATCTGATTTCAGAACCACAAATGAGAGGTTCTCCATATGTCATGAAGTACACTATGAACACCCCCAAACCTATTATACATTAGAAGTCTGTATTTGTAGTATTACGTTTCTAATACAGGAAACATTAGAAAACAAACAATAGAAGCACATACTAGACATGAAATCTGATGGAGACAGCTCAACCCTTCTGTCCCCAAAAGGTTACAATTCTCAGGATTTCTCCCACTATAGCTGCTACTTATTAAGTTCCATGATTTTAATGTAACACAATAAATCTCAGCACAGGAAAGACATGGACCTCTTGAAGCAGGTCCAGAGCAGTGCCACAAAAATGGTCAGAGGGATAGAGTACATCCGGTATGAAGACAGGCCAAGAGAGTTGGCATTGTTCAGCCTGGAGAAGAGAAGGTTCTGGGGAGACCTTATAGCAGCCTTCCAGTACCTAAAGGGAGTTTCTAAGAAAGACAGAGACAGACTTTTTAGTAGGACCTGTTGCAATAGAACAAGAGGTGAGGATTTAAACTAAAAGGGCAGATTTAGATTAGATTTAAGGAAGAAATATTTTACAATAAGGGTGTTGAAACATTGGAACAGGCTGCCCTGGGAGGTGGTGGATGCCTCGTCCCTGGGAACATTCAGGGTCAGGTTGGATGGGGCTCTGACAAACCTGATCTAGTTGAAGATGTACCTGCTCACTGAAGGAGGTTGGACTAGACATCCTTTGAAGGTCCTTTCCAACTGAAACCATTCTATGATTCTACATGCATGCATACATGCTGTGCAATACAGCTGCTATGCTGTGGCTTTGCTATAACCTGTTTTCAGAACTGTTGTGCATTTTAGCAGGTAAAACACTCCTGTTCAATGGATGATTTTGCAACCTAACATTAATTCATTAGAGCACACTTTCAACAAAGTTTTCCACCTCCTCTCCACAGATCCCTGCAAGTCTGTAGGCTATTTAAAGGGCTAGTAAGTTTTTGTGTAAAGCAAGACTCCCTAAAGGCTTAAATTCTCTATAAAAAATAGCAGATTTCTACTGGAAAAGGTTAGGGAAATGTAAATCAAGAAAGGCCAAAACCTTTCAATATGAATAAGTTCTAGATAAGAAAGTTAATCTTACAGATTTGAAGATTATTAAACAACACATTACTCTGCTGCACAGAGTAATGCAACTCTAGTAGCATATATATTCATACATACAAAAAAAACATACACAATTTTTAAAGAGCAGAGAAACAATTATCAACATCTGAAGTGCCTTCCATATCACGTAAGGTACCAGGGCTTTATTCCTGCCTCTAACAGTGATAAGTTTTTCAGCTTCTTTTAGTTTTGTTACATTTCAGTGACACGATGGACCTTGGGAGCAGAGGAAGAATCATCTGCAACATGAGACTCACCTGGTCTTTGCTAATCATGGGAGCATTCTGCATGGCACCTTTCCTCTGCCATAGCCAGATTGATCCACTAGCTCTTGGGCGAGCAGACCCCCAGTGTTGGGAATCCTCCTCAGCTGTTCTATTGGAGATGAGGAAGCCTCGCATTTCTGACTCTGTCAGTGGTTTTTGGGACTTCATGATCTTCCTGAAATCATCAGAGAACTTGAAGCATGGGGCTCTGTTCTGGGACCTGGCTCAGCTCTTCTGGGATATCTATGTGGACTGTGTGCTCTCCAGAACCCATGGCCTAGGGAAACGGCAGCTAGCAGAAGTTGAACAGAAGATCTCTACTCTACATTCTCAGTTCACAGGGAGAAACCAAGGTTACTACTGCTTTAATACATATCTGATGGGGAATAACTATAGTGTAGTAGGAAAGAAGAGACATACAGGCTTACCTCATGTGGCAATAGCACAGAAACAAGACAATGCTGCACAACCTCCCCTGCCCCAAACCAGTGGGGTCATTTATGTTCAAACTGATTTCAGTAAAAAATTGACCTCCAAATAACCTGCATTCTTAATGACAGCTTTTAAGTTTTGTTGGGGGGGAGGGGGGAGCAGACACAGAAAGCGAAGCCTAGGATCCAAACAATGAAGGCAGCTCAGTATCTGAGCATACAAAGATATTCTTCACCAACATCTTTACTGCAACTGTACCATAGACCAGCTAGTTCTGAATTCCTAGGGCACAACCCCAAGAGCACATAAAACTGGTGCCTCTTAGGAGAGCAGCAGTCTTTCAGCAGAAGAGTAAGGATGTTTACTTATATATAATAGTCAAACACTGGGTACTACTTATTTCCATACTGGTAACTTTGCCCAGCACATAACAGACCTAGAATTCCAATTCATGCCATCTTTCAGCTACAGCTTTAGGAGAAAGAACACTAACCCTAACCCTAACCCTGCAATTCCTAGCCTCGGGGTTTCCAGCCCCAGAGCAGAATCTCCAAGCTTGAAGCATCTCCACATGCAGTGAGGTGATCATTTGCACCTCTCAGCAGGATCTGCAAAAGGTAGCATGTGACTTAGCTTTCTCATTCCCAGCAGGACTATACAACATAGCTTTGTGTAAGTCTCATCCCTTCCAAGGCTTTAGCTCTCATCCTGCTATCAATAGATGCATCCTTCTTTTGAGAACACCCATTGTCAGAAAGGATGCTATAGTTTGATGGAAGGGTAGAAGAGCTGCTGCTGTCACCAACAACATTGCACATAAGGCTCACAGGGAGAAGGCAGAACTGCCTTTCCACTTGAATGGATTCAGACCTCTATCTCCACCTCCTAGATCAGTGTCTTAGTTAACATGTTTCGGGGGAATAATGAAGAACCTCTCTGGGCAGTTATCCATTGGAGTGACTCTATAAGAGGGATTTGAGCCCAGGATTCTTCCACTCCAGGGACACTGTATCACTGGACAGTCTAGCCTACAAGCCTTAAAGTGTTTTGTGTATTGAAATACAGAATTTGAGACAGAAAGAACAGAGAGGTCCTCACACCCATTACCTACAGGGAATGTCTTGGCCATTAAGCTAGGAGAAGTTTTTTGAACCAAGACTGAATAACTCCTTATACGCAGGGCCAGCATCCAAACTCTGAGACTAGCAACTCCTACCTGCATTTTAAAAGCAAGAAGTGGATCCTATCCTGCTCTGCAAAGGCCGAGCTGTCACATAGCTCTGAAATATTGCTGTGTTGAGATATGCTGATGGCAGGTAGCAACCTGTTACTCAGTCCTGACCAGACTGATGCTCTTTTGGGTGCAACTGGAAAGCAGCTTTAGACACATGAAGCAGCAGTACTATCAAAAGCCAAAATATCCACCAGGATAAAGCATCAGATAAATTTTTGTTTTCAGTATTGCCACTATCTAAATCCCTCCCCAGTTATAGCTTTTCCTTTTGTTTACATCTGGGTCTTTATGTTGTTATCACACTGTGATTTTCCTAAACAAAGAGGTTTTGTTCCAGTCAAGATTGAGAAACACTCTGATGTACTTTGAAGAATCAGATTATGGGTCTCATGGTTAATACTGACTTTACCTCTGTACAGAGCGATTTTAAAGACACTACTAAATACTCACACTTTAAGAAAAACAAGGCTTTCTCCCTTGCTCTACTCTTTGTTTTGTGAACTGTAATCAGTTAATCTGGTTTCTCTGTACAATCAACATCAGTCAGTAGCAGGCAGCTTACAGAAGTGGCAGCCAAACTTTTATTTTGGGAGGCCTTATCTAGCCTCTTATCCAAGTCTCACAGTTTCTTAACAAAGCCAGGGGTTTAATCTTTTTAACCCTACAGCCTCATTTCAATAGCAACAGCAGAAACCAATTATTAGTAACTGCAGATAGAAATCACATCCTAGCAAATTAGGAGAAATAGAAATACCATTTCTTATGCATAAAGATAGGTACAAGCCTTTTTTTTTTTAATCTCCAAGAGAAGCACTAACAGCTTTGGAATCACCTTGCCTACTTCACGTGTACATGAGCAGGGATGAATAGCTTTCAGCAGGCTTGATTTAGAAGTAAAAACACATTACTGAATTGGAAGAGCAAGATCTGAACTTAGCACAGAGACACTGATGTTGTTAATAATATACTGTCAGATTTCATAACTAAAGGATAAATTCCATAAAGCCATTGTGAAAATATGGTGTCAGAATTTGAGCAAGAAAAAGCAACCCAAAAGAGTTCTCTAAGCCATAAAAACTAGTGAAGCCCTTGATAAAGCTTCTCGCTAGTACTGAGCAAAACTTAGACTCAGTTTTAAAACACATTTTCCAAACCAATCTAGTCCTGCCAGGCTCACAACTATAGTTACTAACAAGTCTGATAATACTCTCTAAAGTCTACACCATCCATGGAAAACAGAGCAAAACCCGAACAGCTATATATGAGCTAACTGACAAACTGTCTCCATACAACTAACATATTACTTTATCCAGGAGCATCACAACCTCCATAGATATTCCAAAGAGAAGCATCAACCAGCTTTAAACTGAGACAAGTTGGAAAAGCCCTTTACAGTTACTTTGCCAAGGTATCTTTAGGTAGCTCATTCCTTTCCCTTAACAAAAGCCAAACACTGAAAAAGCAAGGCACATAAAAACATTTCCAATACGTTATAACACTGAAGTTAGATACCTTACACTTGTAACAACTCTCAACAAAACAAGGTAAGACTTAAGAACCATAAAAAAAAAACACCTTCTATACTCACAGCAGACACTCCTCCAGCTGCCACATATTAACATTTGAAGAAAACACACACAAGAGCCTCTTTTCTCCACACCCAGCAGCCCCCCAGGCTGCCTCAGTACTAAGTGGCCACAGCTGTACAAACCTCCTTCACAGCTGCAGGTACCTAAGCTCAGATGAGCCCTTGCTCCTGGCCCAACTGGTGCCAAGGAGGGTAGTAGGACAAAGGTTGCCACGCTTTGTATTTGAGGTTTGGTAAATAAACAGATACTGTCTTAACTAGTTACTTTTTCAAATGTGTCTAAATCTGTGGGATTTTGGAGATCATTGCAACAAAATGCCCTGTAGTTCCTCAAGGAAATAACAAATGTGCTACTTAACGGTGTGAGATCATCTCCACCATGCAAGGAGGTTGATGACAAGCTGGTGAGTCAGTAAGACTGAGCAGACTCAAGTGCTTCAACTCTGCTAATCACAAGTGCGAGAGTTATATAGGAAAATTGAAGGGAAAAGCCCATTTGGGGGGAAAAGATCAGAGTAGTTTGTCATCAAAAGGCAGCTTGCAAATGTAGGGAGCAATGCTGATAAAATGGGGATGAATAGCAGCTAAAGATGCAGGAGGTATAGATAGTGGAAACTAAGTGTTCAGCCGCTTATTGCTGTTTGGAAATCAATTACTTATATGCATTTTCAATTCACTTTTCAGGGCTGTTTTCTCATATTCAGAGGTTGCAAGGTCTGAAGAAGAAAGGCTCATTTGAAGATTTAACAAGTATCCACATGCATAAGAGTAGATCTACGTTACTTGGAAAAATCATTGGAGAGCTTGAGAAAAAGAGGAAACCATAGAATTGTCCTGGTTGGAAGGGACCCTTTAGAAATGACACATCTAGTCCAAGATCTTGATTTATAGATTTTTTTTTTTAACTACTTCTCTTTAATTTTTGCATTTAAATCCTCATTGGTGTTAATTTACACAGAAGGCCTATAACTATGAATACTGTATCTGATTAACTTGGACTTGTGGGGTTTTTTAATTATCTATGAATTCAGTCTCCTTAATAAACTGCATGATTTATAAGCAGTTGCCTACATTAATCTATGCGTATATCAGATTTTTTTATAATGCATGTGACCTATTCAAACTATTGTCTTTTGGGTGCTGAAACAGGAAACAACTGATCTTTCAAGAAGACACAGACAAGCTGAGCAGGAAGCTGCCAAAAACCTCCACTTGCTCCAAGATAGGATAGAGTTGAGATGGTGATGTGTATTGTGTGCATGGTGTACGCTCTACAAAGCAACAGCTGCTGAAAGACATCAAAAGTAGTGCATATTTTTATATCAAAAATACCTTAAAAACATTTTCAGTTTTCCAGCAAAAGTAAAAGGGTTAACAGGTTTTATTACCTTCTCTGTTTGCTTTCATGGTATCTTCCCTTAATATCTAGTTATTAAAAAATGCCACATTCTCACTTGAAGTGTTTAATCAAAAGAATTCTCATATATAACTTTAATTTGCTTCTTTTTCGCTTTGCAAGTTCTCTGTAGACAAATCAGTTTTCTCTGACTGTTCTAATAGGCAATATGAGGGTAAACCAGTGCAACATAACTTTGGGCAGGTAACATTTGACATTTTGATGAAATATTTCAGTCATCTGGTTGGCTGAATGCAACCATGAAATTCAGCTTTTCAGGGCAACTACGTTTGGTTCTCATTCAACGGCTTTCTCCTTGAGCACATGGCAATCTTTGGCTACTTTTTATTTTTATTTTCTTCAAATGCCCAAAGAAAAATCTTTGCTGAAATAGGTTCAAGTAGCAAAATGTGTAAATGAAATCTTAAAATGGTTACTGGTCCTGAACAAAATATTCTGTGGTTCTATGGTACTTCTCTGCTTCAGCGAGCTTCTTCATTAACAGGCATCATTTGGCCCTTGAGGAAATGGGCAGAAAAGGTATGTGGAAAAACACCTGAGAAAACAGATGGATCTCTAACATAGGTCATACTATGGAGAACATTTGGAAACTGCTGAAGTGAAGGAGACACTCTGTGTTATTGTGCTGAAATAAAAAAGAGGATGCAATTATTACACATAAAAGTGCAAGTGATAAAGTTGCTAAGGGAACTCCTACCTCAGGCAATTTCTTCTCTCTGAAGAACTCAGAAGTCAACTCTATTTTATAACTTAGGTGTTGCATTTATCCAGGCCTCAACAATATGGCATGAAAACACAATCAGATAATGCTCATGTCTGATATTGATTCACTCACTATAAATTTGGGCCTTCTAGGATGGGTGTTTTAAGTAAAAGCAAGTGCTGTGAGTATGAGATGCAAAAAGATTTGCTGTACAGGAATAATTCAAAATGTCTCTGTGGATTGATTTTGCAGATACTGTTCCTGGCTTACTGTTTGTCACTCTGAGTGTGTTAGAAGGGACGGTGTGAACATGTCTGTCTGAAGCTGTTTCTTTGTCAACTGAACTGAATACCAACAAAATAAAGGCCCCGGGATTTTGTCCCTTTCATCTTATAGGGACCTGGCAGCTAAACAACTGCTGTTAGCATGGGACAACACTTCCTTGAGTCTTTATGCATAAAGCAAAAGCTCACAGTGGTTCAGGAATAGATATTTGTAAGAGTTTGTGCTCCAGACATGTTCTATATTGCATCAGACCAAACTAGCACTTGTTTTATTTCACGTGCACTCACTCTGAATGAGATGTAAAGCCTCATCAGAAGCTGATGGATATCTTCCCATCATCAACGGCTAAGTTCCCCAGACTGTTGTATCTCTTAGCACTGGTATATTGCAAAAGCTATCAAGCTTTTATCTCACACTATATTCTGTTTACATGGCAGTATGGGTGTACCCACTTTCTAGTGATCTCATCACTGTTTGCTAGGGTCCTACTGCCTCAATTAGTTTCTTGACCTATCATGCTCTTTACCCTTCCTTTGCTAGAGACAACTGCTTGTTAGCTTCCAGTTGCATACCATTGCTGATGCTGTACCTCTTGAGTGTTTGCAGTATGTGCAGTTAACAGCTTCTGTGACCAAAACTAGCAGAAAGAACTAGAATGTTCATTACTATCATTAGCACAGTGTAAGGTCTTACAAGAAGGTGGCTGAGGTGCTACCAACAGAAAACAAAGTTTATAGCCATTTTAATGAGTCAGTCCCTTTATCTTGGTGATTATTACTCATTCTGAAAAATCTAAAACCAGGAAAATCTATGTGGAAAATTAAGTGTTCTGTTAAGCAGCTTTTCTTAAGCACTACACTTTTCATGGGCCTTGTCAGTGACATCAGTCTAAACCCTGTTTGATCATACAAGAAACAAAGCTTTGGAATATGTAATTTACCTGACTTTTCTCCCAATGTTTCCAAAAATATTTTGCTTTCACACAAACCAAGTTTATTTTCTTAGTAATCACAAAAAATTTCTGAAAAACTGGGAGCATTTTCTCTCTTGGAAAGCTGTTATAGTTCCTATAATTGAACCAAAATCCTTAGACATGTGCACAGTTTCTTGAACCATAATCAGTTTTGAGCCCACATGAAAATACACATTCACTATTTTTAAGCACCTCCTGCAGAATAGTGATAGTAAGTGGCTGAAACTATAATTTTTCTCTCTGAAGTAGTACTGAATAATTTCAGTTTCTCAGATCTTTAAAAAAAGTGTTTTCCTTGTTGATATGGTCAACAAGAGATACAGCACGATTCCAAGGAAGTAACTCAACCATGGCATATCAAAGAAAGAGAAATGGGCAGTCATTTGCACTGCTGAGGAATCACACATCATAAATTTGTGGTTAGTTTATGTTGTTACTTAACAAATAGTTAACCATCCAAAGTAGCACAAGAATTGATAGTAACATTCAAATCATTAACATGACATACCTTAAGCTTTTATATCAACCCTCAGAACTTTTGTCAAAACAATGTGCATTTGATGACACTAACATCACAGACTTTATCAAGGTATCTCACTAAACTGTACTGCTGTAAGAAACATGTAGCAAACAAGAAGCAGTGAAAGGAAAGCAGTGAGCATCTGTTATTTTTCTTCTAAGAATGATCTATATTCTTTCTAAAGTCTTCAGTCACCCACCATTATAAGAAATGAAGCTAGACTGTAGTATGAATGGGTCAAAGAAGTATGCAATGTTTCTTTTGTGTGGTATCTTCAAATCCCAGCAAGTAATGTCTGCTAATCACCTATCTGTTTGCAAACTTCTTTGCAGCTTATATGTTTACTTATATGCATATATATACCTGTATATGTGTGTATAGGCTTGACAAGTATTTGTAATTACTCTGAAGTTTTAGATATATTCCACCAAATACAAAGCACTAGTGACCAAGGAAAAATACATTTTCCCTGCATTTCAGATGCTGTAGGTAAAATTACATTCTTATTAGCCCTTTCACACTAAACATAACATTCTTATTAACTCTTTTATAGTGATAGGTTGGAGCGCATCCAGAGGGCCACAAAAATGATCAAAGGGCTGTAGCAGCCTCTCCTGTGAAGAGGCTGGGCTTGTTCAGCTTGGAGAAAAGAAGGCTCCAGGGGAACCTTATAGTAGCCTTCCAGCACCTGAAAGGTGCCTATAAGAAAGCTGGGGAAGGACTATTCACAAGGGCATGTAGCAATAGGATGAGGGGTAATGGCTTTAAACTAGAAAAAGGTAGATTTAGGTTGGATATAGGGAAAATTCTTCAACATGAGGGTAGTAGATCACTGGAACAGGTTGCCAGAGAGGTAGTGGAGGCCCCTTCCCTGGAGATATTCAAGGTTAGGCTTGATGGGGCTCTGAGCAACCTGATCTAGAGAAGATGTCCCTGCTTACTGCACAGGGGTTGGACTAGATGACCCTTAAAGGCCCCTTCCAACCTAACACATTCTATGATTCTAAGGTATAAGTTAATAGTGGAAAGGCTCTTCTAAAGCAATAAAATTCCATTAAACGTTCAAAGCATCTTTTCCTGTAAATATGAATTCAGTAGGTCAGAAAAAAATTAATATGTAAATATCAAGTATTGAGAAGTCTGACAATTAAGAACTTATTCCTTCCTTTAGTTGAAGAAACAATGATCTGATAGAAGATATATCACTGGGAACAGATGACTCAAGCCAACTCTCATATAAAAATGTTCCTGAAACATGAGCCAATACTGATTCTATAGCAGTAAGATGAGAGGACAGGGCAAGACCATTATGAAAACCAGCATAACATTAACGAAGACATGTTGATTTTTATTAGCTGCGCCAACCTCTACCCACAGGAGCTGGAAACCACCAATGGAAAAGGAACAATGTCCTCTAACACTATTTATAGTTCCTGGTGAAGTCAGTAAATGCAAAAATCTGTTACGCTGGGTTATTACAATGTAACATCTGAGACACTTTAAGGAATCTGACATGGCATTAATTACCTTCAATAGTTCAGTGAAGCTGTAAAAATGCTAGTTTCCATCACTTACAAGCTGATGAAGTTACTTGGTTGATGAGGTCAGAAAAGAATCTGCAAACAAGTTCAGCTGTAGTGAAGAACTCCTGCTGCAAAGCAGACTGGTGAGCTGAAAAGCAGAACAGATTTTAAGTCTTTCAGAGCATATGGATGCTGCTAGATACCTGAAAAACTCTATAAATCAATCTCTCAGGTAATTGTAGAAACAGCAGCTTTTCCCATGTACTTCTTATTGTGTACTTCTACAATGGCAAAGACAAGAATCTGAGTGTCCTCTGAGGGTTAAAGGATTATGAAAAATATTATAGAGTAAGCTGGATGTAGGTGAGAAGATAGTGCCAAGCTAACTGGAAGAACTTATACCTGGTTGGGCTTGGAGAGACAATGCATCCTTAAGTTTCATCACTAGCTGCTGTAGTTCTATTTCCTCACTGACTTCCTTCTCATCAGGTGGTATCTGCACTGCAGTGGGAGTAAGAACTGCGTTCCTCATGATGCCACCAAGGGAGTTTTCTGCCAATTCAGGCAGATACAGTTGAGTCTCTTTCGCGTTTTTATGCTGTGCCATAAAAGGTCTGTTGCTCCCCAAAGACACTGACTCCAGTCGGCCTTCAGAGAACATAAAGTCCACTGCAGCAGGTGGCTCTAAAAGTTGCATTCTCTTTGTAGAGTTGGGAGGATTCAAAGATTTCCAGTCTGCACACATTTCAGAAGTAGGCCTTATTTGGGCAGGTTTTAATTCACCCTGCATTCTCCTTTCCATCAGGAGATTTGGATTTCTTGGCATCATATTCTGACAGTGTATCACAGGATGCTCTGATGACTGTAACTTTGTCTACAAAACATAAAAACTACATTGTGAAAACAAGATTTTGATTTGCTGGTAGTACTAACATAGGTAAGAAAATATTTTTTTTTCAATTTCTGGTTATCTAAACCAATTCTTTGAACAAATAAAATATTTTCCTGCAATAAAATAAAACCTTGTGCATGAGTCTGGACACATGTACTTGGCCATAATTTCCACAACTCCAATCTGAAGATGTGATATTCTTTAATGGCATTGAAAAGAGGGGAAAATAATATTCCAAGAGTAATTTTTAAGTAAAATACTTTTAAAATAATTAAGGAAAAAATATATGTGTATGTTAAACACATATCAAACACCTCACACCTTTGAAATTCCAAAATTAAGTTGCTTGTGAGTGCCCCAGTTATACTTGCAGTTTTCTAGAGAAGACAAATACCATCCACTGCATGAACGTTGGGTATGATGTAACTGGCATGCACTGAGCTGACTTCATACACACTGGACACTTAAGTGTATGTGCAGCCAGTCCTGCATGTTGTGGGCAAGCCAGGTTCACAGCATACACACAGCACATACACACAGGATGGGATGGGATGGACTATTGGACTCCATGTGCAAGTGATATAAAGCTGACCAAGTCTGCTCTCAGATGTGTCTGGCTTTTCTCTGTGTTTGACCATCCTTGAAAAACAGTCTAAAAACAGCATCGCAGAAAATGCTACCAAAATGCTGTAGGTGGCAAATAGGAGTACATTCTCTGGGCATTTTTAGAATCTCAGAGATACATTAAATCAACAAAAGTCAAAAACAATTGAAAAGAAACAGACTATTTTATGTCAAATGTTTGTATTACATCCCAGTACAAGGCAGCAATTAGGAATGACAAAAGAGTACTTTCTTTATTCAATGCCAACACAGAATTCTTCTCTGAAGAAAAGACTGCAATGAAGTATCTAACACTACTGATGAAAAACCTTTTCTTACTTCATTGGAATATCCTCTCATTGTTTTAATTGCAGTAGTATCTAAACATCCCAGACATGGATAGCTGCACTAGATACAGAAAGACAAGAGAATAACAAGGAAATCCCTGCTGCAGAGAGCCTATCTGCTTTCCCTGAAGAGAAGTTAAGATGACTGAGCAGACAAGCAGAAGGCTCATGAAATAGCATCAAGAGTGCTGGCCTGCAGGAAAAGTAGTTAGTCTTGAGTAATTGCCCTTCACTGTGAAGATTCCTGATATGTTTATCACTATACCTTTACTTCTTGCTTCAGTTGCTGTAGCTTCATTTGCAGGTTTTCATGGCTTGCTCTCAGGCTCTGGAGCTTTGCCTCTATTTTGCAGCTTTTGTCTTCCTGGCAGTTGTAAAGAAATTGCATTTTGTCCATCCATTTGTTGAACTGCTTCTTCATGTACCTGCCAGGGACACAAGGGTGGGAATTTTGCTGGATCAATCACACACACAGAGAATCACAGAATCACAGAATTATGAGGTTGGAAAAGACACTTAAGATCATCAAATCCAACCATTCCTGTCCTATGCTAAACCATACCCCAACTCTATGCAGACATGGGAAAGAGCAAACACTGTAGCACAAACTTTCTCTTCCTCAGTTCAGGAATTTTTTGTCAGCTTTGGGGTTAGAGCCCAGTATTTCAGGAACTGGGCTGTATTAATGGAATTAGCAAGAACAGGAATGTTCTAGGTGAGGAAAGATGTGAGCTGAGTGGAACTGTAGCCAGGACTGAGACTTGCATCTTGGGGTTTTACCTTTCCCACAAAGGTGGTTGCAAGAGGAAAGACATTATAGCGGTCCCTCTGTCTAGAAGCAAACTTCTTACAGCAACTCTCTGACTGCAAAAGATTCCCATTGTTTCCCTCTGGGCAACAAAGGAATAAAAGCAGCCTCTATCCCTTTGTTCCTTCTTGTTCCTTGTATTCTATGTACCTTGTTTGATGATACTAATAGTTTTTGTAAAGGCCAGTAGTTCTTGAAAAGATACTATGATTTTCACAGTGAGAAGTGTTACCCTTCCATGCACAGCAGAGAAGATTTAGAGATTTCCTACTCAGAGCACAGTATGAAAAAAAAGCCATCCATATCTGTCTAGAATTGGGATTTCTCTAAGAAGTCAGGGTACAAGTACAGTTATGTCTTCTCCACAGCTGAGGTGGAGACAGAAAAGCTTATTCCCACTACAGTAATAAACAAACTGCTTCATATCACACAGTTGAAATAGGGATCTCCCTTCCTTACTTACATCCAGAAGTTCACCTGATGCATTTCCTTTTGGGTATGCATTGGCTGACAGACAAGAATCCCATTAATTCCACTGGAATTATGCAACATTTGTGAATGGGAAAGTAAGTCAGACCATTTAAAATTAATATTACAGGGGTCCCTTATAACAATGGGTTTTTACTGTAAAATGCTGACTACCTTCAACTAGCTCAGAGCCCAGTTCTGTGAACAGGCACAGTGCTAGAAGATGGTCCACAAATAAGAACAAAGAGCTTCCCATGATAAATGCAATTCATCTACCTAGTATATTGTAAGCTCTGGGTCAGAGGATTATACAATGGTTCAGGAGCAGGCTTCCCAGATATCCACTCAACTATTGCTATTGTAAACAAAAGTTAAAGATCTTTGTTGTATCACTTATTTTCATGCTTGAGAACAGAGAATTAGGTAGGGGCACAAACTTACAATGAAACTGCAATAACTTGGCTCTAGTCTTGGAGTGCCCTTGTGTGAATTTGGAACAGCAATTGACTTACTGGAATAAGACAAAGCAGGAACAGAGGGAGCAGAACATACTGAAGGAAATAAAGAGAGTACGTTCGGGATCAAATTCAACATGCCACTGTAATTCAGTGAATTGTTTCTGTGGTCACAGATATGAATCTATCTACAGCATATTCATACAGAACTACAAAAATGAAGGAGGGGAAAGCAAAAATGAAAGAAAAAGGTAAGCATGGTTGCCCATACCAACACACTCCTCACCACCCCAAACAAACGAACTACCCAAGAAATTTGTAGTTTAGGAATTAATATTTTATTGTATCAAAAGTTTGGATATCAGAAGGGATTTCTATGATAATCTAAGTTGTAGAATTTTTACCACTAGTTACTGTATTAAGCCTGTATTGTCTATTTGACTTACAGGGTATTGTTTAGAAAGATAACCCACCTTGATTTAAAAACTGCATAAGAATTATGAAATTTGTTTTGATTAAGCCTTACTATCATAGAATCACAGAATGGTTTGCTTTGGAATGGGACTTCAAAGATCATGTAGTTCCAAGCCCCCTGCCATGGGCCGGGACACCTTCCAGGAGACCAGGTTGCCCAAAGCTCTATCCAACCTGGCCTCAGTATTCAGAGAAAAAATTGAAGAAGTGTGCTATTCTGGTATTTTTATGTGAATGAACATTCTTAACCTTAAAAATTACTTTTAGAAATGCAAACTAACAATTGTAAAAATGTCGATGAAATCAAAAGAAATTGTTTTGCTTTACAATAAATTGATTTTCTCAGTATTTTCCATTTACAATTTTTGTTGCTGAATTTTTATCATTCATCCCCATCTGACAGGAATTTTCTTTAAATCTCAAAATCTCTAAATTATATAAAAACAATTTGTCTTCAAGCTTTTCATTCGAGCAGCATTGCCCACCACACTTCAGTCACTGTACTACTGCATTTACCTACCTGCTCTCATTGTGAATACTTCTGATCGATTCGTGCATTTTTAACACATCTGCTTCAAAAGAGGCTATTGCCTGTAATAAGAAAAAAGTATCTGTTCATAACTTTTAACAGCAATAACATTTCCTTTTCTAAGCTAATTTTGCTATAAGAGGGCAAGATTTGGTCTGTTTTACCGATTTATGAATTATGGCTTTTATTTTTATTAAAGTATTTCTAATGGCTATTAGAATGGTCTGGAAAATTTGCTCAATAGAACAAATTCTTTGTCCTATAACAAATTCTAAGTGCATAAGAATTTGTTTTGCTTTAAATTAGAACAAAAACATTGTGCCCTGGAATCTCTGCAAAATTGAATAGTTTGATTTGGGAACAGTCTCTCCCAAGTGACAGAACTGCTTTGGCACAAGGCGATGGAAGGAGACAGGCTGGATGTAGAAGAGATAAGAGAAACTCATCTTTGTAAGAAAGCAGCAGTTTGGGCCATGCAGAGGACAGTAGCCCAGAAGTCAGGGACACAAACATTTTCCAGGTAAACTGCATTAGAGGCATGGTATAAACTGGGCTGGAATTAGGGCTTCCAGGAAATGATGAGATTAAGAGATGGGTAGCCAGGACCTCTAAAACAATTGGATTCTATTAAAATCTATCACTTGTCTTAAGATCTGCATTGAAATTTAAGCAACATTGAAATAATCTGCAACATAAGATGCTGGAAAACTGTATGATTTAATTCAAATGAAAAAAGAATTCTCAGCCAAAGAAAAAATGAAAAAGCAAGCAATGCTTGTGACAGAACCCACAACAGGGATGCAAGCCCTGTCTCACTGTTTTCTAAAATAACAAATGCCAGCCATTGAAATTATATGCTTAAGCAATGTGTGCCTATAACTTCTGCAAATATGTGCTGGCTGCCTCTATTCCTTCAGCTGGGCAGCAAAGTCCTAAAAGATAGATCTTCCAAAAGGTAGCACAGCAGTAGCAGCCAAAGGAGTGACCTGATAGACACAGGCTAGTTCTTGGTTACTGCACCCTTGGCTTCTGGGAAGAGCAAGACAAGTGGATGACACAAAATGGTTTGAACACAACCCAGTGTTCCCTATATTCCAAGTATGTTCAGAGCTACCGACCTCTCAAATAAATATAGAAGAAAACTGCTATGTACATATATTTATTTCAACTGTCCTACCCACTCCTCTAGCAGTGTTTCTATGCCGGGAACCTGGAAATGGATTAGTGGAGAGCTTTTATGTGTGAGCTATTTTAGTTGGAGTGGACACTACTCTGAGTTTCTCCTTAAGAAGGGCCCATTCTATCCTCTTGCTATTGCCATGGTGACAAAAATGCCCTAAGCTTAATAAGAATTAAGGTGTCCTTCCCTGACATTTGCTTGCAGTAAGAGGACATGATGGCATTTTTTGTTGTCAGAATAGAGAAAGGACTCCATTCTTAGCTAGTTTTATAATGTGCTGCTCTAAGACAACTTGGGGAAAAAAAAAGTAACAGAACAAATGTTATTAAAAATGCTTCTGAAGTCATGGAAGTCAAGGAGTTAGTCATTAATCTTGGGAGGGTATCTGATTTAAGCCTCACTATGTCTTCAGATTACACATTTTTTCCCCAAGTGAGAAATTAACAGAAAGGTGATTCTACCCATTAAATTTCTTTTTCATTGGTAATTTGAGGACTATTAGATAGTTAACTTGGTAGGTTTTCTTCATAGCTTCATGTTTTGCTCACCTGAGCTTTTTTGTTGCCTTGCTCTGGTGTCTTGCTGATATTCTCGCTCCTCTGCTTTACAGTTCTATTTTCAGATACAAAATTGGGTGAATCCAAGACAGGTCTGTTCACTGGGAAAGACAGGTTTTCAGGGTTGGGTGGTGGTGAAGCACTGAGTTCTGCAGGAGGGCTATTTATCAACAGACAAATAGTGAGTAGAGAAAGGATAAAGCCTTATATGGTTTTGATATCCAGAAAGATTGAAATAAAACTACTCCATTGTGCTGTGCTATTTACTAAGCAAGAAACATGGTTTAGCTATGCCTGCTAGCATATTTTCAGTGAAAGAATGAAATTTGTGCAAGAAATTTGACTCATTCAACAGAATCTCAACAACAGGTTCTTCCCACAGAGTGCAACTTGCTGCTTCTCTTTTTTGCTTCCTTAACCAAGAGCTAAATATATTGAGAAATTCAACTACAAATCACTCTACCCAAACATTAGGTAAGCAAAACCTCGTAGAATTACAGATTGCTCACAGAAAGATTAAATGACATCATTGAAAATTAGTATTTTTATTGCTGAATACCAATGGGGAAACATTAGCAATGGGAAATGTTTTGCATTTCAACACATTCCAAACAAACACTGAAATAATATTCTCTGTGAGCATCACTGATCATCCATTGGTCTTACTGTATATAAAACATTTATTTCTAATAGCAATGTACTTCACAGAATCACAAGGTTGGAAAAGACCTTTAAGATCATCAAGTCCAACTGTTCCCATCCTATGCTACTTACCTAGCAGTGTAGCACAATCAAGATTTATAAACAGATTTTTCTCCTCCTTCACACCAGGATGAAATTATTTAAAGAGAAGTGACCATTTTTTCCCTATTTCAGCCTCAGTGGAGCTTCATTTGGAGAACATGTCGGATGGAAGAGAGTTGCTAAGTCTTTACAAAGCTAGAAAGGAATCAGACCCTCCGTACATTGGTAGTGCTTATCTTGTATGATCATTCCCTTCAGTTTCTACACATTAATATCAGCCAAAATCTCAGAGCAAGGGAAGAGAAACTATAGGAAAACCACAACACAACCTCCAATGCTCATTATTAACCACTGTGATCAGTGGAAATACAGTAATGAATTTACACATTAACTAAATCCAAACAAACCAAATCTGACCTGAAAAAACAGGAATGGTGAGATCATCTACGCTCTATTGTAAGTAACCCCACAGGACTGCAGTTCAGTGGGTCTTGGGTAGAATGCCTGTCAGTGAAGGCACTGTGGGTCACATGTGGAAAGTATTCATAGTTAATTTCCAATGACTTTGTCACAAAGGATGTACCTAAAATGCCACGAAATTGTGACAGGTACTAAATATTTGCAATGCTTGACCCTAGACTGAGCATAAGAAATGACATGGAGAGAAAGAGATGACATAAGGAAGGAGGGAAGGAAGACACAAGCATATTTTATTTTATAAGACAACTGGTCATTAGATTGTCAGCATGGTAATAATGGTTATGCTACAGAACAATGTGCAGCAACTTCCCATTTATGCTTTCCCTTTTAAATGGAAAATCATGACATAGTGTCTGTCATAACAAAATCACTTACTCAAAGGACGTAATCAAGCAATATCCCACAGCCTGACATATTATTCAGAGATTATAAACTCATTGGAAACAGAAACTCACAAAGTCTTCTTGTGAATAGGGAAGTGCCTCTCCTCCACTATCTCCAGACCCCTCCTTCTTTGAGCCTCCTTTCTCCTGCAGCGCGCTTGAAACAGGTTGTTCCTGACAGTGCAGAGAAAGTGCTTTGCATTCGCCTTTGCTGACATCTATTGGAATAAGGGATAATAAAGAATGGAGTGAATTTTCAAACAGATGCTGCCCAGAAGTAGGCACATTTCAAGGCAAGACATATGAAAAAAAAGGTCCCTCCTCTTCAACAGTCGAAGAGGCTCATGGCTGCCATCTGAGCCCTAGAGGGGAGCTGAGGTAGATGCAGAGCCACAGACAAGATTTGCTCCAATTCTGTAAGCAAAACAGTCTGCCTGGTCCAAATTCGGGCAGCCTGGAAATGCCTAACACAGGATTTTGATACTACAATGATTAGGCTCACAGTCAGATACTAGTCAGATAATTTTGCCTGACTAGCATCATCATTTCCCTCTTGATCAATGGAAAGAAGTACTTTTATATTTGTATGAAGCATGAATACATTCAGCCTTCTCTGCCTTGTGTCCTCCTCTTGCACAAAACAGTAAACACATTTCCACTTGTCACAGCAGTGCCAGGCTCAGGCAAAACAACTAAGCTCAGTAGCTGTGTTACAGGAGGACACAAACCAATTCTGCCCCAGGAAGGGACTGCTGCAGAGCACGGGGTGAACCCTGACAGACTGGAAAGGAAAACACCTAGAAAACATACAGCAAGTCTCCTAGTCATTTCTCAACGTGGTAATAACATTACCACAAGGTGTCAGCACGGAAAGAAAGAGCAGTGCTGGTATTTCAAATCCCCACTCGACAGAATACTCCCTGATAAAGACAATGTGAAAACTTACCCAGCCAAGCACTCGCTAAGAGTGGTAGCTATGGGAAAAGTGGCTTACTACTGATTCGTTTGTCCCACACAAAGGGTATAAAAATGGTATATCTCTCATGGTAAATAGCTTATCTTTTTAATGTTGGTATAGAGTGTGGCCATGAAAGTTAATATTTCCAAGGTTTATGTTAGAGTAGGGCTTCATAAAGAAAACCTAAGTTCAGTGATCCAATTGCAATATTGCAGCAACAGTGTGGGAAAGTTCAGTGTTGGACAGTATAAGAGAGGGAGGGGACTTCATTTTAAAACAAACTGGTTTCGCTCACCCATACTTTCTCACAAGCACTAACATAAATGTGTTCATGTAGCCTTTTCAGCATTCACACACCTGTGTGTATGTATACACATGGCATGGCCATGATGACTTACAGCAGTATGGAGGACGAGAGATACCAGTTCTGAAGCCTTCTGGGTTCCTCTTTAGTGTGACCAGGTGCTGGTTTTTGGATGTGCCTTTAGCTCCTTTAGGAGCTGGAAGTGATTATGATCTTTTGTCTCATTATTTGAGTGTCTTATAGGAATACATCTTGTGATGCCATCTTCAAATGCCTTTTGTTTCCCTGATTTTATTGTCCTGAGAAGCTGTGTGTGGAAGTGCTGTGACCTTGCTGACCAGCTATACTAGTTTGCATAATTTTTTACTTTGTAATATCCCTCTGGCCCTCCCTCCTGATGCTTCCACATCCACATGCTCCCAATTCACTCTCCATTCACACTGATTTTAATTTTTCTGTTAAAAATTTCTGCATGAAGAGATCAGCTGCCACTTGATTCTCCTACTTTTGCATAGATGGAGGATGAGAAAGAATATTTGGAGGAATAAACACGTTATTTTTAATGCAGATATTAAACATACAGATACAGTTTCTCACAGTGTTACCAATAGGATTTGGTTTTCAGAAAGCAAGCAATGAATTATCCCAGAGTTTAGTGTTTCCCCAGACAAAGGGTGACTGCAAGAACAGTGTAACTGACATTCCTTAGTTTTGTTGCAGGCACTGGCTACCCAGATATCCTTTGCATTAAGTGCAGGGTTTCAGGAAGGAGACCATGAAGTAGAGCTTACTAGGGAAACTTTCATGGGTGCTTTATACCTCGTTTACTGGAACAGAAGATACTGTTGTACAGTTCTATGAACAAAAACCCCCCAAAACAACCAACCCTGTCTGCTCCTGTGTACAAGATCTGGAATCTGCTGCTTAAAGGTGTAACTGATCTTTCAAACAGAAATTCCCATTGTTGAACTTCACCACTAGTGTGATGAAAGCACAAGTTGCCCCTGCAATGGAGCTCAAGCAGGTAAGCTTACTGCTTAGGTAACATGATGCCTCTTTGTACTCCTTCCCCAAGTGACAGAGACAAGCGAGTCCAAAAGGTTTACAGTAAAGTGGAAAAGTTCTGTAATAAAGGAAATGTTGCGCAGGAGATTGTTCAGCTTTAGGATGAATTAATTTCTGGATGAGTCTTTATTGGGATTGGGAGGAAGGAGTGCTGGGACACAGGTTTTAGGTTGATCAGCAAACGTCAAATTTGCAATAAAACTCCTTGGGAAGAGGACTTGCACTATGACATTTCATGCCCCTATTCAGTTATTTCAGCACAAACCAGTCCTTCAAAAGTTAGAATCTTCGTTTTTCTCTTTCCCTGACTCACTGTTCCCAGATAAATAATGCTAGTATGTCATGGCCATTATGGCTAATACACATGTAATTTCATAATCAACATACTTGAAGAGTCTCCTGCCTACATGAAGAACCTGAACAGGGAAATTAATCAGTATAATGGGACACTTACCTGCACACAGTGTTCCACAACAGGATGTGACCTCTTATGTGGTTTGCTGAGATGGCCAATGAAAAAGCAAACTTGGCAAAGGTCAAAATTGAAGCACTTAAGACAGCGATACCTGTGAGAAAAACCAGAAGGATTAAGTTACTTCCCCATAAGTAAGCAGTTGGTCTAAGTGAGCTTGATTACTGGGAAATCCAGATCCCTGGGTTCTGAAATGCACAGAAACACCTTTGTTAGAATAATGACTTTCCTCAGCAATTCTCTGAATGCCAAGAGTTATTTTGTCCAAATGACAGAGAACTGTTCTCCAGAGTATTAATGATTTGGATATTATTTATTTACTGCATTGAAATTCAGTCCAAGCAAGAAACAGTTGTTCTAGTACCATTTTTGTAAATGCAGTTACATCTTCATATGCTTCCTATCCACCAAGTTATCTTTATTTGCTGTTCTCATGAAAATATTATATCATTGCATTATTGATGTAGAATTTCTAACTTTGCTAAGTCTAAAATGCAAGAAACTAAACTTGCAGGCTTACTATTAGTGAGAAGATAGTAAGGGTAAAATGCTTTTCTGAGCGTTCTGGTCAGTAGACAGCAGATAGTATTCTTTTTATACCATTATGCCATTTAATACCATTTCTTCCATGAAGAAGATGCTAGGGTGGATAACTTAACTAGCCAGTTAATACACCTGGTTATGGGACAAAGAACTAAGATACACAGGTTTAATTGGCTTTTCCACCAAACTGCCAGTTCACTTTCAGTAGGTCTCCATTATCATGTCTGTGCTAGTGAACTAAAAAGAAACAGGATGTAGGCTTGAGCATCAGCCTGTGACAGTTCTCTCCTTCCCTATCTTACTTGTTAAATAAGATTCTACCTGAAGTTTGTTGTTTAATACAGCAGTAGGGTATGCAGCCTGCTTAATACAGCCTGTAGTGTATGCAAACAATTGATGCTATAGAATACAGTAATTACTGACACACCTGAGGCCTGTAATAGGGAAAACTTTGCAGACTCTACATCTAGCTTGGTGAGAAACCATTTCTGTGACTGACAACCTGTAACATGTAGGTAGCCACAAGAGAACAGCAGGCTCTGATCCCAGCCAAGACAGGAATTTTTCTTCAACAATTGCTGAATTCAGAACCTGAAAAAAATATGTCTCAAGTTTAGCTGTTTACTTGAAGAGAACTGGAGTCTCATTTATGCTTCCTAATAAAAACTTTGATATGGGACTCTGCTAGCATAGATTTTCCATTCATGTAAGAAGTTACTGGGTTCCAAAGGTTTTGAGTCTTCAGTAGTATCTCACTGAGCATCTTTTGTATAGATATAAATCCTCCTATACTGTGAGACTGTCAAACAGTCTTCCTTCTTAGAAGTACATATTGGTGGATGTTATATGGTGGTACACTAGCAATTTTAATCAACCAGCAACATTCAAAGTCAATTTCCAGGACATCAGAATTTCACTCACCCCATGGAAACAGCTGCGTGTTGCAATTTCCACACAAGATAGAGGACAGCTTTCTCCCACAATGGCTGGGATCTGCATCAAGAAGAAAAGCTCGAAAACACCTCAATAAAAACCAGATGTTCCTGTCATGCTCTGCTGAGATGGTGACAGCACACAGATGGTGAAGCTTCTATAGAAATACCATTTTACATACTGTTCTGAAGAAAACCCGTTCATATTCATACCACCAGTATGCAATTTCATAGTTCAGTATGTGTCAGAATGATTTGCTTCCAGCTCACTTACTGAAATAGAACAACATACTACGTTGCGATACTAGAATACCAAAGGACTCGACGTGGAGCCTCAGGGGTCATTTTCAGATCCCATTTTCAGCACTAGTTCAGCTGGAAATACCTGCATGCCAAGGTACTTTCCTGCAACTGCAAGCTGTTCTAGTGAGTACAGACATCTGAAGTTTTGGGTGTCCATAGCAAAAGCTGTATGCAGCCATTCCCAGGACCTGTAAGTTCCGGCAAAATCAATACGTGGAGACACTGATGTGAGTGGTTACTCTGAGAAAAGCTATAAAATGTAATTCTTTTATCTACTTTGCATCGTAGTTCCCTATGTCCACAGAACGCCCTACCGACTTTAGTCATATAATGTAATCAAACATCAAATGTATCAAACATGTATTTTTTTCTCCTATATGCATTCCTAATATGTAGCAACACCGAAGTGTCATTACCTGATTTAAGTCTGTTAGTAGGCTTCTCAGGGCACTACGGGTAATTGAGGTCACCTTCCCATCAGGGACAGCATAAAACTGGAAGAAAGCTGAAAACAACCAGAAGAAAGAAACTGGAATCCTGTCAGAGGCTGAAGTGTCTTCTAGCTTCTTATTCTCAAACAATCTACATGATCATTGCAGCCTACCAAATAAACACCTCAAGAATGTTCCCCATTATTGTCTATCCAACAGGTATTCTGTGACTGCTGTGACAATACTTTCTTCCTACAGGCATGGAAGAGAGAAGGAAAGCAAGGAAATTATGGCAATTCCCTATTTCTGGCAGTTAAGACGCATAAGGATATAAGAAATTTTTAAAAACATATTTATACAAGATATGTCCTATTTAATATGGGAATTGTTAATTCCAAATTGTAATTTGGAAGGAAATACACAGTATGTAATAGGGGGATATGAGGCCAATATGCTACACATGGTCCATTTGTTCTCCATTTTGAGCTTTTAATTCAGGCAGAAATCGTTGTGCTGCACACTGCACTGGGCTACCTTTATCTGTTTTTTATATTTGCTTAAGCCTAACATTACAATGGCTTTAAAAGCTTCCTGGATGAAATATATAAAATAGTTATCCAACAAAATTTAAAACTGGGGATTTTCTGGTCTTTTCTGTTAGGTAGCTAGAGCTTGGCCTTCATTTTTAGGCTCTACTTATCTTAAACTGTTGTATGGCTTGTCCTGAGATGCTTTATGCAAACTGATGGAAAAGTACTCTTCTGCATCAGCCCTCTCCACAACTAAGCAGTCAATATAATTATATACTTTTATATAATTTTTATATAATTATATACTTTTTACATTGCAGAACTGTATTCTCTTTTAAAGGAAAAAAAATTACAATGGACATTTTTCTCAATGCTCAGTATTTTAAGCAGTGTATAAAATCATACATTTCCCACCTCTGTATTTAGCCAGTAGAGTGTCCCCAGAAAGGGCAATCAGGGCAGCGGCAGCAGGTCTAGTTTTGATATAACCTGTTCCTGACCTAGGAAAATAAAATAAGTTACACTACAGTCACCAAGAATGTAAAAACTGAAACCTCTAAAGAAAAAAATAAATTACTATGTTGGAAGACAACTTCAAAAGTCATATCCTTTTATATGTATATAGGTAATGTCTCATTGTAGTGATATTTTATGTCTAGGATTCTTTGTCATTCAACATAACTATGGAGTTAACAGCTCAAGACACCATAAAAACCAAAATGACTGCATCTCCTTTACTTGTATTCTGACTAAAATATAATGTTACATTTACAATACATGTCCTAAAAATACGGAAGAGAAAGTGTTATTACAATCTAGTTTTTGCACTATATCATCAGACAGCTTCACTATGGCCCCAGATCTGTACTGAGCTCCTCTTGGACAGATTCCCTTTAATTTCACTGCAACTTGATTTAACCAAAAGGATATACGTAGGAGGATGACTTTAGTTTTGACTGTTAGATCACGAAGAATGTAACTTTATTTAGAACCCAAGTTTGCAACATAGGTCCCTAATGAAAAAAATGTTTATTTATGTAAAAACAAAGCACACATGGATTGGAAACCATAAATCATGAAATCTTGGAATTCTATATTCAAAATACCCCATTTGCAAAGCACTATTGCACTTTAGAATATCATTACATAAAGCTATCTTCAAGAATCTTGAGACAAATTGCATTTTTACAGGGCACACTGCATAAAGCTGCAATCCAGTCTCTAAAGTATGAGCTGTATGGAAAATTCTTGGTCAAAAGTTTCTAGATTTTGAATTTATATATTTAGATTTTCCAGAACTTTCATAGAAAAAAAGGCCCAAGATTAAATTTATAGTATCAAAACCTTTATAATGGCTTATGTAAACTTACTAAGTAAGCTACTACATAAACATGGAAAAGCCCTTTTGTGCTCTTGCCATGAAATACTTTCCTAAGTTGATAGTGGAGCACAGCATTTTATAGAGAAAACATTATTAGAAGAAAATTATAAGAACCTTTTTCTATCCTATATACATGGCAAGAAACTTGTAAAAAAACAGGAAATGGTACACTGTCCTAAGAAAAGAGAAACAAAACCAACAGTCCTGTTAAGAAGGTTCTTCTAAATTACTTCCCTACAGTACATACACAATTACAAAACACTCCTGATGTTTCTAGCCTTGTTTTGTAATGCATCGATTTGTTCTTCGCTTTAATTGTTGGGATTTTTTTAAGTAGAAAATAATTCATAACACGGGACCTTAAGCAGTAGTGATCATGTTAACTGTGACTCAAGAAAAGTCCTGCAGACCACTTATATCTCACTCACTTTCAATAAAAACTTATTTCTGATGTAGAAGGGAATTAATTTCACCTGTGGTGAATGAATTCTAGAATGAATTTAAACCTGACACAATCACAAACCAGTCCTACCTTTAGCAAATTAATTCATTATTTGCAAACTACACTTGGCAAATGTACACTCAGCGAGCTGCTTCCTTACTATAACACAGAAACTTTTTGCTGTTCACAGAAGCCAGCTGATCAGCTTAGTTATGACACAGTAATTTTGTTTCATAATTAGTTGATGAACATTTTAAGTTGAAGAAAAATTAATAATGAACAATGACTGGCAAATTCTTGACCTGTGCCTGGTCATTCAAAGGCAAATACTGATTCTTTTTCAGGAGTATCTTGGTAGCCAAAGAAGAGCTACTCTCCAAAGCTGTCTGCAGAAAAAGTTAGCATGGACTGGAGACATCTAGACTTACAGATAATTTTGGAAACATTTCACCACTGTTCCTCTGATAAAGTTTTATGCCTCATATTCCTATAGCTGAACTCCTCCCATTGTGGTATTGAGGAAAATACTATCAAAATGGGAGAGTTTCATACATAAATGGTAGAAACATATGGTTTCATACAGAGCAGTAGAAACAGACTTGGTCTAGCAGTACTCCACAATAGATCTACATCTACGCTTCCTCTCACCTGTCGTACATGGCAGCTAACAGGCTTAACGTGAACTCAGCAGCTCTTGGATCTACCTGGCCTGGCTTTTCTAATCTTGCCCTTTGGAACAGTTCTGTCAGCATTCTGGAGATCTGCTGCACTTTCAGAGAAATCTGTTTTTCCTTCTGGCTCTGTTCACTTGATAGCATGTGTTGAATCAGAGAAACATCAATCAAATCCACTGTGAAAAAATTAAAGGAGAAATGAATGAGGATCCCTGCCTTTTCATGAATGGAAGCCCAGGATTTTTTTAATTAGAAGTGTCTAGCTGAGACAAGTCTGTAAAATGAATTCTAAAACATCATGCAGCATAAAAAGGAAGTAATCTGGGAAAGATCTTCCTGAGTTTATGGATGTAGCAAAACTTGTGAGGCTACAAAGATAGAACAGCTCAACTAAAAGTCCCTAGATGTGATTTGGGGATAGATAAGAAGGGAAGGAAAATTACATGATTAACTGCATCCAAATTACAGATCTCATTTTCACTCTAGGTATACTCAGCACTATTCAGTATTTCAAATTAAAGCTCACCTGGGACTGTAGAAACAATTTGTAGGCTTTCTCCTCATACATAAATACAAAGATAAGAGGGTGCTAAGGCCAAGAAAGGGGCAGACAGGCTATGTTATAAACGTGGCATGGAATAACTAGTATCTGGTGGGAAGAGAGATATGACTTCTTAATGGTTACATTCAGTACTGCAGAGGAATAATCAATTAGAATTAACAACAGAAGAGAAAGACTAGTAGACTGAAGGTTTGTAGATTGCTGAAGAAGCAGAGAATTTAAAGGGTAACATGTATGGTCTTTCCAGTGGAAATAGGAAAATACCAGCACAGACGCTGGTGAATCGCAATCTGGAAACCCATTTGCAATTCTGGTCACCAGTGCTCAAGGAAGACCAGCGCAACTGGGGTGAATTGGTTCTTCCATGCTGTGACACATAGTAATAGGCAGATTTACCATATCAAGGCACAGATGAAACTAAACTTGTTCATAGAAGAGCATGCCCAAGTGAATAAATATGGCCAAGGCCAACAAATTAGTCATCTTTTCTGTGCTACCATGAAGCCTTCACTTGTAATGCTAAGCATTTTCAGAAACAGACTGTTTCAGATGAAAAAGTCGAGATTTCCATCCATTTTAGCTCAATATGGAATTTACAGTAATTTCAAAGTGAGCTAGGTGACCAGGGCTTTGTTCCATAATACTTTGCTTGTACAGAATACTCACTCACTTCAAAGACAGGGAGAATGAGTGCTATCCAGGGGTTTCCTGCTCTATCATATCTTTTTTTGTTCTCATCAATACTTAGAGAATTAATAATCCCTGCCAATGCATTTTTGATGATACACAATTACTTCCAATAAATTAGTTCCTAATAAACACATGAAAATTTGACATTTAATGAGAATAACAACATACAGATAAAGAATCATAATTGCCAGTGATGTCTACACAGCAGTGCTTCAGAATGTAATAATAAATTTATTCTCCCATGCCTTTAAAAGTTTACTAATGTATTTCCACTGGCACTCAAAAGAGGGAAAAAAAATCAATTTGTATATGAAGTACTATCTAGCTCTTAAGTGTTCATAATGCATTCTGCTATTCTTATGTCAAAAATGAGAGAGCAAAGTAGCATAATAACTCATGGTGACAGCAACACAATTTTGTTACAGATTCTTCTCCCTGTCAAAGCACAGGACTCGCTTCATTTACTAACATTGGCACCGACTTTGTACTGAGCGTAGTTTTAGGGCTGTTCTGTAGACGGAGCTCTGAACATCACTGAAAGCCTCTGTGAAAGAAAACAAACATTACAATTGAGTGGTTCATTTAAAAAAAACCCACAAAACAAAAAACCCAAAACAACCTGTTTAATTAAAAATGAAAACAACCAAATTTGGACTTTATCAAAACCCACAATACTTTGAAGGAAATAAAGAAAAATTTCTTTTTTTCCCAATAGTATTGTGGGGAAAATGGTCACCTTATGACCAGTGACACGAGTCTTAAGAATAGTATGTAACAGAAAGTGCACCTGCTTCTTTGGGAATCAAGGGTATGCACTGGGCCTACTTTTAGCCAAGATCATAATGAAATGTATTCTGGCAAAAGCTTCTCGATCAGAGATGCTCTTCTACATGGAACAGTTTGTCAGCCTGCGCAGCAGAGTTATTGTTTTGGATGCATATCGCTTCACGCATCAAACATTTTCTGTGAAGACCAACCTCTGGAAGTCCCTCAGAAGTAATTTACTGGAGCAAATGGCTTTTGATATCTCTTCTTAGTAATCCCACTCAACTAAATCCCATATCCACACATGATTTCAGCTCATTCCTTTGACATCAATAAAGGATGTTTTCCAGAGTGGTAGGTCTGAACATGACCTATATCTGATACTTTACACACATACCTAGAACTTCAGGTAAAAAAAAAACAAAACCCTAAACCAAACAAAACCCAAACTTGTTCACAGTAGCTTTAGAAACTAGAAAGGAATGAAGGAATGAAAGGAATTTAGCAGTTCTCCTGTCTCCAGAGACTCTTTCTGTCTGTACTTCAGAGAGGAAGAATGACTCACAGTTGATTAAGATCAAAGCTAAGCAAGAAATATCTGAAACTGAATAGAAATAACTCATGAAACTCTCTACCTGTTTAGTCTGGAAATGAGCCAGTCTGTGCAATGGTTTCCCACAAATGTACCGGACTAATGTTAATAGTCAGCAAATTACGGGCTCTGCTGGTTCCCAGATGCTGCCTAAGATATAGAAATAAGCCAATATCTGCTATACCATCTGTTTAGTCCTGCTCTTGTCATCCTATGTTTTGTGATATTATTTGGAGATGTAGTGTAGCATGTCATACAATGTGAAGAAATAGTTTTGACTTCCATGCATCATCAGTTCTCTTTCTTCAGCAAACCGATCCAAACCTCTTTTGAAAGTAACAGAAACTCCCACAGTTTTCAGTAGGCTATGGATTAAATTCCAAATGCTTATTTTCGAATACCAATGTTAGAAACATACACATGATCCAACTCAAAACACCTTCCATGTGCAAGATGACTTTGTAAGTGGAGGGAATCTGTTTTAGTAGCCATCTGCTACTCCCTTCAAGTCCATTCTTACAGACAAAATATGGCGTCAAAGTAGGACATTCTGTGCCTGTCAAGACATAGTTCCTGAATTAAGTTGCAATAGCTTACAAGTAAAACAGCAGAAAAAGAAAAAAAAAAGCTCAAATAAAATGCAAACTATTTTAGGGTTATTATTTATGAGGGTCTATTTGGGGGATGGAGCTTCCCCTTCAGACAGAAAACCAGGAAGTCATCATTCTGCAGTGGGTCAAATCTCACCTCAACACTCATAAATGCCCTTTGTTGAGAAGCTGACAAAGGAATTCCTACACATCCAGGAAAGTACACTGTTTCCTGACATCTCCAGCAGGTTACCTGCTAGTTCTGCATTTTGCACCACTTGGTATGTAGCAGACAAAGTATCTGCTAAGATCTTGCACTCAAAAAGGGAGTGTATGGCCATCCTTCATGTCTATTCTAAATTACAAGAAAAAAATTATCCTATATTATAAATTAGGAAACACGGCCCCTGTGTGCCTGACCTCCCATGAGCCAACATGATAATGGCAGGAAAGGTGCCAGGACAGATCCAAAAGTAAAGGTAGGACAGTATAGCTGTGTAATTTGTCATTTATCTGTTATGGCACAAAGATTCTGAAAGTGGCATGACTTCACTAGAATTCATTAGCTTCTGTTCAAACAGACACAGAAGTGTCTCTTGAGAAAAGCTGGGGGGGGGGGGAATGAGAAAAATCCTTACCCTGCAAGTCTGGATCCATTTGAAATGAACAGATGGCATTAGGCATTCTATAACGAAACAAATGAAAGTGTAAAACCACACATTCTAGACTGAGACATATCGAACCATTCAAATCAAACTTTTTAATCTGAACAATTTACTGGATGCATTTCAGAGATGAATTAAACAGAATCGCATAAAACAACATAGTTTTGGTACCAATTGCAGAGAAACTCCAGGAAATATCATGCTCTTTGCTCATGATAAAGCCGGAGTAACTCTAGTAACTCCAAAACCATATCACAGTGAAACCAGTCCCCAAACCAGTTTCCAGTACATGAAATGGGACATTTCACTATTGAAGAGTCTGGTGTTTACATACAGAATTACTACAGAGCCCACAGGGTATAATTCCAGGTCAGAGTGGGCATACTTTTACACTAGACTCTTTCCAAAATCCATTGATTGCAATTGCTCACAGGCTTATTTTCTGAACTTGTCAAACTGAACTAACATTTTCAGCTGGGCTGGTATTATTTATTTTTCAGCTGAGAAGGGAAAGAAGCAGCATAACCATGAATCTACTTCTATAAACAACCCTGAAAGCAAATGTAATTATGTCCTTGATAATAATAGAAACTGAATGTCTCCCCTCAGGATTTATTTCATTAGTGCTCTAATTTACATTATATTTTTAAACATAAAAATATAAATATGAATTCAGTATAGTAACTATCTTTCAGTTAACCACAGAATCATAGAATGGCATGGGTTGGAAAGGACCCCAAGGATCATAGAGCTCCAACCCCCCTGCCACAGGCAGGGCCACCAACCTCAGGCCTGGATCTACACAAGGTCGCCCAGGGCCCCATCCAACCTGGCCTGGAACACTTCCAGGGACAGGGCATCCACTACTTCTCTGGGCAGCCTGTTCCAGCACCTCACCACTCTTTCTGTAAAATCTTCCCCCTAATATCTAATCTAAACCTTCCTTCAGTTTTAATCCATTCCCCCTTGTCCTGCCATTGTCTATCCTTTTAAAAAGTTGAATCTTCTCCTGCCTATAAGCTCCCTTCAGGTACTGGAAGGCTGTAATGAGGTCCCCTCCGTGGCCTTCTCTTCTCCAGGCTGAACAAGCCCAGCTCCCTCAGCCTCTCTTCGTAGGGCAGGTGCTCCAGCCCTCTAATCATCTTCGTGTCCTCCTCTGAACCCTCTCCAACAGTTCCACATCTTTCTTGTATTGGGGGCCCCAGATCTGGACACAGTACAACAGATCGGGCCTCACGAGGGCAGAGTAGAGAGGGACAATCACCTCCCTGCCCCTGCTGGCCACCCCTCTTCTAATGGAGCCCAGGATACCATTGGCCTTGCGAGCTGCAAGAGCACACTGCTGGCTCATGTTAAGTTTCTCATCCACCACAACCCCCAAGTCCTTCTCAGCAGGGCTACTCTCAAGAAGCTCTTCTCCCAGTCTGTATCTGTGTCTGGGATTCTTCCGGCCCAAGTGCAACACCTGACACTCGGCAGTGTTGAACCTCATTAGGTTTACCCAGGCCCATCGTTCCAGCCTGTCAAGATCCCTCTGGATGGCTTCCTTTCCTTCTGGGGTGTCGACCACACCACTCAGCTTGGTGTCATCCCCAAACTTGCTGAGGGTGCACTTGATTCCATCATCGATGTCATTGATAAAGATGTTAAAGAAAACCGGTCCCAACACAGACCCCTGCGGGACTCCGCTTGTCACC
This sequence comes from Gallinula chloropus, assembly GCF_964237585.1. NCBI lineage: Eukaryota > Metazoa > Chordata > Aves > Gruiformes > Rallidae > Gallinula > Gallinula chloropus. Next base: position 31,240,631 of record NC_140090.1, on the reverse strand, counting down.
GGCCTCCACCTGGACATAGACCCATTGACCACTACCCTTTGGCTATGGTCTATTAACCAGTTTCTTATCCACTGGATGATCCACCCATCAAATCCACATCTCTCCAATTTAGAGATAAGGATGTGATGGGGGACTGTGTCAAAGGCCTTGCACAAGTCCAGGTAGATGACATCGGTCGCCTTCCCTTTATCTACCGATGCTGTCACTCCATCATAGAAGGTCACCAGATTGGTAAGGTACAACCTTCCCTCGGTGAAGCCGTGCAGGCTGTCCCAGATCACATGCTCTTCCTTCATGTGCTCCAACGTCATCCAGGAGGATCTTTTCCATGATCTTCGCAGGCACAGAGGTGAGGTTCACCAGCCTGTAATTCCCTGGGTCTTCCTTGCTCCCTTTCTTACAAATGGGAGCGATGTGACCGTTTTTCCAGTCCCCAGGGACTTCTCCTGACAGCCACGACTTTTCAAATATGATGGAGAGCAGCTCAGCAACCACATCAGCAGCTCCTTCAGGACCCTGGGATGCATGTCATCCAGCCCCATAGACTTTCATGAGACATTCAGTCTCATGAAGCGGTCACGGACTTGCTCTGCTCTTACAGTGAGGGGGGATTTGCTCCCCCAGTTCCCACCTAGAGTTCTAGGGATGCAAGGTTCTGGGATTTGAGAATTATGAGAATCCTGGCTGCCAGAGAAGACCAAGGCAAAGAACTCATTCAGTACCTCAGCCTTCTCCTCATCAGTTGCAACCAATTCTCCTTTCTCGTTTACCAAGGGGGGTACGTTCTCTTTGGCCTGTCTCTTCTGGCTAATGTACCTGTAAAATCCCTTCTTGTTGTTTTTAACATCCCTCGCCAAGTTCAGTTCCATCTGCCCCTTGGCTTTCCTGATCCCATCTCTGCAAGTCCAAACAGCATCCCTGTATTCTTTCCAGGCTACACACCATTGCTTCCAGAGCTTGTCTTTGCCTTTCTTTTCCCTCAGTTTGACCAGCAGCTCCTTGTTTAGCCATGCTGGCCTCCTGCCCCTCCTGCCCACTTTCTTATTCAGAGGGACAGAGAGTCCTTGAGCTCTCAGAAAGGCATCTTTAAAGAGTAGCCAGCTGTCCTCAACATTTCTGTCTCTAAGGACCACCTCCCAGGAGATTTTGGCCAACAAGTCCTTAAACAGCCTAAAGTTTGCACTCTTAAAGTTCAGTGTCCTGATCCCACTCTTCGCCAGGCCCACATTCCTTGAGATCGCAAACTCTACTAGGGCATGGTCACTGCAGCCCAGGCTGTCTCCAACCTTAACACCTTAAATGATCTCCCCCACATTGGTGAGCACCAGGTCCAGCAATGCATCGCCTCTGATGATATTACAGTTGACAAACACAAGGTATAACAGATCTAAGTTACATGAGAGTCCAAAGGACACATATATGGCTTTTAGTGGGGAAAAATGAATTTTTTTAGAATAAATAAAAATTAAATTATTAGAAACTATACAAAGCTTAACAAATTTAGTATTAAATATGAACTTATGCAAAATTTCACTTTATTACATTTTCCCAGTAAGAGACATTGATCATTTGTCATAAACATGATAGAATATAGGCCACTTATGAAGCATAAATATTCAAGGATCTATAATTATTGAGTCTACTGTAAATATGCTTCTCACTATGGTAACTGGTGAAAGCTATGACTTTGTGCTTCAGTTCTAAATAGCCAATAAATGCTTAAAATTATGGAATGCACATTTGTTTCAATGACTTCATTAAAGACTACAATGCCACAGTTTTTATTGAAGCCTTTCTTTGAAAGAAAAATCATAATGTTTCTTTTTCACTATTCTTCTATTTTCTTTCTAATTAAGGTTTAGAGCTTAGAACCCTGGGTTCTGCAAGAGTACAGTTCTGTCCCACATTTACATAGACACGTAACTTTGCTTATACAGTTACTTCCAAAATGGGTGCATCAGTATATGCCTCCGCATGGCTTAGCAGAAAAGTCAATGTAGGGAAATCAATGAAATCAGAAGATTCTAAGCAATGAATTAATCATAAATGTTTGGTGAAAGCTGCACATAGCAACCTAAAAGACAGACTTACAAACACACAGCTTGTCTCATGTTTTTGTTCTTTTTTTCTCTCCGCCAAAGGTACAGAAAATAGAGCAAGAAGATGAATGTAAAAAGACACAGGTTAAACTCACTTAAATTAGAACTTACCCACAGAATTTTCTCACTCAAATAACAACAGATCCACTGACGTCACTGAATTATGCAGCATACATAATCTATTAGCACTTGATAGTTACTGTAAGATGACAAGCTCTCCATCAGTACAGTGCAATGTCTAACCTTTAAAATACTTATATAGATAAACACACTATGCTTTTGTACTAGGGCATATGCAGTCCCAAAGTGAAGTGTTTATGTTTTACCAAAGTGGCTGGCATTGTGCAACATCATAACATCATACCCATGAATCCTCCCCTCTAAAAAGTTATGAAAGGCATTATTAACATAAGTACAGTCTACATGCTTACATACAAAACTACATGGAGAGTCCAGATCTTGACTGCAGCAGTACTGCTTGAATGTAATGAACAGGATCTACTTCGGTGTTAGAACAGGTACATCATATGAAAATAGAAGTGGCATCTGCCAGACAAAACATCAAATCTGAACTAACTGCTCATTGCTACAGTATTTAATTCAGTGTGTTGCATTTCAGCTACATGTGCCCTTTATTAGTAATTAAAAACATTTAAAAAAAATAATTACAAATGTACAGGATTTTTTTTTACAATTATAAACCCCAATCTCATTAACACAATACTCTTATGTGCCTTACTCTTGAATCCCACTGGAATGTGCAACAAAAGTAACATAGAATCATAGAATAACATGTTTGATTACTTATATGTATTCCATTTGCCTAGGCAGATTCTCAGAATATGTACTTTAGCAAACAGAATGCATTCTTAAACATGCTACATAATTAAGCTAAAATACAGAGAATGACAAACCAGACCAAGTTAGACAGAAATCTCCCAATACAGCAAGTGACTTGATCACAGAGGCCTTTCTTTTGAAATCAGACAACATATGATCAACATTTTAAATATGCATAAAATAAACTACAATTACTTTTGTTTCCTGTGAAGGGCAAAAACATTGTATGTTGTGTTCAAAGGCTGAAATTATTCTCTCCTCTTAAGTACAGTAGTGTTGCTTACCTTTCTCTCAGCTACTTACTAAAGGCCCAGAAGTCAGACGACACTGACAGAGAAGTCCAATAGTTTTATAGCACTTAAAAGTTGACTTCAAGACACAGTTCTAAAGGTTTTGCTTTTAAATGAACGCTGTTCAAAACAAATGCCTGGCAAAGGCCCAGATCAAAGTATCAGGTAATTGTCTAAGCAGTCAAAACAGAGAACACTAATTAATTAGTAATAAATATCCTGAATTATTAAAGATAAAACTTCTTTGATCTTTGTTTCAAAGCAATTTTTTCTGATGGTTGGAGTGCAATATTTCTAAATTGAGGGGCCTTCACTAAGCATCTCCCAGTTGCTGAGAAACAGTGTTACTATAGAGACTGAAAACGAGGCAGAAGCTGGCACAGTACTGCAGAAAACATAGTGTGCTGTAACAAACAGTACAACTACACAAAGAAGGAAAATAGTAAATCCTAGTGGTAATGTCCTAGAATAAGAGTTGTTCGGACCAACTAGAAAGCTTACACACTCTTGTCTACACCCAAATGCTAGGATTTATACAGAATATATATAACATTTGTAAGACACATATATCTACCTAAAAGCCCTTTTCCATAAATTTTTCCAGTTACTCTAACACCCAGGTAGTGGGATTCATCAGTGCTCTGAATATCCTGCATACACAGCATTGCTCAGTAACTTCTGACAAAATGTGTACCAGAAATTCTTACTTACAGAATAACCAAACTAGTGATGACCAAGTCTATCACTGTATTACAACTGTAACCAACTTTGAATATGTTACCATATTTTAACTTCCTTACTATTTCTATTCTTTCTTTCTCTCCTAAGTAAAACCTAGGTTATATTATGCTTCCATGAGGAGAGACCTGCAGGCCACTAGGCAAATATAATTAGAATCATTTAGGATACAAGAAATGTGTAAGAAATTTGTTTTGACTTTCTCCTCTCTCTCTTTGAGAAGCAATTCTTTGCCTGTGGTTTTCAGGTAGTGACTCAGAAGGCTGGTAAGCCTGTTCATACACTGCAGAAAGAGTTCATTTCCTGCTCACTAACCTCTGTGCTGCATTGGTGCCTGAATTGCAGTCTGTTTCAACTACTATCTCCACAGTTAGAATAAAAGAATTCAAAAAGACCACCAAATCATATTCCACGTAGAAAAAATACAACAAATGTAAACACACATTAGAGAAGCTAACTTTTCCTCTCCTGTCTTGCACAAGGAATTATAGAACAAACCAGGTAGTTTAAAAAGACTACTGGTAATATCCTTCCCTGCAATGCTCTCCTGAGACATCTGCCTCCAGATCCTCCTCAGAGACTCAGCCAATTTTCTGTGCATACACTACTAGAAACTGATTCCCCGGAGACCACTTCCTCATGAAATTAATGATTCCTAACCACTTTCTTCGGGACTTGTTATGTCTGCCTCACCAACTCCCATGTGAACTCTTCCATGAAGATACTTGTAACAATGATATCTCAGTTCCTGTAAATGTTCTTCCTTCTCCCATATACATCTCACATAAGAAACTAGATTCTTCGAACACCATTGTGATACACATCTTTCTCAGCTCCTCTTTCTAAGCTCCGTGAGGCATCCCTCCTCATTCTGTCTCTATCAGATGACAAATAACAGATAAACTCCTCTTGGTTTCAAGTAAGAAGTCTATGCCTGTGCAGAGTTCAGCCTCCTCTTGAATAGAAATAATGAATTTATTCCAACTATGTATATCTCATTCAAAGAACAGAAGACATTTTATTTTGCTTTAAACACTCATATCTGATAAAAAATTAGCAAATACAGTAATATTTAATATAACACAGTCTCCACCTTTTAAGAGACTAAAGATATACAAGTGAAAGTCCTGGTTAGTCAAGGACTTAATAAATTTCATATTGGACTTAAAACATGAGTGGTACCTATGAAATTCCTTAAATAAAAAGCACAGAGACAAAATGATCTTGTCACTAAGAAGATGTATGCAGCTATTTTTTGTGTTAAAAATCAATTTTGTCTGGCAATATACAATTTTACACAACTACCATGTTGTAGATGTCTGAACCAAGAATCTGGAGTTATAAAATTGCTACTGTGTGTGTAACAATCTTGGTCAAAATGCTCTTAATATAAATGCTTTATACATTAAATGACATTTTTGAAACAGTTTGTTTGTCTGAAGAAATAGTTATTGGATGTAAACAAAATCTTAGACTCACCGAACTCAGTAGGAATTTTGCTTTGGTCTCCAGATTAAGAATGTTATATTAATGCTACTTTTAAAATAGTTTTCTGCCTACAGATTTCCAGGTTGGTTTTTTTTATGAGGAAGATACTCTAAAGGTTATCACAATATTTAGGCTTTCTTTGCAGTTTGCCATTTGAACAACAGAAACATTGTTCTGGCATGGGGAATTTTCAGCATTTTCTCTTCCAGACAGCTCTCGCTAAAGCGAGCCATTAGGCAAGATTTCCATCTCTGTAAAAAAAGCAAAAATGGTACATTTTGCCAGCCTCCTAAAATACTTAATATGTGCAAGGAGATTAGTAGGGCACTTAGGTAATCCTAGAACAGTACAGCACTTGATACTATGTCACAAGATTATACCACAACCCAGCAGCTAGCTGCTAGCAGCGGAAAGGCCTTCTGCTTAGTGTTTAAAGCAGCCACAAGAAGAATGTAATAACTCTATAGAGAAGCAGTGCCATACAAGTAGACAGCAGACAGGGAAGGACGCTCATGTCTAACTGGGAATCTCTTGTCTGGATTAATCAAAGTCATGATTAGTGAAATAATTAAACTCTGCTTTTATCAAGAAAATCTTATTGTGTCTGTAGTCCAGAGAAAGAACCAAAAAGCTTATGGGCTAACTAAAGGCCCTGGACATCAAGGTCCAAATAGTTTACCCATTCTTCAGCCAGCCCTTAATGCAGAAGAGTATGAAAGTAGGAAAGTACTGGAAAGTACTTTTTGTATTGAGAGTACAAGAAAACTTGAAGCAATGAGAAAGAAGACTAACTAGGGAAAAGGGCTGTAGGACCTAAAAGCAGAAAGAAAAGACTAGGAAATCGGTAAAGTGCAGGGATTTGGTAACCTGAGAATAGACAAAAAGTGAGAAATCAAAAATAAAACGCTTTAAAGTTCATCTGTTCTTATTTTGATGAACAATTTTTCTTTCCTTTATATAATCTTAAGAGGAGAGAGAATTTGAAAAGCAAAACAGGTAGGAAAAGCAGCATGAAAAGACTTGGGAGAAGAAGTGGGGGTTTATTCTGCATGGGAAAAGTAGACTGTGGATTCAGGGGCGTTTTGCCATGGCTTATAGACTAAAGATACTGAACAAACTGTTCGGTACAGTAGCAAAGAGAAAAATTAAAAGTTTGAATTCCAGCTTACAGTATTTGTTTCTCTGTTAGAAATTCATCTCAATATTTCTAGATAGTAAAAAATAACATAATAAAGAAAAACTTCAAAAATATATATTAGGACATACGGTGAAAGGGCTTTTCTAATAATAGTTACTTGGGTTACAGAGATGTTATATTTACTAACAACATAACACAAAATGTGTCATGTTAAATGCATTATCTATGCCCAGCTTTTAGATTCATGATTTGTGAATGACACAGTAGAAACTTATCAAAACAAGGCTGCTACCATGCATGCTTGCCCTTCCTATCATCATGACCCACGCATGGTCAGGGTAGATCGACAAGCACCTGTTTTCATATTCCTTCCTGAAGGATTTTATTTCCACTTTAAATGAAAGAGACATAAAATAAGAATCCATTACTTAAATTCTCTCTTAAAACTTGATCTTATCTTTTATGGGGAGAAAAGCCCACCTTGATGCATGTTTTTACTAGTGATTTCATCAGCTCCATATGGATGCAGTTCTTTTATTTCCTTTAGTGCAATGAGTTTTTCCTGATTAGAAACAAACAAATAATCCAAGGTTAGCTTCATTCATCCTTTTAATCCCCTGTAATTCCTAGCTCAAAGTTAAAATCTCAAACTAAAATAATTCTTACATGTTACTGGTATGACTGAAGATCACAAAATCTGATTGAAGCTAGAGTGTAGAGTTTGGGATCAGTCTTCTTACTATTTTAATATTTAGCTGAATTAAATTCTTCTTGTCTTATAAAGTGACAGGAATGATGCAATTATTGCTCACTGACTTCGTATTTTTTGAAAAATCACTAATTCTTGTAAAATCTGGCCTTCATTCATGCAGAGTCACAGCCATAAGGATCCCAAAAGAGATGTATCCTGGTATAGAGCTACTCTGAACACCACACAAGCAAATCAGTATCAGCAGCACAGAACATAGAAACTCTAAAGTTAATATTTCTGTTTTGCAAAAAGCCTGCAGAATTTGGGGGTACCGATTCTGTACTTACATAGGTAAATAGAATCACCTCCTTTTTTGGGCAACAGAACACTCACCTGTTCCATTTCAATATATAAATGCTACCTTACACTCATAAATACCTGGTATTTATCATGGATAAATGCATGTGTCCAGTTTATATGTCTAACAATTGGAGTAAAGGTCTTACTATTCAAACTTATATTGCAATGTACCCATACGTGGCAGAATGGGCATGCAATCAGAGACAAGAAATCATCACCTGAATCAGCTCATCAGCTAAGCGTCCCAAAACTTCTTGGGTCGTTTCATTAATTTCTAATTCTGTCATGACTTCCCAGTTACCATCCTGGAACCTCACTGGCATAGAGAAGACAATTCCTTCAGGAAGGTGAAATTGACCTGATGAAGAAAAAGTGACCCAAACATAGTATTTCACATTCTCACCAGTGTCAAGATTAAGTTCTACAGACTTGCAAGTCTGCAACTTTGAGATCTTGGTATAAACAGAGACTACCTTTCCCAGTTCAAAGACTTTAGTCTTTGAGTACTCCTTTTACTGTAACTTTGTATTTTAGTTAGATGTACATGAAACAAAGAATCATAGGATAGTTTGCATTGGAAGGGATCTTTAGAGGTCAGCTAGTCCACCCACCCTGCAATGAGCAAGGACATCTTCAACTAGATCCATCTGACCTTAGATATTTCCAGGGATGGGGCATCCACCACCTCCCAGGGCACCACTTCCAGTGTTTCAACACCTTAATTGTACAAAAATGTCTTCCTTATATCTAGTCTAAATCTGTCCTTTTTTAGTTTAAAACCATCACCCCTTGTCCTATCGCAATAGGTCCTACTAAAAAGTCTGTCCCCATCTTTCTTATAAGCCCCCTTTAGGTACTGGGAGGCTGCTATAAGGTCTCTCCAGAACCTTTTCTCCTCCAGGCTGAACAATCCCAACTCTCTTGACCTGTCCTCATACCAGATGTGTTTTATCCCTCTGACCATTTTTGTGGCTCTGCTCTGGACCTGCTTCAAGAGGTCCATGTCTTTGCTGTGCTGTAATACAACTGCTGTAATAATTTTACATCTTACGGGGGGGAGATATATTTCATACAAGAGTTAAATGGCTGTTATGAAACATTCCATTTATTGGTCCACAAAACTACACAAGAACATGCTTTTATAGCTTAGGCTCTAGGAACTATAGAGTCCTTGCACAAAACATACACCAGGAAAACATTTAAACTACAAGACCAAGAGTCAATCTGCAACAAGATAGTATTCGCCTAAGAGAGGCTTATAAGAAGTGATTACCAAATCACAAGCTCTGGAGAACAAAACTGCCTGGATTTGGAGGTTCTTATACTGAAACAAACTCTCAACCTCCCAATACATCATATATTTTTTCAAGTTTTTATTAAATTAAAAAATCTTTATTTAAAAAAAAGAACATTAAACACACTGGGGAAAGCTACAACAGAATATGTGAAGCAAAACTAGATTTACCTTTAGTCAGTATTCCCACAGAAACGATCTCCCCAGGAGGAGAGCCATGATACCAGTATTTCAGTACATTGGCTACTGCATGAGCAGGTAACATTCCCATAGAATGACAGACCCGGGAACTCAGTGAACTCCGTGCAGACAGAAATTCTGAATGGATCCATTCGCTACCAATAAAAAAAGGAGGAAGAAAAAACCTAAGATGACTGCAGAAGTGTAATTTTCTACAAGAATAAAGAACTAAACCTGAGAGTAAATAGTCAAAACTAATTAAAACTGCTGAAGGCCTGGCACTAGGGTCTAGCAAAAAGTGGCTCAAAAGGTAGCAACAAGAACTATTTATCTATGAAAGTGAAGTAATTTACTCAAGTTGTTGTAATAATAATAATAATAATCACCACCACCATCTTATGCAAGAACCCAGCCATGAACCACACCCTGCAGTAGGCAGAGAGCGCAAAAGAAATGTTTGCTGTCCAGGAAATGCTGGTGTAGACCAGAGTGGGAGGTCCATATGTCTGGGTCTGAGTGCATGTCACATCTGCTGCCCCTTCACTCCATTCATCCTTTCTCTGCTACTTACCTTTCCACAAGAAGCTATCTAGACACCAGGTATCCTTTTTATATATGTTAGCAAATTGTTTGTTTTGGGAAACTGACAACATCGGGGCCCAATGCAGACCAGACACCTAAGTCACTATCTGGACTTCTATTATATAAGAGAAGTAATAAGCAGCCTGTAAGACACCCACTTGATACGTAGGAAAATACAGTTATAAACAAAGCTGACTGGAGAGTCAGAACTACGTACAGCACTTGGTACTGCTTTTGCAGACTAAGTACTTTGACTTGAGTTTTCCCTTAGGTACAGTGCTAGTTGCTAAGGACAAATCTTGAAAACAAACCTTTTCTTGATGTTTACTAAGCAGTTCTGATAAACACGGATTAGAAGTGGTTATTTAGTTTTAATTTAAAAAACATATCTGTACTGTACCTGTCGTAAATCTTATTCAGCAAAGGATGTGGAAAAGTAGCTGGGCTCCAAACAGCACAGTCATATCCATAAAGTTTTGCATGTGACAAATCAATGTAGTTACAGCCAGTTATATTGCCCCAAACAATCACATCTTTAACTCCTGTAACAGGAAAAAATACATAAATTAATGCTGAGGCAGGTAAATACTTTCACAAGGTACACTGGACTAGATGACCATCAGAAGTCCCTTTCAAGATTAATTATTCTTCCATTCAGTGTCCTGCCTTGGTAGCTGAGATTATTTGATCTGAAAAATGCAACAAGGTTCTACAAAACATATGAAAACTCATCACAAGCTGAAAAAGGAACTTTGATTTAAATCATGTTATTGTATATAACAGACAAAATGTAGTAAATGTGTAGCTATTAAAACCAAAACAAATCATATTGCAAATATACAGCAGTTTTCTTTCTGAAATCCCGTACTCACAAATATAAACTGCCGAACAGGAAAAAATTTAAAAAAAAAATCTCTACCTGTTTTGGTACAAAAGTAATTTCTCTAGCCTAGTTGAAAGGCTATTCAGTCTACTAACTTACTTTTCTATTTTATTAGGCTCCGGAATATCTAGACTTGTCATTGATGACCAGTTCCTCCCCCTGCAACAGTGAAAGAATCCTGATGCTGAGCCAGCTGTTGGAGCATACCTGGCTATGCAGTGCAAATATAACCGAGGCACAACTGATCTGAGAAAGAAAGCTAATTAAACCAGAAATAATACTATACTCTCATTATCTGCACAGCAGTATGTTGTAATATTTATTCACAGCTAGCTTGCATGTCTCTAAAATAAATGCGCTGCAAAGTGAAAATGTGATCTTGCAGTCCTGATCCACACCACAGGTCAGTCCTTCTTAGTACGTTACCAGCATGAAATACATGCCAGAATGGCCAAGAGCTAGCCAGAGAACTGACATTCATGGGACCAGCCACAGATCCAGATAGTGGTAAGCACAGAAAATGGCAACACCTGCCAGTCACACCCTGGAATCCCACAGAGCTATGCAATTCACTGTTTCCTCATACACATCAACAATGTTCTGCAGTGAAATATGTACTCTCAAAGGTGTCCAGCCACTGCATTCCCCAAATGCTACCAGAACACATAAATATTCACCTGATGCATTCATATTTAGCTTCTTGGCCAGCATGGCTTTAGCGGCGCTTTCCCAGGATGTTGCAACGGCAATGACATTTTCAGGCTTAATGGATGGGCCATATGTCATAATCATCATCGCCTTAAGGTTTACAAAGGTTTTTCCTGATGAAATTACTCTGACTCCGCTCTTGGCATTCTTCTCAATCAGGGGAGCATACACTTGGCAGATCTCACTCACTTTTCTGATGTCATTCTCAAGGGATTGGACTTCCTGGTTTAAGAGGACATCATCAAGCACAATGATAATATCGGCGTGAATAAAAGCCTCATCTAGTTCAGTGTGCTCTGAAATACTGCGGAGGAGTGGAAATGCCATGTCTTCAGCTTCCATTACAATACCGCAAAGAACTTCCTTAAACTTGTCAGTGTCAAGCAAATGGATACTGATTTCTGTGGTCATCCCAAACACCTCTCCATTTGCCAACAGAGGGATCAGCTGATAACAGATTGGAACTGATGCACTGATAAGAGAAGGATATAGAAAAAACTATAGTTTACCACTAACCACTGCTTGTTTAGGAGTATTACATACACGAACACAAAGATTTTGTGTTTGTTTACATTTATATAGACCATTACCTCAGATCTTTTATTGCCCTTTCTATCATTTTAACAGGTTAAAAATTAAAATAATTGGGTCCTCCTTTAATTTGAGGGTTTTCCATCCTTTACACCTCAGGTAATACTGTCACATAAAAATTAGCGCCTTTAAAGAATCACAATTTTTTTTAGTGTGGTCTGTTACCAGAAACACAGAAATTTCTAGAGCTAGAACTGCAAGATACTACTTACCTAAATATTCCCAAAAGCATTTAATGCAAGATAATTGAACTACAAAATTCCTAGATTACTTTGTAAATACTTGTTTTTCCCTTAGGTGATCTGGGCTTTAAATGTTGCCCGTTCACATCCCTCACTTAAACTGGTGCAAAATGTAACAAAAGTAGAAATAAAATCTAGATTATACGCTGAATACTCATAGCGAGGGGCACTGAATGAAAATCAAATAGCAATTTACAAGGATTCATATATAACTTCAGATGGTTACACTTGTTATATGTGATGGGAAAAACGGCATTCTTCTGAAGCTGAGTGAAACTTCATAGACATTCTTTGTACTCTCACCTGGTGATCCAGATCTGCAAAGGCTTGATATGACTTCTAATCTCTTCCTCCTCTTTTTCAATTTCAATATGCGCCTGCAGGTTCTCCTCAGCAATGCCTAACATTTCCTCACTCAACGTCATCGAGGTGATGCCATAATAGTGCTGAGAACAAAAAGGGTGATGTCTAATCAAATGACAACCCAAACACAGCAAGCTAACCTTAGAATGGATAGCTTTATTTTACATGTGAACAAGAAATAAAGAAAAACAATGTTATAAGACATATAACTGGGTTTACAGTATTAAAGGCAGCTCATTACCTCAGCATATTCCAGAAAATCATTAATTCCTCCCAGAAGCAGACCTTTCCCTCCACGGTCCAACAGTTCTCTCCAAATGATAGGAGATTGTCTGTGGTCCCATCCATTCATTTCACAAATGTCATGAAGCCACTGCTAGTGTAAACATCACCACCAAAAGATTTTAATACTTTTTCACATTTGATAACACTTAAATGTTACAGCTATAAACATTACTTCTTCTCCATTCACAGTTTCTAGCTTCTTACTTGCTCATGAACCAGTGTGTGCAAAATGTGGGAATAACATAAAGCAATGCACACTGATACACTGTGATACCTCAGCAAATGAAAGGTCTCACTTCTGCTTGATTTTACTGCTGTAATTTTGCTCAATTACCTTAACAGTACTAAAGATAGCAATGTTGTGAAGAAGCAAGTAATCTGAGGGTTGCTATTTAGTTGCAGAAGGTGAGCAAGATGCAGAGGTTAATTGCTATTCATGTGAGTTACTTGCCTGATGTGTCAAGCAAAAGATAACGAATAAATATCATAATGCTGCCTATCTCATGAAGTAACAATGTGATTTTTTTCAGTTCCTTATATGAACTATAGTGTAGACATGGCAACATATCTATAGCAGAAGTTCTCAGAAAAGCCTGTGCATATTGTAAATAAATATGCGAGATTTAATTTCATACTCTGATTGTAATTCAAAGCCCTTGAATGTCAGAGATGTTCTTGACAAGCAAAAACTTTGAAAGCATAAACAATCACAGTGTGTGAAAGATTTACAGGCTGAGTAGCCATTTATACCTAATAAAAACCCAATAAACTTGAATTTCTTACTGACATAGTGTAGCTTTAAGCTGGCTCTCATTTTGTGGCCATTTTGTGTGGTAAGACAAGAACACCAGTCTCTCAGAACATTCAAACCTTCTCCTCTGGCTGACATTCATAGCCAAAGCTGCTTCTGCAGCACCTCTACCCACACATCAAAATACTAATACAGGACAATGAGAACTATACTACAAATAAACACATTCCCTGCTTTGTGTCTATCAACAACTTAATTTACAATCCCTTACCTCCCATTTGTCAGGATGCTGAGTGATCTTGTGAACCCTGAAGTCTGGCAAATTAGCCTGGAGATAGTCAGCCAGGAGTTCAGCTTTAGCATAGTAAGGGCAGTTTGCCTTACCTGTGAACAGTGATGACACCACTAGAAATGCAAGATTCTGTGACATTAACTGATAAGGACTTTACAGACCAACTTATTTTTAATTGTTCCAATTAAAAGAGTCTGAGGTAACCCACATCCCGTGAGCTCCCAGAAAGTTACACGACAAGCATATGAGCCAGCAAAGAAAGGATGACTTTGGAAGTGAAACAGTGCCTTCAGCAGTCCAGCGTTTAAGGGGCTGAGAAGGGCACCCCCGGGAGGGAGGTGCAGCAGAAGAGGGCGGCAGGAGCCTAAAAGGGTGAGAACACTGGCTCGGGCACGGAGGCAGGGTGCCGTACGGCAGGCACCGCTCTCGGGAGAGACGAGAAGAACGGCTTGGTCACCAAGCCAGCAGACGGCGGCCGCGGCAAGCACAGGCAGGCTGCTGCTCGCCGCCCCGGGGCCGCCTCAGCGCCTCACCTGCTAGCACCAGCCTGGCCATGGCGCGCGGCACCCTCCAACGGTCACTTCGGCGTTGCACAGCAACGCGCCGCGCGCCACGGCGGTTTGTCCCTCGGCCCGCGCCGTCCCTCTCGCGAGACTCGTCGAGAGAGCGCGGAGAGGGCGGTTGGGGTGTCATGGCGTCCTCGCGTGCAAGGTAATAGTCTCCCGGCGGGGGCCTGCTGTGCCGCCCGTCCGTCCCTTCCCGGCGCGGCTGAGGCGGGCGGCCCGGCCCGGCGGGATCCCCCGCCGTTGCGAAGCCGCCGAAAGGCCTTCGTGCCCTTGGTGCCGGGCCGCGGGCTGATACCGTATCCCCTGGGTCGCGTTCCCAGCCCCTGCAGAAAACGAGCCCAAAGCCCAGAGCCGTTGCCTCGCCCCGCGGCCCCGGCCCCGGGAGCCTGGCCGCGGGCGTGCCGCCGCCGCAGGGAGGCTGGCACAGGCTGCTGGCGGCTGCAGCCGCGCGGGGTTCTGTTCCCCGGAGCAGAAGGTTGGCGGTGACCCACCCGCGCCCAGCCAGGAGTCGCGTCTGCTTGGAGGACTGTCCGTTAGGAAAAGATGCTCCGTCTCGGCGCGGTTGTTGGTTAAAACGGCGAAGAGGAACAAGTAGGCGCCCAGGATGAGTTAGCCTTGTGTTCAATGTTTGACCGAAACGTGGAAACTCCATAAAAATATCTGCAAATAATTTTCCAGGGTTCTTTTCCCAGGTCTTTTTCCGTGCAAAAGATGTGCATAGATTTGGTGGTTTACTTTAGGAATTGAAAGTCTGGTAACTAATTACACAATTTTCAATTATCTTTACAGATAAGTGATCTTACACAGTTTCTCGAGGACTGTTTCCACTTGTAAAATTGCACTGGATCCTTACTTTGAGTTGGCCTTTCAGATCTGTTCATGAGATGTTAGCAAAAATGAATAACAAAATAAATTACTTGCTAAGTACCGCTAGATACATGTATAGGTACAGTTCTGCGCTCAGTTTCAAATCATCCGCCACGGCAAGAAAACACATTTTATGGACTAGTAGATACAGGGATCCCCTGGAAAATAACTTCAGGAAATGTTTCTTAAGTATTTTTCCATCTCTGCATGGATCATCTCATCGATTTCTATCTCAAAGGACAGATGTTTTTAGCACAGGTGCTGAAATACAAGCAGAGAAGAGTACAGAGGCATTGATGAGTGACCAGGCTACCCACAGCTACTTGGAACTTGAGAAACTGGATGATTCTGGGAGCGTTAAAGCGAAGCATGTAGTGGATGATGATGAACTGTTTTTTGATAGTCTCCAGAAATGTACCTGCCCTTGCGATGTACTGGACTTGGCTTCAAAGTCTGCTTCTTCCATTAAGCAGTTAACAAACTGTTTAACTACGGTGTGGAGGCTCCTGAAAAACCTGTCTGAAGACCAGCAGCGTTACGAGAAGCAACTGATTTTTGAGCACCCAGCTTTTGCCAAGCTTTGTCAGCAGCTGTTGCAGGACGCCAGAAGGATGACGCGGGGTGATCTGGTGTTTGGTCTGCATGCTGCGTTGCACATAGGCATTCCTCAGAACACTCTCCTAGTTCAGACTTTGCTGAGGGTGTGCCAGGTAAGTATGAGAATCTCTTCTAAATTTGGGCTGAAACCTTTGGGCTCACTCTGGGAGGCTGTGCAACATCAGAGCTGGGTTACACCCCTGTTTTGGTGTCATGGTCTATGGAAACAGGGCCCTCATAGGTAATTTGTGTGTACTTCTAATTTACTTCATTTTGGAAACGACTGCTTGATTTCAGACAGATTTAACAGGCAGTCTCAAAATCATTAGCTTTTTCAAAACAGCTACATTTGATGGTTGTGAGGCCTTGCAGGTCACTGCAGAATTAAAGTTTACGAACTGACTTTGGTGGGGAAGAGAAGATGACAGGTACAGATTGTAAGAGTCATTAGTTTTTCTTTTCTGAAACTTCCTAGTCTAAAATAGTAATCTGACATTGTGAAAACTCTTTAACAGGAGAGGCTCAATCAACTTGATAACCGATGTATCTCAGTTTTGGCAACTACTTTAGCGGTGCTGGAGAAAGACAAGAATGTGAGCGCTCTTCAAGCTGGATTACAGTGAGAAAAATATCTTTCACATGTTCTTCATATTTACATGTTTTAGTATATATTTTGTAGAAATGATGGAGGGAATGTCTGCACATATTATGGTTTTAGGACTTATTTGATCACAGGAGATAGCAGCTGCCAAGGACAGTATTTTTTGGCATTGTCTTTGCAGTTTTAGGCAGAAAGGCTTCCAATGACATAGGGTGCTAGACTGCTCTGCAGGGGATTCATACTCTGACTGCAAGCCCCGCCCCCCAGTGTGAATTTATTGTGGTGTTGGTCAAGTCACATCACATATCTATGCCTCTGTTTTACCTGCATGTAGAGAAGAGGTAATGAGACTTGCTTACTTTGTCAAGTATTTTGATTTGCCAGGATGAAAAATGCTGTTTAAGCAGCCAGGGAATGTTTTCATTTAGCAAGTAAAAATCAGGATGAAGACAAGGTTAAACTATCTGTGCATCCAGCAAAGCCTTCTGTGTAGCCTTTTATCAGAATAACTTTGGCTGTGGTGAGTTTTTGCTGGGTGGATGAGATTTAGGTGGGCAACCAATCTGCTCACTCCTATGATACTGTTGTTACTAAGGCTGTCAACAAAACTTGGCATGGATTAGAACTTTGGGTCCTGTGTTAGGTTCTGCTTTGAGAAGGTGGATGAGTTAGTGATAGGCAAAAAATAGGTTCTTCTGGAAGCTCAGGTACACAGTTGGAGATCCATCTACATATTTGTGTCTTGGTGTTTGGAGCTCCTGCAGGAAGCCACATCTGCAGGGATGAGTATCAGAGCAGTGCACTGTTTTACAGAGTGATGCCTCATTTTTTTGTAGCTGTGCAGGTATATTTAAAGGCAATTCAGATATAACAATTACAATACCTCCCAAAGAGCCAGAAAAGGAGGTTCTGGGAAAGCAGAACTCCTTCATGCAAGCACACTCCATGTGATTATGATCCTTCTGTGGTGTTCTATGCTTTCTTCCTGCAGCCCACAGTGCTGCTTGTTTGCATTTTATCCCTCACTTGCACCAAGCTGTTGTTGGTGTCCACCCCTGAATTTCCTGGCTGTTTCAGAACTTGTCTGCACATAGATGATTCTATGATAAAAACATGGTTGGTTTTGTTGTTTTGGCTTTTTTTTGAGGAAGAGTGTTGAGGCTTAACAGCACTCAAGTCTGTACAATGACACGTGCAGTCTGGGGAGATGCCCTGTTAATGTATTAGTGACAATATCCATGTATTAGGATAACATTAAGAAAGCATATATAATTATTTTCACGTGAGAAAATATCTGTGCTGCATCTACACCATTTAGAGTTATGCCAGTGTTGCAAAAATGGAGGTTGGAGAAGAGCAGGGAATTACTTGGGAGTGTATCAGTGAGGGAGAATGAGGTACCTACCTGTTCCTGCTGAAATTAGGGAAGCTGTATTGAACATTAACTCTAGCACAAGGCCTTGTGTTTATTTCTTCATCAGATTACTAGCAGAGCAGCGCCTTCCAACTATCAGAGACATATTTATACTGCAAAACCTGATGAAATGCATGGGAAAAGATGCTCCAGTCTTTCTGAAAAAGAAATTAGAGGTAACTTTACTTGGAGGTTCATTTTTACTTACACAAAACCTATACTCTTGCTTGTTTATATATTGTGCGTGGTTCTTTCCAGACACTCAAAGAGAAAATATAATAGTAAGGTTAACTGCATTTGCTGTATGAGTCCTACTCCAGCTATATCCACACGAGGAACATAAATGTGGAGGCTGGGAATACCCCACCATAAAAGGGGGCAGAAAGCAGTGGAGATAGTACAAAAGGAATTGAGGCAGTAAAATAGCAGTGCCCTAATCTCGATTGGGTTGGCCACATGATATTCCCTGACGCATTTACAGGCTGTTTCCTGACTCCCTTGCCCAGCTGGTGGCTGGAAGACCAGAAGACAGAAAGCTAGTCAGTAATGGGGCTGTCTGGTACAGAGCTAGAGGAGTGATGGGAGTGAGATGCCAGGACAACTCACCTAGCACATGGCCTTATTTTTCTCTGTATCTGAAAGCCCTGCTCCCCCCCAGCCCTGCCCCCCTTTCCCCTGGCCCAGTAAATAGAGTAGTTGGGAGCATGCTCTAGGTTTTATGGCAAGGAGTACTGGGCTTCATCCCCTTATTTGAAATACTTTGAAATATTTCAAACAGGACCTACTAGTGTTTTTATCACATAGCTGAAGGGTTCTGAGATCAGAGTCTGGAATAGCATTCATGAGGAAGTGAGGAGAGAGAAAACTGATAGGAAAATGGGCAAGAAGCAGGGTGATGCAGGGAGCTCACGCAGTGTATTAGTCATAAGGAAACCATAAACGGTGGACAATATACCACTTTTTACAAGATGGTGAGAAACTGGCTAAAGGTGTAGTGGAATATGGAACTGAGAGGAATGTAACCTTTCAATTCGTTAACTGAAGGGAGATCATAATTTTCTGAGCTTACAGAGTGCTATTTTTAATACTGTGTAATATATATTGTAGATGCATTTTGTATTTAACTTTTGTATTTTAATAGCTAATACGCTTTGTAGTCTCATTTTTAGTGTCATTTGTATCAATCCAATTACTGCTTCAATAGATGGAAGTCTCTGGTGGCACCAGAGCTGTCCTGTGCCACAGTCTACATTTGTAGCTGGGTGTTTGTCTTAAGATACACCATTCGGTGTGCTGTTGGATTGTTTTGAAGGCTTACAGCTTTCACATACATCCAAAACAGTAAGTGCAGTAC
This sequence comes from Gallinula chloropus, assembly GCF_964237585.1. Taxonomy (NCBI): domain Eukaryota; kingdom Metazoa; phylum Chordata; class Aves; order Gruiformes; family Rallidae; genus Gallinula; species Gallinula chloropus. Next base: position 31,221,417 of record NC_140090.1, on the reverse strand, counting down.
TATTAAATAAATCAACTGTGCCAGTTAAATTTCTGCTACGTTTTAAAGGGCTGGCAGAAGATATATATATATTTGCAGTATTTGGAAACAAGCTTTCCTGAGACTTTGTTCTTCTAAAAAAATCCATGTAAAGGCAAATTGCTGAGAACTTGCATAGCGACATGGCTGCGGAATGCTCTGTCTGCTAAACTGCATGAAGAAATTGAGAGTGGTGACTTCATGCTTTTGCTGTTTGTTGCTCCTTTTTCTTTCATTTAAGTCTTGAACTGCCTAAGGAATTTGGGAAAGTTTTGGTGAAAGTGCCTTCACCAGAAAACAGTGATAATATATATTAAGAATTTAATAATTTCTAATTACTTTTAGATGGCGGTTTTGAAAGAGATTGACCATCTGACTTTCCCGAACTCTCTGCGTGTGTTTTTGGCTCTTGTTGCAATGAATTATTGTTCCATTCCAATCCTGAATGCTTGTAGTAAAAAGATACAGGGTAAGGAAAAAAATGTTTATTAAATTTCCCTTCCTTATACCAAATTCTTCCTAATTATTGTCTCATCTCCCTTTTCTGATTTCCTTTAAAACTCAGGAAACATCTTTGTTTTACAGGATATTATAGTAATAGAGCATAGTAAGAGAGCATTGATCATCAGCACTTAATCTTTTTAATCTCAAAAGTAGGTGGGTCCATCTTGTGTGACAAATAAAGCAGCAGTCTAGTGCAGAAGTCTTTTGTCATGTGGCACTCAATCTGTGTTGTCATACGCCAGGAGGTTACGTTAGGGTTCTGTGTTTTCCAGTTTGGCGTACACTAAATGCTTTAGTGCTTGACAGCCATTGGTGCCTTTCAGACATAGAGTCATGTCTGTGGGTTCTTGCAGTTTTGTAAAACCAAATTGGGAAAAAAAATGGGCTAATACCTGATGAATAGCAGTTCTAGATCCTGCTCTGTTACTCCTTCAGCGGACATGGTGGACAGCCCAATGGCTCAGTACCAAAGGAGCTAGTCTGAGAGTTTCCATACAGAGTGCAGGGAGGAACTGAAAAATCAAGACTCCTGGAGCAACACATTTTGGGAACACAGTCTTCTTGCTTCTTTTGTTAATTCGTCCCCTTCTGCTGATTTATCCCCTCTAGCTTGATCCTGATTGTTTGTTTTTTTTCTGCTTCTCAGTTTCTTCCATGTGTTTTAGCTCAGTTGACTGCCTAGCTAGTCTCGATGTGTTCCACAGTTCCTTACTTGATTTTTTTTTCCCCCCTCCTCCATCTCTTAGCCAAGCTTTCCACAATGTCTCAAACCTGTAGCTCTCACTGCTTTCTACCATTTGTCCTTTTTTGCTCTGCTGTTACAGAGAACATCCATGATGCTCCATTTCGGCAGTTAATTCTCATTCTGGAAGGTTGTTACAGTCTCCAGTACCGTAATGTAAAACTGCTTTCAGCATTAGCAGACTACATTAATTCTACTGCCTGTCTCTGGGACAAAAGACAGGTGAGTTTGCCACCAAATAATTTATAGTGATACTAGTAAAATAAGTCAGTTTTGCTGCTTTCCATCTTACCTTTCCTCATGATTGTGCTTCATCTTTGGAGAACAATCTTACAAAGTTGAAACAGTTACGTTTTTAAAGTGTTCTTATTTATTGATGAATAAAGAAGTAAAAAATAAAGGGGGTGTTATGGTTTGAAAAAGTTGGTTTTGTTAAAAATGTCTTTTATGAAATCAACAGGTAGGATCCACTTTACTACCTTTCTTGACCTTCTAAAACTTTCTTTTCTTTTAGATCATTCTTTTTCTTTCTGCCTTTGAGACACTTGCCTTTCAGCCTACTGAGCTGTTGGGTATTTTTGCTGAGAAGGTGACAGAAGACCCTGAATTCCTCAACTTGAAAAACCTTTTGATTGTTCTCCGAGTGTATTCACGACTCAACTATGTTCCCAAAGGCCAAAAGGATCAGTAGGTTTTCATTTAGAATACCTAATAATATATATTATGTAGTCATTACAAAGTAACGTATGGCAACTAGTATTTGATTATAGTTGTGAAAGAGTTCATCATCCTGTTTTATTAATTTGTAAGGTAAATACGCTGTGTCTACATAGACATTTTTCTGTATAATTGAAAATGGAGTCCTTGTTTCTAGACTGACGAGTCTGCTAAACCTGTTGATAGGTAGCCATCACCTCAAAGAATAGTCAAAAGCTAATGTTACATTACCTGACAAGATAATAGAGATTTCTAACTTGCATGTTTGTTTGCAGGCTGTATTTTTTATAGCCTTATTTGTGTATTTACTTTTCTTCTACTTTTGGAGCAGGTTTTTTGAGACTCTTAATAGCTGCTTGAATAAGTACCTCCCTCAGATTTCCAGCACAGAACTGCTGAAGGCAGTGCATTCACTTAGCATCTTAGGATATCTTCCTCATCGTGCACTTGATGAGCTGTTGCAGAAGGACAGCAGGGATGAACTTCTACTGTCAGGTCAGGCCTTGCTTGTCATTTTCTTGTTTTAAAAGGCATAGTACCTCTGTACATAATTTATTGTAGTTGTATTCAGAATTTAGAAATTAAAGATTGCAAATGTGATACTAAAATTTAAATCTCAAAGTTTTAATTGTGCACATGGAGAGACTGCCTCTGAGATTTGTGGAAATGGTAGAAATGTGTAAGAGCCCGGGGTTCTACTTTGACAGGTGTGCAGGCATTTTTAAAAGCACAGGAAGTCTTAACCTTTGTAAACAAACTTTAGTACCTGGAATCATGAGTAAAAGAGTTTTTTGACTGCTGCCATGAGGAACTCAAAATGGCTTGTAGTAGAATTTGGTTTCCAAATTAGAATTCTCTACAGCCAATAGAGCAATTCAGTGGAGTAGAAATTCAGTGTAACTGAACCTGAAAGCTGTAAGGCTGAAACTATGTAGAGTTAACAGCTTAGTACTCTTAAAGTACAGTTCCAAAATTATGGCCAAGTCTGATATTCCATCTTTGTTTTATAAACAGCCTTATAGTTGTCTGGATTTTATAAATGGTTTTTAGGCATGCTTTCTCGTTCGATGTTCTCCGTACATCTCCTGTAATAACTGGTAGCATGCACAGAACTGTGTACAGCACAGGATAAATGGACAGGTCCTAGCTGTTGACTTTAATAGTATAATTAGTAAATTGATTGCGTATATCTAACAATATATTGAAGATACTCAATAATATTCAGCAAAACGCCAGTTGGGTGTTGGTTCTGGTATTGAAGTTAATTTGCTCCACCAGAACAGACCATAAATGTTAATAAAATGAAAAATTCTGTGAGATGATAGGTGGGATGTGATATTTCTTGTATTGTTTTTCAGATGATGTTTACAGAGAACAAAAGGAAATGATGCTTCACAGTGTGAAAACATGTGTGGAACTTGATAGCCCTTCCTTCACAAAGCCTGCATTTGTGCAGACTGAGAGTTTCTCTTCAGTAGTACCTCTTAATCTGAGAAAGGCTCGGCAGACACTGATAGACCTTCTGGGAGATGAGAACATGTTTCGGCAAAATGTTCAGCTGCCCTATCAATACTGTATTGGTATGAAGCCCAATTACCATCATATTCTGTTCAATGTAGATTTCTAATCTCCAGAATAATAAGTTGGTAACAAATATGCAAAGGGTGCAAGTCATTAAAAGCATCACACTTTGAAGACAGTCTTTTAACAAATTATGTCCATGATTGGCAAATCTTTCTAGGATGCTTCACTTAAAAGTAGTTTAAGTCAATTTACTAAAACTTGATGTTTGCTTTTATTTACAAAAGTGCTTTGGACTTTTTGTTAAGCATCAGGAAGCAGATGTTAATTGTACATAAATGCAATATGGCTGTTTCAGAGAGTTGACATGTTAGTACTAAGTCAGATCAGAAACAAAGCCAAACAGCAGCTGGCTTTTGATATCTGAAGCTCCTGCTAAGGTTTGGGTTCTGCTTTCACTTATTAAATGAGGTATGACCTTCTCTACCAGGTGATCATTTCATAACATTTGGCTACTTTTATATTTTGGTACTGCTTATTTTCTGGCCAGTCTTTCTGTATGATTTTCTTCCTAAATATTTCTAATGAGGAATTGGATTACAGGAAACTCTTGAGTACTATGACAGATTGTGATGAAGACTAGTTTCTTGAAACTATTATTTAATTCCCGTAAAGTTACATCTACAGTCTCCAAAACCAAGTGTTTTTTTCTGGAGATGTGCAAACTGTGGTTGTTTATACTGGTCACAGGGAGCAAAAAGCCATCAGTAATACGTAAATCATTAGAGAACAGCAATTAAAAACACAGCAGTGACAGTGTGTGTTCTTTTTCAAATGAACTATTCATTTGAAAACAATGTGAATAATTAATGTTCAAGTGAGAACACTAATTGTAACGTCTTGTGGTGTTAAAATATTTTGTTTTGTTTTCAGATTTTGAAATCAGAATGGATTCAGACAGAAAGAAAGTTCTCCCAGTAACTGCAGCAGATGATCATGCTGACTCAAGTGTTCAAAGGTGCCTTTTTTTTTTTTGACTGTGTTTTTTTTTATTAGAAGACTAGTTTTATCTCTTACGTATTCCATGTTACTTCGTTCGTCCACTAATCTACAGAAACAACTAACTTGGTATTTGTGCTCACTGAAATATACCAGATCTGCCATGGCAGGTCAGAGCAACAACTCCTCCAGCTCACTACCTTCTTCTAACAGAGGCTAAAACTTCACATTTCAGAGAAGGAGGCAGGGAAGCATCACAGTAATCTGATACTTTTAAAATGGATGCAGGTTTTGAAGTATGACTGAAATCCCTTCCAAAAACTGCTGCATTATGGTTTTAATATTCCAAGTCTTTGTGTGTCTAGATTGTGAGTCTTTAAAATGTGCATTTCAGTGGTATTTTAGGGCAATTAATTCAGCTACTGAAATATAATTTGAATAAAAAGGATCATTGTATCCACATTTTAGGTGATTAATTTAATCTTGTGTAGAAAAATAACCTCTCAGTAACTGAAGTGGGTCATATATCATTTAAATAAGGCTTAAGTAGAATTGAGTAATACTTAACGTTTGGGTGCTGGGACACTGCACAGCAATGCATTTTGTATAGTTCGCTTTTTGGGAAAAAGAGATGTAGTGACTTGTATAACACAAACTCACTGACAGGCTTCCAAGGTATTGAGCTTTCCTCAGCTTTCCTGGTAGGCTTTTATCGCAGGAAGTAACTGATTTCTGAATATTAGTAAAGGATCACAGCTAATGCAGAAGCAGTTAAAATAATGTAGAATTTTGAATGAACTGTTTCTTTCTCATTGTGGGAGAAGTGGAGATCTAAGGACTTACTACTTTGCTGTAGTTTGGGTAGATGCTCAGACTTGTGTGAAGCTCATAGAAGAAGAAGTCTGAATTAAGGAAAAAGGAAATGAAATTTGTGCAGTCTTGATACTTTTGCCTACCAGAAAGACAGCTATGTATTCTGCAGTGTTAAAGGGTATCATTGTCTTTAAAATGCTTACTCTGCATTTGTACAGTGAGGTGTTCCCTCCTCTTCTTGGTTGCAGATTGGCTTTTCTCTTTGTTCCTGTCTCTGCCTTCTGTGTGGGTACAACACACCCCCAAGGGAAGATGGCAATGAAGAAGCGGCATCTAAATAAACTGGGCTATCACGTGATTCTGGTAAGAGTCCTGTTACCAGCACAATTAGTACCTTTGGTAGAACAGGCTTTGCAAGGAGTGGTGAGCCCTCTCCAGGGTGGTGATTGCTCTACTTAGAAGTTGGCAGGGAAAGGACAGAGGAACTCTAAAAGACAAGCTGCCACTATTATCAGTGAAATAAGTGTAGTCATACTTCGGGGGGGGGTTGAAATCAAGCCACTAAATTGCTTTGTATCTAAAAACCTAGGTAACTGCCTTACTTCCCTGATCTTTATAGAATGAGTGATTCAAGTCAACTTGTTTTCAAAATGCAGTGACTCCCTACACTCTTCCCATCTCTGAGCACTTGGTTTATGGGACAGAGTAATTTGCTAAAGACAGTAGAACTAAAGTACCCTTTCCTTTTCATTTCTTGCAGGTCCCGAACAAGAAGTTTCAGGAAATGACAGATGAAGATGCAGTTGAATTTTTGAAAGGAAAAATTTATTCAAAAACTTATTTCCCTCCTTCTGACTTGGCTGTGCAGGACAGTAATTGAAATAAAACAACAATTTTGGGTCTCCTGATCTTTTTGCTGTGTAATTAGAGTAAGGTTTTAATGGAAGAGATAAGCAATTTTATACACAACTGCCTACTCCATAGTCTTACATATTGAGAATAAAGTGAACAATGTCTGCTGATAGTGGGGATTTTCTTTAGTGGAAGAAACTACTTACTTAATCCAAAAAGGATCCCAGCATCGTTGAAACGTCTTGACTTACTCTTGACTTTGCTTATCTTCCCCCAAGTCAAATTTTTTCTCTTGTCCTGAACTGAGTCAGGGAAGGTGACTGTCTCAAGTGCCAGGCCAATAACGGTTCTGTTGGCTGTATGCTTTTTCTTTTGAACCTTTTGCTTCACTGTTACTGTAATAGATCCTGAAACTTCTGGCTACAAGAACACAAGTCTGGCATGTCCTTCTAAATTACTGTTTCTGATGCTAATGTGTCCACAACACATTAGCATACGTAAAGAGATGCTGCAATACTCTACATAAGGTGATGCACCTCCGCTGGCTTGTTCCATAGTGGTGGAATTGATTATCTTGAGAGAGTCCTAAAAGTTCAAAGTGTCTGAACAGAAGGAACAAAGAGAACTGGTACATCTTTTCTGTTACTGGTTTAAGATTTAGTGGTGAAAACCATTTGTGCTAGAGTTGCTGAAATACTTAGTAAGAGCATCAGAATGCTCAAAATTCATACGTTTGCCAGCAAGAGCTTGTTTCTGTGGTGTAATCGGATCTTCAGTCACAGTTTTGCTGTAGCATAGCCACAGTCCGATTGGCACAAATAGCAACAGCAATACTTCCTACAGTGACCGCGTGCTACCTAACGGTGGTGCTCTTGCTTCACGTGCTAAGCCACAAGAACGATGTTCTTTGTCTTTCTGAAGTAGCGTGGACACGTGGATAAGGTATTACAAGGATGAGATACAAAGGTATCACAGTGATGAGGTGAAAAGAAACAATACACTTAAAAAAAACCTCACTGCCCAACTTCTTGCAGAACAGGTACCTGGAATATGGTGCCTCTTTCCGAGGGAAACTGCAACCAGAGATGTACTGCCACAGCAGCCTGGCATAAAAAGCAGCATGAGCTGTTCAGCATTTCAGGATCTTGCATTATGCTACTTCAATAATTTAAGTCATTACTATGTCACCTACACTGACTCATACTTCCAAGCAGTATGGAGCTGCTGCCAGAGAGACTTCAGAGCTTTGTGTTTCTTGAATCCTTACATCTGCTAAAAAGCTATTCTGCTGCTATGTATGAAGTAAACCTAGGTTTCTCAGGTGTCAAATTCATGTAGTAAAGGAGATCTAATCCCTGTTTTGAGCCTTACAATGTGTATTTAGAATACCATTCTCCTCACTCTCCTGAATCATGCTTATTAGCATTAGTGGGAGACTTGCAATGAAGATCAACAATACTTATTTTGCTCCTGTAATTGTGGGTTTTCTCACTGCATGAACTGCTTGGCGTGAAAGGTGCAAAATCCGTTTTTCTGAAGTGAAGCAGATACCAAATAGATGCTTTTAGCTGACCTGCTAGTGAGGCTAATGGGATGCAAGCTGCACCTTTCTCTACCATTTCCACAGTCTGCCTGCAGACTCTGGAACATGTGCTTCTAACCTTTATTCACAATTGCAACTATCTGTAGGTACAGTGACTGGAATTTTTTTCTGAATAAGGAGTGAGGAACCAGAGGTGAATATGGCTTTATTTCATACAGCCCCTAGGTATACCTTATTAATGGATGGAACCGATGTTTACTGTGGTTTTTGACTCTCTAAAGGTATTCAAGGGTGTATCTAATCTGTAGCAAGGCCAAGGTTATCAACCCCATGTAAAGTGAAAATAGGTAATTTATTAAGTAAACTAAATTGCCAAGGGAAGGGAGGATCTTCAGTGAGTTGAAGGCTTGTTAAGACAAAGCAAGGGCTGAAGAGTAATTAGGTAGCTATGGCTTAAAAACAGTGGACTCATCTGCACAGATCAATCAAATATGTGGCCAGATTCTTAGAAGGCGGCAGTATCTTTTATTCCTGGGCCACTAAGAAGTCTGAAAAGTAGATACATGTAAATCTTTCCTTCAGTCTAAGCTATGAAATACTGTCCAGCTAATCTCAAAGAAAGAGATACTGCCTTTTGTGATTCCTGTTTTTTACATGCTGTTTGCTGTTGGACTTTTCCTGATTTCATAAAACTTATGAAATAACAGTAAAGTGCCAAGATAAAGTTGGCTCACCTGGTAAATTTTTTCTTGAGAATAATGCATGTACTATTCATCATTTGAATTCTCCAGGTCATCTGAAGGATATCCACATACAAAAGGGTGTATGTGGATACACTCAGATCATTGTCACGTATCAGACAATCAAAAAGAACACATTGTGAGAAGGATTTACAAATGTAAGTTATATTGGAAAGCTCACTGGCCCAAGGATGTGTGAACAAATCTAAAAGGAGAGCAAGAAACATGAAGGCAGAAGATGTGAGCTGCAAGGGTCAAGAAGGCTCTTGCGTGAACAGAAAATAAACCAGTACCATCTGAGCAAAACCAAAACAAAGTTTGTGAAGTAATACAGAATGACAACGGTGAGGGTTTGGGAACACAATTTGTTTCCATAAGCAGCTGAATTAGTAGACCCTGATAACCTGTAGTTCTCTCCTGCTTACATTTGCTTTGCCAAAAAACCACTTTTGAGCCCTAACTCCAGCCTTCTTGGAATATGAAATATTCCAGACATTCAAAACAAACATCCAAGAACTCCTGAACTCTCTTTAAAACTTCCTCCTTGCTCCCAAATTGACCAAGATGTCCAAAAGTGATGCAAAAAGAGGGACTCAAAGATCATTGCAAGAGTTTGATTTTTTTTTTTTGTTAAGAAATCAGAATCTAAATAAATGGGAGCTGGGAATTAGAGAATGAAATTCCACTTCTCAGGTATTGCAACTGTTCCTGCTTAGGCAAGAGGCTGGATAATGCTCTGCATGCAAATACCTAAAGATGTCTGGTTAATTGTGTAGGAAATATTAATGCTTTTCTCGGCCATTGCAGTAGGTATTCTTTTCTATGGCTATTTGTTCATGTTAAGATACTCTCTTTGCACATAAATCTCAGAGCACGCAAGTTTGCATGAATGAGGTTCCAGTTTCAATACCTCTTTGCTGACACAAAAATATCTGAATAAAAAAAGAATTGCAGGTGTTTTGTAGTTCTCAACAAAGGTGGAGCATTCAGCCCCAGGTGAAATGTGGTGAAATCAGTTATTTCAGAACAAAACCAGAGCCATGATTATGTTTTTCCTCTACACACGTACTTTTAAAGCAATTATGATACTTAAGCATAGGTTTTACTGAACGGGCAATCCCATGCTTTTGTTCTTTGCTAATAACCATAGTGGGTTTAGTAGTTCTGCACTGTTCATCTCTTCTAAGTGACTCAAATAAAATGTATCTTTGAACTATTTTTAAGATCCATCCTTCTAGTTGTAGCAGATTTCCCCCTGCTTTCATTATTTCTGGGCAATCACAGTATAAGGTGAAAGAATGAATGTGGTGTCAACCTCAAATAGCCACCCAGGAACAAGAAGAAGGAGAATCTTTGTGTCCACAGATAACCGGTGAGCTTTTTTGTTTCATCCTGTTCCCTCTCTGAAAATGCTCCTATGCTATACTCCAGTAACATTGTTGCCATGGCACCCATCAAAAGCCAGATACGCTCTTGCTTTATGTAGCAAGATGCAAATTTTTACAAACAGGAGAATTTCTTTTCACTGAGATAGGTAAGGGATTCTATCCATGCCTGCAGACAGAGGCAATTTCCTGACCGATCTTTGTCATTCCTGAGGATGTACCATGGTTTACTCTTAACACATTGCTACATATGCTGTATTTGTTTGTTTGATTTTTATGGTACGATTCTGCTGCACGCGAGATACCATCTGTACTCGACCGCCCCACAGGTGGGGGATTGTGTGTGGAGAGTGAGGAAAGGAGGAGCAGCTCATCAGCCCATTTAAATTAAAGTCAGGGCACTACAGCAACTTACACCAGCTGAAGTTGTGGCTCTACAACTTCAAAGGGGAAAACTTGAACTGTTATGCAAGTTGAGTTTTCTCCTTCTGTAACAAGAACAGCTGGTGAATCGGACTCTTGACCATGCAGAGGCTGGTGTAGATGGGATTATCACTGAAGTCTTGATGTGTACTGACACAGGTGAGATGAGATTCAGGAAATACACAACGGCTTGTTCTGGAGGAGATTATATACCTGTATGTTAAGACATTATTGCACACAATAGCTAGGAAGGAAGAAGAGAACAAGGAGGGAGCCCACATTTGAAATAACGTCAGTCATGTAATGAAAGACTATTTAATCTTTTAAAATAATGGATTTATAGAATAGTTTGGGTTGGAAGGGACATTTAAAGGTCATCTAGTCTAACCCCCCTGCAGTGAGCAGGTACATCTTCAACTAGATCAGGTTGCTCAGAGTCCCATTCAACCTGACCTTGAATGTTTCCAGGGATGGGGCATCCACCACCTCCCAGCACAGCCTGTTCCATTGTTTCACCACCCTGATTGTAAAAAATGTCTTGCTTTTACCTTTTTTTTTACAGATTAAAGCCATTACTCATTGTCCAATTGCTACAGGTCCTGCTAAAACATACATAGTAAAGACCAATACAAGGTTGTAACTTGCCACTCGTGCTGGCTCAGCAGTTAAAATAGCTGCAGCAGAAGACAATCATGACCGGCAGGTCAGGAGAGGTGATTCATCCTCTCTACTCTGCTCTTTTGAGACCCCACCTGGAATGCTGTTTCCCCAGAAAGACCTGGACCTGTTGGACTAAGTCCATAGAAGGGCCATGAAGATGATCAGAAGGCTGGAACACCTCTCGTCTGAACACAGGCTGAGAGAGTTGGGTTTGTTCAGTGTGCAGAGGAGAAGGCTGCAGTGAGACCTTGTAACAGGCTTCCAGTACCTAAAGGGGCCTACAGAAAAGCTGGAGAGGGACTGGTTACAAGGACATGTAGTGACAAGACAACAGGCAATGGCTTTAAGATGAAGGAGGGTAGGTTTAGATTAGGTGTTAGGAAGGATTCTTTCACTATGAGGGTGGTGAGGCACTGGCACACGTTACCCAAAGAAGCTGTGGATGGCTGCTCTCTGGAAGCATTCAAGGCCAGGTTGGATGGGGCTTTGGGCAGCTTGGTCTAGTAGCAGGGGATAGGAACTTTAAGGTCCCTTCACAACCCAAACCATTCTGTGAATGTGTGTCAGCAAGAATACTTCATTCCCAGCAGTCAATACTCCCCCCATGAGGTAGTACTGAGGGGGCTGAAGTTTGGTTTGATTTATGCCAAAGCAGAATAAAAAGAGATGTTTCCAGACTTTCTACTGTTAGCGTTAGGTTTGGTACACATTTGTTGTATCTAAAAACTCAGTATGTGAAGGGGAGGGAAAAAAAGAGAACAATGAAGATATCAAAACCACTCTCTCTGAACTGAGGATGTTATGATCTGACACTAAGGCATTAAATGGAGACATGGGGAATCTGAGTTCAGCTCTTGGCTTGCCACCATTTATCTATCTGCTCATGAGCACATCACTCAGGAGGTCCCTGTGGCACACCTAGAGTCCTGGTGTTGGCACCCATCTTGATTCTGTGAAATGCCCTGCTTGGTAGCAGAGGAACAGTCCCAGTGCAGCCAGGTGTCTGTGTTCCCCATCTGTATATTGGGGACATCCTCATATGGAGTTGCTTGGATTTATCATCTCCCTCAGGCAGAGATGGATGATGTTTCAGATCCACTCCTTGCACAAAGAGTAGTAACAGTTCAGCCATGGAGAGTGGAGGAAGTCTTGGCTAGTTGTAAAAGAAATAGTTTCCTTCACTTGAGAACCCTAAAACTTGTGACTATCACATCAACAGCCTTACTGCAAACCTACCCAGCCCTGTCACAAGCACTTCAAAGCTACACTACCCAGTCTCTTCCCCAGACACTATTAGCAGCAACAATTTTTATAAAAAATCAGACACCAAAATACAAACTGTTCCTACTGCACGTCACAGCCATACATACACAGCACACTTGACATCTGGCTTAAAAACTTTTTAAGGCTCAGTTGCAAGTTACGTAGAATGGGCTTGTTTGGCTCAGATGAGATCCACTTTGAGATCTTTTGTTAGGTACTACCGGTTTCATTAATAATCACCAAGATTCCTCAAGGACATCATAATAATTTTTAACAGATCCTCATGCTGGTTGAGGGGTTTGGAGTATTACTCACTCTGCATGGATGTACACGCGTAATTTCATGTGCACAAGCAATACTGTTCTGCTTACTGGAGCTGCTGTTAAACAGAAATTTAACCATGTGTCAATTGAATGGAGGCCGAAGGTTAATATGAACATGTTTTATAGCTGCAAAAGCTAATTACTTAAGTTAACATGAATACAGTGTATATTGTTTGAGCCTAAGAAATCGTATACAAGCATATTTGCATCTTATCATAACGCATTTTAGTGCTTGTAATAGAACTCATAAAAAATAATGTTGGTTATTCTAGAATACAGTGCAGTAAGCTTGTTTTTTAACCACTAAGCAATAATAGAGGCTCATGTGCCATCCTTTACAGTTCTGCCAGCAGCAATAATACTAGTTTATTTACTTACATATGTAATTATTTTATTTTAAAACACAAGATAGGCTTTTTTATGTAATTTGACATCTTCTTTAAAAAGGCCTAATTAAAGCAAACAACATATTGCTTTGACAGCTAAAGGTCTACAATAAGTTTTGTTGCTTCACAAAATCAAGTATTCTTGTCTAATTCTTGCCCACTCAGAACATCAATATAGGATCAAACACTTCTGAAAATCCATTTCCCCCAGAGCAATACCTTTGAAATCATAAGTTCTAATCATGTCATCAAAAGGTATTCTTATGAGGGAAAGTTTTCAGGACTGGAGAAGGTGAATGAGAAAATCGAACCGGTCTTTCTGACAGTGGATTCAGGCACATTAAAAACTGTCTGCAAATTGAATATTTCCTTTGATCAAACTACAATGGCAATACTTTGCAGCCACCTTGTATGTGTGGGGTTTGGATTCAGCAATTTACCACTGCACCTGAAATATACTAGTAGTGTTTTTTATAAGTTAAATTGCACAACTTTTATCCAGACAGCTTTCCTGTAGGAACCGTGTTTACATAAGGACCGTGGGGTTTTGTGCAGAACTCCCCATAAAGGCCATCACCCTTAACTCCTAGAACTGATCCAATAGTGTTTGTGACCTTTTAGTAACAGGTGGTAAACACCATCTTGAATTCAGATTGTACATTAAAGGAGCACCTCGAGATTCCTTAGCAGTGACATTTTGCAGTCTAAAAAATGCAGGATGAGGGGAAAATAACCACCCAGGTCACCTGTTTTTAAGGAATGACAATTGACCAATAACATTCTCCTGGTTTAAGAAAACAGTCTGAAGAAGCTACTCTGCCAGTCTAATCAAACCATTACAAATTCTGCCAGCCTGCTTCAGTCCCCTCCCACAAAGAACTGCTTTCTGAATGGGTTCGAGCTATCAGGTCTTCTTTGACACCAAAGCTGCCTAAAAACTGCATCAAGGGACTTCTGGAGAAAAGGCAGGTGTTCCTTCCCACGCTGACACAACACACTTATATTTTCAGTTTGAACTCAAAATATGTGCATATGCATATGTATAAATGCTGTAAAAACAATGGAGAAATCTTTGAAAGTATGGGTAAATGTATATCCCTTGAAATTCTTAGATCATGGACCAATCATCAAATCTGTTTTGCTAAGCTAAAGCTTAGGGATCCCACATCACTTGATGATCAGCAGGACACTTAAGGCTGACTTACTGCAACTAATTTTAGGGTTTGCTAGTAATGCCATTATAATCTAGTGTATGTTGGCTGGAATTCTTTCAGGTTTAAGATTATTTTAAAATCCCAAATGTAAGGTGAGTGAGGTGTTTTGAGTGTCATCTTGAAGAAAGGGAGAGAGAGGGAAAACTTAGCAAGATGACTGTAGAAAAGAATTGTTGTAACTCAGCACAACTTCCAGTATATTCCCACTTAGGCTAGGATTATTGCTGGAGCTAAGGAGGCTTGAGAACAGTTAGCATTGTCAAATCACAATGGAGTCCAGAAAATTTCAGAAAAACATTTCTCTAACAAAGCTGTGAAAGCTGAAGATTTGGCAAACTGAGAGGAAGAATGATTCACATTGCAGACCACAAAACGTGTCACTGACTAGTTGTATGCTACAGAATTAAAACCATATACTCAATATTGTAGAATGAATTGGAATATTTTGAAATTGCTCAGAAAGAAATACCTTTTAATACTCACAGAAAAAGACAATACCAATAGAATAAGCCATCTCCTATGACAACTCAAGGGGAAAGAGAACGTCAGTTCATCATGTGCTTCCTCCAAGTAAAGCTACTGTGATAACCAGAGGATATTCAGTAAAACAGCTGAATTATCCATCCCCCTTTCTTTGCTGGAGCAGAAGACTAAGATTTCAGGTACATTAGTCAGCAGGCTACTGTATTGACTCCACTGAGTGATGACTCTGTCTTGGACACATACCATGACTTTTCTGCAGCAATGAGAGAAGGAGATTTACCAGAGAAGGATTTTCTCAGAATCAAGGTGATGATTTCAAAAAAAAATGCTGATCATACTGAGTTCCACCTAGTTCGAGTTTGGTTTTTCGTTCAGATGGAGTCAGTGCAGGATTTAGCTGTGGAACTGGGAAAGCTTAACATGGTGAACTGATGTTTGTGGAGACACACAAGTGTGTCTGTTTTTTGTCTTTTTAATAAGCTCTTTGTCCTTGAAAGTTACATGCAGCTCAGTAGGAAATCCGGGTGCAGGCAGCTACCAGGATCAAACTCACCGCTATATGATAGCTGTTTAAAACATGATGTGCTTCAGTATGGAATCTTTAAACAAAACGGTTCTAGCTTGTGGCTGTTGCTACACAGGCTGTATGCAGATAAGTCACAAATAACTGAGCATATGTGTGGTGCAAGGTTAAAACAGTAACAAGCAGGTCAAATCATTCAAACACTGGAAATCACTTTGACTTCAGGCCAAAAGCTTAGCTTGAGATGATATCAGTATGGGATAAAAAGAGGATAAACTAACAGGCTTAGCAGCCAGCTTGTTGGAGTCAGCATATAGTATCTATACTTCCAGCAGGAGAGCAGATGGTCATATATTTAAGGAAGCACCAGACAGAGAGTCAGGAGATCTGAATTCTATTCCTGGCTCTGCAGCAGTGTTCCTATGTCACCTTGGGGAGTCACTTTTTTCCCCCTTTTTCTTAATCTTTTAAGTAGTGGAAATAATATTTGCTTGTCTCACAGGGCAATCAAGAGGCTGAAAAAATCCTCTGAAGCTCTAAGAAGAACGAATGGAAGAACTGCAAAGTAAACTTGTTTGGAAGAAAGTACACCACATGGTTTCATATGGCATGTTTGTGCCATATGTTTATGACCTTTCCTCTCCCCAGAATGTCCCGTGCCTGCACACAGTTTTCAAGGAGGAAATAAATGGATTAAGCTGCCTTCCACATTTGCTAGAAAGATAAGCAGCTGCCAGTAAAAGCCTGACCAGAGAACATACTTTATTACTGAGACATTATTTGTGCCCAAGAGGGCAATGGGCTTGTTGAAGTTAACTGTTTGTCCCAAGGTATTTTTGCATTGGTGGCACAATAATCTCTCTAATGGTTTTTACTCCGAAATCAGCCACGCTGCTTGCAAGCTGAATGCTAAGTACATACTTAAGTATTGTCTTTTATGAAGAAATCTTCTGCTGGAGTCCCCAAATAAGTCCATTTTTTAAATCAGTGAGAAATGTCCATGGTTATTTTCGCAGGACTTTAATCTAAAGCCCATTAAAATCAACTAGACTTCAAAGGAATTTGAATCAAAGACCTAGCAAGCAACTGTCATTTCTGCTGAATCCTACAGTCATTAAGCAAAATGACCCTATCTATCTTCATAACTATTTGGCATCATAGGAGTAATGTTTTCATCATGGAATAGTTACTGCTTTTGGTGTGGAGTTGTAAGCTTTGGGCAGGAACTGAACTTGAGCACAAATCATGATTTGCTCCATTTGTGGATATCTTTTTTACAAGAGGAAAAAAAAAAACCCAAAAAAGATCAAGTCTTTTGTTTTTTCTTCTAAGCCTCCATTTTTCTTGTTTCTAGATTCTGAGTCCCTGCCAAGGAACTTCAGTTCGAAGTAATCTCTGGTAAAAGGGCACACACAACCATGCAGAAGACTTCAAAACATTAATCCACCTCATAGCAGTGGTGGATATGAAAAAAATACAAAGGTTATCTGAGATGTCCAGACTGTCAATATGGAATATGGTCTTCCAACATGAATTTGTTTTTCTCACAAATGCTCTAATCCTGTAAACTGAATTTCCTTCAGCTCTTCCGGAAGTCACTGTGGGCTGGATATCTCTACACAGGCTGCTCAGCAGATTATAATGTGAGGCATTAAGATTAGAAGGGTCTGATGTGACTTACGAAGAAGAACATAGTCCTCTCTTGCATGCAGCCTGGTTTTGTGACAACACTTTTGAGTTAAGATGATGCTCTTTTATACTGGCACAGTTCTGCTGCCTGGGTCCTTGATGACAGCTCTGGTTGTAACGTACGAGGGCTTCCTACTTTGCTGGGAAATATTTACAAAGATACCATAATTACAGTGAATGTCCATTGCGTGTGTACACTACAGAACTGACTTACTGGAGTCTCTTCACCCAAATCCATGCAGGTTTTGTGATTTAATCACTATGGGATAGCTTTAATCCAAGAGAGAAGCTGAGGTAAACAATTTCTTTCTGTAGAACTGTGCTACGTGTCTAGCTGTAGTCTATTCAAGAAGGAATTCCACTGTTTACTCTTGATATATGTACGAGGCAATAAATTAAATATTTCAGAGTAACCAGCCCACTGTTTTGACTATATAACAAAAACACTGTTTATGACAGTATAAAGTTGATAGTCTGTATCCAGAGACTGATCTGATGCGACTCTAATGTCCTCAACTTTCCCTTTTACAGGAATGTTGGTTGTTTCTTTCATGTCCTCTTTTTGGCTAGGCAACTGATAGAACTGCAGTTAAGAGGACAAAGTGCTCCACAAAGACACAAACATAGGGAAGAAGAGAGCAAGGATAGAGCTTGTTATTCCAGTGTTCTCTTGTTCTTCCCACCCCTGTGATTTTGATAAGCTTATCTCCAATAGTTGCCATGGACCTTGCAGGTAACGTTTTCTACAATGACTACCAACTTTATCACATACTATTTTCAAAGATTTGAAGGTGTCATATAGAAAAATCTTATTTTTTAGAAGTGCTTCCGTGAGAAGTTGATATTTGTGTTTGTGTTTTGGGGTGTAGAACAGAGATAAGGAAAAGTATAACTATTTAAATGTGAAGTTAATGATTCAACAAGGGCAGGTTCCCTTCCAGGATAAGTCAGGTTATATATTATAATTGCACAAATGAAGCATTCAATCCAGATCTATCCCCTCTAATCCTGCACTGTCTGAACTGGCTTCCATGCACAAAGATGTGGCTTTTTCTTGGGATCACCTTTTCTTTGGGGATGCTAATTCCTGGGAAACACAGCTTGAAATTGCAATATGATGGGTGAGTATGACTGGGTATTATGAAGAATTGTGCATGTAGTGATATTCCCAGGAACCATGTAAGAATAACAATAATTACAAACTGAAAACATGGAGATAGGGTTACTAAGATTTGTAAGATTTTTTAAAGAAAACATAAAAATGGGAAATGAAGAAAGAGTGAAATAATCCAAGTCAACAATGATCTGGGTGCAGCCACAGGAGACACAGAATCCCCCTCAAATGGACCTCAGGATGCTCTGCTTCCATTAGCTGAAATTCATTTGGCTTAGCCTCTTTCATAATGAACTTTGAAATCAGATGCTTAGGAATAAAATTCATTTTCTGAGTATAAAGGGTGGGGTGGGGTGACTGAGCAAAATGATATCCATTAATAAAAGACAGCTGCTAAGGTTATGTGAAAAACATGACATCTCAAAAGCAGTTCAGATACTGAACTGCTGTTGGAAATCTCTAACAATAACAAAAAAAAGCTAAAGGAGTTGCTTCAGACAATCATCACCCCAAGGTGTTCAGAGAATGAGACTATCACATTTTTTATTACTGATCAGTGTTTCTGAAAAGTATGGAAAGTACAGTTTTGCTGTATTCTCTATTCTTGGTTCTGCTTTGAAAGAAATTGAGTGATATAAAATTATTCTGTTTGTCTATCTAAACTATTTTGTTTCATTCACCTTCAATTACCAGGAAGGATTGGTCACTCAGCCTCTACAACAGCTAGGATTTGCAGGAGGGGCACAAATAGAGTGTGGAGGCCAGCTATCCACATATAATTTTATACATGGAATTTTCTGAAGTAAACAGAGAAAAGTAGCCCAGTACCAAATGACTCTAGACTAATTATATCCCCTGAATAGAGTTTTAAAAAGGAGAGAAAACCAAGGATTACCTACTGCAAGTTCCTGTTCAACAATTCTCCTGGCAAAGCTTCTGGGAGAACATACAGGGTCACCACTTCTCTCTTTAAAATGTGCTGTTTGCCCTGGATAATATTTAGTCTTTGGATCCGTATCAGGTATGCAGTCAGAGCCTGTCAAAGTCACTGGACAGAATTCAACAGACCCTTGGTAATGGTGTGTTGGTTCTTGTGGCTAATTGCTGTCCAGGGCAGAACCTGTTGAGTACGTGCGTGGGATTTAAAACCACACTTAACAGAATGGCCAATTTGACTTGGTGTGGGTAACACCTGTACAAAGATGAAATGACTAATAAAGCCCATTTCTGTTGGCATTTGCTCTGTTCAACAACTTAAATGAAATATCTGACCTATAAGCATCCAAGGAAACATGCTGAAAAAGTCCTTTAATTTGGTAAGAAAGCTTAACTGTAGTATTTTGAAAACTTTCTCATGTGGTCACGTGGGCTGACTTTGCACTTCTCTGAGAACCCCAGTCCATAATCATAAATGACTGTGTGCTTTCTAATCTTAGTTTACTATTAAAAATGATTTGTCTCCACACTGGCTATTGTAAAAGGTTTATCAGTAAATAAGAGCTGGCCATCTGGCAGCAATCTGACTGTCTGGCATTTCTTTCATTTGGTGTAATTAAGACATAATGTCAGTGAGGATAGAAAGATATTACAGGATATTGTTTCCCTTCCTGATAGACAAAGAGCAAAGCAAGCCCAGGCATTTAGAGAGAATAAACTCTGAACTGCAGCTGAGATGTTTATTCTCCTAGTAAAGATGTTTATCCTGCATGTACAAGGTTCTATTACAAAGATATCATGGCTGTTGCACCAAATTGTTAGCAATGCAAATGTAATCATTTTGCCCCACAGATAAGGGTACTATATGCTAACAGCATCTCCCAAAACAGTAGCAAACAGCCCATTTTAACTATCAAGTTCTACATTTCTCTATGAGCAAAGGTGATATTTTCAAGAGATGTAAAAAAAAAAATCACAATCCCCAATTTTTTCAGTGGACAATATGAATGAATAGCAAATTCTATTTGCATGTACATTAAGCTGATAATTGTACATTTGTGTATGGAAGCACAAATGGTAGCAGTTGCTGTTCAGACGATGAGAGCGTATTATATCGATGACCATCATGATTCACCATGTAAGGCTTTTCCAACAAGAATTTCTGTTACAAAAGCTTTAAAATGTAAAACGTTCTCTTTTTCTTTTGTACCGGTCCCGTAAAGACTCCAGGGCCTCACTGAAGGAGACTGAAGCATTGGTTACTAATATGAGCACAATTTTGAGTTCCCCTTCCTATTGTATCAGTAGTGAATAACTGCTGTCTTACCTTCAAATAATGTAATGTAGTTGTCAAAATCCACTCCTGATCATGAAGCCCTTTCATTAGGGGTGTCACACTTGTTATCAGTCCTGTAAAGCTGATCTGAATGAACACTGAAAAAAATTAGAGAAATAATTACAGAGGGCTTTTTAATAGAACATATGGATTTGCTTTTTCTGCATTTCCAAACATTTTAATTGTTCTTTCTAAACTTTCAGTATTTTTTTTCAGATTAAGCTTGCAGTAAATGAAAGTTTTGTGGGGCATCATGAAAACACATACTCAGAAACTGGTCTATGTGTTTTTTCTAGAAATATAAAATGACAAGAGCCTTATTAGAAATGTTTGTTTCCTGCAAATTGATTAAGAATGTGCAATTCTTAACTAAGTGTAGTAAAGACTACACTCTTCACTATATGTGGAACAAATTGGCTTTTCTCCTGGCAAGTACTTTGTGAATATCTCAAGCTCTTGGAAATGTTCATTTATCATGGTGATCTGAAGTTTTTGCATGCTGAAGTATATCATCAAAGCACCACGTCTCTCTGTAATAACTGAATAATTCCCAAACAGGAGAAAAGAAATAGTGACATCTTATCAAATAGTTTATTATATATTATAAATTATCTCGGTTTGGCCCAGGTCCTGCAAGGGTAGAAACACACACCAGGGCTCATAGGAGCAGTTTGCTTCAGTTAAGCTGTTATGGTGAATAAAGAATCAGCACTGGCAAGGAAGCAGAGATAACCTCTAGCAACAGAAACCCCACAACACTTAGTTCTATTTGTAGCTAAAACGTTGCAGGAATTCATCACTCAGACCTGCTTTTGTTGGAACAGCATTCAGTTACATGCTCCGTCTTCCTTCTACATAACAGAATAGCTCCTTTTCACTTATGAAATCACAGATACTTTAACAGACGTTAAAACTGGCTTTGTTTCTCTGCTGAATTTCCAGGGATCAGGTTTTCCATGTTGTGCCAGAAACATTTCAGCAAGTCCAGCATCTTCAGCATCTTTGCAGCACTTTACTGGTGAGTAAGAATGTCCACATGTGCCCAAAAGCAAAGTAGGGTCTTGGGCAGATTTTCCCATAACTTTGGGCGAGAATAAAGGCTAAAGTTGAAAAAACTTCTTTTTTTTTCTTAGTGTAGAGTGGAATGGCACTTATGGAATTCATGGGAAGAAGTTAGTTTCCTTGCATGGCTCTCTGAAGGTGCCTGAGTCAATGGAAACACTAAAACCATGCTGCATGCTCTAGGAACAGATGGTTGGAGAACAGTTAAGGGGACAATTTGAAGAAAAGCTATTCTATCTTAAATATATTTTCTCATTCCAAAAACAGAGCTTGATTTGTGCATTTCTTCCTTCTCCTCTGCACAGCTGGATTTGTGGAAGCCACAGCTGCCTGAAGACATCTGGGCTGGAGGAGACCTACACATAAGGGTTCCAGCCCCTTTGGTGCAGGAGGTGAAAGACAGCTTAGATCAGCATATGATCTCTTACAAGTACGACCTCTAATTTCCTGACAGAAAAGGATGACTAACAATCTTCCTTGCTATCACAAAAGGATCTAGCCTATTCCAATGAGCAGACAGCAAGTACTGATGATAGGACCCAACCTTTGTTCCAAGTTCCTCCAATTACCTTGACCTGTCCAATGCACAGGTGCTATATACATCTTTATGTTTTAAGAGCACATTCCCCTATGCCCTGTTTATTCATTTTCCAACTAGCCTGGATTGTAAATTTGGAGCTTGGATCTGGGACAGCCTAATCTGCTAGTTTCCTGCAGTTGCCTACTCAATGTTAAGAGGATGGTGCTCAGATGTATGACTCAGCTTTTGAATCAAATCAGAAAGACCAGCATGGTACAACCACTACTCACGTGAGCATGCTTTACTCTTGGAAAGTATGGATACTTGAACACAGGAATCTCCCTATTTTGGAAAGCCCAAAGGGTTAATCAGTGTCACTGCAGAGCAGTCTCTGCAATTCTCCTCTTTCTTTCCCCGTCTTTTGTTGCTCCTCTGGTTTGAAGAAGAGCCTTTTCAAAGTGAATATTCAGCCAGTTCCTTCAAAGCTGCAGTTTCCTACCCCTTATCCCTCCCCCCACACCAGGCAGGTGAGAATCCAGCCAAGCAGAGACATCCCAGCCTGGGACAAAGGTCTCTGTGGCAGGTCCCCACAAATGCACAATTTGGGGCCACGAGCTGCAAGTGGGACATGATGCTTTACACACCTACCCAGACACCTATCTTCACTAACTGCCTCAGGTCTACTCCCAACCAGGAGATACAATCCAGATACAAACAAGATCTATTCCTCACAATGTCCCATTCCCATTTGGACCTGACTTTTTCAGGTAACCAGTAGCTTGCTATATTTCATATAGACAATCCTGTAGTAATTCAAGGCTGGTGACAAATGGCCTATGGACATATACTGACATTTACCAATCAAAGATAAGTTAAAAGGAAGATTGGTGCCACTTCAAAGCTGCTCAGAGTTAAAGCTGATCTTGACATCCCGCATCTTGCCTGACAAATTCTTTTTAGTAAGTGTGATGCCCTGACAACCAGAGATGGAGAGAGATGAGGTGGGAGCCAGTATGAATGATCTAGCATCAGGTATTCAGGTCTTAGAAAATGTTCCAGAAGATACTTAACCTGTTATTTATATCAAGGCTCTTCATTTTCTAATGGTTTCAACTGATTCTAGTGGAATTTTAAAGACTAAACTTAAGTTAGCAGGTTTTGCTTTTTCCCCTTGGATTGATGCCAGAACTGTACCCACTTTGAGTAGGGTCCTAAAGAAAGAGGTGGTAATTTAATAGTCAAACTGAAATTTTGGCTTGTATTGCAAAGGGGTTAAGATCAGTACAGCGATGTTAAAGTTCCTATAACAGATTCAAAGCAGGAACCACCTTTTAGAAGACAGTTGACATGCAAGGAAGGTAACATGACAGTTAGATATGTAATGATAGAGACATAAATGACAAATTATAATCAGGACATCAATATTCTGACTGTGTCAAACTCTGGGATTTCAATTCTCCAGAGCTCTAATAAGGCATTTTGCGTGTGTGGTTTCAGTTCATGGGAATTTGCACTGCCTAAATTTTAGTTTGAAGTTCAGATGTGAATAAACATCAAAGCTGAGAGTGAAAGTCAGCTGCAACTACTCTTAAAAGTTCCTTATGTGCAGCTTCCAGAAGTGCTGGAGTGCTAATGTCAGCAGAATAGCCTGTTCAGACTTAGCGTATGAAATCAACAGTATTTAAGCTACCTTAGCAATTGTCTTATCATGAGCATTTACAATGAACACAAATTTATCACAGTGTTAAAAGGGGCTGACTGCAATGAGAAAGCCCAGTGTGTGATCCAAAGTCCTCTGAAGCCAAAGAAAAGGTTTTATTTACTCCCTTGATCATCGAATCATGCCTGTTCTAAACTGAACTAATCTGTAGCTAAAAAACAAGAAGAGCTTTTTGAAGGAGAGAGAGAGTTTGTTCTGATTTTTTGCAAATTGCAATGAGTATTTTTGTGAAGTCTTTGCAAATGGAAAATGTCTCCATAAGTACAACAAAACAGTAATCTGAAATCTTTTACTTCTTCCTTCTTTTCCCAAAAGGTGGTATTTTAGAGTTTTGCCCAACAATAGAAGTGGTATAGAAAACAAAGATATTGAGGTATTGGTTTTTTTTTTTTTTGTAAATTATCAATCTTTAAAAAAAAAATAAATCAAATTAGTCCTTTATTGTTAAAACCCAGTGAAAATCTCAGTTCTTTGAACCTTCTCCTACATTAAAATAACCATTGTACTGATGGCAATGAATTGGCAGGCAGTCCACAACAGAAGAGGCTATGTCCTTTCATTTGTTGATATATCCCCCATGACAGTTCTGCAGTAACTCTACTCCTCCCCTCAGAGTCCTAATACCGGATGTGCAGGAACTTGTGGATCAGATGGAGCCAAAGGAGAGGAGCACCCACAGGCAGGTCCCAGAAGGTTATAACTACACCCAGTATCACCCAATGGAAGAGGTAAAGAGGAACCCACATTTGCTTACTTTCTTTGTTGTTGCTATTTTGTTAATGCCACAGCAAGCAACTCTGTGGTTGCAGAAATCTCAGCTAAAGTCAGTAGAGCTCCTTCTGGCTGCCCCTTAGTCTAGGGATCTTGGCCTGGTTGAACATTAATTTGCCACTGATTTAATCCTCAATTCCTCCCTGACCAAAACCTACATGCTTTGCATGAAACAGCCATATTGTTTTGCAAATAATATTCTGGAGTCCAGTTGATTGTTTTTCTACCTTTCTACCCTGTCATGCTCTGTCATTTTCTCCAGTAGTAATTCATGTAAACCCTGGTATGTCTGATACTGAGTCACATGTAAAGTGTCATGACTATTGCAGTCTCTGGAATCTCAGTGAGGAAGAAGAGGTGAACAGTGGGAGACCTGTAAAAAGAAGCAATTTAAAGACAGGTTTTTGACACTTCAGGAGAGAAGAATGCCATGAGGTTAGACAGTGAAGACTTCTTAGTGCCTTGTTTCACAGACCAGTGGGTAAAGCTGGACGAAGGCAGAGCACGGTGGTATATTTCTCCTCCTAGTCACATATTAAAAGTGAGAGAGCAGAGTCAATCCTCATGCATATGTTCACTGGGAATGACTGCTGCTGAACTCAGATGTGGAAAATCAGTACTGACAGGGAAGAGACTTTAGTACTGTTTGCAAGATACGATGGTGTGGTTCCCTGTCTGGTAAAGTCAACAGAAAGATGCCCAAAAGGACAGGTATGTTGAATGACATCAGTGTTGTATTGCAATGATGTTATCTTTTATAACACAGTGAGATATGACCATGGCATTGCTCTGAGGCAAGTGAAAGGCCTTCCATGAGTGACATCGCAGATTGAAATAAGCTCTGAGAAAACATTGCTTGTCTAAGCAAAATAAAATACTTTAATCTGGCAGCGGAGGTGGGAAAAAGAAGAAAACTCCAACTTTGGTCCAAGAATTCTCCGTGACTATTTCAGATTTATCAATGGATGACTCAGATCCAGAAGAGCAACAGTGAGCTGGTGACTCAGCACTACCTGGGGACTACAATCGAGAATCGAACAATGTATTATCTGCAGGTAAGGGAGGAACATTCTTGAAATGAATGACAGGTATCTTCACAAAAATGTACACAGGAAAAGACAGGATTCACATATTCCCTAAGACAATGCTCATCCCAATTCACTGAAATAACAGGAGATGAGTTTACTCCTTTACAGCACAGTAAGATCTGCCAACTTTCATATACACTATCACCATAACCTTGCTATTGCTGTTATGTAGTAAACCCAACAAATTTAACTGAATTCTTGTTTAGAAATACAAATCAAGCTGAAACTAGCTTGGCAACAGCTGTATGTGAGGATCAAGAGTTTTGGTTTGTTGGTTTTATTACTTTTTACAGTATATAATGTTTCTGCAAGGAGTATTCCATGATATTTTTTTTATTGGACATTCTAGAAAAAGCATAGTCTTAATAACTGGGTTATTTATTGTCTAATCTATTCCTGAATAAAATTAGATTCCCTGCCTTTTTGTGCTTCACCTTAAAAAAATATATCTCAAAGTAAGAACAACTAGTCCTGTGAATGAGTAATATAAACAAAAAATAAACTGTTTTATTAACATTCCTGCGCAACAGACACTTTAAGACTCTTGCCCTGAGATTCTACAGAGATGGGGCCATTAGGAAGGAGAGTTTGTCATAATGATGTCTGTAATACTGCTAATAATCATCTCACATGGCTCATATCAGGACACAATTTTCTTCCTGTATTTGGTTAGACTATTTTACTGTAATGTTCAAGTTTTCCTAACGCTCATTTTATACTCTCTCAGATCAGTCAACCATCAGATAAAGCAAAAAAGATCATTTGGATGGACTGTGGGATTCATGCCAGAGAATGGATCTCTCCAGCCTTCTGCCAGTGGTTTGTGAAAGAAGTGAGTCCTCACTTTTCCACCTAGATAATAAAAAACCCTTATCACTTTGGGTACTTCAATTCTCCTCTCTGTTGTGGTACCACACATTACAATATTTCTGATAAAATATGGGACAATACTTGCTTCCTCCACCTGAACTGATTCCAAAGCCACTGAACTTCACAGCAATCTCACCATTTCCCACAGTGGCATTTGGATCAAGCATCTCTGCCAAAACCAGTCCCCCTGGAATAAAGAAACCCTAAAATATGGTATAGAAACGTTCCACTTGGCGCACCTGTTCACCATCATGCAGCTTTCATATCTGGAAGACTGCATCGACATGAAGTAAATTATAACAGGATACACTGTCACCTTGTTAATGGCAAAAGGCAGTTAACATATCTGAGATAAGTAGGTCTTGGATAACATGGTAGTATCCAGAAGTGAGTTCCAAACTAGCTCCTTCCAGAGATTACCATTAGATACTCTGCTCAGTTCTCCATATTTTTTCTTTTCAGATTCTTCAAAATTACAAATCTGACCCAAAGATAAGCAGATTTCTGCAGAATTTGGACCTCTATGTCTTGCCAGTCCTCAATATTGATGGCTACATCTATTCCTGGGAAAATGTACGTAGTGAATATTCAGGAACTGGATTGAAAATTAGATGTGCGCAGCATGTTTTGTTAATTTTAGATACAGTCATAGCAATTATATTTAAACAGGGAATAGTGACAGAATCATTACTCACATAAATCTGCTCATAGCAGAGAGGTTTTGTTTCTTCTGGTAAATCAGCAGTCGCTTGAGATTACAGGGCTAAAAATTCCTAGCAAATGTCATGAGGCGGGAAGAGAGAAGGACAAAACCACACAATCACTTGCCTTTGGGTTTCTGGGGATGGACTTACTTCCAGCTAACAGCTCAAGGTGTGGTTGATGGAATTAAGCACTGGAGGAATCAGTCATTCTTTGCAAGAGATCTTAACTAGCAGATGAGTAAGCACCTTTGCAGCACAAGACAGGAACTGGACAAGTATTAGGCTATTTGTTTTTGAAAGAGGTTTGCCCTCCCAAGTTGTCTTCCTCTTCTGATATGAAGGATAATGAAAAATGTTGGTCTTCAGCAACTCTCACCACGCTTCTAGGCTCCTGAGCCCAGTAGAAACACCTTTAAATGCAGGACCTCAGCACAGCCTCAACAGGTTCAGTCTACTGCCATGTGGATCCTGCTGCGTCCCAGCTTGCTCCCCAGCAGGTCTGGGGCATACTACCCATTGTAGCTGGATACACAGTTAATTCAGCCAGGAAAG
Source organism: Gallinula chloropus (assembly GCF_964237585.1). Taxonomy (NCBI): domain Eukaryota; kingdom Metazoa; phylum Chordata; class Aves; order Gruiformes; family Rallidae; genus Gallinula; species Gallinula chloropus. Next base: position 31,193,946 of record NC_140090.1, on the reverse strand, counting down.
TCATACAGACTGCAGTGAGGCCTGCAGATAATCAAGTATAGCAGTGGGTATAACAAGGAGCCAAGCAGCAACAGCAAGATTATCTGAAAAAAAAAAAAGCATTCTTCATCTTGAATTTGAAACAAACATAAGTTCAGCTATCATCTCTTGGACACAGACTTATCCCTCACAATGCCAAAGCTTTCTTAGGAGTGCAACACTGCATGGAAGCAGTTGAGTACTACAGAAATGGCATACTTAAAAAAAAAAAAACAACTCAGGAAGGTGATTTCTAGATGCATCCAGGCTTCTGGAAGATAACAGCCTGGCTCTACTGGATAAAATGTTCAATCACTAAGCTTTGCCACCCTTGCAGAGTTTCCCTCTCACAATGCAAGAGTTGCTCAAGATGCAGAGGTCTAAAATAAAGGAGTCTTTACATTGTATTATCACAAGACCCCTACAGATCATTGAGTTGTCATTATGTAACTGAAGTTACTTTTGTTTAGGATCGTTTGTGGAGGAAAAACCGTTCTCCACATATGAATGGCACCTGCTACGGGACAGATCTGAACCGAAACTTCAATTCCTCCTGGGGCAGTAAGTTCCAAGTACTTCAGTTCAGCAACACAAATGTGGTGCAAGAATAATAATTAATTTCTGGAATAAAATAAAGTCCTATAAGAAAGGAATACTCATATTGTTGTCATCAAGACATATGTAAAAATAAACCCCAGGTTTGTAAAAATAGTCATTGACTTTCAACTGGTGTTTACTTTTGCAAGCAGAAAGTTGCTGCCTATATAACTATACCTCTCATTCACTGCAGGAGCACGCACCAGCTCTAGACAGCAATGTTAGGAGTTAGTCACTTAACAGCCAGTATTTGCATCTGCCATGAATTTCAAGGAGCCTCCATAACTTCCCTGCCAGGTGGTACACTGTGGTGATGTCAGAGTGTTTTTGTTGTAGCCAGCCTGTAAACGCGTGTTAAATATTTCAGTCTTATAGCAAATTTTAGTTGGAGAGTAAAATGCTAAAGTCCCACTGAGCTGTCTGGTCTCCCTTCCCACACAAAGACATGCCTTAACACTACAAGGTGAATTTCCCTGTTCCCTCTGAACTGGTGTTTCTATGTCTCTCCTTTGGTTCACTTTTTGTATCCCTCTCTAGGTATCGGTGTTTCTTATGACTGCAGCAGTGAAATCTTCTGTGGATCTGGACCAGAATCAGAGCCTGAGACAAGAGCTGTGGTTCAGCTTATTGAAAAGAAGAAGAGTGACATTTTGTGCTACTTAACAATTCACTCCTATGGACAGTACATCCTCACTCCATATGGTTCCACAACTGAACCGCCAAGTAACAGTGAAGAACTGGTAGGGCAAAACATTAATCTCCTACACTTGTAGGGAGCAAGTACATACAGTAGTATGTGGCATAACTCTATTTCTCTATTTGCCCTCTTGCCTGTCCTTCAGAAAAACTGGGCTTGGCTCCCAGAGTAACTGCTGCTCCTCACATTGCCCACACAGTGAGGACAAGTTATGGGCTGACATTGGCTCCCTCCCCTGCTCAGCCAAGGGAACTGGAACCATCCTGTGCAGAGTTCAATACCTGCATTAGCTATGTAAAATATCTTCTGTGGGTTTACAGTTATTCTCACGTCTATGTAATAATATGTTCAAGACATTGCTTTCCTGTCCTCCAAACAGAACCTTTTGTGACAGTGATTTAGTGTTTCTATGGAGGAAAGTTGAATTATAACAAAGAAAACAAGTTGCTGGTAACTTTTTGTTAAAGAAAGCTTCCTTTCAGGAAGGTTTCCAGGGCTTTAGCTGCTCGTTTCCCTAATGTAAGGCTGTGGTGTCTTTCTTGGTTGCCTGTTGTATGTACACAGTATCAGCAAGGTTTATTTGCCTCAGAACTAATCGTAAACCTTCATCTTAAATGAAGAAAATTGAACAGGGTTACTGCAACGCAAGGTGAAGTGGAGAAGAGCACCAAGACCGCCATTCTTGCTGCATACGAGAGTGCATTTGCACCTCGAGATGCCGGCGCGTTATACACACATGGTTGTCACGGCTGTGTCCAGAAAGGGTGTTCCAAATGTGTTCACTAGGAGAGCAGGAGAAAAGTAGGCACCTACTTCTTGGTTATTTCTCCCCGCAGTTTCTGAGTGTTCTAATTTGAGCTTATCAACATGTGTACTTATGAACATTCCAGTAGCTGGAGAGCTTGTAAAGAGCATGAGGGACTTGGGTTCAGGCTTCGTTTGCATCTTTGGAGATGTCATTTAGTCTGTCTATGGCTCAGTTTCTAAAGATGGTGGAATGTAGAGTCTATGGCAACATAACAAGTGTAAGAGATCAGTCACTGCTGCAGTAAGTACCAGTGTGCTATACAGCACAGACTCAAATTCTCCAAATCACAGCCTTCTAGCTTTACAGCAAAGCAAACACCTTCTCTACCTATAGGCAGAGTAGTTTTAAAAATTTTAACAGACTTTTTATTTAAAAATCAAGAACAATTTGCCCAAATGTTTTTAATGGGTTTCCTGAAAGTCCTGGAGTAATCATATCAAAGCTCAAAGCTGATCATACATATAAATGCAAAGCTGAAAGAGACAAAAGGCTTGGTCCACTCAATTGCCAAACGTATTGGTCTGGGTGACAATAGTGTTCCTATTTTAAACTTACAGATGGATGTTGCAAAGAAAGCAGCTGCTGCCCTACAGGGAAAGTATGGGACCAGTTACAAAGTAGGATCAACCTCCTTAATTTTATGTAAGTTTCTTCATGTTTCCCTTTGATTGCTCTGTTTTTCAAAGAGTGTCATTCTTGTGTCACAGACATCAGTAAGTACTGTTTTGCTGAGATTCCTCTTTGAGCACTATTTAACGGGCTGGTTCGGTGTAACATCTGTAGCAGTCATTTGAATACAAGGTAACACAGCACATTATACAGCTGGCTGTGGGAAGGAAGGAAACATTTTTCAGAAGCTAGCTCCTACATGAATTCCTCACAGATACATCACAGGGGACAGAAGGAGACTGCTAATAGATCATCCTGACCCAGCTGAAGTCAGCAGCAAAACTCCTATTTGTCTTCACCGGAATCAAGCAAAAATTAAAATCCCAATCAGGTCTATAGTTACTCCATCAGACACCATCACATGGCAGCTGCTTGCAGCTCGGTGTGAAATATGTTGCTTTCAGCCTCATTCCTAAGAGACTGGATAGCTACATCATGAACACACCACAATGACAGCCTTTACGTAGAGGACCAAAGGACCTGGAGTCTGTCAGGTAAACCCAAACTTTTCCCAGTATGCAGAAAAACACTAGTCATTCAGAACAGTAAGTAGTTAGCTCCAGTACCCACACAGTTTTGCATTATTCACAGCATCTGATCTCCCTGAATCACACAAGTCACCTACTACATAAGCAATGAGGTGTAGATATAAGGTAGCTTGTCCATGCCTAAGACTTCATTTTGCCAGGGTTTGTACATATACTGAATAGGTAAGAAAAAAGATCCATAAGACAGATGAACAGTGATATAGCGACCAACCTGAATTTTCTCAGACTTCACCAAAATTATGCTTTAAACCAAATATACAAAGTAATTCCTGGCAGTGTCAACATAGAAAATGAAATACCAGGACAGACAAACAGCCAATCCATCTTCTACCCCACACTAATCACAGTAAAATGCTAAAAACAGAATCCATAGAACTCATCTCCTGCTATGGTACAATACCATCTCATGGAGGATTGTTTCACTTAAGAAACTCCATGGAAGACTTTGAATTGCAGCACTTAGAAATTCTGCTCTCCATGTCACAGTGATCTATGGTTATTGCTTAGTTCAGGGATTCTCACAGAGCCTTGCACTAACTATAGCAAGAAGTATATTTCAAAGAACTGTGCCTAATACATGTATCTCCCTTTCTTTTTAAATTCACAGACAGTAACTCAGGCTCCTCACGGGACTGGGCTCACATGATTGGCATTCCTTTCTCCTACACATTTGAACTGCGAGACCAGGGTACTCATGGATTTATTCTACCCCCTGAGCAGATCCAACCTACATGTGAGGAGACTATGTTGGCTGTGACAACTATCATAGACTACGTTGACCAGAAGTATTTCCCTAATGGGGCTGTGATGCCGACCTTCAGCAGCCTGGGCCTGAGCCTTTGCCTTAGTGTTGTGCTTATATGGACTCTTTCTTAAAAAGAACCAAGACTCCAATGCAAAGCATAACGTCACTTTGAAAAGACAAAATTACATGAGCAGAAGAACTACACGTCAAATATTTCAATAAAGACTCATCCAACAAAATACAAGCATCCACTTGTGGTTTTGATATCTGTGTTTTAGGGAAGGAGGAAAGGATAAAGAACTGTGGTGATTTCCCAAGCTTCACTTGCTGGCTCTGCAAGAAGCCAGTTTGAGTACACACAGGTACAGAGAACTAGTACTCCCTGGTTCTTGAGCATGTTTTCAGGAGCCCATCTGGGCCTCTGTACCCACTCTGTCAACCACAGTCCTGTCCCACCACAATTCTCACTGCCACCTGACTCCTGGGTCTTGCTGGCATTAGCAGGATGCCTGTGACCATTCCCTAGTTCCCATTACACATCCACCTTCCTTCCTTAAACTGGTACATCAGGATTTACCAGAAAATACAAAACCTTAAAAGGTTCTGGTGGAAGGTCAAGATCAGGCAACCATCAACAGCAGCCTGAAACAAGAGTCGAGGTGGTACAAGTGTGTGGGGACAGACAAGAGATGTGACCTCACCACTTAGATGCAGTTGGATTGGTGAAGATAGAAACTGCCCAAATCCTTAAAAAATGTAAATGGAAAGGGAAAAGATGGAAGGTCAGTGAAGTGCCAAAGGAAAGGAAACATTTCAGCCCATTGAGCAAACACCGTCTGCCTTAGCGACTCAAAAGGAAACACCAAAGAAAGAGTTTTGGTATTGTTATAGCCAACACCAGAGGGTGCAGGGCAATCACTGAAATACAGAGGACCTATTTTAACCTGTACTCCGTGCTTTTGAATTCAGGAGCTCTACATCCCAAAAATACATCCACCAGTCTTGACTATTACAGATAGATTAATTTTTTTTCTGATAGAAAATGAAAGAAAGAGAGAAAAAAATAGATTTTATATGAAATGTCTGATTTTCTTAGCAAACTTCAAGATTCCACTTGAAAATTGTGTTCTAACTGGAGATTTCCAACGAAATATTGTCAACGTCAGGGAAGAGACCGTGTTTTTTACCCGCCCCCCCAACTGCCAGAGGGCTAGTGATGGCAAACGCAGAGCAAGAGCTTCTGCCAGAAACCTCACTAAAAACCAAACCCACAAAGAAGCCACCTTGCAGTCATTTTTCCGAAGCACATAAACGCATCCTACTGCCATTTTGTCTGTACCATCACTTGACAAATCATAGCTCTTGTGTTCATTGTCCACGGATTATTACCAATGGGCGTAGCTAAATCTGTCTAACTCCTGCAGGTTCCCCAGAGCATAGTCCTTCTAGACCAACCACTCATTTACAGTAAGACCCGTCTGTTGCTGGGTTCTGTAGCAGAAGGTGTCACTAATTAGCACTTCTCCCAACAGGAGCATCACTCCCCAAACTTATGTTTAGTTCAATATGTGACTTACAAGTCTTTACATTTGTACCTGTATATTGTGTCATTGGAACTGTAAGAAACAAAACGAGTCTGTCTGGCCCATGACTGTGAGTTTCTTTAAGCAAGTGGGGTTTGACCACAAGTGTTTCACAGCCATTTGCTGGCAAACAGCAGTGAAGCTCCCCAGTGCCACCAGCAGCAGATGGCAGTACCCTCTGGGGACCGATGCCCACTCCCACACCTAGCCAAAAGCAAAACATGCTTGGGCAAGCGCCATCCAAAACTAACCTATGACTACAATGGTACAAAAATGCTTCCAGCCAGGACTCCTTTACTGGCCTGAGACATCACACAGCCTGAATGCCTAGAGCCAAAGGAGGGAGCTGGCTTTGCTGGTCTCTAGTATCTGCTGATAAAATATTTTACCAGTACAAGATACAACCAGGAGTGTCCCAAAGTTAATTAGAAGGTGTCTGTGAGGTACTGGGTCTGTCCCTCCTTTGCTTCTCTTGTTGTAATAACCACCATCAAACAGAGGACAATGCCCCTGCACATGGCACCTAGGCAGGGGGGTGTGGGGAGATTTTGCCTCTAGCATTACCAGCATTCAAGAATCATAGAAGCAGAGAGGAACACTTCACCACAAAAAAAAAGTTAGATGTTTTGCAATAATCATTATCTAGAAGAATGTCTGCTGCTGTCAGCACACTGATCGTGCCTGAGCTTACAGCCCCTTGGATCTGTCAGCAATGACTCACTCACTTTGCATAGTGAAACCACAAATGAAGGTTGTGTGGAAGCAGCACCTTGCCCCCACTGCTGCTGCAGAACAGATGTCCTGCAATGAATGCTTACAGCCCCTCTTAGGAGCTATCATTGAACAAGCAAACCACAACCACTAAAAGGCCAAGGCTGCAGTGAATTGATCTTTACAAACATTATACGGGCTCCATATTTCACACACCCTGCCAGTTTGCTGACTTTTCTCTGTACCTTTTGTGCTTGCAGGCAAGTGATGTGTATGGATGACAAAAATCACTGCAGAGAGGGTGTATTTTATCAACCGTGTTTTGCAAAGGAAAATTTTGAAGAAAAACACAGCATTGATGTCTCTATTGAAACTACCTCATGAACCCATGCCCGAGTTTCTCTCTCCTGTACTCATTTGTTGTTTTCTCTGACCCTTGCCTGGTTTTCCTTTATGATGAGGTATGGAAAGAGCCACATTCTGATTTCTTGCATGTCAGCAGAAGCACAGCATTCTCTTACTGATACAGCACTATGACTTTCAATTATTCATGTGCAAACACACGTGAAACTACACGTTATCATGCAAAACTACCAGATTCTTTTATTCATTGTTGTTTTGCCTCAGTAATTTTACCAAGATCCACGCCCCTTCCCTTTCTTTCTCACATAAACACCTAAATCATAATTGCTTTATTATATAATTAGTTTCGTGAGGGATTAATTATTTTGGGTCATTCATATTATTGAGTAAAAACAAGGGTATCCCAGTTCTGCGTAACAGTGTTCTATAGTATCCTGGTTAACTTTCTGTCTGTAATGGAAAAATAAAGATTGAAGAAAGAGCCCTCAGTGATCTCATTCAATTTCAGGCAAGGAGCTCCTCTCTGCTAATTTCTCCTCCATGCTATGTTAATTTGATACAGTCCTCAGGCTCCTAACAAGTTAGCAACACTGCCCTCATTAAGGAAAGTGAAGATATCACAAGGGAGCTATAATATTAAATGAATGTGTGTAGCCTCATTTCTTAGAGCATCACATGATGGAAGAGCAAAAACCTACATTTTGAGGGGAGTGTGGAAAATACCTGTCAGTTGACCTTTCTGGGAAACACTTGCAATGCAAGTTGTTACTTCCTGACAAACTGCTTATGTTCCAGAAATCCATTCAAACATTCTTTTGTGCAGGTTCGTTTCCAAGCAAAAAACTCTGAGACTTGAACATCTTACACCATGTATGAAAATATGATGCAGTCTCAACTTGTTCAGAAACACAGACAGATGTTCTCAGTGTGTTCAAGACATTATTGTAGATGGAAATGTATTGGGTTATGACAGCAGAAGACCTAGCCATTTGTGTTCCAAATCCCTCTCAGCAAAACTCCCCTTTTTCCAAAATAGCTTGGGGCCTACTTCAGATAGAAGGGTCGGGGTCTAAATGGAAATCAAAGTATCTTGAGCTGGTCTTGGGTTCTTTCAGCCTACAACCTATAAGTATTCATAATCCTGTTAAGATTTATCTCAATCCCCATCTTCTTTTGGCTTCAACCAGAGCTGAGTTTTCTTGACTAGATGGGAAGTCCAGTTCCACAATACACAAAAAACACAGCAGAGCCCATTGCTTTGAGGAGACATGCTGTGTTCACAATTTCCTTCCACATAAATGGCTGGCCAAGGCTGCCTTGTTTTCATTACCAAGTGAGAGGGGAACCAATAATAAGAAAAAATAAACAGATGTTATGACTGGACATTAGAATAAGCAACTTTGGGTAGTCTGAAAATCTAGTCTAACGTGCATTATATATTTCCTGAGCTCTTCCAACAAACCCAGATGATCTTTGTGGGTATAAAATATAAAGGAATAATTTGGCAACAACCTGCCATCACTTGCTCTGGTTTGCCAAATCTCACCATGTCTGTTCACGTGCACGGTAGGCATTCAGAAAACCGCTTCTCTCCTGCAGGTTTGCAAACAATAGGAGCGTGCTACTCACAAGGCAGCCAACGGGAAGCAGAAGGAGCAAATGCAGCATCACACTCACACCTTTTAATCCAACTTGGTACACTGACCCAAGGTACATCCCATCACAGCGGCGCTCTGTGATGTGGGGATGCCTCAAATGGCAGCAATGTAGTTTGGGAGGAGGTAGTTAGGCCTGCACAGTACTAACTGCAGCAGAAAATCCCTAGAGGAGGGAGACCATTTGCAAAAATGATGGAAATATATTGTGCTGACAAAGATGTAAGTAATACTGGTTTTAGCAGTGGGAAAGAGGAAATGGGTAGGCTACAGATGGACTAATAATGCCATTTTTCCTAGCTTTAGCTTATTCTACAGGCATGTCTGAGAGAGAGCTCTTGTTTTGAAAATACAAGCTCTTCCTGTTCCCAAACACCCATACAGCTTTACCTGGGAGAGGACTGAGGAAGAAAAGGATTACTAATAAACGTTACTGAGCCATGATTAGCGAGGCATGGGGCGGAAGAAAGACTAAAACTAATGAGGGAGATACCAAACACAAGCATAACCAGGCAGCAAGGAATACGCAAGTAGGCAGCACACTCTGTGATAATTAGGTGTAAAATTTTGTTTGTCAGAGTCACATAACAAAAGTTTCCACCCTGAGACTGCAGAACTGGCTTTTACATCATTTACTACTAGTGCCCGGGGCAGGTCACTGAACTGATGGTAGCAAGGTTCCCCTACCCACTGCCATCACCTAGTGCAAAAAAGGAAGTCTGCATTTGATATCTGTTCCTGCTTTCTAAACACAAAAGAGAAACACAGTGAATCTATGAGAAAGGCCACTTTACTCCAAATTCTCTCTTCAGTCATTGTTTCTTCATATTCTTTAGGTTTGCATGTTGTACTTTTTTTCCCCTAAGCTACCTAGCTAGATACAAATTAAGGGGGTTTTTGTTTGTTTGAGGGGGGCTTATGCTTTAGCTTCTATTTGAAAAATGACTCTTCTTTGGGATAAGCAGTGTCCCTTGTGGTGGAACACTTCTGGTGTAACTGTCTCTGCATTTGCTTTTGTTTGCTTCAGTTACCTATGACACTAGTGTGAACCAATTGCAGTGAGATTCTGAAAACACTTAAAGGGATCGTTACCCGGAGGTAGAAATCTGGGAAAGGCAGCTCTGTGTCAAACATCTGACTAAGAATTATTATAAAAGGGTCATTCTCAGGGGTGACAAACCATCCCACACCAGGAGAATGCAATTCTATTGGTGAAATCATTGCACAAGAATTTCACAGCTAAAATACATTGCCTGGCATTGCTTCCATCTCCAAGGCAGGTATCAAGCTACCTGTGCAAGGAGAAATCTATCCAACTGTCTTTTGTCTGCTACCTATACAATTCCATTAATTTCATAAACTTCTTAGTGCTTTAAATCCCCAAAACATTATCCAAGGATATTCTTAACTACCAAGCAACTGGGAATCAATAATAGTGTTGGGAAGGGGCAAGAAAGGGAATAAGGGTTAATAGCAATTATTCATGGAAAGCAATCTAAACCATTTTTTAATTTAATTTGGAGTGTCAAATTTAAAGGATTCTTGAATGCTAAGGCCATTTTCATCATGCTTATCCTGTGTCTTATTGAGTGGGACCAGAGTATTACTCATTTTTTGTGACCCTGAGTTATCAAGGACATGCTGGGCAAACAGCCAAGGTAATACAAGCTCAATAATAATAATCTATACTTAAAGTTAACATGATGGCTATTACATGACAGCTGTGCCTATTGGAGGAAAGTTAGCTCTTCCAGCTCTGGTAACTGCTTGACTTAGCACTTTTTTTAGTGCATGAGAAACATTATAAAATAAAGTGCATATCTTACAAGTGGGAGAAAAGTCATGCAGTGTAAGCAGCAAAGAAATAGGAAGAGGTAGCAGAATGATGGGGGTGGAGAAGTAGCGAATCCAAAAGCAGTTTGGACATGGTTTTTAGAAAAAAAGGCAGTAAAACTCCCCTGGCTCCATATGCACATAGGACTGTCATTGTGTGTGCCAGAAGAACAGATCAAGAGATTGATAGGAGCCTTGTTCTATTTAAAGGGCATGGAAATGCGCAGAAACAAAGGAGTTAGAAATGACAAAAAAGGCCAATAAAAGACTATCTATCTCCTTGGATTGCTCTCAGGGGTACGTTTCTGGGGGTGCTTATCTAGTTGAGTCATTAAAGTCTCAAGCTCTCCTCTTTTGTGTCTCCCTTCACACTGTAAAGTTGTACTTTTGCAGACTTTGCCAACATGCATGACTCTATTCAGCATAGGAAATATTTCATATATATATAATATATATAGTCAAAGATGTGCATTCAAAATATATGTATTTATATATATATATTTGTTTTGTTTAGCAAGTCCTATTTGTTACTTCTGTGGATGTGATGGAAGATCTTGTGACCCATAATGTCCCAGGGACTGAAAAAGAGTAAGTTCCAGAAATTGTCATTTCCTTTACACTCTAGGGATAAGATGATCAGGAAGCTTTTTTTGAGCTGTTAACATGTGGGTTTTGTCCAGATTACCAGGAATCTGATGTTGTATTTACTATATTCTTTTTGTAAGGTTGGGTTCTCTGGCTATGTTTGAAGGGAAATGAGGAACCCCAGCTGAGTTCTCCAGCCTAAGATAGCCATTGAGACAAAGCCTGTTGTAGACCTACATCTGCTCCGTGCTCAGGATCACCCAAATCAGGCTGACGGACAGTTCCACTGACCTATGTTATCCTTCAGTTCTCTGCCCAGTGAAGGTCCTCTCAGAGGGGATATGTTGACCAGGAAAGAATAAGCTACTTATTTTCTGAAAAGGCTAAAATGGCACATTCCCACGCTGTAAACTTTCAGGGAAAGACACTAATTTCACCCTCTTGTACAATCAAATACAATGACACCTACTGCAGAACTATTTTGGACTTCTACATTTTTGACCCAGATCTTTGGAGTCTCAGTCAGTGACCCACTCATGACTCTCTAGCACTCCAACTGAGCCATAAGGCTTCAAAATGAAAAATGGCTGCAAAGAAAATAAACTGTTTCTAAGCACAGGTCCACTTTAAAAACACACAGCATCCTAGAGCTAATCAGTATTTTTCACTTACCACATTTCTCTTATGTGGCATTTTTAATAATTTAGTGCAAAATTCTCCTTTTGCTCTTCTACAGAAAAGCTACAATAAACATTTCATAGCATGTTTAACAGGTATTCAAGTGAAATACAACCTGCTTAAAGGTGACTTTTTTGAGAGAGAGACACCTTAGATTTCTACATGAGATGCAGCAGGTTTACTTAGAGGACTAAAACCAAAGGTTGACATGGTGCTATAGTACTCTGTGAAATTACTGACTCCACCTCTTCCTCAGCTTCAAAACACACAGACACTTTGGAGAAACCCACCAGGAACATTAGTAGGATAATGTGTCAGGAGCAGGCTGCAGTGAGTGGGTGAGGAGTTCTGACCTCACAGAAAGCCAGTGTCTCAGAGGGCTCTTCACTAAAGAGCAGCAGTGTTTTCCAAACACAACAGTGGAAACAGAAGCTGCTTAAAGGGAAATCATCCTCTTTGTTGAGCTGTTTTTTGGTTTTTTTTTTCTAGATGAAAAGAATTTGCAAAACCACAAGATGTAAATATATATATACACACACATTAATTAACACATTTTAGGATAAAATATAGTTAACTATAATTGAAATGGCAATGTTAAACTTGCTGTACAGATTATTCTAAATTGAAGCTTGAAATTAGTCCAGCACACCAGCAATGCCTCAGAAATTTCTAAGGTTTCTGTCACCATGGTAGCTAAATGGCAATGGGCTTAATCCTGCACTCACTGAGTCCATAGTCAAACTTCTCCTGGCTTTAGCAATGCTAGATCTGACCCTGTAAATCCTAACATGCTTCAGACCAGAGCTTGATTTCTAAAACCTTTTTACCCAGTTTCCCACGGCAACTTGGGTTGGGAATTCTGTGGAGACCATTCACTTGAAAAATGTCTGGGGATTTCTTTTATTCAGCAACAAATCCCTGACTGATTTGAAGAACTATGTTGACAGCCCGACAGGAAGCCATGCCATCCACTCCTTGGACAACAGGCACTTTTGGCAACATGTGCCAATTCAGAAGGCAGGGAACAGTAAATGAGGTGAAACAGGCATCAGACAATGTCCCTAGAAGCTTCCAAGCTGTTTAAAAGAGAAGGGAATTGTTGCCTTGGTTAAATGCAGTTCCCAGTTTCTCATAGGCAACTAGGCAAATCAACCATTATACTAAAAAATTTCTATTGTCCTCAGTGGATGATGGTAAAATGTAATGATTAGATAATATGCGGGAATATACACAGTAACTCCTCCATATAATCACCAGATCTCTGGGATAAAGGCGCCTCTAAAAGCCCAACTCCATAAACATAAAGACCTGGGCTCTAATCACCTTGTGGGTTTTATCCTCTTTCCCTGAAGAAACAAGGCCTGAGAGATCACGATGTCTGTATCTCAGACTGTCCTTAATAACTCATGAACCAGCTGGCTGCCTTCCCCCAAACTGGCAATGTGAAAGAGGTCAGGACAGTAAGAAGTTCCTACAAGCTCTGTAAAGAAGTGGCTGCGTGGAATACAGGGGAATACAGACCCTTTAACATCAGTGCTTTTAAGAGGGAAAGGGGAGTGGGATGCTAGGTCTTGTTTGAAAAGAGCTGCAGGGGGGGGCTCTCCAAGAGAGCAGAGGAAATTGAGGGTGTTTCTTGGCACACTTATGATGGGAATTGAGAAGTGGGTTACAGACTGTGTGTGGGTGGGAACATAATTTCAGAGGAAACTAGACTTCGTTAATTCTGCTGCTTGGTTGTATTATTGTTTTCTGTGAAAATTATGAGAATTATTAGATGTAGCTGACTCAATTGCATTACCAACATGAAAAGGCCTGAACCAAACCACAAGAGGATGATGACAACAGACGCTTGAATGCTGACAGGCCATGTAATATATAGTCATAGACAATAAGAGCCAGTAGCAACATATGACTTAGACTGCACATTACTTAATGTACATGCTGAAAGCCCTTGAAAATAGGAAAGAACCTGCAGGGCATTTAGAACAAGGCTGGCACCTACATAAATTGGTGTGTATTTTTAGACATACCTGAGTTCAGCCAAAGGCTGTTCTGAAAGTTCTTTAATCCTTTGAGAAGCTGGACAAACCAAACCACCTAATTATTGCACTGCAGCTTCCTGTGGAAGCGTTAACTCAGAACTGACCACTGCACTAGAACCACACCTGAACAACATTCTGCTTTGCAGGAAAATGCTTAGAGCATCAGCATAAATGTCAGCCCTTAAAAAACCACATCTTTCAGATAGAAGAGATCTCAGAGGAGGCCTGCGTAGAGAACTGAGGAAGCTACAAGCTATATAGGAGCTGCCTTTATGGAAGTGACTGAAGAGACAGATTCTGCTCCCATTTGTGGCTTGAAAAGCAAGAGCAAGCCTGTAGAAATGTCATGTTATTTTCCCCTTTAAAGCCAATCTGGGAACAAAATCTGTTTTCTGTGTGAATTTAGCTCCTGCTGAAAAGAGGACTAGCTCATTCTTCAATTGTTAAAATCCTGCTGTTTAACAGCAAGCAAAAGGCAAGGCAAGGTGGGAGTTTTGCTCTACAATTAGGAAGACCCGTTAAGCATATACCCCACATCTTCATCAGGTGACAGGATGATAATTTTGAACAACACTTTCTGTTGAGTAAGTGTCACAAGGCTCAGGGGGACTGCTAATTCCCTTTCCTACAATGACTCAGGCTGGGGCTTCCCCTAGTTTTGTTATTAGCCTAGTTGCTGTTTTTCCTCCTACCCACTTTGTTGCTTAGGAGACTGCTAGTCATGAAAAAAACGCACACAAACAAAACAAAACAAAAAAAAAACCCAAGGTTCAGCCCTGCCACTGTGATTCCAAGTTACGGAATGCTAACTGATCTTGCCTCCTGGGATCTGCCCGCACAGAAGGAACATACGTTTTTGGTATAAAGAGTGGCACAGCCGCTGTAGAATGACTTGGGTTTTATGTTTTTGGAGCAGTAAAAGAAGTTTCTCCAGCAGAACAATGTAACTGGGCAGTGATTTATGGGGCAGAAGGTTGGTTACATGGCGGTGTCATAGAACAGAGCAGGAATTTCCCTTTCATTACATCAAGACTGTGCAGTCGTACAATAATTATACATACATCCCTGTGTAGGAACAGATTCAGGGACTCCTTTTCCTAGGGAGGCTCTGCCAAGACCATTGTACACACTGCAGTCCAGTATGAATATGGTGCTCCATAATAACTGCTGGCTCTTCTGTCCTGCTTTCATCAGGAGATGTCAATCTGCTTCATAAATCTGGTCATCATAATTTCCTCTTTTCCCCTTACAATTTTATCCTCCCTCCCCACTTTTCATTGTATGGAGGGTGAAACTGCAGCCAAAAGAACAGGTCAATAAAAGAAGTACTGAAAATTCCTGGTCTGGTCTGCTAATAGATGAGACATGACTCTAAAGAGAAACCAGTGTACAATGCTGTAAAACACTTCACACAGGCTAGAAAATGAGTCCTGCATTACAGACCTTGTCTCTTGTTATTTTCTGGCTTTTCAAAAGGACCATATACATCATTTCTTGATGTGAGGTTGAAGTTCTTTAGATTTAATCCCTCTTGAATTTCTGGTGCTTATTTTAGGATCTCAGCCACAGGTTTAAGAGCTTAATGTCAGGCTCCTGTGCCTGACATGCTGAATGTGTGGGCTTCTGGCACACGTATTTAAAAAGAGATGTGATATAAATTGGCTTCCTAAGGCCTGTGAAAAAGACTTATTAAAAGATATGCGGTATTAGAAAGCAGGACACCTTCAAAAACTGCTGCTGTACAAGATGACTCATAAGATGATACCACCAATTTTGCTAGTAACACCAGACGAAAATTATGTCCTAGATCAAAAACATTCAGATGTTGCAGATTTGTTCTTGAGGTAGACATACTACATGTTTAACAGGCTTGTTTCCTCAACTGAACACAGTGACTGAGAAAGTGGATAATATCAGCCTATTCAATGCAAGTGGTAGACAAGGAGAGGCTAAATTCTCATGTCTTGATCTTCCTGTTATTTGTAGATACTGACACATCTCCTTTGGACTTCAAGGAAAGTAGGACTGACACCAATACATCTGTCCTTAATTTCTGCTTTCTCCTCTGATCTGTTGTTCCTATCCCTTGTTCCCTGTGTCTGGTCTTTGTAGAGTGTCTCTCCAGAAAGCTTTTTTAAGTCTTCTTATCTGTTTGCCTAAGGCAGCGGAGCAGTCTATGTCACTCTTCACCTTTACACAACATTTGCTTACTGTCCAGCAGTATAGTTGGAAGAGCTGGCACTTTCATTGATCTATCTGAAGCATGTACAAAATGATAGACCATTAATGCCTTTCAAAATTACTGCCCTAACACTGGCAGAGGCATGGAAATGAGATGGCTTGTATGTGGACCAAAATATATGATCAAGAAGGAAGAAAGAGAAAGAGGCACTTTACCACAAGAAGAAAACTGGTCAGGTTACATTCAAAAGATGCCAATGCGTGTTTTCATCATGGGATGACAACCTAGGCTTGAAGATTCCTAGCAAGGGTTGGAATATGCATCACAAGTTCATGACCAGACCACCCTTCTTTTATTGTTAAGGTGGGAGGATTTATGTATTAATTTCTATTTCTGTAGCTCTTAAGACCAATACCAAGAGGTCAGGGCCATGCTGGATAAGGTATGATAGTGACATTTAAAACAAAGACAGCACTTCTTTTACAGCGCACGTACCTTGCTACCTAGGCAGTACACAGCACAAGAAAGCTGTGACACATAATGGGAAGACAAATGGGGGGCAAAGCAGGAGCCGAGCCAGAGGCACTAGAGCCAGTTTGCTGCTCAGTCCCAGGCAGAGGCAAACACCCTGATTGATGGCTGCTGCAAGCTAACTGGGTCACGTTGGCTGAGGGTGCAAAGAGGAGCTAATTGGCAGTGCCATCCTGCTTCCGCTGCAGACAGTGGTAATAGTGCAGTTCAGCCCATCTGAGTTTGGGAGCTTGCAGACAAACTCTGCAGACCCCAGCACAATCCCCGCCCTCCATCAAATATGGGCGCTTTAATCCCCCATCATTTCAACATGAGTGAGAACACCTGAGTAAGATTTGAAAGTCTAGTCTTCTGGGTCCAGCTCCTGGACTTTGAGGTCTTGCCTGTCACGTCTCTCAGTTGGGAGCTGCTCAGCTCAGCTGCGAACACCTCACATTCATTTTCTTCACTGATTTCCTTTGTAAACCTGTTACACTTCATCTAAGCATGACATGGCACCAGAACCTTGCTTGGAGTGTCCATACTTCACTAAAACCTAAATGGAACCATAGGAAGGGCAGAGCAAAGAGAAACAACTCCAAAAGGCTATGGGGAGAATAAAAATGGAGCATAAAAAATTTACCAGTGTCCCATTAACTTCTGCCATGAGGAAAGGGGCAAGTGCATCTGTGGCAGCAGCTACCAGGAATGTCTTTAGTGAGGGAGGGGAGATGGTTAATTATGGTTGTTGGTAACCTACCAGGAACAATACATCTCACAGCAACATTCCATTTCTAGTCACTTTTGCCAGCTTCTAGCTTTTCCCCTTGTACTTTAATCAAATAGAAGTAATCAGAATGGAAACAACTTCTGAGTGCCTGATGCTTTGTTTTGGAAAGCGAGAGGAATACACTGTCACCTCCATCTTGTCTGAAAGGGATAAAAGGTATCACAGACCTTACAGCAGCTCCTACATGCCTGTGGATTGTTACTTCAGGGATAAGCCCTGTGTTTAAAAAATGGATGAAAACTTGTATTAAAAGTGCCTGGGGGCTTTTGAACTGGTTTACAAAAATAGCTGCCTGAAGAGGAGAAAGAAGAGAAGAAGAAATCTGAAAAACAAATTCAACACCAAATAGTTTCTAGTGTGCCCATCTATTTCAACTACTGTGATATTAATAGAACACACAACAGCAGGGAGTGGGAAAATAAACGTATTTTCACTCACATAAAGGGACTGCCTAAATGACTCACAAATGCAAAAATAAATAAATGGATCCCACTGATAATCTGAAACTGTATTAGATCCACAGAAACAATTCAGCTTCTTAACTGTAACCTAATGTGTTAAATTCACTCAGTTTTATTTGAGGCCATGGACAGATTGAGTGATCAATCTCTATTACCCTGAGCTTTTTTTTTATCCCATCCTTACAGTGCCATTTTTCTTCTCACTAGACATTTCAGTTCATTTCCCTGAGCCTTCTTCAACTTAATAGCTGAATTTCAGACTTACAGGAAGGAAAAAAAAAAAGAAAAAAAAAAGGTTCTCAAACTTCCAGAGTGAAATGAGTGTGTGCTGTGCATGGGAGGAGGAATATAACAAAAAGGGGAAAAAAAAAAAAGGCATTTGTTAGCATTGCATGTGCTACACTTAGTGGTTAAAAGTTATGTATTCTAGTTTCATAATAGAGATGGTCAGGGTCAAACAGGTGCTGGCTTCAGAAGCTGTAAAATCAAGAGGTGGGTTGTTTTGATTTTTTTGTCTTGTAGAACTGGCAAACAGGTCTTCCCCTAGAGAAATGGAATGAGGACATAGCAATTAACTCTCCAGTTCCTGCAATCCGAGTGCTAATCACATCCTTAGCAACTGCATGGTCACTATGGTACCAACACCATCTTTTTCTCAAATCCTTTCTGATTCATTCTCCTGGTAACTTTGGTGATGGTCAGAGCAGAGGTTACGTACTCTTGCTGACACTGTGCTGAATGGTTCCATCAATCTCCATTTTGCAATATTGGACTCTGTTGCAAATGAAAATCAGCTGGGAGGCTAGAAAGGAAGCCAGTGTCTGGAGAATCTATGCTGTTTGCCTTTCAGAAACACTGTGCAAATGACAAACACAATGCTTCACTGCAGCCTCTCTGCTCTAATAGTCTTAAATGTGAGGCTAATGAACTTTAGCTTTCAACTCCATTGAACCTCATTATACTGTAAATACCCTTTGTGTAACATCTTCTTGTGACTCAGCTGCCACAAACAATAATGAAGCTATCAGAAAAGAAGGAAAAGAAAAAGTTACAGTCTAAAACCAAGCAAATCAGATTCATCTCTCCACAGCAAATATTTGTCCTGGGAGATGCAGTGACAAATTATACAGACTGTAATGGGAAAACACTAGATGTTGAGACATTTGTGATTGCTAACAGAATCAGAACATCACATACAGGAAACAGACTAACGATCTGTCCCCGCTGGAGTATTTCTTACTTCCTGTAAGAAGTACTGTCCCATGTGGTACAGACAGAAACGGAACCAGCTTTCATTCACTGTTTTTGGGTGCATCACTGATCTCCCCTAGCAGCTTTGAGTGCCCTGATAACACAGAAGAGCTGGAGCTCCAGTCCTCGCTGTGTGAAGAGGGACAACTGACTCCCTTGCCTCAGTGGTGGTGAAGGGGACCTTACTCAAGATCCCAGGTCTTTATTTTCAGATCTGAATGTTTTGGAACCTTAGCAGCAGTCAAGCTGAGAGGAGGAAACAAGTCTTTACAGGAAGACAAGGGATGTCATAGAATCAAAGCATGTAAGTCTATGTTAGGACACCGTGCAGTTGATGGGATACATTCCCTGGGAGTGTATTGTTCAATATCCCCTCAGCAGCAGGATTAAGTCCTCTGATAAAGCTGGTACTGGTCATTTTTGGAGGCAGAACAGGTGGATGCTATGTGGATCTAGGGGTGACAAACATCTATTTTCACACATTGGAGGTAACATTAAAACAGAAGGTATGGATACTGAGAGGTAGTCAACTGGAGTGGGAGTTTCAAGTGGTAACAACCAAGGAGGAGATAAATGCATAGCTTCAAAAAGTTTCACAGACTGGACATTTTAAAAATATCAGCATTTATTATATACTTTTAATTGGAAGACCTCAATTCTCCATTTTCCTAATTGATTCCTGTAACAAGGATGCCCTGAGTGCTCTATTGCTCACTGATTGCTGGGCAAACATTATTGGAGTGTCAATATTTGCTTTTTCCTAGAGCTATCACTGTTTGAGAGGCTATAAGTCATTTGGGATAATGCTCTACTAGTGCTGTATTAAACACACATGAAAATAATCTGGTAACCCCACTCTGGGTTTGGGGTTTTTTTTCCACTTTTTGTTTTACGTTGCAGGGAAAACAACTGCTGGTCGGTTGATAAAGCCAGAAAAGACAAGGAACACAATTTTACCCATCTTACTGATATCCCATTACTAGGGCCTTATGTTCAAGATGGTTGAGAATTCAAAATCTTTACCCATTTTACATTCTCAAAGCTGGTCTCTACAGCCATGCTATCCCTTAACTCCCCACCCTCCTTCTGCCCTTGGTGCCTTAAAATAGAAGCCAACATCCATCACAGATAGCTTCCTTCAGAAACTCGTGCAGCACCTAGCATAATAACACCCTGCTCCTTATTAGTTCTTGGTGCTACCATGAGACAAAGCTATGTCTGCATGTTAGAGGAGAAGGTTCTACTTCTTGAATGGGTAAAATAAAGTCTGACTGCATATCTGATGGAATGAGGAGAAATGTAGATGGTGGTTTCATGCTAAATGAGCAGGAGGAATTATTTTTCTCCTCTAACCAATATATAATGAGGACTCATCTCTTCAACTATCGCATAGATTTTTTTCTGTATCCCAAGAACTTGAGCAATAATCAGCATAGTGGAGGTGGAGATAACCACATCATTGCAAATTTGGCCATCTTAGCCAAAGCCTTCCCCACAGACTTTGTGAAAAATACTGCTGACCATTTCCATGAAAGTCGCAGGACACAGAGTAGGCTGCTTCTGACAGGGTGGCTGAGACGCACAGCTGTGGTGTAATACTGCAGATGATCCTACTGAGCCTTCAGTCATTCAATATATAGGTAACTGCATTTCATACAACACTGTCCCAAGGTAGATGGAAGATCACTAATATTTTGGGTAATGAAACGCTTGGGGAGTTTCCTGCTACGTTTGGAAAGCAGAGAGAACTGGCCTGCAAAACCAAAATGCTATAGTCTTGACTGCCTGACACAGGTTAAGAAGAGGTTGGTTGGAGGCTGACTACGTATTTCAGATCTAGGAATCCACACCACAGGACCAGAAGTTTTGAAAGGGCAGCTTTGTTACTCATGGTTGTTCTGCCAACTTCAATGTTTTTCCTTCATCCTACTCTATAATCAGGACAGACTTTGACCTTGTATATAAAAAATGTGCCTTTCAGTGGGTGTTTAAACTAGAAGATTATTTCTGTGCACGTCAATTGGGAAGGTGTTTAAATCCACTATGTGTGTCTTTCTACATGTGTCTTTCTACATGTGCAGAAATTTGGTTTCATAAATAGAGGACTCCAAGCATCTGGAGTAGATAAAAACCTACAGTAAGGATCTGAGAAGAAACTTTTGCCTGTTCTGCACCAGAATTTACATTTATATGAAACATTGCCAAGACCCTGCTGAACAGGGAATTATCATTAATCTGACTGTTTGGTAACTGCTGGTCAGTGTAAATCATGTTTTTCCTTTCTGCATAACCTGAAGAAAGTAAGAGCCTCTCACAGCTCCAGCTGCAGGGGAGAAGTTCAAATACAAGAACCTGTGTTTCCAGCTCTCTGTACATTCTTGGGACATTCCCCAATGAATCAACTATTGCCACAAAGCTCCTTGCTTCCTCTTTCACTTCCTCTATCACAAAGCAGACCTAATGGTCCAGCTTTAATCAACAAAAGCATTTACATTTCAAAATAATGAGATCCACTCAGCTTGTTAATTAGTTCTCAAGCATTCTCCCTTTATCCTCTTGTGCTGCAGCTCCAAATAGACCTGGCTGCAGCACACAGTCCTTCCAGTAACGGAGGTAACTTGAGCAAAATGTTATCTTATCTTGCTCCAGGCCCAATTTAAACCAATCTGTTGATTTCAGGAGAACTACTTCTGATTTACCTAGGGGTAAATGTCTTAATGTATCCCACAGCCATACTTTTCCTAATGAGTTTTTGCCTTCTCTTTTTGCATGATGAATGTCTGCAAAGCAATTACATGCCTGAACTTAAGCCTCTCTGCCCCTTTATTTTTTAACAATGCTCTTCTTTCACTCTGGATCTCTTCATACTCGAGGTCAGATTCACATTCATAGAAAAGCTATTTATACCACTTTGTAATTGGGTCCAATTTATTTTTTTTTATATTCTAACATGAAGGCCCTTCTACCCAGCTATACAAAGGTACTAGAATATAAATAAGAATGTATCTTTTTTCTTTTCTTTTTTTTTTTTTTTTTTGCCTTCTCCTAGCACCCAGATACTTGCAAGTGAGGATGAATGTAAAGAATGAAGATCTGTTCCCAATTTCTCTCCCTGTACTGCAAAATCAGAAATGCCTACGCTGGGTTTCAGTCTTCCCCAACAGATTCCTTAACAACTGGAGAACTCCACCGATTAGTCAGTCCCCAGTGCAGGATATGCTTCAGCTGACCTGCTGGCAACCAGTTGCTCCAGAACCTACATTGATTTCTGACCCGTGATTATCAATTCATCAGCCAGACAGAACAGACAAGATCTTAAAGACAAGACGACATTTAGGGAAATAAAATCAGGATGTTCTGCTCAGCACACAATTTCCTCCTGTATGCCACTTTTGCAAGGCACCTAATGGCACACTTCAAGCACACCATTAATAACCTCTTTGGGAACAGGAAGTCTTTCCTGAACTGGAGGCAACTCTGTAGAAGAACATCCTTTTTTTCTGGTTTTCTTTCTTCTCTCTTCCCTCCACTCCCTTCCCTTCCACTTTCTCCTATTTCCTTTTTTAATCTATTAACCCTGCTTCCCCCTCCCCCCCCCCCCCCCCCCATATATAATAAAACTGCAGAGTTCTCTATCCTAAATATGGTGAGGGAAGGACTGTTGGAGGCAATTATTTAAATAATAAAGTGGGGGGATAGGTTCTAAAAATAGTAGTACATTCCCAACATTTTAACAGGAGTTTGTACTTAATAATTTCAATTTCTCTGAAAGCCTCAGGACTGAGTATACATAAGGCTGAACCTGGATTTTTTAATTGATGTTTATCTTCTATAAATTAACTACATAACTATGTTTTTGAAAACCATAAAATAGGACCATGGGGCCTTAAAAATAGCAAGTAAAACAAAAGAAGAGAGGAAGAAATAAATCTGCCATGCAAAACTTTATCCTTCCTAAATCTCCAGGACATCTTTTGAATACCCATCTAATTTTATGTGCTTGTGACCACGGCAAAAAGGTTCCCACCTCTTGCAAATGCGGGAAAATGTCGCCAAAACTTTTAAAATACCTTAATAATGAGATCTCTTGTTTTAATCGAGCACTTCAGAGCCTGCATTTGTAGCCTGTAAAGCCAATGTAACAATTCTGATTTTCACAGAAATAAGACCAAGCCGTAGGGTTGGCTGCAGTCATGATTTTGTGTCTGAGCTCCAGAGAACTAAATTCTAGAGGTATGAGTCATGAATGGGAGCATGTCAGTTTGGGTCTATTTCACTTGAAATACTTGAAAGGAGTCTAATGACTTCCTTAAAGATAATCTCATATGTTTATAAGGGTTATTCACGAAGGTTCATTCTATCACAAGGTTTCCAGCTTGATAATGCATAGGAGGCATAAATCTTGAATAATATCACTTCATAGCCAAATTTGTGACAGGCAGTGTACTAATTGCCCATATCTGCAAAATCGACTCATCTTATTAAAACTCCCTGATTAAATAAAGTGTTCCCTAGAACAAAGAGAAGAAAAATGGGGGGGGAGGGGTTAATTAATTATTTTTTCATGCTACTACTATTTCTTTTCTTCCTGACTCCTTTTTCTGTACTTTAAAAAAAAAAAACCAAAACACTCAGCCTCCCAGGCTCAATAGCACAAGCATTCACAACAGATTAGCTCAGAGAGGGCTCTGATCCACTTCCACTGCTAAGACAAGACTTCCATTGATACTAATGAATTTGACCCAGAAATATGCATTTGTAGTTGCTTTGTCAGAGGTCAACCTTGCTGCCCACTTGGTGTGAGCACACCAAGCACCTATTTATTGAGGACCCAGCATGAGATGTGAGAGTTACACAAAAACTGTTCTGAACTCACTTTAATTTGCGTATTTGTGGGATCAGTAGAGCACCAGCAAGACTAACCTAGTTACAGAATAAGAATATTAGCCATTGCAACTCAGGATCTGGACAAATTATTTTTCAAATACACATAATCTTTGTTCTAACTATGAATATACAAGTTTGGTTGGGTTCTGGGTTTGGTTTTTTTTCCCTAGGTTTCTGTGAAATTCACAGGCTCTGTCTGTACAAAGATTTATGCATAGGTGTGACCTAAACCTCTGTGGAATAGCTGACCCCCTTCCTCCCATGCCCCAATTTTAATTAGATTCCTTGATTTCAGCATGTGCAAGGTTTAAGTTTAAGCAGCTCAGGGATACTTTGAGTCATTCTGATCTATCATCTGTACAATGGCATGGGAGTCTTCTGCATATATCCAGAGCATCAAGAAAACAGCTGCACTATTGCTGTAACAGTTTTGTGGGAAGGAGATACAAGGGGGGACAGCAGAAGGAAGAGTATCTTGGAAAATATTTCAGTGTAATGTGAGGATGTGATGTGGGAAGGCAGAGAAGCAGGCATTAGATGATCTAGTCTTTAAAATCTACAGTATGTGCTTTGTAATCACAGTGAGTTACTCTGAAAAAGCTACTTGCTTGGCCTGTGGCTCTGAATATCCTTACTCGCAGCTCTATGTCTTGTTCACTAGCTTCTCTGTTTGATTCTGTATTTTTAATAAGAAAATTCATCCTTTCCAAATGTTAACATTGGCAAGCTACTCTTCGGTGTGCTTCTTATCCAGAGGAGGTTGCTCAGTTATGCTGTGGTCCCTTTCATTTACTTCCAAAATATAGTTGCTTCTTGTCAACCATTAATAGATACATATTTTACTATTTTTCTTCACCTAATAAACTCTTATGCATATAGATACAAAAGTGTTTTGCAACTGCAGAGCCCCCTTCCCCCCCTTGCTCTGTGACCTAACCTGTCCTTGCTCTAGAGATTATAGTAAGTATTACAATATCCCATTGATTTTTGACACTCCCTCATTCTTCAGAAATACCTATTACGTCAAGTTCTCCTTCCACTGTCATACATTCTGCTTTCACCTGTTATTATTTTTAAGCTTGTGGTATGTAGACATTGATAGCATTTAATTTCGGTGATCTACCTATTTTTAAACAACTCCCCTGCCCAGCCCCCTACTTCAGAATACACCAACAGGAGTTCAGGTTAGTTATCCTCAATGTCATCCTTCATCACTGTTCCCATCTTTGGGAAGTGGGTACACAGTCAACCTGCTGATAGAGGAACAATAAGGTATACAGGAATGCAGGCACTCTTTTACTCAAAGACTCGACTACCCACATCCTACCCAGCACAGACAATGCACAGCTTGATCCTGCATGGTGTGATGAGGTCAGTGCTGTGTGGCTGCAAACCCCTTTCCGTAATTAGATCAGGGCTGCATTTTCCCTTGGAAATGCTTCCTCTTTATCATCAAGCCATTTCAGAGCTCCCTTTATTTTTTCTTTTCTATTTTTTTAAGCAGTGGGACAGCTGATTTTTCCTAGCAATTTTTTCCCTGTCACGAAAATGATAATGAAATACAATTTCTGCTTTCATTTTTTTTTCCAGCTGTTTCATTACTGATCTTTCCATTGGCTCGCTGGAAATTGTGAGAGAGGGTTTGATTCTTTTCTGTGAAAAGAACATGGGAAAACCTTGTTAGGCTTTTTGTAGGAAAAGAACAATTTTTCTTTTATCCTGCATTTTGCTTGCAATTTTGTCTAACATTTCTTTGAAAATATATGTCCCAGTTTCCTTTTAAATTTCTTTATTCTGTTCTGCTACTGAAAAGGCTGCAGATGGAAGGGGGGAACTAGGAACTCCCCATGTCAATCAGCTCTATTCATTCAATGGCTGTATTTATTGGTTTCATTAAAAACATATTGAGCAGAGCTGGTTCCTCAGCTCTGCACGCCTACACAATCCCGACTGCCTTGCCGTTCCCCTGTCAGTTAGTGCACTATCCTGAGGCCTCTCTCAGCTTGAGATCCCACATGAAACATGAATCCAAGAGGATATCACATGGTTTTAGGTCTTGCTGGAAAGATTTCTCACAGCTTGATGGGTGGGTAGGGGGCTGAGGGTGGTTAGATGAGAAAAAAAGAAGTGCTTGAGGTGGACTGATAATTAACTTTTTATTTTTAAAGAGAAATGGAAAGGAAATGTCTGTGTAAAGCTTGGAAAATATCTCAATCGTTGCCACCATTTGATGGTCTGCGACACAAATGTATGTGTAACATCTGACCAGTGTATTTGTCACCAAGTAGGGTTTTGCAGGAAACACAGTATGCCAGCCTGTCATCTTACAAAGGAGCAGCTCCTAGAGAAGGCTGCTAACGTGCTGCATTATGAATGCTGGGGCACAGGCTGGTCTCCTGCAGAAAGTGTTACGCTCTCTATACGCCTCCTCCTGTTATTATTAAAATCAGAACTATGTGGAAGAGCAGAACCATGGTAGGGGTCTGCTCCTTTTGGGGCCAAAAGAAGTATTATAATTAGATTGGCTGTCTTTTTAGCGCTTCTGCTGGTGTGTGTTTTAAAATCTATTTATTAAATTAAAAAAAATAATTGGCATGAATCCAAAAAATCTCAATACACAGGACCAAGAGTGAAAGTGAAATTCTGTTTAAGTTAAAAAACTGCCTAGTAGCTTTAATTGCCTTTAGATCAGATATCAGGCTAGGGTTAGCTTTTCTGAAAAAGGAATTTTTTTCTGTATTCAGCCCTGAAGAGTGATCTGTGAATAGCTACCAGCTCAGACACATTGGAACTTAATGCCTTTCTCTCTTTGGAGATGATTTCACTTGCAAAACAATTATTTTGAATAATTGCTACCTAAATAAACTAATTTCCTTTTTCCTCTCCTATATATCTATTGACATGAACTTTAGCACCTGCACCCTACAATTCTCTAAGAAAGGAAGAAACTGGCATATGCATGATGTTCTCAAGCACTCCCAAGGATATATAGTACGCAACCTCCTCCATTGACAGCTATTTTTCCCCCCCCTAAGCAGGTCACGATGAATTAGCACTGGTCTCAGAGTTTCTCACAGAACCCTGGTACATTTTTGTCTTTTATGGCAGTAGAGATTCAGGGATACAGCAAAACAAAAAACCCCAACCAAACAAACAGCACACAACCAACCTGCTTACTACCAAACAAATTATTTTCTTAGCAGTTACTTCCTCCCCCCAAAAACCCCATTTGATCCTCACAGTCATCTTTGACAAGGAATTAGTATTGCACACAACCAACCTGCTTACTACCAAACAAATCATTTTCTTAGCAGTTACTTCCTCCCCCCCAAAAAACCCATTTGATCCTCACAAGTCACCTTGGACAAGGAATTCTTAGTATTGTTTCCAGTTTCCAGATGAGAGAGTAAAGGTGTACTGGCATCAGAAAATACCTATCAGTATCACACAGCATACATCAGTATGGCCTCAGCCAAGACCCAGTACATATGCTCCCTTAGATTTACATGTCTTTGTGTGAGAAGAAACATGTCCTACTGAGATGAAGAACTCATCCAGTACGTGCTTGGCCCTTCCCAGATTACACACAGCCACTGTGTGAAACACCACACAAATACAATGAAGAGGACAATAGAGAGCACAAAGCAGGGAAGCAGGAGAACCACAGTAACACAGGACTTTCATGAACTGTATTTGAGTATCATGGTATTGCCACTGAAGCTATCACTCCATGGTTTGGCAGCCAGCTAAGGAGAAGTTGGTGCTTAACAGGTTACAACTTGACTGAAGGCAATATTAACCAGGAAAATCATGGTGTTATAAACAAATTAGCAGACAGGCGAGACCAAGAAGTCAGTCAGGGGCCTTTGTCTCTTCGGGATTTTATAATCTCATGAATGCAGGTACTCCTGTCTGGCAGAGGAATGCTATCATTCAATCAAGATATCTAGCCACGGGATTCTACCTGTTAATCTGGACCAAAGCAGCAGGTTTGTAGTGCCAGAGGAGCATCTGGTTTGGCACACAAGGCCTTTTAACACCATACAAATGTTACACTTAGAAAAGCTTTGTCCCTCTCCTCCTCTAACATGGCCAAAGAATAGGGCGAGGAGAATGTTTCTAAGGACTGTGAACAGAAAGGTCAGAAGGGAACACAAGACCTTGAATATCATGTGTGTATACACATGTATAAATACACAGACATGTGGGGGGGCAACACACAAAGTCATGCTGATGGTGGTTTCCTGCTCACTCTGACACTTGACAGCACACAAGATAGATGTTAACCTGGTTCTTAAGAGATGTAAGTCCACCTTCACAGCTGGCACAGCTGAAGGCAGTTAGAACCAATAAGCCTTGAATTTAAGCAGTGGAGAGTGTTTTAGTCCTCTATTTCAAATAGTTCTTCTGGGTCAGGTGTGAGGTAAGTGGCATGTGTCTTACACAGAGTCTCTATGTCTGCTTGAGCCATGGACCAAGTGAATTCCACAGGCATGCTATACTTGTGCTACATAGGAACAAATAGAGCAAAAAGGGGTGCACATCACTAAAACTGAGTCAATACAAGGTAAGTATATTTAGTTAAATTTACCTAAAATGTCTGCTGTGGCACAATCTGGCAGTTCCAAATCATGGTACAGCTCCTCACCATACAACTCCACTAACATCTCAGTCTATTTAAAACCAACCTCTGAGTTGAGATTTTCTTTGCATGTTTTGCCTTCAGTGTCCTCTTCGTCCTTTTCTGTAAAAAAATAAGTCAGGAAGGCACTTAAATATGAGCATATATTTATTAAATTGACAGAAACATACTGGCAATTTTGCTCGGAGTTGTTAACTGGTTTTCATCTGTTCAAGCTACTTCTAAACAAGTCCTTCCCTGTGTGGAAATCGGGACCCTTCTGAGGAGTGAGGGATGAGTGGCCAAAAACCCTTTTGACATAGTGACTTGCTGCCAGTTACTTCCGATTAATTAGGAGCCCATTCTCCTCTTGATACACTCACAGTGTAATCCCCACTAACATTAAAGGGAAAATTCCCCTATTTAAGTTTTTCAGGGAGAAATTACCCAGAGGCTGGTCTTTTGTTCAGGGGCTGAACAAGATTGCTCAAGCCTATGGGTGTTTTCTTCTGCCCACTGTGGTGGGCCAGCTTCCCTCTGGAGCATGTCCTTACCTTCTATTACCCAGTACCATCAGGAACATGCCATGGCAGGAGGAGACTAGCCCAGCTCAGGACCTATCCTGGCTACTGCTGGCACAGCCAACATCTTGAAACTTCTGCACCATGGCGGACATCTGAGGCACCAAGCCAGAGCAGCCTGAGGTTTGTGTTCTGAGAATGGCACAGCTACTTTCTCACCCCACAGACCAAGCAGTTGATCTGTGTTGGGAGCTGTGTTGCTAATCATGGTAACCCAGCTCCCATGAGCCCTCACACACAGCTGTGGTTATCAAAAGAGCCTAGCTGCAGCTGCTGGAGGGAGTAGCACTGTGTGGGAGTGTTGGCAGCATTCATATGGACAAGTGAATGCACCTGGGGCCTTCTCTGGCCCTGAGGCTGCCTGGCTCATGTTTTACACCACCAAAATCTCTTACCTTTCCTTACGTGATCTCCCAAAATAGCGCCCATGTCTGGGCTGCCCTTGGGCATGTCCTAGCCCTAAGCCACACTCAGGCAGTGTTGTGAAGGCCTCTAACATGGCCGTACCAGAAATGTAACTATACAGACAACTGGGCTATGGCCTTGTTGGGTTTACTAGCGAAAATAAGACCTGGGGATGCCTGGATGGCTGTTTTTTACCTGTTCCCTGGCCTGGGAGGGCAAGCATCCAGCATCAGAAATGCTGAGAGAAGCGCAGACAAGGGGTTAATAGCAATCCCCACCATGACCAACATTTAAAATGGCTCAGCAGAAAGCCTGGCCAGATTTTCAGGTGAAAGAGACCCCAAAACTGTGTGAAAGAATTGCTGTATAAAGAGAGGGCAGCATGGATTCCACCTGCAGGAAAGGACCTACCTGATGGGAGAAGAACATTTCCTTCTATACTTCTCTTCAGCCTTAAAGCTTCTGCTGCCGCCATTTCCAGTTGCTCAGAGACATACCTAACTTCCCTTGCCTTGCTCCTCCATGGCTGGACAGTGTGGGCTGAGCAGGGCTGCCATTTACAGGCAATGCCAAAAGCTGCCTGAAGGGACAGGCCGGCTGCTGCTGGGAGACCTGAGGGGAGAGAAGCGCCATTTTGAGGCGCCCACCCATCTCCTCAGGGTCTAGACTGTGTGGCAGCCCAAGAGGCCCCCACACCTCTGTACCTGTTGCTCTGAAGGGCGGTAGACTGGCCTCTGGCAGGTGGGGAACAGCCTGTTGTACCCCTCTCCTGAGTCCTCAGGCACAGCTGGCCGGGGCTGTGCTGTGCTGAGGAGGCCAGGCAAAGCTCCTAGACAACTTTTTAGGAATAATGTCTCTGAGCAAGGGGAGATCATGCTTCACAAGTACATATACTCCTCTGGTGTCATACCATTGACTCTTGA
Source organism: Gallinula chloropus (assembly GCF_964237585.1). Taxonomy (NCBI): domain Eukaryota; kingdom Metazoa; phylum Chordata; class Aves; order Gruiformes; family Rallidae; genus Gallinula; species Gallinula chloropus. The sequence goes on along the minus strand of NC_140090.1, from coordinate 31,163,803 downwards.
CTACATAGTTATATTATCTGAGGTGCACAGTGACCCAGAGTCATTGTATTTATTTTGCAGCTTTCTGTTGAAAGGTTAAAAAAGTTCCTGTTTCTCAAAAATCCATCCTGAATATCTCAAAATCAATCAAGCACACTTCTTTTTACTTAAGGGATTAGTATTGGTCCTAGTTTTGCAAACATCAAGTAGATTGGATCCTGAGGGGGGACTGCCTTCTGCTTACCTCAGTAAATTAAAAATAGTAGATAGGGACCTTGAAGTAGGTGGTGTTAGCCTGGATTAGGACTCTGGCTTCTAGTCCGCATTCCACATTCTTTGGGGAATTCAAGTTGAGTTTGAGGTACACCTATCCCATTTCACCTGTTTGAGATGCTTCTGTTCAGTCTACATCTACATCTAGCAAATAGAGGTAAATTTGACTGTTTGGAAAAGCCTCCAAAGCCCTGAGGAATTTAAAACTAACTAGGTACAGCACAGCTTCATCTTGCTCAGTTTTATTGCCACTCCATCTCTGACCATTTACCAGCCAGAACATAAGCAGACAATGAATCTGAAACCATGTGCAGGGACCCATGAGGAAGGGTTTCTGAAGACAGGATGTGTCCCTTATGGTTTCAGACAAAAGATCTCCAGAAAACTGAAGTCAATGGACAAGAAAAGGATACAGAATGCCCCTAGAAACATTAGTTCCCATAGCTGTTGTCAGCTCTCAGCGCTACAGAAGTATGTGAGGATGCACACGAGCATCACTCAGCAGACATAGCTTGCAAATTGGCTTCTGGAAAGACTTCCAGCCAGGGAGTTGGAAGTTGTTGATGAAAACCTGTTTATTTCATATAAAAACAAACTGACATATGTAAAAAACAATTAAACCTAGATTATTACAAATATTAATTAAAAAACACTAAAACTGCGTCATTTCTGGTGGCAAACCCTCACTTTCATTCCCTTTTAATTCTGCTGTCAATTATTGACTCTCACCAGGAAAAGGTGAGGTAAAGCCAAAAATTTTTTTACAAGGGGTCGAGTTGGAGAAAACTCTACATTTTTAGGTTTCACAGGAAGTGTTTTTTTTCTTTTTTCATCTCAAGAAGCTTGGAAAAGATACTTGAGAAACCAAATGCATCTGGCGGGCAGCTCTGCTAGGCTAAGCTGCCCGCCAGACAGACATACATTGCACAGTCATGCCTAGGCAGTGCTGAGCTTGCTCAGCCTCCTTCAGCCTGAGAAAGGCGTAAGGACTCTTCAGCCCCTCTGTCTTTCAGCTGAGATGCATTTGAAGGAGAGGAGCCATGCCTGTAAAGTCCTGCAAAGTTTGTGCACAGTGAGTTGTGCAGCAGGTGAGTTCCACAGGATAGTCATACATAGTTTAACCCAAGAAGTGAATAAATTCTTTTCTTTCCTTTGAGAACTCTGCACCCCTACAGTGGGAGTTGCCCAAGGTATGTGACTCAGCTACCTGAACAATTTTACCTGAAAAATTTCTGAGGGAAGGAGTTCTTTCCCAATATCTCATACTTGCTTCTAAGAGGAAGCACATGATAGAAAAGCACTGTATTTTCTTAAAGTTTCTGTGAAACAAATCAGTTACATATTTACATGTAAGTGATAATCATCCCTCTAGTTCATGCCAGTTGAATACAGGATGAAGAACCTGGGCTGTGGTGCCCCAAAGTTTCCTTCAATAATGTTGCTCCAGAGCTTTCTGGAAGTCCCTCTCACAGTTGGAAAGCAGAGGACTAATTAACACTAGAAGTATCTTTGTCCGGACATACGGACATTATAACTATCAGAAACCTCAAGATAGGTGAGATGCTAAAAGCTTCCAGAGGTTTTCAAGGAAGAGAGAAAGTGAAGGAACCTGGACCTTGTCTTTACAAGAAAAAAAAAAATGCAGTCAAAATTCTATTTGCAGAAAGAATTCAGTGTTGTACATAACTCTATTCATACCTACATCGCACAAATACTTGTCTACAACAAAGAGACCATTTGTCTCAGCATTGTATTTTCATGGTAGAATGCCAAAAACTGTGTCAAGATGTCATCGTGACACTGTGCAGCTTTGAACATTCAGAGCACAAGCCCAAAACTTTGACCCATTCTGAGCCCTTTTCCAGTGTTCAAAAGCTGTTCACTAACATACACCCACACACTATGAATTATATCCCTCATCACACATCTGCTACGACCTGAATGACCGGAGCAGCCATGGACATCACTGGAAGTTTTGTCTTCCAACTTACTGTTCCCCAGAAATGCCTGATACCACCTCAGCATCTTTTGCATTCAACTCATCCCTTGGAGAGAGCCACTTCTGGATATGTCTCTCTTCATTAACTACAGAGGGATTATAAATGAGCAGGTTAGAATGGTCAGCTGGCTTCTAGATGCAGATGTCAGGAGGGGAATCCTACCCTCTGACATACAGAGTCCTAGCAGGTTTCCCCACAGGGCGAGCAAGGCGTGTTGTACCAGAAGTAAAAGCTACAAAGTCTGCATCAGATGAGCCGTACAGGATGTTCACATGCAGTGCCCACTAAGGCTGCTGCAGCCTCCCAGCACAAGACAGCAAAACCTGAGGGATGGTGGCCTGACTCGGAAAAGTAGTATTTCATTTTATGCCATGACGCTGCAAAGTGGTTGTGCTCAGAATGACTGTTTTTACCACCTAAATACATTTTTAGTACTTGAGCATCCAAATGGATTCAATTGTGCTTCCCATTTTGCAGACATTAAAGAGGGAGACTAAATGGCAGGGGAAAGAGAGCAATACTGCACTCCTGCGAGACAGCCCGATGCACGGACGAGAACGTAGCACTAGTGCTGCGGAGCCTCAAAGTCTAGTCCTGTTTTGACCACTGACTGACACGTGTTGTAAAGCTAGGCATGGGAAATGCAGTGCAATTGTTCTCTAGGCCTTTAACAAAAATAATACTGGCCAGTGTAAAGCGTCGAGTAACAGAAGCCACTGACTACAACAGAAGTAGTATTACAAACCAGATGGAAATGTGGTCAGCTTATAAGAACTCCCTTCTTGAGGACCTTTTCCAATAGCAACATGTGATATGGCATGAATATAACCAATACCTGAACTGTTATAAAATACATTTTAAAAACCCCAACAGATTTCAATCCAAAAATGCGATTCTGATAAGCTAAAGCATACTTAGAAGTTATATATTTTACGTCAATAACTGCTTACTGAACCATAGCCTCAACTGGTATTCAAAAGCCATTTCACTGTTCACAGAAGTTTTCATAAAGAAATAATATACAAGGCACACTTAACACTGTCGGGCCAAACACATTCTACTGTTTATTACACATATTACATTCTTAAATAAAAATGCGTCACATAACATTTTTGCATAGATATCTTACAATATACCAATTTAAAAAAGAATTATGAAACAGACCAGTAACAAAAATAAATTTTTTCTTCATTAATAATTTTGTAACATTAACATACCACCATCATATAATACAAATAATATTTTTAAATCTTAAGACTTTTTGTACAGCAAAAAAACTGACAAAGTAATATATTTATATATATATATATATAAAAAGCTTAAAAAAAATAAAATGTCAAAAAAAGGCAGAACTGAGGGCTACAAGATTGGGTACTTCTGTGATATATTAGAAATACCAGAGTAGGCCTGAGAGAACGTGACCGAGGGCATCTCCGAAATGCACTTGTCAGACACATCTGGTAAAAGAAAAATTATAGTGCAAAATGAAAGTCCTTCAAGCAATGTTGTTTGTTGGTTTTGTTTTTTCTTTTTTTGTTGTTTTTTTTTTTTAATAGGGTGCATTCACACTTCTTTTTGTTGTTGCTTAAAAAAAAATCCCCCAAATAAAAATCTAACGTGTAGTAGAGAGCAAGAAAGGTTTCAAAGGGCAAGAAAGAAAACAGGCCACTTTGCAAAGCAAGAAAAAAAAATATCTCAGCCTGCATTATTATTTTATCAACTAGATGAGCAGACATGCTAAAACAAGGCCTTGTTTCTAAGAGACAAGCTGTCATGGTTTCTATTGGGTGATTTAAAACCCAGGTACTTAAATTGGTGCAAGAACTTGCCTTGCAGAGGTATCTCGATTGGTTGAAGCATCCTGTACACTTCAGCTCAACTGCAAAGGACGCCAATGCAAACACAATCCAGGCAATCAAGTAACTGGTGCAGCTGAAGTCACTGGAGTGACTTTAACTGGACTGGTGTTTTAATGCAGGGCAGCTTCCCTGGTAGAGACACGGCCTTGGTAACAAAGTAGTGTTTAAACCAGTGTTCTGATCTACTTCCAGAATCTGACAGGCCTGGGGTTTAAAATACGGAGCGACGGGCAAAACGTTATGTTGCACAACATGAAGCAAAGATCAGCCCTTCAGCCATCCAGGCCTTCCAGGGACTGGGTGTTAGCTTTTCATTTCCCCGAGAGCCCAACAATAAAGGCTAAAATTGTCACCTTTCTGTCCATTCTAGTTCGCTTTTAGTGTGTACATGCTAAACCCTTGTCCCCCTCCCTTCCCGCCTCCCCTCCCAACCCCCAGATTTGCAGCCTACTCATTCACAGTACACAGCAACACGTATTTCCCAGCATTGTTGAAAACGTTCCCACAGAAGCTGACATGATTCCTAAAATGCAGTGGCAACAGCAAGTGCCCTCCCTAAATCAAAGCAATAGGCACGGTTGGCTACTACAAACTGTAAGTCAGTAGCTCAGTTTCCTCTTCTCTGTAGGTGTACAGGGTATACTGCTGTACATCCACACCCACACAGAGACAGGGTGGAGAACCTGTTTTCTGGCAGTAAAGTTAGGACCAAAGCACTTGAAAAAAATCATCAAAGCTTTCACTTTGAAAATTGCTAAGAGTTCCAATTTTAATTATTACACAAAAAAAAATGCCATTAAGACGCATTAAGGAAAACTATAAAACCCTGTTTGAAAAACAACACCTGCATTTGAAAGTTTTCAGGTAGGGAAACCCATTCTTGAGGTGATAAAGGCAGCCTAACCCCCCATCTCCACATTTTTATGTATATAATTTATATATACAACTATATCATTATATATATAACTTATATAGCACATGCATGTCTCGGACTTCTTCCTCTATGGGCAGAGGAAAATCTCCTGGTGGGCCAGATCCTACAGTTCTTACAATGCTAAATCTTGCCACTGAAGCCAGCATAGAGCTGTGAAGGAGAAAGACTGCAATAGTCATCCTTAAACTATTAATAAAAAAGACACAAATGTGACAAAAGGAAGAAGAATATCCAAGCTTGATCTGGAAATGATCATTCAGGAAGAAGTAGATTTAATGCTAATGAAAGAATGGCAAGACTTGTCAATGAGTAGTTGTAAAATCTTGAGAGGAGATAATTTTAATTTTCCAAGACAGTTATGAGTTATTGTCAAGTGCTGTTTTTGTTCTTGGTACGTGGGGATCCTTGCAATTCTATCTGAAATCTGCAAAAAGCACTTTAAAATGGTGGTGGGTTAGAGGCATCACCCAGGATATGAAAGCTTAAAAACAGACTTACTGAAGGGAATGACAGGATGTTCCAAGTCCTGAATGAAATCAAGAATAAAGGCCCTTGATCCACTGGGTGCTGGCCTAGTAACATCGATTTTTTTACAAAATTTTCCTCTTTGATTTTTAAATGTAAAGATTTCATCACACATTAAGAGAACAGGCAGACAAAAGGAAACACTTAAACTAGTTGGATTTTCATCAGTTTTGTCAAAAGCACCAATTATGACCTCTTTTGTACACAGATAAATAAATTACGTTAAATAGGAGGAACAACCCTTGTGTTCGAGACAGCTAAAAAGCCCAAATTGTCTAGGGCCAAGTAAAAATGAGGGAGAACACCTGATTCTGGAGATATCAGAAAGGTCACAGGTAAGATCACTTCAACTATTATATTGATCAACTCCATTTTAGCCACACACCCTAGTGATTAGTTGTCTTTTTACTCCTGAAGTTCGAGCAGTTCCAAAAGCAAGGACCTGAGGGCTCCTCCTGTATTCAGGTTCTTCTGCCACATCTTTGTTTGGTCAGTGTTTTCCATGTATTAAGAGAAATTGTGCTAGCTTAAAATAGCAGTAGACCTGATACCAAAAGGTCAGGAAGATAAGAATGAATTAAAAGAAAAAAAAAAAAATCTCAGTGTTCACCTTTTTAGAAATACATGTTGGCTTAGATTTGAGGTCCTGGAAACCATTTTTGAGATATCACATGTGTCTTCCAGGTTGCTCCCTGCAGGGATGATATTGCTTCTAACTGGTTTGTTAAGGGTTTCAAGCTTTTTCAGATTTCTTCCTCTCTCAGTCTCCCTCATGAAGAAGCTTTATGAAGTTTAGTAACAACAAAAACTATCAGAGTTTGAGAGAAAACTTAAAGTCCTGTCCTACAATCTGTTCTGCCAGCACAAGACTGAGAAGAACTAAAAACAGTACACATTTAAAAGGTAAGAGTTCTGGAATGAATCATAGAAACATAGAAAAATTCATGTTGGAAGGTACCTCTGGAATTTACCTAATTCAAGCCTCTGTTTAAAAATCGGTTTAGTTAGACCAGCCTGTTCAGGCCCTGCGATTTCAGTCCTCTCTTTCTTCTCCTTATTTGCCAATTCATTCTGGTAATACAGTTTTCTAGACTAAGTACCAGCAACTGAAAAATAACAATTCTGGGACAATAAAAAATACTCTGGACTCTGGAATTCCCTTTTATGTTAGACCAATCTTTATAAAATGCATTTATTGGGTGGTTCTTTATCTCCTAAGGGGAAAAACAAACAGAACCAAAAAACAATGAAGTGTTGTTTTGGTCTAAAAAAATGACTAAAGTACAGTGTCAGATTTCTTCATATTCGATATAGTACAACTGAAAGTGTAGGGGTTTCTAATTCAAGGTAAACCAGCAATGATTGTATTGGAAGAACAGAATTTTTTGTTGCCAGGTGTCAAGCTGGCAGTATAAAAACTCTTTTTCTAGAAGTATACTTTTATACACAGATTCAGCAAATCTGGTTAGAATCCTGGGGCTTCCTAAATGATTTTTCATAAGTCAGTTTTCAAAGTAGAACCTTATAATATGGTTTGTCTCAATTACATAATGGAAAAATCCAGAATAAATAAATTATATCAAGACTGCAACATGACATACATCTTGACTGGAATATTCTGTATGGTTTTGGTCTCCCCTTTACAAGAAAGTTATTGACAAATTGGAGCAGGTCTAGCAGAGAGCCACCAAGGAGATCAGATTCTAGAAGACACGATGGATGAAGAGAGGCTGAGAGACATGGTTCAACCTTAGGAAGAGAAGAGTAAGGGTAGATCTTATTGCTGTCTACAAATACCTAACTGAGGACGTAGAGAAGAAGCCAAACTCTCCGTGGAGGTGCATAGTGGGAACAGGCAATGAAAAGAAGGTCCAACATAGAAAATTCCTACTTGACAGATTTTATTTCTTTTACCATAAAGTTGGTCAAATACTGGACCAGCTTCCACAGAGGTTGCAGACTTCCCATCCTAGGGGATATTTAAAACTCTGCAGGATATGGCCCTGAGCAATCAGCTCTAGTTGGAGGTTTGCCAAAACAGCCTCTAGAGGCCCCTTTCCACCTGCATGATTCTATGATTGGCTGCTCTGCTCTGAAGTTATTATTTAGCTATCCACAAAAACTTGTATTTGCTTTAGTCGCTTCCTCTCTGTTCGCTATTGTGTGAGATTTCTGCCTCAATTTGTTCTCACCCCATACTTCCATGGCCTCAGAAACCCCAATCTGGCTTTCTTACAATGGCTTCACTTTTGCGCATAGGTATACATCTAGCATGAAGGAAACTCCTTCCTACAGCTGGAAAACTCAGTCCTCAACTGTTAACAAATACTCTAAATATAGGTTTGCTCTCAGGAAGCCTTAGAGAGAGGACGCAAGGATGAGGAAGCCTTTCCTCATCAGTCTGTTTCTACTCATAGTTTACAAATAGAGGACAACTGTACAACTTTAGCAAGGAGACACAGGCCTAAGAAGGATCTAGCTATAACAGATTACACAAGTGTGAAGTGCACAGCTTAAAGTATCTGTGAAGAAACAAAACTCATCATTCTAAAAAAATGAATCCTGGAATGTGTCATTAATTATGCCCTTCCAAAGTGGAGATTCCTACAAAATACAAACTATGGTTCAAAATTTTAGTAATGATTAAGACACTTGCATATGAGCACCCAAAAACTGAAATCCAGAGATTGACTGAGTACACCATGTATAGAGGTGAAAATATCTCCCTTTACAAACAGAAGAGATGGTCCCAAAGCCCAAAATTTGGCTTCAGAATTCAAGATGTGCTACAGAGAGAGCCTGAGAAATCTGAAATCTGTTTAAGTCTCTTATCCCCCTTTTCTCTCTGTTTTTTAGGCTATTTGGATCCATGATTTAGATGCAGGCCTGCCTCTAGAACAAAATCATCCGACATTTCAGCATGGGTTGTGGTTTTTTTTCATGGGGGCCTTTGCCGTACCATATTTAAATCAGATGTCAACAAGACCATAAATGACAACTGGAAGTAAATAAACAGTCTTGCTTGATTTTTTTCCATTTTAAATAGGGTCTGGCAGTTAAGCTGTCAGAAAATAATTAAGGTTTGTAGACTGCTGTTAGCATGTCTAAAGGCAGGTGTGTTCAGAGGTCAAAGGAGGATATTTATGCAGGTTTGCAGCCAATGAATGTCATAGTGGTGGGTTTGAGAGCACACACTTCAGGACACTACAGTAATGAAATTCTAGGATTCTGTCATCCTTTTTTTTAAATCTAATGCACTGACTGGATGCTCTACAGTTTCACAGCTGAGGTTTCAGTTCCCATTAGACATCTGGCAGGATGCTCTATATATTCCAACACAAATTGGATTCTAGGGCCCTCAGTCCCAGTGGAACAGCTGGGTGGAATGGCCATAAAAAGTATGCAAATACAGAAGTAGAGAAATACAAGATTGTCAGCAAGCAGTGCTCCGCAATTTTTAAATGTATACATATATATATATATAAAAAAGCATATATATATATATACACACACACACATGTGGAGTACGGTTAGTTTAAATCTTTGGAATAAACTCAATTTTCGTTCTCTCTCTCTTTCTCTCTTTTTGTCTTTTCTTCCTTTCACTCTCTTGCTCTCTCATGCTCTTACTATGAATGTTACATCATTGTCCCTCAAAGATGGTTAGATTTTGGTCCATATTTCATACCATATGGGCCAGACATCGTATTTCCCCCCTGTCCCCAAAGCATTCAGTTGACAGTCACAGTGTTTTGTGAAAACTGTGAGGAAAAACAGCATCTTTCTAGTAAATTCAATCTCTCACTGGAACCAAAGGTTGCAAAATGCTGAGAATTCAAGTGCCAAGGATCCCGGTGACGGCTCTTAAACATCTATATAGTTTCTTGTTTGTTCTTTTTTCCCCTAAGAGTACAGTTTTACCTCTCAAAACATAAATTAAGGGAAATATTTAACAGTCAATGAGTCAAAACAGTCAAAGAAGGGCAGTTGGCTAATACAGTATAAAAGAGCAGCAACCATTTGTGGACCACACGCCATTTTGTTTCATTTCTAGACACATCTTGTAGGGATGGTCCCAGAATATACAAAATATACAACCTAATGACCACCTGCCTGCTTGCATAGGCCATTTTTATGGTCCTAAATGCAGTCTTTGGAGTCAGGGCCAGTGCCAAATAGTTTCAAATGCAAGTTATGGTAAGATACATTTTTTGTTTTTCTTTAGGAATGAAGACTTTAATCCACTTTGAGCCAACGAAATCAAATTATCGATAGGACTGAAGCGTGAGCATGAGACCTCCACTTCTCCTTGACGGTTCACACAGTAGGCCAAAACGGACCTCTAGGTTAGTAATACTTTAGACCAATCATCTGGAAAAGCCCCACTGCTGTATGTAAAATCCAACCCTTCCTTCACCGTTCACACTGTTACATTTTCTCATATAGGAGTGGGCTACAGCATCAACTTGATGAATGGAAAAGGAGGACTCTGACAATTTCTTTAAAAGGCTAATGCTGAATGAAGCCATTGTACTTGGAAGAGGTTCTCGATTTCCCACTCAAGAGACTGGAGTAGGATTTTTGGCTTGGTTTGGTTTTGTGTGTAAGATGCTCAACGAACATCAGCTTTAAATTAAAATGTCTGCAGGTGCTCTTTACACAAACAAAAGTCTAATGTTTTAAATCGGTTAATAGAAGAACAGCAAGGAAAAGCAACGTAATTCATCTCTAAGTCACTGCGGGTTGTGGCTACCATGCTCACATGATGTGGAAGGAATCCTGTAGTCATGCCTGTGTGGCCAGTCCCAGACCAATATCCAGGTGAAGACAAGGAGTTCTGAAGATCACTTGTTCGTGGAGAAAAGAGAAAAAAAGGTTTAAGCTTCCAAATAAGCTTTTAAAGTTTTTTGTTCAACAAATAAACAAGAAGTCCTAGCTATGGCAATAAGGTGAGGCCTACAGAGATATTAGGTGCTGTTTCTCAGGGGTTTATCCCTTGGCCACTTAGCCATCATGGCAGCAGCTTCCAGAGTCCCTAGTGCATATGTTGTGCAATAGCCAAAACAAAAATTCAAATAAAAACAACCAACAAAAATATAGTCCTCCGTGAAGTCTACATAAACTCAGGCCAAAAAGAGGATATTTGTGTCACAAGCGTCACTCCACAGTCTACTGCCATTAAGGCCACTGGTATTGACTTAAAAGGATCTCAATAGCTCAGTTCTAGGAAGAAGAACCAAAACCAAGACAGGTCAAAGTGTCTGTGAGAAGTCTGACGCACTGAACATTAGGAATTCTCAGACAAAGAACAAATGAACCAAGAGGTTAATTTTGGCTACCAAACTGGGATTTGGTTTTCTAGGTCATTGTTTTCCCCCCATCTATTTAAAAAGAAAGTTAGTGCTACAAATATGCAACTTCAAGACGACATATTCTCCTATTGAGTTGCACTGAGAAGCAAGTTAAATAAGCCCCTCCTACTGCCGTCCACCTGCAGGGAAGCCTCTTCCATTTTCTTTGATTTCCACCAGGAAAAACAGGACAGAAATCCAAGAGGGACGAAGTACTGTAAGCAACTGTTCCTTCTCATTGACTTCACCTCTACACCATTTCCTCGCCTGCATCTTCTCCCATCCAGCTGGGGCAAGGCATAAAGAATCAATGTACGTATCGAAGTATAACTGGGTGTATGACAGTGTGAGCGTGTGGTCTCTGTACAGAGGATCACAGGTGATCAAGTTCTCTTCTCCTGCAAGGCAGCACGTTGTAACTTGTGTTCCACTTCCATCTCACAACACTTAAGATGACATCCATGCCAAGCTGACTGATACTTAGATGTGTCTCTTCATGTGGAGGGCGAGGTGATCAGACCTGGAAAAACACCTGCAAAATAAAGCAATTGGAAATGAAATAAATACAGAATTTAGGAAATCAGGGTTCCTGCTCCTTCTTCCTCATGAGCAGGAGGAAATTTGTATTGAGATTTAGGGACATTCCTTAGATTATCCATGGACCAACACCAAACCCTGTGTGATTGACCTCTGTGACCACAGATGGCCAACTATCCTGGCTCTCTGGCAGCTAAATAGACCACTTTTCTCTTTCCTCTGCTCCTCTCCCTTTCCCTCTCTCTTCTCTCACTGAGTCAAACGTCAGGGAGGGGAGCTCACCTATGCACCTGTAGAGTAAAATCAAGTATTGTGTGTGTGTGCAAATAAAAAAAATGAAATAAAAGAAGTCAGTTTTTCTCAAGTACTGAGCAACACCAGTTTAAAAAAACATGAGCTTTCTCAAGTGTCCAGTCCCTACAACAAGCACTGAAGTACGATGCCAGTTTTGAAAGTTGAATTCCCATTTCCAACTCCAAACCAGGAGGAAAGCTGTCTCAGAGTTTGACGGCTGAAAATCCATCAAGAATACATCTATCTCCCTTTCTCTCTGTTGGGATTCCAGGTGATAATATGTGGATGAATGCTATCTCCCTGAAGGATGTTGACAGGAGATAAGGCATTATGCCTATTTTTGTGAAAATTGAGAGACAGAGAAGGCAAGGAAATTGTAAATCACCCAAGAAGTGTGGTGAAACCAGGAAAAAAAGAAGACAGGACTTCAGCTTTCAACTTCTGCTCTTTATCCACAAAGCAATTTCTCTCCATCTCCTAAGAAAATTTAATGTTTTGACATTCTCAACGTGTAGATAGATGCTGATGAGACGAACTTAGAGCGGCAACCCTAGAGAACTAGTTGAGTTTTAGGGCTGGTCTAAACATGCAGTTAATTGAGAATCAGGTAGGGCATGAATTTGAAATGAAGCATCTATTTTGATTAGCTCCCTCTCTAAAGGCTTATGACTTCTGCCTTCTGAAATTACTTAATCCACTTGGGAAGTGGGTTAAGATAGAGTAAAACACACTTATTCCAGGAGCAGGGCGACTCCTCAAAGAGTTAATCAGGAACTACTATTCTAGGACAGCTGCCTTGTAGTAGACATGCTGCAGGGCACTCACAGCAGGAGGAACAGCAGCCTAAATTCAGGCACTTCACACCACCAAGATATTGTCAGAGTGATCAGGGAAATAGGTTCTCAGGAGGACACTGCTTTTCTTCCCTGTCATTCACTGTATACCCCATTTTATCAAGACTGCCAGTAAGCAAGAATATTTTATTTACTTCATGCCCATTAGAAACGGGATTGGAAGCACCAGACCATTTCGCACTCACAATCAGAGTGTCATTAAAGATAGGTATGGCAGCAGAAAGCAAACCACAGGAGAAGCAGGCAGTGGTTCTGGCTGCCTACCCCAAAGCCTTAAAATTGAGGCTGACTCTAAGAGCAGCAGGACTCAGACACTCTCAGAACTTAACCTTCTACTAGATACTTCAAGTTGAGCACTTAAAAATGGAAGGTTTCTGAGTTCCCAGCAAATCTTGGCTTGCCCTTGTTCCACCCTATGCCATAACACACTGGCTTATTTATTTTTACTAATAGAAAAACCCCCATCTGGTACAAATATCATACACAAACCCATATATCTGTAGCATTTGAGTAAACTGGTTTTATAGCCTCTGAGGGCACAATAAAAAAGCTACTCCCAGAACTAACTTGCCTGGAATGTCTTTTCACTGGCTCACAGACTTCACGTGTGAAAGAGCCACCAATACTGGTCTGAGGAATATCCAAATGGCTTATTTGAGAATCTGGATAGCTCGTATGGAGGCACTGAAAGTCCTTCTGAAAAAGCAGTGGTTGAGTATTTCACATTTTTTCAGAAAGAAGAAAGTAAAAGAATAAATTTAACTAAAAGGAGTCAAAAGCAAAAGATAAAAAACCCCACTCAATCTAAAGGCAAACACCCAAAGGACAAAAACCCTAAAGCAGAGAAAGGGTGAGAAAGAGAAGAACTACAAAAAGTAAGAGATTTTTGATACTTGGGGAATCTCTTCCCTCTTGCTGGAAGTATTCCCCTGCACAAGCAATCTATCTGCATCTACACACAGAGATGAGTGACCGAGAGGTGCATTTATAAGACAAAGAAAATTCATATGAAGGCAATTTCACAGGAAAAGCTAGATAGATACTCATCTTCCATGGGTAAGCACAGCTCTGCTCAAGTCAGCTGTTCCCTACTGATTTGTACCAGCTTACACAGGGGTTAATACCTTCAAAGTGTCAAAGAAAGACTTCAAAATAGGATGAAGGCTGCATTCCTCCAAGCTCCTGCATGAAGCATAGTGAGGCAGACGCGAATCTGACAATGGACACTTGGCTTTCAACACAGCAGGCTCAGCACAGCTAGAATTTTCTAGCTTTAGGGTGCCAAAATACACCCTTGGACCAACATCTCTCTCGTCAGTCTAAACTGAGAAAGCAGCACGCTCTGGCCACAAAGGCTGCCAAAACAAAACAACAGCTTGAGTGGCTGCCAAAAAGACATGCACCAGCTGGCACTTGAGTCTAGGACTAGTCATAAGACCACCACCCAAGCACGGCTTTTCCTCTCTGATTGTCTGTGTTCTAGATACAACCCAGGAAGAAGAAGCATGCTGAGTCACCCCCAGCAAGATCTGTTGAAAATACAGCTTCGATACATTGTTTCACATCAATAACCACAGTATTAGTATCTAGCATATTTTTCAGCCGTGGAATATTTTTATAGCTAATAAAATGGTACCATATTTGCTAATTTATAGCTAATAAAATGGTGCAATACCAATTCTTCACATCCTCATGCTGACTAATTTGGTTAGTTGTATCTCTTGGTAAGGCTGGTGGATGTGGACATTTATTTTCAACAGTAAAACCATCCCTAAAAATTCTGCAGTTAAATCACACTGTCAAATAAAGCTATTGATCAGTGGACACTTTTTTTTTTTTCCTATCTGGAAACTAGAGGCAGTTGTGGAAGAGGCTCCACAGTGTAAGTTGTCAAAAGAAACTCCTTTCTTCAGCTTGCTGGTCTCTAGTCCTGCCACGAGACAAGACCTTGCTCCAACTTCTGGCTCTACACCTCTTCCAGTTCTAGGCGAGCTCTGCACATTGTATGGGGGCCTGTCACAATCGTCCCTGTCACCCCTCTCCGAGACCAGGACAGTTTATACTAGAGTAAGGCACCCCAATTCTGAAAGTCACAGAGTGATGTGTGATTCATAAATTCCCCACTCCCAGACATGATTCTTTCCTTTCTCTTTTTCTCGATCTCCTTAGCAACACAGCACTGCTCGGCACTGAAACCTCCGCAGGAGGAAGAGGGAAGGTAACTACAATGAGAAGAGACTGTATTGCTCAGCCATCTTTCTTAGCAGCCATGGATTCTCCACTGTGGGGTGTATCATTCCAGCTAAGTGTGCCCTTAGCTTGCTCTCTTGCACACACATGCACACAAAGGAATACACACCCCAACAGCCTGGCACTATGCTGCCATCTCCTCAACACATGCAGAACAAGCGAGTCCCACTACCCTGCCACCCTCTTCTGCTTGGGGTGCTGAGGGCTTGCACAGTCTGAGGAACATAACCCTAGCCTTTGCCTCTGAAGAGTGTAATTCCTGGGGAATGCTAATAAACAGCATACTGCTGGTGCCTGGAAGGCACCAGGTACTTGTACACTGCCTCCTGCACCACTTCAGCTGATTCTCCTTTCTCCTCTGATGCCACCAAACCACACACCATTTGCAGTACATATGGTGCTACTCAAACCAGTGGTAGTTTGCCAGATGTAACTAACACTGTGATCCGTGGGCTGCCTGGTGTTGGGATACAGCTGGGACAGCAGGAGAAGAATCACGTCTTCTTACCTCTTTTGTTTTAAAATTGACTTGTACACAGAAGACATTAATACCCCTTTGATCTCAGCCAGTAGGTCAGAGACAAAAACCCATCTGAAAACAGCTTGGGAAGGGAACTGCAGCCAGAGTGTATGCACAACACTCCCTTTCTTTGCTATCTGAATCACCACTGCCCTGCTCTGACTGCCAACACATGGCCTTCACCTCTGAACAGGGCATACGTTTTGCTACGTCAGTGTTGTTAAAAGTAGCTCCAACGTGCTCCTTAAAGTTTAGCAAGCCAGCATGTCTGAGGGAGTGGCCACAACTCCTGTCAATAATGGTGGGTGCAACAAAGGCCAGCAGTTCAAATATGGAAAGAATGACTGTTCCCCAGCTCAGAAGCCGGACTCAGGAAAGAGTGTCTTTAACACTGACAGTCTGCCTAAATAGCTAAGGACAGATTTAGGCATTTGTTTCATGGCTTGCTTGAGGTGACATCTGCAATAGGTAGTAGTAAAGAGATCTATGAATGAGAAAAGAAAGAAAAATAATAGTAGTATGGCAGATTAGGTCAAAAGAAGAACAGGCACTGTCACTCTACAAGCTTGCAACAACTGACTGAGAGAGTAAAGACAAATCTGTCTCCTACCATCACACACAGATGGTATGTGAACAGAGCTTAACGGTGCACAATCCCCAGCACTCTTAACTTATTAATAAATATTTTTCCTTCATCTACCAGTTCAGCTGAAGAGCAGAAAATGCATTAGATGATTGCAGGAATATATCTCTTGACTGCAGCAACCGAGCTGGCTGCCAAAGGAAAAACCTAGGTAGAAAGGGATAATATGTAGAGGGAGAAGAATGAATACTTAACAAAGGGCTGAAAGAGACTGAGGAGTTGAAAATATTGGCTGTCTTTCTTTAGATTTCTGCTAAAAATATTGTCTACCCTGACACAGAAACCCTGGGGCTTTGTGTGTGTTTGTGTTTGTGGGGCCAGGATGGCTAGTTTGTTCTTCAGAGGAAAGAAAAGAGAAAGGCAAGGTCTTACATTTAAAGCAGAGAACAAAACTGTTCTCCTTCACAGGGGTGCTTATACAAAAGCAGAACTCCAGAGGTCCCTATTTGGTTTATCCTGTCCCTCATTCTGGGCAAACAAAAGATAATCCAGGGATAAAACAAAAGATAATCCAAGAGGAAGCCCTCTGTGGGGGAAGGGGGACAGGAAGAAGGGAGACAAGGGGAGAAGAGCACTTAAGGAGATGAAGCTCTTGGAAAGGCAGGATGTGAAAATGATCAAATTTCCTTCCCATAAAAGGATGGGGTCCCTTGTTTATGTCCCACACATCCTCTCTCCACGCATGTTCTCTGCTTGGTCTGGTGTACCCAGAGGCTTCCTAGAGCCTTTATTGTATTACCAAACGTTTTCTTATCAGAGCAGAGAACCTTAGTGCTGCATTAAAAAGATGGGTAATTTTCTTAAACCTCTTTTAAAAATATATATAAATAGGATTAGCTGGATAACATGCTCAGATGCAAGCACGTTATTTGATTACTCAATAGTGAATCCAGGTTTCACCCAGGGCACTGCCAATCTCCAGCTGGGGGGTGCAAGGGGGAGAAGTGCTCATTGTTCGATCCTGTCAGTGCTGTCAAGAGTCATTACAGGGGTAATTGCTTTGCTCCACCCTAATTTCTTATCAACTGGGAATGGAGATGGAGAGGAGGGTTTTCTTTCGGGTTTATTTCAAAATTCAAAGAACCCAGCTTTGAAAAATGCTCAGTACCAAGTCAGGATGAGGAGAATTTTCAGAAGAGCTCATCATTCATTCAAACAGTTAAAGCAGTGAGGACTGCAAAAATCAACCAGCAGTGAGCAGCAGCAGCCATGGCTCTCACTGGGAATTGCTGGGTGCTCGGCCCACCAGGCAAAACTGTCCCTTCACTTCTGAGTGCCCAGAGGACTGCTGCATGAGAAGCTCCTCCAGGGACCCTGGTTTTGGGCACCTGTCAAGCTTCTAAATCTGGGCCTACAGAGAATGAAGGTGCAGAGTGTTTCCCACATCAAAGAGATGTCAAAGGTGAGATTTAAAACTGTAGGAAAAGATTTGCTAATTAGCAGGAATGTGCAGAGATCACTGGTCCTACACAAAACAACTCCATGAATTGCTAATGTGCCTACATCACTGCTGTACTTTTGAAAATGAAGCCCTTTGCTGTCTCTCATTGGCTCTCCCCTGTTTTATTTGGGGAAACATGGAGCCCTGGACTCAATGGTAGAAGACAATGATCATACAGAAATTAAGTGCTTTACTCCTAGACATTTCCTACAGCCATGTGGCACAACAGCCACACGTTCCCTGTCATACACCCATGCATTTGTGAAGGCTCATCAGTTTTGTGAGGCCCACCCTGCCAAAATGCGGGCAGCCAGTAGTGGTGCTTGGGGTAGTTCTTGAAGCAGAGCAGAGGGAGCTCTGCCTTTGTGGGGGGTCCAAGGCTCATAGGATCAGGAGAGGGAATGCTGTGGAGATGCTTTGTTGAGAGGTCCATCACTGAAGAGGTCTAAAGCCCTCTGTATGTGTTCTCTGCTTTAAGTATTAACAAGACCTGCTCTACGGACTGAATCCCATGTCCACAACAGACACTGGCAGATGTCTGTCTACACCTGGTCCCACATCTCCTGGTTCTGTGGGATGGAAACAGCTTAGGCTGCTTCAAAGTATTCCCTCTTCTGCCAGCCTCCCTGGCCACTGCAGCAGAGAAGACATGGGCAGAGTGGAGGGTCCCTCCATGGCTTGGGGATGGAGGCAGTGGGACAGGAGGTGCCCCTCTGTGGGGAGCCCAGTCTCTTGTCTCAGGGACCTGGCAGCTCCACACTGCTCACAAACGTCTGCATCTTGCTTGAACACCATGTTAGGCAGCTGCATTACCTGTCACAATGGTTGCATTTAAAGGGCTTTGCACCCGTGTGCTTTCTGTAATGCCTCGTGAGCTCGTCGCTCCGTGCAAAACGCCACTCGCACCCTTCCCACGAGCACTTGTAAGGCTTCTCACCTGTAAAGGGGAGGAGAGAACAGTCAGCGTGGCAGCAGAATTACTGAGCACTCAATTTGCAAGCCCTGTGTCCTCCCACCTTGCCTCTGTCCCACTTGGGCAGCTTAGACCATCACACAATTCATGGCCAGCATGGGATGGAACCAATTAGGGCTTACAATGCATTGCACAGAGGATAGATCCAGACCAAACTTTGCTGCTGCTGAAATTCTTGCTCACCCTTATTTCCCATTTCTAACATACCAACCAATTACTCTTCAGAGAAGCCCTCGGAACATCCCATAATGCTTGCCTTGATGCGTGGCTGGAGCCTGATTTTCAGTCAGGTTTTCAGGTCATTCTGCCCTTGCCAGATGAGTTACTGTGGGAGCTGTACTAACACTGGAATGCACCACGGACATGCATGACTCCAGAGTAACCACCACCACTGCACCCATGCTCTACTCTGGCTGCCATTTACCCCTTGCATGGCCAGACTCACATCTGTTCCCTGCAAGCTCTCATGCCTGCTGCCCCCTCGGACTGCACCTTCTTCAGTTGCCTCTGACAACAAACACTGTTCCTTGGTTCAAGGAATTATGTGCCAGGAGAGTGAGTGCGAGAGGAGAAGTATTTTCTTCTTTAAATCAGCTGGTCCCTCAGGCTCTTTGTGCTACACCTTTAACAGCTGTTATTCTGCCCCAAAATATTAACCATTCCTCTGAAGGCACTGAAATGGGGCAGCGATACAACGCAAACCAGGCTTTGTGGATCCAATTCTGCCATGGTCTAACATCCGTGGAGTCATTAACACCTGCTGATGTAGAATTCCAAGATCTCTTGCCTCCCCTTTTCTTATTCAGCACATATGTACCCATGTGCATGCAAATTTATCATCTCCCCCCAGAACGAATGCTCCAGCACATCTCCTCCTATATAAACTCCACGCCACTATTCCCCACACAGCCAGTACCGCACGGATTCATTAGAAGGGGAGAGAGTTGAGACAAAAGGCAGACAAGAAATCACTTCTGCTACCAAGCTTCTAAACTGAGAATTACAAACAGAGAAGGGATTATTACTTAATTATTGTTCTTAAAATGGCTAAGAAGGTGATCTGAAAAAAACTCACCACTAATGGAACTGAAGTTGCAGTCTGTGTGACCTCTCTGTGCCAGTCACGTGAAACAATCCCTTGGCCACCGCAAAGAAATTTCTCAGCGCAGAGACGCAGATTTCTATATTTAGCATGTCTATTCAGCAAGTAAAGGAGTGAGATCTGATTATGGGAGACCTATGTATTTCAAGGTGACAAACTGGAGGGGCCAAAAGATCAGGAAAAGTGAAGAAGGCGAGAGAATCACATCAAAATAAATTTTTAAAAGGCTGTTCTCTGGTGAGTGAGTCTCTGGAGACTTCTTATGGCACAGGCAGCTCTGCTGCACAGTGGTCACCTGCCCCAGGGAGAACAGCAGAGTGGGTTGAGACATTAACTGGAGCCAAGCCATTTTACTGGCCCCTGAGAAGTTTCTTTGGCTCAGTAGCTCAATTAAAGGATTCGTTGGAGTGAAGCAATGAAGAGGGGGCAGCAGCCGGCAAGATTTCGCCAAAATATCTGTTTGTCCCTCAGTCCCTGAATGCAGAAGGGCCAGCCTGGATGTCTCTGTTGTGTGCTGCAGTCCACCATGGGAAAATGCCTAACAGGACGATAGACTGAGCCAACAATAACACCACCCCGCTTAGATTGTGCCTGCCTGGTCATCTCTGCAGACTTGCCTTTTGTTCTTTCTTTTAATAGGATTCCTTTGGGGAGGGGAGGAGGGGAAAGGCAAGAAACTTCTTGTTAGTGAGCCAAGCGCTGGTGTCTTGTTTCTGGGCTGGTTACTCAACTGTAATTCTAACACTGTCACCAGTGCTGGCCCCAGACACCAGAGCTGCCGCTGCAGCGCTCTCCCCCTCCCAGCCCTTGACATCCTACCTGGCATACTGCATCTGCCCTTCCCTCCTCAGAGGAGAGGGATTTCCCTGTCCCTGGTCATGTCTGTGATGGTGCACCAGTTTTGTCTGAACAGTTCACGCATCATTTTTAAAAGCTGTCAGTAAACAAGCCTCAGTGACAATTCGGCTTCCTTGGTTCTCTGACGCTCTCTAGTGCCTACCTTACAGCGGAGACAGCCAGGCAGGCAGAGTGCCTTGCAGCGTGTTTGCTGCACATGCTGCAAAGCAAACGCAGAAGGTGACTGCTCAGCCACATCTGACAGGTACAGCCAGTCGCCTACAGAGCAGAAGGTGAAGAAAAAATATCCGGGGCTTCCCATGGAACAAGGGCTATTAGGACTGAAGCTGAGTTTGGCTTGCTAACATTTGTAAAGAGCTTTAAAAATGTGCAGTGCTATATATAGGTTATGAGAGTCAGAAATGCCAAGCATGATTACGGGTAAGCCCATGGGATGCCACATATCTCTGTTACTTGCTGCAGGGGCTCCTCTCTCAAGTGTTCCTGGTCGGGCCTTGCACAGCCCTGAGCTGAGTTTTGTTTTCAGATGCTTTTCCCCTGTAACCCAAGCCCCGTTCCACAAAATGTCAGACAGTACCTCTTTGTGCTCCAGACAGCAACAGCACACTGGCATACAGTGCTCCACGTGGCACAAGATAAATGCAAAGAAACACGGTGACCTTTAAAGCCATGTCAGATGGCTCCTTGACCCAGAGACCTCGAAGAGGTTAGATTTCCTGCCCTCCTGCAGCTACTCAAAAACATGCGAGGACAGGAGGAGAGACAACTCCGTATCTCTGCACGTGGAGACTAAGAACAAACTGCTTCTTTAATGGCTGCTTTCACCGTACTCGAAGATGAAATGAAAGCATTATCTTGCCAAGGTGCACGGATATAGGAAGCACGGGAATGGAGGAGGGGGAAAGGGTCCTCCTACCTCGCTACTGGCAATGGCAGGGAGAAGAAATGGGAAGGCTCCTTTCCACGTGCCAGGCTGCTTTTCTGTTGATGCAGAGGATTAGTGAGAATAAAGAGATTGTGAAATCCTCCTCTGCTGAAAGCAATGGCAAAACTCCCACTCACTTCTACAGGGGCAGGATCTCCCCCTTTTTAACAAATTAATTATGAGCTTCAAAATCCAATTAAAAATAGGAACATCACAGAGCTGTGCCACACTGACTTTATTCAGGCTCTAATTCCTCAAAATTAATAACCACACTTAAATCTTCACGCCTGCGAGCCACTCCCAGGAAGGAGGCTCTTACTCCTTAAGTCACCTTTACTCAACACAAGGGTAAGAGTCCGTGCAGCGCTTAAACGAATCCATAAATCCACATTTATATAAATGCACTCAACAGAGGAGCCAATGCACATCCAAAAAGAAGCTGATACCCAGATATGCAGCTGTTCAATGCTCAGCTGCTTCAGCTCAGAACATGCTCCACACCATGGGGCTGGTTCAGCTTTCACACATCCACAAAAATACGTGCGAAGGGCAGGCAGCCAGCCGTGCAGACACAGGTTCCAGCAGTGAATTATGCAACTTTCTGACATGGGCACTAGTGTTGAAACAACGTGCCGTTCACCTATGGAAAATCTTTCAGAACCGCCCCAGCAGAATAGTGGCTTTCACCTTTTTTTAATTTCTTCCCCAGGAGGCGGAGGTTTCAAGCTTACTGACCACACTCCAGCTCCCATGGGCAGCACATGCCTCAGAGAGCAGTGCAGGGCAGTGAAGGCGGGCTCTCTTGAGTCAAATGGTGGGTGTGCACAACCCAACATCCATGGCACATGCACTCAAAGGGTGCTATTTCTGGCTACCCGCAGCCTGAGCCCGTCCGCAGGTGAAGCCTGCCAGCTGCATGCTCAGAGAGCACCTCCCAGGACAGGCCATCTAAAACCATGTGTGTGCTCCAGTCAGGCTGAAGCAAAGCACAAGGAATGGGGGCAACCAGAAGACTCACCTCAAAAGGGGATACCTGATCACCAGAAAACACTCACACAGACATATCCTCCACTGCTTGCTGAGGATCCCTGAGAAGGAGGGATATGTGGATGGCATCTCATACAACCTAGGTCTTCTTCTGAAAGCACCTCCAAAGCACACTTCAGTACAGCCTGGCCCTCCATTCCCCTTATTTCATCTAGATGGGTCCACTCTGGTAACTGGAGGGCAAAGACCTTTGCAAATTTATTTGAAACACACAATAGTGAAGCTAGAATTTATAAGTCACAGCAAAAATCCATCAGAGTTTGGCAGCCCTGAAACCAGGTCACTATTCCTTTGGTGACTAAGACAAATGCAAGACACTAAGTATTAGGCATCTAGTTACAAAATAAAAAGCTTTTTTCTTGAAAGCCAAAAACTTATCATTTAAAAATATGAAAGAGCCAAGCTCACAATCCCAGCAACACCACCATGGTAAACACACACACCAGGCTCCCAGCAGAACACGATCCTTGGGATTTCTCCTTCAATTTTCCAGCCTTGGACAGCCTTGGTGAGTTTCATCTCATGCAATTTTAGATATCAAAAGCCATAAACTGAAATAACCACCTTTGGATCTTTTTTAAGTTAGTGGGGAGACAAAGGCATGTGGAGAATGTGACACATCAGACCCCAGTCAGACTGAATTGGAGGTGAGTTTCTCTCCTCTGATGGTACATCGGGCTCTTGCTCAACAGCAGGCAGCTCTATCTTTGCTCACCAGGCACAAAACAGAGAACATCAGGTCCTCACCAACACATACTTAGATTGTGAACCCTATATAAAAGCCTTCATAATAAAACACAAAACACAGCAGTGGAGATGTTGTCTCTTCTCAAATTCCAGAGACTCCCTGTCCATGCCACCTACATCCTATGGCCACGCTCTAGGTCCTGGGGCTATTTGTTTTGGTATGAAGAGTAAGGCAGAGTTCGCTGCAGACCCCACAGAGTAACTGCTAGAAACACGAGGTTACAGGACACAGAGGTACAGAACCAAGATCAGCTGAGAAGACTGTCATGATCACAAAACAACAGCACACAAAGGATGCTGGGCAGATTATACATTAAGATACATATACATTAAGATACTATCAGATTATACATTAAGATACTATACATTAAGATGTATAATCTTAATATATATTTGCAGTATTTATTGCCAACCCCAAGGGTTAGAAAGCTACAAGTCCAGTCTCCCATAGAAATAATGAGATTTTAAAGAAGAAAACAATAATATTTAGAGATCATTTGCCTTCTGCTTTGCAGATAACCTAGAGCCACAATTTAAAACTTCTCTTTGCAGCCCTGAAAGCTAGAAACATTTATTATCAAATACAGAGAAGGGAGTTTGCTCTCTACTCCCTGGATTTCAGAGTGGGGACTTTAAGAAGAAAACCCTCCAGATTTTGGGATGTGCACGGTAAGATCACATGAGTTGGCAGTGCTGCGGGCTGAAATCCTGGCTCCATCAAAGTCATTGGAAAAATGCCCATTAAGGCTTGAGTTTCACCCTCTATCTTGACAGAATTAAATGTAAACAAAGATACTGTGATTATCCATCCATATCTGTTTCCTTCTCCCTCCCCTGCACCCCAACTTAAACACTACAGCACAATCATACATTGATTACAGTGCAGTGAACTTCTAAGACAGACCAACCCTACAAAGTACAGTGGAGAATCAGTCAAAATCCTTGCTGGTATCTCTCAGTGCTAAAATGTGGTATAGTCACAGGACTCCTCTTGTCAGTAGGACTGATTTAGCTAAAATTGCTTAAAGAAACTGAGGGGAAAAACTCAAATTCTGCCTGTATGCACATTTTGAAGGCCATTCAAATAAAGCATTTGTTGTGCTATGTTTTAAGAGCACCTTAATATCATGTTACACAACCACACAAAACTAGCATGCCACAACATCTTTAAGAAGACAACAGAAACACCCCCTGAAAAACCGCCAGGTGTTCTAATCCACTGTGAATTATTTACATATAGTTTCAGGATCCTAAAAACAGTCTGAAGAAAGAAACACAAACCATCTCCTTCCTTTTTAAAAATCTGTGATTCAAAAACTATTAAAAATTAAACTGGTTCTAAAAGCCTCAATACTAAAAATATGTATCTAAAGACAGCTTTAGCTATGCTTGCTCCAAGACTGGCTTTCCCGGAGAACCAGAGAAACTCCAAATTGCAACTGAAAAAACCAATTCAATCCAAGATTTCTCGCCTGTATTTCTCCCATAAAGAAGGTCTGGGGGCCTGAGCTGTGCAAAGCAATGTGTGAACAATCAAGTTGTGGCACTAGCTTTTTGAGAGAGCGCTTTAGTAACTTTCCTCACCACCCTTTCTGAGAAACCCTTCTGGGACCTCCTGTTCCCAGGCTGGTGACGGGGCCCAGACCATTGCAGTGAGCAGCGGTGTCACTGCAGGACAACCCAGGGCATCGTTGAGAGCCCAGTGCCCCCAGGGATGTCGCCGCTGCAGACACAAGTCACACAGAGAGGCCAGAAGCTGGGCTGGTTTGCAGGGAGAAGCAGCTCCCCTTCCAGTTGCTCTGCAGAAAAACGCGAGGCAGGCATTCCTGTTTGCCTTGCAGTTTATGACAAAAGCCTGCCACAGCACAATGGGACGCCTAATGTGGAACATCACATTAACAATATTTTATATTTATGTAGCACTCTTCATCTCCAAGGGTCCCTGAGAGCTTTACAAGCTACATATATGGCATACCAATGAAGCCGAGCCATAATTCTTCTAATTAGCTGAACATCAGCACGCAGCACATGGCACAACGGAACGCTGCCGGTCACTCTCTCCCTTCCTGCAGAAGGAACGAGGTGTTTAATAGAAGCATGCAGCAGAAGGACATGCAGCTTTAAGGACTCCTGAAAAAATGGAATCGAACCAGACAGGTCTCCTTCACACCCATCCTTGTCCTCCCTCATTACACACACACACACCTCTTCAAATGTGAGACACGGGCGCAGCCCAAGACCGGCTGCCTGTTAAATATCACCACCTTCACACTCGATTCAGCAAGTTACCATCACACGGCTCGGGCAGCTGCTCTGCTGGTGAGGTTACAGAAGAGCCAGTGAGCAGCTGCAGATCGCGCACATCACCCTCTTTTTAAGATCACTAAGTTCATTTCTTTAGCAAAAAGGAAGAGCAGGCTATTTAATACACACATCCTCTGGAGATCAATGCTAACATCTAAGTGTATGTGCGCGCAACCCATCAACCAGTAAAACTAATTATAAAAATCAATTTCAAATACTTTTCTGAGCCTTTCATTCCTCAATATACTCCTAATTGATTTTTGTTGGAGAATAGAAAGCCTAATTATTGTTTTTATTATTACAAAGGAATGCAAAGGGGGGCAGTGGTCGGTGCTTAAGTGGCTCACCAATGCTTTCTACCAATGCTTTCTAAACTAAAAGAGAAAAAAAGAAAGAAAAAAAAAAGGCATTTTATTCATAGTTTTGCCACCTGCTGGAAAGATGGAAAAGCCTTTGAAAGGGTGACAAAGCACAAGAAAAAAACTAGCAGGAGACGGTACGGGGCAGAAGAGGAATGTGACAGAATTGTGAAATACACAATGTGAGAAGGTTGTACCTATTTTTAGATGGGCAGGGATGATCAAGTGTAAAAGCAGTACATTTCCATGAACGATGTACAGCTCCTTTCATCCAAAAAGGTCAGCAGTGCCCTCATAGAGAGTTGGCTCTGATCATGTCTATATTAGAGATGGGGGAAAAGAGGTTAAGAACCAAACCCAACGTCCAATCACTCTTTCCACAAACTTCAAAGCTCTGGATTAGTCCCTAAGGGCCTTGCCAAAGCTTGTCTACTGCGCCAGCAGCGGTCTTCGGCGTGTAGCCATTCAGGATACAAAAAGAAATGAATTTTTGCAGCATTATGTCTTAAACACACACAAGCACATCCACAAAGCCCACTTGCCTAGCTGAAAAGCAGAGAAGAGCAAAGCGTGTAGCAACATTCAAAGAAATGGAAATTTTCCATTTTCTACTCTGCTCAAGAGGAGGCATTTAATGAATGCCCGTTGCCATATATGCCAAGCACTGCAAGGCTCTCATCAGGAGCGGCAGAGCCTTCGAACTGCCACTTCCCTTGCAAACCCCTTCTCCACACCTCCTCTCCGATGGAAACTCCCTGCTGGCAGGGAGCAGGGACAGGGAACGGACACAGGCACCAGCCCGGGCGCACAACCCCTACTTATGCCCCATTAATTGCCGGCACATCCTCCCGCAGCCCCAGGGCCCTGGGGACAGCAGCAGAGCAGCAGGCCCAGGCGGGTACCCAGCAGCGACACCAGCAGCAAAACTACCCAATTAAGCCTCCAGAATAAGTGTGTGAGGAGGGGTGTGTGTGTGTGTGGGGGGGGAATTATTTAAAAAAGAAAAAAAAAAGGTTAAGAAAAAACTAAGGATGGAGTTGCTTAGCAACGAAGGGCAGAAGCAGCTGTGCAGCAGGTCGGGCTGGTACCCAGGCATCGGGCTGGCCCATTAGCACCCTGCATCTCATGCATTTTGTGCGGGTCTCCTAGTAACAGGCTGCTGCACGCTTCCCCTCCTCTCCTCCTGTTTCTCCCCAGCACACGAGGCATCGCTGTTGCCCTAATTACACATTCTCTGCTGTTCCAAGCTGCCATTACTTCGGTCCCCAGAGGAGCGGCAAGAACTTTAAAAAAAATCTCCTCTAATAAGGGCTTTTAGTTTGAGATTCAGTGGAGCTCTGTCAGCTCAAAGGTGGAAGGCAAGGGAGCAGTGGCAAAAGGAACAGATGAAAAAGGAGAAAAATTCAACAGTTCAGTGGGTCAGATTTTTCCAGGGCCCAGGAATAAATTTTTCTCCTTTTTTTTTTTAATTTTGTAAGTTATCCTGGAGGGTGAATAACGAAGACAGCTGTCTATGGGACATGGCACATATTTGCATGATCCAGAGCAGTGTATCAAAGATGTGCTCTTCGGACACCCAGGATTTAGGCCAAGAGAAATTCCAGGCAAAATCTAACAGCAAATATTCCAGTCCAAAGATAAGAAACATTTATCAGGGACTAGAACTGAAGAAAAAACATTAAGAAGAACAGACACCCCCTTTTCCTACTGCTAACATTTTAAATGGTTTTGGTCATTATTTTTGCTAATGAGTGTGGTTTTCTGTCTATGCAAACTATGACAGCACTGATGTTTTTCCACCATTTATGTGTCACTCCATTTTCTCCCTTTTGCCACTGAAAAAACAGAGAAAGATGAACACCCCACCCTCCAAAAAAAAAAACCCAGACCAAAAACCAAACAAAAAAAAAGAAAACCCACCAAAAGTGGGTTGCACAGACAACAGAGGAGTAAAACACAAGGGGAAAATAAAACACATTCCTTTCTGTTTCCCAGTTTTATCAACACCAGTAAAACCAGCAAAGGACCCAGGATACTTTCATTCATTCAGATACTGGATTTGATTTGGGGATGGAGGTGAAAAGGAAACTGTGTGTTTGGGCTTAAAAAATAGACTGGCAAGTTCCCTCAGTAAAGGCTGCCCCGGTGCCAGGGCAGGGCCGCCTACGCGGTTTCTGAGGGAGATTCCACCCTCCCTGGTGTTTTCTCCCTCTCCTGGACATGGCAGGCTGGGCCACCAGCCATGGCTCTGGGAGCTCCTTGTTGCTGCTTCATGCTGAGCAGAGTTCCATAAAAAGGTCTTGGCAATGCTGCTGGGCAAACCTTGGTGCACCAAGCAGCCTGGTCTCAGGAGCACAAAGCGCTGAGTAAAAATAATTAATTTTACCAGCTAGCAAGTTTCCTCATCTGGATTTTGGAAAATGCAGAGGTGATTACCTGTCCTTAGCTCTAAGGGAAGAGGAAGCACTCAGCTGGAAACCACCCAGGTCAGTCACACTGCCAGATGACTGTAAGTGAAGGAGGACACAAATGTACTATGAAATTCCACTGCTGCACCTTCTAGGAGTAAATTTAAAAAAACAAAGAGGTTTTCTGTATGAAACACATTTCCTAACACACATTCAAAGCTAAAAAAAGCCCAGGAAAAGAATCACCTTTGGGGTTCTACAGGTTTCACAAAGAGTTAGCAATAAAATTGTATCACATGTACCACACTCATATGAATGCCAGTGCACAGCAGATCAAAGATTAGTCCATTCAGGTTAATTTTTGCCCAGATATTAACAGATAGAAGTCTTCTACTCAATTACTATTTTCCATTACACAGAACAAGTTTTAAGCTAACCTTGTTAGACTGAGGGCAGTTCTTTTCTCCCTGCTCAACACACATGCCACATCCTCCTAAAAAACAAATATTTTCCCTCCAACTCCTAAAATAACAAACAGTAACCACACTGGGAAAAGACCAAATGTGGAAAATTTCACTCTGAAGAAGGAAAAGCTTTGTAAAGTTACAGGTGACCAACAAAGATGATGTCCAAATGGAAGTTTATACAAAATTAACCATAATGCAGTTCCACGTATCACATATTGAACAAAAATACATGCAGATGTGCATGCCTGTGTTTTTATAACATTCATTTCCAAGAACTAATATGAGCTTCTGCTGCACTAATGATCACTTATAGCCATCATAAAAAGCTAGAATGACATTGCAACTATTATGCTTTTTCTGTCTGTGGTCAGAGTCCAGATGTACAGGAGGAAGGAATGAATCCCTGCTAAGCCTCGGAACGCACCCTCCCATACGGGGAGGACACCTTTCTTTCGGCACTCAGCTGGGGATCAACTTTTACCTTGAAACAGATGAATGTCATTGTTAGCGTAGCTGCTTTGCCTGCAAATGCTTTTCCAGCATTCAGTTTTTGTAGCCCCAGACTTCAGCCCCAAGTTTTGAAGGCCAGGAGCAAATCTGCCCAACACAACATTTGGGTGCCCATCTACAAATGGGAACTGCTGGGATTGTGAACTGCCCTGCAGTGTTTTAAAGGCTTTGACTTTTTAGTAAGCCTTTTTATCATGTATAAAGCTGACCCATAGAAAGATTTTGGTTCTGCAGTGACACAAAGGTTTTGGACCCTCTCAGAGACCTGTAGATAAAGCAGATCCCATGCTATATTCTACCCTCCCCTTTCTGACTAGCACCACTAGTCTTCAAACTGTCCACACCAGACATCCTTGTCCCTCTCTCACTTCAATCCACAGTAGCACATTACCATTGACATGTGGTAACCAACTGGCTTTTGAGAGTAGTGTTAGACAGCTGTTTTTTGAGGACACAAACATGTGCTTTCCTAAACTCCAGCAAAACAGAGAGGCAGTTTTATTCATGAAATTCACCCTGCATACTCTGTATCATAAGCTTGCCCTTCAGCTACCATTAAGTACATTTTTTCAGCCATTATTCCTAGTGCTAATGTGGGCCTGGCTGGTCTACCTACCCACAGCTGGCCTCTGCTATATGGTGGGCACCACCTATGCCATGGTGCCCATGGTTTTATTTGGGAGCCCACCACCCTTGGCAGAAGCTTGGGTGCTGTACTCAGGCCCGTTGTCCTTAGGTCAGCTCTCATGAAGCCTTGCGGTTCCTCCGCTCCTGCTTGTGAGTTGCTGGTGCTGGCATGTAGGTACACAGATGTAGAACCATGTCTGCACAGGGTATGAAAAGCAGGCTCTGGATTAGGACAGGTCCCAGCCCAGCACCTGCTTTTGAGTTAATACTGCAAGTGGCTTTTCCAGCCCAGAACACTTCAGCTCTCCCAGCCTGCTCAGGACCTTCTCTTCCAGCAAGCCTGCCTTGGCTTAAAGCAGCATCTCTCAGCACACATCTCTGATTCAGGCCTGATATGACCTCAAATACTTCAGAAGTGCCAATGCTTTGGACAAGTGGATAAGAAAATCACAGTTTCTTATCATTCACCTGCCATATGTATCCAGTGTAGGAAAGCATCAACACAAAGGAAAACCAGAGGAAGACAAGTTAACTCTTTTTCTTTGACTCCCTCTCTGTGCTCCCTATCATTTGCCACCCTTGTTGGGTGCCTCACTGCAGCTTGGGGTGGGTGGGTATAAAGAAAACACCAGATGACGAACTAGAGGCCCTTACCAAGGCAGTCTGCCATAACACTTGGAGGCACCTGCACCCTCCCTCCTGCAGCTGCTGAATAGACAGCAAGTGTCACTTCCTAGGTCTTCCTTCTGCCAAAAATCATCTCACATGGCAAACAAACAAACAAGCAAGCAAACAATACCTATTTATATTTCCAAACACAAACAGTAAGAGTCCTGTGCTGTTGATTTGGCAAACGATGGAGCAGAAACACAGGACTGAGAATTCAGGTATTGGCAACTAAGCAATGGATGAACACTGCAGGAGTTTTAAATGGCAGGGGCTGCTTTTGGCAGGGCCCATCCTCCTGCTGGCTGGGAGGTTCACAAAGCCTGTTTCCTCACCCCAACCTCTCACTGTAGTGACGAAGTGAGGCTCTGGCCCTCCACAGTGAAATCACAACACTGCCCTCCAAACTTGCCAAATAGCTAAAAGGCTTCAAAACCAAACAGTTTTAAAGAGCTCACAATCAGGTTTAGCTTATTTTAATCAGCTTTGATAAACCCTGTTATGACTTTACTGAAAAAACTTCAAAAAACTACAGTCCCACAACAAAACTTCTTTCCAATTTGGCAGTGCAGGTGTACCCCAAAGCAAATCCAGCCCTAAATAAAGGTCTTCCTCACTCATTTCCCTCCCTCAATTCCTTTGTTCTCATGTCCAGTGGCAAATTCACCTGTTGCTGCAGCTGCCATGCATCCTCTGGGTCCCCTTGCCAGGTTGCAGCCTGCACACAGAGCTTGGGACTTGCTTCAAATCCATGGGTCTCTGTACAACAAAAAATCCTGTGCTATGGCTTTCATCTCTCCTGTGCTACCTATGTTGTTCTCCCAAAAGCTTTTCCCTAAGTCATTACTCAAAATCTTACATCCTGTAGAATTGGTGCTGTGCTTGGTTGTTTGCTTTTTCTTTCTCTTCATTGGCTTTCTGTCCACAGGTGCTACCACACCAACAAAATGCAGCAATGCAGCTTCCCACTTGTGATATCAGTGACACAGATAGTCTTATTCTCTTTATTGTTCCTTTACTTTATATTAATCTTCTTTATTTATCATCCAGCCTACCCACCTCAATTTGGTCTTTTCCAGTCATTTCCAAATTCTGGATGCTTCCTCTTCTATCTCCAATGCTTTGGGAAAGCTTTCTTTTCTGTTTCAAATCCCATTTCAAAAAACTTCCTGCTCATTAATGCTCTTTCTAATACTCTTGTGTCTCTCATCTTTCTCTTGCAAATGTAGTAATTTGTTTTCCTGCAGGGTGGATTTGTTTGTTTCAGTTACTCTCACCCAGCACTTTGGATCAAAGAACTATATAATTTAAAATAAGCTGTCCTGACAATGTGAAACAAGCTCCATTTAAATAAGTGCTATCTTAAGATCACATGTGGACTTGTAACATCTATTTACATGGGTATTTCCCACTTGTTTTAGACTTTAGAAAGCTAAATATAAGTGTGAGGTGCCCTACTGCTGTTTCTCAGACTTAAGCTTAGCTTGTATCAGACCCTGTTTTCAGATGGATAAAGAAAAACCCCAAAACCTTCTGCTAGTCATAAAATGAAAAGCCCAGCAGACCACCCCTCCCACCCCCCACCAGGGGCAGTTTTTTTATCGCTACCCCAATCTAAAGGATTTCCTGGCCAGTTTATGTGTGATGCTTTATCTCTGGCCAGAAAGTGCCCATGCCATCTCCTACCTTCCTCTCTATGCTACTGCAAGGAAGGCTGATGTGATCGGTTTTGTCAGGAGATAGAAATCTCCTCCAGAGGTCTTTGATCTGGGAGACACAGCCACGTCCCATGACTAATCTTTCCCTAGGTCACAGGCCAGCTTGCCCTTACACTTATTTGCATCCAGACACTCACCAGCAATATCCTGCTTTCTAATTTAGGACGTACTGATGACTACACATGGGTTTTGGCTCACTCTAATTCCTTCCCTCTCCACTCTCCATTACATTGGCAATTCATCTCCATGCATGTGTGAAGGCTGGACAAAAATTTCTGTCTCTCAAGAGACAAAATGTCATTGTTTGCACTGATGTCTGATCCATGAGTAAGTGTGAGAGAATGTGCTAGAGCTGGATAACCATGCCAGTCCTGGTGGCTCCTTCCTTAGATGTTTTTACCTCACCCTCACATCAGCAGCATGGTCTTTCCAAACCTACAGCTCACTTTCTCCTCCTGTTCACAGGCCCAGATGCTATTTCTCCAGCGTGGCTTCTTTGCCAGCAGTCCCACCACTGCTCATCGCTCCTTTACACACCGCTCCTTTAGATGCCCCAGCTTGCTTTGAATTCAGTCAAATATTTTCATTTCCCTTTCCATCCAGACAATGTTTTTCCCTTTCCCTTCCAGATTAAATTCTCTCCCACACAGATGATTGTTTTTCCCTCTTCAAAGGTCATCCAGAAGGTGGTTTCATAACCAGTTCAACCATTGATGGGCCTTACAGAGCTGTCCTGATTCTCTTACAGATAAGATGCAGGAGAGTAACAAAAGAAACTTGTACAGCACCCAGTGCAATGCAGGGTCTGACAGTCTCTGGGCTCCTCAGCAAAGTAAAGCCCTGAGAGACGATCGGACCCAACCTAGCGAGCTGCTATCAGTCTGTATTGCCTCCAGTCCAGCCTGGCTCATCATGCAGCAGCAAGGAACGCCAGCCAGTGTCTGTCTGGTCAGCCTTACATACAAAGGAAAGGAATGTAACCTCCTTCTTCCCCCCACCTCCCCAGCCCCTCAAGCCCCTGGTTTTCTCATTTTCATGAACTGCACTAAATCCTTTTGATTGAGCAAGTGGACTTTGCACGTACCAGTTGGGTGACCAGCCCACATCTGCCTCCCTGCCTGTGAACCCCACACTCAGAGCTCTTTGTCTGTCAGGGCACTTGCACCCTTTTACACAGAGCCCACACTGGCAGACTGTTCTTGCATGACATACTAATCAGCTACCAGCCAAAGGAAAATATCTTGTAATCATTTCAGACCCTCTGGCTCAGCCACTGACTAAGCCAAGTGGATACTAGCCATTGGCACTGCTGGGTGCATTTGCAACCCACAGCACACCCAGTTCACAGCGTGGAAAAAAGCCCTGGTGGAGAAGAGGGCTCCTTGTCCCTAGCCCTGAAGGCGTGCATGGGAAAGGAGGCAGCCTGGCCATTTCTAATCCAGTCCCAAATTTCCATAGCTATTCCTCTTTGACCCTCTGCCTCCTCTACTGGAGGCAGGAGCTCCCTGTGGGGGAACCCCACAGCAGAGGTCAGCATGAACAGATTTAATGTCTTGATTGTACCAGCTCTGATTTAAGGTGGCCAACGGTCAGTGATTTTTAAGGGAACAGAGTCCTTAAGCAGGATGAAGGGATATGAATGACTTTCTGCTCTGAACTCAAATTAAGCTAGTTAGATAAACCTATCACACCCCTCCCCTCAGTTCACTCAGATTGCTCCAGAGATGTAAATGTCCAAAGGTATTTAGACAATCTGCGTTCCATGGAGAAAGATGGGAGGCAGATGCCTACATGCTTTCAGGTTCTGCATCAAATATACATTTTAACTACAAGGCTTCATCCAGTCTGTGTCACAGAATGAAACCATGCTTTCTACACAGCGGTGCGCAGCCACGGTGGGTGCAGGGTGGTTATATGACTGCAAAGATAGGAGAGCTCCTCATCCAGGTCTGTATTCCCTCTTGCCTTTTGCCTTACTGCTTTCCTAACAACCTGTGCTATCTGCTTAGGACTTGGTGGATGGAATAAGGAACGCTCCCACAAATTAGTAAATGGTGTAGTTGCTGGTTAAACCACTGATGGTTTAACTGTCATGATCAGAGGGGCAGTGGAACCCACTGGGTGAGGTGCTGGGTATGGGAGGTGTGAGCACTGCACCCCAGCAGCTGCAGTCTCATCATTTGATACAGGTCTTCCCCATCTGGCAGCAAAGGCTAACCTGCCTTCATCACCATAGCTCTGCGATGGATGAGCAGACACATAAAGGAGTACCACGGGGCCATTGAGAAATGTTTCTCATCGTGGATTAATTGTAAAATAAAAGATTTCACATACTAATGTTATCAAGTGGAAAGGTTTTGACCTCAGATACAAAGTTCACCCAGACCCAAGGCTGGGTTCAAATGCATGCAAAATCACAGAATCACAGAATCATTGGGGTTGGAAGGGACTTTGAGACATCATCAGGTCCAACCCCCCTGCCAAAGCAGGGCCCCTAGAGCAGGTCACTCAGGTAGGTGTCCAGACGGGAATTGAATACCTCCAGAGAAGGAGACTCCACAACCCCCCTGGGCAGCCTGTCCCAGTGCTCTGTCACCCTCACTGTGAAAAAGTTCTTCTGCATATTGGTGCAGAACTTCCTGTGCTCCAACTTGTGGCCAAATCTTGCAAGAATTTTTACTCCAAAAAAATGGAGTATGTTGAAAAAAGGAATGTTTTTTTCCTGGTGCTCTCTCAGGACTCCTTGTCCACATCCCCACCTCCTGGGTGACAAAACCAGAAACGCCCTTTCTAAGTGATTGTGTCACATCTCTGGATAACTTCAAGAAGAGCCAGTCAAGACCCACAACTTCCAGCTCGAGTTGGAATGCAGGGGTTACATCTGAGCAGACAGGACCACTGTGTCAGTGGCTGTCACGCTTTGCATTTGTGCCTTCCTGGGAGCCCCATCACCCACTGGAAGGCTTTGGCTGGGACGTGCTCTGGACAGCCCCAGCAGAGCCAGTTGCACAGTGGCACTGGCACTACGAGAAGCCTCCTGACCATGTTGCTGCAGATTTTAAAATGAATGCATTATTTTCACAGGCTTTCAAATCACTGGATCACAAGTGAGGTTACTCCTAGCAAGGTGGCTATCCCCAGTAAAAGCACTAGAAAACCCATATAAAAAGATCAAAACCAATGCCTTTTATACCTTAATATGATTTATACTTGAGACCATGTAACTTTTACAGGGCTGCGTAGTATTTGATGGATGCAGCTCTCTTAACAACCCACACATTTGTTTGATTTACTGCACTGGTCCAACGTTATTTTCTACCTTTGCAAGAACAACCTCTCTTCTAGGAATCTGCCTGCATGATAAGATCACGAATTAAATGTGCAGTTATCGTAAGAGACCACACATTTTACAGTAAAATTGAGAAAACTGATTACAGCAGTCCCTCTGGAAACAAGAGTAACCACATGATAAGACGGCGCTAATGGGAATTTATCATCTCTCATCACATGTGAAGCTTAGAACAAAGCAGCAACGTGAGTGAACTGCACAGCTATTACTGCCAATGAATACCAGCCGAAATGCTACGGGGGACTATGAACAAATGACAGGAGAGTGGGGATCCCAAACAGCCAAACCTAAACCAATTTGGTATGCCTCAGGAAGCTTACACAGCGGAGTTTATATGCAGCTTCAGTAAATGTTACCCAGAATTATTCCTGACGTCTTTCTACACACCCCATTCCCACTCTACTCCAATCAAACTCATGCAGCATTCTTTCATTTGTTCTCACTGTATTTTATCACCAAGGAAGTCCAAGATCATGAGTATCTCAAGGGTATGCACATCTGTGTACCCACACAGCTGTATCTACACACATGCTCTCTCACGCACATGTTAGTCCTAAAATGAGTTTCTCAGATCAACAAAAGGCAACAAAAAAAGGCAACAAAGCCCTACCCATGCTGTTTCCTATTTGAAGCAATTAACACTTGACCCAAATTAACGTTTTCCAAGTTTTCTTGGGAATATTAGTGAAGAAAACCCAAACTGGCAGGCCCACAGTTTTTACATGAATGATACATCTACGTCCCTTATTCCTCTGCACAAGCCCCATAAGACGTATGAACCCCCAACAGGTAAATGGCAGACAGTGAGCTCCTCTGTTCCATTGAATAATGGGTACATTTGCTGCCTACCCTATTTTTCCACTGCCCTGATTCACAGATAGAAGCCTGGACTTTCAGAAGAGATTTTTTTTTTTCTTTTTAAAATGAGAATAAAAGGAGATGGTTACAGTTAGGTGGCGGGAAGACAAGATGAGAGAAGCATCCTACATAAGTACCTGTATGAGTCCTCTGGTGGGCCTTTAAGTGGGAGCTCTTTGTATAAACCTTCCGGCACCCATTAAATTGACAGCGATGGACCCTCTTCTTGTTTTCTGGGGATGCTTCTGTCCCTGTACCTCCTTGTTCACTGTCACTTTGCCCACTTTTTATCGTCCCTGCGGTTGCCGTTGCTACACCCACTTTCACGGAGCTGAGCGACGTTTTCTTGGCCACCAGTTTCAATGTCACCGTGCCATCCACTGCTGAGAGAGTTTGTGAGGTTTTTACGAGGTGGCGGCTGAGCTCCGGAGAGGAAGGGGGTGTTAATGAGGTTACTGCATTGAGTTGGGCCTGGTTGACGGCTGTGTAGCCTTCTGTGGAAGAGCTGGTGGACTGCAAGCTGAGGCACGTCTCAGACAGCAGCTTGTCTCGAGAGAGGATAATGTCCATGTTGGTGCTTTTGTCACATGTACTCGTCTCCACTGGTAAAAGGATGGGGTCCAGCCGTCGGATATTGTCCTCTGCATCTGGGGCTGATGAGGCATGAAGGAAGCAGTCCAAATCCTCACCAAAGGTCTCAGAGATCTTTCGCGGTTCAGTCTGAAGGTATCGCTCCAACTCCAGGCATGTCTGCAGGAGGGCAAGGGAGAGGGGAAGGAGAGAAACCACTGTTAGAGATTACACCATAGCTCCCACCTGGGGGAGGAGAATGACATGGTCCAGAGCCATTCAGACAGCACTGGTGCACACCAGCATGAAGATTTGGCACTTATTTGCTGCTGCTCCAAGAGAGTGTGGGAATATCCACATACAGTAGTGGATATCGTGATAGAAGACACAACCAACAGAAAGCATCCACTGCATTTTCATGAAAGTCTGTACACTGTCCAATGGATACCAGGCCCTTCCCAGTGTAATCTGGCCAACAGTCACTCCCACATGAAGCTATCCCAGTGGCCCCAACGCCTGGCCACACACAAACAAAAGTCATCTCTCCGAAGAACAGCTTCTTCTTCCTTCACAAACATTAACTTTCACTCCAACCCTAACTCAGCATAGCTGGCTGGAGCCCAAACTGTCCCTAAAACTGTACACTTCTGAACTGAACCATTTTAATATGGGAGAAAGAGAAAAACTTCCAGCGACTTCATGGCAGAAGCAAAGATGTGACAGAAAAAAGGGATCAACTGTCAGATTTAGGGGTTTTTTAGCACATTTTGTCAAGCAGGGCTTCCTAGCACAGGACACCAGACTTGCACACAAACACATGCATGCACTTTATTAAAAAGTAGGTGAAGATGCAGTCAAAGAGGCTGCCACATAAAAACTTGTCCCTGCATCTCCACAGCAGTGCTCATCATCACGAAGACTGTGTGAGCCTCCTACTTGAATGTACCTTATTATAAAGTGCCCTGAGGTAGACCAAATAAAGCCTCCAGACACCATCATGCTGCCCAGTGTTCTCCATAACCAACATTATAAACTTCTATTGTTTATAGAGAACCGTTAGCTGTAGTATGAGGAGCTTTTAATGGACTTTATTAGTGCTGTTTTTCATTTCTCACTGCCTGAAAGCCTAGCTGGTTTAATAACACCACTGCAATTTTACAGGACTTGGAGAAAGAGACGTTCTAACTAATGCTTTTTAGAAACATCTAAACACTACTCCTCAGAGACCACTCCTAGAGATATTAAGAAAAGGGGGTTTAGGCAAAAATTTTTGGCCTACAGGAGCTGGCAACCCAACTATGTCTCAACCACGAGAGTCCAGCATCTGATTAAGAAACAAAAGCTTTGTATGACCAGAGGAGAGACAGAGACACCTGCCTTCTGGGCACAAAGGTGCCATAAACAGTAAAGAGTGTAAAGAGGCCCCACTCACAGGTCCTCAGTTGCTACCACGTAACTCAAAATTCTTGCTCAGTGTCTGGGGAAGCAGCAGTGCTGGCTGCAGACACAGCTTGCTGGGATGACTTTCAGAGTTCAGAACCGACTATCAGACAGTTATCTGTCATTTCTTTTTAAAATAATAGCTGATACAGATCTGAGCTGCAGCAGTGGACTTGGACAAAAAGCAATAAAGAGGCAAGAGAGACATGCTATCCTTCAGCGTGCAGGTTATTTTCGGAGCATGATACCGTATATACAGTGTGTCTGCACACAGGCCTGGAGGCGGGACACTTACCAGTTACTACTCTTGCCGTAAGCAACCTTTCCGTTTTCTTTCTAAAGTGCATTTCTGGGACCATGAGGAACAGCTGTACCTAGAGAACTGGTCTCTCCCCAGATTAATCCTAGCAGGCTTTGGGGGCTGCTTTCCAAGAGAGCCCCACAGTTTTTCAGGAATAACCCCCTCACCAAAAGAGGCCATGCTTTTGGATTCCCCACATCATGTAATTTGGGCTTTCTGGCCCACTTAGCCTTGATCCAGTGGGGCAGAAACAGGTTTAGGGGTCTGAATAAACAAAAGACTTCCAAGGGAAAGAGCAAGCATAATCACAAATTAGGGATGGAAAGGGGGGGGGGGGGATGATGGGGGGGGGGAAGGAAAAAAGAAAAAAGAGACAGGGACTCAAGGCCATTAAATCTGATGACAGTGACATGACATTTCAATTGCTGTGGGATCAGAAAGCTGTGCGCCAGCTCCGGGCTGCCCGTGGAGGGGAGGCGAGCAGGAGGTGCTGCTCCTTTAAGGCATCACTACCCCATGACAACAATAGTGGGCCTGACAGTTTTTTCCAGCTTCACCATTAATTTTCCATAAAGAGCAGTTTCTCGATGAGCCCTTTTCAGGCAATGCCTGATGCTTCAGAAACCTGTAATTATTCCTGGCTCCCCCCTCCCGCAGCCATTGCACCTGTGCCATTTCAAGACACCAGCTGGTCATGTCTTGCCTTCTGCCTCTGAAATCCAAAACCAGTGGATCAAGCCCATCTCCCCATAGAGGGGGGAAAATAACAACTCAAAGAAACAGTATAATGCGGTCCCTCCCTCCTGCCCCCCTCAGCTCTTCACCAAGTCAATAGAGGGGAAAAGCCTAGCAACACTGAGCCAGAAAAGCCCTCCACCTAATCTGCATGGCAGACAAAGCCTGGCAAGGGGTTAGGCCACGGTCCCTCCCTTACCCCCCACCAGGGCCCTACCTGCTGCTGCATTTGCCAGAGCAGGCAACTGTGGGCAGGAACAAAGCGTCTTTCCCCATATGCACTTCCCAGCTTCTGCCAAGTACCTTACTCGACCTTCCGTCCTCCTGGCCCAAATCACCCAGTGAATGGTGAGGCAGGGTTTCCAAACCAGCCAGCTTTCTTCACTCCTGCCCTGGCAAGGCAATTTCTAGGCCAGCTAAGCCCATCTCATCTTGAGCTCTGACCCAGAGAAATCAGTCAAGCTGAGACCACCACGGTCCCTACTCCAGCGTGGCAGACTACCAGGAGGGACAGGAGAGGTCTTTGGTCTCCATTCCCACAAAGTCATTTGACAATGAGCACATTGAAAACTAGCAAGATTTTGTGGGAGCAGCAGGATATTGACCACTGTCCACAGAGATATGAACCAAAACTGCTGAATTCAGATGATGGTGAACCCCCACAATCTCCTACTTCCTCTGTCAGCCTGGTAGGAAAATAGTCCAAGGATACCTAAAGACAGGGCTCTTGTCATGTTTTTGTCATAGTTCTGTTGGATGTCCGGCTTCTTAACTATTCATGCAAGAGAGGGGCAGCTTTGTGTAATGAGGTAATATGTCACATGCAACATTAAATCTATCTTTTGGTTGTTATGCAGCAGGCAACTGGATGGGTATTAAACTTTCTTACTCAGTGCCTGTAGGATTTCCAGCAATGAAAACTTCAAAACTTGCAATGGGTAGAGGAAGAGGGCTCCCTTCAGGAAGACAAGAGGATCCATGATTGCTGTTTGCTGTCAAGCCGGTTTAGCAGGCTAAGGATAAAAAGTGACCCACTGCTTCAACCCATCTGCCACGATTAACAAAGGTCATTCTCCTTGCACCTTGCTCCTCAATTTAGCCAGTTAAAAGAAATGATGATTCATGGCTGACAAATAACAGGATGTGACTTTGCAAGACCACAAGTACTTGCAGAAAGCCAGGAAAGGATGGCAGTCTGGCCTGTGAACAAGGCCTCCCTCAGTCTGATTTTTCAATTCTGGACTGAACTGCAAAAAGGCTCACTTTTCTAGCATAAGCACATCTGCATCACCTGCAAAAATGCTTTGTGTTTCCTGCCTACACACACATAACTTGTAACATCTCTCTCTGCTCCCCACATTATATTATCATCTCAGTCCTCTGGGGCATGAATAGCAGCAGAATACATATAAACTGCACACCACGACACTTCCACATGCAGCACCAGATCCTCCAGACAGTACAAGACAGTGAGTGTAGTGCTGTCCTATGCCTGGTAAGGACCCACTTCTTGTTAGTCCTTTCAGAGTTTGCAGTAGCCCTGATGCAGGTAAATGCTGTGTTTGGTATGCCTGTCAATTCAGAGAGGTATGACCTCTGGTCACAACACAACAGAAACTCAGTGTATGCCTCTCATAGTAGAGATATGATAAGTCTACCATTTTCAGCAGAGCTTAGGACTTGCCTAATTCCGCAGCCAGCAGAAACCAAGACAGTTTTGCTACTAACTGCAACAATGACGAGAAAAACCCCAGACCTTCCAAAACCTCTCAGACTTGCAGGTTTGGCTCATATAGCCTAAGTTAACCTAAGCCTAAATGTGCTTGTCAGCTGTCTAGGTTAAAGAGCAACCCAAACCATTAAAAATCCAGCTATGTAGGAGCTGGAGTCATGACTCATGATGCTGATGTTTGACCAAATCTCTCTCCCCCAGAGAGCAACCAGCAGGAAGGTTCTAACTGGGACCCACCACTGTCATCAACATGCCAAGATACAAGGCAGTGGTAGAGGTACCTGATGCCTCTGTCTCCTCTTCAGAGAACGATGGGGTAAAAACATGCCCAGAGGCCATGGGCCTCTGCAGGAACACAAGTTTGGCATCTGGGTTCAGGTCCAGTCAGTTTTTGAAAACATAATTCCAACTGATGACCCAAAATGAACTCTCAGTTCCCGGGGTGCAAACCTAAATTTGCTCCAATGAATTGCAAATGACTGGTCTCTGTTGGCAGACGTGTTGTGTATCAGAATCTCATCCATACATACAGGCTCCTGAAAATTCACAGGTCACATCAGAAACACCATCTATGCTGTCGAGTCTTGGCAGCACTCGAGTTCCTGGGCATTGTGCACAGCTAAGGACAGGGCAATGTGAAAAAGTAAAGTTCTGACAAGGCTAAAACAAAGCCCAAACACTTATAATGATTTGAGGATGGAAAGTCAGGGAAGACACCTTATCAACATGTTCATCGGGTTCCTCTTTTTTTATTGATGCTGAATTATAACAACTTGATTTTGTATTTTTCTAGCAGATTATGGGAAATTCTTATCTGAAAGTGCTAGTTACTTCTAAGTGCCATTTTACTGCAGATATAATTGGACATCAAGTACCAATCTTGGAATTTATCCAAAACCTAATTAAGAAGTTGGATACTTAGATCAGGCTGTGACAGAGAATGAAAATGTCAAATGTGGTTGACAAGCAGGTCTGATCTACCAGCTCTGTTTACAATACTTGAAAGGTTTCTCTTTGCACTGTAATATATGTAAGCAAAGCAGAATTAGACATGCAATAGTGAAGGTCAAATTCCAACCTCCATCATGGTGCCGTTGCTTTCTACTAGCATATAAAAATGAGGTTTCATTTCTAACTTTAAATAACTGAAAGTCTCATGACTGCAAAGGAAGAGGAATCATCCTCAACCTGAAGGCAACCCTAAACAATAATTCTGAGGTCAGTGCTACCACAGCTCACTCAAGCGCAAAGAAACAGCAGCACCGGGTCCACTCCCTGGTGTCATTATTTCATTTTTCAGCAGAACACCAAAAGCTTTGAGCAATGGTGACACTTACATTGCTGATGCCAGAGGCAAATATTGAACTGGAT
This sequence comes from Gallinula chloropus, assembly GCF_964237585.1. NCBI lineage: Eukaryota > Metazoa > Chordata > Aves > Gruiformes > Rallidae > Gallinula > Gallinula chloropus. The sequence goes on along the minus strand of NC_140090.1, from coordinate 31,121,276 downwards.
GCTGTGGGGCAGCCCTGAATTTAAGAGGAACGAGAGATTCAAAACTCACATACCTTCCCTGAAACGCCATGCTATTTTTGTCCTTAACCCTAAACCAAGGTTTGAAAGATGCATCTTCTTCCCACTGCCAAAAGCCTTCATTACTTCCTGAACAACAACAAAACCCAATACTCTTGCCCATCTATTCCAAGATTATCATCTGTTCCCACCCAGCTGCCAAAACCTCCAGCTTTTCCTTTTGGCAACCTCTACTGGGCAGTTGCTAGTTGTCAAAAAGCTGCAGCACATCAGAAGCTTAACATTTGGGACAGCATAAAATAAACAGAATTTTAGTATTAAAATAAGTAGTTTTGCAAAATATACTTGGGAAAATGGGAAAACCAATCTGAAATGAATGAAGAGTATGAAAAGGTTTCAGGTGATAGCAAATACCTCCTATTGCAAAGGATTTAAGATAAAGCTGACAGTCATGTGCCAGCACATCTGACCTACATGTTATATAGTTCATTGAAAAAGAAGACAGATAAAATCATTTTTCAGGTACAACAATAAGACACTTAATGACAGCTAATTCGTGGTAAATACCATGAGCATGCATGTTCTCAATCCCTTGTATATAAGAAACAAATGAAGTTAACTGTGCGCTCAACAAAGAGGCTTTTGCCAAGAGCAAAAAGCAGGCACAAGCATACTCAGCAAAGATCATTTGATACACAAGGACCTGTTTTCCTGTGGCAATTTCACCTCATGCCTGAGCCATCAGGCTGGTCCTCTCTAACACCAGCTGAATGGGTCTCACCAGCAGCCAGTCAGCAATGGACACGTCTGCTAACTCTTGACTAGGCTACACAGGAGTCAAGTCCCTGTTTGAGAATCTCTTCAACATCACCATGGCCTGTGTCCCTTTTCCCCCTTGGCCTCAGCCCAAAGAATGAACCTTTAAGGAAATGTATTTAGCCAAAATAGCCCATGCACTGCTATTTGTGTACACTCTGAACCAACACTCTCCTACCATAACCCAGGCAGCCTCCTCACTGGATATTCTCCACAGTATGTTTCTTCAGAGCATAAAAGATGCTTAAACAAGAAGCTTCAACCAAATTCGGAAAAGATACATTTTCATGTAAAAAGTTCTGTGGATTTACTTAAAGGACAGAAGTACTACCTTTATATAAACATAAGCCATTTTCCTGCTGCTCTGGGGCGGCGTGATGCAACCAGGGTTATCAAAGACCAACTTGATCAGCCTATAAAGCTCTAAGGATCAAAACCAATTTTGCCATAAATCAGCAATTTTCACCAGCAGAAATAGGTGGTAAAACAAATGTCTCAGAAAAAAAAAAAGTCTAAATCTATAACCAAGAAGTCAAAATAAAGATTTGTTCTGAAACTCAGTGATAATGTAATAGATCGTACCTAATAAATATTCCCTTATATGGACAAGCCAAATTTGTTCACTAAAAATCTGTGGTATTTGGGCTCTAAGCTTAGAGAATTTCAGTGCACTGGTTGCGAGATATCGAACAAAGGACTGCAGCTAAGCGTGGCTGAATTTGATAGGCATCTAGATTAAAAAAAAAAAAAAAAGATGAAAGAAATCTGCAAACACTGAGCCAGGGCTTTGGAGGGCTTTTGTTGTTTTTTTGACTGTTTAATAAAGATAGACAAAATATCTGCAACCAGTCACAACAAGGAAAAATAGCATCCATGTCAGCAAAGGATTAGGGATAGCCAAATTAAGAATTCAAAAGTGCAGGCAGCCCATTGTGCAAGTACTGAAATATGATAAAGCCCATGTGCCCTGCATGCTGCCACGCAATCCAGACTGCAAGTAGCCATACAATGACCAGTTGATGTAACTTAAGTGTGTTTCAAAACCTTTTTAAAGAGATCATTTATTTATATAACAGTTTTGGATGGCTTTGAGGGAGCTGCTTAGTGGCCCCCACTGGAAACTTTTCCCCAAACTTACACAAGTGTGTATTTAACCTGTTGCCATCCATTGTGGAAGCAGCTTTGATTTAGCATTCTAAGTAGTAAAAAGGCACAATTAGCTCCCACCAAAATCAAAGCATTGGGTTCAAGCGTGCACCAGTGTGGTAAACTTCTCACAGGAAATGGAGATGCCAGAGCAAATGCTGACGGCTGTGGAACGTACAAAGCAGAGCAATATTTTAAGTCTCGATCCTCAATTAAGATTCATCCTTACAAAGTATTGCAGTGGGGTTACACAGCAGAATTGGATTCCTTGTAATTACTCTGGATAGGATCATGAATGAAAAAATGTACTCTTTAGAGATGTTTCATTAACATCCAGAGATAGCTTAACATTCCTCCTCAGCAGCTGACACAAACGTATACACCAGTTGCTTTCTCGTGCTCTCAGGCAACAGCATATTCGTAAGCACAATTCTTCACAATTAGCTTATTAAATCAAACCTGGAGAAGAGATGTGATCAATGCACTCAATACATGCTACATTTCACAAGAGTCCTGGGTTGCGAGTCATCTCTTCTGCTCTGACCTAAAAACATATTAAACAAGAAGATGCATAATGCTGAATTCCTACCCCAAAAATGTGCAGTCCTCCATCTAGACTTTGTGTGTTGGACATTTTTGTGCTGGGACTACTGTATCTACCCTGTACATGATGCGCATTCATTATCACATCTCATGGCTCAAAAAACCCTTTGTATGTTCCCTTTTGTATTATTTTTGGCTGTGAGGAGGAAGAGGTGGGGACCTGTCTGGGAAACAGGAAGCAGGAGGAAGGAGGGGAATGTGTTGTAGAATAAGGTCAGAACAAAAAAGAATAAAAGAGCATTTATACCAGTTTTAAATGATAATAAACATATAGGACCAAAGCCTGCCTCCAGCCACGCAGGGAGCAGGGGGCTGTTTGGCTGAAGTTCGAACTTTAATGTGAGCACAGCAACTGTCCAAACACATTTACAAAAAGCCACTTGCTGCTCTTTAATTTTATTTTTTTTTAATCATTTGGGCAATTTGTTATCTTACATGAGCAAGAAAACGCATGTGCTACTGTGATAAATATGCCAGCCTGGGCAAGGAAAAGAGAAGACGACAGACTTTAGTTTCACCATCGCACTGAGAAAAAAAACACTCTGACTAGAAACAAAGCGATTGGAAGCACAACCGGATTCTCAGCTGGGGTAAATCAGCACAGAGCAGCCCTGATTTCATGGTTCCTGTTTACATCAGCTGAGGACCTTGCCAACACTCAAACTCCATGAAATTCTGCTCTTGATTAGCACCATTTAACTCCGTGGCTTACATGAAGCAGAATCTGACATGCTCTTTGATGGCCAGAGATGGTTATTTTTATATTAGAAATCTTGATTGCTTTACTAGGAATAATGTGACCAAAATGGAAAAATGGGAAGAAGTTAAAAACAAACACCACCACCACCTTCAGACATCCTGGTACTTGGATTTGTTTCTTTTTTTTTTTTTTTTCCTTTTCTTTCTTTTTAATTTGGACACTCTATATGGAGTTATTCACAAACTGGTTTCTGCCACCTCTGGGCCGGAGTTTTCATCATCTACGCGCAGAAACAACAGCCTTTGTGACTGAACATCCCACTGCAGGTAAATCTGCCTCTCACTCAAACTCCAGGTACCCTTCAAAGGATGCTCCCTTCCAGCCAAGGGTGTTTTTTCATTGCTTTTCTTTCCTGCACTGCTCTGCCAAGGTGGTTGTTCCAAAACTCTGGTCACCAGGGATTTTGATCAGCCTCAAATCTCCCGAGCAGTGAGTGCACTTGGGCTGCTATACATGCTGATAAAAGCACCACGGTCCTCTTTAAAAGCAATTTGCTAGATTGCATTGGTAAAGCACCTGCCAGTATTGGCCCAACCACACAGCAGCAGTGCAGGCAGCTGCCTGCAGGCATCTGCAGAGACCTGTATCCCCAAAATGCATTGTATCAAGCAAAAAGGAGATCTGGCAGGGCCTTCTGTGGATATCATTAGCAACTCAAGGTGTGCTGTCAGAACTGAGTCACCATCCCTGGAGGCATTTAAAAGATGTGTAGATGGTGGGGTGCTTAGGAACATGGATTAGTGATGGACTTGGCAGTGCTAGCTTAATGGTTGGACTTGATGATTTTAAAGGTCTTTTCCAACCTAGATGATTCTATGATTCTAAGTGGATGAGGCACTGCTCACTCCTCATGAAAGGATCATGACATCAGTCAGGTGTTAGCACGATTTCCAGCAGGCTGCACTGCTACCAGATGCAGCCTGGCATAGGAAGCCAAGAGATCCCATTAAAAGCCCTGCCATTTACTGACTTGAGAAAGCTCTGCAGGTCAGATCACCAGCTGCTCAGAGTCGGCACACCTCTGTGAGCCAATTTACACAACCATGGCTCTCGCGTTGGCTCGCTTTCTTTGGTCTGTTGACTGTGGACACCCACCCAGTTGTTATGGATTTTAATACGCTGCAATATGAAAGTGCTATTTCAGGACAAAGTTATTAATAGCAGAGTAGCCAGAAAATAGCCTAGAAGGAATGCAATGTCTTGGTATTCCTGGAAGATACGATGACTTCCCGGCATCCAAGCAGCCATCATGGTTAATTCAAGATATTTCTGTTAGAGGGGCTAACTATATGATAAGCCATCATGACATGGCTTCATAGAAACATCCTGCATGGGTACCTGCACCCTCCCATGTCTGTAGAGACTACAGTGCAGAAAGGTCCAAGGAGTGGTATTCCGTTACTCGAAGCAGGCTGGTGAACAGTAGAGCCTGGGTGCTGTGTTGAAGCATCAGCAGAAACAGAGGCCTGGAGAAGCTCCACTTCTTCCTGAAGGTGGAGGATGGGATGGGACTTGTTTGAGCTCAGAAACCTGCATGACTCCAGGACCTCAGAGAGGCTCTTCTTTTCACCCTCTCTTCCCTGCGTGCACCCTATCTTTCCCTTGTTTTGGGCAGTCAAGGCAAGGCACTGTCCCCTTTCATGTTCTCTCTTAAACCCTCTGTTTCTCCTGGCAAAATATCCCTAGAAACGTATTGGAGAATACTGTGCAAAACTGCCAGACCCTGCCTCAAATTAATGCTGGCACCTTTCCCTCTAAAATTAATTGGCATGGTTCCCAAATTAATTCCAGGTACACCATTAACCACAACACTCAGCACCACCTTGTGGAGGTGACTCCAGACGAACGCATCTCTCTGCTGGCAAGGCTTTTAGCATCCCTTCTATCTGCACTCACATTGCTGAAAGGCTCTTTGTGATGCCTTCAGCTTTCTGGCCCCAACCCTAAGTATTCGTTTTGAGTAAACTAAATTTAACACTACATCTTTCCTCAGGAAGAAAAGGCCCAAATGATGATGCTGGGAATTGGAAGATGTCATGTTCATGGCACTGCAGCCTTACCCATTAAACCCCTATAGACAGCAACAGCTCCCTACCAGACGTGCACTGCAGGGAACTGCAGTCCCTCACCACTCTCCAGAAAGGAAACAAACAAAACCCACTTACCAAGAAGGAAAAGAGGAAACATATTGTAGTCATTATAATCCTAACAGTGGACATGTTATCTGGCATACTTCCAGCTCAGACATTTAAAAACTGTAGTTAGTTTACCTTAAGTGTCCTATTTTCTCCAATTTCCCTTTTCCACATCTATTTAAGCCTATAGAGTATCTCCCGAGATAAGCCTGCCTTTGTGGGTTGGCTGTATACCACTCCTTCCCTCTATTGTCTTTCTGAGATGGGATGGAAGTATCCAATGTCACAGCTTGGAAGACCACAGCCAGGCTCTCTTGGCTCAGTTTGTGGGAAGGGGAAGAGTAGGAACTGAAGAACAGCCTCTTCTGCTGCAGGAGTGGGTTCCTCTTCCTCACAGTACAACCAATCCTCCCTGGCATTTTATTTACCATCAATACTGCTTAACTAAAGCTGTTTTTAGTAGCCCTCAAAGGCAGAGTCTGTTTCCAGCTATCATCATCCCAAACACTTCCAGACCTCTGTCACTGTGCTTTGGTACAATCCCTGCAATAGCTAAACACAAACATTATGTTCCCCCAAGTACAAATTATAGCTTTCAGGAGCTGCAATTTTATTTTGGTTATAAACATACAAAGGTAACCTTTATCTTGGGAGAGGAGGAGCCACACAAGAGACCACAGGCTGAGCCACACTGCTGTGCAGGGAACATTCCTGGGAGCACTTTGCTGTTTCGCCTCCAGCCGGCTCCGCTTCCCAAGCAGTTGCGCTTCCCAAGCAGTTGCATGATATCAGAGCTCAAATGAGAGCCAAAATGCCTTGTGGTGGCCGGGGCAGCTGGAGGGATCTGCTTCAGTCCAAACAGTCCATGAACTGGGACTCAAAAAGGGAGAGAAATGCACTCAAATCTTGCTGCTTTAGCTATTGGCAGCCTATGCATTCAGGACACAATTTTCCAGGCACGACTTGTGACTTGGCTGCCACCCTGAGACAGCACTTCTGAACAGGTGGGCTCCATTCAGGGTGCCCCAGAGATGCTTCTACCATCACTAGAACAAGGTTCAGAGGTTTTCCTCCATTTCAAGTGCCGCTAACCCTTCCCCGCTCTGCAGATGTCCCATCGCTAACCAGCAGCAAGATCGCGACACCTGTCAAAGACACATGAAGTCAAATTGCCCCTGCCAGACCCCGAGCGCCCCTAAGACATTTCAGTCCTTCTGTCAAGGCTGCTAATGTGTCCCTGCCCCACCACGAGTAATAGTGCATTCCTGGAAGCAAAAACTGCATTAAGTCTTCTTTACATGAAAGCTAAGAGCTTTCTTTGCCTCATACCATTTTTACTCATAAATATAATATCAAGGTGATCGTGTTCTTCTCAGACTACTCAGTGTTCTGTAAGTAAAACCTGCAATTGGCAATTTATCAGATGGAAAAATAAAAGCCACATTTGGTTTCTCCCTACACTTAAAAACAACCACGTGCAGTCTCTGAAGCAGACCAATCTTTTTAACAAGGTCATGAACATCAGCCGGGCGGGCGGGTGGGGGAACAAAACCACCCTGCACATGTTTTTCTTTCTACGCTGCTTTCTGACTGATGTTTTGCTCACTTTCTAAGCAAAGAGGAAGCCTCTCCTGTTCCCGTCACCCTGTGTTTATCCACATTCCAGGAGCCAGTGGCCGCTCCTCCAAGCGCTCTCCAAGGGCAAACAACTGGAGCTCACCGCAACACATTTTTGAACTCGAGACATGACCAGTTCCGAGTGGGAGTGAGGTGGGAGCCCCCAGAGCAGAAACAATAGAGGCAGTGGCCAGTGGGACACCACGAAATCTTTTGAAAGCATTGTTCCCGCAGGCTAAAACAAAAATCACAGCACGCCCCTCGCCTGGTGAAAGGACAAGAAAATGCACTTCAGCGAGGCACAGCCTTAGGAGTCAGAATAAATCCTCCCAGATGTCCCTGGAGACAAAGCAGCCCAATTTGATCAATACAGCAGCATTATTAACACTGCGCTACCTTACATGAGGATAGTCATATGTTCTTGCCTCTGCCGAGTGTGGGGGAAGGGATGCAAACTCCTACAGCAATTCACCGGGGAAACGTCTCTCTCAAAATCATTAGGATTGCACAAAGGATCTCTTACCCATTTCCACGCAAGCTGCTTTTTCTGGGATAGGCTCTGCTTCGCCAGTATTGATCAAGCTCAGGTGGAATACCAGAAATAGTGAGGGCTTTATGGTTTTCTCAAAAAAGAAATTTTGGGTTTAATGACTTTAGGATCCCTATCTGCAGGCATTTTTTCTGCAGCCATGGCGACCCTTCCTTTTGGGGGCTGGGTAGAGGCACATAAACGTAGGTGGTTAACAACAGAAGGTAGGTCTTCATAATTAGCGATTTTTGGAAAATGATTATGAGGATTAGGGGTTGAGTGCATTTGGATGCAAGCAGAAATAATGGAAGCAAAAGGTTATACATTGCTGCCACTCCTGAGCCCCACTTAGAGCTGGGGCCTTTCTATGTTTGGGTCTGGACAAACACAGTTACAGACAACCCTGATGAGCAACTCAAGAACTGGCAAGAGAATGGAAGGGAAAGAAAAACAGTCCTAGCTAATCACCTGCTTAATCACAGCCAGCAAATCTAAGGATTTCATAAAAACCGGGTCCTCTGTGTGCCTCGTGAGTTTGAAAAAGGCTACAGAAATATGACCCATATGCCAGGTGACTCGGTGTGGAAGAAACAGCAGAAAACACAGCAGAGAAGCTGCAGGCTGAGTGGTAAATACTGACGGCGTGGGAGGAAGGACTGACTGTAATAATAAATACAAGACCAGAAAATGGCCTTTAAAACCAGGAGAAAGACCTTCTTACCCGCAAAGAGCTGTGTCATCCATTACTGGAAAGAAAAACTACCACAAAAATGCTGCATCAGCACCAGCCATCTTTCTCCAGCACTCAGCTGGGACAACGCATTGTCAGAAACAGGGAAAATGACACTCCCTCCCCCTCTGCAGGGAAGAAATCCTGCCATGAATCCTCTCTGCCACCACTCTACCAAAACCCACCAAAATCATCAAAACCAAACCCCACACCAGGGAGGTTAAATGCTGGTTTGAGCATACTCAGACACCTCCACACTCTGTCTGCTCAACATTTCTCCCAGAGAAGTGTGGTGCTGCTCCAGAGCTGCTGGCATGAAGTCCTCCCAGAAAGGGGTGCTGCAGAAGTGTCTAGACAGACTAAAATTAAAAAGAACAAATTATATGCCACTGCCCACTGTCTGCAAATCAGGGCCAGATTCTCAGAGGGAGGAGTAAATCGCCAGTGCCTTAATGGTAGCTAGTGGAGTCATCTTAATTTACACTAAGCAAGGATCTGGCCCAGAAAAATATTCCTGTCAAGTCTGCAGCCAAAAATTCCTCTGCTAGACCACATTCCACCAGTTAAACTGCCAGAGAAGACAATTGCAGAAAGAATTTCATTAAAATGGAGATCAGGAAGCTGGTATCCTCTTCAAATTCTGCTCTCAACTTCCTTTCTCCAACAATCGAGTGACTGGGTGTCCCAGTTTCTCAGCCTGTACAATGGGCATGTTACAGCTTCTCTGCTCTCTAAAGGCAATGGCTGTGAAACATCTTAGCCATTCAAAGACCAACCATCAAATCAAACATTCATCTGAATGCTCTAAACCTCTGGGTCTTGGATAAAAGGGTATGTATTTTTCTCTGCTGAAGCACCTCTACCATTGCTCTTGGAAAATTTGAGCCTCAAAAAGGCAACTTGTAAGTTTTGCTCCCAAAACTATAGGTATCAGGTCCTCTATTTATCAGGGTACTACTGAGAACTTTTGCTGCTCTAGACTGCACAAATTTGCCAGCACAGTCCCTGGTTCTGAAATAGAGGTAGGAGAGGGAGTACTGCTTTCCCACAGTTTTCTCATTCATATTTTATTTCTGAACTTCAGCTTTTGTACTGATTAACATCTGGATGGGCAGTGGATTTTCTGCATACACTTCTGTTTTCAACACTTCCAGGAAGTCATTAGATGGAACAGTACACCCAGGATGTAGACCAGTGCAATCACACCATCAAGTTATAAGGATGGTGCCACATTGCCTCATTGTAGCAGGTCATTTCTTTGGTCCTTCCATTCATTAATTTCTGTTAAAACATTCTGCTTTCCACATGCTGGCCTGCAGGATCATTATCAAAATAGCACATGGTTTAGGATCTGTTTCCTTACAGGCCTCGCGTTCCACACAGAACCCCCTCTTGGATACCCACAGCTCAAGAGCAAGCTGAGTAAAGGGGAAAGATGATGTATCCTGTGAGAAGCTTTCACAGAGGCAGAACCAAGTGAAGACCAGCAGACCTCGCAGCTGGCTGTGCACCTCACAGCTCTTTGGTGAGACCCCCTACTTTGCCTTACACTAGCAGCTTTGACAAATCCTCCTTTAAGGAAGCTGGGCTGTGGTGGCAGGGAGACACCCTGCTCAAGGCCACCACAGCCACCCACCCTGGTGGGGGTGGCAGAGGGGGTGGCCCTCCAGAGAGTCCCACCACTGACCCCACAGCACTTTGGTCAGGCCTGCTCCCTTTGCTGAAGGGGAGGGCAGAGGTGTGCTGGGCTAGCACTAACTAACCAGCCTAGAGATACTGTTTCCCAAAAAAAAGGACAGCAATTCACAGTGACCATGCTCTTCCCAATACTAATACCACCACAGGATTTTCACCCCATGGTTGCATTTGTGTGTTTAGGCTCCTCAAAATGCTGAGATCTTCCACGACCTGCTGTCACTAGCCAGCACTCAGAACCAGCTACCATCAAGTCAAATCATCAACACCGACTTGACTTCATCCCGTTTAAAGTCTGATCTGTTTCGTTACACAAACAAACAAAAACTTGGCATCAATCTCTTTGTTTCCATTTACTTTGATGGATCGCAGCCCTCACTATAAAAACATGCTTAAGAAAAACAAATCGGAAAACTAAGGAAACTGATAAAAAGCTTCCATTGTGAAGAAAAGCAGAGAAAAGGGCTTAAGGAGTAAATGCTAAATTTTTTTGTGATGCCAGCAGAAAGAGGCAGTATATAAAGAAAACCACATAGGGGCAGGAAATAAATCCTTGAGATTGAATTTGGAAAAATACAAATTAATGCATTTAAGGAATAAACAGCAACACAGCATGCATTCTCAATGCAAAGCAGAGAACTGGTAAGGCTGAAAAGAGACCTAGAACAGATAAGACACAGACAAGACCAATATAGCTTAAAAGACACATTCTTAGCATCTGATATACAGGAAAATTGGAAGAAACACAGAGATGGAAAGTATGACAAAATTGAAAGGGACATGCACACTTATTACTATTTATCACATCTGTTCCACTGTCAGTGTTATAATCTCCAGTCAATGAGCAGGGGTCACATTTCACATTCAGATAAAAATCCTTGAAAGAGTTAATACAGATAAAGATGGGAAAAAGCATCACAGACCATATAGCTATGAACAGGGTGAACCCAAACAAAGCAAGGGACTTGCTCATGGAGAAGAGAGACAATACTGGAGGGGGAGGAATTAGGCTCAAGTAGGAGACAGAAGAGCCTGATAGATATTCCTCTCCTAAATTAAGTTTTAGTACCTACTTCCAACAAAAGCAAGGCCTCATGCTAGATGGATTTTGAATGAGACTGAAAAGCACCACTGAGGCACACAATTAGGTATGACATTCAGACAGAAGAATTTCATGATCTAACAGTGCATAAGTTTGTTTCTGGACCAGATCTTTTTAGATGCACAGTTCATTGTTGGTGGATGAAGGCAATGACTGAAAATGCCTTCCTGTCACATGCACCCTGCTCTTAAACCTCATTTGCCTTCAAAATTAGGACAGTAAGAGCCCCTTGCTGAATGCAAGGTCTTTCTTGACCCTTCTCTAACCTTAGAGGCCAAGCTGCCATCACAAGGTGGCCCCACACCGTCTCTGTGACATGACGTGACATGACATGACATGACTGACATGACACAGACTTGCTTTTGATTCTAGTCAGAGCAGGAGGAGGCTTCCATCCCCACAAACCTGGTCTCTCCTCAGAGGCACATTACCAACCTGACACACAGTACATGTGTGATGGTTCTCAAAATGAAGCGTGTCTGGCCACCCATATGTGCACATGCAGGGACCCTTCATGACTAGCATTTACACTACACCTTTCTGACATCAATAAAACAGAGAAAAAAGTGGACTTGCATACAGAAGCAAATTTTAAGGTTAAAAAGGGCCATTCAGATCATTTAGTCTGATCCCTGGAGTAGCAGCCCACTGAATTACACAAAGGGCTCCTTTAGAAGCTCATTTACACCCACTTTCAGGTTGGTTTTCACTGCTGGATATGAAAGCCCCAGGGTAAATCAGAATGGGATCCTTCCTTCTTCCCATGCACCAAGACTGTACAGAAACCTCTCTCAGCTGTCTTCATTTCAGAGATGGGTATTACTGTCCTGGGGGAAGCAATGCTCATACCAGGCATCATTCTACCTTGAAGTGTTGGGGAGAGCACATTTAGTGCTGAGAAACATCTTCTCTTCCCCTTCCACCCCCACATTTTCTTCACTTGAAAAAACCAAAGGAAACAAATCATGCTACATCCTTTGTTTTATAGAGGGCAGCTTAGGACCTCCCACTCTTTCATGGAATGAAAATTTCTTTCCAGTACAGTTTTCATTATTTATTAGCTGAAGGTGGGGGGAGAAATGGAATTTATAGGATGCCTAAGGCCATGCTCGCTATAAAACAGAAATAAGCCAATATAGCTACAGTACAACTTAGTAGCCTATTGTGCAACATTTTTAAAAATGTCCTCTTTCATTATGGCACTTGAGAATATCTCCTCCCCCCGACACCAGGAGAAATACATTTATGAGAGCCATAGAGCGGCAATATTGGTTTAATCAAATCATTAAAATGGGTGTGCTGTTTTCTGCCCACATCCTGGTATTTATTCCACATCCTGACAAGAACTGGGATTTGTATAGCCCATTCTCCTGCAAGGTGTCAAGTGACTGTGTGGACACTGGGATCGTGTAAATCCGCGTTATCGCCACTGTGACTGTGGCAGATCTGTATCAGTTTGCATCGGCCCAGGATCTGACTCACTGACTGACCCAACACCCCCAACATGATGCGGGTACAATTCTTCCCATTTACAAAGAGAAAAAGCATTCAGAACTGGGTGTCAAAGGTTTCCTTGACCTTTTGCACTTAACCATGCAGAAACAGAAAGGAAACAGAAATTCCCATCTTATACCACAGTGCAACAACATCTGACCAGAGGTGCAGTCTGCTCAAACAAAAAACACTGACTAAATTACAAGGCCTTGCAGCTGGTACAGCTGTCACCACAAGAAGATCATCCATGCAAGACAGTCCCAGTGAAGAGGAGTCTTCAACCTAGGGCATCAACTCATTGTCCAGCCCAACAGGCACTCGAGACTTGGAAGATGAGTATTGAGAGTTTTCTGAAAGTTACATGCACTAGAGGTATTTGGGAGTAAGAAACCACCCACACATTGCTTCCCTTGCTCTCTCTCACATGTGTTCTTCAAAGGAACGTAACTTGAATTTCTCATGTTGGAAAAAGAAACCACAATGCAGCCTTTATAGAGCTCTGTGCACCTATTGGTATTCTTTTCAGCACTGAGAAACTGTCCTGCAAAGTCACCCACCTACCAAGTCCTTCACACCAGAAAGTTACACCACACTGACATTCTTCTGTTCTCCTTCAAACAACCGGGACTTACTTGCGTTTTAAACAAACCACCAAAGCTCAGAAAGCCCAAGACGAGCTCAGTAAAGACTCCATAAACTGGGCACTCTGAAACTCATTTGCCAGCATCCAAGAAAGATGATAATAAAGGAGTTGCTCTCAGAAAACACAAAACTGTCCTTAGTGAGCACAACATTAGGGCTGTCTGAAGAGAGAGCATGAGCTTTGCAGCCAATTCAGAAGTACGGTGTGGTGCCATGGGACCATGCTGTCCTGGAGGCATGCGAACCAAGCTGAGCAAGGCCATCACATTACCTCCTTTAACCCCAAATCACCCCAGCTCCTGAGGCACTGATTCAAGCAAACATCTTTATCCAAGGAGGCATTGGAGACAGAGATTTCAGCCTGTGTCTGGAAGGTTTCGTCCTGTAATCAATGGAACAAACAGCGAAGCTCTTTCTGACCCTAACTGTACAATCAAACTCATTCCCTCTAGAAAAAAACCCTCACAGATTAAACAACGTCACTCAGTTTTCAAACACTGTATACAACAATCTTTCTTTTCATTTTAAAAACATGGGAAAGCTAAGGGATGCTCTGACAAGTCTACACTGTTTTCCTGCAGTAGACGAAGGAAACTACTCCACGTGACACCCACTTACCCTGTACTCTCAAATCAGTCAGTCCAGTCCCTCTTGCTTCTCCTTTATTATTTTAAAATGCAAACAAATTTAAAAACACAAGCAAGAGACACCCAAGTTCACCCTCATCTGATCTAGTCACTAATGAGAGCAGTTTCTTTTCACTGGCGCTGATTTTCCACCGAGCAGCAAATGCAGCCTCTCCACTGTCCACGTGTCGGAAACAAAGCCACTTCTGGCCTGATGCTTTCCATATGAAACACCAGCTCCCATCCTTCGTCTCCCCTCTCCCTTCCTCCTTTCCATACTTTATTACTCACACACAGCAGCTGTAGTAGCTTGCAGATGAGTGGAATGTTTTCTTCCGAGCAGCATAAATTTTCCAGGCTGACAAGGGAGGCCAAAAGAAAGAAAAAGGAAAAAAAAAAAAAACCAACCCCCAAACCAGGATTATTAGGCACTTTTCACCAGCTCAAAGCAAGACAGTAACCTCTGCAGGGCTGGCACCCTTCTCACTGTTGTACAGCCCCAGGAAAAGAACAAAGCCCCTGAGCCGCTCACTCCACCCTGCACCCTGGGATGTGGGGCACCTCAGACCCAGCAGTGAGCTAGAGGTGCCGAGGGAAGGTGAGCACACCAACTCCTCATCATCAAACCAACATGGCACCTCGCTGTCAGAGATGAGAGGAGTGACCAACAGTTGTGAGAAGCCGAGGAAAATGTGTGATTGCACCACACTTGTGATCTCTGCATCAACATGCCTCACCAGGCTCTTGCCCTGAGGGAGGGAGAGGTGTCCACATTAGAGACCAGAAGTATCCAGACGTTGCTTACAGCATCATGTAGGGTTGTGGCTGCAGTTCTCAAAAGATGCAGGTCACAGGATGCAGAGTCTACATAGCTTTTACTAGCCAAAATGCTAATAGCTGGGAAAAATATATTGGGCTTTAGGGGCACAAAACCTGAAATGGAAGGCTAAAATTGACAACAAAGCCGAAGATGTTACCCAAACCAAGTCTCTCACACCAGAAACAGGGCCAGGACCTCAAGAAAGCTTCTAGAAAGTAGAACTGGTTGAAACATTTCCACCAAACATTACTTAGAAAAAAATTTTAAAACTCCAATCTAAAGTGGTTTATTGGAATATATTGATTTTGGAGCCACCTTGTCATTCACTGAAATTTCACACATCCAAGATGTAATCTGGAAGAGCAGACCTGAATCATGCAAAGCAGCAACTCAAGTCTGTTTCTAACATCACACCTAAGTCCTGTCATGTGGCCAGCGGCCATTCTGGGTGTAAAATGCAAGCAGACAGGAGCACCTCTCACCCCTTCTACTCTTCCACCCACTGAATATTTTTCACCATGGCCTTTGCTCGGGGGGAACCTTTGTTCTCCATCCAGCCCTGGTGAGAATAAAGGCAGGCGATTAAAGGCAGTCTCTACTTCACCCCCACCAACACAAAGCAATTCAGCACAATGCTGATTCCCCTCCTGGGCTGAAGACAAGTCAGCAGAAATTGCAAATGTTTACAAACCCACCAACTTTCTTTATGCCTGAAAATGAACTTTGCCCACTCGAGAGTCACGATTAGAACCAAATGCTTAACAGCATAGTAGCCTATTAGCAGTGAAAGCATTTTTTAAATCTAATTTACTCGTCATGCCGCATGCATTTTTTCTCACCACATGATCCAAATAAACAGTCATTTTCACTTTGATTTCCAGTCACTTCAGCTGCACAGGAAGAATGCTGCAGCACAAGAGCTGCAAAGGCAGCAGGTGGGCAAGACAATCCTGTCCAAAAAAAACAAACACTGCTTCCAGGGCTTTTTTTTAATTATATAGATGGAGATACTTCCATTGATTGCAGTTTCTATCAGAACACGCTGGTTTACAATGGCCCATCACGGTCAAATGTCAACCCCATGCCAGTGTTCCTTTAAAACTGACCTTGGGAGGCTGCAGGTTTAAGGGCAGGATTTGCAAATCAGGACACTAATTGGAATGTCTCAGAAGAGCCTTTTGCAAGCCAGCAACCTTCTCCTTTGCATCCCTCTCCATCAATCACACTACACTGCCTCCCAAGCTCGTCTGTGTCACTGCCTACTTCCCTATCCCTTGTGGAGTAGGAGCTCTTGACCCCCACATATGATTTAAACCTCAGCTTTAATCTCAGGTCCACAATGCCGGGAAATAAACAAGAGGATTAGGACATATGAAACATGGTCTATAAGCACCGTGTTCAGAACCCTTATGACACTTAAATGAGTCTGCCTGCTGGACCTTCAGCAAGCGTTAACAAGCAGTCTGTGCGTAAATGACTCGGGCTCTCCAGCCTACGTTGTGAAGTATACCACATGCATCTTAATAGTTCTCCAAACAATAGCACAAGTAATGAATACGCAGTTACACTGAGCAGGAATGCTCTGGATTGGAAGGGATCCTTCACTTGTGAGAACAGGGAGAGGATGGCTACCTGCTTTAAAAGGATTAAGAGCATCAGAACAGCTTAACATATCAGAGCCAATATATTAAACCTGTTAAAAAATAAATCCACGCCCCTCTGACTGAGCTTCCTACACCCAACTCCAACACCTTTTAAAAACCTAGAGAAGGGGTCACGTTAGTGCTGTGCACAGGTTGTCTCAAAGACAACACAGACCTCTGGGAATGGGGATTTAAGCTTACATTTCAGATCCTTATCTCCACTCTTTTGAAGAGGCAATGGTGCACACCTTTGAGGGCTCCCTGTGGAGGAGCTGTCCTACGCTTTCAGCACCTGCCAGCCAGCATGGCAGGATTTGGACCAGCAACTTCAGAGGGGCTGGTTGCCTGGCTCCCTATAGCCCAGCACAACCCTCTCCTGCCCCAGCCCTGCAAACCCCTAATACGAATCCTCACAGCAGGCCTACGAGAACAGAAGAGCTGCCAACTCATCTTGTAACCAAAGAACTGAGAAGCAAAGGTTTATGTGCTGATGAAATCCAAGATGTCTAACAATCTTTGAGCATAAAGGCTGAAACGGTTTCTTCTGAGAAGGGAAATGAGACAGGAACCCTGCTCTCACAGGCAGCCTAACAACCTGAACAGCCAGGCAGCCTTCCTCACCAGCTGCTGCTGAGGGTAAGGGGGGGGACGGGGCAATTACAGCATGGGAAACGCAGCAATATGTGAGCTTTTTTTTCTGATGTACAGACCTATCTCTGTACCGTCAGCTCTCAAAATGCCACAGTAGTGCCATTTTCTTAATGCTGCTGGAATCAAGGAAGTGCTGGAAAATACAGGCTTTTAATTTTTGACAGTTAAAGACAATAAAACAAATCTTGACTGGTTCAGATACAAGGAAAATAAAAAGAACATCAAATTAGAAAATAAAAAGTCTGTGACTTTGAAGACAATCTCAGTGTCTTTAGAACCGGGCACATAATTTTTTAACCTGAAGTGGCAATGCTTGCAAGGAGACACAGCCAGGAGAGTACCAAACTCAGATACTCAAAACACATGTAGCTCCTATCAAGACTGAAGCCAATAGAAGAGAACTGGTCTCAAATATAAATATAAACCAGGAAATTGAGGAGGAGAGGAGGCTCTTCCCCCTAGCAGGTTTGTTTTATTTATTTGCTACAGAATCAGCTGAATCCTGCAGTTCAAGTGAATCCAGATTCATTTAGACTGAGCAGAAACACCCTAAGTACAAAGATCATCCATGGGTAGAAGAAATTCAGCAATTCAGATGAATTTTTTATGCAACTTGAACCTGAAAGACACCACAAAAATAGTATTCCCAGCTCCTGAGTGTTGCTGGGAGTTTGGAAAGGGTGGGGGCATTGTAGAGGAATACATAAGGGAGTGGGCAGGAGGCACTTGAGAGTCCAGGGAAACAGAAAGGAAAGTAAGAGGGACTCAGCACCATTCTTAAAAACGCCTTTATTAATTCTCCAGAATTCAGGTTTACCATCAAAAAGGAAAACCGCCACCAATTACAATACCTGTGAATAACTTTTTATAACGTTTTGAGGGTGGTGATCAAAAGCTTACAATTCTTCTTCCCCTATACAGAATGTGACAAATTTGATAGGAGTTGAGGTACACCTAATGTACTGGACGCCAATGCTGCTCAGCCAGTGAGCACAATCCCTGTGGTTTATAAGGAAAATTGCAATCAAGGTTGTTCATATGCAGCTACAGAGTCACACAGAAACAGTTTCCTTCTCACTTCCCTATAACCCATTTCCCAATGCAGAATGGAGAAGCAGCGCACTGGACATTTCTTAGCGGAGAGTCATTTGACAAGACTTAAAAAAAATACAACAATACCCAGAAGATAGCGTTTGCCTCCACCCTGGAGACCTTAAGTGTAAAATCACTGCCTGGAACTGAAGACCTTCTGCCATTTCCACATGGACGTATCACATTGCGCACTAGCATATATATCATGATTTCTACGTAGCCTACTCCAATCTATGCGTTGCCTATTCAATAGGACATAGAGAAAGGTGTGGGCTTTTGGGGGAGGTGAGGTTTAACTATCCCAAACAAATAAGAGAAAATGTTTTCTAGCGGAGTGCCCACATTATGATTCTGCACTGCTTAAAGGTATTTGCCCCATTGCAAAATCACTTGACACAAGTCACACACATAATAAGCTATTTTAAGACCTGCAACATGGATTGCAGGGCTCTACACTTCCATAATGCCAAGAAATAAATGCTTGTAACAACAGATTCTGTAATTAAGGAACCGTGAAGCAATAGAGACAGCAGTTTCAAGTCTGCCTTTCCTCTTTCTCTGTCTCTTTCTGTAAGGTGACAGGAGCATGCTTTCAGCACACAGAGCAAGCAGAGAGCCTGCAGGTATAAACGGACCATCGCTCAGTCTGAAATACACTGCATTACACATGTGGCTGTTCTTGGAAGTCAACCATTTCTGCAAGTTATTCTCAAGAGGCATGATGTACTATAAGCACTTAAGAAATGTGTTACACTGTGACTAGAACCAAGATGAAATAGCAATATTAAAAGAGATGGTTTAGTTTATGTAGTGGCCAACTATGCCATTAAACTAGAACAATGGAGACGATGGGGAGGCAGAAATGTTCTCCAGTGTGATTTATTCCTTTCCAGTAGCAGTGGAAATTTTTCCTATAGGCCTGAAAATGACCCTGTCTGCCAAGTAGAAGTCAGCATTAAGATGTAAGAGTTCTGCTAGATTAGTCACCTCGGGATACTTTGCTCTCACACAGCACAGGGATCTCGAAGCCCTTTGCCAGAATGGGTCAACACTCAGCCTCCCAAGCCCTGCAAAGACCATGCCTTTGCATCACTGTTGTCGGTTACTTCAGAAAGATGGGCACTGAGGCTTGAAGAATTGACTAAATACACAAAGAGGGCTCTACAACAGAGTCAAGAGCAAAACAAAGGCTTCCTTGATCCTATGTTTTGCAGGAAACATGCATCTTCCTTGGAAGGATCATTGTTTGCTGCAGCTGAGAGCAACCAGGTCAGCCAAGGGAAGAGGAAAACGTTATCGGGCAACAGTTATCAGGCAAACAATGTAATGCCAGGCAAACAATACACTGCTATTTCCACTTCTGCCAGCCAATTAGACCTGTTCTTCCCAGTGACACACACGGGAAAGTCTGGTACTTTTAGAATAAGCCTGGGTTTGGCACCTAAAGCCTGCTGATTTTATACACCTGCATCAGCTACATACATGGTAGACCCTGTGCATCTACTTGCTCTTAGTGTTCCTGCGCTCTGACATTATGGGAATTGCCATGCTAAAAGCTGCCGTATGGCCCCCATAGAATACAAAGATCCCCCCCAAAACGTCTCATGATCAGACCCCTTCCCCACACAAGGATGACGAGTCCACTGTCCTCGATGGGACCTGTGGAGAAGGATAGTAGGGATGGTTTGAAATGTTACCCCTAGGGAGAGCCGTACCCAACTACAAAAGATGTATTCTGCACAGTGATCTTTTAATGATCCCCCAAAATGACATTGTGAAGGCTCAGAAGGAAAAACAGCCTGAAGCCCCATGTCCCACCCTTCCCAGTTCTCAGCCCTGCTCTCCCCCTCTTTGCAGCCTGGCACACTGAGAATGGGACCACGTGCAGCTGCATAAGGCTATGCTCCTCACAGTCGCCTCCCTCAAAACCAGACTCCTACCCACTTCCTTCCTCTGCAGAGTAACGAGACGCTCTTCAGCTTTGTGCTGTCTCTCCCAGCAGTCTGGATCCAATCTCAGGGATGCCACATCAGACAGCTATCCCCGAGCAACAGCACATGTGGCCAGAGGTCCTCTTGCTGCACCGCAGCAGCCACGCAGGTGCTGAAAGCTCCCCCACCCTGGTCCTGGACTGCAGAGTCAGCTCACAGGGACAGAGATCAACTAGCACCGCTCAATCAGAGCCAGGATAAAGTGCCACGCAGAAACACAGAGATGCTGAGATACCAGCCAGCTGACATAGAGTGAATGCCTCATTTTCTAATGCATAGAGCCCACCTCTTCCTTTAACATGTCTCAGTGAGGTGGCAGCTCAATGTGCTTGAACAGCTAAACAAAGACTACAGAAGTTCCTCCTCTCCTGATGAAGTTGTACTATGAATTACTCATGAGATCCTGACCTTCCCACGCCAAGAAAAACCCTCCTGACCTCGTTAGTGTACTCTGAAGCTGACAAAGTGAACCTAAGCTTTTGCTGCCTAAAAAACAAGTCCTCCCTTCCCAACATGTGTTTTAAAATAAGGCGAAAGGCATCATGGATTCAGCTCCAGCTTCCACTTCAGGTATTTCCATTTCTAAAATGTAAACTACATTCAAGGCTGAGGGATGGGTTTGGGGTTTTTTTGTTTGCATTTTTTCCTCTTAAAAAAAGATATCAACACAAGAGATGACAATCTTTTCCTACACAAAATCTGGCTTTTTTGTACATATTGTTGGGTTGCTCTCATTCAATTCCAATGCTAACTGTCAAAAGCACAGGCACCAAACTTGCTCACAATTCTCTTGCAGTGAGAAGGAAAAAAGGGAGAGAGAATCAGCTGACTGTGTGCAAGCATTTAGCAACCTGCCTGTGTTGTCAGTGCCCCCTGTGAGCAAGGGGTGTTTCACAATCAGAAATATGAGCAGCTGCCCCAGCTGTGTAGTCCTCAGCTGGCAGCTACAAAAAGTGTGGTCCAGACTCCAGAGAAAATGAAGACAGGATCGTGTCAACACTCACACCTCAAGGTGTACTCTGATTTTCAGTGGAGCAATTGCATCTTTTACGGTATCACAGCAGACAGCATTTCTAGGAGCAGGAACTGGCATGGACTAACCTCTCCATATCAAGCACTAGTAGCTACTAATCACGAAACAACTGGAGCTCACCACATGATGAGGAAGCCTGGTATTGACCCACACAACTACTTCCCCCCTTTTAATAGTGAAGCAATCTCCTGGGGCACTGCTTTGCTGCTGGGAGAAGCACTGCTCTGGAGCCTCTGTGGAGCTTGGGTATGGCACCAGAGCTCTTCACGGGAGCAGAGGCAAGACTCATTCAAGTGTTTTTACTTAAAATTAAAGCTGCTGCTTCCCAATCCTGATGCTTCCCGCAGGGATCAGTCATTGCTCTGTCAGTTCTCTTCCTTAGGGTCTCAACTGCAGCCTGACAGTTTTAAGAGTAACCTTCAGAAAGACACACATGCACACACACCTTCATCCCAAAGTTGCTACAGTTTGTCCAAAATAAAGAAATCCCCAAGACTTGGCTACATTTGCAAGTGATTCAGGATAATGAAATTGGGGGTCACTGTGTCGGTGGGTCTGCCAAGGCTGCGTGACAGCATGCTCTGTAGAGCCAGCTTCAGCTGCTCCCACCACTGACAGATGCATCAGTTCTGCTCCCCGTTGTTCGCAAGGAGAGTTCAGGCAGCAACAGGGGAATAAAAACAAACTGTAAATACAGGATGCGTTATGAAACACCAGGCACTGGATGGAAGATTTGAGGTGAAATAAGGGAAAATGTAATAAATCATTTTCAATGTCTCTGTTCAAACATACGTGGAGAATCAGGGGGGTTTAACCAGGGGAGTGTAAGTTTAAATTTCGCAGTAGTAACAGTGGGCTTGGGTAGGTACATTGCACTGTATAAAACAAACTGCTGTTCTTCCATGCATAAAAGACGGCAGCAGGAGACAGAGTATCACACACACTACTGCCTAAAGCATGCTGGCTATGTCAACAGATTATCTCGCTTTGGACTGTCTGGACTGTTACTAATACGCAACTGAATATGCAACCGATCCAACAACAACGATACTACGAAATGATTTTGTTTTAATTAACTTCCTTGGTTTAATTAACATGTTAAAAATACAAAAGCAAAGCAGATGTGACCATCATGGATGTGCGAGCTGATTATTAATAACAAAAAGCATCCCCTCCCCCTCAGAGGATAAAGCAAAGTTGGATCAGTCGTTTTGCAAATGAAATCCTAAGTGTGTTTGCACTGTAACAGTCGTGAAAACCTCTCGTGTGCGTGCACATACGCACACAAAGCTCTGAAGCCAAAACAATTTTACTATAGTAAACCTTTAAAGATCCAGCCCTGGTCCATGCAGATGACAATGCTACAGCCCGAGCGCTCCCCCGAAGCCTTACCATCCACATTTCTCCCCACACACACTTCTAAGGAAAAATTAAATGGACATCCTGAATTGTCACTTGCTGGTGACCTAAAACACGTTGTTACCCTTACACTAGCCAAGGCTGAGGTGAATGCTGGCAAGATGAAATCCAGAAGCTTGTTATTCTTATACTGATAGTGCCACGGGTCCGCGCGCTGCATTAGCACCACATGTCATCCCAGCCACACTCCACTATTCCTACCCACCACTGGATTTCTTTTTTTTTTCTTTTTAAAGAGACACTAGTTTCCAGAATTTCGCCTGGCGTATCACCTCTGCCAGAAAACCACATAAAGAAACAGGGTTGTCTCACAATGTCCTGCCGTAACCAGGAATGCTGTCTTTCCTTTTTCCTCAGTATCCCAGCTGATAACTATTTATAGATCCATGCATTTGGACTCGTAGTTCATTTTATACAACTCTTTTCCCTGTAACCTATTCTTCTCCTTGGCCTTTTATTAACACCACCAGTCATCATTTTAATGCATTTGTAATACTTGATCTCCATCTGTAAATTACACTAATTCTGTCTGCATATTAACCCCACGGCGCCTCAAACACGGTGGTTTACTGGAACCAGCTTAAGGCGTCATTGTTTTAAGATACAGCAAGAAGTGTGTGTTTCTCCCCACCTTCTAAAAAATAAATTAAAAAAAAGAGTAAGTAATTTCCCTTGTTACAGAATTTAAGAATTTAGCTTGAAAGCTTTTCCTAGTGCTTTCACATACCTGCCCACCCCCCTTCTCTGATTTAAGCTACGATTTTTATTGACATATACTAATTACCTGAAAATAAGAATGATCTATTCCATTTCCACCAGCTGCCAGTTGTCAGCACTGGCTGGAAGTGATCAGCTTTGTATAAAAGAACAAAAACAAAACAACCAAAAAAAAAAATGTAAGCTCAAAAATAAAATAAAAATAGTAGCCATCAGAAAAACCAAAACACTAAAGAATGCCACCGGATCTCAGGTGCTGCCAGGCGTGCTCAGAAAGGACTGAAGGCAGACAGATTTGAATGGACTGCTCAGTTTGTCATGGCAAAAAAAAAAAAAAATACAGAGATTTAAAGGTCTACCCACGCGGAAAAAAAAAAAAAAAGAAAGAAAAAACCAAAACAAATAACCCTGAATTAAAGAACAAAAAATAAAATAAAAGTCAGAAATGCAGCCCCAATGCATCGACTGTCTGCGCTTAAGAGATTTACAGGAGTAATTTAAATGATTCACCTGCTGCCAGTTTTCCTCCAAGGATGGCAAAGCTGAGAAGTAGCCGGTATCGTGGACAAGCTGGAGTTCCTGGAATATACTATAACTAGCCAAGACATCCATGCTGCTGCTGAGCAAGACCCTTTCTTTCTGCTTTTGTGTGTGTTTGTTTGCTCGGGTGGGGGTTGTTTTTGATCATAAAAAAAAAAAGAAGGAGGAAAATCAACCAATGATAGATCCAGCGTCCCTTTGGCTTTGTTTTGTTTCAGTCACACTTTAAAAAAAAAAAAAAAAGGGAGAGAGAGAGAAAGAGAGAGAGAGAGAGAGAGAGAGAGAGAGAATCAGCGCGGAGGGACTGCGAGGGCCGGGGGCCGGGCCGGGCCGAGGAGAACGAGAGGCGCCGGCGCGCACCGAGCACCCCGCGGCCGCCGCACCGGGGCACGTCCCCGCCGCCGCGCTCCGCGCAGCCCCGCGCCGCGGCCATGCGCGCTCGCGCCCTCCCTCCCCGCCCCCTCCCCTCTTTATTTTCGGGAGACCACATTCCGCCCCCCCCCACCCCATCCGCCCCCCCCTCCCCCGTTTTCCTCTCACCCTCCCTCGGCAAACCCGGCCCGGCCCCCCCCGCGGCTGCTGCCGCCGCCACCTCACGGCCGCCTCACGGCCGCCCCGCCTCCCGTTTCCCCACCCCCCTCCCTTCCCCCGCGCGCAGCCGCCCGGCCCACTCAGGCAGCGCGTGACCATGTAGGGTAAACGGCGGGGCGGGGAGGGCGGGCCCGCGGCGCGCCTGAAGTCACTGTCGCCCAATGGAGGCACCGCTCAGGGCTCGGGGGGCGGAACCGAGCGGCCGACCGAGGCGCCGATTGGCTGGCAGCGCGGCTCCCGCCTCCTCCCCGCGGCCCGCGAGGCGGCGCGCGGCGAGCTATTTTTAGGGTGCTATATAAAGGGCCGCCGGGGCGCGCGGCAGCGGTAGAGCGAGGCGCGGGTCGCTACCCGCCTGCTGGTGTCGGCGCTGGCGGAAAGTCGCCGCTCTTGAGCGGCTGCGTGTGGGTGCCGAGCGGGGCGCCTGCCCCTCTGCCGGCCGTAGGGCTGCCTTGCTGGGGCCTGGGCACTCGGTGCCCCCCCCGAGCAGCCCGCGCTGCTGGGGTCCTGCGCTGCACCCCGGCCGCTAGCGCTTGGGCCCCCGGGGGCAGAGGGCGGCCGGGCTGAGAAAAGCGCTTCTCTTTCTTCCCTCAGTCGCAGGTGGCCAGAAAAGATGAGCAGCTGATGGGGGGGATGGAGTGGGGATACACCCCGGGCAGGAGCAGCCAGCGTGAGGAGCACATGCTCGGTGTTGGAGCATTGAGACGGCAGCAGCCTGGCCTGTGAGGCGCGGGCAGCGCTGAGCATGTGTCCGGCCAGGCTGTGTCTCCAGCAGTGTGCTTAGTAAGGCATCTGGTGTGGTGTTTACCCGGGCTTAGCTGTGAGCTGGGTGCTCTCGGTGTTAGCTTGGGTTGGCTAATGATTGGTTTGACCTTAAATGGTTAGCGTGGTGTGGAGCTTCCCCAAAATTGCTCTGTTGCTGGGTGCAGTTGTATTTCTGCTTTTGGAAGGATTGCAGAACTGGGTGTGCTCATCTCAGGGTGGGGGGTGGGGTGTTCCGGTAATAGAAGAAATAAGTTTTCTTGCTCTCAAATCTTGAGGGCCCTGTAGTCCCCATCAGTTACGTTGCCAGAGCCATATCTAGCCATGGGGATGCGGGATGAGCAGCTGGTGCCCTTTTATGGTGTGTTGTTGGCTGGCTGAGTTGGATTGGGCATTGGGGTAAGTAGGTGCTGCCAGGGGTCATTAAGCTCTCTGATTTTGGAGCACTTGCATTGTACTTTTATTGCCTTAGGTAACAAAGATGTCTGTACTCACTGTTGCTTTACTTCTGCAACCAGGTGAGAGTGTGTGGACCAGGCCTCAGCTGCTACAGATTGGTGCAAGACAACTAATAAATCTCATCCCAGGTGTCCCACCCAGATCATTGATATGAAAGTATGAAGCAGCAAAACTCTTCAGTGATAATTAGTTCATGGCATGTTCTCTTTCTAGGTGATGAAGATAAATTGATCTTTCTAAGACTGGATCTACAGTAACAGTTTTGAAAGCCATGTTTGAAGAAAGCTGTTCAGAATGTCCCTCTAAAGAAAGCCTGGTAAATATCTGCACCACCTGCAGATTCTTGTAGGTACTGGCAAGTAACATTACTGTAACTAGAATAAAGCAGTGGAAGTATTGCACTGTAGTTTGGGGAGCCAAAATCTAGAGGGGAAATGGGGAAATGAAGCTGTTGCTGAAGGAGCTGCAGTAATCAGGAGGGCCTGGACATGGGCAGTTTTCTCAAATCAGTGGTCTCACCTTTGCAAAAACACATTTTGCTTGGGTGCTTGTGGGATGGCCTATGGGAGCTGTTGCCCAGGCTTGACCCTGAGGTTGCAGGGCTCACTCAGAGGTGGCTGTCTCCTGTGAGCTCCTTGTGAAAAAACATTGCCTGTTTTCCAAACCTTTGCCCAAGTCAGCTGTAGGTTGTCTCAAAGAAGACCATCTTCATCACCTGTAGCTTAGCAGAAAAGCTAGGTGTGAGGCTGGATGTGTGTAATAAAGTGCTCTTTCTCATAAATGCACCCATAAATGTGTAAATGTATGTGCTGGTGGGAAGATGAAGGGAAAGGTTAGTGCAGCAAGGACTGCAGGAGAGATCCTGTAGACTGTTGTTACCAATTCCAAGCATGCCTTGATCTGGCAGTGTGGCACCTTTCCTGGGTACCTTGGGAAGGGACCGCTGAAAGCCAGGTGAGGAGACAGCTGGACTAAGGTGGTCACGTGGAAAGAAGCAGCACTTGGCTATCACAACAAAGCTCTAGTACTGAGAGGGTTATGCAAAAAATACCCTTTTCAGAAAAAGCTTTCAATAAGCATTTATCCTTAAGAGCTTGTCAGAACAAGGCCATATGCATATGCAAAGGCTCTTACTGACCTAGGCAAGGAAGTAGAGGACAAAAGCTGTGAAGGTTTATGGTATGACCTACACAAACGTACATTTTATTTGTCTTCAAATTCTGTAATTTCTGTGGCTCAAACACTTTGGTGCCACACTTCTGGCCTTGTTTAGCATGGCTGCCATTTTAACATGCCAGAAGTTTGGTGAGCTGGTGTTCAAACTCCCCTCTCATGCTGGCATCAGAGGCGACCTGGCCTGTGCAAGCTGTGGGTTGCCCACGCTGTAGTTCATTGCAAAGCTCAGTGTGTGCCGGTAGCCTACGAGTCCCCTCTGCTGTGGGAGTCGCTTCTGCTTACCACTGAGTAGCTCTCACTTGAATCAATTAAAGTCTGCTTGACTGTTGTGTCTTGAACTTTCTGTTAAATGCATGTCCTGTAGGAACAGCTACTTCTCCACCCTCAGGGTGAAGGTGGTTCTTGGTTGTGGAGCTCAGCTGCTTCACACCAGCAAAGAGCCCAGCCTGTGCCCAGCTTGTGCTGTGACTGATGGCCAGATCCAGCAAGCAGATGCTGGTCTGCTGCTCTAGCTGGCTTCAGGAGGAATTGTGTCTGAGGGCAGGATTTTGGCTGGGAGCCTCGAGGTGAAGAGCTGGGCTACAGATCTGGCTGCTTGCCTGTGTGGTTTCCAGGCAGACATTGCATTTTTATTGTCTTGGATATTTTGCTTTGGAGGTCAGTCAAGAAAGCAGAGTGGGGTTGTCACTTGGCAGAAGTAGAAAAGTCTAGACAAAAAGTGAATGTGGTGATAGGCTGGGTATATGCTGTCGGTCCAGCACCTGAGGTAGCATCTACCTGTGCTAACCCAGAGGTAATGAAAGGCAATTTCTGCCAAGATCTCTTTTGTTTCCCAGGCTGTACTGACCTTACTCTTGGCAGGTAGCCACTTTCCCTGCTCCAGCCGAACCACGCCATCCATTGTGGAGAGCAACGCAATTGGATGCGGAGGAGGAGCGATATCTCCCCACTGCTACACAGCTGGGCTCAAGGGCACAGAGGACTACAGGAAAATTCAGGCAAAGGATGCAGGTTGGACCTGCAGGGAGTAAGGACAGGCATTTCAGCTGTAGCACAGACTTGTCCTGTAATTGGTAAAAGAGAATAGCCTGGATGAGGAGAGGATTTTTCAGGCCAGCCCCAAGCTTCATCTTTCCTGTGACTTACTGAAATGTCAGGAATATGCAGGGGGGTGGTTTGCCTGGCTGTGCAGTTGTGCCCTGCACTTGGCTAGGTCTCTGCAAGCCACTGATGTGCACGGAATCACAGTTTGGTTGTCCTGATTGCTTTCTCTTGTGATACTTCCAACCCTGCTTCCCCCAGGAGCAATGGCAAGGGGTGAATAGTGGGGACCTGACAGGGAAGGCTCATTTGCAGGGGACAGTAGAGTGTTTGGTTTGTGTTTCATTACTCTAGCTTGGGCAGTGGCAAGGTATTGTAGCCATTGGGTACTATATCAATTTATAATTTAAACATTTTGCTGGATACACTCACTTAGGTACCAGTGAAACGGCTATACTGACATTCCCTGTATGCAGCTCATGATGTAGTTTTAAAGCCCATGGTCTCCTCTGTAGTCAGTGAAAGTGCTAAAGCACTTTCTCCAGGTGTCTAGGCTATCAGTTTATTTTACCATTGCATCTGTGTGTTAGGCTGCCAGCTGCATCTCTTCCTGTCCTGGTCTTAAATGGAGAGCTAATACAACTTACCTGTTCTTAAAACCTGCCACAGGGGTGTTCAGAGGTGTTGGTTCTTCAGTCTGTCCTTCCTGGGGAGGAAGAGGTTGGTAGGGTTGGGGTTGCCTTGCGAAGTGCAAAGAGGAGGAAGAGCAGAGAGAAGCTGGCTGGAGCGTGCTTGAATTTGCAGCTGCAGTCTCTCCAGGAATGGAT
This sequence comes from Gallinula chloropus, assembly GCF_964237585.1. Lineage (NCBI taxonomy): Eukaryota > Metazoa > Chordata > Aves > Gruiformes > Rallidae > Gallinula > Gallinula chloropus. The sequence goes on along the minus strand of NC_140090.1, from coordinate 31,092,604 downwards.
GCAGAAAGCTACTGCTGGGAGGACTCATGGTGGTGGATTATGGCCAGGTGGCATGGCTGGAAGAGGCTGCCAGAGACAGCAGGAGAGCTCAAAAGTCACTCTGCTGTTCAGAGTTACCACTTCCCAATTCCTGAATGTGCCTGTGCATCTGTGTCCATGTCCGAGAACCAAAATCCCGACAGACATCAAGCAACTGAAAAACATGTTCCTTTCCTAGTGTGAAGCATCTCTGTGCAGGCCCCACATATCTCCTGCTCCACTTCCACTTGGATACCTTCCACCCTTCCAGCTTCTTGCCTTCTCCTCAGACCACAGTTTCCTGGAGAAAGGACCCTTTTGACCCCACATCCTCTCCTGTCCCTGTATACCAGCAGTTCATTGACCTGGAGGGTAGCAGATATTTTGTGCAGCCCAGAAGCAGCATCCCAAGAGCACAGGGTGCAGAAGTGGTTTCCCTTCCTATCTCCATCCTGGGGAGCAGCATAACTGTAGCTCACAGCCATCATCCTCACCAGCGCTTGGCTCTGTCTGGATAGGATGCACCCTGAAAAATCTCCATGCTGGGCCATGTTGTGGGTGGAGGTGCCTCCAGGGAGCCGTGAGCTGCTCCTTAGATCTGCAGCAAGGGAAAGGAACCCCAGAATGTGGCACAGCAGGTTCCTGTGCCTCCCCTCCTTCCTAAAAACAGGCAACATTTGGCTCCCCTTCAAATCAGTGCCCTGCAGACATTATAACGGGTTTAATTGCAGGGCAGCTAATGAGCACCCTCCAGGATTAGAGATGAATGGGTTTAACCCATAATCGTAGCTTAGGGCATCTAAAAGTCTCAGTGGGCTTTGCAAGTTGATCATTGGCCAGAAGATGTTCAAGGGTAAAGCAGGATGTGCCAACCTGAAGCAGAAACATTATCTAGTCGAGTTCTCTGGGCTGAGACTGAAAACAAAGCCCAGTGCTTCAAGGGAAGGTTAGAAGTCTGAATGGGTCTGATCCGAACCTGACCTGGAGGCTTTTGACTCCCCCATGCTGAAAAAGCACTGAGTGCATCCGGCATGTAACAGGATTGAGTTTGCACTTTGGGGAAGGAATCTTCATCTGCTATGGTTTGTTCATGTGCTGTAGGGTTTTTGTATTTGTTGTAATCATTTTTACCTTGTGACTGTGGCTGTTTGCATTAGGATCAGTCTCTGCCTCCCAGTTTTCAAGGCCAGAACACAGAGCAGTGCTGTCCAGGAGAGCACTGCAGGTGTGCTCAGAGCTGTATGGTGATGGGTTCAAAGCATCAGATAGGTGTGACTTCCATCTGACTGATGGGAAACACATTCTTATTTGGGTCCCACCAAGAGCCCTGAGCCCATCTGGATATAACCGCTCCCTCTGCCATCTTTCAAGTCCTCCCATCTGCCCAGAGAACCGCCTGGCAAGGGCGATTGTCATTGCTATTCTGTCAGTGTTCAGCATCTGACATACAGTCTCTGATCGTATTAGTAGGCTCTCAGGTACTTCTACAGTACAAATAATAAATAATAATGAGCTGCAAGGAAGACCTCTGAGGCTCAGGCTGGACTCTGTCAGCTTCCACCCAAGGCATCCACTTTGCAGATCCTGCTGGGCTGGTGCTGCTGGCAGTACAGCACTGGTGCTGTTCGGTGCCCTGCAAGGGGGTCCCAGCAGCCTTAGGAGGTGCCATGCAGCCATCAGCACATTTTTGTGTCACATTTCTGAGCCCTTTTAATGACTGAGCGTGTTTGCGCTCGGGTAATTTAAAGCAAACCTTACAATAAAATAGGAGGGTACTGGCATGGTTCAGCAGATGGTAGCTGGGGACTGGTTGTGTTACTGCATACATCACTCTGGACAGAGCGTTGGTTTGTCTTGGCTTCAGCCAGCAAGAGCCCCTTTACGAAGACCTGTCCTCGCAGCACAGGCAGCACACGCAGCAAGGGGGTCTTGATGTGCGCAGCTCTTCTGTGGCACCTGCAGCACTTGGTACCTGTGGGAAGGGGAGGGGGCTCTCCAGAAAGTGGGGTTTAAAGCTGTGTCACTGGGGTTTTCCTCCCTAGACTTTTTGCAGATGAAGGAAATGCAATGCCTTCAAAGAAAAGCCTGTCTTAGGCTGGAAGATGCAAGACTCTCTTACTGTGCTGTTTTCACATCCTCCTGGGGTTTCTCTCTTAGTCTTCTTCCTTATGAGAAGCTGCTGAAGACATGGCTCTTGCAGTCAAGCGTGGATGTGTGAATTAATAAGGAAATGCTGGAGTGCAGGGAAGCAAGCCAAGGCTCCGAGCTTGCCTGCCAAAATGGGTTGTGCTGGGTGCACGCAGGTACCTCAGCTGTGCTGCTCACCTGCTGACCAGCCTCTCGTGTTTCTGAACAGAGGTGTATGGAGAATGAAATACCTGTCTTGGCACAAACACACCTACCTCACAGCAGTGACTGGGCTTCATACAGAGACACTGGAGCCAAGTTCAGCCCCTGGAGTCGCTGCTCTGGTTTACCTTTTTGGGCACTGCTGCTGTATGAAACAAGACAGAAACAGCTTGTCCCGTGGGCTGCCCCTTGCCATCCCAATGCCAGCTGCACCTCCAGTGCTCCTCTTCTGTCAGACCTCACTCTGCTTGAAGATGGACATTTGAACAAGGCCTCACACACATGTTCTTTTAAAAAAATTGCTGATCTCTCCTGGGGGGCTCAGCCCTTATCTGGCAGACTGTGGACTGCTGAAAGGAAAATGAATGTTGTTCAAGAAAGTCAATCTCTGTGCCTCTCTTCCACCACAGCATTTGTCCTTTGGCTTTGACTTCCCCTGAGGGTCTATATGGTTCTGTCTGCAGCGTGAGCAGCACTCAGCAGAGCATCTTATGCCCATTTGGCTCGTGTTGCAGACTGTGTCAGTGGGTCAGATGGGTACCTGGCTGCTCGGAGAAAGGCAGCAACACAAGGTTACTGCACCACACCCACTCATCAAGGGGTGGTGGTTGCACAGTGTAAGAGCTCACAGATCAAACACCAGAGGTAAAGCTTAGCCCAAGGCCGCAAAGCAAGTCAGAAACCAGAATAAACCCCGTATCCTCTCAAATTGAGGTTTAATGAGCAGGGACTGGCCTGTAGCTATTGTACCTGCTCCCCCAGAGCTGTCTGTGGCTGGAGAAGACTCCTAGCTGCCCACCTCGATCTGGGAGGTGAGGGAGCTCTATGGATTTGTTCTTTCCTCTGGGGCAAGAGTCAGCAGGGTAGCCAGCACTTTGTCATCCCTGCCCTCTCTACCCATAGCAAATTCCTGCAGCCAGTGAGATATTGGCTGTTACTATTAAATCCACAAGGAATGTTGTGAGATTATTTTATAAGGGAGGGGGGAAACAGTTCTAGAAATCAGAGGTCACCTGCAGAAGGTGAGCTGGGAAGTTCTTCCTCCTGAAGAAAAAAATTAAGAGGTCATATGGGTAAGGAGTGGTAGCTGAGGAGATCTGAGTCTTGTTCTGCAACCCCGTGCCTTGACAGCTGGTATGTGGGTAGCTCAAGGGCAGAAATGCTGGATGCCATCATTCCTGCCAGAGCCTTGCCAAGCAGAAGGCAGGTGCTTGTTGTGCCCAGTGGATCCCTCCTGATTTCTTAAGGCAGGAGTTGAGAGGCAGAGAGGGAGAGCCTTGGAGGAGCAAAGTAAGAGGGAAATGCATGTCTTTCCAGAAACTCTTGGAGATTCTTGGAAGCAGACGAGCAGGCTCAGCAGCTGCCTCAGTCTCTGACATCACTTTTTCTCCATGGCAACGCAAAAAGACATCACTAGTTTTTTGACAGTGGAGTCACGAGGGCTTGTGTGGCCTGGATGGGTGGCACACAATGCTGCTTTGCCCTTGCTTTCAATACAGCTCTGGTGAGGAATGAACCCTTCCCTGTTCAGGTGAGAAGGAAAATCTCGGGCTGCAAACTCCTGAGACCTGGGTTCAGCAGGGCCTGCCCAGGGAGACTGAATGTGGGGGCTGAACCTCTTCCCTCTTGCGTTGTTCAAGTGTGCAGTCCTGCACCCTGAGAAACCGTGGCTCGCCCCTTGCTGGACAGGGCTACTACAGCATGTATATCTCCTTTTTTAACCATTTTAATGAACCTGTTTGCTGAATTTTGCACAAAGTCAGGTGTGTTCTTCATAAGTTACCATGATGAAGATTAGGTTATTCCTGCAAAAACTTCCACCCAGCACTTGTGGTGTTAAGTGTGACTGTGACTTTACAAGCTGGTGGGATTGCTAGTGCCCTGCCAAAACTGGGGATGCACAGTGCTTAAGGAGAGCAACTGCTGCTGTAGGAGCTCGCTCCAGGTCCCTTTGAAGTCAATGGCAAGTTTCCCATTGGCTTAAGTAGGAACATGTGTTTCTAGAAATGAATAATATGAACCTTAAAAAGCAAGGAGCAGTATGATCAGGGCATGGCCTTGTTTGACCCAGAGACTCAGCCTGTGCTTTACTGCTATGTCTGCCTCCATCTCTCAACTGTACAGTAAGCAGTACAAGTTTGGTTTGTGTTGAAGAGAGGTATTCACTGTTATTACTAATTTACATTATTAGCATTAATTGGATTTGGGCTGATAAACTATGGAGGTTTCTTTGTTTTCTACTGGTAATTTCCACTTTAAATTGGGCTCGGACAGAGTGTGTGTCAGGGCTCACGGCCCCTGTATTTGTCACACATATTTTGTGTTCCTGCTTTGGACAAGCTGGTAGAGAAGTCTGTGAATACAAAATAAAGCAGTCTGTGGAAAGAAAAACTTAAATACAGGCTTGTTGAAGCAGCTGGTATTTGCTTGTTCAGAGCAGAGTAGACAGTTAATAAAATTTCTTTCAAGTTACTGTGGTGAGTCGCTCCTCGCAGCTGACGTGGTGTGTGTCCCAAGGTGTCACGTGCTCTGACTGCAGGAAGCTGAGTGAGGGCCCCTCAGACCCCCAAAAGAGCAGGCCCTGTGGGAGGGTTTCTGTACAACATGGTCCGCAGTTTAGCACACATGGTCACCTTGTGTGCCTGTGATGGACAACCACAAACCTTGGTTGCTGCAGCACCAGGAGGCAGCGCTGGGGTCTCCAATGGGGTCTGAGCTGTCTAAGTCTTTGTTTCCATAAAAGCCGCTGGTTGTAACGTTGGGGATTTATAAAATGTCGCAGAGGTGGTCAGCAGTGCAGAGCTGCAGCTGTGTGGTCATGGCATGAGGATGTTGGGTAGCTCAACAGTGCTTTGCAGAGCATGTTGGTGGAGGCACCTCTGTGCAGGACTGCAGAAGCAATGTTCCCATGGCCGTGGCAGGCTGCAACAGCCACCTGCCCTGAGAAGCACACCAGTCACCATTAGTCCAGCTGCACAGGGAAGCCCTGCTAGGCAGGCCCCCACTTGCCTGGCAAGTGCCAGCACAGTCTTCACCAAGACACCACGGCAAGGCCAGGGGCTCACATCACCTGGAGACCTGGAGTCAGGGGCTGTGTTTCACCCTCTAGACCAGCAGGAATCTGCAGGGGCATGGCAGTTTGTCTTGCCATTGATTGCAGGACGAATGCTTATTGAAACAATTGCCTCTAATAGCTTGGGAGAGGCCATTATGGTCTGCCCGGGCAGTGATCTACGGATAATGGCTCCCTCTGAGATTTCCTTACTCTACTGCAATCCCCGCACCAGGTGTGCTAAAGCTGACCTGCAAAGAATAATGTTTGATTTGCTCTCTTTCTCCTTTCTTAACAACAAAAAACCCCCCCTCCTTCCCCAGTTGTATGAAATTCTGCTGTTATTGATGCATTGCCCATTGCTTCTTAGTGGCAGCTCCAAGTGGTGAGACTTGCTTGTGGAGCGGGGAGGCAGGGGGACTGTTGAGCCCGGCCTCCACTGAGCAGAGGGAGTGTGTGTGTGTGTCAGGCAGGGGCCCCGAATCCTTAACCAGGGAACAGAGGTGCCATGTGTAACCAGAGGCACCTTTTCTTCCAAGCCCTTCAGTGGGAGTGGCTGCAAAAATCCCCAGCAGAAGCAAATTTTCATCCAAAGAGCATGCAACGTTTATTTGAAATTGAGGCATTTTATGAGGATGTGCCAATCTGGACGTGATTTTCAACAGGAAACTCAAAGTGAATCATTTGGGCTTTTCTGGTTTGTTTTGATAATGGTGAAATGTCTTGTTTTGACAGAGACAGAATTGTAATTTCTGTGATGCAAAAATGTTTTACTTCCACCTTCTCATTTTACTACGTTTTCTGCTAGCTATAAATATGCTGTTCGTAATAGTTATTAATTTATCGTTATCTTCTTCTAGATGATATTTAATGCTATATCTAATTTTTTATACATGCTGTTGTGTTTTGACATCTAAACCAAGTGTCTTTTTATTTTAGTCAAATGAAACTAATTTAAGATGCCAAGATGAAACAATTCACTGTTTATTGAAATGAAGTATTTTCTTGCTTTTGAATTAATTTTTTTTTCTTTTCAGTTTTCCACTTCCTGATGGGGAATGCCACTATATCCTAGGTGTGAGGCTGTGGAAAGCAGCTGTTTCCCGTTGGTATGCTCTTGGGCACTCCAGTTAAATCAGTGCTAGTAATTAAAAGGCAGGCAAGCAGGTTAAAACAGTATCAGCAAAAATAATTTCCCTTTCCAGTTAATGAGGTTTCACGTGGAAGAAGAAAGAGAGGATGAAAGGCTTTGGTGTGACCAGTTGTGTAGCTCTTCTCAGCCGTGGTGCCTAGGAAATGACTGTAGGATGTCTGTGCATGCAGTGCCCATCTCGTCAGCTCCCAGGCTGTTGTTGATGATGTTGTACCTAGAAGCAATGAGAAACCTGGTATGGCTTCCCAAGCTAGAGGGCAACACCTCTGCCTCATACAAATATCTGCCTTTGAGTGCTGGGGTTTCTGTTGCCGGTGTTGCTAACTTGTTGTATGATGCTTTCACATTGGGCTGTGATAATGGCACTTATACATCACACTTTGAAGATGCTTTTTATTGACTTAATGTGAATATTATTGCCATCGTTTATTACGGGGAAGTATCTCATAGTAATTGAAATACAATATGGTGCCATTAATCACTCTGAATACGAAATGCTAACTTTAAACTGTTCATAGTATATTAAATGCTCCTCTAACCGTAAAACAATTTGACTCACAGTCAGATAGTTTACGAATGGCCAATATTTAGGATTCGTGGTGATTGGCATTTATGTGGTGGCAATCACGTGCTTGTGTTCCCGAGCAATGTGTTTTCTGTGGGGTTTCTGTGAAGGCATTGGAACTGGCAGCTTTCTGGTCCACTGACACAGAAGTGTAAAAGGATGCAGACCGCAGGCATGACCATCATCTGTCCAACAGTACCTCCACTTCAAACCCGACATAGGCATGAGAGTCTGAAGCAGAGAGTCTGGACTGTGTGTGCTAACTTCCCTCCTGAAACACCTATGGCCTTCTTTCCTCCAAACACCTTGCAAAGGAAAGCAGCAAAAAGGAGACAGCAATTCAGATAGTGAGGTTTTAGGCAGGTGTTTGCCTTCAGGGGATGCTTTCCTGAATTCTCTCTCTTGTGTTACTTAGGATTAGGTGCCACTTTTAACAATAATTTCCAATTAGAATGAATCTACCTACCAAAAAGGAGAAAATTATTTAAACTGCTATCACAGTAAAACTATACCGGTGCTGCCCACAGTGCTTTGGCCAGCAGTGATAAATTCCCCTGTGATAAAGCCCCGGGAGTGCCCAGTGCTGCTGCAGCACTTGCAGGGAAGGGGGAGGTAGGTAGACTGTGCACCCTGTGTGCATGGCCCGCGTGTGTCGGCACGGCACGGATCGGCATGGCACGGCACGGCATGGCACCACGTGGCCACGAGTGGGGCAGGCTGGACAAAAGGCCGTGTTTTAGGAAGCTCAAACGCTTGCTCCTGCGGCAGCTGTGAGAAGCACTGCTCTTAAACCACTTACAGGAGCCTCACTTTTTACTGCCTGGTTTTAAAAGCAGACTTCAATGGCGCTCACGGGAGGGGGGGAAGATGTGTAAGGTCATTTCGCGGGGGCACATGTTTAAAGATTTCCCAGGAAGAGCAGAGCAAGGTCTTTCTTCTGGGGAGGGAGCGGCTCCTTTTTATTATTTTTTTTAGCTGGAGCTTTTATTGTCAATATGTATTTTTAATAAAAGGGAAGCAATAGACGCGGGAGCAGGTGACGGAGCCCGCTGCTGTTCAGCTGCTGACATTTATAAGACAATGGCAACGTCTCTTCAGAACAGACAGTCGCTTGCCACTGCTGTATTGATGTACACGTTTATTTTATAACCGGCAGCGGCGAGATGAGAACGATAATGCATGAAGAAATCCCAGAGGCACAGCCCGGAGGCGGTCTCGCAGAGCAGCCTCGGGAGGCTGACAGGCCTGGGTGAGGCAGTGTGAAGCAGCACAGGCTGCTGGCTCATACCGACTCCGGCACTTGCTCCTTTCTCCTCGTTTCTGGTGGCACCAGCTGTGTCTGTCTTAATCATCGCGGCGCGTTTGTGTTGCTTTCTCAATTATCCGCAAACAAACCTGGGCAGTTGCGTGGCAGGTGATGGCCAGAGAGTGCTGTTTGGCTGCGAGGCTGTGTAACGTGCTGGGCACCGGAGAAGAGAAAAATAAGTATGCTACAGGCTATAAAAGAGGAGAGGTAGCCTTCCAAGTAGCATATTGGAGCAGAATAAATTTAGTGCACAGGATCAATACAGACCAAAGGGCAGATGAATGGCAGGTGCCGACCCACGGGCTCCAGCCCCCATGTCACCAGCTCAGACCGCTCCCTGTCTTTGCTGGAGGAGCACGAGTGCCATGGGACTTGCAATGAGAGGCCTCTGCATGAGGGGTTCCCTTAGCTGGCACTTAAGTGCCTCTGGGTTGAGGATGACTGGTGGTGTTAGGTGAGAGCCCAGCCCTGCAAATCCGCTCTCCACCAAGCGTTTTTGGTCATATGAGGATAGTCCCCATGGCAGCAGGCTGACCTTCACTCCAGAAGGAAACCTTATTCCTGGGGCACGTCTCATAGGACACTCCTTGCCGCAAGGAAATCAATATGGCAATATTATGATAATGTTACGCATCGAGCTTTTATTTTCAGATGAAAAATTAAAATAAAGAATCCATCATATCTATTGATTCTTTGAATTTACATATTTGGATATATATTTGAAGCCTGCCTTCTATGTGCAGCTGTTTGCTAAACATGACAGCGTTTGTTTTTTAAACCTGGGGGCGAGTTCTGCCCTGTGCATTTAAAGTAAGATTTCTCTGAATTATTGAAAATGTCGATAAATAAAGCAGAGGAAGCAGGCAGGGAAAAACCCAGAGGTCCGTGGTGAAAAGAAGTTGTAGACACTGGTAAAAGGCTCTTACAGCAGTAAAAAGGGGGGATGGGGGTGGGGTGTGCAGGGAGAAATGGGCAACTTAAAAAAAATGAAGGGACAAAGAGTCGAATTGCGTATCTCTGCTCCGGTTTTCTTGGGCTTTGATTGCAATTACTAGCCTGGCCCTGGCCTGTATTTCTCGTTTTTCTGTGAATTTAATTCCACCTCATGGTGGAGGGTGCAGAGTGAGAGAAACCTTTAAATAAATGTTGCAGCAAAGGGAGGGGAGCTGCCTGAGATGTGCCACGGGCGTCCGTGGGATGGGGAGACAGGCCCCGGGCTGGGACAGCGCCAGATGAGTTACAGTGCCCAAACATGAAGTGGGACAGTGCTGGGGAAGCCCAAGGGACCATCGAGAAGGTGGGGGTGCACATGGCCAGTGACAGGGCTGGGGGCTGCCTGGGGGCTCCTTGGCCCTGGCCCCACCGCCACAATGGCTCTTGGGGGAGGTGGCGAATAAAACATCACGTTTTACAGAACATGTGTCATCCCGCCCCAAAATTATCAAGTCCCTTACTCTCCTCTCAAGAGATCTTGCATGAGCAACCATTTAAATGAGTGTTACATTATTTACAAGTTTCACTATTATTAAATTAATGTTACATTCATTCGGGCTTTTGTTTTGTTTTGTTTTCGAGGCAGAGCTGTAATTTGAGCAGCATATTCATCAAGTCTGAAATGGTGGCTCCAATTATTTTAACATTCATTTGCACATTCAGCTTCCTCTGCATCTGCTGGTTTCTTCCCTGCGACAGCATGTCGAAGCCGGGGACGCGTTTGTGCCGCTCCACAGCAAAACCACCACGAGGGAGGCGACGGGACGCATTTGATCCCGACGCGGCCGAGGTCAGCGGGGCTCTTCTGCAGGGGCACTGAGACAGAGGCCACAAAGGCAGCACGTCCCTGTGTGTGGGCTTCCGTTCTCTGCTGGGGAGAATCTCTCCCAGCATCAAACCACGTGAAGACAGGGATAGCAAATTCTTAAATTCAGGCAGGGTAACAACAAAAAAAAAAAGAGGCTCTATCGATTTGCTGGCACGGGAGCCTCAGGATGGCAACCGTGCGCGCTGCTCGTTGAGGTGAGCGTGGGCTAATTGGTTCAAATGTGAAAGGATGCTCTTGAGTGCTGGGTAAGCAACCATAACAAAGCATCAGCCATTCAGCAAGTGCTGAAAATAAGCCAGAATAGCTAAGAAAAAAAAAAATATGTTTCATTATTTATTTTAATGCTGGAAGTGTAAGCTTTCCTGACATGATCGTAAAATCTTATCATTTATTAATGCTCCATGCTTTGAGGCTGCATCCCATCCCAACCCCAGCCTCCTGCCATTGCTGCCATCTTCAGCCCAGTCCTGCAGCTCTGCCCAAGAGCTGGCTGCCCACGCTGCTGCCCATCCCATGGCGGGTGCCAGGACTCCCGTCTGCCCAGGCACGGGCTCCTGTAAGGGGGGGGGGTGGGAAGGAGTGGGCTTCTAAGTGAAAAAAATCAATAATCACGGTCTCTTTTTCCTTTGTCTGCTTTCTCAGCCTGTGAGATTCACTTGAGCGTTTTGCCTGCGACCACAAGAGCTAATGACATGCTTTAGGGAGGTTGGGTTTTTTTATTCTTTCCTGGATCAGGCAGGAAGATTGTTTGCCTGCAGGAGCTAGAGCCTCTGGGTGAGCACAACCCAAACATTGTAGGAATCCCCGTAACACCATGTGAGGACATGACCCTGTTGTGTGGGCGTCCGTGCAGGACCATGCTGACGTCCATGGAATGAGATCTGGGAGCCATCAGGCACCCTGATTTCATGCCTTCCCCAGCATGTTCCCTTCCCCTGGGGTTTCTCTGTTGCTGCAGCAGTGCGGGAGCTGTGGGGCCGCACTTCCAAGGGACCGACTGGAGCATCAATGGGATGCGTGGTTGGGGGGCGGGGGTGGCAGGGAGAGGCAGGATGGTAGTGCTTGGAAAGATAATAAAATGTAGCCCCAGAAAGACCGTCAGCGATGGCTCCTCGGATGTGCCCACACTCTGTTCATTAATCTGTGATAATTAGACTTATTTGCAGAGGTTAACAGCGGTGGCACATGGTAATTAACCACTCATTCCCCGCAAAATGATTCTTAAAGCTTCTCACATGCTATGGGTCTGGCTGTGGATAATTTTGATGCTGGTGGGTCTCAGACCCTCTCCCAGGGGTGATGTCCCCCAAAACCACCTGCTGTGGGGACAGGCTGCAGGAGGGGACAGCAGGAAAACAGTACCCTCTCTGATGTTTGCCCATCTTGCTGGTGGAGACCTGCAGTTTCCCCAGGGCATGGGCAATCTTGTCCCAGCACCTGCAGGGCTGCTGCAGCAGGCAGGTATTATGGCAGAGCGGGTGGGAAGGGACCTGTGAGCCCCACCCCAGTTTTGCAGGACATTGGATATGGCATTAGAGCCACCTAGCACTAGCCCTGCTGCAGGTCCCGCTGCCCAGTGTCAGCAGAGCCGTGCTCAGCTCCACCAACCTGGGCTTGGGGAAGGTGGAGCAGAAGGGTGGATTTTGGACAAGATCTTCCCCCTCCCTTTTCTTCCCCTCTCCCCCTCTTTACCCCTATGCCCCCCCCCCCCCCCCCCCCCCCCCCAGTGAAACTGAGCTAATTAGTCAAATAGATGAGGATAGGCCAGGCGGGGAGAATCCCCGTTGCGTGTCCTATATTAGTAACTCACGTGGGAGTAGCCAGATTGGAAGGAGATTGAAAGGGAAAATTGTAGGTGTACGTCGGAAGATAAGTGGGCTAAGCCTTTCCCCTGGCCCTGTGCGTCTCGCTCCCGGCACGAAGATGATGTCATCCTTCTCTGTGGCCAGCCAGCCACCCCGCATCAGCCCCCCGCAGTGTGACGGCCAGCGGGATGCTGCTCGGGGGGTTTCAGCCCAGTGAATAAGTGATGAGCCGCTGGTGGGAGGGAGGCAGAGCGGGCGCCTCGGGATGCATTAAAGCAATTAGCCGAGAGCGAGGAGAGAGCGGCACGGGTTTTAGCCCCCGAAAAGTTGCACAGGCAGCTGTGCGGGGGCAGCCGCTGGCGGGGGGCAGCCAGGGACAGGAGTTTCAATAGGCGCCGACCACGTCTGCAATTCTCGGGCTGCCTGCCCCAGCTGGGAGCGGGGGCTTTGTCCTGCTCCTACCCAGTTAGCCCCAGCCACTGCCACTCCTCCCTCGTGCATAAGGGCCCCTCTTGCCAAAACACATGCAGTCTGAGTTGCTCTGCAGGTCATGAGGGCTGAATCTTCCCCCTGTTATGTGGGGTTTATCACAGGTAACTTCTCTTCCCAGAAAGTTGCCGTGTGCCAACACCAGCCCTTCCGCCTTGACAATCAGAAATCCCCTCTGCTGCCCTGACCTGCCAAGTCTAGTCCCATCCTGGAGGCCAGCATACTGGGCTCCCCAAATATTCAGAGGGCTTTTGGAGTGGGCATCACAGAAACACGCATGGTGGCTCTGCAGCATGTCCATTAGAAAGTGTCTTAAACAAAGGAGCACTCCTTCCATGCTGCGGGACGTGGCAGCTCAGTGGGTGATTTTGTGGCTCACTAACGGGGTGAAGTCACCTATGGGAGGGCCCCGTGCAGTGATTTCAGTTCCCCTGTGTGAGACTGGTGGCAGAGCCCTCGGTAAGGAGGACATGGCACCGGCTGGCAGAGCACTGTCCTTCAGCTCCAGTGGAGGCAGCAGGCATTTGCAATCAGTGCCTCCCAGTTTGCTTCAATTCGCAGTCAAGTGAGTGCAGCTGGTGGCTGGGGGACCTGAGGGACCTGAAGCATCCCCACAGAGATCTTCAGCCTTTGGTGGAGGTGGGTGCAGCAGCGTACGATGCTGTGGCTTCGGGAAGGCAGGGGCTGCCCGCCCTGCTGCCTTGTGTGGCTGCATTTGCATAGTCTGCCTGTTGTTTCAACTCTTTGGGATATCAAATGAGTTCCTCAATTCCTTCATCCCAAGCGGCAGGACTCAAGAGCCTCCACAGGTCTAACACATGGCTCTGCCGGTGCGCTGGCTTTCCAGGTCATGGGATATGCTGTCGTATCCAGAAATTAAAAGCAAAAGAAATCCTTCTGAATTAGACTTTAACTTGAAAACTAGCTAGATTTCCCCTCAACTGGAAGAATGTCATGAGTAAGTCTGGGAGGTTCCTCAAGTCCTGGCTCTGGGCAGACCCACCAGGAGCCCAGGCATGTCCTTGCAGATCTTTTTTTTGGTTCAATGACAGTTCATTGAACAGGAGATGAAACATTTCAGGCTGGCATTTGTCAGTGAATTTCTGACTAGCTGCAAAAATGAATGGTCGCATCTGAAGGAAAAACATAGATAGGCACAGCTGTAGTGATGGGAATAAGCGTTTGGCCGGGAGGACAGTTCTCTCCCAGCTTGCTGGCAGTGCTTGGGGCTCCTGCAATCCAGGATCTCCTCTTACCACCTGTCTATGCAGATCCCAGCACACCCAGCCCAAATGCAACACGGAAATGCCATGCTAGTGCTGGCTCTCCAGAAAGGGGAATGTGCTGGTGCCTTATCTGCATCCCTCCAGCCTGGGTGTCTCTGTTCAGGTGCTGGCCCAGTGTGGTGTAGCTCTGTCTGCAGGCTCTTAAGGGCTGTGTTTGGGTACCACAGCTCTGCTGGCTGATGCTGCAAGGCTCTGCCACTGCGTAGCAGCCAGCACTGCTACATTTTAGTAATAATTTGTCTCAGCGTAACTTTGGTGGGAGTTGGCACTATGGGAAAAACTAACACCTTCATAGAGTGTCAAAGAAGTTTGCAGGAGGACTCTGGAAATTATGGCAAGTGATGAAAACACAGTTTGTGGGTTACTCAGAGACCTTCCTCTGAGCCACACTTCACCCGCTTCCCGGAGCCCCGCAACGCATCCACCCAGCCGTGCTCAGCACATGTAGGGAGCAATAGTGTTTCTGGGAACCTTATAGTGACCTCAGTTTTCTGAAGGCTGAACACAAAACAGAACATCTGCAGGGAGGGGGTTTCCCTCTCCAGCTTTTTTTCCTTTCAAAGGCAAAGTGGACCGTGAGAGCAGTAGTAACTAGACGGGGACAGCAAAGGAAACGTTCAGCAGTGTGAGCACTGACAATATAAACCCATCTTCTGAGCTACAGTTCTGAAGAGTAATTTTCTGTAAAAAGACAGAAATAATGCCAAAAAAAAACCTGTTCCTGTGGAAGACCTGCAGAATGAAAATGAGCCCAGTGTTTCAATTTTTATTTCATGAAAGCCGTCTCCCCGTTTTCCAACTAGCTATTGCAAAAGGATTTGCCATTAGTAACAGAAGAAGCTTCGCATCTGGTCAGGGTTTCACCATCAGACAAAGGGGAGGACATCAGCAAGGCATTAAATGTAGATAATGTATTATCAACGGGGAGAACAGACCTTTAGGGGGTGAGTGTGGGAAGGGATGAAGGGACAGGGCATTGGGAGGCACAAAGGCGGGGAAGTGAGACATCTGGGAGGGCTGCAGATAGCTCTAGGGGGGCTTCTGCTCCCTCCTTGGGCGGCTGTGGCTGATCCCCCGATGCCTCCCAGACACAACAGTTGGGGCAAATCAAATATTAACTGGTTCCTGCTCCCAACCTGCATGAGGAAGAAGACAGTGAAGCAGGAGGGAGATTGGCGGAGCCAGGATAAGGGTAGGAAGCCATGCAGAAGCCAAACACTAAATTATTAGTGAGCATGAGTAGCAAAGCTTTCAAAGGCAGCTTTGACAGAGACACTAGCAAAATCCCCAGGGTAAGGAAGAGCCTTTGTTAAAATTAGTGTAAGACCCAAGAAGCAGCTTTGGTGGATTCGAAGAGCAGCCCTGGGACAGAAGAGGGTGAGTGGGAAGGAGCCAGGAGACAATGAAATGCCTGGAAGCAGCGGCAGGGAAACCTAACCGAGCTGAACAAATCCAGGGAGGAGGGAGATTAGCAGTTAATTACACTGCTGTCCTGCCCGGGAACCTCCAGCCTGGAGCAGGACCCCAGGCACGCACGTGGCAGGCCCAGAGCCAAAGCCACCTGGCTGGGCAGCTTTGGTGCTGGGGAGCCATGTCCCAACCAGCACTGAAAACACCCAGTTCGTGGGGAGGACCTGAAGCAGCAGGGCCAGAGCATCAGCAGAAGTCCTGCACAGGCACCATGCCTGACGTAAGACCCAGAATAGGAGAGAGATGTTTAGATGCCTGGCAGGAAGGGAAGAACCCCTGGGACAGCCTGAACTGCTAGTTGTTTGTCTTTGGGGGCATCTTGTGACTGGTCTCTCCGGTGTGTTCCATACTGTGAATGCCAACTGGACCTGATCCTGTAGCCTTTCAGCCCCCCTTGGTCCCTGGGTGTCAGCAGAGCCTGGTGACAGTAACCTTGTCCCCTCAGGAAATCTTGCTGGAAAGGAAGATATGAAGGGATGGTGGATGATGCTTGAGGAGCTGGGCAGAAGAAACCCCGTCTTCCCCAGCCACAGATGGGACACTCAGGCCAGGGAGTGTGCCAGGTCTGCTGCCCACACTGCAGTCTCGGGCGTAAGGTGATGGATGGGACTGACCAGATAAAGTGAGTGGATTTGGTTGAGCTCCATCCCTGGAGGACCCTGCCAGGGCCACTGTGGACCTGCACCCCACTCTGTCCTCATCACCACTGGCAGAAGCAGTGTAGTTTAAAAGCAGCTTTGGCTTTGCCTCCTCTGAAAGATGGGCCCTGGTCCAAATTCCACTGACGTCAAGAGGAGCCTGGCCCTGGCAGATCCTGCTTGAGGTGGTTTTGGTCTGGTGAGAGCTCATCAGTCATACCAGAGCTCCAGAAACCCCAAACAAAGGGTGGCTCAGCCCTAAGTATTTGTATTGCCCTGTTGCCATAGTGTCCAGCAACCTCAGGCTTTAAACACAGCCATCATCACAGCAGCCTGGAGAGGGAGTAATGCTTGCTTGGGTCCCAGGCAGGGAAACAGAGGCACAGAGGCCACAAATCGCTTGCCTGTAGCTGAATCGAAGGGGAGCTTATGGGCTCTGAGCCTCCCAGGGCACAGGGCAGGCCAGTCCCTCCCAGCCATCACCTCCCCTCTACTTGGAAGAGTCGACAAAGGGACAAACAACATCTGAGTCTCTCACGTTGCTGAAGGCCGCTCTGGCATCCAGTCCTTGCATGGATGTAGTGATGCCCACAGCGGGGCAGTGCCATGGGGTGGGGCAAACAGGCGGGAGCCATCACTGTACTTGCTGGAGGACACGAGCGTTGGAAGGGGAACAACAGCTGTGGTAAGCTATGGCAGCTGCTTACCAGGTTGAGGGGCTGTTCTGGAGAAGGCCCAGGCAGATTGCTTTGAACATCAGGCACGTGGCACACACCAAAGGGATGCTGCCCGACCCGGGCAAGACGGGTGGCTGGAGGACACAGGGAAGGGAGCCATGGGCTGTAACAGGAGCTACTGCAAGGATCGGGCTGTCTTATTTTGCAGAGGTTGGGCTCGCAATGCTAATGCTCTTGGTGCCTTTCCAGCGGCATAGGAAAAGGATGGATTTGCAGGAGCGTCCAGCGGCCGTGACTCAGCACAGGCAGAGCTGCAGCGTGGTCCCCAGCCCTGCACCACGGCCCTCCTCGCCAGCCACGCTCCACACAGAGGCAAGTGCTAACGGGCTGGCAGCAGCCTTGGCTGCACAGCCAGGGCTGGAAGAGGTGAGGGCATCGCCACGGAAAACCTCAGTGCTTGAAGAGTGGTGTCAGCCCGATGGAGAGTAGATTTCTATTGGTGATTAAATTCCCTGAGTGTTTTTACTGTGTCACCCATACAGGCACAGACCCAGGGTCAGAAATTACCCCAGCTCTTAACGGTCGCTCTGGAAATAAGAGAATGCTGAGAGGAGAGGGGCGAGGGCGTCTGTGCAGAGGTGTCCGTACGGCTCTGGAGACATGTGAACAGATCAAGACAAAAGCCAGCATGAAGATGTACAGGCTTCACACCAGCTGCTTCCAGCAGGAGGGCAGCCATGAACCCTGCCCCAAAACAGGGCGCAAGGTGCAAGGGGTGGCTGGGTTGTGGAAGGGATGTCTTCACGGCAGCACAGTGCTTCCCTGTGCCTGCTGTTCATGGAAGAGCCAAGAGCCCCATTCATCTGGGGCAGCTCTGGGGGTACTTGGGGCCTGGGACCATTCTGGGGGTTTTTATTTGGGTTGCTGTCTTGTAGGTATCTTTTGTGTGGGATGAAAGTCCCAGAGGGGAAAAGCTATTAAGGATTTTTCCTGTTTGCTGTTTTAGCTGATGGAAGTGATAGTTGATATGTTTTGCTGAAGCAGATGGAGGAGGAGGCTATGGAAGGCGTACTGTAGCAGGAGGAAGGATGCTGAAGCTTTAACAAAGGGGGTTTATGCAAAATGTCAGTTGGTCATTGAAATTAAGTGATGTTAATAACAAAACGAAGAGACACACCGGGTAGCAAACAGCCTGCTCCGGTCAGCTCTCAGTGACTCAGCTCACGTCACTAACGTTTTTGTAATCACACCATTTGCAACTCCTTTTGCCTCCCCAGAGACTTCAGGTAAAGCAAGGACCCACATTTCTTATGCCAAAATGTAGCTTTATAAAAATACCTACTTCCAGGTCTTTTTATTCAGCACAGGGAAGGGAACACTGGGCATGAGCCCAAGTTGTACTTTCCTTTGTGGGTCACCTTTAAGAAATGAACAAATGGAGGATCCAAACATTAAAATAGAATATGACTGGAAACTTCATCAGCAACTGAGCTCCCCTTGGCATGGCTCCGACCCTCTTTGCCGACTCTGCTCCTTGGGACCCAGAAAACCTGGAGCTTCGTGACGTGATATTATCTGGGAATCTGCCGGGAGCGGGGTCCAGGCATCTGCTAGTCATGCCGGATGCGCTGTGCTGCTGAGATACACCCTGACCTTTACAATGCCTCGGGGCCTTCGGGGGTTAGGAAAATCTTAGCCTGGCTGAGGGAAAATCCTCGCACAGAAATCAGCTCTGCACAGCTCTCCCCCTCCCCGTGGGGCCCCTGTGCTGGCTCCACAGCGGGCACAGCCCCCCGTGGAAGCAGGGATAGGGAGAGTGCTCTGGGAAAGGGCTGTGCAGCAAGGGATCAGCCTTCTCATGCCACCCACCCCTTTTCCATCAGCGATGGGAGAAAATATGCTGATGACTTCTGGGGCTGCTGGTTACCTGCTGGGCAGCTCTGCCTGCGAGTAGGGCAGCAGGCAGCTCCCTGGGGCGCCATGTCTCTCTGGTAGCTGGTAAGCTGCTGAAACAGTTCCTTACTGGTGTCTCTCCATGTGCTGGAGGTTGTGCTTAGGCTGAGCAGCCGCTCTGGGGGGCGGGGGGAAAGAGAAGCCCAGACCTCCCCCACAGTGCAGTTGGGGCTGCCTGGGCATCCTCTGGCTATTGCTACATCTTGTCCCCTCACATCAAAGATGTGGCTTTTTTCCTGCACTAGTTCAAGCCACACCATGGCAGAGCGGGAGGGAACAGGCTGTTGCTTGCAGTGGGGGCTGGCAGCAGGAGTGTTTTGCCCACAGGCTGATGACAGTGGGGAATGACCCCAGGGCAGTGGCCTTTCAGGCACCTGTGGGAAGGGGCTCAGTGGCCTGAGCCCACCTCTCAGCTTTAGCTACCACCTTCGTCTTGCACTGCAGTAGCAGCCAGAGCCCCCAGCTTAAATCCCAGAAGGTAGGGGCAGGTTGCATGAAGGTGGGCAGTGAGAGCTGAGCCCCAGTTCCCAGTGCCCCAGCTCTGTTGCCCTCCTCCGCTGTACGACAACCCTGTCTCCCCTTGCAGGCTGCACGGAGGGTCCTTTCCTCAATTTCTTTGCTGACTTCTGCCTGTACCACCAACACCAGGCACCCCTCCTCCTTGAGCTCCTGCTCCTCTTACCACTCCCACCAGATCTCATCCCAGGGCTGGACAAACCCCACACCTCCTGCCCTTGCTTGCAGCTGCAGCTTCTCCCAGGGACTGCAGCATGCTTGCATCGAGAGCGCATCTTAAATAAATCCTGATCGGATCCAGATTTATAACTTAATTGGCTGGTTGTAAAAAGTTATTTCCCTTTCCAGCCCTTGTGCAATGGGTTCACCCCTCCTCTCCTCGTTTATCTGTTCCTATGAATATTTGATGTCTGACTGTAATGAGGAGTTTAAATACCTAAATTTATTCTCTGGTACAGGCACACTGGCTGCCCT
The DNA here is from genome assembly GCF_964237585.1 of Gallinula chloropus. Lineage (NCBI taxonomy): Eukaryota > Metazoa > Chordata > Aves > Gruiformes > Rallidae > Gallinula > Gallinula chloropus. The sequence goes on along the minus strand of NC_140090.1, from coordinate 31,073,031 downwards.
GCTGATGCTGGGGAGCTGTGTGGCAGCCTGGGGCTCAGAGGGATGGGGGGTCCACACAGGGCTACGGGTGCCTGGGACTCGCCACATGCCAACATGAGCTGTGGGGTGAGACCCTGCAAAGGTGAAGGTGCTGGCTGGGCTTCATGGGGGCTTGGTGAGGACAGGAGGTGGCACTTCTCCACAGGACACTCCTGCTGCTGCCCTCACACCTTGGTGGCTCCTCCTTTCCTCCCTTCATTCTCTTGTGTCCCCCCTGGGAGGGGTGGGGGGCTCACAGCATTATCCCCATACAGCCGGTCAGCTGGTGGAAAGGAAACGCATCCTGATGATGTGCACAGAGGAGATTAGTCTGTGGGAGAAAGGGGAGAGTTGCCTTGTATCTCACTCAGGCCAGCCTCCAGCTCTGCAGATAGGCTGTGGTCAGGGCTACAGTCTGGCGTTGGGGCTGGCTGGCTCTCAAAGCCAACCCGAGCCACCAGAACAACAGACCTGCTGGCTCGGCAGCTCGGGCGGCCAGATTTGCATGCACAGTATCTCCCGGCAGGTCCAGCCTGCTCCAGCGCTGCCCGTGCAACACAGCTCTCCACAGAGCTGCCACGTTTTCTCCCCCTCCCCGCCAGGCACATGTGGAGCCCAGACGGACCCCACAGAGCCACATGAGCCCAGTCCCCAATTCAGCACCTTGCGTCGAGCACGCTGCACATGGAGGCGGGCTTCACTGAGACCTAAAAGCATCCAGCTGACTCCATCCAGATTCGCTATTGGCACCTATAAAAGAAAAAAATAAAAAATAAAATCCCATCAAATTGGTGGGAATCCAGCTTGGGGTTTTTTCCCTGTTCCCGGCCCCCTGCCAGGAGAGTGGAGCAAAGCCAGCCCTGCCTGCCCCTGCCCACGCCATCCTGCCCTCCCTCTTGCACTGGGCAGTGAAGACTCAGCAGAGGGCATGAGGAAGACAGCGGTGCTTTTCTGCCGGCCCTCATGCCATTGCTGGGAAAACAGAGCTGGTAACCAAAATGATGGGAGGGAAATGCCCTCTGGAGCAAGGCATCTTGCACCCCCACTCATTGCTAGGGTTTGCCAGGGGACAGGAGGTCGAGCAGGAGCCCAGCCTGGCCCTGTGCAGCTCTGACCGCTGCCACCTGCCCCCAGAAAAACGCGGAGGCTTCCAGGGCATAAATAATTCAAGAGCCGTGAAGAGGATTTCTCCCCCCTCCTTCCTCCCTTTCCTGGCTTATAACAAATGTTAATTTAATCAATCGGCAGTAAATCTGGCTGGTTGCTGACTCACGGCAGACGGTGCCCCTGCGGGCTGTAGCAGCAGCTTCCCTCCCTCCTTCAGAGGCGAACAATGCGGGAGCCCTTTCCTTCCTTTTCACCTTTTCCCTCTTTTCCTTCAGTCGGCACCAAAAGGAGACGACTGCAAAATACATCCGAGGGCGCGGGCAGGGGCACGGAGCTGGCAGTGGGAAGCCCTGGCTGGAGGCTGGCTCTGTCCATGGCCATGGCTGGGGATAATTCGGGGCTAGGGAGGCCACAAGGCACACAGGGCTAAAAGGTGCAGTGCTGGCACTGCCGGCAATGCCAGCATTTACCGGCACCAAGGGGCTGTTGCAATGTCTGGGAGCCCATCAGGTGCTGTTATCTGGGCAAACAGAGCAGGTGACCCCTGCCAGGGGTCTGTCCCCCACTGCCCCTCACCCTGCTCCACATCCCGCCCCACTCTGGCCAGGATGGTGGGAGCAGAGCAAGGCTGTGGGCACCAAGGACTTTGGGACAGGCGTGCTCAGTGTTTCTGCAAGGGGATTGGATTTAGTAGGGGTCATCACCTGTGGTGGTGGTGCTGGTGCCTGCTCACCCGAATACGGGTCTTACTCCGTGTCTGGTGTAGGAGGTCATTCAGAAGTGGGAGGGGGGAGAGGGACAAATCTCACCATGACAGGCTGGGCACCAACATGCAGCTACTCAAGGGCATTAGTGTCTTGGGCTGATGGAAAAGAGGAGAGCAGCAAAACAAAACTGTCTGGAAACAAATATGAAAGTTGCAATTACTGCCAAAATGAGATCACTTTTTGCCCTTTTATCTATCGCCCTAATGTTTTGACCCATGTAACAGCAGGACAAGGAGGATGCGATGAGACCAAATTGGAAATTGTATGTTGAAATGTTTTCCCAAATGGAAATTGCTTTACAATAAAGTGGATTTTTTTTCTGCTTGAACATGTCCATTTTTGCTCACAAAAAAATCAATGGCAGCTTAAAAAAATTCGAACGTTTCTTCGAAAGTTTAATGGGGAGAAAAAAAAGACAAGCCCTTCCCTGATGAATGTACCATTTTCATCAGATAAAACCTATTAATATTAGCTAGAAAGCTTTTACTTAGTGGGTTAAAAAAAATTACTCCAGTGGCCTTTTTTTTTTGCTGAGATCAAAAGCAGTATGTTTAATATCTGTTACAGCCTCTGTCAGGAGACTACCTCCTGCCTTGGCAGGGGATGCAGTCAATTATCTAATAGGTCCTTCCTGCAGTGGAGCATTAGGCTGCCATAGTGCCGCCGGGGATGGGGGGGGGGGATGAAAACAAGGGTGGTGCCCCGCCATGGGTGCTGTGAAGCAAGGGCTGTGCTGGGGGTCCCACAGGGTACTGCTCGCCCCTGACACCACCATTGCTGCCTGCTGCCCCTCAAAGAGGACCAAGACCTACTTTTGAAACACGCAGCAGAAACCAACTGCAGATGGGAGCACCTGATGTTGGGATTTCCTGGGGAAATGAGGGGCGAATCCTAAACTCCTGGCAAGGGGTTTGGCTTCGCCACCATTTAGATTAGGATTCCTGATACACCTGTTGGGCAGAGGAAAAGATCTTTAGTCTTCATCTGTTGTTCTGTGTTTCCTCTCCCTCTTGTGCCAGGCACCTCCTCACCATGTTTTGCTCCCAAAATGCACACGTGGCTTCAGCCTGGGCTCGGTGCCTTGCATGGACAGCACCGCAGAAACCTCCTCTCCTGGCTTTTGTGTGTGTGTGTTGGTCCTCATCTCCTTGGGGAAGGGATGGGAGCTTTTATGTCTTGAGTACCGTCCAGCCCAGGACCAGCAGATAGTCAGCAGTGGAAAACAACACCCCAAGTGTTCTTTGGCTGTCACTTACCTTGGAATGGGAAGCGGAGGAGGGCTGTGAATCAGCAGTGCTTGCTGTGGAGAGTGCTCTTTCAATACATTGATCTCGTATTGCGCAGCTCCCTAAGTAGTGTGAAGGTTTTGCTCACAAAGCTTTGATTTGGCTAATCAGCAGGATTATCTGCTGCAGCATGTCTTGTGGCTCTCGGGAATGAAAGGAATTACAGAAGTGTGTTAATATATCACAAGGTGTGCTTGCCAATAGCTCCCGCCCAGGCAGGCCCCGGCACCCACCACAGGGGACCTGGGCTCCCAGCTCCTCCAGCATCTCCCTGGGTCCATGCCCACACACTGCTGGTCACTCTGTGCTGGGGTGACACTGTTGTTGTAACCCTGGTTATTACCATTCTAAGTGCTACCTAGAGTGTTTCTCTTCCCAGCTACAGGAGGAATGAAGGTCCCTGCCTTGAAGAGCTCTGTGTCGGTGCCACCAAACTGAAGGATAACCCTGGCAATGGGAAGGAATATCCTGACCTCTAACGCTCTTTGTTTCTTTGATGAGACCTGAACTCCTGCAGCACCTCCAGCACCTCTGTAGGCCACATCAGACCATCACCATCCCAGTCTGTGCAACACCAGTGGGTTTTCCCTGTCCATCTGCTAACCCATAGCAGCCAATGGTTTGTTTCAAGGAGACTCAACACTGGGCTCCAGAGCACTTTTGGAATTTCCTGCTGCTTGCAGTGGGCTCCCCTGCCCTCCAGCACCATGGTTTCCTCAGGTAAGTGCCGCCCATTGAAGCCACATGTCTTTTCTGCCCTTCTACATGGCTCCAGTGTTATGGAGTAGCTGACTGCTTCCCCGGGGTTCCAGACCACTCTTGGGGCAAAGCACATGCCTGACATTAAAATCCCACTTTTAAACCTGCTTCTAGAAACCTTGGATTTCTGCTACACCACGATGCTCTGGAGGGGAGCTGCACGGCAATTAAAATGCTACTGTTGTTCTGTTTCAATTAGAGGTCCTCTTAATTGCCAAGTCTTCAAGGTTTTTAAACCAGCCTCTGGTGAAAGACTGCAGCAACGTGCGGAGATAGATTGTATTCACATGTCATCTCGCACACCAGCAACCGTCAGGGCAGCTACTCCACCGCAACCACATCAGGCTATCACGGCTCGCTTCTGTATTTCTTTTGTCACTGCTGTTCATTACCAAAAAGCTCGGCTGCTGTTCAACAAAGCACTTAAGGCCTTACTTCATTTGCAGCGAAGTCAGTTCCCTTTTGCGGTGCTGCAGCGTGTCTACATTAAGGATTCGTGTGCAAAGCACACCAGATAGCGGCTTCAGTCGCTCCTCCCAGTCTAGGCAAGTGGGAAGAGATGCTTTACCTCCCAAGGCACTGCAGGGAGCAGGGCTGCTTAACAAAAGTGTGCATATCTCACACAAATTCTCAAAAATATACCTATTTCATCTTAATTAACTTGATCTTACTCAAAATTAGGATGGGCATTTCCATATAGATTCTCACATTTATTTGACCAGCTAAGGAACAGCGCGATACTGTCATCTCCAAACTTGGCTTAGCTGTTGACCTTCCTTTTTTGGAGCATTCCCCTTTGGATGGGAAAGAGGTACCACGTTTCCACATCCTTAGCACATGGTCTGCTGCTTTTTTTCCAGGGCCTGGCATGGGGAGAGCCAGGTACCATAGGCTACCTGGCCTCTGCTCTGACAGTGTTGACAGAGGACAGGTCTCCTGGCAGATGGCAGCCTGAGGGAAATGCTGTTTGGTGCAAGACTGAACCCGAATTTCTTCATCTCAACTGTGGAAGGGGATGGAGGAAATCACCCTCCTCTGGTGCTTTTGGTGGTGCCTCTATGCCACCACCCACCAATACATCATTTCTAAGGGGCATGCAATACCCAGGGGGATGTGCTGGGGGGGGGAAAATAACTGGTCTGGGGGACTGGAAAAAAAATATTTCCACGTGCACAGAGGTTACTGCCTGCCTGAGAAGGGAACACAGGAAGGAATCAGCACAGAGATCCTTACAGCTTACGGCACACAGAGAGAACCGCTGTGGGAGGAAGAGGAAGGAAGTTTGCAGAGATTACTTCGGGGAGGCTCATTTAAATAAATCCCACAGAAGGGTTTTCTCACAGGAAATACATTTAGTGGATCAAGAAGGCAACACATGGAGCAGATGATCCTTACCAAGGCTCTGTGCTCAGGAGGAGCAGGGCCAAAAGGCAGCCGTGGTGACAACAGAGGTGACCTCGGTGCTGATTTGCTCCGAGTGAAGTTTTACGTGCTTCTCGGGTGCCCTGTCATTCAGCCTCTCTCCTCGCTATAAAAAAGACTAATTGATGCAAACCACATTTTTTCCAGCAGCATGTGCCAAAGCAGCCAGCGCATTGTACGCACACAAAACAACAACCAGACTTCCGCATGGCTTGAATTAGACGGATGACAAGAGCTACCAGGGGGAGTCAATTAAGAGGCAACTTTGGAGTCAAACTTGCAGATTTTATAACAGTGCCTAGTAAATAATGGGCACTTGCACATCTCCTTTCACTGAAAGGCACTAGCATATGTCTTTGAATATGTTCTCCTGGTAATTGCACAGGGAGCGTACACATTTGGTCCTGTTGTCTACTATGAATAATGCATGGTGAGGAGGGGGGAGCCAAAAACGCCGAGCTGCTCGCTTTTAGATGGACTTTTTTATCATTGTTATTTAGATGTCGCAGCCATTCGCCTAAAGAATTGTTCATCTCCTTTGTCACTGCAAAAGTGCACTTATTTGGGAGGGAGGGGAACAAAAAAATAAATCGTGGGCTAAAGCTAATCTGAGATTATCCATGCAAATTGGCAGCTGAGATTCACATGCGAAAATCGACCCCAATGAAAATGACTAAGAGGATTTCTGCTGAATTTCGGTTTTCTCCCAACTCACTAATCTATGCTGGGGGAAAATCCTCCCGTCTGGTCTCGTTTAGGTTAAGTAACATTAATAATCTTAAACTGAGGATGGCAGATACTGGGATCCATTTTAAGCGCGTGCTGCTGCTGACTGCCGGTGCGCTGCTCACAAAGCAGAGGCTTTGCTTCTCCCCTCGGTATTTCCCACATTCGCCTTAAATCAAAATGGTTAGTCAGCACCGCTGGCTCCTTTGCTGTCACCTTGCTGGGGGTTTTTTCCCTAAAACTCCCACTCAAAAGGCAGAGTCAGTTCAAAGCGCAGGACGCCTGAAGGCTAAGCAGGCTGCCCGGGGAAAATACAAAGAGTGCATGTTTGCAGGCTCTGGTTTGAGTATCTTGTAGGAGCCAGAGCTCCAGCTGTGCCTGGATTGTACCTTCACAGTATTAGCACGCAACGGGAGCATCCTTCAGAGACATTGCCGTACCAGCTCTGCCCGGTGCCAGCAGCTGTGGTGGTGACGATGCAGCGACACTTTGCCATGCCGGCAGCTCAGGTTGCCATTTTCAAGGAACATTTGATGCCAGTTTAAAATCCAGGTAGGTAATTACTGAGCACCAGCTTGCATTGTGCACAGTGTAATACGAGAGTTGCGTCCAGGGGTGGTGGTTAAACTTGCGCAAGGGCATTCAAAGCAGCTGAGGCAGGTCCTGCACGTGTTCATGCTCGTGTATCTGGTGTGCAATCATCGGTCCCTCATAACCACCTCGAACTGCAACTGTGTGGCACGTGCAGTACAAATTGCTCGCTCTGATTCAGTTAAGCTACAGTGAGATTCGTACTTGTTAATATAAAAAGCGCTTTTTTTTTTTTTTTTCCTTCCTTTTTTCCTGTGACCAACCTGCTTGAAGCCCTCTGGGGATCCTGAACAGTGTGTGCTGAGGTGCAGCTCCTGGCAAGGTTTCACTCGGGGCTGCGGGTAAGCACACAGCAGCAGAGATGGCTATGGAAATGTTGCTTTAGGCAGCTCAGCACACGGGGGTGCTGGAGTGAACCTAGTGGTTCCCTCCCTGACAAGGACAGAGGATGCCATGAGCCTCTTGGTTGCACGACCCAGTGGCCGGCTGTGGAGGGAGAGGACAAAGCTCATGCCTGAGCACCCGAGCAGAGCAGCCATGCTGTGCCATGGGGCCAGGAGAGCAAAGGCCAGGGCAGCCTCTCCACATCCCCACCGTGCTCCCTTGGATGCCCGTCCTAGTTGTGTGGCATGGGGGCTGGAGAGGAGAAAAACAGCCATTTGTGGTTTTTCTTCTATTTTTTTCCAAGGGATTTTGGGCCCTCTTGCTTTTAATTTCATTAAAATCCCAGATATTTGGACGCGTTCCATGGCTGACTGAAAAATGAGGGGGCCGGAAAGGATTATGTGAAAAAGTTGTCAACATATTCCTCTTCCCACACTCTGCTCTTCCCCTAAAGTGACCCGAAAACTCCAAAAATGTCAATCAATAATAATTAGCCCATCAGACACGAGTGAGAAAATTCAGGCTCAGGAGCTGCCACATTTCCTTCCCCCCCCCCCCCCCGAAATACCGCCACGGCGCGCTGTGAAGCCGGCGGGTACGGCTGCCAGCCTTGAAGCCTCGCTGGGGACGTGGGAGGATTTGGACACGTCCACGGCCTCGGTGCCAGCTTTGGGCACCAGCAGCCTTGGCAGTGGCAGCCGTTTCTTCGAGAAGCTTGTGGCCCGCAGGGATGCGGAGGCGCAGGGTGGTGCAGAAGTGCCCCCAGGGACCCGGGTTCCTATGGGAGGGACCCACAGGGGTGGGTCTGTGGTGCGGCTGGGCAGCTGGAAGAGGGTGGCAGCCCCCCTGCCCTGCAGCTCGCTCCCTTACTTGCCAGGGCAGGGTAGTCCCACAGCCAACATCAGCACCCAGGGAAAGCTGCAGTAAGGAATTGTCTTGCTTGGACAAGGTGGAAAATTCAGGGGTGCATCTTACCTGCTCCCATAAGCAGAGCTCCTGATGCAGCAGCATTTTTGAGTCCCACAAGACAGCTCGTTTTCAGGAAAAGCTTAGAAAGAGCTGCCAAGGCTTGTGCCAAAGACATTTGGGAGTGAAAGAGCATTTCTCCCCCCAACCCCTGTTGGTGAGTGCAGACCCCACTGCTTGCTATTAATCACATGTTGGTGGCGCCTGGCTCCAGAACAAGGATTTTTTTCTCTAAAGAAATTCCCCTGAACTAATGAATGCCGATTAACCGGAGTGTTTCAGAGGGCTGAATGCACCCAGGGAAGTGGCCCCGGGCAGAGGGAGTGGGGGCCACTCTGGGTTCAAAATATATTTGAGGTGTTTTAACATTTAGATGCCTGGAAAAGGTCCATGTATTCTGTAGGGAAAATGTCATTTTATTGGGTTTTTTATGAACACACCAAAAGAATATTCCCTCTTACTGTTTCAGCTCCTGCAAGGGTCACTGTTACCTGGCAGCAAACAGGTGAAATGCCTTTAGTTTTCTTCCTTTGTGGTGGGATTTCAGTGGATTTTGGACTCTCATGGTGACCCTTGCTCATATCTGGTGGGTGCATTGCTCAGCCCCGAGGGGACCCAGGGCTTCCAGTTTCTGGTGGAGGTGAGGACCTAAAGCCACCCTACTTTCCAAACAAAACCTGGCATGCACAGACCCAAGCACATCCCCATGTGCAAATGATGCAACCAATGCTGGAAACACATCAGGGCCCCGGAGGGTTTTGCCGGCGGCTGGTGCTATGGGAGGCTGTCATCTCCAGCTCTCCGCAGCAGCAAGACACCATGGTCAGATCACGGGGCTTGGGCGACGTCACACAATCAGGATTAGTGGTGTAGCTGGTGAAGAAGCTGATATATTTCACTTTGAGGGCTCGGAGAAGGTTTTCATGAGATTTAAATTATCCTCTGTTTTAATTATTGATTGATCAGTCCCTCAGTGAAGCAAGATTGCCAAAAAGAGGGTTTCAGGACAGATGCCCATCTGCATCGCTCCGGTAGCTGGTTGCTCGCGGCACATTCTGTAGGGCTGTTCCCTGTGCACAAAGGTACTGGCAGCATGGAAAGCTCAGTTCATTACTGAACACACGGCCAGCATCAATCCACTGGGAGCAATGCCTTTAGCCTCCAGCACATTTCCCACCTCCTAGGAACATTGGTCACCAGTACTCGGAGGCAAAGATTGCTGCCTCCAAACTGCAGCCAGCAGCCACCTCCCCTTCACAGAGCTTGGGCTACCAGAGCTCTGGCACTGGTGCATAGAGCCACCCCTCTGCCCTCCTTCTTCTGCAGCTTCCCACCACTCTCCTCCCACTTCCTCTCCCTTGCCCACAGCCCCTTTGCTGCCCCGTTGCTGCCTCAGATCCCTGTCCCCTGGTGCTTCCCCCAGGCTGTCACCTTGCAGAGACTTTGCTTTTGCAGGGGGATCAGCCCGACTTGCCAACACACGTGTGCTGAGGGACAGGCACAAAGCCCACGACCCATGGAGGTGCCACACACTGGGGGACACCTCTGTCCCCTCCCCAGGGACACTGCCGGGGCTGTGCTGGGGGCTGCCGGAGAGGTCGGGCACATATGCAGCTACATGCCTGCACTCATGATGCTGCCCAGAGAAGAGAGGAGCAGTTGCACGCCTGTGCTCGGCTTACAGTGCTCAGGACAGACTGATGGACAGATGGACAGGTCCCACACCAACCTCCTTGTCCCACAGGCAGTGAAGGCAGTGGGAGGACTCATGCTCTGGCAAGGGCAGAATGGCAAAACTACCATGCAACGGCCCGTTTTAGCCATCGCGTGGGCAGGTGGGAAAGAGGGGATGGGGTGAAGCGCTGGCTTGTTCATCCCCAACCCACCCAAGCACCCCTGTCCGTCCTCCCCTTCTCCGGCCTGGTGCTGCACAGCAGGTCCTGCCCTGCCAGGTCCCATCCTGCGCCCTGGGGGTGCTGGGTCCCACCCTGCCCTGCAGCTCCCCACTGCAAATGGGGAGGCACACGCTTTGGTTTAGCAGCACGAGGAGTCCCATCGGGGCTAATTATAACTCCTAGGATTTTATCAACAATTAGCTCAGCACGGATGGCCACATTTCTGCACAGCGCAAGCTGTTATTACAGGCTGGGCTGGCAATAATGCTGGCTACTAATTTTCCCTGGCATTTCCCAGTGTAAAACCTCGCTTTTGGTCACTTACAGCACTGCTGAACTTTTAACCATTTAGATGGAAATTCTATATCCCCAGAATCTGCCCCCAAGGAAGGGTTTTTATGTCCAAAAAGATTTAATTCAGACTAAGAGATAAATCGCTTCGCTCATCTGGTTGTAGGCAGCTCTGGGCTTTCCCTGCTTTGGCTTTGGCACGTGGGTATTTGGTAAATGTGGATTTTTTTTTTCTTTTGTGTACGTGGCCCATGCTACGTAACTCCCTGCTGAGCAACCTCAGGGGTCAGAGGGACACTGTGTGGCTCTTTGCCTGGGCAGGAGCTGGTCACAGCATCACATCACAGTGGCTTCTGGCTTGTTGCTTCTCTTGGGAGTCACCACCACGTGAGGTTTGCTCCCGTAATACACACCTGCCTTTTTCCAGCACAGTTGATACTGAGAGAAACCTGGTCCTGCAGTGCAGTGGTCACATCCCACATGGGTCCATACACACTGCTAGCACGGGAGAAAATGCTGGCAAGGATGCCACCTCTGTAGGAACAACAAGGTGCTATAGGAGCTGCGCGGCAAAGCCCAGTGGTGTCGGGATGGAGCAGCTCTGACCGGGAGGTCCCCAGTGATCCCTGGGTGATAGGACTGGCTGGACCGCAGGGATGAGGGGAGTTTGGGCAGGGAGGGTGGGATGAGCATCCCTGGGGTGAATTGCCTCCCCTGAAAGTCATCAGGGAAGGAGCAGAGCCACCCCTCTGCCCTTCTTCTTCTGTGGCTTCTTCTTCTGCAGCCCTTCTTCTTTTGCAGCTCTCCCCTTTCTCAGCACCGCATCACTGCAGGCACCTCTGGGGAGAAAAAAGGTGAAGATATGGAGAAAACTGGGAAAGAAGGGGGAAGAGCTGACTGGGGAGAGCTAGCGAGGAATAAAAGGACAGGGTGGAGACATAGGGCTGGCAGAATGATTAGCACCAGATGGCAGGTATCAATTATTTACCATTTATGTACAATAAAAAAATACACTTTAACGATGGGAAGAGCACAAAACAGGCTCAATGGCAATTCAAAAGCATATGGAAATAAAATGCGGCAATTTAAAGGGTTGTAATAAATGTGCATCGTTGGTTGTAATGCCCCTGCAAGAATTACAAATGTTAAGCCTTAGTGAATTACACTTAAAAATAAATGTAACATAAAAAAAGAAATTAGGTACACAAATAACTTTACTTTCAGGCATTTATAAAAGAAAATCTGTTTGCAGCAGCTAATTAGAAAAAGGACTCTAATGAGCCTCACTTTTCTTTACCTTAGAGACAAGGCTGAAATGTTAAACGTGGATATAGGTGTGGTGGGTGCCGTTAAAAACTCAACTTCCCCAACTTTCCCAAGATTTCAGAAATGAGATATCTCTTTTCTAGAGATGGGAGCAGAAGCTGCGGTGCTGTTACAGCTCCGCTGTGTCTGGGGAGGCCATCTGTACTTCTCTGCGGACACCCGGGTGCTGGCACTGCCTGCCTTTAGTAGTACCGCTGTTACTCAGTCGCTGTATCAATAAATTCATGTTCAGTGGTAGGAAAAGGGGTGACTACACTGAACTTGAAATGCACAACTCCCAGTGGAGGTCCCACAGTGCTGCTGGAGGCGGTTTTCAGTTTACCCCGGGATGGGTAGCGTGCAGGCTCGGAGATTGACGCTGCGGTGAGCAGTGTCGGCGCCACCCGTGCAATGCACTTTGGGTGAAGCAGGACACCAGAAGCAGAACAAAGGGGTCAAAACAGATTTCTCATCTCTAGTGGATTAGGAACTTTCCATCGAAATGGCGTGAAACTGATCCCTTCCCACAGAGCACTTGCTTTTCGCTACACGGTGCTTTCCAGCGCAGTGCTGTAGAACGAAGGCAAGCGGCAGGGCCACAGGACACCCGTGTGCACCACGACACAACCACACCTTAAATGACAGCGGAAGTGCATGGCTGGCTCCAGGAGCGTACACTTTTCCCTGTGGGACAGAGCAGGGAGATGCTGCTTGCTCTGAAGTTCTTGCATTTGCCTCGCACACCGGCATCACGTCCATATTTTTAAATATTTAATCTTTGCAGTCCAGTTGCCATGGGAACATTCATGCAGAAATCTGGACTTTGGGTTCATGGGAAGGAACCTTCCCACGGATGGGCAGGAGTCAGATCTTCCCCAGCATGCTGCCAGCCCAGTGCCATCCCTCGTGGAGGGGGTTAGCCCTGCCCTACTCATGCCAAGGGGTGTTTTAGTACCAGCCCCAGATATGCTGTCGCCAAAGTCTTGGGAAGTCACCCCCCCAACACCCAAATAATTCCTATTGGAGGGCACGGCACCTCTCGGACCACCTACTGTGGATAAAAAGCTCTTTTCCACAAGCAGCCTGGGAAGTGGCTGCGATGCCCAGCTGGACACCACGGGCCGGCCCCTCTCCCCAAGCACAGGCTGCTGGGTTTTTAGCGCATGGTGAGAGAGCTGAGGCCACAAGCTGCCTTCCACCCTCAGAGGAAAAGGGCTCCAGATTCTCATCACTAGCCAAAGGTTCCTTTGCTTGCTTCAACACCCTGCGAGCAGTCGTGCTCGGGCTGAGAACGCAGAGTAAGCAGCACTGGGGTCATCGGCTGGGCTCAGCCTCTCCAGAACAGCTGAAACGCACTGGCATGTGTGAAAAGACAAGCTTGCTTGGGACCTGCATGGCCCTTTGGCAGTTTGCCTTACAGCTTCTCCCTTTCTGTTCTCTGGTTTGTGGTGGAAGGTGCTGCGGAGCACAAGCAGGCCCCCTTGTGCTCACTGGCAATGGGAGGCTTCCCTCGAGCTGAACCCCCTTCAGCAGAGCCCCGCAGCACCCGCAAGTCGTGCTCCAGCCCAGCTGCTGAAACCAGTCTGATCAAAGCACGGGATTCCCATCCCGCAGTTACCGTCCGAAAGGTTCATCCACCACAGGAGGTGCCCAAGAGTGCAAGATGCTGGCAGAAACGCAGCAGTGGCCACAGCCCTGGATGATTTCACATTACTAAGCCCTAATTGGGAGCAAATCCATGTGGGTCTTGCACTGCTTTCTGTGGGAGGGAGTGAGCGGCTGTGTGGTGCTCAGCCTCCCCTGGGAAGGCAAGTTGGGACCACTACCCCTGGCTCCTGGCCGCTGCCAGTGGTGAGGAGGAGGAGAGGGCATCCTCCCCACGCCCAGAACCACTCCTTCTCTCTTTTCTATTTTTAGGCTTCTCCTCCAGCTCTTGTTTAAACATATTACCTAGATCCATAATATTTGCCAGCCGGGGGTAGTAATGCTGCCTCCCAAGGTGCCTGCGGCACTGAAACAAAATTAGGCAATGGAAGGAAACCGTCTCAGCAATTATGTGAGAGATGATGGTGAGCCAAAAAGAAAAATGTATGCAAAAGGTGCGCTCTCCTGCCAACAAATTAGGGCTAAATTACAGAGTCCGGGAGTCTTCAAATAACTTAAACGTTCTATTACAAATTTAGTTTCGATTAACAAATTAGATAGGAAAAAAGCTCACTGCCTAGCAGCTATTGCACAAGGGGAGGCATTTTGCAGCAGTGTTGTTTTCTCCTGCCACCAAATGACACAGTTAAAACAAAAAAAACCCTAAACCAATTTCCCCTGTGCCCACGCTCGCCGCCTGCCTCTGCTCTGAGCCTGGCCAAGGGCCGGGGCCGCCCGGCAGCGGGTGGGAACTGCACAACCCTCTCCCAGGTCCTCTGCAGCCCTGCCTGAGCTTTGGCACGCCCTGGTTACACCACGACCCCCGTGCCTCCCCACCAGCATCTCGGCTCCGCTCCAGCCGCTTGCACTACGCTGGCTGCGAGGAATAGGGCTGGGGTGCGAAGCATCCCGCTGGGGGACCCGTGGGTCGGGTGCCACAGCCGTCGGGAGCAGGTCCGCCCCGCTGCATCCCCTCCGACAGTGTTTCAGCAAACAACCCGCTGCCGACTGCCCTTTTTTATTACTTCACAGCACAGTTTTTCCTCGATTTTTATGGCATTTCATTAAAGCCGCCAGAAGGTGATACTGCCCCCTTTCCAGAAGTGAAATAAATTCAAGTTTTATCGCTTCTGGAAATGCTGGAACAGCTGTCAGGACATTTGATGGATTTTCTCAATTACAGGACTTGTGGAGCATTTTATACTTACATTCGCACCCAAGTCTAATATACTGTACTCGATGTTCATCCCCCCCGCCCCGTATCTCTTTGCATCTCCCTCCCTAATAATGGTCAACTTGTTATTTCTCTCTTAATTCCCTTTTTTTACTGTAACCTTTTTTCCTTCCTGATAATCATCTAGCATTTCCCTTCTTTATTTCCCAATAACACTTAACTTTTCTATACAGGCAGGTGGTGACCCCAGAGCTGCCCACAGGGCAGCTTTATCAAGAGAGCACCCCCTCCCATCCTGGCAGCTTTTGGGTTGGGGGGCATGGGGAGAGAGGCTGAGCGGGGAGCACTGACTCTCTGGGCTGCCCCATGGCTTCTGGGCATGACTTCCTCAGATATAAACCCCTCCTCCTTGAATTCGGAGCTTCCCAGTCAGCATCCTAACCACAGGGAACTGTCCCTGTCTGCAGGTCCCCTCATCGGGGCCAGGGAGCATGGCAGCCCACAGCTGTCTCCACCTTCTCCTAAAGATGTCTCTGACCAACAAATGCTCATTTCCCAGCTCTCCCAAGGGAGCCCTTCTCATCTAGGATGCTCCAGAGACTGTTTTCCAAGTGGTCTATATGAAAGCACGTCTTCTTCTGAGGCACAGGGAGGGGAAATCCTGCCAAAGCGAGTGCTCCAGCACTGTTTACTGCTAGGAAAAGTTGCAATGGTCAAAAAAAGCACATGTGTATTTTGAGAGTTGCCTCATTTATCCCAAAGCTTCATCTCTTTCAGAAGATGAGGACATCCAGGGGAAGGAGGTGTCTGCTCCCCATAGGAGCAGGAGTGAAATAAGAGTGGAGATGAAGCTGTAACCCATCTTAGAGGATGTCCAGCATTTGTACCCGCCTGCTGCCAAGATCAGGCACCGTCTGGGTTTCCCACCTACCCCCCCACCCCATACCCCACCCGTGAGAGCCAACTCTGAGGTCTGAATGAGCGGCCCCGCGTTGAGCACTGTAGATCCTCAGCAAATTTCCAGAAGCCAAGGTGTGATCCCAGATTTATTCAAATTAGAACAATTAAGGCAATTAAAGGCAAAGACGTGCTTGTGGAAGGGGGGGGGGGGGGGGGGAAACTACTACCAAACAGAATTGCTATTACAGTCTATCAAATTGACAGAAAAAGATTAAAAAGCTGATTTACATTAAAAAAAAAGAACAACGAAAAAGTCTAGCGTTCCCTAAAATAGATACCACATCCTGCTGAGAAAATCACTCAACACATAAAAGAGAAGCAAAGGTGATTATATATAACAAAACTAATCTTCTCTATTGCTTTAATCACCTCAGACCATTTCACCTGCTTATTTGGAAACTGTTAACCCAAAGAAAAAAATTATTGTGAGAACATCCTCATTTCCAGCACCGCGCTCGAATGGGCTTGTTTTCCTAAACATCCATCCCCGGAGTCTTTAACAGCGGCCATTGCTCTGCAAGATAAATGTTTGCTTAAGACTATTCTGGAGTTAATACATATATTCATGACTTGAGCACGATGCAGCGAGGGAAGACGGTGCGGGGAAGCCATGAGCAACCCACCGGGGTTGTGACGGGGGTCTGTCCGTCCTGCCACAGCCGACAGCCAGCAGTCAATTTTTCCCAAATTTTAGAGGAGCGTAATGTAGAGGCCTGGCGGGTGACCATGGCACAGGGGGCACAAAGGCATATTTTCTTCCCAAAGTCCCAGGGGGGACTCAGGAGGTCAGGATGGAGCTCACTTGGGGCTATTCACAGAGCTGCTGTTCACAGTCTGTGGGATGAGCAAGACAAGGGGGGACATCTTTCATAGGGCACCTTCCACCCTGGCAGCTCTGGGAGCTCTCTGTGTGCCAAAACTGCTGTCCTGGGGCCCCGCAGCTGGATACCCACACCCAGCGCCAGAGCGGGGGAGCGTGGATGTTCAGAGAGGCTTTGGGCTGGCAGAGCACATTACCCCCATGGTGCTGCCAGCCAGGGTCAGTCTGGGGGAAGGGTGCACGCGTGTGCACACACGTGCATGTGTGACCCACAGCAGCGCCAGGCGAGCACAGTGCCCCTGTGTGCCCAGCTGACCCCCTGCCCCACACGCCCGGCTGAGGCACACAGCCTGTGAGCAGCGTGGTGCAGCCCAGGAGCCTGGGACTCAACTTGCTGCCATGCTCCAAGGAAAGAGAAGGCACAGTGACCGGCACAGACATGGAGGAGGATGTGCTGTTAATGGGTTTTGTACGCTGACACTCTGGCATCTTCCTGGGATGAGCTGCAGTGAGGAGGCTCTCGAGCAGCATCCCAGGCTGGCACCAGGTGCCACGGGCAGCTCTGTGGCACTGCCATAAATTCCTGTGGGTCTCCATAACTCACCCCAAGAGTCTCGCTCGTTTTTCTTACACCTGCAGTTTCACCAATGATCTCTAAATTCAGGGCCAGCATGAGTGATACTTGCTATCCGGGGCTGTCAGCAAGGACAGGTAAAAAAATTCCCCTTTCCAGTTACTGGCACACAAATTGGTTTAGGCAGGAAATACGTGCGCTGCCCTTGCAGAGACTGATTGCCTCCAAATCCCGGGATGCTCAGGAGAGGGGAAAACACTGAGCCCAGGCACATGGAGGGAGCAGGAGGATGGCAGGCATCCTCCTCCCAGCTGTAAATCACAGAAATCGAATCAGATCATCTCAAATTGAGGGACAAAAAGCCAGTTATAGATCCATTTTGCAACACCAGCTGACATGGCTTCCATTTGTGACTCGCTGAGTGACATTACTTATCCTGAGTGCTCCTCTGACAATATAAGCACTTAATGTGAAGACGTGTAAAATTACAGCAAAATGAATGAAACCACAGAAATTATGTAATGTTTATGGGGCTGTGCTTTTTTATTATTTTATTTTTGCCTTTTTTTTTTTTTTGCCTTTTTTGAGGTGTCCTCCCAAATTCTGCCTTCTAAGGGAGGAGCTGGGCAACGCATCAGCTGATGGTGCTTCCTGAAGCAAGGGGCTCTTCTGCTCTTGATGCATCTGAGCAACTCAGAGCTAATACCAGCGTGCCCTGAACAGGGAATAGACCTTCATGTTGATGAGGCAAAACCTGAGGCACTTAAAAGCGAGCTACGCTCAAGTGTCCCATGTATCTCCGTCTTCAAAGTGCAACACACTTATGGAAATTGCAGATGCTGTGGTGCTATTTGTCTGAAAGGAGACATTACAGATGACATATGAACCTGATTTCTCAAACAGATGAGGTCTGTGAGAGGATTAAGGAAACATCTATAAATTAAGATGCAGAATAAAGTTCCTGCTGTCTTCCTTGGGCTCTCTCTCATTGGCTTGGGAGTCAAGCACTCACAACTGCAGACTTGGCAGAGCACCAGGCATCCCTCCCTTGCCTGCTGCTATAAAACAGGCAGATCTCGTGCCACAACACCCTCACCCCCAGTAAAGCAAGCAAAACCCCAGCGCCCAGGGCTCTTGGCAGTGCCCCCTTCCCAGGTGCCTGCAGCCAGCCCCTCAACAATTAACCCCTGCAAGCAAGGTGTCCAGCACGCAAAATACATCTTTAGCATGAATTTTTTTTCCTCCCGAGCTGCACACTGCAAACCTCTGTGGTGCCCATTCCTGACAGCTGTTGGAGGTAGTGTGGGGATGTCCCTCTGGCTGGGAGCACAGGCAAGCAGGCAGCTCATGGGCCTGGAGGTGCAGCACATGGTCCCCACTCTGGATGGGGGATCCCTAGTAAGGAGATCACCTTGGGTAAATACCCACATGGAGATTTCTGCGTTTCTTCAGTGTTCCATGTGCATTAGAGAGGGTTAAATGCAAGGGGAGAAAAGTTCTCCTTCCTCTGCAGTGACCCTGGGAGGGATGTAATTAACCTTGTATCGCAGCCCCGTTTGCGCTCCGCAGCAGCCCCCTGGCAGCCATGCTTCCCGGGGAGACAAAATGCGGTAAGGGAAACCAAATTCCTGCTGCCATCTTCAGCTCTGCCTCGATAATGCACGTGCAGCAGGGCTGCGTGGGGGCAGCTGCTCTGGGGTACCACGGGCCCCCCCCAAGCCCCCTGAAGGCAGACCCCATCCTGACTGCAACCTGCGCTGTGCTGGGAGTGGGTGCTGGCTGCAGAGCTGGACAGGCACCACCCCAAGGTCAGCACACAAGAAGTAAGTGGTTGAAGTCCCAAGATGTCTCTGTGACTCCTGCAGAGCATTCACAGTGATGGAGCACATGGGGAAGCATCCCAATATTTTGATTTTTCTTCAAAACAATTTGTTTTTGTTGCTGTTGCATTGGATATTAGATGGATTTATTTATTTGATTTTTCAGAAAGGGTGAAATAACTCCAAGACAGGAGGGGCTGCCCAAGCCAAACCAGTCCAAATTGATACTGAAGTACATCTTCTTGCCTGACTTGTTCAGAAATGTGCTGTTTGTACGACCCCACACAACACACCATAAGAAATCACTCTTCTCTTTACGAACACAAATCTAGGCAGATAAGGTCAAAGGTAGGAAGGCAAATAAAGGCCGCAGAGAAAACCTGGTCTGACTGAGGTTACAGCAGATGCTGTTGCCGGTACCCGTGTTGGGGTGAAGTAGGCTGTTGGCAGGGCTGTGCCCCTGGGACTGTACTGTCTGCACGAGGAGTTAGGAAGGGGCAAGAGGTGAAGGGGCAAGAGGTGAAGGAGGTTGTCTCAGTCTTCAGGCCCTCACCTTTCCTGACTGCAGTGGAAGCAGGGCAGCAGAGGCTGAGCTGAGAGCAAGCCCCGGAAAGCAGCCTGTGAGAGCTCAGGCTGCAGCACAGCACCGCGCAGAAGCCAGCTGCGAGTGATTTTCTTTTCTGTCAGCACAGTCTGCTTCACAGGAACAGGGAAAGCCTCCAAACCTGAAACATCAAAAAGACACCAAGCAAAGACACAAAAGTATTTCCATTTGTTTCATTGCAGATAACGGGTGGCAGGTACCATTTCAAGATCAAGTCTTGCTCTGCTGAAGACCTGCAGCTGACACATCACCAGTCATTTACGATCTGCCATTAAACATATTCAGTCATTATAGCTCTTTTCTCTGCTAGTTGCAGCCTCAGGACTTTTTGCTTAGGCTGCACATAAGTTCTTGTTTGGAAGATTTAAAAGGAGAAAAGAACCCAACAATCTTGGTCTCCCAGGAGCTGTCTGGAGGTGCTGAGGAAGGAGCTGGTGCCAGTGCCTCACAGGGCAGCAGCTGCATCTGTCTCAGCACTGAGCACGCTGTTTACATGGGTGTTTCCAGGTGGAGAAGGGCAGGCATGCCCATCTTTCCAACCCACTCCTGCTCTCCAAGCGAGATCAGATCTACAGGGAAAGGGGGTACCCTCCATTGGATCTGCTGCTGCAGTAAAAGCAGACAGAGGAATTTTGGGACCACCAGTCTCCTGTAGGCATCTCGGTAGGGCCCCCTGCCCCATGCTGCAGCACAGCGCGGAGAAGGGCTTGGCCCAAAGTCCACCTGGTTTTCCCAACTGCAACCTTTATTCAGATCAGAAATATTGTTTCTCCCTACAAACCTTTCATTGCTTGAGATACCTCCCCGCAGAGACGACATGAGAGGAATGATGGGGAAAGAAATGATCAAAGAACACTGTTATCAGGATTTTTGGCAGCTGAGCTTCATTCCAAGCGTAGGCACAGAAGACACTGCTCCAAAGCATCGATGGGCTCTTGGCTGAGTAGCAGCCCATGCAAGGTGAGGTGTGCTTAGCAAGCAGGGATCCAGCACAAAGAAATGAGTGCTGGGGAAAAAAAGGCTTCCCCCCAAGGTGTCTGACCCAGGGTAGTTCACATGAGCTAACCTACCGTAGCAGACACCATCATCCAAATTTTAACTTGGTTAAGTGACTGGCACCTGGCCCAGAACCCCCTGCAGATGAAGCTAGCCCCACTCTTTCATCTGAGGTTATTCCTCTTGTACCAGGGCTGGAGTGCTCTAACAGAGCTCCAGTGCTGTGCTTGCAGCAACTGCATGTTTCTCAGCCAGGAGTTAGTCCCGGATCGTGGTGCCTTCTCTTGCATTTTCGGGTTTCTCTGGCTCTCTGCCTCATTGAGATGTTTGTGTCAGCCAAACCGTGAACATTTGGAATTGAAGTGGCATCACATTGCATTGTTTTCTCACACTATAGGTCATGATCCCTCCCATTCCTCACAAATCACAGGAATCATAAGGGCTGCCAAACACCAAAGCCAAAAGCAGCTTTGGGATATTTATCCCACCTTCTTGTTTGACATGTTGTAGTTGATGTTGTAGTCATGATGGAAGTAGTGGTGAAGGCAAGCCCAGAGAATGAGGTGAGGATGAAATTCGGTGCTCAGGAGTAAAAAAACTGCTATAACTCTGGGCAGGGAGTCTCATGTCAGCCATGAGAATCTGTGGCAGCAGACATGAGGAGGGGAGTCAGGCCTAGCTGTGGCTTTGCAAACTACTGTTCCTACTGTATTTCCTGTTTGCAGAAATCAAGGTTCACCCAGATGTAGTTCACCAGAAACTCCAATTCCAGTAAGAAATCTGGACAGACAGTGTTCAATTTGTTCCTTGTCTGCTAAAAGCATCCATAAATGAAACCAAACTGTTGCCTTTGATCTTTACATTGGTTTTATTTGTTCGCTTGTGCTCCCAGAAGAGCTAAATGTATTTGGCAGATTGAGACAGGTGTGGTGAGCAGAGGGCTAGAGATCACCCATGCCCTGGAGCTAAATAAAAGTGAGGAAATATTCTCTGCTAACCTCAGGTCCCCCACGTGATGCTCTCCAGCAGCGTCCTTCCTCCTGTCCTCCTTAATCTCCTTCTTCAGATAGAAATGGGCAAGAGAGTTCCTCTCTTGGAATAATTTACTCTCCATCCAGGGCAGAGCCTTTTCCAACATGATGCTATTCAAATTAAAGCACAAGTCTTCTCTTCTAGGGATAACCTGTTCTTGTTTTCTTCTGCCGTTTTGACACCGTTTTGACACCGTGAGCCTTCTGAACGTGCCAGCACACACACAGAGATAATGCCGTTAATTTTACCCTGCTTGGAAAGGCACAGAACAGCCTAAACTCAGCCAAATGCTTGGCTTTGGCTTTTCCCTATCACATAATATCCTTTTGTACATAGCTCTGCATGGCAACTCGTTATATCAAACTTGCCAGTTAAGGGAGGAAGGAAAGGGTGGCAATCAATAGTTACCTTGCCAAAGAGACCTGGGGTCAATAGCCTCCCCTTTTCCCATGGGCAGGGCTGGCATGGCAGCTCGTGTGGCAGCAGGCTGGCCATGGTGAGCACACCCTGCAGCTTGCTGCTCTGCCACCCCAAAGTTGGTCAGGAGATGCAAATCCTCGGAGCAGGTGGCACACAGGCTGGCCAGCCGCTTGCAGGGCACTTTGCAGTCGCCTCTCCAGGAATCACAAGCATCTCAGGGCTGTTGGCCATGGCTGTAGGTTGGAAACGGGAAAAATCTGAAGCCCACAGAATTAGAGAGAGCAGCAGAATGGGAGAGGAGCACGGGCTTCCACCCCTGTAAGGACAGGGGCTTTGCAAAAAAAAAAAAAAAGAGGTTGCTTTGTATTTAAGCCACAGACGAGGAGCTGCTCTTCAAACACTGATTCCTCATGCACATTTTCGTGCAGATGGTCCCAGGGCTGCTTCCCCAGCCCTCAGCAGTTGCAGCATCAGGAGCCCCCCAGGCAACACCAAAAATGCTGCTGATCATGTTCCCAGCAGTGGCACGGGGAGATCACTTGTGGCAGGTGGGACTGGGGGCCATCCCAAAGCAGGTTACACCAGCTTGGACAGGGACCTTGGGGAAGGCTGGAGGCCACTTCCCACTGCAGCCCTCACCAACCCCTGGGAGATCACCCCCAGGGGGAGGGATGGAGGGAGAAAGCAAACATTTGTCCTCCAATAAACTGACCAAGATCTTTTAAATGAGTAGTTCCCTTCTCTACGTACAGCTTTTACTTCAAGCACCGTGTAGGAAAAAAATCAATTTGTTTTTCTCAGTCCAATTCCCTTCTGTCTAATAGGTCTATTGTAAATGCCAATTTTACTGTCATTTACACTGTGCCCATCTGAGCTATTTTATCAATAGTTAAATAAGAATACTTTAAAGTAATGTGATTTTTTATTTGAGTTCCAATTTATGTTGAGATGGCTTGACACAAATCTAGTAAGGAAGGCCCACTACTTTCATAGAACAAATTAAATTATATGCTATATAGCCACACAAGTAAATATGTTACATAATTGGATAAATAAATACTTGTGATTAGATACAGTACCCCATTTCTACCTGCACATAATAGCAAGGCTAGTGGGACTATTGTACAAATCACCATGCTTTAATAGTTACCAGTCCATGAAAATCGACTGGAAAGACAATAGGCAAGAACAAGCACAGAAAAAGGGCTAAACCTGGTTATTGGAACCAGGGCTTCCTGCTTGCCTGGTTCAGTGCGGTTCAGTTCAGCTCAGGGTTGTTGTCACTTAAGCATCTGGCAGAGAGGTCAAAGCACAATTAGGTGTGCAGAAGATGGTGGTGCTGGATTAAAGGTGATGATGCACGCTGCCAATGGGATGGATGATGGGGATGAGGTGGGAGACTGGTGATGAGGATGAGGATGGACGGTGGGGATGTGCCACCAGTTACAAGGCAGAGTTAAAGCCCACAGAGCCAAAGTCAGTACCTGGATAACCAAATAGGTGAAATTGCCCATCTGCAGGGAGTTTGAGAGACAGCGAGAACTGATCTCAGTTCATGTTGTCAGACAACTCTTTCCTCCTGACTGTGGAAGAAAAAATCGGTTCTTTTTACGCTGAAAAACACAGCCCAGCTGGGACCCAATTTGTTGTTTGGATATTACAGGCTGAGAGACAGACCGGAGTCCTGGCATGTTTAAAAGAAACTGTGGCACACTCATGCAGCTAAATTAGTAATAGATAGCACACGCCTGTGATGGAAACCAAAGAAGGCTAATGATAATCATTCCTCTCTTCCACACACCCTCTTTTTTTGCCTGCATGTTGCTTCAGATCAACCTGCACCACTTTTTAAGCAGACCGGGCTCAGAGGGTCGTGATCAGTGGAGCAGAATCTGAACGGTGGGAGGTCTGTGACTAGAGGTGTTCCCCAGGGCTCAGTGTTGGGTCCAGTCCTGTTTAATACCTTCACTAACGACCTTGATGAGGGAATAGCATCCACCCTTAACAAGTACGCCGATGATACAAAGCTGGGAGGAGTGGCTGACACGCAGGACACTGCGCTGCCGTCCAGAGGACAGGCTGGAGAGCTGGGCAGGGAGAAACCAGATGAGATTCAACAAAAGCAAGTGTAGAATCTTGCACCTGGGAAGGAACAACTGTTTGTATCAGTACAGGCTGGGGGATGACCTGCTGGAGAAGAGCTCAGTGGAGAAGGACCTGGGGGTCCTGGTTGATGACAGGTTGGCCATGAGCCAGCAGTGTGCCCTGGTGGCTAAGAGAGCCACTGGGATCCTGGGGTGCATCCGGAGGAGTGTGGCCAGCAGGTCTAAGGAGGTGATCCTCCCCCTCTACTCTGCCCTGGTCAGGCCCCACCTGGAGTATTGTGTCCAGTTCTGGGCTCCCTGGTATAAAAAGGACCGGGATCTCCTGGAGAGAGTCCAGAGAAGGGCTACGAAGATGATTAAGGGCCTGGAGCATCTCCCCTGTGAGGAAAGGCTGAGTGAGCTGGGACTGTTCAGTCTAGAGGAAAGAAGACTAAGGGGGGACCTAATTAATGTTTATAAATATCTTAAGTATGGGATGCAGGGGGAATCAGCCAGCCTCTTTTCAGTGGTGTGTAGAGACAGGACAAGGGGCAATGGCTGCAAGTTGGAGCACAGGAAGTTCCGCAACAACATGCAGAACTTTTACCCAGTGAGGGTGACAGAGCCCTGGGACAGGCTGCCCAGGGAGGTGGTGGAGTCTCCTTCTCTGGAGATATTCAAGACCTGTCTGGACACCTATCTGTGCAATATGAGCTAGGGAGCTGCTTTGGCAGGGAGGTTGGACCTGATGGTCTCTTGACGTCCCTTCCAACCCCTACAATTCTGTGATTCTGTGATTCTGTGATTCTGTTTCCACTGCTTTGTCTCTTTGGAACATGTCATGTTCCCCCCAACCTCCCTTCTTCCCACAAGTCCTGCAACTTAACTTTATAGTAAACGGACATGTTAGAGAGTGGAGCTGTGGAACATACACAGACATTTGTTAAATCAAGACAGTGAGATAGCGATCCTGAAACCAAACACCACATGCAGGCTCCCCTCTCTCTGCCACTGCTGAAATTATTCACCAGATTAGTGTTTGCTAGCTTCTCACATGGAGGAAAGGCAGCTAGGGAAGTGTAAGATTTATTTTTTCAAAGTGTGAAAGTCAGTCTAAATAACATTTTCTCCGTGATAGGAACTGACTCAAACCCAGCAGGCCATGCAGATAGAAACGGGGTATTTACCAGCAGAGCGATGCAGAATACACCACCCCCAGCAACCACCCTTAAGCTAAAATGTCAGCTCTCACGGCCAAAGCTGAAGGCACTTCCAACAATTATTCCTTAACAATTTCCACTCTTCGTCCCCATCTCACTCAGACAGCAGTTACTGGGTTTGGTTTTGGTTTTCATTTCAGCTTCATCTTCCACTGGGCTTCATCCCACAGTTTTTTCCCTCATGTGCCACAGTTGAAATCTCATTCCCATTCAAAGGGGAAAGCTTGGTGAGGTACTGGGAAGCCCCAACTCCTTCTCCCTCCTAAGTAGGGCCCATGTTGCCAAAGGACAACAATTGGTTCATGGCAGGCAGGGTCCCCAGTGGCACCCATAGGGACTGTCTGTGCAGGATCAGTGTCCCATTCATACTCTATTTGCCACACCTATACTTTAATGAATGCTGATAACATCAGCCTTTTTTCGGCTTCTTAAAGCAACAGAAAGCTTGTAAGTACAGGAGGCTCACCAGTCGTGAAGTATGTGATAAGAGGGCTGAACAGACAAGAAAAAACTCAGGACTGTTTGGAGCACAAACAGGTATTTATGGCATGCCTGAGCCCCTCCTGGTCAGCAATTCATTTTGCTTCTTCCTTCTGTGTGACATTCTGTCACATGAACACACAAGATGCTCTTCAAAGCTTATGTGACCTTTAGAGGTTCAGCCCAAAGCAGTTTTGCTGACATCTGGCACAGGAGGGACTTGCCATAAGATGAAATAACTATTAGAACCAACCTTCAGCAGGGCTGTCATCTGTCCATCCCCAGGCAGGGAAAGCAACACAGAGAAGGAGGGAGGCTGAAAGGATCTACCTGGGCTTGCACTGCCATGTCTGGGCAGCATCAGACCTTCACTAAATCATAGAGGGGACTGAGACAGGGCAAAGGAGGCAACCTGGTGAGGAAAGGGTTTAGTGGGAGCACAATGCATCATTTATCTTTAGGTAAAGAGTTGGATCCCCCAGAAGCCACTGGGACCACGTGAACCAGGATGTCTCTGCAATGAGAAGACACTGTGTGAAGAATTTGGTCTAAAGTCACAGTTAACTCAGAACAAAGTAACCAAAAATAGAAATGGTTAAGCAGGGATTAAGCAGGGGTCAAGCGAAGTGAGAAGAAATTCAGCTTAATGAGGAAGACAGAGAAAAGTAAAGCTATAGTGGCAAGAAAGCAATGACTTTCAAGAGACATTTTCCATGGACTGAAGGAAGAGACCTTTCCCTGATCTGCATGGGAATTGTTCTGGCGGTGGGCTAGGCTGGGCTTGCTGCAGTGTGCTCGGGGAGCCAGCAGAAGTATTTTACAGGCAAAGCTTGGAAAACACAGCACATTGTCAAAGCATTGAAAAGCTGCTTGTGCTCATCTGTTCCTGAGCTCCTGCCCTTGAAACATTCCCTCTGCTTTGGGCAGGGGGCGGGGGGGGGGGGGGGGGGGTGGGGGAAGGGGGGAAGATATTTGAGAATTCAGAAATGGGCTCTTATTTAGCAGAGGATATAACCAAGAGAGTGTTCAGGGCTCAGAAATTAATTGCAACGCCAGCTGGAGCAGGCAAATCCTGCAGCAGCAGCCTGCGAGCCAGGGAAGCTCCTCTGATCCACACAAGGTGAGGCATGGTGGGGAATGGCTGCGTCCCTGGCTCAGGACAGAGGATTTCCCCTCCCCGCTGCTCCATCAGTGGAAGAAACGTGATCCCGCTCCGGCAGGATGGTGCAGCAGCGGGACTCCATATTTCAGACGGCAGGGGTTAAGCAAAGTGACCAATTTCCTTGGACTAATTGAGCATGCAATCTGTCTGCTTGTAAAGCCTGTATTTGGCCAGGAAGATTTATTACTTTTAGCAATGATGAATGTCCAAGAGCAGTGAGGGCAGACCTGAGCTGCAGTTCATTAACTTTAAGTGGGGTGATGTTGAAAAACCATTTCTATTTTTGGTTACTTTGTTCTGAGTTAACTGTGAATTTAGACCTACTTCTGTAATAAAGTGCTCAGGGAGTCCAGTGAATCTTGTTCTCTGTGACAGATACTAAACCTGTAGGGTTTTGTCCTTATCCTGATGAGTCAGCAGTTTTAGCTGCCCTGAGAGGCGATGAAATGATAGAAGACTGCTCTGCACGGGAGTCTGAAGTTAAGCCTCCATCTATCTTGGAGGCAGAGACCAAATTGGAGGACTGACATGCCTTTGCCACTGGGTTTTGGAATAACACCTCTTTGTTATCTTTACCTTCTCCTCAGAAAGTCATAGAATTGTAGGGGTTGGAAGGGACCTCGAGAGAACATCAGGTCCAACCCCCCTGCCAAAGCAGCTCCCTAGGACATATCACTCAGATAGGCGTCCAGGCGGGTCTTGAATATCTCCAGAGAAGGAGACTCCACCACCTCCCTGGGCAGCCTGTCCCAGGGCTCTGGCACCCTCACTGTGAAAAAGTTTTTCCGCATGTTGGTGCGGATCTTCCTGTGCTCCAACTTGCAGCCACTGCCCCTTGTCCTGTCCCCACAGACCACTGGAAAGGAGCTGGCTGATTCCCCCTGCATCCCCTGAAGTCATCATCAAGTTCCATGCTTTTGTACTACTGAGCAGCCACATCCATCCCAGGGGTATGGTGGCACCCCCTGCCCTACCCTACCTCTGTTTTAAAATCAATTGCTCTGTTTGCATGGGATGGAAAGTGCAGTGCAATGCTCCTGACACTGAAAAGGGCTGAACACATTGCTGTCTAACCTAACACCTGTCCCCCTGCATCATGTGCAAATACAGATGCAGATAATGCATCTGCCCACACGCATTATGTGCCAATGCTCTCCTTTTCTCCCTTTCCTTGGGAGAACATCCATTAGCAAACGTAGCTGCGATGCCCCAGATCATGCCCTGCTTTCTTTTCTCCCCAGCAATACTTGTGCTTAATGCTGTACTAGTACAAAACACCTTCTCTCTGTCCCTCCATGGCAAGACCACTCTAAAAACCAGTATATGATGCTAAAAGATGATTTTGACATTCCCAGAGGTGGCTGTGGCCTGTACAAAATACCTTTGTGTCACTGTCTCTACAGTGATGTGAAAATGCACGTGTATTGGTGCTTTCACAGTAAATACTGTTTTCCACGCTACCCATGACAGCAGTGTCACCTACTCCAGAATGCAGACTATGCATCCTGGCTCTGCCACACCTTCCAGCCAAGTGCAAATCCTTCTAGATCTGTATGTCACCAGTTAGCCTCCATGAACCCCAGGGTTCATGGGCAATCCACCTGTGATGCTGTGTGCAAGAAGTCCATTGCCCAGGATGACCAACCTGGAAGCTGCAAAGCTAATGAATTTGCCTCTGAGGCTTAATTGTAAGAAAAGTAATTAATCTTGCTGGGTTTCACTCATCATCAAGCAAACTCTTGCTGATGAAGAAGAAAACTGCTGAGCATTCCAGTTCACTTCCTAAGTCAGCCTCTCCCTGTTGGACCTTGTGGGTAATTGGCACATCATTACCATTGCCTTTTCTACAGATTCTCCAAGAGGAAACAGTGAAAGGAAGGCAGAGGTGTTAGTGAGGGAAGGGGTTTTTGCAGCTCAGACTTTCACACCCACTCCTAAAGAAGTTCTGGTTTTGCTTAGTGCCCCAATTTTGCTCAGATCTGGTAAAAAGGGGAAACCCCCCCCAACACCCCCCCCCCCCCAAAAAAAAAAAAAACCCAACAGCTAAACAAACAAAACAACCCCAAACCAACCAAAAAAACATCCCCCAAAAACCCTACCCAAAACAAACCCGTAAGGGAAGAAGGAACATGTGAAACAGCCATCAGAAGGTTTCACAGCAGTTGTGTATGAGATGTTCACCCAGTCCAGCCACTGAATCAGCATGAGTCAGGGCTGAATCCAGCTCCCACCCATATATGGTCTAAGCCTCAGCCATGGGGCAAGAGATGAAGATACCAAAGACACACAACATTGGGCTTAATCTCAAATCGCTTCAGGCATCTGGCCTATCCAAGGCATCCGGTTTAGTCTGAGATAAATTGCTCTCTTGAGTTGTCTGTCTTATGGGGAGCCTACACTGGCTTGGCAGACAAGTAACCACTGCTGCAAGATGCCCTTTGCAAACTCATCAGTGAGCTGTCAGACTTTCAGAGAAGCGCTGAGGAGCCAGCTGGAGAGCTGTGAGTGAGAACTGGGTTGGCGAGGATCAGCAGGGCACCAGGGTATTAGCCATGCCCTAAATGGGCAGCGGGACCAGAGCCACGCCAGGAGCTGCCTGGCTATGTAAGGGCAGTCCTGGTGAGCCTGGGGGACCAGGTGTAACTCAGCCCCACCAGCAGCACTGATCCTTCAGGCTGAGAGTGCTGCCCAGGTTTCTCACGAGAACTGTTCACTGAGATCTGCTTCGTGCATTTCAGTTGCCTTTTGAGGAAAGGAGTTTATTCCCTTAAAGGCTTATTGCTGCAATTCTTCAGGCTTGCTGCATGAGGGCAAGCAACCCAGCTCTGGGAAACGTACACAAGTGGAGAATGTGTATGGTTTTGGTCATTTGGGGGAGCAAGAGAAGCTGATGCAACACGAACATTAACACAAAGAGGAAAGAGAAGGATGGAAAAACAGATAAAGAAATGCCTGAGTCAAACAAAAGGCATTTAGACAGCTACATGCGTTCTACTCACTGCAAGTATTTTCTCACAGAGAGTACTTTACTCCTCCTAAGGGGAACACAAAGGCTTTGCTCTCAGAATCACTCCTTGAAATGCAGTTTTAGCAAACTTTAAAATCCACACAGCTGTTTGAGATGAATTGAAACCTATTTGTAACTACCTAGCTTGATATACATTTGTATGTGGTAACCAAATGCATAGAGATTATTAAACACGCATTAGAATATTAAAACTCTGCGTAATAGGACTAGGGTTCAAATGTCAAAACATTATGAAAAACAACCCTCTACCTCAGTATCTACTGGAGTGAAATGAGAAGGATGTGACTGGGAGACAAGCCTTTCGCACCTCTACCATAAATTTCCAGTGAGAAACATTTCCATTGTCTGGCGATGAATAGACCGAATTAGAAACTCTGATTTTAGCTTTCTCGCCTGTCTCAACAGCAGAAAAATTCTGCTCCTGGTAAGAGTAGTAGAAGACTTTTTCAGTGGAGCTTTCATCTCCTAACTGA
Source organism: Gallinula chloropus (assembly GCF_964237585.1). Taxonomy (NCBI): domain Eukaryota; kingdom Metazoa; phylum Chordata; class Aves; order Gruiformes; family Rallidae; genus Gallinula; species Gallinula chloropus. The sequence goes on along the minus strand of NC_140090.1, from coordinate 31,043,023 downwards.
CTCTAAAAAGAGAAAATTATTTCAAAAACCAGTGTCAGCTGTACACTCCTAACAGGATTGGGTATGAGCCAAAGGCATGGCACAGGTCCACAACACCGCTGCGGAGAAGCAGGCATGGGAAGGGTGACAGCCCAGGCTATGCTGTGCTGCAGCCTTGGAGCTCCTTCCTGTCTGCAGGCAGGGCAGAGGGAAAAAGTGCAGCAGCAATGGAAAATAAGATGTAGGCCAAGCCATGGTATGCGTTGTCAATAAAACAATGTTTTATCTGTTTAGCTTGAGCTGCTGGGTTGGTTTGTTGGTTTTGGGGTTTTTTTTAATATCAAATGTGGTGGGTTTTTTTTTTCCCAGTTTATTTTAGAATAACTGTAATTGAAAAATCCAAAGGCAAAGTAAACCTGTAACTGCTCTCTGCACCCTCTCCTGTAAGTTTTGGTAAGAGTTAGATGAGATGCAGCGCAAGTAAAATCAAGAGCAAAGCTACTTTTAACCACACACTAGTGTTATCAGATGCAACGCCTGCAGTTAGGGCCTCGAAGTCCTGTGTCACCAGGTGGCTGCAAAAATGAACCAGATTGGGAGTTTCAAATCTTGTTATGTAGTGCCATCTTGAGGTTCTCTGAAATGAAAAGCAGTCTCTTCAAGGCTACATATGGATTTTATCTGATAAGAGCTTGAGAAGTTCGTTCTTCTGGGTGTGCAACTGGATGCATTCAGTTGTCCTTGTGAACTGGAGAAGACAGAGCTGGACTTGCCCAGATGGAGCATCAGCAGGCCCGTTTCTTGCTCCGTGGTGGCCATCAACTCTTTGAAAAGCTTTCCTAGAAAAAAATCACCTATCCAACATTTAGAAACAGAACCATGGACACCACGCTGCAAATGAGGTTGAGGGCCACAGCACATGGCTGCTCCTCTTCTCTGATGAGACACAAACTCGTATCTCATCTCCTGCCCCATCGCAGCCTCACGTCCCTCCTGAAAGGTGCAAACTGTTGCCTTGGCCACAGCTGCTTTGAAAATCGTGGTTTTACACCTTTGGTGTCAGCATCTCTGCAAAACCAGGTTTGTCACTGCAGGGCCAGTGGAGGCTGGCTGCTCAGGTCTGGGGGATTTGAAGGGAGTCTTCATGTCAAAATGAAGCAGCAGTCACCTCGCGCCTGGCTTAGGGCTGCCAGGGCTGGCCTGAGCGGGCAAGCAGCCATGGCCTGGAGCAAGAACCAGGCAGCAGAGGAATGTTTAGAGGAACAAGGTGAAGGATAGGAGTGCTGAGCCACACGGGGAGCAGGCAGCGGAGATGCCAGGCAGCCAGAGGGCATCAACAAGGGGCAGCACGGCCCAGTCACAGACACTCACCCACCCCGTCGGGCCTGCAAAGGCAAGGGGTGGCTGGGGCTCGGGCTGAAACCTGGACCCCGAGCCTGGGTGGCTGTCCTGGCAGCAGGGGATCAGAGGGAGAAGGGTGCTCAGAGGGTGGGCAGCTCTACGGCCAGGGGTGGCATTTCCTCCGGGGTCCCAGTGTTTGTGTGAACTTGGGGGCACCCTCAGCGGGGGCCCCGGGACAGATGGGGCCGCGCCCGGCCACCCGCCTTCAGGGCAGCTCGGCTATTTCCGTGAGCGCTCGCGGCTTTCCGGCCCAGTCGCCCCGGCTCGCGCGCCCGACAGAGGCGGAGGCCGGGAGAGGCAAGGGGGCGGCTCGACATACCCCCCCCCACGTCTCTCCGCAGCCCGAGTCGGTGTTTTCCGCGCGGGCCGCCCCGGGCGGAAGCGCCGTTCGCGCCTTCCCGCAGCCGCTCGGCTCTTTCCGCCTCCCCTCCGGGGGCGCTTCGTTCCTTTCCGCGGCCGCTCGGCTCTTTCCGCAAGGGCCGGCGGCGCGCTCGGCCGTTCCCGCCGCCTGCTGGGCGTTCGGCGTTTTCCGTGAGCGCTCGGCGTTTTCCGTGCGGCCGCGGCGCGCTCGGCGCTTGCTCCCTGGCTGGCGCTCCTCAGTCGGCCGCTGCCTGCCTGTCGCCGGGCTGGGAGCGCCTGTGTGTGTGTGAGTGACGCGGCGGAGGTGTAGTTTGACGCGGTGTGTTACGTGGGGGAGAGAATAAAACTGCGGCGAGATCCTAGGCGCGAACGAAAGCAGTGACGGAGCAGCCTGGTAACCGGTAAGAGGAGGAAGGCGCCCAGCAAACAGGGGCGGGGGGGAGGGAAGGAAATGGAGCCCGGCGGGGACCAGGGGAGCAGCCGGGCGGCAGGACGCGGGGGCCCGGCCTTGCACCGCCCGCGGGAGGGGCGCCCGCTTTAAAGATGGAGCCGAGCCCTGCAACATCCCCGCCGCCGCCGCGAACAAAGGATAATGGCGGATGGGAGCCGGCCCCGGCGGCGGCGGTGGCCGCCACGGCCGGGCGGCGGCGGCGGCGGCGACTCTGGCGGCAGCCAGCGGCGGCGCTCACCGCGGCAGGGACGGGGGATCGCGCCCCCCGGCCCCAGGAGGAGGCGGCGGAGGAGGAAGACGACAAGGGGGGGAGCCGCGGCGGCGGGGGGGGCGGCCGCGCACCCACCCGCGCCCCCTCCGTAGCGGGGCGCCCCCTCCCCGCGCCGCCCCTCCGTGTGCGCTCCGGTCCGCTCGCCCGTCGCCGCGCGCCCCTTTTCCTCCCCGCCGGCGCTGCCCGCCTCGGTCGGCGGCGGCTCCGGGCGCGGCCTCTCGGCCGGCGCGGCGCCCATCGGGCTCCGGGGACGCGGGGCCGGCCGCGGCGGCGGGGCGGGCGGGCAAGCCCTACCGCGGGGCCGCCCCGGCCCCCCGCTCCGCGCCCGGAGAGTTTCACTTCCCCGGTGACCCGAGGGCGCTGTATAAATAAATAAACAAACTCTTGCCGGGGTGGAAGCGAGTCCGTGGGGTGCTCCTCGGCTCTGTAACGACACGTTTTTAATAAAATCTCAGCACGGAAGCTCGGGCCGGCGCTCGGTCTGGTGGTTTGCTTTCCTTTGCAGCGTGGGGCACGGCCGGCTCCGCCGGGCTGCGGAGGGGCAGCGCCGCTCGGTCACCCTACACCGCGCTCCGGCCAGATACCGGAGCGAAGAGTTTCGAGCCCGGTGCGCAGATCACGTAACAGAGAGACGGTTCCCTTTTACTCCCTTATTTCCCTGCCGTTGGTATTTTTAACCCAAAGCGAACTTGACCCGGCCGTGGCTGGTAAGCCGTGGTTTGGGGTTGGCTTTTGCCGTGTTCCGCCGAGCCTTAGGCGCTGTGCAGCGAGCAGGATTTGACCTCTCTCCCCGCTTTATTCCCCCGAATGCCCTTTCTGCCTTACACCAGCCTTGCCTTGCTGCGGCCGGGGGACTTTTAAAGTTATTTTTTTTTGTTTTGCTGCCTAAAGTAGAAGACGTTATTTTTTACTTTCCTTTCAAAACCTGGCGCTCTGCATTTTTGTGTACAACAGCAATAAGCAAAACTTACATCTCAGTCTTCTTAAAACTTAACTAAAGGTTGTTACACCTCTCAAGTATATACAAGGATAGGTCATACAACTTTTCTTCCCTAAAACTTTTTTTAAAAAGCCTTTTTGTTTTCTGCTTCCTCTTAAATCTTGACATGCCTGCATGTAATCTGCTTTTGGAATAACACGTGTCATGAGATTTTAATTATTTTTTTTTCCTTGGGTCAGAAAAAAGTTTCCTAATTCTTCCTTAAATAATTTCCTAACTATTCCTTAAATAAAGGACTAGAGACATAGTTAGGAATATTGGATATCTCTGTTCAGTCCCATTGTGACCACCAAGCACTGTGTTTCAACATATAAGAATTGTGAGACTCTACTTGCATGTACTAGAGTCTCTACCTTTCCCTGTATTAACAATTGTGGATTTTTACAGTGAAGTGTGAAGTCACTGAAATAAGTTTTTGTTCAAGATGGGTATTTATGATTCACCTGTGTAGACAGGCCTGTCCTTCCTTGTATATGAATTTCTGTTTTCTGGTACTTCCACCACTTCCTTTGAAACACAGGCCAAAGGTGTTCAACATCACTCCAAATAATACCGACATGAGGGTTTCTGTAGTTGTAATTCATTAATAGGCATCTGAGGATGTCAGTAAGCAATGTAGCTGTTGGTAGCGATTAAAGAGTATGTTAGGGGTTTGTGTATTTCATTCATTCCTGATTTGATGGAATATGCACTTCATTTTAAATACAAAATGTCACAGTGAGTCCTTCCTTGTTTTTTGTAGCTTTAGAAATACAGCATTATTCTATTTCATAAGAGTGGAAAACTCTCAGATCCATATTTTCTAACACAGATCTCTTCATTTCCTTACCAGCTTTATATCCTCACAGGTCAGAGAGAAAAGGGACCAGAGAGAGGTGGTTGTGTGTGTTTGCTAAGCATCACTTACAGGTGACCTAAAAAGAAATATTTGCATGTAGGAAAGAAGAGCATAATGATTTCTAATGCTTTAATTCCACTGATAGAACATCAGTGTTTAGAGTCGTACTCTGGCTTTGTGTCTGGATCTGCAATAAATGGTCTGCATCTGTTTTGAGGTTTTTTTAGTAATTTTTTTTCTCCTATACATTTGGTGGTAATGGTGTCTGCTACCCTGGGTGAAATAAAAAAAAACCCCAAAGGTCTGAAAGGGTAGAGGGGTCTGTTAATAGAGAAAATTTAGAAACATCTCATTTAGGTTGTCAAGTCATCAATCTGTTTCCTGGAAGCCTGCTCCAGCATAGCTATTGCTGGTACTGATGTCAAATATAAAATACTCTGTAGTAGCTGATCTTATTCTGGAAAGTAGCTGTTCTGCCGCAGTAAGAAGCGAGCAGCCTGTACTTCCCTAAGTGCAGCTGTAGCTCTGTAGGTGCAGATTTTGATAGTAGACAAGGCCCTGGCTTGGAATTTCTGTTGACACCCTCGTGAAACAAATGGGATATTCACACTTCAGCTCTATTTTCGGATCTCTGGAAGCAAGTGGAGATCATGCCGCACTTCTCAACGCTTTTGTGCAGTGAGAAAGCCGTGCTAGCTTTCTGCCACTATCTAAAGTTAGTTTCAAGGAAGATTACAGTGTTCCTCATCTACAGAAACAAGCCTCTGAATTCAGTTTGAGCTTTCTGGTACCCTAACTGCAAACAGTTGAAGTTTCATGACAAGGCAGTGATTTTTCTCTGAATCAAAAATTGCATTGTCTCATCTGCAGTCTGTGTGGTCATATTTCATGGTGATTATGAAAACCTGAGCAATTCTGTGGTTAACGAACTCTGTACATCACCCAGCATGAAGGCATTTGATACCTATTTTAATCTTCAAAACTTTTTAGGTCACTTGGTTGTACCACAGTTGTGAAGGTGAGTGAGAAGAAACATGACGCCTTCCATTTTTCCATGTTTCTGAACGAGCCTTGTGAGCTGTGCAGGAGATGAAGATGTGTCAGGGTAGATCTAGTTGGTCTTTAGTGTTAGAAAACAGACAAGGATTTTCTCATTTCATGCTGCTGCTTTTTTCTGGCAGTGCTGGGTTTAGGGCATCCTGTGCAAAGTGAAGGAAATAGAAAACTGTAGGTGGTGGAAGAGCTGCTTAAAGGGGAGAGGAGAAAGGATTTGGGGAAAGTGTGTTGCTACTTGTATGCGTGTATATGTTTTTATATATGTAAAACATGATACACATACATACAACTTTAAAGCAGCACCAATGCTTGCTGGGTGCTCTCAGTGATTTTGAGTGAAGTGCATAGGTACAGGGTTTCTTTTACTGCTTAAGATAGTAAGCATACCTGTTTTTCTTCTGAGAGTATTATGAGATTTGATGTTTGTCATAAATCAAACCTATTAGATGAAAGATGGAAAAATAATTCCAAAGACAAGAGAGTCCTGCCAATTGCTGTTCTGGATTTCATTACTTTCCATTTGGTCTCTGACACAAGACTACATGAGCTACTTTAGACAAAGCTGCAGGAGGCCTTATAATGAACTATTTTGAAGCTGTCTTCAGGCAGGAAAATGAAACAAAAATGTCTACCCTTGATGTTTCCATACTTTTTGGAGGGGAGTTCAAGTGACGTGTAAAAAAAAATCTCTGATCCTCAAAGTGTTGTCCCAGTGATAGATTGTTTGGTCGGTGAGATTACCAGAAAAACTTTTTTCCCCACGTTTGAAAGACCTGTAAAGCCTAGGTTGTGTTTACCTGTTCTGGCAGAAACTTTTCCACATAGCTTTCTAAACCAAGAGAAGAGGTTCTTTTCTTGAGCAGACTCAAATAATAAAAGGTAGCCTGAGAAATCCAGGCTTTTCTGAAATTTATCTGCTCCCGATGGACTAACACCATAGTTGCACATACTTTTTTTGACAGTAATACTGTCTGATTCGTTCGTGCCTTCTCCAGTGCACTGGCAGAAATGGCAAGGGTAAGCCCTACTTGCCCTTGCTGCAGCGTACTCCAGACTGGGGAAATGATCCAGCAGGCTGAGGTTTTCCACCCATATCGCTCCCGCCCTTGGTTGCTGCACAGTAACCATACCAGCGTATTCAGGAGGAGGGATGGGGCTGGAATGGGCATGAAGATAAGGGTAGCTCAAACAGCAGTGCTACTAAATGAGGAAATGCAGCCTATATCACTTTTTTTTAAACATTATTGCTGTGTTTATAACTGAGCTGGATGGCCTAGAGCCTGGCTGGGTGCTTCTGGCTGCACTGTGGCTGGATCAGTTAGCTACATGTTAAGTTTTTAAGTGTGCTAAATAAGAGCAAATGAACATGAACAGCAGCTATTCCGAAACTTTAATATCATGTATACATGCTATTTGTGGTGCTGCCTGTTTATTTGGCTTAAAACACCTTTTGTGTGTTGTTTTTTTAATGGCTTTTATGTTCACTTCCTCAGTCCTTTTCTTGCATGCTTTCTTCTAACCTCCCATCACTGTTCTCTGCAGCTCTTTGCTGCAATCGTCTTAATCACCTCTCCAGCAACCCTACAACCTCCTCTGACGTTTTTGGCTCCAGTATCACATGTATTTTTCTGACAGATGCTATGCTAAATCTTCTCTCATTCTCTACTACTGTTAAATATCAATCAGATTTTGCTTTCCCTTGCACCTTTCCTAGAGCTTGAATGTAAAATCTCTTCTCATCTAGCTTATTTTTTATATCCCATGGAATAATGGATGGTGAAGCATTATTTTCTTGCCTTTTTCTGATGACTCTTCCTCTGGCTCTGCATAGCTGGCCCGGCCTCAAACTCTGCTGGTGCCTGTATGCTCCTCCAAGCAACATGCAATATGATCAGGGTTTGTACATTTATGTATTTGTAGATTGTAGAGAGCTTTGTCTTGAAAAATAGTGTACAGCGTTACTGAAGAAGTAGGACCCCTCCCCCTCGTTGGGAAACTCAACCCAATTTTTCTCCTTTGTGCCAGTGGGAAAGCTCTGGCAGATTCTGAGGCAGGGTAGATGTGAGAAAGGGCAGGATGCACTAATGCCATGGTATGATACCTGCAGAAGCAGTCTGTTGCTGTGGGTTCATCTTGTACTGATACAACTGTATGTGGCGCTTAAGAGACAGGCATCTTCCTTCCTGGTCCTGGTGCTCACCCATCCCTTACATGGGCTGTGACGTTAGTGTATGTAAAATCTAATGAGCCAGTTCAGGTCACTAACCCAGGAGAAAACCGCTTTTCTGTTGGGTTGGTTTTCTTCTGCATAAGTGAGCTGAGTTGTTTGGTGATTGAGATGCTGTGTGCAAACTCTCAGGGAGACTGTAGGGAAAGGGAGGAGGGGACACAACTTTTGCCTTTCAACAGCACAGAGCTAGGTCAGCAGACTCATCTCAGGGAGCTGCAGCACATCATGATTCAGAGTGGACGGAAGAATAGGGCTCTGTCCATGGTGGTCAGAGCCATGTCAGTTTGTCTTTGCAGCTAGGAGAGCTAGAACACAGGAAGTGTATCAGTTGAAGGCGGGGGGGGGGGGGGGAACCCAAACCACAAAAGGAAAGTTTCCCTCTTCTGAAAGCCTGGTGACACTTAGGTGGTTGATGTAGCTACTCATCATCAGGGACAGGTTTCAGTCTGCTCAAGAGGTTGGAACAGTGTAACTCATAGATCCCTTTCTTTTTGAAGAGCCCAGTTGCATGGGGAGAATTAAATACAACATTTCTGTAACTGAACCCAAGTTGAAAGATGAAGCTTTAGAAGGGGTCCAGGTCCAACACCTTGGTGTAAATCCTGTCAGATGGCCCAAGGCACCTGGGCAGTGAGCTTGCTTTAGTTTCACTCTCGCTGCATGCAGGTAGATACCGTGGCCTCTCGTCCTGATTTTGAAGTAATTGTGACTGAAACTACTGGCATGAAACTTGTAGTGTAAGGTTAATGTGGAGTGTATAACCAATGCACATTATCCTGGGCTGGGTAGAGGAAGCAGTAAGTTATGTGCTGCAAACTGCTTGGTCAGCAGTGTGGCTGTTTGAAAAATGCATCTCTGCCCAATCCTCAGAAAGCTAATGTTGACTACATAAAAATCATCCTGCTTCCAGCCTCCCACTCTTAAGCAGAGTCATCAGTAAAACAATAATAAATTACAGAATATAGATGTTTTCTTTTCTTCAGCATCTCTGTTGTCTTACTGCAGTCCTACAACACTGATACCCATGATTTGATCTACTTTGCTTTCATTGGCAGACCTGTCTGCAGCAGGGTGGGCTCTGCTCTCCCTTGCCTGCTCCTACCCCTGTGCCAGTAGCACCAGTGTGGCTGTTTCTGAATCAGTGACAGGAACTGGATTGGAGAATTGGTCCAGGATAAAAATAAGTTGCAATTTCTGGTCTGTCTGTAGTGCAAACTGGTTACCCGGTCCCATTTGCTACAGAAAGCTACATAATTTGGTCACTGAGTTTCAGTTGTTTTTTAGGGAGAGGGTAGGTCATAGATGTAGTTTTGGTCCATTAAGCAAGATAATGTGTCTGCTACTGCTTCAAGACCACTCATAATTGACCAAGCACCAAAGATTTCAATATATATAGTAAAGCCAGAGCAATTTTAGGATTTAAAGTGTTTCCAAGACAGAGCTGTGGCTTAAGCCCCAAAACCTTTGGATACATTTTGTGAATAGGATGCATTCAGAAGTTGGACATGGACAAGGCTTGTAAGGAAGTGCTGCTGTTTCTCTTGTGCATGCCTGGTCATACTCCCAACTGCAGAAGTTTCCAAAGTTTTCACTTAAGAGCACTGAAGCAAAAAATACTGCATAATGCCTGGTAAGAAAGAAACAAAGTTATCAAATCGTAACAAAAAGTATGTTACTTCTGCAGATACAGGTTATTTTGAATTTGTTACAGACATTTGGCTTTGTATCTGGTAATTGCCAGCTTTGTGTAAATCATTCGGTCTGTCATACACCCTCAGGTAACCAGTTCTAACAATTATCTGTTAATAAAACAGTCAAGGCATTGGTCTGAAATGTCCATTTTGTTGTGTTTTCTTTCTGAACTTGCTAGAAGTGTGGTATTTTTAAACAAGACTTTCCCAAGTTATATAACTTCATGCTCTTATACTATGGGTTGAACTCTAGAAATACCATGTACGTTCCAAGCGTCAAATAGAATGAGCAGTGTGTGTTTGAGTATTTGTGCCTGTAAAGCTTGCAGTGTAAACATACAGAGTGGCATTTTTTATGCATTAATCCTTTAGCCACTGACATTCACAAGTGGGTTAGAAACATAAGCGATGGAGCTGCCCCTTCTCCCTCCCCAACAGACAAAATCTCAGCACAGACACAGATTCTACCTAAAATTCTCTTGTTAACTTTAGCTATGCTGCTGCTTATACCTAAAAAACTCCATGCTTCCCCTGAATTTCTTAACTGATGTGATAGATCTCTGAAACAGAAGAATAATGTGAAAACAAGTGTGGTCAGTATCACTTTGGAGTTTCAACATCTGATGCTGTTCAGCCTGCAATATTTTCCTGAGGTGACCCACAGTATTCAAACCTCAGGCTGTTTTTAAATTGTCTGTATTTTGCTTGTTATGCTAATGTCCATCTCTTGTCAGGAATCTGTACAGCACTGGCTCTGCGGAGATCCTGTTTTATTGTCATGGTTTAACCCCAGCTGGCAAGTAAAACAGTCCCAGAGCCATTGGCTGACTCTCCCCTCACAGCGGGATGGGGGAGAGAATTGAAAAGAAAAAATGTAAAACTCATGGGTTGAGATACAGGCAGTTTACTAGTTCAGAAAAGCAAGATAAAAGAATATACAGAACAGCACTACTGCTCGCCATCCAGAACAGATGCTCAGCTAGTTCCTGAGCTGGGATGCCTCCCAGCCAACACCCCCCCCAGTTATATATTGAGCATGACATCATATGGTATGGATGGGAAAGGAAACACTTGCTTTATTCATGGGAAAGTTCCCTGAATTTCTGGCACTTTCCAGAAGATTAAGTTTCAGAATATAAATTTACATTCATGTTACATCAGAATGTCATCTTTCATCGGCGTAATCTCTTAAGAACCTCCAGTCCAGTCTCACAGTATGCTGTTCTGATAAATGTGAAGTGTGTGTTAATATTTCTGCAGTAAAATTAACAGACTCTGGAAACAAGTTACTTTGGAATTGAAAAATTTCAGGTAATAATAAACTTATTTGTATGGTCATCTGTCTTTATCACATTCCTGCGTATACTTTCATTAAATCCTGCCTGGTATGTAATGATTACAATTAAGGAGACATCTGTACAAAGGTGATCCGTTTCTCTGTTACAAGTGTGAAATTGCTGTGTGTATACTTGGCCTTCGGGCTTGGAGCACTCTAGTTAATCAGACTGATGTGATTCTGAGTAAAGCTCTGGGTTTTATTTTTATTTTATAAATAAGTTGTCCCTGATCTCTTTGAGCACCAAAAGACAGCTGTGTGATCTTCTATATAATTTCAAAGTAGCTTTATTTTTGTTCACGTAAGCATTTGTTGTGGACCCAGTGATCAAGGCTGTGCAAATCTCTGCATAGAGCAAAGCCCTTGGAGGAGGCACTGTGACTAAATGCCCTTGTCTTAAGAACATCGTAGTCCTACTTCACTCTCTCTAGGAGAGTAACTCAGTTGAGCTGTCAGTCATCACTCCTGTAGCTGGTTACTGAGGACAAGTTTCAGTAGTTTTCCCACCTCGGAGATAACAATTTAATACAAACATGTGGAGAGTCTCTCCCTGCAGAGTTGGCATGCTGACACAGGTTTGGGATTGCAGCAATTCCTGCAGCTGATGTCTCTGACCTGGGATGTTTATAGGTTGCTTGGCACGTGGACAAATATCATTACAACATGTCAAAATGTCAAATACTTCATGCGACGTTTAGGTGGGTCTTGCTCTGCCAGAACGAATGATGGGACGGTACAAGGTTGTAAGACACAGAAATGCATTTGAAAGTGAACAAATATGATCCATCTGAATGACCCTGGCAGGTCTGCCCACTGGAAAAAAGGAATACACCTTCTTAGATGGATCTTAACCATTCTAACTTGGCATCGTTTTCTGCTCCAAATACTCCTTTCATTGTTGGTAGGGACACAGTCCTCTTTTGTGGCATCATGTCCCATTTTCTCCATCACTGGGGAAGGAGAAGGTCTCTGCTTGCAGATCTGGCTTTCTCTTCTGTGACAATAAGACTGCCTCAGCTCTTCTGCTGAAACACCTTCACGTGCCAGCATTTTGGCCCAAAATGTTCTGCTTGTTGACCAGCACAGCAGGATGAATTGTTTCCCCTAGCTAGATGGGTGGGTGGTACCAGAGCACTGTTTCTGAATTGCTCACTGTGCCAGCAAGGCACAACCTGTCTCCTTATGCAGGGGTCACATTGCTGCTTCAGCGTGGCTCTGAGCCCAAGCTAACAGCCCACGCTAAGCAGTAGGGCGTACCAGCTCGGGCATGGGGCCTCCTGGGAAGCAGAGAGTTGTTAGTTTATCATACCCATTGCTGCACTCACATTACTTAGGTTCAGGCTGCATTAATGTGCACTGTGGCTTTTGGGCGGGTGCTGGTTCGTGTCCAGCAAGCTTTCACCAGCGGCTGGGCAGGTCGATGGTCCCTGCCGCACCACGTGAGGTACTGGCTGGTTGCAGGAGTGAGCACTATTGGTCAACTGCAGCCTCTCATAGCATCACAGGGGCTCCCTTTCAGACACACACACACCCCCCCACACACTAGTCTCAGGACAGATGTAATCCTGTCTGCCTTTTTTAGTTAAAAACTGCCATCAGAGTAGCTGTGGTCACAGTTTATCTATGAAGTTAGAAGTGGCAAGTACAAAAAGTGGGTGGCTTCATGTCCCTGGGGTCAGTTGTGCTGAGAGGACAGCTTCACATCTCATGGAGTCATTCCTTCCCCGCTTTGCTGCCCGTTGATGTTTCAGGCAGAGGTAAAAGGAGGTCTGACTAGGGTCAGAAATTAAACTTTGGCATGAGTGGCTATGCTGGTTGTCATTTTGTGAGGCTTGTACTGATTGTAGAGAGCTTGTCCCTAGACTTCATGCCGTATTCAGTGGGAGCAGCTCCCAGATGCCGTCATAAAAAATCATTTGATGCCCCTTTTTTATGTGGTGTTAAAGATGTCTGTGTACAAATGATTCTCTTCAGATACATTGTTGGGACACTTCTTACTAAGTAGCCAGCAGCTACATGTGGCAAAGTGAGCCACCCTGCTTTCAGTAGATGGGGAGAAAAGATGTGTATTTTGACAAGTTCACGTGGTTTCATTTTTGTGAAAGAAAAACTTTTTACAGTTAGTAGGAATTACAAGAAATCAGCATGGGTTGAAAGTTAGGTGCTTTTTTATGTTCTAAATGCGTGAGAAAAGATGGCAAGCTGTAATAAAGTGCAGTCAGTCTGTATGTAAATACACTGCGTAAATATGGTATTGGCAGCAAACGTACAAGAACTACAAAGTGTGCTGAATTCTCAGAAACAAGAAAGTTCTGATGAAGTCTGTATTAACAGATTGTATATACTGCTCAGGACATCCTTAATTTTTTTTTTTTCTAAAACAGTTGCAGACACCTCTGGATTGGGTTTTTTTTGTTTGTGTGGGGTTTTTTTTACTACACACAATCACTAAATGTGTTTATAAAGACAAATTACAATTCTGTCACACATTAAGGACCACAGACAAAGCATGTGAATTAGTCTTCTCATATCCTATGTGCATTCAGTATGAGGGCAGAACGTTTAGAAATAGAACATGTTTATGGGTTATATTTTCAATAATAATAGTTACTCAATGATTTTATAAGCTTTCTGGGATTTTTTTTGACGTTTTGTCTAAGTGAAGTCTGACAGTATTTTGGGGAAATTTCTGAATGAAGAGTGGATAAGACAGCAGAGAGCCATTTGTTTGCTTTTCATTGTTAATGCCTCAGGAAATACTTGCTTTGGTCGCTGCCCCCTTCTGCTGTCATCTTTGCAGAACCAGTGTAGTCACATAGGACCTATCCTGACTAATAGTTTAAATAGGAAAAAAGTAGTGTGTTGTGTTTTGTTTAGGATTTTTTTTTTAAATATATATATATTATCAGTAGAATTAAAATTTGTAGGTTGGTTGCTTTTTTTTTTAGACTGGGCAGGAGGGTTCACCCTTGCATTCAGTGCCCCATTCACATTCTTGAAGGGAAAGGTTGTAATTCAGGTGGGTGTCTTGATAATTCTCTACTGAGCAAGAAAAGACAGTGTAGATTAAATTTTAATTACATTACGTATGTGTAACCAAGTGCTTGCTGGATGCTCTTGCATTTGTTTATAGAATCTGCAGTATGAGAAATATATTGCAGTTAACTGCTTCCAGAGTCTCTTGTCCTTCTAAAAATCTCGAAGGTGGAAACAGCAGAGACTAGTACAATGTCAAGAGTGTGGAGTCAAATCAGGAAAATCCAGCAGTGAAGAGTGTTTAAGCAACTTGCACTCACAAACCTCACCTGTGCATACTGATTCACCATCTGCCTGGTAAATGTCAGCTTCCCTGTGTTTTGCTAACAGAAAACAAAATCTAGAGCTGATGGCTGATTTGGGTGCTCACCACTGTAGCTGTGAGATTCAATTTTTTGGTCTTCCGCCCTTGGTTTAAAATCTCCCACTGCTTTTCCTTTACTGAAAAATGCTTTCATCATTTATATATCTAAATTGCTTAAGTATGAGAACATTTCACTGACTTTGGAAGTGCAGCCACTCTAGTAGAAGTTCTGTTGGAACAGTCATGAGCCAGAAAGGTTGGTTATGTGTAATCAAGGCTCCTGGTTGCATTCCTTCTGTGATCTGTATGAAAATACAACACTGTTTGCCTCTTTTGCCTTGGCTGTTACAGTGTGTATCCAGTCAGCAAAGACACTTCTCCAAGTGTTGTATTTGATGGACACAGAAGAGGGACTACAGGTATTATGTTCAGTTGATGCTCTGATTCTACTTTGTGCAAGGTTTCTTCACAGTGATATTCAGCTTTTCTTGTAAGCTCAAAATCAAATATTTTAACTTCACTGACAGTAGGAAATTTTCCATCTTTTTATTCTTCAGTTTGCCTGGCAGATTGCTGTGTGTGAATGCAAATAATCTGAAGACTCTTCTCCATTTTTGGCATTTTCCGTGAGGGTGGTTGTTGAGGCCATTCTTTTACTTCCATTTCCACTTGGTTTGCCCAGCCCCTGCCCAGTCCTGACCCAGAAGCTGGCATGATCATCGTGTGGCTGTTCAGAGAAGTGATAAAAGGTACATTTAAAATAAAGCAGATAATGTAGGTTGTGTTCACAGTATAGTGCACGTTCTTGTCACCCTGAGGAGAGGGCAGCAAACACCCAGGAGACAGTGGCAAGAGCAGTGCCAGCTTGGGATGACAGAGAAGCCCTGGTATAAATTGCATTTCCTGTGCCAACAACCCACTGTAGTCATTAGTGACAGAGAGATAATTACAGGCCTGCTTTGTCCTGTTGAGCGTTTATTACTGGTTATTTGAAGTCCATGTGTAAGCTGTAAATAAAATTATTTTTCTCTGAACGTTTGCAGTCTGTCAGCCATTGAGTGAGTTCATAAAGCAGTTGTTGAGCTGTGGCTGAGAGGGCTGCTGTGCTGCAAGGAGCAGTGGAAACGTGAGAGTCCTCGGTAATTACACTGAAAAGGTGAAAACAAATCATAGCATACAGATGAAGTGCTTGATGGCCTTTCCAGCACTTTCATGGTGGATCTGTGGCTCCATGAAGCCACATATAGTAAATATGGAGTGAACTGAATTACTAGAACTTAGGGTGGTGGAGCTGTATTTGCTTCCTGAAGAATCATCTGGGCATGCCTGCTATGAATACATGTGAATACAGGGCTTGAGAAACAGGCATTGCCTCCATTTCCTTTTCCTCACTTCCCTCACTGCCCCAGCCCTTCATTGTCCATCGCAGTTGGGTGGCTGGATGCTGAATTGGGTCAGGAGCCTAGTGTGGCAGAAGAGATGGGCTCTGCAGGTGATGGTGGAGGCAGCGGCTGACTGGATGTGGCCCAAGTCAGGCTCAGAATGGGCATAGCTTGTTTTGGCCTCTGCTCTGCACTGGTTTTGGAGGCCGTCGTGTTCTTCAAAATCTGCGTGTGTATTTTAATAAAGTAAACCCAGAAGGCATCATCTGGCTGTGGAGGAGAAGGAGACTTTAAAGCATGCCACTTGGTAAAGCTGTGCTCACTTGTGAGCAGCCTGTGATAGTATGTCTGAGGTGTAAAACAAACGTGTTGCCTCAAGGTGTAGTTACATCATGTGACAAATAACTGTCAGCGTAAGCATTAAGAGATACCAGTGAATTGTCACCACAATGTTGCTCAAGACAAAGCAAAGAAAGGGTTTCTGGGAGAGGTGGTGTGTTTTACTGTGCCAGTTGGTACAACTGAAAAGCACAGAGAGCTTTGGGGCATTCAGGACCTCCACATACAAAACTGGATGGAAGGTTGTATCTGCTCTAACAGCCACAGTGATGTATTTTGGTTCTTGGATTTGGTTTTTGAATTTAGTGATGTTTGGAAAAGGACCTCCACCTTCTTTCTGCAGTCCTGGAAGACAAAAAGCAGCCTTGTCTGCAGAGCAGGAAAGCTCTGAGGCTCATGTGAGCAAGGAGGAAAGGTGCTAGAGTCCATGCAGATGTTTGGGGTAGAAAATGGGATAAGAAGAAAGCAAGTTATACCAGATGTGTCAATAGGTGGGTACTAAAGAGCGGAGAAGATGATAGGAAAGTTGTGGGAAGACAGAATTAAATCTTCCTGGCTCTATAAGCAGATGAGAGGGTCAGCATTGGTGCTTTAAATAACAGATTACAGGAGTTGACGTTATCTGTAGTGCACCTAGTTCAGTCTTTAAGATACTGCAGATCTATAGGTACCTCAAAAGACTGCTGGAACCTGCAAGAATTGCGTGTGAAATTCTCCACCACCACCACCACCCCATAAAATTCTGTATTTGAATTTTTAAGGATTAGAGATTGATTTAAACCCTGACTCATTAGGTTTTTATCTTCCATTCAGTTCTGCACTACTGGTGTGAAATAAACACACTAATTCTGGATATTCTTGGATATCTTTGTTATCTGTGTGCATGGCTAACCCCTGTTTGAATCCTGATAAATTGTTTGTCATCAGAAGCATCAGTACTCCATGCAGCACATGAAGTATCCAAGCCCATATTTTTTAAACAGGTATTTTTTAATTTTCATTTTTAGACTTAAAATTGCTGCCTTTCACCTTTGCTTGTCCTGTAATCAGACAGTGAACGTTTCTTGTTTACTTGCCTTGTTACTAATTTAAGTATAATTTTAGTGTTTGAAGCATTTCTTTCCCTTCTGGAGTAAATAATATGATTCTGTCCAGTCTGTCCATAGGACAGGTTTTCATTGCCCCAAAAGCTTGCTGTCTCTGAGCATGCGGGTTCCACTGAACCCATTTGTAAGTGGGCTTCCAACCTCTGCACTGTAGTCCAGCTGGACCACTCTAGGGCCCATCTGTACAAATACAATATTTAAAGATTGCCCTCTATCTTCTTACCATGGCAGCCTGACACTTCAGCTTCTCATACTGCAGGCGGACGTTGAGCACAGACCTGCACTGAACCATCCGCAGCAGTGCCGGGCCACTTTGCCAGGTCTTTACAACTAAGGAGAGAGGTTTATCTGGATTTTTCTCTAGTGTGTGTAGTGCAGTTTCCCCCACATTCTGCAACTGGGTGCATTGATTAGCACCTGTCTTCTGCTGTCCTGGTGTAAATTCTACTACAGTTGGTTACGTTCTGCTGAACTTCTTTCTTCCCGTCCTGATTTGGCTAAAACAAATTACTGGGCGTCAGCTGAACGTTTCGCTGTTTGGCTCTTCACCTCCAGAGTTTCAGATCATTAGTAGGCATGTTATTAAGAAAGTATTAGTAAGTATAATAGTAGCTCTTGAATTAATAAAGAAATTTCTGTATTACATAAAAGTCATGAGTTAAACCGTCTCTAACCAGTTCATCTCATCAGCTTTCTTAACCTGTATTCAGAGTTCAAAGCTGGGGTGTTTTAGGCAAGCAGACCCTGTTTTTCCAACTCTGGTTCTTAACAGCTACCTGTTTTTTTCAGTTAGTTTCATTTAGAATACTTGGTTCAAGATGAGATACAGCAATTACTCATTTCTTCTCAGAGTGGGGGCTGCGTCCCCTCCTGACAAGATGGAAAGTAGCTTGGAAGCAGGGAGGAATGAGAGCTCAGAAAGGAGGTGTAAAGGTTGCCATTCATTTGTGTATGGGGAGGTTATGGTTTCACATCAGATGTAACTTTCATCTGTTACATTGTAAATGGCAAGAATAGGAATTTACAACCTTAATTCCAGCTGTGATGGGCTTATCTGTACACACAGCTTACTATCTATTTATGTTGTAGGTGCCTGGTCTTGTATATCTTGGCAGTCTTAATCACATTGTACTGCTAAAGTAAATGTGAGACAATGTAGTAATCGGGGTATCTGGAATGTAATCCAATTGCTCCTTTTTCTCTGAAGTTATAAAAGGTAGAAGTGAGGATGTTGGAATACAAATACTGTGAGGTATAAGTGCTGGGTAAATTGAACCTAATTCAAGAGCGCTTAAGAACCTGAAGGTAAGAGCTTGTCCAAAAACTGCAGGTCACGTTGGAAAGGCGCTTAAACTCCGTATGTCACTGTGTAAGTCTTGCAGGCATCTATCCTGCATTGCGTCCTGCTTACTGTAAGCTACAAGGAGGTTCCTTTCAGGTGTTTGCAAGTCAGGTTAAGAATTTGAGTTCTGAAATGTTGGTGTTGTAGAGGAGGGAGCATCTCAAACAGTTAATGCTTTTGCTGATTACATATGCGAAAGGTGATGCAAGCGTAGAAACCAAGCTTGTAAAAGCAGAGGTCCTTTGCTGAATAGTATATGAGAGGATTGGAAATTCTTCCTAGGAAAACATTGCATTTATCAGCAGTAATTTGGCAACATCCACTTCTGTGAATGTTGCAAAATACCTGATTCAAGACACTCCTCACTTGGACATTTCATCTATTTCTAATTTTGTATAGCAGTTGTCTCCATCCAGGAGTCACAATTTCTGTCAGCAAACAAAAGCATTATTAGCTTTGCAACATACTTGGAATTTGTAGCTGGGATATTGTTTTATAAAGTTCTTTTCAGATACTTGCCTCGGAGGTGTTATTGATGTGAAAGATCTGCTCCTGAAATGATTCTGATGAGTTAGTCTTTTAGCTGGAGTCACCATGAAGCATGCATAGGAATTGGGAGAAAGTTGTTGAATTGGTTACTTTGGACAAATTGAATGATACATGTAAAAAAGTGATAAAAGTAGGTAACTCCTCAAAAAATGATAAAAATCAAAGGGGAAGCTATGGTAGTCTGGTTTATAGGTTATACTTTTGAAAATAGTACTAAAAAATATATATATTGGATGTATGACATGGAGGGCTAACTGTTAAATATAACTCGTGTTAAAGTTGGGATAGAGAATCACTTAAACTGTTGTCATTAATGAAGTCTTTAAGAGCTCTTTTGTAGTTTATATCAACAAATAGTAAATGTATTCTCTTTTGTGCTTTCTGGAAGATGAAATGCAACATGGAGAAGACTCAGTACTGTAGGAAAGAGTGGGGTTATTTTTATTTACACAGACACAGGCTATTGAAGTTCTAGAAGTTGTAACATCTAGACTACTTAAAATGCAGTGAGTTTACAATTAGTTTGTAAACATGGCCCATTGACTGGTAAATACAGGTAGAATTTTGTTTATTTGTGAGGATTTGTTGGACTACTGCCTGGTTTATGCGGGACAAAAATCATGGCAACAGGGAGAGGCAGAACAAAATTCCAGATGCTTAGATGAATTCAATTAGCTGTTTCCAATTTTTTTTAAGTTTTCTTTCACTGCATTTAAAAAAAAATCAGGTGTAATGCTTTTCTTTTTTTTTTTTCATTTCCTAAGAGGTTGTAAACTGACACTGGAACTAAATATTTGGTACATAAACATTTCAGTGTTCACACACACATATAACACAGAAGGTCATTTGAACAGTCACTTTCAGTACTAAATATACAGATTTTGATTTATATACTTTGACTTGCGTTCTTCTGATGTGAGATACAGCTATTACTTTGAAAAGCTGTTTTATCTTTGTTAATTAGCGGTTGTTTACCGTAAGACAGAAATTTCCTATCATACTCCGGGTTGAGTGTAACTCTGCTGCTTTAGGCAACACACCTCCAAAGACTATTCTCATCCCTGTGATTCTAAACTATAGATAGTGTTGAAATGGAAGTTTCCTTGACTTTGTGTTTATAATGAAACTTCTTTAATGTGGTCCTGGTACCACCACCTGTATTGACACTTCTGAGTCTTTTCCTGGGGGAGGTGAGAGGGAGGGAAAGGTGGTAAAATTGAGCAAGAAGAGGGGCATTACTCTTTCTTTCCACTTTTCTTCTCACCTGAGCATCCTCTGCTCCAGGCCCTTCCCCAAAGCAGAAATGCTCTACTAGTTGTTTTGCTGCAGGGCTGCCTCAGGGTAGCCAGAGGCCTGAGTAGACGGGGCAGCACAGGGTGGTACACAGGATTAGGTTTGTGTCCATGGAAGTGATATCTATTGTTAATATTTCATGTTTGTAGTTCCATGTGAAAAAGTGGTAACAGTATATCGCCATTGAGAGTGTTTCCTTGTATTTTAATGTTCTTTTATATATATATAAAATATTACTTAAAGAAGAACTGACTAGAAATTTTCACAGATCAGTGCAGAATTTAACATGCATTGCACTCTGCCTACATACATGGTTTGGAAGTTATGCAACCTCTTTTTATAGAGTTGTGTGTTCTGCTGATCTAGACTTGCTCAGTTATTGCTTAGAAATACAAGTGTATTAGGAGCTATATTTATACAAATCTTAGGTCGTGATGAAATTCTGTGTACCACTCAATGTAGAAATACCTATTTGCACCAAGGTTCAAGTAGAAATGCCTTCTGTTGTTACGTGTACAGACCTTACAACTGCCAGATAGAAGGGGCTAAGTTGCTGTGAGGTAGGGCTGTACGCAGTCTGGTTACGGAAAGAGTTTGTGTGGAGACGTTGCATGTTTAGTTCAGACATAAGGCTGATAACTTAAGTGCCCAAGGCAGAAGCAGCTGCTGTGGGTTCTATGCAAACTGCAGTTGCTGGGGAGAGGGAGGGCTGTGGCTGGGCATATTGTCACCTTGGCACTGAGGGAGTGTCCCTCCTGACAAACCACCAGTCGTTATTCCAAATTGCAGAGGTACTAGATCATCATAGTCCTATTGCTCAAGCAATTTTTTTAAGATGAGCAAAACGTGGGGGGTTTTTTTGATCCCGTTGTTGGAGGAGACTGGACCTGTTTTTCAGAAACGTGACGCACAGAAAATCAACCTGAGGCAGACACCTGGCATGAAAAAAAAAATGCCTGAATGCTAATAGTTTGGCAATATTATAATAAGCAAATGGAAACAGTATGTAGTAATGGGAATTCAGCTGCAGTGATTGCTACCAGATCCACCAAGAATAATGGACTTGCATACCAACCCAGACTTACGACAAATATTGTGATTGTAGGTTACTAAATGACCATGGAATCTGGAGCAGAGAACCAGCAGAGTGGAGATGCAGCCGTTACAGAGGCAGAAACCCAACAGATGACAGTACAGGCACAACCACAGATTGCAACGTTAGCCCAGGTATAAAATCATACGGTGTAATAGTTTTACCTATTGGGTAATTTTTTAAAGAGGGATAATGTCTGCTCACGGGCCTGAGACCAGGTTCCATTAATGTGATTCTGAAACAGGTGCAATGTATAATTCCTTTAATATTTGTCTTCAGATTTTTAAAGCAGTAGAGATTTTTAACATCCCATCGCACTAGGCTGTGTTAGTTCTGAAGACTGTATGTGTGTAAACTGTGTAATGTTAACAGAGAAATGAATTAATATATTTCTAGCAATCTTAACCACCACCATACCACTGAAAGGTTTTTTTTTCCAAATATGTGATTTACTGTCCTTTCAATATTCCCTGGATTGTTTTGCTGTTATGTCTTCCATTAGAATCTTGTCTGTAGCAGTCAGTTTAATTCTGAAGTAAACGAACTGAAAATATAGATAAATAATGCAGTAAATACATCATCTTATCAATAAACATGATCAAGTGGAACAACTTGGCATTTGACAGCTCATGTTATCCTCTTGTCTCCAGAATTTCACAGAATTGTTGGCTGTTTAAAGATACAGTAGTAGATCGTTTATTAACCCCAGAGCATTTTGGAGAGACAAGAAATGAGATCCCAGCTACATCTCTAATTTTGGGACCAGGTTTCATTCTTGGAAACACTGATGGTTGGCAGAAGTGACTCCATTGTGTAAATGAGTACAGAATCTGTTCAACTGTCTTTGTAACCACTTCATTTTAAAATGACATGCAGTCTGCAAAACAGGTTTTTTAGATCTCATAGTTTTGTGAATTGAGCGTCTTCTAAGTGGCACAAGTGCTAAATCACTTACCAATTTATAAATGATTAATATATTTTAAAGTCATTACACCTTTTGGTAAAGCAGAGATAGTACACTTCCACTCAAGTGATAGTACAGGGACTGGGGCTGTTGAAACGCACAGAGTGATTTTGTTCAGTGAAGCTGCAGTGTGAATTTACAGGCCACCAGCTGCCCTGCACCAGCTTGCCTCTTTGGGCAGTTTTCTCACTGTCTAACTTAGGCACAGGATGTAGGTGGTGTGAATAACACTTCAGTGTGAACTGAGTGGAGGTAGTTTATTTCTCTTGCAAAACGAGTAAACTGCTTCTCACTTGGTATACATTCAGATTTAGTCCAGAGAAGCAAGAATGTTTTAAATTCTTGTGCTAACACAGTAACCTCCAGGTAGCTGAACTTAGAGCTGTGTAGTGCATCGAATGCACTTTACTTGGTCAAAATTACAGCAGTAATCAAATAAGAATTTTTCAAGTAAGAAAAAGATATACAGCTATTGTTAAAATCCACGTGAACCACAGAGATACGTTGTATTTTTCCTAATTTCCTCAGTTGCTATTCACTGTATTACTTTCACCTTAGCTTTCCCCCAGGTTTTATATTCCTTGTGGAGGCTAAACGTAATCCCTTGTCTTGTTCACATCAGTGTTACGTTATTGGGTATTTTTAATGCGTGAAGTGGCAGTGTTTGGCATTAAGGAGTGCCCTTAGAGGCTTAGGCAAATCTAAGTAACTAATTATGTCAATTTCAGTCTTTCATTGTCTCCTGTGAGGTCACCCCTCTTGTAAGCTTAGTTAATTGCTGCATTTTTAGTGAGTTCAGGGTAGTTTTCAGAGTCAAAAGGAAACTCATTCCCATTCCACGAGGTATGAGTCAGAGACATCTGCGGAAGTTACACTCTGCTGTTGGCTTAATCCAATCACAGAGTGGCCTCCAGTTGATCGGCTTTGCTGTCACTGCCAAGGACTGTTTAGTCAGAAATGCATTATTAAAAAAGGTTGCTTAGTGAAGGAGTATAATTTGCCAGAAGACAGTGTGCACATGTTAATCTCAGCCCTGGTTTCTCTCAGACATGAGCTAAGTACTGACATATAAAGCTGCAGCCATTTTTATAAAAAAAAAGAAGGTAAAGGCGAATGCAAATTTGTGGATTAGGGAGAGACAGCTGTGGAAGAGAGAGGTCTACGTGTAATTCCCCTTAATTTTGTTGTTAAGCAAGATTTCCTTATAAGTGGCGGATGTTTATGAAATTCAGAGATCAGCTACTGCAGCTTTTTGAAAACCATGTGTTCACGAGGACAGCAGAGGATTTAGTTGTGCATTTGATACAGAGCAGCTCCTTGAAGCTAGGCGGGACAGCAGTGCAGCCCCTTCTCACGTTGTAGCTACATGGAGCGGGTCTCCTGAAAATGCTGTTGAGTGCTGGATGATAAATTTCCCAAACTTGCTGTCTAGGAGAAGTCTGGCTAGTCAGCAGCCCATGGCCTGGCTGCGGCTTGCGAGAGCAGCTCGCGCTTGCCTGCAGTCCTTCACAAAGGGAGGGCCACATGCACTGGTACCGCAGTCCTGACACCCTTCTGCCCTTCAGGGAGCCCCCCAGGCATAAACGTGGGCGTCCTGTCACCAGCCAGTTGCTGAGTAGTGGATGTGCGCCCGGGCATCTGCCCTGCCACGCAGCAGCCTTGGTGCATAGCCCTTCAGCCATCTATAGCAGTTCCTATGATGTGCCAGAGCGAGACTTCCCTGCGGGATGTGAACAGCTTCGTGTGGGTATCACTGTCCTCGGAGCCCAAACCCCTGCACAGGACTCGTGGCTGTGCACACAGTGCCGATGTGCTGTGCTGAAGTCCTTAGTGTATTCCTGTTGGCATAGCTGCTCTGCCTGCAGGTTGGTGCTGCAGAAACACAGTTGCGTTTAGGAACTGGGCATTTAAAAGGTGGGCTGGTTTTCCTCGTAGAGTAAGATTAGAGTTTGTGCTGACCCATTACACTGAATTGCAGTCACTGCCTACAAACTTTGTGTCCACTGCAAACTCATGGGCTTTGTGTCTGAACACATGGTCAGTTTTCTTTATTTAAATGGTCTTTGCCAGGTACTCATGATGGTTTAATCTCCGGAAGCCTGAAGTTTGAACTAAAAATTTTAACTTCTTACATCTGGCAAACACTTTGCATTTTCTTGTGTGAGAGTGAGAATAAAAATAGCTCCACTCCCGTATGTTTCTGCCTTTGACTCAGCAGTGTCTGTAGGAGTACGCCCAAGTCCTAGCAAGATCTAACTGAAGTAAACGAAAGGTAATGATGTGGGTTTATTAGGTTACCTCAAAATAGAGGCAGTTGTGTTTTTCTCATTCTTGTCAGAGGTTTTACAAGTGATGTTTTGAGCTTGCAGAAATTCTGCATTAGATTAATTTGTAAAGTAGGTCAGATGTTGGGCTCAGGCAGTCCAGGGGCTTTTATATTACGCTAAAACATTTGGGTCATCTAACCAGGGTCTTAGCAGAGACAAGTCTTTCACCAAAAGGTATTGTTGGTAGTGAAATGTGAAGATTTTGCAATAACCTAATTTATGCTCACTGTCGCTTCTTTGCAGGTATCTATGCCAGCAGCTCACGCAACGTCTTCTGCACCCACGGTGACCTTAGTTCAGCTGCCCAATGGGCAGACGGTTCAAGTACATGGAGTAATTCAGGCTGCCCAGCCGTCAGTTATTCAGTCTCCACAGGTCCAGACAGTTCAGGTACTGACTGAAGAAATTCCTAATATGTGAATTGGGTCTTTTGAGTAGTCCTGCCAGTTCACTGCTTTCTAATGGGTTCATGTCCTTGATTGCTGTTTTGCTTATATAAATTTTAAGAGCATGCTGAAGGCAAAAATCTGTACAGTATTTGCTCCTCTGTGATTTTTTTTTTTTTTCCCTGTTCTGGTTTAACCACTTTTCACTTTCAAACATTGCTGAGTTTAACAGCCTCATGTTTTTTTCTTATGGCGTTACTCTAGTTTTTCTCTGCTGTATTTTCATACACCTTTATTGAGTAAGAGTTCATACTATTCTGAAGTGAACAAAAGGATTCTTTTTTAATAATGTAATCTTTAATCATTAATGAGGCTGATATTCTGGGATGAGAGTCTTTGCTACTTAGAAAATATTTGCATTGGTTTACAAAACAGATGCCTGTAAGTTAATGGTCCTTAAAATAAGCCTATCTGTCTTCTCATAAAAGTGGTTGTAAAATGTGCCTGTTGAATGTTATTTGCCTTGTAAAGCCTTAGCATTTTCTCTTCTGTAAAGCAAGACAGATAATGCAATATGATGGGGTAGCTTGAAGACATAGGAGACACTTAGTCTGAAATCTTTAAAACCTATAACATTTTTTTAAACCACTTTAAGCTCAGTGTTGCTGAATGCAGAAAGAGAAATTGCTTGGTGTACAGCAGCTCCACAGGACAAGGACTGCACATCATTCCTTCGTTACTAAGTACCCTGAGATCAAAAAGCGTTTAATTTAAAAAAGTAAATATTGTGACTGTTTGATACAGATATTTAACTAGACAGCATTTTAAAAAATAATAAGGAATGTATAATTTAAAACTAGACCGTTCTGATAATAATCTTTGTTTACTCCTTGTTAGCTTTAGTGCTGAGTTTCTGGCAGGCTCTACCTTCCTCAGCCACTGGAGTCAAAAGTCTAGAGTTTTAATCTGTCAGAGGTGAGCAGTTCTCAGATACATGCAGAAATTACTAGCCCAGAGGTAGAATGTGAGAGACTGGCAATAAAACCATGCTTGGAATTCATCCGACTCAGTGGAAAGCCATCCTGTTTGGAATGCTGTGATATTCAAACCCCAGTAGTTCGAAGTCAGCAGTGGACCTGTTCAGGCCCTCTATCTGATAACTGTGAGGTTTGGGCGCCAGCAAGCTTTTTGAGCCCTTAGGAATCTTCCCTACAGTGAATAAAATGTCAGGCTGTGAGCTATGATTCTCACACAGGCATTTCTCTATTCACAGACTGTTGTTAGCGTTTGTATATTTGTCATGTGACTGTAGCCTTTTGGAAGACAGTTTCTGGGTTTATGTATTGGATATGGGTTTGCGTTTTCGGAACACTTCAAATTTAAATTTACTGATATAGGATTGATGCAAACATTTTTCTATTTCCTTCATAAGTCTTTGTCTTTTTTTTTTTTTGGCATGTTCAGAATTGCAGCACTGCAATTTTTTTTTAGCATTTGCATGTATGACATTTTCCTGACAATTTCACCCCCAAAAAAAGGCAGTCTCTCTGTAACAAACCTAATTATTTATAAACTGGTGTTTCTCAACCTCAGTATTTTGCTCTTTGTTTCCAAATGTTGCTGCTATCTCAATTTGGATTTAGTTATTCTCTTTCTGAGTTTTACTGAAAAATGTTTCTGTTTCCTTAAAATGGATGGAAACAAGGAATCATGGAAAGCAAAAAAAGTATTGAATTACTGTTTCTGTTTTATTTTTGGAGCATTTAAATGACAAAGGACATTCTCACAGGTAGATAACTGACCATGGGCCTTCTTCACTGGATCTGTTGCTAAACAGCCTACCCTTTCTGTTCATTGCCTAGGTAGAAGTATTGTACGATACTTGCATTGTAGGGTTTTTACAGGATGTCAACATTTCCTTAAAATAAAGACATTGGAAGTGTGTTGTTAAGTTTGATTGCTGTTTTTATTTGCAGATCTCCACTATAGCAGAAAGTGAAGATTCACAGGAATCAGTAGACAGTGTCACGGACTCACAGAAACGAAGGGAAATTCTTTCCAGACGACCCTCCTACAGGTATGAGGGTTAAAAGCAGAAGCATTTTCTTAGTGGATGCATTCTTCACATGGGGAAACAAAGAGTATGACTGTATAGTTATTTTTAGATTTACCATTTAACTGAAATCTCTCTTCTGCAATGTCTTTCTATATAATAGGATGTAGAGAGATAAGCAAATGGGAGGAGGAGGAAAAAACCTCAGCTGCTACACTTGGGTTAAGACAGAAATGAGCTGAGAACAAGCTAATTTCTGCATTTGTGAAACATTGAGGCATCTTTGTGCTAGGTGCCTTAGAGATAGCTTTAATGGATACTGAATACATGGAATACACTGAAGCTTTGCAAGAAAGTGGCTTCTGTATAATTGGTAGTCTGCAAAAAATCAACTCTATTGTTCTTCATTATTGTTGCAATGCTAGTAGCAATCAAACTTAATTCCTTTCTCCCATGAGACTTTCAGTGAACATGTGGTGTTCTGTGGCTCAGAGAGAATGTCTCATTGAGCAAAATTGGTTGTGTTCAGAGTTTAAGAAGTCAGGATATGAGTTGAACGTAGTGATAGGCTATCTTTAGTTGTCATGGCAAATACTTCTGTGCTGAGACCAACTGAGGTGCTTCTTCACATAACGAATTAATATGTTACTTATTCATTAAACGTTTGCACAGTTTTCTCTGTCTGACTAAATCTCACTTCATTCTTAAAGCATGCTAAATAGTGTTAAGGAACAACTCTGTAGGTCAGCAGGCTTTAAGTGACCAGTGAATTCCTGCTGCTTTGTAAAATTTAGGTGCTCCTTTTTTGCACAGCCTTAGAAATATAAGCCAGACTCCAGGCTTGAGCATATCTCAACCATTTAATTTTATTTTTTTTTTTAGCACTTGCAGATCATTTTCTACTTTCTCTGGCAGCCTTCAAGGCTGTTCTGCTGAAGGTAGAGAAAAATCATTGCTGAAGTTCCCTAGCCATAGCAGATCTGGGAAAATATTTTTATTTGTGAGGAGCAGCGTTGGTAACTTAAAGGCTGCCACAGACTTCCTTGCAGTCTGCTTCTGCAGCGAGACACTTGGTTTTACTATATATGGAAGAATGGCTGTATATCGTGAGATGACAGAGCTAAGTAAACAAGCAGCAAAACAGAAGAGGGTACTTGTGCATGCTAACTTACTGAGATGGACTTATTTTGCACGCACTGATGTCACACCGAGCCTTTTCTTCAAGCCAGATCCTGGTGACTCAACAAAACTTTGTAATTGTAAAACTTGTATATTGCAGCTCAGGCTCTGGGCTGGCTTTGTGCTCATGTCAGAAAGCTACTGCTTTGTTTATTGAGTTCCTGGTCACCATTATCCAAGCTGTTGTAAATGGCCCCAGAGACAGGATAGGTGCAGACGGGTTCCCAGAACTCAAGAGCTATGCCCCTTCCTCAGAAACCACCTTTATCCTGCTACTGACAGACTTCATGTGTTCCCCATGTCAGTTCATAGCTCCTGTATTTGTAAAGCTGCCACTTTGCCTTCTGTCTTAAATCTGTCTTTATGATGGCAAAGGTGGGTTTTAACCATCAGATCATATCTGCCATGAGTTTAGAAAGTGGTGAGCTGTAGTTTCTTATTTTCTATTTTGAGCTTCTTGGGTTTTGTTCCTCATCCTCCCTGCTCTCCATATTTGCTTCATCTATTTACTCCACTCGTTCTTCTGGTCAAACACCTAGATTGCAAACTCTCTGGACTGGAATTTTTTATTTGTCCAAGTGGAACTTGGCATGGTAGAGTGCTTGTGCAATACTGGGGTTCCAGCATGCACACAGAGTCAAACCAGGAAGAGCAAAGCTCTGTTTGTCAAGCTGCTTAGCATAGTGACTGCTCTTCCCAAATAGCTCCATACAGATGTTATGGCTCCCAGAGCCTTATTTAAGAAATGAGTGTTGTCTTGGAGCTTGGAGTCTACAGCTGTGCTTGCTTCACCACACTTTGAGTTGTAGTGACAGTCCACAGGAAGACACAAGAGGAGCATTACAAAATGTTGCCCTTTACCTGAGTAGTATTCTGCAGGGACATAGTGTAGAACATGCCAGCAGTGAAAAGGACCTGACCATCCTCTGAGGGACAGTGTTCGGTGTAAATGATGCAAACTGCAGAAACTGCGATGGTCAGTCTTAGAGTCATGGTCAGTGGGACCTGTAGCAGTGATGTTTCAGCAGTTTTGGCTTTGGTTAATTAACCCATGGAAGTAACTTTAAAAAAATGTTCTTTCCTTTACCCCTGCTAATCTCACAGCTTTCTCAGGCAGGGCACCTGTAAATGCGTCTTTGTGACCTCACTCAAATGCTCAGCATTGTCTCCCAAGCAGGTGTTAGATTTTAGGTTGCTCTTTGCAGTCGTTTCTGCTAACTGCCTTTATACTCATCTCTCTGGCTGAGGCCTTTATGGGCTCTGAAACAGAGCAGCTCCCCCAATGCAAGTGAGGAGATAGGGTTTTACTACTTTTGCTTTCTTCAAATCTTTTATGTGGCTGAAAGCAGGAAACAAGTGAAAATGGATGAGAGAGAAACATGTTTTTAAGAGAAAGGGAAGGTTGTGATAGCTGTATCTTGTGTTGAGAAGAACCTGTCAAGAAGCACCTGTATCTTGTGTTGATAAGCACAGCTGTTCTGTGCTGGCTCCCTTGCCCATCTGTGTGCAGCACTTGCAACAATCCTCCTCAATTAGGGTTTGAGGATGGTGCAGGTTTTTCACTCTGCACCTGTACTTCCCTTGCTGGCTTACTGCACTTGCAGTTTTCTCCAGCATTATGTATCAAATACTTTTTTTTTCCCCTGATTTTTATTAAAATTTCTACAACACACTGTCTTTGCCAGAAAAATCTTGAATGACTTGTCCTCGGATGCCCCAGGAGTGCCAAGGATCGAAGAAGAAAAGTCTGAAGAGGAAACAGCAGCACCTGCCATCGCCACTGTTACGGTGCCAACTCCCATTTACCAAACCAGCAGTGGGCAGTACAGTATGTAGTCTGAATTTCTCAGTGGTGCTAGTAAGTGGGGATGAGAAGATGAAGAACTATTATTTCTGTAACTGTTTGGACTAGGACAAATCAGGAGGTGAAAATAAGATTACTTTAATTTGACTGTTTGATAACCATGCCTTTTAAACACATGCCTGTTGTAAGGGTTTGAAATATTCAATTAACATTCTGGGACTGCCTGCCAGTTAGTGCAGCTAATGCATCCTGAAGCGAAATGCATAACCAGAACACTGTTAGAAGCTTCTTCGCTTCAGGAACCAGATGGGGTAACTCAGAAGTTTCTTTTTTTCCTGGCAGGTTATTAATCCCAGTTCACAAAATTGTAACCTCATTAACAGAAAAAAAAAGTTACAGTCTGCAATTACATTTTTAGAGAGTCATGGAAAAATAAGAACCTCAGCAGCGTTATTTAAAATATGTGAAAAATACATGTTTCTGTATTTTCTTTATTAACTAGATTTTATAGGTGTGGTCTTAAAGGATTGAGGAGACAGCATTAAATCTAGAATTCACATGCTGTTTCACACAAACACAGTATTAAATATACAAAAGAGGAAAAAACTACTTGTTTAATCTTTCTCTTAAAATCTCTTTAAAATATTGTAAAATGTGTTTACTCCTTGGCCACCTGGCCTAATACCCTACTCAGATTTATTGAAACTGATGTGGTCAACCTTGTTTTCCTACCATAACTGTAAAATAACTGCTTGTGCAGATATTTGAGATATTGGTATGTCTGTATGTAGGAACACAGTTCTGTGGAACCACAAATGAGGGGTGATATCTCCATACACTTGCATGACAGGATGGAGGGAAAGAAAGGAAAAAACCTGATAAAGTGAGACTACTTGAAGGGGAGGGGGAAGCGTGAAACTGACCTTTATGAATGAGAACACTGCTAGGAAGGTGCTGAGGAAGCTGTAGAGGAGGGAGGATGCAGCCAGAAGAAAAAGAAAGGCCAAAGCAAGAAGAAAGTGAAACACAGAATGGATAGCAATAGCAGCAGAGAAGACTGAAGGGCATAAAGCATGGAAGAGGAGAGGAGTTTCAAATGAGAAGAAAGAAAGGACTGAGGAAATACCTAAAACAACCAAGAAGAAAATCTTAGCTAACAAATTAAAAAGCATTTACAGGGGAGATTTGTGTGATGCTGTTTTATGAGAGAAACTAATTTGTGGTTTGGGCTGTGTATTTCCCCCACCCCCAAAAAAGGGTCTCACAAAAAGTTCAAAACTTACTTTCAAAGCATTATTTCTTTAATGTACATGAAAGCTGTGTGTCTGATTTGAGAGTGTGTAAGGGTTTAAGAGACTTAACTCTCAGACTGATATTCTCCATGTCTAGGTTTAATACTGTAAGTTAATGAGTAAAGTAATGTCTTAAATGCTGTGTTGATTTTTTTGTCTTCAGTTGCTATTACCCAGGGAGGAGCAATACAGTTGTCTAACAATGGCACAGATGGAGTACAAGGTCTCCAGACGCTGACTATGACCAACGCAGCTGCAACCCAACCTGGCACCACCATTTTACAATATGCACAGACCACGGACGGGCAACAGATACTTGTACCCAGCAACCAAGTTGTTGTACAAGGTGAGAAACTTCATAGCAGTCATTCTGTGTAACAATTTCTCCATGCAGATGTAAGTTGCAAACCTAACTCTTTGATATGTGTCAGAAACTGGAATGAACAGCTTTGGCACAGACAAGTCTCCAAAATGATTAAGGGGAATTCTGGACAAAGCTATTTATTACTCTTTCTTGAAGCCTTTCCCTTCAGAGTGGTAAAATTGTGGATATTTTGGGTTTAGTTCTTAAAACAATATTCTTATTTTTTGTTTTCTTTTCGGAATTTCCTGGATTTTGTCCACGTGATTTTTTTTTAAATATGTTCTGTAAAAACTCATACCACTTCAGAGTTCAGAGTTTCCCTAGGTAGACATCTGCAATAACAGTAAATGTAAAATGAAGCATTAAAGTTAGGAAAGAAGGTTATTGTAGAACAATTTAGGTAAGTGCCATTGGTCTAGCTCTCTACTTAGAGCAAGCAGGGCTACTTCAACTTAGAACAAATTTGGTTTAATTGTTTTAAAATACATGTTTCATTTATTAAAAGGGGGTTATTAAAAATACTGTTTTTAAAGTGACAGAAAAGGTTACTCCTGCTTTTCTGTTTGTAAAGCAGGTGATTTAAAAGTTTTCCAGAGAAGAGATCTCAGGGCATCAGTGAAAATACATAGCCAAGAAAAGTAGTATTGTTGCATTGATCTTCTAGTTTTGTGTTCTTGAGGACATGTGATTTCTTTAGGTGGTATCGTATCTTTTACAGGCTCTGGCAAATATAACACACTTCTAGATTACACTAAACTACAAAACAAACACAAGACCTTCTAAAGAAATAATGAAGTTGAGTGCCTAGCTTGCACTGCTTCTCTCTTGTTGGAGTAAATGCTACATTTCTACACCCTTTTTTCTGCGCCACATACTTGGACCTGCAGTTTCTCCTTTTGCAGACAGTTGGAGCATAGCTGGAAATACTGTTAGCTAGCCTTAATTTCCTTAAAACTGCCCCAGAGATGTACTAATACTGCAGTACAAATCAAGCTATCAAGCATAAGTGAAGACTTCTTTATCGGGAATGCCCTTGCATACCGTAAACTAAGACCGAGGCAGCAATGACGACCCAGATGATGGTCATCCTTCCTGTACTGTAGCCCAGAGTGCAGCTAGATAGATGACTGTCTGCTCTTCCCACCATGCTGAACAGTGCTGTCAGCAAACTAACGTTCCCTTGTGCCTTTCAGCTGCCTCAGGAGATGTGCAGACCTACCAGATCCGCACCGCCCCTACCAGCACCATTGCCCCAGGCGTAGTCATGGCATCCTCTCCAGCACTTCCCACCCAGCCCGCAGAAGAGGCCGCGCGGAAGAGAGAAGTGCGTCTAATGAAAAACAGGCACGTACATTTAGATCCCTTTGCTCCCAGTCAGCTCTGATCACAGCTGGAGTATTAAAGCACTAAGAATCTTGGTCTTTCTTTAGTCATTTTGTGAAATGCTTGCTGAAGAATTTACCTTTATTTAAGGATGCAAAGCAAAGGAGCACATCTGCTAATGCCATGTATTGTGGCTATGAAACCTTAAGCAAAAGTGACAGATGCATTCTGTGAGGTGATTGAATTTGTTTGTTGCCATAAGGAGAAAAGTCATTGGTGAGACACTTGTATGATTGCAGGTATGCCCTTACAAACACTAAGATGAGTTGATTTTTTTCTCAGTTAATTCTGTTCCTGAATTCTTCACCTTAGTCTTCTGCACACATTCTCCTTGCTGCTGGCCACCCATGCTCTACACAAGTGCTTTCTTCATTGTCTCACTTGTCCTCTAGAGCTGCTTGCCCTTTGGGTTTTATCCACTGGAGGAAAGGCAAAACTAGCAGCTACTCCTTTTGATGTCTGGTGGCACCAGTAATGGCCGCAGAGGGGTTGAAAGAGAGAGAACAAGAGACTTGATCCTGTAGGATTTAGTGTGTGAAGAGGAACTGCCAAGCCTACTGGGATGGGGCTTAGTGGACGCAGCAAAGGAAAGCAGCTTCAGAGAGAAGTCCGGCATGGTGCTTGTTCAGCCTGCTGCTGTGGGAGGGAGGAGGCATGTGCCTGAGCTGACCCATCACACCAAGCTTGAACTCCATCTGCCGGCCACAGATTTGAGCCTGCAGGTGACATTGTGAAGCTAGGAAAACAGCAGTGCTTCCCTCCTCTCTGGGGAGGGGAAACCCCAGGAAAGCACTGTTTACTTCATCAGGTCTGAAAAAACTGTTACGTTAGACAGGTGCATTTGTCTTCTGTAGACTGCTGAGCTGTGGACACAATAGAAAGTTACATGAGCAGACCCAATGCTTATCAGAGGGGCTTTAATGAAGTAAATAACACTGAACAGCAGAGTTCACTTTTTGTAAAAGGTTTTTGTCCAGAATGTCAACCATCTCCCCCTTCTGTATATTTTTTTCTGATATCAGTGAATGGTGGATGTCATCCTTTCAGCCTCTGCGTTTCAAACAAATTTAATGAGCATTCTGAATCCCCTCATTTAGTCAGCAGTCTTATTCCAGTAAAAGAAAGCTTTTGTGTTTGGGAAAGCCAAGAAAAACAATGGGGAATTACCCCTACTTGAGTAAAAGTGACAGCTTTTGCAACAGTATCATGTTGCATGTGGTGCTTTTAGCTTGCCTGCTTAATAGGTATTTGCAAATCTAGGCTCCGTGGCAAAGCAGGGGAAAGGCATAGAGAGAGGCAGATGGTGAGGTGGTACTTAATGGGGGATTATAGCGTAAATATTCATAGATATTTACACAGAAGATTTGCACAATAATGTTGCACTTTAAAAGCTCTCTTGTAATTGATTATAACTCTAGCTGTTTAAAATTAATAACTAATGCACGCAGACTTGAGGCAGCTTAATATACAGCCCAAGGTGGCATAAAAATCACAAAAAGAAAGAAGTTGTCACCCAAAAAGACAGGTTAGCAGTATATATTTCCTGATCCAGTAGTACTTAATCTTTTGGTGACAGAACTAACAGCCCAAAATTACTTAAAAGCCTAAATGTTGCACATAGTCCACTGAAGTGCTGCACGCATGTGAAATTGTATTTGTAGGAGCGACAAATGGACACCTGAGTCCTTTCAGGGCTTACAGCGTAGGTTTTCTTCATGCTATCTCATTTGTGGACCTGAATTAAGAAAATTACTTTTAGAGTCTTCTTACTTAAGTAGGTCCTGGAATAGGCATTCTTCTTTACCTAGTACTACAACTGTGGTTTATCTGATGAGCAGAGGAACTGGGTTCAGTTTTGCCACCTCATTTCCCAGAACATCGACTGTATCACCAGCCCATCTAGTATTTGCATTGAAGGATACTCAGATTCTCCCTTTGAGGCTGCTCTGTTTTGCACCTAAAGGTTCCAGGCACACAAGCATGTACATTTACATGTATCTGCAATGGGTCGCTTTGACAAGCTGCACTGGGGGAGGAGAGCCCTCTGCCTGGCATTAGCTTGGTGCTTACTTTACACATAGGCTGCCATTGCTGTTGCAGGGCGGGGTAGATTCCACCTTGGTGTTACTGCCTTTGGGATGCTCAGCAGCACATTAACACCTTTCTGTTACTTCTCATTGACATTCTTAGTATGTTACCAAGTTACCTACAGGCAGTTCAGTCTTTATAAGCAAGCTGTAAAAGTTTGACTGTCTCCAAATCTGCTTCAGCACTATAAAACTGCCATGGTCTTGGCACAGCAGATGAGGAGTGTTATGGTTGCTAGCAGCTGTTTTTTCTGTGATTTTTTAAATTTGAGTCGTTTATATTGTCATTGCAGTGATGCAGACATTATTATTAAAATTAAAGTACTGCTTGAGAGCAAATATATGAATGCTCTAAATACAGCTTTTTTTTCAGCAGTTGAACATCCTGGCTATTACTATTTGATTGGACTGCAGCAGAGGGGAGTGTTAAGATTAGAAAGAGATTAATATGTAAACATTGGTCTTATCCATGTTTTTATTATTTATCTATTTATTATAATAAAATCAGTGTCGCTATTGCAGCAGCATTGAACTCTGCTTAAAGGTGCTAATGCAAATCCTGCAAGCGGGGTTCTGTCATTGAGCTGGATCCTCTTCTCACAGGAGCAGAATTTTTGCTGATTTACTGGGCTCTGCGTGTTGAAATGATCCATGGATCTCATGCATGTGTGATTTGTGAGCAGCAGTCGTTAGGATCTCAGCCTTTTTCCCTAACTTGTGTTTCTTAACAGTAGCTCCATATTCTAAAAATAGTAGTCCTAGGTAAAGGTGTGACCTGAACAGATAAGTAGTGCATGTCTGCAAGTAATTGTTCTGGATTTGAGTGGCCTTTTTTGCTTTGCAGAGAGGCAGCACGTGAATGTCGCAGGAAGAAAAAGGAATATGTGAAATGTCTAGAAAATCGAGTGGCTGTGCTTGAAAACCAAAACAAGACACTGATTGAGGAGTTGAAAGCACTTAAGGACCTTTACTGCCACAAATCAGATTAATTTTGGATTCCCGTTTTCACTTGTCCAGGTGGGATAGAGACTGATTCTGGCTATACCCAGAAAGACAAAGTAAACTTTTTATTTTCTAAACATTTCTTTTTTTCTATGCGCAAAACTGCCTGAAGCAACTACAGAATATACTTCATCTGTGCTTTGCATCAAACTGTGAATGTTCAAGTACTTGCCTCCACTTCTCCCCCTCCAAGATTATTTTCATCATCGGTCTCAGCGTGAAGAAGAGCAACAGGCTTCTTTCTCATCTCCCCATCCTCTTCAAGGAGTAACAGTGGTCACTTGGGAAGCTGCTGTGGGGAGGGTCCTTTTGTAATGATTTTGAGAATTTGTGCTGAGCTCTTTCCATTGCCTTAGAGATGGAACCACCCCAGCCTCTTGGTCCAGAGAACTGTGGGCCATGTGTGGAGCATGCATGGTGCAATGAAGAAGCAATGGTTGCCAAACTGGTTTCATGTATTCATTATGAACTATGAAAATACACAGCTGAGCGGCATGCCAAATGAAGGCGTTTCACAGTCACGTTCTTGGTGTGGAGATAGCATGCTTCTTTCAAACTAGCCCAGGAGGGGTTTTGATTTGTAATCTATATTAAACCCTCCTGGACTAGTTAAAGCCTTCTCCATACCTCAGAAACAAATGCATTGAAATGAGCTTCAGTGGTCAGTTGTTGCTGCTTGAAGCTTATGTGTGTAAGTGTGTTCAGGATTCTGAATGCACGAAAAGCAAACACCAACCTCATAGGAAATTGGTTGAGGAATTATATTTGGATAGGAAAGGAATTCTGAATAAAAAAGGTACAGTAGTGACAGTTAGAAAACAGGCACGTAGTAAGCAAGGGTAGCACATGAAAGCACTACCTATTTGCACACAGAACAGCTAAGCAGTTGAAGCATGGCCAACTAACTTCATACATACTCTCTCATGACAGCATAGTCTGTGTCCTTAGTCCTCTCAAGCAATGAGGTTATTTCTATTTCTCTACCACTGTCATACATGATGGAAATTGTTGTACTCAATGGAACCATCAGCCTGGTTTGCTGGATTCTTTTTCAAACTTTGAGGCTGCTTTCCATGAATAAATTAAATTGCAGTACAAAAACTTCCAGGACAACCTCAAATATTCAGGATTTCAGACACAAATATTGCAATTTCTAATTTGCAAGGGACAATATTAATTATTCAAACCTGGTCAGGCTAGTTAAATTCTTACATTATTTGGAGGATTTTTTTAATGTAAAGGGTCAGATTTACCAAGCAATTTCTTCCTGAAAGTAAAATTAATTCTGTGCCTCAGACATTTGCAAGACACAATTCTTTGTGTGCACTGAGGAAATGTGGTTTACATTGTTAACAAGGTAGTTCATGTTTAAAAACAAGGCTGTGCTAAGTATTAGGACTTCAAAAGAATCATGCTCAAAAAGAACCAAAAATGAATGTCAAGAAGTTGTCAAGAAGAGTGTGTCGGGAACAATCACTTGTGGTTTGTTTGCTGGCCCTCTGAAGCCAGTCTCTTGATACATTCACTTGGGTCAGTTAATAGAGTAAGTTTACTTCGGCCTTTGGGTCAGACTTTCCTGTATAGAGACATAGGAATAAGACTTTGGTCTGTACTACAATGCCTTGCCTAGCGAAGTATTAGCTAATTATTTTCCCCATTCATGCTGTTTTTAAAACAAATTTCCAACACGAGGTTCTAAAAGGGTATACAATCAATGTGATGTTACAAGAATATTTGGAAGACTCTGGGCAGTTGAGTCTCAAACACATAAGCAGTATTATGAGTTCTACTTTTCTCATTTGAAAGGGCATTCAGTTTCCAAGGGACTTTAAAAGGAGCAGGGTTAAACTTGTAGCATTTTCTTTAAATCTAGGGTTACCAATAATTTCAAATTACATTTGTATTTCAAGAAGAGAATATAAGTATCAGAATTATGAAGTAATTAATTTTCACAAGCTTTGAGGGGGTTTGTAAATGGTATATTTTTATCTGCCATAGAAAACTGATTTTCGTGTTTTAATTTAATGGAAGATGAATTTATTAGTTTAGCAATGGAAATTTAAAGAGGACCCTAAATTCTCAGCAATGCTTTTATAAAAATTGTCTGATTCTCAAAGTCAGTGAATGCAAATATGTACAGTAGTTACCAGTTTTTTCAGGACTAGTGTGAAAGTACAAATGTTAATAACGAAGCATTCATTCTGAATGGCCTGATTTACACATCTATATGTTATGGTTCCCCCAGCCTTGAGAACACGGGAAATGCTGCCCATGCCTACATTAAAGCTGTTTCTTTTCTAGAAGCATCTGTTTGCAAATACTTTGCAGTGAACCTGAATGAGGCTAGCCGTGATCTGAAGGCTGTTCCTGGTGGGTGATGAGCACTGTCTAGCACTTGCTGTAGTCACAAAGCCTGGGCACTGAATGGACCAGGGGGCCTAAACTGGTACCCGGATGGGGTTCTTCTAATAAAAAGGGTTAGTGCAAATGTGTGCAGCAGTGAGACAGGAGCTGTATTACCCCCTTTGTCTGTGCACGGTCTGCAAGTGGTCTGTAGTGCTATTACAGAGCCCATTAGCCACTAATGTTTCACTAAGAAGAAACCCCGTTATTTGGAAGTACTTGGGGATCTGCGAGAACCTTTATTTTTATTTGTGCTGCACTGAGGGTTTAGGAACTTGAATTTCTTGAGTGGAAATCTAAAATGAGAAAAATTTTTTAAATATTAGATAGGTACAGAGCTGGCTAGGGTTACCCATACATGCTTTACTATGCGTGTTGGCCCAAAAAGGGAAAGAATGAGACACAGGAATACATTCATATGATATTTACCAAGTAGCGAGGTTGGGGTAATCAGCTTCTATAGCCTAAGGCCATTTGGAAGTAGGATGGGAATGACGCTGGCAGGGGGAGGGAGGGTTAGTTTTATATCTCACGGTTGTGAGTTTGCAAGAGTTGATAGCCTGTTTTACCTGAAGAGAGGGTTAGAAAGGGCTAGATCCATTATGTTCATAATAAACAAGAATTTATTTGAAATATAATTTTTGTAATGTCATTGTTTTGCAAAACAACAGCACCAATCAGGCAGTTAAGATATTGTCAGAGGTGCTCTTTTAATTTAGATATTCTTGGAAAATACATATGTATAATATATGTACATATATATATATACACACAGTATATAATCTACAGCTCTGAGAGCTTTTAAGTCAGGAATGCTGAGTATTATAGTATATGGAGGTCAGAAAAAATTTTTACTTTTCTGTGTGTGTCTGGGTGTGTGTGGATGTGTGCGTGCGTGTGAAAGCTTCCCCCACCCCAGCAGTTCTGGGCTGCAGTATTCTAGCGCTTATTACTGATTTGTTTTGTGCTGTTTCTCAGTTATCCATTTTCAAGAATTTTATTTCATTTTTCATGGGTTTTGTGAGGTTTGTTTTGGGTTTTTTATTGATGGAGATTTTTTTGAAATTATGTAAACAGTTGTTTTACAACAACCACCACCCCCCAGAATATTTCACATTTGTGCTTTCTCTCTTTGGCAGCTATATATCAAAGGCAAAACAGTTGGAAAGGTTGTTAAGATGGTATTTTCTAAAGGAACCACTGGTAAGACTTCTGTTTTCCTCCTGGGGTAGTGGCGACACTTTTTTTTTTTAAGCAGCTGTTTCACCATAATTGGCTAGTGGCCAGCACCATTGCTTGTATCTGAAAGCACAATTTTAGCCTGTCATGCTCCTCAGGACTGTGCAGACACCTGTAGGTTCCAGCTCTTCTGTAGGTGGCGTTTGCGTTGCAGACCACTGTTGTCTTTGGTATTTGCACATTGATCAGGAAATTGGTGGGGTGTTTGGAATCATTAAGAGGCTCAGGAAAAATAAAATTTAAAAAAAGGAAAAAAAAAGATTTAATAAGGAAAAACAACCCTCATAGTTTCTGATCTAAATTTTTACTACAGGTGGTTGGGGTTTTTTTTAATCTGGGCTTCCAGTAGACTTCAGCTGCAAATAGTCATCTGTTAGCAAAAACTGGCCTCTGCTTTTCTATTTTATATTTTTATAATTTATGACAGACAGACAGTGCTTTCTGTGGGTTAAAGTCTCCCCATCGAAGCAGGTTCATTATCAGTGGTTGCAAATCTATGACAATTCATAGAGGATTTCATTGGTTTTCTAAGATCCTGGTTTTATTGCCATTTTTTTCACCCTGAATCTGGCTAGTGATGTAACATTTGCCAATGATCTAACCAAAAGGTCATGTATTTATTTTTGTTACACTATATTCTGTGTAAATGTTTAATTAAAATGTGCACTTTTAAAAGAAAAAGAACAAAAAAGAAAAAAAAAGAAGAAGAGCAATTGATTTTGCTTGAGACGCTTCCTGGCACAGTTGTTGTAATCCTGCTGCCTGCACACAAGTCACTCCTCTCCCCACGGCAGATGACTCCTTTGCAAATGTAACTTGCTGGTTAGTGCCTGGAGTCCAGCAGGCTTTACTTCAGAATGGCAGGAGATCCGAACTGGCAGTTACTGAAGACTGGAAAGAATTAAGTGTGTGGTGTCTCAGAGCAGTATGTACGGGATGGATGTGAAATTATTTTTAGAATAGAACTAGTTCGGTGATCCCAAGTGGGAAAGGGAGGCTAATTTGGAAGGAAAGCTAAACTATTTTCCAGTCACTTTATTCCCTTTTTCTTAATTTGAGATTTCACTGCAAATTTTACAAGCTGCATTCCAAGAAAAAAAAAAAATCAAAAGGTTTTCCAGTTCTTTGACACCAGGAAGTAAAGGTGCATCTACAACGTGTCACCCTGCTTTAAAAGTGAAATGAAGCACAGCCGCCTTTCTTTTGCAGGAACAATGATAATTTAGCTATAACCCTGAAATCTGTCACTGTGAGTGGTTTTAAAAGCATACAGCACATGGATAGTTCTCTGTACTGTGCCTGGGAACCCGTTTCTCTGATCCTTTGTATCTGATAGCTGAAAAAGACACTGATCTTGCAGAAACCTGAATGTATGGTGAAACTTGGTTGGTCTGGGAGGAGCCACGCTGATGGAGAGAAACAGGGTGCTGAAATCTTACCTACTGTGTGCTTGTGACAGGATCAGGTCTGTGGATGGATATGGCTTCAATCTGTACATCCTTGGGGAAAGGGGATGAAATCCAGCTGGTAAAGAGGGTTTGCGTTTTGAGTGATTTGCCTTGGATTGTGTTTTCTAAATGTATTTAAGCTCTGGCCTGCAGAGAGACTTGCTTGGGCTAGTTCATGTAGCATAAATTGGTGAGTTCAGGTCTCACTTTCACCAGCAAGAGGCAGAAGTCAGCTGTCCTCAGGAGCTGGAAAGGGACAGGCTGTAACGATCCACAGCTGGCACACTTCATAAGCTGACCCGTTACTGTACTCGCGACTTGAGGGCTGTTGGTTCACTCGGTCTTGGCCTCAGCTATGAATTTATCTATATGAGGGGGATAGCTGAGGGAGAGGACGGGGAAGCAAAGCCTTGAGCCAGGTAATTGTCTGGAAATGGTCACTCAAGAGCTAAGGATGTTCAGATGCTCTCCACAAGTTGTGTTTTTATCCAGGTGCCACTCCATTATTATTATTATTTTGTGTGTAATGACATTTATTTATATTAAAACATTAATTTTAAAAAGTCACAGAACTTTGAGTTTGTATGAGATTTGAAATTGTGCTGCTTATATGGACTTCTAGGGATGGGATAGGATAGGATGGAGAACAGGGCAAGAAGAGGTGCTAGTTGGCAGCCAACCCCTCCACAGACTTGTCCACAGATTGGTTGTTCACTTCAAGAATGAGTTATTTCCACTCTGGCGTTATAATTTGAAATTGTTTTGGAACAACATTTTTCAGGGAAGCTTTCAGAGCAGGGGTTATTATTCTTCCTTTGTAATGTAAGCTGGAAAGAGAAAGTTCACCTCACCTGCATTTCTGATTCTTTACCCAAAACCATGTCAGCACAGAACAGGGTATTTGAACTTGACTCCCACATACTTGTGGAAGTTAAAAAGAAAATTAAAAATCATTATTGGGGGAAAATAAATTCTTATTTACAGTTCCCCAAAAAATCTAGAAACATCCCTGTTGTGGGTTTTGTTTTGTTGGGGTTTTTTTTTTCTACATTTTTTGTGCTTTATCTGTGTTTAAAAAAAAATTGTACTTGGTTATAATGCATTTTATTAACACTATGTACATATTAGCTGCTTTGTGTTCCAGAATGGTAGTAATTGCTTTGTATATTAAAGTGATTCTTGTGAATTTGTGAATTATTGTCATACAGACGTGCTTTTTCTTACTGTAACCTTTGTGGTATAAAATGTCATAACTCCCTTTTTACACAAACATTTATGTGCAGTCACATAAACATGCTTTAAAAAAAACTCTACAAAGTCTCTTTTTTGAGCAAGATGTTCCATTTACACTGATTTAGTGGCAAATGGGAGAGAGACAAGACAAATACAGAAAAAGGCGTATTTTAAGCAGACTGGTGTTTTCTCGTGATATGTGGCCTGCTGTAAGTATTCATGAGATACTTTCCCTAAAGAAAAGGCTTTTTTAATATTCATTAACTTGAATTGGGTTAGTGAGAGGTTAAGTCCTGAAAAACAAAGTTTCTCTTTCACTTCTGGTTCTTTTCAACCCGCTTTCCAGTATCCATTGCTGTGGTAATTAGTTCTATTGTTTAACAATATGTGAAAGACTTTTCCCTTTCTCGGTTTAAATAGGCTGTTTCTCCCCACTTTTAAGCATTCCTGTAAACCGGGTACTACTGATGTTAATAACAGAGCAGAGCAGAAGGCAGCAAACACTGCAAGGATCCCAACCCGATTATGTAATCTGCAAGGCTGGATCCAAACACTGGGATGAAAGCCAGCACAAACTCAGCACTGAGGTAAACACACCTCCAGTGACATCAAGGGGAAGCAGTAAGGTCGGCTCATTATGTCTGGGATTGTGTGGTTTTCACAGCTGAGTGTTTTCACAATGCCCTTCACAGCCTTGTTCGGTAAGGAGGGAGAATCCTGAACGGGGCCGGGAGCGGGGGGGGGGGGGAGGCAGGGGGGGGGGGTTGGGCCGTGGGGGGTGTCACCGAGATGAAAGTGCAGTTTGGTTTGGATTTAAGACTGGAAAGAATCGCCTGACACAGCTCTCTGTGCAGTCAGTAGGTCAGCTGGTAAACCTGATTCTTCTGACACTGCTGCACCTTGAAGCTCTTAATCTGTAAGATACGGAGCAGAATTCCATACTCCCGTGCCTTAATGGTAATCAAGTGTGACTCTAGTTGCAATGATGTTTTAGAAAAGTTTGTTCCCTTGCAGAATGGCATGTTTCAGGGATGGTTTTGTATTCCCTTGCAGAATGGCATGTTTTAGGGATGGTTTTATAATCTCACAGCATGTTCACATCTTAACTGGTCATTTCCCTGTGACTTGGATCCTCTCCCTAGGGTGAGTAATTTATTTCTCAAGAGACTATTTATGCATTGCCCCACTACTCAGGGACCCGTGCCCTAACACATCCTCCCTACAGATGAGTTCATCTGTTACAAAACAGAACCGACACAATGGAACCACCCAAAGGAGGATCACGCCAGCTTCTCCAGTGCTGGGATGAACAAGGTGACAAGAGTGCTTGGGCAGGGTGTTAGTGCAATTGCCAACCTGCCACTGAAGCACCACCGCGCATCATCTTGTTCTAGAGCAGTCACCTGGGCACCACCTGGCCAGGACACCAGAGCTTGCAGCTGCCATCACAGAGGGCTGCTCTCTGTGTGCTCACTCACCGGGCAGTTGCACCTCTGCTACTTCTCTCCTGCACATCTGGTGCGGTTCACTCCCATCATCTCCCTGAAGCGAAGTGTGGTGGGAAGCCCAGCCTGGGGCGACAAGGCACTGCGCACTGCCTGCTGCGGGGACTGGACTCTAGGTTTCAGCTGAGCTGTGCTCTCAAGGTTTGTGCCTGCTCCTAACCACTGCATCTTAAAAAGCAACCAGAACTAACGTGCCTGTGGCGACTGCTGTACTGCAGTATTCCTGGGTTTGGTCTGAATCTAAAGGAGTGCCCACACTGCGGTAGCAGTCAGGAGAAGGTGTCCCCCTGAGGGAGTGCCACTTGCGGAGCTGGGGAGGGACCACCAAGAGCTCAGCTCTCTGCAGGTCAGGGACAAGGTGCTCGGCTGAGCTGCCAGTGTCATCTCACGCTCTCCTCCAGAAGCATTTACTGTGGGGCAGTAACACTACTTCAGCCTGCAGACATACTCCTTCTGGTTTGCATACAGCTGCTGGGCAACAGCAACACAGCAAGAGGCCAGGCCTGGTCTCCTAGGAAGGCTAGAAGCTGTAACAAGCAGCAGTGGGGAAACAGACACTGGAGCTGTTAAACAATTAGAAAAAGATGCAATTAAACTCTTTAAAAAGAGTGCAAAACTTTTCCTATTTTCAAAGCAAGGCCTGGAGCAAAGCCCCCTTCTTAAAAGTGCATAGGTTGCTGCAGTAGGCTTTATTCTGTCTTAAGCTGGGCTTTATTCAGAGGTATTTAAACAGGCTTTTTAAGCACGTTCCTAGTAGAGCAATAATGCACACTGGTGAGGCTCTCGGTATTGCGAGCTGCAGCCTCTTGCAAGGGCCGAGCAGCCAGGCATCAGGCTTTCCCCACACACCATGTCACCTGTGCTCACAAGCCCAAGCACCAGCACGCTGCTTTCTGTC
Source organism: Gallinula chloropus (assembly GCF_964237585.1). NCBI lineage: Eukaryota > Metazoa > Chordata > Aves > Gruiformes > Rallidae > Gallinula > Gallinula chloropus. Next base: position 30,998,399 of record NC_140090.1, on the reverse strand, counting down.
AGCTCCAGCCCAGGGCGAGCCTAACATAACAGTGAGCACAGAGGAGCTTGGAGAGAAGGAAACACCAGCAGCAAAGGAAGAATAGTAGTCACATGCCAAAAACGGGAACCACAGAGACTGTGGTGTAGGGAGACCTCATAATTTTTTTCAACCATTGCTCACCCAGTTGATAGGACAGAAAAAGCCATGTCTGGCACATTAAACTTCGTATCACGTTCTGTTTTTAATTAAAGGTGCTGTCTTCGTTCCCTGAAAGGGACTTCCAACTCTAGTTTCAGACTGCAAATTCCCAGCCAGCTGCGTAAGTACTGTTATAGTGACACCATGTGGCTTCTGAGCATACTGTTGTAAGTAAGTGTGGAGACCAGCTCTGAGCGTCCAGAACCACACAAGGAACTTAGCTAAAAATACACGATGAAGCACAAGACCTTCGGGCCTCATTCATGGGAACTGTCCTGTTAGATGTGTAATTTCCAGATTGCACGTCACTTCTGGACCACAGGCCCTCTGCATCCTTTCTAGTCTGGAAGTTTGATGGAAGCAGAAGTGATAAAGAGTTCCTAGTCTGTGACCCAGAGCAGCTTCTGGGCCTTTGTAAGTTAAGTTTAAAGGGGAAAAAAAAGTGCCACATCAAAAAAAAAAAAAAAAATAAAGCTAGACAGCTCCCCTGCTATAGCAATTCCTGCATTTAGAAGAGTAGCTGTCTGTTGTTTTCTGCATTTGTTGTCTGCATTTAGAAGAGTAGCCCATTGTTTTCACGAGTTCCATTCTTCCACCACTAGAAAGAGAAGGAAGTCAGCTGCTGGTGCAAACTGGATTCCAGGCTGCAGCTTTTTCCATATAGGATTTGTGGGATAAACACACAGAGGTGCTCTTTATAAGCTCAAAGTATGAAATCAGTTACTTTGCATCTAACTAGCACTGTGCACACACAGCATGCCGAAATCTAGACACTGCCCCAAGGTCCCAAGTAATACAGGAATAAATAGTCTCCCAGCTACAAAGACTTTAGAGCAGCACCTTCCTCTCCTAAATAGCTCTGAGACAAAGTAAGCCCAACAAAGGCAGTACTTATTTAGTAGTACTTGGAGAGTCACAGATGTATTTGATATTTAAAGAACAGTTTGAGTCTCCTTGTTTCACTTTCCCTGCTGGCACATGTGCTTGTGTATCTGCTCCACAGAGCCTTGAGCTGTGCAAGGAAAAGTTACCTACTTAGAGACAACCCAAGGATCATGACTGGTTCAGTACTGCAAGCAGAGCCTCCACACTTGCAAGTCAGGTAAAAATACCACTAATTTCTAAGCTGGTTTACTCTGCAATATTGATTGTCAACTCGAAACCCTCCCCCACCTCCCAGATCTTGATCTTTTGTTTCCCTGTGCCTCTTCAATTCAGCATCGACAGCAATAGAACAACTTTACAGCAGCTGCCTTTGTTGGGTTTGCCCTTTAAGTGGCTCCTTTTATGACAGCTTTTAAGATGCAGGATGCTTGAAGAGTTAAAGCATTCAGAGCTGGAGTCTTAGCTTTTCATCTACTTTTCTAGAGTTAAAGAAGAGATAAGTGGAAATGATCTCCACTCTAATCCACTTCTAAGTTTCTCAAAGAAAATAAGTGCCGTTTGATTTTTAAACAGCAGATCTTTTGATGACATGTTTGTTGCCTGGAGATATGTGTAATGTAAATCATTTACAAAAACTACATTTGATAATAAGTCAGTGGAAGACCCTATACAGCTCTGCTGAGATATAAAGCAGAGGTTCAGTACCCAGAACACAACTACAGTCCTTGCTGCATCAGACTGAGCCTTCAGACAAGACCAGCAGAACAAGAAGCCAGTGAAATTACACAACTGCAACTGCACGTGTAGGAACAAGTGTATTGAGTAGAACCAAGAGGAGGGTTGAACAGCACCAGTGATTTACTAACAAAGCATAGAGTCAAAAGTCCTCCTTGCAACTGCCCTTCTGTGCTCTGTAGATATGAACATCCTTAGTGGAATCATAGTGGATCTCATATACAGAGAAACGGCCTCTCAGCATCTTCAGGAACTTCTTGTCCCGCTCATAGCGGATACGACAGGAAAGAAGGATCACGGTTTGCTCGGAGCAGAGGTGCTCCAGCGTCTGAAGCAGTTCTGCAAAAGTTTCTTCCAGATAAACGATGTCTGCACCCAGGACAAAGTCAAATGCTCCTGGAGGGAAGTTACCCAGGTCCTTTCCCCAAGTCAGTTCCTTCACCACGGCTCTCGGACGTAATTCAGAAGGTAAATTAGCCTGTACGTTTGACTCCAGGAACTCCAGTGCTGCCGCCCTGTCTGTGATGGTAGCACGAGCACCTAAGCGGTACAGAAGTGTATGTCTCAGACAAACAGTCGATGTCTATAAGCACAGCATTTGGAATACAATGCTCTATGTCTAACAGGCTCCCTAGTTAAACATTAGCAACTTCCCTGAGCTGCCTGATGACAAACAAACAGAACAAGCAAAAAGCCCACCACCCACCTACATCCTACCCTTCATCAGCCACTTCATATGGAAGATTACATTGGGTAAGGAACAAAAAGTGTTTTCTGGAGCTTTTTCTTAGTGCGTTTTGTTAGCAGAGGAGTTACTTTCTGCCCTTCCACAGGTGACAACAGAGCAAGTTACTGGGATTGTTATAATCAGCCTGCTCCAATTCCATGTTTGTTCAGTAGGAGAGAGGCAGCTAGACAGCCTCTTTCACAGGTCAGACAAAAGTCACGCCTGTGTGATTTGGACTGTATTTTGCCTAAGTGCTTTGCTTTTATTATTTCAACAGGCACTAAAGCTTTGAATTACAAAATTAATCTGGGACAATTAGCACAAATTTAACATAGAACCCAATACCTGCTTCAGCCACAGACAGATTGCAGGCAAATCACTTCATTTCTCCAGACCCCGGTTTCCCTGCCTACAAGATCAGCTAACACGGTTTATACAAGCCCAAAGAGTTGTTTATCTCTGTAGCTTTATCTATGCTGCATAGGAGGACAAGTGGAAGACAAGCAAGCACAGCACTTGCTCCCTGGGGGAGAATAGCTGCAGAACTGAATGCTGCTGAGCTGAGTGCCATGGTAACAGGCGTCAGCCTTAACAGGGTCCCCCTATAAAGTAAACTGCAGTGGCACCATCGCTACAATAAATAACGCAGCAGGCTCTGAAGTCTAACAGGAAAGGAAGGTGACTCACAGAGGAAACATCACAGTTCATATATGTAGCTGTGGTGCTAACTTCTGTACCAGGCATGTAGATGTAAAAGTGCTAGTTTCACTACATTTGTAAATTGCTTTAAACAAGAAAACAAAACCCAACCTTACCTAATAACGTGGCCACTATTCCCAGTAATCCGGTTCCAGCTCCCAGCTCAATCACAGACCGATCTCTGAGATCAATGCCTCCTATCTCCAGATAGGCACACAGGACAACAGCCTAAGCCAAGAGACAAGGGCAAATAAGTACAGGGTTCATTTCAGTCACACCAAACACAGGATTTCTGATTTACACTGAGAGGTTATGTGAAGGGTCAGGCACTTCAGGTCTGCTGCAAGACTTTGCTCAGCCCTTCTCTGCCTCCTGTGTGCACGTGTGGTCTTCTGTAAGTTTTATGTAGGCCTTTTACAGACAAAAGGAAGAAAGAACCATGGAGGCTACAACTTGGATGTGGTAACACTGCTTCATGAATCCCATAACATAACAGGAGGCCAAAAGAGCTGCATTTGGAGAAGAAAAGCTGAGGGGGTGTCAAACATCGGTGAATGAACTCAGCCTTGCAAAATTCCAGGATAAGGTTTCATAGTATCTTGTGTGGTATTTCTAAACGTTTCTACACAACACTGGCATGCCCTCAGGAAGGACACAGACAAAAGTAAAGTAGTCTGTATCTAATGTGTTATGTTTTATAGAAATCTTGGTAACAAGAACTTTCTACAGAGCAAGTTCTGTCAAAGCCGATGTCAGGAAAGACCAACAGCCCTGTGCACCAATTCATTTGAGGAGTTTGCTAAAATTGCAAAGAGTAAAGTACAATCTGTGTCTGGACAGAGGCCCAACTGACAGGAAGCCCTTGGATTCCTTCAGTGCTACTGCAGCCAACTGCCCTGCGACCTTTGGCCCACCACAAACCCGTCTGTTTTGAACAGTTCTTATCCCCCAGATAAAGTCTATCAGCAGTCCTCGACGCTACAGCCGGCAGGATCTGTGCTGTGCTCTGAAGGGCATTAAGCAAACGTGGTAAGAAATGGGTGAGAGTTCTGGGAGTTATCCGGGATGTCTCCTGTATTTGGCACTGGCCACGCAGGGCTGAAGGTGGCCTGTTTCCTTTGCAGCCCTCCAGGATCTCTTGTATGAGGGTGGGGGAAAAAGTACAGCTTTAACTTTTTGTAAAGGAAAAAAGACCAAAAACCAAACAAACTTAACAGGAAAAAAGCCTCCCCTTCAGAATGCCACGTTAGATCATTTTCTAAGGTGACCCTGGAAGCTCGGACAAGCGCTACAGGAAGCCATCAAGTACAGAAACACTCGGTTCGTGCAAACACCTACCGCATCCCAGACCACGGCCGCCACCCCCAGCCGCCGCCAGTCCTGCTTGACGCGGATGGTGTGGCTGGCGAAACGGTACGTGGCCGAGGGGCTGTGCAGCTGCCGCGCCGCCCAACCGGCTCCCTCCTCGTAGGGGACCAAGGCCATCCCGCCGGCGACCGACCGCAGCCCTCACCGCTCCTGCGGCTTCCGCGCCCGGCGGGCGGGAGCTAGCGCCTCCAGCATGGCCCTCCCCGAGCGCCTCGCTTGTCCTCGGCCGGCCCTGGCCGCCGCCGGGCCCGGGTGCGCTTCGCCCCGCGCCGCCGCCCGAGGCCGAGCTTAGGACAGGCGAAGGCCCGGGGCCGCCGCGGGGAAAGGCCGGCTCTACCCAGGCCCCGGGCCCGGCCCCTCGCGGCTCGACCCGCCCGCTGCTCACGCGTCGCAGGCCCTGGGCCGCCGCGGGGCGCCCGGCCCGGCCCACAGCGCCGCAGCCGGCGGCGGACGCGGCCTGCCCTGGCTGCAGCCTGGGTGGGGAAAGGCGGCGGGGGTTGGCGGCGCTCGGCGGCCTCCCCCGGCGAGTTGGTGGGGGCGATCAAGTCACGGGTACAAAGGGATGAGTCTGGGGCTGGAAGATCTCCAGAGCGCTCCTGTCCCCCAGCTGAGGGCAGCGAGGCAGAACACGGGCCGTGGCAATCCGCGGGGCCGTGCCAGCGGCCCAGCACCGGTGCCAGCCATCGGGGGCTTGACTGTGTGGAGCATGGCGTGGCTGGGGCTGGGTAAGGGCTGTGCCTCCACCCGTACCTGGGAGGTCTGTAGGGCATCCTGGAGGGAAGGAAGAGCTTCCCGCAGGAGGCTGGAGGCACAGGGCTTCTTTGCAATTTTCAGGTCTTTGTGCCAGGTGTGGAAAATGCTGGGAAATGCTGCTTTTGCAAATTGAAAAGGGTTATTGTGTTTTCTGTAGAAGAATTTAGGATATATGGAAACTCTTGGTAAACTGAACAAAACTGAACTTTATTGGTGTACACAGCTGTAACAACAATGGAAACCAGCCACAACCAAAAACAAAACCAAAGTAACAAGAGCTCCTAACAGTGCATAGAATTCTATCAGACAGCATCGTTCACAAATCGCCACGGCATCTGCAACCCTGCAACGAGAGGCATGGGTCCTCTGCCTAGAAGTAAAGCAATAACAGAACAGGAAAACCTTGATTCTTTCTAAACCAACTATCTTGAGTTTGAAGAGACCTCTCAGTCTCAGTAACACTCACCTCTCTGGTTGCTCCGGGAGGTGAAACCACACATGTTGGGTAGGCTGTGACGACCTGAAAGTCTAATGGAAGGGGAACAATACACCGCTATAGCCATAGCAAGGACATTGTCCCTACTGCCTGGCTATAGTGCTGTAGAAAGGAAACCTTACCACTCCTCGAGTTGAAGGATGAGGTTCGGGGGAGGGATTTGGGGTCTCATCTTCTCCAATGCCAGCCATTTTCTGCTGCTCCAGTGCTTGTTCACCTAACTGTGTGCTTTTGGAAATGCACATGCGCAGTTTTCCCTCACCACCTCCCCACAGAAAGTACTAGAAAAGGAAGCTCACGCATGTGTGAATCCAGTGAACCCAGTAGTTCCGCCATGATGATGGCGCATGACAAAAAAGACTCCAGACGGTTTTGACCAGGCCTGGAGACCCACCTAAAGCTTAATTTGCTAAGTAATGGGTGATGGGGTGGGAAAGCTGTGGACGTATGTCTCAACATTGCTGAAATGTTGCATTAAGATGCTTGTAAAGGGTTAAGGAAGACTTGCTAACAGGATAGCTTGAAGTGCCACAGTGGTGACCTCCCATAAACAATGCCTCGCTTGAACTACTCTGCCTCACTGATAAAGAAGAAACATCAATTGGGACGTAAGTTTGAGTCTAACACCATATTTTAAGTAAATTACACACTCAAGGACTATGTGCTCTGTGGATATAAAATGACTTCTTTGACAAGTTCCAGTACCCCCCTCCTCCTTATCTGCTCGATGAATTCCTTGCTTGTCTCTAATTGGTCACAAATGCAGGCAAAGCATTTCATTGTAACTAGTTCAAGCTCCCCCTTGTCCTTGCAGGTATACAAACCTGCTGAAACCAAATTTGTAGTTTGGATCAGAGTCAAGGGGTAACTGAGTCTGCACAAGACAGAAGGTTATTTGCGGTGATGAAGAGGAGCCACCCGACTTCATCCCCATGACCCTAATCGACCACCACCAAACAGCAGTGCGCAGGTGTAGTGGGGAGGAGTTGATGGAAATTACTTCTTGGAACTCATTTTAATATGAAGCAGGACAGGTTATGAATATGTATAGGTGTGTGAGGTAACCTAATGATTTTTGAATAAGGATATGGTATAAAAGTGCTACAAACTCTGACCAAAGGTGTGCCTACTTTAAAGGGTAGGTCACCCGCTCTTGCAAGAATGTATAATAAATTACTGTTTCACTAATGTGTCTACCTCAAGTCCTTTCTTTAGGACCATTGGCATTTCTAACACAGGCAATTAGTTACAACTTCTGAAACACCCCGTGGGATGTTGTCTGCTGTCCCTGCAGCTTCTCTGTGGTTCCAGTTCATGGCTTTTGTTTCAGGAGGTTTTGAAGTCAGTGGAAAGAAAAGGCGTTTGCCCAGCCCTCCAGCCTTATCCTCCACTGCTAGCAGGGGCTCATCACCAGCCTGGAAGCAGTCCCTCAGTAACTGGGTAGCCGTCACAGAAACACGCTTCTTGTGCGTCTTGGTCAGAGCATTGACCGAGGCAGCGAAGCCAGAGTTGCTCTTGGGTGGTGGTGTGGCAGTAACACTCCTGCAGCATTGTTTGTGCATGGGCTTCTCTTCACCTTTGGCATCAGTTAATCTCTTGTTTGGCAAAACAACACAGTGCTCCTCTCCTTTGTGTGTCTCCATCTCCAGTTACTTGAACTTCCTCCAAAGACTGCTAAAGGCCACGGGAAGGCCGGGAAAACGTCCTCCCAGCACTAAGACTCTGACTGTGTAGAGACGCTGCTGCAGGTACTCCACAGAAAGGCACAGGACCTCCAGCCATACTCCTCAGCTTTCACCAGGCCTCTTGTGCAAAGAAGCACATGTAGGGGAGTGAGGCAGGGGAGCAGCATGCCTTCCCTACACCCTTTTCCAGTGGCTGTGTGGCTCAGCAGCTCCCAGTGTCACTCCCAGCAGGGCAAGGTTGTCCCTCAGAGTTGGGGAGCATAACCAGCTCCTGAAAACATCCCCACTGTTTCCCACAGGGAGCAGCAAATCTGGCTGGCAGATGAAAGCAAGTGTGGTTACATCTGAAAGCTGTTAATTTCAACAGAGTGGCTCAAGATTCTTTAAAGAGTTTTTGGAGTATTACAGGCTGCACAGGGGTAGCAGGAACTAAAGCTTGTTTTTAGGGTTCTGCTACAGTAGGGGAATGGAAACCAGAATTTCACTTGCCCCAAACCAGTTCATACCTGTCTTATGGCAACTCAGAGTTCTCCTCGTAAACATGCCAGAGCAGGTGCGATGATTCAGCTCACTGTGGTTTTATGTCCTAAAGTGCTGGTCGCTTGCCACTACTCCTCCTTTTGAGAGTTTGAAACTGCTTGTGCTATTATCTTGATTATTTTTTAAATTATTTATATAGGCAGTGTGGGAAACGCAATGAGTGATTACACTTGAAATGAGAACTCTGCTTGGATGAGTTTCTGCATCGTTTACGCTGCACCTAAACTACATAATCAAGCAAATGGAGGGAAACTCCCAAAAGGCACAAAGCTTTTGCCTCCACCTCCAGCACCACATGCCAGCCCCAGGACCTCCAGCCCAGGAGCTGTGGAGGAGTGCGGCAGGGTTCCAGTGCTCCCAGTTGTCTTCTTTCCCCTGTCCAGAGCAGTTTTCTTCCCCTGCAGTATTTCACAAGACCTGGGCTCCGGCAAGAGAGCAGCTGGAGTGAAAGGAGGCTGTACGTGAAAAACTCTATTTGTTCCCAAAGGTGATAATGCGGCGAGTGCTTTTATCCCAGGAACCAGTTTCTGTAAGTCAGACATCCCTGAATATCTTTGCAGCCCAGCAGGTTCTTTACCAATCCTGCTCGGCTTCCCAGAACTACTTCCCTCTCTTCCCTGTTGCTTTGGCACTGACTTCTGTGAGCCTTATACAGGAGGTCAAAAATCACTTTCCAGATCATAACTGCATAGGAAGCTATTAAAAGGGCAGCAAGTCCACTAGTTCAGTAAGGGCCCCGGCTCCCCATATTCATTCTAAGCCTGCATTACCTGCTTTCCCCCCCCTCCAAATCCGTTTTCTCAGAAGCCTGCCATAGTTTAACCCAGCAGGTAGCTGAAACAACCACAAAGCTGTTCACTTGCTCCCCCCCACAGTGGGGTGGGGGAGAGAATCGAAAAGAAAGAAGGTAAAATTCATGGGTTGAGATACAGGCAGTTTAATAGGACAGAAATGGATCATGATGATGATGATAATATGACAACAATAATAATAAACAAACCAAGTGATAGCATAGCACAATATGATGCTCAGCTAGTTCCTGAGCCATGCTGCCTCCCAGCCAACCCCAGTTATATACTGAGCACCATATGGTATGGAATATCCCTTTGGCCAGTTTGGCTCAGCTGCCCTGGCTGTGTCCCCTTGCAGCTTCTTGGGTGCCCCAGCCTTCTCACTGGCAGGGCTGTACGAGAAGCTGAGAAGTCCTTGACTTGCAGCACCTAAAATACCAGTGTGTTATCAGCACTATTCTCACCCTAAACCCCAAAAATGGCACTATACCAGCAGATAGGAAGAAAATTGTACCTATCCCAGCCAAAAGCAGGACAAGGTGCAGTACCCAAGTATTATGGTGTCAGAGAAAGATTTGGGTTTTCCACCCTTCCTGACAGTAAAAGGATAAGGAAAAGGCAACAACAAAGAATTATGGCTAAAACAGTTGCCCAGAACTGAAATGCTTTTTCTTGCAGCAGGGCAGGAGCTTAGCACAATGAAGTTGGAAGAACATGGCCTGGTTCAGATTTTAAACACTGCAGAAGGCAACAAGGATACCTAAGCTGCAGACAAACTTGCAAAACAAGGAACAGCTGATTTTAAGGTAAGCAAAAATTAGTAAAAGTATAAAGCAACACTGATTCAAGTCCATGCTTACCTTATTCAACTACTTGGTAGAGCAAAGGCATAATGTGTCCAACTATAAATCCTGCTACCTCAGATGCAGGTAAGCTGCTTGGGGTAACTAAGAAAAAGTGTTTAAGAGTGGTGGACTTGTAATACTCAGAAGATGAAAGAATCAAGTAGATGAGACAGGAATGAGAGCAAATTATTTTGAAGCGATATTAATATACCTCCTTTTCTGAAACCTTCTCTTTCCTGCTTAATATTTAGAATCCTCTGTTAGGAATGACTGTGAGAGTTCTTGTGATAGTTCTGCAGACACTGCACGTACCACATGGCTGCGCATGGATCTCAGAGACACCCATGATGTGGGGAAAATACTGCATCCCTCACGCAGTCTCTGGTTACCAAGGCAAAGGCAGGTATAAATAGAAACAATCTGATTTTTATTTTTTTAAAACTATCTAGAAACCTGTGTTGTTGATAACCCTCTGTCAGCGACGCCTTATTCCAAATGGTTCTGTTCTACATTTGTGTAGAAACTTCTGGTCGTGCACGTTTAATCCTTCCTTTCCTACCTAAATAAATAACAGCTACTTCTGGTTGTCATTCCATTGAGATATGAAAACTGTCTTTGAAGTAAAGTTTGGGTAAATATCTATTTTGCCAAGAGCTTTCATCAACCAAATAAACATGAGCTAACACACAGCTAGGGTGAAAACCCAGAAGAGGCACCGATCTTTCTCCCAAAATGTCACCACCGTAAGTGGCCGTTCAAATGACTAGCAATGAAATAATTAGCATATTGGACATTTTCATCTTCACCAGTAGCTTCCAGGTTCTCCACACCAGTGATGGTGAGGGCAATGAATCACCTGCTGTTAAATACAAAGGGAATAAATCAGAGATTAATTTGGCTGATGACAGCTCGCAGTTGCAGAATCAAGACAGCCTCAGCCTGAACTCACCTGGATCATCTTTGAAACCAAGGGGATGAATTAAAAATAAAACCTTATGTTTCTGCAGAAACTGATGGGTTATTGGGAGACCTTATAATTTGCTGCTCCAGCAAGATCCTTGCAAAAAAGTCAAATACTGAAGTAAATGTATGGTCTGATCCAGCATGTCATTTCCTTTACACATGGAGTTACATTAAACAGTGGAAGTAATGATCAGAAATAAGAAGATGTATAATTGCATGAATGCTTGAGCTGAAACACAGGAAGTTTCTGGAGCCTCTAAGGAGGGAATATTTCCCATCAGTGACATTATATTCTCGTCTTCAACCTCACATCTTGATAATCTGTCCTACATAATCACCACGTTTATTAAAAAGTCTCGTTACAGAAAGATCACTTAGCTTTTAGTGGGATTATGTGACTGATCTCTCAAAGGCCTTGCAGGTCTGAAAGCTGACATACTCTGAAGTTTTAATTAAGGAACAAAAAGCAAAATGAGCAAGCTCCTCTTTGCAAGCAACCGCTGCTGTTCCAGCCACAGTTCGTTTGCTGGAAACCTCCTCCACTCACCTCTGCACTTCAGGTGCTCACAGTCGTACACATCTACGGTCGATGGACTTCAGGCCACGAGATGCCACGTGTCAGGTCGTGTGACAGGAAAGTCCCTGAGCCACCGGAGCGCGACTGACACCTGAGTGGGCATCGGTGAGCACACGGGTGGATGCTGAGAAGGGCTGCTGCAGCAGTGCTCTGGTAAGCGTGGGGCTGTGGTAGCGAGGTCATGGTGCAGTGCTGCGCTTTCCCTCCTCCGCCAGCAGCTTCTGGACTCGTTGCAGGTGGCTGATGGTTGCAGGCCAGGGTAACGTGTGTGGCTGGTGTGTGGGATATGGGAACAGGAAAAAAAAAATGCTGCAAAAGAACACCCTTTTATAGAGTCTGAGTATGGATCTAGAAGTTTAACATTAGGTGGCCAAAATTCTGATGTGCTCTGTAGGTGCAGTGTTATATAACTGGGGAGGAAGTCAGTGCAAGCAATGCCCTGTATTAATTAAAACCTAGCTAACAACCACTAATTCAAAAACAATTACATGGACAGGCAAGTGACAGCTGTAGCATTCATACAGATGCAAGAGCATGTGCCTCAGAGCAAAGGTTGCCTTTTAAAACCAAGCAGAATCCAAGGTTACAAAAAGTGTGGGGGGTTTAGTGTTATTTGTAATGGTATTGGCAGCATTTCTCTTCACCACTCCCTGGAAGACAACGGAGAAGAAGCAAGAGTCAAGTCTAAGCAGTTTCAGGTACCTTGAAGCTAATAAGAAGTTGTCCTGGGTTTCAACTAGGGTAGAGTTAATTTTCACAACAAGCTGTGAGGGGACACAGCTGGGACAGCTGACCCAAACTAGCCAAGGAGATATTCCATACCATATGATGTCATGCTCACTATACAAGGGGGGTGCTGGCTGGGGTGGGGGGATCACTGCTCATGGATGGGCTGGGCATCAAGTTCTGTGTGGTGAGCAAACTGCATTGTATATCACCTGCTTTGATATTCCTTTATCATTTATTATTTAAATTATTTTACTATTTATTTTCCTCTAACCTTGCTGTCCTATTAAACTGTCCTCATCCCAACCCACAAACTTTACTTTTTTTTTCCCCGATTCTCCTCTCCATCCTACTGGGATGAGCAAGTGGCCACATGGTACTTAGCTGCTGGCTAGGGCAAAACCAGGAGAGAAGTCCTTCTCAGAGCCTTCCTCCAGGGTTTGGTGGCCCAGGGTTGGAATTAAACCTTTAGAAGCGTGCCCTAAATGGACACATGCAATTAGACTTTTCTGAATGAAGTCACACATCCATATTAATGTTTGTGTTGAACTACTGGAAAGCATTTTCCTTTTCCTCGTAGGAAATTTGTATCCATGACCTGCAGTAACAGCTTTTTCTTACACTTGGTACATCAAGACAGTAGTTCTGCCAGCCCTCTGATCAAGAACACACAATGCACAACTTTGCAGGCCTCCAGCTTTCTTGGCTTCCTCACATCTCCAGTTCTCAGGCAGTAAGTCTCCACTAACTCCACCCTAGCCTGTGATGACTGCAATGCTAGTTTTACTTTACATTAAGATAAAATGAAGGTAGGATCAGAAAAGAGAAGCTAAGGTAAAGAAACATCAATTCCCCTATGTTTGTACTGTTGGTATCCCTGCAGTGATCCAGATGCTTGCATGATAGCCAAGAAGCCTCTGTAATGACATCTTAGATTGCTGCAGAGGCAAAAGGACGAATTTAATCAATGACACCAGCACTGCAGTCTGTCCCTATGCTATGAAACACAGGCTCCCATCTGTTTGCACATATTCACTGCTGGCCAAGGGTAGATTTAAAAGTGTGAAAATTGAGAGCTACTAAAAATCCACCTTATGTGTTCTGAACAACCTCACTGGCTACTTTTTTTCCCAAAACTGTTGGAATTTTCTATTTCCCTAACTACTGTTTTGCTTGAGGCTTTTTCCCTTAAATGGTGATAGTCTTATGTTACTTGTGAGCTTCAGAAGACAATCGGGCGTGCAATATTTTTGTCCTGTCAGCTGGTAGTGGATTTCAAAACAGGATGCCTATTTTTCCCCCCATTATTTCCAACAGTGAGGCACAGAAGTCTGAGCTTTTGTTTTGTTGGCTATACAGGTTCAACCTGGTGATTCATTCTTCCTGCAGCTATGTTTCCAGGAAAAGACAAAGTCCTGGCTCTTCTCCAAGTTATCCACAGACTGCTGAGAGTAAGATCAGAAAGCACTCCTTCTCCCAAGCTGGGACACTTTCTAAGAAGGCAGAAATTGAACAAAACACATCCCAGAGCTGGTGTTATCACCCTGCAGATAGGCAAGGGGGCACATGGCCTTGGAAAGGCGTGTGCGGTACTAAATCAGGAGAAGGACAGCTGCAGAGTTTACAGGATTTAAGATTCTTGGTGTTTGCAAAGAGCCATTCTCTGTTTCTGGGACTGATGGTGGCTGTGAAGATGGATGGCTTACGGAAAATTCTACAAATTAATTCCAAGCGCTTTAGGAGACTTCCAGCTTCTCCTTGCAGTTGGTGTGGGTAAGAGCATGCCCTTGGATTTGGGAATCTTTCAAGAGTTGTTATTCAGACAGAAGCCAGTAACTATGGTTTCAGACATCTCCTCTTGGGGATACTGCAGCTCACAGATGAAGGGAGGCCTAGTTTTACATCATGAAGCGAGGGACTATGGGGTTGTGTGACTGTGGATGCAAGCACTAAGCTTTCAGACAGCGAGTTAAATAAACACACACACAACTCTACCTACAAGTAACCATTGCAGGAAATGTAAAGACTTGCTTGAGAGGTAGAGTCCCTTTGAACACAAGCAGACAGCGGCTCATGTGTACAGGGCAAATGGGCCAAGTAAAGAGACAGAATTACCTTCCCCTGCAAGCTCACAAGCCAAAACACAGCTGGTAGTGGTAATTTTAGTCCTGTGGAGCCTGGCAGTATTCATTTATTATACACCCTGCAAATAATTGTAAGTATAGTAAAGCTTATAGCTCAGAAGCTGCATTCAGCAATCGCCAGGGTATGTTCCTCCCTGGTATAGATCCTTTGACCTCATTAGAGTCACTTCAGGAGTGAATCTGGTCCTTTGTATTTTCAGAACAAATCATAGGGCTTTTTCATCTCCGCATCTCGGGGAATATAGGTTGCTCCTCCTTCATCTATCATCATGTTCTGATTTAGGTTTTGTTTCAGGACCCTGCCTGCCCTGCTCTGAAGGCTGTGTGGAGTTCTCCTGGTGATTACAGCAACTTCCCCAGAGGGCTTAAATAAGGATCAGTTTCCTACCTTTTGGAAAGTTGTTTTCCCTCTTGTGAAAATTAAAACAAACGTACTCTTTCCCACCATACATTATTAAAAGTCAAACATGAGCCATCACCTGGCGGAGGAATGAAGGTCTGTAGAACAAATTTGCTGTCTTTAGGGAATAGTGACATTAGTGTCAACTTTATAAACTTCCATCGGCACTGGCATCAACATCTGCTGGAATCCATTCAGCAGTCAGTACCCTTGAGCTGTTACTTTGTAGGTTACATTTAGGTCACATCTTTGCAAACCCGAATGCAAGTGAGTTAGTTTTTATCTTCATAAAAGCAAGAATGGGGGGAGGTGAACAGACCTACAATTCCAGAGCAAGTCAAAAGCTGCTCTGCTCCTCTCGGTTTCCTGGGAGAAAGATGCAGTGTGAGTTTGAGGATGTCATGGTTGATCCTGGCAGGCAGCTAAAACAACTGCACAGCCACTGGCTCACCTTGCAGGGAAACCTGCTGCAACCCACTCACCAGGAACCATTTGTTTTCACAGTAAGTCATGGCGGTCTCAGTGGGGAACAGCTGCCAGCTGCGAGGGGGGATGCTCTCCCCGAGTTGAGCTGGCTGTGGTGCAGCGGCAGCTCCCACTGCATCACCCCGCTCTCTGCTCAGAGTCCAGCCAGCACTCTGGGGGGAATATTTTTACGTGCCAACTTTCACGACAGTGCTGACAGCCTGTCCTTCCCCACAGTGAGTGACTGAAACCTGTCAGATAGGCAGCTGAACCAAGACAAAAGAGAGAATTAGGAAAAAACCACCAAATCCCAGAAAGTCCATTTGAGGATCACACCTGCCTAAAATCCATTACTTTGGTCTGTGCCCTCCTTGCCTGAGTTATCCTGGTTGAATGCAGCACCAAGGCTGTGTTCAAATGAAACTAAACATAATCCCTAAGATGTTAATTGAGCATAAATGATCAGCACTAATCCAAACTACAAACACCGCATACATTGAAAGCTGAATGATAAATTGTTTTCTCATGCCATAAGAAGAAGATTTCACCATTTTAAGAAGTGTTTTTCCAGTGCAGAGGGTGACAATCTCTCTGATTTCCTTTAATTTTGTCTGCCAGCATGCGGGTTTGAGCCCTGTTCAGAACAGGCCGTAGCTCACACTCAGACTTCTGCCCAAGTGTCTCTGCCTCTGGCTTAAAGCAATAAAATACATCCGTGAGCCCTGTTTCCATCAACTTGCAAGTCTCTCTCTCTCTCTCATGGCAGTTTTCACCCAGTACACCTTTAAGGTGGAGTGTCCTTCCCAGGTGAGGTACAGAAGAGGCACACTGCCATTGATGGGACTGGCACTTGCCAGTGTTACCCTCAGCTCCTCCCCTAAAACAGCGATTCTCCTCCATTACTTAAGACGTGGTTACTGCTACCGTGCAGTAGGGCTTACTGATCATTACAGGCCAGCCCTGCAATCAGGAAAGCTCAGTAAAACTGACCCACCCTCCTTGCATGGTCAGCTACACAGGGATGCAGGAGTTGCCCTACCCTGGCTGCAGTTCTGGTGAGCCTGGACAGCCCTGTATCTGGGTAGGGGTTTAACGCTGTAGCTAGTGGGAAACACTTCCCGCAGGGTGGAAGAACAGTTTGGTCCGATGGGCTATGTAGAAGCACGGTATTTGGTGTCTGTGAGTGCTGGGGGGCTGCTGCCTAGAGTGCTGGGGCAGCAACTGAAGGTCCTGCAGCACAGACCTCTCTTCCCAGAGCAGGAGGAATAGGGGTTGAATCTGGGGGGTCCATAGGAAGTTGTTTTCAGCCTCTGTAGTGGAGGCGTTTGTTGCTGCCAAGAGCCGCCATCCAGAATGCCTACTTCTCATGCAAAACGTGGAACTAGGTATGTGCTGCCCATTGTACATCAAAGTAATTGATTTTTTTATAATGGAAACTGCCTGATGATTCACTGGGGTAAATCAAGCAAAACAGTAGAAAGACGAGACAGAAAATAGGAAGAGAACCAGGGCAGGTAATAAATCATGATAGGCTGTGTTCAGCGTAGGGCTGTAGCAGTAAGTCAATGGAGCGCTAAGCCGCATAAATAAAAGATAATGTGTTTCGTCTCTGCAGGGTGTTGCTCGGGCTGTACCTATTAAAAGGACCACCCGGTTCTGCAGAAAATACACAGCAACAGGTTTTGTCATATTATCCTGATAAATGACATCTGTGTTAAGATTTTAAGAGTTACATGGCCAAAACAGAGAGGGAGAAATCGATGTTCCCCATTCCTACAGCTACAGGGAAACATGCACAGATACAGAAAAATACTCCCTGCCAGAGTACTGAGGTATGTGGAAGCGGAAGCTTCAATTCTTCTGGAATGACGGGGAGGTGGGACAGTTTGCTGTTTCTGTGATTTCCAGGGATTATTAAAGTCAGCTTCCTCTTGTTGAAGACCTACATGAATAAGGCTATGCAGGGAAACAGACCTCCAATTGCTTTCCTCCCACTGCCTGTTTGTGTAAATCCTGGTACTCCGCAGCAGCGCTAGCATGGGAGAAGAGCCGCCTCGTCTCTTCCCCTTTGCAGTGTTACACACTGAAAACAAGCGTGAGACCCATGGGAAACTTCAGCCTCCAGGAGTCAGAGGAGCCAAAACCTTCACGCCCAAATAGCAGCAGGACACGTCACACACTCCAGCCACCCCGCATTCCCAGCATTTTTCTTCTATCGGGACGAATATGTGGGGTTTTGGCTGTTGCCCTCGATGGCTGGGTCCTGGCTCTCAGCTGCCTGGTGAGCTGCTCTTGCTCACTTCTTCGCCCTTGAGAAAGGATTTTCCACCACCCAAACCCGCAGCTTTAGCAAAGGGCTCCCAGGGCTGCTCTGAACCCCAGGTTTAGCAGAGGTCCCAGCGTGCTGCTGGGATCCCACAAGGCCCTTGCTGCATTTTACCTCCCTTCACCGAAGCAGGGCAGCCCCATTGCATGGGCTGGTGTGGCTGCAGGGAACAGCATGTAACCGGTTTAAGGAATGGACAGTTGTTTGTCAGGCAGAGATGTGCAAATCTGTCTGTGGCTCCTGTACCGCTCTTTGAAACAGTCAGCCAGGTACAAGCCAGTCAAGGTGTTGCTTTTCTGGTGTAAAAGGGTAAATTACACCCATTTTAGTGTCAAATAGCACGAATGCATGGCCAGTCTGGTGTCCCACCTGATCTTCCCAAGACCTGTGAGTCAGAACCCTCATCCTACAGCTTTCCACGCAGAGCACAGAGGCTGCAGAGGGATGTTGGGCTGAGGTGGTTTAAAAAGCTCTGAAAGCAAATCTTCTCTGAGGCCCTGGTGTAATCCACAGCGAGGTCAGATTTCTCCAGAGTAACAAGGCTTTATGGACTGCCAGTAGCGTGTCGAGAGGCTTAACTAATACAGCTTAGAGAACTTGCCGGCAAGTGAAAAAGTGTAATTTATCAGTCTGAGGGAATAATCCTCATATAAGACTATAAATCATTTATTTCCTCCCTTTATCGTGCCTGAGATTAAATTGCACAGGTCCTAGAAATGCAGAATCTACGAGTTCCTCTCCTCAAAGAAGCTCATCTGGTTTTGTCTGAAAACTCTGCGTCCACAATCCCATGGGAGAGGGATTGTTCCGTGCAGTGGGGTGAGGCCCCGTGCCTGCCTATCTTGGGAATACCACCAGCATTTTGTAATACTTTGTGCGCCCGTAACTCTCCCCCGGAGCCATTTGGCTTATCAGAGGCCAGAGTGAGGTTTTCGTGGTGGCAGCGAGGTGATCTGCTGCAGGATGATGTATGTTCGTGTTTATCAGGGCTGCCCCCGTCAGCTGTGGGTATCTGGCCCTCTGATCCATCCTGCCAGGGCTGCGTGTGAGCGTTCCAGCCCCGCGCGGCTCCCCAGGCCGAACCGAACCGAATCACACCGCAGGGGCTGCAGGCTGTCGGAGTGGCAAGGCGGAGTCCCTGAGAACCCCGGTGCCCCGCCGTGATGCCCGCTGCCCAGACCACGTGCGGAGCAGCGGAGGGTATACGGCACGCGCGAGCAGCGGGACGCAGCATGGCGCGCGCCTCACGGACGGGGCACGGAGCTCGCAGGTGGCCGCCCCCTTACGCCTGGGGACAGGTGGGCAAAGCCCTCGGGGCCGCCCTAGGGCCGCAAGCGCGGCGGGAGGCTGAGGCACCACCGGGCACTTCCTCGCCTCGCTCTTTGTTACACAGGCAGGCATCGCATCAGCACCTCGCTGCGCCGCGAGCATTAGTGGCGTCACCAGCGGCCGCAGCAGCGCTCCCATGCTGGCGCTCAGGCGGCACGTGCGCGGCCCGGCAGCGCGAGCCAGGGCCCCGGGGGCGGGGCCAGCAGCGCGGTACGGGCGAGGGGCGGGGCGAGGGGCGGGGCCTGGCGCCCGCAGCCGCCGCTGCGTGCGCGCGTGTGGTAGGGAAGGGGCGGGCCAGGAAGGGCGTGGCGGCGATCGCGTGACGACCTCGGCGGCCATTGGCGGAGCGTCGTCATGCGGCGCCCCGGCGGGAGGCGATTGGGTGGGAGCGGGGCGGGGCCGGGCCCGCCCCCCCTCCCCGGTCTCCCCCCGCCCCTCCCCGGGCCCGGGGGAAGGTGGCCGCTCGCGCGAGGTCCGTTGCTCGGCCTCGCGCAGGAGGTGGAGGTGGCGGCGGCGGGGGGGCGGGGGGGGCACGGCTCGCGCGGTCGCTGGGGCGGGCGGGGGTCGCGCCTCGCCGGGGCGGAGGTGATGATGCGGCGCTGAGGCCCGGCCCGCCCCTCCCTCGCTCCGTCCCTCCCTCGCTCCCGCCCTCCCTCCCGCAGCCCGGCGGCGCGGCTCCCCTCCGCCCCCTCCCCCGCCCCAGCCCGGGAGCCGCGTAGCCGGGGCCCGGCGGGGGAGCTCCGAGCTCCATGGGCAACACCGTCACCTGCTGCGTATCTCCGGACGCCAGCCCCAAGCTCAGCCGGGCCCGCGGCGGCGGGGCAGCGCCGGGGCCCGATCGCTGGGCGGACGCGTACCAGGCGGCGGCGGGCGGCGGCGGCGGCGGCTCGGCGGCGGCAGAGGCCGAGTCGGGGGACTCGGATCCCGGCGGCGGCGGCCCCCACCTCCAGCACATCAGCGACCGGGAGTTCCCGGATGGTGAGCGGCGGCGGGGGGCGAGCGGCGGGGCCGGGCGGGAGGGCGGCCGGGCGGGAGTACCGGGCACCGTATCCCCTCCCCGCCAGCGGCAGTCCCCACGGCGCCCCCGCCCCGCCGCGGGTGGGTGCCCGGGGGCACCGGCGGCCGGAGGCGCGGCGCTTCCCCGCCCGGGGCGCGTCC
Source organism: Gallinula chloropus (assembly GCF_964237585.1). Taxonomy (NCBI): domain Eukaryota; kingdom Metazoa; phylum Chordata; class Aves; order Gruiformes; family Rallidae; genus Gallinula; species Gallinula chloropus. The sequence continues at coordinate 30,978,607 of NC_140090.1, read as the reverse complement.
CCTTTGTCCCGGCGGCAGAGGGAGCGTGAGGTCCGGCGAGTCCCTGGGCGGGGGGGGGGGTGCCCGGCCTGCCGCCGCCCGGCCCGGCGCCGCGCCCCAATCAAAGTTCTCCGCGCCTGTCACCGCTCTGACAGCCCCGGGGCTTCTGCGGGCCGCCGCCGCACGGGGGAAATCGGCGGCGGGTCCGGGACCTCCCGAAGTACGAGCCGCGGGGCCGCCGCGGCCGGAGCAGTCGCTGAACGCTTAGTCTGGCCAAGGGCTCGGGGACGGCGGGTGTCCCCCCTCCCCGCCCGGGGAGTGCCCGTCGGGGGCCCCGCTGGAGAGAGGGGCCGGGGAACCCCAGAGAGTCGTGGCGGAGCCCCCGGGTGCTCCCGTTTGAGGTGGGAGTGCGGCTGCTGGCTTCGCCTTAGCTATGGAGTCGTGACTCCGCCGTGGCGTTCGGGCGGTTCGCACAAGCTGCCGCGTTTCCAGCCGCGGCTGAACAGGAGGAAGGAAGAGGGTGTGTGGGAATATGGGAATTAAGAGTTACAAAGATTCTGTGCATATGACATCATTGTGCTGGACGTGGGTCATTTATAATCTGGCTATGCAGGGCGCCCGCTTATAGCTGCGGACTCGTTCCGCTGAGGTTCCTCCTCATGTAGCTCGAGGTGTTCCCAGCTCGCTTTCCCCCAGCCCATGGGGAAGTACGGATTTGCTCTGGGAAGAATCCGGAGTTACACCCGGAGCGCTGGTGTCACTCAGACTTGCTCTGCAGCGCGTCTCCTTTTCAGACATGCCCAGAAAGAGCTCGCAGGCTTGTGCTGAGGTGAGGTACTGAGGCAACGTGTAACAGGTATGGGGTGCTCCCGTGTGTTCACGTGGTACCACAAGCATACTGCGCTGTGTAACAGGTATGGGGTGCTCCTGTATGTATGTTGATGTGGTACCATAAGTGTACAGTGCAGAGTAACAGGTGTGGGGCGCTCCTTGTGTTCATGCAGGTCCATAAGCATACAGCACAGTGTAACAGGTATGGGGTGCTCCTGTGTGTACGTTGATGTGGTACCACAAGCGTACAGCACAGTGTAACAAGTATGGGGTGCTCTTGTGTGTATGTTGATGTGGTACCACAAGCGTACAGCACAGTGTAACAAGTATGGGGTGCTCTTGTGTGTATGTTGATGTGGTACCACAAGCGTACAGCACAGTGTAACAGGTATGGGGTGCTCCTGTGTGTACGTTGATGTGGTACCACAAGCGTACAGCGCTGCGTAACAGGTATGGGGTGCTCCTGTATGTATGTTGATGTGGTACCATAAGTGTACAGTGCAGTGTAACAGGTGTGGGGCGCTCCTGTGTGTTCACGCAGGTCCATAAGCATACAGCACAGTGTAACAGGTATGGGGTGCTCCTGTGTGTATGTTGATGTGGTACCATAAGCGTACAGTACAACAGGTGTGGGGCACTCCTGTGTGTTCACGTGGTACCATAAGCATACAGCAGTGTAACAGGTATGGGGTGCTCCTGTGTGTACGTTGATGTGGTACCATAAGCGTACAGTGCAGTGTAATAACTTATTATATTCAAAATGTAGTTCAATTAACAAGTGTCTTGCTCTTCCTTCTCGCAATTATAACCCCACCCATATGAAATACGTTTAGTTGCAAAAAGATAGACTGTCTGATGTCCTTAATGCACGATGTGTACATTAAGAGTTATCACTCGCCCTCCATACTCATCTTGAACTTAAGAAAAAAATTCTGGCTATTGGGGTGGAACTGGCTGTGGAAGAGTGTGAGGAAGCCTTCAGAAATGGAATTATTAAACTTGTGTGGTTCTGCACAGCACCATATGGTGTGGCTGTTACAGAAATGAGATGGAACAGTCAGCCCCTTGGATCTCCTTTGAGACTGCTGTGCAGTACAGCAGTGAGGGAAATTATATTTGCCGTCTAGGAGAAATAAAACTTTCTTTTTGTGAGAAGATATTACAGAAATCTCTCAGCCTCCCCATACTCATTAGGGTAGGAAGAGCTAAACTCTCTAAAGATTTGAATAAGCCAAGCAAAAATGTCTAAGCTAAATAAATCTGCTCAGGAATAAGGGTTGTATTTGTTTGAATCTTTAATACGTGATCGTGTCCGCAGTGCTAAGTAACTAGGCTTAATTGTGAATTCATCCAGATGTCAGAACTGGCCTTGAAGTAGGAAAGGATTTAATTTTTTTTTAATTTGCGGACGTGAATGAAAGTGTACAGTTCAAGAGTAAGACAGTAGCTGCGTATCACAAACTTCACTTTTGTGGCTGTGGAAACTTTAGTCTTCAGGCAGGCGATAATCCTAAATTAGAACTGCACAGGTAATACATGCCACACATGAGTTTGAAGATCACTTTTACAGTGGTATGTGGTTCAGCATTGCATGGCCTCACTAGTAGATCTGCTGCAGGTGATGCTATTTGTCCACAGTTGCCTGACCAATATACCTGTTTAGGGCTGCAGAAAGTATCAAATCAAAAGTATCAAATCTGCAGAAAGTATCAACTACAGTTAAGGGGGGTCAGTATTAGAAGTAACATTCTTGTGTTCATTTTTGAACAATATAAAGCTCTACCTGGGCAGGACTGAAGCAGATTACTTCAAAATATAAAAGCATTACTTGTGAAGTCTGACATGGAGCGTTATGGAGCTGATGTTATAATGAAAAGCTGAGCGATACTGCTGTCTAAGATCTATGAAAATGATGAATCTGTAAACGCAGCGCTTGCCTATACCAGACAGCAGTGCTTATCCCTCTTAACTCTAGGATAGAAAAGGTGTCAGCATACCAAACCGTGCAAGCAGTTGGTGACTACTACACCATGTTTGTTGTTGTAGTGGTAAGTAGTCTGGCAGTTTCATTTGAAGGATAAATACTGCTTCTATAATTCATTAACGTATAATAACCTTAGGTTAGCGAAGATGCCGATTTTGTCAGTAACGGAAGGCTGGGAACCTTCTGACTGGCCTTTACATGAATGCTTTGGCAGGGGGAAAAGAGAGAAACCTGCAGGGGAATAAAAAGTCAAGATCGTCTTGGCTATTTTTGTTGCATGCTGCTCAGTTCTAGGAGTTTCTGAGAACACAGCTAAATATATCGGAAAGCTCGCATCCAAGTGTGGTGGAGATGCTTCATTCCTTGAATTTCTCTTGTTTGTTGTTCTTAAGTCTGCCTTAATACTTTTGCACTTGTTTTGCTAAAAATGGAATGCTTTGGTTGCATGGGGCATGCAGAAGTTACCAACTGAGCTTTGGACATTTTGTTTTGTATTGTTTTGCCTTGCTTTTTTGTAGCACATGGAGCGTGGTCCTGATGGGTCTGTGCTCTTAAACGAGGATTGTTGTGTAGCTTCTCTGGCACGCTGCTTAACAGGCATTGCTTTCTGGTCAGCACTGCTTAGGTTGTCTGTAATAGAAGTAAACAAGACAAAAAATCTCACTTTCTTAAACTGGGGAGATTCTGAAGTGGTATTTATGTCAGAGAAGAAAGGAGTGGTTAGTGGGATGGAGATAAAACACACTGCGAAAGCGTAGCGTTCCGACAGAAGTCAGTTCAAATAGGCAGGGATTGCCAGATCCGCTGCTGAGAGAGTGTTTAAAGGATGACTGTGTTTTGTGGTTCTCAAGATCCTGAGCCATAACTTGTTCGGTGCACGCTGTTTCAGAATGAGAAATAGGCCAGCGGTTTGATCTGCTGATCCACCTTGTATTAAGTAAATGGGAATCAACATAACGCTGAAAACGATAGTTTCTTCCAGAGAGGTTCGTGCCTACTGTTAAATATTGAAACCTAAAGCTTTGTGAACCTAAAGCTGCTAGTTGACTCTTCAGCTAGCAAAGTTCCTTCTTTCTGCCTGCCAGCAGCAGTCCCAAGCAGTTTGAACTGCCCAAAAAGGGTCTCCTGTCTAGTTTTAGAGATGGCAGCTGCTTGATCTTAACATCCCACTCGGGCTGTGTGGGTTTCTGTTTGTTTGCTTTCCAAATAAGTGTCTGCTAATCTTTACTGTGTGGTTATTTGGGGGGAGAACTTCTTGTGGCTGACACTTTATTGCCAGTTTTCTATGTTTAAACATAGATGTCATATTTCATAAATTCTTTGATTCTTGGATAAAACTAGAACGAGGCCTCTTGGCAGACTACTTTCTTGCACTTGAAAACATTGCCTCCTTTCACCATGCTGTTTACTGAATTCAGCAGTTTTCAGCAGAGGCTTGCCTGATACACATCGACCAAGGGGAAGACTGTTGAAGATCCACTGAACGGGTGGGACAGAATGACCTGGTACCTTTACCTGGAGAGGTGGCTGGATGGTGGAGAATAAGGGAAAAGGCAGGCAGGGATGAGAGGGAAGAGCAAATGGGATCAGGAGATGTGCTGGGTGGGTCATCCTGCAGAGTCTAGATGGGAAGCAAACCATGAAGTAAGTGAGATTTGCCAGAACAGGCTTAGACAGCCTAGTGCCTAGAATAACTCTTGGAACACCTGAGAGCCTACATTTTTCAACAGGCCCTTGGGTGTCTGGAGGCTGCCGTGCTGAATGGGACAAGCATTAAGGTGCCTGCATGCTGTGGTTACTAAAGTGGTGAAGGTGAACAGATACTTGAATTTATTGATTGTCAGGGATATGATTTTACTAACAGCTTGTCTATAAACCTCACTGCAGAAGGTTTAAATACTGTTCATTTGTTCCTCTCTTATATAATGCTAGCAGCTTATTTCGAGCATGTGGGTGGAGGGTTTTTCTTTTTTTTCTGTTTTTTAAAATCCTGGTTAAAATGTTAGTGAGTTAAATTGGAAAAAAAAAAAAAAGAACACTTTCATGCAAGGAGTCAGCTTTTTGATGCCAGCAGTTTTCATCCCAGGAAAGGCTTAACCATCTTGTGTATCTGTTTGTGCCTCTCAGAAGATCTGGTGCTGCATGGGCTGATAAATATAAAGTTGGGGATGAAAACCAGCTGATGTTTGGATCCCTGGTGTTGCCTCTCCTTTTTTACTTTAATTTGCAGTTTTTCACCTAACCTATGCTTACTCTTCTTTCCCAGAACTCTGGATATCTCTTTCCTATAACTGCCTAGGAATTAATTTCGGAGGTATCAGTAGCAGTTACAAATAGTATGCCATCTTGACCCATGTGAAAGAATTGACTCATTGAAACCTGAAATACCATCATGTTGTTGGCTTAAGATGCCTCATGGCTTTTACAAAGGGATCCCTGGAGTACCGGTAGTGGAAATGACCGATGATGCAGTATCTGTATTTCTGGTCTGATGCTTGGGTACCGCTGACAGCTAAGGAATCCTTTGTCCTTTTCTCTCATCACTAAATCTTGGAGACTTCTACAGCAGCAGGTTTGTGTAAGCCTTAGGTTTTTAAGATTAGCTGATGCAGGATGCATGTACATGAAGCTCATATGGATGGAAACTGATTTGTTTTGCTGAGTGTGTTTCTTCAGGCTTCCAGTACAACAGCTATTATAGCTGAGAAATTTTAATCAAACGGGAAATAGTGAAAGGAATTATATGGCTGACTTTTGAGGGTTTTGGTGAAACTTACGGAGCTAAGGAAACCAAATTAATTTTCATCCTGAATTTCCCTTCTGCTGTTTCCTTGTAACTTATCTCTAGATCCTTGACTCTTCTGTCTGTCTTTCAGAGACCAGCTCTTTTCCCTCCTACCTGTCAGGGGAGATGTTGTAGAGCAGTAGAAATTTTGTGGCTAGAAGTAATCTGTTCTCAAGTGTGATCATTGTGATGAGGTCATACTTAAGAGCTGACTAACAGGGGACTGAACTCTTGCACAAGCCAACAAAACCTACTCCTCCCAAATTCACGTTACATATTAAAGTAAGGTTTCTAACTATCTTTCTTCCACATACATGTAGAAGGAAGAAGTGATTTGGCGAGGTAGGAGGAAGATTCTACCAAATACTGGATCTGAGATCCTTGTCTGTACTAGACCTTGGATCTGTAGATCCTTGCTTACAAGCTTATCTTGAGATTTCCAGATCTGTTTTTTCTTCACTACAGTTCAATGTGTGCTTTTACTTCACTCACTAGAAAAATAATGTTTTCAGAAAACTGTCAATGTTTTGACTCAAAGGGACAACGGAGGTCATAATTGGCTTTAAAAGCTCGGGGGTATTTATTTAAATGTGTAGTAAAGCTGGATGAATAAATCTGAAGATCATACTTGCAGGTAATGCAAATATCGGGGTTACCTCAACAGGTTACACAAATTCCACTGTCAGCCAGGTAGCACTCTGTGTGTGCATAGCTCAGGTTTGCTCCCATTTGGAGTTCGGAAAGGGTCTTGAGTCATTGCAGTAATCAAACATGGTGGTTGGATTCTTTTCCAGTATGAAAAGTATCACCAGCTTTTCATCAAACCTGTCAGTCAGACTGAGATAATAAACTGTTGAATACTGTTTTCTTTCAAAGACACAAAGCTTTTCTGTAAAACCACTGGACATGTTTTGTTACGCAGATAGGTATTGTCCTTTTATAGAATAAACTGCAGGTAAGCTCAGAAGCCACAGAGGTGTTGTAAAGAGCGACTGTGTTTGAGTTTGTGCCTCAAATGGCACAAAACTTGGTGACACTGTTAACTTTCTTAGCAGCTCAAACTTCAGCTGAAGCTTGCAGTAATGTGAGCAATTGGAAGAGGAGAAAAAAAGTTAACATATGCCAGTCCTTCAGGTGGCATGTGACACCTTATTTTGGTTACCTGCAGGCATTAGATGAGATTGGAACTGCTGGTACTCGCCTGTTTTTCTTTATGAACCGTGTCTTGTGGTAAGGCAGAGAGCATGTGAGGAGATGTTATGGAGACGGCTTTCCTTACACTTGCAGGTATTAGCGTACATATAGGATTATAAAGTTTGATATTTGACACATACAGCTATAAATGTTTTGTTTGGCTTAATTAGAACAATGGAGCTGTACTTCAGCTTCTCATGTTGTGTTATGTGTGAAGGTCTGTGTAGGGAGAGCAGGCAGCGTGGATCCAGTTCTTTCTCCTTGTCTTTTTTAAATCGTCCTAGGTTAACTGCCCTACAGAAACACATCTCTAAGAAAACATCAGGTACTTTTAAGATGTACCTTGTGAACTACTGTTGGCTTTCTAGTTCCAGTATAAAATCCTGGGGGTGTCTAGTTTTCCTTCCTTCTAACCGGTGCTGCCTTCGCTGTGGAATATGGGGCTGCGCTGCCTAGCTGAGGTGTGTAGAAGCGATTATAGCCATGGCAGGCACACTGTGAAGCACAGGGAAGGCTGCACAGCTGGGTTCAGTCCCAGAGCAGCTGGGTGGGGTGTGTGGTGGAACGGCTCTCTCCTTCGTGTTTCCCCCACGGGGGCTGTGAACAGAGCGCGATTGCATCGTGTGAATGCCGGTGGTAGCGGTGTGCATCTTCCTCCCTTTGAAGAAACACAAGAAGGATAAATACTGTATCGATTTTTGTTATTTTTAACCACAGAAACTAATAGATAACTTAAACCTTGGCCCGCCCATGATATTTAGTAGGAGGGCTACATTTTTGATTTCTAAATTCTTCTGATTTTAGGAACGAGCTTGGAATGCTCACTGTGTCAGTTTCTTGTTGAACTGGACCGCTACTCAGGAGTGTAGTGTAAAAAGAGCAAATAATTCCTTATTAATTTTATATTTAATTAATTTCTGCAGCCTTCTGAAACATCACAATGTATTGGAATGATATCGCTGCTCCTGTAGTGGTGTCATAAAGAACAACTGGCAGATTACAACATCCTTCTGTGTGCCTTGTGTAAGTCTCAGTCTTTAGAAACAATTGTTCAACAATGACGGTGGTCAAACCTGGGCACGGGTTGCACAGGGAGGATGTAAAGTCTCTGTCTGCAGGGGTGCTCAAAACCTGACTGACAGAACCCTGAGCAGACTGCTCTCGCTTCCCCTGCTTGAGCAGGGGCTTGGACTTGGGTGATCTCAAGAGGTCTCTTCCAACCCGAACGTTTCTGTCTTTCTGCGATCAAAGGCCAGCTGTGTGGGTTGGTTTTAGTTAGTTTCTGTTTGTATAGAAAGATTTGAGTCGTGCTGGGGAGTGTTTTTAAAGGACCTATGCAAAGGCAAGTGTTGGTTCAGATTATTTTTGTCAAGGTTCTCCCTGAAAAGGGTTTCTTCCTGAGAACTGGTTGCATTCAAAAGCACTTCGTTATGCAAGAGTCCTTTATGTATTCAAATTTTCTTGTATTAGTTATGAAAACAGAACAAGTTTTGTATCTTTTGAGTCCATCCCACTGTGGAAGAGAAATGTATTCTGTTGAAGATAAATAATCAGGAGATCAAAGTGCTTTTGTTCCGTCCAAATCTGGGGAACAAGCCACCCATGGAGTGCTTAAAGGTTGGACTGGCATGGGTGTAACTGAGGGTGAACAGCAGAAGGCAGTTGGAAAGCAACCCATGTGTGCTGGGTTCTGGGTGACTGGTGAGGAGTAAAGAAACCAGGTTGAATGTAGAAACCAAAATTGTAACTTTCAGGAAAGTGTTTGGGAATAGAAACAGAATTAGCATCATTTAAAGGATAAGGCACTTTATCCTAAGTCATTGTTAAGAATGAACAACAGACTTTCTGAAATGCATTGGCAGATTTGTTAGTCTAATTTGGTTTAATTTTTAAATCTTTACTGGGAGTGTTAGGTAACTCTTATCTTTCACACTGTAAGGTAATGAAATATAAGGGAAGCTCAGACATTAATCAAAGCTAGTAACCTGCTGAGCAAGGGGAGAAACTCAATTTATAGCAGAGAGATGATTTTATGGTCTAATGTTTTAAATATGTGCTGTATTAAAATGTTACTGCTGCCTAGTAAAGCCAAGAGCGGGGCTAAAACTATTAAAGGGAATGCAGTATTTCAGTGTTCCAAAGCAGTGACATTGTCACAGGGCTGCTACTTAGTAACAGTGACGTTTTGACTGTCAGCTTTATCCTGGAGATAATACATGTAGCACGATGCAGCGTGTAAAGTGTGTTCTTAATAGTTAGAAATGGCCCGTGGAGGTGTGTAAAACAGCAGGTAAGTGGCGTTATAAATTCCCAAACCCACGCAGGTTCTTACGTGGCGTAGATGAGTGAAAGTAAAGTCTTCACATGGGTCTTGTGTTGAGGAAAGGAATTAAGGGCTTGAGCTAGGGGCAGAGGTTTGCTTTTAAAAGTGATATGATGTGGGCCGTGGGGGAACCGTGTGCACTTATCAGTGTGTGGAGTGAACAGCAGCAGCCACGGTAGCTGAGACTGAAGGGCAAGCAAGCTACAAGGGGCTCTTAGAAATGAGAGTGGTGTGTGGGAGAGAAGCAAGTTCGGGCTTCGCTGCTCCAGTTGCAGACAGCTTGGTAGTGCCACGTGAGTGAATGGCACAGAGAGGTGCACAGAAACAAGGGGAAAGGCTCTTTTAATACAGAGCTCTCAGGGAGAGGTGGAGGGCCCTTGTAGTGTGGCAGCATTACCATGCTGCTCCCACAGACTTAATTTTTGGTGGGAATCTTCCCTTCTCACCTCTGTATCACCAAGTGTGATAGAAAATCTTGTTGAGATGGTAGCCTCTAGAACAAAAGTGGTTTAGAGTTGTTTTCTTGCTTTCTGTATCCTGTTGCTTATCTTACTACTCTCATTCCTGCATATCCATGTTTTAATTCCCATGATTTCTGTTCATCCTGTGACATACTGTGCTTCCTCCTTTTTCTGTTAATGTTCTGTGAAGCTTAACCTTTCTGTCATATGTCTTCTGATTTAGCTCCCAGTTGAGACGCACGCTTATTTTCAGGGCCAGATATCTTGGTTTTGGACTCATAAGTGCTACCAGGATGAGTATTGGGAGCGATGCTTGGTTGTGAGTCAGATTGTTTGCAGACAGATTAATCTCTTTCCTGGCTTTTCTCAAGTTTCCCATTACGTGTTGCCTCTTCTCATGTCCCTATCTGCCACTTGCCTTATACTTTCTTCATTGTCTACACTGTGGTTGCTTTTTTGGTATTTCGGGAGCACTGGCAGTTTAGGAAGAGCAAATCATCTAACTAATTTTTCCATTGCTTGGAAAAAAACATAGTCCCGGGAGAACAGCACAGAAAGGACAGTTAAAACTCTGGCTTCTTAGAACGGGCAAGCCACAGGGAGGTGGGCTATTAAATGCATCTTTCTTGACAGTCTCTTGCACAAGACAAAAGGGGCACTGCTACTGTCAATGCCACCTTATCCTTCCGGGATAAGAAGCCTGGCTACAGCTGGTCTTGTTCAGGTCTCGTGGGGGTTTGTACCGAGGGCTGCGCAATGTGTCTTTGACTTCATTAGTACAGGAACTCTGGTTGTATAATCTGGGCTGTGGATTTAATGGGTGCTTATACACCTGACTTTGTCCAGCAGAAAGCACCCTGTGCTCGCACTGCTTTCACTGCTGTGCCTCTCCCCAAATGTGTGGGTCTGCTTAGGTTCGGGGGACCAACTTTGAACTGTGTGGCCACGTCACTATATATTTGCATGTGTTTAATTCTTGCAGAGGTGTTAGTCCTAGACCTGATTTCTAACATAAGAAGCATGGATGTAAGGACTGGCAGAGCTCAAGAAGAGGCAAAGACAAGCGAGCTTTAACAGTCATTTAGTCTCAAAGTAAAACCTCAGGGGAGTCAAGATGGGGTGACTGCAGGGTGAAGGAGCATGGGCTTGTCCCATACAGTCTCTTCCATGGGAAAAAAAAAGCACCTGTCCTGTTCACCATTTACTAATGACCTGGAGGAGGCAGTGGAGTGTGCCCACATGGCGGATGATGCCCAGTTGGGCAACAGTCAATATGCTGAAGGCTGCTTGTTCAGAGAGACAGGTTGGAGGACTAAGCCAAGAGGAACCCTATGATATTCCGCAAGGAGAAACACAAGGTCCTGTGTTAGGAGTTACTGAATTCAGTAGCTTGTTTTCCTGTGCTCGTTCCTCCCCAACATTCCTTGGTGCCTTCCCCTAAATATCACCCGAGTCGTGTACAGTCCTATGTGCTCTTCCTTACCGTTTCATAGTGACTTCTCTATGGCATTAGTCCCCCTTGGTGGGACTCTGTGGGCCTTCGCTGGAGATTTTCACAACTCAGCTGGATGAAGCCTTGAGCAGCCTACTTCAACCTCATAGCTGACCCTGTTTTCAGCAAGGGGTTGAACGCCATCTCCCGAGGTCCTTTCTAACCTGACTTACCCAGTTATTCTAAAAGTTGCTGCTCTGAGTTTTGCCCTGTTTGCATTATAACTTGCCAATAATAATTATTAAAAATCTGCATATCACAGTCCTGTTCTGCCTACTGATTGTACGTAAGTTATGTGGTAGCCAAGCAAAGTACTTCCATTTCTGAATCACTCCCTTCTCAATTCTAAAAAGTTGTTTAACTTCTTAGTTAATAACGACATTTAGTTAATAGTTGACATTATTAGTGAATTCCATGGGCTGTCTATAAGTTTGGGGATTTTCTTCTTCCGTAGAGCGCTAGTGTTAGATACTATTGGTCTCCATAGTGTCTCTTAAAAATTATTTTGCTAAATCAGTGTTAGAAACTTGTCAGCATTGTGGATACATTTTAAACATCACTTATTTTGTTGAGCTGTTACAAGCGGTAGTTCAGATGTGCCAGTGGGGTGTACTGCTGTGTGCGGGATTTTTTTTCAGAGACTCAACTGTGCGTTGGTGGTATGAACCATAAGGCAAATTCCATTCAAAGGCTTCTAAGCCAAGACTTAAATTCAGGTCTCTCTTCACTGTGTGCCATGAACGAGAGCACGAGTAAGGTGAAGATAGAAATACTGGGTTTGTAGCCAAGGTTTTTAAAAATTGCTGGAGTTGGTCTGCTTTTGTATCTGACCGGCCTGTTTTTGAGGTGAGGGAGATTCCTGATTGAACAATCTTTGTGTTCCTAAATAGGCATTGAGCACCTTACTTACACAGTAGAGATTCAGAATTCCAGTGGTCTGCATCCCGGACCAGCGTCAGAGCAATACTGCTGAGCTAAGATTGGTGACGTTGTAATAAGCGAAGTGCTTGGACAACATCCAGGCCTGGATACTAGTGCTGTGTACCAGTGGGAATCTGGAATGAGAAGTCTGGGGACACATGTACTTTTGCAGTTGCGTTCGCTTGCTGACGCACAAGGGCTGTGGTGGGTGTGCTGTGGTTAGGTGGGGTAGCACAAGGGCTGTGGTGGCTGTGCTATGGTTAGGTGGGGTAGCACAAGGTCTGTGGTGGCCGTGCTGTGGTTAGGTGGGGTAGCACAAGGGCTGTGGTGGCACAAGGGCTGTGGTTAGGTGCGGTAGCACAAGGGCTGTGGTGGCACAAGGGCTGTGGTGGCTGTGCTATGGGTAGGTGTGGTAGCACAAAGCATTCACATCATTAAGACTTCCAGCACTGAGATAGTTTGTGCATGCGTGGCTACTGTTTAACCAGATTTCTGCTGGTTGACTGCATGAAAGGATATTCAGATATTTTTCTTTATTAAATTTGATGGTGATTCTTAAATGGTTTTGTTTTCTAAGGGTGTGGCAGCTGCATTAGCATGCCCACTTGGAACACTAATGTGCAAGCTTGGGTGCTTTTATGGTTAGCGTGGCATAAGCAGCACAGGGGAAGATAAGCCTTAGTGATGTAAATGCATGCAAACTTTTCTTTCCAGGCAGTATGGGATCACAGCACTAGATTATTCTGTTCATATATTCACCTAAGTCAGGTTGCCTGTAGCATGACTTCCTCAGAACAGCCGTTTCATCTGTCAAAGCTAATGCAGCTCTCAATTTCATCATTATGTTTACAGTTTCATCAATAAACTTTTTGGTGATCGCTCCCATCTCAGTCTGAGGGCATAATATGTCCTCATCTGATATCATCATGGGTTCTTTGTGGCAAAGGATTATTTGAAGTTCCAAAAGAACCGCGTGGTCTGAGAGCCATGTTTGATATTTATCAGCACTGCAGAAGTCACTTAATATGTTCTTTTATCAGGCCACAGAGCTTGTTTCCCGCTGTATTGTTGTTTTTAATTATGCTTCTGATGATAAAGTTCTAGCTTTCTGCCCTCTACTGAGCACGGGCTCCACATCCAGCTCCCCTAACACACTGACTTCTGAAGATGCACATTGTTTTCTGAGGTCTGCCTTTCCAGATTTTGTTTTGATGGAAACCATAAGCTGCTTCAGAGCTTCATGGCAGTAGGAATAAGTCCACAGGTGTTTTTTCAGAGGGGAAAAATGTCACAGTTTTGTTTGTCTTGGCAAAAGAAAGTTTTGCTTTAGGGATACCACACATTTTACATGTTTCTGATCACGTCTCCATCACTGTGCTTGAGCATTTTACAGCAGGGTGGGTATTGTTGCAGTAATCATCATTTCTTAAAGCTCTCCATTTTTTTTTGTCCTTTCTGTTTCAGATTTAGCTTTGGAATCTAATCCATCTGATCATCCCAGAGCAAGCACAATTTTTCTGAGCAAGTCTCAAACGGATGGTAAGCTAATTTATTTTCCAATTTAAAAAAAAAAATGGTGGGGGAAAAAAAACCCTAACCTGGAAACATAACTGCCTATGTCAAGTTATACAGCCCAGGAACATTTAGATTGCTTTAATTCTTCCAAAGCTTAGGGGTTAATATTATTGTGTTTACACAGCAATGTGGTCATAGGCTGTTCTACTTAACACTTAAAATCAGTTCTTTTTCTAAATGCTTAAATATCAGGATATCTCAGCAGTCTAAAGGAGTGAGACTTTCTTCAAACAGTGGTGGGGGGTTTTTATGACCAAGGATTGCTTTAAAAATTGCTTTAAATGAAATAAAGGGCAGTTTTCTGTAAGAAATAATAAGCCTAGGCCATCAGTTTATATCAGTTTCTTTTGAAGACATTGATTTAAACTGTTTAGTAGTCTTGGTAGCATAATTATTCTTGAATCCTGTTTTTAATTACATGGATGTGTTGATTTTCAGCTGCTTTGCAGATCCCTTGTTTGCTTAACATCAGTTTTGAACAATTACTATAGCTCGTGCATTCCAAAATGCTGTTAAAAAGTTGAGGCACTTCGATATTGCACAAATAAAACAGAATTCTGAGAACAGTAAATGTTGAGGTTGCAACTAGGAAGGAGTTTTAAGATACTCTTTAAAATGCCCTTCTTCCTTTTATAGTTGGTTCTTGCTTGATGTGCAGGTTTTTGTAAGACAGCGTCACACTTGAGATTGGATGTGTTGATGGAAAGCTGCAGTGTGTCTTCTACCTTGGCATAGCTTTGCCACGGAGAACTAGAATTATTTTGACAGGCCTGTCAGTAGCAGTCCTGCTACTCAGAGTCTTATGGCAAGTAGTAAAATTGTCAGTTGTATCAACTTTGTGAGGCTGAGACAATCTGAGCAGCGGAAACAAGAACTGGTGTGATTCACCAGAAGAGATGATACCAGGGAAATGTAGGCCCCCTTCCTGGAGGCCTCCAAGGTCAGTCTTCAGATGGGCAGAGGATCTGACCTGCACATCACAAACATTTTAGACAAGTACTGCTTCAGTTGCAGCCAGCAACTTGATGTAGTTCTTGATGGCTGTAGTGCAGCTTCGCTGTGCAGCCTTTCAGCCCCGCTGCACCCAACCTTCAAGCCATGGGAACGTGCTGTGCTGAGGTAGTGTGGGTTGGTTCCACGCTCTTCCAGTGGAAGTTACCGGAACGTACGCACTTGTGTTCATGTAGAAAAGTCATCTGCTAGGTGAGGTAATGACTTTTCTGAAGTTTGTGTTTCTTGGATGACTTTATTTTTACAGGGTATTTCTATGGAGAAGTCAGGCAGGATTTTATTCTCTAACTTCATCAGACCTTCCACAGAACTAGTGGGGTTAGTAAGTGCTCTCTTACTGAGATGCCCTGGGGATTACGAGTTTAGACTTATGCAAAAGACCCCAACAATTTGGATACTGTCTTCCAACTGTGAATATTTCTAAATATGTAAGAGAATGTGTCCTGCTTACAAGTGGTAATGATCTGAGATGAAAACTTTGGAGAAGTCACCTCTCCAGGCTCGTCACATTTGCATAGCTTTCTGTGTGTGCAACTCTCAGCTCTCTTTCAACAGGGCTGGGTTAGTGCTACTGCTACAGCTGGACGTTAACCTTTGTGATCTTTTTTTGAAAGGCTGATGCTGTTTAAAATGATCAACTAACGTGTTTGCAGTTCTATGATAAATAGGTGAAGCTTGTGCCAGCATCTTCTGTGTAGTGAAACAACTTCTTACCTTCCCCTGTCTAATAGGAGGAGGGAGAGAACACGTACAGTGCTGGGCACTCCGCTTCCTCCTTGTGTGTCTTCACAGGTTCAGTGTGATGTTCTTACTCCTGTTTGCTGAGCGGTGCTCAGTTCAGTGTTGGACACTGTCTATTGCACTATCTGAAATCATCCCCTTCTTCATGAGGTGCAGCATCTTTGCAAAGCTGAGGCTTTATTCCCTTAGTGCAGTAGTAGATGTAGTTTCAAAACGTACACATGGACAGCTGGAAACTGTGTGTAGTTTACTAGCTTGATCAGCTCTGCATTTTTTCTTCAAACTACTTTTCCAGACACCTAAGTCGAATCAGTTAGTTTTAATACTCGGGTACCTCAGAAGACTAGGTTACTAGAATGACTTCATTTGAATGTAAATTTGGATTGCATTTTAGAAACCTTTCTGTTCATGTTCTCCCTCTTTTTAGTGCGAGAGAAGAGGAAGAGTAACCACATCAACCATGTAAGTAAAACACATTCTTAGTGCACTATACAGCTACAGGAACGTATTGAGACAAGGACAAATTCAGGAAACAGCAGCAGTAGTTCTGGATATACAGCCCTTTGTGTTTCAAGTCCTCCTTAGCAAGATAAAACTGAATTATCTTTGCCTGTCTTTACCATTCAAACTGGCACAGTATCCCAGAGCACAGAATGGCTGATGTCAAAAGAGTAAGAATGGATTTTTTTGTTATGCCAGTCAAGCATTTCAGAACAGTATGGGAGCAAATATGTCAAACTGCCTCCACTGTGGGTTTTTTTAAGGAGAAATACAACTGGATTAATTTCTCAGCTGAGATGACAAGTCTTAAATGACTTCCTGTTTGAGCATCACTGTAGGATTTATTGTAACACATGAAAAGAGAGTGAGGAGCAAACATTATCAGCAGCATGATAAATAATAACCCATTAGTTTTAAAATCTGAAAATATGCTCTAAGCTGCTTCTGCAAATATTAGTTGTTTTTGACACAAACTATAGAAAGAACACACAATGTCATTAATAAGTGGGTAAAAAATATTGAGTAGTAAATCTAAGAATGGAAGTTATTAATACAAAATGTTAAAAATACTGTCTAGCAAAAGTGTCTGCTGATAAGTTACTGATAATATAATGGTATTTCAAGTCTGTTATATTTAGTGTGACTGGGGGGTGGGGGGAAGAGGGTGCTTCTTATTTTTACTTTTCAATTACAGTTCAAGCTTCAGTCTGCCAGCACCAAGGTGAAATGAGATTGGTTTGTTTTTACTGTCAAACTTCAGATGGAATGGGAGATGTTCCCAGGCAGCCATTGAGTTGTAAAGGGTGCCAACATTTTTACATGGAAGACTTCCAAGTTTTTAGACAAAGCATTTAAAAAGATTCTGGCAAAAAATAATGAATCTCAAATTGCTTGATTAAAACTCCTCCATCAATTACACTGTCCTAGCTCTAGAATTCCCTAAAATTGATCAGGGAAGCCTGACTTGGTGTGTTCACATGGGAAGATTTCTTACAGTACAAAATCTACAGGATTAGGATAGGTGATGGAAAGTGTTGCTAGCTCCAAGTAGTAAAGGTAAGAGTAATAGCAGTACTTTCTTTCCAGATTCCAGGCACTAAACAAGACATGAGTGAGGTGAGCAAGGCCAGTAAGAGGTGTTGGGATTTTTTTTTCTAAAATATAACAAAACCCCAAATGCAAAACTGTCTTTATGGGGAGTGATACTAGATTAGCCTAACATGTTCTGGTTTAGGATTTAAAAGAAGGGAGAATATGATTATGGAGTTGCAGGGAAATCTAATAAGGTACATAATAGAGAGGGAATGCTGAGGCCCAAACTGGCAAGAAAAGAAAGGAGGAGAACTGAGGAAATCGGAGGACTTGCTGCTTTACCTGCAGTTATTTCTGCTGAAAATTGCTTATTTAAAAACAACAAGTTGTGTATTACAAAGGTTGATTTATAAACCTCCCTTACACAAAGGGTATCCTCAGGAATGTGATGGCTATGGGGTAGCTTACACAGCAGGAGCAATCATCTACAAAGAGCTCTGCAGTAGCTGCTTGAGGTGTAAAGGCAGCGTTTGGTGTGGCAAAGCAAGCTTACAAAATCCCTCTTCTTGAATGTGTTTGTTCTGTTGTTTTTTTCCCCCTTAAGGTTTCTCCTGGGCAGCTTACAAAAAAATACAGCTCGTGCTCAACAATATTTATAGATGACAGCACCGTCAGCCAACCCAACCTTAGAAGCACAATAAAGTGGTAAGAACCATTTGTCATCATCAAGGGGCTGTGTAGCATTAAACCTCCATAGGTTTATGTGGGGTTTTGTGGTGATCTTGTCTGTTCCTAAGCCAGCTGCGCACTTGAACGGGAGGAGCTTATTCAGGTTGGTCATGGAAGGGGTTTAGGGGTCTGGTTCATCACAGCTGCTGAAGTGAGCTGTATTTTTAATGTTTCAGTTACAGAGCTAATGCACTTTTGTATTTCAGAGTAGTTATCGGTGTGCCCTTGGGGACGTGAGGCAGCACAGGGCCCTACCAGCATTCTGGGTTTGAAAGCTCAAAGGCCTTTCCCGTTGAAAGGCAAATCCAGAAACTCTGAATGTGGGAAAACTGGAGTTGGGTTTTGCATGAGCTGCAGGGGAGGTTTGCAGGACTGTGCGTGACGCCTGCCGACGGTATTAGTCTGCCCTCTAGTCGTGGATAGCAGCGCGCTGCTGGCTCTGGTTGTAGTGCTAGCCTCCCGCCCTGGCCTTCACCTATTCACTGTTTTAGGTAGGGGAGTGTGACAGTTGTTTAGTCGTCTTGGTTCTCAGATGGCGATGGGTGTTGGACCTGCTGCTGTGGGTATCACAGAGGCTGTTCTGTGCACACGGGCAAGGCCAGCTGAGAATCGAGACGAGTTTTATTGTGCTTGGAGTGAAAGAAGGTGAAGTAACTTCTGGCCCGGAAGTTACTGTTAAACAGTTTAGTAGAGTTTGGAAATGTCTGAGTTGGTTGTCACTTTAAAATTTGGTTTCAAACAAAGGTGTCTAATATGTCACTTCCCATTTTCTAGAGAAGGAACTGAAAAGATGATACTTGTGCCATTCTGAAGTGGTGTACACTGGCAGCAGATCAGAGCTCGCCCATGAGCAATTCCTGTGATGTCAGTGTTCCTGTTGTCACTGACAGTGAAGTGTCTGAAATTTGGGCACAGTAGATAAGTGTCAATATGAAATCTATTGCCTTGACTCAGTAGAGACTGAGATCTGCTCTTGTCCCCTTCTTGGATTATGTTAGTGTAATAGCATCTTTTTTTTTTCTTGGACGTGTCCTAAATTAGGCAGCCAGAGGTGGAGAGTGAAAACATCAGCAGAACGTCTAGAGCAGTGCATGTAACACCAAGTACAACTTTTAGTGTATTTTAGTTGTGAATAGTTTTCAATAAATGTCACCTGATTAGACAACAAAGGTGTGTGCTTAAAATGTGACATAACATTTATTTTGTGGCCCAGATACCTGTGCAATGAATTTTGGCCAGCAGATTTGATGTGGTCAGTTTCTGTTCAGGCAGGTGAACATCAGAAATGAGACACAGAGTACCTGAGAATATGAGAGGAAGCCAGTATGTAATGGATGGTGAATGTTTTGTCCTGAACAACAGCTTTTGCAGTGGAATAATGCTTTAATTCTTGTTTTTCTCTTTCTTGTAGTGTAACGTTAGCAATATTCTACCACATAAAGAACAGGTGAGTGAACTTTTTTCCTGAAATGACTGACTTCATGTTGAGCCAGGGATATGATCTTTGTCTCTTCAGTAACAGCTACTATGACTTAGAGTTGAAAAATCTGGCATTTACACTTTATCTGCTTCCTCTTGGAACCCCCTCTTGAGCTGATACGGAAGCACTGGCAATACACCCATCCAACGGCACACGCTTCTTTGAGAACAAAGCATGAAAAGTCAAACCCAAGGGAGTGAGGAACATACACACAGCTCCCCACAAACCAGCCCTTGGGTTTGGTTAGCTTTTCCTGAGCACAGAGGTAGAGATGAGTTTTATGGGTGAAGGAGCACTGTCCCATGTACACATAGCCCATGCTGTTACAGAGTATGCTTCAAAAGTACAGTGCCTTTTTGAAGTAAATGCTGTTAATGAGATGGTTTCACGTTGTAAGGGAGAACTGTGCTAAGCATAATATGAGAACATGGATAGCTATTGGTTGCTCAGCTGCTTAAATATTTCAGTTGTAAGATCTCATCATGAACTGCTTTGCAAAAATACAATGTAACCTCATCAGGAAAAGCTGAACTATAAAATCCATCTCTTTATCCTCTTTAATGAATAATACTTTTTTAGTGGAGGATAGCATTGCCAATTAACTCTTGTTGCTGAAATGGAGAATTTTTTTTTTAGAGATTCTGAGAGATCATTGGATATTTTTGATGAAAAATCTCACCCTCTCACAGTAAGTGTAACTTTTTCATCCTCTGAATGTCTATCAATGTGCATGTTTTCTTAACATGTTGACTTGTATTGTCTAAGAGTGCCTTAGCACCAGGTCACAATTTAATTGATCTTAAATTGTATCTTTATATATAAAATACAGTGCAAACAGTGTCCTCTGCACTTTAGATACCAGCTAGACTGTGAACCGAACTCAGTCTTTCTGAATGTTGCAGAGTATGTTTAGTTTTCTAGCTACGTGCTGGTTCTTGCGTATTTTGCATCCAGACTTTCTTACCTGACTCCTTTCTTCCCCTCTTTAACAGTACTTTAGTTAAAGGTCTTCCTGCTTTACTCAGGAAGACATGGTTAGTAGGTGTGGGCCTAAACTTTTAAGTGACTGCCACCAGGAGACCATAATACATGAAACATTGCACATAATAGGAGACAGTGAAGTGAGTTTGGCCTTCAAAAAAACCTGACAGGCAAAGCTCTAAAGCAGGTGTGCTTAATGCTGCTCACGGTCACAACTGGCAGCATTCAGCATGTGATTCTAACGTGACTGGCCCTGGTACACCTTTTTAGACAATCTTTAAGATTACAAACCTCACAGTAGAGGCAAGCTCAGGAGTGGACTGTGTGTTTGTTACGGCCCGTTTGGGCACCACAAGCTTGACGACTGCCCTACAGAACCACTCCCATTGTTTCTCATGTGAAATTAATTTAGCAGTGCTCCAGTGGCTTTAAAAATTCAGTTGGCACTGGGGCTGGCCTGAGTGAATGCAGCTTCTCTGTCTCACAGATCTGGCTTGTTAACAAACAGTTTTTAATAAAAGTTTTAAGAGTTTAATCCCTAAACGTGAGCTGTTGTGCTAGGAGTTGTACACTTGAATAAATGCAACTCTTTACTTGATAAAAATAATGAACTTCAGGAGACTTTGGGTAAAGACTGTGGCACTTGAACAGAAAAGTCTGGTACAAAACTGTTTTAACTGCCTGAGTCTGTTGTTTCACATTGAAAACTATTAATGTGAGATGAACTCTGCTTTATCAGATGATTTATTTTCTTTATTTAGCAACCTGACATCTTTTTATCCTTTCCTGTTGCCTGCCTCCTATTTAATGAGTATGAATAGAGGAAAATCAATGTCCTTTAGGGAACGCTCAAAGATCTCTTCTATCTTACTGCAGTATTGAGGCAGAAATACAGTAAAGGCTGCATGTAATGCTGGCAAGGGGAAAGGTGCATGTAGCTTGTCATTTTCTATAGCACTGAGCACCTACAGTTCCTTTAAAAAGGCTAATTAGCTGGAAGAAATCTCTGAGCACCTTATACTCTAAAGATGCCATTGCAAGGAGTCCAAGTCCAGGCTCTACTGACCCCAACAGCCAAAGTCACAAACTTCAGGTTACCGGCATCACAGCTTAGTCACAGCCACCAGCCTGTCCTCTGCTCCTCAGTTCCAGTCAGCAAACTTGTGCTTCCAGACGTGGTCCTGTACTGCTCGTAGTGCAGGAACTGCGCAGGGCATCCCGCTCCTGTTACTCCTGGGTTGCGTGCCCACCTTGAGGAGGTAACCTCCGTGGTTAGTGGTGTGTGGCCAGCACAGAGTTAACTTACCTCTACATTTTACTCAATGCACTTATCTGGCTATTTTAAGCTACAAAACCACATGAGAAAGCTTGCTGCTTTGATTACCTTGCTTTGTTTAATGTCCAGCAGCTATGAGGTCTTCAACAGGTATCTGTATCGTACTAGAGGCATAACTCAGGCTGTAGATAGAAACCTATTTGGTGTGAGTCTTGCAGAACCAGTGTGTAAAGCTGGAGCTCTTGGAAGTTTCATCCCTCCAGGAAGAGTGCTGAGTGCTGAGGGGACAGGGTCAGAATTCTCCCACACTTGTCTTAGGATTGCTTTTACAAACTGTTTATTTCTGTGCTTTTCTTCTCCCCTGTATTTAGAAACAGTTTTGCATTGTGCCAGAGTTAAATCTAGCTGTTGACTAGCTTCTTTGGCTTTCTGGAATCTCTGAGGATCGAGTCCTATGAGACAACATAAGTTACCTTTCAGTTCTGCTTGTGACAGTTATTGACATGTGTCCTTCAGCTCTTCCTCAGCTGGAAAGGGCATCTTGGGAAGTCCTGTAATTTTGAAGAGCCAGCGTTTCCCTGATGTGCTGTTCAGAAGGACAGTATCAGCTAAGGGTATCCTGTTTGATTTGGGATATTAACAATGTTGCAAGGCTGCTTGATGCTTTCAGTATAGGATTTTGTGTGGCCTCTGACAGGGAAGGGTTGTGAGAAGAAACAGCCACGTGTTGCTGTTCTTTAAAGTCAGTTTTCAGTAAGATGGATTTCCAGTAATTCAGAGAACTTTTTTTTCAGCGGGAAGAAGTTCCAGATGACTACTACAAGCATGACCCTGATCACAAGCACATCTACCGGTTTGTTCGGACGCTTTTCAGTGCTGCACAGCTGACAGCTGAATGTGCAATAGTGACACTGGTAAGAGATGTCTGATTTCTGAAACCTGAGGGTTTGCAAGGCTTTTTTTCCTTTTTTTTCTTCCTCTCTCTGAGTGATCTGGGCTGAGCAGGCATTAAATAGTTACAGTGTCTCCTGACACCTGTTAATAATGAAGGTGCTGTACAAGTGAGTTCATTGGAGGCGATTTGTAAGTAGTCACAGAAATGGTCATATGAATATGTAAAGCTTCACTGTTTGTCCAGTCAGACGTTTCTTGTTTCTTACTATGTAGCTCGCAGAAGCAGCTTGGGGAGGGCAGAATAGTGAGACACCATAAATAGTGGGGTACAGTGACATCACACACTTTTTATTTCAGTTGTGTGGAGGGGAAAGTGGAAATTTTGAGTTCATATTAACCATTAGCAGTACAAGTAATGCCCCCCTAAGGGGTTGAGGATCGAAGGTGTAGGAACTGCAGGTGATGAACTTTCTCATTATGATGCCCTTCCATCGTTGCCACCTTTCTATCAAACTTCTGCTTTATTAAATCAAGGAGGCTACAGCTTTTTCTACAAGGTGACATGGAGGTACTTGGAAGTAAAGAGCAATACTAAGAAAATAATTTAATTTGTTTGATTTCAGAAAGCAACATGGATGTAAAAAAATTAATGATGATACCGATTGTTTATACACATGCATGTTACATACATATAAGGGAAAGTAAAAACCACAACCTACAGAATTGCTGCTTTAGACAAACGTTGTGCTTTGTAAACTTCAGTCTTCATTGTGACTTCTTCCTGAAAAAGTCCAAGAGTGGAGAACTGTCAGCAAACAACAACATGGCAATTAAGCAAACTCAGCCTGAGGGACTGTCTTTAATATGGAAATAAGTAATTAAAAAGGCCAGACAGAGCTACTGAAACTCTGGAAGTAGTTAGAGGTTTTTGCTTTTCCAGAGACATGCAAGCAATTTTGGCAGAACGAGATGATAGCTAACCCCGGGCAATCCAGCCAGCTGAAGTATTCACAAACCAGAAGTAGTTCAGCAGCAGACTTGCCAGTAGATGGCTCTGTGATTGTAGGAATGCTGTTAGTCCCTTGAAGGCTACAAGCAGAGGATGGGAAGGAAGAACCATGGGCAGACCCTAGTCATGGATTGATCCTGCCCTCAGAGCTGTGCAGCAGCTTCCTGCACCCACTAGTTTATCTGAAGTTACATTAGGACCTTAGACTTAGCTTAAGGAATAGAACATTAAGATCAATCTATACTCAAATTTGAAAGTGCAGATTACTTTGTCTGTGGATCGTTACTGGAGTGTGAAATAGCAGAAGACTTCTAAGGAAGGGACTGATTCAATGTCTTTGGACTAACTGGAGATTCTGTAGGAGGAATAAGTAAAAGACCAAGCCTTACCTTTCAACCTGGGTATCTTTCACTGTCTAAGCAGTTGGTGATGTACGTGACAGCAGAGATGATGGTGTAGGCGAAAGACTGAAGCCTGCTCTTCAGAGGGTGAAGCAGAACTGTTGCTCTAACACCGTCTGTGCTGGAAAGATAGCAATTAGTGCATCTTTGTCCCGTGCCTGCAGATCACGGCGCAGGTCTCAGCACTCCCTGTTAAGCTACAGGTGCTGAAGCCTGACCATGCTGCAAGGCTAGTGTGATGCTGGGCAAGCCACCATCACAGACAGGCCCCAGTGAGAGCCTGGCAGTGACCGCATGGCTCTGGTGGGGAGAACTCCAGCGGTGCCTCACCCGAACAGCATTGCTCATTGCTGATTCTTCAGCATCTTTATTGCATACCATGGTGGTTCAGCTCTTGTGTCGTGCTGAACACTGAACCTCTGCCCTCAATGTCTGGATTCTAAAGTGTAAGTAGGAATCACTAATACTTATTTTGATGTGCTTAATGGTAATGGGATAAAATAGCTGTATTGGACTGGGATGCTTGCTGCTCAGAACTCAACACACATAAAGCTGTTTGTGGTGGTGTTTTGTTTTGTTTTCTTTGTGTAGGTTTATTTGGAAAGGCTTTTAACCTATGCAGAGATTGACATATGCCCTAGCAACTGGAAGAGGATAGTCTTAGGAGCTATTCTACTGGCTTCTAAAGTCTGGGATGATCAGGCTGTGTGGAATGTGGATTATTGCCAAATATTGAAGGACATTACTGTTGAGGACATGTAAGTTGCAAGGTTTGGCTAATCTATAGTGGTGGGGTTGGGTTGGTTTTTTTTTTTTTGATTGGAAATTTTTGTGCTCATACTGGAAAAAAGTCTGTCCCTGGTGCTATGATATATGTCCATGGTGTACCTCTGGTGTCCAGCCCCTTTTTTAACCTAGGAAACTTTGAGTAACCCTACTCTGAAATGAATACGTATTAATATTTCTAATGACTTGGGTGAGTAACTTCAAAGTTACTTTTCTTTACCTTCCCTGGATTCAGCCTGGAGCTAATGTTTAAAACATGGTAAGTAATTATTTATCTGGGACTGTTTAGGAGGAGGAATATCTAGTTTTTCTTCCTTCTGGTGGGGCGGGTGTGGCATTTCTAAAAGAAGGGGAAGTTACCTGCGCCTAAACAGTTTTTGTTGTTCAAGTTACTTCACATCACAGCCAGCAACAGAAAACATGGTGCCTTGTTTTATACCTACCCCTCTCCTCAGAGTTCTTTGTCTCCAAATGCAGGGCTGTGCCAGCCATGCTTTCAGGAAAGCGTAATTAGGGATTTTATACAACGTACATCTTCACTCAACCTGGCTCAGAGTGCTCATCTACCTCAGGAACATACTTGAAGTGTTGCTGCAAATAACTCTGAGATGGCTGAAGTGGGGTCAGCGATGTTAGGAGTGCTGGAGGATACATCTTGCTCTTTTTGATGTCTCGTCTTCTGGCCCTATTTGGGACAAATCAAATTGATAGCACTGAAAATATCTGTAACAAGCAGGATGTTTATTCTCTATTGCTGATGCTGGGTCTCCTGAAATTGTCAGTACTTACATTTTCAAAGCAGTGATGGTGGTAGGGAAAATAGACAGAATTTAGGCTTATTCCTCCCTCTCCCAATTTGAAGATGGGATTTTTGTAATCCCATCTCATTTGAAATGATTTAGACCTTTGAATTTAGGTAGGGGCAGAAACTGTACAACCCCTTTCTGACAGTTGCCCAGGGGTGTCCATCCCAGACCCTGCACTGCTGCGACTTCGCTGCTCCTGCGCTGGGTAATTCCAGGACCTTGGAAAACTGCTTAAAATACTCAGCAAAATTGAGTTTTACATTTGTAAGCATACTTTCAATTATTAGTTAGTACTATAGTTAATTGCCAGCTTTAGTTGTTCCAGTATTTTTTAAACCAGTCCCTTGATGGTGAGTATTAGGTAATCTGAATACAAGCGTTACTGATGGAAAACAATTGGCAAAGTATTTAGGGCATGGTTGCATTCTAACATTGGAGATGGTTGGTGATGCTGCCAAAAACCCCACCCAAAACCCCAAGAGCTCCACAGCTAAAGATTGCTTGGCAGGACTCTGCCAGGTATCGCTCCTTGTGTGAGCCAGTCCTGTGCCATAAAAAGGCTTGTCTTTAAAGGCTGGTGGTGAGTTTTATTTGTGAACTTTCTGTGCATGTTCCTCTTGCTGTACATATTCCTAGGGTGATCTCCTTAACCCAAAGGATCCTCTTGTTGAGTCACTGCATGCCAAGCATGGCAGTCCCACCAGTCTGGGACTGGCGAAGGGTTCATTCCTGGTTTAGTTCATCCACTCCGCTTACCTGTGTGTGCAGACATGTGTGTATGTGTACAAGCCAGGCATGTCTTCTGAGCACAGCATAGGTGCACCTCGTCCCACCAAACAGGCTCTCCTTACTGCTTAAAGGCAGCGCTTTGGTAGCCCCACCTCACAATGCAGTTAGCTCTTACAGAAACCACTAGTGGGTTAACCTTTGTTAAAGGAGACCTGATCCAGGCCTCACAGCTGGCAGGTGAGTTTGTTTGCCTTAACCTCTTCCTACTCAATGTAGATGAAGTGTTCGTCTTATCCCTTTCTATCACAAGCCCTTTCTTATTTGACCAAAGCATTTCACTGAAAGGGCTTTCTTTTAGGGTTTGGGAGTGGCTTTTTGGGTTTTTGTTTTGTTTTGTTTTACTTACGTCTAATGGGGAAAAAATTAAAGGAAATTAAATTGATATTTGGAAGTCATCCTTCATCAAAACTTGCTTGCTTTGATGAGAGAGAATCCATAATCACTGGAAAATTAACTGTGCAGCTGCTAATCTTGCTATGATTGCTTGTAAGGGGACACATGCTGTTCATTCTTTTGGCTACCTATATTTGTAAATAAGGCACAGAGACCACATGGGCATTATCCTTTCCCAGGGTTTAAACCACTGTTAATAGACTTGTTAATCCAATGAAGAATTGTATTTTTACACAATTAAAATGTATTAGTGCAGTGAGTACAAAAGGGGCAGTGAAGAGCGTTTATTCACAGGGTAAATCAAGCTCTGATCAGCTGATCATCAAAACATTATCTGATTTACATTTCTATAGGCTTATGACCATATGAACAGGAAATTAATTTTGGCACTAGGTTCAATGGTACTCAAGTCCACCATGCTACAAACAAGCACAAAGCCGCTATTCATGTTGAGACCCGCCATCCAGTGCAGGACACAACCTGGATGGTTCCTTGATTTATTTCCCCCTTTCTGATAGGTAGAACATCCCCTTTAAAAGCTCCCGAGAAGCAAGAATAAGCTTTGGCCCTGGAAGCGTGCAACTTGTATATTCACAGCCGGCCTATATAGCTGCTAAACTCCACTGAGACAGGTCCACTACTAGCAGGAACAGTCGTTGGGTTTGCGTTGAACCACGTTGCTTGGCGTGGGCACCATCAGTCCCTCCCAGGTTCATGTGCACAGCACTGCTTTCCCTCCGTAGCACACCTCTGATTCAGCTGCCCGCGGTACAGTGGCCGCAGCAGCCTGTTCCGTGGCACCGCACTCTCCCCGCTTTCCTCCAAATATTTTGCCCAGTGAAAATAGAGGAGTGAGTAAAAACTGGGCAGTGCCCTTTGACATCGTACTTTGTTATCCTGCCCGATGCTATTGAGGAGAAAATTCCTTCTCCCACCTAATGCTGCTTATTTATTTATTTATTGGAGATGAATCCATGTTGCTTCAAGAGGCTTTTTTCTGTGAGATAATAGCAGCAGCTCTTCATAGATCCATTTGTTGCCGTGGTGATCTGCCTACTCCTTTTGTTAGTCCGCCTCTACTTCAATAAACCCCCTTCCTGTTATCAGCCTGGTGAAAATGTCTGCAAGTTCTTCAGAGCTAATAAACAGCATACATCATTCCTTTCATCTGATCACTATAGTGTGGGGCCGGACGAGAGTGAGAATGGCGCATGAATTGTACAGCTGCACTAATGGAACTCTGAAGAATGAACCTCCCCGGTCAGCAGAGCGAGTGCACGACAGGGCATTACCTTTCTCTCCGAGCCGGAGGTGCCAGGACTCAAAAGCTGCACCTTGTTTTGAGCACTAGTGAATGACCTGTCTCTCGAAACTAATAATGCAGAGCTCTCGATGACTATTTCAAAGTTGCTGGTTTTAAAAACAAGCTTGAGGTCTCTTCAGGGTTTTCAGCCAGCTAAAACTGTCTTTTTTTTTTTTCCCCTTCTCTTTGTCTTCTGTCCCTTATGCCTCCTAGGAACGAGATGGAAAGACACTTCTTGGAGCTACTGCAGTTTAATATCAATGTTCCTGCTAGTGTTTACGCCAAATACTACTTCGATCTTCGCTCCCTAGCAGATGACAATAACCTGAGCTTTCTGCTGGAGCCTCTCAGTAAAGAGAGAGCACAGAAACTGGAGGTAATGGTCTGAGATTGGCTGAGCAGGGGACTCTATGTGTGGTTAGAGCATCTGTTGCTAATCATATGAAGTGGCAGTTAGAAAAGCTAAAAAGCTTTTAGATTTGTGTCTGACGGGTTAATTTAACCCCTTTGTAACTACAGTCAGCACTTCCAAAACTGTGTCTAGGGTAAGGGAGGAAAGGATGGAGATTATGTAAAGTCCAGCAGATTGCAGAATAAAATGGCTGTTATTTTGGGAACCGTAGCTCAGCTAGGCTACTTAAGATTGAAGGGATTAGTGTCATATGTAATGGATTGTCTGTCCTTCCCTGGTCACAGTCTATGTTCCAAGCACTTCAAGACAGTTGCACTCAGACTCTTCTAAATGCTGCCAGCTGAAGATTTCCCACTGCATCCTACTGCACAGCTGCTTTTAGATGTAGAGGGAGGGCTCCTTCTGCTCTCATGGCTTAATAAACTGTTTGTTTGGGGACAGCTGCAGAAATAATGTGTTTCTGCTCACAACTCAGAACCTCACCGTTCTGATGAAATGTGGCTTTAAGATAAACTTTTCGAATAGCCACGTTTTAAGAGTCCTTCAGAATTTCAGAGAAATACAGATTACTGGCCCCTTCTGGGTGGGCAAGGCTGCCCTTCTCTGAGTCCCTGCAGCCTTCTCTGCTACGAAGGCTCATTTTAAAAACCCTCGAGCTTCTGCAGAGCCAGTCCTTCCTCCTTGTTGGAGATAGGGGAGATAGATACCCAAATTACCTGGGTTCCCAGGGAAAATTTCTTGTTGGTTCAATGGAACCTTTCATCTGTCCAGGTTTAATTGATGACTCCACATGTTGTTTTGTTGACCTTTCGACAAAGGCGTTACAGCAGGCCCTGTGTACACTGATACCACAGCCCCTTTCACAGAGGGGTGTGCTACGGTGCTCTTGGCCTGCGCGGTTCTATTGTCCGCTGTCCACCCCGACAGTTCTGCCAAGTGCCAGGTTTTTTTATTCCATCCCAGAAGTGGATGAACTTTGGGAATAAGTGCGATCCCTTCTGGTCCTTTGGAATGATAGGTATGACATGCCCACGAATTCCTCTATTTAAAGTTAAGCAGTGCAGCTCTTCTGCTTAGTCTCACCCTCGTTGCTCGCACTTTAAGCTAACACTGTCACTAATTGTAAATGTGGTTGTAGGGCAGTTCATATTCCAGGGGAAATTGTTTACTGAACGCTCAGTGCCCAGGCATAAGTGGATGAGTTACAGATTGTGAGCCTGTTTTGTTTCTCCCTTGCTAGCATTTGGGGGCTTGGTATTTAAAACCAGAGTAACTTTCAGTACAGTATGTGGTTTGCCACGGTGCACTTACTAACGTGTGTATATAGGACATTCTGGGGTTTACTGCTAAAAAGTGATAAATATTTGAACCATTGTCTCAGATCTTCAGTTCTACCTTTCGGTTAGAAGCACACAAGCAGTTGATAGGAGCCTGTATGAAACGGTGAATTCCAGGGATTGTAAATGGATTGGGGCGACTGGGGCTAAATATGTCAACACAGGTTGCTTTATGATTGATGTGGTAGCATTAAGGCAGGATGGAGAGTCTGTCTGGTCTTGCACCGGGAGCTCGTGCAGCCAGTGTCTCAAAGAATGCCACTCTTGAGCCAAATGCATGCCTCCAGAAGGTCGGCAGAAATAAATGTAAATAATTATTTTAAAATACACTTAAAAGTTTATTCATGCTCAGAGTGCTTTTCACCTTTTGAACTTGCAGAACACTGGGCTGTGCTGAATGGGTGCTGCCTTAAAGGGAAGGTATAGGCTCGTAGCTGATTGCAGGACTCTGAAAGTTCATCTGGTTATAGGTGGTAAATTATTAATGGAAGTAAATGTTCAGGACTAAAATTCAGTTCAGCCTTTTATTATAGGTGTCCTTATTTATTTGTGGTGATAATGCCTGAAGGCTCTGATCAGAAATCAGCCTTGCAGGGGAGGACACACAGTGTTTTCTGGACAGTCACGTGTTGTTAGGATTTAAATAATTAGGCTTGTTACTAGAATATCTGCACCTGAATAAAGGCTGCTCGACGAGGTAGATAAGTGGAACAGAGGCAAGCCAGTAAATGGATGAAAAAGCAGTTAAATATTAAGTTGTCCACATATGCTGGTATTTAATAGCTGTATTAAAGTGCCATGGCCTCTGCCATGCCACTGAGCAGTGGGCTGTCTTCCTTCTCAGACCTCTTCAGGAGCCTGATCTCTTGAGTGGCCCCTGGAAGAGCATGTTGGGGGTCAGGGTGTGGAGAAGGTGAAGGCAAGACTGGCAGCCTAGGAGGACTTCATTTCCCATGCTTGCTTGCACTGAGTGGCCATAAACAGGGTGCTCAAGGGAGTGCAGAAACCTTTCCAGTTTGAACCTTTTCCTCTCAAATGGCTGTGTGTGTTTCTGTACTGTTAAATCGCTTTTTTGTGGCACTGCACACACCAGACATGGCCGCTACGGTGTGACTCTGAACGTAACTTCCACAAACTAACTCTGACAGGGCTCTAAGTTTTGCATTAGATGGTGAGGCGGGTGAAAGAACGAAGGTTCATTCTCTGCCACTTGCCTTTGTTCCGTCTTACTTTCTGATGCCCGGTGTCCTTGCTAGCATGGGGTCAGTCCCCTGTAACACGTTCCCTCCAGAGCAGTTCTAATTTACCCTCACTGCAGGTGAAACAGCTATTGGTGTCACACCTACACCACGCCTGTGCCCTGGTGTTACACTTGTAAAAGGTTCCTTGGAACGTTCAAGCTTGGCTAACGTGTGCTTTCCGTTTTGTACCCGACCGCGGTGCCCAGGCGATCTCCCGGCTGTGTGAAGACAAATACAAAGACTTGTCCAAAGCTGCTATGAGACGATCTTTCAGTGCTGATAACTTAGTTGGTATTCGCCGTTCTAACGCCATCCTCTCCTGAGGAGAGAGAAAGGTGCAGCACCGGGAACCAGCATCCCAATGAATCGGAGGAGTACCACCACTCCATGCACACAAGCCAGCGGTGATGGTGTCTTCCAGCAAGGAGAGGAGAGGAAAGTCGCCAAGGGAGCCCAGAGCTTGAGGGCGTCCTTGGTGCAAGATGAGACCTTTGTCAAGTCAACTCTCTCCTCCTTCTAATGTATCCAGAGGTGCAAAAATAAACTTCTCCTTCTCTCCCCCACAGATGTTTGCTTACTATGTAGGCCTATAGCTGTGAACTCTCGACATTTTTAATAATAAGTAGTTTTAAATTTTAGAATTTAAACACTAACCACATGACTATAGTTACAATGTTCTTCCCTCCTCTCCCCTGTCCTCCAGAGTCTCGCTGCATTTGTATTTCAGGTTGATGCAGTGTTAACAAAAACAAAACATGGGACTCTAAGTATAAAGCCACTCTGGAGCTGAAAACAGTAGCATAGACACGTGTTGACAGCTTTTCCCTGGTTTGGCTACTAAAAGCTGCTATTATTGGTGATCTGTTCGCAACGAAGAAGCTGCCCAGCAGGAAGGAATTCCAACTCTGCACCCACAGCTTCACTCCAGTAGAGATTGTCAAAAGACTTTGAATGTTTTGACTGGGGGCAGAGATGTGGTTTTATGTATTGTTATAATGTATAGGGTCCATGCTGCATTTCTTGTGAATTATGGTGCTTCTCTCATTTCCTAATACTTCTGTTGCTCTGGAAGAGATGCAATCTGTATATTTTTTCCGAGGCATTGAATGAAAAAGTTGGTTTGGAAACATCGTCACCATCCCAAACAGTGTAGCAATCCAGTGGTGAATGGCGTGTGTGCAGCGCTGCTTCTCTGAGTTCAACTGCAGATCTCTTCTTAACGCTATATACAGTGGAGTTCCTACAGCTGATGTTGTGCATCCATCTGGCTCTTCTTAGGTTTTTTTGTTTTGTTTCCTGGGAGGGATTTACATGCATAATGAGACAGTAATGAGTTTGAGACTCCTGGCCTACCTAACAAGGTAGATTGAAAAACAAGTGTGTCCAATTGAGAAGTATCAAAAAGCTTTCTATAAAACCCTTTTCTTTTCTTCTTTCCCTCCCCCTCCCCCCGAAGTTAATTTTACCTTGTGCAACTGCTCTAGAGGCTTGGGGTTTGCTCTTTTGAGACTTTGGAATGGAGCTGACTTTCAGGCTCTGAAGTCAAAGTCTAAACAGGATAAGTATTATTAGACTCTTCCTGTTACAAGTCTTTGTAGTATCTTCCCTTCTTGGATCTAAACAGATCCTAGGCAGTTTGTCCTAGGAGCAGATCTCCCTCCGAATGGCACGGGTTCTGTGCGCTTCCTCTTCCAGCCAAGGCCCAGCAACCTAACACTGAACAGCAAGTCCGTGTGCCTTTGGGAGTGGGGCTGCCCGAGTGTCAGTGTCAGGTTGGCTGCACTCGCCTGGTAAAATGACACATACAGTCTTTTGTGGTATGCAACTATGCCAGCCCCTTGCTCCCAAACCCACGGAACTTGGCACTTCAGGTATTGATCACAATTCAATTTTGGAAATAACGCTACATCTTCAGGTGGTTTTTCCTTTCTCATGTTTGTATTAAAAGAAAAGCTAATAAACTCTATTTTAATTAAAGCGAAAGGTGAATTGTGTGTTCTGTACAGTGCTCTGGTTTCACTCCACATCACGAGTAGTTGCTCTGCAGCTTCCCACAGGTATGAAAACAGAACACCTGGTGTGTGCGTTAAGGCCCCTCTGTCCCCTGTACCAGTGCTCACCTCCTTTTTTTTTCCAGTGCCTTGTGAACCTGGGGAGGTGGCAGCAGAGGTGATGCGGCCAGTGAGAGCCAGCTGGTTGGTGGTGTGGCGCAGGGTGCTGGCAGCCTGCTGCAGCTGGAAGCCTGGCAGAGGCTTGTGGAGCAGCCAGGCTTCTCCTGCATGTCACTTGGGTTTAGAAGTTGACTCAGAGAACATCTTGCTGACAGTTCTCTGCACTTAAATGGCCTTTAAGTAGGCTCGGATTTTCTGGAGGTGATTTGAGGGGTTTGAGTCCTCCCTGGAGGGGCACTAAATTGGAAGCTACAAATGATCAATTCCTGGACTGACTTGTGACCTAATTGCTAATGAGCTTTTCTTTCCTTAGAGTACCAGGGATGGGTCTGGATGCACTTTCCTATGGGCTGGCATGCTGCTTCTGCAAGGGCAGCAACTCAGCTGTGAGGTGGCTCAGCTGAAACCTGGGGCAGTCATTTACCTGTTTTGCCAAGCCACATGAAGGCTCTTCCTGCTGATTGGATGGCACGTGAATGACAGCTTGAGCTGATGGCTGCCTCTGCAATACATCCTGAAGGAAACAGCTGCTCCAAACTTAATTTTGCATTTAGTTTTACTGTCATGTAGCCCTGAGCATGTTGTCAATAGGGTTTTGATCTGTGCAGCACATGGGGCCTACAGCTCAACTTCTCGAGAGGAAAAAAATTAGCAATTCCATTTACCATTTGACATTCTGCTTCCCCCTAAGATTCTGGAAAGCACAGCAAGTGTGTTTCTTAAGTAAACAATAAAAAGTAAACCATAGAGCTCCCTTCTGAAGGGATGAGCAGTGATCCTGTTTCAGAAGGAATTAGTTCATTTTCCACCAGCACCACCGGGGTGGGGAGGGAAGGGGCTGCAACCTTCTTTATGCTTTATATGTTGGCAGCATTTCTCTTAAAAAGGAAAAGAAAAATTACAGAACACTGGAATTAGATTGTTCTCTACCTCTGCTCACAAGGAAAAGCAGCCAGCTACAAGACCAATGCACCTTGTTTCTCTTTACATGACAGCTGAATGGTATTTAATCTATGTTGGGATCACCTCTGCCTGCATTCAGTTCCAGGGCAGCACCCCCCAGCTGGCAGCAGATGCTGTTTGCAGAGACAATAGCTATGTTACAGCCCAGCAAGAATAATGTGAGCACCAAGAAGAATAATATGAGCATCATGTGTTAGTGGTCAGCATGGGCAGGAAGTCGGGGATGTGGTTGTGGGCTACGTGATGCCCTTGGGCTTCAGCAGCCCTTTCCCTTTGTGTACAGGGACTCTATTTTGTTTCTAAGGGAATTTTCTGAGAACTACTTCAGTGTGGGTTTGGCAGTTAAGAGGACAGGCACTTCAGCGATGGAGTAAATGTCAAGACCATCGCTTCTAGATAAGAGTATAGGTGTCAAGCATAACCTGAGCAAGCAGAAGAGGGGAGAGAGGAGCAATTGAAGCAAGAGCTTGCACAGGGGTTGGCAGGCATGCATGGGGCAGGGTGAGCACAGGGCAGGCTCCTGTCCCCTTCCTGCACTGGCATTTCCCACAGCACAGTCATGCAGGACCATTATGTAGCACGTACTTTCTGTCAAGTTACCTGGGAAAACTACACTTGCAACACAAGTGGTTTGACAATATACAGTGAATTACAGGGTACTACCAAAGTGACTGTAATGCACTTACTGACATGCACACCCCTCCACACCACACACCCCCCCCCCCCCCCCCCCCAAAGTGATGAGCTGGGAAAAGAGCATTTAACTGGCTGAACATGGGATTGTTTGTCACAGGATTCAAAAAGACTTGGGCTGCCTTTGTGGATGAGGCATTTTTTAGGTGCACAAATCACTGGCTTCTGCTCTGTGATATTAAAACCAATTTGAGAAGTCACACAGTGCCTGTGCTGCCAGACACAGTCAGGCTCTGGTACCACCCGGCCTGAATTTGTGCTGCAGTGTCCAACCCCAAGGAAGCCAGTGACTGCCGGGAGGAGCCCCTGGGCTGGCCAAACGGGCCACGGAGAGCACAGGAGCGACACAACCGCACAAGCACGTGGCTGGGCTGTGCACACCAACACGTGTGTGCATGGGAACCCCAGGAACAGGCCTGCAGGTGAGCTGCTCACGGCTGCCTGCAGGAACTGCTCTTCTATTGCTCCGAAACAGTGGCTCCAGGTGGGCGGTGGGTGGCAGCTCTGCCAAACTCCTGTTTACTGAGGAGCTGAGGACACAGTGTCTTCCCGACAAGGCTGCCGGTAAGGCGCTGGGGTTACTTCTGGAGGCAGGCAGCAAGTGTCCACAGCTCCACAGTAAGAACCTTATGCTGACATGGTGCATGTCCCCTCCACATCCCAAACCAGTTGCCCTGCACAAGGCAGGCTCAGCCCCTGACAGCATGTTTTGCCTGTACTTGAGCATGGTGGGGTGCAGATCACCTGGCAGAGTCAGTCTGTGCAGCTGTCAGGTTTATCACTGGGTGCTGGAATGCTGCTTCCAGGTAAGCGATCCTATCTGGTGGGACCTGGTGTGTGCCTACACACCTAGCTAGATAGCAAAGTCCTGCACCATTAGTCACTGCAGAACCAGCCTTAACCGCTTGCTGTCCTGCCTAAAGTGCTTCTCCCAGTACGATAGTGCACAGCAGATGGCAACACGGACACTCGCATCAGCGTGCAGCATCCTGCTCGGCTAAGAGCTGTCATCTGCTTGGCCTGAGAAGTATCAACGGGCACCTCTTCAGGGCCTGATCGCAGCGCAGGGTGAGGGACTGATACTGTGCAAACAGCAGAACAGCAATAAAAGTTGATAGTTAACCCTCTTCTACCAGTGAGGTGTGACCTTGGCCTCTCAAGGAAACATGCTGTCAGCGAGGTCATGGGCACCAGCCAGCCAGCACATCAGCTCCCCCAGGATTAAGCCCAGTTTGCCACAGAGCCCAGCTGCTGCACCCAGGCTGGGGTGAGGGCACAGGCATGCTACCCCTCCCCCATCCCCAGGGCAGCACTGGTAGGGTTTGGGCACATGCAACATGCTATTCCTGCACCATGAATGCATACTGGGCTCACCAGTCCCCCATGATTCCCAGTGATGAGTGCCCCCACAGCCCTGCAGCCTCTCCGCCCACCCCCCAGTTAGGTTTTTATAGCAATCAATACTGCAGAAGCAAAGAAAACACTGCACACTTTTCTTTTTTTTTTTTTTTTGGATCTTCATAAATAACTAATCTCAACACTTCTTTGAATAAAATTTCTTCAGCTTTTCACAAAATATAGTACAGTGATTTAAACACCGGCGAACAGCAGCTGTAACGGCCCAGGCAAAAACCAACATGTAACCCGGCTGACGCACACAGGGCACACAGCAACAGCTTCTGTCTCCCTCCTGCCACTTGTTGCTGAGAAGCCAGGCTCAAACACAAGTTGACTGTATTAACCTACTGTTAGATCAAAGCTGAAAATGCTCTTGCATTTTTCAATAGGCAAGGGTTTGTAGTTAATATTGGACTTTTTTTTTTCTTGAGAAAGAGATAAAATAGAAGCTTTACACAGTCAGTTGCACATTGAAAAAAAAACCAACCCACAAAAACAACGAAACACCTTCGACAGGGTTTTGTTCATTGTATTGCATGATGTGTGTTTAGCTGTATCTACAAAAGGCACTATAGAAAGAGAGGAGTCCAGCGAGGCGTGGATTGGAGCAGGTTGGAGTCATTTCATGCCCTGGATTACAACACGAGCCTACCCACAGCGTCTCTGCGCCTGACCTGCCTCGCTGCCGAGAACACACCTGTCCCAAACCCGTACCAAAGGTCACTACAGCTCCTGTATGTACCAACCAAGCTATAATACAACTATTTACAGGCTGTAACACAACATGGTGCAATTCTGGCCAGGACAAAGTACTGCAACACATGGGAGGGGGGGGCAAGCCCTCAGTCACAAGCGTGCTGATACGTGCGGCTGAGCAGCCGCAGCTGAGCAGCCCTTGCCGAGCCTTCAGCCCCTGCTGCTGGCTCTGCTGGCCAGAATGCCCCAGGGACACTCACAAGGGACCTTGGCAGTGCCTTTATCAGCAGATGTGCCACTTGAGCGTCCCCTCACTTCCCAGGCTTCGCTTTTAAAACGAGGTGGAACCCTTCTTGACTGAAGTGGCCCAAGGGTGCTGAGAACAGCCTTGGATCCTTGCAGCCCCGCGGGAGCAAAGCCAGCGGTTGTTCCCCAGCGCTCGAGCAGCTGGGTTACGGCGCCACACTTGAAGGAGGGAAAAAAAGGCCTCGAGTCACGGCTGGGCGGTTACCTACGTGGTGACCGCTTGGGGCAAGGGGGAGAAATAAGTTTTAAAAAATCATCTGCTTTCACAAGCAGGCTGAAGCCAGAGGCAGCTACCTCTGGCCAGCTGTGCCCCATCCTGTGCCACAGCCCCCTCACCCTTGCTGCATTCAGTAAAGTTGACAACAGCTTCCCCCTGCTCCCACCCCCTAGCCCCCCCACCCCAATCATTCTACTTACTGAAACCCAGCTGTCACCACCACTTAATGCCAGGCACTGGCTCTGCTGCCTGACCTGGAGAAGTGAAAAAGGTTTGAGAAGCTGGAGGAAAGGGAGTACGAGCACGCTGCTGTGTTTTCCTAACTGAACTGCTCAGTGTCCAACCCAGCACTGTCTCTAACAGAGGTGCAGCTTTAAAAAAAGCAGCAAGAAGTGTTGAAGCTGGCTGGCTGGCTGGCAAACCCAGCTGCTGCTCCCAGAGAGACAGACTGCTGCCTGGCTCAGAATCCCACCGACACACACACACTACCTGCTGCAGAAGCACAACCAACCTTTCAGGGTTAGTTGTGCCACGCTCAGCTGCTGAGCCATGTGCCAAGGCTGGCAGGCAGAACCTCACGGCTGCCTACCTCACCCCAGGTAACCTGCACAGCACGAGGGAGACGTGAGGAACTCACTCCACTGCAGAGGTGAGAGGCCCAGAGCAGCATCAACCCTTCCCAAAGCACACAGCTGCTTGGGAGGAGGCTGCTCTCGGTCCCAGAGACAGGGGTGCCCCTGGGTTGCTGCAAACCCCGTGCCAGGATGCAGCCATGTCACCTGCACAGCAGCCCCCTGGCTCCCTGGGGCGAGTTCCTCTGTGGACAGAGGGGCTGGCTGCCCATCGCAAAGCACCAAGTCAAACTCCCTGAGCCCCACCGGAACCAGCCCCAGCCCAGCACTGAGCCCACTGCCCAGGGAGAGCCGCTATGGGGTCGCCTGGTCCCTGCCTGCACTGCAGACCTGCCCACCTTGAGGGCTGGGTGGCAGCTCCTCTCCACAGCCCCTTCTGCTTGCACCACCTCCACCCATGAAGCCCCCAGCCCACACGGCTCCCTCCCTCTCACTGGACTGCTGCCTGAGTGTGGCCAGAGGCAGCATTACCCCAGGGGGCCCTGGCCCTCTCCTCCGCAACACAAAGCTGTGCCCAGGTGCCCTGGGAACACTGTCCCACTCTGCCCAGGGGGGGTCTAGCTACAGCAAGGCAGGGAGGCAGCCCCCACTGCCAGCTCTCCCCGGCCCTCTCACACCCTCCTGCCCAACTCTGGTGAGAAGTCCTGTGCCAGTGCCAGCTCATCACTCAGAGTCAGGGGCCACCACCTGCCTGCGTGCTGCAGCCCTCCCTTTCACCCTGGTACCAGCAAGACCAGCCCAGAGGCTTCTCATGGGACACAAATCAGTGCTCAAGGGCTACCTGCCACCTGACCAGCCCGCAGGCAGGCAGCAGCCCAGGACCCCAAATAGGGCATGGGACCCCAAATGGGGCATACACGGCAGCACCAGGCTCCAAGCCTCCCTGTGCCTCTGCCCCTACATCGCTGGCAGCACCTCTCCCTGCCCTGCCTGGGACCACAGCTGCCCCATGCCCTGTGGGCACACGTGCTCAGTCCCAGGCACCACCGCCACGGTAGGGCTGAGGATGTTGGGGGTAGCCCAGCTGCCACCCCGTCTTTTGTGGCCCAGGGTCTTTGCAACCCTCTCCTCACTGTGGCTGGAGTCACCGAGGTTCCCTCCGGTCACACATGGGACAGCGGGACCTGCTTGTGGTAAGAGGCCATGCTAGGCAGCACCGTCCTGCCCACCAGTGCTGGGCTGGCCTCACTGTACACGGAGGCACCTGCGGGCTTCCTGGCCCGGCAGCAGCGGGCGGTGAAGCGCCTCCAGGACTCGAGTGTCTTGCCAGACCAGATCCAGACGCCAGAGGTAATGCCCACCACAAGGCACATGAAGTACTTGAGCATAAAGACGGCGTAGTCGGGCTTGGGGCGGTGGGGGTCCCCCGGGCAGGAGCAGTTATGTGCCCGCTCCCACGCCTCCCGGTTGTGCTGCTCGTAGATGTAGCAGGCGATGACGATGGTGGCGGGAACGGTGTAGAGCACAGTGAAGATACCGATGCGGATCATCAGCTTCTCCAGCTTGTCAGTCTTGGTGCCACCCTGCTTGATCACGCTGCGGATGCGAAAGAGCGAGACGAAGCCAGCCAGCAGGAAGAGGCTGCCAGTGAAGAGATAAACCACCAGTGGTGCCAGCACGAAGCCTCTCAGGTTCTCCAGGCTTTGGTTGCCCACGTAGCAAACCCCAGCCACCGGATCACCATCTACGGAGCTGAGTGCCAGTACAGCAATGGATTTGGCGCTGGGGATGAGCCAGGCAGCCAGGTGGAAATACTGCGAGTAGCTAGCAATGGCTTCATTGCCCCACTTCATGCCAGCAGCCAGGAACCAGGTGAGGGACAGGATGACCCACCAGATGGAGCTGGCCATGCCAAAGAAGTAGAGGAGAAGGAAAACCACGGTGCAGAGGGCAGGGCCCGTGGTCTCATAGTGGATGTGATGGTGCTCTGGGTTGCAAGCCACATTGGCATGCCCTGCCACCAGCCTCACAATATAGCCCAAAGAGACAAAGAGGTAGCAAGCGGAGAGGAAGATGATGGGGCGTTCAGGGTACTTGAAGCGCTCCATGTCGATGAGGAAGGTGGCCACAGTGGTGGAGGTGGACAGGAAGCAGAGGATGGACCAGAGGCCGATCCAGAAGGTGGCAAAGGTCTTCTCATCCTGGGTAAAGTAGGGCTGGTAGCAGGGGATGGCACAGTTAGGTACCTGGCCGGTCCTGATGCGGTTGTACAGCGGATGGGACTCCTTGGAGATGGGGATTAGGGGAGCTTTGCACTTACAAGTCCGGGTGCAGTCCAGCCCCGAGGGGCGCTGCCCACCAAGCGGTGTCAGGTTTTTGCCTACGTCCTTGGCTGGGCGCGTGGGCTTCCCGAAGAAAGGTGGCAGGGTGGTGGCTTCTGTGCGGTTGTATCCCATGCAGAGCACCTCGGTGTCCCCCAGCACAGGCAGGCTGTCGCAGTTCATCCTCTCCGGCCAGGCGAAGCCGTACTGCTGCATGATGGGCGAGCAGCCGGCCTTGGCCCGCTCGCAGACGGAGCGGCAGGGGGGCAGCGGCTTGGTGTAGTCGGGCAGGCAGATGGGGGTGTACATGCTGCAGAGGAAGAAGCGCAGGTCCGGGGAGCACTGGATCTCCACCAACGGCCAGAACTGGTGCACCTCCAGCCCGGCCTCGTCCTGCGTGTCGTGGTTGAACTGGTTGGGCATGTAGGTGAGGTTGTAGCCGATGCCCTTGCACATCGGCACCGTGATCTCCTGGCACACCAGCGCCTTGGAGGCGGCGCGCCCCGCCGCCGGCAGCCCGAGCAGCAGCGGCAGCCCCAGCACCAGCGGCACCGGCAGCCCCCGGCCGCCCATCGCCGCCGCACGTCCTACCGCCGCCGCATGCCCCGAGCACCTGCCGCCGCCGCCGCCGCGCCGGGAGCGGGGTCGCGCCGGGACCGCCAGTGCCGCCGCCGCCGCCGCCACCTGCGCTCTGGGGCGGGCGGGCGCCCCCGCGCCGCGCCGCGCCCGCGCCCCGCCCCGGGCACGCCCCCGCGCCGCTAGCCACGCCCCGGGAACGCCCCGGGGGCCGCCCCCGGCCCGGCCTTCCGTCGCTGGCCCCGCCCCCGCCAGGGCTCCCACGGGCCGCCCCCGCCCGGGGCGCCGGGTCCCGCGGCGGCGAAGCGAGGCCCCGGCCGCCGGGAGACCTCGCTGCTCCCGGCCCGGCCCCGGCTGTCGGAGGCGTTCTGATGGAGCCCCGCCCGCCGGCTCTCGGAGACCTGCGGTAGCCCCGGCGGCCCGGGGGGAGGCGGTGAAGTGAGAAGGTGGCGGTGCTGCCTAACCAGTGACCGCTCCGCACCCGCCCCGGGCCCCGCGTCTGCTGCGGGGATCCTGACTCCCTCCCCTCCCGAGAGCCGGGACCCTCCGCCCTCCCCGCGGGAACCGGCAATGCCGCCGGTCCGGCCTCCACTCGACGGCGCGAGGAGCAAACGGGGACGGGGTTAGCGGCTGGAGGAGACAGGCGGCGCCTGCGGTGCCGCTGCCGCTTCGCCCCGCTCCTTTCCGAGCCTTTCTCCGCGGGAAGGGGCCGGGGCCTCACCCCGCCGTAACGGGATAGGGGAAAGGGCGCGCGGCGGCCCTGCCCCGCGTTTGTTTGCCTTGCTCCGGCAAGAGTACACCAGCCCGGGTATAAGGGTCACGGCGGCATCTCCCGCTGCCGCCCGCTCCCCGGCTGCCGGGCAGGGCAGCGCTCCCGGAAAGCTGAGCCTCCGCGGGCAGAGGGAACCCGCCCTGCCCGCGCCCGCCCAGGTGGCAGGGTGCAGGCTGCTGCGTGGCCGCATTCCTGGCCGGGGCTGCCGGCCGGCTCGCCGCTCCGGATCGGAGCCGCAGGAGAGGCTTCCTCGCAAGCAGGCGGCCGGCGCTGGAGCACGGGGCGAACGAAGGACGGAAGCCGGTGCTTTCGAAAGAACCTGCCTGGGACAGAGATCCCTTCCCAGTGCCCTGGGAAACGTGGGCTCCTCACGGAGCTACTAGAGTGCCCAGCACAGCACGCTCAGCTGCCTGACTGAGGAGTCTGAATCCGTGCACTAACACCTACCTAAATTACCAGCACGGTTTTCAGTGGCTTCCACTGCTCCCAAAGCCCACGGCACACAGGGGAAGTCTGGCTGCTGCAGAAGCCATGTTTGGGGGTTACTGCTGCACCTGCTGCTGTGGCAGCACCCTTGTTCTGGCCAAGGCTCCCACGCCCTTGCACGGGAGCTACTCACTCCTGAGCGAATGTGGACGCAACGTGCAGCACTGGATCCGCCAGTCAGGAGGCCGGCAGCACATGGCAGACAGGGACAGCTCACACTCAGGCCTGGTGCTGGGGAACATCAGCACCCAAAATCTCACACACTCAAACTACTCACAACTGCATCCAGAGCCCAGAAAGCAGAGATGCAAGGTGTGCATTAGCTCCCACCTTCCTCCCAGGGGTAAGGTCTGGCTCTGTGGTCAGCGGCTCTCGTGCCTACAGGCAAAGCACTGACCATTGCTATCTCAACCAAAGTCCTCAGGGATTTTAAGTCCAGAGACCTCATTACCACCTCCTGAATCCTCTGCCCACTAGTGCACCCAGCCTAGGTGTGCATATCATTTGGCACTGTCAAACTTGACGCTTATCAACTTCTTTTTTTTGAAAAGTGGGGAAAAAAAATCCAAAGAAAGAAAGAAGCAGCTCAAGGCCCTACTACACCTCCTTGCTTTGCACTTTAAGTTTTGTCTGTAATAAAGCTATACGGGAGAGAATTAGAAGTCACATGTTCCTTTGGAACACAGTGGAATATCCCTGTAGCAGGAGTCATAACTTTTAATTCTCTCCAACAATGAGTTTCTGTGAACTCGCAGCCCAGCAGAAAGCAATCACAGACAGTTTCATTATGGCCTTCAGTTGATTATCCAAATTATAGCTGAGAGCAGAGGGCAGCCTTTTTATTATCATCATTGCTGTACAATTAGAAAATGCAGATGAAGCTCCATGAGAGCAGAAATTCTCTTTTTTGATGGTATTTTTTCACTTTTATAAGTGTTCCCTTGGGCAGTATCTTGGTTTGATTTGACACACAATGGGGAACTGGTATATAGGTGGGAAGTGAGAAGATAAGAAGGGGAAAATGGGGCAGCTCTTCATTCAGTTAATCTGTCAACTCTTATAGCCTGGTTCAGGTTTCACCACTCGTCCAGATGTATCTAATTCTTAGAGCCTGGCTGTAAATAATGCTGTATTTGCTACACTGGGGACACATAAAATCCAATTAAGAGCCAGGTAGACATCTGTTGGCTTGCTCTGTGCTTCTGTTTCCTTTTTGTTTTATATGAATACGTAGCAGAGCAACCAGAACAGGATTAAATATGGTGTAAGTGCAAGTACAGTTGATGATAGGCTTGTTATTCATCTCTACAGTACCAGAGTACAATGCTTTACTTGCACCCAACACTATTTGTGACAGAAGATGTGCCTGCACAAAAACTGCTAAACCCTGGAACCAAAAGAGAAAGTGTTTTCTGCCCCTAAGAACTTGCTGTTGTTAAAAACCTCTACCGATTATTAGGAAACTGCTTTACCTTTAAACCATGTGCAGAGGGGTTCATGAAGTTCCATCGTGCCTGACAGGTCTGCTTGGAAGTCCATCTAGTTGCTTCTTCTGACTCCAGTGCAGAGCATGGGCTGACAATGCATGTGTCCTCACGGCCATACCTTCCACCAGTTGAGGAATTTTCAGCTGGGATGCAGTGGTTCCTGGTAGCAGAGGAAAGTAAATAAAGTCTAAGTATTTCTGCATTTGGTTCTTTCACTGCTGTATTGTCAGCCTACACTGTTTACCTGGACAAACCGCCCTTGTGAAGGTTACTGTGACTTTTAAAAGACTAGAAAAGGGCTAAGTGAGCTTCCTTTGTTAGGACTAGCATTACCATTGTGACAGAACTCATTTTGCAAAGAGCTTTTCAGCCCAGGCTCTGAGCAGGGGCAAAGCTGGTGAGCACTGACCTCACTCTTGGCTTTGCCTGTACGAAAGCAGGGCTGGAACCTCCTGTCCCTCTCACTGTAGGACCAGTGAGGCGTCCCCTGGCTCTCAACCCTTCTTGCTTAGAGCAGCAAATCCTGGTTTTGCCTGCACTGCTGACAAGTCCCAGTCTCCTGGGAAGGAAGTGTTGGGGACTCAGCACAGGTGACTACGGGGGCTCCTGGTGGCGGTGGGCAGCCTGCCAGTCGCCCCAGCTGGAGGCTGTGCTAGCTCAGGCACTGCTCGAATTAGCAGTGACCCCTGCTAACGAACCGCTGGAGCGAGGGGGTGCTGGGGACCACGGGGCAGACTGCAGCAGCATGAGACTGGCAAGGCTGTGCCTTACTGCCTGCTGTGGGCACAGCGACAGGCAGCCATCGAGTTTGGCATCAAGAT
This sequence comes from Gallinula chloropus, assembly GCF_964237585.1. Lineage (NCBI taxonomy): Eukaryota > Metazoa > Chordata > Aves > Gruiformes > Rallidae > Gallinula > Gallinula chloropus. Next base: position 30,934,461 of record NC_140090.1, on the reverse strand, counting down.
GTGCCAGCTCCAACACAGCAGGCCCACTGGGCAGTGGTACAAGAGGAGATGGACGTTTCCCCTGCTCACAGGACACGGCTGCACGCTGCACCAAGGCAGGCGTGCTTCTGCTCTGACCCGTGGCAAGCATCCGAGTTCCTGCCTGAGAACTGTGAGGCCGTGGGCTGCCAGCACGGCAAACCCTGGCACCGAGACTGACCTCACGTAGCTGAACCTGGAGGGGGGCTCCTAAATAAGAGAACAAGGTCCTTGCTGCCCCACAGGCAGGAGGGATGCGGCAGGTAGGGAGTCAGGGCAGCTCCCAGCCCTTCACAAGCAGGCAGAGCAGAATGAGAATCACCGCTGCAGAGGGACCCCAGCACCTGAATCCTACCACAGTGCAGCAGCAGCCAACAGCTTCTCATATGTGCCTGAACGATTTAAAAACTGTGGACTGGAGACAGGAATTCAGATTTAAATCACTTGAATGCTTTTCACCCTGGATATCTTGTTGAAAATCCAAACCAACATTAATACTGTTTGGGTTTATATATACCTGTACAATCACCCACCTCAACATATTGCAGGAAAACAAAACCATGCCAAACTGTAGCTATGTTCAAAAAATACATGTAACTAGGCAGCTTTTGAGTGATTTAGTGCAAAATCCAATTTCTGCCAGCGACACAGACATCAGCAACACCTGACACAAGTGCTGTAGCTTGTAAAGGGCCACCAGAAGTTCAGATAAATAAGACAAAAGTAAAATCAGGAAGAGTGGCTGCATTTGAAGCTCATTTTGTGGGACTCATCAATTACTCCATAAGAATATTTGTGCATATAATTACACATAAAATGCACATAATTAGTTCCCATTGGTCTCCCCAGGAACTGGGACTCCTTTCTGCAAGGTATGGTTGGTACACCAAAGGGCTATCCCCATCCCAAAGTGCCACCACCACAGCATGCAGAAGGCAGGGGCAATTCGGGGCCCTGGCCCAAAGGCACAGGAGTGTTGGTGGGGGCAGGGAAGGGTCCCTGCCATGCCACAGCCCAGACACCAGCACCACAGACATGGCTGAGCTCCGAATCCTTGCTGTGATTCACACAATGCTCAGGTAGCAAACTTTACATTTGATTTTCTCAGGGGGCATATTGCAGCACAAAACTTTTCAGATATGCAGTTTTTGAAACTCACCGTGGTGTGCTGTGCCCTTTTTCGCCTTTTTTTAAAATAACAACATTGGCCCTTGAAAAGAAAATAGTCCCCATAGTGAAGTTGACATGATAAATTAGTGTGGCCCTGGCAAAGCCCTCATTCTTCATTGGGCAAATACTTATTTATGGACTTTCAAATTGTGGCTTATGTAACAACAGGGTGAGTGACTTTCAGAAAACCTCCACCACGTATTGACCTGATAGAGCCTAATGGGTCCTTCAGAGCAATTAGGATTTATTGTGTTAGCGTCTATTGTGTATAGAGACCATTTTAAAAACATGTGTTATTTACCCAGAAGGCAGTAATGACTGTTTAAATACACAGCTAGATTGTTTCTGAAATACTTGCTGCTCTATACATTGCAAAGAAGTTACTCCAAGTATTTTTCAGAGTTAAATACTTCGCTCCACCGGGATTTCCAAGCAGGGTTATTGTACCACACATAGGTTTGTATGCTTACAGCTGTAAGTGAATTGAGCTCTCTGAAAAGCTGCCAAATGAGCAACCTTGGAGCATGAAATCTGAGATTTTTTTCTTGACCAAGGGGCCGGTGCTCACCTCTCTAGTGGTCTGAGCAGCTCAGGTCGTTTCCCAGCTGAGAGAGCAGGCTACTTCCCACAAATCACTTGAGTTTTGCCCTGTCTGATCTGAATGCCCAGCAAAGGTGACCTGAAGAGCCACAAAGCTGTGGCTTCCATCATGGCATATCTAATCCTCTATGTGCATGGGAAGTGGGACCATCACCACTCCCCTGTAACTTACTGGGGACTGGCATGCAAAAATACAAGTGTTGGCTTCTGGCCACTGGTGTGGATTTGAGAAGCCTATCCTCTGGCCAGGCTCCTCGGGAGGCGTGAAGGAGCATGGCTTCACCACGCAGCAAAGATGGGTGCTGGCTTACACCAGCTTTGACTCTGACCACCTGAGTAAAACAAAGCCCCAGCTCATATATGGGAACTATCAAAAATGCCACTATGAAATAATAATTATAATAATACAGACCAATTACAGCTTGCTCTATCTTCAGACCAATGCTGCTTTGACCAGTGCTATCTCTAAATAGCTGTTGCCTTTTTCTGCCCCCTCCTTTGCCGTGAGAGACCTTTGGGGTGAACCTGCTCACAGCAGTTCAGCTCTTCAGCTTTGGCACAGTGTTTTCTCTGCCCCCTTTCAGGCTACAACTTTTGTAAAATTGTTTCTATCTTCTTGCTTTACACTGAAATGGAAATAATACCTGTTGCAGTGCTTCATTCCAGGGACAAAAGTACTCAGCAGTTTTCTAATCCAGCAAAGAGAGATGCAGATTAAAGGGACCTCTGGCTGAAAATGTTGCAGCAAATACTTCGGAGTTGAGAAGCAAGTTTGTAATGGCCAATGCAGAAAATCCTCTGGAGAAAACACTCGAGCAGCCTGTAGTGAAGCTGGCTAAAACTTGCAATTTCTGTTTTCTGGAAAATTCCAACATTAAAAAACAATGTAAAACACACCAATTTGTGCCAAACAGGGCAAGCTGCCCATACTTCTGAGAAATCCTGCAGCATCAGGAAAAGCTCAGAGATTTCCTGTCACAACATGGAGAAGTCCTAGAAGCCCCCTGCCCAGGGAGGCCTTGGGAGCAAAGGACAGGGGAGGTCCCTGAGTCAGGGACATGGAAATCGTGGGGTGCCAGGAGCTTGCTGGGAAACCGGGCAGACTTCAGCCAAGAATCAGCCCCGTGAGCACTTGTCCCTTAGGCCCTGCCTGGCTTTCAGGGAAAGTCAGTCAGTCAAAATAGAAATGTTTCCAAGAAACTTTCTGTCTCTGCCGAACTGGCCCTTTACAAAGACACTGCTAGGAACATCTGTGGTTACGGGTGGTCTCTCCTGGCCTTAAAATTCTATGACTTGGTGAAAAACATATGATAACAACTGTCACTGTTACAAGCAACTTCAGCCTGTGTTCAGAATAGTTCAAGTTCATTCTGTCCCTTCCCAAAAATATGAAGTTTCATACAATCAAAATAGGTTTCAAACACATGAGCGGCTCTGACGGCGTTTCTGCACTAACCACTCAAGATGCCGTGACCAAAATTTTTCCAGATGCAGTGATGCTGGATGCTCTTCAGGCAACCTAAAGGATTAAAGTTTGTTTCCAGAAATTGCTACAGACCTGTCCGTCCTCTGGGAACTGGACTCCTTTACAACACACCATATTGCCCACTCAAGATCAGAGGCAATCAAAAATCACACAGCACTTGAAAGCTGTATCCTGTATGCACACCCATCTATTGTGCCCTAGAAGGAGAAAGTTCATGTGCAATACACACGTGCTGTGTTTTCAGGTTTTCATGAACCAGCAAGTATCAAGGTGAGAGACCTCCTGAGACAATGTCCTCTCCCTGACCTTTCAGGCATTCTTGCTAAGACCAGGCACTTCAGATTCTCCGTATCTGCTTTTGACGTCCTTGAAGTGCTTGACACGGGGCTGGGGGATATTTGAATCTAAGGCTTAGTAAGTCATGTCATTCACATGAAATGAACCAAATTATGTTGAAATACAGATTTAAATCCCTGCATAATCAACATTTATTGTGCACAAGTAAAAAGAGACAGAAACAGATGAAAAGGCCATTAGCACTAGCTGGAACTATACGTGTTTTGATTACTTCCTTCTGCAAGTCATTCATGGGATAATGCAATACACAGGTCAAAGTGATTTTGGAAAGGATGTTGCTACCAACCTTCTCATTCAGGCATTAGTTAGATGAATACATGCTTGTGCTACACAGAGCTCAATCTTAAACAGCAACAGCTTTAGCAGGGACCAGTTAGAGAATTGGAAGGCATCAAGAGTTTTGCTAGGCAAAAGAAGGAATCCATCCTCTAAATCCTGTACCTCACTGCAATGTGCAGCACCATCAAGCACCCAATGATGTTACCTGCTTGGGCTATGTCTTGTTGATACAAGAATGTGCTCCAAAATATTTCCAATCCTTCCACAAGTGCTAGCAGAGGGTTGCCAAAAATCTTTGATGACCAGGTTGTGTAGTTCTTTTACAGGCTCTTTTTACCAAACTGGTACAATCAAACTGATTTTATATAGGCAACAAGCTGGCAAAAAAGATGGCACAGCCTCTGCAAAGATGGGGTTCACACAGGCCAGCACCTTCCTTAATGGCACGAAATCAGTGCAGTAGCTTGGTTCAGGTTTTTGCTCAGGGAAGTCTGTGTAGCTACAGCAGAATTCATTCTCTGTGTGTAGTTCCCTTATGCTGCTGAAATTACCTATTCCACTATTTGGGACAAGGGAGCAGCTGGACCCTTCTCCATGCCTCCTACAAGCTGGTACTGCCAGACCCCCAGCTGTAGCACCATCGTGAGGCAGACAGGACCCCACTGGGTGCACTTGGAGAAATTACTGTGCAAGCTTCCAACATTATGTGCCCCTCACTGTGCTAGGTGCTGAATGTACCTGCAGTACCAACAGCTCTTAGGCTCAGCAGTCAAGGAACACAAAAAATGGGAGAAATAACATAAAAATCTCCCGCTTTTGCAGATAGATATATTCTGTGATTTGCCCTTACACAGAGCCAGAACCCTTCAGTCCTGAGCTGGAAAAAGACCATTCTGGCTCCTGCTACAGAGATGCTGCTCTCTGTTTCCGTTCCACTAGGGCACATTAGGCTGACAACCTCCAGAGCTACGCTGCAGGGATGTGAGGCTGCGCGTCCGTTCAGTCAGGGCCAGACTGATTGTCCTGGAGACAAAGTCCCTTTCAGATAGAGGGGCAGTCTGGAGGGGAATGAGGCTGATTCCTTACCTGGGCTGGCCAGGCTGCATCCCGACAGGACTAAACATCCCCCTTTGGGGGAAGACAAGAGAGGGCAAGGTGAGAAAAGAGTGTAATCCTTTCAGCTGAGACTCTGCCAGGGTTGTTGCTAATTAGCAGAGAGAGAACGTGTTGTGGCTGGTGACAGACAGATGTGTTTTGCGTTGCAAGACAGTGCCTTAAACCAGCTCTATCTGCGAGACACGTATGCTGTAAGCTTCTTGATCGTGTTTGCATTGCAGGAGCCATCCCAGCAATACCAGCCGAGTCCTTGATGCCCACTGTGCTGCCCTCAGCCTTCTGTGAAACCCATGATGGGATTTCGGGTGGACTAAAAGTCATGGTTGTGAATCCTATCTTCACTGTTGTAATACAATCAAACCTGTTTTGTATACCACATACAGAATGTCTGTGGGTCCAGGTCATGGAAAAAGACTGGTACTGGAGCAACAACTGCATTTCCTAAGCTTACTCTAGTTTCTTAGAGAAAGGACAGTGATGTATCTGCAGCTAACAGCGGGAATGAGGAGGTATTTTCAGTCTCTCTCAAAACCAGATAGCAGTCCAGAACTGTGTGTGTGTGTGTGTACACGTAGCACTTCCACATGCTGCTGTTAGGAAATGTTTCCAGCAGAGACTACTATATTTGGTTGGCTGATGTCTGGTCTCGTTTATACTGAGCTGAATCCCCAAGAGCCCAGTTGAAGTTTGGGGCGTTGTGTGGTGTTGTACTTGAGATCAGCACCTGCTCCAGCACCCCTGTATCCAAGGATAGTTGAAACGGACATCCATTAGCTGAGAAGAGTCAACAAAGCACTGGGCCCTGCAACTTTCTTCTATAGATTGTATTTAGATTCCCTGACCTATTATGATAATTCATAATTTTGTGTCTCTGAGTATTTTCCATTTGGGTTAAGACGCCCTGAACTTCTCCTCAATACTTAAGCATAATTATGTGAGGTCAAACCTGCCTGACGGATCTTTTAACTTGGCATATTCCTGAGGCACAGCTAATTGTTGGCTCCTGACTAACCCCAGTATGAGCAGTTCAGGAGATGAGCCGAGACTGGTAACAGCAACAAGCTGATCTCTACAGAAGCAGAGATTAAACATTTAGCTGCACACTAACGCAGCTACCCAAGATAGGCCCAAGGCGTGCCAAGCCAAAATGTGCTTAAGAAATTCTGTATGCATCAATGAAGGCCTTAGCATGACTGAGAGCTGGCACAGAAATGAGAGGAGAGGGATGGATATGGGTGCAGTTTGCATTGTGCAGACTTTTGAGAAGAGGGGAGGGCAAGGGTTGGTCTTTGGCCTGAGCAGATTCCTCACCAGTACTAAGCTGACAGAGTTGCTATCAGGCCTTTCCCTAAATGGATCATAAAAACCTGTCCAGGTGATTATTTTAGGACCAAAGAGGGAACCAACAGAAGCAGTGACCTCCAAGGGTCCACTGGGGATAGAGGGACAGGCCATGGACAGACAGCCCAGCTGCAAGGTGTGTGGTGCCAGGCTGCAAAAAGGAACGAGGCCGCTTTAAAGGTCCTTGACATGGGCACAGCGCTGATCCCAAAATCATAATCCTGTGCCTTGCTCTGGCTGCAAAGCACCTCCTGTAATCGGCTATGAGCTTTAGAAAATGAAATCCAATTTACCTGCCACAAAGAAGAGCTGGATGGGGCCTCCCCAGAGCGTGGTGGGTAAAGGAGGGCTGCCAATTCCCATCCCCGAGCTGCTCCCCTCCCGGCCGGATCTGGAGGGAAGGGGGAAGGGGCAGCAGTGGCAGTAAGCACAGAAACAATTCACTGGAGAGCCACGGCGCTCTTTGCAGTTTGCCCACTAATTACTATTAAGCCCTGGTTCCTTTTTGTGTTCCAAGGGGCGTCTTCAATGTGGCACTGCTTCTTGGGCCTTTCATACGGCTGGGCTAACCCCTGAATAGCAGACTTGCCCCCCCACCCCCACCCCTCGCCCCCCCCCGTGCTACCTCTCTCTCTCCCTTTTTCTTTCCCCCTTTTGCTTTTCTGATAGTATTTTCTGTCCATGTTGTGTAAGACCCTAAATGAATCTTGACTGCCCCTACGGCCGACTGGAGATGCACAAAAGCGGCCCATTCCAGCGGCCACAGCGCCATTGTGTGCCCTAACAATGCACTAATTGGCGGTGACAATTGTGCGGCTGGGGAGGAAGAGGGGGCCGTGGGGGGGACATGGGTCTTTTCCAATCAGTGAGGCGGGTCAATAAAAAGAAGAGAAGGAGTGTGAGGAGCGAGAGACATGCTCTGCTCCCCGTCCCTCCCGCATGCTCCCTGACAGGCCCAAGCAGTTTGCTCCAAGGTGCTCTATGGAGAAGGGTAAAGCAAATAATTTTAATGGGTGGCTACGCAGAGCAAGAGATGTGCAAACTAAAAGGGTCGTCCCAATCTCCTATGCTGTCTCACTGTCCCAGAGGCTGAAGAGCTCATGTGATGAGGACACCACTGAGATATTCATGGGAAAAGATCACACACAAAGCCAAAGAGATGCTGGTGCTGCAGCACTCTGCTTTGGGTACATGTGTGAGAGGGAGCTCTCACCTCTGCCTGAAAGGGGCTTAACATCCCCTTTTTTGCACAAGGACAGTGGGATACAAGGACAGGTTGTCCTATGGTGCTCTGCTTGGGTAGGACAGAAGCCTGCACTGCTGCTGGGAGTAGGGGAACAAACCTGGGCCACATTTTCAGCACCAGTGGAGGTGAGGCCGGGAGGAATGACAGCGACACCAGGTGCCATGGGACTGAGGCTGTTCATTCCCACTGTGACACCTCCCAGGACTCACACCAACCCAGTCTCACACAGATTTGGCTGGAGTGAACCCATGGATTCTGAGAGCTGCCCCAGTGTGAAGACAGCCCTGGAGTTTGGATGTATGTGGTAACTGGCAGATAGATTTCAACCCTATTCATTAGCTTTTAAGGTAAAATCTGGGGCAGGAAACAGTATGGGCCATGCTTCTGAGAAAGAAGAATGTAAGGTGCATCCAGTTGCCTCAGCTCAAAATTAATTCAGACAGAAACGTGGAGTCAGATGTGCTCAACACCTACCAACCTGTCTTCCAAACAGCCCACATCAGCTCCAACAGAGAACAGTGAAGACCAGTGGGTGTGGAGCACTCTGGTTCTTGGCAGGGAAAACAAGGCAAGCCAGGCTGTCAGCAACACTCAGGTTTATGAAGGGCTTTGAAATGCCCCTTTTTGACAGAGATGTGACTCTTTTTTGAAGCTGACTCATTGTGGAGAAGCAATACCCAGAACAGGGTCAGGAAGCAGGTAAGTCTCCCATCCCTCCAAGGGCAGCTGTGGGACTGCTACAGCAGGGGACATTTCTGCTAAATTCTTTCATGGAAAAGAATTAGGTCCTTCATCCAGAAAGAAGCAGGAAAACACTTTCCCACGCAGTGGCATCTAACCAGGGAACAACTATATAGGAACCACTAGTGGAAGAGAAATACTTTCCTGCAGCAAGACTAACAGGTCCCATGAATTGGCATGGCTTGGGAAAGGAATCCTGCTATAACCTCATGAAGAGCAGAGATGATGAGCAGGGAGGAGAAACTGGAGCCGCAGACCCATGGACAGGCAGGTATTGTGCCGGGATCTAAACTCCCTGGTGCTCTGACTGATTTGGACTGGCATTTCAGTTTGGTCTGCTACAAAAAAAACCTGATGCCAGCTGCAAAGTCTAGTCCTGTAGCCAAAATGTTGAGAGTAAGTCTACTGTGAGCCCAATGTGAGAAGCAGAGCTCCAGCAGCCTAGAGCTGAAAGTGTTCTGAGTCCAGAGTACACCATATGGAAATCCTGGAATGCTGGATGCCTTTTCACCTCACGGCCACCCTGAGAACAGTATTTTTTCTTAAAATACTATTTCAGCTTTTATGGATCATTGTCAGCATTTCTATGAAACACCAGAGGACAGTTCAGATACATCCCTGTTCTCGGAAGGAACCTTCACCTCTCCCCACTGATTGTAAGGTGGACTCATCAGTTGTGTTGGGCTCCTAAAATTTGACGGTCACAATATCCTTTCTGAGATAAAATCACTAGTTACCTGCTCTAAACATAGCAAATGTGCTGCTTCTGCTCACCCTCCCCTAGCAGGCCTCCACACAGTTTCTGCCGACAGCTATGGCAACATTCCCATGGATTACCACGAGTGCTGGAGGAGGGCCTTATATAGTGAGACTTCTCTGCATCCCCTTTGCCCTAAGCCCTTCACAGAAGTACTTTATTGTTTTATGACAGCACAGGAACACTTAACATAAATCTCTAAGCACAGCCAACAATGTCAATACTGTGTAAATACCTACCGTAGAGACCCATATTCTATTATACTTTTGCCCTCATTTACCTGCTATCACCCAGGGTTAACTCTGTGCTAGATGCCGATGCACGTTACAAGGAACATGCCAGTTTTATACACTGATACACCTCATGTCTCCAAACACCGAGAGCCCAGCTCTGGTTCCTTCACAAATTGCAGTTTCATTGGAGTCAGCACTGTACCTGCTTAAAGGACTGCTCATGCTGTCTGCTAAATCAGACAGACACAAGTGCTCTTCAGAAGTGCAGCCTCCAAGCCGTAACAGGACATTTTGCAATATGAACACAACAAACAACATCCACCAGTATCACAAGCAATTGCATGTTGGTGATGCCAGAATGGTGCTGGGGTCTCAGTTCTTCCACCATAACCCTGCTCCCACAGGAGCCTGTACCTCCTGCTCTCTGAAATCAGTGGGGTACTTGCAAGGCAAGGCACAAGTCAGTGGAGAGACACTTGTGTTTCATCACCAAGTCGCTCTACTATAGGTACTTGCCTGCAGTGTTAGTCACAATGCAATTGACTTCTAAACTTTAGTGCTATGAGAGTGTTTTGGACTGAACTGCTTCATGGACACCGATTACACCTCCGACTTTCTTACACAGAATGAGTAACTTGCACATTCTTATTTTTGAACAATACTTAACAACAATTCCTGCTCATTCACTTGTACACACATCATATCCTACCTACATGATAAACACATGGAAACTTTCAAGTCTCTGAAAGTTCAGCCCTTAGCACAAGCTCTTATCCAACTTCTCTTGCTTTCCAGATGAGCCTCATGCTTCATTTTCAATATCTGAGGCTAATGCCTCAAACTGAACTATAGTAAATCAAAAGTCACTTACTGTAAACAGCCTCAATACAAAGTTTTATATTTGTCTACACTTAAAATGGTTGGAATTTACTCCTGCTTGCCTTGGAGACTTTGTCTGGTTTTACTAGTGACACCTGATTATCTGAGATGCTTTTCACCACCTTCTCATAGTGGTAATACTCAGGCCTCTAGATGGGACCACTATTTTGGAGAGTATTTAGTTAAACAAGAACTATTTTAAAAAGACAATCCAGAGCTATGTACGCACACTCCCAAAATATCTTAATTTGCCCTCAGCGTGCCTTTCACTGCAAGCACATGGTAAGCCTCAGACTTGGAAGGTCCCTCTCTATCCCTAAGGAAAGGAGGGGGCTCATTCTGTTTGGGTTAATCTGTTACCACACTGTAATCTGGATCGTATCATACACATTGTGGAAGAGTTCAAAGAAAAAAAAGTTGTTTCCTAGAGCCCTGAGTACCACTGGTGTAAGGAGCCTGTACCATTTCATTCATTTTAGGCAGTGTCCTCATGACTTCGTAACTCTGTGGACACTGTCACTTATCACCAGAAGAAGGGCTGTGTTCCAGTCCTGCCACCTTTTAGAAAGCCAGTCAGCTTCTTGTATTAAACCAAGTAAGAGGCAAGGAGGAGAAAGAAGCTATGTAAATACAGCTAAAGGGGAACAGAAACACCTCACCCCCCCCCGCCTCCAAAATCAAAGTGCTCCTCCAAGTGCTCCCAAGACGCCATGGTCTGCTCTGTGTTGATGCTTTTTCCCACATCTCTTACAGGGTGAAGTGAGGAGGGAAGGTGGCAGTGAAAGGAGAAGGAGATGTCATATCGGAATTTGCTCACCTTGTAAAACAAACAGTGAGGAAGAGGGCTTGCATGTGGTTTACTTGTGCAGTTTATGTGGTCCCAAACATTAACTTCTTGTTTGTAGCAAATTTCATCACAAGTCCAAAGGTTCCTGTGGGAGAGAGGATTAACATTCCTGGTAGACTTCTGGTCTTTCTGAAGAAGGGCAGGAGGACAGTGAGGGAGCAGCTATATCTTTCTCTTTGAAGGCCATGAGAGCATAGGGCTAGGTGTGAATTTCTCTGAGGACCCTCAGGAGAGGGTCCTCAGCTGGTACACTGAAAGAAGCATCCCAGAAGAGCAGGAATCATGCCTGCTCCTACATCCAATACAGTTACAGTGTGGTTACAATGCAGGTGAAATCCTGCCCTCCCAGCCCTTCAGTGGTCCCCCTTCAGCCCAGCTGAGAGATGCCTCCCTTTCATAAGGTTCAAGGCTCTCAGCCTGGGCCCTTCTGGCAGAGTCGCATGTGACAGCCATGCAGAGGGGAGCTGCCTCCCTGTGCCTCCCGAGTGCCTCCTAGGAGCTCCATATCTAAAGAGGTCTGACAACAACAGCTTCCAATAACCCACCCTGGGAGCTGTTGGGAGTCAGCACCATTAAAAATCCAAGCATTTGTGGCTTTCAGGAAACACTTAAGAGATTTAACTGTGAATCCAAACCCACAAAGCCTGAGGCAGTCCTTGACAGTATTTCTAGAGACCTCCTGGCTCAGACCCAGGAACACTAAATATCATAATGTGATTAAATTTGGAAGACTTTCACCAGCAGATTTTTAAGGAAACTAGCACTTTTTCAAAGCTTGTCCTACCCATGGTGCAGTACCCACCAGAAGGCAAATTAAAAAGGACGAGGTACATTTTTTTACTCTTTATTGAGAGTTGCCTTTATACATGAGGGACTGGTGCTCTGATGCAGTTGCAAGTGAACCCAAATAGACCCTGCTCAAGTGTCAACAAGCAATTCAACTCACTGAATTTAAATTATAACATTATTACACATCAATAATAAATTAAGACTACTGCCTAGTAGTTGCAGATAATTTAAAATCCTTGTCAAAAGTAAAAAAAAAACCCAAAATAATACAAACACAAAACCAACAAAACACACATAATGATGTTGCTAATAAGTTAACAGAGTAGCACACACATGTAACAGTTTTCAAAAATCTCGGGGTGCGCTGCCAGTGATGCTAAAATCCATTGCAAGTGCTGCAGATCAGCAGCTCCAGTGGGACAGCAAGCCCAGGTTGCCAGGGACAGAACCAGCCACTGCACTCCGCTGCTCGTGCCCACCTTCCCCCAGCCTCTCACTGCCTGAACCAAACTGAAGTTGATTTGGAAGCTGCCTTTAATGCTTAAAACTCTGCAAAGCAAACGTTTCGCTCATGAATTCTTACTTTTACTTAGCTTGAGTATAGAAGGGACTGGTATAAGCTAACCTGGTATCACAGGTACCAAGGCCATTGAAAGCCAGTTTGGTTGTTTAGTTTAGTTTTAGTTGCTTTAGTTTAAGCAAGATTGACAATGTAGACAAGTGCATAAGCAAAACCGAAAGAAATCCTTTCTCCACCAAAACATTGCTGTGTATTCAAGGATCTCTATTGGTTTAATGCGTGATTTAGACACAAATAAATGCACAATTGAGCCACTGACACTTGTGCACATAAACAAGGCCTAATACACTTTGGTCCTAGACAGTTGACAGCTTTCCAGGCCTGGATTTCTCTAATAATGCCCATCAGTGGCAACTTTGCGATTTGGATTAACAGCCACTCTAAGGAATTTGGCTGGAATTGGCATTTTACGATATGACCCAAGCCAGTGTGTGCACACCAGGATTTTCAAGTAAAGAAGGACTTTGCACGTTATCACCCAGGCCACCTCCTCACCACACTGCTAAAATGCAGCAACGCCAGTGCTGATGTCAAATGTGGACAGTCAGTATGGACAAGTAACCAGGGCTGACACGTGCTGGAAGAGTTATCAACACACTTTAGCAAATAATGCTAAAATTTGAGCAGGTTAAACCTCTCTCTTGGGAATGCTGACCAAACCCTCACTTGGTTAGCCTTCAGACAGCCAGGGGTTGCAATCGACTTGAACTTTTGAGGAAACACCTTCTCTCCCACAGCACCAGACCCGGCAATGCCAGGTGGGTGAGGAGCACTTTACGGAGTCCCTTACCATGTAGCATGGGCTGGGCAGCGGGTCCAGGAGGAGCAAAACTGCATGTGGCCTGACGCTGTTTTAATGCCCAGTGCTTCCTGCTGCTATGCATGCACAGACCTTGATGGTCTCGCGTAAGCGTAACCACATTTCTGGCTGCAGAGAAGCCCAGCTAGTCCCCAGAGTACAGGTAATAAAACCCAACATATTTTCCACGCTATCTTTTCTCATACTTCACTCTCAAAGCATAGATAGTAAACAAATTTTATGGTCACCACTCCTAGCAAGATGGAAACTGCCATGAGCAAGGGTTTCGAGCTCCAATGTCAAACATGCATCACGGCAGTGCATTCATGACAAAATTCTTCACTTTTGAAAATTTAAGGCACCAAATTGAGCAAAAGTAAGGGGTTTCCATGCAGCTTGGTATCTTTAGAGCTGGTATATGCAGCCTGCAGAGCTCACTTCATGAGGGCAGAGCATACAAACTGATTTACTTAGCTGCCCCTGCAAAAGAGCGTAAGCAGCCATGGGAGAGTTTCAGTTTAAGCCTACAAGTTAATCGAATAGCAGAGTCAATCAGGAAATCCAAAACAGGAAGATAGACACTAATATACAGTCCTGTAAGGCACTCCTACTGGGAAGGGAAAATGGGAAGGCAAATTACAAAGGAGAGAATGATCAGACTGAACTGGTTCAAAACCACCACAATAAGCTATGGAGCTCAAAGTCTAGCTGTAGGCTCAGCACCGTGGCAAAGACAGGGACAGAGACAGTGAGAGAGGGGGGGACGGACTGGCTTGCAGCTGAGCAGCAGAAAAATAGAGAGAAGATTATGATGATTATTCAATTACATTTCTTTTATACAGGTAACAGTCGACTACAATCCAGGCTGTGACCTTGAGCAGCCCAGGAAACTTGGTGGCTTCTGTTGCTACAAGGAAATACTAAAATACAACTGTGTGGCTTCTGCATTTCATTGTAAACAGATGTCCTCTGCTTTTCCTTTTTTAAAGTCTTTCAGGACAATACCATTGATCCATTAGAACACACACAGTATCCTGATATTAAGACAAGCTTTGACAATACGAGCTCTAGAGACACCCTGATGATTCACTCCTACAAGGGCCAGCAGAGCCTATGAAGGATCATGAAAAACTCAAGGTTCTCATCACAAAGTACCTTCTCTCACTTATCTAGACAACCTTCACAATTGCCAATTCCTATCATCCCAGCAATGAGCTCATACTGGTATGTACCAGCTAGGATATTGTGTCATACCACAAAACCATTATTTTTCATCACATAAGACAGAAAAATAATAGAAAAATCTCTACATAAGAGATCCAAATTTATCTTTTCATAGGTTGATAATATTAAAAAATAGCTGCTAACCCTAGATAGGTCCTTCTTCCCATTAAAGGAAAGCTACAGGGTCAGAGTAAAGAGCGAGAGACTTTATTAAAGATGTCTACAGCATCCCAGATTAAAATAATCTTTGTCTAACTAAACTGACATGAGAAGTTTCTAAGTAGTTGTAGAGGGTCAGGCTATAGTCCACTGCAGTGAAGCAACCTATTTCTACACTGTTGTACAGGTTCTGTACAAGCAACACCAGTAACTGGATGTACAAATCAATTCTTCCTCCTCCATCAGCTATGAAAGCAGCTTCTCTGTGAAGGAGACAAACCACACATTTTATTCTGGATTCACAATGAAATACTATTGTTCAAATTTACTTAATGCCTGGGTAGGATGAAACTACAAGCGCTAATACATCATTTCACCTATGTGTGTCAGGGGGAAAGAGCTGTGCAATCTGGAAAGACACCAGATACTTTTCTAGCTGATGTCCACCCTGAAGTCAGCAGAGCCAGACTATGGGCTGCAAAATGGGAAAAGAGTAGCAGCAGGGACCAGCATGCAGCACTTTTAGTACAGCAGAGGCATCCACGCAAGGGCACAGCATTGCCTGAAAGCCAATCCACCTCCAGAACTCCAGGCTGAGTCTCCTGGAGTACATAGCTCCTGCTGGAAAACTCTCCTCTTAGAGCTGGGTCTTTTAAGGGTTAACGTGAATGGTAGTTTCAGTTTATTCTTTTGCCTTGCTGTCCTGAAAAATGAACAGGGCTTGTTCCTACTGCACTGGCACCTTCTGAGGGTGGGATCTAGTCTTTCTTATGCTTATGGTAGTGACACAAGACTTCTTCCTACTCTTTCATAAAGAATAACTTTTTTGGGATAGGAGCCAGGCATCCCTGAGAGGAAAGCATCTTCCACATTATAGTCTGCTCCTGTAGCTACTGTGAGAAATTGTATTACTTTTGCAAAATAGAAATGAGCACGTACCCATTTTAGAAACTGGCTTGTTTACACCACCACTGGATTTTAAAGCAAAGACCCTGATCAGTATTGTACCGTCTCCTTTCACATAAAGCTTCGGGCGCTGCCAGCATACCCTAACGACACGCTTTTGTTCTCTGCCATTAGTAATGGCAGTGCTTCCCGACTTGTGACTAATTCCAGTGGTTCTGATGGCCTCATACTCTGCTGTAAATCTCCATTAGGAAAGAAACTGTTCTGTAATACCTGTACAAACTCAGAGTAACTCCAATGCTGTCTATGCTGTTATTCCAGAATCCAACTAGAATATTTAACTACCCACACAACCGCACTTTGGACATCTGTCAAAGTAGCTCACAGTGTGCAATGCTTGAACCCCAATTCCTTGTTTCCATAGGGGTTCTGACAGTGCACATAAGCAGACTTCTCTAAATCGAGCTGGACACAAAACAGTGCTGTAAAGTATCTTAAATACCAGAGCACAGTGATATGAAAAACACCACCTTTTTTCTCTAATGACTCACTAAAATGTCTAAAGCTAATTCAAAGTAGTACCTGCCAGACTCTGACAGCTTCAGAGCTCCTGGCTTTACCACAGGACTAGCTGCAGTGACACGTGCTGAAAAACATGGGAGCGTACTGTTTGCTCAGCCAGTACCACTGCAGTTCCTGTTTGCATGACTAATTCCACAATACTTGCTCAGTGTTTGCATTTGTGAACATGCAGGGAATTTTTCACATGGGAATGGACTTGCAAGGAACATTATATATTTAAGGAAAATAGACAAAAGGAACTCATTTCACACGAGGAATAGTGAGCTGAAAGAGAGATATCCCTGTGTAGGGTAGTAATAATTTCAGTGACAAAGGTGCATGATTCACCAGGTTTATTAAATATGGGAATCCCTATACTACCTTGCCAACTACATGGAAAAACCCTCACTTCCTTCCAAAGAATCTCACTGTGAGAAGGGCTTCTGGAAGAGAAAGGCACTGGTTGTCTAATGTATACAGATATAAACATGCTTCTATGTATATAGTAGTTGCACTCAAATTTGAGTAAGCTCAGATTCAGCTACTTTCTTTGACTGGAGGCTGGAAAAAGTAACCACTTATACTCCAGTATGAGGCAATCCATTGCAGCAATTCTACCTTTTAATGTCAAGCATGATGTACCCTGTTCTTTTATGTAAAGTATTTCAGCAATTAGTGAGGTGCTTCAATGATCAAGACAGCTTTCTGCCTTGAATGCAACTGCCTACAGATTATATAGGAAGCAAAGATCAGTATTCTGTATTTTCACACACCTATATGAGAGGGGAGGAAAAATACACATGCATGTGACTATATATGTGAATGCTTTCATATGTATGTAATACTCATTACTGCAGGGTCTGGAGAAAGAGTTAAGGATGTGGATTGGAGGGAGGAGGATTTCTGCGTGCTCATTGGAGGTCAACTTGCAGTGAATGAAACATACTGACAGTGACGAGACACATCTCCCCAGTTAAATCCATCCCACGCTCCCCTTTCACAACATATGTAGTTTACCATGTTTAATACTTCCCTGTGTTCCAGGTGTATGGAGCAGAACCTGAAGGAACTTCTCTCTCCACCACGGAAGTAGTACAGAAGTACAAAATAAAAACCAAACCAATGTGGACACTTCAAAAGTCTTAAAACATGAGACTAGCAGAGGTCAGAAACAACATCATGTTACTAGAGGTGAGGGTGCAGCCTCACATAGATCAAAACCAACCAGTGTTAAACTCAATGGGCTTCAGTGACACAGCTCAACTGATATACTCAGCCTGAACAAAACCAGTAGCAAGTCCCCTGTTTCTCTGTGTGCAGAGCAGTTCACTGGAGTGGTTATAAATACACAGACCTAGCTGAAGGGATTATTTTGCGCCTTACGTTTGCAAGTGCCCTGAATAAGGTTTGATGTGGGATACTTTTCTTCCCTCAGGGAGGAGTGACACATCAATGCGCTGATCTTTTAAAATAGCTCTCTGGAAACATGAGGAAATGGAACCATGTGTCCATGTGAGAGGGAAGAAGGTGGGTTTAAAATCATTCCTGCCCTGTTGGGTTCTATGAAACACCTCACCAGAGTGTCTGCCAAGGCTAATAATAAATAAATAATACACGTACCTAGATGATTCATCAATTCTAAATAAACAACATAAAAAATAATGTTGTCATGGCAGCAAATATGTTCTGCCTTGAGGAAAAGTCTTCTCCAGAGGTGGAAAAGAAAGAGTTGGGTGCTTAATTAGCTAAGACCTAAAGCATTTCAAGTAAACCACATTTTGTACAAGAGCTAGTGGCTGGACTTCAATGCAAAATGCAGTTTAGCCATTGGTATTTCAAAGCCAAAAAGGCTTCATGGCCACTTTGGCAGCTGCTATTCACAGATGAAGAAGGTCAGATATTATTTTGCAAAAATATTTCTGCCTGGCTAAGCTGAGAAGTTGCTTGAGCTGGCAGCTGGGAAAAGGATTCTCTTTGGGCTGGCCACTGCCTTAAGGAACTCATGTGTTCTGATATGACAACTCAAACATGTTGCAAGACTCTTCAAAGTTTTCATCCATATTCAGTCGCCTCCAGAACGATTTCTGCTTCTTCTGCAGTTCCTTACGCACACACCTGGGGCATGGCACAGCCTTCACTTTGCACTCAGAGTGGAAGACAGCACCACAGCTTTCACACCTGCAAACACAAATTAGCGTCAAAATTGAATGACAACATAGGACCAGAGCATGCAATGGACTTCACATGGATTGCAGGCAGTAGACATTCCTTCAAACAGTGCTGGTAGCTCAAAGAGTAGAATGTTTCAAAAGGCTGGAGTTGTACAACTGACTGTCTTGCCCACACTTCTGCTGATGTAAAGCTACTCAGGATCACTAAAATAAGTTGATTTCATCGATTTGCAGTTCTGCTTCACCTACAGAAATTTTTAGAAGGACTAATACTTATCTTCTTATTAACTAGCATTCAGGTCTATCACAAAACAGACATCAATTTTGTTTATGAAAGACAAGTTTCCTTCTTTGGCATGTAAATGAAGATTAACTATTCATTTCCATAAGATATATTTCAGCATTTGCAATAGTCAAGATATGACACTTTCCTCACTGAAGCTTCAGCGGCCAGCTGCTCTGGAAAGAGCAAAGTACAGTCCACTGCAACAGCAGGAGAAGTAGTGATTCCACAAAGTAAAAATGAAACAGAGGTAGGTAATATTTTCTGCTCTGTGTCCTCTGGAAGATTGGACTAGATCAACACAGTTATAGCTTCTGGCATTCAAAGACGTGCTATTCTGTTCTCAATTATGACTTAAAACAAACCAACTGTCAAACAAGATGACTGGATTACTTTTGGGGAACTCTGAGGCAATGGATGTAATGTCACAACAGATCAAGCCCCTGTTCCAGATGGCTGTGATGCAGTGAAACATCTGATGATCATGGACTGGGCTACAACTGAACAGTAGGATGTTCTCAGCCTTTGAATGCAGTAACTATCTGTAGTGACGTAGAGGGTAATGACTGGTGAGGTTACTACCATTTTGTAACCAAATGAAAAAAAACAAAGGATGGCAATGTCAGTGGCACAAAGTCTTAGATTTTGGTTGGATAATCAAATTCAAAAGTAATAAACCATCAAACTTTAAAGCAATTTGGAAATACAAATGAGGGGTGCTGGTCACCCTTGTGATTCTGTGGGAAGTCTCAAAATGCCCCACACTTTTCCTTTTTTGCAGTGATTGTAGTCAAATGACTATGAGAGATCCAAGCATCCACCACTTTAGTGGCTTTTTTGGTTGTTTGCTTTGAGCGTTTTTGTTGTGGGTTTTTTTCCCCCTCTTAGAAATAAGGTTCTTGTCTTCAAGACTGTGAAGAAAAACTGAAAACATGAAGAAACAAACCCTGAATGCTGAGAAGCCATAATTCCATTTGCAGTATTTGGCATGCAGCCTGGCAAAAATGAGAGAAGTCCATAAGCTGATACAACCTGTTAATTACATGAGCTGCATCTCACCTGTAACTTTTAAAAAACTGCTCCTGATCTGGCTGCACTTGAAGTTTTATGCATGGGTCCAAATGCTGGCTAAATGTTAGTAACTGCAGAGCTTGGAGAAGCCTTTGGAGACATTGAGAGGCACATTTCTACAAATGTGAATCAACAGAACTCAGGTAACAAGAAAAGGAAGGTTAGAGACTAAGTATAACGCTCTGTATCTACTAACTATTATGCCCTCTTGCAGCAAAGCTTCACTGTTGTATTTCCACATTCAGCTAGTGAGTCTAAATCTGGTTTTGAATCAAGAAACTGGCTCACACAGATATATTTATCATTTCTGTGCTCAGCGTGTGTGTGTTATGGCCCTGATCCAGTGAAGCACATAAACACATGCTTAGGACTCTCATCCCAGTGATTTCCTTGGGATTACTGATCTGCCTACAATTAAGTATGTGCTTACGTGCTTTGCTGGACTGGGACCTCCACCAACAGACACACTAATGGATGAAGGAGAGACAGAGAGGACAGCAGTGCCTTTAAAACTTTAAATCATTCTGAAATGACACTAATGGTGATTTTATCAAGCTAATTCTCCCTTGTTAGTCAGCAATTTACAGTGCCCTGGAAGTTGCTAGAGGGTAATGATTGATGAGGAGTGTAATTTTGTACTCTCACACTGCCACTCCCTGTGCTCGCTCAATATTTCTTCACAGTATGCATGGAGGTGACAAAACTTATCAGGAATTGCTGCTGAAATGGATGATGCAGGATGAGAGAGGAGCCAGCACACCTGCTCTCCCCAGGGAAGAAAGAAAACCAGCAGAGAAAACAAAGATGGTGTTTAAATTAACATGTATTCATTTTTCAAAAATAAGCTCAGTGGAAAAAATTAACAAAATTCTCTCACATCACTTGGAACCAAAAGAAAGACAAGTCCACACTGTTATTTATTAGACTTGGTGCAACATCTGAAGCTCTGACAGGTCCCCACACTGTCAGGTACTAGCCAGAGACAGTGCCAACAGCCAGCCCTGCACCTCACCACTGCACCAGCAGCCATCACAACCATCATCAGCCCATTCCGGTGCCCCCACCTCTGGCTGTCGCTGTGAACACCTATTTTCTGCTTTCTCCGGTGAAGGCTGATGTACTCCCAGCTCCAACCATAAGGTGCAGATGACAACAAAAACAGCAGCCTGGAAGAACAATGCCCCTAGTTGGAGGACAAACCTGCCTCTTGCTCTCCACAGGGATAGGTAGAGAGGGTACCCAGGTCAGCTTTCACCGCATGCTGTTATCCCCTCATTGCTAAAGAAACTCAGTCTAGGCTGGGGGAGCAATGCTGATCTTGCTCTGCCTTTGGGCAAATAGTAAGTTACTCCCTTTAAAGTAACAGAACTATACTACTCCAAGCCATCTACAGCTTTACTTTTTATTGTATCAAATAGAGGCAGTCTTAGCTGACCCTGGAAATGTCAGCTGGTTGGCCATTCCTAATTTAACCAAGAAAAATTTTAAAGTGATACCAAAACCCCAACCAAAATTACACTCCTTAGAATATTACAAATAGATTGCTTCTTATTTAATCCTGACATCTAGTTTTATCTCCACATGTGAGTCTCACAGTTTTTCCTTAGTGTTGTTTTCAAGCCTCAGTATTCTACAATACTTTTATTTGTTTGGAGAAAACCCACACTTTGCTGTCTCTAAAAGGTTCACTCAACAGTTCACTACACTTAATCATCTTCCATTAACCCTCACTGTTGTCACAGGTACTATTTCTGAGTCCCGACTTCTTTGGCTAGAGACCAAAAAGTCCCTGTATCTTTTGTGAGACTTCTATACACCGCTTTTGAGCCCATAACTACTCAGGCCTTTCATGTTTCCTTCTTTAAGGAATGATATTATGATGCTGCACATTAACAGCATCTTGCTATTTTTCAAATACTATTTGCAGAATTGGTGAACACTGCATGTTGTTTTCATACTAACTTTCAGCCTTCTAAGAAGACATCTTAAATACCTTCCTCTCGGTTTGGGTATTTTCTCTCACTTCTCCTCCCCACCGCCCAGAACAACCCAATTTCTCTTCAGACTATATGGGGTGTTCCAGGTTTTAAGGATGTTTTACTTGTTTGAATGCCAGAGTAACAGAAATGCAGAGAATCATTCCATTGTCTAAATAATTTCTATTGCATTGAAGAGTGTGAGGGAGAAAGGCTGAAACTCGCCACAGCCAGACAGGCATTATAATACTCTTACTACTATCATTACTAATTATAATGCAAAACCCTTCTACATTAAAAGCACAAAATCATTCCTTGTATGCTGAGGAAATGCCAGTGTTAGGCATCTCCCATTATGTCTGCACATCTGAAATATATACATATCATTATTTGACAAACTGTGAATTCTGGTAAGCTGTTTTCATGCTTCCCACATGTATTTCACGGGGTTATGGCTCAAGTAAGCCTAGATTCTGCACAACCAATTGACTTCCCCTCAGTACTGCACCACGATTTAGGTGCCTAAAGAGGGGTGTACAACCCAAAGAGGCCTCAAAGACTTTCCACCTTAAGCAGACAAACAAAACCAGGGATGATCAACTGATGGTCCAGAATGTCATCTGAGAGACAGTTTTATTTGTCTCCAAGGAATCATACAGGTTGACAGGCTGATCAGCATGGCCACGATGGGAGGAAGCTGCTGGGACTAGCACAGTTAATTAGGACAGCTTCAGTACAATGCACATGGGCTGTACCTGTTAGGCTGCCAAATGCCAAACAGGGAATCAAGGAAGCTCACGGCTATGCTGTTCGTCCCTGAAGTGAACAAACAGTGGATGACAGATACACCATCTTACCCACTTCACAAATGGGACACACAAGGTGAACTGACTTGCTCAAGGTCAGCCAGGAGCTCTCTGAAGAGCTGAGAAGGTCAAAGTGCTCTCCCCTGTCTCACTGCAGGGCCAGTCACCCACTATCCCTTCTTCTGTAGTTTTATACATTAACTTCCATTTTTTCATTTGAAAAAAATCCACTTCTGTGCCAAACCTTGCACACATTTGCTCAAGTGAGTAATCCCTTGAAAGGAATGTCAGTAAGGATTTGATTTA
Organism: Gallinula chloropus; assembly: GCF_964237585.1. Classification (NCBI taxonomy): domain Eukaryota; kingdom Metazoa; phylum Chordata; class Aves; order Gruiformes; family Rallidae; genus Gallinula; species Gallinula chloropus. The sequence continues at coordinate 30,911,760 of NC_140090.1, read as the reverse complement.
AGGCTGAACACTCCTGGCTGCCTAAAAACTCTTCAGGTTTTTTTACTTCTTTCTGCCAATGCAAAACAAACCTGAGGAAAAACAGAGTTGTTCACTGTGTTTTCTTCAGTTGTTGCTATACATTCAACAAGCATCCAAAATACTAAGTTGCCTGTAACTTGGCTATTAAAAAAGCCCCAAAGAGCAAACCAGCGTAGCTGTAGTAAGCCTTACCTAGGGATTCCACCACGATCGCTGTCCCACGCTATGCACGTGTGCCTGGCTGCCAGCATTTCTGAGCTGCTCAGCTGTGAATATTGCAGACGTGCCCTTCAAAACTCTCAGAGACTTTACCAGAACACAAAGAAAAAGCAAACTGGCTAGCCTGTGTTCACTTATAGCACAAAAATTAGCCCCAAAGGCAATCAATGCCTGACACACACGTGCAGCAATATTATTACAGTTGCCTAGGAACCAATGCAAGGAGCCTGCCTAGGGAGGTACACCCATGTAGTAAATGAATGGAAGAAAGTTGGCGCTAATATGACATTGATTTGTCCCTATAAGGGGCTTGTTAGGATAATACCTTGTATGACACTCTTATGGTCTTTATTAGACACAGGGTTTTCTATTAAATGCCATACTTCAGACTTGCTTTTGAAAATTTGTCTCCGAAGAGGAAAGAGGCCAAACAAAATCAGAACAGAGCCCACTACCCAGCATCTCCAACTGTTACATGTCCGAAATTCATTCTAAATGACTAATTCAGTGTTTAGCGAGCTAGAAGTGATTCAAAACATAATCACAGTTTTCCTTTCCATACACCTGCTCATCAGACAGGGATTACCCTTGATATCCCAGCAGAGCTTGAAGACACCCTTCATTTATAATGGCAAAGTTGCGTCCTGGGCTGGCCTGGGAATGCACAGAAACAGCAGAAGTAACTGCAACTGCCAACCATCAGCCCAGCCTGTGTGGGGGGGAACTAATGCAGAGGGGTGAGCTGGTTACAGGTGGCATCTAGCAAAGGGTCTACAGCAACCACCAGCCTGCACTGATGAGTCTCACCAAGTAGAGCACCCATGGTTTGCACCCCTGAACAGCTGTATGGACCTGTTCAAACACAGCCTGACATGGTGCCTGTGACCAACACTGTCACTGTTGCTCTAGTAAAGCAACACCAGGATGGCTGAATGAGAATGATGTGCTACCAGGTGCCAGACCAGGGTCCACTCCCTTTCACCCAGCACAGGCTAGAGTGAGTTGCTGGAGGAGTGACCCATGCGGATGGGGAGGATGGATGAGTAAGCCCCTGTCCTGGCTCAGCCACCCAGGGTTTGCCACTGGGTGCCTCCTCATCTGTACCATCTCTTGCCCCTCATCATGTCATGCCAGCACCCACTGCCAAGGTCAGCTGCGTCCAACAGATATGCAAAGCAGTCAGTGATATTAAAGCCTCATAAATTTGGGGAAAAGCAGACAGCTCACTGGAGGGGAGAAAAAACACTAGTGCTCCACCAGTGGAACCCTGTCAACTCCTCCAGCGCTAGACCCAGAGAAACCACAGAGCAGGCCTTCATTCTGGGGGATCACAAAACAATTCATTACAGGCTGAGCCTGAACAAGAGCAGCTTGATTTAACCACATGCCCTCTGCCTGCAACAGTTGTGTACACAGGCTGAGTTACTGCACCTGAGCACACCAACAGGGCCAAGCAGGAACTCCCAGACTCCTCTTCGCAGAGCTCTGTTGCTCCTGATTAATGAGAGAAGTGTGTCCTCAGTTTCCTCCCAGCTGTGGCTGCAGGGATTTATGCTACACTACTAATGTGTACTTCCATGCTTGTATCCAGCAAGAGAACTATGGAGTTACTGTTGACCTCAGACAACTCACAAAATGCAGTACTAAATTCAGCAATCCCAAGACAAGTAATGTGGCCTGTACATAGCAGTTCATAAGGAATCAGTAAAGGGACATTAAAATTGGTATTGAAATATTTAATCTGAAACTCACGTGATTACACTTTGGTCAGTGGAGCTACGTTACTTTGGAAAGCAGAAAGGTCCCACCCATGGTAGATCCACTACCATCAAACCACTGGAATCAGCCTTGAGATGTCACGGAGATTCAGGCATTTCCATTGCTCAGGCACACAGCCTCTGCAGCTGCTGTGCTATGAACTGGACTTTGCCCCTCTACCCCTCCTACTGTTAATGAACTGTATTCACAAAGTGGTGGCTGAAGATGTAAAAGCAGAGAGTCAAGCAATACTATTAACAGTAATACTGACATAATTCCCTCACCCGTTATAATTTGACTGCATGATTCTACTAGTTTGCGTTTTTCTCAAGTCTGGAAATCCTGCGATTAAGCCAGGATTTACGCTTTTAATAAAAGGGAAAGGCAAAGACACTCAGACTTCACAGCTCTGCCGTAATGCTGAAGACATGCTTAGCTGGACCCAAGATGGAAAAAGTTAACATTTTTTTTAAAAGTAAGTATGTGAACAACAAAATTATTAAGAATTTCTGAGTGCTAACAGTTGGCAATTTCATGGGCTAGAAAGCAACTGAAAAGCTGTTACCTGGTCTACAAGGAACCATATTTGGGAGATGAAGAAGTTTATCTTAAAAGGGAAATTTGTGTGAGGAAGACAGGTCTTGACTGGCAAGTTGGAAATATCTAGAGTGAGGAAGACACAACAGGGAAGGTGCAAAACAGAAACTGGAAGCAAGATGGCCGCCACGTTCAGCCAGCAGGGAGAAACACCAGGCAGCACTGCAGAGGCCTTCCACCTTGAAACAACTATCGCCCTTTACACTGAACCTTCTGGTTAACACCACTCCCACACAAGGCAGGTGAAAGCAACCTGTAAAGCTAACTTGGTTCCAAAGTACAATGCTTGATGAAAAAGCCAGTATATTTTATCTATTTGTGTATTCTAGGTAACATTACTATGTTACTCTGCACAGGCAAAAATCAGATGATCTGGGCCAGAAGATATTGACTACTTTTGACAGATTCAGGTGAAATTAAATTACCAAGAGGACTTAGCATTTACTTAGGAGCCAAGTTTCCTTAAAGAAAGTGCTGAGCAGATCACTTTCAGGGTGCTCAGAACCAACTATCAACATCCAATAAGCTCTTCCAAAAATTAGGTACTAAAATACAGCACAGCTCAGGGGAACTGGGCTTGGGGAAAGGCTGTCTAGCACCAACCAAACTAAGCAAAGCAAGAGGGAAAATTATGTTCTCTGAATGATGCTTTTGACCTGTGCCAAAGTATTTCCTGGAAATGTTCTATTGCATATTTCAGTCTCTCCATCTAATATCTATCTTTAACGTTCTCCCAAAACACTCAAAGCTGGTTTTGTCCAGTGACATGGCATCCATAACACAGTCAGCTATAATCTTGCAAAGACTCTGGCATGCACATAAAGCTAAGCACAGCCTCAGCGTCTTTAGTAGGACTTCTTGCTACGTGTAAAGTTAAGTACATTCATAGGTCTTATCAGGATGGTGGCCAAAGATTGTAGAGGCATCCAAGCTGGCTGATACAGTCAAGCCTGTTCTGTAGCACATCTATTTTAAACTTGGGTCTTCTGGTTTGTATCTCAAAAGGTCTACATGTCTTAACTGATCTGCAGAACAAATTAACTTTGCAAAGTGAAAATAGTTTAGCCTTGATAAATGAATATGAATATGAAAGAGTAACTCTCCAATATTCACACACATATATAGTCACCACAAAAAAAAAAAGGCAAGGAATTGATGAAATAGTCATTATCCAAGCAAAATACAACAAATTGCTGCTGAAAGTAGTCACTAGCATGCCAAAACACAGGCAAGACCAAAACATGGCTATAATCACTTAATTATCTAACTGGACAGAAGACCCTTTGCGATGAATAATCCTATTCTCATTCCAGTGGTATTTTTCTCAGTATTCCTTAGGATCTAAAATTTGTTAAAAATTGTTCTAGCTTATAAAACAAATAAGGCCACATAGTATAGACAACAATATCACTCCACATGCATTTTATTTTTGCTCTTACTTTTCTTTTTTGTTCTTCATTTTTGTTTGGGTTTTTATTTATTTTAGATGCAGCAAACAAAAACTTTCTACCATTTTAGTAAAGAACAAGCAATATCAGAACAACTTGAGGGGCAATGCCTGGCTGCTAACAAATGGGCAAGGATAGCTCTAACAAGCCAATTTATAATCAAGGATATTTAAAATCATTTCATGACACTTGTATAAATAAAATGAGTAATTAATAGGATAATTTTATGTTTCTTTGCTAAATTTAAGCCCAGGGCAAAACAGGAGGTAGATGTTCAAGTTAAGTTGCAAGAGCTTCAGCAAAAGCAGAGCTGTCAGAGTTTACATTAGCTGGCAATTTGCTGTATGAAATGTGCTATTAACTCAGGAGGCTTTAAATATAGTTCTCATAATTTAAAGGCCTTCAGAAAGATGTCAAAATTGTGAAATTTAAAAAGAACCCCGATGACCTGTTATATAAATATGGGTAAGACAGAAAAGAGGAAAATGGAGGACAGAGGAATCAAACTGACTGGAAGGGGTATCCAAAGAGATGGGACAATTTTTCAGAAATTGTTTAACTACTGAATCACAGCTTTCCTTATGCTCTGTGCAGAATGGCCACCTCCCAGGAAAAGCCACAGAAAGGAAATATCATTAGAAAGCCTATGACTTTGTGAGCCCACCCTTACATTCAAGGCAGCAAACTGTTGTGCTGTATTGTTGAGCAGGATGTAAAGAGCCTGCCAAGCACAGCCCACAGATCCGCTAATTAAGTGAACTGATTGTGTTTGTTTTGGAACCGTTTGCCAACAAAGGAATGTGTCATGCTGATTAGTGAGAGAAGGGTATGTAATATATGTGTATTCAAACCCTGAGGAGTGCATAACCCAGGTATTCACTCTGTTTGCTCAAGGACTGACAAAAATGACTCTCAAGCAAATAACCTGACCAAAGAGAAACTCCAGCCCTTAAGAGGGGCCCTCCTTTTCTCTCAGCTGTATCTATCTAAAGAATCATAGAATCATAGGGGTTGGAAGGGACCTCAAGAGATCATCAGGTCCAACTCCCCTGCCAAAGCAGATCCCTAGCTCATATTGCACAGATAGGTGTCCAGACAGGTCTCCAGAGAAAGAGAATCCACCACCTCCCTGGGCAGCCTGTCCCAGGGCTCCCTCACCCTCACTGGGTAAAAGTTCTTCCGCATGTTGGTGTGGAACTTTCTGTGCTCCAATTTGCAGCCATTGCCCCTTGTCCTGTCTCCACACACCACTGACAAGGGGCTGGCCAATTCCCCCTGCATCCCATACTTAAGATATTTATAAACATTAATAAAGTCCCCCCTTAGTCTTCTTTTCTCTAGGCTGAACAGTCCCAGCTCACTCAGCCTTTCCTCACAGGGGAGATGCTCCAGGCCCTTAATCATCTTCGTAGCCCTTCTCAGGACCCTCTCCAGGAGATCCCCGTCTTTTTTATACCAGGGAGCCCAGAACTGGATACAATACTCCAGGTGGGGCCTGACCAGGGCAGAGTAGAGGGGGAGGATCACCTCCTTAGACCTGCTGGCCACACTCCTCCTTATGCACCCCAGGATCCCAGTGGCTCTCTTAGACACCAGGGCACACTGCTGGCTCATGGCCAACCTGTCATCAACCAGGACCCCCAGGTCCGTCTCCACAGAGCTCTTCTCCAGCAAGTCATCCCCCGGCCTGTACTGATACAAGTGGTTATTCATTCCCAGGTGCAAGACTCTACACTTGCTTTTGTTGAATCTCATCTGGTTTCTCCCTGCCCAGCTTTCCAGCCTGTCCAGGTCTCGCTGGATGGCAGCGCAGTGTCCTGCGTGTCAGCCACTCCTCCCAGCTTTGTATCATCGGGTACTTGCTGGGGGTGGATGCTATTCCCTCATCAAGGTCGTCAATGAAGATATTAAACAGGACTGGACCCAACACTGAGCCCTGGGGAGCACCTCTAGTCACAGGTCTCCAGTCAGACTCTGCTCCACTGATCACCACTCTCTGAGCTCGGTCCGACAGTCAATTCTCAACCCACCTCATTGTCCACTCATCTATCCCATGCTCTCTCAGCTTTGTTATCAGGATGTCATGGGAGACAGTATCAAAGGCCTTGCTGAAGTCAAGGTAGATGACATCCACTGCTCTCCCTCCATCTACCCAGCATCTACCCAGCCGGTGGTGAGACCATGGAAGGCTATGAGATTGGTCGAGCATGATCTCCCATTGGTGAATCCATGCTGACTACTCCTCATGACCTTCTTCTCTTCCAACTGCTTGGAGATTGCATCCAGAACAAGCTGTTCCATCACCTTTCCAGGGACAGAAGTGAGGCTGACTGGCCTATAGTTGCTCGGATCCTCGTTCTTGCCCTTTTTAAAGACCTCTGGCCTCTCTGACAGCTGTCACTCTTCTCTCTGAAGAGTGAGAAAGGTCAGGGAGGTAGCCAGAAAAGCAAATGCCAGGTCAACACAGACACACCCCCCATCCCCCAACCAGACTTCACTTTTCAAACATTCAATAGAGAGGAGAAGTTCGCAAAAGACATCGTGCACCCACCTTCAAATATTTCTACCCTAACAGCCCAGCTTGCTGGTAGAATTAGTAGCATCCTCAAGAATGAATGAGCAATATTCAAAAGCAAGAAGGAAAAGTATTGTCTTTGGCTGCTCTTCCCTCCTTAATTGATCAGCTATAGCCAGGGTACTGTGCAGTCTAGTATTGAGTGCAAAAGGTGAATACTATGCTGTAGACAGTGATTCCAGAAACTGGGATGGAGAAGTCAATTCTCACCACATGCTGTGGACTTGGATCAGGACAAATGAATCACAAATCTAAGATAACTGTTTAGTCAGAGCTCTGTATGACACAACTAACAAAGCAAGCTGAACACATCACCAGAAATTTCAGGTGTAATTGCAAATGTCCACACAGACCTTTTGTGACTTGCCTTTCTGTCTGTACATCTGCCTATGTCTACTGACTCATCTCACACTGGTCACTGCAGTGGTCAGCACACTACCCTTAGAAACCTCTCTCATCTGCGAGAGACAGAAGCAAACACAAAACCCCCCTCTCTACCTGGCCTTCTCCCTCACTGCTTTGGAGCTGATGGAGCTGCGCAGTAAAACATGCAAGCTCCTCTGTTGGCAGGACTTACCTCCAGCCTGATGGTGGAAAAGAGCAAAAATATGGCACTGAAATAATCTGGTCAGGTTCACAGAAGTGCATGCACACACACGAGCAGTAATGAGACGAGAAAATTAACTAGGAAGGGAAATGAAAAATGCTGGGGATAAAAGCAAGGTTTAGTGATAAGGAGTACAAAAGGAGTAAGCAGAATGACCTCTGACACAATAAGAAAGAGAAGTATTGGAGAACCTTTCATGCTGATTGTGTTTTAATTAAAATCACTAACAAAGACCACTGTCTTTGGCATGACACCAACCATAATTTCACATTTGTGAAACATGAACAAAAGTCCTTTCTGGCTTCTAATTCACATAAAACCAGTAGCTAGAGCAGTTTCTGTTGGCTTTTACCGAACTGCTGACAAATACCATTTGATTCCAGAAGGTTTTAAACTCTGTAATTGCAGGGTACGTCTGGTCCCAGCTGAAGGGCGGGGGAACAGTATACATTCAACAATGTTTTTGTGATCAAAAATCCCCCAGACAAATGAAATGCACAGACATTTCAAGTAAACCTGTCTTCCCAAATGCTCTTACACATTCTCATCAATCTTTTGGGAATGTCTTCAATCGCCTTTTGTACAGTCTCAATAGACATCTTACGTTTTATGTCATCTTAGTCTCTTTTTAACTCAGCCTATCTCACCATGCACCCTAGATACATTCTTTATTGAAAACCGTTTATAGAGCTCAGCTGCACACCTTGTTTAGCTTATGTCCACTGTTTTGTCAGTGCATTTTTGAGAACGAGAGACTGGAAAAAGAATGTGCAAACAGTCTTTGAAACTCAGGTCAGGCTGAAAATCCCTGAAGAGTAGTCCTTGGTTACTTGTAATTTAACATCTTTGTGCACGCAGGGGAATCAGATTCTTAATGAAGCCCTTTTAACAGGCTGGTCCTGATTGTTTCCAGAGGTGGCACTTTTTTTTCCCTCCCTTCAATAGAACACTTTGGAGAACAAATTAAAATGACTGTATTTGAAACAGTCAGAAAAGTACTTATCTATGGAGGAATGCTGTGCTGTGAGATATACTGTCTTTCTGTTGAGTTAAATAAAATAATGAAAATATCCTTTATTCAAAATCCAAGACATTTTTGAAAAAGAGTAGTAACACTGCTGTGTTGCCAAGTCTGCTCTGGTTTCCTCCATTTTGCTTCTAGGTTTTCCATGCAACTCCTGTCCCTGATCTGGCATCCAGTACACCGTATAATATGAAAGAAAGGTTCTTTTGTTTAGCTTAGGACTAGCATATGCTTGTATTTATTTTGTAACCACTTGAGAATAGCAGTGTCATTTTAAAAAAAAAAAAATCTTGCATACACAGACACAGAGGAGTATGCACACAGCAAACACAATTGGCCATAATATTTCACGGGGGAAATACTTCAGAATAGATGGTTATTGCTTTATAATGGACAATCCCAGTTCATCATGGGCACAGGGGCATACCAGAAAGATGTCTGTGATCAGTCTAGAGAATCCATTTGGCTTTTCAGGACACTTCACAAACTCAGAAGAGCTTTGGATAAATCACACTGTGTGATGCTACTGGGGACTTTTCCCTTTTTGAACAGCTGTTCTGAAGACTTACAGGGCTTTGGGAAGTAGCTTTTCCCACCTATTTCCCAGCCTGCTCGTGGCAGCCTCCCTGGATCAGCAATCTAGTGTAGCTGCTCAGAAACGTACGTTAGTGGGATTCAGTCCCTACTTATTTAAATAAGAGATGATGAGGCCAAGAATCCGCAAGGATATCATGTGTCAGTCAAGTGTATGACTGACATCACAGTACCTGCTGGTAGCAATGTCCTCGAAGGGGTAAAGGATTTCTCCATTGTTGCAAATCTCACAGATGAAACCTTTCTGACTACAAAGGCTGCAGCTGTACACATGAGAGGTGGCAAACTTGATCACTTTCCCCAAGAAGGGAGCCAGCTTTCCTTCAATAACCTGAAAAGAGGAGAAGACAGTATCAAATGAAGTCCAAAAAAATTTACTAGATCTCCCTGAAGGACAGAGATGATATTTATCAATGCAGAAACGCAGCTAAGTGCTGCTGATTAAAACAACAGTAAAGTTACTTCCTAACAATTACAGCTTCATGAAATCACAGGTGGTAATAACAGTCAGCGAACTGGCAACAACCCAGAAGTAAAACCTAAGTAACCACCTCTCCATAAGTTTCCATATGGCAATAACACACAGGATTAGTAATCGTTTTAAGTACAGCAATGCCTTCATATACTAAGGCGCAAAGAAGTAAATAGGAAAAGAGGTTAGGGCTTTCATATTATCATCTGACAGCTATGATGCTGCCTTAAATTCACAACTTTCATTTCTTTTTAATTTTTGAGCATGAATTGTGGTTTTCTTTTTTTTTTCCCTTTTCCTCCAAAGTGTAACTTTTTTTTGCATATTTTTTGTGAATGGAACCCTGGCTTTCCTCCTTCAGTAATGCTGTGTTTCCCATTGAAAACCATTAAAACACAATATTCCACTCACTGCCAAAATGAATAAATTCGCAGATAAACTCTTGAATAGGAACCATGTTTTTTTTCCTTTAGTGTCCAGCTCCCAAATCAAGAAGTCTCTCACTGCCAGACAATCCTGCCAGACCATTAGAAGTGATTAGCACTCCCTGCCTTGGTGTGAAAAAAGGCCATGACTTATAGATTAGACTGCTAGCCACAACATTCATCTAAATTTGTGACTCAGTGACAATGCCTCAATAAGAGGTGCTATTCAGGCAAAATACTTTCCATTCAGATCAAACTTTAAGGAATTCTGCTGGTGTAGGCGATAATGAAGATGGAATAGGGCCCTAAGTGTATATTCTTCTGTCTTTCTGTGGTCTGAATGGCAGCCTGCCAGATTTGTGACAGAAATGTGTCACATAATTTGATAGTAACTTCCTATAAAAAAGAAAAATAATACAATAATTGCTGATTGGAGGCTTGCACAGGGCTGTGCCCTGAAACCTGAGTGGTGAGATTTACATTTAAATCTGGTCCAGATCCAGTTCAGGCACCACTTCCCTAAATATGGTAACACATCAAATGTAATTTGGGTTTAGGGTAAACGAACCTAGAGAAAGTAAAGGCCAAGGCAAGGAACACCAGAGATTTTGGAATCCTTGCCTATGTAAAGTAGAAAGGAAACAAATTTAACAAATTCATGTTCCAGGGTAACTTCCTGCCCACTAGCCAAGATAGTCACTTTTAAAAAGTGGAAAAATGTGGAAAATGAGGTGCACAGGTAGCGTTGAAGTTGATGGCACTGAATGGCAGGGGCTGAAATGTGCCCCCTCCTTGCTTTCAGCTCTAGCATGTTCGCAACATCTGCAACAACAGGAAGTGGCAATGTTATTGCTAGTACTGCAGATAGGACGTCTGCTCATGTTGGAGGAAAAATGACGTTCCTATTGCATCCTGGTATAGGAAGATCCCCTTCAACAAGAACATAAACAATGCCGAGAAGCTGCTGCATGAATCGAAAAATAAAGCCATAGTTCAAGGTACCAGTATCACTAACATTCTAGCAGATGGTCAGAAGTCACTCTAGTTCCCCTAGGCTGGCTTTTGTTTTTCATTTTAAAGGAAGAAATTATTTGCTTGCAGACCTGGGTCTGCAACCCAAACAACTTGGGAGTAGGAGGAAGACTTGAAGGCTGACAACATTCAATAAACAAGAGAAAAGAAACAGTGAAGCCACCCAGCTACTGCATGGCTATAATCACCCTCACAAAAGCCATTTACACTGATGGGTGGAATATGCATATAAAGCAAATAAATAAACCACAATACATACATAATGCCCAAAGCATTTTCACGCTAGGGCTACAACATGTGACATGCCACAAGAGCTCAGCTAACAATGCCAGGCTGAAGACATAGCTACAAACTCTAAGTCTGTACTACTGTCACTGGCAGCAAGGACTTAGAAGTTAAATCTCTGAATTAAAATCACATTTTATATAATGTAATAAACAAAATTAACATAATCTATTACCTTCCTAAGCACCAGTGGTGAATTTAAATCTATACAGAAGGTTTTCTATGCTGGAGAGCTTGCAACCTAAGCAAGACAGCTCGCGAGTGGGCAGTGGCCCCAGAGAAGCTGGTGCTATTTGTCACCATTTATTCAATTGTGTGGCTCGTGGTAGCACTGTAGCGGGTTGGCTTGGAACTCTGGCCACTGCAGACATACAATGAAGATGTTATCTTCAAAGAACCATGCATGCCAATTTTGCAATGTGAATTACAGGCCATTTTACTGTATTATAGCAGGAAAACAAAATGCAACATCAAACTGATATTATTGCTATTTTTAGCATCTATAAATTTTGTGTTATTTTGTTTCATCAGAGATCTCAGGGCTCTGCACATATGACTTTTCCTTGCAGCCTTCTCTCATTCGTGTTTGTAGCTAATACAGATAAAATCCTCATCTCCGTTTACCCTGGCAAGCAAAAAGGATGGTTTCAACTTGCTGCCCCCAAGTTTTGTGGGAACGCTTCCCCAGTGAGTGTTTTAAAGCTTGAGAAAAGGAGCATAGGACATGCAATCAAGGGTGTTGACACTTGTATGACTAAGCACACTCTCGTGACAGCTGTAGGTCCAGGGTCTGTCAATTTAGACACCCCAGAACCATGATGGCAGAGTCCCAGAACACTCTCCCAGTTGATGCTGGAATATGATCCTGAGTTTCAAGGAAACAGAAATTATTAAAGAATTGTGTTAAACAAATGTAGTGCATTATCTAGATATCAGGAAAATTATGGGAAAAAAAACCCAAACCCACCAAAAAACCCCCTCAAGAGGTCATTTTGGCAGAGCCAGCAACATATATGTCATTCTTCACCGCTGTATCTGCTACTAAAGCCTTCCAGTGATGGAGACTCCACAGTCCCCACACAGTCTACCCCACCACACATCTTTTCTCACTGTTGGAATCACTCCTAAGCTTTGCCCTAAACCTTTCCTAAGGACATTTCAGTTTACAAAAGAAACTTACAAAATAAGTTTACAAAATAGAGAAACTGTGAAATCACACCCTGTAAGCTGCAGAACAGTCCCTCACACTCACATTTCGTAAGAAATGTGGAAATTTAGCACAAAACTAAATTAAGACTATGCCAATGAACAGAAACAGAAAATTCACTGTAATATAATACACAATGTGTACCTGCAAAGGCTTAAAAATATATTCCTGCTTAAAAACATAAGTGAAAGCATCAAGCTTAAAACAAAATGTTGCTGAATTCAGATTCTCTTCTACCTACAGCATACATGAAAAGCAAGGTCTGTTTTCTAATCCAAATTCTTGTGGTGCAAGCAATTGCTTCATTGTCCAAAATCAAGGGTGAGAGGTGACTGATGATGGCCTCCTGGTCATCAGTTGCTGGGAGGTACAATGAAGCTTTCTTTTCCAAACCTCATCAAGGAACTCATGCCAAACATATTTCGGACATGGGGCCATGCTCTTACAGCTAGCTTACCACTGCTGCACCTGGGATATACCGGGGGATGCTGCTTGGTGACCTTGGGAGGAATATACTCCTGTTCAGAAGCCCAAAGCACTATATAGCTCCGGTGTCCAGATCGGAATCATCGTCCACGTCTGCGGACCTGGAGAAACACTTCTGGAGCTAGCACAGGACAGAAAGCCATGGCCTTGCACACTATAGCTCCTAACTGCATGTCTCACATCAGAAATGGTGTAAAAATACACACACACGCACACATAAGAGGCAGGCCCTGCCCTCAAAGCACTTAGAATTTAAACCAACAAAGCCAAAACTGCTCTCTACAATAACCACCATGTATCTTCCACTCTAAATGGGACAAACTGTGTTTGGAGGAACCTCCCATGCAGGCTTCCTGCCCACACTGCAGAGACCACCTCTCTGGCCAGAGCACAGCTGCAGGTGCCAGGACTGCTGGGGATGGGAGAGGACAAGCCAGGGGAGCCAGGAGCAGCAACCCGCCTCTCTGCCCAGCCTCCTGCCCCCGGCTCAGGAAAGCTGAGGATGGTTTGAGTAAGCAAGTGGGCAGACAGAGACTGGTCTGCAGCAGTGGGAGAAACTCAAGGAGTACAGAGCATCTGAACACGTGCCCACGGGGCGCTGGGACAATTGGTTTTAATTATTTCTAGCACAGAGGCTTTTCATACAAATCAATGTTATGAATAAAGGTAAATCAAACTTTGTGTATCTTCATGCTACTGTCCAGTTGGGCAGCAGTATAAACCCAAATAAACAATTATACTCTGTATGAGCGAAGTGGGGGTGGAATTTGGGGACTGACAAATGCTAGCCAACAAGCCAATGTTGGCAACAGCTGTAGAAGCCTTGGGCAGTGGGAAGACATGACACACATGCACTGGGTTATGTTTTTCCTGATTCAGCAGGAAGACAGAGAAGATGAGAGGCAGCAGGGGCTATGGTACAAGTTGAAATCACTTTGGATACATCACATTAATATATACGATCACGAGGGCAACATGTGATCAGTCAAAGTTTAACTACTTGTTGGGGACTGGTGGCCCCCAGAGGATTCCTGAACCTTCTACCCAAAGACTGGAAGTTACTAGTAGTTCTCTTGCTGTATCAAGGTAATTATTTCAGAAACAAGGAGGCAGCCAGCTGTCTACAGAGACTAGGAACTGGAAAGGCCACAGAGCACAGCATCCTCCACAGGTAGAAAAGACCTCCTCAGTGACATGCTACATGCACAGCAGGGCTGCTGCCCACAGACAACTCCCATGAGCAGCACACCTTACCTGGGGATTCTCTCTGGTCCCTGTGTGCTGCCTTCACGACACATTTCTGAGCCCACAACACTGCGCTGCACCGGAGGAGAAGCAGTCCCCTCACCACTGACATGTGAAGCTACAGCTCTTTCCTGACCCCATCCAGTATTCAAGCTCTCAGAGCCGAGCACAATGCTGGCAGAAGTCCAGCTCTGAAGGCCCCCCACTCCCCAGCCCTAGCCTTGCCCCTAAACCTCCTCCTCCCAAGCAGCACACGGAGTACAGGGGGTCCAAAACTCTAGGCCATTACTCACAGCAGAGAGAAGCCAAGTCACTTTGTCTTCCCTTTTCAGTCAACAAAGGCTCGTTGTGGGAGAACATACTTACCAGCAGGAAGGAGGGCTGCACAAACTAGTCCCACAGGAAAGCACTGCAGTGACAACAGTGCTGCAATATATATGTTTTCATAATAAAAATCAAACTAGATTGGTCGAGGTAACTAAGCCAGAGAGACTGTAACCTAAACTCACAGCTTCTAATAACTATTTGGAAAAAAGACGACGACATAAAAAAGTGAAATCACAACCCTCCCCCAATACAAAATGAAAGTTTGTTCCAGTCCCTGAAAATTGTTCAAATTAGAAAAGATGTAATTGTAGCCTCTGACTGGACGTCACTCAAATGTGATCAAATACTGACTAAACAAGGTAAGCATGGAAGTCCCCTCCAAACTCAGGCTGTGTCATTCCTGAAAAAACAATATTAAAAGGGCTTTAGGGGGAACTAGAGGGAGGGGGTGTGCAGGAGGAGAAGGAAAAATGAGTCAGACGTAATCCATGATTGCTTCAAGTAATGTCTCCACGGCCTCCTGCCCATCTATTAGACCTGGCCCACAGAAATACCCAACCTTTGCATCATGACCACATAAATCAACACTGAAATCTATCAGATGTGATGAACTTTCTGGACAGAAGAGGAAAAACAGTACAGTTTCCAGACATTTCTCAGGACAGTGAGCATTTATTTTGTGGGCAGGGCTCCCGTCAGCAATGCCAGCAAAGAAGTAGAAAAGGTAAGGAGTAAGACACCTGACCCTGCAAAAGCCTATATTGTGAATTTGAATGTCATCAAATCTCCTACCCTCTCTGTGCATTTTTACCAGCTTCCAAAAGAACGGTAGATGTTTACACAGAACTTTTGATCACCTACATGAGGACTGTCAAGACAGGCAGTAAAGCAGACATAGCTTGCCAAGCTTTCCAACACACTGTTCTGCTCAAGGTGAGGAACTGTCATGGTTAAAAAAAATCCATTAAAATTCTTTTAACAGAAGCTATCCAGAATCTGTGAGCAAGGAAATCTACCCACATCTATATAATCTGCCAGTCTGACATCCAGCCATCACAGGCATCGTGTAACAGTGTGTCTAGGAACACTGTCACTTCACCGTGGCTACGTGATCAGGGAATAAACACTGAGGAGAGAGGTAGCAATGTCCCGAACTCTCAGACCCCATCCTGTAATTTCCTTTCCTCACATACAAGAAGCACAGAAGAAAACCCTGGCTATTATCCTCACAGAGGAGGATACGGTTGCTACTGCTACTGTTGCTACTGCTCTGCTTAAGAGCCCTGCCACCAGGATTTAGTATTCCAGGTAAAGTGGTGAAAATACTGTAAAACTCAGGTATTGTCTAAGTGCCACTGCGAGACAAGCTGAATTTGCCACATGGCTTTGTGACCCCAACCTTGTAAATCAGCTTGTTAATCATTATCGTCATAGAGGCGATAAAGTTGTTTTATAAGCCAACACTGAAGCAGTAACATTAACTAGTTATGCAGGGGCTGGTGTATTTCTCTGCAGATAACATTTATGAGAAGGCACTCTCTTTAAAGACACAGGTTTGCCCTGTAACCTGCTGGAGCACCGAGCAATCTGTTCCACTTCTTCCTCCATTCCCATTTACATGTCAGACACAAGCCATGTCTGGAGCGGATGGGTTAAGTGATATGGAATCCCTAAAACACCTTGAACTACAGGTTCAAATCTCAGCCGTATTGTCCCAGCCTCTCCTCCTGACAGCACTAAATTTATGATTATTTCTCAAGGCCATGCACACACTCAGCTCTATCGGAGACAGACAGCATTTGCCAGGAGGCACTGATGCAATGCAGAAGAGACATTAAAAGGCCAAGAGGCACTGAGAAAATAGAAGGGGCGGTAGACATGAAGCTCATTCACCATCCTCAATTACATACACTGAAGGGCTAGAAAGTCCATTAATTATTTGGATTAGTGTCACAAGTATGCCTGACAGAAGGAAATTATCTGAAGGAGCCACCAACAATCGTGCATAGCTTTCTACCATCCTCTAAAATCAAGGTTCCTGCCTTTTCCTGATAGTTTTCTTTCCACCCCTCCAGAAACCTCTCCAGTCAAGCCTTTTGCTAATAAGCTCAGAGGTAAGCTCCAGCTTTGCCTGGACTTCAGAGTACCACAGAGAATGGGCTTCCTGGACTAAATGAACAGGAAAATATAATCTCCTTCTGAACAGACTGGCTTCGTTTCTCCACTGTGCTCACTACCCTCCAAATTCCACTGGTGGGAGATTTGTAGAGGACTAAATACCCAATAATCTTTCTTCATCTCCAGGACAGATGAGAAATATGCTTTTGAAAGAAGCACCAGTGATATAATAGGGCTAGAAAAAACACCTCCAGAAACTTCCAGTTTATTCCTCACCCTGCAACACAACTGACAGATGACTGACTTGCTTAAAAACTTCTCACCACAGAGATCCCACAACTCTCCCATGCTCAAAGCATCTGAAAGTTTTTTCCTAATACCTGCCTCAGATCTCTTGCTGTGCACTACTGTCTCTGTTTCACGCTCTACCTCCTATCCTTACTTTGCGCAATCTGTTTCAGAAACCCTTTTCTGACACGTTCTCTGTCCCAGGTGAGAGATCTGTCACAAGCCGGGAAGAGCAAGAGCAGACTGGGGTACAGGAAAGCCACAAGTGTTACCTTATCCACTGGCTAACTGCAGAACAAGAAGGTATTTTCAGCATTTGTGAAGCATGGAGATTGGCCATTAAAGGGTAACATGGAATCTCTGCCTTGCAACAGATTTCAACGCAGCCTGGATTTCTGCGATGAAAACATGGACTTGGAGGCAAGCATGCTACAATATGCTGAGCTAAGAATAATGCAGGTTGCAGAGAAAATAAAGGGAAAACATATTCCCTGGCTGGGAAGTTCCTAGTCATTTATATCCAGGGAACAGACAATGCTTGCAGACTGGTAATTTCCTTGAGGAATTTTTCCCTTCCGTTTGCCAGATTCTTAATACCATGAATTCTTGGTATGATTTCAAAGCACCATTAATCTTTAGTTCAGAGGAAAGGGAAATGGAAGTAGGAAGGATGATCATGAGGTAAAAGCCCCAGGGAGGCAGATAGCAGATCTCAACTTTGCCCCATCATTTGTGCAATATACTGGTCTGGTCAGCTTTCCTTGCTCCATTTTGACTCCCAGTCATCTCTTCCAGATTGCCTGCCTTGTTTATTTAAATTGCAAGTGACTTAAAGGAAGAATGATTTGTTAACGTTTGTGTGCAAGCACACTAGAATCATGTGCTGCTGTAAAACAAATTAAAAAAGGATCACAACAGTAACTTCAGGAGCCCCCCATCTTTTCTTGCTACAGCCATGCTGTGGGCCACAATCCCAGCTCCTGACAGTAAGGGTGATGCCACCCCACCCTCTCCTCTTTCCTTCACAGCCTTTGCAGGTCCCTGGGCTGTCCCCAAGGCCTGTTCAGCCTGTGGTACAGGTGGCAGCAGGGTAGATGGGAGCGGGTAAGGCCAGGGACTCTGTTCATCCACTGCTGACACCAGCACAAGGTGCTGGCTCTGACACACATGACATCATTTTGCCATCACCGGCCCTGACACAGACCACGCAGCCACACATTGTGTCGTGCTAAGTCATCACCCACACAGGGCTGAGAACATCCCGAGAGGAAACCTGGTGATAAACACTGTGAAGAATGAAAAAAACCCCCACCAAACCAACCACCAAAACTCACACTAAAGCAGGAATGAGTGAGAATTTGAATAAAGAGACATAACAAGCTCCCTCTGACATCTTTGTACCAGGCAGTCCCCACTGACGGCTGAGCCATTTGCTGTTTGTGGTCCTTCCAAACCGGCCCACTCAACATGTGGCACTTCAATTTGGTATTAAAGTGATATTCCACAAATGAGCCACTCACTATAATAAGCACTGGGAAGGGAAGGAGAAACAGAACAAGGTCAAGAGCAAATGCTGCTAAACTATGACAAGTATACACAGACAGGGGACAAGGTGAAGACAGTGGTTGGGGGAGAGGAACAAACTGGTGACAGACCAAGTAAATTTATAGCAGGAGGCAGAGAGGGTGACAAGGTCCTCCCAAGTCCTCCCCCACTCCTCTCATTGGAAGAAAAGCCTGAAATTTCAGCAGGTCTCTGGGTGCCACTTGACACAAGTGAGAGATGGAATTGTCTCAGTATGAACAACAGGCCTGGAAATCACCTGTGGCAGCTCCTCACACAGCCCTGCAGCGAGACTCCAGCCCCACAGTTTCTGCCTTCAAACTGGCTGTGGTTCAATTGTCTTTCCTCCTTTCACCTTTCCCTTAGGATTCTAGGCAGCTACATGTCAATTTTGTCACACCCCAAGCTCTCCTAATCTTGTTGCAGGGATTAATTATAGGCTGTTTTGAGAAACAGATATTCAAGCAAAGGTTAAAGGCTATTTTAATCAAACAAAGTTGAAAGAGTACCAGGAATTCAGCTGGTAGAGGACAGAAAGCACTTTCCTTAGCTTAAAAACATACATGACTCTAAATACACACTCACAAGCAAATATGCATTCAGGCAGAGTGTATGTATGTGCTGGTTTGGGGTTTTTTTTTAAGATTAAGCAGGCAATTGCATGCAGAGATATTAACTGACTCTACATGCCCACTGAGTAAGACATTATTTCATTAATGATATCACAAAATTAGAAAACTTTCCTGCCTTGCACAAGACTGGATCAGGGCATTTTAAGGAGGAGTCCTCTGAAGGATTTTAGAACAAGCAAGCAACATACCAAGAAAATGGCTAGGGTTTTATCTGAAAGAAATGCTGTGAGTACAAAGTATATTTAAAAAAAAAAAAAAACCCAAAATTTTTTTTTCTTCTCTCATCCAAGCAGGTAGCCCTGAGACACTATTTTGTTTCCTCAGGGAATTTGGTTTCTTGGGATGTTATTCCTTGAGGTATGTCCAGCTGCCTCTCCTGAATAGACATTTTATATGAAGTACACAGCAATGAGGTTAGAGCCCAGTCTTTCACACTGCTAACCCTGATCTCCAGCACTGAGCCTTTCATTCTGCACAGCAAAAAAAGAACAGAAGAAACCTGGTTAGCACAAAGCACTAGAAAAGGGGTAGCTTACATTGCTACTGTCTCTTCTAGGGGCCGAAGAAATTAAAATATCTCTGGAGATCTCAACTCAGAAGCTCCTGTGAACCACTGACACCACTGCTGGGTTGTTTTAAAGAGAGTTGCATTCTGAAAAGCCATGCTTACCCCAAGCAGTCTAGATTACATATTCACATGGAAAAGCACCACATGTATTTAATAAGCCCTGTTGAAAACTCTGGTTTCAAACGGTGCAAAGACCAGTTCTGCTATTAAAAATATCCATTAACAATCTTGCTGTATCTCCACATTTTGCCTCCAGGACTTTAACACACCTAACTCAGATAAACTTGTCTTCCTTGTTGGCACTTGCCAAAATGCTCCTGGTCAGCTCTTCCCCCACGAGCCTGGCCGGTTCTGCCATGTTCTCTGCCTGACCAGGAGTCACCCTGAATGACAGCAACTCCCTTCCACAGAAGGGCTGCAGAAAAGGTACTGCCAGTAAGATCACTGCCACTGCGACTAATTGTAAGCAGAGCTGTCAGCACTTTGTGGCATTACACACACATGCACCTGGAATATCAGCTAACCTGAAGTTTCCTGTTCTGCTGAAATGCAGCTCAGTGCTAGCAAACTATGGAGTGACAGAAAGGAGTGACAAAGGAGCCACAGCCACAGGAAAGCATACAAACTTATTGAGATGTATATGTCTTAGCACTATTTTCATATTCTTCTGCTGATACAGTCATACAGACAACAGGTTGTAAAGGAAGGACATAACGATGGCTATTAGCATTATGTCATTATAGTCCAAGATGCATGTTTACATAGTTCAATCACAGAAATATTTAAGTGTCTCAACATTTTAATGTATTTGAATTGCACAACATATTTAAAACAGGTCAGGTACTATCCCTCCAAAGTCCTGGTCTTCCTCTTTTGAACTTAATTGTGCTTAGGATGTCTACTTCAAGCATACACACAGTAAAGCGGGACCCATTTTACCTTAATCCCATTAGAAATTACTTGTCTGGTGTCTCAGAGAAAGTCTGCAGCAGAGCTGGGAAAAGAGCCCACATCTCATGCATCAGGATACAAACTGGACCTCTGTACAAATGAACAATGTGTACACCTCTGGTCTCCCCACACAACCATATGTTTCTGTCTGCCTCCTACCAAATAGCTAAGGGCAGTGGCAGTACCTACATGTCAATTCAAACCCACCATTGTTTTAAAACAGCTCTACTCTGAGCAGCATCTTCCAAGCTGTGGTTAGCTGAGTACTGGTCGCAAGGCACTGCAGGACTTGCACCTCTGTCACACACTCTGTGTCAGCCCTTGCTTGGGACGCTGGGGATGTAAATCAACGCTTTCACTCCCGTGCTGAACTCTGATCCGTGGCAGCTATGGCACAGATGTCCCCAGCTTTTTGCTGCCCTTCTTGAGCACAGCAAGCTCCTGCAGAGAACTGACAGACAAACCTTCAGCATCTTCAGCATAGCCAGGCCTGCCAGAAACCTAATTCGCCTTCTCATTTGCCACTTCCTGCCCCTCAAGCAAAAAAAAGGTCTTGCCCAAACTGAAAAGGATCTGCTGGTATAGCTACATGGGTGAAACTCTTTGGTAAAGAAAAGTTTAAGCTGATACAGCTCATATTGAATCACTGAATGAAACAAGTGACAGCAAAAGACTTTCTCGTGGATACAACTGAGTTTACACTGATGTTTTTACAGGTATGGCTGTATCTATTAAGAGTGGAAGGTGGAATAGGGGGTGTTCGTCATGCACCTATCCCAGTAACACTGCCAAAACTACAGCAAGTCCGAAGTACATTAGCCAAATCCTAGTTTTGTCAATCAATATAGTCACGTGTCACATGCATGCGCCTGGCCCTTCACCAGCACAGGCACATGGGTCAGATGTCACCTCCCATTCTTTTTATGTGTGGATAAAAAGAAAACGCTGGGCAAGGACACCACCTCTTGTGGGCTTCGAAGTTGTCAAGCTGTATGTTATAAATCTTAAGCCGAGCATTAAGTAACTGTGTGAGGACTGAGTGAGCAGAAAATAAGCTTTGCTTCAAAAAAAACAGCAAATAAAGAGGAAAAAGAACCCACATTTCCATTTAGTCTTTGATATTGTTGGGACTCATGAAACAACTTGTCTAAATCAACCTGCAAAAACATTAGAAAGAGCATCTCCAATCTCCTCCTCCATCTCAGTTTAGAAAAATACAGGGAGGACCCAAATTTGCCATTGGAAGAGGTGTGATGAAACTACAGCATGGGTTAAAAGCCTGGAAAACAGAACGAGACTAACAATTTCTTTGCTCTTGTAAGGCTTCCTAATTCTGATCTAACAGCACACTAGGCTCAAATTAGGTAGAGCTTCCCCATATTTTTGTCAGGGAACCTTACATGCACAAAATCCTGAACAGAAACATTAAGAATTTCATAGAGGGAATGCTTGTTAGGCCAATTATTTACCTAGTCCCAAACCCTGTCAGACGCTGTAATCAGTGCTACACACGTCAGAGGAAGATGAAATCATTGGTTTGTCTGTCAATAGGGAAGACATTTTCCTAATCCCTTCAAGTAAATAATATGTCTATTCTGAAACCTTATAATCTCTTTATCTTACGTAGTGTAACTGTGGACATTCTCATTATGGACACTTAATCCTCTCAAAGATGATAAACTTCTGGCCTCAGTAATATTCCTGTGGCATTAAGTTCCTCATGCTCACTGTGTGTTCTGTAGAGAGGCGTTTCCATTAAGGATTTTTACGCCTGTCTCTCATTCCCTGTGTGACCTGTGCTACATCGTTGTGAGAACAGGGCTCTCCCGTCCATCCTTTCTCTCCACTGTTCTTGACATTATAGGTTCACCTACAGGTAAGGTAGTCAGGAAAGTTGATCTGAAGTAAATGGAAGTTTTAATTAAATTTTAATGGATTAGTTTATCTACAGTGTTGAAATGGATAAATTATACAACACTAAATCCCTGTATAGACATACACATTCAGAATAAAAATGGCCTTAATACAATTTAGCTCACTTTGCTTCCCAAGTAAGTGGAGATAAACCAAATGAAAGCCACTTATATGTTGAATAACAGTATTTGTACAGCGATCTGATGTAATTCAACTCATCATTTTAAATTCCCATATTTTGACACTTCAATTTTTTCCCTGAGTGTTCCCATGTAAACAAGTGCTCAAATCACCATCTTTTTAAATCGCCGATCTCACAATTTCCATCCTTGACATCCAGTCATTTTTGCCATTAATGGACCCTTTTGGCTTTACTCTTTTGGGGGTAGTATAGCCAGGATGAAATAACTGTCACCATTAAGAGTGCTTCCGCAGTAAAGACCATCACTGCAACAATCTTTGTACGCTTGTGTATCTTGCTATCTCACATAAAAAAAAGCAAGACATTAGCTAAATCTCTGTGTGGATTAAACACCTGAATTTTGAACTTGTCCCAAGAGGCACCCTCAAGTCTTTCACTTTAATAGCTCCCCTCAGGATGGAATCTCACATATGTAGCAAGAATTACTTTTCCTAAGACATGAAGACTCGTCTGAGTCAGCTTCTGCCCAAATCAATGTTTAACAGTGTAAAAACTGTTAGTCTCACCAAAAGCAGCTCCACAGTCACACAAAATGAATGGACAGTTTTTAACTCCAGCTTACATGAACTGTGTCCACAAAACCAAAACTGTGTCCACATTCATTTAGTAATGTCAGCAGAGAAGAAACTACCAAGGACTGTGACTGCACCATCAGGGACTATACTGCACATAAATACAAGTAATCCAGCTTTCCATCGTACTATGTCTGCTAAAGCCAGCAATTTCAGGAGTGAATACTTGCTTCCTAACAACTGGAAGCGTTCCTCTTTACACCTTTAATTGATTGGAATAGCCATTGATAAACTGGCTAACAGATGTGGTGGTGCTATGGGTGATACAGGGCAGATCACTCTCTGGGCTGAAGATGCCAGGAAGGGCTGGAAAGGAAAGCAAGTGTAGCCAACAGGGCAGAATAGGCAGGCTGTCACACTTTCTGTTTCTGCTTGTTAAATCTGCATGCACCTAATTAGTCCTGTTGCCTGCTAACACCTCCAGTAACAATACAAGAGGATTCTAAGACCATGGTCAGTCAGCCTTGCTGTAAACTGTAATGTTGCCCCTGGCACCCTGCACTGCAGTGGAACCTTGCAAGGGTACATGTGTGTGTTTGTGCTTATTTTCAATAAATATAAACATGCAAATAAAGACCAACACTTGCTGCCTCTTCCGTTAAAGGTCAGGCCTGCTCATATCTGCACGACAGGCATTAGTTAATAAGTACTAGCAAACACAAAATTTGTTGAGCTTTCAAAATTAAGGACATTTTGTCTCAAATTTTTTTTCCACTCTGCTTCTAATCTCACAGTTAAGGTCTTCCCCCACAGAGCCCTGTCCAACTGGATCCAAGTGACAAGCATCCCCAGTGGTGAGATAGCTCAAGTATGTACTCCGCCATATCCATAAAACCTGGGCATGGAGCTCTGTTAAACTTGGAATGAGATTTATACTGGATTTCATTTTAGAATAGTTTTATACACTGCTTCAGGCATTTCAACTTTTTTCCACCAAAAACCATAAACTCATACCACATTTGTGAAACTCAGCTGCTTGGTAGGAAACAGCCCATGTTTTCTAGGATCTTTAAAGAGAACTTGCTAGGAAACAAATCAGAATTGAGCAGGGACTAACCAGGGTAAAGGTTGCTTATATCTGCAGATTACCCCTCTCTGCTTTTCTAATTCACTCACCATGCCTTATCTTTCCATTAATCTTTAATAAACCTTTTAGTTAATTCCCCAAACACACGCAATCTACATGACAGCAGGATACAGTGCAAAAGCAGCCCATGGATATGAGGAAACAGGCAGCAGAGGAATCAAAAGGCGGGCAAACTTTTAGGATTAAAAAACCCACCCAAATTGTAGGTGGGTAGAAAATTATGAGCAATGGGGAGAAAGCAGTGGTAAGGGAGAAACTAGGGAGGAGGCAGGGACTATAACAGGGTATGGGTGTTTCTCCAGCTGCTAGATTCATCTTCTCAATGGGGCCCTCCTCCCCTTTCCACTCTGGTTCCACTTTAACAAAACCAGGCAATCTGATTTCAAACTTGGAGCCTCTGAAATGTGGCAAACCCTCTCCAGGCTGACAAGGATACAGCTAGTTTAAAAGGTAAATGCAATTTAACCCACCCCAGCAGAAGTGGTAATCAAATTACGTTGCCTCTAAATATGATAAGTTTGGGGCTGGGGCCCTCAGGGGAAGTGAAGGTGTCTTGCAAACACAAACACAAAGAAACATGCTAAAGGGAACTGCTAAATCAATGGATGAATTGTGACTTCCACCCCCCCTCCTCCCACAGGGTGCTTGATAAGCTGCTGATTGCTTCTAAAACATCTACTACCAATGTTAGGAACTGATTAAGCAGCTTACAAAGCACTGGGGGCTAATAGACAGGCCCACCAGGGAGACTGCATCTCTGGAGTTAAGTAGCTTGCTTTTTCATTGCTTGATTATTAAAGATGAGATAGCAGAACATGCTGAAAAGATGTGGAAATGGTTTTAGATCGCAGATGCCTGGCTTTTTTATTTTATATATGGAATCATTTCTACTCCATGACTTCATCAGCCAACAAAAGCCATGTCTCCATTCCCCTGAGGGGCATCTGAACTACCTCAACTGAAATGTGTCAACTAAACACCCAGAACTGATGCTCCTACCCTTTATCCTGCAGAAGAGGCACAACTAGACAGGGAAAACATGAGCTTAAAATAACATGGTTTATGTATGACTGGCAACAGCATTAGAAGTGAACACAGGTGTGCCCAGGTCAGCTAGTGCATCTTACATCATTGCTTTCTGTGCTGTGCATCTGAGCACTGCAGCACACTAGGTTCACCTCAGATTACCCATTGTCTCTTTTCAGCTCTTTTTTTGGCAAATTCTTCTTGTTCAACCCACTACATAATAAAAATCTTCTGTTCAGGCAGATGTATTGCAAAGTGCTTGCTTAGTTCAATGCTACCAATGCACAGACAAGTCCTGCTGGCACATTACCTCCTCTGTGGTCAGGCCTGTTCCAGGAACACCGCATGGCTTAACTCTGTGCACCAGGCTTGCTGAGGCTTTTGTGTGGTGTAAAAAAAACCCAGAACACCCCATCTCGGGGTAGCAGAGCTTGGAAACAGGGGAGTTGCACCAGGGACTAGAAACTCATGAATTTCAGAGTAAGTGTTCTTTCAAGCAAAGAAATGAAATACTATTCGTCACCTGTCAGCTGAGCCTCAGGTGAGCCTTCAGTGACCAGATGAAAAACTTCTCACAGCAAAGTTCTCTCTGCAGACTGCAGTTTTCCTTCACGGTCCCTTTCCAGCCCCATTTCAACAGGGGCACTCTAGGGTTTCTCTTTCACACCTCACCAACGTCCCCTCTTAATCCATTTTTGTACTAAATTATAAACCACAGAGGATGGCTTGGAAGTAAAACTATTGATGCTATCAATTGCTAGAAGGGGAAATATACAATTAGCACCAAAGATGAGAACAGGCTTGATGTGTAACAGGTAGAATTGGTTGAAAAAAGCTTACCTGCTGAAGGTCTGCAAGAGAATAAAGATGGATTTGCTGGAGAAGGTATTCTCTGGGAAAGATCCTGGAAAAAAGAAAAATGGATGCATGTCATGCCTTGTTGACTGTGAAACTCAACTATTTCCTCTCTTCACCAAAAGACTGCAGGGGCCATGATGCTAGAAAGAATTTGTCACAAATGGGAATTATGTCACCCTGTTCAGCATCAGCTGAACTTTGACAGCATTCCTCATGGGCACAATTCCACACCAAGAATAAAATGTTGTGCTAGTGTCATTCTCCAGCTGTCAGGTAAGAATGTACCATGATATTTACAGCAGTTGAAAGCTTATCCTGAGCACAGAATGTGTTTCTTTAAACAACTAAACCAGTAAAAAAAGCATATAATTCAAACTATACATAAAAAGTATTTCTTACTGTTTTTTAATACAAGATTCCTGGTCTGCTAAAAAGCTGTAAGAGTTAATTTCAGATGTAGTTTCTGGTTTCATGACAGAAATAACCATATTGGGGAAAATGATGTATAGATACTGGTCTTCCAACATAAATTTGATTGGTGTCGATCCCCTTTTGCATGCAGAAATATATTTATTGCTATAGACCTTATAATGACTTATTTGAGAAAGGCACATTTTCCTTACATAAGCCAAGCTTTCAGGGAAGACCACTGATTATCCACTGACGGACCAGTGAAGTAAAGTTAAATTACAGGAACCTGAACAGAGGTGTCCCAATTAGAGTGACTCACAGGAAAATGGAAAACTGGGCTAAGGTAACGGACTTTGTAAAGGTAAGTGGCAGGTAGCAGGAAAGTTTATGAAAACCTACGTATCTGCCATAAAGTCATCAAGAAGAGAAAAAGTGCATCTAATTGAACTATCTGTCTTGGTGTGTGCACACAGAAACTAACAGCCAACCAGTTTTATTTCCCATCTGCACAGAACAAATATAACACCACACTAAGGTCCCATGATATCATTAAATGCATGAAGAAAGCTCTGGCAAACACTGCTTTGTTATGGTAGAAGTGAATGGCAGCGAACAGAAAGACCACTGGACACGTTCAGAAACACAGGGATACGGAACAGCCGATATGAACGATTATGACATAACACGAATGAGAAACAGGAAACAGGAACTCAAGAGATTTTAGAAGCTGCAACACCACCATTAGCTAGAAGACAGATCAGGAGGGATAACAGCACCAACTACAATCTTTAACAGAACGCTGAACCTAAGAAATAATGGAAGCACCTGGGTTCATCCTATTCCATTAAGTATCTTAGACTGAGCTCTCCAAGCTCTCCTGGAGGAACTAGGACTTTTCAGTGCTGTTAAGGGGTGTGGTACAAAGACTCACACTCCTTTTGTACTTTTAGGAAAAAAAACACCAAACCATAAGTTTTATTGGGGTGGGAG
Source organism: Gallinula chloropus (assembly GCF_964237585.1). Taxonomy (NCBI): domain Eukaryota; kingdom Metazoa; phylum Chordata; class Aves; order Gruiformes; family Rallidae; genus Gallinula; species Gallinula chloropus. The sequence goes on along the minus strand of NC_140090.1, from coordinate 30,884,258 downwards.
GGGAAGAGTCCTGAAAGCAAGGGGCTGACAATTGGGCACAGCCACTCTTATGGCACTCTAGAGCAGGACTGTCCTTGCTCTGAGTCACCAAGCATGTCTCCTCTCACAACCTCTGCAATACTGTGTGTTCCCCTTTCAGTTCTGCAGGCTATACCGGCTATACCATTGCTCCTATTACAATGTGTTTCAGTGGCTCTGCTGCATCACACCTTCATAAGACATTTCGCACAATGTCAGAGACCACTACAAACCAGTCAAAATCCAGCTATCAGACAACAAATAACAATGGGATTCCTCATTTGCACGCAGATGATTTAATAAAATTGATTGCTACAGAGTCAACTCTGAACAGCATTTTGAAGCCATCAGTATTTTTCAGTTATGATAGGATTTCTTTCATTAAAATTACCCCATCATTCTCTCCTGATGACACAGCCAGGCACTGAACAGCATGGTAGCTTTGCCAGGAACTGTATTATTTGCTGGTGCCCTTACAGCACGGCTGAGGAAAATAATTAACTAATGAAAGATTTCCTCTTCCAGGAAATAACCTGAATAGCCCATAAGGCAGAAACTGTCAACAACTAATATCAATGACTAACATCACGTTCCCCTGCCTTCAAGGACTGCATTTTATTTCCTGCAAGTTCTAACCCCTAATAAAGAAGGTGCAGATGAAAAGCAAACTCATGATCGAAGGACTCCCTTTGTCAGGATGGGGGTGGGGGGGAAGGGAAGAGGGGGTGGGTGGGAGTGGGTGTGTCTCCAGAGCACAGGCCCTGGTGACAGTCATCATCTCTCTGTACCTGTCCACCTCCCTGAGATATGTCAGCTTGCAGCAGGAGCTCTGCCGAGCCAGCACACGACACTCCTCCTCCCTTACAAATCTGTTTCCAGGAAAAGGAGTAGGCAGTGCCCTCCCAGTCTTATGCAAGACACATAGACCCACGCACATACCCAGCACTCAAGTGAGAGGGGTGCTTATTTCCATTGCTATGTAAACTAAGGCATGAGAACACCCTCAGGAAGAGAGGCTGGTCCAGCTTCACAGTTGCACAGTCCTCCTATTGACTCGAAAAATCAAAAACTTTGGCTGTGGTGGGCCACAGAAAACCAGCTGGGCAGCCAGAACTCACACGTACAAGAGCACTTAGAGAATTTCTTATGAAGCAACCAGACCAGTTCTCAACGCACTCACCACCAACGGTGAAGAGCATGCAGCTCCATGAGTGTGAAACCACTGAAATGGCCTAAAAGTAGGCAGCTCAGACTGTGGTCATTCAGAATAACAAATGATGTGCCCTCACCACACCTGAGGTGAGCAGAGCTGCTGTTTAAAAACACATCTTGCTCTGCTGCACATCCGCAATTAAGTCGTCCTCCACAAACCTTCCCTTAGCACCATGTGGAAAGAAATAAACAAAGCACAACCACTTCACTTATGAAGCCACCTCCCAAAAAGGTGTCTGTTTATTGCCAGTTTTGTCAGCTTTTAGGGGGTGAGGAACAAGAGTGTAAGAGGCTCTCTCTCAATATCAAACTCAACCACATTTTCAAAAAACCTCATCATGAAGTGGGGCAGGAAAACCACGCAGACCGAGTAGTCCAGTGAGCAATAAAATGAATGACGTCAGGTTTCCAACGGCTCGCTTGTCTGTGCACATTCTCTGAGTCTAATGAGGTGATAGCTTATAAAAAGTCTTTTTCAGTAGGGGGCACACAGGACTAATTCAGAGCCTCTTGCTTCTCAACCCAGACAATTCCTCTCCAGTAATTCAGGAACATGTTTTTGCCATCTCCATCCTTATGTCCACTGCAACTGAAACTGGTGAAACTAAGATAAAGTCCAGCAGGTGAGCTGAGACCCACGCAAACACATTAGCATCCAGGCAAATTACTACATGGCATCCAAATCAACCTAAAAATCACATTCATGTCTAAAAATCTGACACAAACCACAGAGCAGGCTAAGATAACTACACTTACAAGCATTTAGCTAGAAAATACATACTCAGCTTCTGCATGAGACAGAGCTTTGAGCATGTTTGGGTTAACTTAAGGCCTTGATCCATGAAGACCAAAACATGTGCTTACATTTTATTTTTCCCTGTATAAAGGTCCTTTACAAACACCAAATGGGAAATCTCTGACAAGTTATTTGAAAGCAAAATAAAAGATGTCAGTTTTGTAAATCTTTTGATCAATGCGCTATAATGAACTGGATTTTTTTTCTTTTAAAGTTGGTCAATTAAAAGCATTCAATAAACACGTCCTTTCAGTCAAATCTTAACACAGAAAAAAAACTGAAGTGAGCTAGACAAAGGTCAAATGCAAGATGTTAAGACTCATCACAATAAAAACTCAAACCTCTGCTGCTTCAGAATGTGACCTGTGACCCTTGAGAGGCAAATGGTATCGACTGCACGTCCCACTAAAAGCACCTCCCAAGCTTTCACAGTTTGGAAACTCCCGGACCAGTTTCACCATCCAGGCAAAACAGAACAGTTGTGAGTCACAGGATTGCTGTGCTATAAAGCCCTGGCTACCAGTCAGGGTTAAGTCTGCAATGAACAAACCAAGTTCAATGCTAACCAGCCCTCTAGCTTTGCCAGTTTCCTGTTAACAATGAAATCCAAAGTCCTACTGGTTAAAGGTCTCTAAATTACTTTATTGTTATGTGCTAGAAATAAAAGCAATCAATGCAAGCAGGAAAGGAACCCACCATCGCAGACTTTGCTCGATTCTCTCCTTTAGTTGGACTGATTCTCAGTTTGCAATTATTGTTCTTTATTGTTTGATACTTTGTAATCTGAAGCATAACCTTCAGGCGAGATAGAACCAGAAATTTCATCCGTTCCCTTTCGGATTATCTTATCAGGTAAGTATTTGCACAAACAAAGGTTATCTTTTAGTGTCCTCCTGCAAGCAGAACCACTGATAAGACTTGGCTTTTTGCATATGGACAAAGTGTGTAGTCATGGTGCTTTGTTAGCACTAAGTAATTGCTCTGCATTTAAAGCCTGTTTATCATCAGCTTAGGTAATTTTTCTCCAATGGGTTAAATACCCTGACAGCTCTGCTAAAGCTACAAGCAATTCATCTGTCCAAGCCTGACACTATAACCAAAGTACGAACGTGATAAGCAGCGCGAACTCTTCTTTCCACAGTGCAATCAAAAGAAATCAAGTTAGCTGGCAGGTGGGCACAACTGAGTCTCTTTTGTACCAGAAAGCCTGCTGAAACCTAGGATGGGAGAGGGGAGGGGGAGCTGGCACCATGATTTCATGTGTCAGCCAGGAGCGTCTTGTTTGACCAGGCTGGGAATTGTATGACTGAGCTCTGACTCATGGGAGGCGCAGATGCACCAGTCTAGCACACAGCCACGTTCAGACGTCCTCTCCTCCACCCCACTGCAGGAAGCTGCTACACCCACAGCTGGCACAGCACTGCGGGTACCAAGTCCGCTTCCTCAACCGGCACAGTTCATAGCCCAGCTCTGCAGCTCACACCAACACCACCTATTTGCTTCTACGCTACCGCACCACACTGCAGACCAAAGCAGCTGACAGGCAGGCGCATGCCCATTACTGCCCACCCCGTAATTCACTCTGTGTGCCCCCTACACCAGGGGCAAGAGGGGGCCCTCGGAAGTCCCAGCAGCGTGCACCGCCAACCCCTGTGGCTGAGTGCATGGCCCACTGACAGGACCCTGAAATTTGCAGAGTTACTGTTTGATTTTAAAAGTACAGAGGGAATCAGTGAATTGCCAGTTATCCCAAATACATGTGGCAGGGTAAGGAACATCTCTTGCTAGGTTTCCTCTTGCAATTCGTAAGACACGACATCTGTTAACGTCAGGCAGAAAGCAGCATCAGAGGTGAGGGGAAAAGGTGGATTTCATGGGGTTTTTTTTGCCAGTGGTGCTAATTATAGTTTTATTCAGGCTTTTGATTTTGTATTTCCTTGGAAATCCCAACTCCTGGAAGTAAGTTGGGAGAGGAGAATCCCAACTTTCAAGCCAAAAGAGTTACTCAGGAAAGTGGGGTCCTGGGAAGTCCAGTAATTTGAAAGTCGAAAGGTATTAATAAGTTCATTAGTTTAAAACAAAACGCTACTTGTTGAATTCATGTGGTATTATACCAGAATAGTGATTAATTTTCTTATTCTATAGGTTTGGCTGAATGACCATTTGTGAACCACTTCATATTTGTGAGGTATGAATGCTCTTCTGATTATGTTCTGGGAGCAGCTATTCCTAAATATCTTTATCTCACACCAAGTGCCAGATCTCTTCACAAGCATGGCCAGGTAAGGTATTGTTCCATGTTGTTACGAAATTCCCCACAAGCATCCCTGTGTTAAACAGTTACTCTTATCATCCATCAACAGACCCAAACCAGTATATAAACTTCCAACTAAAATGCAGTACGTTCTCTCCCTTCTGCGCTTACTTGAGCAAGGTTAGGGTAGCATTGTGAAAGACAAGAATTACTACAGATCAAACTCAGGAATAAAGTACTGCAGTGATGAAAAGTGGAATGCAGAGAACTAGAGGCACACAGATTCATTTTGAAATCAGAATAGCTTAGATCCCCCAATTAACTTGAACTGAAGAATAAGAAAATGCTCTCTGGTTTTGTCAGGCATTTCTGAAGGCTTTTGCAGTTTACTGCTGGAAGTTTTGATAGAAAAACACAGGGATAAAAAAGGCACAAGTCTTATTTAACATGCTGTCCACATCAAATGGGAACTTCTTTTTAAATCATTGTGGGTTTTTAAAGCAATCTAGTCTCAGAAGGTGAATGGAAATTACCATTTTAGAAAATGTCTAATACTACTAACCTATTTGGCAAGGAGATACAGGTGTGCCCCAAGACTGGAAAATGCTAACAGGAACTGAAAGACCCACCTGTCCCCTGGAAAACTTATTATATATACCCTGGCACGCTCCTCAGCTGGACACTTACCATGCTAAAGCACTGGCTTGTGCTTTTAACTTTCTCTTGGCTTGAAGAGACGGCAGTTCTGCTTCCACTCTGGCACACATCTTGTTGCTGCAGCTCTGTTTGTCCTCCCAATTGAAACAAAAGCTCAAAGAACACCTTAACTCCAATGCCCAACAGTTTTAGCCAAATGGGTTTTAAGATGTTAACTTGCAAGGACCTCACATGCAGTTATTTCTTCAAAAAGACACAAGAGTTGAAGCAAAGAGGTGGTCTGTTTGTAAGAGCTCCAACACCAGGCACACTTTATTTCAGCTTGTGCAGTGACTACATGCACATGGGACCCATATTTAAAAAAAAAAAGGCTCATGCATGCTTCTCTGCATTTTTCTTCTCACCTTTCCTGTCTTTGGGGTGTTGTTTTGGTGGGGTGTTGTTGTGGTGTGTTATGTGGGGTGTTGAGGTGTTGGTCTTAACACTGGATCCTCTCAGGATATCCAGATACCCTCTTCAAATGAGTTTCTTGCCCTCTTTCCAACGACCAGTGCAACAAATTTTCTGCTTCTGTTGGTCCTGCCATTAAATCAGAGCCCTGAGTGCTACGAAACCACATCCTTCTGTTCCTTTTCTGCTCAAACTTTCTTTTTGCAGTCTACTGCTTGTACAAGTTGTGTCTTTGTTCTGCTCTGGGATTTTCTACTCTTCAAATGGCCTATTTGTGTTCCAAAGAAAATGGAGAAAACTCTCTTCTTTGACAACCTGGACATGACTTAGTGACCTTCTGTTGTCTTTGGTCTGAAAGATGACATAGCCCCAGCTTCACATACGTGAGGTATTTGGTGGTATAGTGATTGCGTAAGATCAATCAGGATTCCTGTGATGTGTTTAGACAGGTTCCCCAATTGCCACACAAATATTTTGAAAGTAACCTACTCCTGTGTCAAAAGTGATATGTCTAAGGCCTCACTGTAGGAAGTGACAGGACTCTATTGTTCAGCATAACTGAATTTGGGCTTGTTTCGCATCGTGCTGACAGACCGGCAGGCTCGGCCCGGACCACACGTCCGCAGCGCGGGAGGTGTGCCTTTAACCTCCTGCTGCACCAGCAAGCTCTAACTTGGCCTTCCTGTAAGATGCTAAGTAACATCTCCAGCACGGGACTTTTCCTAGTGTAAAACTGAGGTGTTGCTGTTCTAGAGCTGACAGACAGAGAGGAGTAACAAGAGGGGAAATTTTCTATATAGTTCTCACCTCCAGTCAGAAGGTTTACTTACAAAGTGAGGGTGCTGCAACAAGCCCCAACGTATAGGGGAACGTGGTGCAGAACACCTGCCTTGTGTAATCACCATCTGTCTAAAATATCTGGGCAAGCAACACCTGAACTGCAAGTTATAGCTAAGAGAGCAGAGAGCCAATAGAGTGCGCCAAGCTTGGCCTGGGTTAGCTTATCCTACTGCTCACATGGAGGTGCCCAAAGACTTCCCAGAAAGTCATTCTGGCAGTTACTTGACCTGAAGAGCCTTCAACCACAACAAAACCAGAAGAAGCTGAGGCATACAGACACACTCCTAGTGTATCTTATGTTTAGAGATAAAAGAAAGGAAAACCAGAATAAAACTTGCGTCATTCAGCGTGGCTTCACAGAATAACCTAGTTATTTACTGTACTCAGAGTTTCTCACTCTTCCCCCGCTATCACTTTCCTTGACTCCATCTTGTTTGCCTGTGTCATTCATCCAGCATTCATCATGCCACAATCTGCAGGTGGTAGTGGGATCTGTACAAATTGCCTGTTGGCTCTGGGCTTTGCTCTTGCAGGTTTCTGCCCGAACAGCATCCACACAAGCAAGGCAACCAAAACAAGCACAGACTTGCTGAGTAAAGGCATTTGAGGCAACTTACATCTTTTGCAATACTGAAGTGACAGCCACAGCCAACCAGGCATAACAATGCACCTTGTAAAACAGGGAGCTCAGCAACATGCTTGGAGTCTCAGCTCTCTAACCTCAGAGGAACACTGCTGATAGGCACTGGTGGAGGGCCTTATTTCTCCTCCCAGCCATGTGCGAGTTCCTTTATTTTCTTCCCTTGCAAATATAAAGATCTCAGAATCCAGTGGAGCAACAAGTGAGAACAAAGCATTATAACGGATGAAGATGACTTTTACTGTGAGCCTTCTAGCTACTTCTATGATTTCATATGCTTTATTTCTTCCTTCTTCTCTTCCTTTCTTCCTACTTAGTCACTTGCTTTCTCAAAGCTCACAATGTGGGTTCAGCCCCGAGTTCCCTGCTAGATGCCAAGTTTCAAAGTTCCCAAAGTACCTATCTATGCACACCGTCATAAATAACATTTCCACATTTAAGCCAACTGGATCCTGAGCTAACCTGGTTTACAGCCATCTGGAATTCTTCAGAAAAAGTGACTTGTAAGCACTGTAAACAGTTTTGTCTTCCCAGAGGACACCAAGAGTTTCCAACTTCACTGCCATCTTCATTTTGTGATCTGGGTTCAAGAGCAAGGTATAGATTTAAAGAAGATGATAATGCAAATAGTATTAATAAAAGAAACCTCAGAGTGATCTGCTTTTCCCTAATAAGGCAGGCTCTATCAGTGTCCCAAAGGCAGCAAGGTGCCAATACAATTAATCAGTCTGTTTTTAGTCCTCCCTAGACAGCAATATTAACAGTTTGTTTCAGTGTGTTTATATGGGTCTGACAGGTCTTCAAGATGCTGTGTTCACTTTCTTGTGATTAATAGTCATTCACATACTAAGGTGAAGACCAAGCAGAAAAAGAATGTTTTAGAGTAGGACAGATAACTGGATTCTCTCCCCAGCCTTTCATTTCTAACTAGGAAACAGTACTAAATTTAGGAATGCTGTCTCACCATATTGTTTACACTCCTTTTCTTGCAACTTGCCCATGTGATGAGCCAAAGGGAAATTTAAATCACGTATTTTCTCTGCTTACTTTTCAGCTTTGCTCTATAAAGCCATCACTTTGATAGTGAATGTCTGCACACTGTGATACTACATGTGGAAAGCAAAGTTCCTGGGACTAGTTTTGAGCAAGAAACTCCTGGGAAAAGAACTTTTCTTCCTTTCCATCTCTGCAGATCTCTTACAGGAGTTCTGAGGGACCAACTGATCTCTAAGCCCACCCCAACACAGACTTCACAGATCAAGAAGGAGATGGACTCTTAACGGTGTGTTTTGTACATTCATTCAGTGGCTTTTACAGCACGTTTAACAAGTCCTAGCAAACTGGAGATGCTTCTTCCCTGGTGCAAAAACAAACCCTTCTTGGGCTGCGGTCCTCTGCTCCACCATACTGCATTTAGTGTGAAGGAACCCTTAGATAAGGGATCGTTCATTATTCTGCCCAGCTTTCCCTTCTGGGTGTTTCATTTTGATACAGGGAGTTTCTTCTCTCTCCCCTCTACCCCAACTAAAGTCCTCGCACACATTTGTGTGCCAATTTTTGTCCATTCTCTCTCCACTTCCTCAGCTTTTGTCACCTCTCCTTTTGGGAGGTATGTTTTTGGGCTCCCTCTTTGTCCTGGTGTCTTCATTAACTCTTAATTTCCTGAGATCCCTGCCCTCTTTGAATCATCTCCTTCTCCTGGCTTTCCCTCATCCCTTTGTCTCTAGTCCATACATTTCTCTGCTTAGGCCTCCTTTGATCTCTCTCTTCTTTCACTCTCTTACCCAAGTCCATTCAGTCTCATCCCTCCTCCTGTCTATTTTAATCAGGGCACTCTTTTCTTCAGCATTAATCAGAAAGCATAATTTCTTTTCTGCCACTTCTTTTCTGAACAGGAGCCTTCACAAATCTTATTCTCCTTTTAGTTTTATTGCAGTTGAAGAGGATGGCATAGGAAAGTTATTATAGCTGAATAGCAAAACAGCTCTGCAAGATAATACTATCCTCCAGAATAAAAGAAAAATCACCTAATTTTTAAAATGCTGTAAGCTGCCCTACCAAATAATAGGAATTGAGCAGTAAGACACACACACACATGTTAACACATAGCGGGTCTGACACAACAACTCAGTAGTACTCTCCACAGACCTGTTACTATAACTTTCTCGCAGTTGTTCTAGGTAGCTCATCAAAGCAATGACATACAGATTATGTACCAAATACAGCACACCACCTCACTCCTTGCCTGGGAGGTACAGCCTCTCCTCCCTCCCAGAACACTGAGGTCCCCCATCCCTAAAACACCATGCTCAAAGTACAGTCACTGATGTCATCTGCTTTCTTGCCCTTTGGCAGCCCATAATGTTCAAGTGGCGTCTTTCCTATTTGCAGTCTTATCTGACTTGCAAACTTTGAGTATACAAATACTTACAGATGCATTTGCCATCAGGTGAACTGCAGATGCCTGGAGCCACTCATCTCACAGTCTGGCAGGGGCACAGACATCTCCCCATCTCTTTCAGAGATCCATGGCAAAAGTGACTTGGCTCTTTTAAGGTCACAAGTGACTTGATAGTTTTAAGCAGATTGTTCATCTTCGGCTTGATACAAAAATGCAGCAGGAGCTGAACGGACTAACATACAGCACTTCTACAATGAAGTTCACATTTATAAAACTACTGTTTCCACCACGGAAAACTCGACGTGAAACATCTGCTGTGCTGTGACTGTGTGTCTTCCAATAAACAAAACACTCATCACAGCCATGTCGTGGATGGAAAAGACAGTGGCTGAGCAAGAGCGCAACTTCTCTGGTGTCACATAAATCATACGCTAGGTCACATGTTGGGCTCCACATCTGGCCTCTGCCTTTGTGTGAGACTGTATCACAGAAGAGGGCACAAGCGTCGGGCAGGTGGCTGCCGCTGGCCTCTCTCATGCTTTGCCACACTGTGAGGTGTTTCAAAGGTCCCAAACAGTGGCTACCACACTGTGATGCTATGGCAGGGAGCATGAGGTATCACACCTGGCTGAAAATACTCATGCCCAGCCAGGAAGCCTGAGGAGGAGTAAAAGATGCTCACCACACTGTGTGACCCCTGGGCTGCCAGTTGTCAAGAGCAACTTCAGATATTCAGACCTTTTAAAAACAATTTCTCTGGCAGTAGATAACACAGCTGCCCAGCAAAGTCAGATACAAGCACAACATCTTTCCAAGTGAGTAACACCTTCAGAATTAGATTGAGTTTTAAAAAAAGGCGGGGGGGTGGGAGGGGGAGAAGAAAAGCAACATGACAAGGAAACTACATCCTTGCACTTTATGCTGTGTGTCATTCTTACCTTCTACGCAGATCTTCAGCCACTGCTGCTCTGCAGCTGAACAAATAGGCCCGGAGAGATTTTAGCTGCTGTCGAAGGCGAACAACAGTTGCCAGAGGTTCAACATGCTTGTACAACATGGGATTTTCCTGCTGGATATCAATCAATGGCTCCTCATAAACATATTCCAGGAATTCTTTGGCTTGCTTTGATACCTGAAAAATAAAGCAACCAGTTTAGCTAGGCTTTCCTCTCAACTCTTTTAAAGCAGACCTTCCCCTCTGTGATCTGTCAGCTATTTCTGCATCTGAAAACTTCCTCTGTTACCAATTACAGATGAAGACAGAGCTGAAAGCAATCCAACTGTCTCTGCTTATAGCCAAGTCAAACTTCATCAAGCCCATCAGTGTTGAGTGTATGAGATAATTGCTAACTTAACCAAAGTACAGCGACATTTGCAGCCACACATTTTTCCACTACAGGTTAACACAGCATATCAGATGTTTTTCAAGTCTAAAAACTGATTACTAAGTTTATTCCCCGTTAATATTTTTCTGTTTGTTCACTGTTTTTGTTTCATTTTGGCAAGAAGCAAGTGATTAGGTAAGTGCCAAAGCCCACCATTACAAAAGGGAACACACACACCACAAATCCAATCACACTGTATTATCCCAGGGTGCAGAGCTCTCCTGTAAAGTACTACCAGCATTTGCTTTGTGCTCAGCCAGAATGGTTAAAATTACGTAAAAATAAAATAATCAGAACCAGATTTATCAAGTTGTGCTCTTTCCAATGCAGATAAACAAAGTTGAATTTTACTGGTATTACTCACTCCCAAGAGAGATGTTTCATCTACAAGAAATTTTTCTTATGCCTTTTCCATGATAGCATTCTGTTCTATCTCCACCTGCAAAGAGCTACTGTAATCTTGATAAATTAACAGGACTTTTGTTCCGGCTAGAAAAGATACTCCTGTCTCTGAGGTGAGAAGGCCAAATTCCCTCTCATTCCTTATTTCTGCATTTTATCACAGCTGGAAATGAGAAGATGGGATTATCTGAAATGAGCTGCAAATCACTTGAAACTGTGCTATAGAAATACTGTTCACTCCATAATTCAATTAGTCCTAAATCAGTGTTTACACGGAGTCAAGGGAGGGATGAATTAGGCTAACAAAAGGAGAAAGGGCACATCATAGCCTCTTGAGATTTAGGATATTATTTCCCTTCTGGTCTTTTAAGGTAGGAAGTAGGTAAAAGCAATCTACATCTTTAGAAATAGTGTGAATTCCAAAGCCAGTACAGATTAGTAGCTACAGGAGTCACTAGCTACTTACAGGGAAAGCCAGCCCCAGATGTAACCTTTTCCCAATGCAGAATAAAAATATAAGAAATAATACCAAGGACAGCCTTCCCTCCAACAACTATACAGATAATATAGTGTGTAATTTTAAATACTGCAGACCATAACTCCACAGGTTTCCCAGGTCTTGAAGCTGTATTCAGTATCTCACATATTTGTGCTAAACATCCCACTCATGCTTTTCTTCTTTAACACTTTTAAAAATAGTGCACATACAAGGAATTGTGCTGTCTGAACAGAAGCACAAGCAACATGCTGTGTAAGGGACAGCACAGGTAATTTGGATTTTGTAGAACAAAACTCTACAAACCCCAAATACGTCAAGTTTTCTAACACTAGCAATGTTGATGTTTTATGAGACATGCTACCTGCACTGCACAAAAGAGACTGCAGTTAAACAAGCTTTTACAATCGTTACACTATGTGGCTGTAATATCTCAGCAATCCCCAATGACTGTTGCATCTACAGCAAATATTTTTTCCTGTCCACCAGCGAGCAGATTAAGTCACATATTCAGTGAGGGACATGAATGCTTGGTACAGCAACTAACACCTCTGACTAGGAGGACCCAGTGCCCCGTACTGCTTGTAGTTTTACTCCTTTGCTTTAAAGCCCTGCTGAAGCAACAAGCACCTAATCCACTTGCCCTGCTGCCTCAGGACCCAGAGGGAAATTACTGCCCGAGTGCTGCTCCCACACCTGTGCACACCTGTACCTGTATGGGGCAACCTGCCCCAGGCTGCAACGTTAGGAGCACAGAAACAAAAACCCATCAGAACTGAGGTCACCCGAGTGACTCTGCAGTGCGTGTGCGCTGTGATGACAAAGCACTACTGCACAGCCCTGGTGCTGCGTGGTCTGAAGGCAGCCTGTGAGGGCAGAGGCACACAGCAAACCTCTCTCTCCTTGCCAAGACAACGTACCTGCAGAAGGCTGGTTGCAGGGAAAAGTAGTTTTGCCCAGCATCACTGGCTGACAGGGAGGTGTCACTTACTCCTCATGCCTGACACACGCACCCAGGTCATTTAACACTTCCAACCATAAGGAAGTGACAAGAGCCTGAAATGCAGTCTTACAATGGGAAGGGTTAGGCAGTCATAGTAATTCAGCTTGCTGCCTGCCAGTATTCTACTTGACGTAGTAGCATACTCACAATACCCCAATTTTACTGGGCAGACTAGACAGTCCTATCAAATAAGCCTGACAGGAGTGAAAAGATGCAAAGTGCAACAGGGTTTTAGCTTTAAACGTCATACAAGGATGGATGCTAACATTTCCAGACCTTTCTTTTCTAGAGGCTACGATCTTACAGTTCAGAATTCCATTTACCAGAAGTCAGTCTCTCTTGAAGCCTTCTGGCACAGGGAGTTCATTTCCTGCAGTGTTTGCCTGGCATTCTGCACAGGCTGGAAGTCACCTGCACCAAACCACAATACTTACGGGTTTTTGTGTGCAAACAGGGAAAACAGTTGGCCTACATAAAAGGAAGAAAGGATGCTCACAAGATTGCCTCTTCTCTCTTCCCTTTGCACAAACACATGAAAAACATGAAAATGGAATCAGAGTTGAGGAAAGTGAACCTGGGGCCCAAACTGCTGCTTTGGTTACGACAGAAGAAACTTGCCTTACTGCCAAAGAGCTTTTATTGCTGTCAAAGGGATTTATCTTTTCCTACCCATGTGTTTTCAGGTGTTAAGTGCATTGTTGTTTTTCAGAATCCTAGGTATGGCAAGACACAACTCTACAGGTTTCTACTGTTTCTGTTTTTTCATGAACTGTTGTGCCAAAAGCAGACAAGAACCTCTCTGCTTGCGAAACTTGACACAAGAGTTTACTTAGCAGGTACATACAGAAGAGAAACATGCACAATTACACTGTATTATCATAAAAGCTCCTGTCTTAGAGTAGCTTTGGTGCTTGCTTTGCCAGGGACAGGTAGGGCAGACTCCATGAAACCCCTGCAGAGGTGGGGAAAAGGTAGCAGTGGGAAGGAGTGTGGGTTTTCAAACTCTTCACACTCTTTCCCCCCACTTGGTGGACTGACAGGCATATTTCAGACAGGAAAGCTTTTGAAGACTGAAGCCTTGCTTCACTTCTAGCCATCTGTCATGGTTTTACCCCGGCTGACAGCTAAACACCATGCAGAATTGAACAGAAAGGAGAAAACACCAAAGAATTCACAGAAGTAACAAGAACTACTTGTTATTTTAATGCTATACACGGATAGGACGGAGTTGAGGAGATTTAACTAGTGATGTCTGTTCAGCTGTCACACTGCCACTGTGGCACATGATGTCCTCTTCACCCTCATTCCCTGTCTTAGTTTCTGCTCTAATAGCTGGGAATGCTGTACTGTTTTTCTACCTAAGGGATGGTGTTCCTTTCTTAAATCCACCTCTCTGCACTTTGGCACAGAGACTCGGGAAATACCTACACAGAACTTGCTTATGTTCCCAAGCCACATTATAGCAGTTCTGTCTGTCTCTGAAAAGTACAAATTGGAAACTTCTCACTATCATAGCAATACTGCATTAGATTAAGTTTCCAATTAATGTTTTGGCTTAAAATTCCCATTTCTTTCCGTGCCTCAGCTGCCTATCCCAAGAGCCCAGAGCATAGATTTTACCCTGCAGGTTTAGAAAACAAAAAGGTTTCTTTTCTTGGCAGTATAACTGACAGCTTGATATGAGGGCTTTGCCTTCCCATCTACTTGCCCCATATCAGTGGCACCTGAAACTACTGTGGACTAGAAATTCTAGTCCTTGGCAAAAGCATCCAAAGAAAGAAATCTTAAATATTTATTCCTAGCTTCTAGGAAAGGGAGGGGGGTTGTCTCCACACGTAGGAGCTTTGTAACTCTGAAGAATCTTGCATTTCATGGCGCAAGACTATCATTTTCCTGATGGCAGGCTCTGGCTACCTTTTAATAATCTCCCCATCTGACAAATTTTCTCCTTCGAGAGAGCTACTTTTCCTCTAATAGGACTCATTTACTGGTTATTTTTTCCCTTTTCAAATAGCCCATAATAATAATATTCTCAGACACAAAACATCAAACAGCCTCTCCTAACAGTGGCTGCTAGGTCTGAAGCTCTAGCATGCTCTGGATTCCTTATGAGTTTGTTATTGTTTCAGCACACACTCCCCAAGATGGCAAAACAACACTGCTACCATGTTTGCTGGCATAATGCTTAGAGGCACACAATCAGCTGCCCCTATCTAGCAACCAGCCACTGAGACAGCAACAAATAGCAGATTAGTAAAGTTTTAGAGAAGCTGCTTGCATGGCAAGTGAACAACCGTAAAGTTTTCCCTTTATGTTACTTTCAGCTGTGTGGTCCAAACAAGTGCTATAGTGATGTCCTTTCAGTGTCCTCGAAATGTTTGTGCCAAGAGACAGAACACGCCTGTGTCTTGCAAACACCACCTTTGGATATGCCATTTTGCCACAGGATTCCCATAATTTTAGTATCCATCACCAAGCAGTGCCAATCCATAGTCTCTCGTGCTCATGAAACAGGTACTCGTGCCCTGTCCCTCCCTGTCTCCTGAACAAGCAGACAAGCAATGATGGAAAAGATGCTATTAAGAAAGAGGAGCACAGCTGCTCCAGTGGCAGAATGCCTTAGTTCTGGCTAAGGAAACTGTCATGGAGATGTCTTGTCAAGAGACTGTGGCTCATTCTGGCAAGAGGGACATAGATGACAGTATTAGCAGCCAATGCCTGCAATCTTCATCCTGTTGCAATGTCTGTGTTTCTATCTAAAGGGTGATTCAGTTCATTTGCTAGCCAGCCAACCTTCAGGGAGATTACCTTGTGTTTGGAAGTGTCCCAGTTATGAACCAGCCGTGCAGGGATGAGGAAGCTGTCATCCACATGGCAGGTGCTGCAGTAATACCATCCACTGTAGCTGCATACCTTGGCTTTCCCATTGGACAAACCTATGGAGCGCTGACAGCCTGGAAAAGAGAGAGGGGAAAAGTCTGGGTTTGTACAGTAAGGATGCAGTAAGAAAAGTAATTATTCCTCCATCTGAAATCCTTTTATTTATTTTATTTATTTATTATTCTACCAATGAGCCATTTCTCCTTCCCTAAAAATAGAAGAATAAGTTCTTGGAGTAGCGCTAACCAAGGATATATTAAGTTGAGCATCTATGACAAAGAGTTCAGAGCACAGTCAAAAGATATTTATTATTCCTCAAGAAACAAAGGCAGAAGACCAACTTTGAGACACTGAGAATTTAAAAGCCACTGCCATCTGAAAATCATGACCTGAAGCCTAGGAAGACACCAGCCCAGAGAAGTTCTATGTGCTCACCCCAGACAGCTTCCTTTTTCCCCATGTGGAATGGGCCAGCCCTGGCTGCCCAGGGGAGCACAAGCTCGCTCCTGCTGACAGCCAGACAGCACGCTGACTTGGCAGGTAGGATTTGGCCTCAGAATTAGCACAACCAGGGCAAACCACAGTCAGACCATGAATAATAACTGTGAGCAACGGTCACACTGAAATTGAGTAGTCCATGACTAGCAGCAGTGAGACAGTTATGTTTCCTGCAGGTTTTTACCTCTTATGACTGGATTACCCTGTGTCTTAGAAGGTCTGAGGTCTGCCTGATACTTTTTTCACAGCTGGATCCCTTGCCTCTTCCCATGCCCTCTTGTTTGTGCATCCCTGGGGTAAAACAATGTAGTCTGCTGTTGCTTCAGCTGGAAAGAACTAACACAGAGCTCTCCTTCACCTGATCACCCGCTTTCACAAAAAAACCCAGAAACTCAATGTACATGGCACCTCTGTCTTGCTCTCAACTGTGGCTAAAGTGAGCCAACAGGTTCAATAACATTAGAGCAGAGGGTTAAAGACAGACAGCACAGTCCTGTTAAACAACCTGCTCAGGAAGTGAGGCTAAAAATGTTTGGGTAAGATATAATGAGATGTCTGCGGTTGTTATTAACACCTTTTTGACACAGCACACATGACAGTATTTCTGCTTTTCCTTCAAATGCTCGTGTCCCCATATGACATTTACAGCTACAGACACAATTAGTGCCAGAGCCCCACTCCAGCGTATGCTTTATGCTCAGACGGTCTCTGCTGGAGCCGATTAGTAATGCTGGTTAGCAGAATCCTTCTATGGCAAAAAATATTGGTTAAACAGAGCTTTTCAGGCAGAAGTCAACCAACTGACTGCTTTTGTCAGTATAACTGATTTTGCTGAGTGCAATTTTGTAACTTATTTCACTGAAGTGATTTTTTTCTCCAGTATAAGTTACCCTGATTAGAGGAGAGATTGCAGTTCAACTAGTCGAGGCATAAACGAAACTCCTCCATCTCCCCATTAGCTGATGCTACCATGTCCCCCCAACCCCAATCCAAATAATCAGAATAATTTGACCAACACAATGAGTTCACTTCCTCCTGTTCATTTGGCCACTGATTCTCTGCAACACACCCTTATCAAATGAAGCTGTGTGGAACATGTTCTGTCTCCTCTCTCTCCCTTTTATTTTGAAACAATTTCTTGAAAAAGGCAAATATACAAACAGGTCGGTTGATGATAGAGATACTTAGCTATCTCTATGTATAAACATATAAACTCAGCATACCTAATGCAAAAATGTGTTCTCAGCTAATAAAGACAAAACCAAACCACTATGACTGCAAACTTTTATCACTGTAGAAATATTTTTGTACAGTAAATGTCAGCAGAATATTTTGCAAAATGGTATTTTTAGGGCAGACAGAATCAGGGACACCTTTTGTAAAGGTAAAGTCAACTCAAGTAATTCAGCAGTGTGCTACAAAAAAAAGATGATGTATGACTGTGGCTTGGAATGAGACCTTTGGAGACAACACCTTTATACTTGCCTCAGTGCAAAGCACATGTTTTCCCACCTTTCCCTTCCTTTTTGTAAAAAGCAGCTTCCTGACCAGTCAGTTAAAAGAGTTTCCGTGCGGTCCTGCTCCACCACGCTATTACGGATGAAGTCAGCAAGCACACCTGGCAGTAAGCTCAGTATCAGTGCTCTGTAGTACACAGAGAACTAGTATTACCATTTTTAAAATGCATTCCTAAAGGTGAAGATTCTGAACAGCTGACAAGACATGGAATACTAGTCCTGCTCATCTGACATGATGTTCATCTGACTAGTAGCTCTGGGAGATGCTTGCAGACGGTACTCACCCTGTTGCTATGGAGCCCATGTTTTTAAGAGCATAACAGAGGTAAATCTTGCTCCTCCATAAAGGGAACAAAGAAATATACCCACTCCTCTCCTCATGGAGCAAGATGAAGGAGTCCATGAAAGAATATTCCCCTTTCCCAAGCTAAATGGGAACAAGTCCTCAGGAAGGATGATTGCGTTAGGATACTTCTGTACAGCACATTCTTCTGTGGCAGCCTCACTAAAAGAAGTGAGGGCTCTGAACCTCTCCCCTCACTAGCTGCCTCCAGATGAAACAGGCACTGCTAAACAACACCTATTTCCTAGCTCAGTGCGTTGGGAGCGGCTGATGAAGTACTAGTGGTAAAGCTGTGTCTGAATGAGACCGAAATCTCCTAGTTCAATGCCACTGAAACCTGGCTAATTATTCCCCATTAGCCAACACTTTCCACCTGGGAGTGATGGTGGGGATTGGACAGGACATGCTGATTTCACCTAAGTGCCACTGAGCACTCCTGCACTCCACAGGCTGCTAGTTTGCCTTAGCACCCTAACTCCTATCTGCTGGTCTGAAGGCAAGAATAAGCTAAATTCCAATTTGAATTGCCACCATCCTAAACTGAAACCTTTGCAGATGGAAAGCCATCATTTTAAGACCTAATTTCTTGCAGCATCCTAGAGCCAGAACTCATTCCAGTCCACAGAGGGTTTCCTCAGGAGAGAACTGACAAAGCATAGAAATCCAGCCTGAAGAATTGAAGGTCTCTGGGGTGAGGAGAGTCTCAGCAAACAATGCTGTATGTTCTTCCCTTCAGAAAGAGTGGTTTTATAAAGAGAAGGAAGTGGAAAAAGTTCCTACCCAACCAGCATGCATTGTTTTTTCCCTTATTCTAGGCTTTTCTGAGCCCATGTTTGTTTCCTTGCTCCTCAGAAACACATTTTTACACAGAGTATTCCTCATTCCTCTTCATATTCTCAAGAAAACCCAATTCTGCAAAGCCACGTAACAGCTGTACGGTTTGAAGTATTTTAGATGAGAATGTGGCACTGGCACCTACCTTACATTTTCCTTTACCTTACAAGCTTTGCTGTTTGAAAATCACCATCCTTTCCATTCCTACCTGTGTGGTTCATAATGATGGCTATTTCTACAATCCTTTCAAATCAAGTTATCAAAGCACTGATTTTCTTTGATGTTATGCAGTTCAAAGTGATGTAGTGTGACAAACATATTTCTGTGGCATAGATCACTTATGCTACTTTGTTTTTTTTAAGATTAAAAAAAAAAAGAGCAAGCATGAGAGAGAAAGAAGAGGAGGAAAGAATAGCTTGTGGTTTAAAGCCCTTGGAAATCCTGCACTGGGACATTTAGGTACATAAACTTGTCATCATGCTTACCAGAAGCAAAGACAGTACTGATTTCTGGCTTTAAACTCTTGAGTACTCTCCCCCCATCCCCCAGAAGACAGTCAGATGTAGCTGACCACTTCAGAGATTGATAACACAACAAATAGTTTGGGATGAGGGAAGGGACCATTTCACGTTTGCAGAGAAAACACTTACTTGCCTATTCTACAGGATGGGGGAAAAAGCTGCACAACCTTCACCAAGCCCATCTCACCTATTCCTAATGCCCACACAAAATATTATCTATAAAACATTTGTACAAAGGTCTGGCAAACCCTGAGCTGGGAGCAAGGAGAATACTGCAATATCTACTACTACCCTAAATCATCCCTACCTAAAGGATGTTATAGAGCAAGCTACAGAGGGAAGAAGTGTACATGTAGGTATACTGTTAGCAAAGTGAGGGAAGGAATAATCCCAAACCTTTCATCACAGAAAATATAACAAAACAGCCTTGGAATCAAGCAAAGAAAAGAGGGGTTAGAAAAAATAGCAGCAAGAAAGTGCTGCTGGGCACAGATGAACCTCTCTCAACAACATGTCTGTGAGCAGAGCAGGAGTATAAACATCAAGAGGCTCATCTCCAAGTGCCAAAACTTTGGGAGGAAAGAAGTACAGGAAGATGAGGTTATAAGGTTATAACAAGTCTCTCTCCTTGACTTAAGGTGGTGGTAAGGACAGTATGGAGAAAGAATTCAAGACAGGTGAATATAACTCTTCCACTGCAAAGCACTGAAAACACCACTTCTACGACTTTTGGGGTGCTGCATACTCTTACGGTCAAGACAGACACACATAACTATTCTTTTTATCCAGATACCTTTTATTTAATCTTTTAGCAAGAACAGAGGTGTAGCTCCATAGTGAAACACAGAAAGTGGAAGCCTGTAGTGGTTTAAACTATCCAGCAGCTAAAACAACCACAGAGAGTTCACGTGCTCCCTCCGCAGTGGGATGGGGGAGACAATTAAAAAAAAGAAAAAAATAAGAAAAAATATTAAATTCATGGGTTGAGATAAAGACAGAAAGCTGATGTTCAGCTAGCTTTTGAACTGTGCCACTCCCTAACCAACCCCCTGTTGTGTACAGAATAAGACATCATATGGTATGGAACATCCCTCTGGCCAGCTTGGTCAGCTGTCTGGCTGTGTCCTCTCCCAGCTTCATGAGCAGTAGGAGAAGCTGAAAAGTCCTTGACTGCTTGGGAACAACTGAAATATCAGTGTGTTATCAACAGTATTCTCACCCTAAATCCAAAATAGCACTATACCAGCTGCCAGGAAGAAAATTAACACTATCCCAGACAAAACCCAAACTAGAATTAAGTACACAACTGTTTTCCTTATTCAATAACATTCCTTGCTCAGTATCAGGAAAAAGCAGCTCCCTTGTGATTGTGTACTATAATTAAATCTGTGACAGATTAGCTTAGAAGCTAATTCATTTAGAAACAACAGACAATATGAAGAAAAGAAAATGACCCACAGACTTCAAAAGGCTTTCAGCTTGATAAAGCTGTACAACAGACTAGGAAGACAGAGCAGAGCAACAAATTTTCGGAGCGCTGGATCAGTCACACAACATGGCTCTGGCTGCTCAGCACAGACAGAAAGAGGAGGTGAGAATTACTGCAGTTGCTGGCTGTGTGCTTCTGTGCTTTTATTCCAGTTCGCTCCACCATGGGGAAACTCAAACTCACCAGGAAGACACATTAACAACCCAGCTCAGTTCTTCCTCATCCTATCCAGGTTTGAATTTGTTACACTTTGTCCCGTTCCTAGCATTGTTTTTTTTTCCCAAAGCAATTCTCTTTCTAAAGAAGTAATCAAAATTCATAAACCTCCAAGCAAAGGCTCACACCTTAATCACCTTGCCTACTTTTTTGTGAGCTTCTTACAGACTTTAAAAAACCCAACAAACCTCACAACAAAACTTTAACAGATTAAAGGCAGTCATTTTTCCCTGTTGAAGCCCCTACCCAATTATAATTACCTAAGCAACATATAAATCTCACATTATTGATGTCAGCAATGTACAAACCCCACTTTAATTATAATCTAGATCACCTTCTCCAGAAATAAGGAATAGTTGACTAGTCCCCAAGTCCCAAGCTCATTTTAAAAAAAAAGACTCCAAAGGATGGACCAACCATTCTAAGTCAGTGGAAACGTTGACTATTAGCTGGAGCTCAGGACTCAGCCCTAATTAAAAGCCTTCCCATGCTCATTAGTGTAATATGAAGATACAATGCATAGTCCTGTCTTTCCTGGCTGCAGAGCCCAGCTCAGCTAACTTAGCTCACCCAGTCTAGGCTTCCTGGCTACAGGCTCTAGCCTGGTCTGAGGAGACAAGTTTTCTCAAATAGGCCTGAGTGACCCATCCCATCTTACTAGTGATGTCTCACAGCCACACAACTGCAGAGCATCTCCCCAGAGCAGATGAGGTGAATCATCCTCTAGACACCTAGATTTTCTTCCAATCAGTGAAGACTGGATTACCATAGATACCCAGTATTTAGACTGCTAGGGGTAGGTGAAGTAAACAACACTTTTTACATCACTCATGCTGAACACAGAGCTGTGACCCTCTCCCTAGAGGATGAAGAAAAGAAGAAATCATCACTGTGGAAACAACACTGGTGATAGCACATATACACATAGACAATGTTGTGTCTATCATCCTCTGTAAAAGATACCACACAAGCATTATGCAAGTTACAAAGCTAAATTCTGCCTTCCCAATAAAACTAACAGCAGTTGCCTGCAAATGTAACTGAAAATGCCAGGTGTCAAAGGGCAAGTTTGCACTTTGCATATATGTCAAGAACAACATTTCATCAATAAATCAGGACCAAAAAATAATAGCTTTGTGTCAAGCAACTGCAACAAATCTATCTGCTTGGATTTCCTCAGAATAGAAATTAATTTTTCCTTTGGTGTCAAATGCTGAGAAGAGCCAAGATGCCATTCTTCCCAGGGAACGTGCTCCAAGGGAAGTATAAACAGCTACAAAGACCTGCCTCACACACAGTTACAGTTTGTGACTCCTGTAACACGCGGCCCGTTTGTGTTCTCCTAGCAGACCCTTCCAACTTCCATTCCCAGAAGAACGCTGAGAACACTGCTCACCTCTTGCCCCCATCCCTTACAGGATTATTCTCTGCAATACTGGTGCTCTGCTGAGTCTCTGAGGCACTGCCTGACAGAAGGGAATGGCAGATCCATGACTTATTAGCAGGATTCAGTAATTCACCAGCTCTTTAAGCAGGGATGGGAACTAAACACACTCTGGGCCAGCTCTTGAAGTCTGCCAACTAGGACTAAGTAGATGATTTGAGCATAATTAATAACGGTATTCCCATTCCTACAGCTGATTACACTCATGCTTGGGTTTATATACTGAGAAGGTAGACAGGAGAAGGCCAGCCATCTGTGTGATCAGGGCAAACACTGGTGCCAGTGTCCTCAGTTGTGGCCAGGTCATTTAATAAAAAGAGTGTCTGCCTAACACAGTTTTTATTTCTGCTCCACAGTGTAGTTTGAAGACCACTTACTCCTGCACTGCTCACTCATCTACTCGCACTGAAGGCTACCTGGTTTGCTAAGTTTCACTTATTTGGCACCACAACTATTGGCATACCTTAGAAATAATCATATGCAGTATTCATATTGACACAGCAGAACTGAGTCATAACAGAAAAAAAAAAAAAAAGAAGAAATATTTTATTTGTGATGGGAAAAAAAGAACCTATCAAAACCCTGAGAATTGTTCAGAGGCAGGTTAGAGCACTAGGGTTACCTATCCCCAGAATGGCAGCATCTTTTAAACCTGCCAGGAGGAATATGGAGATTTATCAGCCAAGACATCTGTACCAGCTGCTCTGCCTGGAGGGCTGAAGCAAAGCAGCCAGTATAACACCAGCTGAGGGTTGCAAAGTGCACATCAGGGTGCAGGATAGTCACAGAACTGGCCAAGTACTCAGCCAAACTGCCCTTCTGGGCAGCAGCAGGCCAGCTCCAAACCAAATTCTACAAAGGGGAAAAATCCCACTCTGTGAAGGTGCCAACCAGATACCAGGAAGGAGAAGGACCTATCTTCTACAAGTTCAGGCAAAGCTAATAGTTTTCACTGCCATTTCCCCTATGTCAAGACATCTTAAAACTTGATGGAAGAGCCCGCTCAACTTACCACTGAAGATTAAACAGCTCTGTGATCGTAACAGATCACTGATAATAGATTTAATCAACTTAAGTAAGTAAAAGAGATATCATGAGGTATCTTAGGATCTTTCCCCAAACAAGAGCTGTCACATGGCAAGGCACTGTGGACCAGCAACCTTGTGTTTTGAAAACCACAGGTCCACTGTAATTTAAGTGCTCCTTGCTACACAAATTCAAGCCACCCTTGCTTCGACATGGTGTACTTTCCAAATACTAATTTAGTCATGCATGGGTTTTTATCTCATCGGGTTTTGGCTAAAAAAGAATAAAGAGTTTAGAATACCACTGTCAACAGTGGAAGTTTTACTTTTGAATCAGTAGAAACAGGGCCTTAAAGTCCCACCCAAGACTGTAAGACTATGGTCTAAGGTGAAGACATTTAAACAATAAAACCTATAGAGTGCAAAACACATTCTCAGGGGTTTTTACAGAGTCTCAAATACAGAAAAGGCAAAAAGCTGCTGAAATGTTGGAACAAAGAGATCAATTAGAATTAAACCAAGCACAAAATGCATACAGCGCAATCCTAAAAGCTCTGGACGGGTGAGAACAATTGTTATTTGGGACTACAAATATGAAAAGAGTGCTGACAACTTTCCAAATGACCTTCTGGTATTTTATTATTGTGCTACATTTGCTAAGATTTGTCCCCTAGTATTTTTAGGTCAGTGACATGCTACAAACAGGTGCTGAGCATGGTGACAGTTCACAAAGTATTTGCTAAATTCACAGAAGGAGCACCCATGCTTTCCAACTGTCTGGATTTAAGAAATCTCAACTCTGTGGCTTTTTGAGAAGTTGAACAGTCAACATCACACCTGGCTTTTTTTTTTTTTCCTTTTTAAATCACACGTTCTGGCTTGCAAGGTGTTAGGAAAATATTTCCTTTACATTGAGGGGTAAACCAAATGGGGTGGGGGGCGGAATTTTAATTCTACTGCAGTAAGGATTGGTTTCAGACCTGTGGGGTGAGCTAGAGGCTGCAGGAGCTGGGCAGGTTGCACTGGACTGAACCCCATCTACACGCCTGATCGCAGCATTAGAGGCAGAATGACTCGTTGAAAGCCAACAGCTTTCCACCTGCTGCTCAATTTGACAGGGCTGCAAGCTCAGGAAGTAGTCCATTTACTAACCTTGGCTTCTTTGTACCTAGTGTTGGCTCAGCCAAGCCAGTGGAGCCCTAATAGCTGCAGTATTTATCCTTTTGGCAAGTGAGGAGGCATGGAAATAGCAAGGAGGAAAAGACAGAAGGTACTCCAGAAGAGAGGCAAGGAAAGCCACTCAGACAAACAAAAGGGCAGGGAGCACATTCTGCAGAAGGCAGAAACTCCCACATCCATTAGGACTTGCTGTCTAAGCAACAAGAGCTCCTGGCAGACACAACTGACTTCTCTGAAAAAAAAAAGTTCATTTTGATAAAGGACAGGGAGAGAAAAAAAGGTGAACAGGAAGAGACATCAAAAGATCAGGAGCTATGCAAAACCAGGAGGCGAGGGCAGAGGCCGTTTGTCTTCCCCATCTATGGAAACATGAAGGCACACGCCAAGGGAACAGCAATGGTGAAGGGCAGCTGGGGACATTTGCTCCTTGCAGACCTCCAGGAGAAACGCCTGCCTTTCCCCAGGAGCCTGTAGAAAGCCCAACAGGGAGACAGGATAGATGCTGGAGTATTCACAACTGTCTGCAGCTCGCTGCAAGGTGCTACATTTCCCAAACACATTTTTTGATGCAAGTCACCTCATTCCAAATTTGTAACATGAACAGTTTGGGGATTTCTCTCGAATTCAGGAGAAAAAAAAAAATTAAAAAAATAACACCACCCCCACATCCCTGCCAACTGATCCTAAGATGATGCATGTCTCTATTTTCCTACATATTAAAGAACAAATCATAAAATCTGTTATTTTCCAGTTCGGACTTGCAACCAACCATCACTTCATATCCAGCTGAAGACAAGGGACAGGCCCCTCCAAAGTCTCACCTGAGCAGATCAACGCTCCAAACGCCACTCATGCTCAGAACCCCAAACGCTTCCCATGGGAACATTGCTGTACCCCAGCAACAGGGCAAGATCAAGCCTGTGGTTATATGAGCATGCAAAGGCCAGAGGAGGCTGCTAGCCCAGTGCCAGCAATTTCTAGTTAACCCCATGCTTCAGAATGTATTGCTGTTCCAAGTCAAAAATATAAATAATGGCAGCAAAGGTAAAAGGGTCTATAAAAATACAGCCTTCCACTGCTAATTAGTGGCCCATTTTTTGGAAATTATGGGAAATCACGTTTTGCCTTCTGCAGTAAGACAAAAAGTTAGAAATGTGGGAAAAAGCTTTTGTATCTGCTGATCAAGCAAATGAAAACTCGTTTCAAGCTGCCCTTCTGATTCCAGTATATCAACAGCTTGTCCCCCTTGCCCCATGACTGTATCTGACACCACCACCTTGGCTTGTATCAGGAGTTGAAAAGTGCGAGTCAGACTCCAAGATAAACTCGTCAATAGCGAGGCACAGACATTCACATTCTTTCCCTACCTGCTTGTGAGTGTCAGCTGTTTGTCTGGGAGCAGTCCCTTGAAAAGCTTTTACTGAGGGAGAAAAGGAAAGGGGGATGCAGAGGGCATTTCAAACAGAAGAAAAATCAGGGAAGGGAACCACACAAAGACAGCAAGGGGAAAATAAAATAAAATTTAAAAAAAACCCTGTCCCCATCAGGTCCTCCCAACAACCTTCTTTATCAGAGGTTCATTGTCAATCAATTAGCCAAGGCAGCAGGGGTCTGCAGGAAGGGGGGTAGCTCCAGAGACAATGGTCTGCCCTGTTGTATTACTATTTAATCACTTTTCCTAAATAAATAAAGCAGCCCTGAGGTGCTGTCATGTCAAGGGAATTTATAACAAAAAACCCCTTCATTTTTCATTGGTCATTACTTTTCCTTCCCTCCCACCCCTGCAGGACTAGAGAGGGTTATTACTGTAGCCTTAAGTTCCATCTTTGTGTTGCTTGCCTTTGATTCCCACTCGGACCTTGCCACTTTCTGGCACTAATTTG
This sequence comes from Gallinula chloropus, assembly GCF_964237585.1. NCBI lineage: Eukaryota > Metazoa > Chordata > Aves > Gruiformes > Rallidae > Gallinula > Gallinula chloropus. The sequence goes on along the minus strand of NC_140090.1, from coordinate 30,857,875 downwards.
TCAGGCCGAACAAAGGAGGGATTTGTACCTCCTGTAAGGTCTCAATTAGGAAAGGCTTCTGCTGTATTATGTGCCATTGGGACAGGACACAAAGACGGTAATTACAGGAATTTGCACTAAATGGCTGAAGAATTCACAGCAAAACTTTTCTTCCTCCCCCCTCCTCATCCTTTTCCAAGCTCACCCCTCCCAGCAGCCCTGGGGAAAACCGCTCTCAACGCCTGCAAGCTGTAATTACCGACAGCAGGCCCCTTAGGTTAAACAGCAGCCCTCACCGGGGAACAGCACAAACTGCCTGCGGGGAGCGAGGTACCAGGGAGAGCCTCAGCTTGCTGCTGTGTCTCCAAAGCCTCCTCAGCATAAATTTTTCGGAGCCAGACAAACTGCCCCAGTTTCTCCTATTTCTAATTGCAATTATTCATTTCTTTGCACCATGGTAATAGCTACAAGTTCCAGCAGACTCCCAAAGACCAACTCTACGGGTCCCAGACAGATGGCAAAGGGTCCAGGTAGTACTGTATGATACATGTGTGGGATCTAATGTTTCAGCCCAGCTTCTGAAATGCAGGTGAATCCCTAAATATCCCAGTGGCTTGTCTCCACATCCTACAGAGAGCAAAGCAGGGCTAAAATACCAAGGTGTTTACAGCCACAGTGAGGAGCAAGGAACGGCTGTGTGCTGCTAAACCATGTATACATGGTCTTCCAAGCGATTTTCTGTTCCTGCAAATGCTGCAGTCTGGCTGCTTACCTGCACACTTGAAGCTCTGAACAGTGAGCCCTCTCTCTAGAGACAGCGTGGTCAGGATGCTCAGGAAGCTGGTGGTCACGGACTGGCGCTTGCTCTTTCTAAGATCATTTCCAAAGGGCCTATCTCCAGGTTTGTTCCTAAGTGTGACCTGTGGGTTCTGAGTTAAACTTCTAGTAGCATTGGCTGCTGCTCTCAGTGCTTCCATCCACTCCTGGGCCCTCTGACGGGTCTCTGCACGCAGGCGGAGGACATCTTGAGGAAAAATTACCTGAAAGCAAGAGTCACAGCCATCCTGAGTATCTGTCTGGACTGACAGGCACACATCGACATTGTAGCTCAGCAGAGGATCTTCATCAAGCCTACCCGGTTGGAATGCCATGAGATAAGACCTGTTCAAGACAAACGTAAATGCCTTCCAGTTATTCTGGATGGTTAACCTATAAAGAGTCCCTGATTTGAGAATATTTTGGTACTCTTTAGTGTTTTCAGTCAAATTCATGGATAGGAAGAGCTCCATGGGCTTCTCTAACAATCCATTGGTTTGAGAAAGGTCACCATTGCTTTCAGGCTTTGGCACATTCTCCAGTTTCTCTGGCTGTCTCACGAAAGCAGGCACAGAAGCACGCACTGCTTCCCAGAGTTTCTGCCCCCAGTCCAAAGCCTCCCACGAGGATTCCGCCTTCAGCTGTAGCTGTGAGTTGTCTGACAGGACAGTGTCCACGACCTTGGTTTGAATGCATCCTGTAACAGTGACCCTTTGAAAATGCATGAGTGGATACACGGTGGGAAGGGTCTGGTTGCCACTACTGTCCAAGCAATACAGGTACAGTTTGTACGGGGAGAGCTCGGCGTAGCAGGTTTGCCAGTAGCTGTCATTGTCTCTTCGAGTTTCTAAGTACCCCTTCTTCAGAATATTTGGGAACACTGGCTTGTGCTCTGGAGGAAACAAAATGAAAACATTACAATCAATTCCTTTTAAATAATCCTAATTGCTACATCATTCTGGCTTATACATCTCTCCAGATACATGAGATATCTGGAAGAAGGGATCACAGAAGTAGCCTTTACCCAACAGGTTACAGTTATCAAACCAAGCGCTGACTCAACACTTCAGCCAATAAGAATGCAGCACTTTTTTACTCAGAGGTGCCAAAACACTTCACAAAAAGGGGACAAAGAGCAGAGAGACAGAGAAACAAAGCAATTTTCCTGAGATTATCCAGGAGAATAGTGACAGAGCAAAACAACCCTGTAAGTCTCCCAGAAAAGTACAATATTATCAAGTAATCTATTGCCAATTAAAATACATTTCAACAGTGAGAAACACATCCAAATTACACCACCACCTTTCCTGCCTGCCCACCTCTTTCCCAGGCTTAACTTCATGCTTTCACCCACAACCCTTCTACCTGCCCTGCCCCAAGCAGCACAGGGGGAAGGAAAATGGGGGTTCACAGTCAGTTAATCTCTATTGCTCCTTCTTCCTTGCACCTTTCCCCTGCTCCAGCACAGGTCCTCTCCAGGGGCTGCAGTCCTTCATGATAAACCTGCTCCTGCATGAGAACACCATAGCTACAGTTCCTTCAGGAAACTTCCACCTTCTCCAGAACAGGGTCCCACACAGGCTGCAGGGAGATTCCTGCTCCACCACGGCGTCCTAGAGGCTACAGGGGAATGAATCCCTACCCTAGCAGCACCTTCTCCTCTGACCCTAGGCTGCTCCTCACCCCACCTGGCCGTCCTTTTTTCCTTCTGAAAGGCACTGTGCCAGAGAGTCTGCACCTGTGGTTGACAGGCACAGTTGTGCTCCTGGAACCTGCCAGAACCCACCAGAACCACCCCACCACCAGCACCTGAGCACTGTACCTGGACTCACCAAGGACACAGCTGTGCCCAACAACAACAGAACACTCTGCACAGCACCACTTACTAGAGAGGAGCTTGCTGATTTATGAGAACCAGGCTCAGGACCAACAGAAACAAACAAAAATGAAGTAAGAGCCTGCCCAGACTCAAACACAGGTAACTAAGTGTCCCAGCACTTCAGGGGCAGACCCCTTCATAAGCTGCGGCCTAAGGCAAAGGGAACTTTCTTCACACTGAGAAAACCAGCCCGTACACGAGTCAGTCCAGGCACCAAAGTTACATGAATTTAAAAGGAATTATCTACAGAATTTCTCAGTTCTAAAAAAGGTTTCTGTGCAAAATTTCTTCCAATGGTATCTGCATCACTTGAGCCACCATTAATATCGGCAAATGTCAAATTTTCTCCTTGGGCTGGACACGTGGCTCTGTGCAATTTTTGTTGGTCCCTGCATAAGTTCAGTGGCATTCACTGTTTACACTCTAACACCAACTTTAAAACTTGGCACCCCAAAACAACCCAGCCCTGAGGAGCAAATTCTTGCTCCCATTTGTCTTCTACTTCACCTTTCCAGTAAGGGTACCTGTGATGGATCTTGGCCTACAAACAGCATCAGAGTAACAGACACAACCAATGAGGTTTCCAGATGCCTTCTCTCTAAGACTGGTACTCCTGATGCAGGAGCAAGGCAGGCACTTGGAAACGGCTCCTCATCTGCTGCCCAGCACCATCAGGTCAAAACAAAATCAGGACCAACTGACCTTAATACCCAGCATCACAAACAGCAGCGATACAGGTGCTGTGGTTTCTGTGGTTTCTTGTGGTTTCTGCCCTCTTTCAAACCTTTGAAAGAGTGATAGGGTAGACAGCTGGAGGTACAAAAATTTTCAGTGTCTCAGCTTAACCAGTTACCACTCATGTTAACAGGGCACACTAACAAGTTTTAGAGATGATCACCTCTCAGTATATCTAAGATGTCTTCAAGACAGAGCTAAGAGAACCTAAGCATTTGGGCTTGATGAAGCTTGGAAACAAAGAACCAAAGGCGAGCCTGTATAGAAGTTACTGCAACCCCATGTATACTGGGCCTCCTGACTAAGACAGCCAGGGCTGCTGCCTAAGCTGCTCACACCACCACCAGCTCATGGGTGAGTCTCTCCATCCTCCCAGGGGCACAAGGAGAGTCAGGGATGATGAGTACTTGAGGGACACAGTTACTGTCCAGAGGGCACCTGATACCAACTGGTTAGAAAGCAGATCTTGGGCTGTAACCTTGAGTCTACAGAGAACGCTGAAAGCGTTGCTCTAGTTGGTTGTGACACTGTTGTGTGTGGTCAGGAGGAGGATTAAGGACAGCAACAGTGTACAACCTTTGGCTAGCTCTTCCTGAAGACCAGCTTGAAGGATTTATAAGGATTAAGCAGACAGATTTCAGTTAAACTTAATGAACGTACATGAGAATCAATTGCTTGATATACTTAATGTGAGTATGCAAACCTCATGAGGGTTAAAAAAAATGGTGAAGGATGCTACCTCCAATTCACACTAACAAAATGGAGGCAGCAGCGCAGCCGCAGCTTCCCCACATTGCCCATTTACTCAGAAGGGAGCCTGCATTTAACACCACACTCAAAGCACATTACACCGTACCTACAAAGATTCTCTACGTGTGGGACTAAAATCGTAACGACAATTAAAAAATTGCTGCTTTGGCACTAGGTCTGGAAAGGCTGAAAAGAAATCAATACAACTATGCCTTTGCAACAAATAAGCTACTCGAGAGTATTTCAGCTAAATATGACAACTGAAAGCAAATTTAAAACTCAAAATGGCAGAGGCAAAGCACACTCTCACAGCCCAAATGGACAGACGTGTGCGTGCGCGCACCTGTTAAAAGAGAACCAATTTTGCTCACCGTACATCCCTGGCCCTGACATTCATTAGTATTTCTGTGCTAACTCAAAAGCCATTAATTTCTCTGAAACCCACGCTAATCCCTTTGTAGTGCGGATAATGGGCAGCCATTCTAGAGTCATCTTCCCTTTCTATTAATCCAATCAGGGAGGCAGCGCTTCTGCAGCTCCAACTGCAATCTCTCTCGCTTCCATCAAGTACAGATGACAGCTCAAGCTTCTCCATAATAAGACAACTCATAACCTTCCCCCAGCCACCCTTCCTTCATCTGCACGCAGGTTTGCTTGTCTTTTGTTGAGTTAGAGAAAGGCTATCTCTGCCTGCCTTTCACAGCGGCACCCGCCTCTCCCTCCTCCGCCCCACTCCTTCCCTCAAGCTGCGTGAATTGGCTCCACTGGCTCTCGCTCTAACTGGGACAGAACCAGCAGCCAACTTGATTAAAATTCAAATTACTTGCATTGTTTAGGTCAGGGCAACAGACATTGGCAGACACAGGTTGAATCCATACGCTACACACATGCGGGCACACACCTTACAACCCTCTGCTCCTTTACCTCCCCCGTGTGCAGTGTGCCAGATAATACCTTCCCACTTAGAGAGCAAATGCTACTACCATCTCTCCATGTGCCTTCCAAACAGAAACTGCATCTCTTTTTCCTCCCGACAGAGACAGGGAGAGTAAATTGAGGAAGAGCAAAAAAGGGAAATAATCACAGTAAATGGCCCATGCCTGCGCCATTCAGAGTTATAATTTCAAGAGAAGAGGGGGAAGGAGGCAGAGGAGGGACAACAGCTGGGGACAGTGCAATATCTTCACCGGCATCTGTCCTCTCCTTTGGGAACAGCCTACTCCTCCCAGAAAGGAGCACACACTTACTCACACACTCCCACAGTTCAGGGCAGTTGGTGCAGCCAGCACCACAGGACAGGGAGCCGAAACGTCGTCTCAACGTGTCCAAAAGACCTGCGCTCCTGAACTCTACTTGTGTCCCTGTTGGTACGGCAGGAAAACTTGCCATGTTTTCCACCACCAAAGCATTTCTTACAACAGTAATACCAAGTAGCTTGGAAAAGAGCTGAAGCAGAGATGCCTAGTTATTGAAGGGTTTTTCTCTTCAGGCAGCGTTCCCTTCTGGATTCTCTCATGCTTACTACGAGATGCGCATAAAAGTTACACAGTTGTTCTCAGGAGCCCTCCTCTCTGGCTTCCATGGAACTTGGTAGACACCTTTGGGATGTAAGATGCTCTCAAATTAGTTTGGGCTAGTCCCCTGCTTGGTGGGGTTTTCTGGATCAGTGACAAACTGTGCCTCAGACGGTGCAACTCAGATCCACAATATCTACTTTCTTCCTACTTGAAAATAGAGTCGTTCCTTCCCACCTATTTCCCCATCTGGCTCTGCAGGTATGGCTCTTTCAGGTAAGCATACCTGATTCTACTTGGTCCTGAAATAATGGAACAGGTATTTGAACACAAATTTCCAGCTGATGGCTGTCTGGGAGCCAAGTCTGGCGGCTTCTCCCAACGACATCTCTTTTCAAGGGACCACTACAGCAATGAGACCTGTAACTAGGTAGCAGGTTGCATACATTTATATAAAGAAGCAGCATCTCTCCCCACCAGAAGGACATTCACTCTTTTTCATCTTTCTTAGGCCTAGGGAGAGCAAAACCTGCTTTGAAAATGTTGAACCTTCAAACTCTTAATTTTAGATTTATGCATTGCTAGAGAGATGGGCTTAGCTGTTCACCAAAAAAAGCTCATTGCTGAATGAACTGCTTAAGCAGATGGATAAAGAACCTGAACAAATGATTCTTTCTGTCTTTCAGGTGTGGCATTGTAAGAGAAACATTCGAGAAACTCTGCTGAAGTCTGCAGGATCACAGCTGCTCAGCCACTCCATCCAACCCTTTTCTGCTCCTCTGCAGGAAGTCGAATGCTTGTAAAGCGTGTGCTGAGCAGACCACCAGCACCTGGTGCATACTGACACAGTGCCTGTGCAGAGGGGGCAGTGCTGAAGGAGGCTGGATTCAGTCAACACGCAAGACCAACCCAGAACAGGACTCAACTCTGGGAGAGAGGGAAGTATAATGAGTTGAAAGAGATGGTTACCTACCACCAGCTAGGAGATGCATAAAACAGCAGCCCTTGCAAAAGGAGTGAGAATATCAGACAAAAGTGGTTTTGCTGATTTTTTTTTCTTTTATAAATTCACTCGATTTTAGAAAGAAGGAAGAAAGGGCATAAAGGGACTGTAAAGCTATGAAAACAGGGTCAGTTCACATTAGGAGAGTTAGCTGACACCACTAAGGGAATAATAGCAAGTAACCTGAAATTTCAGATATGAAAGTCATCACCTCATCACTGGAAGCAATCAACTCTGCCCCAGGAGACAAAAACTCTGTTCATTAGCTTTATGGATTGTTGTAACTCCAGAGCAAAAATCTCCATACAGAATAACCCTCCCAATCAGAACAGCTTCACAAGGAAACTCATCAGTGCTGCTTACTGTAACCCACCCACATTGTGAACTTGTCCCCTTTATGTGAGGCCCTCTCACTGCACTCCCCTCTCCATCCCCCAGCACCATCCCAGAGCCTCCCAAGCAAGGGAGAGGAGTAGGTCACATTCCCCCCAACCTGAGGCAGCTGCCCAGCCTAGACCCCTCTGCTGCTCTGTCTCTGCCAGCCCCTTATCTGGTCCTTCCAGGTCAGAGGGTGCCCAAGACCAAGGAACAACCAGGAGCGAGCCTGCAGGGAACAAGGGCAGTGCTCCTTGAATTAGCTGGGGTGGGGTTTAGAGGGGAAGTATCCAGCACAGGAGTTGAAGTGAGGTGATCCAAATTATGCTCCCATTTGATCCTGGGCAAAGTGCCTCACCTCTCTTTGCCTACTCACCCTCCATGTCCTTACCACGTGATGTATTTAAATGGCAATCTCAGAGGAGAAGGGGCTATCTCTTGCTAGGCACACAGACAGTTCCTGGCACTTATGGACTCCACAGTGGAGGGCATCCAACTCACATTTGACTTTAAATAACATTTTTGCCTCCTTAAATCTTAAATTCTTCCTATCAATAATCTTGAAAGGCCCCAAATCTCCGAGGTAAAGCTACCCTTTTCTTGACTACCTTTTAATGGTGAAAATAAACTGGTGGCAGGGGAGGGCATTGGTTCTCCAACTGATTTGATACCTCTGGGATTACTTCCAAGTGGTTTGAGGCTTCCTGCTCTCCAGAGAGGAAGGTGCAGAAGTGTCATTTCCACACATCTGCCTCTTGGATGACAGCACCATTATCTTCTGCACAGTGCCACGGATTTATAACATCCTGCTATCCCAGTGACAATCAGCCTCTTGGTCTGCCCTGGCTGTGTAACAGACAAGACAGTGCTACAGGGTGATTTGCCAAACCACAAGTGGCAATCAGGCTTCAGAAATCTCCCTGGTAGCTGAGCCACCTGGCCATTGTGGGAGGGGAAGCAGGAAGGCTGCATGTCACACCTCCAATGTCTCACACACCTCAGGATCTCTGGCCACCTCTGCAGCAGCTCCCTTAACTGACACAACCCCCACCCTTTCCAGCTAGCTGTCTTTGCAGGTCCTCCCTGAGAGGACAGCAACAACCAATGGCATCCCTGTCTGCTGCTTTGTGACCCTCCACCACAGACCTGCTCAGCACACTGAAATGTACTACTAAATGCTGCACGAGCCAACATCACAGGCACAGAGCTAGAAACAGCCACCACTACTGCTGCCGCCAAAGGTGAGGATATCAGGCAAACAAAGAAAACATCCCAACATAAAGTCTGTGTGGTCACCAGAATAAGAAAAAGCAGCACTGTGAAACAACTCCTCAGAACTCAAGGGTTACCTCAGTCCCTGACCTGTGACTCAGTGATGTGTTGCTCATGAATACAGATGTAGATGTCTCGCTTCCACAAAAACACACTAGAAAAATACATAATGCGTACAACAGTTGTATGAAGAGGGGCCCAAACCTCTCTTGAAATACAGCCTGCACCAACTCTGAGTACAAGATCACTTCAGTGTCCCAAATGACGGCTAGGCTCCCAGCCAGATAAAAAGATGGGGAAAAAAGTTTGGGTTTGTTTTTTAAAAACAGTCCATTGAAAGGAGGTGCAATCCTGGCCTCAATCAGACACAGCAGCATTCAGGCCTCCTGGCCAGTTTTAAGTTAGTCACCTCTCCCAGGTTATGTCTATTTTGCCATACCATAGTGCTGCAAAGACCCCGTAGGCTCAGCTTCCTGACAAAGCATACTGCCAAAACCAACAGGGCTGGCTGAGTACCTCCAGAGCTGCTTGCTGGAGAGGGGCACAGAGAGTCAGCCTTCAGCAGTAAGGACAGTTTGTCAGTGAGTGGGCGCCCAGTGCAATGACAGCTCTGGAGTTCCCTAAGCTCACAGGCACGGTGGGCAAACAAAGGAGCCACCCCCGAAAAATACTATGGCACCCACAATCCCGGGAGCACCTGTGTTGGAATGAAAACGGCCACATGACTCTCAAAGATAACTGCTCACGCATTGCGTTTTACTGATGTGAGCAGGCTTCTGCTGGATACCACAGAAGCAGCATTCTCCCTCTGTTGGCCAGGCCACGTGCCCAGAAACACAAAAGCCAGGCTTGAATTTGCTTACACCTTCCATCTTTTCTAGCTCCACAGCACAAACCGTGCTCACCTCCAGTACACGGGCTGTTTCGCCAGCACGCCTAGGGAGACACTGTCCCAAAAGGCATGGCCTCCTTACCGATCCTTTTCTGTCACAGCACATGGAAAGGATCCGGTTTCGTCTGTATTATCAAAAAAAAAACCAACCCAAAACCCCAAACCAAGCAGTGGGAACAGATAAACTCATAGTAATAAATACACTACGAAGATAAGGGGGAAAAAATGTGAAGAGCTGATCCATGCGGCGAGTCAGCCAGCCTGGGAGGGCTGGGAGACCTCTGCAGGATCCAGCGGGAAGTCCTTCACCGCAGAGGCTGAGGCTGCTCACAGTATCCTGCATGCATTCCTTTAATCTGTGTTAAAAGTCCTGGAAGGGGATGTGTCCATAGGCTGTGGCCGCTGTGACTGCTTCAACTACTGCAGCAGCTTTGACCCAACCTGAAAACACATTTTTCAGGCTCCTGTGGAGAGTAATTACCAGTCCCTGATACACAAACCTGCAACATCTACTTTGTTGCTTTTGCTTTTCTCTTTTCAGCTCAGCTCATAGTAGCAGCAAACTCTTGTTTGTAGGCTCTCTTGTAAACAGAGAGGGAAGAAACACCATGGCTGCCTTCTAAACCCTGTGCAGCAGCTGAACAGAACAGGTTAAGAGAGTGCATTTTCAGAGCACAGAAGTTGTTCTTCCTCAAAGAAAGTACCACTGCTTTCAAACATCCCATGCAGAAAGGTTCTTGGAGGGCACACAGCAAGTGCTGTTAGATGCCTTGCAACTTTGGAAAAAGCAGTAGAAAAAGTGTGGGCTGAGCACCTTGGAGGTACTGACTGCTGCTGGGCTGCAGGTAAATACTGGGAGTTCTTCAGCCATTCCATTTCCTTCCCTTGCATGGTTCACCCCCAAGATCCCAGAACCTGACTACTGAGTCTCTTCTGTAAAAAGCCATTCTGAAGAGACCCACGTTTCTGGCAGCACTGAGCACAGCAATGGGACTTCTTCCTGCTATGACAATCGAGGAACAGATGGGCTGTAAGATACCTGGCACTACTGTGGATAGTATAAACCCAAGAGTTTTCTCCAGGAAAATCTGTCAATTTCTGCTGTTCTCAAGAGTGCTCATGTTGCCCTACTTCACAAGACTCCTTTAAAGATGCAAGGCCTTCACAGTTATACCTCATAGCTACAAACCCTTTTAACACGAAATTAAACCATTAAAGGGCACCTCACACTCTAACACAGTTTGTTCACTCATTCTCAATGGAGAAAACCTTCATTGCATTCCAAGTGCCAGCGGAGGGGCTGGGAAGCGAACCACTGAACTCCACTGGTACCACTGCAGCAGCACACCTTGGGTGCACACTGTGATGCACTGAACCCTGGACACAGCCTAGCTTAAGGAATCCAGCTGTACACTGAGTGTGCTTCTTGTCTCTTCCTCTCATGGTTATGTAACGGAAGGTTTTCTATCAGGCTGCTCTAGATACTGGTTTGAAGACTCTGGACACCACAAGATCCTTTTAGGGCTTCCAGAGGGTTGTTGCATCTCCCTGGGGTCTGTCACCTCTAAGCAACACATACGGCTTTGGAAGCAGCAGTGTCCCAGCACTGCAATTCCTAATGAAATTTCTTTGTTTCCCAGAAGGGGAAGAAAAACTTACATCACTGTTTCCACTTTTCATTTTGCTTCCTTTTATGAACAGTTGTGTCACAGTGTCTGTGTGTAAGGAAGAGGGGAATGAAATTTGCTTCCCCCCCAGACAGAGGTGCAATCCCCCAGTATATTCCTGCAGCTGCCTAAACCCTGGATTGACAAGGGAGACCTGTTTGGCCATGGAAGGACCAGCTGGATTGGCAGCTTTCTTGTTGATGCCTGGGGATCCAGAAGCAGCTTGAAATCACTCTCACCAATTAAGTACATGAACAAGTCTTTAAATACTGAATGCCTTCAGTATTTCTTACTTTTAATAGCATAACTAACAGATCCCCTTTCTTTTTCTGAGGGTTGTGTGGGGAAACTGGACCAAAAAGATCAAGCTTAAAACACTATCAGGGACATGTATTGACCTTTAATGGCTAGATTTTAATGGTGCTTCTGTGACAAAGGTGTAGCTTGCTAAATTAAACCCAAGAGGTGCCCAGGATACAGCTGCTTAAACCAAGAGCTCTACCTCCAGGCTTCTGGGTGCATTCCTGTTCTGCACCCCTTCCCTGGGAGGGGCACAGGCAGAGACCACACTCTGCAGTAAGCACCATACCTCCCTAAACAAAAATAACAGCAGGTGTACTTGCCTTTGTAAACCAGGAACACTCTTCTCTGGGATACAGCAACTATGTCACAATACAACACAATAACCCACAGGTTTGTGCACGTATGGATGCACACATCCTGATAAACTGACAAACTGGGTGTATCTATATATGCACACATCCAAACACACCACCATTCAGGCACTTGCTTTTCATGCTCCAAAACAGCTGACTTATCTGGGAAGCCTAACCCTAAAGGCTTGCTTTAACCCTCAACAGGCTACCTATTCATAAGTGGAGCCATCCACCATACACACATGCATAATTTTGTAACTCTCTGGTTTTCAAATTCCTTTGTAAAGTCCCACCATTATTTAGATCACGAAACCTTTGTGGCACTAACTGCTTTGCTTTTCCGTAAGTGCCCAGTCCACTTCTGGCATCTACGAAATAAATCATGGAGATGGAGACACTGGTTCAGTGTTTCCAAAGCCCTGAGCACAGCCTCTTCCAGTGCAGTGCTTGAGAAGGCAAGAGGGGAAACTACCACTTGGTAAAATACCACTTCGTATGGCTCTCTGGGGACGCCGGCCTCAATGTGACAAGGCTTCCCGTGGCCATACAAGGCTGGCAGGGATGCCTTAATATTGACAAGCACAGGCTCCACGCTTGAGCTTTTGTTAATTGTTTACGGTCTGAATAGCCAGCATTTCTTAAAGACCTCAGAGCTCACAGTAAAGCTTTGTATGTCCTCTTCCTAATGGCCACCCTTTAACTTTTAAGAAAACTGTCAGGATTTGCCATTCTCACAGTAACTTTAGCACCATTCTCACAGTAACTTTAGCACCATTCTCCCAGTAACTTTAGCATTCAAAGTTTTTTATTTTGGGAAAATCAGGTAAGGAAATTATCAGAAATACATAGCAATTATTTTTCCTGGTCAAACCAAGAAAAATAGAAGCAAAAAAGTAAAACAAGCTTAGTTTTTCAAACCATGAAAAGAAACGAAGTCAAGATTGGCTTAAAAACTGATCCTAGGGCAAGCAATCAGACAGAGCTATATCAAAGACAACAGAGCCATGCTGATTGGTATCATTTCAAGAGCTACCTCACAACTGTATTTGGGGAGGGGGGTGTTGGTTGTTGGAGGTTTTTTTTATACACACAACTCCTCTTTCAAAATAAATACTAAAAACAAATAGGAAGGTCTTCCTAGCAACAGAAACAAAGAAGCATCAGAACAAACCTGTGTTTCCTTGGATGTCCTCTCCCTTGGTTAATGCCAGGTAGGAAAGCAGAGCGCAGCTATTGTCCTGCCCGGGCACAGGTGGCTGCTGCAGGGAGGTGCCTGTGAAGACCACTCCCCAGTTTACATGGCTGATATCGGACCGTGACCTGTTGTGTCCTGGCTTGAATGTGGAGGCTTCCTCATTCTGCACCAGGATGTCATTCACCGAGCGAGGCCTGTCTCTTCTCCGCTGGCAGATACTGAAGATGTTGAAAGCTGTGGTCTCCCCTTCCCCTGCCCAAGCAAGGTTACCAGCAGCTGTTCCCCTTGGCACCACACGCTGGTCTTTGGCAGGGAATGCTGTCTGAGCTTTGGTTTCCAAGAGGCCATTTTTGCAGTGATCCCAGATGAGGCTACTTTTGGCTAAGGAGGCAACGTTCCTCAGATTCCTGCTTTCTGTTATCTGATCAAATACCTCGTGCCCAACCAGTTCAGGGACCTCCTGTACACCGTACACCTCTGAGGGCTGCACAATCTTTTCAAGCTTAGTATCAAAACTATTGAAAAAGTCTTCAGTTACTTCCAAGGCAGGGCTAATGTCATCAACTTCAAGAGCCTCCATACCCTGCGCTGCCAGTGGGCCCGAGGCGTTGCGACGCACTAAGGAGATACCACATCAATATCAAGGGAAAGAGCTGCTTCACACCTGCCTTGGGCACACCATTATCTTAGAGGTGGTAGGGCTCAGGCATTCACCAACCACAGGAACCAAATCCACCCGCCTTCAGATGGGAGACTCAACATTCACTGATTGAGTGGGCTACAGTCCCTCCGTGGAATAAGCTCACAGCGACGCAGCGCACCTGTAAAGCAAAGCAAAACACCACGTCAGGAAGGGCCTTTTCCCAGGGAAGAATCTTTAATTGCATCAGTCCTTTCACAGCCACAGTCCCCTTGATTTGACTTTCTCCTTCATTTGGCACCAACGCTGTCGTGTGCGAAGAACCCCTCTGGGCTTTCTGTTGTTCACTAAGTGCAAAGTCTGTGTATTATCACTACTTGGACTGGAACCCACAGGGAGCAGGATGGGGCACCAGATAAAGGGGAACCAAAGTGATACCGTTTATTAGCCAAGCTTTAGAAAGCTGCCCTGGGAGGCAGTACTAACTAACATCACAAATGCAGCCACCTAGGGAATGCCTGGTACAGATTCCCATGGGGCTGTAAGAAAAAAGTTGAGAAATGAAGGGTAAGTAAAATAGGCCAACCAGCCTCAAACAGACTGCCTTTTTCTCCCAGATGGCTTGCACTCCCAATTTTAGGAGATCAACACGAGTTTTACAGCAACTACTTTGCCTGCTCTTCTGCATAAACAGAACTGTGATATTTGCCTAATAAATCAACACTCTCAGACTGCTGCAGAACACCCCATGTAGAGTTTCTCTACAGTATCACTGGGAAATTAAGTGAAGCCATGTGGCAACCTGAGCTCCAGAAAGACAATGCCAACACAGAGCAAAATAAAACACATCCTGTATCATCACAAATCTGCAGATCTTCATTTCCAAACAACTGACTGACTCAGGCAAAACATAAGAATAGCAAAGGGCTTTAAGGCTTTGCCTACTGCAGAGCTGTCCTGATCCACCTGAGCTCATGCCTGTGAGGAAGAAGACAGAGGGGCTTCTATTCCCTGCAGTGCAGTGACGGGGTGTCTCACTGCTGACTTCTGTCACACTCAGCCTGCTGCCTGATAACCTCTCCCTCTGAAGCTCTATCCACAATGCCACCATGCTGGAGGGAAACGCACAGTAGGCACATGTAAATTTTGGAAATGGGTCAAATGCATTCGAGTTCTTGGGACCTGGGGACTGGACATTTGTGCTACTGGGAGATCAGCTCTCATGGATGCAGGAGAAATCACAGTACCTAGAGCTTGTATATGCAGAACAGCCCAAAGTCAGAGATCTGTATACCAGTTTTGACCACATCAGTTCAAGTCCTAGAAGAAACAAAGCTTCCCAGAGCTCTGCTAGATTAATACACTCTTAACAAAACTAATTAGCCTGGGCAGGGCTGATAATTAGCAGCTCATTAGCTTATGAATGATGCTGAAGTGCTACCAGGACCCATGAAGATTTAATAGATGTTTTTTTCCTGCTAAGTGTAAACAGCTTCAAACACAGATAATATTTCTATTTAAGGCTATTTTCTTAATCCAGAACAGTCTATTTGCCTAATGTATATTAGCAAAGTCGTTTAAACAGGCACCCTTTTCCTATACCAAGCCAGAAGGAGGAAGGAGGTCACCAGCCCCCCAATAAGGGGGCACACAACCCCACAGCACAGACCAACCTCCTGCACAATCACCCTCTGGCTTCCTCCCATGCCTGCTTCAGCTGTGGCCAGCCATAACACAGTTGTGTTGGAAAGCAGCCGCTCACCCTCCCTCCTAACAGACCAGCAGTTCAGACCATGATGTCTGCAAGCACAGTCCAAGTAAATAATCTCCAAAAGCAATAAACAATCACATACATAACTCTGGAAACTTCAAGCCTTTACACTGAGATCTTTCTCCCTGTATTTCTTTGTAAGGATCCACTTTGCTATCCTCACAGTGAGCCAAAACCGCGGTCAGATTCAACAAGTAAATGCAGAGTAAGACACTGAAGGTAGCCAGAACCGCAACCAGAGGGCTGAACAAAACAGATCCAGAGTGGTTTCAAATCACAACAGCACAGCAGCAGGCTCTTTGCAACACTGTGCAACTGTGCCAGTTGACCACAGTGTCAAATAAAGTCATCATGGGCACATCTGCATTGTCAGCTTAATCAAGCATGGAATTCACTCTTAAGGCTTGTTCCTGCCAGCAACCCCAGAAGAGCACTCTGCTCCCTGGCAACTTAGAGCTTGGGACCTCCAGGAACAGGCTAAGGGTCATGATGGCAACCTGGACACTTACTGTATATGCTCCTATGGCACGCCTCTACAGCAAGAATGGTATTATGATGTTGCAAAAACTGTAACAAGCATTCACTTCAACAAAACCAGCACCAACATAACCATACTAACCATATCCAACAGTGAAAGCTACGGGCTGGCCCATCCATACAAAGCTGCCACTTCACAGGGGTGAATACAGCTGAAAATACAAGACTGGAGCAGCAATCACTCCAGAAGGGCTTGTGACACCCCACTGAAGCATTTCAGTGGCAGCAGATGCAATGTTGCTCCGTTCTTTACTTTAAATCATTAGGAAAGGTGGAAAGCAAGGGGGGAAATATTACACTTACATTTAATATGTTCGGTTTTAAATGCTGGAGGCTTCATGTGGCTGCATGTTTGTCCAGATCTTGTGAGACTGGAGCCAGTGTCATGCAGCCAAGGTGGTGATGCTGGACTACAAACTGACCTCATATCCAGTAAGATGCTGAATCACAAGGTCACGAGATGATGACAGGTCCCTGCATCACACAAGACACAAACTGCAGCACTCATGCCTTCCAAACTAGTCTGTTTGTCCTGCTCAATAAACATGTGAAAAGTGACCTCAGTGGTGGCAGGTTTATTCCTTCCTACACCACCAAGAACCTCCTCAGATCAAAGAAAGAGTTGTGCCAGTAATTCCCACTAGTGCTGGGATTCTGCAATCACATATCCTCCACAAACACAGTTCGGCATTTTCTGACAGTGGCACTCAACAAAATTTTAATTCAGACTTCTTTCTGCACAGAGTTGGAGTCAAATGGAAGCAAACTTTGATATGGCAGTAAGCAGCACCATCAGTATCTCCGTCAAGAGGTACACCAGTGGAAAACTCTTTCTTCACAAATAATAGGACAGGATGAACTCTTTAAATTACTGTAAAATGCATCATCTTTTGTATTATTTCTTGTAAACACCTGAAATTTTCCAAAGACATTCAGCCTAAGGGATAGGAGAGGAAGAGAGAAGCATCATCCCAAACTATTAAAAGACTGCCAAAGCTGCAGGCAAAACTCAGAGGGGTCCAGGTCCCTGGGAACTAGTCCTACTGAAAAAAAAAAAGGTGAAGGACCATGGTGCATTGTACTTAGCAAACACTGCTGGACAAAGGGACTGCAACAGCTGGAAAACACGCTGTTCTGTATGTCTGTCTAGCACAGAGAGAGCTTTCATCCACAAACACGCAGCAGTCAGATAATGAACGTGCACTTACAACATGAGTAAAGTCTTTACTATCACAAGTCTGTGGTGGCCACATTACTCTCAGATCCATTTCACACTAACCACAGCCATATATGGCTGAGGTAAAGAGCAAGGCTTGCTGGCCATGCCATGTGAAACACAGAAGCTCAGTTTAGTCAAGATTACTTCTCTTAGACAAGTCACAAGGACTTGCACTAGGTGACAGCACAGTTTACCAGCAGAGAAAAATCATGGATAACAAATGCCAAGGAATGCACACTAGAAGAGATCCAGTGTACCTTTCTGATGTGCTTTCCTCAATCCCCACAGGCCAGGAGAAATACCCAGGCATCGTATGGCAATAATTAAAAAGCACGGAAGAGGGAAGGGTAGAAAGCTATCTTGCAGGAGACAGACCCAGACTCACACCTCCTGAATAGGGAGAATCAGGCAAAACTTGGTCTCTTATCCTTTCTAGAAGGCCATGCCACCACATGGGTCTCTCCAAATCAGCCACAACACAAGAGGTGAGAGTGAAATGGATCTTTATGGGCTGACACAAGCCTGGTCTGAACAACCAGTCACCTGAAGAAAAGGTGGAGGTACAGCCTCTTTGCAGCTGGGGCAGCTAGCACCTAGTGAGCTTTTCTGCCTGTCAGTCTGAGCAGCCTCAGCCTGTGACCTGAATGTCTTCCAGTGGCACCCTGAACAATCAAAGCCTATGGGTTTTTATTGCTACAAGGATTTCTGACTAGTTCTGTGGGTTACACCTGCCAAGTATTGCCCAGAATCTAACTGGGATTCACTGAAGTCAGTGGTGGTTCCCAGAAACCAGGCTGTGCTGTCCAGAATCCCTGAGGAGAAAAAAGCCACAAAGCTGAAGACTTCAGTGCTACCTCTTAGTTAAGAAGTGGAGCTGTATTTTTCAGGTGGGCGCACCTGAGCAGACAGAAGAGAGAATGAGGACACACAGATGGCTGTCACAAACACCTTACCACCACCTCTACACTTCTACACATCACTGGCACAAGAATGCTTGCAGGAAAAGTTGAAAAAAAACATCCAGAAGCCCCCTTTTCCCTTAGCTGAACGGGAAGCACAGTGTCACAGCTGCTGTGGTTGAAGCCTCAGCACACCTTCAGATCCACTGTACTGTGTGTGCACCATCCACATGTAACCAGAGAGCAGCCCTGGTTACAACACCCACAGTCCAGGCAGTCATAATCCCACACATAGAGTGAGTGGCCAGTTCTCTGAGCAGCCACTGGAAGCTGCCACTCCCGCTTGCCCCTCATACTCAATCTGGAGAGGCAACTGGTAACGCAGAATTTCATACAGGAGGGAGCAAGCGTCAGCTGGGACACTGTCCCACTGCAAAACATCACATTTTCCAGTATCCTGGCTGTATTTTGTTCCCTTGGCACAAGGCAAGTCCTCTCCCCACATGACTCCAAAACCCCAGATGATCTACTGCTGTGTACACCAAGTGAGCAACACAGCACACAAGTTCATTAGATTCATCATTTAAGTGTCTGGATGAAATTCACACTGCCTCACAAATAAGATAAAACTACAGGAAACTTTTCATAAGGAACAGGGGATCACCGTTTCAAAGAGGCTGCCATATGACAGCCAATGGTCAGTTCAGCACGGCCTGGATAATTGTCTTTAGATCACATTTTTAAAGCCCTTCTTCAACAGCCTCTGCCCCCAACACACAACTGGAAAATTAATTGCTTAAATTTTTTGGACAATCCCAATTTTAAAGTGTTTCAGATAAATACCTTCTCACTGATACTCCTTCACAAAACCACAGATATATTGAGGAGAAGCTACCAAAACCTGGAGAAGGAGGGTTTCTGGTCAGGAACACTTGGCTTTAGGGCCAGGCACTAGAGTGAATAACTGAACGTAAGCATAACCATTTCCGTGTTGCAAAACCATCTGTTTGCTGTAGTCTCACTGCCCTTAAGGATAAAATTGACTGCCAACATTTATCAGTGACGAAGAGCTCCCACATCCTGTCTGCTAGACCCAGGGAGAAGCAAAGAGCAGCAACAGCTGCAATTAACTTGGTGCCTAATCTTCCACGCTGCAAAAAACAAAAGAAAAAAAAAAACACATAGAAAAGATGAAAATAAGAAAGAGGTGAAAAACTAGGGAAGCAGCAGAATGCGATATTCTGTGAGGGGAAGCAGACCCTTAACGAGGATACATGAGTCTCAGGGTGAAAGCACAGATTTTCTGCAGCTGCTGATCTGACCCAGTGACTTTAACAAGGAAGCTCCCCAGGCATCCTCCCTGCATGGGGAACTAACACATCACAGCTACAGAACAGCTCATCCAGAGATGAGCACAGAGAAATGAATAATAAACAGTGCTTACTGGATACATTATCTTTAATTTTAACTGTGCTTCGGAAACAGTAATTAAAATGCAAGAAACACTAAGCTGAAAAGTACGCAACAGCCTGCTGCACCAGAACAAAGTGGGTCCAGAGGGGGAAGAGGACCCAGCAGTGGAGGAAGACAGACCACAGAGAGCTTTCCTTTGCTGGAGACTGACAGCTGTACAGCTCTCCCGAGATCTTTATCACTGCTTCCTTTGCCTTGCAGCCACCTGACACACATCCCTCCTGGCTGGGGAGCACCCCCAAGCAATAAGGGGCTGTATCACTTCCCGTGGATGAGTAACCATTTGAAATCTCAGTAGCTGGACTGGGACTCCGGAAAAGATGAAGGGGCCCTGGCAAGGAAAGGAAGAGAAAAGCAAAGCAGAACGACCGGAGGGGAGTTTGCTGATGGTGACGCGCAGCCCAGGCCAGACAAGGCCATCAATTGGCGCATGGGCACCTTCATAGCTCACATCAGAGTCAAATCCAGAGCACCCACTTGTGTGCTCTACCTGTTTGCTGGTTGACCTCACAGGGAAGGATGTCAGGTACCGCCCCTGTGGATCACCTGGATGCAAACACCTCAAACCCACCCACACTCCAGTCACAACATCCACGTGGACAACCCAAATGAGGCAGAGCTGTGATTTGGCCTGAGGCACAGATATGTGGCCTTCAACAGACCCAAACAGCCACCCCAGGGAGGGCAAACGATTTCTGTTTGGGTTCAGTTGCTTTGTGTGTACAGGTTTGCTTAAAGTGGCTTAACTTGCATTTTTACATTTGTGGCTACACAAACTCCTGCCTGTTCTGCCAGGCAGACAGACACCACAAACAGCCTGTTACCTCCTGAGATCAGCAGAGTACAGAGACAACTGGGGAACAGGGTATCTGAGAGGGGCGATACAAACTTCCTCCAGTGCACAAGGAAACAAAATTGAACTGGACATCCAAGAAACAACAAAGAAGATGACTCTGTCTAACATTTCTAATCCTATCTGCCTTGATGTACCAGTTTGTCTCCTGCCAGGACGTACAGGAACTTTGTATATACCAAGTGAGAGAAAGCTTCTTTTTCACATAAACATTTCTGGTTAATGCAAACAGAAGGGTTACAAGTATCTTCCTGCTCCAGGCTTTCTAGAACTACTGTGAAAGGAAAAGACAGCCCTGAAAAGCATAACTTTTTTTTTTTCATAAAGCAGATCAGAAATTAAGACTTTTTCAGTTTATCTCTATGAGTTCTGAACAGAAATAAAATACATGTTTTGTTCTCAAGGACGTTGCTCCTCCAGGATTCATTTACAGAGACAGCTGCAAATCAGGCTGCTGAGCTTTCAGCTGTTGTGTGCAGCAACATCCTGTTGCACCCCAAGGTGGCTCCATTTAAGCAACGAAGGACATACAGAGGGGGGTCTGCCAGATGAAGGCATTTATCTCCTTATAACTAGGACTCAGAAGACACTTTGAGACCTTTCCAGATGAAGGACTAGCTGGTATAAATAGCAATATTCTAACTGAATCCTTTACCATCTATGCCAGACTATACCATTAATTCTAACTCAGTCCTGCAGTGTAGCTTCTTTGAGGAACACCAAGCAGGAAGCAATGATCAGGCTCCAGCACAGCCCAGTATCACCCCACAGCTGGGAAAGACAGCTGCCACTGCCCCAGAGGCCAAAAGGAGGGTAAAAGTACAGCATCTCCCACAAGAACATGGGAGTTATTTCTTCCCCAAGATCACAGCATAGCCAGAAGAAAACATATTTGACTTTTAAATCCACCCAGCACACAGCTTTCTGAGTAGCCTATGACTTCTGAGTAGATCTATGACTGTAGCCAACCCCTCTCTCTATTCAGGGTACCCAAGGAGCCCAGCTGGAACAGTACAAGCCTTTCTACAGTGAGACCCAGATTTCCCATAGCTATTAGTGGTCGAATGCTGACACTGATGGAAATACAGTTTTTAATAACAAACTCATTTTGAACCTCAAGCTAAGCCCTCCTCTTGCCTTTCAAACATACACAGTGGTTTGGCACACTAATTATCAGAGGAAGAAGGGCAGGAGAAAGGAAAGGAAGCAATAATCCAAGTCATGCTGAAGTTTGGCAAACTACCACAGCAACCCAAACCCTCAGGTCCTGGCAACCATGCCACAACAGCCAACCCTGCGGGCTGGTTGTAACCACGCTACTGAGCCATGTGACTACTCAGCACAAGCACTTGCTGTTTCCTAAACTGAACCATCACTTCACTACAGAAGATCTTAGCAGAAGCCCAGTAGAAACCTCAAAACAGCTGATGAAATTTAAATGTTGACATGTAACATGACTTCAGTCTGGTAAAGTTTCTGTAAGAACGCTGTTTCTGGCTACTGCAGACTGAGAAGATCCTTCATTACACCAGGTAGTAGTGCTGCGTTTCACATTTTAGAGTTCTGATTTTTTTAATCCCAAATTTAATTCGCTAATTTTGGATAAATAAGCCTTTAAAGTGGCAAGATGAAAACTACTATTGCTTAAGGTGTATGGGCATTGGTCCTCCTAAGCTTCCGATGCTTTCTTATTCCTACACACTGTGATTTTTTTGCAGCCATTCAGTGGGATTACGCAGTGCCTGAAATTAGATTTGTCCATAAATCTCTGCAGTATCAGGGCCGTAAGTGCATTTCTGCAGAAAACAGATCAGGAGCAACTCATGATTCCTTACACAAACCTAATCTTGAGTTTCTTCCGTTCTCTTACCTTGCAGTGCCAGTGACTTCTGCTGATAGCCCAGCCAGCACCTACTCCCTCACAGCAGCTACTCTCCTGTCGGGCCTATTCCATCCCAGAAGGTATAACTCTGCTGCCTGTCTTTGGGTGCTTGCTCCGTAAAAGAAGCAATTTTACTGCAATGTAAGAAGACCACAGCATTATATCACCCCCCGGGCTATTAAAATAGAGAGCGATGCCTGCACCCTGTGCCTACACGTCCTGGAGTTTGATTCTACCGGCGGGGAGCAGCCCAAATACCTGCTGAGACCGTGAGAGGCGATACGGGAGGGGGGAAACTAAGCCACTGGGCCTTTCTGTGCGCACGGGAACGTGTCTTTCCAGATGGGCACATGACTCCAGACGTGTTTGTGCTATAAATGCAAACACAGCCGCGCCCGGGTCCTGGCACACACCCCGCGCCCGCGCTCGGCGGGAGGGCAGGCAGCACGGCGGAGGCTGCGGGAAGCCCAGCTCGGCCCGGCTGCCCGCCTTGCGGGAGTCGGGGAACCTCGCAGACCCTTCTAGCCCCGCACCGACCACAGACCAAAGGGAGTATTTACCTGCCACCCCGGGGCCGCGCTCTGCCTGTGCTCCGCGGAGGAGGGGCTCCCCGCGCTCGCCCCGGCCCGGCCCGGCGCGGAGCGGAGCCGCCGGCGCGCAGGCACGGCGCGGCGCGGCCCCTCCTCGCCGCCGCGCTGCTGCCGGGCGGCGGGGCCGCGTCCTGCCGCAAAGCCGTCCCGGCCGCCGCGGGAAACGGCTCCGCGGCACCAAGGTTCCTGCCGCCGCCGCCCGCCCGGCCGGAGCCCCGGCGCTCGGGGAGGCCCGGGCAGAAGGGCCGTGGCAGAAGGGCCCGGGCGGCGCCGGCAGCCGCGGGTACCGCTCCGGCCTTGCGCCAGCAACGGCGGGAGGGCGGCTCGGCGGTCACCGCCTGTCCCCGTAACCCGCCAGCTTCTTCCTGCCCCTCCAGAAAAATCACGGAGGAAACTTCAGGTGTTCCTGTATAAACACAAGAAGTAAAATGCCCCCTTTGCAGCGTAAGGCGCCCGAGCTTCTCCAGGAGCTGCTACGTGGCTTCAGGAGGGATGGGAAAGGCGAACTACTACCGATCCCAAGTGCGAGCGCACGAAGGCTGCAGGGACCAGCAGGGCCTGTGACTTCACACAGCCACAGGGCAGCTAAAAGATGTCTGGCACAACCTGTTACCAAAAGAAAACAAGAAGTTACACGACAATTACACATCTCTTATTTCACTGGTACGGAGCATGGCACCCCACCCAAAAATACACCTCTTCTATAAATAACCTCACAGCAGGTAATGCCCGTGTGCTGATTTAGGGGGTGTACCTGGATTTTGGTGTCCAGGGTGCACAGGCTGAGTCCGAGTAGCGCTGTGTACACATTTAAAATCAGGAGGGCTGAGCTGTTTCACCGGCTGCGGGTCCCAAGGGAGCCAGCGGAGCTGAGCAGCGGGGATGAGGGTAGTGCTGAAATGTAACTGCACAAAAATGTGGTGCTGAACCAAGTCCATAAAGAGGATTCACAATCCACAAACAAAGGCAGGTGTTAGGTTAGCTTCCATCAGTAGCTTTTCCTCTCTTCCTCACACCCCAACAATTCTGTATGCACTGCAAAACACGAGTGGCACAATTAACAAACGTTGTGTTCATATCAGTTATCTCATTTCAGCGACAGCAAGAATGAATGAGAGCCTTTGGCACAACAATATGCCAGTTTATCTGACTGGAATAAATTAATCTTGGTCTTTACAAATAATACTTTACTAGAGCACCATACATTTCAAGTCCTACTCCTAAAGATGAATGGCTTCTTCACTGGCTAACAGTCACAAGATTGATGGGTTTTGTTCTAACTCAACTGTATGCGCCACAATTCCTGAAAGGATGAGGCGGTATCATCACTTGCCATGTTATTTATTGCCATCCAGCCCTTTCTCAAATGGTGCTGTGACATTTATCTCAGGATCCTCCAAGGGGAAGATGCTCTCTAGGTATCTTGGGTCTGACGATACTTCAGAACTTGCCATCTCTGCTGACCATGAACTACAAGCTCCCCTTCCAGGCCCAGCATGTTCTTATGGGAGGCACAGGGCACGCTGGTCCGTTACCTGTGGGGACATGAGTGTCAGGGAAGGAAAGCAGGCAGGCAGTTCAGAGAGAAGTATAAAAATCCATCCCTCCCCTGGTTCTGGTATCGCTGTTGTGTTGAAGGGAAATGGCCTGTGTTTAACACTACACTCATACTTGGACAGTTTTCCCAGAAAGCATCCCACATACCATTTTCCACCTGTGGTGGAAAAGCGATCCTAGGCTGCAGAAGGGCATAGATGCCATTTCTTTTTAGGGAAGGTCAGCAGAGAGGCCTTGCTTAAGAACAATCCCCCTTCTGCTAAAAACCACAAACCCAGAGACACTTGGCAGCCATAAATCTGGAAGGACAGTAGCCATGTGCCATGAACCCAAACCAATCCCAGCTGTCTCAGCAGCCAAGTGGGAGGCATTCGGTGCAGCCAGGCACTACCCCTGCCCCCCCATTTCCTACCGCCCAAGCACATCCCATGGGACTCCTTGGGACTGCATTTGCCAAACACATCTGGGCTTTTCACTGTGCAATCCCCAGCACTTTGCAGTGCAGGGAATAGGAAAGGAACCTCCAGCCAGGGCTCCATGCCCTGCCAAACACTTCCCTGGAGCCAGCCAGCACCAAGGGCCCCCCAACATCTTTGCAACATTGCCTAGTGTGCTGCAGGGGTCTGTAGGAAACACTGTGTTCCCCCAAGAAAGAGGGGGAACACATAATGAAAGAGACTGATATCAGTCTCTTAATTTTGTCCTTCTTGGTCCCCTAAAGAGCATTTTTCACAGCTCTGGATATTCCTAATTCTGTTCTTCTGTGCTGGAAACCCTTTGCAAAGGTACTGGGAGGGGTAACACTTCCTATTTCCTAGGCAAAATGCAGTTAACATGCACCTTTCTTACACTGGCTGCTAGAGAACAGTTAGGGTTCAAGTTACAAATTTTCCTTTCTGCCCAAGAATCACTTTATAAGCAGTCATCACCATTTTATTGACAGGAGGAGGAGATTCCTTCCTCCTTCTAAATGACATTTGTATGGTTGCACAGTCTGCTACTACAGCTTAAAACAAGTGAATCTGAGAACAGGTGACTACATTTTATTCCACTATTCTGGAAGAGATTTCTCTTTCTGCAGTCTGCACAACAGTGGAAAACAATAAATGCCCAACATTAACTTTCAAATCTACAGGATAACGTGCTATAATTCTGAAGAAATAGGAACTCTGAAAAATGTCTGGGTTTATTACTGTATGTTAAGAACTCAAGTTCTAGATTTTGCAATTTTCATTGTTTAAGTGTATCACCATTCTCCACCGTGAAATCATGAGCTGTTTCAATCAAGATATGCTGGTTAAAGACACGGTGGTGGCTATCCAACAGAACCTTCCATGCAGCTTGATTTCCAGCTTTGCCCCCCTTGTTCAACCACCAACATATGGTCCAAAACTGAACAGAGTGCATAAAGCCAGCTAGTGGTTACCTGCATGAGTAAATAAATTGTCCCCTGTATGTCCATGCGAAGGAAGTCATCATCCTTCTACTCTGAATGTCTCAAATGTCAGAGTTAACACTGAAAGAGGGAGAGAATGGCTCTGTTAACACTAGAAACTTAACTTGGCTGCTTTCCTTGTGGGAGAGCATGCAGCAAGGACTGAGTGCTCCTCTTTAGATCTGAACATCTCCCTGGAGCGCTGCAAAATCATCTTCCAAAGGCCAGACAACTGTACCACATATTCCTGTTGATAAGAATCCAAACATCTTTCTCTTAAACTGGGAAACTGTCAAGAACCCTTTGGGCCCACTCTCCATTGGCATAATGTGGAAGGAGCGATGCCCATTTACCGTGG
Organism: Gallinula chloropus; assembly: GCF_964237585.1. Lineage (NCBI taxonomy): Eukaryota > Metazoa > Chordata > Aves > Gruiformes > Rallidae > Gallinula > Gallinula chloropus. Next base: position 30,831,928 of record NC_140090.1, on the reverse strand, counting down.
CCACTGACAGACTTGCCAGTTCACACCAGCTGAGCGTTAGACCCTCTGTCTTTCCCCACTGCCTCTGAAGAAGGGGCTTTTTTTTTCACACATTTTAATTACTGACTCCCAACACAGAAGCGATTGCCTGGCAGAAAGGCCGTTAACTAGCACGTTCGGCACAAGATGAAACCTTTCTGATAATTGTTCACTGAGTTCACATTTGTGAAAATAAATATCATCAGATGATTAAATTAAACACTGCAGCCAGCCCAGCTATACGTTATTTTCACTTATCACGCAGAGGGGGAGATCAAAGAGAAAGGCTCAGGTAGAGTTATTCCAGCTCCTTGGAGTTTGGTTGATATCTACCTATTGAACACACTAATTAGCTTCCTGCTTGGGGTGAGCAGCACAAAGTAAACCCTCCCAAAACTGGGCAGTTTAGCCATTTTCATGCCCTATAATCAAGCGGATGCAGAGGGATGACTGTCAGGTTTCTTTTTCCTCTGTACAGTAAAAGCAGCAACACAGCCCAATTCTGATTTGGGGACTCTTGGGCTTCCGGCCCCTTTGGTGTCTTGTGAGGGTACGAGAGGGGAACTGTGCCTGGGGAACAAACGCAAGGAAGGGCTGGACGAGGCACTCCTCTTCCTCCATCCAGCGGGACTTCTGCTCTTCCTTTCCCTGTTGGCGAGCAGACCGTGTGTGCCCGTCTCCGCGCTTGTGCGGCGAGTGGCAACACGGCCCTCCCAAGCCCCCTGGCTCGGGCGTTGCTTAAGTAGGGAGATGGTTTCTGAGATGGAGTTTCGCCCAGCGCTTCCCGGCTTTGCTTTCTCGGGCCGTGGAGGGCGAGAGAGAGAGGGGAGCGCAGCAGCGGGCAGCGTGGCCCCGCTCCCGCTGCGCTCCCGCGGTCCTCCCGTGAGCGCACACACACCCGCACAACCAGAGCCTCTGCTATTCTTCCGCTAATGGGATTGGCACCGCTTAAAGCAGTCTGCGAGGGTATTGTCTGCAACCACAGCAAGAGAAACATTATTCAAAGGCCATTCAGGCCCCAAAAGAAGCGGCAGAGCAGAGTAATTATCGGAGACTCTCCATTAACGAGGGCATCTTTGCTCTTTGTCTGTGTTGGTTTAATAAGGGCCACTAATGGGGCCGGGGGAGGGGCACGCTAATGCTTCTAAACAAACCTCCTTCCCTTCCCCACCCCCGCGCTGTGAGCAGAGCTGCCTTTATGGGCACTGACAGCCGAGCTGGGAGTTACCATATTGCAGAGTGACCTTCGGGAAAACTTAGTGTGAACCCAGCCGCTTCCAGCCCCATCCCCACCGAGCCGCTGGGAGCATCGTTTGGGTAGCTGTTCTCTTTTTAGCCTTTCCGTATTTCCCAGCGCTTGGCAGGCCCTTTCATACACCCCCTGCGCGACCTCTCTCATGTCATCTTGTGACCCTTCATGGCTGGACACGACGGCACTGAGTGGCAGTAATGAGGGACGGCAGTGCAGATTAAGTTCACGCAGCAAAACCTGGGGCAGCTGTCCACTCTCTGGAAGCTGTGACATGCTACTGGGAAGGCAAGACTGGACCAGCCTCCCCTCCCCACACCGTGGGAGAAGGCAGGCTGGGATCTAGCATGGGCCAACATCTCCTGCCTTCTAGCTGTAGGTGCTTTTCTGGTGAAGGAGATGAACCGAGGCAAAAGCCAGCATGAACCTCTATCCCAAGATCCTTCAGAGCCACTTTCAGGAGCATGCAGCTAAAATTCTTCTGAGGGTTCCTAGACAGTTCTCAATTTCAAACACCTGTTGTAAGGGGCCAACTTCTGATGCAGTTTGCAAAATTACAGGGTCAGACACATGCTGGTCACTTAAACAGTGAAATGTGGACAAAAGGTCTCAGGAGGCCTCTGCAAAAGACAGCATACAGACAGTGAACTCTAATGATACACACACACACACAAATAACAAACCATACAGCCTTTCCAACTCTGGTGTGCTAGGTGTTGGGGATACAAGGTTGGGGACTGCTAGACTGATTTTTAGCCAATGAGGAAATTAAAGAACAATAAAAGGAAACTACATCTCAAGTCTGTGCAGGTCTTCTACTGAAGCCAACCCCTGGACACTGCTATTCTACCTCACCTTCAACTGACATACCCCTACAGAGTAGTGCCCGCACGCTTGTGTACACGTGTGTGTCAGCAGTCTCAGGAACCTCACTGGTGAGCCACCAAATGTCAGTGCTGCCTCGTTTGCTACAAGAGACTGTTTTATTCAGCTGAGGTATGGAATGACAAACTTACCTCAACAGGCACGCAGACTTCTCCACTTAGGCAAATGTCCTGGTGCTAAAGGTTCATCATGAGCAGAGAAAGAAAGATGGATGGAAACTCCTTACTGCTTAAACCACAAGACTCTAGTTTGAAGAAAGAGACTCTGTGAAGGATCTCACACGTGTTTCCCAAGGGCTTCATAGTTTTAAAATTTTCACACTTCTGGCCTTTTTCTTTCAACATTTCACCAGCAACTGCACCTCTTATAACAAAAGAAACTTTTTGCGAGTGCTTCTCTGACTCATCTCTGTAGGGTGGAAACATCTCAGAAAAACCTTACAAGTCAAGAAGAGAGCAATCACTCTTTACACAGAGAGTGCTAAGTCACAGGAAAATTAAATAACAATACCTGAGGTCATTCTTGCTATGGTAGAGCTAGGAAGTGGATACAGTGCTTTCTCCAGACTTTCCCTGCGATGTTCTGAGATGTTCTGAGATCAGGGGTATTTCTCCCCCTTTTTGAAATGTCTGGAAGATCACACCCCTGAAACAGAAAATCAGGCCTATTTCCAGCATTTTTCATGTTAATGACCATTTCTGTTCAGATTTTCTCCATTTACTATTTTAGAAGACTAGTCATTAAACACATACAGGGGAACTGCCTTTGCCTATGATGGATATTGCCATCTAAATGAGGGAGTTAATACAGTGATACATAAAGCAATGGGTTACTAGAAGCACAGGATCTAGCCTCTGATTAGTGTGGGTTTTGCTTTATAAGTGTCTTTAAATGTCATCCTTCTTTGCCACTAACAGATAAAAGTCAGCTTTGCTGCACAGAAAGAGGATACTTGAACAAAACCAAAACAGCAACTCAGAAGGGAGAATTGAGATCTTCTTGATAGTCAAAGCAAGGGGAGATGGAGAGGTTAAAAAAAAAGGTTGTCTATGGCTTAAAAGATATGGGTACCACAGGAAAAGCAATTGCAGTGTGAGAAAGGGGTGTCTTGAGATCCCACATGAAAGAAAACTCAGCGAGTACCTTGTACCTGGCAGGCTGAAATTAGGTGTCCCTGTGGTAGAAATTATGAGAGCTCACAGCAGTGATAGAAACAGGATGGGCAATGAGATGCTGGTGGGTCTATTTCTTCGAACTTCAGCCACAGTAGTACAGTTAAAGGTGAGGCATCTAGTATAAAACAGGTGGGAACACAGCAAGTGAAGTCTTGGAACAAAAGCCTCAGTCTAAGACCCATCACCTCATCACCAAGTCTTTGGTTAGTTAATTCTACTTGAGATATAGTTCCTGCAGGGAACAGGGAATGACTGCACTGGACTTCCCCAAATCAGTTCTACTGAGATCTGCTCTTTAATATCTTTAATATCTATGGTTTTGTACAGGGATATTTTCTCCCCCCACCCCCCCACCCCCCTTTTTTTTTATTAATTCTGCTAGCATTTGAGGCTAACAGACAATGAGTGGAAGTGGATTCCTTCCAGGTTGCTCTACTTCAGTCACTGCTGTCACCCTGTCACACTTTAATTAAACAATCCAGCCGAGCTCTGACCCGAATCCCACTAAAACAATGATCAGCTCTGCACTGGCCGTACAGTTTTGCGTTGTGCCCTGAACTGGGTTTGAGCTCATTAATGTAGACGTGAGCCATCTTTTCAACTGTACCTGTGCCTTGAAGCCCAGAGGAGAATGAAACAGGAGTAAGGAGGAGTAAATGATGCTTTTCCAGAAAAATCATTTGTGCCTGTTGGCAAACGACTGCAAGCAGAAGACATTGAAAGATGGGACAGGAAGCGGCTATAAATCTCTGCAAGCACATCCTGGTTTAGTTCAATGTAACTTCCCTGCTTTGTCTTTGTATCCTTTCAGCTCTTCTTTCTCTACAAAACAGGCCTTGCCTTGCCACATTATCAAAAGCCTTTCCCTCTAATGCCTTCAACTGGCACTTATTGCACTTGCCCTCTGGTTTTCTTTCCTATTGGCCATTCTCCTGGCCCACAAAAGGGGTAAAGGGGAAGAGTACTCACCCACTTAGCAGCGATGTAGACCAAGGCCCCACAGGAACGGGGGGGACAGCAGCAACTATGTGACATTCTTGCCTCTCCATGCAACCCCATTTGGAAAGGTTTGAAGGCAGGAAGACCAGATTAACGTGGTGACTTTCTGCCTTTACTCCTCAGGCATGATGTGGGCTTCTGGTGTGCACTAAGGCAAACTGCTTCTGTCTCTACATCTCCATCTTCCTGTTCTGAAAGGGGAATGCTGCTATGAGGATACATTTGAGAACACTCAAACTCTACACTGATAGGGGCTGATAAATTAAGTAGTTCATTAACTCATCTCTTGACCGGTCTGATGTGGTTTCTGTATTCAGATAATCCAAGGACTGGGATCACCAGCACTGTGTTCTGCCTCCCTGTGTTAAAGGGGGGTACAGGAACCCATAACAGATGCAACTGAACATTCAGTACTGTCATTTCCTGACATCTCTTTGCTCTGTTCTCCCTGCCTATGAATTCTCCCTGCCCGCCTCTGCTTCAGGCCCCTCTTTCTCCTTGTCCTGGTGTCACCTGGGTTTCTTGGCCTGTTTTGCTGCAGTCCACCATTTCACCAGCTTCCCAGTAACAGGGAACATGTAATGTTCCACTGAAATCCCCCTACTGTAACTTGCATTTGAATGATTATTCTGTGTCATAGCTAATATCGACCTGTCTTTATGGCCCTTCTAGGTGATACTTTGTATCTTTCCCACCATGGCCATTACAGTGAAGAGCAGGCTAAAGGCTTCCAGTTACATCCATGCTGGCCTGAGAGCAGGCAAAAGCCCCTCAGGACACTGCTCCCTCCTTGCTGACATGGAAAAGTGATGCCCCAGTACACTTCTCACCCCTGAACTGGAAAGGGTCAAAGAAGCCTCATATTTCCATGCAGTGGTATCACTCTTGTTCATCTTGCATTAAACACTTCACATTTACAGTAAGCTGAGAGGAATGGTTCAGTCCCACGTGCAGGAGATGGCTACAGAAAGTCTGAGCTTCTGGGGGCCACCAGCACCCGCTGCCGGGTCTGTACCCGTGCATCGCTGCCCTCCTCCGGGCAGAGCACCAGAAACACGGCCGAGCATCGCTGCCCTTCCCGGGCAGAGCACCACAAACACGGCCGAGCATCGCTGCCCTCTCCCGGCTCCCTGCACAAACACGGAGCCCTTAGGGCAAAGCTCAGCAGAGCAGCCAGCTTTGCTTTGCCTCGGGCACCGAAGGAACACGGCTGCCCGTTTACTGCTGCCCTTACGCTTCCAGCGCCCTCACTGCGCATCACAGTGACAGCTGAGCCGCTTCCGAAGGAACACTGATTTGTTGAAATACAATTAAACAGGATACAGGTAGTGCTCACTAGGATTAGAGGTCCACATGTCAAGAACTCAAAGTGATTAAATCACTGTAATGTAAATCAAATTTGCTCCGATTATGTGGAATTATCTTCGCTAAGATATTTGACCAGCCCATTTCAACTGTGGCTGCATTTTGGCCTCCAAGGAGCCTAGTTTCTGGTGGCTGGCCTGCTCTCAACTGCCCTCTGCCAGGACAGAGCCCTAGCACAGAAAAATGAGGTTGTCAGGGCTGGCCAACACACTTCAGGCTGATACCTTGGGGTTTCAAGTCTTCAGAAAATTCCCCCTGGGATATTTCTTCCTACATTTACTTTGTACATTTATGTAGACAGACAGAGAGTGCATTTGCATACATCTATTTGCATGTGCACACCCTCTCTGATCACTCAAGCCCTGCACACAGCAATACTGCCATGCTGTTTATGCTGCTTTTACACTTCTTTCCCACAGCAGGGCTCTTGCAGGGTACCAATCCTGCCAGCTTCCTTTCCCAGTGGACACCTGGTGAGGTGTTTCTCACCCCCTGGCCAGTGAGAAACAGCCTTCTTTACTGCTGGCTGTTCAGTGCTTCTGAGCTGCCTTAGGTCCACCAGGCTGGCACAGCCTTCATTGTCTCAAAGACCTTAGCAAGTCCAAGATGTATGTGCTGTGCCTTTCACTGCCTCAAACCCACTGAACAGTTGTTTGCTGAATGCTGTCTCATGGGAACACATGAGATGCCTGCTGTCAGCTCCCCTGTACCCTGAGACAGTGGGCATTCACAGCTCAGCCCTGTGGCCTCTCTCCAGCTCCACAAGTGCCACTGGCTGAGCCAGAACTGGGGAGAGGGCACCACAGAGGGAGGCTTAAGCGGCATGTCTCTTCGCTTTGTCCACCCAGCAGCCTCACCCAACTGAAGTCTTGCCAGGGAGGTTGTGAAGTTATTGTGACAGGTCTGACTTTGTGTCTCAAGGAGCTGGCCAAGCACAGGAATGCAGCACATTGGGAAGTCGCAAGAGAACACATACAGGGCGCTCTCCTGCCCATGCACACAACTGGTGCTTGACTGAAGTTGCTATGGCAGGTACAGCCTGAAAGCTGCACTACCAGGAGTGTTGCTTCTGCTACAGTCTCCCCAGTATTAATGGGGTATGAGAGGGCTTATTTCCTCTGAGAAGTTGTGAAGATAAACCCAGACATGACAGAGAGGTGCTCAGATATAGAAAAAATTGCAGCTGCAGCATTTCATTAGCTGAGTTTCTCTGAAAGCCATGTGTAATTTCCTTAGCAGATAAATTCAGCCCTTCTAGTTTTGCCAGTGATGGAAAAAGGTGCATTATACTCATCAATGCCACTTTACTTCCCATCTGTGTTTCCTCAAGAATTGTCCAAGGTAATGTTTTACTCTGCTCAAGCCATGAGCTCCCTCTAGTATCAAAAAGGATTAATGCAGTTGGTACCTTTGCCATCCTGAAGGAGCAGAGAGCACATCTTGTAAGGAAATATCAGGAAGATAAGGAAATTCCAGCCCTTCATTTTTGATAGAAAAAGGAAATCCTTGAAGTTAGCTGTGTGGTCATAGCTAAGCACTGGCACCCTAAGAATTATGAAGCAAACATGCCCACAGGACAAGAAAAGGCAGCATCTTATTTTACATTCTTACCCATGAAACATAGGCACAAATTTCTGAAGTCATCAGCTTTCACAGGAGAACAGTGTAAGCTGGATGATTCCAGCCATAAAGGTTTCTATGGAGGGAGACCACTGTGCCCATTGCAAAAAAAAAGGGAAAAAAAGATGTTTAAAAAAAGCAAAAAGCAAGCAAGCAAGGATAGCTGACATCTGTTTCAGTGGCATTTGGGAACTGTTTTAGAGGTGGGAGGTGACAGGCACAAACATGTGCTAAAGCCCACCTACCTCTGCTCTACTGACACAGTGTTTGTGCAGTGCCCTGCGGGGCCCAGGCAGACTGGCTGTGGCAGAGAAATTCTCTCAAAACACAGAGGGAGCGAAAAGCATCCAACAGAACGGTGCAAAATTCCTAACAAGAGAGGCAAGGTCAAATGGATCTGCAGCTACACATAGCTGCTGGCCAAAACAATATGCAGAAACACCACCAGTTTTTATACTAGTGCTCAGTAGTGGAGAGGGAGTTTCTTCTCCCCTGTTGAGGGGAAAGCTGTAACTCTGTAGTCCAGTCAGGAATTGCAGATCTCAGTTGTCTGTGACACTTCCCAATGACTACTTTGCACTAATGTCTGCTGTCCTGTCTTTGATAGCAAAGCCTTGTCCTTGACATACATCACATGCCCATCAGCTGAAGAGGATTCCTCCACGCTCCAGAAATATCCAGCCCCTATTAAACTCAGTACAAAGTTTCATTTTGAAAGAATCCGCCTCTTCTAAACCTCAAGCAGTACAAGTCTGGCTGGGAGGGTCGTATTGCCTCTCCTCCTTTCATTGCTACTTTTTCTGATGTCTTACATTTGCCACCTCATCTCCTCTCCATGACTGCAAGGGCCACCCCACCGCAATCCCCCTCTCTCAACCTGTTTGCAGAACAAAGCAACACCTGGGTACCAGCTGACACAACCTGAAAATGCCTTTTTGATGCTGCCTGGAGAAAGCAGAGTCACTAATGACTCACAAAACATTCAGACCTTTCCCTAGGGTCTGAGCCCTTTCCTAGGGTCTGAGGGTACATTCACTAAAGCAAAAGTAAGACTGTCATTGACCACAGCCATTGCTAATTTTATTAACATTTCTTACTTAGAAATATTTAATTAGCACAAACCCCTCTAGTTCTTCTATAATGTCTGTCAGATTGAAAACAGTGCGGATTCTGTATTCTCTACTCAAAGGTAAGAAAAGGAAATTGAGTTGCTGAATGTGTGAGTAATTTATACTGTAGATTTCAATGACTGGCTGCTCAGCACAGCAACACAAGGGAACAGTCAAGCTAAGCATTTAAAGTTCTTTCAGTACACAGCTAACACTTCATAAACCAGGTATTTTTAAACAAGTGCCTTTGTAAAGCAGCTGTGCATAATATAAACAGTTTGTACAGTTCTTGTCTCATCCAGCTGTCACATGAAAACAAGCTATTTGCTTTTCATAGGATGACTGAAAATGGCTTTGTGCCAGCAGTTGTTTATAACAAATTATTATCAATAAATGACTGGATCTGATAAAACAGTTATATACATAATTACATCTGTATGTGTGTGTGCTGTGTTATTCACACACACACACACACACACACACACACACACACACACACACACACACACTCACACACACACACTTCAAGCTTTCTGCAGCCTCCAGAAGCCTATCTACTTCCTAAATTTGCTCTCTCTGGATGCCTGCAGAACAACCTGCTGCACAAAGAAATGGCAACATTTAAAACAGTTACTAACTTGAGCAGAGAGCGCTTGTCCAACACCCAACTCCTTTCATAAACTGTTGGCTTAAGAGGCCATGGCTCCTCCCGAAAGCCACCTAGAGAACAGGCAGTCTGGGATAAAGCATATTCCTCCCAAAAACCCTGAAGGAGCATTGGAAAAGTACCTTTTCACTCCAAATGCTACAGAAATAGCTGGATAATTTAGAGGAGTTCAAGTAGCTGCCATCACTGCGCTCCTACCTCTGCTTTCTCTTGCAGTGCTGCTCACTAATTCTCCTAGAAATCTTTTGAAACCAGAAGAAAAACAGGGCTCACATCATCTTCTATTTCCTTCTTTGTTCTCTCATCCGCTGGATGTGGGGATGATAGTTTCATCCCCTGCCAACACTCAAAAGCTCTGTAGCTATTGTTTTCCAAACACCAGCCTGTCTCTCTTGCTTGACCCTGTAGATGACAACAAATTTTCAGCAGGGCATAGATCTTCCAAGGAAGGAGTGTGGTCTTACAGACCTTATAATTAAGTCAGTTATCACTGCACCTCACACCAAACAAAAATTTAATAAAAGCCAGCAGAAATGGGTTTGGATGCCTCACAATGTGTGAAAAAGAAAACCCCAAACAAAACCCCCACCCCTGCCTGTTTTCTTCATACAATATATTAAAACACCAAGTCAAGTAAATATAAAGATAGAAAGTGAAAAAGAAAATTTTAAAAAGAACTAAAAAAGAGCAGTACTTTTAATTGTAGTAGTTTAAGTGAACATTAACGCTCATTTCTGACACAAGCTGGTAACACGCAACCATGTTGCTGGGGAGTCTGGAGAACAGTGATGCATCTGGTATAAGCTCCTTATCTGCAACTCTCAGTTCTTCATTACAAGGAATATAGTGCAACTAATACAAGCTTCTGGGGAACTGAACTGCACTCTCATGCAGATCAGCTCCAGGGTGCTCAAAAATTTCTCTACAGAGCTGTATCTAATCTCTGTTTTAGGTGGATTTCCCTCCAGGTGGGGTGAACGTTGTGCCAGGCTATGGCCCCACAGCTGGAGCTGCCATTTCTACCCATCACAGCACTGATAAAATTGCTTTTACCAGATCAACAAAGGTAGGTGATGGATTATTTTTATAAAACACCTACTCTTCCTCTTGTCATTCTCTTCTAAAACTGCCACCTGCATAAGACCAGAGCAGTGATTTCTATATAGCCAACATAATTTTCCATCATATTCCATGTGGCAGGATTTCTTGGAAATGTTTGGGGTTGCTCTAATTCAGGTTCTTGTGCTGGGCTTTGCCAAACTGCCACATTTCTGCAAGAGCTGTAATAGATGCTCTGACATGAGGTCAGACAGTCTACAGGGGAGGCTAGCAGCGACTTAACATCATGTCATTGACCCGATGGACCTTCTGGGCAAGTTTGTCTGCCAGTCCTACCCTGCAAACATGTGCAACTGGCAAACATGTCAGAGCCCTGAACAATTCTTCCTTGGCTTTAGTTACCTCTGAGAAACTAGGTCTTAAATAAAAACATGGCCCCGTGCCCGAGGCTTCCTCTGCTGACGTGGACAGGATTAACACCTGAGCTTCTTTTGAGACCTGCACAGGAAGGCACCTTCAATTCAGTTTTGTTTTCCCTGTGAATAGCTACAGCTGCCTTGCTTAAGAGAGGGGTAGAAGTGAGACCTCTGCACTATCAGACACCTACAGCCATCCTCTTCTGTACCTGCATGGGGGAAAGGAGTGCATGGCTTGGCCTGCTTCACGAATTGAGCAGAGCTGTGACGTGCAAGCGTATTTGTCTCCAGTAACAGCTGGTGAAAATTCTCAAACTAAAGCTTGGTTAGAAACGTGAACATTTTTCCACTCACTGCTCTGGATTTTTCTTGCTATGTGTGGGAGACAAAGGGAAATGGCCAGCCTCTTCTCAGTGGTCTGTGGAGACAGGACAAGGGGCAGTGGCCTCAAGTTGGAGCACAGAAAGTTCCCCACCATTATGTGGAAGAACTTCTTCACGGTGATGGTGACAGAGCCCTGGGACAGGATGCCCAGGGGAGTGTGGAGTCTCCTTCTCTGGAGATATTCAAGCCCTGTCTGAATGCTGACCTGTGCTACCTGTCCTAGAGACCCTGCTTTGGCAGGGAGTTGGACTCTATGATCTCTGGAGGTCTCTCCCAAGACCTACAAGTCTGTGAATCTGTGAATCTGTAAATGAATCAGACCGCTGGCCCATTTAGTCACATGAACTGAAAGTTACCAGCCCCAGATTATTTCAGGATGCAGTGCAAGGCATGTTACCCTCCCTAGATTCCCAAAGAGCATCCTATGATTCTTTATCCCCATCATTTCATGGTTATCTTGTTGTCTCAATGCTGAAGGCTTAGACTCTTCAACATAAATAGAGTAACAGCACTGTGGATAGTCTAAATCAGCATTCTAAATGTTTGATCCCAGTGCTACTTTGTGGACATGCCCTTTATACAGACTAACAATGTATTTGGAAAGAAAGACATTTTTTTCTCCACTCTAAATCACTGCAGGTTGGTTATGTGTTTGTTTTTTCTTCTTTATTGGAAGTCCCCTTTTCAAAAGGAACAGGGGAACTGTTAAATTATCTTCTTTGTAGCACACACTGTTGTGTATACCTTCATCATCCTGCGAACAAAAGCAGCGACAAAGCCTCCCTCACGTTCCCTATGAGCATGCTTTAAAGCAATTCAGGAAGTTGTCTTTAGAAGTGAAACTTTCCAGAAGGATGTATCAATTAACACTAGTTTTTGTTCTCCTGCATTATTATTTCTGGGCACCAGCGTAAAACTAGGTTCTGTCATCACAGGGGCAAACACACGGCTAGAGCATTACCAGTGTGAGGCAGATTTGCAGCAGTAGCTGCCCTGTATCTAGGCATGCTCAGGACCCTCTGAAAACTTAGTAAATAGAATATTTTTCTGGTAAAGGACAAGTACCATAGAACGAAAATGATCTATCTCACCTATTACACCAGAAGCTAAATTCAAACCAGAGGAGAACAGGTCAGATCACTTTGGTGCTTTTTCTGCTTTAAGCACCCACATTACAAATGCTTTACGCTTGTGAGCAATTAGGTCCCCAATTTCTTGCAGAATCTCATGTCAGTGTTTACATTCCAGACACTTGAAGTTCATCACCTCATTTTTTCTTTCAGGATGCTTAGGTAAGGGACTTCAGCATCTCTCAGGGTAAGTTTTTTCTCCTCAGACAGCAGCAAGTTAGAACTGCATTAAGCGCTCAAGCACAACATTAAGTCAAGTAAAATGGAACCCCCTAATAGCTACATGAAGATACCTTGCATTATACAGCCCATTCCTTGCAAGAAATGACTTCTGCATTAACAGGAGGACAAAGATGTGGAATAATCAAAAGCTAGTTACTCTGTTGATCTTGGTAGCACGCTACACACAGATTATTTTATATAACCTCTTGACATCACAGCTTGACTGAATGGAGTCACTTACACCAGAGGGTGTCTCCACAGGTCAAGTGATCCAGTCTCACTTAGCTAAGGTCATGGGCAGAGTCCCATCTAAGCACGGGAAAATTCCAGTCCTACATTCCTCATGCGTAAAACTTCTCCACAAGTACCTTACACATATGCATAGACCAGGAAAATCTCCACTTTTCTCTTTCAAGCTACCTTCCTTTCCATAGGATCATCTTTTACAGGATCATTATGCCTCTGAAATACCACTCAGGTAACAGATTGACATTTCTCTAGGATAAACCTGCTGCAAGTATAAGTAGATCTCAAAATTTCTCAAGAAAATTAGCACAGCAGAAAAGTATGAGTTCATCCTTTGATTACTTACCTTAAAGTTCAATGTGACAAAATTAACCCTTGAGACTAATCAAAACCTTGCCAGAAATGTCTAGTCTGTTTCATGTTTCACTGAAAACTGTAATCAGCTTACGCTGGCAACATTCAGAACACAGTGCTGTGGTGCTGATTACCCCTTCAATAGTATCAACCTCCCAAATACCCAAAACCAGAAATTTTACAAAGATTACAGCATTTATTACAGCTGTAATCAATCAATATAATTTAAATATCATAGCAATTACATCACACAACTTATCACCTGAACTGGAAGAGGGACAAGAGCTTTTATTCAGTTTTGTTCCTAGTTCTATTTTTGATGGATATACAAACATGAAAGTATCTTTGAATCTTAAAAAGACTCAATACGTCTTCTGAAAGGGATTCCATGGGAGAAAACACAGGTGAAAATGGTGGAGAACATAGACATATTTCCTTATCATAACAAAAAGTAAATTAGCACTCAAAAAACCCCCCCAGTATATATGCCCCCAAGTTCCCAGCAGCAGTCTGTGCTGTGACAAAGTAGCAATTGCCAAGGAAACAGTATTTCCCCTCTGTCTCGTTTCTAACACACAAGGGGAACTATGAATCTGAATACAGATCTTTCCAACTTCTACTTTTAAAAACAGAGTTTCAATTTTTTACTGTATCAGTGCCTTTACATTGCTTTCTCAAGCAGCCCAGTTAAACTGGGATGTGGTAAAATAACACTGCAGATTAATTTTTAACTCAGTGTGGGGCTTAACCAGAGAGACTCCTTGCCAAGCTTGTGTGGGTGCTGCTGAGAGGGTTTTGGAGATTTGTGATAGAGCATGCTCAGGTCCACAATGCCGGTTTGGTTCATGCTCCAACATTTAAGAACACGTCCTGTGGGCAGTTACTTTTGGTGCACATTTTCTTTGTTAGATCTTTCTTCAGTATTTTCCATTGATACTCTTCTAGAAATTTCTGACACAGCTCATTATCACCAAGATGAAGATAAAAATATTTGGTTGGGAAATTTCACTTCCCATGGAGCCAGAGGACATCCATCCATTGCAGAACAGCAAGAAGGAATCTGAGTAACTGCTGGTCAAGTAGCCAGTAACACCCGTTCACTCCTTGCTCTATGGGCAGATAAACACCTGCTGACTAGTGCAGAAGTAGTTCTGCTTCAGGTGTCAGCCTTGGGTGAGTGCTAGGATTCAACAATGACAACAGCAAAAATTGTTCTCCCCCACTTCCACAAAATGTCAGTACTCACTCTCCACCTTAAGCCAGCATTGCCTTCTCAGCAGCCTTAAATAATTCCATCTCTGGGAAGCTAGTTTTTATCTAGACAGACAGTTGTACTAGCCCTCATGGAAAGCATCTAAGTAGAGGCAAAAAGAGTCCTTTATGGCTAGATTAGTAAATAAAGCTCCAATACTTGACATCCCAGAGACAGTGTGGCCACTGGAATGTATGGACACAACTCCCCTGAACACATTGTTATGGCAACTGGAGAGCTGAGAAGGGCCCAATGGCAGCATTTACAACCCCTACTATTATTAGCACTACCTGATCCCGGGCCCAAGAAACCCCTCCAAATAAACACTACCTGTTGCTGCTAGACAGTACTATAGAGAAAAAAATAATCAGTTTTATTACTCTTCAAATATCTCAAGACAGTTACACATGGAAAAAAAATAAGCTATGCCAGCTGATGTCTCTGTTTCCGGGTGTCAGCAAAACCTGTGTTGTGGACCCTTCTCATTGTATCATCCTGCTGATACGTCAGCAGCAGGACACCAAGTAATGAACAGAAAGATCACCCATGTCCTGGCAAAGCAGGAAGCACTGCTGTCTCCCAGCACACAGTGGTTAAGGTCTCAAAGTTCTTACCTTACTAACAATAATTAAGCTGGCTGACTTTACGGTATCTTTTGTTACCTCCTGTCCACAGTGACCTGCTCCACTTTGCAGTTATTACCCAGTGTCACTAGTGATCTCTCAGATCATTTTGCAAAGAAGATCACAAGTCTGAAATAAAAGGAATAGAGACACTTTTTCCATAGACTGACTGATCTGGCTGAATGAAAACATGTTTCACTATGAAAACTTTGACTTTCATTTATTTTTAAAAAATACCATTGAAACTGATAAACCTAAGGCCAGAGCCCCTGGTATTTTTGGTAGGTGGTGTAAGAAGCCACATACAAAACTTACCTTCTAAGGAAGAACCCTTCTCATTTTGAAAAATAATCTCTGAAAAGCTCAGGAATACAAATCTCATTCCCAAGACCTGCTTATTTCTTATCCCAAGATTAAGTTAATTTCACCAAAGATGCCACTCTCCCCAGGCTCTGCCCCCTTCTGAAGCACAGCCTGATACAATCTTGCGAAGATGCTGCATCCTGTCTGTTAAGAACCATACTACCTAAACAGATGAAGTACAGTCTACCCCTACAGCATACTTTCCTCAGAATGACTGTCCCGTGGTCAGACCTGTGAAACTATGGCTGGTGTTCTTCTCCAGCACAATTGCAACCGATCAGATCTGTTCCTGAATTGACTCTGCAGTTGAGAAAAGGTGAAAAAGTAAATGGAACTTGAAAGACGTAACCAAAATACTTCCAAAAATGTAACTCCTGATTAAAGCAGATTGCACTCCTTTCTATGCAGAATAATTTCTTAAGAATTAAAGTTTGATCCATTTCATGTCCTACTTAAAAAAATGTAAGTCAATAATGGCTTCCAGTGACCAAAGAGAAATCAGTGAATATTTCCCACTGTTGACTTAAGCCCAGATACAAAATTCAAGTACTTCATTCACCATGAGGAAAATTAATTTATTGCCAATTAAGATAGTGAGAAACAAATACAATTAAAACAGCACCTTCCCCCCATGCATCTCTTTCCCCAGGCCCAGCTTCACCCCCAAGTCCTCTAATTCTCCCCGCTCAAAGCAGTGCAAGGAAAGTCTGAAACAGCTTCTTTCCATTGCTCCATTCTCCTCACATTTCCCGCTGCACCACCATGTGTCCTCTCCACCAGCTGCAATCCTTCAGCACAAGACTGCTCCTGTGTGGCTTCTCTCCTTGGACAGCAGTTCCTTCAGGAAACCTCCACCTGTGCTCCAGCCTGGGGTCCTCCATTGGCTGCGCGGAGTACCTGCTCCAGCACCTGAAGCAACCTGTCCCTCTCCTCCTCTGACCTTGGGGTTCAGAGGACTTTCTCTCCTTTTTTTCCTCAGCTCTCAGATGTACAGCATTTTGCCCTTTCTTAAATACACCCTCACAGAGGTGTCACCAGCTTTCACGATGAGCTGTGTCCTGTAACAGGTCCACAAGCATAACAGAAAACCTGGAAATGAAGAACTTCCTGACCCTCTCTTGTGCTCCCCTTCAAGTTCCACCCAAAGAGTCATTTCTGGGGTGCACAACAGGTCCTCAGACTCATCTGGATTCAAAAGAACGCAACAGAGAGGACAGTAATTTGTACTAACAATTTGCTGGTGCAGACAGGGCTCTCAGCACAGCTCTGTGGTTGTGCTGGTCTGTGTGGAGATGCAGGTCAAGGAACCGAACCTGTGGCAGGTGCTTCCTGCAAGGACAAGAGCGAAGGGAGCAGTGGGGCTCACCACAGTATGTCCCCCTCCTCAAGCAAACCTTAACAGCATCATGCAAGGAATCAACCTCCAGCACAATGAAACAAAGAGGAAATTCATCCCGAAACATGGGAAACCGAGGATGGTGGGGAAGTTTTTTAAATACAAGTGTTTCTGTGCTGCTCTAGATGGGAGAAAAAGGCAATGGGAGAAAGGCATAAAACTGGTAGATGAGAATGTGTTAAAATAACTCTCTCACTCCCCAAAAATCCTGAGTATGAGCACAGTGGTAGGAGGCAACGAAACAAGGAGGTCAGGGAGAGGTAATTTTATTATATTATGTCCAAAGTTAGACATGACCTAGAACCTGACACCAAAAGCCTGTGCACCCACCAATTGATTGTGAAGATACTGAATTAAAACAGATGAAGCCCTCTTTCCACAGATCATGTTCCAGTAGAAGTAAGAAGGTCAAGAAGGTTCCCACTTTCTCCATCTCCCACGCACAAAACGCTCCAGATGTGGTAACACCATTGTCAACATCTGAGAACACGGGGTCACCAGTTGGCATTCAGAGGACAGCTCTTGCACTAAAGGTAAGAGCAAGTACACACCATTACAGCTTTTATTAGATGTGAGCTCAGAGAATAAGTAGCACCAAAATGAACATCAAAAAGTTGTATATTAAAAAAAGTTTACCATTTAAAGCAAACCACTTCAGCCAGAAGAAACTGCAATCTTGAGCTGTAACTCTGAGAGCTTTATATCTCCTGCAAGCAGCTTTTTACAAACTTCACTTCCTCTTCTGTTCTCTGTTCTGATCTCTTGCTGGTTTTCTGGAGTACTCTCAGAGATAAGTGGTCCTGAGAAAACATCCAACACATAGTGAACTAAGAGCTAAAAGTAGAAGCCAAGAAGGAAACACCTGCACACTTAATTGAAGAGTGTCTGTAAGAAACATAAATAATTCATTTCCAATTCTCCCATTTAATTTTAGCTTTTATAGAAACACCCATGAGAAAAAGTTAAATTTCTGTCTAAAATAACAGTGACTTGACAAAGCACAACTGAATTTTTAAGCACGGTCCTTTAGGAATTAATCACTATACATTTACATCTAGGATGGAAGATCTTATTTTAGCCCAAATCTGCAGCTCATTAGCAAAACTAAGATTAAAAGTCAAGGCAGGAGATTTGTTTTCTTTCCACAGCTGACCAGTGTTTCTCTGAAGATGTTTAAGAAAAGGTATGGTGTGAGGAGGGTAGTATATGAAGAGCAGGAACTCCTGCTTTTATCACTATATTCTGCAGTTGCTTATTCTTCTACCAGCTCCCACTCCTAGCCCAGCCTAAATTACAGCATGCTGGAGGGGCACGGTTCTGGGTGCTCCTGACTAACTCCAGCTGTACCATAAAGTCTTCATACAGGGAGACCTCTATCTTCCCTTAAGCTGGAAAGTAGAATTCCATGAGCTGTCCTTGAAGAGATAAATGAGCAGCTCTGCATCAGCTAGAAGCACAAATGCAGCTCTTTTGGGGAGCTGGAAGAAACGGAAGGTTTTTCATATGTTCAACAAGTACCGCAGAGCACATGGGCACAGCCTCAGAATTTCTCCCCAGCTCAGTCAGAGCTTCCATTATGGATAAATTCACAGCTGAAGGCTCTGTCTGTTCTTGGGACTTGACCATCTGACACCACTGGCTTCACTAAACCTATGGAAATTCCAAGCACAAATTAAAATCTGTCGTATCTAGGCTTGATGTGTCATGGATGTTTACAAACAAGCAAAGGTTTGCAGATACTGTCAGTGATGTGTTGCCAAGTGACCGGGTCAAATTATGCAAATGAAAAGGAAGTACCCCCATGATGGGAGAGGTGGTAAGGAAGGATGCTGGTAACATCCCTGTTTCTCACCCCACCCCTTCCCCTGCGCAAGTTTGGTTCTAACACTGCTGGGTTGTTGTGGGGTTTTTTTGTGGAAGACACTGAACACAGTGATTTGCAGCACAGATGAACAAATTGCCAACCTGTTGAGGCACTGAACATGGTGGTTTTGAAGGACAGTTTGGAATGCTTCCTGTTTTGGATAAGGAAAAGGCTCTGGCTCTTGTAGGTTACCACAGAGTTAGAAGTATACACTAGTATTTGCTCATAGGAAATTTCTGCAGGAATACAACATTATCCACTTCAAGTTACAGCTTACACTGTAAAGAGCATACATCTGAAAGGACTTCAGACAAAAACTCTCCTCTGTTTCTGTATAGCAGCAGTTTTCATTTACTTTAAGGAAATGAACACAGGCAATGCAAAGACTGGGAGGCACCACCGGCTTACAGTTTCAGTATGATATGGGAAGATGGCAATAAGTATTCATTGACAATTTGGTACACACTCATAAAAACACTGAGATCTGCCCAAACACTGAGCATCTTGCCAAGGGGATCAGAGAGCACAGTAATTCTAAGACGCTGGAAAAGGAATATTTATTTTTATTCTCTATTGAAAAAAACCCTCTTCCTCCCACCAAAGAATGTGGGCTTTATAGAAGTGACATCATCAAACATCCTTCATTCTGTTCCAGCAGGTCCTCCCATAACATCTTACAAGCAAAAAGAACAGTCATGTCAGAACACAAAGGCAAGTCATCAGTGGTTCTCAAGGGGTGCACTCAGGGCAAGCATAGATAACATTAGCCTGGAATGAGGATGCAGGGACTAAACTCTTCTCTCTCCCACTGATCTACCAACACACACACCTGTTTCTGGCTCTCCTGCTAGTATTTGCTCACCATACCTAATTACATTTAAAATAGTAACTAGAGGAAAAGACTATTCTAAAAAGAGCAGGAAAGAACAGAGACTTTCCTCTGAAGCCACTGAACTATTGATAAGAGCTAGAATTTTGAGAGTATTTTAGCAGTAGCTGGTATTGACAACATTTTGCTGTAGAAATCCAAGTACATTACAAAAGTGACCAAATGGCATTGGTTTTTTGGTCTCAAGTTTGCTGGGTGTTTTTGAAGCTTTTGCTGTCGAGTTCCTTTATAGTGAGGACCCAGGAATTAACTCTTATGAAATCACTATACTACAAAGGCATTTTCACCCTCCTAAGAGCCTTATCAATCTCTATTAGAAGAAAGATCAGGAAGAGCGAGAAATTTAATTTGCTTAGAACAGCATGCTCTTGTTTAAACAGGCAGACTGTCATTAGCAGAAGCCCTGTACATGCCAAACGACCAAGTGAGGTGCACTGCAGACAGCTAAGGACGGCAGTAAAAACATGAATTCCCATTACCCACATTAAAAGATCTGATTATGTGTACCCTAAAATATCTGCATCATTTAACCACAGTTAAGCGTAATTAAAACTCTATTAAAGAGCAACATGCAAACAACTATATTAATTTTCTCCCCTCTCCCCCCCAGCCCCAAATACATAACATCCCTTTCATGTATATCACTTAAAACTACTAAGCATCCAAAGGTAACCTTTTCCATAAAGAGGTTATCATATCATATGCATGCTTTTTAAAAGCTTTTTCTCCATCTAGCGCAGGCTAATGAATTACTGATGAGACTTTCTCTCACAGCATCCAGTGCTCCTGATTTTCTCTCCTTAGGAGAGGACAAGGATACTCAATATTTGCCCTCAGAAAGCATTCCATGTTTTTTAAATCCCTTCTGTACTACAACAGGATGGGGTCCTACACAACAAACATCCGCTAGTATGTTCTATGATAGTGCAGTACTGTTTATGATCACTCCTTGGAAGACTCTCCAGAAAGCACATCAAATCACTTCAGAAAACAAACATGTCATTGGTCAGGTGCATTAGAAATTGCATGAGATACAAAGGTGTAACAGCACACGTATCATACCTGAATTGATGCTCGTTGGACAGACCCACTGGATAGCTTCTGACCCCAAAAAATCAACACTTTTTTCATTACCTTTTTCAATGCTTTTTTCATTAATGCAAAAATATTGTTCAGCACAGGATGAGACTACAGCTCATAGTGGGAAGCACAGTGACTGCTAAAGAACAGATCTGTTAATGAGGGAACTAGGCAAAATCTGACAGAGGTGTAATTTCTCTTTCCTGAAGTTTATACTCCAACCACAAATGCATTATCTGCTTTGGAGAGACCCAAAACTGGAACAGCCTCCTGCTGGTAACCTTTACCCCTAAGTTATTCTTTTCAGCACTCTCAAAAATGAGGAACAATTCTCAAAAAGTTCATAATACTGTGAAAAATGATACACTTTGGAACACATTGGTTTAGGAAAAGCTGAAGGCAATGGAATCATGGAACCCACTGGTGAGGAAGGAAGTACCCATTCTAGTATATAGTCACTGAGTTGGAAAAGCGACTGCTGCCTCTGCGCCCCAGAACTGTGATCACAGCAGGGAACGCCCATTATGGACATATTTGCACAATTAACAACAACAAAGGCCTAAAAATATGGACCTTGTGTGATTCTACCTACCCAGAAATGAGTAAGGCATACTACAAAACAGAACTCCACGGAACTGGAGATTCTCTGCGCACTTTCATGGTAAAATACTGACTCTTATCAAATAAGAGCACAACCCTGTTGGAAAACTCTAGTCTAAGCTAACCCATAAACATTAGCTTTAAATAGACAGTATTCTAACAGAATTCACCTCATAGAGGTTAGTATATTTTAAGGTAAGGCTAGGATATAGCACCTATCTAAATAGATGCTGCATATAAAGGTATTGCAAACCCAAGTTCAACGTGATAATTTTGAAAGTCATGGCTTTAAGCACTCAAAAGAAAATGAATTTTAAATGGCCACTATTTAGACTATGTTTGCAGATCCCTGGAATGCATGCTAACAAATTTAACCATTAAAAAATGTTCTTTTATACGTTTGTATAATATTCTTAAGACTTTCTCCTCTACATATATGAACCCTTCTTTTTTCTGGTTTCGTTTTTTAGGTTTGTTTGTTTTTCAAGTCTGAAGAACAGAAAGTCTTCAGACCACATTCTTGTACAGCATGCAGAAAAAAAATATCTAACTTTACAATCAACTTCTCAACCACTAAACAGAACTGCTGATACTGCTGCATACAAAGTACTCAATGTTGCTCTGAGCATTCAACATCAGATAGCAAGTTAAACAATGACATTGCTTCAATGTTGGCATCAGCTTAATTTAATTTACTGCTTTAAATGGATTCCAAGATATTTGTAGTTGTATTTTTTTCTTAAAGAACATGTGTGTCACAGATTACATAACTCAGCTCTTGTCACGACAGCCTTGGATTAGTATAACTAGAAGATTTTTTTTTGCCACGTTCAGGATTTTTTTTCTTTATTAAAGATTCCAGGTAATTATTTTAAGCAACATGGACTGCTTTAGTCTTAGAAGCTGCCATCATAGAAAAAAAGAGCTTGTTTTCTGAGTGTTACAGTGACAGCACACTTGCACATTTTATTTGGATTTATATTGCTCGCTTTGTTTTCTTGGGCCTCTCTTCGTTAGTAATGTATCCATAATACTGACACCATGAACAGTGCAGATTACATCACATTTATCTGAGCTGATAGCATAAGTGCATAAAGCCAAAGGTCAATAAGCTGAAGTGGCAGTATCCATCATTTCCCGCAGGATAAAGCTCCTGCTCTTAGCTGTCATGACCGGTGGCTGCAGTGCCACTGCATAAGCACCCATGAGCCTCACTGTAAAGCCAGAACCTAAGCTCAGAGATGTCAAAGTTGAAAACATTCACCATGACAATTCACACATTTTTCCTCATACAACCTTACATTCACCTGGCAACCTCACCTTTCTCCTCTCCTGGATCTTCACACCATTAACATTACAATCAGGTCAAAGTTGCATTTTCTTCAGCATCCATGTCCTTCATACTGCCTCGAACCTTCATTTTGTCCAAAGAAACACTGCTGTATGGATACACTCTGCTGTTGGATTCTGTGGTCTTGGAGCTGGCAGATTCTGTGGTCTCTGTAGTGCTGTAACAGCTGAGGGTCTCAGAGACGAGCAAACCCAGCATTGTGATCCATGTTCTAAAGCTAAGGAATTAAATTGTGGAAGACCTTCAAGAAACATCAACCAAAACGGGCCATTTGGATAGTATCCAAATTGCTCAAAACTTCCAAGAGACAGGTGGTGTTCTACAGGGCAACTGAATGACCTGGAATCGGCAGTGAGCCACGTCAGTCATAAATCAGAACAGCTGTCTGTCAGAACTAGTGTAAAATATGGCTAGTCTGAATGTCACCATACAACTTAAAGAGAATGGCATTACTTTGAGAGCACCTGCCTCTCCATCCGAGACATTTAGAGTTCTCTAATCTGAAAAATCCGCCCAGGCTTCACAGAGGTCGACAGGTGAGGGACTATGGCAGTCTCTGATTTTATCTGGCTCCACAGACAATGCTTTTTCTCTTGGCTCTTGCTTAACTTGACTCACACAGGTAACACCCTCTGTATTTTCTTCAACTTAAAAACAAAAACAAAACAAAAAAATCAAACGTTAAAGTTCACACTCCACTGATATGACTTCAGCCCCAGTAACTGTATGCATTTACAAGAGAAATATTTCAGGAACTCAAGATAATTGTGAAGTTAACTGCGGTTTAGTTTGACAGCCAGTTCCATCATCTCCTGTGCTATTATAAGACACTGCAAGTTGATGTGGATTTACTGCACTAAGGGCCCCCTCAAGTAAGAATATTTCAAGCATTTCATTTCAAAAATATTTCTGGAGATATAAAATTACTCTCACACAAAAGTATCTTTCTTTTTTCCCCATGCAAAAAATAAAGATACCATCTTCTTTCTCTCTTTTACAGGGGAAAGAAAAAGTGGAGGTCCTATTGCTGATAAAATTACCTCAGGCATATTGATTTAGAGAAGGACACACCTGAGACATGACTAGCCACCTCAATGACTGCACATTTGCAGCAGTAAAGAGCTTAATCTTTAAGTTAGCACTTGGCCAAGAGTTCCCCATTATCAACTGTCCTGGTTTCAGCTGAGATGATTTTCTTTCTACTAGCTGGTATAGGACTGTCTTTTGGACTTTGTACCAGAATAATGTTGATAACACACTGGTATTTTAAGTTGTTGGTAGGTAGTTGTAGTGTCCACACTAAGTTAAGGATTTCCCAGCTTCTTGCACCCTGCCAGGTGCACACACAGCTGGGAGAGCACAGCCAGGACAGCTGACCCAGACTGGCGAGAGGGATATTCCCTACCATAGAGCATCATGCTGCATATGCAACTGGGGAGGCTAGCGTGAGGTGGAATCTTTTTCCCTTCTACATTTGTTGAGCAATTCTATTGTGCATCACTTGTTTTACATGTATTATTCTCTTCCTTTGTTATCCTATTAAAATGTCTTTTATCTCAACTCATGAGGTTGTTTTCTTCCCATTCCCATCTCCACCCCCTTGTAGGGGAAGGGGAGGGCTGAGCAAGCAACTGCATGGTGCTTAGTTACCACCTGGGGTTAAACCACAACTTCACCACATTTCTCTCCTTTCTTCAAGGCACACAAAATAAAATCTGCCATGTTTTCTACCAGGAAGACTGCAACTTACTAAGTGTTGGATGGCTGTCCACAATCCGTACTGGAATAGTCTGTACATCTCCCAAGAGAATCTGATGGACACCGCCTCCCAGGCTTCTGGATTCATCTACCCCTCCAACTGCTACCAGCTGGCCCATGGTGACCAGACTCTGATCAGAGCCAGGCGGAGTCCCAAAAGCTGAGGCAGCAGTGCTATGCTGCATTAGGCCAGCACCTGCCTGCAGACTGTGTCCCTGACTATGTACTAGAGAATGGTTGGTTACTGCACTCCCTATGGAATCCAGGAGACTGGCATGTCTGTCAGGGGAGTGGTTATTTACAGCTATGAGGGCTGTTGATCCATTTGAGGAGGTAAAAGTTGATTGTAGCTGTAATCCCTGTGAAAGAGAAGGCAGAAGTACTAACATGCCAGAAATTTGCATTTAATGGCACTTATTTTGCAATGCTTGAACTGGATAGCTTCTGACTTCATGTCTTTTCATGATATGCATCTGTATCAGGTCTTTTGAACAGTCAATCCCAGCAAGCCTAGGCTAAGGTTGTATTAGAAAACTAATAGGATGATGGTACCCAGCAGTATCTTGAAGGCTACTTAATGACCACAAGGTTACAATTTTGGATTTATATTCAGTTTCAAATCATTCCCTAAAACCTCCCATTCCCACAAGAGGTGGGCACTAAAGACTAAGTGGTTTAAAAATCAGAGTGAGGTGAAGCTAACTGGTTAAGAGAAGCAGGCTGAGAGACAGCTTAAGGGAGATGAGCTTTAGAAGCAGCTTTTTTAGCATGACATTCTTATCCCCGCTTTTCAGCCCTTCAACCTGGAAGTCTACAGATCTGAGCTGGGAGCATTTCCAGTAGTTTAACTTGTTTTCTTAAGAGGTTGGAGGAGGATTTAAAAGGAATAAGTAAGACTGACTTAGCTTCCCTCAGTTCTGCAACATTTTCATTGTAAAGTGACCGGACCATGTGGAAAATAAACAGGTGCTGGGTTTGAGGCAGAAGACCATCATCTTCTCAGTTTTGCCTTCACGAACAACCCTAACTTCCAAGTGTCAGAAGATGGCAGTGGGATCCTCTGCACTAAATGTGACATGCAAGAGGGGCCGAAACATGAGTCGACAGCTATTTCAAAGCGCACCTTACCGGGCCAGGGTTTGGGATCACAGCTGAGAGGCGATTTGCTGTTCCCAGCTCACCTTCAGCATTCCCAGTGCAGAACGTTTGGCAGCCCGCAAACAACTTGACTGTACCTGAAGTTCTGCAAATATCTGGGGCTGAAGTGAAGAAAGTGAAGACAACAGCTGAGCTCTTTCTGGTAGCAAGGACTCCCCGCTCTGGCTGGATTCTGCTTTGGTGACATCTGACTCCCCTGTTGAGCTCCCTACAGTGCCACAGACAGAAAGCAGATAGTTATAAAAAATCCCTTCTTCCCATTTAAGAGACTTCTCTGCAAACTACACAAACCTCTTCAATCTCAGCAGAGACATACAAAAGACTTGTGTATACACATATGCTACTCTCTTTGCAGCAGAACTTGGATGCTGAAGGAAAAAAGACTGGGTATGTAGGGACTCTGTGTGTGCTTGGTCAGAGTGGGGGGGGGGGAACCCAAATAAATCAGTTTTGGAGAGCGAACCTACTCTGTGCTTTGAATTTCTACTTATAATATAAAAGCTGAAATCGCTGTTTTTTTATCAAAGTAGCAATAATTTGACAATAAATAAACCTCAGTAAGGGCTCAATAACAGGGCATCAAAGAAAGCATTATCTTCCAGAACAAAAAACTACAGAGGAAACCCAAAATCTCACCACTCTCTTACATACATATTTGTAGAATCTGAATAATTTCTATGCAATTAACACACCAAAAGTCCATCTATCTGGAAGCCTTTCAGTCTACAGATTACATCACAACCTCAAAGTTCTTATTTAATGCAAGAATGATGGACTTAATTTCCTGAAGACCTGTAAAAATGAGATTCACTTGTAGCAACTTCTGCAACAAAAGTTCCTATAGGATCATTCCATTTCCTGTTCGAGCTACCTAGAACATTCTGGGTAAGGCTTATCCAAATGCAAGCAGATGTTGCTTAGCCACGCATTTTGCAACTTCATTGCTACACCTGTAAAAGAAGAGCTTGCCCTGTGCCTGTAGACTAGAATGGGAAAAAAAAAAGAAGAGAGAATATTCAATCATTAAAAACTTTTTAGCAGGAAATCATATAAAAGCATTCAGTAATCTGAGCAATGTCTATACTAATTTGCAAACTCTTATCATAACTGACTATAACACACACTCTATAAATCTTGAATCTAACTAAATATTTAGAGGTTTTTTAACACTATGGAGAGAACCTATATGCTCATGTGAACATTCATATGTAGGGAGAGATGGTAGTTCTTTCCTTAGGCTGTGTTCCACACCGACATGCCTAGGAGCAAAGCTAGTAGTTCAATTCCTAAGCTACCCAGTCCTTACGCTGCATGAGCTTTCAGTACAAATGCCAGAAGTTTAAGAAATGAAAGAAAAGGTATTTCACCTCATTTGTATCTCACTGTGCTTCATAGAAAAGTAAAAGGGAATGTACTTTTGATAGTTACAGGGATTCTTACATGCAGGAGAGAACAGAGAAAGCTGTACCACATGGAGATCAGGAGTTCTGCACACCAAGGAAAAGCACGGCTGGGTTTAGTTCTGTTATTGTCTAATTTCTTACATACAAATTTGTCCCCATTCGGTACAAGTTGAAATAAAAAAGTATACAAAGAGTAGTTTGACTGTGCTATTTTCCATTGCTACCATTTCATCTACTTTAATGAGAACTGCTTTTTCAATCAGGCTTCCTTTTTTTTTCCACTTAGACCTGTAATTCAATTATAAACATGATGGCAATGTGTGCAAACACATACCCCCATATTTCACTGGAGACAAGATCTGCTGGAAT
This sequence comes from Gallinula chloropus, assembly GCF_964237585.1. NCBI lineage: Eukaryota > Metazoa > Chordata > Aves > Gruiformes > Rallidae > Gallinula > Gallinula chloropus. The sequence goes on along the minus strand of NC_140090.1, from coordinate 30,804,924 downwards.
TCGACATCTGCTTATATTCACTGAATTGGGGCACGTGCAGAAAACTAAACAAATCCAATTCTTTAGCTTCCTTTAAAACCCTGTATGTCACTGGATGGATGTTTACACATTTGACAGGCTACTTTGCCTTAGAAAATTATCTATGAAAGACAAAAAACCCTCAAGACTTGGTCTTCCTGAACCTTCGCCAGCATTCAGACAACTCATACCAAAAGTCATCCTTGCTGAACTCTATCACAGCTGCTGAAGGCACAACTATTGTGTATCTCTCCACAAAAGCACAGCAATAGAAATATTAACATAGACATGCAAGCTTAAGCACAGTAAGTCTGCTTGTACTGCAAATTCATTTTTTTCCTAAAACAAGATTTACTTAAAAGGGCTCCATTCTAACTGAGCTTAAATATTTACCTCTCGTTCTCTGACAGTTGTCAGCACTGAAATTCTTACCCTAAAAGCACCAAGCATGCAGATGCATTTCATTTCAAACTGTTCTATTGCAGCAACAGTTAAAATAAGAATTAAAAAAATCCCAAAGAAAACAAACCCCAACATTGGCCTGTTTATTAACTGTAAATGCATTGGTGTGCATGAACTACTCCACACAAATCACATTCACCAAGTCCTGTGGGAGATGTGACACATTAATCTAAACCTTTGGTGGTTTATTTTTCATTCTACAACAAAGTAAGAAATAGACCAGGGAGTGACAGGAGGCAAAGAAACACATACACATCAGGCCTTCCTCAGGCAAGAACCACAGTGGAAGTTTACTGTCAATACCAGCAAATCTGTAAACCTGAGGACTGTGTCAGTGCCCCTTTGGTCCCTGTGGGCTTCTCTATCAGCTATCTGGAAAAAAACCCAAACGTACCCACCACCATGTTCTAATTAACTGAAGAAGAAGCTGGCAGTGCCACTGAGACTAAACACATCTCAGAAGTCTGTGGCATTATCTTAATGTACCCAAACAATTAGTCTCTTCCAACTTGCTGCAATCCTGTCCCTGTCAAAAGCCAACAACTTTTCTCAGAAGCTTCCTATGAAACCTATTAAACAAGGCATGAGGAAAGCATCCATAAGCATGCAGGAAAGCTTTTTTGGTGTCACACTAGACAAATATCCTTGAAACCTGGGTAAAAGAGCAAAAATAATCTAATTTTAAATTTACTATAAGCCACCATGATCCACTGGAGCATCTCAGTCTATGTGTAATCCTAACTATGTGGGTAGTAACACCATCCAGTTAAACACGTCTGTATTTTGTTTTAGCACGTTTTGAAGTCAAAGCATGAGCAGCAAGAACTCAGCTTCAACAAAGGAAAAACGGTCTAACTAGCACCTTCAAAAGAACAGACCTTTGACCATAACCACATAAACCCCCATTTCTACAGAAATCAACGCTCTGGTTTTGCAGCAGAGTAGGAGACAGTTTAATACTTTGTTAGGTGGCTTCTCAGCAATTGCTGGGAAGAGATGCTACTTTGGCTTTACACATTAAGTTATACCTGTGAAGAAACATATCTCACAGCCCTGCTGCCACTAAACACCAGTGTGTCTATTTCTATGCTAAGCATTAAGAAAAACGGAAAAGGAGAGCTCTCAACTCTGACAACAGAAATACAGCATCTGTTGTTCAGGGCCTGTCCAAGCATCAGAACTCACTGAGCAAATGACTCTGTGGGAAGCAGAAATCCCCATATGCATTTGAGTCCTTTTCAGCAAAATGTTTAAGCACGTGTGAAGCACAAACCACTGAGGAACTCAAATACCCAGCTGGCTCCTGTGTATTGTGTGCCCTGGCAGATGTATCAGTTCAGCAGGAATTTAATTGTGTTAATGGTGTTGTCAGCACCTTCATCCAGGGTGAAATGTTCTTTCCACATAACCACAGTGTTCCAGTGTTCAGTTGTTCAAGGATGATAAATAAAAGCCAGATTTATAGTTTTCATACTTCTGCCAACCCCATCACAACTACACATACTGTTCCACACATGCAATCAAACAGTTAGAAAAAAGTATGCCAAGATAGACACCCCAAAATAACCCTTTTTCAGTTCAACTGAGGGACAGAACACAAGCAAGCTCTCTGGAAGGAAGCTGAACTTCTACCACATTGCTAGCAGAACAAATGACATGTGGAGACAGAGAAGTTATTAATGCAATCCTACCATCTGAAGGTGGCGACGCAAATGTAACAGTCACTGCTTCGGTGAGAACATTCCCACTGTCTGTTGTCCACTGCAGCTGAAAGGAAAAAGATCTCAGTCCTCAGGAAGGGTGCAAGCTTGTCAGCTATAAGAACACAGCCTCAGTACAGGACCCATATGGAAATGGTGTCTAAACCAGCAGTCTCCTCTTCTAGCTATGCATTTTGGCAGTTCTTGGTTTACAAGACAACTACAGCATCGTAAAAGATTTAACACGCCCTGTACCAGGTAGGCTAAAGTCTGCTGGGGACAGTTCAAAGAGTTGACAATAGAAAGTAGTCAAACCACCTGGCTCACTAAGGAGTATCGCCCGCCTGGGCCAGGAGCCTTACAGAGCCTTCTGAAGTATCTACTTCATGCTTACACTTCAGTTGCTATGAAGTGCATTTATTAATATTTACACATTCAAAATGTTGCACAAGCCCTAATTTAGGCTGCACCTGAGACGTATGTCATTGTCATGTTTCAGATGGGGAAAAGGAGTAGTAACTTCTCCAAAACACAATGACAAAGCTGTGAATGAAATTTTCTGATGCCTGCAAGTTTTTCTACACCACACGGCTTCTAGTTAATGCAATCATCTTGAAGTGGTAGCATTGTATAATTAGTCAAACAACGAATGACATATAATGCTGGTGAGATAAATACTGGATAAGGTCAGAAGGTTTTATTCACATTTAATCCAATCTTGCTTGGCTAGATTCCACTGAAAAATATTGCTACTGGAAATATAAAGTCAGAGAATTTTGGATGAAATACTACTAAGCTGTAAAAAAAAAAAAAAAAAAAATTTAAGTATTGAACTCAAAAAAAAAAAGTAATCAAAAAACTACAAAGGCCAACGTACCGTTGCTGGGATACTCGCTGAATTACACATTATCTTGCCATTCCGCAGGGACTTCTGCACTTCATGAATATGGTTCTTGATGTCATTCACAGTGGGGAAGAAAGACAGGTTGTGTCTTTCTGGCACTTCATCAGGCTTGAATAATTCTCTTTCCACAAACTTTCTGTCACATGTTAAGGGACATTAAAATATGTCTATTTAAAACACATTCCCTCCGTTACAGGCATCACTACCTTCTCCCTCCCCTTTTGCAAGGACAAGGCAAGAGCAAGCTAGATGATCTTCTGACCCAGTTCTTGATGTGTCTGCTACCGAGTTCAGAACTAAAAAAACCCAGTTAGTCAACTAACTTTAACAGAGGACAGCAGCTCTTAGTGGCTACCCAGAACAAAATGTAAAAAGATGACAACAGCTGGGAAAACAGACTCTGATGAAATACAGAAAATATATTCAGTAATACATCAACGCTGCCATTTAGTTGCAAACCAAATGAATCAAATGCAGAAGTAGATAGAGCACTACAGACTGAGAGCATGCCGGACAGTTCTGTACCTTAGTTGCTTCCTCACTGCATAGACCTGCTCTATTCCCTGAGACACCAGTTCCCGGATCTTGTCTGCCACTTGAGGATGAAGTCGGGAAGGCAGAGTACAGTTCTCATCTCTAACAACTTCCTCCTCCGGAGGAGGAGGAGACACAGAAAAATAGGATGGTGAAGAAGGGAGGCAGGAAGTTTCCATTTCATGATACTGGTGGGCTTGCTGAGTAGGTAACTGTACATACCACCTGGCAAGAAGGAACGAGTGTCTACACACAGTTCTCAGCAAAGGCAAAAGAAATAACTTCTTGGTTGTTTTTAATTGTCTGACTCTTCTCCCTAGTTAGAGCAACTTCAGGTTTTACACCTCTGACCTTTCAAAGGAATACACCTTTCAGAGGTGTATTCCCTCCCTTTCAGACCTCAGGGCCCTCTCATTTTTCAATGCAAAATAAACCAACTCAAACCAACAAATAAGACAAGTATTTCTGTCTATCCCTACATGAAAACATCAGCTTAAGTCCCACAGAGCCACGAGTCTTATTGACACCGTTGGATTTTTTTTACTACTGGTATTAAGCAAGAGCCTTAATAAACCAATTAAGTAAAAAACAAAGCAAACCAAGCAAACCATTGCTCTTTTTTGCTTTGTTTGACAGGACAAAGAAAGAAGTTTCACCTGAGAACACCACCAGCATCTATCAAGTTCTTCTTCAGCATGTTGAATGCTTTTTCCTGCTCCATTCTTATGATTTTCTTGTCAATTTTAGGGTCGGTGGGAACTCGGTATTCCGGAAACTTCTGAACCTTTTTAATATAGATCCTTCCAAGGGGAGAGAGGAATGAAAAAAATAAATTCTCCTTCAGTACACTTTGGGGAAAAGGCAAAAACCTCACCTACTTTGTATCAAGTATTAGTATAGAGAAGATTCAAGCAGAGTGTTGCAGTGGGAAGAGCCTCTAAGAAAACTGGAGAATTGTTAAGAGTAGTAGATGGATGGAGACGTATACACTTCTGTTTCAGTGTGGAAGCCATTCAGCCAGAGTGCACCTCAGCAAACCCCTCTGTCCCTCAGTACAGGGAAAGCACACCACCACTGCTGAAGAGCTGCAGTTCACCCAGCTTGAAGCCAGAACTGAGCACATACATACCTAGCTGCACCTGTCCAGGCAAACACACTCCTGGCTCAGTAAAAACTGAACAAGCACCCAGGAGGATGCTCAAGGACAAGGGGGAAAAAAAACAATTAAGTGATGGATAAGGAGGAAGCTTCCAGCAAACTGGAATTGTAACTCCTTCAGCAAACAGGACATCTGCTATATTAGGATGACTGATATGAGTGCAACTAAAAGTCCAAACAACAAATAACAAGATTTAGGACCAAGAATGGTCACTAAAGGACACCACAATATTTCACTAATGCACAGGTAGAGAAAGATTCCCACATGTACTTCATATCCTGATGTACTGACACTTTGTATCTAGGCATCTTATCAAATCTCAGCCTGATTCAGTTTAACAGGACAGCATTTCCTCCTTCCCTTTAAATCAGTCTCTGCCTCAATTTAAGACAAAGCTAAGAGCCACAGTGCATAACATCTACCACCCCAAAACAGTGCTCTGTCGAGGCTCCCACAGAAAGGATGCTTTCTTAGGATGCAGAGTGGCTCTTCCAGCGTTACAGACAATTCGTACCTTGCTGGACAAGTGGCTTTGTACAGATGGCCAGAAGTGCTTTCCTGCTCACCACCTTTTTTGGGCTGGAACCCTTTCCTCCTTGGTCCATACCGGCACTCCATTACAATGGCTCTACTTCCTGGAAACACAAAGTAACACACCCTGTTTATTCAAGAAGCTCATGAAGCCACTACTGTCAAAGAGTAACTCTGACAAAAATTCCAGAATAGTTATTTCTGTTTACTGCCAGACTCTCCAGAAGAAAGCACTTTAATGTAGCAGCCATTCAAATGCAGTGCAAATGCACTTCATAGCCTGTAAGGAACACAAAGCATTTTCAAAGTGTTCCCCAAATTTATTATACTTTACAACACTCCTGTAAATGAGGGCAAAATACTGGATTCTGCCCTCCTGAACACCAGTATTTTAGAGGATGAGCAGCCTTGCAAGCTACCAAAAGGGCACAATGCTGGTAAGAAACGTAAGAGGAGCAGAATCCCCCAGATAACCAAGAAAATCCACATGTGAAAGAGAAAGGTCAACAGCTATTTCTGGCCTCCTGTCTTAAAGCAATACTTCAGACCATGCTGTCACATAAATTCCTGATTGCAAGTCTGACCTAACTTACCTGCTCTACAGCACTGTTTCATTGTGCCATACCCACACAAACCCAAACAAGTAGCTCTGAACTTGAAGCAACTCCTTCCAGTCAGACCTCTAACAAAAGGGATGGCAGGCACAGCATTAAAGCAGTCAAGAAAGAAAATTCTAGGTTTCTTCCACATCAGGTTTAGTTATATTTGTAATCCACATACTCCACTGTACATGCAAGTAGCTGCCTAAGCCACAAGTGATATAACCAAAACCTTTTTAAGTATCACAACAGCAACATATGTTTCCATAAGATGTCCAATGACTTACTGCCTTAGAGTGTGACATTAAAAGATTAATACTAATCCCCCCAATGCAAATGAGAAATTTAAAAGATAATTATGTATAACAAACAGATCTCATCACTTTTTTAAAAACAAACAAATCCAAGTTCTACGACTGAAGAGACTTCAACAGCTTTAAACCAATCCTTGCTAATATGAATATCAAAAACAGCTTGACGAGGCCCTGGTTTCACAAAAGTACAAACTATTCAAAATTCTTACTAAAACAACAATAGAGATGATGATTAGTGTCTGTTTTACACTCTAGGGAGCTGCCCAGTTCTCTGTATTCCCTCACAGCTGAAGCACAGCAGGTTTCACACAGAGGGGATAAACTTTGAGAACAACTTTTCTGTCCTGCACAGTTCAGAACTCAGTTTTGTGGGATTTAAACCACAGTTCTGTAAATCACATTTACAACCTCTGCTCTACAGGTGCAAAGTGTTTTAATGAATTTCACAGGGGAGTTATAAATTGAATCTGAACTTATTAGGCAACATGACATTATGCCTGTTCAGGGATCTGAGCAAAACAAAAATGTAACAACTTATCTGACACTGACACACAAAACTTCAAAAGAAAAACTGTGTGTGTGTTTGCTCTAAATATCTTACTGTGGGGCAACTCACTTAGGAGGCACATTTAACAGGACACTAAAGATGTCTCATATGGGAAAATAGAAGTGTAAGTTACTTTGGCTTTGTTCTTGGCTTTCTCATACCTCACAGTTTATAGCTGAAGCTCTAAAACTGGTAACATTTCAATTTTCCGGTTACTTTCAGAAAACAACAAACAACTAAGAAATAAACCAGGCACATAACCTACATTCTAGTAATTTGTGATCTCTATTTAACAAAGTCTGTTCATTTCATATCTGAACGATCTCTTCATATTTTCCGCATACACATTGCATGAGCTCAGTCTGTAATTACCAACCTGTGATGTCTGCATATTCAGTAAAACAAAAAAATCTATCTCTTAAAGTTAATTTATTCTTGAAAGGATGCCTTTTAAATAGTTGATTGGAACAAACTCTTCAAAGAATACTCAAACAACCTCCTACCCTTAAGAGAACTTGCAGGAGAACAGATGGGACCTCTAAAGATCTCATCACAAGAATCCCCACCAAATAGTGCTTAGCAAGTTTATTTCCAATGAGCAGAAGGAATAAAACACAACAAAGCATAAGCCTGTAGTTTCAGGGAAAGAAGCTCCTTCAGAAGGCCTCACTTAAGCTGCTCTTTATTTATGTTTGTGCCTTGACTTTATCAACACTAAGGAACAGCACAAAGATCCTTCTTTATCGCCAGCTGGCAACTGATGTTGAAATTTTGAAAGTAGTTATTAGAAGAAAAGTTAGTTACCTGCATTGACAAAGGGGATCCCATCATATGGGACATACTGAGATTTCCACATCAAGCGTGTGGCTGGTTTGGCTGGGCTTGGAGACTGGCGCGTCCCCCACACACTCTGTGTCTGCTGCTTGTGTAGCGTTAGAACACCCTCTAATTCTGCCTCGCTCACACAATAGCCGCGGTACGAGTCCCCAATTTTCTGCGTGGAAAGGAGGTGAAATAATAGGATTATTCACCCAGCTGACTGCTGAACATTACACAAGAAAACGAAGGCAGTCAGGGACTCTGGAAGGTCAGGACACAGGCTCAGGTTTTTGGTGTTTTGTGGCTCCCCACCCCCCCCCCATCAAGTATCCTCTCAAATAGATTTACCACAGGATCTAAGAACAGAGCAGTCCCCACTGACATAAGGAGTTTGCCAGCCCTCTGAAGCCCCAAGTACACCAAGAATCTCTGAAAAGATTAGTTTCTGACAACTCTGATTTCCACAGGGCAACTTCACTCCTGTTGCTTTCCCCAACACATACAATTCACTTGTGGCAACCCCCTAGGCAAAGCTGTCTTTGGTGAACATTTTCACTTGAGTCTTCAGAGAATACCTGAAGCACTAAAAATGCTACTTCAAACGTCTACTTGAACACATACATGCTGCACTGAGCTGGAGCAGAATACACATGTTTGTACCACCAGTTAACTGTCTCACTCGTTTAGTGCACTAATTTGGAACTGAATGTGTAATGCTCCTCCCAGCCTTCCAGGAGCTCAGGATTCTCACCATTACACAGAAACAGAACATACCAGCTCTGCCATGAGCACACTGATGGTGGTTTCAATGAACTTGGCTAAGACCTGGGCAACTCCAAAAAACCAGCATCTATCCTGGCTCAAAGTGGAAAAAAAAAACCCACCCATAAAACCAAGCCAACCCAAAAAGTCCCAAAAAACTTGCTGACTTTGCAACATCCCCCATGACAGTGATGCAGCTACTCAGAGGGACCACAGCTGGAGCGGTGCTAGTACACCAGCCAGAAAGCAGCAAAAGCCCTCGGACAAAGAGCTTTCTGCCCACGTTTGGAATGCCATGCTCGCTTCTGTTCATACACAGCTCAGGATCAGGCTGCTGGAGCAGCTGGAAATAACACTCAGAGCAGTTTGCCACATCAGTCTTAAACACTTCTCTAGGACAAAGCCATCGTGAATGAGCACTAAAGTCTATTTTACCACCCCCAATTGCAGAGTAGCCAGATGGTTAAATAATACCGACAACAAAAGCAGTAACAGTGACTCTCCAAGATTGCTGTACAAATACTTTAGTGACAACTACAGAAAACCTGCCTCGGTCACCCAAGAGGACCAAAATATATGTGGTTAGCAAGACCTACAGTCAACAAAGAACAAACAGCTTGTGAAAGAACTGGGCCAGCATGGTGTGGCTGCTAGCACAAGCCCCAAAGCAGAGCGTTACGTACACACCAGCTGTGTAAGTAATTCCGATACCACTTGCTTACACTTCAGCAGCTCACTGCACCACAAGCATGCTGCTCCAGAGGTTAAGAAAGTTACACAGCTTGCACTTGCAGCTGTGGTGAGGAGGAGGTGGTAGCAATTGTTTAGCCAGAAATAATAAATAACTTTCCTGTCCAAAACCTCATCTGAAAAATCGAGAAGCAAAGCAGCCTGAGAAGTACCAGGAGCACCTTCTTTATGGAAAAAAAACTGTGACATCACCTTTCACAGGAGGGATTACAGTACTACTCCACACAGTGAATGCTGTGCAAAGAGCATTTTTTTCTGTATCTTATAGCTGTCACTATAAATAGGTCACTGACCTTACTCTGAGATAAGAGAAGACTGATAAAACTGCTGTGCCAGAAAGGTAGTGGTAACAGCTAAGGCACCGTCTCCTATTCTGGCTTTACTTCTGCATAAGATAGGTAAAACTTTCCCAAAAGTGTTGGGAGAAGAGGAGGAGAAGAAATTCATACAACACGTAGGATCCCTGCTTTCTGCGAGCTTCACTAAGTAGGAAGAAATTGGCAAATACTACCATCTGCTCCACACAAATAGATGAACTCAGCTCTGCACAACTGATTAATCAATGCAGCTTTTATTTACACTATTTCAGTATGTTGATACATGCTGGAAATGTATTCTAATCAGACCACTAAAAGCTAAGTAGGTTATAGAAAATAACTATTTTTTAAAATCCACTTTTATTAACGATGTTAATTACTTTGAATTAATCTGAAACTCTGGAATCCTTTAACTCCAGCCAAGCTTCAAGCCAAAAAGAGAAGCACTTTCTTTTCTACCTCCTGGTGTCATCTCCTCAAGGGTACAAAAAAAGCTCACATTAAAAGTATGCACACCAAGACTCCAGTTTTCCCTGAGTGAACTAGCAGCAGCAGGATACTGGAGGCATTACCCTGTCTAGGCATGGCAAGCGTAAGCTGAACGTTTAAAGGCACTCAAGGAATCGACACCAAACACAGATCTAAGTGCTCCTTTTGGACAGAGACAGCTTTTACTGCTCTGTGTTTGCCTGCAGTACTAGCTGCCAAAGGAGTCACTGCCTTTTCATTTCAGTCCTGACCAGCTCCCTGGGATACACAATTGGAAGCATGTACCCCAGCTATACCATAGCTTCATCTGCTGGCATCTTCTGGAGAATTCACACAGGCCCCCATGCTGCTTAAGCCTGTCTCTCAAGGGACTGAGAGTGGAGCTGCCACATTTATCTGTACCTCTGCCAGATCTCCAAATTCCAGTTGGACCCTTCTGTCCTGTTATCAGTAACAAAACATTGTCACACCTGAAGATAAGTGACATCTCAAAATCCCACTGTCTCTAGTCTGTCCCCATGCAAAGGCACATGCATCCTTAGCAGTCTCCAGGGGATTTCCACTGTGTAACTGACAAATTCAGCAAGCAGCTCTGCTGATAACACACAAGGAGGAAGAGGATTTGGGTTATTCTTCTCGGATGGCCTGACTCTGCAGGTGGAACAGCAGCAAACTTGCAGGGAGGGTTAATGCACACAGGCAATATTTCTGTTGAACACCAGAGGCAGATGTTTACATCCTCCGAACACATTTAAACAGTGTTTTGATTTCTTTTTCTTAAAAAATAAGGACTCTTCTATAAATGCTGCTGCTGTGAATTTTAAACACAGCAGGTAAAACTTCTTGTACTAGACCCAGATACAGCCAGCATAATACAAGTCTATGAAATGAAGCCAACAATAAAGGATTCAGAAAAGCTCCACTGACAGTAGGACAGGAAAGTATGTGGCTCATAGTGCTAAAAACAGGGTGATAGGGGTTGCACATCTTACTGGACTTCAACAACAAACTGGCCATTTGAATTAAGTGACTCATTCTGTGAGAACAGTACCTTCACCATGCAAGAATTCGTGTTACTATTTTCTGACCTCTGAATGTTTAAGTGAACTTAAACATTGACCAGCTAAGAGTATGAGTTTTCCTTTAACGAGCATTATGAGAAAGCAAAAATAAACATCTGTTAGGAAGAATCTGGTAGCAGAAGGAAGGGTAGGTAATCTCTCAAGAATCTTTCCATCTCCCCTCCCTCCATTTTAAGTGATTTATGATGCATTCTAGCTGCTGATACCAGGACAGTCATCAGAACAGTTCTGCAGATAACTAATAATAAGCAAATAAACAGAGTTTTGTTTAGGTCAAAAGCCAGCTGAGGGAATAAAGAAAGAGCATTTTTTAAACAACATAGAAAACAACCATGAGGTACCAAAAAAAGTATCTTTGAGACTATCTAAAATAGAAATCCTTAGTGAAACACTGATGTTAATGTGCTCTCATAAATCCCAGACTTCACCCAGTCATACTGACCAGTATGAACAGTGGAAGACTCGGGCCTTACAAATGCAATTCTTTAACTAATGGATCACTAACAAAAAACAGTCTGGCTCAACAGAAGACAGCAGAGCTTCCACTATAGTTTGAGAATGAACTCTAACATGGCACACAACAGATTTTCCAGTGCTGTATGGTATTGAGAGTTCAGAAGCACATTTTTTGCTTTAGGAGCCACTGATGGTCAGTTATTCTAGCAGAGGTTCCATCGTATTTATGTTTTTAAGTGTGCCAGTTGTACCACCTAGCACCAGTACCAGAAAGCTCGAGCACAACTTCTAAAACTATGAACATTATTCCTCTCATGGAACAGGATCAATATCTTAGATCTGGAGGATAAAACATCAAGTCAGAATTCTCTGCAGCCCACCTCACAGTTCCTGAGACAGCATGCCCATGCAGGCGTATTTGGAGGCAATGGCTGGAGAGGGACGGGAAAGGGATCTTCCACTACCCTGAAAAGAAAAATAATAAAACCAGTAAAAGTCTACACAGACACCCAGAAAAGCAACAATTTTGTCAAAATTGCAGGTAACATCTCAAATTAGCTCATTATGTACAAACCTACAGCACATGATCGAATTATGGAGACTGTATCGACTTGCTTTAAAAACCTTTCCCCCATACTCTATTTCATTGCTAAAATAATTCACATTGAATGTAAGTATTGAAAAACCACACCATTTTCTACATTCAGATCGACCTCTGAGCATTCAGTAGTCTCAGTGTTGTCGCTTGAAAGCCATAGACAAAGCACAGTGAAACAGAGCAGTTGATTGCCGTGATAATTTTCTTACACAGACTGATGTCAGAATACTGAAGATTAAAACTAACATCAGACACTTGTTAAATGCTGCACGTTTTAGTATATTTTAAATTACTGAAGACCATCTCAAATAACTATTTTAAGAATCTACTTTCCCCATTCCTTTAATCCTGGAGCAGAAACAATGTTTAATTGATGGTTAATGCCAAAGCAAGTGCACCACCTCCTGTTCATACAAATATGCCTCCTTTCCAGGTTGTTCTTCTAACATGTACAGAATATATTCACAAAATCCACTCACAAACTCTCTCTCATCAACATATACCATTTGTGCTGCAGTGACACTTAATCTCTCAACACCTCCATTTCAAAAGAGTACAAACTAAAGCAAAGCCAGCCTGCAGTCCACATAAAAAATGCTGTCTCTGGATTTTCTTGTTTAAACTATTGTTTATTGTTTTGTTCTCTGGATTTGTTTTTAAGCAAAAAAAGAATCCCAGAGTATTCAGGGCCTAAAAGAGTAGGCACCACTTAGCACAGGGACAGAATCAAGTGGCTATCAAGAAAGAAAAACAGTAACTATTTTAACTGCAGAAACTTTGCTAACCAACCTGCCTGCCTACGTGTTCCACCAGAACACACCATTATGGGCTATCTTTCCATATCTTAGCTAAGGAAGCTGAAGAAGTTATCCAGAGAACAAAGATTAGTCTCTCCATCCTAATTCCAACTACTGAAATCTCTATCTAAAAATTAGTCTCTACTAACAACCCCTCAAACCTCCAATTTTCCCTGCAACTCCTTCACTGCATCACTTTAATTTCAGTAGTTACTCAGAAATTGCTGGATCCTGTCATTTCAGGAGTTCACACTGTGCCATTTAAACACCCAGCTATTGCTCTGGGCAGAATACATCCCACTGTTTCTGCAATACATGTACTGAAGCAAAGAACATAATAAATATTAGTTGGTCAGGGAGGAACCATGTAAAGGATGTGCAAAGTTCTGCCTATTAGCACATTGTGTGCATTGGGATACCTCAGAAAAAACAACTTATCTCTGAGAAGGGAGAGATAAAGAGGGAGAAAGAACAGGAGGGGCCTCAAGTCTGCAGAACCTGCTCGGTGGCTTTGTTAGCAAGAAAAAAACCTAAAGCTCACCAAAAAGACCTGTAATGAAGGGGAGTAAATGGCCTTCAAATGTCTTTGAAGCCCATCAAGGGATTACTGGAGGGTGGGATGAGTGACAATGAGCTCTTATAATGGAAAAACTAACCATTTCTTGGAACCCTCGTGAATATGCATATATCATGAAGGTGCATGTGCCTTGTATAAAAGCTGTGTAACTAACCCTGTACAGCGCACACATTAGGAGGAGTGATCCCCTGTGCTGCCTGGCACTGCAATAAAGAACAGTCACCAAGTCAGGCTTCACAGTCACCAAGGCTACTGAGTTTTAACTTCAGCTTTTCATCAGTACTTCTAATTGCTCTGGCACATACAAAAACTGCCTGCAAACACAGTTAGCTACACATTGCTCACTAATGCTAAGGGTTCTGTGGTAATTTTGTGACAACCATTGCAAAAACGAACTGCAAGATAAACAGCACTAGTAGTGGATCAAAGTGATTGCTCATCCTTTTACCTCCTGACCTACCTGGTGGCTGCTTTTTTCGGTACGTTGAGAGATGCCTGTGGATGCAGAATGTAACTGCTTGCACTGTCTGCTAGAGCAGCCACAGCTGCAGTCTGCAAGTTCCCATCACCACACTTCCCTTCCGAAACATCTTCACAAAAATAAAACATCCTCCTGGTTAATAACTGAACTCAGAACGGGGAAATGACAAGCTACGATTAGTCTCTGTGTGGTGGAAAAGCAAGCATTTTGACATACAAAGATGATAAATAGTCTAATAGTTGTGAATCAATTCTCAAACTCTAGGCACCCAAATGAAGATACAGTTGATAAAGGTTGGTTGGGGACATATGGTAATCATGCTACAGCTAACGAGCACTTCCACAACAAAGGACATAATCAGAACTTGTAAATACTCTGCTTTACATTTCCACAAAGCCATGTAGGATTGCACAGCTGCAAATCACACACTGGTTACCTTTAAAAGTAAGAAAAAAGGAGGTGATAGTACTGTTGTACTACCAGAAGAACAAGGAAAAACCGGCCACTTTAATGCAATCTGAGGTGGTTGGAATAAATTTTTAGCCTTTCCTGATAACCAGGAGCAATCCAGAAGCCAGAACATACTTGCTAGATCGAAGCACGTGGATAGTTAAACAAAAATGTGATGGAAAACGGTGAAAGCAGATGTTTGATCTCAACATAAAGGAAAGGAGGCTCTCTTCAGGTGCAAGATTTGTCCCCTTCAAATGAAAGTTTCTTTCCCCCACAGCAAGAGAGTGTAGTAAGTATTGACTTGGTACCACAATCACTCTACCTTAAAGCATGGACCAGATGATTCCCAAGTGTAGTCCTCAGAGTAATGCCACTGGCTCAGAGCTAGGTGCACTGGTTCCTTCTACAGAGACATGCCCTTAAGACCCTAGAGCCTACACTATTTCATGCACTACCACCACCTGCAGGCACGTGAAACTCGAAGGAAAGGGTTGACAGTCTGTTCTTCCTTTTTAATCTCCGTAGTAAACCACTGACCAGTCTTCCAAACTGTATTTTAAAGACTTCTATTCACACAACATCAAGACTCTAGTCTTACCTTTGAGTGCTCATTCCATGAGAGCACTTAAGTAGTGTTTAGATTAAGAATTTTATACTGAAAAAAAATAAAAAACCTTGCAGAGTTTAACAAAATGTGACAAGTTCTCAGTCTTAGCATATGAATGGAAACTAGTACACAGCACCCTGCCACCAGCAAGGCTTGCAAATAATCAAGGCTTTCAGACAGCAGTATGTCCATTTTTTAGAGTAAAGCTTAAAATTCACACTTCTAGCTGTGCATCTCACCACAAACTTGAAAGGTGCCGGTTAACACACTGAGGGGGAAAAAACTTGGCAACAAATTGAAAGCTGCATCTCATTCTCTTCATTGGGACCTGAATTTCTACCTACGAAATTCATTCCTGACCTCACAAAAGCTGCATCATCCCCAGTGTCCTCTGGAACAGACCAGAAGAACATTAACTCTTCCATCTGCACTACCTGAATTAACTACTTTACTCAAAACGAAGCAGACAGTGAAAACCTGATGCTGAATAGTACTGATGTCTAGCTTGGCACAAATATCCTTATTAATGGCAAATAAAGCAAGAAGCAACATTGTGCCCAGTATCTCCATTTATCCATCACCTAAAGTGAGAACAGCATATACAGCATAGCAGCTCTGATCACAGGGCTTCTGTCTAACAGAAAGCATGGGGTGCCAGGCAGAGTCAGAAAGCAGACTCACTAAGTATGTATTTTTGTATTATAATTGACTAAGGAAAGGAAATGCAAACAAACAAGGTTCTTAAAAACAAGAAAAAAAGAGACCATGCAGGACATGCTGAGTCACAGGAACACACACACCCCCCGAGTCCCACAGGTTAAACTCACCCTGCGCGCTGCTCACGTCCAGAAGCTGACCTTGAGGAATAATCACTTGGGCCATTCCTGGCTGGGCAGAAGGAATGACATGCAGAACCTGTCCATTTTCTGACTGGCTGGCAATAATCATCTGCAAAGCAACCACACAAAAAACATGACTGGCACTAGTCTGACTTGGTTTGCTTGTTATCAGAGGAGGAAATATTTTGGCTGGAATGAGAGCTCATAAATTACCTTGATTTCTCATAAGAAGGAAACTGCCTATATCCTGTCAGTTTCTTCCTTTTTAAAATAGCCCTTAATTAAAGGGGGAAAACACCCTCAAATTTTACCAGATTCTACAACGAATCACAAGTTTCTCTGAAACTCAGAACACCACTATTAAAGCTATTAAAAACCAGAATGCCATTTATAGTTGGATTAACTGCAACCCCATTCGTGGGCTAGCATAATTAATCACAACATTTAAACATTTTGACCTTTACTCCTAAGGAACTGACCTCTGTGGGCAGTATTTTATGCAAAACCAAAAGAGACATTCTGGATTAGCTTACTGCTCATGTTCCAGTCTCCCCAAAAGACCACAGAGAGACTCATCCAAGGAATACAGAGGAAGCAGCAGCAGAACTATGAGATCTCACCACACAATGACATCCAGGCTTCATGATGACAAAAGACATAAGTTGTGGTGTGGAGCCACTGGGTGACTGAAAAGTTTCACCTCATTGCTTAGGTCTGAATCTGCTGCTGTTAGAACAGAACTCCCTCCTCTGAACCCATCAGCTGCCCTGTTTTCAGACACTCACCATCTGCGCACTGGGCCCTCCCAGGGGCTGCAGCTCATAGAGGGGCTGCCCGGTCGGGTCTACCAGGTGGAACTCCCCAGCAGAGGAAGGCTGCGGCGGCCACACGGGCGCCGATGGTGACGGAGAACTGCCCGAGAGGTGCACGGCGATGGGCAAGGCTGCAGGAGAGTCACGCTGTCCAAACACCAGATCCCTGGAATCCATGCAGGTTAGATGCTTTCACAGAGGAAAAACAGTAAAATGTGCTTTAATCTTGAGTAGCAATTTCTATTAAAAAAGAGAGACAGACAAAGAAAAGAACATTTAAAACCAGTGTGCTGTACTGCAGTCAGAGGGTGCTCATATCCTGATCAAGATGCTACCAGGTAACATTAACAGTTCTAATTTTGTCTTACATTCCCATGCTGAAACTGCTTTTATATTTCTGCTTCCTAGAACAAACTCTCTTCACTATGGCAAAAAAAAAAAAAAAATCCATTTGCCCAAACTCTGTTCCCCAAAACCACTTACCACTTTAAAACATCTCAAGTCTACCCAGAAACTAAGAGAACTTACACAAATCCCCATCTGACTAGAAAACATCTCCGAACTTGATTTCCTTGAAATCCTAGATACTATTGCACTCTGCCTTCAGACATACGGACTTAGCCATGAAGACTAAAGTCTCTCCATGCTTTCGTAACTCTTTACCACAGAAAAAACACAAGCAACACAAAACCACTAATGCAAGTCCAAGAATTATACAGATTACATTCTGCAACTCTCAAAAAATAGGCACTCAGACCTTATGCTCATCAAGCTTGCAAAATCAAGTTCCTGCAGGACATCCTATTTTCATTAAATTTAAACATTTCAGCACAAATACCTGTCTTGTTCAAATTCTGACACCACAAATATTAAACACGTAAAAATAACAGAAAGTAGACAGCCCCTGCATCAGGCTGTCATCAGGCCAACGCAAGGAGAAGGGTGGAAATTCTTGTTCTTGAAGCAACCACACAAACAACTCCAGTGTTTCTGCAACAAAGCTTCACAAACTACAAATCGAAAGAGAGGGGAAAAAATTGTTTCTAGATTTTATATTCAAGTCAGACCTGCGCCAAAGAACCTTCTCAAAACTCCTGCAGGCGTAAGACTTCTGTGCTGAAACTGTCTAATGTAAGCTACACCACAAAAGCAGCAACACAAAAACAGCACGAGTTGTGTTACCAAATTCATGTAGAGACTACCAGCACACTTCCAAATCACTACCAGAACATTTTGTTACCTGAAGTAACCTGCAGAAGAACATTTAAGCACAGCAATCTCTCCAACTAGGAACATCTACCAACTTTTGATAATACCTGTATTAGACACTCCCTTCCCCAGTACCCACAGAGATGTCCTGTGCCCCTGCATTCCCATCACCACATTTGGTCACTAAGCAATTTGACCTGACTTTCAAGTGTTCTGAACCCCTCCTGCTCCAAGGCGTGTCGCCAAGTATTGATGTTCAAAACTGAATGGCTCAAGAATCCAAGATAAAGAGCCTTCATACTCTTTTAAAGGCACAATGTGTTGCTATAAAGGCAAGA
Organism: Gallinula chloropus; assembly: GCF_964237585.1. Classification (NCBI taxonomy): domain Eukaryota; kingdom Metazoa; phylum Chordata; class Aves; order Gruiformes; family Rallidae; genus Gallinula; species Gallinula chloropus. Next base: position 30,786,770 of record NC_140090.1, on the reverse strand, counting down.
AAAAATGCAGGGATGAAATATTGTGTTATAAATTCATCTAGTGAGTATATAAGGAAAGCATCTAATAAAGACAAGCCATTCATACCTCACCTGGAAAACCCGATCATTTGTTTCTGACTCTCCTCTGGTATTACAGTTGCCTATGAATGAATCATTAGTGCCTTCCATAGCGACTTCACAGTCGGCTCCATTTTTTCCCCACTACAAGATGACCTGAAAAAGGTTAGAAAAATTTCTATCAGCCTTCAATGCTTTAGCTTCAACCAAGAAATTGCTGCAGGTTTTTATGGTCTTACAACTTTAGACTCGCAAATGCTTAATGACAACAGCATTGTAAGCAAACAGCAAATCCTTCCCTCTTTATCACCTCATTACTCACTGCAGAAAAATTCTGATGTGCTGCTCCAGGAGTATAGTTAATTAATTCCTGCGATTTAGGATGAGAGAGGAGGAATGGTGCTCAGGATTTTTCCCTTTGGGATTTATGTTAAAGACAGGCAGCGCTGTATCAGAACACGACGCCTACAGGCTTTATCTTCCTCACCACACAGTAAATTCCTTGAGATGGACCTTCTTGGATGTGGTGCTTCAACCCTCCACAGCTTTCGTACGGAGAAAGTAAAAGGCTACTAGTCACTTGGAAAGAACGATACAACCCTGGAAGCACAAACTTATTTTGCTCTGCAAAGATATAAAGGACCACAGGCAATGTAAATCCACACCTCCGCAGCTTCTGAAGCTGAACAAAGCATCCTGCTGATACAAACATTGTGAAGATAAGCTGCTCACATGCTCAGTACACTAAATACTTCAAAGCAGATTTATTTTCCCACTCAATTTTCAACTGATGACACTCCAAACCACGTTTACCGAAATTTTTTTGTAGCTTTGGATCAATTACCAGATGTTTCAGTTAAGATGTCTGAAACACATTAGCAGCAAATAAAAAAACCCACCACCCTAGATTTCATCATCACGCAACTATTTCCCCTCTCTTAAAAGATGCAAAGATAGGTCACTTATGTCAAAGCAGCATATTTAATTCTTTGAGATAAACTGGAGAAGTTTCTTCCAGCGATACCAATGACACATGCCCTGAGTATGCTGGAATGCAAGAACCAGGGATGGCCGTATCAGGACAGATCAACAGCCCAAACAGCCCAACACTCTGTATCTAACATTGGTTAATAATAAAGCTCAGAGAAAAAATGACAGCAGTAGGGCAAACCACTGTGACATTTATCCAGCTTCCTCTTGCAAGCAGCCAAGGGATACGTGATGTTTTATCTTTGGGTTTAAAAAATGTCCTTGGCACAGTTTCGCCCTGAGACTTTGTCCAATCACTAACCTAACCCAGGGGAACCACATCACCCAGGACAGTGAACTTCATGGCTTAACCATCCAGGTGTCATTACCCCAAGTGCCGTGCAATCCGAAACAAAAAAACCTGAGTGTCTTTTCTGTCTTAAAGAAATACACTTTTAGAGTACTTAGAAGTACACAGTTAATAAATGTTCTAGTCGTATAAATATTGCTAACAAAGTCCCCAAACAAGACAGTTAAATCCTGTATACATATGTATTTTTTGCCATGAACGAGTAAATAACATGCACGTATTTTTTCCCTAAACACTTTACTCAAGGCATCACAAAAATTTCCACAGTAACAATGCTGTACCCCATATTAACAAGGGGCTGAAGGAGAAACATGGGAGTTTGATGTTAGTGGGAAGTGGGATCAACAGCTGTATCCTCAGTGCACCCACCAGGCAGGCAGCTCTCAGCTTTCGCCTTCACGCAGCTCCATCCAAACTGCTCACAGGCTGCTCCCCCCTGACGTTCACTACTCCAACTCAAGGGTTAGCACGTTTTAATGCCACAGGACTGCTTCCTTTACCTTGCTGCCACTTGGGAAGCACTTTTCTCAAAATAAAGGGAAATCTGTGGCCATTGCTATCTTTGGTTCTACTCTACAAAGACACCAAGCAGGAAGAAACACAACCACCACCACAAGCAGTTCAAACGGGGTCTTACGGACAGGATCTTCAAGAGAGCTGGCATGGCACACCGCGGTTGCATTACCAGCAGTGGTTCAATGCCAAAGACCAACACACCGACAGTCCAAGATCACGTGGCAAAACACACCCTGTCTTGCAGATTTATCTATTTTCTTCCCTCCAGTTCTTTATCCTAGGGTAACCTACACCCACCAATCGCAGGCAGTTCTAGACCGGACTGATTCTAAAGCTTCACATGAGAGTTGCTGCTGCCTTCCCTACAGTATGAGCCCTCCCTTGTGAAGGCAGCACACAACCAGGCTCCAGAAGGAAGCATTGCCTTTGAAAACCCCACAGCCAGTTATTTTAACACTGAGTCAACAGTGCAAGATTTTGCTTCTAAGAAGAAACCTAAGCTGTGAAAAAGAGGTAACTCCATTGTGGTGACCCTGAGGACATTCTACCGAGGAGTCCTCTGCTGGGGCAGGAGGCTGGGAATTCTCTTACACTTTTCAAGCTTCAAGTTTTCAACGCAGTGTCACTGAAAAGTAAAGGTAATTTAAAAAAACAAAAAAAAACCCAAAAAAACAAGGATTGAGCGTGTAACTTCATGGCTTTAGCATTTCTGACAGCAACACTCCCCATGGTTTTAGTTCACACTTCACGGCAGGAAACACAGGCAGCCGAACGCCTCACCAGCAGTCGCTTCGGGGTTGTCCATTGGGACGCTTCAGAAGCTTTATGAGAAGAGTTAAGACAGTTGCACAGTTTCCAACAACCAAACGGGCTCTCTCTGGAAAAGCTGCCTCTGACGGCATTCCTCTGCCGCCGTCACGAAGCGCAGCAGGGAGGGAATGAGGGCACAGCCGCACCTCAGGCACAGGGGTGCCGGCGCGCTCTGCACCGGCTCCTGCCTGGCGCGACACTCGGCTCGCCCCTCAGGGACGGGCGGGCAGAGCCTGCGAGGGGAGCGCGGAGGGTCCGGGGAGTCCCCAGGCGAGGCCGCTTCTGAGCAGCGAGCACGGACGCGCGGGAAGCGCGGCTGCAACACATAGCGTCCCGTCCCGCAAGCAGGGTTAGCAAAGAGACGAGGTGCAGCGTGACCGAACAGCAGGACTCCAGACCGGGCGGTGCCCCGACCCGGTCGCTACCCCGTGAGGCCACGGGAGCGGCTAAGGAGGCAGGAAAACCCCACGCTACGGCGAGTAGCCCTCTCCCCAGAACAGCAGATCCCCTTCTCTCAGAGCCCGCCGCCTTCCCGCTCGTGGGAAGTTTATTACTGCCGCGTAACTTGCCGCGCAAAGCGACACAGCCCAAGTTACACCGAGAAGACGCCGCCGGCAGCCGGCATCCCGCACGCGCCGGCTCCGCCCGCACACGAGGAGCCGATCTCCGCCACGGCAGCGAAGCCGTTACCGCGGACTCCGCTGCCCCGCCCGGCCCGGGTCGGCCAGGTGTGCGGCGAGCGCCAAGCACCGGACCCCTCTAGCTGCGCAAGAGCCTGCGAGTGCCCCACGGAAAGCGGCCCCCAGACCCCAGCGCCGTGGGGGACAACCTTACCCCCTGCGCCTCTTGCCCCCGCCGCCCGGTCACACCCCCCGCACCACAGCTCCCGGGTAGGGAGAGCGGGACAGGCAAGCGCGGGGCCCGCCCGCCGCTCCGGGGGAAGAGCGCAGCGCGGCGCGGCGCGATGTGACGCGGCCCAACCCGCAGCGACCCCGGCAGAGGACCCAAAGGAGCTCCATACCCTACCTCACCCCGGCTGCCGCTGGCGCCGCCATGCAGCCCGCCCCTCGGCGCACGCGCACCACCCTGCAGGTGGGAGGGGGCGCGCGCGCGGGGGGCGCCGGGAAGGTGGCGGCGCGAGGCTTCTCGGGAGCCGTGTCTCGCGGGCCGGGGCGCGCGCGCGGCATGCCGGGCCTCGCGGTCTCAGCGGTCAGCCCGCCGCAATCCGCCGCCGGCCGCGTGGCGCAGCGGCAGCGCGCGGCCAGGGCCGGGCCGGGGAAGGGGCCGCGGCCGGGCCGGCGCGCGGGTGGGCGGGAGGCGGTGCCCCGCGCGCGCGGGCGCGGCTAGCGGCAGCACGTGGTCGGGGACGGGACCGGCAGCATGGCGCAGCGCACGGCGCAGCTCACGGCGCGGTTCCGCACCGAGAACCGCAGGTGAGGGGCCGCGCGACCGCGCCGAGGCGCGGGGGGTGGGACGGGGCTAGAGCAGGGCGGTAACGGCGCCGTGTGCCCGTAGGTACGCCGTGGAGGATGTGCCCTTCTCGGTGCCCGCGGCCTCCGAGACCACCGACCTCAGCCACCTCATCAACAAGCTGCTGGCGGCCGGCGACGGTAAGTGCCGTGGCGGGGACGAGCGGGCGCCGGCTCCCTCAGAGCCCTTCTGCCAAGGGGTGACGGATTTTCGCGTCATCGCCGTGCTTTTGACGTCAGGCTGCAGGTCGGGTACAGGCAGCCGCCAGGCTCACGTTTCGCCTGAAGCAGCCCCGTCGCCGCAAGCGGGGCGGCTCAGGGCCGGGCCGGGCCAGGCGAAGCTGCGTGCAGCCGCCACGGGAAGCGGCACTCCGGGCCCGCAGCGAGGTTGGGTGTCAGCCGGGGCCCGCGGGCGGGCTGTGCGAGCGGGGCACCCTGACCTGAACGCCAGTAGCCGGGTGGCTGGACCAGCGTGTGCCCAGCACCGCAGACTGAGCCTTCCCGGCAGACGGGAACGGCAGCGTGCCCCAAAACCGCCCAGAGGAACTAATACAAGGAAAGGTTTGGTTCATGGGCAAGAGCTCGGCCGTTCTGCCAGAGCTGCGGGGCCTCACTGGCGGGACAGACCTTCGGGGCAAGGGCGCCTGTTGCTGAAAAGTCCCGTTTTCCCTAAGAAACGAGACCCCACTGAGGCTTCTGCAAGGCACTTCAACCCCTGGAACTGCAAACGGGCTCACGGGGCAGCTCAGTGCCCTCACGGAAACGTGGGGCCGTCACAGAGGGACAAACACGAACTGAACGTTCTTCCCATTGATGCCTCAGTGACGGCCGTAGCCAGCAGTGATGAGGGTGCAGGGTGGCTGTGGCAAGCTCCGTACAGAACAGGGATGGAACCACTGGGGTTTGGTTAGATGCAGCTGCAGAGAGAAAAGGATTTAGAAATGAACGGTAACAGTAAGAGGCAAACTTAAGTCTTTGAACACCAACAGCAAGTTTTCCTGTAATCCCATGGAATTCATGGGCTGCCCACTCACAGCTGGGAGGGGGAACCAACTGTGTAGTTGAGGGCTTTTTATTTGGGGTTTTTTTTTTAAATTTTTAACCTTCCTGGCTTAGTTCTCCCAAACCAGCCACAGAATGATGCTGCTCTTGATGGTATCAAATAAATAGTGACATCTGTACCTGGGCTTTTCCTAATTTCTTTCAGTGGATCACAAGTATGTGGAATTTGACTTCCTTATCAATGGCCAGTTCTTGCGTATGCCCCTGGTCACGCACATGGAAATGGAAAACATCTCCACGGTGAGTCACACTCAGTTTCTCCCCACCTTGGACAGTAGATTAGAGCCAGTTTGCTTCAAGCTGACAGGGAGATACCCTTCCTCAAGTTTTATTTCCCTTCTGACTTCCCCAGGAGAATTCCCGGTATGTTTAAGCCCATTCTGAACTGCAGAGTGATTAGAGAGTACGGGACTGAGCAGTGTGAAGAACATTGCTATCCAGTCTGTTGTCTGTACGCAGTTCAGAGGGGAAATCCTTGTCTTGCTCAGTTCACCGTTGATTTAGTTTTGTCTCCTACAGTATTAGTTGCATCAGGGACGATGGGGAGGTTACTGGTACCTCTAGGAAATGTTGTGAAGTATTTCAGATGCCAGTTTTGTATGCATAAATACAGAAGCATAGGAACCTGAAAAGAGTAAAATTACTTGCTTTTGTTTCTAGCCTGCTATTAATAGTAACTTGATAAAAATATGGAAAGCAATACAATTCAGACACATTATTTTAAAGACATGAATTCCACTAATGTGTCAGAGGACATGGATGCCAAGATACTTGCCCAGTAAATGTATTTGCACTGTGCTACCATTAAATATGACTGCTGCCAACTAAAACCAGACCATGCTAAATAAGCGTTTTGTCTGTGTGCTCAGGAAGAAGTGGTGGAAATCGAGTATGTGGAGAAATACATGGCACCTCAGCCTGAGGAGTGCATCTTCCATGACGACTGGATCAGCTCTGTTCAAGCCACCGAGGAATGGTACGGCGCCAAGGCAGCACCAAGTTTGGCCTTGCTGGCTGCTGTTGTGTGTAGGGGGCTCAGTAGTGTTGTGGCTCATGAAGAACCTGGGTTTTGGGGCTGTATGCTTTTTTTTCCCCCCCTCTTTGCTCTGTTTTAGTTGTGTTTTTTTAACCTGTCAAGTCAGTGAGCTACTCATGTTTGTAAGCAGTTCAGTTTTAACACGTCTGCACTATGCTGACAGTGGCTGTAAAACAAAGGGAAAGTGGCTGGAGTTTCTGCACACAAGATGCTGTCAAGATCCAATGGGCAGCACAGATGGTATTCTCTGTCCTTTCTCTTAAAGGACAGCAAGGTTTCTGTATCTTAGCTTAAACCCTTGGGTTCAAACGTGGCATTCAGCAGCAGCAAGGAAAGCTTTTCTTTAAAAACCACACAAACACGGTTGTCCCTTTCTACTGTATTTTCACACTCATTTTCCAGTCAACTAGGCAGTGTTCCTGTATTTCTTTGAAAACGCTTCGAGATCCTCTAGTAACATATCATTATCTTTTATTTTAAATTATGTAAGCAATCTTAAGTCTCACCTACCAGAACACGCAGTACTCCCACCGCTTTTCTTTCTAGCTTGTACTCCTGAATCACAGAATTGTAGTGGTTGGAAGGGACCTCAAGAGACCAAGTCCAACCCCCCTGCCAAAACAGGTTGCTTAGGACAGATCGCACACATAGGCATCCAGACAGGTCTTGAATATGTCCAGAGATGGAGACTCCCATCCCCTCTGGGCAGCCTGTCCCAGGCCTCTCTCACCCTCACCGGGAAAATGAAGTTCTGCATATTGGTGCAGAATTTCCTGTGCTCCAACTTGCAGCCATTGCCCATTGTCCTGTCCCCACAGTCCACTGAAAAGAGGCTGAACATTTCCCTGTGTCCCACACTTGAGATATTTATAAACATTAATAAGATCCCCTCTCAGTCTTGTTTTCTCAAGGCTGAACAGCCCCATTTCACTCAGCCTTTCCTCATAGGGCAGATGCTCCAGGCCCTTAATCATATTTGTAGCCTTGCAATTGCAACTTTTATTTTTTTTTTAACATACAAAGTAGCTATTCTTTGAATTAATTTTAGGTAACCAATTAATATGCAGTTTTTTTCAGGTTGAGGCCTTCCCCCCACCCTCCCTATAAAAAACCCTGTTGGTTTTAAAGACAGTAATGTTTCTAATTCTGTACCCTGCAGGATTCTGACTGGCTGCTACGATCAGACTGCTCGAATCTGGTCTTTGGAAGGGAAATCCATCATGACAGTAGCTGGGCACACAGAAGTAGTGAAGGATGTGGCGTGGGTGAAGCAAGGTCAGTTTATATATATGGGGAGTAGGAATAGTTTGATTTACTGGGGGAGAAATGTCAGCATTCTTCAACCATGACTATTTAATTACTTAAATACTACAGTTATTTCCGTGGTGTTAGAAATTAAGTCACTGTGTGAGTAAACCAGTCCTTTAACAGCAGTAGTTCAATATGTATGTTGTTTATCCACCTTGCAGTCCTTGGTAGCAAATACTGGTGTGTTTGTTTACATTATTTGTAACGTAATGTAAACATATATAGGAGTCCCCTATCTGCTGTTTCTTCTTTGACTACAATATATGCAGACTTGTGAAGACTTTGGAAAACTGAGATGGGTGCAAGTGTGACTTTTTCTCTCCCTCAGACAGCTTATCATGCCTGTTACTCAGCGCTTCCATGGACCAAACTGTCCTGCTGTGGGAGTGGAACGTGGAGAAGAACAAAGTGAAAGCCCTTCACTGCTGCAGGGGACACGCTGGGAGCGTAGACTCCATAGCTGTTGATTGCACGAGAACTAAAGTGAGTGACTCCTGGAAAGAAACCTTTGGCTTTGGGATGTTGGCAGCCAGTACCTCAAAAATCACCTTTGTGTCCCTGCAGAGGTATATCATGTATGTGACACACTGATAAGTTTCCAGTCTTCTTGAAAGTGGTGGTTGTTGAGGGTTAGGAGTGCTACATCAGTGCCTGGCCATCTTCTCAGTGATGCAATTAACCTCTAATACAACAAAAAGCTTGAGGTGCACAAGCAATTATACTGCTGGTTTTGGCTTTTGTGACTGAAGTAAAATACTTACTATTAAGTAAATTTTTACTTTTAACACATGTGAAATTTATGTTATAGTGAACTATTTTCAAATCTGATTTTGGTGGGTAAGAAATTTCCAGAGAGACACTTTGAAAAATCAGGTGGCAGAAGAGGTCCTTTCCTGTTATCCAGGGATTCAGCAGTTAAGAGCACTCACACCAAAGGTGGCATCGTCACTCCTAGTCTGACTTAGTAGCAGAGTGGTTAAAATAAAACCAAGGAGACACATTGTAGATATTTTTTCCTTGAAAAGGAAGGAAAAAGAATGATTTGATCTATACCAAACATACTTTTTTCTGAACCTAGTACTGTTATTCATGTGTTAAAACCAACTGGTTAGGTTTTCAAGTAGGAGGTGCATTTAGTATGGCCTAAAGGTCTGTCCAGATCAACTTTTAAGAAAATGTTTCTATTCATGCAGTTCTGCAGTGGATCCTGGGATAAGATGTTAAAGATCTGGTCTGCAGGTAAGATAAGCATAAGCTGGGATTCTCACCTCTCCTAGAAAACTCGGTACTTAGTACAGCCTGAAAGATGGATATCTGAATGCTTTTTTCCTTAAGAAAACTCAAACCACTAAGATTTAAAGCAAGCTAGAAATTTTGGGGGGGGTTTGTAGGCTTTGTAAGCCTGTACATCACTATAGTAAGTTACTGGTTCAGTTGGTAACACAATTTCAGGTATGGTTATCAACTGTATGCTGATGTTTATTTTATTCGGAAGATAGACCTCTTATTTTTAATGGGCTTCTATAGAAGTGTGGTTGGAGGGTTTTTTCCTGTTTCTATGGAGGACAGTAGGATGACCAGGGCTTGTCTAGAAATCTAGACTAATCCTACACACTCCAAATGTTTGCTTTCACTGTTCCAAATCATATTCTTTCAGTTTGGGACTATATATGTAGGCACTGTGTTGCATTTATCACACACCTGAACTACTGTTGGAATTTCCACAAGTAAGGATGGCCTTAAAAATTCATTGGGACTTCATTTTAAAACTGTGGGACCTAGGGAATATCACTGAATTTGTGTTCATTTTCCTTTTGCTCAGAACAGAGATAATACCGACCTGATCAGAGGTGGTAAGGCTAAAATATTCATTCATTGTAGACAGGTTAGGGGTTTGCTTAATTACTTATGGGGAAATGCAGGTTGAAAACCTCTAGATGGATTCTGACTGTCTTCTGTCACAGTACCTACAGATGAAGAGGACGAAATGGAAGAAGCAGCCAACAGACCAAGGAAGAAACAGAAAACTGAGCAGTTAGGACTAACAAGGGTAAGATGAGCTCCAGGTTTGTCCAGGGATTTATTTTAGAGCTGTGACTACGGAAAATAATTTCTCTTTGTTAAAAGTGATTATTATGAAACTGTCTGGTGACGTGTGTCAGGCTGATCAGACACATGCTTTTATTTGTTGAAATAATAGGGGTTTGGGGACAGTATTCAGTCTATTGTCCTCTCAACCTTTAAATTCTAGACTCCCCTGGCAACCCTTTCTGGCCACACAGAAGCTGTCTCCTCTGTGCTGTGGTCAGATGCGGAAGAAATTTGCAGCGCGTCGTGGGACCACACCATTAAACTCTGGGATGCTGAGACTGGGGATCTCAAATCGACTTTGGTGAGACCATGATACTTTCTCTGTAGGTGCAGCTGAAGTCCAGCTCAAAGCAAAAAGCGCACAAAACAGTAGTTCCTCTCTTAGAGGTTCCATTTTCTCTCCTGACAGACAGGGAACAAAGTGTTTAATTCAGTCTCCTACTCACCGCTCTGTCGACGCCTCGCATCCGGGAGCACAGACAGGCATATCAGACTGTGGGACCCCCGCAGCAAAGGTAAAGCTAAAGCACAACATGTTCTCAAAGTTGTGTTCTCAAAATCAGAACCTCTTCTGTTGAGAGACATCACACAAACTGTCTTCTGGTCCCTCTGCTTGAAATGAGCCATTTGGGGGCTTTTATTAAATAAAAAGATTACATCAGTGTTTTGTGGTGCAAGACTTTGCAATAATTAAGAAAACTAACTTTCTCCCCACCCTCATTTTTTTTTTAACTTACTAGTGAATGTTCCCCAGTATAGTTGGAGGCCTGAGCTATTTTTTTGTAAGGTTCACACGTAAGTTGGTGAGTCTCCTTCACTGGAGATATTCAAGACCCGTTTCGACACCTGATATGTCCCTGCTTTGGCAGGGGGGTTGGACCCGATGATCTCTCGAGGTCCCTTCCAACCCCTACAATTCTGTGATTCTATAACCATCGTTACAGCGAAGTAGCAGTCACTCTGTTACAATGCAGCCCTGCCACGTCTGACAGGATTGCAGATGGCTCTTGACTGAGCTTACCAGATGTATTTCATAGACATGTTTACTAGTTTGGCTTCTCTAAATCTAAATCCAGCCTTCAACAGTATTGCCTTCTTACTCATTAACAATAAAAGCATTTGTTTGCTTTTTTCTGAAATGTTTGAAAATAGTTTAGTGACAAGAAAATGTATTTTCTGTTTTGTTGATGGGTGTGTTGTGTCCCCCCCAACCTGTGTGACTTACTTTTTGTTTGCTTTCTTGAAAGTTCACTTCCATTTTTGGGTTTGGAATTACTAGTGGGGGAAGCACTTACCATGTACAGAAATATGTTGCTGACCACTTTTCTCACCAGATTTTGTACAAATCTTCACAGTGCCAGTTTCAGTCAGCATCTACTGATGTCTTTTTATTCTCTTCTTTCTGTTCAGATGGCTCCTTGGTTCTGCTGTCTCTGACATCTCACACAGGCTGGGTGACATCTGTGAAGTGGTCACCTACCCATGAGCATCAGCTGATCTCTGGTTCCCTGGACAACATTGTGAAGCTGTGGGACACAAGGAGGTAAAATAAACACATGTTCATTGCTGTTGAAAGGCATGTAAGCTTACAGGGCCAGTTAGCCTAATGAAATAGCAGAAGCAGTCTTAGATATTCATTGGAAGCTCCTGTGGCATTCATGAAAATCCTCTAGTTTTTAAGAGACAAGCATATAAAGAAAAGAAGGAAGATGCTTGCAGTCTGCTTAACAGGTGTGGTGTTCTAATGCGGGGCTTACCGGCACTAACAGGCAGAAGGCAGCAACCGTAACGTTCTATTGCTCCTGGGATTCAGAACAGCAGGCGGCCTGCTAACTGTTCCTGTGTTGTAAGGAGCTGAACACATTCCCTTCCTAAGGAACAAGCCTAACAGTGTGAGGTTAGGCTTGGTAATACTCTTTTCAGATCTTTTCTTAAAAATTTCCAAGCGATGAACTGGTTTGCATGCAGAAGATGTAAACGGCTTTTCTGGAACACACACACAGTTGAGCAGCATCCACACATGGAAGAAGGAAACTGTATAATAAACTGTTCCTAACTAGCAGATTGATTAAATTTCAGTCTTGAGATAGTTTCCAAGCAGGTGAAAAGTGTTGCAGCTTTTCTCTTTGGGGACGCAGGGTGTGATCAGCTCTTGAAGAGCACAGGTGGGAGATACCTGTACTCCCAGAAACTGCTACACCACATCTGTTTGATAGCAGTGATGGGATTTCCTCAAGGGACCAATTTTGGGGTCTGTGATTGTTCATGTAACCTCCAACAAGTGACTAAATACTTGTGTTTTACCAGTTGCAAAGCTCCTCTCTACGACTTGGCTGCTCATGAAGAGAAGGTTTTGTGTGTGGACTGGACAGAAGCAGGGGTAAGAATCTGAAGGAGTTACTTGACTTACATGCAGGGTGGTGAGGAAGAGGGGTAAAAGCAGTCATGGACTATTTTCTTCCTTTATGGTTAAAGACAGAAGAGAACAGGAAGTTTTATTTGTGCTGTGGTCGATACTGGGTTGATAACTGGGCGTTCCTGTCACACGCCCTGCAGCACTTCCCAGTGCTGTGCAGAGGAGTAGGATGGGAGTTTAAGCTCTGCAGGATTAAGTAGGCATTACACTGATAGTCTAGGCAAGGACCCGAGAGCAGGGCCATATATGTTCCAAGGTACCACTTGCTGCCATGGAGACTAAAGCAGCAGTGTGTCCTGGCAGCTGGGGCATGGCAGTGCATATAGAAGGGGGAACTATAATCCTCTCTAGCCAGATGTTTTGCTGCTGCAGTGGTAATACACACGTATGAAAAGGGGGAAAATTTTGTTGATGTTCAAGATTCTCAGTGTGGCACCTGTTCTCAGGACAAGGCAGGAAAAAGCTTCAGAAATTTTCCTGCAAAAACTGCTTGTAATTTTAGGGGGAGGAGAAGGAACAAGTGTGGTTCTGCACTTTCATTCTTGGTTTTAGTCATGTATTAATAGTTCATTATTCACTACTTTTTATGTCTTCAGAGGAAAGAAAAATTGCAGTCTTCTACTTCATGCTTTGTTCTGATATTAATTAGAGTTTTCTTTTCCTCTCATCAGTTGCTACTGAGTGGAGGTGCAGACAACAAGCTGTATTGCTACAGATACCCAGCTACAGCCTCTGATGTTGGAGCATGAAGGTCAGCAGCAAGAAGACTTTAAAAAAAATATTAAAAAAAAAAAGTTTAGCAGCAGTCACATTCTGTTAACACCTTTCACAGCCAACATCTGAAGAAAGGAGGTTTTTGTTGCTCAGAGCACTGCTATTCCTGGTTTTTGTGTTGGTAACCTAGTTTGTCACAGAAAAAGGGCAGCAAGCAGTTAATGAACATGAAAAAAGCAAAGGGTGTTTCCTCCCTTTTTGATGGCTTTCTGTTAACAACTTATAAATGACTAAGTGTTTAGCCCTTTTAATAAGAAGTTAACTGTTCCTGATACAGAAAAATTACTGGACTAAATTATTTTGAGTTTATCTGCTTTCCCTTGAAAAAAAAATAAAGCTTTTATCTACAGTCCATTGGTTTAGTGCTCTGCTTCAGATAAAAATCAGACTTCAGCTCTCCACACAGCATGGCTGTTAGCAGTTCTTATGATTAGGTCCTTAATTGATGAAGACTTCTCATTTTAGGATGAAGAGTTAGTATGTTGCAGGGTGAATGGTAGGATAGGAAGGAAATTGGCAGATTTATCAGCAGATTAAATACTCCATGTTTTTGTTGCTGTAAAGTTTGTGATAAGAACATCTCTGCCTTGCCACAGTACATCTTAGGTTGCAGCAAACTAATGTGGTATCTTACTTCTAAAAAGCAGCAGATGTCTAGATAGAAGTGGAAGATCATACAGGAGGCTGAAGAAAAATTAATTTGTTCCTAGAAAGAATGGATACAAAAGAGTTTAAATAGCTTTTGGGTTGATAGAGGACAAATACTATCCAAATGTCAATTTTCTCTGCTGGTGGTCTTGCTTTTCAATCAGCATTTACATGAAAAAGCTACTCCTGCAGTTTGTTAGATGCCATGTATGTGATGGTCAGTGAGCACATAGTTTAATAAAATGGAAACCAACATCTCAGCCTTCAGTAAACATGAGACTAGTACAGCACAATCAAGTGAAATGCCTAAATTGCAAGGGTGTTAGTTTGTCTTCGAAGAGTGAAAACTCTGACCTCCAGGTTTACAACATGGGAAGTTCTGAGAAAGCTCTTTAGGAAATGCCAGAACAGCAAAACTACAGAGAACAGCAAGGGAGCAGGGGAAGGATCTCTGACCCCTTGGCTCTGCAAGTGATGTTCTGCAAATTACAGACTAACCTTTACTTACAAATGCTGCTTACAAGGAATTAATTAGTTTGCCATTGTCTTGTTAATCCATGTGCAAGTTCTTGGTAAGTGCTTCATCTTTTCTAAAGAAGTAAACACTAGTCATACCTTAATAGAGCAACTAATATTCTTATATATAAGAATATAGAGCAACTAAAATTCTTTTATATATTTATATTCTCTTACTTAAACTATATTCCTTTAAAACAGGAATTCCTTTTAAAACCTTCTATTTACTCCACAAACTGTAACTTGTAAATGTGGTGTGAATAACTTTGTTTTGTAAACCTACCAAAATCCAAAGCATTTAGGATGTGCTGGAACATGCAGCAATCCTTCCTCCCTCCCTACTGTTACAGATTGGTGTAATTTCACACACACATTTATGGATATACCAGTCTGTTCTAGTAATCCATGGCCTAATATTCATAAGAGTTCTAAAAATCAGTATTTTTGTATTAAGACAGAAAGGGGAGTAATATTCTCTTAAGGGAATCCTTACTCTCCAGTATACCTGAATTTTGTAGGTCTTGGCTAAGTAAAGTTTTGAGATTATTTTAGTGGAAAACAGGACAGTAATGGAAGTTTGGAAATTAGTTTGCTTCATTTCTCGTCGATCCTTCAGTGACCATTTAATCTACAGGCTTCAGTTATTTTGTGTATTCCAAGAAGCATCCGTGTTACTCTTGGGTTTATGCTTTCAGAATTCCTGTGGTATTTTACCTGTCTGTAAGACAGACAGCTGTGGTGCACCTCCAGCCAATTAAATAGCTGATAGAAGTAAATGGTTTTTCTTATATGCATGTGTGTCATGGGTCCTGACTGCAAGGTAGGTAACCTTAAATAGTTTTCTCGCCTTCCCAAAAAGATCTAAACCACACTTTTGAAAAGGTCCCCTCCCTGGGACTGTCACTTTAGCTTAGAAAGGTTAATATCATTTAAAACTTAAGAAATGGCAGCTTGCATTTCAGTTCCAAACACTGCATCCGCTGATCTGCTACACTTCTCCCCTGTAGTAAATATACAGGGTGTAACTAGTTCAGAAACAGGATGGTTTTTATACCCTCTCCTACTTCAGGTTCTCTTATTTGGAGAAGTACTGTGTCAGAAAAAAGCAGCTAAGCAACCATATCCCCATTATGAGGTAATACCAGCACGACAGTTTCAGAATGCATCTGTATTGCCACTGTCTATAAATTATCCCAGACCCTACAAAAATACTTTTTAGATTTGTCTGAGTGACAATTCTTTGGAGGTTCTGTAATCCTGATTGAAACATTTAAATAAGAATACCTTTTTCCTCCAAATGCACAGTTCTTTCATTTAAAATGGTGTTGTGAAATTGATGTGGCCAGCACGAGCTGATTTTAAAACTGCAACATAATTGACTCAAAACCAAACTTGGTGTTCCAGAATCAAGTTGCTGACAAGTGATTCTACTCAGAAAAATATTTTCCCCTCCAAAAAGAACCCCACCCAACTGTTTCTGCATATTCGTGGTGCCCTGGTAGCTTAATACAGAACAGCAAAGAACTTTTATGTACCAACAGCCAGTTTTCCTTAAACATTGAAGTGATTCTACCAGTGGGGGGGATAAAGTCAAAATCAACTACTTCAAGCTTTATGAATTTTTTTTGTATCAGTGGGGATGGGTTAGGTTTTTGAAAGGTTGTGCAATAAGTTGTTCTATTTCATCTTCTCATTTGGCACTGACACCTGGTGTAAACTGTTAACTTCAGCACACATACATACACTGCCTCTCAGCACAGCTCACACACCACTGTGCAGGAAGACACATGTTAAAACTTCAGACTGGGGTGGGGGGACCAGCTTGGCCCTCGGTGTAGTGCCACACACCCGTTTCTGTTCAGGTGTTTGCTTTTCCCTAGCTGGCCCTGTCAGCTTCTTGCTTTGAGGCTTTCATCTTTGCTTCTGGATGACTGCCACCACTTCCCTGCACCCAGCCCTGGCAGATAACTGTTCCTTCTCTCTTGTAGGCATTTTGTTTATTTTTTTAATATTTAGTTTCTCAGCCTCCTCTCCAACAGGAGATTGGATTAAAAACAAGGACAGGGGGAAGGAAACTCTTAAATGTTCCGGGGAAAGTGACACCCAGCCTCAGTCAGTCTGGCGTGATGCCGCTCACTGTGGCACCACCCACAAGATCAGCACCTTCACAACCCATCCAGACCCCCACCAGGGAAGGGCACACCACCTCACCCACAGCACTGTGGATGGCAGCCTCTGCACACATGCTGGTCACAGCTTGGAGATGCCCCAAACTCAGCTCAGATACCTGCTCCCCAGGCAAATGCTTCACTGCTGGACACTCTTCTCCTGGTGGTAGCTGCGGAGGGGCACACACCTGCTCTGGAGGCACGGGTGAGGAGAGAGGACAGGCTGGCAGGAGACCGTGGGTATCTTCAGCTGCAATTTTGAGGAGTTTGGATGATCACTGAGTTTGGGGCAAGGATGCAGATCTCCTGTCGGCCCTGCTCTGCCTATTCCTTTCGATATACAGCGCAGTCTGGTGGTGAGGTTTCTCCTTAAAGAAAATAAATTTATGTGAAGTTTTGTATAGGCTGATAAATTTCCAGTATAAACATTTATTTCCCTGTATTTCACACACATACATTAGATCTAACTACATATACCTAAAATTGCTCCTACAATTTCAATTAAAAATCTCACAGAGCTTGGAAGAAAAAAACCCCAAACAAAACAACTTGTGTAGAAAAGGGACTACACTTTTAACCAAAGCTCCTGAGATACAAGGTTTTCTACTACATTTTTGTGACATTTCTGCAACAGAAAGTGCTATATATGCTTCTGCAGATACATCCCACAGGAAAAATACACTTTTCTTGCATTGCTAAGAGTATCTGAGTTCTATTAGTGATCAACTGGTTACTTAAATATGGATATAAGTTTAAGAATTTCAGAAGTTTTAATGGTTTTCTCAGCACAGTTAAGTAATTCAGTCTATAAAGTTATTTCTGAGATTGCACGAGTCTAAAGATGTTTCTTTAAAAATTTAAAAAAAGAAAAGAAGTGGTATATCAGATTTGGGCAGATCTATTCCATGACGTCACTGAAATTTCCTGCTGTGGGAAAGGAGAAGGGTTTTTTCAGATTAAATACTTAGTGCAAACTCGGAGGTCACCACACTTGACTTGGATCTAATTTCTACCCTGCCAGAACAGGGCTGCCAAGCTGCCCTCACACGCCCCAGCCAGGGGTGAATACAGCCTACGGATTATCACCCTTCTTCATGTGACACTATTGTTCATTCTGTTGTGGTTTTGTTCGGTTAAAAAAGGAAAAAAAAAAAAAAAGGAAGTTATTCACCTTTAGTAGGATTACTCAGTGTTTACCTATAAGTTGTTACTGGGTATGTTTTGAGTACACATCATCATGGCAGGTTGCCCTGTCACACTATCCCCATTGCGCCTCTGCTCGGTAGTTAAAGGCTGAGACAACCCAAAGCGTCTCACAGCAGCCTGGTGCAAACCCCAGCACCAGCTCCTGCTTTCCCACAGCTGGCTCTGGCCAACCTGGGGAAGAGAAACAGACAGATACAGCGAGCTGCACAGATTATCTGCTCAGACAGCAACAAGTTACAGTAGCTTCTCTTACCACTCAACCCGCCAAAAGAGCCCTGATGAGGTAGAATCACCAGTTATGTTTTATTTATAAGCACATTGGCACTGAAGTCAAATTAGGAGCGAAACCTGGGTTAAAATTAATCGTCAAGCAAACAAATCTAAATTATCCTGTAAACTGCATGAAATGAGTGGCTTTTCAGAGGCTGAATCCAGTGTAGAAGAGACAGCTGCTCAGTCTGGATGAGTCTACCAAGCCAGATCAAGAGATTTCCTGCCTGGAATGCTGAAAAAGTAACTCACACCACAAAACCACAAATTTCTGGATCAGTTACAAAATTCACGTTCAAAACTTTAAAATGTCAGTGTTACATATCTTTGCAGTTTGTTCCACTGGGCAACTAGTAGCCTATTGACCAACAGGGGATCAGTAGGAGTTTAAATGCCTGCAAAAGTAAACAAACATCGAAATAAATACTTTGTGCTTGCTACTGAGAGATTCAGCTTAAAATTTAAGCAGAGACATTTCTTTAAATGCTTGGAGCCCTCTCTGAATGCAAAGCAGAATTAATGGAGAACTGGCTGGAGCAATACTATCTGCCAAACTTTGATACAGCAAAACATCCCAATAATCTAGATTGCTTATGCAAAAGGATCCCACTCGTCACATTCCCTGTCGTCTCTGGTCTATACATTTACATTAGGGAAGTTTCTGATCTCCAGTCATCAGACCAGAGCTGCTGTAAACTGCTTCTGAAAGTTGAGATCACTTGGAAGAGCATTCAGGAAACGCTCACTGAATTAGCTGCTCTCCTTTAACTCTGTCTGTATCCCAGTTGTTGAAAAACATTTGTGGTTGTTACACTGTATGTGGACATACAGAGCTATTTCAGGGATTTCTGCACACCAGACAGGTCAAAAGCCCAGCCAGCAGTCAACAAAACGTAGAAGAAATCCTGGAAACTGAAACAAGCTCAGCAAAGGACAAACATGAGTGTGTGGCAACATCTGATGCAGACCTGGATGCCAAATTAGAGATAAACTTAGAGATAAGCAGTGTCAGTGTGAACTTATATGTGAAACATGAATACAGGACAATGGCATCATTCTTCCTGCCACTAACAAGCATTAATTTCTGTCAACAGGGCAGTCTCAGCCATTTGTATTGTTTGAGCCACTCAAAAAACAGTATCTAGTGTTGGAATTGCATTATTGTTTTCTGAATCAATTTGACATCAAGGAGGAGAACTTTTTTTAAATGGTTCCCCAGGCTCATTGGTGCCCTTGCTGCATCCACACACACCCCTGCACACAGGAGGAACAGCTTGGCCGTTCCCAGTGTCTTGCATTAACCAGAGCCTTACTGCTGAGACTGGCAGCCAGGACAGTTCTGTCACACAGGGCTTGTCTGGGGATGGGGAGAAGGCAACAACAAAGCAGCTACACATGCCTTTTCCAAAATATTTGCACCACTGATGGCTACTGGGTGATTAAGCCCCCCATTTGTGTGATTCTAAGCCTGAATGCACACTGCTGGTCGGACAGCGGATGCAGACACCCAGAGGCATCTGCTGTAAACATGTACTTTGAACCAAGTCTGGCAGGCATGGCAGGGGTGTGCATTTGCAGAAGAGCTGTTCATGCTACCATGTGCTTCGGATTCACAACAAACATCTGCTTCCCAATCTCCCCTGGTTAAGTAGAGTCATTTCCAATTTAAAAAGCAAAAATTTCCATTTATTTTCCATCTTTTGCATCTCAAGTTTTGTGTCAGCTTTAGTCCGAATCTTGGAAGGGTCATACAAATTTGGGAGCTCTTTGTAATCTTTTTAAAGAAAAAATAAAATAATTCAGGAAGTCAAAGCCTGACATCATTTCACAGAGTTCCATCAGAGACCAGATCTGTTTGTGTACTTGTAAGATCACGGTGATCTTTGTCTCCTCCACTCTCAATTTCAGATGAGGGATTTTATCTTTTGGCAGATCTTGGATTGTTCGTTCAGTATTTTGGTGGACTTTGTGCATAGGATGAGGTTTTGGAATTTGCTGGCAGCAGACTTCTAATACTTGGAATAGAGATTGAATATAGTTCTTGGTATTAAACAAAAGACCTTTTTTCCACCTTGCATCAGTGTGCAAGTGGTCCTCTTATTATATCCACAGCATTTAAAACAACAACAGCAGTAGCAGCAGCGACGATGACGACTACAAGAATACCACCACCACCACGTTTTGCCCTTAGGTTTTAAAGCATACACAGCCCCTCAGTCAATCGTCTCTGTTGCTTTTCAGGAATCTGCACTATGGCCAGTAGTTGCCTTCTGCAGTTAAAATACTGAACAAAATGTTTCCTCGATCTAAACAGCACAGATTGAAACAGATCCTGGTTTCAGTTACACTGCTGTAATTCCAGAGCATGTCAGTTTAGACAGCAAAGCCTATCAAAATCAATGGACTTAATACAGATTTACAGAGCTTAGATGCAGCCTAGCTGAGTGCAATTTAACAGTAATTAGATCTTGTATGTCGGTGTAGCTGAAAATCAAGTCAGAACCAGTTTCCAAAAAAATCAAATACTGTAGGTCAGCAAAGCCTTTTCTGGAAGAAAACAAGTGAGATTTGTTTTCGTAGTAACTAAGCTTTGGGGAAGATTGAGGAGAAGGAGATGATGGTTCTTCTCCCCTTCTAATCCAATCTATCTAAACAGAGGAATGAAAACAATAGATGTTTAGTATGAAAAATGCTGCCTGAGATACTGATGCCACAGAATCCAGTATGAACCCACCAAAGATGAGAAGGTGAAGAGATCAGTTCCCCACTTCAGTTTTACCAGTCAGTAGTCAGCTGTCCTGAGTGTCACATTAAAAAGCCGCCATCGCGTTTGCAAGGAGATCAGTTAGTACCTGTGCACCATGCCACCTGCACCCGTGAGTCTCTGCGGTATCTACAGTCCTGCTTGCTAGATGTGAACATGGGATTATGAGATGGAAAATTTTATCTGACCAGATCATTCTTGAGAAGAACAATATTAGCCTATGTGCCAGAGAAGTCTGTTTAAAAGAAAGGAATCTCCATTTCCAACCTCGTCTAAGCTTGCTGCAGCCTAGTGCAGTAACCGAAAAATACTCTCCGTTTTGGGATGTCTGGATTGTATCCCATATCTTGGCACACATTTGAGGTTAATCATTTTGCTTTGCTGGCTCGAGTACTGCTTTCACCACTGATTTTCTCTAATTAATTTTTCTAAATTATGACACAGCCATTTGTGGGACTGCTACTGTAAAAGGTTAGAGAGAAAGATAAGCTTTTCTATTCCCCTCTGCAGTAGTAGCTTCTTGCCATTTAGTCTCCTTTTCTACCACCCACTCCGTGCTTTACAAGGAAAGCAACTCGTTCCTTATTCCTCACAGGGACACCAAGATCAAGGAGGTGCAAACATCTCCTTTTAAATATGTCAGGTTTTGACCTTTAGGCTAATGTGTCCCAACATAGCAGACACTCCAGGTGCCACTGCCCTTCTCTTCCCACATACATTACTGACTACATTATGACAGCAGGGCCATGAGAGCAGACATGTTCACACATGTGTTCATCATCCACATTTATTCTGCAAATGTCTCTGCTACTAAGTTTTCCCCTCACCTTTAGAAGAATTACCAAGCTTCTCAAGAACAGGGTAAACAGAGAGGAAGCACAGCTGATGCTCAAGTGATAAGCACCAGCTCTGGTCACTAACATCTCTCCTACATTAGCAGCAGGGCTCTGTGAAGAACCAGCACCCATGGTCTAAAGCAAGCAAAGGTCTGAACCCTTGTAGCGTGAGCCACCACCCATTCTGTGGTCCTAATTACTTCCTATGAAAGGCACAAATAGCCTGAACCACCACTCTCTGTGTGTGAGACTTCTCACAAATTGTCTACAAGTCTACACCCAGTGCTTGTCAGTAGTCCAGCCTGACTCTTGTTACAAACAGGGCTATCATCTGCTGTCAACTTGAAATCTGGTTTAGTCTTTGAACGTGAATCTGCCTACACTGCACTGCTGGCAGTGAAACCCTGTACTGAAGCAAGACCTTCACATGAGAAATACCCTGATAATCTCTGTAAAAGCAGCTTGACTCCCAGTTTCTACTACTGAGTAGTGGAGCACTAAGGAACCCTGACAGGGACTTCATGGTACCACATGCAGCGAAGTTTGTTCTAGTTTAAGGCTCTTGTTCCTTTTGTCCTTCTTTTCAGCATTCTCATTTTTTAAATGAATGCTGAATCTGTAAGTGTAGGGAAATATATGTATATACACATATGTTTATACATTCATGTAGTCTCTAACATTGGGATACATTACAACACTGATGGTCTCATGAGGCAATCGCTGCTTCAAGTTGGTCACAGAGATCAGGCTTGAGATTGCATTGAGAAATAATTTAATGCTGTGTTTTCAGAAACAGAACATCACAAATGTCCTTCATTACATATTCAATCTAGCTAGACTTTGCAGGGCCTATTACTGGAGCTGTAGTTGTAACAAAGAATGAACTCTAATAATCTTTGAAAATTTTAATGGCATCTTACAAAAACCCAAAAAGGATTAAGAAGGATTTTATGTCTTTCCAGTTACAAAATTCAACGCTGGCATAGCAGTATCTAATTGCCAGTGAGCTATTCATGACAAATCGCACAGTGTAATGGAACTACAAGGGTGGAAAGTTTATGGAAAAGGAGCTCCCCCTCCCTTGCACCTTCACCTCTCAATTCTTAAAAAACACACACCCCAAAACCACCCCGGGATAGTAAAATCAGTACTTTACAGACAAGTTCGGGGCATTTATGGGAAATGATTTGGAAATCAGTATTTAAAAATTACATTATAACTGCATAGCCTTTCAAAATGCTGTCTGCTGTTCATAATGAACGATTCAAAAGTATTAAACATTCAGAATTAAAAATGTTCATGAATGTATACAAAAAACTATATATGGCACATGCTCCCTCGTATTTATTTGCAGCTTTCTGCATTTTTTTGTTATTTAGGAAACTATTAATAGATATAAACTTCCTTGACATATCACAGATGACATTTCTAAGCTTCACTAAGTCTCAAGAAAAAGGAACACAAAATTGTCTTTAGGAATCCTGGAAACATTATGTTGCTAGGAATGCCTTAAGCCACAGAGTTCAGTTAAAGACATTTAAGTAGAAAACCAGCAAAGAATACTGTATTTAATAATAGAGTAAAAATATTCACGTTCATATTCCTTTGTAGCATATCTGTATATCCCTTGGCCATTTTTTCTTCCCAACGCCCATCATCTCATCATTGTTCCATGGGAAGTCTGATACGGACATTAATGACTCCTTCTTTAATTAATTCCTCCCCCCAACCCCACGTACTCTACATCTAACTGCACATGTTGTCAAAACCTGAAGATCTTTGTATGCATCTTATCAGTTTGAACAATGTGCTTGTTCTGCCACCTCCAGAGTACTCAAAAAAAAGAGTCAATAATTTGGAATTGTCACACATTTTCTTTTCAATTACTTCTTTTAATAGCCGTGCCTGAGGAGCAAAATAAGCTCAGGCTCTTCTTAATGCTCCAGGAAGAGCAGAACGCAAATGAAATTGGAAAGGATAGATGTCCAGGTAAGGATTCTCCTTTCTCCTGTCTAGCAAAGGTTTTCAACTTTTTTTTTTTTAAATATTCCCATTCACTTAGTTAAATGCACTGCTGTTAATGCAGTTGAAGGTACAACTCTAAGCGTGCATGTATTTGGTACAAAGGAGGGTACATTAGGAGGGATGTGTCAAAAGCAAGAGCCATTTTCAATCCAAAAAGAAAACCACTTTCCTGAACTCTACTGTAAGTAAAGTATGAACTAGCAGGGGTTGATGATCTGTTAACAGGGAGCTTTACCCACACCTCTCTACCTCCTCTCCCCCACCATTCAAGACAGCTCAAGCTGTATGCCTGTTCTATTTCATTCCCACACATCCTTCTCCTGTTTAGATTGGGTCACATCCACCTCAGGCCAAGTGTTAATACAAGCCCATCCAGAGGCAGACCAAATGCAAAATTTCAGCCTGATACACAAACACTCAGCAAAGCCCTGTACAGTTCTGCAGGGGGGGAACTTACTGCTAAAGCATCCAGGCAAAAATAAGCTATAGCTGTTGTTATGTGCTCAAGCTATTACTAGATATATTCAGTCAACAGACTGAAGGTGAGTTCAATGCTGCTGCTGGGTAGACATACACACACCCTGCTATCAAAGCCAGATCCTTCACCCACTTGTCTGAGAGCTGGCGGGAGCACGAGATTTATTATTACCATATGACATTTTAATTCTATTTATATTCAGAATGCTGGGAATTCCACTAAATACTGCATGTACTTACCCCTCATGATCCTTGACACAGAAGTGAGAGAGAAAATGGGCATCACCCAAGCTGAGCATTTGCAGAGTTTGGATGCACTGTTGGCCATGAGCACGCAAACAGGTTCCTTTACTCCTGTAAATGCAGGATGACATTTATTTTGCAGGCATCTCTGGCACTTCTATAACCTGGGTTGTAGAATGAAAGAAAATCAACTTCATGTACCACCTTTTAGCTCAGCATTTATTACTGTTCTTGCCACGTGGTAAAAAGGTGATGAGGGGCAGCCTGTGTGTGAATGCCGGTAAGCATGAAGGCTGAAGTCTTAATTTTAACTAAGCTGCAGTTACAGTCAGCCCACTTCTCCCATACTTCCCCAAAGCATTCTGTTTACTTGGGCTCCTGTGTATTTTACTATTT
The DNA here is from genome assembly GCF_964237585.1 of Gallinula chloropus. NCBI lineage: Eukaryota > Metazoa > Chordata > Aves > Gruiformes > Rallidae > Gallinula > Gallinula chloropus. The sequence continues at coordinate 30,762,343 of NC_140090.1, read as the reverse complement.
TTTTTTCTTCTTTACCTTCAGATTGGCCCTTCAGCTTGGGCAGGAACTGCCAGCATCCAGCCATAAAACTACAGTATCTGATACTCTGGAGCCTGCCTGCACAGAACAGAGAAGAGCATCACTATGGATGAATGATGAACCCCAGGAGGTCTATCCAGACAGCTGCAAGCAAAACAGGGAATTCCAAAAAATAAATTCACTCATCTATACAAGTAGTGCCTACACTAGATGAAGTACTGGCTGCCAACAAGTGCTTCAGCAGTTTTCTATAACTTAAGTGGCAACAGAGACATGTCAACTCAGTACATTTTTTTAGCTACTGATACCTAATACGTCTCTTGAGTGTGCTGAGCAAACTAAATAAACCCCAAAGAATCCCTTCCACACCTGGAGAACAAAACCCTGTTGTTCCCTGTACTTGTTACTAAAACAGAAGAACGTGCTTATTGCCACAAACAAGTCACCACAAGAGGAACACTGCATCAACTTTCCCACCCATGTTAAGTACTTGTCTTCCCAAAGTCTCTCCTCCTTCTGCCTCTCTAGCAATTGCTCTTTTAAGTTCCTTTTTCCTCAGCAAACTAAAGGGTGACCAGAAACTTAATTTACTTTTCTGCCTCAAACACATTCCTCCAGGATGACATGGTAGTTACATGCAGTGTTCAAAGTTAAAAGTCTACATAAGAAAACGAATTTAAGTCAAAATGACACATTTACTGCTAGGCTGCTGTATAAGATTACCTGCATATCCTCCATATGTTTTCACCTCTAGGAAGTGAAAAGGTTATAATTATTATTCAGTATTTTTACACTTCTCTCCAACAGAAGGCCAGTTTCTCTAGGATAGACACAATCACCTTATACAATCAGCACATTAAAAAGCCTTATTACATCAGAATTTGTCCTCCTGTAGATTTCTAAGTTGGTTTGAATTTATGGATTCTGTAATCAGATGATGTTGCAGTATTAATAAGAGTTAAAGACTGATCTCCTTGTGCTGTTGCATCTTCCCACTGTCATGGGTTTTGATAAAGAGTCAATTAAGGGTTACCAAGTCAGAGTTTGAGAAGCTGAAGAGGCATCAGTCAGCAGGTGAACTTGCTTTAAGGCAATCACTGTAACTTCTTGTGCCATGCCTTGGCAGTCTATCAGGTACTTGCTGTAGAACCAGATCCCTCCTGCTCATCTACCTTCCCCAGTTTCCCACAACTGAGCACACAACTTACCATGGTAGGTGCAGACCTGCTGCCTTTGCCTGCCTGCCTTCTGGAAAGGCCACTCCTGACAGCAGCCTTATACAGTTCACCCATCATTTTCAATGAAAGAGAGCAAATCACACTATTTAAGAAATTCTTTTGAACTTGAAAAACGAAATCTGAAGAATTCTGCAAAGCTTTCCAGAATGTAGTATGTGGAAAGACTGAGCCCTATTCCTTGCCCTTCTCTAAGCAGGTAAAAGATTCCATGCTCATTCACCCTTGAATCTTCCAATCATCCCTCCATCTAAAAGTCACATGCACAAGTGTCTGGTCACAAGAACTGCATGTTCAGTAGTGAGCTTTCCAGTTTTAGAGTATATGAAGCTTTATGAAGAAACGGCTGCAAGATTGGGTTGTGTTTTTCAAGCTTGAGATGTCAGGCATGCTTTTATTTTAAAAGTGACTCAAACAGGAAGTCAGTTGTTTGGGATCCACATACTGTAGAATCAGATAGTTAAACGACAATGCAAGTATCAGTCAGCTTAAAATTTGTTCAAATGACTTCACTCCTCAGTAACCTTTCTGCACTTCAGCAGGATACATCAACTTCTGTCCAAAACCCTTGAGCAGCTCGTGGATTTCCATCCATACCATTCTGTTGCACAGGAGGTAAATGTCTTTCATGCTAAGACAATGACTTTCTTACAGATGCAAAGTTTCAGAACAGGAGAATGATCCTTTAGTCTAGAATTAAACAGCTGAAATGCATTCAGCACATTCAAGGTCACTCCCCATGTTCATTTGCCAATCTACTAAAGTATGAACCATGCATCATCCTACTCCCTTGCTTTTTTCCTTTTAAGTCTCTTTGGTCATATTGTATATTAAAATTCCATCTATAAAAGAGTACTTTTATAGAATTAAAAAAAAAGCCATTTGATTACATTAGTAAATGGCTACACAGCACTGGAACTTAGAAATGGAATTTTCTTGTTAAGTGTGACCAAAATGTTGGCATATCACCATCTTCCTGAGGAAATACTAAAGTCCCAGTGTTACAAAGTATAACCAGAATTTCCGTTGGAGTTTATAAACACATTACTGACACCAGTTTTACAAGCAGACACTTGAGAGAACGTTATCATTACACACCTTGCACTGTACAGATCAATAAATTGAAGAGACTGAACAATAGGACAATGTGTTCATTCTTTCTCAAGAAACTTTTTTTAGCAGTTACAGAAGCCTCCCATAAACAACCCCACTGAAGAATGTGGAAAGAAGATGACATTTCCAGAAATATCAGCAAGTACAAAAAAAGTAACTGTAGCCCAGAAGAATCATAAACATTCTGTACATATTTTATTAGGAAGGAAATACCTGCTTCCAAGAACTTCTAAAAAAAAAAAGCTAAATAAGACTATTGGCTAATTTTCTAATATTTTCCTTCAACTTGCTGTCTTACAGTTTTCTTCTTTTTCTAGTTTTATATATTTCTTTTTTTAGTTGTAATAGTATGAGTGCCTTCTTTTTCATATTATATTTTAAATTTCAACATTCCTGGTAGTATCAAGTCATGTGTGTAAATGATGATGCACTCATTAACAATATCTACCACATTTTTTAAAAAGTTGCATACCTTCATAACTGTAACCTTCTTTACCTGATTCCAGATACAAAATCAGAGTAGTAGCTGGAGTTTGCTAAATCCAAAATCAGTGCAAGGGAGATGTAGGCTCTCTGTTGTTCAGCAGATCATTAGGATTTTGACGCAGCCTGAATCATAAGCACTCTCTGAACAATTTGTTCTTATTCTGTTCAGATTAATCTCAATAAAGAAACTTCTGTCAACTGAAACTGGAATACATAGGACACATGAATGTATAGCAATTTCATCTTTCAAGTAACTTGACAAAATACCTCAGCAAAGAACATAGTCACCTTGACAAAGGCATGCCAGAAGAACATAGAGCAGTGTCAATTCATCCCTATAACACATATCGTTAGCAACCTGAATCCTCTTAGTTCCTCCCTGCCAGGACCCATCCCACAGCATTTGAAGGACCTTGCTTTCAGAGAGAATTTTACCCTCCTATAGTACAGCATCAAAGTACATCATCAAAGAAAGAAATGCTATCACATGTCATCAGCTACATAACCACACAAGTCAGAAATACAACTCTGATGCACAGCAAAGACCTCCTCCATTGAGGAAGCTGTTTTCACATGTCTGAGGCTGAGGGGAAACAGCAGTGTCAGGGCCTCTATACTACTGAAGTCCTTCAGGCTACTGCAGGCCAAGCTGCTGAAGCAGGTGGAGGACAGAGAAGCTACCAAGTGAAACCTTTGCAGAAGGCATGCCCAGACTTGTATTTATTCTAAAGCACACCAAATGCATGGAAATACCCATATAAAAGCAAGTAAGCAACAGCATTATCATCGTGTATTTTTGATTATTTATTTTTTTAGCCCACAAAATTTACATCATGCTTAATCTTTTACATGGTTAACTTAACTACCAGGAAGAAGAAAGTTAAAAACTGATGTTATTCAACACCCAAGATAGTTTTTCTTTAGGCCCAAATATGTCAAGATAAGGTCCAGGACCATGGTGATGTGGTCAAGAATGATTGCTGTACGTCTTGGACCACATCACCAGAAATGCCAAGCAGTTCCTTCTATATGCAGATGCTCATTTCTTCAGGCCTTAGAACTCCACAGCCTATGTTGTTCCTCCTCTCTCAAAGTGCAGCTCTAACTATCAGTCTTTGCCTGTCATCTTTCTTTGGTTGCCTTCTTAATAGGACAGCTGCACATCAGAGATGTCCACCCCAACCCCAGCGATGGAACAGTAGGGTAGAGTTAACACACACAAGAAATTGGCTCTGTTTTCACCTGATCCACACTTGGAAGGAAGGCAAAGAAAACAGTTTTGTTTTTATTCCGATTTCAATGGCAGCTGTCGGAAAGCTGCTCAGCGGTTTGGAATGTCATAAGTAGTCCCTTTGGAGCTGGATTAGAAGGAGATGGAGATAGCCAAGAACACTAAGCAGATAGCTGTGTAACCATTAAGTAAAACTTAGTGCATGTTCACAGATGCAAGGAATTGTATTCTCTGTCTCATACAGCTCACTCTCAAACCTTGCAAGCAAGCCCTAAACTAAACCTTTTCTGTAGGCTCATCTACTCTGCTTTCACTAACTGTCTAAAGTATATATTGGTACACCTCTAAAAATAAGTCTGCCAGTCTTACTGGAGGGGAAGCTATATTGCCTGCAAGCCAACAAAAATAATGATTTTTCATTCTACTTGAAGTTCAGGAAAAATATCCATGTTTGCCAAAAGAAAAAAACAACCCAAACCCACACAACAAAGCTGATGGGAACGGAAAATATTTTCATGCTGAAAGAGGATATTACAAACAACGGAGACTCCAAGTCAAATCGCTCGTTATCCTCTTTAAAGGAACTTTCCAAAATACAACGCCCAATTTTTGTAAGAATGATGTAAACTTTAAACAATACTACTGCACATACTTTGTCATCTAACTTTTATATAATTACTTTTCGAAACAAATAATGATGGGACTGACCCATCCCATGCATACACATTTGTTTGGGAATTTCTTCAGGCCTGCTGGCTTTAATTTTCAGCTCTTCTGGCAGTGGCTTTTTTTCAGCTCAGGCCTATTTTTATTTCTGGAGTTATTCCAGAAGTTCAGAACACAAGTTCAAGGAAGAAACAATGTGCAGATAAGCAAGCCAGATGATTCTCAGCTTTTAAGCCCAGAAAAAGGTAAGGAAATTCAAGAAACAAAAATTGCCTAACACCTGTACTCATATTTTTTACAATTTCTTATTGGTGTTTTTCAGAAGAGAGGGTAGATGAAGCAGCTTTTCTGAGATCTGCCTTAGTAAATACCCTAACATTAATGTACTCACCAACAAGAAGCATCTCATTAATCATTATTCCTCACCTGTAGCCCAGATGGTTTGCAAACCCCACTGTTGTGTACTGAAACATGTTAACATCAGTAATATTTTCCACACAAAGCACTACAAGAGGAGGAGGGGGGAGCTTGGACTTGCCAGACCACAAGTTGCAGAACCTGAGATTCTAGGTTATGCTTTCAAATGCTTCCCAGTCAGAGGCACAAGCATAATAATTTTCTGCAAAAAGAGAAGAACAGCTGGTGAATGGCTTACAGCCACACCCATGTTAGGATGAATCAAACCAACTATGGCTTAAAATGTCCCAAGACTGCTACAGAGAGCAAAAATCTTTGCTCTGTCCTCTGCAGTGGCTAACAAACCAGTTCTACACCCCTTGCAGAACTAGATACTCCAAAGCATGGAAAAACTCCTAAAGACCCCATACTTTTAAATGCAAACATGCACTCAATTACCAATGCCACCTGAAATCTAGTAACAGCCAAATGAAAACTTCATTACTTAAGAGAAATTAATTTCTCTTCCTGAAAGTAGGTTATATTACAGTTATCTAGATAAGCATATACATAAAGACATTACATCCCACTGTCCTACTTAACACGTTGTTAAGGACTGCAAGAGAGAAGGCAACAAGAGAACCCAAGGAGGAGAAGTAAATTTCTGTTACATATTAGCGAATAGACAATTGAAAGAACAGGACAAGTAGTCAATTCTCAATATAACCTACTAAGACTCCAGGAATCCGTATACCTAGTAAATTCTGATTCTTTCAGTATTTGGGAAATAGTCCAGCAAAGTGAAAACATATTTTTAAGTCTTCAAGGTAGGCAGCCAAGTTAGGTGCCAATTACATGATCAGAGAGCACAGCCAGTTCCTTTGGCTTCCTATCTTCACAGTGTTGAAAGTGTCAGGATTAAGCATCTATTATAGGTCTACAATTATTTTCTGTAGGAAAGACTGGGTCTTACTCCCACTGAAAACAAGAGACAGCCTCCATAGCAAAGTGATTTGGTCTAAAATTACTGTAGTGCTATTAGGGACAAACCTACAATATCAAGCAATGATGCTGCTGCACTGCAATACTTGCACCAGTCAGACTAGAAGTGTATGCCAAGAGGAAGGTCTAAATATTTAGAGGTAAATTCAGATGGGGAAGCTACTCATTCACCATATGACCAGGCAGAGGCATGGACCTCTCTGCACCCTCAGCATCTTTGCTTCCAGTACTAAGGCAAACAGGAAGTAACTGTTTGGACCACCCTCTCCTTTAGGAACACGATGGTATCTTTTAAAACACTTTTCAAAGATTTGCTAGGTTCAGAGTGTTGCAATTTGAATGCACGCTCTTCAAATATGCATTTAAAAAAGCAACCTGGACAAGTATTTTAGAGACTTACTGTAGAAGAAAGAGTCAGAAATAGGCTTGAAGAGATTAAACTGAATTCTTGTAGACTTTCCAGTAAATCCACTAAAAATTAATTTAAAAAAATTGTGTGAGATTGTCTTGTATACAGCAAATACAGAGCTAGTGTTCCTTAAACTTTATCAGTACTTCAGCCAAAAGCAAAAAGAACCATCTCTAGTTCTGACAACAATAGTAGGTCTTGTAGACCATGTTTTTAAATGTTAAACATCACTACACCAACATCAGGAAAGGACATACCTGATGTAGTTAATGCTATCTACTTGGACATTATTTCCTTAAGCTGTTCAAAGGAAAGGCAAAATCCAAACAACTGGAATAAATACTATAAATACTAATTTGTAACAACCGAGTCACCACAGCGCAGCCTGTGTCTTGAACTGGATCTAATAGCTCAACTACAAGCTTAATGTAATAGGTACATCATTACTTCTCAAAAGGCTCATCAGCAAAAGTGACAACATCTCTATTTCCCATGGAATAACAAACATATCTAGTCCTACAGTCCTTTTCAGCTTGCAATACAGCTAAGAACTTACTACATACCCATTTTTCCTCTCTTTTAGAGGTCAACCACATTTTGCACTTCCAAGCGAAAGCTCTGATGCTACAATGTTAAACAGCAGCACTATACTCCAGGCACAGGGAAAGAATTTGTTCTATAGTTTGCATACTTCAAGTTCCACTACTGCCAGAAAATATGCATAAGAAGAGAAAAAAGTACCATGAACACTCTCATCACCCTGTGTTTGTCACTTGCTGTACTCAAGTCTCCTTATGGAGCTCACACTGAGGGAGAGAGAAAAGGTTTAAGCAAATTATGTTCTATATTAAATAACAAAATGTGTTTTGGTAAGAAACACTAACAGTTTTTACTTCAGTAAGTCCTTAATTCTAGATGATCTGTAACATTAAGGTGCATTCAAATAGTGAAACAATTTAATTTCACACTTTACCAATCAACTTAGAGCACCATTATTGGCTTGCCTACAAAAATAGCCTAAGATCAATTTAAATATGTTAATATTTTAGAAGGTCTTACCAGACTTAAAATCATTACCTTTTTTCCTAGCTGTTCAGAATATGACTGAAGCAGTATCAACATGATTCAGCCTCTTTGAAGATCTGGGTCTCCTTTCGAATCCAGGAACCAGTGGGTAGTCAGCAGGTGAAAACGTTGTGAGTTATGCAAGGGGCAAGTATTTACAGTATTTTGTTACAGTGCTCTTCAAAACAGACTATTTTACCATTATAAAGAACACTTAAAACCCATCTCCAAACATATGTCACCAAGGAGAACAGCATTAAAGGATCTTATGATTAAGAGACAAATGAGCCTCTGGCACCTTGGGTTTGGGAAAATTCTGAGCTGTTCAAAGGCCTATTTAAGCCAGTATGGTTCAGTGCAGACGAGATTTGTTTTCTGATGCATCCAAGAGGAAAAAAAAACAGGAGGAAGGTGTGTGTGTGGTGTGTGGAACTAGATTTAGCTAATTACTTTTTATCCCATGGCCTTCTAAAAATAAAATCCCTAGGGTTACCAGGCAAATACTATTTCCAGGGAAATACTCCAGGGCATACAATGGAGTCTTTTTAATTGTTTTATCTTCAAGGAAATCACATGCTTAGGACTCACACCTCTGAGACACCAAAATGTATTTGGGACATAAAAGAGGATATGATGGTATGATTTCCCAACCCTGAGGAAGCTGTGACTTTTAATGGCTAACTGAAAGCTTTCAAATTGTTCTGCTGGTTATCTGCAATGTCAACAGGAGTTCTTCAGGCAACAAAAGTGAGACTGAGCACAGGTTCTGCACTTCTGACCATGCCTGAGGGCACTCAGCTGTTCCATAGTTAAAATATTGATATTACCAAAGAAATACATGAAAAAATATTCAATTAGTGCTGGATATAGCCCATTTATGAATTTGTCTCATACAAAATGCAATTGGTCAAGCTCTGCCTTAACTTGTAATTAACTTCCTGCAGCACAAAAAATAGCATCAACCCTCTGTGGTGTCATGGTTTAACCCCAGCCAGCAACTAAGAACCAACGCAGCACCACACAAGGGAAAGAGCATAGTTTTGTACATGCTGCAGGAACATGCTGCTAGCAACCTCTTAACAGGGATTATATATATACACACCTCACAAAATGTTGAGAATGGTCTAGTTGTCTTTTTTTTTTTTAAACAAACTGCTCTAATTAAACAGAAAAGGGGAACAAAAATTCATCTCAAGAGAGAAGTAACTCATAAGGACCTGACTGCTCAGCCGTGTTTGTAGTTGCCCAGCTGATATTAACTGTATTCACCACAGCTATCACAGCTAATTTTATCTGCAAACTAAACCAAATTCTGCTGCAGCTTTTCATCTGCCCCACACAGCACCTGAATGTCTTGCAACTGACTAGTACTTCTATAAATTCTATATACAGATGAATATTTTCATACACTATTAAAATCTTTTATTTGCAAAAACCACACGAAACATCTGGGCTAGGCCAGGATGGGGCCTTTTCGTTAATGTGTCCAGTACAAGATGTTGTAGGCAAAGTTATACCCCAACTTATAATTAACTTCATAGTTCTGGAAAGATGAAGAATTGCAAAGAGAACAGATTCTCACCTCCTGTCTGCCTGACACACATAGCCAGACCAGTTTTGGCAATGCTCACTGTTCACAAACTTGTAGTGCAACACCCACTGCTAGGAAACAGGAAAACATCGCTAATAGCTTTTTCCATCAGCAGTGAATTAGTGTTTACACCAGTCAGCTGCACATAAAGTCAGAAAAGGTATCTACAATGCACCAAGTGACAGAGTTTCTTAATCAACAGCTTAATCAGACCAGATACATACCTATGCTCAGAAGTGTAGGAATTAATGAACAGTGTTCTACTTTGCTTGCAGTAATTAGTTTTTAATCTGCTATTGAACTTTTTCTTTCCTACAAGCAATGTCACCACAATGTGAAGGCGTTACTCATTACGGATACCTTCTTCTGTCAATACAAAAGCATCAGTCACAGGGCTGTGTCCAAGGCCTCCCTCAGAAACACAAATGCATGCCCACAAATCACATGTACTTAAAAATAACTTACCTGAAAGTCTGGGTGAAATGACCATCTTACACAGATTCCAAATGCCAGAGTAGAGATCCAAGAGGCAGCAATAAGACAACAAGGGGACAAGATAAAACACACGCAGCCTTGGCTTACAGCTTCCATATCAATTTGCTATGCAGCCAGACCTAATTTAGCTGAGAAACATAACTGCTCACAATGAAAAGAGTTAATCGAGAATTGGAGGGCTGTCACGGCTCACCACACTGTTACTCTTACAGTTCTCTGTTTTCATAGGTTATCTTCATCAAGTCCTTAACATGTCTTGCAGTTCACCTATCTGTAATACAAGGTGTGAAGAGAATTGAAACACCAGATGTGTATACAGTAAAGCCATCCCTACATGCATGAAACCATAAATACTAGATTTGCAATTGGTGAAGAAATAGGTTAATGGAGAATATGGTCACAACCTATTTAATAACAAATTAGGTCCTGATCACCTGGAGATAAGCCAACAAAATGTGAGAAAGCATCAAATTCAGAACAGACTACTGTATTTTGCTCCAAACTTCAAGAGCTGTGAATTCCTCTTTTACACTTTAACCAGGTAGATTCTGGGTTTGGCACGCATTTACCCATGGATTCCAGCTATGAAATGCAAATTCTTGGGAACTTGGTGCTGCTGTCACACGCACTGGCCTAATGCTTTCCACCACTGCAAAAGGACAAGCCAGCCCTGCTTTGAAGGGTTCACACTCAAAATCCTTCGGTTCCTCAAGATTCTCGGTAATCTTCTACCTTTCTCTTCATTCTGGAACGAACTATAGCTGACATTGGTTTTTCCAAGAGGGGAACTGTTCCATATTTTTTAGACAAATTAGACTTCAATGTAATACAAAAGCTAGCAAGAAACTCCAAAATATGTAATTTATATAGCTCACTATTTCTAGTGTAAAGGACCCCGGCTTCAAATTCTGCTCATGAAGAAGCTTCTTTTGGGTGAACAGAAAACATGTCAAATGACAGACTATTTCAACAAACAACCTGAAGTATTGTCCCAGGCCAGCTTCAGCAGTTGCATTCTATTGAATAGCAGTATGAATCTACCAGCAGGAATCCAGATGTTTTCTCAGTCCTGTTCCCATACCTTCACTCCCAGAAGAACACATGCTGAATCCTTCTCTTACCAAAATCCAGGACTTCTGGAATCTTCCCCCAATGGTGGAACTGTGAAGTGCTCAGGAATGGACCAAACGTACTGCAGGTGAAGATGGGGAAAGGCAGATTCTCAGGACTATTCTGAGGATACACTGGAGGAATAAGGTATAGATTAATCAGTGATTTCCATCCTGATGAGTTTCCTCTAAAAGGGTTAAAAATGCGTATTTTATTTGAATACCCACTACCCTTAGGGTAAATCCTCAGGTAAACCTTCAGGCTGTCAGAGAACACAAACCCCCTTGCTACCAAAAATAAATCCAAGAGTAGCCCACAGATTGAAGTGATGACATTTTTATTTTAGAAAAAAAAATTCCCCAAAACATTCCGCTATTGCAGTTGTAAAATTTTCACTGTTTTCAGTAGAAACAGTTCACAAGTCAGAACTCAAGATTCAAAATAACATTGTGCAAAATAGTACTGGCATAACATAGCAAAGAGACTAGTGTAAATCAAGAATTCTACTGAAATTAGTTGAGCTGCTCCAGTTTTACACCAGTGTACATCAACTCAGAATAGGCCCTTTTTGTAGAACATCCCTGGAATTCCCCTTGCTTATAAAAATAACCTTACATGCAACAAGTAACATATCAGTACAACATACACAAGTACACCTCCACAAGTTATCACAGTGTAACAGAGGAAAGCATATCAGCCAGTTTCATACAAAGGCAAATCTAATGGCAGTTTTGGACACCCCCTTGACTGCTACCCTCAAAAATTGCACATTTCAGTAAGTGAAAGAAATTAGAATGAAGCCAAGCAATATTCTGTAACTATTAGTACATTGACATTAAGGTGGATACTGTCCAGAAAGGTGTTTTTTTGTTTGTTATGGGTATTTTGTTGTGGCTTTTTTCTTCTCCTTACTAGATTTTTCCAGAGAGTTGCTTCAAAAATAATTTGTGTAAGAAATGTTAACTTGTAGTGTTATCAGGCCAGGTCCTCCTCTGCAATTCCAACAGACCTGTCAACACTACAGAAGTGTCTCTGTAGTCCAATGCAAATCCCAATGAAGAACTACTAAACAAAGACCACACCGTACGCATTTACTGATGACATGCAATGAAATCAAGCAAGCAGTAACAGGACTCCATTTACAGTTGGAGCATTCAGAAAGAGACTGTTGCAGTTCAGCTGGGGTAACAGGACTGGAACTTTACGAAACACTTGTGAATAGTGAACAATCTCTCCCCACTTGACTTTGCCATGCAAAGTTGACAGTTTCAAAACAATGCACCTAGGTCATTCTCTGTATAAACAAGATGCTAAGAGTAGAACTGATTTTCAGAGTGGCTGAACACTCACAAATTCATGTCAAGAAAATATTTGGGTACATCTGGCAATAAGGATTCTGTTTTCCTGCACACCCAGGTTTAAAACAAAAAAGAAAATCCATACAAACTCCTTGATTGCAATGAAACAAATTCTTCCACAGTGCTTTTCACCTCCCTAGGTTAGGAAACGTGTAGTTTCTGTTACCTTTACTAAGAACAAATATGTTTTGTTTTACGATATGCCAACATGGTTTGGGTCTAAGCTATGATGACATTTTTAGGCTATAACATTTGATGCATACATTTAAACTATGGAATTATATGAAGAAAGCACATCCCTAACATTCTCAAACGTTTGTAGACTTTTATGTCAAAGGGCTTTTTTGCAGGTTATATTCATTTCATGAGAACAAGAACAGCACATAAGCTTTACTTTGGAGATGCACGTAAGTGTGCATGTAAGTTCTGGATGACAACAGATCTGCAAGTCTGTATACAAGAAAAAAAAAAAAAAGAATCTTACAGATACCAGTCCTGCCTCAAACCATAAAGATAAAAGCAGCAGACCTACACAAGACTGTACGAGTGTGCATGCACGGTAAGTCAAACGGAAATCAAGATACCCAAGAAGTCACCTGCAGCACTGATCTTTGTAACTGCCAGTCTCTGGTGACGGTCTATGCAATAGCCCTTTCAGTTTCACTGAGAGGCTGTCAGGTACTCAGCAAGAAAACATGGAAGTCACTGGCAGTGAGCTACTGTGAAGACATCAGTTAACATTTCAGAGATGGCAGGGAGAGAACAGATATTTCAGCAAGGAATTATTGCTGGATTCTATTAAATTTAATAAGCAACAAGTTAGGCCTGCGGCAGAAGTTATGGATATGACTTTTTCTTCTCAAAAGGCTCAGCTTCAGTGTTTTCCAACATTTTCAGATTCTAAATTCCAGTAAATTGTATTTTAGAACAAACCAAAAGATAGCCCTGAGACTAAATGTACTTTTTAAGAGCTGCTATTGCTTTAGATAAACCAAATGCAGCAATCATTTACTTCCACAATATGCAGTATTTAATTTCCACTCCCTTTTTCTCCTCACTTGGGATATGTACGTGCAACCAAGAGTTTCTTTACAGGATATATATATTATCTGTTACTTTTCCAAGTTCTTAAATTTGTTGCTACAGGTTTATGGCACCAAGCAAGAAAAGAATAGCTGAACCAGGTCAAGCTTTAACCAGGAAGTCCTCTTCCCTTGTGCCTTGAATATTTTTTAAAAAGATTCCAACAGTCATAGCTGCCATCACAGACCTTCATTACAAAAACGACCTCCTTCCTTGTGACTTATGTAGAATTTACAACTGGAGGCACACCATCTAGTAGATCTCAAAGTCAACTGTCAGTGTTAGTGGACACTGTCATCGGCATTCAAGCGTGGCTAAAAGTGTAAAATACCAAGAAAGCGAGAGTATCAAGTATGTCAAGTTGTGCATAAAAATAGACCTTTCATTTTTCTGAAGCTACAAAGTAGGCAGTTGAGGAACTGACTAGGTCTATGCATAGTTAGGATTTAAAGTATGCCAAAAGAACTCGAACTCGTAAAACTGTGTTTGAGTAATGCATGGGTCAATCCCCACCCCCAAAAAAGGAATATCCCACTCTATACATAAAATAATTTTTAAGAAGCTCCATGCACTCTCAACGCTGTTTTGAAATGGATTTAAATACTTTATCTAAAAGCTCTACTATGGCACAAGACACCACATAAAAAGTTTAAGGCTAATTTTTGTAGACACACATGTAAAAGCTGGTCTTGGAACAAGAGCTGTCATATTTTCTTAATTCCAAGTGTTCAGTGTGGATTCATAGGAAAAAAAATCTCACACCATTTTTCTTTTTCATAATAAAGTAGAGCTGCCACCACAATAGTAGAGCTGTCCTGTACATAAAAAAATGACTGAACGTTGTCCTGAATGCAGGTTTTTTCTTTTATAAAAAGCAAACGCCTTACACATTTACATTTGGTTTTTTATCAGAGCAGCTCACTAATTTGTACAGTACATTGTCCACTAACACACAATGTAAGCTACCAAAGAGATGCTCAAGTACTACAACAACTGGTGCAAAAAAGTCCAAGGGTAAGAAAGACCACTGCTATTTTGGAGAGTCACTCTGTCATGAAAACAAATATCAGAATGCAGTTTTGGTGAAGTTAGTTAAGTCTGAAGGCTGTAATAAAGGCTATTTTTTAACTTTAGCCCTTTGGTACTTAACCATTTGGTTAAGATCTCCTGATAAAGGACTAGGCAGTTCGGCATTGATGGAGCAGCTCCGTACATGCTACTGTTACAGAAACAAAAAACAGATTTATAAGCACTTCCTTCACCTGAATGATCTGATCCTCCACAAATGCAGCCATGTCAGGTTTAAAGAAACCTATCTAAAGGACATTTTGGACTTCAGATTGCACTGTAACCGTTTCAGAAGAACGAATACCCACAAAACCTAGAAAAGAATTATCAACTGGCCAAATTACTCTAATGTGATGCACAAAGCCGCTTGTTTGAGAACTCTGTCCCTCAACAACTTCTTCAGCATAAACCAGAGCTGTTACTTCAAAACAGAGCTCTTCAGTCCCATCTGCACAATCCTACCTATTTTGATGGGATAAAAGATAGTAAACAAAATCCTGCTTGTTTACTAAATTAACACACCTAATACTTTATTACTTCCTGGTATGTCATTAATCTGTTGAATTTTTACATAATGTTTAAAAAAAGGATTCGTTATACTACAGAGGACTTCACTCAGCAGGTAAGCTTAAATCGCACTAGCACATGTAAAGTACATTTCTATCATAGCTATGCAGGATTAGAGAGACAGTAAATGTGCATCAAAACTATCACTTATCTGCACAAGTATGCAGGTTTGTGGTTTTTCCCTCCTCTGAAGTGAAATGTTTGCAACCAAATTTAGCACATTGCTAAAGCACTGAAACAAGCATTGAACAAAATGGTTATATTTGCAGTATCATCTTTAAATAGATGTAGTTATGAGGGGATCTGAATACACAACTGATCCATAGAAGCTACTTATACACAAGCCAGTGAGAACAGCTCATGTGTAACAGACGGATATTCAGACCCAGAGACTGTGAAGACACTTAGTTTGAAACTACTGAATCTAACTCTGTAGGAGAGTTACAAGGTCAACTTGTTTCAGCAGTTGACACAACACTGGTAATTCAGGTCACTGCCATTTTTTGCATATCTATATTGTATTTACTAAGACCCAAGCAATGCACTCCAGGAATATGAGAACTCTCACTGAAGTTCCTGAACAGTTTCTGTTTGCAACTGCCTCACTCTCCCCATTTTGATCTTTGATTATAATGTCAGAGGAACCCTAAACTGCTGCATATCAGGACAGACCAGGTAACAAAAAAATGCTTCTGTTTTACATGCCAGCTTAAGCTGCTAATCAAAAAGGGAGAATGTATCTGTTGCTGCATACTTCCATGTTACAGATACCATGCCTGACAAACCATCACTGTTAAAACAGACACACGCATAACACCACTATGACAAAAGGGAGGAAATCATGCACAGGTATTTCAATATTATGTGGCCAGGGTCTATAATACAGTGATGAGTCACATCAGAGCAAAATTTGTGCCAAGAGTGATTACTGGTTCAGGATGACTAACTCCCTAAGTAGCCAAGCAAGCCTGCAAGGGGCAAGTGGCATGTTTTCTGGATGAAAGAATACCAAGTAAAAGGATAGGTTTTTCCCCACCCCTGCACAAAAATCCTGTGGACAAATAGAACAATATCAAGGCAAGTGCTTTAAATTGTAATTTACCAGCCAATAAATCAACAATGGGAATTCTGTGAAGGAAAGAGTTTTAAAAGTGTGGCTTATCTAAAGGATAAACTTTCAACAGCAAAAGAAAGTACACTATATATTAACACTGCTTTTTGAATATGATTCTGCTTTAAAAGTTTCAAATGTATTAATTCATCTTATTTTGTTTAGGGCTGAGGCTGTTCAGCAAGGTCACGTAATTTAAGACTGCTGAAATATTTCAGCAATCCTTTGGTCCCAGCAGCTGTAAAACAGCCAAGTAAAAAAGAACTTTCCTTAAAAAAAAATAAATGGGGGGTAGAAGGGGAAGGATCGTCACCAGGGAATTGTCTTCTAAACACCATCTGCTATGCACCAGAAAAAGGCAAATTTTTGTTACAAAATACACATTTTCATACAAAAGACATCTTGCAAAACCATCTGATTGCCCCTCCCTCTGCAGATTACAATGGTAAATAAGATCAGCTGGTTGGCCTTGAGATTTTTGTTTTAATGGGAAAAAAAGTCGAAGGACACACAGTATCACAACAACTGGTCCTTTAAACTGCAAAGGATTATGACAGTCTTTGTTTTCACCAGTGTTTAAAAAAGCAGGAGAGAAACAGAACCAGAGTCCTCAAAAGCAGAAAGTTCAACAGAGTTTCAGCTGCTGCATCCTCCTGAACTTCTTAATGTGCTACCAAACTGTCAATTATATGAACAGGTCAATTATACAAACAGTTCAATTACGACAGTGCCATAAACTGTTAAAACAATGCAAATAGTGTGATCAGAAACAGGTCAGTCAACTGGTTCCAATTTTTTCCCAGTAGTTGCCCAGAAAAATGTCAAGACAATCTATATCTATCCTTCAGCTTCCTCAATATGTCCCGGTTGCTGGAGTAGAGAGGTCTGTGGCATTACCATACTTGTTCCACGAGAGATCTTGTCTTGATCTGTGTTTGTAGACAAGGAGGCCACAGAAATGGGCTGTAATAAACTGGGCGCCATGCCAGAGGAGACAGTCAGGCTGTGTGTAGTGCCCTTAAGTGTGAGATCCTGTGTGGGAAGGAGTGGCTTGAGGATGCTGACAAGACAGAAAGCAGAGCCACTTTTAGGAATGAAATTCACTTTGTTCTTGTCAGGGCAGTAGAAGGCTGGAATTTCATGCAACTGCTTTGGCCTAGAAATAAAATACACACAATACTTTTAAAATTACATTGAACAATCAAATTCAACAACATCAGATATGTACTGCTGAACACATTTGTGATTTAAGCTTGAACTATTTCAGCTCCTCAATAATGCCTTAATGACCCTCTCACCACATGGCAAATGGCAAGAAAGTATTTTCAATCACGTTCTCCAGAAACACTCACAACCCAACAAGCCCTGCCACACACAGAGACACACTTTATACAGCATGCCTCGTGAAAGAAACCTGGTATAGCAACGTTCAGAAATCATGTATCTTAGATCTGTTCACGATCATAGGGGGATCCACTTTTCTAAACTTTCGTCTCTTTTGCATCTTCACCTGAGTGTGGCCTATACCTATAACATGGGAGGAAGTGTAGAACACACTGACTTGGGGTTTTTCCATCTCGGCATATAAGTCAGCCAACCCAGAGACATGCTTTACAAAAGGCAGAGCTGGAAGGGAAACCATGGATAGCACAGGAAGGCATCCTGTGTCTATCTCTAACCCTGCAATGTAAAATTACTCAGCTAGTCTAACTCTACTTTCAGACAAAACTATGGGAATCTGTTCCACAGCCTCTCTTCCCTGCTGGAAAATAACCATTAGAAATTTACATTAATTTTTTCTGGATGACAGCACTGTCCTTTAGCCCATAACCTCCTCCTCTCTTGATGTGTTTGTAAGACAGCCATATGCACTTTTATCTTTGTTCTACTAGGCTGAGCAAGCCAATCTTTCAGTATACTCTCGCAGGAGATACTCTTCTCTGAAAAGTAATTGTATTCAAACAGAGTACACACTCATGTTAGGTGATTCTCCAAGTGCCTGGAAAAACTCAGCCCTATTTATGTATTTTCTTTCCCAAATGAAACCCCTGTAAACATCAAGCAGAAATAAAGCTGAACCTTTGTTTAATGTTAAGTAGTTACACTCATGTATTCCACATACGTGTGGTATGTAAGTGCCACATGTGAGAGAGACACTGCAGTCACATGCAAAAATAAAAACTGACATAGCTAGGTAAAAACTTCTGTAGAAGACTATTTCACTCTACAGCACAGCAGTCCTACAATTATGCAGCAAGGACATCCAAAAAGAAATGCAGATGCAAGTCTGCACAACAGAATACGTTCTTGGATCAAGCAAAGGCTATTTAGCCTGTTAGCAACATAACTTACGCCCTTTACAGTAGGCAGTTAAGTTACTGTAACCCTCTCCACACTGCTATGGAGAGGCCAGACACCTCTCAAAATCCATTTGTAGAGATCAGAGATTGAAAATACACAAAGGCAGCTATAATACTTTTAATTACTACTTATACTAGATATCATTGCTGAGGTAATATAGGCATAAGAGAATTATAATCAAATTATTCTCCGTATATGATGAAATTACATTTTTAACTATAGTTTAAAATTCTTGCATCCAAGTAACATATGGGTATAAAACTCCACTGAAAATAGTAATAAAACCCCCAGAATATTCCCAAGTGACAGAAATCGGCTTTCTCAGAATAAACAAAGCATGAAACAGTGTCAGATTCACTCCTCTGTCACCTAAAGTTTCACAGCTACAGAGATGTAGCTGAAAAGAATCTGGTCTTCAGAGTCTAGATCACTGGATATGACATACATTAGCTGATGCATACATTAGCTGATGCACCTGCATTACAGCTTCTTATTACATTTCTCTGTAGCTGATTATTTTAGTTCCTCCTCCACTATCTGCAGGTGAGAGGCAGTCCTCTCAAGTTACTCTGGTTTTGAAGAGACGAGTCTGAGGACTTTCATTTTAACATAAAATTCTAACAATAAAATATATATACCACTATGTATATGATATGACACAAAAATCAATGAAACAATGGGTAACTCTGAATGCTGAATGTTATTTTTTATGTAGTAAAGATCAACTTACAAGCTTTCCTCAAAGACTTTCACCTTTTCACAGCCCTCTGGAGGTTCACGCTTGAACATGTAGCTGTTGTTTGGTTTTGGTGAGGTAGCATATTTTGGCAAGGGAGAATTATTCCCATTCTCTGCAGGAACACAGTTTATCATTACTTAAATGTGCCACACTATAAGAAAAACCCCATCTATAAATGCCCCCCAAATTGAAATCCACTTCATTACCAATGTTACAAAATTATCAAAAAATTTTGATTCACCTCCAAGTCTTCATTAGCTTTCTCATCTCAGTACCTTTCCTCCTTTCTATTTCCCCTTATATAATGATCAGAGTCCTCTGCAATCTCTGTTCATTCCTGGACACTTTTCAGTTTGTAACTGCAAACCTGAATCTACGGCCCCATATGCCATCACCAACCAAAAGAAATGGGCAGAAGCTATATATTCCTCAGAAACCAGAACAGGTTTGGGTTGATTATGAAATTCTCCTAGTATATCTCAGAAGAATTCTGGTGAAAAATAATTAAAAAACCCCAAACAGTTAAACTTGTACAGATGCCAGTACAAAATGCCACAAGGTTGCCAATTTTGTCAAAGATCATAAAAAAAACACCTGCTACAAGCAACAGGATTAGCCTACTTTCCTATTTCACCTGTCGCTGCACACTCTTGCCTCTTCAGCTTGCTTAAAGCACTTGAAGAATGTAGTATTTAAAAACAAAAACTTGTTTGGGAAGCATATTTCTCAATCAGTTCTATCCAGCTTCAATTACAAAGCAGGAGGTATTTGTGCACACACAGTATTTGGAGCAATTTGGGAAAAACAAATCTCTCAGAAAAGGGTTCTGTCATTTCTCTATGTCTCTGGGAAACAGCACCCCCCGTTTTACTATTTGTTCATGCACCCAGCAATGAGTTAGTTTAGCATTGTTGAACTCCAAAAGCTACACAGTACCTTTATCTCTAGAATCAGCTAGCAGATCATCTGTAGAACATGGGCCTTCTTCACCGACTTCATTAGAGATGGTAAGAAATGAGGTTGGAGATACTGACTGGGAGCGACTGCTGTTGTTACTACCCCTGTCTGCTCCACCAGGTGTTTGGGTATCAATGCTGCGAGTACTACTACTACGCTGAACCAATGGAGGTGGTGCACGGTGCCCATCTGGAATATCTTGAGGCTGTTAAAAGTAAGAACTTTAGGAACTGGACTAAGAAAATCAACAAACCAATGGGTAACTCTGGCTGCTTTTGTCTGGTTAGCAAGTTTTTTTAATTCCAGAAACGCTGATGCTTTCTTATGGGGGTGGGGGGGTGAGGGGATGTTCCATAAAACTCTAAATTAGAAAATTTTTTTCATTATACAAGACTCTAAAAACATTTCAGAACCAGATTTATTTGCTAAGGACAACAGTTTTCAAGATTTCACAGAATTCCTGAAACTGGAAAGAACCTCTTGAGATAATCTATTTGGTCCAATGCCACACTCACACATTAAAAATAAAAAGGGGGGCAGGGGGGGAAGGTGGCTTTCTTCTGTTCCGATTTAATTTAATAGTTTTTCCTTTATCAGCATGGTGTCTTGTCCTATCATTGGACACTACTGAGGAGAGTCTGGATTCCTCCTCTTCATTCCTGCACATCAGATATTTATACCTATTGATAAGACTCCCCACTGAGCTTTCTCTTGTCAAGGTTGAAAAGTCCCAGGTCTCCCGACCTCTCCTCATATGAAAGATGTTCCAGTCCCTTAATCATCCTCATGGCCTGTAGGTCTGATATTTTATTACTAAATTTACCCCTAAAAATAAAATGACAGTTAAAAATGCACAAGCTATGCTTCTGCTGGGATGGGGACAGTTTAGCATGTTTCTTTTATTTAGCAAATAAAAGAAAAAAATTACTACAAAAAGTCTCAGAACAGACCTTTTGTCTTTTCCCCTGTTTTACTTAGATGTCTTTTTATTTACTGGAAAACTAAATACATCACAGTAATAACAGAGTAAAAGGTTCCAATTCAAACTTTAACTCTTTTTTTCTTGCTTTCTAAGAGACTTTTCAGCTACCTTTATTAAAGAAAATAAAGTTAATTCCAGACAAATTTAATTTGACAACTGTGAAAAATGAAGCTTATGACTTAAAAATCTCAATGCAAAACCAAATTAATTATATAAAGCAATCAGGGTGGAAGATACATACAACAAGTTGTTCCTCCTTGTCTCCCGTTTCCTTAATTATTATCTCAATCTCCTGATTCAGTCCTTCCACGCTGTTTCGGAATCTTGATCCTGTTGATTTGGTAATGGGTATCACAGGAACCAGAGCACTTTTTGGGATGGGAGCCTGAAAAACCAGACACAGTAAAAAACCAATGTAGAAAAAAAACACAGTTAGCTGTTACTACTCAAATGCAAACCATTAAACAGAACACGTCTACACCTCAATATCAGGAATTTACATCAAACTATAGTGACTGAATTTAAATGTATGTCTTAAATGAAGACATACACATCCTGAATTTTGGTTCAAAATTAGAAAAGTTTTCAACAATCTATTCTCAAAACTTCCCTTGATACGGTCTGCCTCCAGCCCTGTGGTGCTTTGTAAGGGAAAATTTACACATTTAAATGAAAGTAATTTTGAAGTCTTCAAAACATAGTCACATACCTTCTGAAGGAAGTTGTACCACAATTTCACTTCCTTCACTGTTGGTTTTAATAGTAATTTCATTATAATTGTATTTTAATGCAAGTCTGCTGTCACCTATTATATGTAATAAGACATATGCAGAAGGACAATTCTTCCACAAATGCACTATGCTAGAAATTAAGACCGACACAGAAATTGTATTAAGTCAGAATAAAAGGCTGACAAAACAATTTAAGATGACTACCACAGCAGGAATACAATCCAAACCCAAATGTTATTCATAATGAAGAGTAACATTTTAAAAATCCAGCATTTCAAAGTATGAATAACTCCATTCTCAGAAAACCTTACTTAAGTTTTCCAAACATTTTTGGTATACCACAACTTTGAGATTACTCAGTCTCTGCATTAGCATCCTCCTTCCAGTTAAAAAAAAAAAAATCACAATTCCAGAATATTGGAAGATTCTATCCTGAACTTCAGTACAGACTCTTGGTGATTATGCAGGGCACTACTGCAGAAAACAGAATGTTTCCTGCAAATGTTTAGATCAACTCAAAAGAACAGCACAACAGAGTTACAGTAGAATTCCTGCGTAAAATTCCTAAACTCTACAGCCTAGTGTGCTGCAACTGAGAACATGTCCTATACTGACTAAAGCATTCTCACCTGGTCTTCAGACTGGTTTGTGGTGCTTTTTATTAATTTTTCCTCTAAGTAACAAGCCTGTGCAGAGACAGACACCAAATCATTTTGACTCTGCATGCGAATTCTCAAAACATGAGGAAAATTTGTCTGGCAGGAAACGATACCTTACAAAAATTAATGTAAGCAAGAAAATTCTAAGTGCAGATCATAATGCAGACTTAGTCTTACAACCACAAATCCCTGAAGTGGCAAAATGTACAAATTATATTGGTTTTACCTTACTGAAACATTAGGATAGCTATTAAAAAAAAAAAAAGAAGACTTGCACAAGGACTATGAAAGCTTCTTTTCAGGAAATGCTTGTGACTATTTATGTCAACAAAACCTAAACATTCTTATAATGGACAAACTTGGGAAGGCTTCCAAGTCTTGCATGAAGATGAAAACAAGAAAACAGAAACCATTAGAGAAGAGCACAGAAAAGTCTGAAAACCTTGCTAACACCAGTCCAAACAAAGCCACAAAGCCTTGGATCAATAACCCAATAAACGAACACAGGTTAATATTGAGTCATAAGACAGCACAAGTTTAGGCACTAATAAAGACTGTTTATGCATCCAGTTATCAAATATACACATTCATAGGACAAACCAAACTTGTTAACCAGCAGAAAGTAGAGCACAAGTATGCTTGTTTAAGATTTCAGCAGCTATTAACAAAACATGGGAATTCTCTGTCTTTTGAATATGACTGCCTACCAGAGCAATTTTTAGAATCAGGACTGTCTGAAAAGCTCAAAGTAGAAAAGCACAAGTTGCTCCTATAGAGCTTCTTATGGTTCAGTACTGCAAGCTTCACTTCCAAGAGAAGTAACATTCTGTGCATGACTGGAGATGACTTGTTAACCTGGAATGATGGACTGTGGAAAGGGAAGGAGGCACCACTACAGGGGTGGAACAGCCAGGCTCAAAACAAGAAAGTCTGTACGAGAAATGCTGCCTTCACACAGGTCTGGCTCCTTACATACAGGAAAAGGCTACCAACCTCTGACAACTCATCTGCATATTGAGGAAAACACAAAATGAAGCAAGGTGTCAAACACAGGATAGCAGCAGCAACAGTACTAACGTAACACCACACAGTCAGAGAGTCCTGAAACTTACAGGTATGGCTTAATCTCATGAGATATGAAATGCAAGTGATAACATCCAAATTGTTCATAGGTATTTTAGAAATATGCTCTAAGCTCTTCCCATTTTTCAATAAGAAACAGAACTTTAAATAGAATCCAAGGTCTTCCGATGGTTTGGGATATTAACATCAAACCATGTCCAGGATAAACAGGTCATGATAATTCCTCTCAAAAAATGACATGGTGTAAGGTGGTAGGAGTGACACAAAAAAACCCCACAATGCTACAAACTGCATGCAGTTGGTCTCAATATTAATGGTTGTTTAGGATCAATTGATTGGTAAGACATTAAGGACGTGCTTCCTAGGAAAGTGAAAGGAGGGGGACTTGATAGTTCAGAGTGTCAAGTAGCAGCATAACACCAGCCAAGTGCACTGAGGAAAAAAGATTATTTTTAAAGACCTAATCAATTTATGCTTCCATCTGGCTTCAGCTCTGGCCTCAATTCTAGCTTCCCCATTACATTAACATTGAGAATGAAGGAAAAATCCCATTGTTTGACTCCTGTTTACAGAATTAGTACCATGCAATTAAACAAAAACCCAGTTTTCTCAAAAGCAACCTGAGAATCTGCAAATCAGTCTTCCTGTAGAGAGATGTAGAATAGAACATTTCTGGCATGATAAAAAAAGCAAAACACATTCACTTGCTCTGGAAAAAAAAAGTAGTCAGCAGCAAGGACTTCAAGTTCCTAATCAACTATTTCCTGATTACAAGTAGAGGGACAGGAACAGCTAACCAGGTTATTCTATAAAAATTGTGTGGATTTCTTCCTTCAAGCAAAAATCACAGAATAAAGAATCACAACCACCAGTTAGAAGTTTAGGTTGTAAGAAACTCTGTAAAAATTTCGGTAAAGCTCAAAAATTGCAACAAAGCTTAATTTTTATTAGTGGGGAAGAAAAGGGGAAATAGATTCACTGGAACACTACTTCTAACTCTAATTAGAGGAGTAGGCCATTTCCAAAATTTTAAACAGTTTACCTGGTTTCTGTGAAGGGACCACCAAGGCAATTTCCTAACACACTGCCTTGGCCTTGAAAGGAATTGAACTCCTTGAGCTCATAAATCTTTGTATGACCCTCTGAAGTTAACAACTGCACGTTTTCTTCAAGTGGGGAATGCAAAAAAACCTTTCAAAACATTCTAATCACTAACTGCAAGTGTTTCCACACAGTTCTTCCCACAAATCCTGAAGGAACTGAGTTTCTGCCAGAAATTCTAGTTTAGCTTTTCCCTAGAAAGGAATGAGAAAGCCTAAGAACTTTGCCCTTGATGCCTATAGTTACAGATTTTCACTCTGATTTAGAAAGCAGCCTCTAAATGCCATTAATCCTTCACTTACTTTTTGAAGCCTTCTGTAACTTCTTCCCTTCAAGAGAGTAGCTCAACACAGCTAACACAAAATTTACCAAGAAAAACAATGGTTTGTTTTGCAACACAGTGCTGGAAAAGCTGTTCTGCCTCAGTTTATATTTTATAGTCTGTTTCACAAGCCCAAAAACTAATTATCTGTTGTGCAATATTTTATTCATGTACTGTAAAATTTGGCTGAATGCAAAAGATCGCTATGCAAGAAACCAAATTTCACAAACACAGTAATAAAGTAATTATGATTTTAAAAAAAATACACACACCCTGCCAAATTATGTATGGATTTTTCAAAGAAGTATCATCACTATTTGATTTTCAAAAGTAAAAAACCACCACGATTACCTATTTTAAAGTGACAATAGCTTAGCATTCAGGAACCTAAGGGTATGTAGGATACCAAGCCAAACCTGTTAGACTGCATGTAATTCCAGCTTCCTGGCAGGCCTACAACAAAAGTTCCTCAGTACACTTTTTTTTTTTTAAATGCCTGAATTGCCCACAAGTACAGAAAAAAAATCTTCAAACAAGTTCTACAAATACAGAAAAAAATGCTTTAATCAACTATTTTGACCCGTCTCACCAGTTTTCATAAACTTCCTCAAAAAACCCTAGAAAGGGATTGGGTCATTTATTTGTCTGTCTTCTTTCATCATTTTGGATGGCTGACTTCAGCCACAGCAGTCATTAAGATTAGCAGCATGCTACACTCCACCTGTACTTCACAATGAAGTGGATCAAAATGTAGGAATTTGGATTAGACAGCCTGTTTCAAATTCAAACTGCTGCTCTGCTATACAGTTTGTTTCAAGATTTAATGAATTTGAAGAAATAATTCTTAAGTTACATTAAAAAAATCCTAAATACAATACTTCTAAGTGGCACAATTCAAACTAATTCAAACTGAATTCAAGGGACACATTCTGAAAAATTGTGACTCAGTGATAAGTTAGGGTCAGAGAGAAAAGATGCTACTGATTTTTATAGAAAGTAGGAATTATAAAGAACAGTGCAAGAGAAATTCGAAACACTGGTTTACTGTCTTATTTACAGTCTCGAAGTATAACAGATTTATGTAGACACCTGACTTGTATGTATGGTTCTCCTAGTTCTTTCATCCTTTAACAGAACGCGTAAGTGCCCTTAGAGCAGAACACACACTGATGTCACAACAGCTTCCCTCCCTGGCCTAAATTACAGATGTAATGATAGAAAGGAAATGGCTTTCACTGGCTCATATCAAAAGTATCAACTGCATTTCAGAGCATACAACTAGTTTTGCAGAGAAGCTTCACAACTGAAGTACTCTCTCAATTCACAACACTGACAATTCCAGAGTTTCTTTCAACTGTGCAGACTTGCAAGACAATTGTGAGAGAATACTCAAATTGTTTTATAAATTGCAGTGTATCAGAAATATACATTCATGGAATATTAGTAGGAAAAAAAAGGTTTTCTTCTGAAAAGATGACCAAACTTGCCTACTGGTTTTCTTGGAGTTACTGAAGAAAAAAAGACCTTGAAAAAGGATCTGCAAGTCTGAAAGCCTGTAATTTTTTTTCCACCTGCTATCAATTGGGCTAAAAACATTACACCTCTGTGATCCTACACCTCATTAACAGTCTTGAGATAAAACTAAACCTGCACATACAACATGTGGTGGTGTAACTATCACAAGTTGAGGATTACTACTTAAACTATTTCAAAACACAGTAAGTGACAGGAGAAAAAAATTTTACAAAGGCTGAATAAGGCCATCGAGAATATAAACATTTTTAATAGACTACTTAAAAATCCCACTGAATAGCCTTTTTTTAAAGTAAGCTCTCTAAATCAGTTCATCTAGGATTAGACAAGTGCAACTGTCAAGACACAAAATGTCATCAGCATAAGCTACAATTTTGAGTGTATCATTTAACCACCAGTTTGCTCCATGCCATATTCTACACACAAATTCATAGTCATTGGAGTAATGCATAATGAAAAATGACCAATGATGTTAGTTTAAATTTATCTGTTAACCCTTTTGTAAGGTCTGCAGAATGCTCTGTGAGAGCCTTGCTTTATAGGAAGGATCTAACTATCTGAAATTCTCTTAAACTGTGAGTTCAAAGCCATGACAGACAAATAACAAAAAGATCCAGAACCCCACCAAGGAAAATCAGATCCGGAAATCAAAGGAAATTTATCTGTTTCATAGAATTCACCTATAGCTACAGCACACTGTGCAGTACAAGATATTTCTAAGGTCCTGTTAAGACAAATCACAACCTTGAAAGGAGTTAAAACTAGTATTAGCTAACCAATATATCCAAATAGTGCACAGCCTTACCTGACTGTGGTTAATTGCTGCATGGTTACCATGAAATGGAGAGTGTCTTTCTTTATCACGATGATGCCTACTGCTGTGTTTGCTTCTCTGCAACTGCTGACGTAATTTTGCAATCTAATAAAGGGGAAATTCACATTAAATTTTACCAGATATGTTCAGATAGACACATAGTTCCACCAATTTATTCTCTCACTTAGTTAATAGAATAATAGAGTAATAGTAATAGCACTAAATTAGAGTCAAGTTCCTGCAAACCTAACAACCCAGTTACCAGTTCAGCCTAAGCCCGGAAAATACCTCTAAAGGTTTAATGAAGGAATTTGAAATACACAGTTTGAAAGTAGTCTGGTCACTGCTGCGCTTCTTCCTTTGATGAAGGATGTTACCAGCATTTGACACTTTCCCACACAGATTAAAAATTTTAGTAGTCCTACATCACTATATGAAATCGATACCAAATGAACAGCTCTCATTTTTTACCAAGCCCACAATCTGCATAATAAAGCAGCATAATATGCATTCCTTCCTGAAAACTCAAGGCAACAGGGCCTACTAGTGAAAAATTTAATTCAAACACATCTCAAATAATAGCATTTCTGACCTCCTTGAGTTGATCATTGCTGCCCCATGATGCTGAACGTTTGTGCGAGCTTCTCTTCTTTTCTAAATATTCTTCAGCCCAGGCACTTTCTGTCTGCAGCAAAAAGATTACAAAATTAATTGGGGGGGGCGTGGGGAGGGTGTGTTAACACCTACTTTTTGGCAGAATATTTTTAGACAAATTAGAGAATAGCATTAGAGATCTCAATAGAGAATTAAGATTTTCTAGATTCAGAACTGTGAGTGAAAAGCAGCAACTGACTAGAAGCCTGAGACATTAAGTATGAAGTAATGGAGAGAAACTGTGTTCTTTTTGGTTTTTTTTTAAATTACAAAACTCAAACTTTCAGACTTACTCTAATACAGAAATGTGCTAGTTCCCCATGCAAACTACTGAGCATAAGGCAGTATTAATTAACAGCCAGATGTACCACAAGCTGCTACAGAGTTCTGAAAAAACAGTACAACAGTGCTGAATTTGGGGGAGATGGTCTATTTCATTTCCTGCACAGATGCTGACCTTGTTATTTCCAACACATTAGCGAAAGTAGCTCAGTACAAACATTGTGAAAGCCTGCACCAGTATAGCTTCAAAATCACGTTCTCGCTCAGAAGAATGAGAAAAAGGCAAGTCTTAAAAGCCCCAGTAGAGTTATTGCAAAGCATGGAATAAATCTAATAATGTCTCAAAGGGCTTCAGGTTCATGGTTGTCTTCAAGCCAAGATAAATGCAACACAGGTAATCTAAGCTAGTTTCACTAAACGAACAAAGTCATTAACATTTATTAAAAAAACCTCAAAAACATACTTTGATGAAATAGATCTGAAAACTTCAAAGTACCAATAATACAAACTGTATTTATTTAAAGTAACAAAATGCACATGTACCAATCTTTGTCTTGTCAATTTTCAAATGTCAATCTGGAGTCTCATCCTTTCCTCCAGCTCCTGGAACAGGAAGTTTTAGCCGCTAATTCCAACTTCTCAACTCAGCATAACTATTACACTTGCCTCCAGAAATTTAACACACTATTTGGTCTTTGCATTTAACACATTCCACGTTTTAAGTTTCAATACTTATTTAATAAATTAATAACTGATTAATTTTAAAGGAGTAAAGGTTGCTTTGATGCTTGTCCTCAAAATAAATATAGATCTTTTTAGAGCAAGACCTTAAATTTAAGGCAAATTACAGGATACCTTTACATCAAGACAATAACACAGTGCTAGTTCAGCAAGCCTCTTCCTGCTTCTTCCCTATATTTTGTTTATAACACTTATCTGCAAGAAACACAGACCCACTGACCAATAGACAGAGGGATTCCTTTTTCTCTAGGTTCTTAAAGTACTACTTCCTTATGACTTGTTACCATTTGCAACATCGTTCTGCCTGTACTAGAATTAGAGAGAAATGAGTTTAAGACTAAATTTATCAGACAGAACACTTAAAAGCCTTAAGAGGTAGAAACTTTGCAGTTGATAAAAATATTCCTTCAGAATTAAAACACATACAAACCAATTGTGTCATTTTAACTTGTATTCTTACATAACTATATTTCAAACAACCACAGGCAAAGCCAAACAGGTTTGATTCAAAGGGAAAAAGGCACAAGGTTTCTAACACCTGATTTGGCAGCACTTAAAACAGTATCTGCGTGTATGAATTCTAGCCAGACCCTGACACTCAGTAATACACTTAATTCATCACCCAACAAACAGCTGAAGCAGGAGTCTGATACACAATCGCTGTGTGACCTGGGATCTGTTACACAGTTCTCAGATATGACCTACGGGCATGTCCATAAAGGCCTAAAACCAGTCACTCATTTCTGTCTCTTGCCAGTCTGCTTCCTGAATGACTCTGCTCCCTATGCCAGTGTCATATCAACACAAGCTTCGGACGTACAGATGTGTATCTGCATCCCAAAAATTTCTACTGTTTGATATATTTTAAACTATGAAGAGCAAACAGATCACTATTTCCCTAAGCAATACACTAACATCAATCACCATTACATATACTCATTCAACAGAAATTTGCAATGCCCTTTACAGTCTTCCCAATTATCTTTGCAAGTATGTTCCCCCTTACAGGATAGCCCCACTGTCATAGCAGCTCGTTTAAAAAAAAAAAAAAAAAAAGGCAAGCCAAAAAGGATGATTCTACTTTAGCTGGAAAATACAGATTATAAAAGCTCAACCATGACTCAGATTAAACTGAAACTAAACTGAAAGAGATCAACTGACTATAGCAAATACCTTGGCAGTAGTATAGAAATATAGTAACTTTGAAATAAGTATTATCCTAAGAAACCAAATATAAAAATAGCTAAGGCATCCGCATCACTTTAGTTCTGCCCTTTAATGATGTTTTTTAATAGCTAAGCATAAACAGCAATTCCTTGCATGTCATAGACCTTCCTTCATCCTCCTCCTCTTAAGATTTGCTCATCTTTATCACCCCATCTTCTAAGAATTTTTCCAATTCATCTTCCTGCACAGAAAACATGTTCCTCAGCTCTCCCTTCACCGTTTTCTCTCTCTACTTCATCCACACAGGCTGGTTCACCTACAAAACACCTTGCTTTTCTACTGGTCTGCTCTCTGGGTTGTAGTCCTTTCTGCAATCAGTGCAGATCTTGAGAAGGCCATACAGTAGCCATCAATGCTGCAAACATCATCTGCTCAACATCCTACATATTTGAGTAGACAGCACACTGAAACCTCAGTGGCCACATTTTTGTTATCATTATGGAACCTAAGGCAGGCTCAAACCCTAGTCCCACATGCTGTCAGTTTCTCTTCCAGCTGCATTTTGTTTGTTTTTAAGAACTGGTGGAGTCCTGTGGCTGAAACCATGCCCTAGGAATAGGAATTTGAAGTCTGGTATGTTTGGCTTGCTCTTTCTCTCTGCAAGCTACAGAAATCCACTGCCAGACTGCATCCACAGAAGGAGAAATAAAGCATGAGCACATTTTATGGGAAAATCTATCTTGAATCACCTCTGCATACAGTAGCATACCATGTAACAACAGCTCCTTTAAAGGGAAATGACAAAACAACTGTCACAATAATCATGTAGCTCTTGTAACACCAGTTTCCTTCAACGGTTTGTTGGTTCTGTCTTTACAGGTGGCATAGGACTGAACAATTAACAGCTTGTGAAATTTGGCCGTTAAAGTTTATTGTCCAATCACGTACTTTGAAAAAACCTTTCCAGTTGAGCTAAATTTGAACATCATTCATGGTTCAACGAGGCAGCTCTTCAATATGTATAATTCTATACTTGGTGCATAGATCACAGGCCTTTTCCAATCAAAGGATAAAGAGCCTACCACAGAAAAGGCTACAGTAAGTTTTCTAATGGAGCTACAGAAGGTTTTTATTCTGTTTTAACACTGACTTGCAAGCAGTCACTAAGTTCTCTTGTATAAATTTAAACTTAACACCAGTGCAATCTAGTGGACTGTGCATCATAAGAGCAATAAGAAAACAGATGTGCAATACACTAGTGTGTTTCTGAGACAAGAAAGTGGAACTCTTAACAGATTTAACAGTTCACAGCTTTTCACAGAGTAGAATGCAAAGGAATCACATACATAATAGCAAAGGTAGGACTCCTGCAATTTGAAAGTGAATAGGAACACACAAGTGAGAAAGCCAAAAGAAATGTTTTCAAGGAAAAAAGTTCTTACATTTAAATCCTGTCTTCACATTAAATACTCTGAAGACAAAAATCTGTCCTACCTGCGTGGCTTTGTCTCTCATACATGGAGCAGCTTGTCCATGGTTATCACGAGGCCACTGTCCAGCAAGATATGGAGCAGCAAGTGTATCCAATGAGGAAGTACGGCGAATAATACTGGAAGGGCTTGATGAAGGTGGTCTTGATTTGTCAGCTAGAATAAGAAAACTTGATTAGAAAAAAAAGCAAGACCGAGAGCCTAATTGTTATAATTACCTACAAGAAATCATATCAAATCTGTACTACTATGTTATGAAGTATACAAGATACTTTTACTAGAGGGATTAAGTTTTCTTTTCCAGGCTCAATTAATTTTTAATAGACAATGAAATATGTTTTTTATGGTTTCCTTAAAAACATCCTCATGTCACAAATGTTGCACTGGTACTCACATGCCACCATTTATTCCCTCAAAGATGCAACAGCCATTGGATTCTTAAATGATAAAGGCTTGGAAGAAATCAAAATAGCCAAGCTTCTACACACATAAAGGCTAACAAAGAAAATCTGTGCTGAACTTTTTCAATCTAACACTGACTTTACAGGTCATCCCACTAGCTCTTTACTATTCACCTACTTTCATTCAAGGTACCCTGTAAACTGACAGTTCTATTAATGCTCAGTGTACAAAACACGGCACAGCTATGTCTAACTCTGAGACACAGATCCAAATTTTGATAAAGTAATGATTTACACTTTACAAGATAATCAAGACATCTCTTCCTTTTACATGCTATTTGATAACTACATTCATATTTGCCTGACTCCACACCATCTGTAACACTTCATTTTTAGTGTTTATATTAATATCACTTTTTAGAACAATTTAGATTCTAACAGGAACCCCTATCGAAAAAAGTTAAATATAACAAGCACAGGAAGTAACATGTAAAAAAAGAATATGGTTAAAACCAAAAATTTGCATCTATCCCATCTGTCAATTGTATAATAAAATGGCAGCAAAACACTACACTGCAAGCTAGTAAGTGTAAACACTGTGAAGGAAGGTTCCTGAAAATAGTAATTGAGGTTTGTTAAATTAAACACCAAGCAGGAAGACCTCATGTTTAGATATACATATATGCTCACACATTATTTGTTACTAGCTATTCTGGATGTAAAATGCAAATCAGAGATATAATGATCTAAGCTTACAATTCTGTGGGGAGCAGATGAATTGATAGCATCTGAAAGAATCATGTATTAATCGTACCCATAATAAATACAAAGGTCTAAAATAAATGGCTAGAACACAGCAAATAAAATCCAGATAGCAAATGGGAGCTTTACAAGGACACTGGAAAGACTCAGTCATACGTCCTTCCTGACTGTGCCTTTGGAAGAATTCTGCACTTTAAGTCTAAATAACGCAGCAATTTCTATTCAATAAACTCATTTACAGGCAAAAGAAGTTGTGCCTGATTAGTGTCTGACTGCTAGCTGGAAAATAAAAACACTGTGCACATCAGAAGTCCAGAATTCAATTTCAAGACACTGAAGATACATAAATGTTAATAAAACCTGTTAGGTTGTCCAGTGGTATGGACAACATTTTAGGCTCATGTAACACCAGACTTTCAAATGTAAGCCTAGTGACATTCTATACTAAATATCCTCATGCAGATTTTGCATTTAAGAAGTATGAAGAACATTGCAATTCAACTATAAGGAAATAATTGCTAGCACTATAAATCAGCCACATTCACATAAAGCAGTCCAAAAACATCACCTGGTTTATTATTTCTACTAGCACCAACAATGACAAAACCTCACTACAGATTTGCTCTCAGGAAGAAGCAAAGCTCAATTTTAGAGTTACCATACGCTTAAGACCCCTACATCAAAAAAATTCTCCGACTACTACTCCCACCATCCAGCACACCAAAGCATCTGTTTGTATCACAAGATTTAAAAGCGATTCCTTTTATCTGTACCATGGGAGAATGTAGCAT
The DNA here is from genome assembly GCF_964237585.1 of Gallinula chloropus. NCBI lineage: Eukaryota > Metazoa > Chordata > Aves > Gruiformes > Rallidae > Gallinula > Gallinula chloropus. The sequence goes on along the minus strand of NC_140090.1, from coordinate 30,728,769 downwards.
GTTAATGCAACGGGTCATTCCTTAATTTATATCAAACATGTTATTTGCCTCAAAAATAAATAAATTATTATTCTTTCTCTTCAAGAAGCTTCTCTGTTTTAACCTGTGGGAAAACAGTGAGGATGTGTGGGGGAAAAAAATTTAAAAATCAGGAAATGTAGTCAGTCATCTCATGGGTAAAGCCACTGCAGCAGACAGCTTCAAAACTGAAGCAGCAGAAACTATACAACTGCCTCCCCTGGCCCATCCCCACCCTCCCCCCCCCCCCCCCCCCCCCAAAATATCAATGAGTGGACAGAGTATTTCATTGGGCAGAGAGAATGAAAACTAAAGAGCATATTTACTATTTAAGTTCAAGTGGACCTGTTCATTTCAAGGCACAAAGCCTGTAAGTACTCTTTTCCTCAGATTTAAAAATTCCACCAAGGCATTCTGTTTCAAATTACTTTTATTTAGATGGGGCAAGGACATTTGGATACACTTTTGCTTTACACCTTCACAAGATGTCTTAATACAAATTGTCAGTCTGCCACACAACTCCTCTTGCTGTTTGAAAACATTTCAATGGGAACATATACGATGTTTTCATTGCACTTTCCTCTACAATACGTGAAGCAGTGTTCAGCTGCTATTTTTCCTTGTTGTGACCTACATAAGAGATCTGCCTCCATAGAGATAACAGTTACAACAGCTGTGGCTGATGAAAAACAATGGAGCTGTTTCATCAAATAGACGCTTCTTAAATATTAGATCTGTTTTAAGTGGCCTGATTATCTCTTCACACCACTATTTGTGATAAATATCAACCTTCCTATCCATCCCCCACTACTCTAAGTTTATTTAGAAACAAAGTCTTTCTGCAATCTCGCTTCAAAGCAAAATAACAAAAACAAGACATAAAACAGAACATATACAACAAATCAAAGTTCATAACGTGGGAAAATAGCAAGCAAGTTACCATGTCTTCACAAGTCACTGCAGTACAACTGACAGAGTAAAATTGCTACAAGGTAACTGGTATTGCACACGTCTATTGCAATTGTGAAGTCAGGCACCTCCAAGGGCAGTTCAAGCTAAGGCAGCCTAACAACGTGATCATGGAACAAATAGAAGAGAGCACTGGCTTCAGGGAATCTTAGCATACACGTCCTACAGTTACAACTGGAAAAGGAAATTATAGTGTGAGAACACATGCCTCTGAATTGGATACCTCACAAGAGAAAATTGCTACATATAAAAGAAAGGAAAAAAATAGGAAAGGTCTTACACATACGTCCTCAGAGACAAAATTAATCTCTACGTTCTTCAGGGAAAGTTCAGAGCTGTTGTCAGAACTGCAAAGTAAGGGCTACTGCTTAAGTGTAACCTGAAGATTCATCTTACAGCCCTGTTGAAATCTTTTCTATATATTTAAAATGAATTTTTTGAGAAATGAAAATAAAAACTCTGAAGAAACACTTCTAGCAGACACCATGAGAAAACAAAACTAGCAAGCAGCAGAAAGGGGCACAGGGAAAGCACAGGACAACATCTGCCTCAAAATTCTGAAAGAATTGTAATTGAAGCTTTTTATACAGGTAGGATCTCAAAACAAGTGAGAAAAAATAAGATGCAAATAGGTTCTCTGGCATCTAGGCATACAGCTGACCTTTTTGTTCTGTTTTGGTTAGCCTTTTCCTCAAAAAGGATATTAATGGGATCTCCCCCATGTGTAGCTGTCTCTTTCCAAAACTCATACAAATGCAACTATCTCAGGGGCTTCATCTACCTTTTTTTGAGTTTCACTGTAAGTATTCAACAGGGTCAGACAGTGTAAAGAACAGACACATTGCACAACTGTCTATATCCCCTTTAGAAGACAATCTGGGCTATTATCTTCACGTAAATGCAGAACTACACACTCTTCTGCTTTGAGCAATGCAAAATGATCCCTCAGTAGAACGACTGAATTAATGCTGTTTTACAAAACCAAGCCTCAGAAAACTCAAAATGTTCAAGTTAACTCTAGTGAATGAAAAGATTTTTAATCCAAATAAGTCACCCTTAAGTGTGGCCACAAGAAACCTAAAGAATGAGGCTGTAAAAGTGAATGCACTTTCTTTACACCTACCATTTGTTAAACTGCTTAGGTAAGCAAAGATGGCACACAACCATACACAAAGCCTTCTGTACTCCCTTACCTTACTGTAGTATCTTTTATAACTACTGCAAAACCTTGGTAATTAATGTCGACAGGTCTGCAGCTATTATTGTGTTGCTCAAACTCTTAAGTTAATTCCAAAGTGAAATTTAAGAGCGTAATGAAGTTCTGTTCCTTCTCCCAACCTCAAGGAGGGGTTCACAGCTGAACTCTTTAAGACTTTCCAACAGTGTTAGAATAACTTTCCTAATTTCCTTTCACACAACCAGGCTTTAATAGTACTCTTCCACAGGCTATTGTAAATAATTAAAGACCAGTTTTCCAGATAAAACTAAATTTCTTTCTCCTTAATTTTCAGTTTAAATGTCCAGTACAGTCAACTGGAATATAGCAGAAAGTTCAGCATCCAGTAGAGAAATCTCTCACAACATCAAGGCACCTGGAAGGGTCAGTAAACAACTGCTATGGCTCTGGTCTTGATCTTCTTGTTTACGCAGTGTGGTGCATTATAGCATTTCTGGAGTTGAACAATTGGAACTCTTCTGAGATGATGTGTTTTATGTAAGAGCATGAATAACAAGATCACATTTGATCTATACTCAGTAGATAAAACAAGATAAAAATAACAATAAAGGTAGAGCATAAGCATTTCTCTCATTTTGCAATTGTCTACTAGTAGGTCAAAAAGCTTCCTCTAAGAGAAGTAGTTTGCAGAAAGGTAAGGAGGCACATGAACCAAAAACTGGAGATTGAATGACAGACCTCACAGTGTAGAAATAAGGCCACATCAGTGATGGGAAGGACAGAGCACATTAACACGCAAGCAGAAGCTGAAGCCTGTGAAATAAGTGCTGAGAGACTGCAAGGAGGGACAGTAAAAGATGAAAAATGCATAGTAGCAAGATCTAGGGTCAGTCATATTTAGGAGGAAAACAGCAAGAAAAACACAGAAATTTAGAAGTTGTGCCATGGAATCTTCAGTTTGCAATTACCCCGTCCTGAACACAAAAATCAGTTAAGTATTTCTTCATTTAGCTGCAACTCTGTTGGAAAGCAAGAAGGAAAAAAAAGACCACCACACCCAAAGCAGCCCACCACCAAAAAAACCCAAAAGAATCTATTAAGTCACACGCAGAAGTTTGGGTTCTCAAGTGTTAGTTTTCATCAATGCGCTTATGTTCAAAACTATTCAACTGCTTCCCAGAAAAGAAAATCTGAAAAACATGAAGTTGAGTCACAAGTATACAACTTACAGAACCAGTATGAAAGTTCAGAAGAAGCTATCTTTTGTCTAACCTCAAGGTTCATTTCAATCAAAAAAAAGAAGGCTGCAGCTGTAGGAATGAGCAAAAGCCATCATCATCAACTGAAAACAAGAAACAGGAAAACCCATGTTACTCTGCAGTAGATTTTGACTGATACTCTGAAGTGGCCTGCATGGCTTCACAACCATAGCCTCATTAGCAAAAATATGTTTGTCTTCAATGTTCTCAGCTACCACTGAGTTCTCTCATCTACATGATGAGAAAACTGAGGTTAACTCAGTCTCTATCAAACACTAGACTACACAATAGAAGTGCTAAGCAATATTAATCAGAATTCATTTGCATTTTGGGCCAATAAAAGTATTGCTCAGAAATTTAAACACCTGGAAGCAATTAAATGGACACCACTCTTTTCACACATCATGTAAAAAGCCAGTGGAGTTATCTTAACACAGTATAGTGGTCAAATCACCTGTTTCTTTCTATATGCTAATGTTCAGATCCAGTAAGGAAGTAAAGCATGGCTTTAACAGACTTCTACACAATGATCTGAAGATTGTGCAATTTTTCCACCTTTAGTGGTCTGATGCATGTCTTTAGAAACAGCTTTTGAACCTGGATCTCAAGGAAAGCCATCATCCTGTTCCTCATTATCCACACCAGGAGATTGCATCTTGGGCAAGAGTTTCTATAAAGTTCACAGGAAGACGACTGGATTTTGTGATGTGTATAAAGTCTTCCAAGATTACTGATTAACAAGGATTTCAAATGAAGAATATGTGCATTCCCCAGTACAAAGCCTCACACTATAACCTTAAAAAAAAAAATTAAAATTACTCTTTCAGTGGAAAGCAGAAAATCTAATTCAGAACCTCAACTGCTCTCTTACACTACAAGATAAGCAGACGCAGTAATCTTGAACGGGTATGTCTGAAATTTAAAAAAAAAAAAACAAACCACACAGACATTAGCTTAAGCACTGAATCAACTGGTTACAACTGTCCAATTTGGCAGCATCATTCCTCAAGAGCCAGGACAGCAAAACAAAACAAAACAAAGAAACAAACCCAAAAACAAAACCCCAAAGACACCCCACATGGTAGTCTGGATTTAATCATTATTTTAGAAAGGGGGAGTGAATTTAAGAGAAGTGTTAAAAGGAATTGCGTTTGGTCCTAGATTTCTGCATGTATGCATCTGTGTTTTTGTCGACTTCATTGTGAGATTACCACATGCATTTTCATGAATAAGAGTAGCCGTAAACGTCGGTATCTCAAAAGTCACAGATTTTTTCCAGATTTGAGGGTGTTAACACAAAGCCTCACATGTGCATTTTTTGAGCAAACTTTTACCCCAAGAAGAAAAAGGAGTTAAATATGCAAGCATCTATTATCCTCAACCAGATGCCACATATTGCTTACACTTCTGCAATCCCAGTATGTTTTAATTAGTAAAATACATTAAACAGCAGTTTGATAGAAAATGCATGCCATTCCCACGCTAACTTCGCTGTAGCACAAGACTGACATCACTCTCAAATTCATACATCCTTCTGCTGGGTCTGCGTTAAAACTAACTACCAGGAGAGAGACCCAATACCTTTTTCCTACATCAACACTGCTAGTTAGTTTTCCACTCAGAAGTTTGTGGACACTGTGTGGATCCAAAACACGAACCACCTGGCACACGATGCACAGGAAGGGGAGATGCGAAGGCTTCCCAACAGCCTCCAAACACCGAATGCTCGTACGGAAGCACCTTATGTACATCTTCTACGACACCGACTCTCTTTCACCTGGAGACCTTTGGCAGCCCTTGCAGCAGCGCCGCAGGAGTGGCTGCAATTCCCCACACGGCACGCTTGGCTTTCTCCGTCCCTCTTCTAAAAGCCAGGAAGCAACAGGGCAGCAACGAAAGCAACAAGCCCTTCAACACACACCCGCTCCCAGGTGCTGCCGCCAGCCAGGGAAGGCGCAGCACGGGCACAAGCCTGGGCAGAGCCCCCGTCCCCACCTCTGGCCCCGAGAACACGGCGCTTAGAGCCGCGCCACCGGCTCGTGGGCACCGCTGATCCCGGTCCTCCCACCCCACCGAACGCTGGCTGAAACGCAGCCACCCCGGGGAGCGCCCTCGGCCGATGGCTCCGGCCGCCTCAGGTAACGGCCCCGCGCGCGCACCCTCCGGCCGCCTCAGGTAGCGGCCGCGCGCGATCACACCCCCTCACCGGTAACGGCCGGGCGGGCGGCAGGTGCAGGCTAACGGGAGCGCTCACCTTTGCAGACGGGAGAGCTGGGGCTCTTCCTCTCCGGGGAGCTCCTGCCTTGCTCCGGCGAGTGCCGCCGGTGCCGGACCCTGCCCGCCGCTGTAGCGCTGCCCTCCGGCAGCGGAGGCACCGGAGAAGAACAAGGTGAGAGTCCGCAGCCCGGCGGCGGCGGGGGCGGCGGCGGCGGCAGGTGGTGCGGGCGCGGAGGGCTCCCCCGCGCTCCGCCAGCACGCGTGGGGCTGCCCCGCGAGGAGGCGGTGGCGGCGGCCGAGGCGGCGGCGCTGCTTCCCCCGCCTCCCGGCGTCTGCGTGGCCATGGCGGGGCCGCCGCGCCCGCCGCTGCCGGTGGGCGCCACGCGCGTGGGGCTGATGCTGCGCGTGGCGGACGCCGCGCGTGGGAGACCCCCGCCGGGGGTGCTCGCGCCGCCGCTCCTCGTGGGGCTGCCATGTTGCTGCTGCTGCTGCTTGAGCTGGAAGGGCACCGTGGCCCGCATGGGCTGGAGGCGGCTGCTCGCTCCCGCTCCGCCACCCGCCGCGCCTCCTCCCCCCAGCGAGGTGGCCGGGGTCGGGGAGCCGTTGCGCCTCACGCGCTGGTGGGACATTGTCCGTCGGGAGCCGGAGCTCGCGGAAGACCGTCGGTAGCGGGGGAGAAAGGGAACAGCGCCGGGCGCGGGCAGGTCCTCGCTGCGGGGGGATCCAACCCCTCAGGCCGAGGCCGCGATCCCGGACCCTCCTCGCCGCCGTCCCCAGCCCGGGGCGACCCGCGCTGCCTCTGCAGCCTCCGTGCTCCTCATCAACAATAGTGCCCTGGCCGCACGCCCCGCCCCTCGCGCCCTCCCATTGGGCGCGCCGCTGCTCGCCTCGCGCAGCTACGGCGCGCCCATTGGCTGCGCCGCGCGCTCCTGAGTGGCCGAGCCTGCGCGGGAGGGGGGGGAAGGGCAGCGCTTAAAGCAACACGCGGCGGGGCCCCGCGCCGCCCGCGGCACGTGCCGTGGGGGCTGGCGCGCGCCGGGAGGGCGCGCCCCGGGGCTGTGGCCCCGGGAACTCGCGGGCGGCTCCCGGTCCCACGCGCGGCCGCGGGCCCGCGCCTCGCCTCTCCGCGCGCCCCGCTGCTGCGCCGGGCCCGGGCGAGGTGTCGGTGGTCACGTGGAAAGCCTGGAACCCGGCAGGGATGGCGGCTGCCGCTCAGCCTTGTCTCGGAGCCTGGCCCTAGGAAAGGGCTGCACGTTAGGAGGAGGAGGGCCGGGCAGTCATTTCTGGCTCCGTACGGGAGGACGAGGGCTCGGGAGCGGTTTATCCAATCGCTTTGCCACCAGCTTAGCATTACCGGTGATGGCGCCACATACGTGGGTAATATCCAGGCAGACTTGACCCCTTTTTCTCTTAATTGCTGTGTTGACTTGCCTCCGTTAGATTAGTTGCATCTTTGCTGCAATAAATCTTTTAAAAAGACTTGGTGACTGCTGGCGTCCCCTTAACCTGGTTCATACATTGGAGAACTGAGCACGTGCGTGCAACAGGCCTTCATTTGTATGTCTGGATTATTTAGATGCTAGATAAATACACTATAGCACCTTCAAGGCATGAAGGAATCATTAGCTCCTCTCTGTCTTTATTGCCTGTTCTGGGCTACCAGAACCTTCCCAAATTCTTTTCAGTATTGCTCTACAAGTTGCATGTTGCAATTGAATGCCATTGATATGATAAAATGGTGTGACAACAAAGTACATACTGTCTCTCTTCAGCTTGGTTGTGCTTGGGCCTGTGGGGTTTTTTTTTTCCTCTTCTCCTTTCTCCTTTGCTATTTCTGAGTGAAGCCTACTTCACTTAACCCCCACCCCAGCTTCCCCTTTGAAGAGCTCCTTCCTTGTGGCTTACAAGTTTTAACAAATCTGAAAAGCAAGATCATGTGCACATGCCCTTCTTAGGCATATCTGGACACTGGTCCACCTAAAGCCTTGAAGGTTAAAGCTCTTGTCAGAGTCAAGAGCTTTTAATGAGAAGTCAAGACTGGCAAAAGAGAACAGGATGGATGCATTTCTGGTGGTGAGGTTGCTATTATGCTTGCTCACAGGTACTTAAAATACTAGCACTGTGGCTTGCAGGATAGCCAGATGGGTCAACCAAAACTACAAGAGACTGTGTTTAGTCTTGAGAATTATCCTGGGCTACCTGTGAAAGTGGTGACATAAAGGGACAGGCACCAGAAGCCTGGCAGATCACCATCAGTTTATTGTATCCATTTCTTGAAATGTAAGATATACTTAAGTCACCTTACAAGTTACACTTCCCACTCCTTTTCTTGTACCCATCACAAGTGCTGCTAGTGCAATGTGTCAAAACATCAAAATCCCAGATTACTGAAATTTCCACTTAATTATTGGAATATCTGGGAGATAGTGCTCTCCTCACCAGGAATAGCTGAGCGGCAGAGGACGGTATGCGTGCCAGAGGTGAAGGGATCTCATAATTCCCTCTGTGACTCCATGTATGTATTGAAAAAGAGAACCTGAACTTCACAGTGCTCCATGGGTAAATGCCTGGGAGGTAGAAAACAAGCATCCTGGCACTGGAGAAGTAAGTGGAACCTGTCTGCTGCTTTCTTGGCAGCTCAGGACAGCACAGTTACCCTAAAGCGGGTTAACCTGTGCAGCATTTACTTCCCTTCTTTGTTGCAGTTTTCAGTCAAGAGCAGAAGATACCAGGCTTTCAGCTCTTGGACAGTCTCCTCCCCAGAAATTCTGGGGTTGTTTGGAAGCAGTGTGCCATAAAGATATTTGTAAAGCATAAAAGATTCTGAACACATTCTGATTCCCGTTACTGTTTTGAAGAGGCAGAAAGTGAAAGGTTTTGTTTCATATTTATTTGCATGATACGTGCTATGGAGCCAAGTCACGACTTTGAATGCAAAAGATATCTGTGACAATTATAGTACTTCCCACATTTTTGTCACACTGCAAAAATGGCACTGCTCCACACAGTTGTTAAGAGAATATAAAGCAAATCATTTATAGTATACTGCTGATAGCCAGTTGTAGTGCTTTACAGGCACTGAGTGTGGAAGTGCAACATGTAAAGACATGTACTCAGACGTAATCAAACACCGTGTACTTCATACATTAATTTGTTTAAACTGTAACAAATGTGTTACAACAGGATCTTACTCCTACACCTTATGGAAATAATGGAAACCACTAGAGCAGGATTATGAATTACTTGAAAACAGTTTTGAAAGTTTGTTTTAATTGCACAAAAACACCCAAAACAAAACCCCAGCCCCGGATAGCTTGAAATCCAGATCGCCCAGACTCTCCTTGTAATTCTCACCTCCCACTCTCCAGGTTTTGTTTCAGCTGTCACACTCCTTAGTGCCTTCAGACTTTGACAAACGCTGTCCAGGCCAACCCTGAACAACATGTTTCATACAGTTTTGTGTGGAACCTTTAGGCTGCTTTTTTTTCACATCCATGACACCCTTACTCTGGCCATAACACCTAACGTAATGGTGCCAAGAGTGATCCAAACAGTAGGAATGAAACTCATTGTCATCATGTGTCACAGTTTAGCCCTGGCTGGAGGCCCGATGCCTACCAAAGTCAATCTATTACTCCCCTTCTTAGTTGGACAGGGGAGAAAATATATATTAAGAGGCTCAGGAGTCAAAATAAGGACAGGGAGAGATCACTCTGTCACCAACGACGTGGGCAAAACAGACTCAACACAAAGTGAAGAAGAGAGAAACTACTCTACTTTATTACACTACACTACAACGAGCAGTGAAGAAACCGAAGTTGAGAGCATGAACAGATCTTAAAACACTTTCCCCCCACCATTCCCTTCTTAGCAGACTTTAGTCAGGATTATGCTCCCTTCTTCCCCCCTGCTTGCAGTACAGGGAGGGGCAGGGACTGGGAGAAAACGGGGTTCTCGGTAGCACCTTCCCCTCACCCCTCCATTCTAAGCAGACTTCCCTTTAGCCATGATCTTGCTCCCTTCTTCCTCCTGCTCGCAGCACAGGGGGGCAGGGACTGGGAAAAAATGGGGTTCTCAGTTACTTCTTCACGAGCTGTTTTCCTTTTCCAGATCTTAAAACACCTCTAACCTCCCCCCGGCTCCCTTCTTAGCAGACTTCACTCTAGTCATGATTTCACTCCCTTCTTCCCCCCGCTCGCAGCACAGGGGGGCAGGGACTGGGAGATGGGGGCTTCGGTCAGTCCCCTGCAAGTTGGTTTCCTTCTTGGCCAGGGGTGGGGGGAGGGGGCATTCATTCCACACCCTCCCCCTGCTGCACCGTGGGGTCTCACCCACAGGAGACAGTCCTCCACAAACTTCTCCAACATGAATCCTTTCCCCAGGTCTTTATCTATTCACCAGCTGCCCTGGCGTGGGTCACTGCTATGGCAGGCAGTCAGAAATCACAATGTCTCTCAGTCCCAGTCCTCTGTGGGGTCACCAGCCTCCCCCAGCAAACCTGTTCTGTTGCAAATCTCTCTCTCACTCATCTCTGTGTCTGATTCTCCTCATGGCTGCAAGTGCTGGGCAGCAGCTTGTTCCAACATAGGGTCACAGCATCTTCTCTATGTCTCCACCTGCTCCATCCAGCGTGGAGCCCCTCCACGGGCTGCAGGTGGGGTCTCGGCCTTTTCCATGGGTTTCTCCATGGGCTGCAGGGGCATCTTTCTCTCTGGCACCTGGGGCACCTCGTCCCCCGCCCTTCTCCAGACGTGGTGTCTGCACAGCTCCTTACATCTTCTCACTCCCTTCTCCAGTGGCAAAATGCAGCTGCTTCCGGGTTGTTTTCTCCTATATGTGATTCTCAGAGGTGTTCAACTATCTCTCAGGCCGTGACTTTGGCCTTGAATTGCTCGTTGTTTATAGTTTAGGCTGGCAAAAAACTAACTGCTGCTTAAAGAAACCGTCTGGGCAGCATAGCCTCACAAAACTGCAACATCATGGAAGCTTGTGAGGCTTCTACCAGTATCACTCGAACCAGCCTTTTAGTGACCTCGGTCACATCAGTGATTCCACACTCACCAGAGTCAGGTGAGATCCCACATGCACAGGAGCCATCTCTGTCTTAGCTCCTCTCTACCCAGTATTTTAATCAGCTCTGCCACCATACCTCTCTCTCTCTGCTCCCATACCACGCTGCCGTGCCACCCCGCAGGTGACCAGTGCTCCCAGCAAGGTGTTGGTTTACGCTGCGTAGTAAAAGCTACAGATACAAACAGACCAATCCGAATGTTGGAAGCATATCAAGAGTGCCCTCAAAGGCAGACTGGTAAAACACTCAGAGCTGCACATGAACAAATTTGCAACCTGCTGAAAATAGGGATGTAGAGTCAGGGAAGTGGTGAAAACAGTAACCTTGAATGAAAAGCAGAGAAACATGTCAAAGAGGTTTAAGTTTACAGGCCCAAATCTTACTCTATGGCTATCAAAACAACTAATACTTAAGAGAGTTTTGTTGTACTAAGGACTGGAAGTTTATGAGTAGAACCACTCACTGCTCATAGTAATATATATGAAAAATGTACTGTTAATAATAGCAAAGCTTATGGGAAATGACTGTGCTCCAAGTAGATTCAAATATGTTCTTGTCTTGTTCCAGAATTAAATTAATGCAAAGCAGCACACGTAAAGGAGCAATCTACTGCCTGAAATCTTTTTTTTTTAACCTACTGTTGTTGCAAGAATATTGAAGGTTGAAAGACTAAAGATTCTGGGAGTCTAATCTAAACATTAGATTATGCCCCGGGATATTTCACTGCATTTCTCAGCTCTCCCCTGCAGAGTGAGTTTGTTTTGCTTGTTTATGTGGGTGTTCAACATCAACAGGAAGACATTTTAAAAAATAGGACAAATTTAATAGAATTTGCTTCACACAAAACCTGTAAGATCCTTGTTAATATTCGAGAATATCTGGAGGGATTTGAGCAGGCAAGCAGATTGAAAAAAGGTATTAAGATTAAAACAATAAAAAACAACAGATGGGACCTTGGACATAAATCAAACTACATGCGATAAGCAAAAGACAACTTAGAGCAAAATGTGCTCCTGCCACATTTTATAAAGTACAATCTTTAAGAAAAGTTGTCATATCAATAACATCCTGAGGCTTCAGTGCCTCTTGGGCACCAGGATAACACGTTTGTGACAAACCCTCTTCCTCACTGGAACAACACTTAAGGGCATGCTTGAGACATGTTTCCACTGCAGGCTCACAGCACACGTAATTACCTACGGGGTTAATTTCTTTTGAAGCCAGCACTAAGTTCACCTACATGCAACAGCTTTTTCCACACATGCAGAACAATTTTCAGGAACACATTTAATGACACCAGCAGCAGCAAGCAATAACCTCATTGTGAGCGTCCAGCCACTGAGTGAAAGGGGCGGTTGGAGTCCAACCTGGTTCACCAACATGAGTCCTCTCTTGCCAGCTGAGAGCCAGCTGGGCTTAGGTTCTGTCCTGGGCAGAGACTGAGGAGCAGGAGGGGCATGCTATCCCCCACATTCCCGAGTCTTTGGTTTCAGTAACATTGAGAGAAGTGGCGCAGTTCATGTAAACAAGACACAATTTAATCTCCCTTAGGTATCCTGCAAGAAAGATGCTGAATGATAATTTGCACATCATTCCTCCCCTCCAACAATAAAACTCCTTCCTTTTAGGAAGCAAGTAGTTTTTCTTCAAAGTTATCTTTCCAACACTTAATACTTTTAGCACAAATCTACAGAGCTTGCAAATATAATTCAGAGTTTTGTCTGTGTAGCGTACAGAGATGTAACACATGTTTCTGTATTTCTAGTCTCAGGGCAGAAGAATGTGTATGAGGGATGGAAGGAAACTTTTGATTTATGAACATTAAATACTGATTCCTGCTACAAGCTACTGGCACAATTTCTGTCCCGTGAGAATAATGGAACTGTATCATTTAAAATCTTTATTTCAATTGTTGACATCAAAAAATAATTTGATAAATAAAAATATTTCAATAATGTAGATTTATTGCCCTACTGTAGGATGATAAACATCCTGTGTAGGTGATGAATAAGCATATAACTACAGACACTCTTCATCTAAAGAGCAGAAAGGAGAGATTGCTCTGATTCAGGCCTACAATCTTGTTTTGCTTCTGATTGTTTTTATAACATTTCTGAAAGCCAAACAGATGATTAAAAACATTTTGTCAGGGCTTATTCATGCACTGAGAGGCAGTGACAAAATGATTTTGCTTCTCCTTCCACACAGATACACTTGTCCTGCAATTAAATTAGGCTATACCCATCTCCCCCAAGGTGAGGGGAAACAGTCTCAACACACATGCCTCTTGTCTGCATGCTGAGGGAATTCTCAACATGCAAGAGGTGCTGCTCAGCTCTGCCACAGGCCAGCATGGAGCCAGAGGGGGCATCCCACCAGTGGTGGATCATGAGCCAATCTGCCCTTCCTCTGCCTGTCTCCTGCACCCCAACCTGGAGTAGATGAAGGCTTCCCAAGTCTGCAGCCGTTGGCCTCTGCTGGTTTGCAACAGGAGAACCTGTGAGTACCTCCAGTGGCTGGCTGCTGTGGTAGGGTTAACACAGCGCCCAAATCAAACCTTCTTGATACTGCTGCTTGCTTCTGTTTGGCTGCAAATGCCCTATGTTTTACTTACAGTCTCAGTACATGGCTTATGTCAGCAGATGGGAACTTCTGCTTGCCTGTGCCTTAAAAGCACATTTCTGTCCCTCATGATCACAGGGTAAAGCTCAAACAAGCTTGACCTGCATTCTAGTTTTCTAGAAGCAAACAATAAATAAAATTAGCCTGCTTAATAGTGATTTTAAGCCAGCTGTTTCTGAAACTTGATTCAGAATTTTTAATAGTGCTGCAAGAAAATTCTTGGCCTGGCAACAGAAATGCAGGTTCCCAATAAACACTTCCTACCTCAGCAGAGATCCAGCAAGGCCTCCCTCTTGCAGGAGATTCTCTGGCCACCCATACAAACCTTGGCTGCACCAGTAAACCCAGTGTATGCAGCAGCAACGCCTGCCTCATGGACTAGAGTCAGACCTACAACTTGCTACAATTATTTGTGTTCAGATCTGATTTTGGAACTGAGCTGGAGACCTAGAAGTTATTCTTTACAACCTGTCTTCAGGGCTCAATTATTACTATCTTTCCAATAAGAGGAAATGGGGAGGGGGAGACAGGGAGATAGAGATTGAGAAAATGGGTATATTTTCAATATTATGGCAGACAGGAAAAATATCTGACACTGCAAAAAAATACAGGCTGTCAGTAACAAACCCAGAGGCAGAGCACAAAGTAACCTCACTTATTATACACACAGTTCCATCTGCATAAAACCTTATGAAAACCATATTTCTGGTCATTCTGATTAGGAAATCTGATGACATGAACTTCTCGCAAACAAAAGCTGCACTAAGTGGGAGAGGGAAGTAAAAAGGCCTGTACTGTTCATAGGAGCTACTTGCAGGCCTGTTACAAGCAGTGACACTGATGATGCAAGCTGTGCAACCTCTGTACCCTCTTTATCACAATGCCTTACACTACCCTTTCCTACTAGCACTTGACAGGGACGACAAAGAAACAGAGACAAATGCCAAGTCCTACCATGTTGCTGATGCCTGAAACGAGTATCTCTACACTCCCCTCCACGTTCTTTCTCTTCCTCAAATCCAGCTCATTCACTTGAAATACTGCTCACTGGCTTTTGACCATTATCTGCCCATGCCTGCTTGATACGGGTGTACGTCCTCATTCTTAAAAGCTGCTTAAATGTGATAGAGGGTCTTGGGAATCTCCCAGCCTTCCATCAGAAATGGCAATGCATCTGGATCAGGCATTTCCAATCTCTTTTAGCATTTGCATCCTTAACGTTTTTCCAGTGCCAGTGCAAGCCCCATCTAGAAATGCCCTTTGCTCAGACGCTGCAGAGTAAAAACAGACTCACTTGCCTTAATCATCTTCCAGAGACTACTCCCCACAGACAGGGCTGCTCCAGAGTCTACCAGCTGTCCTCGGGCAGCCTTATCTGTTGCCTTTGTAAAAGAGACATGAGTGATCCCCAAAGCATGACTTCGGCTCAGATCACCATTTGTGGATTTCTCGCAGACTTTCCCTGTGGTACTGAGAGCCAGAAGAAGATGATCCTCAGACATTAAAGCAGAAGATTCAAACATGCCATTTGCGTTTTAGGAGTCAAACCATTTCAACTATTTGTTGTATAGAGAATGCCAACCTTTCAGGCTAACATGAAAAGCTGAATTTACAAGGTACAAATATTTTTGTATAGTCGAGTTTTCCTGCCTGTGGAAATTAACCTCCTTATCCAATAGAACGTGTTTTGGGTCATGGCAGTGAGCAGATGTCTATAATCTCCTGCACGTGGAGAATTTCCATAACATCAGAATTAGCAAGAAATAAATGGGTAAAAAAAAAAACCCTGAATGGAAACAAATGGAAGACTGACATGGCTACGTTCCACAAAGTACGCTCTGCAGCTGCATCACTGCTCGGGAACAAAGCGGATATAATTATTGTTGTTTTACTTTCATTTCCCATTAGCAAAGCAAAGGGCAAATAAAAGTGGTTGTTATTTCTACAGGAGAGCGCTGGCTTAGATAAGTGTATGAGGTCACACAGGGAAATCTACAAGGACACTATTTCTTAAGCTTGAGTAGCTCACACACCCAGTAAAAAAATCTATCAGTAAAATTCACAAGTAACACTTTGTTATTGCAGAGCTGGGTTGAGGATTCTCAGATGCCCTGAGGATGGTAACTCAGCCACACCTGCTGGGGCAGGGCCAGGCTCCACTGCTCTTGCTGTGGGCAAGGAGTGATTATTACTGGGGGTGTCTCTCCTCTTTTTGTCACTGCTGCCCCCACACATGCTCCCAGCCTTCCTTGGTGGCTGCAGGCCCTCTGTCCAGGGCACCAGCAAAGGTACAACTGTTGTTCCTATGTTGATCAGGTCAGTACCCCTCCCCAACTTGCTGCAGTGCTGCCACCCACTTCTCTTTACTCCAGAGGCAGAGCTGCAGCACCGGGCAGGGCAGGAGGGAACAGGCCTCTTGTGCCCCAGGGAAATGAGAGCTGCAGGTGGTTCCCAGCACTCCTGGGACCCTTGGCCCCCACTGATTCTCTCTGGATACAACCTTACAGTAAACCTGACTTTCTTGGAGCTGTTCTTGGAAGGACTTCAGAGGCCTCAGGCTCCCAATGCCTTTGAGATCTCTGGATCAAGGGGAATTGTAGGTCTGTCGTTAAGGCCCCACAGGTAGGTAACAGCTAGCTAGCCAGCCTCACTTTGCTGGGAGCTGGTGTCGCTCAGCCAACTTGAGCCCAGACCAAGCCACTGCATGTAAACACAGGGCTCTCCTTTGGGAGTGACCTTCTCCTTGTCACTAACTGTCCTGTCCTCCTAATCCTTTTCTGAGGCAGAAAGCCCCAAGGTAGCTGCAGATCAGCTTGGAACATGGATCCAGCCTGCCTCTTGCTCCCTGGGGAAACAAGGGCTGTCATGGTCCCTCCCTGTAGGCAGGAGTTTCTGGGATCATTTGCAGGGCTGAAGTGATTTGTCATACAGGCAGGTACTCAAGCCATACACTACTTGCCTCAGTTTGTTGCTTCCTCCTTATTTATGACAGCAAGAAATGAAGCTCCTCATTCTGTCTCACTCCTTTCCTTGCATTTTGGACGTAGTTCTTTGGCCATGGAAGTATAAAACTTGCACCATTTTACTTGCTTGCACTGTGAACTGAGAAAAATAAATTTAACAAGAATTCAGTAAGGAGGTGAGATACAAACAACAAAGCAACTGAGGTGCAGGATGGGTCTCACTAATCTGTGTACAATGGAAAGTGCCAGAACCGGGGAGGTCCCAGTGTTTGATGCTTTAAGGTGCAAGATGTGTCACAGCACTGGAGGTCCCAGTACTTAAGGTGCAAAATGTGTGTCACACTCGTGCTACGGAGGCTGGTGCTAACATGGAACCACATCCAAAGGACAGGGCAAGCCCAGGGACACTATAAGTGAAACCAAATAAAAGAGCAGGTCACCACTCTGGTGACATGGCACTAAATCTAGTTGTACTTTGCCTCAAAGCTGTGGTGAGCATTCCCCAAGTCAAAACTCCTTCAAAATTAAGTCCTTCCATCAGGAGCAAAGGAGACCACAGTGGAAGACAGACCTGGCTTTCCCCAGCACCTTACCTTGAGAAGGTATGGCAGGCAATCTCCTGGGCCAGGCCATTCAGCAGGGGAGGTTTGCAGGGTCCTTCTACTGACTTAATTCATCTTTTTCAAGTTCTGTTGGACAGGACACCAGCTCTGTGCTAGGAAAGTTCCTGCCTGAAAGAACGCCATGACATGGGCCCCCTCATCGGGAAGGCAGAGTGCAAGAGTTTGCGTGGGAAGGATAAGGGGTTGCTATTTTAATTCTTGATCCACATGCAAAGGTTATAACTTGCTGTATTCCTCACATGCCCGTTTGCCATCAATCCTGTGCTCTACCCAGGTGCAGACCAACCAAAAACAAAGGAGAAAAGTATTTAGTTTAAGGCCTCTTTCTCCTGTTCTTTTCCCCCTTTCGTTTTTCTGTATGTAAGCACTTAGAAGGCCGACAAGGTGTGACAAGAGGCCACGTAATGCCTACTGCTCTGAAACACCTACAGAGCTGTATTTAATTGCCAATACAAGCATCTTAACTGGCTGAGCATTGAGAGTGGGCAAAAAAGCAGGCCCCAATTACTCCACACTGTTGTGTGATAAGGGTGCAGTGTGCAGCCTGTCAGGTGCCTCAGGTGCCTGAAAATCCCACTCGGCCTGTAGCAGTGAAGTAGCTCCTTTCCCTTCAACTGACACAGCTGCAGCAGGGGTTTTCCCCTTGTTCCTGGGAGCATGCCTTAGTACTCATGGCCAAGAGCACCATGAAAAACCCACAAAAGACCATGCTTTTTTGTCATTAATATGATCTTTAATAAATGGAATAATGCACCATTTTACAGCAAGCCTTTTCTTTTAGACCTAAATAATAGCCTTTTAAATGTTCTTCTCCAACGTCTCTGTATCAATACAATCTCTTTATTTAGGTTTATATATAACAAAGCAATTCTTACAAGTATTCATAGAAAACTCTGTAGTGGCTTTAACAATGTCAGCTTTCATAGTGGCATCCACAGATGATTAAAAAACAAAAATTAGCTTTTTATTTCATACTCACACTGTTCCATGAAACACAACTTATACAGCATAGCAAGGGTATTGGGCAGCTTATACAAAAGAAATAACTGAAAGCAATTATTTATAAATTCATACATGATATTTCCTCAGCCATTTGAGAGAAAAACCAAAAATACCCGTTAACAAAAGGGTTCTGATGAGAATCCATATTCTAGAGTTTCTCCCCCTCTTCCCCAGAAAAGCTCGCTCAGAAAGTGATGCTCTCTTTGCAGTCTTTCATAAGGAAAATGGCCGCTTCACATCTCCTTATTTCAGTTTCTACAGAAGACCAAACCCTAGAAATCAGTCTTTGCCATGTTCATTTTCCTCTTAAACTGCATTTTGGGGGAAAATAATCAACAGCAATTGTAAAGTATGATTCCAGCTTATATAAATGTAAATAGAGCACACTTTCTTCAGAGACAAAAAGCAGACAAGAAACATTACATACAAACTTTTTAAATACATTTCAACAGTGTGAAAGAGAGAAGAGTCACAAATCAGAAAAGAACAACTGAAAGTCAGCTGTAAGTTGGATTTGCTTGTTTCTTTGTTCTTGTGACTTTTTACAAACTACAAAAACATTAGCTACTTTCTTTTGAATAAACAAGACGGAAGTGTGATACTTCATGATACAGTTCTGAAGCACAAAAAAAGTGAATCAAGTGCTCTAGAAATAAACCTCACACATTTTTGCTCTGTTTTAAAAACAAGTGAACAAACTAAAAAAATTGACTTTTGGGAGACCTTGAAACTAGGAAGTTATAAAGGCTCATTATTTCTGCTTTAAAATAGTTACCAGGCAAGATGCTAGCCCCTGACAGATGGATGCTCCTGTAATGTATCTGCAGAAGCCTGCCAGAATTTGGAAGAAACCCTTCCTTACTGCGACAGTTCCTGCATATGCGTTGAAGTTAACCAACTGAATGACTTGCAGATTTACACAATTGCTGATCAATAGGCTTTTAAAAATACCTGACAATTGCAGTATACATTAAACTCAGCCTAGTTCCTCCTTATTACACACATATGCATATTAAACCACAATGAAATAAACAGAAACAGCCATAAAAAGCAATTTATGTTACTAACACACCACAGCTGCCACTAAGTCAGATCTGCATGAAGCCCAGATCAACATTAAAGGGCTTTGGTGTAAATGAGGGTGTATCTTGAAACCTTCCTCTCCCACTCCCTGCAGCGTGGTTCCACTTCCTGACAATAACCGTGGTTGCCCTGGTACTGGTGAAGCTGACAGCCTGAACCGGCGCATCAGCTATCGCATCGGCAGCCAGGGTTCACCCACGCAGTCCCACGTTCCACCTTAGCTTTCCCAGGGCTAGTCCTCAGAAGACATTTTTAAACCACTGCCAGCAGAACCCAACCCTGCTTTGCTCATCATCAATGGCAGATTCCTCTTTGATTTCAACAGCATTCGGCTCAAGCGCTGACTGAGTGGATGTTGACGTCCTCAGACATGCTTGTGCCAAGCCTAATTCCCACACCAAGGCAGGAGTGCCTCAATCTGTTACCCACAGAAGTGGAAGTTCTGCGACCAGTTTTAGTCAGTACAGAAGAGACTTCGAAATGAGAAATTGGATTTGTTACTATTTCACATCAAAACTGAACCTACTGGGGGTGGTGGGGTGTGGGATCAAAAAAGGGATGTATTTCTACAGCTATAGTTTTATATGATAACACAGAAGCCTAAAATGTAATTGGATGTCATGGACTACAATACTGTTTTAATGGCAACCACACACATAACTGTAGCTACTACATAAAAAACCTTGTAAAAATGATCATGTATTAAGTATTTTGGGTTATTTTTTTGATCTTTAAGAGAGGTACCTTAAATTACCCAACTTCAGATGAAGTTTGTCAAGTGCATTCCCAGCTTTCCTTCCTTCCTTCCTCCATTCCCTTTCTCTTTCTCTCTCTCCTTCATAAATTCATTTCACCTAAAAAATCAGTAACAAGTCTGTCATGGGACATCTTGCAATACTGGACTATATGTCACAGTTTGATCCCAATTTTACTGTGATGCACTAAAGACAACTTTAAAATGGCATATGAAAAAGAACATTATACTTACTACCAGTGCTACCATCTGATGCTGCAACTCACAGAATTTAATCCTGGAATTTATGTACAACATTCACATGCATCTAAATAGATACAGAGTTTACATAAAAAAATATATATTTGGCTTCACTGCAGTATGTGTAGCTTTTTAACTGAAGAAAGGCTTGAAGTTGAACAGAAAATAAGCAGCACATTAAAAAAAAAAAGAAAGATTAAAAGGTTTAACTGTTAAAATGGATAGTGGGAGGCCAGAGAGAAAAATGCAAATAATCCAAATTTATGCAAAATACTAAGTTGTCCAGTCTATAACCCAACTTTCACAAACTGATCTGATTTCATTTTTCTTTCATACAGTGCTCCAAGTTTTCCAATTAGAGATCAGGTCACGTACATGCTGCTGTGCTTGGCAATTATTATTTTTAAGGCTTAAACTCAGCCTGTTTAAGGAATGGGAATTGTCATAATCTTTATGTAATTACACCATAATTAATTTCTCCTGTATTGGCTAAATATGTGAATTTTAAAATTCTACCTAATTAGGCTGGAACTTCCCATAATAATGCTTCAATGGCAGAATGACAGTGGTCTGAATATTTTTCATGACAGAAAATAATAATCTGAACATAGACTTAGTAATGTTGCATTAGTGGACTTTAAAAAAAATTTCAAAAAGAAATGCTAGACCAAAATGCACTGAACACTGAAACTAGGCACATACAATGTATACGTACATATTTTTAAGTAACAATTATTACAAACTTTGGCCCAATAATCTATTCCATGATCACAGAACTTCTTTATTCTCCTGAGGCAGGAAGGATTAAAGATTTCTTTCAGAGGAAGCTGACAAGTGGGTCGATACCTACTTTCTAAAGGTATTTATAAGGTGGGGGTTTTTTTTGTTGTTTTCTGAAACCTGCCAGTATCCACTTGCACCGTTTTTTTGTCCTCAGTGCACAGAAAAAATGAAACTCTCTTGCCTTTGACAGTTAGGCCATTTTCTATATGGAAACAAGACACAAATAAGGGGCAGTAAGAATGCAAAACACATACAGAGATGTTCTTTGTTTCTGAGAATATTCTAAAGGTGGCAATATCAACTGGTTTTCTTTAAAATTAAGAACTCCTTTACCTTTAGCTGTGTTATTTAAGTGCATCTTGGCGTTTGAAGAAAGGCATTTTTAACACTGTTTAGCACATGAAGCTGTAGAGCCCTGGTAGCAAATGTGGGGGAAGTGTTGCAGGTAATCTGACTTGTAAATATCAATTTTAGAAGAAAATAAATCTGACTGTGAGGCATGTCTGTTCAAATGGTTAGAATTCACATCCTAAAAACCGTGTTATGTTGGTATTTCTATTATAGGAAACAAAAAGCAACAATGCATTAACCAAAGCAACTCTTCTGGTTTCTACTAGCAAGTCATTTTCTAAAACCACTTAAGATTTTGGATTTTGGCTTATATATACAAAGATCACAAATGTTTGCTCTAACTTTTTACTTGAATTACACTTTATAAATTACCATAGCGAATACTCTACTGTTGCCTATTTGACAGTGGCACAAATCATAGGTATTTACACTATCATTCTACTTTCATTTTGCTATATTTACCTCATCTGCAATATACATGAGAAATTGATAGAAAATTATCAACTTTCATAATTATCCTTTTTTTCTTTTAAAAAAAATAATTAAAAAAAAGCTGCAAAGAACTAAAACACATTTGTCTCCCCTGATTATCATGTGTCTGATCTGTGGAATTCTCTCTCTTACATGTATTTCGTTTGGTTAAGGACGATCCCCCATGGTACGAGATACAACAATTCAGTATCATTTAATTTACAGAAAAGGATTCTGTGGAGATTGGATTATGAGCTGTGAGCAAAAAGAGAAAAAGGCATTACTAAATGAAGCATTAAAACCAAACTGCTAATCTGATCTCAGCTCGCTGTACAGAATTACAGGATTTTGGTACCTACTTAACAGTTGTTTAGAGTGGCCTTTAAAAACAGTTTTTCTCTACTTAATCTATAGGATGCTTTGTGATAAAGTACATATTTCTATCATGTTACAAATTCTATTTATCCATGGCAGCCATTGTCTTCTACTCATTGCAATTAATCCCAAATGCTTTCCAGCAAGAGATGGAAATAAAGGAAAAAAAATTTCTGATGTTTGGAGGAAAACTGCAGAATAACATTTTCCTCTGGCATTAAAATGGTTTTTGTTGCATCAAGCATAAAAAATGTTTGATTTCTCACAAAGGACTGGTCTGAAAAGGAAGGGTAGAAGACTGGTGCAAACGTGTCTTTGCAGAAAGAAGCAGCAGTCAGAGCTAGTAACTTTTTTCTCCACAGAGTGTTTCAAGTTAGGTAAGAGTGTCCTAAATACTCTTTTCAGCCCACATTCTGAAATGCTGATGGATGATACATGCAAGGCAAAGCCAAAGGCCATTGGGGAAAGAGTGAAGAACCCTCAATATGATACAGCGACCAACACAAAACAACATCCTGTACTTCAAACGGAGACTCAGAGAAGGCCAAAAGAGAAGAAAACCACTGCCAGCATCATGAACAGAATGCCAACAACTCTGATACCCAGCTGAGGAACTGGCACTTTTCAACATCTGGGATGCGAGATTGCAGCAGATGGGAAGCTGGAGAGTGAATTAAAAGTAAAGCCAGAGGAAGGCTATATTCTTGAAGAGGGGAGCTAGAACTCTGTGTATTTATGCAATAGGGTAACAGAATTATGCCTCAGAGACCAACTGCTCCCTATCGAACACAGGGAGCCCAAAATGTGTCTCATGGGTTCTAGTTCTTTAGCTACACTTAATCAAAGTCTGGATTTATTGAGTTATCTCTTGGAAATATCTAGGAGAAGCTAAGAAACATTAAGCAGCATTACAAGAGAAAACCAACACAATGAAACATAAGGGGAGTTTGGGAAGCAGCAAGAATCAGATGCAGCAAGTTCTGTCATCAGTATTGAAGAACAGTGTTGGCAAAGTTTACCTCAGGGGCAAAAATAATCTAACAGCAAGGAAACGAATGAGCTTGAATGCACAGAGCGTCTGTTTCAGTCAGCTGAAAGGAGACAGTCTGGGGGAGGCAATTGTTTGCTGCCAGTATCCTGCCACAGGAGTTTGACAGCTGAGTGAATAGATTTTCTTTCTTTGAACAGCACCAGTGTTCAGATACAGTGATAAAACTTTACTCTGTAACAAAGATTGATGCGTCATATCTTTTTATCTAAACAGTTTTTTGCTGAAGTTTTTTCAATCAGAAAGAGTATTTCTCAGGTGGAATGATATTTTTTGGTCTGAAAGAGGTCATGACCAATAAGGAAATTAATTTTCTTTCAGTAGATAGTAAAAACAATAATTCTAAAAAAAAGGTAAGATTTGAGATGCTGAAAAACCAATTAATCTCAATAGATGTTGCATTCCTGTTCACTGACACCTAAAATCAATGTGCATACAAACTGGAAAAAGGGTCTAAGGAGAGAGAAAAACACCCCAGTCCTCCCCTGCAAACACTTGTAACCAGGAATTTTAAAAGCATGCAATACATTTTAAAGAGATGAATGAGGGGCTTGAAAAACTCTAAAGGGAGGAAGAGTTTCAACTCAACACAGCAACAACACTCAATTCGGATGCACCTACCTGCATAAGTAATCAGGCTGATTTTACCCCAGGCTGTCTGTAAGGAGGTAAATCAGGAAAGATTTGTGACTTGCAACAAAACTGATTTGTGCCAAGTAAGATTAATAATTTTTCCTCTGTGTAAACAAAATAAGTTTGCAACCTATCTTCACTAGAGCTTACAAGTATGACAGCTATTAGGATTTCTGAATAAAATGTGTATCGTTTTCAATATATATAATTAGTGATCTAAACAGGGTCTTACATAAATATGGGGGGTGAAAGCACACAAAATGAAATGGTAAAAACAGCTGACATCGTTTCCTTACATTTGTTCAACATTTTGTTATTCAGAACTTCACAAGCTGGCATCTACTACTATAAAGGAAACACATTTTGATTTGGAAGGATCAAAGGAAAGGTACTGAGCTCAGATTGTTGTTGTTCCTTTTTAAAAGCCCTTTCAAGTTGGGGAAAATTCATGCATTGTCACCTCAGAGCACAATATGATATAGGCAGCTGCTTCAGGCTGGCTACGGTGTGCAAAGTTCACTGTCATGACTGGCTGACTGCTCAACTGTTGGGAGAAAAATTAACAAATACAAAAAGGGGACCGTGTGGCAGTTTCAGAAACACACTTTTCAATAAAGCATACTGTGAACTATAGACTATTGCACGTTTCAACATGACACAAGAAAAATAGGGGGTACAAAAGAGAATATACTTTGTAACATAGAAATACAGACTAGCTTGTGCACGGAAATCAAAACATGGTTACAAGACACCACTGCAGTCAAACCTGTCTTAGAGTCTGCTTACGATCTTAGTGACCTTAAGAAACTGGTCCAAACTGATTATCAGCAATACTTTTTCTGTTACTTTTTTTAAAAAAATATTTTGAGACCACATTTTTGATACACATATATATATTCCGTGGTCAAAACAGACAGACTTAACCTTAGCGATACTAAATAAAAGTGCAAAAACGTTCAAAAAATAAAACAAAAAATAAAAAAATATGGAAGCATAAGCTAAAAATTTTCTGCATAGCTGAAATCTATTTAAAGCGAGTCCTTGGTAGGGGGTGCTGACAGGAGGAAAAAGCAGTTTTTTTTTTTAAAATGTCTTCTGCGTGTTTGTTTCAAATAATGCAAAAAAAAGGTCATTTGTCGGCTTTCCGAGCGTTTCACAGGCAGTTCACCCCCGCGTCCTTAGATACCATGGTGGTGGCAGTGCCTCCCTCCGCCAGGTAAACGGCGGTGCTGGATTTGGAGTGGGCTGCCCGGTCGCCGCCGTTGTTGTTGACCTCGCAGTGCAGCGGCTCGGTGGAGATGACCCACGTGGAGGGACGCCACCGCTTCAGCGAGTAGGGAGTCTTCACGCGCTTCTTGATCTTCTCTCCCGAGCCCGATTTGCCGTCCTGTGAGGCGTCACCTACTGAAGGAAATAGGAAACAAAAACCGACCAAAAATAAAAACCAAACCAAAACAAAAACCCAAACAGCAGAAAAGAGTATTACAAGGAGGGTAAGATTAGACCGGCGAGTCCGGGGTGGTTACTCATGCAAACCAGAAAAGAACAAAATCTTGTCACACAAAAGCAACTGCGTGGCAGAGGCACGACAGGTGTATCAACTACAGCAACTGCCACTAAAACGAGAGGTGAGATTCTGTTCTGTCAGAAATTACTTCAGCGAAGTAATTTGTGTTACCTTGAATGCACATTGGCATCAAACAGCAGAATCAGCATTTGACATTTGAGAGGCTTTTGCAACCATAGTACCTTATATTACCTGTAATGGGAGGTACAAAAAAATGTCGCTACTACGGGACGGCAAAGGCTGAACTTTTAATACATAAGTAAACCATAGGTCCCCTAATCCTACTTCCCCTGGCAAAGCATTTCACCTGGAGACAAAATGGTCCATTCTCTGTTAAGGTCCTAAGTTGGGATTCGGGATGCTGGGTTGCAAGACTGGCAAATGATGATGAAATTTCAGCAGTAGAAATCTGACTGTTAAAACCTTTTCACGTCACATACCTTCAAACCCTTGCTTTTAACTCAGCCTTCAACTAAGCAAAGTTGCTACAGTAATATTTTTTTCTTTACTTCAGCAAAATTTCAACTCAAGTCAACATGTTAAGACAAAATTAAGGTTTCCTACTTAAAAGGGAGGCTTAAACATTCCACTGCTGAATATTCAACTACATTTCTTAAAAGATCTGTTCTGGTTTGTTTCTAAACCTTTTCTTTCCAAACATGCCTGGCGCCTGGGCTTATTTCACTAATATCACAGCGTCTGTCTAAACAGAGTCAGAGGTTTGCGAGCACCTTTCAAAGACTGCAGCACGTTCTGGAAATGCATTCACTTAAACAGGCATACTGGGAAGCCGCTCCAACAGCTCCAACAGGCCCAAAGACCAACTCAGAGGATGCAGCTAATTAAACTCCATGATTACATTCTTATGTAAAACGGAGCATGCAGTTGTAACCTCTTAAATCTTTGGCTGTAAAGATCTGCAAAACTCAGGCAGTTATTCCAAAGGAGTCAACTGCAATAGATTCCTTCTCTAACCACTTTGATTAATTTTTAATACAGAGGTGATAAATTGACAATGGATTGTTATAACTGTTGGAGCTGAAATAGTAGAGAAAGCCCGACCCTCTGTTTAGGCTGGGCTTACAAAGTAAAATCATTGCTTTAGAAGTAATGAAGCATGTAAGTAGTTATAATAAATTATTTTAATCAATGTATCTTCGAACCAGCTACTTTTCAGAGAATGGGGAAAAGGAAGAACGCCTGAGTGATATGTCCTAGGGAGCTGCTTTGGCAGGGGGGCTGGACCCGATGATCTCTGGAGGTCCCTTCCAACCCCTACAATTCTATGATTCTATGGTTCTACAATGTGCCCCTGAAGGAAGAAATGGGAAGCTTTCTCAACATGCTTTGCAGTTGCCAAGATAGGTCCCTTGAAAACAATAATTAAAGTTAGAAATTACTCTTCCTAGAGTAAGAGTAGACAGGTAACAAAGGGGCAGATTTATTCCATGTATGTGGAAGGACAATAGTGACCTAACGTGCTGGAGTTGATGGACTTTCAGAAGACTGAAATTGTGCTGACAGCAATTAAATTTATATGGGGTTTAGTAAGCATGCTTTGAGGAGGGACAGAAGACAGAACTATTTTCTATTCAAGCAGATATACGTGGTTGTAAGTAAAAAAATATGAGGGAAACTGTTGAGGTTCTGCAGGCACTTACACTGCATGCTACTGCTATCCAAACTATTCGTGGCTGATAGATCCAGAGAATTAGGCCTCTGTGCTCTTCTAGACTGAGTCTGCCCAGGATTTCTCACTACATTCTGGATGCTGACTGTAGCTGTGTCTTGCCCTGGACATGGATTACTGTTGTTGTTGTTGGCATTTGTTCGGCCGTTATCCAGTGGTCGCTCTCTCCTGTCTACTAGGCGGTCCAGAACACCTTCATCATGGCCAACCTGCTGCTCCCGCCTCAGCAAGGGTTCATGCTCATCAGGGCTTGAATTAATATTCAGCCGGCTATCCTCTCCACTGAATTGGTTCTGAAGCATTTCCTGGGCTCTCTGTGCTACTGAACTGGTGGTCTGCCCCGACGGCACTGTGCCATTGGCATACTGGGTTGTGCCAGTATGAGAGTTTATGCTGTGGCTTCTCCC
Source organism: Gallinula chloropus (assembly GCF_964237585.1). NCBI lineage: Eukaryota > Metazoa > Chordata > Aves > Gruiformes > Rallidae > Gallinula > Gallinula chloropus. Next base: position 30,701,446 of record NC_140090.1, on the reverse strand, counting down.
AGCCACTCCATTCATGGTAACTGTCACGACATGAGGTTCGGCAGCATTGATAGTGTTCATCTTGGCAACGCCTGTCTCCACTTGTTTCAAGTTTGATTTGTGCTTGCCACCAAATTTTAATCGTGGCTCCTTTGTTGAATTTTTGGTGTTTAGGGGGAGGCTAGTGGGCCTCTTCGGAAGGTTCTGTTGCTTGGGTAGAGGATAGACCTGAGCAGATGGGACATCTGGAATCAAACACGCTTGACCGTTGCCAGCTTGCGTGAAGTCCTGTTGTCCTGTCACCTCTACTGCGAGTTTTATCAGTGGATAAAGCAAGCTGGAACTAGTGCTGCTGAGTGGATCTGGCCCGCTAAACTGCTTAAGCGAATGTTCCATCAGATTCTCATCAGAGCTTTCTTTCAGGTTCTTATCCACTTCTTTTGGGTCCAATTTATTTGTCTCCAAGTCCTCCTCCGTTAGCTGCAGACAAACTGGGGTGGGCCCACCTGGCTGCATCACATTTGCCGTATGTAAGTTTGTTTCATCCGAGTAAGGCATTTCGGATATGGTGGTCATGCCAGTGCTAGGAGTGAGGCCAGTTGTATTGGTGGTGGTAGTATTGGTGGATAAACTGGTGACACTTGTCTCAGGGCTAGGGATGCGAGCTTGTGCTTGCTGCCGCTCATAGTTAATGGAGTTTCTGTTCTTTTCCCCTGAAGTCAGTGGTGTAGTGGACATTGAATGCTCAGAAGAAATGTTCTTCACTATGCTGTCAGTGTGGTGGATCGAATCTTCAATGTACGAAGAGGAGGAGTAATCTGGATAGGGCCTTATTTTTGATACACGCCTGTGATGCGACAGATTCCTTTGAGAAAAAATAAGTGACATTAAGATCACATATGTAAAAATCACTTCATACTATAAAGCCTCTCCTTTAAGAGAGCTGAATGCCTGTTTCTTTTCATGCATAAACTATGGACAGGTACTGTGCAAACTGAGATCCTTCAGTAACTTCCTTGAAAAGTCCTAAGCAGCAGAAAATTGGTTTTACTAGGACAGCAATTTTGTCACAGATGTCATTTACACAGCTAAGTCAAGTTACAGTAATTTTCTTCCATTTGTCCAACATGCTCTTTGTCCAGCTGACTGCTAAAGTACTGCTTTAGATGCAGAGAAGTGATGCTGGAGGGCAACAAGAACTCAACACACAAGAATTCAACACACAAGATGTAAAAAGCAATGCTGGGAAAAAGTCACAAAGTCCCAAAACCATTAAAAATCCGTTCTTCTAACAATTCAGGTGTTCTGCGATTTGAACGTAATTCTTTTCATTACAATAAACACTGCCACATACAGCAGCATTACTCTTCTCTCAAATCCAGATTTCTAGAGAATTCTATTAAGCACTAATGTCAGTTCTGAAAATTCTCACTCTCTCTGGATTACATATAAGCAGAGAATGCACAGCATCTCTCTCACTGAGGTCAGAATAATGATGACATAAGCAGTGACCCCCACGGCTGTTTAACCAAAAAGCTACAGGTCTGAGACTCAATGATTTCCTGAACTCCTACTACCTGCAAATTCACAGTTTTTCGAAGAACATTTTAAACAGAAGTTTTATGCATCATTTAGCAAGAGTCCTTCACGACAAACCATCATCACTTCCTAGCTTTGCAAGCCTGTTTGGACAGTTTGCCTAAGTACAGTTTAAAAGGCCCTTCTGTTAGAAGTACTGCTGTACTGCACATAAATGGTGCCTGACTTCTGGGGGTGGACAGGAGATCTTAAGAACACAAGCCAGCAGGATCATGTCATACATTTACCCATATGCAGACCAGCTCCTGTAACACAGACCCACTTCATGGGTGCAGAAACCTTAAGCTAGTGCGTGTTCTAGCTTCCTACCTGGAGTGAGCTGAGCACAGCATCAGGCATTTGCCACTGATTGAAACTAAATGCTTTCCCTTCTTACCGCTCATTCTGCATGGCAGTTGACATAGGGTTGACCGTTGGACTAACTGATTTGTTTCTCTCCCAAATCATCATGAGTTCTGCCATCCTCTCCTCAGCACACTGCGCTGTTAGTCGAGCTTCAGCATCTTGATCCCAACAGTCTTCAATTGTTTCTTTAAGTGACCTCACAGCCTGCCAGGAAACAAACAAACCCCCTTTATCTTAACTTATTTTTCCTTTGTATCATGCTCTTAATTTACTGGCTTATGACATCATTCTGTATGCATGAAAATAGCCACAGGCTGGTGAGAGAGAGAAACAGAAGATACACAGTTTTGTTCAAAGCTAGTTTACTCTAAAACTAGGATTAATAATACCATAGCTCACACATACATCACTAGGAAAACAGTTATTTAGGAAATGCTACCGTTGGCCACTGCCCATAAACATTCTGCCAGCCCTCCCTCTCTGATGTGTGCAGGCTCAGCTACTCTCCCTGCCTTACGAAAGCTGTGTGCTAAGGATTGAGGATATGCTGGGAACACTGCCATTGTTATCCACACAATTCAACTAATGGTCCCCGCCTTGCTTCCCTGCACTGTGTGCAAATAACACAGCCTTGCTCATTTCATCTTACTTTTCTTCCACTGTCACTACTGTTAATATCCAAATGCCTCACAAATATCAGTGAATTTGTCTGTGCTATGGGAGGAGACTTATTGCTGCCCTTGATTTACAGATGGAGAAACAGTCACAGTTTCCTGGATCACCCTGTGGGTGAATGGTGCAGTCAGGATTAGAACTCAAGACCTCCAAAACCTGCTGCCATATGGTCAGAGACCTGGAGAGGAGACAACTGAAATTAAGAGCACAGAACACTTCTGCTTCCACTGTACCCGCAGTACAAACAACAGGCAGCCATTTATTGGCCCCTGCTGCCAATTTATGGCCCATGAATACGATATCATTTGCCAGGAGATCTCAGATCTACAGCCCTGGCTTTAGCCTCTCCAGCACCACTGAGTGTGCACGGTCCCAGCTGGTGTGCCACATTCGGTGGGCCGCTCTGACTACCTCCGTGCCAGAACTGTCCTGCTCACCTGTGGCAGCGAAGGCCAAGACCAGCTCTACAAGCTAGCCAGGGGCTCCAGGCCCACAGAGCAGGCTTATGCTTCATGATGCAGCTATGGCTGCGTAGGTGGGACAAGCTACCACACAAGCAAATCTTCTACCTCCCTTCCCAGAGATCCAAGAGGGACTGAGCAACTGCACCTCTCTTTGCTGAGGGATGTAAGTCTAAAAGCACCCTCAGGGGCAGTGACTCTCCCAAAATAAAAGGCCTTTGGCTTTAGGACTTGATGCAGCCACAATTTAGACATATCTAAGTGTCAGTGGACACGCTGATCTCCTGTCTTGCCCCTTGGTAAGGCTCTCCCCTACAGGTTTCACCAGTGATTAATATTGTCTCTCTCCTAGCAGATCCTTTGCCTTCACTGTTGTAAGGATCATGAAAGGAGCATGCTGATGACTCTATAGATACGTAACAAAACTGAAGTTCTAGAGCCTCACGTTTACCACAGTAATGCATTTTCTATTAATTTCAAGTTCAAAGAGATTTACACTAAAATGCACTATTTAGAAATTCGAGCACCCATAAAAAAGATAGAAGGGACAGGAACTCTGCATTAATCTGTTATGCTATTAATATCTTTCAGTCCTAACCACTGAAGTCAAGCCTGGGCCCTGCTTTGGCAAACGAGACAGGAATGCTGCTAACATCTCGGCTCAGTTTGTAGCCCTTGGATTATTTTATGCACATCATCTGCTCAGCTTGTTGATTTATACTGTGAAAAACAATACTGCTTGTCAAGGTCCGTACCATAGCACATATGTTCAAGGAGCAGACTGAGGCTGCATAGGCAATCATAAATTTAGGATTCTATGTCTTTTGAGTGCCTTAATTACGTGACATAAAAAATAAAACAATGCTTTTTATTTCTATTTCTCAAATGAAAAGGGCAAATACATTTCTCTAAAAGAATTTGCATCAAAGTATTATAAGCCAGCATGTCAGTCTAGCTTTAAATAACAGACAAAAGTTTTCTATCCCATGCACTAGATACAGGAGGATAGGACCTGGGTCCAGGGCAAGGTTATCTGGAGCTTAGTTTTCTACAATATCTCCTCCCTGCAGTGCTCATTCAGATATTATCCCAGGGTAGAGCAGGTTGTTTGATACCCATGTAGGAACTACAGATTGTTTATTTATTCTTCTCTTAAAGCAATGGTGTAGATCTACCCTGAGAGACAGACTTATCACCATTGTTATTATTATTTTGAATTTTTGAAAAAAATTAGCAACAACACAAAGGATGTGCTTGGCAGTTTAAACATGGGGATCATTATCAACTCAGTGTCTAATAATGCTTGTAGGAACATAATTAAATAGTAGTCTGCAAAACATAACTAAATCAGCTCAAGAAGGTTTGTTTTAACTGTCTTCAAAGCCAGCTGTCAAGCTTGGTTCTTCCAGTGCTGCATTTGCCAACACAGCTATAGTTAAAACCAGTTGGGGTGTTGATTTTTTTTTGTGTCCCCCAAAGACTGGTCAAAATTGTGTAATAAAAGAACCTCTCTACGAAGCTTTCGACTCAGTTACAACATGTTTTACAACAGTGTTAATACTGGAGGCTATGTTCCTCTCTGAAAATGGTTTCATAGATATTTACAAGTACCAGCACAGATGAAGCCTCAGGCTCCCCACTATCTGCACAGTAGCCACATACTTATCAACTAGCAAAGTCTCTGAGTATTGAAGGGTATAATTTCAGTACAGGAATAACTAGAATTATCTTTTTTAAGGAAGAGTCAAATATGTCATTTTCATACTCGCTATCAAGCTATTTTGCTTAAACAAGTTACCAGGTGTGAGGTGAAACCCAGTAACTCTTTGCATTTCACTTTGCTTGTACCAAAAGACAAGAAACCCCCCCAAGCTAAGAGGACTCACATTACCTCACCTTTGCTGCCGATGAAAGTCAGCACATAGACTTACCAGAGTGCAGCTGACTTGCTGTGACTTGTTGGCCTGCAGAGCAAGCAAGGCTCTAAGCCACAGCTCTACCAATTCAAAACAATGAACATTACTGTGTTTATAGCCTTGAATACAAAAATTGCAGCTCAAATGAAGCCATGTAAAATTTCTAATGTAGTTATAATGGAATGATTGCTGGAAGCTGTACCCTCTGCAAACTCTGAGGACTACACTTCAGAAAGAGTGTTTATAGATAATAGTTTTGGAAGAGTATGTTTACATTTTTGCCAGCTATTTTAAGGTGTTATTAGTTTATAACATGTCAAAAAGTAGAAACTGCCTTTATGTTTCATGCTGAGCATACAGAGCACACATGGGCACTTCACCCATAATACCACAGATACTAACGATTCATATATAAAAAATTATAATCGGAGTAGTTTTCTCTGGAAGAAATCTAGCTTTCATGTCAATGGCTGTTTAACAACTCAATTCAGTATTTAAGAAGTCCAGACAGAAACAGCTCCCAATCCTTGAATGTTACCAAAAATTTTAAAGAAAGAGCAAATTAAAAAGTTGCTTTTAAGAAGTGAGTACAGAGTATAGCTGGTTTCTGTTCTGTCTCACCAGGCTGTTCTCCTTCCATGCTTCTGGGAATTTTGGTCTTTGCTTCTCTCTAGACACTAAGACTTGCATATCTTCAAAAGTGGGATGGTTTCCGACTTCTGTCTGGAAAGCCATCTGGTACTCTGGCACAGATTCCCCTGTTAGCAATAGTAAGAAGGAAAGAAAAAAATCCACAGATTAAAAGGCAGAGCAAGGGCTTTCAGGTGCTGAAAGGTAGTATCAAAGTTGCTGTCTCTTGAGATGTTCCCCACTTTCCCCCAAAGTCTTCACAAAACCCCTGAATTAAGTGCAAATGAATGAAGCGTTGTTTGGCAGCCTCTCAGAGGATGGCATCTCCAGTCTTTGCTGGCTGAGTGGCACATTCAGAATGTCTCAGAGACTGAGGATGACACCTAATTTCTATGAAACGTCGCTGACTGAATATATTCATGTACTTCATTTGGGAGGAAGCCCAGCAAGATTACAAGTTTCTGCATATAAAGTGCAGCTGTGACTACAGAGAGAATGCCATGTGTCAGATTAACTCCATGTGCTCCACCCTGGGAAGAAGATGGTGGCCACAACACAACCTTACACGTTAAATTTAGGAGTCCAATTCATCTTGTTTTATATTACAGGTATTTCCCTGATTATGTTACAGGATTTTCCTGAATTTTCAATGTCATTAGCACAAGTACAACTGACTACAGGCTACATTAAATCCGCACTTTCCCACCCATTCTTCCATGGGGGAAATCTGAAAGACACTTCAGGCACTGTTATCAGTTCTAAGAACTGAAGTACTGCCTTTGCCATCAGCCCAACTCACAACGTTTGTAAATTCTGGATAACAACAACGCTCAAATTGCACATAACCATGAGGCCTGCAAACTGCTTAAACAGGTAATTTGAAGTCTCAGCATGAACCAGCTTCACACTCAAGCACACTGTACTGACAACCATCACTTGAACGCTAGATGGCACCGACTTAATGGCAAAAACAGCTGGGAAAATTACTTCCCTTCTCCACTTTAAAAAGCCATGGCTAGCGGTGAGCTTTGGTTGCTGGCACCACTTTCTACTACTAATATTTTTTCCCAGTTCTTTCAGTTACCTGGAAAGAGGTCTGTACATCTCATAAATATCTCCCAGTAGATAAGGCCTAGTGCATACATATCAACTTGTTTCAAAGCAGATTCACAGTCCCTCAAGTTCACTGCTCCTTCAAGCACTTCTGGGGCCATGTAGCGGATTGTACCGACCTGGAAAAACATAAAATCAAAGCTTCAAATCAGGAAACAATTTCCAAATTCAACTCCTTGTGTAGAATTCAACTTTTTTAGTACTATGCTTTTTTATTTTCTTCAGCTAAGGACAATGTTGTTCTCTTCTAATCAGCGTCCATGGCTTCTAGATGCTTATCAGGAGTCCAGTCATAACAAAACTCTTCCTCTACTCTGTTCACTTCTTTGAATGTACAAAAATAAAATAATTTCATCCCTTACTCCAAGTTCTTATATGCAATATATACAGCAGAAATGTTTCTTTCTCCTGAAATGACTCTACACCAAGGTAGATATCATATGGAAAATGATGCTGCTGAAGAATAAAATTGTTCTTTTTACTCCTGGACTGTCAGTGAGGAACTTCCCTACATCTTCCACAGTCAGAGGTTATTAACCACTTTGGAAGATATCTATTCATTTCCACAGGGAAATATATGAGATGGAGCAATCACTCATCAGTACCTGCAGGACAGCAGTTTGTGACAGGACTATTGCACATCCCTACATTTTAAGCAGTGGTTTCCCTATTTCTTTGTTCAGTGAGGAGAGATGTAAAAAGAGGACCTGTGCACTAGGTATTATTAATGCAGTGCTTACTAATGGAAGGTGATTGGCACTGCGAAACATGTTCTTTGAGTGAAATGCAAAGGTTTTCTGTAAATGCAGAAAGATGACATATACTGAAAGGACTTTCACTCTTTGTTTAAAACAGTCTGGTCATATTTCAGTAGCCTTTATCCAGGTGTCAGTGTATTTATGCTTATACAAACAGAAAACAACAAAAAACCCCTAACTCTCTGGATCGCAGCATCATAAAAAAGAAAGCTCAAGAAATTAGTTTCTTCTTTCTGCCAAGGATCCATTCTAACCCGCTCCTAGCAGATGTTTTCTCAATCTGTTCCTTAAATTCATTAAATGACGCAAATTCTGTACAGCCTCTCTCAGCAGCCAGACCTTCCCGGCCTTCTACACATTAGAAAGGTTTCAGCATAAGTAACCTAAATTTTCCCTGCTACAATCTAATCCCATCATCTCTTGTGCTATCCACACTGAACACAAACAGTTTATTCCTTTCTCTTTGTAGCAGCTTTTGACATATTTGAGGAGTTGTATCTGTCTTTACTTCCCTAAGAAACACTCATTTTTTCATGTGTTTCCATAAGGTGTTATTTCAAGCGTCCCCTGTTATTTGTTCCATGTCTTCCTACACTTACTCTCCCCCATATACCCCATTTAAAGTCCAGAAAAATGCAGATGACACTCAGAGAAACGGTTCTAAGATGTAAAACACGGTATATCACCATTTTGGAAATACTAAACACCAAAACGACTGAAGAATGTTTAGTCTTCAGTTAATTCTCGCAGTACAAGACCAAAGAGACCTGTATCACATAATCAGAAACAGCATGGCAAACAAACCTACCTTCCATCTTCTCATATATCACGTGGAAAACTTCAGTCTCCAGGGCTGCACACTTATCACATTTCACATTTGTTTCTGAGCACTTTGAGAATAAAACCAGTTTCTTCCTATCACAGTTTTGGACACTTCTCACCCATATTGCAGCATTTCCCTCTTACGGGAATTGTACCACCTTCACATTTACCTTCTAACAGAAACAACTGTTTCCCAGCATTACTTCCTTTATACAGCAGTTTATCCCCATTTGTACTTACCTCACTAATAGCTGCGTTATCCTCCTCACCTGGGCGTACCAGTCTGTTTCCAGTTAACTTCATGGAGAGTCCAAAATCGCTGATTACACACGTTCCATCATTCTTTACGAGTACATTGCGGCTGTTCAAGTCACGATGGGATATTGCAGGTTTGTAATGGTCTAGTTGGACATATGGAAGTGCCTGTTAATATGCGAGCAGTTCTACCCTTTGGTGAAATGAGAGAACCTCATGATGTCTGCTCAGCTATTACAAACAGAAAATCAGCTTATCTTTCAAAAAGCTAACATTTTTGTCTCTTTATAATGAGCTCCAGAGGATGCTATCTATAGAAAACTGACTGGCATTCAGAGTTTCATTGTATCTATATTAGGTTACTGCTATATACAGGCTTAGTGTTTGCCAATACACTTCTTTCCAAGGGATATTTCAGGTTTTGGCAGGGGAGATAGCATGTACTTAAGCACAAACCTGCTGCCACAGCCCTGACAGCCATTCCAAATGCGCTCTCTCATATCCACACTCCTATGTCAAGTACAGCATCAACTATTTACATTATGATTGGGATTGGCACATATTCAGAAGAGATGTAGACAATATTATTCCAGAGTCTGAACATGTTCATCTTGCAGGGGATTTGATCTTTTCTGAAGAATTATCTCAGTTGTTCCTAGTTTACATGCAATTTAGTTAGTAAAGCAGCCAGCACTATAGAACCGGTTTTACTATGGTTCCTTCCTAGCACTCATAGACCAGCCTATGGCTGTCTCTTCTTTATGCTGGAAGGTTTACATAGTTTCTGGCATGTAATGGACACATCTGTCTGCACATTTCGAAATGATGAAGTTAAGATGATGTCTGCAGTTTCAGTGGTACACAGGAATATTGATTTAGGCATCTTCAGCCTTGCACTTTTAACTGCATCTTCAGTTCTCCATCTTCACTAGAGTTGATGCTTAACACCAAGATACATAGTTTGGAATTTTAATCCAAACATTAGCACCTTAACACAGAACTAGTACCATCCTTTTATTTACTGCAAAAAGCTAGCGTGTAGCGCCAGACCATGTTCTGCAGCCTAATACGTCACAGACCTCAGAATATCTGCTTTACAATCATGACATTTCCGCTGCAGAAATGCTGGCTGAAGCACACAGGCAGATGTATAAAGATATAATCAATATGTTGTCACACCCAGTGCTCTAATAAAGCACTGAAAGTCCAGCAGTATCATTTGTACACAGTGAAGGCTAGGCTCACACCTCAGACAAAAATCAAGAGGTACGATAAATAAAGCTAATACAGTGGAGTTAAAAGATGTAATTATTTCTCTTTGTGTATACAGTTCACACACAAACTAAAAATTGCTTTGGTGATTTGTGTCTGTACTGCAAAAACAAACACAACACCCCATCTGTTTGCTCTCTGCTAGTCAGACATCCAGTGCTTCAGGTCTTCAGTAATCTGTTGCCATGATACAGCAGCACTGCACAGCTCTGCCTCCTCCTCTCACCCTTCTCTGGGGCTCTGCTGGCTTTTACTCCATGTTTTCATACAAATGTCACAGACACAGCCCACATCATGAGATTGTTCAAGAAGTAAGGAACGTATCAGAAGTTCTGAGTAATCTCTATTTGCATTCATCATTTCCGACTCACCGTACTGTCACGGAGGGAAAAGAAAGGCAGGAATCCACTACCTGACAGAAATACGAGGTAACTTGAACATCCTGGCATCCCTTCTGGCCTTACCTCCTCGAGGCAGCTCCGTGTGCAGGTACGCCAAGCCCCTAGTTATAGAGTGTGCCAAACGGCATGAGCTCACCCAGTCACTTGTGTGCAGACTCAAATATTTGCACAAAGAACCCTAAAAAAAAAAAAAAATTCATTACTGAGTTGAGTAACACAAAATCTTTAAGACAGTTTTATCCATTGCTCCTGAACAGTGTAATCCTGTGGCTGTTTCCAGGTGTTCTAAAGCACAAGACTGTACCAACGTTTCATTTATTTCTAGTGCTGCCATTTGGTTTATATAAAGAAGTGAAACAGAAAATTTACTACAAAGTAAGAGGGATTGCCTTTAGGAATAATGTCATTAATTACAAAACAAAATCAAAGCATGTACTTGATTTATTCTTCCCAAAGTCTTGTTGAACAACAGAAGAAGAAAGATGTAACAGCCTGGGTTACTAAACAGTGGCCATTAGCACTTACTGAAGAACACTCCACATCTCTCACTGGCATCTGCTATAACCTATTTGTGTAACAAAACAAAAATACCCCAAAGGCAATTCTGAACAGGAGTGAGTCCACACACACACTGAAGAAACAGGAGAAAAGAATGCAATGTTCCTCTTCACTTGAAATTAAGTTAAATGTGATAAGTGGGGAATTTTAAACTAACTTGTGGTGGAATCCCCAAGAAAATCAGAAAGAAGGAAGTGACAAGTATGACACTGAGAGTTTCTAGAAACTAAGACTGCTATCTGAAACAAGAGCTGGATCCTTTGAGAAGGTTTAATGCATAGTCACTGGTGACGTTATACTTAGTTTAAACACCCCGAATCCCAGTGCATGAAGAACAAGGCACCCAGTTACCTCTGCATGGATAGTACAATATATTCATGACGACTCTATTTAAATCTGCAATTTTAAAGATGTGCCAATGAGTTAAAGAATTTTATTCTTTTTTTTGGTTGTTGTTTCTTCTTTAAAGCTTTTTAAGAAATACAAACACTTACTAGCCTCCAACTGCCAGTAGCTTGGGTTCTGTGACAGATTTTCTTGGCTCAGTGGGTTGGGATTCCCGCTCATTCTAACAGAGGCCACAGGACCATTGTTGTGGTGTCCCTGGGAAACACTCACTGTACAGAGATCCCAAACCAACTTCAAGATCTTTCTGCTGCAGCTCTTGCTAGCCACCTGATGCTTTGTAAGCTAGCCGAGAGCTGTGCTCTTTTGCTTTTAGTGAAGTTCAATATAAATGACAAGTGGAAAAAGTTCTAGTCAAGATTTAGAGATGTGTGTTTGTAACTAAGATTATTCTTGTCAGAGTTGGGATTTACATGTTGAATTGACATTTGTTCTGATTATAACTTTAGATAAAATTGATGGTTTATCTTGTAAGAGTCCTAAGATTCTACAGTGTGTGTTATAACAATTTTTCCATTATTCTAAAATGAAGATTAATGTCTGACTACTGGGGTTGATAATTCTGTGGCTCTTAGATATTTCCTACTATGTCATCCCTTGCAACGTACTCACTGTTTATTCACTTACACACCTCAGAGTACCATCACGCTGATTGATAAAAATTTACACGTGTCCATTTATTACTTGCTGGCCTGCTTTTGTTTTCTGAAGGCATGTTTGGATAAACAACACAATTTGGGTGAAATCCACTTGTCTTACTTTCACTGTGGATCACCAAGAACAATTTTCTGGGTGACTGTTCCTATTTCCAAGAAGGAAAGTATTTTGAGGGAGAATGCTGTTTCAGATGGGGAGTATTTCACCTGTGCATCCATAAGAGTTACTCCTTATTGAAGTAAAATTTATGGCTCCTGTTTGAACAGTGCAATTTGCTTTTAGTAGAGCTCCCACAGCAGGCTTCCTTCTCTGCTGTTAGCTCCACATACAGCAGAACATCTGCTTGCTGAATTAAGGATCACACTGTGCATTAATTACACCTGCTGTGCACTTTTTCCAGTGACTTCCAAACCACCAGCGGATTGATTTTAGACAAACCTCGCTGTTCTTCTCCATTGAGAAAGAACCTGATAGAATGATCTCATAAATCTCATCTGTGCATTTAATCAGATCGTGAACAGATCCTGTTTATTTGAGCAACAAGACACAATTTTCAATCAAATTACGTTTCAGCTGAAAATCCTTTCATTCAAGAAAGCAGCAAAACCAGATCACCTTTAAGACAGTTATGCTATGCCCTCCCAGGAGCAGAACACTCCCTGGATTTCACTTAACTCAATTAACTGGCAATAGGCCTACTCCGCCAGAGCAGGCCCAAGGTGACCTGCTTTGCCACTCTCCATCTGGTAAGGGCATGACTGGGTTATTTCTATGGTCATTTGTCATCTCTGCAATCTCTCCTTAGATGCTCTTATAACCTAACATGATTATGTGTGTTCTCACTTAAAACTTTCAGTTAAGATACTCTATTTGTCAAGTGCTATGTTGCCTTAGATTTTTGTATATATTTAGAAATTTATAGACATATGCAGCACTTAACTTCCAACACAAGCCTAAGTCACCCTAAGACGGGCTGTCATTACAACTATTTATTACTGTTCTGGGGTTTTTTTGCTACTGTAATGGGCAGCTTTTGTCCTAGTGTCCCCATAACAAATCAGGCTTCAGCCATCACCTTTACACACCAGACAAAATAGGGGTTTGCTTACTTAAGAGCAAAGAACTGATTAAAAAAATATTTAGCTGAACAATTAAAGTTCACAACACAAGCCCCAAGATAAATTGTGAAACATAATTTTTAGCATTTTCATATATATAACCCCCCATATACACTGCAATTTATGCTTTTTCCTGAAAACAATTCACATTTACACTGTGTATTTTTAAAACTTCTGTTTCCATGTATGTGTGTACACACGCACAGAGCTTTAGGAACTCAAATCAATGAATTTGAGGGATGTAAGCATTCAGTTAGCTACAGAGATCTGAAGATATGGTTCTGGAAGGTAAGGCTGCCTTCTTAAGATTTGTCCTACATCATCAAGATACAGTACAGCAGAATTAAATATGGTATGCCACAAAAAGCTTTCAAGCAGATAACAGAATAAAAAGTCAACATGATTCATAGTACCACAAACTAGGTTGACAACAATATTGGCTCTACTATGCTTCATTGTAAAAAAACCCCACCATTTACAGCTACCGAGTGAGGTCATAACTACCATAACAGAGATATGATGTCTTAATACTAACAAGTTTAAAATTTATTAAATTACTTTTAAGCAAAACCAACCTTCAAATTCTGTCCTTGAATATCGCACAATTGACTAAAAAAAACCCTGCACCATAACCAAGAGCAAATACTACAGCTAAGAGTTTCTAAGACTACTTTTGATAGCACTAGATGGGAAATCTTAAAGGATATTACAGTAAACCACACTGAGGTTCTCTAAAATTGCAATTTATATAGATTTTTTTTTAATTATTACAGTGCAAGAAGCAGCAATGAAAAACTCCAGCAAAGTACATCCTTTCCATGGGGCTATTTTTAGGAATCTAAAACAACATGATTGATTTTTTTGAAGCACTTACATTGGGGTAATACTCCATCACCAATAAATACTCCATACGGCCATCTGCAGTGAACCTCTCATCCCCCACAATGAAACGGGCAATGTTGTCATGTTCCATCAGTGGAATCCTGTATATGCTCCTCTCATTGACAAAGTTCTGACGATTAGCAAATGAAAACACTTTCACAGCAACTGGACGCTCATCTAGGGAGCCTTTATATACTGCTCCGTATCGTCCCCGGCCAATCAACTGCAAAATATTTTAAATAATTAGTACAGTAAATAATAAATTAGGAGAAAATAATCCAAGTTTTCACTCTATAAAGATTGCATGCCAACTTTTATACCAACTAATACTATAAAAATTACTGAATATAGCGAACACTTTGTATTGAAAACTAGAATTGGATTACTGTCATAAAAGCTATTGGAGCTGGAAACCTCAGCGTAGGCCAACTTAGATCTTATGAAATGGATCAATAGTCTGAACATCCAGTAAAGAAATAATAAAGAATCTATTCAGCAGTTTTATGTACAAAATCAATAAAATCCATGTGTTTTGTGTGTATTAAACTTTTGCCTACTAAACATTTATAACTTTTATGTGATCGATTTTAATTAACTCCAGAGATCACAGGCATTAAGCTAAACACTTTAGGTTTAGGACAGCTTTATAAGCTGTACCTTCTAGGTTAATAATAACAATATATGCATTTGTAGTGCAAAAGAGATACCAAAAGAGGTAAACAGTTTTTAGCAGAAAGGAATAATTAATTCCTGACTACCTGTGAGTCTTTATTCTAGCCCCCACTATGTTAGACAGTTTTCACTGAACAGCCTTTCCCATCTCCATGGCAACTGAAGAAAGATGTGATCTCTGCTTTAAACCAAAACGTAGGGCCACCACCAGGAAAAGTCCTTATTTTTAAAGCTCAACAAATTTTAACTACAGAAGAATTTAAGCATCTATTAATTTTCAGGAAGACCCAGTTCCAAACTGCAAGGATTTCATGGCCCAGTATATTTTTATATTTTTAGTATTTACAAATGGAAGAGGAATGGAAAGCAGAAGTAATGATACTAAATGTTATAAAATTGTCTCAGAGGAAAGTTTTCATCAATAAGTATCCTGTAACAGACTGACTTTCAGTTTCCCAGTCCTTTCATGCCCATGGATTGCGAAGCAGCAGCAAGTCACTTCAGGGTACAAACCTGGAACGTGTTCTACCCACAGAGATGTGAAAAGACAATTTGTTCTGCAATATCCTATGATTGGGAGTGACGAGTCAACTCCTTAGGATTTAAGAAAGAGGACAGAAGTCTCCATGGCAGATCTCTCCACCAACAAAGTCACTGCTTTTCCCAAGACTACATGTCAATATGAGTAATTTCATCTGGGGCTTTTCACACTTCTACAATACACATCCTTACACTCTTACAAACTATGACTTGACTCTTTTTTATTGGCAGAAGGCACCCAAAATTCTCTGCCGATTAGTCTGCTGACATAATTGGCCCAGACCACACCGGGTGCCTGCAGTCTGCATTGCTAGGTGTGATTTCTAATGGGCAAAAAGAAGAAAGTATCACACTGAATCTCTCAGTTCCTCTACTCATTTATATCTGGCTAAAAGCTTTTAAAAATTCCATGAGGTCTATTAAGCAGACCAATTGAAAGCATAACACTTTGCAGTTTTCCAATGACACACGTAACACCAAGCTGAGCAGAAGGTTCTGGTTGGCCTCTAGTTGCCATGGAGATAGAGTGTACCCCACTGTGAAGAATGGCTATACATAAATGCACCACGGCTAAAACATACTGCTCTACCTGCAGCAAAATCTTTATTCCGATTGTGTTACTAAAGCATTTCAAATGACTATGGTAGGACACTGTACTAGAAGTGATCAAAGCAAAAAGATGGACCTTTTGATGCAATACTGGAATACAGAACATTCCAATTCCTCCCATTACTTCCCAGTGTTTTGTACTTTTTTTCTTAAGGTAGAACATGTTCTAGCTAATACCAACAATACTACTAACAAAGCCAGGCAAAACATAACTGTGACAACGCTTTTGGTTGGGTTTGGTTTTTTTCCTTCTACCTTTCAGTTCTTCTTCGTGAGTTAGAAGAAAACATTATGGGAGCCCTGTAATGAAGTTTAACTATACCTGAGAGGCTGTGTGACCATGGGTGTTACATTGAATAAAAATGAAGATTAAGTATATCAGATGAACATTTACCTCTAACAACTTCAGATTATCCAGATCCAGTGAGGGCTCCGATGCTGCTGCCTCCATCATGTTCATACTATGCAAACCTTGTTTACGGTCTCCTGTGGAAAGGGGGGTGGGAATCAGACAGTTTCCCTTTTTTGCCATGCTACCAGGGAACACAATACAACTTACCTGGGACTTGGCAGAAATACATACTGTAGGCAAGGACATAACAAGAAAAAAGCATCTTGTAAAATCTTCTTGGGAGTCGGTAAAATCAGCAGTGAAGATGCTGATAGCTATAAACCCAGGGCTATCTGCTACACAACTATTTTGACAATTGAATGTCACTGGCAATAACTATAAATCATGTTCACAATCTCACGTAAGCTGTGTCAAGCAGAGGATTTGTTGAAGAAAAGTGGGTCCCAAAACACCAGCCTGGAGAAACCATATATCTCTCCAGGCTGTTATGAAAAGGCTATCACCATAAAGTGTCAGAGAGCAGAAAGGGGAGCATTACGTACAAGCATACAGGAGGGACTGGAGACAACAAAAGGCATAAGTGTAACTATGAGGAATACTCAAAAGAAGAATTAAAAAAATAGGATCATCAAACCCTACCTGCAAGCATCCTGTATCCAAAGAACAGAGCAGCAATCAAAACAGCCAGTACAGACACAGATGCAAGGGCAATAACTATAGTCTCATCTCGATGAAAAGAATGAGAAGAATCTGAAAGAAAACAAGATGAAGACTCTTTAATTGTAAATTTGAAACAATCTGCACTGTAAACCATGTAATTGTTATTACAACAATGAGGGGGAAAAAATTGTACTCCGGATTGTAAGACATTGCACTAAACTCCTCTTCCTCTTAAAATCTAGGAATGGCAAAGAGCTGATGAGCTCACATGCAGCTGAGCACACATCCATCATCAGCTTTTCCCAGTCTTCCCTGCAACCACAGAGAGAGGCACCAACAGCAGAAAGTGAACCTTCTTTCTAGCTGGCGAAGTCCAGCCCAGCCACACAGGGCCAAGCTGACGCAGCCCTGTGCTATCTGTCCCTTAATCCAGTTTCCTGGTATGAATCAGGTTTGAAGCATTTATTTCTCCCAGAATTAAAAATCTCCAAAAAGTTTACTAATAACGCAGCAGATGTGATGGATATTGAATGCTTTGTATTCAAATATCTACAACATATATTAGAAACATTTCTGTCCGTTTGTGCAAATAGTTTCAAATGCTTTGGGGTTTTGATTTGTTTTGTGCCAGTGCTCAGTTAATTTTTAGCACAATTGCCACTCCTTAATTCACAAAACGACAGAGACGTCTCCACAGATTGCAGCAGAGTATCACGAAGCCTGATACAACAATAAAACACTAAACAAAATTAAACAGCTAGCTTTATTAACCCTTCTTAAAAACAGCTTTTTTTTTTTTTTAATGTAGTTTGTTTGTTACTAGGGGTTTTAGGTTTTTTTCTTTCACTGAGGGGGAAAAGTTTTCAGAAAAAAAAAAATCTGTATCTTGAATGGCAGCTTAGTGCTTCTCCGCAGCAGACCCCAGCCTTGCTTCTTGCAGGCATATAAAAATTCAGTCACTTTAATATAAAAATTTATTACTGCAAATATTCCTCTGATGTCAGAATCACTGGAATGTGGCACTACAAGACCTCATTTACCTTGGCTTCAAAACCAAGTTTGGGAACTATGTTTAAACTTGTCTGATGTATCGCTAAAAGTACTCCTTAAAAGACTGTAATGAGACCTAACTATGCTAAAACCACGAAGTAGAAAATGCACACAAGGCTCAAACATTGGGTAAATTTTTAGGTGAGACTGAAATTTATCCCAGTCTACACTAGCTGAATAAACTCACAAATTCACTTTGCTTGAACTGCAGTTAAAAGAAATTAAATATGATTCACTTATTCCAGTTCCCACTGTGGACAGACACAAGAGAGCCCGATGAGAAAGCAAATTTAAAAGACAGCAGCTTCCATTTTTACATAACCATAATGGTAAGAGGAAATAATAAAAACCCAGTAAAGGTAAAACAGAATACCAGAGAGAGCATTTCAGCTGTGATACAACTATGTGAAAAATCACCCACCAAAACCAACATGCAGCTCATATCTGATAAACCCTTTAAATAAGTGGCAGCTTGTGATAATCGCAACACCATCAAATTCAAATTTGTTCCATCAAAAGAAATACCATCACTACCGGTTTTGGTGAAACAAGTTTCACTAAGAAAATAAACTACTGCCACAGAGCACAGTGCTGTGGAATAGGAGTTCCATTGCAAGGAGATAGAAAGATACACGTCACTGTTCTCAGCTGAATTCAAAACGTACACATACGTATGTATCAAAAAACACATCATCATAAAGGAAACTGTTACATCATACAAAGCTATAGAAAATATTACACAGGTATATAAAGTTGAATAATGGCTGGCAGGGAAAACAAACTTTT
The DNA here is from genome assembly GCF_964237585.1 of Gallinula chloropus. Taxonomy (NCBI): domain Eukaryota; kingdom Metazoa; phylum Chordata; class Aves; order Gruiformes; family Rallidae; genus Gallinula; species Gallinula chloropus. Next base: position 30,682,931 of record NC_140090.1, on the reverse strand, counting down.
CATATTTTTGTGAGTGGAATTTACATTTTATTGGCTTTTCTTCTAAAATACACAGTAGTTGTGGTGGGGTTTGCACCAGTTCAAGAGGGTGCCTGGCACGTACTGAGGAAATGCAGGTCTGCAATATTCTTTGGCCACAAAACTGGGGCACAGTCATTTAAGACCTCCCCATTCCTAAACATAGAGCAATCTTCCACCCTTTGCCAAAGGCTACCTAATGCCTACGTTTGATTGCTGTACTTTAGCTCTTCTTACAACCAAAGGGTTAGCAACATGCCTCCATCCTCAGGGCTCCTCTCTACCCAGGAATAGGATTTCGCTGTTCCTCCCCTCCTAGCAAGGCCCAGGGCAAGAGCATCTTGAGTACCCGGGTTATCTGGGTTGTTTCACAGCCCTGGCTGCATTGGCACACTCGCTCTTTTTCCTGTTAGAAGCTTGTGAATGGTGGCATTATGCAGGCTGGAGAGCTACTATAAAATCTCCAAATAACAGCGTTTTTTTGCCAATCAGCAGCAGAAAAACATGCAGAGAAAACGGATCAGTGCTTTCTCGTTCCTTGATGGACCATCATCCCCTCTGGGGCCTTTTCTCTACAGCAGGTAGCTGTGCAGCCTGATCTAACCTCAAAGAACTTCCCTGGCCTCCAACAGCAAAGAATCTTTTCATTTTTTCTAAGCAGAGCTGTTTCTTAGCAAATCTCAGCTTGGCTTATCGTGAACTAATTTTTAATTCTTATAAACATTTTAAAATAATGTCAACTTTCCAACAGCCAAGTCAGTCCTACAGCGTGAGTTACTTCTGTCAGGCGGTTCAGCAACAGTTACAAATCTAAGAAGAAATACAAGATTCTTAATAAGGGTAACTGAGCATCTCAATGGAGTGGTAACAGGCAGCAAATATGAGTGGGCAAAACACTGCACGTGAAGGCCACTCATTTCCCAGCAAGGACAGTTTTATGATCTTTTACTTGTAAATCTATACAAAAAGAAAAGCACAAAGCAAACACAATGAAAAAAAAGCCTAGGTGGACCCCAACCCCCCCCAAATCTCCCAAAATGTTTTTTCTATCTGCTTTGTATGACAAATAACTTCTGATGCCAGATTATCAGTCTTTTTTAAATAGAACTGAAGTGATATATCAACTGTTGACCCAGATTTAAAACCTTCCAAAGCTTAACAAGACTCTTATTAATATATTAATTTGTTCAATCCATCTCTTTCTTTGGATCTATTTCATCTTTAGCCTTTTACACCAGACTTGCCTTTAAAAGTGCAGATGAGAAACTCTAGCAAAGTCAAAACCAAACACAATCTCTGAAGGCATTTGCAGAAGTTCACATTTTTGCTTTCATCTGCTTTTAAGTAAAATAATACATCTTTTATACATACATACACACACAAGCCATACTTCCTTTGATATTATTTGGAGATGCATTTTAACTAGCTCTCCAAACGTCACAACTACATTGGTCAATAAAAGTATTTACTGACCTTTAAGCAAGGCAGTTTAATAAGAATGCAAAATACACAGGTATACAAATTTATTTTCATTTTCATGAATTAGTAGTCCTGTGTGAAACAACCACAACTCCTTAACATTAGGAAATTCAATATGAAAGTTGATGTGACACTTCCTATCAGTAGCTCTAGATGCAATACAGAGCACCTGGAAAAATTTCTGAAGCAAGGCTTTGTTGGTCTGAAACTGCTAAGAACCCCATCCCCAAATCAGCAGACTCTGCTTTTAAGGTTTATTTGCAACGACAAGACACCTGTCCTACTGCTTCAGGTTTTTTTGTCATGTCATAGTACTAACTGACTTGAAACAAACCTAACTACTATTCCACAATCTCACTTGAGTTTTTGGGATCATTGCCAATATTTGCAGCATTTCTTTAGTGAGAAATACAAACTGGATGAAAACCAAACTGCCTGACACTGGTTTCAAATTTTGGTTCAGGAACACTGATTTCTCACTATTATTCCCAAGCCAATGTATAACAGAAAAAAACCAATAGCATATGCTGAGCAGAATTAGCTGCAGACTCTAGAAATTCCAATGATTAAGGAGTTTACTGCTGAGCCAGATTCTACCTACGCTTTATGCAGAAGGTATCAGCAAACCTTCCTCTTACTGTAACTCAAAGCAGAGGTTAGCATAGTTGCTTGTTTTGCTGCTATTTATATGTGAAGTTTTTATTTCCAGCTTCCACTCGGGCTCCCAGATCTAAGACAAAATCTGCCAAAACAGAAACTAAACAGAATTAAACAGAAACTTCTGTAATGCCCCAAATATCTTAAGAGCCAACTTTGTATCCCACTTGTACAGGGAAGGGAGAGCACTGCTCACATGGGTACCGACTCTTAAAGCAGCAGTGTGAAGACACCATTCAGAAGGCACCCCAGCATGTGCACACTTCTGTCTTGAAACACTTCTGCCAGCAAGTCTGATACTCGCCAACATTTTTCTGAAGTCCGTCAATACAATCACAAAGGAATATCACAGTAAATAGACCAACAGGTTTTTGGTTTGGGTTTTGTTTTTAAATGAGAAAAAGAAACAAAGCATGACTCATTAAAACAGGGACAACCTCCTTCTGGCTGGGGAGCAGCTGGTAACCAGCAAGCCACCGTTCCCAGAAGCGTCCTGACCTCACCATCAATAAAGAGCTTGTTTTCAAGTTCCAAAATCCCGAGTACAACAGCTCCTGTGTGCAGAGAGAATTTTGTCAAAGGTGCACACAAATAACCAAGACTGTATTTCAGAGTAAACTGTGGAGGGCAATGCTTTTAGTCCTAGGTTAGAAGTGACTCATCTGGCTGAACCCAGCCCTGCACTTTGGATACTCCCTGCAGGCACTTCTACCACATCAGGGATTTCTCTCTTCTCTCAGGCATCGCTGCCATAAGAATACCCAAACACTTAGACAGTATCTTTGGTAATTTTAAATTTTTTTTAGTTAATCTTGCATATTGCCACACATGGATGTTGTTGCCTACTGCTGCCTTCCTAATGTTCCACAGGAATGACACAATAAAGAACGCCAACAGCGCTAATGGCATCAGGAAGAATATTACTTTTCCTTCAAATTAACTTTTTTACTACAAACATAAGCTTGCAAGATTAATTAATGCAAAAGTATCCTAATCTGTGCCTACGCTTGAAAAAACTTCTTTTATTTCTTTGTAATTTAACTTTGCCAAATGAAAGCCTTATTTGTATGCTTCCTGTTTCTGTGCTTTGAAATTAACATTTATTCTATTACCAAAGAACATTTTGAGAAATCAGAGAAAATTGAGACAAAACCAGGTAACAACAGCCAACAGCAAAAGAGTCTGTAAACATACCGAACTCTACCCCGGGGGGGGCAGAAAGAGGATGCTCGATTCCTGTATCTTCCCATCAGCAAGTACTGTGAATCCCGCATACAGCTATCCCTGTAGTTCCTCTCACCCCAATATACCTTCCCTCTGTGCCCGCTCCAGATAAAGTACCAACTTACCCACCACTCCCAACATTATTGTGTCAGTTCAAGCACCAAAGTCTGTGCTAAGAAGGTAAAATATTCCAGCCTGGTTGATGAACTGCGAGGAACTCGTTCAGAGTTTTCACATTGCTTATGTCACCATTCAGTAGGTTGTTGTCCCTGATACTTTTGCTAAAATTACAAGTTTTGAAGTGAACAGAATGCAAAATGAGGAGAACAATCCTCCTTGTACCAGCTGAAAACTCCTCTCTACCACTTAACCAACAGTACTACAACACGATGGCCTAAAAGCTCCCTGGGGCATTGTAGAGATCACTGTGAAGATGAGACATCTTAAGGCAACCGTGAGAAGAGGCACTGTTAGTCATGTTGAAAAACCAGCGATCCCATGGGGCAAGATTTTATTGTATAATTAAAGCCTGATCATAACACAAACATGCACAATGAGATGGCCTTAAAACTGTGCAAGCAATGACATTGTTTCCTTCTCATCTTGAAATGTTTGAATATGAAGCCTTAGGCTTTGAAATGTTGTTTCAGGACTATGTATTTGTATGAGGGTGATCCTATAACAAAGGACATTTGCACACAAATTTCCACTAGATCTCTATGTTGCCATTAAAGCTTCTCCTTTCATTTTTAGAAATCTGCCTGCTCTTCATGTAAATGACTCACAGCTGTGTATCTGTCACACAGGAGTAAATAATTTTAGAAAATATATATGTGTATTTAAGCCTAAATAATCATTGTATAAAAATGTTTTAAAGAAACATACAATTATTTTATATAATGAAAATCAGTTTTAAAAAGAATTAACTTTGTTGCCACAGAATTTCTGGTATCAATCTATCAGGAGCCAAGTGGTCTGACAGCCAATATGTCCCAAAATATTAGTATTTACTTCAACTGCTGTATCACAAATAGCAATGTTCGTCTCCAGCAAATAAGGAAACCACCACACTGTATGGTTACTTGAACCTTCACAGCACAACAGTAACATCTGATTCTTCAAAATCACTACAGCTGTATGGACTCTGATCAAAGTCAGTAAAATTACACAGGGACTCAAAGATCTGCCCATACAAATCGCTTTAAAAAGAAGTTGAGTCTTCACGCCATCCTACAACTATTTCTTTGATGTGATAGATTCAATATGTTCATTGCCAATCTGTTGCAGAAGTTGCTTTTCCATTAAGGAATCTTAATGATACTGAGGATGAGAGGAGAAGCATGAGGGAAACCTTACGGTTCAGTCACCAACGCAGCGCGAGATGGAAGGCTGAAGTGTGGGGGCAATATGGCCTTCAGCTGCAGATGATTGCAAATATGGTCTGCAGATTGGAAAAGAGACTTTTCAAGCATAATTAATTCTACTCGCTTTTAAAGTCGCGTTTCTTTTCACAGTGGCTCCGCACAACTTTCATGACAGCAATAAGATCTCGGTCCTTTGAAAAAAACATACAATTAGCAATCTTTTCCAAGGGCCCACAGATCTCAGTCACAATCTGTTTATCTGATTTGTCTACACATAGCTTACATCAAACACATCCTAGGAATCTTCCACCAAGTGTAAAATAAGCCCTCATCCCTCACTGAGTTCTAGCACGGCATTCCAACCAAACCAAAACACCTCATCAGGTCTCTTTTCGCCTCTTTTCTGGACAGTAAGCAACATTTCTTTCCAACCAACTGACCACTACCTCATTCCTGATCCCCTGTCCTGCAGCAAGAGAGCTCACCACACAAGAGCAAATGACAAAAAGCCTCCAGTATAAACACTACACCCAAATGACTCAAACTATTTTAAGTACCTCTTAAATGCATTCAGCGCAGGGAAGACAATACAAAAGAAAAAAAAAACCCTAAGCAGAGAACTTGGAATAAAGAAATATGTTAGTAGCCTCTCACATACCACTTTCATATATGCTAGCAAGAATCCGAATTGCACAGCCTTCCACACCCATTTTACTGAAATGCACTGAAACCCACATTCTTAGTTAAGCTGGAACTAACTACAAGGTTGGACTACCTTAAAGTTAGATTCTGCAGGCTTTTACAATGAACTCCTGCAGGAGCTACTGCCAGTTTTCCATTAAACCTACGCATCGCCAAGAACGATGAAGGGAAATACAAGGCATTTCCTAAACCATTTTTGCTGTTCACCTAAGTTTTACAGGTGTGTGTTTTAAACAAACTATTATCCTAATTCTAATTTATGACCCTGTATGTTTATAATGAGGCTGCATCCTTCTCTAAGCTCTTGACAAATTATTAATAAAATTCCAACCCATGTCCAAATTTTGTAATAAGATATTATAAGATGCAGTATCTCATACCTATCAACGTACCGCCTTCAATACTTTGACCACAGTTAAAGTAAGGAACACTATTTCCCATACAATTGTTGGAAGCACCTGAATGCGTAATGTAGTTAGCAAGAAAAATTCTGTAGAAGAGGACTCAGATAAAAAATACAACAGGAACTGTACTTTCTGTAGGAAATGGTGCAACACTTTAACAAAATAATCCTGCTAACCAGTAACCCTAAGGCAATTTTCTTTCATAACCGAAAACGGATGTTTTTCCTGGGCTTCAGAGCAAGTACCTGGTTCCTTGTCTATTGCCTTAGACAAAATAGAAAATTTGGACTTAGTTCCAATCATTCCGGTATTGGAAGAAAAAAATCTCTACAGTCACCAGTTTCCACTTTGCATCATCATATTTAACAGATTTTAACTTTTCATATAGTCTTATCTACTGCTTATCCTGAAGCGTCCTTTATGATGAGTCTTTTTGTGGTTTTGTTCACATCAGGAAAGTTAAAATTTTAATTAATTTTTCACCTAATCACATTGCTGCGTGGAACCTGGGCTGCAAGCAGGAGACTTGCAGTAACATCATGACCTGGCAACGCTGCATCACTGATTGCGCCTGCCTCCCTCAGAGAATGCCTCAAAACATCACACAGCTTGGGCTGTAAAATTTATTTTCCACAACATGCTCCAGAGAAATCCTGCTACAGCTACAAGTCAGTCATTTGTGATGGCAGAGTTTCAGTCTGCAGATCTCTCTTTACAAATCTGTCAGAAAACACAGTTTGGATTTGAGCTTTCTGGTTGGGCTCCCTCGCTCGCTGCTTCTGAGGACAGGCAGCGCAAGGGGTGGAATCCCTTCACGCGCCTCCATCCTCCTCCGGGCGCACTGGCTGCCACCAAGGCCTGACCCGGAGCTAGGCTGTGGATATAAGATTCCCCTTTTTTGTTTGTTTTGAAAATTGAAGGCTGCACCAACACACAAAACTTAAAAATAAAGCCTATGTGGTAAGTTCTTTGGCAGAGAAGTGGGTTACGCAATCCCTAACAGCTCGCTCTCTGATGATTAGATAGGCAGAGGTGAATTAGCTGCTTGTCACATTTGTACAGAAGTAATTCCGGTGCTGATAAAAATCTGACAACTTCTCTTGCTGCCTTTTCTTCTGTGAGTTCAGGCATCTTCAGTGTAATTGCTAACACTACTGAATAGATCCTTAGAATCATGATGGACGTAAAAGGAATAGCAATTTAAAAAGAACCCCAAATTTAGATTATTGTTCTGAAGTTCCCTAAATATTAATAAATACTCAGGGAAGAAAGAAATATATTGAATTTCATAGCCAAACTGGTTTTGAGTACACCTCAACTTTGGCTTCAATCTTAATGGGAAACTAATTTAGGCACTCAACCACATATTGGGGATATCTTCTACAGTGAAATAAAATAAAAAGTCTTTTTTAATAAAAAGACTGAAAAAAAAAAACATTTACATTATCCCTTTCTATTGATCTTGAACCAACAGGACTACTTCTTTATCAGGCCAAATGGTAATACGAGCTTTAACATGATGGCACTCTTCCAACCTTTGGAAAAGCAGCGATTCAAAAAATGCATGTGCTGCAATGGAAACTAAATAAATAAATAAACAGCTACTTCAGAAAGCCTCTTTAAAGCTATTTAAATTTATTTGAAATCCAATCGGCTCAACAGCTAAACTTTTCATGTTTGTAATGTTCCCAGGCACTAAAAATAGAGCCCAGTTACATCAAAACACTACAATGCCTGTATCTTCTAGAAAAGGCAGCTCTGATCCCACATGCCTGCATTTTTGCTGTCTTCGAGAGCTCAGGAATGCTGCCTACCAATCAGTCAGGCTCCCCTCGTTCCTACAAACCCACGTCCCCCTCTTGCCAGCAATTTCCTCGTGGGAAGGCTGAGCCAAGCCCAAGCAGCGTGGGGTGGTTGGGCCTGTCCCAGCAGGCGCTTGCTGGGTGCAACCCAGAGGAGTGCCGGAGCAGCCGGTGGCTTTCTGCAGAGCCAGCCGTGGTACAGAGACAGGACGCAGCTCCCACCCGCGCACTGCCAGCTCTCTGCTGCCTGCTCCTGTGCAGGCAGGTATGTGGAGGATCAGCATCCTCCCAGTGAATCTGCACGCCTCTGGATGAGCTTCCAGAGTATTTTTTATCTATCGACCTTAGTTACAGGCAATGAAAAACGAACTGATTTAATGGACATGATTGTATGGAGTGTTTATACCAAAATCATTTCCCTAAACGTGCAATGAAACCTCAACTACAGCACAATTTTAGGCAACGAACCTGTTCAAGTAAAAATGCAGTATCAATGCAAACAGACAGGGTGAGAACAAGTTCTAATAAAACCTTCCATTACAACTCTGGTTCATGTCCTAGTATTTCAGATCTAGTGTCCTGAATCAGTATTACTGTAATCCACTGTAAGCCACAAATGTAGCCAGTATTTCCATACAAAAACTGAGCTCTTCCTACTTTCTTTAACTGAAGAATGTCTTTCTGTGCTTTCATTATACTCTGTACAGCGTATGTTCTTGTAGGTAAAAGGGTTTGGAATTTCAAATCTGAAGGCAGGTGCTACAGACCTGTGAGCTAAACCCGTCTGACATTTCAGAAACATTCACGGTTACTAAAGATTACGTATGTCTGGCTAATGCCAATTCAAATAACACCCATGGTATTCCAAAAGGTATGCATCTGCCCAGCTCTTTCTACCATCATTTAGAAGGATAAAGTCTAACATGAAAGGACATGTACTATTTTTCCCCCTAATCTTCCCTCATACTTTTCTGTTTTTCCCAGTCATCTTCTCTACACAGCCATCTATGTTCTAACTTCTGACAGATTCTCTTTTTAGGACTTCAAAATAAATATCTTTGAAGTGTTTTGTAAGTGCAAGGTAACAGTAACTATTAGATTTCTCAACCTTCTAGCATCGCACTGGTTGGTTTTACCAAATGTTTCCCAGGTGAATTATTGTTAGAAGGAACTGAGTCATGAAGCAGAAAAGCGGAAAGTCGGGGCTCGCCAAAATTCCCCTTCCTACCTCACTCCAGGGTCCCAAGGAGCACTGTGAACAGTATCTTTCCTTCTTTACCTCAAAACTCATCCAGTCAGCACCAGTGTCTCCCATCCCTCGTTCAGTTCCCATCCGGCACAGCACCCATCACTGATGACACTGCTCTCTGCCACTTTGCCCTGTGCCCACATCAGTGAGTGGAGATAGCCAGTAGAGCAGCTGAACCTCTCCTGGTTCCTGCTGTTCATCTCTCCTCCCCAGCTGAGGCCTCAGCAAGGACTGTCTTCCTCTATCTCCTTGCTTACACAGATTCAGCTGGCCCCTGGGCAGGAGGAACCTCCTTCTCAAGGATACTTCACAGATCCAAGATGCAGCTATTTGGGGACATCCTGAAGCAGAAACAAAGGACACAAGAGGCTGTGGAAACCTGACAAGCTCAGCTGAGCAGTCAGGAGGAGACAGTGGCATGGCCAGCGCTCAGTGGGGTGGAAGCTGAAACAGTGAGAACAGCCCAGTGAGGAGAAAGACTTTAATCTCAGGAGGACCCCAACAAGCAACAGTAGTCTTCACACTGACATGCAGCTTCTGTTTCCAAGGCATCAGCTGGAGTGAGAGTGACCTTCTTCAAACAGATCTTGTATGAGGGCACACCAGTGCATATATTAGATATGTGTAAATGTTTGGGTTTTTTTTTCCTAAAGGAAAGGAAAATTTCCAGAACTTGAAACATAAAGCAAAGAGGAACTTGGGTTGTGCTCCTGGAGCCTGATCTTAGATAGGTTACTTTGTTTCTTTGTGCTTTATGTTAGCCAGTTATATAATGGGAAAACAGCACCTTCCCTAACTTCAAAGGTTATTCTTATTATTTTAAAATAGCACAAAGATGAAAAAGGCAATAATGATAAATAGCAATCCTTGGCTTGCACTTATGCAAAAGCCTTCTACAGATCTAAGCACTTGATTTCAGATGAAATACAGACATCGTTTGATGTTCTTTTCTCGCAGCACAAGTGCCAGCCCAAGCATCCCTTGCCTCCTACTCCCAGGTGCCTATTCCAGCCCAGCGGTGCCCTGACAGACATGCTGTACCACTGTGGTTATGCTGAGTGTACAAAAGCCAACGGGGAAGACCACAGAACAGGAGGAAGGATGGTAGCTACAGCAACACTCCTGCAAAAACAAATACACATCAATCGAGTATGAAGGCTGGTATCAAAGCTATCAATTTGTGCTACACCCTGGGTATGAGAGAAATACAGCTGACTTCACTTGTATAACATGTTCTGTCTGCCCTACAGTAACAAACTTGTTTCAAACCAGGAATAAATATTTCAACACAAATAGGAACAGGTCACGGGGAGGCATTGCATAATCCTATGGAACTGATTTGCTAACGATGTTGGAATCGAGTGATTGTTAGGTTAATTCCACAGCTTGGATCAAACTTTTAAATATTTAATGATACAGCTCCTGCAACTGTTCTAAGTTAAACATATTTTCAATGTAATTAAATTTTTTCTTACATCAGTCCCTGAAGTTGTCACAGCCCTGAGTATTGGTTTCAGCTGCTTTAATGATGCTGTACAATTAAACTCTAAGGCTGTGATTGATATCTTCACAAGACGCTTATTTACACATATACTGCAGAAATTAGAATAGGAAAAGCAGCCTTTTAAGCAGTGAATACAAAGAAGGCTTCTGTCAATCTGATTTACTCAAATCCTGAGTGTACCATGAAATCCTGTTAAATGAATGGCAAAAACCTCAAGTCCCATTAAACAAATAGAAACCTTTTTTGTGAAACAACAAAGTAAATTTAACTCGAGACTGACTCCTTCCTGACAGGTGCTCCTGCTTTAACACCCCACAAAATACAGGCAGTCATAGCCAACGTTTTCAAATTACTCTTCTGGTTCCCAACTGGACACTATCAAAAAGCACTTGTAGAATTCATTGAAGACACAGTGAAATTTACTGACTTAATACAGACCTACCTAAATTTAAGACATTCCAATCACTGGTCTTCTAAAATGTTTTGCCTGTCATTCTCACGCTACTTATAGAAGAAATCAGATTTGGGAACATGCATTTCTCTAAGATCCATTAAAGTAAAAAAGCATAGCCAAGACAAAAATGAGGATTTATGATTGCCAATCAAAAGGAAAGACCTCAATCACCTTCGCACTTCCAGCCTGCACTAGGGTTTGGTGCTTGGGTTTTTTGGTTTGTTTTCCTTCTTTATCCCTTCTAACAATTTGCAGGTAATACACTAGTTATGCCTCTGAGCAGGTACCGTGCTGTTATTGTTTTAACAAGAGCTCTGTTTCCCCATCTATCCTTTCAAAAAAGAAATCCAAGCGTTCTATGGTTTCTATAATGCTTACAAACCCCACTTTTTTTTCTTCCTAAACTTCCCTTTGCTTTAAGATTTAAATTCAAATCCAGGAAAAGTCTGTCAGGAGCCCAGTTCACTGCAGTAACATAGCAAAAGTTGTCAAGTACTTGAGCACATTTCTACGAAGCAAATAAAATATAGCCACATTACTACTCTAAGCTGATATTCAAACTTCAAAAGGCATTTTCAAGTACATAGTTGGGTGTCCAGAAGAAAAAAAATGCAGCTAACAGCACCTACTGCTATACTTTGTAATAATAGAGAATGACTAGAAAAACCTGCCTTCCAATCTCATTCCAAGGGCTCCATCATAGCGCAGGCGAGCATCATGCCAACAGCACTTTTGGGAATAAGACACTGCTTGTGCCATAGCCCATGACAACGATTACAAATACATTAACACGCTGAAGAAATTAATGACATGCTTCTGGCACCACTGTGGCATGGAATATGGAAGGCTATTCGTCAGGTCCTGCTTAAGCAGAAGCTGTGAATGACTACAAACGACTATTCCATTTCTTATACAGGCTGCTAGAAAAATCTCCCAATTTACCTATCAACTTACCTGTAGTAAGTGTGCAAGCCTGCAGGCATAAAATGAACATGTCCGATGAGCAATGAGGTGACAAAAGATCTCAGCTAGTTACTTAGAGCAACACTGCCCCATGCTACAGGAAACTTCTACACCACAGCAAACGTAACTCGATGACCATGCAGCCAGACTCTTACTGAATGCAGGACTGTGCTCACCTCTGCTCCCTGCTCTGTGTACTCTGCTATAGATTATAATACTATGCACTGTAATACTACATACTAGCTCAGTGTAGGATCAGCTTCAACAAGTCGGGAGAAGCTGTTCAGACTGGTATCACTGCTACCTTGTTTCACTTGGTCTATTCTGGACTATTCAATAAAATCAGGGATTTACAATTTATGAGCTTTCACCATAAGCAAAATTTAATTATCATTGTCTTTCTAACAGATATCTAACAGCCCAAGACTATGACAAAAACTTTCTCCCAACACTTGAGCTTGATGTTTTCTATTTTAATTAAAATATTAATAATAATAATTTTTTTAAAAAATCCCATTTAACAAATCTGTATAAAACCCCCAAAAAACATTAGCATGCCTGAGCTATACACCTGAAACCTCAGATTACTTTAACACCTTTCCCTTCGTGCACTCCCTCCCACTGGTATCACACACTAATGATTCTCTTACTGCTGCACAGAAGTCTCCTATTTAACCCTCCAAAGCTGAGCAGGGTTAGCCCACATCCTCCTCAGCACTCTCTCATTGCGAGTGTGCCGGTACAAGTACAGTGTGCAGTCAGGAGTTGGGAGGCCTGAGGACAGCATCCCTCCCAGAGCTCCTGGCACAGCGCTCAGGAGATGTGTAATGTGTTTGGTTTACAGTCTGTATTTATTTCACCCACACACATTTTTCGTTTGCTCCAAAGATGCCATGAATGGCTCCGCAGCTGGGAGCGTCTCTGCTCACCCAAACCTACAAGTGAACGCTGAGCTGCTGACAGCGCTGGTGAAGGCAGGGAAGCTCAAATTACTCTTCAGGGTCATTAAAACACTTTTTAAAGAAACCCTTCTTTAGGTTCATGTATCACTGACTGCTGGTGCTTTTCCATGCTTTACTTCGCAGGCAGTTTTGACGGAGTTTCTCTGCTCTCCCTCAGCACCGTGGAGCAGCAGTGCCCAGACCTGCATTCAGAGGAAGAACGCTGCTACGTGCAATTCATTGTGGCTCAGTTCGCATCATCCATTTTGCCTTAGTCACTGCAATTATATCCTCAGAGAATAGAAATGGAGGAAAACACAACAGCAGTTAGATATAAGCGATTTGTATTTGCTGCAGTTTAGACCTCTGCCTTCCAGGAGTTCATGTTGGTGTGAATGTGGGTATTTTCTCCACCCTCGGGGTTTATTTTGTCTGGGGTTTTTTTTGTTGGGGGGTGGTTTGAGGTTTTGCATCGTTTTGGGTTTTTTTTGTGTGTGTGTGTGTGTGTTTTGATTTTCTTTTTTTAAACAGTGAAACCTCCCACGTCAAAGGGACACTGTCATGGTTTTGCAGACACACATATAAAAACCGTACTCATGTTTTATAATCTTTGTACTAATTCACTGGGGTTTAAAGTTCTATTTCTGCATCCCACATCACTACTTTTAGAGTAAGTTAATGCCTTAATGGGAAAAACAGAACTATGACCAAGCAACCATGATCTTAGTGGCTCCACATAGGTGGCCCAGCTGTCTAGAGCACGCATCAGTCACACAAATACACCCATCCAGTTTGTGAAGGTATGGATAGCCAGGCCACTGGACCATCACTCAAATGGAAATATTTTGATTTGGCATAGGGAAAAAAAAAGTATAACTTTCACTGCTAGAGATCTGAGAATCCTATTTCTCATCCAAGTGTTACAAAAGTGGGAAGTGCTTTCATACTGGATGCAAGGATCTCTCACCCTTCTTCAAAGTATATATAGTTCTGAAGGCAGTAGGAATGTCTGGAACAAGTAATTTTTTGCTAGTCTAAGAAAATATTTACAGGTCTGAAAGTTTCTACATGAGCCTCAGGCTGCCAGTCTCAGGGAAGGCAAAAATCCAGGCCAAAGTCAAAAGCTGTCTAATGTCATCCACAGATACTTCATTAACTTGTAGGAAATCATTGGCCTAATGCCAAGAAACATATATGCCATACTTTGTAGGCTCAACCCTTAAAACAAATGCATAAAGCCGTACTGCTGAAACACTGAATCCACCTCACTGGGACATTTGAAGGAATTTAAAAGAACTGGATCATGAACTATGATTCAGTTTCAATGTAATATGGTATTGGATGTCTTAGAAAAAAAGTCCTTCCTCAGACCTCTCAGAAAATGTTGAATGTGAAACAAGGAAAAAAAAAATTAAGGCAATAGAAAGCCTTCACACATTCTTCTTTCAATACCTTTCCTCACCCTTAGGAGACTGAATTTCTAACTTCACCCCTTTAGAAATACAGTAAATGTTCTTTCATTAATCAATTTTGTATGAAGTATATTATACAAATTAACTGAAATAAGGTAAAACTTGTATAAGTTAGATGAGTATATTGGGTTGGGGTTTTTTTAAGTTATCAAATGTGTTACAGAATAAATATTTTAATATCCCAAAATAAAGTATTGATAATTTAAAAACAGACTTCTGAGAAAGAAACGTGTGGACTGTCTACATAAATTTGATGCCCTTCAATACCTATTCTGATATTGAAAGCAAATATGTAAAAAAAAGCCCAACCCAAAATCTGAAAATTTCCACCAGCTGGCATTACATGTCAGATTTCCTATCACAAATTCAGCCCTAATGAGAACTGCAACAAGGGAAAGCCTCTGTCACACACAAAAATAGACACAACACTCAGTCTCCTAACTCCAGTACTTAGGTATTAGTGGCCATAGCAACACAGCACTGTTCATTCTCTTTATTAAATACAAGCCAGCAAAAATAATAATAATAATAATGAATAATAATTGTATACATCAACAACAGCTATTTCAATGAAAAAAAGGAACATTCCCAAACCTACCATGGCAAGAGAAAACTGCAACACGACGGGGTAGAGAACACAACAAAAATTTAGCATTAAAATAAAAGACACAAAGAAGGATTCAGGATGGTATAACAGACATAGTTATGGACTGAGGAACTCTACTCTTTATATTTCATATATGTCTCCTTAAAGATTTTCAGGAATTGCCCTTACCCTAATCTGGCTTTCTTGATTATATAAACAGCATAAACATAAATAGACTATTGGCATCAACTTGAATCTGTTTGTATTACTGAAAGGCCTTCAAGCAATTACATACATTGGAATCAAGATTTTAGTGAGTACACTGTTCCTCATGTCCTGTTCAGGCAGCAACAACAGGAGTTACTTGGCCTTGGAAACAAGACCTTTGAAAAAACCTGCACTTAGTGTATCAACAGGAGTAACAGCACCAGGAGCACAGTGACATGATGCTCTCCTGCCTCTGTTGGTTTCCCTGGACACTCTATGAACTCTGTTTTGCAGGCACGTGGTTTCTGCTAGCCAGAAAGCCAAAAGATCACCTCACAACTCTGCAACTCCAAAAGAGCCCCGACAGCTCAATTCCTCAGAAATCATGGAGACACCTATAGCCAGTATGACACACATCAAGAGCTAGGTGCCCAGTTATGAAACTTCACATTCAGAATTACATTAGTCACAGGTTCACAATTCAAACACCTGAGGCAGTTCCCTGAATTTGCTCTCCACTTTATTAATAAAAAGGACATAAGTCTTTCTTGGTAAGGAAAACAAATATAAAACCCTGATCCCCAGTATCCATCCACGGGGAGAGATTTTGTGTGATACAGTGAAGGGAAAGTGACCATCTATAGGTTTTATCAAGCACAACTCCTTATCTTTTTTATATTTCCAGTAGAAGATGTTCCAGCAGCGCAGTTGTGAAAGCAATAAAAATAAATTAATTCACATAAAGTGAAAACATTTAGTGCATAAATACAAAGATAAGCACAGGCAGTCCCCAGTTTTGAGTACGGTGCCTGCAAGCCAGACCTAACCCAGAAGCCAAGTCTGCATGGTGCTGCCCTGCAGCTTTTGCTCCCTGGCTTGGGGGGAACGTGGCTGTGTCTGCCCACAGCCTGCTCTGCACCCACCTCCACAGGAGCCGCCTGACACCTAACTGACATCGTTCCAGCTTGCTTAAATGCTTTGTCTAAAAGTAATTCATGTGTTCTTAGAAACAACTTACCACATTGTTAAAAAACAATTGTGTTATTTACTTACAGCTCCTAAGATTGTGCCAGATTGAAACAACATTAGTGTTTTACCTCCAGACAGTGTACTCTCTCTGAAGATGCTCTATATGCTATATCATAACATTGATTTCTGGCTCCTTTCGTTAAGTGGATTCATTGGATTTTCAGGATCACAATATTTTCCAGATAAAGAAAAAGAATTCACCAAAAAAGGATTAAAAAGAAACTGTGATTAATGACCAGCTCTGAAGAGCCAACATCTTTTCACTGTCTGTATGGACTTCAGTCTCCTCTGAGAAAGCAGAGTCCCATCATGCTGAGCTATGGACGCACCTCACGTAACACAGCACAGCAGCTGGGCTAACAGGGTTATTCTAAGTGTATATCAAATGCCAAGAATCTAAACCTTTCTTTCTAAATTCTATCAGTTTCCAAATCAAAGGGGTAAAATATACTGGACAAAACCGTGACACAGGATCAGATTTTTGTCTAACTAAGCACACAGGACAGAAACAAGTGAGGGTAGTTGAAGATGTCTCATTAAGGAATGAGAAAAACTATATATGGTTTTCTATGATCTAAATTCTATTCTGCACAGATGAGCTTAATAGTACTGAACAGACAATAACAGCTTCAATACTTACACGTGATCCTCTGGTTTGTGCTTAACAGTTCTGGTTCTAGATTTGCCTCTTATACCAGTAATCTGCAAAGTCCCTTCTCACCATCACTGTACTGGGGACAGACAAAACTGGCGATGGGGTGGGAATTTAGTAGTAGTAGCTAACAGTGCTTCATAGAATTATAGAATGCTTTGGGGTTTTGTAACTGAACTCTGCAGAGTTCTTGTCCTTTTAATCTTAACTTCATTCATTTCAACATTGTTCAAGAAAACCAGAGAAGAGCCATGCTAAAAATCAAATATGATTACCGCTACTAGGGAGGGTAACATCATAGAAGAAAGGGAATTATGAGGAACAGTGTTCTGAGCAAGCCTGGCAGCTACAGCCTGCCCAGGGAGATACAGCTGTAGCATTTTGAGGCTAATGCTCTCTGTCAGGAGCTGCAGCAGCAGAGAAGCCTGCGAACAGCAATTTCTGCCACTCCTGCTCACTGCAAGAAGCCTTTCGCATGACAAGACAGGGAGAGAGGGATATCAACAAAGCCTACATGAAAATAAATGTTTCTTGAAAAAGCACAGGGATACAGAGAAGTAAAATATTCACAAAACATAAAGAGTGTTGTAATTTTGCTTGGTAATATCCAAGATACCATACCCTGTACGTAACTCAGACAGTGTACTTTGTTGAGGAGTTACCTAACCACGTGCACTAGTCTTCAAAGGAGAAATGCCTCCATGCTGGTGTAGTCTTAACTCACTCTGAAGCACCCACTTTTAAAAGTTTTGAGATGGGTGGAATAGTTATTAGAATTATTACCACTACCTCATCAGAAAGCCTGTCAATCTCAAATGTTCCCAAAAAGCATACTGGTATACCAACCTGCCTTCCATAGAGTTCCTACCTACTACTTACATTATCTGTGTTGTTAAATTTCAGTAGAGGATTTGCTTAGAATAATGTTGATATTGTTTATGTGCATTACACTGGATATTGCAGCATCTGAATTAAGATGTAAAAAGTATAGTATCCTTGTCTGTTCTCCATTTTGCCTTGAGATGAGGCAAAACAATTCCTTATCTACTTTTTATTTACAGTGGGATTTTCCACTAATGCATTCTGAGACAGTTCCATTCTTATGAGCCTTATCTACTCTTGCTTTGTGTCTTTAAAGGCATTCCCAATAAACCCCCAATGTCTATTGTCACAACAGACATCTGCTAATTATGATGTTGAATTTATGAAAGTCAGACAGTACTTAGGATTCCCAGTAAATGGAAAAATAAATTTACTCTGTTTGTATTACCCAAAGGTATCTGCAGATCTTTAAACTCTTAGAAATGCACAAAACACAGCAACCATATGCAACTGATTTCCAGCAGAGATGCAAATTAGTGTCTCAAGAACTGTGTGCATGATGCAAGAACTGTGAATTACCTATTCACAGATACTAGTAGACTTACAATGTACATTTTCACTATTATTGAAGGCAACCGAAGTCACTGATTATATTTCAGGAAATGAGTGTTTCCTCTCTTCATTCTAGACAAACAGAATATTTGCTGTGTAGTGCTGTAAGTATTCAGGGTACTTCAAAGATGACAAAGATGCAGATCAGACAATTTTACCAAACGAGTAAGCTGAAAGTTATGTTCACATCCATTTGAAGAATTGATATCTCTAAGGACTGTAAAGTAAAATATTTTTAGCACAAAAAAAAGCAGCGCGATTTTAGGTCAAGCACTTCACAAATGCACTATTACACTGTCAATACAAAGATAAAATCCCACCTTGCAACCAAAAGGCCAAAATTTTTTAGATTCCAACAGATTTTTTACAGAACTTAGCAAAGGTCCTTGCTCTTGGATTTCCAGATCATAGCACAGTACTCATTCCTGCTGGCTCAGCTCTGCAGTTCATACGTGTAGCTCTCCTATCCAGTGCGCTCCAAACAGCAATTTGACAAAGCAATTTTTTTTTCTGGTAAAATTAATATTTGAAATATTTCTCCTCTTTTAAATCAATGTGTCTCTTCTTATTAAACACACTTTTTAGCATTTTGTGGGTTTGGCGAATAACAGAGATTTAAAAACATTTTGAAACCATCTCAATCTCAGTGCAAGTAAAACGCTCCCATTTCATCTTCCTGATTAAGTGTTTCTGTTAGAGAAAAAAATTTACATGTGCAGTTTTCAGTCTAAGCAGGCTTTGCCTTCACAGCTAACATTTCATATTCAGGCTCCAATTGCACATCAAAGGTTTACTTTTAAGTTCAGTAAAGATGCAAGTTTAATCTCAGGAGACTACCATGTCTTAGAAGTTAAAACATTAAGTGCTGCATCCAACAATCATTAGGAGATTCTGCTTTTGATATGTCCATTTCTAATGAGAATCACTCAACTGAAATTACTCAACAAGCATTACCAGTTATCTTCAGTGACTTGCAAAACCTGCCATTGATTCTACAAAACCTAAGGCTTCCACTTGAATTTCTATATAACCTTCTATACTAATTGCTTTAATACTTTGTTTGCTCCCTGCAACAACTTTCTCTTTTACTTTTTCTCTTTTACATTAATCCACAATATTATCACCTTTCCCTCAGCTGCCACAAGAAATAGCCTTAATTAGCACAGGTTTCAAAAATGTTATCACTAAGTCTTTGTAGCAATGTGCACCCTGTGTCACAACCCCCTCCACAGTTAATTAATTTCCTGTAACCAAATAAACAGAAGAAAAAAAAAGAAAAAAAAAAAGAATTGATTTTAAACATACATTAACTTTCAGACAGAAAAACAATTGGAAGTTCAAGAAAACACACATGATCAATAGCTGGCCAAAATCCAAAATGTTTTGTTGTTATGTCAAGATATCAGAACTATTCCCAAGAAAATGCCACTTTCTGTTTTTCCCCTCTATTAGCTGCTCCACATATAATCTCTTCTAAGAGAAATTCATACTTAGAAATCTTCACCTGTCTCTCCTTCAGCAACTTCAGCAGAAAATCTTCATTTTCTGTAGTACCCTAAAATAACTTCCTGGGAGGCACAGTGTCGTTCTCTTGCACCAATTACTTAGCTGTCTCAAAGTAAACTTTTTTCAGAAGTTATATTGAGGACCTTAATTACTGGTCTTAATATTTCTTCCTCTGCCTTATAATATAGTGAAGGTGCATTTAATGACATATAATTCATTGAAGAGAAGTTGTGTCTGACTGATTCCCTATCATTTTAGAGGCCGGTGTTTTAATCCTCACGTGGATTGTTCCTCCCTCCGTCTTTCAAGAGGGATCTGACACCTTGCAAAGGTTTGTAATTTACCCTTTGCTATACCTCCAAATTTCCTGAAAAAAAATATATATACACTGCAAGTAAGGGATAATGTTTATTTACAGAGTGCTTTCTAAGATTAGGCTTATGAGAAATGAAAGACCAAACACTGGGTACAAATGCAGCTGATTGGGTACTGCAGGCAGACCCCAGCTGAAACAAATGCATTTCAATTAGAAATTAGTATCGGATGCTGCTTTCCAGAAAAAAACCCGAACAACCAAACTAGTTCAATATAACAACTGAGAGTAAGCAGGGTTCAAATTACCAAAATTAGCCTGACATGATCTAATTCAACTTCAGTTAAAGTTAGACTGGGCCATGTGCCCACAGCAAAATGAGTCTCAAAAATTATTGCTTCTCAAAAGCAATAGTTAAATGAAAACTGTCTATTACCACGTTAATTAATGTGACCCAGCCACATACATTAATAATTACTTTTAATAGCAGCTTTCCTTTAAGTTTCCACAGAATTCTGTGAGCACCTGAAGACAGTCGTTTATATACATATTTTGTACATGTACACAGCAGGAAGGCCAGCCAAGAAAGGCCAGGTGATACACAGAAAAGATAAACCTGGTGATCAGTGGTTTAGAATAAAGAAATACCAACTTCAGTCACTGTGTGAGGCAGTTTCTTTGATCCAAATCTCAATGCTCTTACTTAATGTAAGTTTCTAAATCTAAAATTGCAGTCACCATTTGTTGCTATGAGGAAAAAGCCCTAGACCACTTCTGCAATAACATGTACGAGTAATGCTCAACTGTTGCTGCCAGGGATTTTTTCCATATATCATGCAAATATATCACCTGTCATACAAAAATATATTCTTAACACTCAGTTGCTGTAAGATTAATTTACTTGCAGAGCCAGGAATACAACCTTGAGGAAAACAAATAATTAAAAAGGGCTTCATTGCTTTCATCTTGATGTTATTTTAACGTGAATGTTTCATTATAGCAATACGACCAATGAGAGAGATAATTTACATCTCTAGATACTTAAATTCTATTTAAATGGTCATTATGAATGATTGTAGAACTAATGGATTTGTCTTCAGAACAGTCTCAGAATTTAGGAAGTATTTTGTAGATGTTAGAAGCAGATATGTAACAAGTCTCAAATATTTGTAACAACCAACAGCACAAACTCACATCTCCAAATACCCTTTTTAGGTTGGGTTAAGGGGTATATACACATACTGTCTGAAGTCAAGATGGATTTTTTTGCGGGCATGGGGGGCAGGGGAGTGGGGTTTTTTAAATTAGAAGATGGAAGCATAACAAATGTATCCATGAGTGATTTCACAAAGCGGAAGAAAGTACCCTTTTCCCCAAATGCACAAGCTTAGGTTGAAGGTGAGAGGTTGGTTTTAAACTTCTGTATTTCAGTAGCTCTCAACTACACAGACAGATCTTCAGATCTGAAAATAAACATTATTCTCCAACCTCTGCTTCTCTTGGCATCAGGAAACAGCTATCTGAATCTTTGCATTTTTAGTACCTCCAGACTGCGGGCTCTAGACTGCACGTCATCCCAGAGTATTTGTAAAAATCTGGCTGGAGGGACCAGCAAACAGCAACTACTCAGATCTGATGGGATTATCTTTAAGATGGAACTGAAGAATATTATGATTACTCAGATGTATGATTGTTTTAAATTACCAGCTGCACATTAAGAAGCAGCAGGGATTAAATTTAAGGTTTCAAGAACCTGTTCGTCCCTAATGTTGTTTTTCATTTAATTTTGATAAAAGTTTTGTCAGAAGGTAGAACGAATTTCTTATATTTATGCCCTTACCACATATGAACTAAAAAACACCAACATAGGTATTCAATTCTACACAGATATGATTGCAAGATAAACATGCTTTGACATCCTAAAAGGCAACAATTATGTAAAAATTCAATGGAATATCTAAGAGAACTGCTATATTTTATGGCAGCAACAAGTTATTGTATCTAACATGTATTAAGGTCTTAATTAACTTACTTTTAGTGATCTTGAATAATTTATAGTCTCACTACATTTTTCAATACATCATTGTTAAAAATTCTACAAAAAACTGCAACCAAAATATTGTATAATTTTTTTATTCTTCTGGATGGATTTATCTCAAGAGCCTAACAGTATGCTGTTTCCACACATCCTTCATACAGCTGCAAGGAAACATTTTTACAAGAACACCTACAATTTTCCTTAATGATGAGTTTTTTAATTGACTATGTTCATCAGTAGTGTTCTCAGGTTCTGTTACTTTGTGAACTATAGCTGAATTTCCACTTGTCATTCTAGGACTTTTTTATTCTGTACAATTTTACTGGAACCCAGCAGAAAAACATTTACAAACACATAGTTAATTGATGGCTGCATTCATCAGGCTTCACATAATTAACCATACATTAGTCATGTCTGCTTTGAAATGCACAGGATCATAAATACAGCTCTAAGAGGCCACAGACCTTACTTTCTCTCATTCAAGAACTATTCCGTGTACCACATTTTGAACTCCCTTAGCCAAAAATACAGATGAAATAGTGCTTTTACAGTTCACAGGCCACACTGAAATAACCTTCTGCAGAGCTCCCATGTGATCTGTTCAACTTAATCTAAAAGCTATGGTAATACAGATTGCCCCAGCCCGTGCAGCTAAGCTTACTGATGTCCTTATAGCACACTGACAACTTTGACAGAAAGGCAGGAAGAGTGCCCAAGTAAGGTATCTGGTAGGTAATTCAAAGCTGCTCAACAATTCCATAAAAACTGAACTTTGCCCAAGCAAGAATTCTGCCCTCAGTGTTAAGCTGGCAAAACTAAAATTTACAGCACAAAAATGGGGTCTAAAAAGAGTCAAGAGTGCTGAGAAAGGGACCATGGAAACACTGATGCCTGGAACCAGGGTCAGTAATGTTGCAAGGGTCTGTGTGCCACAGCTTCCTTCTTTTTTTCATCCTTCCAGCTTCCTAGAATATCCTCTACCTCCACAGTGTTGCGGTGTAGTGTATTCATACTGCCATGTGCAGCCCCATCTCTGTCAGATGCAGGAGTAGTAGAGTTTTACAAAAAAAACCCCCACAAAACCAACCCAAAATGCACCAGAGTGGCAAATGGGGCCATCCTTGCCGCTGGAATGGCCAATTTACATCTCTTAACCCAGTCAAAGCAGACAGACAACTGTGCTATGCAGCAACCTACTTTACTTATGCTTATGCCTAAAGCCAAATGTGTGTATTATGAAAATGGAAGGTGACACAGTAACAGAGAACAGTTTGAGTCAGTAGAAATGTACACTGCAGCAGTCAATTACAGCTCAGTGAATTAAGGACTGTGTTACAAATTCAATTCACATGCACACACTTTGCAGGTCAAGCCAGATCTGTCAGTATTAAGAATTCCACTCAAGAATTATTTGAAGACCTTATTACCCAATAACTGAATTATTTCAGCTTGCAATTTCTACCCTTGGAGAAGCACAAGCACAAGTCATTTTGTAGGAACCTTGATTCCTACTTTGGGGGGAACAGAAAGGGACAAAGGAATTACCTTTACACCAGAGCCAACTAGTCTGTCCTGCATTGCATAAAGCTGAGCTCAGACACTCATTCCAAATGGCAATTGCTTACTGGTTCTACAGATAGTATTATCAGCCAAAAGGCACCATGTCTTATCAACTCTCTTTACCCATTTATACCATATACACATTCCCAGTTGCTTTTTTTCCTGAGCATGCTAAGCCCTCATTTTGACCAAAACTGCTCACAAGGACTCCATCCTACAGCTACATTTCAAAGCATAAGTATCTTCATTAACTTAAGAGTTTAGTTAATTCAAATAATATCATACCTCAACACAAACTATTCTTTTTGCATTCTATAGCTGTAAATACTATCCAATTAACAGCTTCTTCATTTCACAAAACACTTTTCATTGATAAAGAACTCTTGATATACAGGAAGAAATTGTACCTCCACTTACATACCTGCCTCTATATTCAGTACCTCTTTCACAGTCCTTATTCAGAAAAGGCTATCCAAATACTTAGATTAGGCCACTAACTCAGCTTCTTTATGGGTTCTTAATTCTTGGAACATAGCATAAGAGCGTGTGCTAGTCACGATCTTGCTTCTGTAACAGGATATTACAGGCTCTGATCCCTTCATTTGGATTTGTGTGTTATGTTGATTTTTTCTAATAAATAAGAGATAATTTAATCTGGAAGAAAATTACATCACTTAAACTACTACTCTTTGAACTTTATGCCAAAATTAATCTCTACCAGAGATATGCAAAAGAAGGAAGTCAGATTTCAAAGCACCGTAAGACTGTTGGAAAGAATCTCAACAGCCTGATATAAGACCAGTTCTATGTCTCAAAGCTATCTGTGAACCATGATGGAGTAGACAGGCCAGACTTTTTAAAGGTACTGTGAGGTTAAGGAACTTACAGGCCTGTTTTTAACAGAAGTCTGAATCCTTTTGAATACACCCCCAGGCTTCTGAAGTTGAGCACCCAAAAACCAAAGCACCCAAGATTAGAGACCGTTTTGGAAAAGGTAATCTCCATTCAGCAGTTGCTTATACAAACAATTCTCTTGTAAGCATTTAACTCATTCTTTGCAGAGCACTGTGGAATACATTAATGTGATAAATTTCAAGTGAAAAGCCCTGTTTTGCTTGCTGTTTCTGCTGCATTAAATAGAAAGGTCATGGGTTTCACATTTTACGATATGATGAAAGAAGGATCTTTACATTTTTTTAAACCTTGAAATGGCAGAGATGGTAATGTCTGACTTACTGTAAGGTGTTGTATCAGTAGGATCAGGAGGTGGAAAATTTTCTGTGAAGTTGACATTACACAAGTCCGTGCTACAGCAGCAGAAGCGATATGTTCCATTCTGAATCAAGGAAGGGGTGGTTGTAACTATACACTCCTCAAAGTGACACTCTTGTGGGTCTCCTATATGAGACCAGCAGCCTGTAAAAGGAGATGAATTCTTTTTAAAGGAGGCATAAAATTAATTCTATTGCACAGACAATAAAACACACCTATAGAAAGCTATACATTACCTAAGTAAATGTTACAGGGTGGGTGAACAAATTATGGTAACTGTTGTCATCTGACTTCACTACCAAAAGCTGAAGAATTTCATTCAGAATTTATCACAGCCAAGGAGAAGAAATACTGGCAGCAAGGAAGGCCACTGTCCAGCTATCAGCCTCAGTATGACAAAACCCAGTTTCTTTAGCCTTCTAAGCAGAAGTATGTCCCCATTCCTCTGATACCACTGACAGGATTACCATCCTCTGGCCCACGGCCCAGATAAAATTGTGACCTAGTCCCCCCTTTAGGGCTAGGCTGTAAGACTGTATCTACAGCTTGGTGCTTCTTCCCTAATTTCTAAAAATTCTGTTCTTCCTCCCTGTCAACATGACTGGATTGTTCTAGGGGTTCACAACTTATTTCTTGGTTAATGCTGGCCCTTTCTCCCCACACAACTGTTCTTTCCCAAGTACTGGCAACGGCAGTTAGACGTGTCTTACGCACAAATGCCTGGAAGGGAAAGAGGCAGTGCGGGGGCAGAGGTGAACAGTCAGACTGCTGCTTTCAGCACGCTACCAGATCAAACATGAAACAACAACACTGAGTACAACCACACAGGATGTTTGTAATAACCAGTTTTCATTCAGCCTTATACTATATTAACTTGTATCCAAGTAACCAAAAGCGGAGTCTCTGAGAATGGTAATCAAAACACATCTCCAGCAGCCGACAGATCCTTCACCCTTCCCTGCTATTGCCCTCCCCACAGAGTAACAGCAAATCGACAGTTAGCAATATGTCACAGTTTGGTGCTGCAGTGGCAATTTCCTTTGTACACAAATATCCAATCAATTTGAATATACATTATTCCTCAATGAGACACTTGTTTTTAAATTTATCATTACATCAATACATATACTAAGACATATTCAGGAAAGCCACCTTCCTCCAGGCAGCCTAAGTAATGGCTAGTTTGACTGGTTTTTTCTTTTAACTGTGCATTGATCTCCAAGATCTCCTTTAAAGGTAATTTATTTCAACCAAATCTTCTGTTCATATTTAAAATTGCGAAATAGGAAAACTATGCACTAATACAACGTAAACTAAAATGTCCAGTTTTGCAGTGGTGTATCTTTGTACCAGCTTGCTAGATCAAAAACAAATAAATGAGAAGGGTAGCAGAAGTACTGCCCTGCCATTGAAATGCTACATACCTTGTTTTACAAGATGTATGTCTCCTTCCCGAGTTTTTTCCCAAAGTCCGTAGCAGGTGCTACCTTTCATGCACAAAATTGTGCCATTCTCCTGGGAGATTCGGCTCTCACTGATGCCATGGTCCTGCTGATACGGGTCCTTAAATGCACACAGCCGCTCCTCACTCTGCGCAGCTTTAGACGAAGACAGGAAAATAATTTGTCAGTGATTTTGTGCATAAAATATTAATTTTGACAAAAGGATAGTTAAGGTCTTCCAGCAACCTATGTTCAAAACCATCCTGAATTATACCTATCCCATTCTTTAAACTGTACTCCCAACAGTCAGAAACAAATGTGGTCTATCCCGAACTTACTTTCATAAAAGAGGACAAAAAAAAACCCCTCAGTAGATGTTTCCAAATGAACATGCAAATGTTTGAGCTTCACAGGTGGAGAATAAAAATTTCATTGCATAGTCTGCATCATCTGCATCAGCACAAGTTACACAACTGCTGGCTGGTTTCTTCAGCTACCACACACATTACTTGTTTCCAGATCTTAAACCGAGATGATCTATTTGAGACTGCCATCCAACCCACTGCCTACCTAATTCAGAGGGTTATTTCCACTCTCTTTCTGTTGATCTCCTTTTTTCTACGTGTTATCCAGCTATTGCATTGACATTTATTTCTATTTTGTTCAGCAGCCTATCAGCTTGGGCTCTCTCACCCAACTTCTTCATTACTGATCACCAACAGAAATACTGACAGCAGAGGAAAACCCACATGATTGACCAGCAGTTCTGGGAAACAGGAGCAACGCTGTGTGTAAAGTCTCCCTGTGCAGTGTCGCATGGGAACATTATAAAACATATGAGAGCACAAAAATAAATGCGTATTATTACCTGAAAATCTTTGGGGTTTTTTTATTAAAACTAAACCAAAATAACTCAAAAAAGGCATATTGATGTTTACAAGACTATTTAATCAAACTTCAAAAATGCAGTATCTTAACTCACATGTTTTACCCATATAATTACTGCTTTTTTGTTTAGATCACCTCAATGAAAGGACTCAACAATGCTGATATGCCTCTTCTTTCGGAAGAGGAAAGTAAACACATTCAAACAATAAATTCTTTGGGAAGGCCTCAAGTCCAAGATAAATAAATACTACATTTGTAGCAAATATGATATTTAGAGTATTTTATTTCTTCCGTTGAATTATTTTATAAAATGCATGGAAAGCTAGGTGTGTAATTCCAAGGCACTTAAGTATCACCAAGTAGTACAGCTCAGCAAACATCCAATTGCAGTAAGAATTTGTACTATGTATCTCCACAACTGGATTTCATCCAGATCTTTAACTCCCACGAAAACACTGGTACAAAAAGATGCAAGGTGGAGTTGATTGGTCACTTGGGAAAACAGATTTTGCACTTAAAATAAAATTATAGCATACATAATTGTAAATTATTAAAGGTACTGTGTATGTAAAAAATAATCTCCTCACTGAGATTTTATTTACTTGCTCATTCTGCAGCAGTGACCCCAAAGAAGCCATGTTTTAGCAAGGCAGACTTAGTACAAAAATGCTGTTCCATTGTGACACCACTGCAGATGACTGGGTAATAGAAGACAAACCATGAGTCTCGGATACGTCTCACTTCTACAGACATTACTATTCATTAAGAGTCAAAATTCAAAATTCTCTTATGCTGAGACAACCATAAATGGCCACACCATCCAGAAAAGCACTCTGCCAGTGACTCCCAGTTTACTCTGTGGCAGCAGTTAAAATAGCACAACTTAGCTTATTTTTTAGTGGTCTGGTAGGGCATGTACAATCAGTGGAGCTGCAGGTCACCTCAGTGGCAGTAAAACTCAGCTGAGGAGACAGGAACTTCTTAAGCCACTGTAACTCTATCACTCAGAGCTCCACGTAAACTGGCCAGCAGCCCATGCTAATCATCCACCTCTCTGTATACTGGTCAGCATACAATTAACACTTTACATCTGCAATTAGGGTTTTGAAGTGATAAAGTAATTTTTACAAAGCCATGTCTTGGTATTCAGAAACTCGGTTGCCTAAATATCATATCTGATTTTTTTTCTTCCTAAATGAGTAGTCAGTGGAGCTACAGAGGACAAAAAGGTCACACATTAACAGCTAGCATATGCTGCCTCAAGCAGTACTTGCCAGTCGCACGTAGTAGTTTTATTCTCAGGAACAGCTGAGTATGTCAGGCGTGAAGCATCTGTCCTGCATTCTCTGCTCCATGACATGGGACTGGCCAAGAAACAATATATGAAAGAACAGTACCCCACTGCCATAAGAGAACTGGACCTGATTAACTTTTAGAAAATCAAAAAGGAGAAATTTTCATGAGAACAGGGCAAAATTATAAGGCTTGGTGAAATACAATATATCTGCTCCTAGGGACACTATGAAGGTTTTAAAGTGAGTTGCCTGTGATAGCTGAGTGGGACTAAGGTCATCTGAGATGTTGCTTGTTTACAGAATGCTCAAATTGCTGCAAGATAAGGCCTTTCATAACTTCCCTTTATTGTGAAAAATAAATTTAAAAGGACAGAATCTATAAAACAGCCACACAGATTTGGCTTCCTTATCAAAAACCTGTGGGTTTAAAAAAAAAGTAATTCCAGGAAAGTTCACTTTCATAATACCTCAATAGTTTTAAAAAAAAAAAAGCATACATATCTTTAACCTCTGAACTAATGGAAGAAAAAAACCCTTTTGTTTTTGCTTTCTGCTCAGAAATACAACTACATTTATCATGCCTGTGTTCTAGAGACACAGCCTGAAATGATGACTTCTCTGGTCTCTTCTCCTTTCTGGTAATCTCTTAGGATGAAAGTTGAGAGGCAAGAACGTGCAGAAGATACTTGAAAAAAGTTGTTAACCGTTATGCTAGATGCTGTCCAATCATACAGAAAATAACAGTTGCTACCAAACACTTTTCTGATTTAAAAAAAAATGCATTGTCCTGTAAGAATACTTGCAGAGGGAAGGAAAAGGGAAGCATGAGAAAGTACAACACCCACTGCTAGCAACCTAAGTGTCTATCTTCATCAGTTTTCTACCAACTAATAAAAAAAGTAAGTTAACGTGCCACAATTTAATGTCAGATGATCTCAGTGGGAAACTTTCCCAACAAAAAATAAAGGTTACTCACCCAACAACCTAGTTTTCATGCTGATCACTGCACATTCCTGCTTCGATTATAATTTAGAGTAGTACAGCCCCTGTGGGAGCAGTACCCACTGCAATACTCTGCTGACCCCTGCCCCTTCCCTGATGGCATGGAACATCTGGAGAACAGGGGACACATAACAAAAGCTACTTTATTTTTCTCTGTGGCCTCTGTAAGGTTCATTGTTGAAGCTGTAATGCCGAAGAAAATTGGGTAGGGCATTCAGATGTCCAGCAACTGTCTTGAAGAACAACAGAATAGATGAGCCGATTCAGTTTGTTTGCATGATTTCTGCATTCCTATTCTGGGAATTTGGCAGTAAAGTTTCCTTCCTCCAGCAGTGGAAACTAGTCAGCTCTCAAACCTTTTAGTATTTCAATACTCTGAATACTCTCAAACAGGCATTGAAAGCAGCCTCCAGCTCAGATGAGTATACCTTAAGCCTTGTCCAAAAGAAACGGAGATACTACTACAAAAAACACAGAGAAGTGTTGGGGTGCCTGTTCTGAACTTAACCTGTTTCAACAGAAATCTTACCCTTCACAGTAAAATACTGTTGCTCATTTGGATTTACATGTGTTCCTCATGGATGATCTTTTATGCCTGTTTTCAGACCCTATGGGAGCCAACAGCTATGCACAGTGCTTTCAGACATCTACCTGTCCTCCTGGGGAGCTTTGCAATACAAAGGGCAGCCACTACTGCTGTCTATAGCAGCTTAGCTAGAAACTATTTCAAAGCTGCTTCTTCCAAAACTCCATCCTTGGAGACATTCAAAAGCCATATGGACGTGGTCCTGGCCAACTGACCCTGCCTGGGTTGGACAAGATGACCTCCAGCGCTCCCTTCCAACCTCAACTATTCTGTGATTCTTGCAGGACTGATCTCAAGGTACTCACCACCCTGCAGTAACCAGACAGAAAATTTGTATTCCTCAGCTAGGCTACCTGCTAGTTTTTGTTTCCAAAGGAGGCACAATGGTAAGGTAACACTAGAACTACTAGATTCTCTTGTCTTCTGTTCAAATAGATCCAAACCCAAGGAAATACCTTAATGTTCAGATCTTTATTAAACAGCAAGAGGAATGAAAATAAAACAACTACCTTATCTTATGAAGAGTGAGCTCTTGAACTGACCCATTTGATATATCCAGTTCAATTGCTACCTGTATCAGAAAGATGAAAGGCAAAGCCCCTGCAGACAGATGTGTTCACCAGATATTGGGGACCAATGAACCATTCACTGTGCAGCACTCCCTTTCTTACAGATTTCACAGACCCAAGATGCCCCAGCAGTGCATCCTCAAACCAGCAAAATGCTGAAGATATACAGTACATTTGCCCAGACATGAAATGTCCCAACAAAGAAAGAACCCAAGATGTAGCACAAAAAGAGGTGGCAGCACAAGTTTTGCAGAACATGTGCCACATTCCAGAGCCCTCCTCCTACTAAAGGAAATAATCTTGTTTCAACTCTCTCACAAGTTCTTTCAAGCCATCCATCTCATTACTCCTGCACAAGTTAAGCATCACAAAAATAACTACAGTCAAATAATTAAAATTATTTTGGATTGCAGTTTCTCTGTAAATGTGTAAGTCTATAAATACTCATCATTTTGTCCAAAGCACAGCAAAATGAAAAAAAATGCCCAAGATGCACATATTCCCCCAGAGTATAAATCCCACTGAATCAAATGAGCAACTTCTTTTTTTGGGGTGGGGGTGGATGGCTCTGGAGAGCTTTCGGTACTAAAATGCAATTATCTTGTTAAATCAGTATGTGACAGAAATGCAGTTTTAGGAATAGGAATATTTTGAGAAAGTCACATAAAAAAGCTACCTCCCAAAGTAGAAAACATCTATTTATTATTTCCTTCAAAATAGACAAGAAATAAGAGAAAGAATCTTGATACTTTTTTATCTTTATAAGGTAAATTTCATAGTAAATTATATTCATTCATCACATAGAGTTCATTATACATTCAGGTCTTTTCTAATTTCCCTTTAATGAAAGACTATGAGAGATATTTTGAAAGGAACAAATGGCAATTGAATGTTTACATTGCTACTACTGACAAGTGTAATAACAACAGATAGGCTGACATTGAAAATGACAAAAAAAACCCCAAACAACCCTGAACAAGAAATCTGGAAGGATTTATAATGAAATGTCTGTTTTCCATTCCTCTTGAACTTGTATACCAGACAAACTGTGTCAAAATAATTTAATAAAAACAATAAAATGAACTCAAACTTCTGCTCTCTCATCCAACAGATATTTCCAACAAAGACAAGAAGGGAATACATCATTCCCAGAAGTTCTACCAAGGGAAAAACCAGCAAGAGGCAGCAAACTCTTCACTTCCCTGTCATAAACCAGAAAAAAAAACCCCAAACAAGTGCTGTCACTTTCCAGCCCATTTTACACTGATATTTATCTAAATACACTTTACTGTCCAGTTTCAAAAATATGCTTAAAACATGAGCAGCATTACAATTGAGTATGGGTGCTTCAAGAAGTAATCTAAGAAACATTAAAAGTTCTTTGCTTTCCTGCTTGGCCGCCGTTACTGGTATGTCTGATCACCACATGCACATCAAGAGCCAGACTTAACTTGAAACAGATTGTGAAACCTTATTGTCACAGTCCAAAAGGAGAACAGTGAAACAGGCTATGTTAAATGACTTCCCTGAAATCATACAGGAACTGGGAATTGCCCATAGCTTCCCAAGTCCATCCTGTGGCTCACTCTTGCTTCCACAGTGTGCTAGGAACATGGAGATCATCCCTGTGCCACTACACAGCATCAAGAAAAAGCACTAGGACTTCAGGAATTTCCTTTTGGAAAAATATAGCTCAGCTTTTGATACCATTACAAACTTAGCACTAATCAGTTTTACCATCAACACAACAAACAAGCTGAAAAACAAATAATTATAGGAAAAATACTAGATTGATGTTTTCAGTATTTTCTCCCGGTAATCATACCCCTACTTCCAACTGCTCAGGAACAGAGAAGCGACTCACACAAATATGTGAATTTTTGAATGCTTGTAGTGCTTTGCTACAAAACCACCCTAGACAAGTTTACTATTTGCCTTTATTCCCTATTTCTGGGCAGTAAAGATAAAAAAAAAATCAAAAGTGGGTCTACTGTCTGTGTCAGAAATGTTGTGTGCTGTGAAGATATCAGTCATGTGTACTAGGCTGGATTTAAACAAATGAATACACTGTTACTGCTCTCAATATACTTATTCTTTCCCGATCATTTAGTGTTCTAGGAAAACATAATTAGTGAAAACAATTACAACAGAAATACCAAAAGTTACCGGAATTCAACTGCAAATCCTTAGAACATGAGTCATGTTTTCATTAATAGCACAGGAAGTCAGTTCCATTAGTACTTAATCGACACTTCCTGACCTTACATCTATTCAGTGCAGTCCATGGAATTTGCATCAAGTGCTAAGGGAGGGGAGAAGGAAGGAAAAAGGACTCAAATGTTAAATTTTTATTCTATTCCATGTTCTAATTGTTGGGATTAAAGATAAACAGATAGTAAACTTTTGCCACTTTACAATTAATGTCAGGCAATATATTTTGTGATGTGTCATAAATAAAAGAGTCTGAGATAACAGAAGAAAAACTTGCATGCAAACCTACAAGAACAGACTTGCCAGCATCACAGACCACATACACAGGTATCATGTTGGTAATTACATGCAACTGCCTTCATGACCACATAGGTCAAGACTTGAAAAAAGACCAAAACCAAGAAAAGTATTTCTGAGGATTTGTTTGCCTGTAATGGCATTTCTTTAAATACAGGACACCATACATTCAACTGGGAACCTCAGGCTGCAGCAGATTTTTTTGAAAGATTGTCCTTTGAATTAGTGAGATTTTCATCAGAACAGCCACAGACACAAAACCTGTTTTCTTTTGGCCCTGTCAGCTCTCTATGGAGTTCTTTTTATTTACACAATATGGGGAAACATCACCACCCTCAAGGCAAAGTTATGAGATAGCACATGTCTTCATAATGCAAACTATTAAGAGGAAGGTGATTGAAGTCATGTACATCAGGAGCCTCCTTTGACTGCACCCTTTCAACTACCAGTAGCTGATGTACAGAGAAACAGAATCTTGAAGAAATCACTTAGCAAGCACTCTACTGCTGCTCTTTTTCAATTTTCTTCTCTTCAGAGGTTTTAATTACAAATATTTCTAAATGTCTGTACACTTATATAAAAATATATTACAAGCAGATGTCTTTTGAAAGAAGTCATTCTTGTATTGACAGACCACCCTTAATACTAACTTAGGAAGGAAAAAGCTAAACTGCTGGTGATCTTCCATGTCTTTACACTTTCAATACTCTCTAGCACTTTTGACCAATTGTACAGCAGAGATCTGCACTGAGTGGCAGGAAGAAATTAAATTGCCTGCTTAAGGATTGGGGATGACAGCATGAAGGTCTGAACCAACCTGAAACAGCCCAGGGACTTTTTGAGCAAGAGATCAGGAGCAGCACAGGGCAACATAGAGCCAGAGAGTGCTTCCCTTCTCCTCAATCTTTAGGCAAGTGAGTAAATTTGAAATCTTACACTCTTTGTTACACAGTGCTGTCTGCTGATAAACACTACCAGCAGTGACAGAGATGCCAACCTTTTCCTGGCTTGTGTTCTTCAACAGCACTTGGGCATATTGGTGTTTCAGCTTCATTCTGAAGTACCACTGGTCTGTTAATACAAGATAAATAACCCAGAACCAGATTATGTGGCAGCTGTGTTGCATCTCACGTGCTGTGCACGAGGTTCACACTCCCCACCCAGGCACTGCGGCCTTGCACCACAGGGGCTTCCCCTCCATTAGGGTGTGCTGACCCTCCTAGCACAGCCTCACTGCCGCAGTGCCACTGACACATGCCCACCTTGCTGCCCGCCAGTGTTACAGGCCTCTCCCCACATCTATCCACCATACCAGGAATTTCACAAATTGGAATTAATGTAAATAGAGAGGCACAGAATTCCAAAAAGTAAATAAGTCAGCTCCAATTCTTTAGTGAAGGCTTTGCTCTCCTTTCCCCAAATTTGCACTCAAAGGAAACGTTACCTTAGAAGAACCCTGTTTAAGTGAGAGGAGTCATGCAAGAGACCAACAGGATGGCCAAGATTTATTGCCTGCAGCTGACAAATTATGTTGTCCCCAAACACTGCCAGATTTTATTCAAAAAATACCTGAGTTTACTGCCCATAAACTGGGCTACTGCCTTATTTCCACAACCTTCCACATGTTTCTGAGGACAACCAGACCACCTCACTATGCAAACCTCATCCAAATCAG
Source organism: Gallinula chloropus (assembly GCF_964237585.1). Taxonomy (NCBI): domain Eukaryota; kingdom Metazoa; phylum Chordata; class Aves; order Gruiformes; family Rallidae; genus Gallinula; species Gallinula chloropus. Next base: position 30,648,136 of record NC_140090.1, on the reverse strand, counting down.
GCATTACCACAGAATCAAAATTTTATCTATCTAGTAAGAGCACAAAATATAGTGCCAAGAAAGCCACCAACATCTGTGCTCTGGCATAAAATCTGCTGGGACAAAAATAAAGAATTTCAAGCAAATCTGAACCAGAGTTAATACCAGTTTACAGTTTACATCAAGAGACTGATGCATTTTGCACTTGATACAGAAAGAGATTCAAGCTGCATCTGTAATGAGGATATTTATCTCATTGACTCAGCCAGGGTCAGAGAAGGACAAACTACAGAATAAAAACCAAGTGTCCTGAAGCCTTAACTAGAACCCTAACTAGAGACCTTTGACTACCTCTACTTTGGCCACCAATCAGAGCTGCCCTTTCATCACAGGATTTCCTCCAGAATGTATACATCTAAACCAGAAGAACAATCTACCTCCCTCAATGATTCAGCATTTTCCTTAACATTGTTTTGCATCTGTATTCAGCTGGTACACAGGACGTTTGTGTTTACTGTATAAGTCTAGTTCAGCAGGTTTCTTCCTTCCACCACTTGCCCTTACATTAAATTACCACTGATTTTTAAAAAGACAAAATAAAAATGAAATGTATGGAACAAGCAGGTAGTGTAGGAAGGTTATCAATCTGTCCAACATGAAATTTCTAAATATATCACCTGCTAGCAGTGAAAAAGCTCACTCTGGTATGTTAAAAAATGATAACATTATCTTAGTTAATGATGATATTTTATCACACAACTTTTCACTTAAGAACTGTAAAAGGCTCTGCAGCCACAGATTACAGCAGGTTTGAGGGTTTTTTAATGTAAAAACAGTAAAATACCATGGCATTTAAGCATTCGCTTTGTTAGCCTAAAAGGACTCGTCTCTCATCCAAGTCCAATTTTAGCCAGCTTGGAACCACCTCCAAAAACTTCACATACCATAAAGCAAAAACCAGCCAGCATGTGAAAATGCAAGGGTCCCAACATACTCAGAAAGCCTTCTGAAAAAGGTGTCAAGCTCAAATATTGGAATGCAGAAGTAAATTAGCATAAACCTTGCATGATTAAGCCATTAAATACCATAGAAATGTCAAATCATGGAGGATGTTTAAGACTCGCTTAAGGGAAAATCTAATCTAAACACACTAGTGGAATACTGAGCATAAAAACATTTACTCTCAACTCCAAATGCTTGGTTTTTGCAAGTCTTAGAGATTCCACAGTTTTAATAATTTTCTGTGGATGTTCACATGGCAGAAACCATCTCTGTGGCTTTAAATCACATTGTCTGGTTTGCACCATCTCAAGAAGCAATGATTGCTTATTGTACCCCATGAGTAAACAGGAATTCTAGTCCTTACACATAGTTGAATCAGCTCAGAAAGAATCTACTCAGAGACTCCTGATGATGGGCAGAAGAAAATGTTGCATTTTCAACAAAAGTATTTTGTAAGCTGCTTTGATATATACCTTCCACTTCTTTAAGTACTACTCCAACCCAAGATAAAGGTCATTTAAGCCCAGATTTCCGGAACACAGGGAAGGAAGTAGCTGGCTTTCACTGACTTGAAGGGATTTTTGACAGTCAACCTCTCCTAGTCTCCTGAAATATCCCAGCCTGCATTTAAATCTTCTGAAAGCATAAATAGATTACAGGATTTAAACAAACCTGGCATTTTTCCAATTTTTTTTATAATATTATTCACTTCCTAAATGACTACGACTCCATTCAGAGAAAAAAGTATGTCCATGTTACCGTTCAGCAATTATGTCAGAACAGAAATCATCACAGCCTTAGTCACACATAATCTGTTCCAGTGGCCAGTGTTTATTCACAGAACTGAAACCGCCTGAATTCTTTATCTTTGCCCTAGACTGGAGTTCAGGGATTTTTTTTTTTTCTGGGTATGAGCGTCTGGCTTTTGTTTATCTGGGCTGTCAAAGTGAAGTATCTGCATGGAATAACACAGGAAACTCTGCAGCAAAAGCAACAGAAAAGCAAACTAACAGTGTGGTATATCTCCCCAAAACTCAGATGTAACAAACTTCCCAGAGCAAAATCAAATATTTCGGAGTCTGTTTGAGATTCCCTTGGAAAAAAAAAAAAAAACCAACCCAATAACCCTCTGTTACCCTACCACCTGTAATATACTCACTCACACTTCTAGCAAGCTGGGATGCCATTTCTACTGTGTATATTACTAAAACGTTTTCTTGAAAACATTTTAGTAGCTTAAATTTGGAGAAAGCACCCACACAGCCTGTCTTTTACAGTCTATTTCAAAAATTCTTCCTATAAACATTTATAGGAAGCTTACGCTACTGGCAATATGCTGAAATATCTGAAAACTGGCAAACAATCTGTGATCTGAAGCTACAAGAAAATTAAGTTCCAAAATCATAATCATATTTTGCCCTCAGTAACTTAGATTATATTATATTTTGACTGACCACAGAAGCATAATCTATTTGGGTCTGAAATCTTAAACTCATAAAAAAAATGACAAGAGCAATAGGCAGAAACGAGCTTCCACCCTGCCATGCTCCACGAGGTATCAAGCCCCTCAGATTTTCAGAAGTCCTAAAATAATACATGTTTTAAGTTCAAAAACACCTCAAGTCTTTATCTTCAAGGCGTTTAATGGCATGCCACAGAATATTCCACAAACCATCATCATCTTGAGTCAAGAGCACAGTCAACATGACAGCTCCCTAGGCACCTCCATTTAGCCAACGCAAGGTGAAAGCCAATTCATGCAGAGGACAGAGTATTACCAAGGACTAGTAAGAGATTGGTCCTGCTGCTGCAGGAACTCAAGACCTACTTCAAACACTCCTATTCTGTGTTCCTTAACTTAGAGAAGGTATGGAAAGAATCGTGAACTAAAGGTATTTATGGGTGTTTGTTGAACTGGGCAAAACCGAAAAATATTGACTTTTGCTTCTGCTAGTCTTCAAGGTTATCAGCCCGTTGAACAGAGGTCACTGTTCATTAATTTCTTGGTGTTACAGTGCTTTCCTTGTTAGAAATTTATGGGCACAGCACTGAACTATTTAAAATCAAGTCCTACATTTTCTTTATGCATTTATTCTTTGCCATTTAAATCTTGTAGCAGTAACAACTCCATCAGCTAAAGCTGTGATATAAGCCAACTTTTGCGAACTTTGTACAGCGAGAAAAATCAATGTCTAGTCAGGAAAAGCTCTTCATTAACTTCTGGTTTCTGAACTTAGTTTAAAAGGGTATGGCTGGTACATGCAGGAAAGCCAAGATTACTGAACACAATTTGTTTTAAGGACTGGATTTCATGTACTGAAGTACAGTACATCACACCAAAGAAACTAGCTTCTGGGGACAAGGAAACAAAACAACAAACCACCAAAAATAAAAACCAAACCCAAAAAAACCCTAACAAAACAAAAAAAAAAAAAAGAGAGAGAGATTGTAAAAAGTAGAAGATTGTTTTTAATTATATTTGTTGATGCTAATGACAGGAAACATGGAGAAGGGCACTCCCAAAATACAGAGACTCAAAGACAAGTCTCTAATCAACATTTAACATTTTGCATTACACACCTACAGTTATGCTCAAAAGACCATCCTAACTCCCCACCCTGTATATACACCCCAGTAGCACGGGTTACAGCATCTCCACAGGTAGTGTGAGCAGAAAACATCGGGTTGCTGAGGTCATGGGTGAGCCTAGCCCACAACCAGCTGTTCCCTGGTGAGCAAGCACCACGCCATGTGGCATGGGGGCTCCCCTGTGCACACTGCAGCTCTGCTGCAGGCGCAGATATGGTGAGCTCTTCTGCCCATGATTTTCTGAGTTCACACTTCTGAACCAGACATGCTGCAAGGGCAGGAAATAAGCACAAATAGCATCTTGGCATTTGGGACTAATACGGAAGGAACAAGGACAAACCTCATCTAACAAAGGAAAAAAAATGAGAAGCTTCACAATGGCAGAATTTATGAGCAAGACAGCTTTTTCCTTTACATTTCACATTTCTGAAAGACTTCAGTCTTTCAAAAGCACAAAGTTTATATATTTATTATATGAACACTGGACAAATATTAGTTTAGGTGTCTCTAGGAAAAAAAAAAACAACCTATGACCAAGCACTATGTCAGCCACTACTGAGAATGGTAACATTTACAAACTGAAGCTTTAAAACTATAAACATTAGAAAGCAATCTAACTTGCAGTAAACATTTCAATAGCAGCTTTAAAGAAATTCAGATCAGGTTTATTAATTCAGGTCTTATTTTGTAGCAAAATTTCTGTCTCTAACTTATAAAAATTCTAAGACAGAAAAACACTCATGTTTGCACATGCATTACTGAAGTTATGTTTCTTTATAAAAAACACTATGTTATCTGGAATACTGGATATTTTAAATAACCCATACATACATACAAAGTAGGTTTCCCTGGATTTGTATAATGGAAATCCTATTTGCAATCTCCCTCTAAGTAAGAGGTCCTGATCCGAGTGCGAATGACTTAACATGGTGATAAGCCAGATAAGAACAATTTCTGGTGATTAAAATAGAAATCCTTCCAACGTTAAATGAATTTAAGTCCAATTTTTTTTCTTTTCCCTAAACAGTTTTAGAACAGACATGTCTTTTTTTTTTTTTCTTTTAACATAAACACAGCTATCAGAAAGGGAAATCCCAGAAGCATAGTGAAAACACACAACTCATAACATGAATATGTGTTGTAGAGACTTAAGGCAAGATATAATTTATTCTACAATATTCACTAAACATGTTTACAGGATCAGACAGGTTTTTTAGAATCTCGGAGACTAACTAATACTGCAATCAAAGGATTAACAAACCAGCTGCCAATGTGCCATTACAGCTGATTATCATAGACTGCAGACAGCTAGCTTACTTGGAAAATGCTTTCAGGAATACTCCATTGTTGCCAGAAAGAGGGGTATAGCAGGATGTGATATTAAGTCATTGTTTTGCTTATTATACACCAAAAAATGGAACTCGTGGAATATAAATTGCATGTGGGTTTAGAAAATCTTAAGTTATAATTTATATTTACTGTAAAACCTGACAGAACTAAGAGAACTACAGAACACCACCACTCAGTGCTAAGGGTGCTGTGCAGTGAACGGTTGACTTTTCAATCTTTTCCCCAAATCTTACTGAAAACTAAACTGATGCCAAAATTCATGTCTTATCAGATGCTAGGATAAAATCATGGAAAGAGAAAAATTAAACCTTTTAACTGCCAAATTGTTCATCTTCAAAACATTTTCAAAATAGCTTTTCAGTTCATGTGGAGACAAAAATTGGAAAATACAAACTTGCAATAGCCCTCAATAAAAGAAGTCTCTTCACTACCAATATTTTTTATGCCTAAACACTTTCCTCCTTAAGGCTAAGAGAAAGAATTACTGTTTTGACTGGAGACTGAGCTACTACCAAACAGGACAGCGGCAGAACCCAGCATTTAACAAGATACTGAGGTCTTTACAGCATTGTTTACCAAAAAAAACCAGTAAGTATCTTTAGTTTTCTATTAACATCTCACTAACACATCAGCACTGTGCTCTTTCGACATATTTGAGTTGTACTTCTGGTAATGGGAGAACATTTGCATCACTCCAACTTCATACAACTATAAAGGAAATTCAAAATTTAGATAGGGAAGGAAGTTTTCCTAGTGATTCATTCATCTGGTAAAACCACTCCTCTCTGAAGAAGACAGTGAAGACGACCCAAGACCAGTAATCAACTGAGTTCAACCCTCTGGTAGTTGTTAAAAAGTAGTTTTAGCAGAGTAAAGCTGTATCTCTTTATCGGAAGTATGGACATGGCATTTTTTTGCTGCATATGGTTTGCCTGGACTAACATCACTTGGTCTATGTCATTTGGAATTACATATTGAATCCCAGAATTCCTGTACAGAGAGAAAAACAGGATTATCTCAAATCAGAGATGCTAGCTATTTATGTGGCCTCTATATCTCAGAGAAGGAAGTCAAAGTCAAAATTTCACAGCCAGTCGAGAGAGGACTGACTGTCCAGGGTTAACTTCAGAAGTATAAATATGCACAAGTTATTCAAAGCATGATTTTCCAAAAATCTTTTGCATTAGACTGATTATTCCTCCCTGACTTGCTTCTTCGCTAGTTTGTCTTCTTTTCCTCACCTTCTGGGGATTTAGAGGTCTTTGAACATCCTCTGCAGGAGATGAAACAACTGTCATTCACTGTTTTCAAATGAATGAGACAGTAGTTAAAGAAGCTTACCACAGCTTTATCCTCAGCTACTTTGTTTACAACCTGGTTACTCTGTGAATCTTGCTTGCTGACTCTATCCCGTAATATCAAAAAGTAAACCTCTCAGGTTTGCAAGCTTTATTCACCCTTACATAAAAGCTCTTGAAATCCTCCTCCCTATCCATCCACCCAAGTAAAGATTGCTAAGAGGGTCCACACACAAGTTCCTTCCCACCTTCTTTGGCTTTGTTATTTTTAAAAACTGCGTTTTAGAAAAAACCAAGATGTAATGGAAATCATTACTTGCACATCACCAAGGAAAATGAGGATGAGAAAACAGGAAATGCTTTGATTGATGTGGGTTTTAACATTACCCAGTCACCGTATTATTCAGGGACCAGAAAACAGTACCAGGAATTAAAGTGAAGAAGGTCCCAACAGAATCAGTTGATTTCAGAGGAGAAAAAAGCAGCTCGTGCTCAGCTTCATTAATCCTGTCCCACTCCCCCCTTCAATTAGCATGACATAAGTGCTCTCTGAATACACTGGACCATAAGGATGTATGACACTTGTATCAATGCAAAATTGGTAGAAAAATAATTAAAATGTTGGCAAACATACGAGTCTCTTCTCTGTAAAGAGAAAAACAGAGCACAAAACATGAAAACAAAAATCCAGGCCAGGTTATCTTTTGTAGGCTAATGGCAAAGGAAATGAAGTCCACAGAGAAAACGTGCAACTGTTCCATCCGTGACAGCAAGCCAGTGACTGCCAGTTGTGGAGGGAAAAAAGCATTTCGCAGATAAAAACTGAGGAATTTGATTCAGTCATGACTAAGGTTTCTCTACTCAACAAATCAGTACATAAACTACAGAAGGTCTTTCAGCAGAAAGCCACTATTCCCTTCAAATGAAGCTTTTACCATTCAATACAAAGCCAAATAAGGAAGCAATGAAAAAATGTAAATAAATTCTTAAATAAAGAAAAAAGGCTTCTCTATAAGAAAATCAAGTTTCAGGGTATTTTCAACACTACAGAAAGACATGACAGTTAGCAGGCTTTGCAAAATTATTATCTTGTAACTGAAAAATACAGACAATAAAAGTTCGGTGAAACTCGGCACTCTGCATACACCAAATAAGAGTTTACTCATGAAATACCATAATTGAAATAGCAGCATTTGGACTCTAAAAGCTACTGAAACAATGAGTGCAGAATTAGTCCCACGACATTTGAAGTCACAGGTAGGTTTTTCCCAGCACAGAGATCACTGTTACATTCCCTTCAGTTTCCCTTTCACACCCGTCAAGCAGGAAGGTTCCCTCTATGGCACTTGCTGTTTCTCCCCTTAGTGCTTAGCTTCATTGTACCTCACATCTTTCCTTTCAAAGTCCCATGGCATTCAGTGTCCCACTGACTCTTTTTTCGTTCTGTTTATCAATCTCCTTGCTGCTTCTCCCATGATACATTTGAGAGCAGATGCCAGTTTCTCCGGTAAGCACTGACACACCTTTTCTAGGTCACTCTCTATACATACAGCATGGCTCCCACCAGCAGCTGCCGAGTCACAAAGTCACTCTCTTAATTTCTTCCTCAATCCATGTCCACAGTGAAGAAATGAGTTCCCCTTTTCTAATCATTAGAAAACTCTCAAGCAACCCCCCACACTAACACAGGCATTAAGCTGAGGCACGACGCGACTCCATTGTGACTGTCTCCGCCGTTCTTCAGCCTGTGACCTGACCCCCAGACTTTGGCATTTTTTGCCCTGAGTCACTATACTGTGTCTCTGTTGTGACTATAAACAAACCAGGACAGGAACCAACTCATCCTTTCATCCAAGGATGTATCAAAAACATTAAAATAAGAAAGATCAAAACTGTCTAGTTACTGTCACATTGCCCATTGCTACAAAAGCACTTACAAAGTCCCTACTCAGGGGCAGTCTTTCATTCTCATTTCATGGGGTAACACTTGTGTAACTCCAGAATTCGGGGGACAGAAGGAGAGGACACTCCAGAGATCTCTCATGGCTACAGTAAGAATAACAGCAGCTAAGGTTTCTCCCATATTGGTTTGTTCCTACCTGCACAAAATATTGTTAGGCCTCTCCTTAACCAGGTCTGTTCCATAAGCCACAGACATCAGATGGTGAGAGAGTAAAAGTTCCTTTTTTAGACTCTGTCCTTCTCTCCCACCTGTCATAAAACACTGCTCTCTTGCTATTTTCAGCTAAATTTGACAGGAAAACAAAGACCTCATGGGTAGTAATTTCTGAAGAGTTCAATGAAAGCATGGCTGGGGAGAGGTGAGAGGCCCCGAACTGCTCCAACTGAAAGAAAATGTGCTTATTCGATACAAGAGAATTTACAGCTGCAAGAAAGATAAATGGGAGACATGTTTAAGTAAACACCAGCACAGCAGCTCTCAGAGGAGCTCTGGCAAGTAGCACACTCCCAATTCTGCCAGACCTCATCCCATCATCAGATCAAATCCACAATTCTCACTTCTACAACTGTTTATTACACACACGTAGCCATCTGCACTTTACTTAAATTGTACTGAAGTTGTTAAATTCCAGTCGAGTGCCAAATAGCAATGTTAGAGATGATGTCAGAGTAGAAGTTGAAAATCGCTGCGGAGGTGTCTCTGCTCCTCTTCAGCACAGACGGACCAGCTTCCCAACCAAGACCAGTTGCAGTGGAACAGGGAAGGAAATGGAGAAGTGTAATGCACAATGTCTTGCTGTGTTTTAATCTAAAATCAGACATAAGCTCCTCACAGCAGTGTCTGTTCATAAAGCATTACAAACAATTGAATCCTAGGGATCTACACATGCACACCCCCATCACCTTCTGCTGAAGCATATACTAATGCTAATCCTACGCTGACACAAGCAGTACCTTAAAAGAATCAAGTATTTTGTCTATTAAAAACCAAAACTTACTCTTTTTGGCAGTAGAATTAACAGACTTTCATTTTGTACAGTTTTCTTGATATGCATGAATTGATTTAAAAGATTCCACACCAGTCACCATTTAAAGCTAAATAAGTCTGAGGCTGTCGATTTTTATTTTCTTAAGCTTTACTTTTTATATGTGTTCAAAGAAAATAAGTACTGAAAAACATCACTGCAAGCATCACTATAGCAACTGCAGCTCTTGAAGCTTCCTTGATGCAAAACACTCAGATTCCAGATGGAACAAAATGCCATGTCTATCTTGCTTTTTATAAGGTACCTCTCTCTCCTACAAAGCCTCCAAAGACTAGCGGGGACATCTGCTGCAGAATTTGCTCTTGCAGAGACCACAGACTTGGATAAAATCACCTATTTTCACAGTTCCAAAAACAAATAAAACACTATCATGACATCTGCACTCAAATGCCTGTGTGAAATGTTACTAGAACGAGAAAAAAATTACACAAGGTATTTATCCAAGTCCCTTTACAACCCAAGGGTTGACCTCATTAAAGTCAGCAGCAGTTTTACCACATATTTCAGCAGAGTCAGAATTCCACCCTTCACTGGGGATTTCTCTGGTACTCCAGCTCTTTGATTCACTACACTGCATCCAGAGCATGAGTATTTTATAATGTTTCACTATACCTGCTGCTTATCAGTTCTACACAACTACCTGGATGCAATTTGTAGAAATGGCTGTGTATTCTTGAATCAAAAGCTTCAAAAATAACATCAATAATAACAAACTACAATGGAGGTTACAAACTAATCCAGGGCTGGTTTATCCCTCGGAAAAGACAGAAGACTGGAGTAAAGGTACCATTGGCTTATATTTTTTATACAGCCATCCAGGCATGAATAACAATGAATTTTGTTCATTTGTCCACTGTTCTGCATGACATTCAGCATTATGGAAAGAAGAACAACCAAACAGATTGTTTCAGGTATCACCATGAACTGTAACTGTCATTATAATACCCAAGTAAAAAAATAATACTCCATCAAGATGCACCAGTTCTCCACTGTATTCCCATTTGCAAAAACCCCATGAAAATTCCTGATAGTTCTCTGGCTTAAGTCCCACTCTGAAAAACAATCAGGATGACATTCATCCAGTTCTTGACTAACCCCTTTTTGAGTTTGCAGAAGGCATCCCCCAGTTCCTAGGTCAACTTCTGCAATTCATTGCACCTTCGCTTTTTGACCTTCCTGGCCTGAACAAAGCAGCAGAAGTAGTGGGCAAGGAAAGACAAACGCTTTACCATTGCTTGCAGCAGACACACATTTACAGGATTCCTGCAAGCCTTGATTTCCAATAGCAATATGGTTATACACCAGTAACTCTGGTATGGCCTGGAGATTCAGCCTTTTGTCCTCCATCCAGTTCACATAAATAAAAAGCAATACATCAAAGAATACTCTAGCTCCAATCACAAGTTTCTCCTACAACTGACAGATGGCTCAGTTCTTACAAGTGGAAGAAAAACCATTTCCTAGTTGACCCCAAATATCTTGGCTTCCTCAGCACACCTCTCAAAGAATTAAAAAATAGGAAGATGGGCACTGTATGCATTTTCTCTCTGAAAAACAAATACATAATGGAGGGAAACATACAGGGCAAGTAATCAGTTAGTATTGTCCACTCCATATTTAAAAATACTAGATAGAATGAACATCTGTATTTCCCCTCTAGAGCCCTGAGCCTTAAAATTCAAAATAACCTCAGGTGCCAACTATCTGGAGACCCTATAAAGCCCACCTATTGCAACAAGGAATCCGCCAGTCAAAAGCAGAGAAAGTGCAATGAGAAGGTTTAAGTTGCTGTTGCCATTTGACAAATGTCTAAGTAGTAACTTGAATTCTTTTTCTCAGATACTAATTTTTCATTTTTAAAGATAGGTGAGTCTGCAGTTTCTGATGGATGTCCTATGATATGAAGTTCAGATCTGAGAAAAAAAGTTCAAGTGGTACCAATATGCAAACTGCAAGCAATTAAGAGAGACTGGCATCAACCGCAGTAACTGGAAACATTTCTTAAGTTGTTGTCCAAATTATTCAATGAAATATCTAAACAAAAATTATTTTCTAAATTATATGCATGGAGGTTTAGTTACTAATGCAAATCCAGACATGCAAATCTGATTTTATTTCTGGCATGCCATCAAGTTACAGAAAAATGCCACATGTACTTGTCTGCCTAACTTCAACTAGCAATGATTCAGATCAGAATTATTCAGAATCTTCAAATCTTTTTTTTCCCTCCCTTGGTGATCCAAAGAAGTTCAGGGAAATCACTTCTCACTTGTGGAGTGACTGATTATGTGAAGAAAAAAAAAATTCATGAAAGTACTTCCTTCTAACTGTCTCTGCTACTTTTTGGTATGAAGATGGCATGCAGGACCTATGGCTGTAGAGTTCTCAGGTCACCAGAAAAAAAAAAATAAACCCAAAAAAAACCCACTCTAACGCCTGTGGCAGGATTTACTTTAGCAGGTTTTAGCTAAAAATCTATCAAAGAGATAGTTTAAGATAAACTTGAAAGATATATATGTCATTTTCAAAAACAAACAAAAGCTTCTTCAATGATTTTGTTTTGTACTTCTAGCATTGCTACACAAATAAACTGCACTGGTCAGTTATACTTTTCATACATGCTATTAGCAACAACTGTTGAATATCTGTAGTATTAACATACTAAATATTCAAAGCAACTTACCTTTTTAGACTGGAGAGGGAAATCTGAGGGTTTCAGCTTGGTCAGCAGTATTTCCAGTTTTTAGTTTTAGATTATTTTTTTAAATAGCTGCAGAGCTACCCTTTCTTGCAAAAGAAATCTAGAGAGGATAATAGCCATCAGTGCATGCTCCCCTCTCTGAGGCTAGCACCCTCTCAAATCAAACCAATATTCTACAAGAAATTGTAATCAACTCCCTCTAGCTCGAGTATCAGCTATATGTTGATGTACCAGCTGACAGCTCATCATTCATCCTTTGCTCTTCTTTCCCCTTGTATTCCTAAGACTTACTAGCAAAAGACCGTTCCATTGCATTGACTCAGCATTGGTTTGTGCAATCCTTACAACAACTCTAAATCCCTTTGAAAAAGCAAACGACCAGCACAATACAGACAATTTATCTGTAAAAAAAAAAAAAATCTTGTAAAAGAAATGTTATTTTAAAAGCTAACTGTAACCACTCAGCCACTTGCTTTGCCCCACTCCCAGGAAATGATTAACACCACAGTATGGGACAGGCTGCTTCCCTCCTTCAACCCAGCTAACTATGGATGCGTGGTTTTCAGACTGTATGGATCCCCGTTTTGACCTGCTTCTTTATGTCCCTATTAACTAACTGATCTGCAGCTGTACAAACAGCAGCGTTTCACCAGCACACAGTCTCCTTCACTGACTTTATCTTATTCAATACCACTTCCACAGGCCCCACGTCTGAAAAACAGTAACAAATGCCTTCAAGCCATGCTCCCTGGTATACAAAAAGATAACTGCACATCTCAAACAGCAAACTGCATGACAGTCTGTCTGCTGCATTTCCACAAAGGGAATCACAAATACTGGGGAGTCTGAGAGGCCATGTGTCAGTTTTATGAATATTCTGGGCTCGTTATCCAGGTTCTGTTCTCGAAACAGAACACAGCACTGTGTATATTTTGCCATATATCCTGCACAACCATCAACAAAAGCCACCATTTATTTCTTCATGTAGAAGAGATTTCCCCAGCTGTGCAAAGAATGCCATCATTTTCCTGGATAACCTGTTAAACTGAGGAGGAGACTGTAACTTCTAAAGAAAAGTCTGGGAGAGACTTGTTTTTCCAAATCTGAAAAACAAGTCAGCTAACATGAGCAAATAGTACTTCTCACAGCTGACAGCCCTGGTTGGCAGCAAGTTGTAACTCATTTTCATGCTTGCCCCTGCAATCTTTTTGGGTACGTTTGGGTAAAAAGACAAGAGAAAAACCGGAGATTGATTGAGATGCATCCAAGTAACATTCCCATACCAATCCATCACCACAACCAATTCAGATTACAATGCCTCAGCTAAACTAAATCATCCTGAGTTGTCTTTGCACAGGTATCTCCAGAGTTTTGCATCTTAGTTGTTCAAAACATTCAGCAGGGTAGCACTTCAATGGAAATCTTTTTACATTACTGCTGCTCAGAACTAATGCATTTTTTTAAAAGCATTAAATCTTAACCAGATCAAAATCATAGGTTAAATACAGAAGGAAAAAAGTGGCATCAAAGTCAAAAATTCTTCTGTCTAACAGAACTTCGTTTCAGAAAATGTCCTTTTTTGATCTCTTAAAACACAGTTGCCTCAGCTTCTGAATATATCAGAAAAGTTAGATTACTTGTTTGCCCCATAAATGACATAAAGTACATACATTTAATATTAGGAAAAAACCTGCCATGTATAAATTATTCTTTTAATCTTTTATAGGTTTAAGAAATAATTTTTAGGAAATAATTTACAGCTTGCAAAGAACAGGAAAAGTGAAAACTAGACTTTATTTTTCTAAGGTGGTGACGTAACATTCTTTAAAATATATTATTTCTCGTTTGATTTAGAATAGCACAAGAGAAGTCAATCTTGCCGTCCTGCCACAGCTCTCGTGTCCCACTGATGTAAAGGAAACAGGCGGGGGACAGGAGGGAACACCTCCAACTTTTAAAGCAGAGAGCAGAAGTTACAGCCGAAGTTTATTTACAAGAACCGAACTAACCCCTTTAACACAATAAAACACAGCAGTTGATGGGTGAAGGAGTCTTGTCTTTCTTCCCCTCCCTTTCTGAACTGCTTCCCTTCGCCGGGAGAGCAAGCGCTGAGGCTCCCCTGCCCTGAATGCCTGGCCCTGCTCCAGGCTGCGCTTAATGAGGTCCTGGCAGCTCCCCGGCACTGCAGACGCCTCTCCAGCACCGCAACCAGCCTCCATCAAACATACAAGGACCGCGGGCAAGGCTGAGCCTGACAGCAGGGCTTTTACTTCCAAAATAAAGAGACAAACAGACATTCTAGAATATCATACACAGCAGACTTTATCCCAGCTAATCCAATGTCACGTCAGCTCCTCTCCGAGAAAAGCCAGCGCCAGTATGGTGTAACAAGGTTTGCACGGGGTGCATTCAGGTCAGCTAGCATGCAGTGCAAAAGAAACCCTTCTCGTTCAACTTGCTAGAAATCCAGCAACCTAATTAATAATTGTAACAAAAGATTATGAAATTGGTAGTAGTCAAGTAGTGCTGATTTCTTCCCTAAGCACCACTGATAGCGCAAATCACCACAGCAGACCCCAAGTTCTTCAGGACAGAAGGTGATTCTTCCTTCAAACAAGTATCAAAATTCTCACCTAAAGAAACTGCACGATGATAAAGCAAGGTTGTAATGCCTATTCATACGTCCACATTTTTTAAATTACAATAAATGTTCATGCTTCATATCCATATTTTAGATAATTTCCTTTTCTGACTGACTACAAGCTTGTTCTAAAAATAAAAGAAAAAATTACAGTACAACCCAACTATAGGCAGCAGTTGCTCTGCTTCCAAACTATTCTACATTTAGTTTCAAGAAAAAAGAAAACAAGAATTGCCAAAATATAATTAATAGTTCAGAGAAAGTGCTCTCTCTTATCTAGTTATGGAGTGGAATTTTCCTGTTTGGGTCAGGGGTTTATTTATTTGCAAAGAAACATCACTTTTCTCTAAAATAATCTGAAAGCTTTGTTAAAATTGTAATTTAAGTTTGACCTACTATCATACTACAGAGCATAACCCAAACCCTTGCTAACAAGGCCCAAAACACTTCCTTTCAAAAAGATCACTCACACAGGAGACACGTTGCACAAAACCATACATTCAGATCCCACGGGTAGCCAAGTCCCATCATTCAGCGATGAACAACAACGAATCCCCTCGGGCTCAACCCCAACACTGTCCGAGCTCAAAATTAACATGTAGGAAGTTTACTCCCTTTACCGCTGATACTTCCCTTTACCATCTCACGCTTAAAGCAGTTCTCAGCCCAAGCCTTTTGTTTTACGGACATAAATTATATATACATATTAAGTATACAGTATTTAGCAAAGGCACTTGCTCTTCAAAGCTTATATTAAAAGACACGGTCACATTCTGTTTGTAATATCTAATGAATATACCGAGTAAATCCTAGGTTAGGACTGGAATTTGCTCTCTCCATCCAGGCAAGCCTTGTCCAAACAGAGCAAGCTTGTCCCAAAGGTAAGGGAGAAGGTTACTGCTTGATTCTGTACAACTGAACAGGGGAACTAGATCCACATGTCACATTGTTATTACATAAATACAGCAAGAGACTGTACCTAACAAAAGATGTGGACGAGCTTTAGCAAGTACAAAGTGGAGTCATAGTAAACATTATGGATAACACCTAACATGTTCCCCACTGGGAAAGACGGAATGGGGTGCAGGTCTCTCCAGATGATACTTGGCAAGAAGACCTTGCTTCCTATGAAAGGCATTTCATAGCATGTTGTTCAGTGAAGCGCTGCATTTGGATAATTCTGCAAAGGCAAAACACTTAAATACAGTAGCAACAACACAAACGGTGTGGGAAATCTGAACAGCAAACAAAGGGGCATGGACAAGAATACATGAAGAAAGGGCAAAGGGTTCAAGAGAAAGGGTGTCATACGGCGACAGAGAAGACATCCATCTGCCCAAAAGTGGTAAAGCACTGTTTATGTTACCATTGCTGTGACAATCCATTCCTACATTAACCACAAATTATTTCTCAATTTGTGCATAACTCTACTATGAGCTGAAAAGCAAAACCGCGTTTATACCTAAATAATGATTTTGCATATTGGATATTACCAATTTAAAATTGCATTAGCAACCCACCATATGGTATCAAAGAAAAGGTTTGCACTAACATCATCGGCTCACTTTAATTTCAGACTATGAAATATACACAAATTAACACCTGTGAAATGCAAAAATAAGGATTTCTATGTAAGGATATTTGAGAAGAGACACCAATTCTGCATAATTAACAGCATGGAAAAGATGGAAATGTTTGCTCTTCTCAATATCCAGCAACCTGTAATTTAACAAGCTGCTATCATGAAAAACCTGTTATTCCATTTATCATTTTCTCACCAAACTGGACTAAAACTTTAGTCTGGATTTCATTTAAATCTGCCTTGGTAACAGAGCAGCTGAACATAGTTCGATAATCACACCACTGAATATTTGCCATGCAGGCCGTATTTTGAGCCAGAAGGAGGTGAAAGACCTTTTTCCTTTAGATACACTAAAGTAGCCTTCGAATCAGACTGAGGGACTGAGAGCAGAAAGGCATCAACAATGCCCACATCAGGGTAATGAAGCAGAAAAGCAGCAGGATCAGCAGCAGCAGAGGAAAGGAGCAGCAAGCAAGCTGGGCTCCCTCCCCGCCCCCCGCAGGCAGGATGGCACTCAGTGCCTATGTGACAACACGGCTAAAAACGGGTAAGGCTTCAGGTTAAGGCCATTCACCTTCCACATCTTCCTTCTTCATGAGACAACGGTGTGTTTTTGAGAACTGCATGTCTTATTTATCTTTTCTACCCGTCAAATCCTTTGTGTCCTGTTTCACGTGAAGTAGACACGGAAAACGCACAACACTGACCTCTCAGCATTCTTAATGTACGGGCAAAATGATCAGAAGACCTTTATTTTCAGTATGAGACAAAAGGTTTTTCCCAATGACCCAACACACATCATTTACAAGGATTATCCTGCTGGTTAAAAGGCATTTCAGCTAGCTGACTGCTCAGGGTATGAAAAGGTTTCAGGCTGTTACATTAGTTTCCCTCCAGCTATTCACTTGGTGCCAGTAACGGAGTTTAGTATTTTTGAAACCCTACACTTAGATTGCATATGTTTTTTGGATGATTTCCAATACTGACCAGTTTCAAATGTTAAACACACAAACACATAATATTTTCCAGTACAAATTTCTGGCTTCTAAGCATCAGCAGTTTAGGACTTCCCAAATCAGAGCTTACAGCATTTTGTGTTTAAAAAAAACCCCAAAAACTCCAAACCAACACTCTAGAAATTTTTCTTCCACAGACATATATTGAGTATTTCTCCTTTTCATCATCCTATTCTATCCTACAGACATGTATCAACCAGCTTCAAAAAAAACCCCAACTCTATCAAATCATCTTCCACAGAAGACCAATAATGTTGAAAATTTTAAATTTTAAGTGCATTTTAACACCCTTTAATGTCATTAACCAATATGCCTTTCTGGAAGGTAATGGCATGAAATAGCTTGCATTAAAAACAACAGCAACCAAACATTTTGCCAGCAGTGAAGTCCTTCAATCTTGAAAAGATTGACATCTTTCTCTAGAGGTGGAATAGACAATTACAGCCTTAGTACATGTAAGCTCCTGTTAAAATTGTCCATAATTCATTGCCAAACCCATTTGTGTACCAGGTCATGTTAAAAAAAAAAAATCCAACTGCATAAAAGTTTATTATAAAGCATTGTTTTCTACAAATGCAATAAAGTGCCAAGAAAAATTAGGCTTTATGCAAATCCAAGCCATTTATTATGAACACAAACTCAATGTCTTGGTTTGGCTTAACATTTAAGTCCACCATTCATAAGCGTATCCTTAACTTTGTGCTTAACATCAAGGATCTGTTAATTTTCCACTGTATGTGCTCCAAGGAATTATGATTTTGAACCCAATAATTAGCAAGTCTGCAATAGAAATACAGTGATAAAGCCACTACAAACAAAGCAAGTGAAATAAAATCTCTCTCACACCAATGTCTATAAAAATCAGAGGTGTCCAGCATCAGTTTGTATCAGTCCCTTATTTTCTTCCTAAATAACTTACTGAAAATCTCAAGTTTTTAATGTATCATCTGCACATTCTTCTATATGCAATGCCTACAGCTTATCCAAACATGATGCAAAACCACAGAGTAACAGCTTCATAAGGTCCATAACGCAGGTATCACTTCACCAAATAATCCAAAAAGGAGCAACACAAGAAATGGGGGGGGGGGGGGGGGAGTAGATCACAATCAGCTCTTCCAACAGAAAATCTTTAAATTATAAATAGGTCAAGTACAAGCTTATATAAAATTGTACTGACCATTTGTTACTTTTGCTGTTATTAAAAGCTACTTGTTCAACTTTTTTCATCGCTTATCATTCTAACAAACGATTCAGTAGTAGAGCTAGAAAAAGTTTGTCAGAGCTCTGCAAATTTGCTCTTTAAAAGTCTTCTATCTCTCCCACTTTATTCTACAAGTCTTTCAAAACAATCTAAGTCTGCAGTATACTTTTTAGCAAATAATTATGCACATCATTAACATATATTTATTATTTACATTTTCTTATTATCTTCGGTAACCAAAAGCTCACAAAACCAAAAAGTTTTAAAAGCCTTTACCCTCCTGCTGCCAGGGATTAGCATATTTAAGCATTCTAGGGAGGCCCGCATGAAACAAAAGAGAAGGGCTGGAAAGCACCACAAAGCAATGCTTCTCAATTAGAAATGGGTCCTTTAAAATAAAACAAAAGGGGGCGGGGGGGGGGGGGGGGGGGGGGGAAGAAAAGAAACCCCAACATTTATGCATTCACACCACTTGCTAGTTACCTAGTGACAAAAACAGAGTTTAAAAAAAAAACACTGCCGAAATTCAAAAGATGATAACGAAAGTCAGTGTATCTCACACACTAGTTCAAACCTTTTCAGTTCCCTTCTCCTCGCAGAAAAGGTCTGCCCCAAAGCTCACTAAATGCACAATATAGTCAAGCCATAAATAAACCAAGGAAACTACCAAGGGAAACAGAGGAGGAAAAAAAAGAAGTTTCTCTCTTTAGACAAGAAGTTCCCAAAACATCAACCCTTAAGCCAAGTTTCTAACTGAGGCAATGCAGTTTTAAATTGTTGAGTATGTTTTTTACACATCAGTTGTGAGCCACCGACTGACTCTCTTGTGCTCCACGGACCACTTGTGGTTAGACAAAGATTTTTTCCTAATCAGCTGCTCAATAACTCTAGACAACCCTGTTATTCGGTAATCCAGGAATAATTCTCTCTTTCTCTCCCAGGGCCATTACACTGCCTCTTAAACCAAACTGAAGTAGGATTAGCACAATTTTGCCTTTTCCCCTCCCCTACTTATCGCTGTTTCTCTTGAGCCAGAGCTGACACTCCTGACACAGTGAACCGATTCAGAGGCGATGTGGGGAATAAGCAAAGTGGGGGAGCAGGCGGCAGTCAGAGGGTCTCGCTGCACACTGAAGCGCCGGTGCCAGCAGGGAGACAAGGCCAACTGGCTACCGGGCAGATGGGAGACAGGTGGAAGTCAAGAAAGGTGGTCCCTGACAGCTCAAGGTTTAGATTAACTGCCACAGAACTGCACCCTAGGCTTCACTGCTTCCTTCAAAAGCAAGTCTGAACGTGTAAGGATTGTACAAACGCAAAGAAATCAGTACTTTGGAGTCAACGGTCAGACCATTGAGAAAGAAATCTGTGCTTACCAAATGCTGGCTGGAGGAGTGTTAGAAAACAGTGAATCACCATTGACAGCCGACTGTTTCGGTATCTGCTGTGCCATCCACTGCACCACCCACATTTTCAAGAATTAAAATCAAGAACTTTCTAATGGGGAAATTATTCTTAAAATCATTGACTTGTCACAGGGCTTTTATGGGAATTTTATAGAAGTTTATAGAAGTTTAAGCTGTAACCTTGTCCTATACTGAGTAATTACAGTATAGAATTGTACAAAGAAACTAAACCTTCCCAGAGTAATTTCCATAGCACTTCATTGGGCAGCCTCTGTGAAGCTAAAAGGCAACACCACAGATTTCACAGCAACCCATTACCAAGTACATCCACCAACAAAGAAATTCCAAGTTTCCTCTTCAAGAAACGAGAAATAGGAAGAATTTGCTATGTTCTTGATATCACTTCAGGACACAACATCTTCACTTGGCTCAATTCTTTTGAAGTGTGTTAATGCATTTTTGATAGCTCAGTGAATGGACTTGTGGGTAGTCGATTTGCATATATTTTGATAGAATATGCAAAGAGGTTCTCTGAAGATCCCTTTAAATAAACTACAGAGAAAACATTCATTATTTCAGTAACTATGAATGATAGAAGCTGTCCCAGAGAAATTAGACATCCATACACTCTCTGCATTAAAATTTAATTGGATTATTTACTAGGAATGTGATTTCCTTCCTGAAAACCATTTTGCACTCGTATCTGCCAAGCCTCTAGAAACCCCTAGAAACCAAGCAAAAAGTAGAAAAATTTACTGTAATTATATGTTTGAAAACAGAAATTTATTTGTGGAGGGAAAAGAAACCCCAAACCCACACAACATCACATAACCAAAAAAACTCCACCAAAATACCAAAAAAGAGATCTGAATTGCTGGGCAACCGTCACACAAGTTGAAGAGAAAAATCAGCAATGGGCTTGCTAGTCACAGGTGCCTGGGCTCTCCACGAATCTTACAACTCACCAGTTTTGGCCTTTTCAAACTTCCTATTCCCATACAGCTTCCTGTGTGTAATTACTTTGCACAGATATTTCCAAGCCAATTCTTAGCAGTAAATCTGTTACTTCCTCCTCTGTGCTGACCCTGAGTTACTTCACTCCTAATGACCTGGACAAATACCAGGGCTTTGGAATTTCAAGTGTTGCCAATAATCAGACTTGTCTTTCCTTATACACAAGCATCCATGAAATTCAAGACTACTTGTGCTGTAGTCCAATGCAAACACCTCAGGTCTTCCTCTAAGATAAGGTGCACTGTGATGAGGGAGGGTTTCACATAGAGCTGTTCTATAAAGACAGATTACAAAGCAAGACAATTGCACTGTATCACAACCAAATGACCTTGAATTAGTTCTATGAGAATGAACTTTGACAATAATGTAAGATAAAAAGGTGTTTGATCACTCAGAACATCTTTTCAATCTACTTAATGGAAATGGTTACTAAAATATGAAAGAAATAAGCAGGCAAATATTCCAGCTTGGAAGGCAGGATGATATCTTTGTAGTTGAAGGAAATTACGATTTGAAGATTAGGGAAAATACACAGCAACTGTTGTACTTTTTTTCTGCAAGTCTTACAAATGTGTATCTTATGAACTTAGCCAGTTAATCACCCGGATCTTGCATTATTAAGCATTTATTTTATCTGCTTATACCTTGTAAACCACTCTGGATATCACATACATACTAAATTATTCTACAAAGCTCTACAATAAATCTCGTATTTGAAACATTCAGTAAAGCATAACATACGATGTTGTTACAATCATTCATCTAATTCAGAAGAATCATGCTTTACAAACAGGCATAAATTATGTCCAGTCTGATGCATGTTGTAAAGGATGAGTTTAGATAGCCAGCTATGAAACTTTGGTCCAAAAACATAAAAGAAGAAATAGAGCCCATTCTGCAGCAGAGGGAAGTGTCCCAGGCTATTTTAAAACCAGGTTTTAATGGCAGAGTGTTATTAAGGAACCTAGCTGCTCACAGAATAGAAGTACGTGCACAGATACTGTTTCAACATCTCACAGCCCTGAAGTTCCTGAATACATACAGTGAGCGGGCAAAGCCACATTTGCTTCTCAGAATAATTGCCAGTAACACTGAAAATTTTGAAGCACAGCACAAAAGCACTGCACACTCTCACTGTTTAACAAGTGTTGGAGCTGACCCACAGCAGGAGCCCCATGAGCTGCTGTAACTCATCAGTCTGGCAGAAAACTAGGTCAGTAGTCCCACAAGCACACTACTCAAATTTTTGCCAGGTTGGTGACTTAAACCTGCTTAATGAAGGGTTTCAGATGAGTACAAGGTGAGAAAGGAATACATAGCTAGGAGCAGGAGAAAAGCTGGAAGAGAAAGATGACCCCAGGAACTGCAGTCTCCTGCCTGGTTCCTGAAGACCCTTTACAGCATATGACAAATAACTGAGGACAAGTAAGAAAGGAATTGTAAGTACTTTTCTGCCTCTCTCTACCTCAAAGGGCACCTACTGGCCAAACCTCAGCTACCATTACTTGCAGACATTTCCTAAAAAGCAGCTCTGTGCAAAAAACAAATTTTGTGTACACAGCTACATATTTATATGGCATCTTTAAAACCATATTAAATATCATGTCCATAGAGAAATCATTTCCATTGCCCTGAAAAAAAAATAGGGGGGTGGGGGGTGTGAAGAAGAAACGCAGAGATTCTGTCCCACCAGACAACTACCTGTATCTGAGAGGATTTAAAGAATCTTCTAGCTATGATGCACTATTTTTGTATATATTCTAGGATGCTGCTCAGTTGCAGCTGTTAGGTAATTCATTCATGAAAGGCTAAGTGACACAGAACTGCCCAAAGATTTACTATGTAGTCTCATCTAAAACATGAATCTTCACAATTCAGAAAAAAAAAAAATATTATTTCAGTGGTATATATGAGCTCTGAAGCCAAATGTTTTCTGCAGGACAATGGTTTGCTTTTGATTAAATCATACAGAAATTACAGTAAATAGTTATGGATTAGAAAAATGAGGCAAGATATCTATTCCTGTTTATAAAGAATATTTAGAGAGGTCCAGAAGAGTTTGTCTGCATGCTTCAGTAGCCACTGTAGCCACTGGGACAGAAGGGGGGTGTGTGTGAAATCGATCTTCAAACTTATTTATCTCAGCTTCACAAACTTTTGAAAATACATCATAATCACAGTAATTCCCTATAAAACCAGGCGAATTATATTAAGAAATACTGTTAAATATTTGATCTTGAAGTTAACTTCAACTGCACACCTACAAACGTCCACAGACTGTTTTTAAAGATAAACTGACATACCCTAAAGCCAGTAAGGATAATGCTCAGTAATAAATAGAAGTTTGTGGTAGCTGAATATTTGAAAGCACCAGGACCACACAAGATATTAAAATTTAAGTTCTTCTGAAATTTCCTTTAAAATACAGATGTTTGTTTCTGCTAAGTTTCTCCCTTACACCTACATTCAAGACAGCTAGCTACCTACCCACTTTCTGATCAGACGAGGATACACGCTACACAAACCACACGAGTGTCACAGCAGAACTTTTTAACTTGCTAACAAGTCCGTTCTCAGTCAGGTTTTTGCCTGGGGTGTGAAGGATGGGAGCAGGTTTGGAGGCAGAGAGGGAGGACTGCAGTACTGTTGCTGCTGTTGTTTAAATACAGTATTTCAGCCACACCAAGAGTGGTAGGCAGACCTAGTTTCTAACGAGCTTGAACTAAAGTGACCTTCCCTCTTCAGCCTTGAAAAGAGGATCTGTGAAACTCTTCCAAATTCTTACTAAACAAAAGCATAGTAGCAATTATTAGAAGATGCTATAACAATCACAGATTTTAGTCACCTTATAGACAAAACCAGAAAGCTCTCTAAGAGCTGCAGTATCAGATTATGAAGACGAACCCAGACAGTACTTCAGAAAACCCGATCTGGCCTTCTGGCTAGCTGCCACAAAATCTTTACTTCATTTAAATTCTGCTCAAATTCTACTCTCTATTGTTTCATTGCTTTAGGGAGCTTTCACTTCACAATGAGGGCACCTCTGCCAATCTAGCCCTGCGCCTGTAAATAATTTACTGGTTACATGATTTCATCACCAGCAGTGACTAGAACTGCAGCACTGAGGAATTTAAACCTGAGTGTTAAAACGTTCGCCTACCAGAGTCCCCCTGTAACTGCCAGAGTCCTATCAGTGGCCCTTAGGCAATGTCTGGCAGACCTAGAGCAGGTCTGTGCTTGCTGCAGGAACCACCAAATTGCATTTCATCAAGATGGGGATGAAACTCCCCTCCCAGAAGGGCAACTACTTCAACATGGCCACTGTAAGCTTCCCATGGGAGTACGCTGATAAAGCAAGGGGCACTTGACACCAATTCCCCCACAGTGTGTCTTTGAGCCAGCCTCTCATATTTCTTTTAAGATTCATCATGTCTCACACTCAGAGAAAACAGCCTCAAGTCAATTAAGAAACATCAAACCTCTTTCTGTCTCCCTTGGAAAACTAAACTGTCTCATGCAGGCTCTTAAAAATATGGGGGGGGAGGGAGGGGGTGGGGAGCGCCATGGAGGTACCTCATGCACACCAGCCAGTTGCAGCCCTTCACCTGCCTAAGCCGTGGAAAACTGTACAATTGTCTTCACAAGAGGAATGATAGCAAGAATACTGTTATTCCTGCTGTAAAGGCCTTTAGAACAATCTTTCATATGTAAAACTAGCCGTCAGACACACAGTTTGTGTCAACGGGGCAGTCCCAGAGAGAGAACCCAGAAATCTCTCTCCACAGGGATGTAAGGTTTTGTTATTTGAAAGCACGACTGTAAAACGCAGAGCACGTGCAGCTCTGAAGAAGTTAATGCTCTGCATGAAGACATATAACTTGTGAATGAATCCATTAAAAACACTCATTTCCAGAGCAGATGCTAAAATACCATCCTCCACAGACAACAGCTTCTTTGAAAAGCATTAGGTCTGGGGAAAACTGCAGAACAGCAGGGATCTGCATCTTCATTGTTAGATAAGGGAATGCTTGCTTATCTTCTTCCAAAAAAAATTTGGTAGGAGTTACAGATTTCTTCTGACAAACCCTGTGAAATTATTTTACCGAGTACTGTTTTGGTTTCGTTAATTTATTAAGTGTTACAAAACAAACTCAAGCAGAAGTGAAGTTTTCATCAAAATTGCAAAACAGTGGAAGACACGATGGCAATTCAGGTCAAAGAGGTTATAAATATTTGCATTAACACACTCAGCCTGATTTGTCATTGGCTTTTTTATCATGACTGGGTTTTGTTGAACTGACCACCGCCACAAGCGTTCCTATTCCAGTTTATCTCCACAGTACTTCAGCTCAGTACGTTCATATACATAACCTGAAATTCAGGTTTAAGGACTTCTTCTAAATTAATTGCAGTTAACCATCTTTTCAATGTTAGCCAATTAAGGACAGCATTGAGGGACAGTTGGGTTGACATTATTTATATTTACTTACTTTTAATTTAAATTGAAAGGGGAGGGAATAATTACATTTATTATAACTCAGGATGGAACTCTGCCTCTAATTAAGGATCTGACACATCTCACAAGAACTCTATTTTTGGTTGCTTAAGACATTTGCCAACCTATCAGCGTGGTCACAGACTTCATACAAGTGTTTTTCTACTATTTTACTTAGAAGTGAAAAGCAGATTCTGTTAAAATGATGTTATCACGCCTGAGAGTAAGACTAGAAACAACTAGCTCATGAAGTCTATATTAAAGCACTTTTTGAAAGCATTCTATTGACGAATTCTAAAACTGGAAGAAGCTGAATTTAAGATGTGGCAGACGGGCTGCCTCATACCAAGGGTGTGGCTTTTGGTTGGTTTGCGGCTAGCTCATTTTTTCTTTTGGGGAAGTGGAAGGGGAATAGAGGGAGGATTGCTCATTTTCTTGACAAAGTACCAAAATTAAAGGCCTCTGAAAAACTTCAGAAGAGGCTGTTAGTTTGGAAACTCCATTTTTCACAGACCAGCAGCACTGGACATGTTCTACATTCTGTCCAGGATGTTGGATTGTTGCATGCACTGCTTCCATAGGCAGGTAAAAATGTGCTCAGCTGCTTTATGAACAAGCTGAGGTAAATTTACTTTCAGTTCATCTTCCTGCAGTCAGGCTGGTAAACTTTCCTCTGGTAAAACTGGAACTAAAAGCACAACTCTTTCCTAAGCTCCTCACTCTTGCCAGGAAAGCACACAAAACAGGAGGAAAACAAAATACTAACAATGGGAATATGTGAAAAGCAGAGAGAAGACAGAACACGGGCCAGTGGGGAAAGCAGGAGTGGTGCAAAAGCAAAGGTCAAAACCAAACAAAGAGATCAGAAGATGGAGAGAAGATGCAACTGAAACAGAGAAAAGAGACATTTGAAATGCCTGCAGTCTGCAATAAAAGAGCAACTCTGCTTTGTAGAAGCAACCTGCTCCCCCACTCCACCCCCCCTTTGCTTTTTTTTTACTCACCCTCTAGGTACCTGTCATTTATTCTCTGTTTCTGGTCACAATGCTGTGCTTAGGAAAAAATATTACTGTAGTGAGAAAAAGCAGGAAATAAACTGCTACATCCAATAGCATACAGCAAGAGATTTTTTTAAATGACATCTTGCTTTCAATATACGAAGTTTTGAGTTTAGGGTTGGGTTTTTTTGGGGGAGGAGTTGTTGGTTTGGGGGGGGGGGGGGGATGTTCTAAATTAATTGCTTCCATATCCTTATTGCAGGCAGCTCCCACTCCAGGGTACCTGGTCCGTAAGACTGATTTTTCAATCTTTTCTCTCTTCTTCCTTAGGACTCTCTGCAGTCTCTTTCCTGGTAATCGGTGGAGTTAAATCTCAAAATTTTAAGAACAGGATTAAATGTTCATCAAATAATTACTCATAAGATATGGTATGTGATACAAGGAGAATCAGCATTACAGAAGAATGTGCAAGGGAGAAAGCCTTTGCAAATTAATAGACTTCAAAGATTCTAGCAGTACTCATTTATGGAACCAAACAATCTCCCAACAAGACAAGGAACAATGTCCAAATTGAAACTAAAATCAATTCTTATCCCACAGGATGGGCAGCACTGAGAATACAAGTATTTTTCAGTGGCTACAGGACAAGCCTACAAGTGCAGACTACTACTCAAGCAGTATTCTGCCAAAGAAAACCGAAAATTATTTGTGGCAAGCTGCTCTTTGTGCCTCAATTCCTCCTCAGAAAGATGAGTAGGTAACACAGCCCTGTCTTACCCAGATATATTCCCTGCTTGTTAGCTGGTAGAATAACACAGAGTAGGATTTGTATTATTCTTTAGTAGTTGTGAGGATATATAGCAGGGAATATCTGTTCTAAAGAAAACAAAAGCTTACAGATGTTTTATTAAAGAAAGCACCCATCCCTGACAAGGCTTCATCTTTCACATAAGAAAGGGCTACATGAGGTTCTAATATTTAACAGAGAGGTTCAATGCTTCAAAGTCTGATTTTAAAAAACAGTTCAGCCACTCCAACAGCTAGCTTGTATTTGTATTCAGAGAATTGCATCAATAAACAGAAATGGTAAGATAAAATGTATTTTTAGTTAATGGCTTCTACATAGCAGGGAATCAGACCTGAAAGATGGAAGGTGTACATACTGTGGCCTAGACCAGTAATTATGTGCCAACTGTGCCCATGTGTCAGGCTAACATCTAAAGTCAACTACTTAGATTTACCAAGAAATTTACAAAGACTTCAAACTGAAAATAATTCTTCTCTCTGCAACCTCTTCCACAGACTAACACAAGTTTTACTCCCTCCCCGCCACCAAGAGGTCTTTATTACACAGCTCTTGTGAGGGTGACTTGTTCTTTACACCAGTCCAGTGCCTAGAGCCTCAGTCATTCAGCCACAGAGAAGAAACGGGAAGTAAAAAAAGATTATCTCCAATTGTATCAGCAGCACTCTGAGACCTCACTTGTGCACATTTCTTGTGCTTCCAAGTAGCAAATATTGAAATAACCTTTTCTGTTACAGATCTCTTATGTTTTCATCTATGAACCAATATTATATCATACATTCTTCTATTTTCATCCACTATTCATCTGTATGCCAGAACAGATTTTGATACTTTTAATTCTACTGTACATTTTATTAATGCAGTTTGGAATCTGCACCTTGTTATCACATTTCTCCCACAGGAAAGAAACTATAGTTCCATGACCCATTCATAATGGTTTTAAATGGCAATAGTGTAAGGTTTGGAAACTAGCACATTTTAATTCAGGAATGTAATAACACTACATTCTCCTTTTTGGGGCTCAGATGCTAAAAGTTCCAACTGTCCAAAGAGGGCTTAAAAAGTTGTTTCCTAATTCCAAATTCACTAATTGTAAAACCATAATCTTAGCAAGCCTTAGGAAAACTTACAAGCTATTGACAAAAATAATGGCTGTTACAAATAGGGAGTGCAAGTCAGTTAATACAACAAAAAATAGCCACAGCTACCCTAAGGTTTCATCATAGTACATATAGCTTAAATTTCACTTAACTGAGCTAAGAAACTGTCAATATCTGAGTAAGCACACATAACCCACTTCTACTGACTCTCAGATTGTAACCCACTGGATTCCCTCACACTAAACTCACTGCTTGAGACAAGAAAAGCAAAACTTTGAAGTTAACAGAAAATGCTTTTAGGGTTTCATATGCTTGTCTGAATGTCCTTTGTGTCTAGGAGTTTCTTGAAATCTCCTAGGTAGGCAGGGCTTGGAGTAAATTTTACATATACTAGTATTAGACACCAAAACACTGCAGCAACATAATTGGATAGTGCTGAGGCTCAAATTACCTCTTCTCCCTCCTACACAGGCAGAACAGGCACTTGGAGAACATCTGACAGAAGAGAGAATAAAAGGAAAAAAAACACAAAGGAAATACACAAGGATTAAAAAAAGGAAATAAGAGTAATGAGATTTCAGCAATGGGCTCATGGCCCTACACTGTTTGTACTTCAATAACAACCATACAATGGTTAGGGCTGGAAAGAACCTTAAAAATCATCAAGTTCCAACCCCCCACTATTGAAAAAAAAATGGTAACAGGGAATGTTCTAGTTTACTGCCACATCTAAGAAATGTGGTGAAAGCGTCTCAGAGTACAGACACTTGGATTTGCTAATTTAGAAATAGATACAGTTTGAGATTAGCAATTCACTTTCATCTAAAATAAGGAACACTCACCACATGCCTACCAAACAAGCACGTTTTTGCTGCATCATTAAAATATATTCACATAGTTGGGCAAAACAATCTATCAAAAAAAAAAATCTATTTAGTCATTTGTTCAGCTGTCTTAGCTGCTTATTAAACTTCACAGGAGCAGCTCAATCAAACAGACAAAGAGGATGAGTGGATGAGACAAAACAACAAGTATTTGGAATCTGTAGCCCAATTGAGGTAACAAGTTAAAGAAATTGAGAGGTCAGGAACAATTATGAAGAATTCAGTTTAAACAGAATTCAAAGGGCAGTAAGGTAGAATGCAAGGTAAAGAACTACTACAGAATATATTGTAAATGAGAATATATTTCTTTTGAACTATTTGCATAGAACTGAAACAGAGTAGTTAATGGTGGTAAGAAATTGATAAACACATTTCTGAACCTTCTAAAAAACATAAGTTTCATTTAAAAAATGGTACTTCTGATTACTGCAAAACATACAATTAAATCACCGCTTTTCACAACTTTTCTCTGTAAGCAAAGTAACTACAATGCTTTCACAGCAGCCTCCAATTATCAGATGCTCAAAAAACTCACTAGTTCGGGATCACAATGAAACCCAAACCGGTGAAGTGGACAACAACGGACCAGGAGCCAGTAAACCAGAGATCTGTTCCTCTTTGCTGGTGGCATGTTACGCAACAGCTAGATATTTCATTTCACCACGGTCCTCCTTCCATCTACTGTCTATATAATTTCTATGTACCCTGATGCTTTTCCTCATTACAATAACAGTATTGCCTCAATGTTTTTTTAATCTTTTTGTGTTTTAAGTATCTGTACTACAATAATCAGCGATGTATACTGCACATTCTCAAAACACAACTGATGTTTCAGAACAGAAAATCCAGGGAATGAGACTTGTCTCCAGCTCCCAAGGAAAAAACCCTCTCCAGCTCCCAAGGAAAAAACCCAACATCTATGCAACTTAGACAATTGCTTGGAGGAGAAAAGCAGCTATTTTTAAGTATCTTGCTTAGTGGCTGCACTTGAGGGAGGCTCCCATTTCCTTTCTGTGTCTTATGTAGCTGCCTTAAGTACTATTTCCTTTTCCTTCAGCTACTTTTACAACGTATCTGGCCTCGCAGCTTGCAACAATACGCTGTCTTCACTGTCGCAGGTTCAAAGCAAAAGCCAAATGCTGCTTCCATACCAACTTCTGTCCTAAAGGGCAGCAGACAACTTTACCTTCGAATGCATCTATTCCCCTTCCTCACAGCAATAGCAAGTCAGAATTTGGTAAAGGCACTGAACATGGAACTTCTGAGCCAGCCCGGGGTCCCTATTTAAGCTGCTGATGCTCCCACTATTAAGCGCAAAGGGGCTGCAGCTCTCACACAAACGTATTTTGGTTGTGCTGCTGAAGTGCTGCTACTTGGTGGGATCATTTGCACTTGAAACGATTTAACTCAAGCACAGGAATCTGTAGAGACAGACAGACAGCACTGTATGGTTCGTCAGCTGCTGATAACCAAAAGCAAATATTTGGTGGATCATTAAAGAGGAATTTAAGAGCTTCTCTTTAGGAGTATCATTGCTAAAAATCTAGTTAACTGACTCTAGTTTAATTCTTTTTATTTAAAAGCTATGAGATGTTTATTATCGTATGCTAAAACAAGTCTTCTGCACTCCTCAACAGAACTGGATAAATACTACCATATGCCAGGTATGGGACAGGAGAGAGGAACTCTCTTTTTCCTCAAACGGAGACATTCGAGATAAGGACAGCCTTTGTGTTCACATTTGTATATGTTTTGTGAATAAAAAACGGAAGGATAGGAAGGGCAGAGCAAGGAAAAGACTACAGTAGTTCTAAGCTAACTTCCAAAGCCTGATCTCATCAGTCATGCACAATAGAACTCTAAACAGAAAGATGAGAATTCAAAGTAATTCTAGCAGGATGACAAGGAAAGGTATCTGCTGTCACACTAATGACTAGATACAGATCTCCAAGTGAGCATGATGATTTTCATTTTGAACTGTCACACCCTCCCTCCCCACATACAATAGCTGACCACACTGAGAATAATTTTGGTGTTCTACACAGAGTGAAATATATATATATATATATATATATATATATATATATATTACTAGCTTGTCTTTCAAAGTCCTCAAACCCTGTAATAGAATGCACTACAGGAGAAGTAGTTTGGAAATCCGTGGCATAGAACCTGTATATTCCCCAAGGACTGGAATAGCCCTTCACACAATTTTACCCTAACTGCCCCCCCCCCCCAAACCCTAACCAAAGCTTCATATGATTCTTCCAAAAGCATTATTTAAATGTATATCTAAAATCACTTCCTTAATTACTTAGTCAAGCTCATGCCTGTCTAAAAAGTTTGGTAGATGAGCCACCTCTCATGGGCTATACCGAGCCAAGTATATGCAGGCAGTGACTGTCCTATACTGCCTCTAATCTCACACCTCACTGCATTTCATAGAACAAATTATACATTCAGGGAGGATCTGTCAATCAAGATTCCCAGAATTTGTGTTCTACAAGATAACAGAATTAGGAAAATACAAGACTCCCACTTTTAGAAAACATACCAGAAGAGCTGGGGAAAATAGGCATTCCTTTAGGGAATATTAAACTTCAGTCTTTTGCACTTCCTTTACACATCCCATCTGATCTGAGGATTTATCAAAAATCTCTTTTTAGTAACATGATACAACTTGTTTCTTTTCATTAAAGTGAAGAAATGCATAAAACAACAATGTTCAAGTTTAAATAAAACCATCTTTTTACAATAACTGAAATTAGGGTTGTAAGTGAAAATGAAGGCGAGAATACCAAGAAAGAAGCAGGCATGAATAACCACCTCCAGATTGGAGCATAGGGTATCCACAGGGGAGAAGCAGGAAGGTCTGCAACTGCAAAAGTCTATGCTCTGTGAATTCTTGAAAGTACCCATTTTCCACCAAATGAGGCAGAGATCCTAAAGAGAGGGATACTTCATAAAAACTGTCACAATTACACACAAACCAGCTGAATTAAGGTCAACAGATTAATAATTACTTCTTTTGTGTTGTATGACTGATTTCGTGTTTGTTTTTAAAGCTCTGCTTTTAGGTAATTCTGCTGCTGCTAATGAAAACAAAACTATATAATTATGTTCATCCTCTGCTAATTGCAACATCTGCAGTTTTCATTCTTTAAATGCTCCACTTGGATCTCCAACTGCAGAGAGATTTTTGTTTCCTGATCAAGCAAAACACAAAACCACAGCCAGGTAAGTTAAAATATAAAATTTTTAACATGTACAGTGGGAATTACTGTACAGCAAATATTTTGCAGCAACTTTGCATGTGCACACTCGCAACTTCTTTCCAGGAGCTATCTTACACTTACTGCAGGTTAGGAGCATGCACACAGGCAATCAAGGCAAAGAAGTTGGCAAAAGTTGGCAAACTATTCAGTTCCCATCTGAACTGACCCCATTCCTTTACTTGCCTGTTCCTTTTATTCACGATTTCTTAACATTTATCGTCAAGTTGCCATGAAGCACCTCACTGCTTGTATGTCCTATGCTATCAGGGGCACCTGCTACTCACTGTCTGTCCTCATATCACCAAGAGAACTTGAAAATACTTTCCCACACTTTCCTCAGTAGCTCCACCATTTCTCCCCTCATCAGTCCCCAAGCGATTCCAGTAGTATCTACACAGAAATCAAGCTAACAAAATCAGTGGAACTAAGTAAGCTGGGCTCCGTTTGTGTTACTCCACACTTTACCTTTGCATCCTGATTTGCCTTAGAAGTAGACACATGGGCTTAAAAAAAAGGTCTACCCCTTTGTTGGAAATCTTGTTAGAAAAGTCAAAAGCTCACTCTACTACTCTTCAGTTAAAGGAAGGTGATGAGCCTTACAAGTGTTTCCTAATCTTTTTTCCTATAAAAGTGCACTTTAAACTTCCACCTCAACTAGATAACAAGCTTTCCTTCAATCAAATATATTAACTGTAAAGCACTTAATTATGCACTTTCTTACAAAACACACCACTCCCATGAAACATTCTGCAACCCAGATAGCATCCTTTCAAGTACAGATCCTTAATTCCAGGAAGAGTATTGCTGGTGACCACTCTGAGCTCTTGCCTTGCCTCTCTCTGGCCCACCACAGCACATTCTTTAGCTGCAAGGTCACTTCTAAGAAGGTGATTAGCCTTCCTTGTTTGGAAGGGGAAGAATGATGTGCTCCTGCCTGTCTAGACTGAAACTTGATGGAATGCAGTTACCTCTGCACCTTGGATTCCCACACCTCACGGAAGTGAAGCAAGCCCCAGCGTTATCAATTAAGTACTGAACCTAACCGCTTCATGTAATTGCCACAAAGGAATTTACTATCAGATTCTACCACAGACATCAGCCTCATTTGTTATTATATATTTCAGCTAAAAGCAATAACTGTTTGTGTGTGGCATTTCTAGATTATATAGAACTATTTAGCTGCAATTATGTGATGAAAGCACATGTCAGTAACATAAAGGTAAATTCATTACATGCTTGTTCTAACCATTCGAGAAAGAACAACAAAATCAAGGGTGGAGAAGGGTGGGCAAATCTAGGAAACGAATCAAGACACAAATACCTTGTCCTGTAACAACACTGGTAAACATCCAGCCAGGATGTCCAGTTTTATCTGCAGAAGCAAGGATATTGTCTCTCAGTGTTTCCTGATAGTCTCACCAAAACCCCTGATCTCCAAAATCTATGTTAATGTTATAGAAATAACTGTAAATAACTAAATTAATAAAGTTTTTACAGCACTGGAACACTAAAAAACTTCTAGTATTATACCATCATCTTGTATAATAAGCATTTGAAAGTAGAATATAACTGAACTTAATTATCACAAAGTGACTTTGGATTTACACTTGTAGCATGAACACAAAAATATGTGGAAAAGCAGCATTGACAGGCTGGCATCACTTTGGCACAGAAAGGAAAAAGTGGGAAAAACTTATTTAAATTTTCACTGAAATACAGAACATTCACATAAAGCTTCATTCTTCCCTCAGCAGTCAGATACAGAAGACAAGTTAGCTGATGCAGTATGAAGTTCAGAAGTTCAGAATGATCTTGATTAACTTCAATTAGAAACCTGGCTAAAGGCTGTTGACGTATTTTGTTTGTTTTTTATTTTGCATTACATGCACGAACATATTGCAGGAAGATTGGAAGTGATATATAACAGCGTCGTTAAACGTACATCAAATCCCGGTGTCTGAAAACTATGGATTTAACTACATTTTAACATTTGAAATTGGCAGAAAATATACCATATGCACAACAAATACATGAAACCTGCCACCAAAGAAGAGCCATGTCTTTTCTTGTTAGTGGTAAAGCAAGTTAAAACACCAGTACTATCTGTAAAACTCTACAGCCATTCAATCACTTAAATCCAACCTTACCTAAGACACTACACCAATTTTCACAGATACTTAACAGTAACTTTATGGAAGATTAATCCTAACCAAACCCAAGGGGACAGAGTCATAATAGGGATTGCGATTCTATTCAAATTCTTATTCCTGTTAGTATAAATGTGGATTACTCAAATTATTTCTGCAAAAATAATCTCAATAAAGTTCCGCATTATTTGCCACAAAGTTTTTTCAGAAGTTAAAAATATGAGTATTTGTCTGTTTCTTTACACTCCTAGCAGTTCAAACAAAAACCTGCTGCTGCTATTTTGACGGGTACTAGCTACACACACTAATTCGGACACAATTCGGGGGGACATATTCAGGGTTTACTGGCAATTCCAGGTGCTTTCTCACTCTGCTGGTGCAAGCTTCTTTCTGTATCGGGTCATACAGAAGGAATAAGAGTGTAACAAAGATTGCCCTGTGTTCTATACACAGTTCACCACTCTTCTCAATTGGTCCCCCAGTTTTTCTTAAGAATCTTAATTAACTGTGGAGCTTTCTGACTTTTCCGCCTATCATCTTCTTTAGTTATTGGATCACCAGCTCAGTTCACACTTTTGTTTACACCATGTTAAAAGTCTATTCTTTATTTTTCTGCATGCCTCATTATGTTCTCAGCTCAGGTCTTTTGTTAACAACTCTTCTCCCACCCTTCCAAAACCAGTTGAGAAAATCAAGTTGTTGTCCATGATATCACTTTGACAGTATCTGCCTCCTCCTGCAGACCTTCGCTTGCTTCAAGATGAAGGGCTTTGTTTTGCTTCAGAGTACATGACATCTGAAGTGACATGCGACAGCTTTCACATTTAACTCTTCCATTCCTCAGTAGGATCCAATTCGACATCCCTTTTACTGCATTCCCTCTCAAACACTTTGAGATTTCCTTAGTGAAATGACTTCTGCTCGGAATATGCTTGCCTGTCTCATATATTATGGCATTACTTATTATTCAAATGTCTTAGGACCTCGCTGCTTTTTTTCCCCTGTACACCGGAATATGAGAAGAAAATATTCTTGCATTCTCAAAGTGAAACTGTGAAGTTGTTAGAGTTATATTATTCTTGTGCCACTAGCCACCCCATTTTTGAAATCAGTTTACTACCTTGTGTCACATTTAGACTACGCATTCCTGTGCCTAAAGGACACATCTTCAAGTAGCTTTAAATAGTCTGCACACAGATTAGTAAAATAAGAATTAGGTTCTTACTTGTTTTGCTCACAAACATTCTATTCCACTACTTCTTCAAATAAGGTAAGCTAAATTTGCTGACAGCTTCATCAGTGCTACTACTTCTCTGACAGGAAACAATAAAGTCTCTCTGTCTTTTAGGATATTTCTAAGCTTGTACTGAAAAATTAAGAAAAAAATATTTACTAGATTTTAAATTCTTAGCTAAAACCATGTGAAACAACTGTGGCTAAATAATTGTGTTCTGCTGCAACAATATTAACTACTACAGACTAAATTTAACTAAAATTTAATTAGGGCAGATTCATTTCAGTATAACTAAAAGAGAAATTATTTAACAGGTCCTGATAGAATCTGGATGTAATTAATAAGCGTAAAGTTTACCAGTCACACAAAATAAGCTGTTTATGAGGACTTTTTGGAAATTAAGAACACCAAGCAAACAGCTAATCTGCTAATACTAAAATACAAGGTTTTAGCAGTGAAGGAGATTAGTATGCTCAAATTCTGGTCGCATACTGAGCACATATGGATATATATGCAGACATGTACACACATATATATATATATATGTATCACAAGTCATCTTCACTATCTGCGTAACACACTAAAAATGGGGATTTGCCTATGTTCTATATAAAGAAGTTTACAGAGATCTAAATACTGCTGCAGTGGGCACAAGAAATTATTTACCTTAGTTTAAGAAGAAATAAACTGTTTTCACATTTATTTCCCCCCACACACACTCATTTAGATTCACGGAGTCATTCATCCCAGGCTGCAAAGCAGAGTAAAGAATAGCACAGAACGCTGGAACAAGTTCTTCCACTTCTCAGCCGAGTCCTACTCGGATACCAGCAGCAAGCCCTTCGAGACAGGAGCGTGCGCCCTGACCCAGCACTTGTCTCCTGTTACAGCTGGCGGAGCCCAGGCCTGTGTGGCTATTTCAATCATGGCAGCTGCTCCCACCACGGGTCCCTGGCCTAGGCCACTACCGCTAGAAATAAAGGAAAAGAACTTCAAACATGCAAACACAAGAAACCAAGACCATGATGGCATCCAGACAGACTTCATTACAAGGTTCCTTTTATCCTTCTCTGATCACAACCGCAATTATTTTAATACAGAAAGACTGTTCTTGGGCTAAGTACCTGCTTTGGGTGTATATGGCACTACCACAATCTAACCAAAAAGATAGGTGCTGCCATTTTCCTATGGCAACCCTAACTTTTCTTCAGCTTACTTTATTGGCTCTACAGATCCATCACATCTCAGACAGCCAAATAGAATGAAAAATTGTATTTCAGAACTGGTAATCATTAAAAAACTACAGCTACGAAGGTCCCTTGTCTGCAAGTAAATACAGAAACATATTTTCTAGGGTTTAGTGTTTAAACAAATAAAAGGACTGGTAAAGTTCATGGGATATAGCACATATCTACAGTGTATAGTATGTCAACAGTGAGATTTTTCCAACTGACAAGGTATAGGGACACAAAGCTCCCCATCTAAATCAGCTTTATTGACATCTCTCTGAAGGACAGCACCAGAAGGAAGGATTAATTTTCAAGTAGGTTCAGCAACAAACTAACTGTAACAGAACCACTCCATCACTAACAAAACGAAACATTTTTTAGCAGTGGACAGAAAACACAGCCCTAGAAGATTATTTAATACAATCATTACTATGGAAAATAACTTCAACAGTAACAAGACCCATTATTTTTCCTGGTTTATGTTTGTCAAGTCCAACAAATTTCAGAATAACAAAGAGTTTAAATTACTGGAAAACCTAATTAAGGTTCTCTAATATGGATGGTCTAGAATTTTGTTCCAAGTATCTGTACTCATGCTACTTTGATTGCAGAAATAAAATGGCTTATTTTTAATGGAAACCAGGACAAACTGAGTACATTTGATAAGGCAAAAGCAAGAGCAGTAGAGCATGTTTAGTCAGTCCTTCTTGTCACTGAACTGTTAAAGCTTCTCACACCAGATGGACCTGACCGTTGTGATTTACGCAGAGGGAAACGTACTTCTCACTAAGAACGATGGGCTAAGAGATGACACTGCCAACACCCAATTCTTAGATATTAATTAGGTGCTGCATTCTCTAATGTATAAATTAAGGAGTTCAATTAACATACATGACCCATGAATATACTTTTGGTCATCTTAGAAAAAAAAAAAAAAAAGAAGCCTCTTGCCCATATTTCCTTACACCCATGCTGCTTACAACTCAAAATAGAAGAAGTATATATAGTAGAAGCAGGAGCATAAATGTTGCATCAGCTTTTGGCTAAATGTAATAGTAATAGCTGCTGTGCACCACTGCTGGCATTACCTAGCCCACTTGCTGGTAGCAGTCAGTACAGCAACTCAGCCTCTCTACCCCTAGCCATGCCATTGTCTGCCATTTACTTCAGTCCAGAAGGTGACAGCACGAGCCTTTCCATTACTCCTGCTTAATGCAAATAATAAAATTATTTTCCATGCACTTTACAGGTTCAAGGAAGTATAATATGTAACAAACACATTCAAAGGAACCACAGGAAAAGCCTAAGTTACAGTACCACTGAAAAAGATGATCATAAGGAAATTTAATGCATGGGATATCTGAACTAAAGCTAAGCAAATACAGGGTAGTCAATTAAATCCAGTTTTGAAAGCAGGAAAAACAATGCACACCATAAACTGCAAGTTACTCATACACAGAGTGAAGTCATAAATGGAAAACAGCCATTCAGTAAACTGATTTGGCCATTGTTTTGGAAGTTTAGCTAAAAAAAAAAAACCCACTGCCTATGACATGGTCTCAGAAACACATGCTTTCCACAAGCAGCAGACTAATTGCCTACAAAGATGCCCTTTCTCCCACACTTCTTACCCAACTCCCATCCCTCCCACAAAAGGGATCCCAAATCCTCCCCCAGATCTCCAATGACAGTACGAGTGAATAGAAGACAAAATATACCGTGCTTAGTCTAAAACTGCGTATGCAGCATCAGGCTTGCCAGCATCTGTGCGTCAGCTGGGCAGCCAGCTCTAAGCAGAATTACCTGGGCTGAGTTCTGTTCTCCCTCCCCCCTTAGGAAACCTCTGCTGTGGAACTGACTCCACTACTCAATTTCTGATTTTCACAAAAACAGTAGAAAACTAATCTCTTGCGACTTTTAGCATCTTTCACATATGGTTGGAATTGGGCAGCAGACCAAGAAGTTAATGGTGTAGATGTAAGGGTTTGCAGATAGCAACGACAGTCTTCTGTGTCCATAGTACCTATTTCCCCCTCCACCCCCCATGGAAAAATGAAACAAGCAATCAAAAATAAAATTACAAAGTACTGAGAGATGCAGAAGGCAGACACCTTTAGAGTTCAAAACAAAGTGATTTGATGCAAACCCAAGAAGG
Organism: Gallinula chloropus; assembly: GCF_964237585.1. Classification (NCBI taxonomy): domain Eukaryota; kingdom Metazoa; phylum Chordata; class Aves; order Gruiformes; family Rallidae; genus Gallinula; species Gallinula chloropus. The sequence goes on along the minus strand of NC_140090.1, from coordinate 30,609,027 downwards.
CAATCAACAAAACCAACACAACTCAATGACTTGAAATAAAATGCCATCATCTTGTGGTTTCCAAACTTAAGACTGAGGGAAGGGGAGGAGGTTAAAGGCATTATCTAAATGACATGGTCTTGCATTCATTTGCACAAAAGAGGAGAGAAATCTTCAAACCTGCTACCTACAACAACACTTCCTTTCTCTTCCCCAACACAAACACTTCATTCCACTCCACAACTGCAGGCACTCATTCTCCAAACAAGTCTGACACGTAAGACACTATCTCTGTGTGACTGTCTAATACACCTTGGTTCTCATCCCACTGGAAACCAGATTAAATCCTTCACCTTTCAAACCTCTCCTGTCCTGCCAGCCTTTCCTCCTCCTGGCCACACACCCAGACTGACCTCTCCTATCAGATTCCACTCCTGCTGCTCAGCCCAGCTCTGCACTTAACAGTCCTTGAGTCCAGAGGGCACCATCAGAAATCAAAATTTTAGAAAGAACGTAAGTTTTCAAAAACTGTTTTTAAAAATGGCAAAAAATTTAAAACATTAATCAAGTCAAGCTTCCCCTTCAGAATTACTGTAGCCAAGTTTGAGACACTAGGCTTCAACATAAGAATTTACCAAGACTGATGTTCCAGAGCAATTGCATTTGCCCATACTCCATGCTGTATGGTCAGATGGATTGCAGTGTATTAACCAAGGCATATCTTAACCTTGCATTAGAATACAAGGGGGAAAAAAAACTACCACTGTTGCATTATGAAAAACATGATAATTAAGCACCATAACAGGACGGACTACCTAGACAGGCTGTGAAATTCCTCTTCACTGGAGATTTTAGAGATGTTAGACAAACATTCTTATCTGTACTTATGCAACCAGACCATGGAGGAAACAGAAGAGGAGTCACTTCCAGCCTTACACTTCTGTGAACTTACATTGCAGAGAACGAGGGAAAAAAAAGGGGGGAGATAAAATCCACCCACACAAGAAAAAAACCTCCCAACATTTCAGTACTCAAACTGATTTTCTGTTTTGGAGAACAGTTTTTCTATTTAACTTATTTTTGAATTCACAGTCAAGCAGTGAGCAGCTCCACTAAATCTAGAAGCTTAATAAAATTAATACTTAGAACCACATGCAAGCTATGCCAAGATTCCTGTCCTACCCAACATAAAGCATCACCAAGATTGTTTTATTCAAGGCATAAACATTTTGTTCCAAATAAAACTTTACACACTGTTTGCACGCAGGCCTGGCTGGGAAAGTTAGAATCTGCTCAGAAAATGACAGCACATGCTCATGCCACAGCCAGACTGAGTTCAAACACAATACAGCTCCAGTGACAGTGAGCCATGCACTCGCTCTATGTTAAGAATAAAACATTTCTGAAGAACCCAACATGTCGACTTTCTCATCCCTCTGGTGAGTAAGGCAGAGAAAGGTGGTATCTGCCAAGGAAACAATGCCACTGACTGTACAGAGTGCAGAGAAAATACTTTATGAAAAACAAAAAGCCAAGGTGGACAACAATGCAAGAGCCAACAATTTTTTTTTATAGGTTTGTAATAGGTGCTAGAGAGGTGTAATCAAAACACTTATACCAAGTTCACAACAAGAATCTCTTAAGAAACACTGCTATGCTTCCCTCTTTGTTCAGGGTGAAGTCTGCCTGCCTTCCTCAGAGAGGAATAAGCAATTTACCCAACCTTTTACACGTGGTTCCTTTGAAGGTAAAGCCATTCATACCAAAGCAAGGTATCTGTGTAATGTCTCAGGGCTTGAAATTTGGGCTCCTTGGCAATCAGATGAGCGCAGCCTCCATTTCCTCACAGGCTACACCTACACCACGTAGTGCAGTACAGAAGTACTGAATTTTGCTTGGGAACTGGAAGCAGCTTAGCTGAAATATCACAGAGGTTCCTACAGGCTCATTTACCTAATGGAAAAAAAGGCTCTTCTCAGCAGGGCGAATGGCTCTATACAGAACTCAGCACTTTCACAGCTACACGATGTCTTTACACAACCAGAGAGTTAACCAAGCCCTAGTCTGACATACAGGCTGCACTTGAATGTGTGGTTATCCATCCAGCATACCAGTTGTGCCTCTCAAGCAAAGTCTGTTTCCATCTGCTAGGTTAGTATTTCTGAGACAGCTCCCGAGTCAAGCCGAAAAATACATTTAATTTTTATATTACATCTGAATGAGCCATAAACAATAGCTATAGCTCTTGTAAAGGATAGCTGCATTGGGATGCAGATAGGTTTAAAAAACCCTGCTTAATATGCAAAATACATAGAGTCAGTTACTAATTCGAAACACTGAGATGAACAGCCAAAGGAGGCTTTTCCTCATGCCACACAATTCATATTTCAAACAAAGTATGTTGAGACACTATACTAACTCTTTAACTGGAAAGACAGGATTGGAGAAAGATGCTTCAAATCACTCCATTAATAATTAAAATGACCATTAAAAAATACTTCAATCTCTATCCAGTTCCATCCAGGCTGAAAATCTTGTGGCCTTGCTGATCCAGACAGATACAGACTTACAGAAAGAACCCAAAGATAAAAGGGTATTTCATTTGCTTTAATTTTCACTTCATACTTTCCACAAATAATTTACACATTAGACAATGAAATCCTGCCTACCCTGGATACGTATAAAGAAGGAAAAGTGGTTTAGTACAGCGTATCACAGAAGGCAAGCAAGTGAAAAAAGGCAAGATTCTATCTTTAATATCAGGCCCATATGAACACACAAACAAAATTCTTTGGCAGCAATGGGGAACAGCCCAAAGGTTCACCAACCACCTCTTCGGGCACAACCCTCACAATTAATGAATCCGAATCCTCTAAAACTAAAGGGCGTATACATGTGTCTCATAGTTCTAAACAAAAGATTTAGAAATAGGTATTTAGAGTCATTTGAGAAATAAGGAACAAAGCGGCACAAACCATTTTTTCCCCCAACATAACTTTTTAACCCCTCAAATTTTTACCTAAGACTGGTATTAGTAAAATGTCCTTACTGTAGCATTGCTCTCTACAAGGACTAATATATGATTTAAATACAGAGTTACCAGATACCTGTTAAGATCTGGATTTTACAGAGTAAGCCAATGATATTTTCCTCCTAATAATCACCAAATAATTCTGATTCTGGAGCTGGTTCTTTTTTGTATCTTCAGTTACAAAGGTGAAAGAAGAACTACCTTCTTTCTTCATTCATATTCCAGATTATGAGCTAAACTGTCACCTACAGCCCCACTGTCAGATCTTGTTTTTGTCACCATCTCTCTGCATCTTTATCTCTTTCCTCTGCTGCCTGCAGTAAGCCCAGGTCTTTGTGGAGCTTTCCCCAAGGAGGTCCAGCTAGCTATTCTCCTCCAGACAGAAATTTAAAAACCTGTTATGAAAATACTTTCCCTCTGATGTCATGATTTTGCATTTATAAACACTCAATTCTATACACTGCGGAGATATGGTATCCAATCACTAACCAGGAGTAAGAATTAGTAAGAGTTTTCAAAGCTACAAAGGCAGCGTTTTCACTCAGATGGGAGCGTACAATTCATACTTTGGGGGAGGGGAAGAGAAGAAAGAGTGTTGGCTCTTTCATGAACATAAAAGGGCAGAATTACACATTAGTGTAGCTTCCCCATGTATAGGCTTTTTTTTTTCTGAAATGCAGTGTAAACTTAAAATCAACCATTAGTTACTTTAACTAAAGCTTAATCAGCGGTGTGATTATTTTTACAGAAAATTATGACCAAAGTTTTTTAAAATGTGGATTGTTAAAATTTCATAATTATGAAAAAAAATCACGATGGGAAAACAGGTTCCTATTCACAAACAACCAAACAAGCTGGCAGCATTAATACCCTTTTAAGGAGGCAAAACCAGAACTGAAATACTGGGAATGCTGTTGCCAGGTCAGGGTTGAGGCGAATTGGGAAAACCGTGCAAATGGGCTTGTACTGCACCTGCCCAGCCCTTGTCCTGGTTCAAATCCATACTCACTCCTTCCATAACCCTTTTCCCTCACCAGGGCAGACAAACTGCCAACTTGCTCACGTTGTCACCAAGGGGGAAAAAAAAGCCTACACTTTTAAAAAAAATTATATCTGAAGGAAAAGTTGAGATGCTGAGCATTCTTAATTCATAATACCAAGGGCTTTTGACCTTCAGAAGTCCCATCTTCCAGGGGGAAAAAAAAAAAAAAAGAAAAAATGAAAACCACTCCTCAGACACCACCACAGAGAGACGCTGCAGACATCAGCCTGAAAAAACGTCAGTCAAAGGTCAGGGTGATACAGGCAACATCAATCTTTTCATTTAAATATCTTCCTGAAAAAGAGCTCTTAAAATGCAGAAGCTAGAAAATCAGGGACTATCCAGTCAGAGTGAAGAAGAAACTGCCTAAACGTGTATATTTTAGAGGATTTTCCTAACAGCAACACCAAGTACCTTCAACTTGGGCAAATAATTCAATTTTAAGAGCACACTGAAATGTAATACGGTAACTACCATCATCTTGTTGGGTCATCTCAGCAGGACACAGCAGTTTTCCTACTAGGATTCACTTATGAATTATACACATCAGATTGGCAAATAGCACTGAAGAACATCCCCATTAGTAAAAAGACACAAAAGTCCTAAGAAATGTCCAGAACTGCTGGGAAATGCACACGAGAAGAATTGGTACTAGCGCCTAACAAAGCTGGGTAACACTCATAAACCTCCAACATGGTAATTTGTCACCATGACAGAAAACCAAAGGATGCCAAACCAACACACATCTCGCTTCCAGTATCACGGCCAAACATCCTACATATCTGACACTGAGCTTCCGAGTAAAATTAAAAATAGGTCTATAGTGTCAATGAACAAGGATGCTCTTAGCATATATCTTTCCAACTTCTTGTTAAAAAGAAAAAAAGAGAGAGTACTCTTCAGGATCTTTCAGCATTCCTCAACAATGTTTTGCGTTACTGTTCTATAATCACAAGTGACAACAGAAATAGCTACATTTTTGCTTCAAGAAAAAAAGAAAAGTCCATTACAGTAAGTCTGTTATAAAAGTGCAGCACACGTGTAAGGCCCGAAAAGCACCGATGCTGATAAAATTAAAAATGGCTGTGCCCAAAGATCCCACAGCAAAACAGGCACAGCTCCACCGACGATTAAAATATATATTAAAGATCCCTGCACTACCTTAGAAAGGGCGAGGTATGCAAAACAAAAAGACTACGTATTTTTCTAAAACTGAAGCAGTAAGTTATTAGACAAGAGAAGCAGATCTAGGCAAAACGTGTATCTTGAACGCAGGTCGAGCTCATTTACACAATAAAGCAGATTTTATCCTCCAGTATCGGGATTCCAAAACTTTTATCAGGCTTCGCCGCTGAAATAGATGCACATCACTTTTTAAGGAGACACAGATGTGCCCGAATACCAGCGGACCCCACCCCCCTTTCCCTCCGCCAAAATGGCTAGTTTGTTACACCCACTGGCTACTTACCAGCCGCAGTGCTGAGCAGCAGGGTGGCACTGGAGAGCAGGAGCACCAGCACAAGGTGCTGCAGTGAGGCAGTCATACCTGGGGAAGCCAACGATCGAGGCACAAGGAGGAAAAAAAAAAAAGAGGAAAAGAAAAAAAAAAAAGGGGGGGGATGCAAAAAAAAAAAAAAAAATCGCGACGAGAGGAATTTCCTCCTCCTGTCGCACAGCCTTCCTCGACTCTCTCGGTTTACAATCCCGTCTGGAAGGGCAAACAGCAGATGAGAGGAGCCGTCTTCGCTCTTACTCCATTACACCCGCCTGCCTTCATGCCTCGGGAGTCGGCACCGCTCCGCGGACACTGGGGAAGCGCCTGCCTCTGCCTCCCAGCCCCGAGGCATCTCCCCCCGCCGAGGAACGGCGGCGCGGTCCCGACCGAGCTGGGAACCGAGCTTATTTCCCACGCAGCTTCACGATATCGAAGAAAAAGCCCGGCGGAGAAGGAAACATATCCAGACGCGAGCCCGCGTCTACAGCAATGTCAGTCCGAGCGGCCCCGGCAGGCCGAGCGGGGCACAGGTAACAAGCTCTACAGGCTCACGGCAGAGCCGCGTCCCATCCCGTTAAAGGTCTCTGTCTTCTCGCCGCCCCTCCTCGCTGCCTCACGCTCCCGGGAAGGCGGCGCCGATCCCCTCAGTTCCTCCGCGGCGAGGCGCGACCCCCTCCGCTCTCAGGGCGAGGGCTGCGGCTGCATCTCGGCCCATCTGTCTCCCCCGCCGGGCGGGCTCCACGGTGAACCCCCGGCCCCCCGCCCCCCGCCCCACCACAGAAACGATGCCACCCCCGGCCACCCCGACAAAGGTGGGGCCCGGAGCGCGGGGCGGCAGGAGGCGAGGCGAGGCCCCTCCTCGGCGGCTCCAGCTGCGGAGGCACCCGGCTTCCCCTCCGCGGGCGAGAGCGCGGTGGAGGCCCTTCCCCGCGCCTGGGGAAGGCGCTCCCCTTCCTCCTCCTGCCTTCCTCCCTCCCCGGCTTTCCACAGCGCCAGGCAGGCAGCTCCCGGCCCGGCTCGGCCTCCTCCTCCCTTTCCCCACCCCCCAGGTCTCCCCTCGCCGCCGGGGGCCGAACGAAGCGCAGCTCGCCCGGGGAAACGGCTCAGCCCCTACGCGCCGCCAGCGCCTCCCCTCCCCGCTCGCCGGCGAGAGGCAGCTCCGCGCCGCTCCGCCTCCTTCCCGTGCCCGCCGCCGGCTGCAGGCGGGAGCCGAGGGCCGGAGGTCCGCCGCCACCGCCCCGCCGCGGCTCGCGCCCCCTCCCGCCCGCCGGCACCAACGGCTCCCCGCTCCAGACACAAAGGGGAGTCGCTCCCGCTGCCAGGCTGGGCGCCCCAGCCCCGCGCCGCGTCCCGCCCCGCGCCGGCCAGGCCCCGCCCCGCCCCGCGCCCGCCGTCAATGGCGGGGGCGCCGCCACGCCCCTGACCATAGAGGTGGGCCTCCAGGCAGGTAGAGAAGGGCCCTCTCGGGCAGGGGGCGGGGCAGCATTGAGGGGGGCCCGCCCGGCCATGTTGCGGGGCAGCGGCCTGGTGCCCCGGTCTCGGCTGGGCCTGCGGAAACGGCGGAGGGCACCTTCACGTACTCGTGAGCGCCGCAAGCAAGGGCTGGCGGTGTGAGCTAGGCCCGGGCCGCGCCCCGCCTGGCACGGGCGAAGGCTCTCGGCGGACCTTCCCGGGAAGGCCGCGGGCGCCGAGGGGCCTCCCCCAGGGCCCCTGCGGGGAGAGCGCCTGAGAGCCCGGCAGCAGGGACGCCTGGACTCGAGAGTCACCCAGCCGCGCTTCACTAAACAGGCTCTCTGGCAGAGAGACTGCGTGAGCTGTGAACTCCGCCGTCTGCCTTCCGCCCTCCCCGGGCGCCAGCCTTCTCCGCTTCAGGCCGCTGTCCCGCTCTGCTGCAAGCCCGGGCGCTGGTGCCCACTCTGCACCGGCACTGAGCCAGCCCGGTGGCACACGACCTTCCCGGGCAAGTCCAGCCAGCCCACACGGCTTCAGCCGCCTGACTCTCCCAAGCAAAACTATTACCCGCCTCTTAAATTAAAGAGGTTTATGATTTAAAAACAAAGATAAAGTCACCCCACGGAGCTGTTTGTGTGCTTTAACCTTTGCTGCATTGCACAGGACCAAAGAGATAATTAAAGCTAGCAACTGATGGGAGAGCTGGGACTGGAATGATGTTCTGGCCTAGCAAGGCTCTTCCAAACAAGTTTTACTGGGCGTAGCGTAGAAAAAAACGTTCTTAAAAACATCTTGCACACAGAAGGCTCTTTCATATCTGGGAAACTGTGGGAAATGCTTCCCTGTGCCTTAATTGATACCCCCAGTTCAAGAATGGAGTACAAGGAATACAAATTTTAAAATCCAATTCCAAACCTCAAAATACGTAACTGCTAGTACATAAAATGCTGTAGCTGCAAATCAGAGTTGCTGCTATAATGATGATAAAATGCTTCTGCATAACTCTTTTCCCTTCACAAGCTGTAACAGGTGAAATAGGTGTAATCCAATGCTTGCATCATCAAGAGAATTATTCAATTCTAATAGGATTTTTATCATTATGACGCTTTGGCCAGAGACACAGTTTAACATTCCTAGGGTGTACTTGGCTAATAGTTACAAAAATCTGTTAACAGTATCTTTACTTCCAATCTATGCCAATATAAGATGGGTGTTGCTGAGAGACAATAATACAGAATCCCAGATTGTCATTTGTATCGCCACTTTCCAGAACTGCAACCGCACGTTAACCACAGTATCCTTCCTGTTATTTGTGGAATTTGAATGTCAAGAAATAAACTTTAGAAGTAAAACCAAACCAAAACGCACTCCTCCAACAACCAGCAGAACTGTTTCAACTCCACGGGGTGGCAACAGGGGGAAGCCAACGCTGAGTATTTTTTGTGGGTCCAAAATCCAGTTGTCTTTTCTGGTTCAGCAAAGACACTGAACTATGCAGCATACTTTCTGCCCTGCTGTATCTACCAATACAAGCAGTGAGATTGACTTTGTTCATGGAAAACAAGAACTGAACTGCGTGGGTTGCACAGCACTTTCGCTGTTTAGATGGTAAAAGAAAATTACTATAATTGTTCATGACGTGTATCAAAACCTGCTCAGCCTGAAGTAAATGACAGAAGTCTTGCTTCTGTTCTAATGGTTCTAGGTTTTGTCTCATTCATAGGGGTAGTTCTTGTCCACGAGAAATTGCACAGTACAGATACTCTGCCTTAAAATACTTACTTTCGTTTTTTTCTCCCCACAAAATGGGTTGGGTTTTTGTTCTGTGTTTTCCTAGAAAGAAGGAACAAGACATGCCATTTTAAATACAATTACTTCCTCTCAGTTTCACAAAAACCCAGATCCCAATCAAGAAAACACCCCCATGAAGGCCACTGGGCTGCGGATCTGCTTCTCCTGAGCTTACGTCAGGTCCTTGGATTGATCTTCCAGATTTGCAATCCCAGAAGTTAGCAAGACTTCCTCCCCCTTCCCTACCTTACTTTGAATTTTGCAAAAGGCCACCTTCTCCTCAAGGGCCAGGTCCCTGCCTGCCCCATGTGACTGCGCAGGCTGTGAGGTACCCCTGGCCGTGCTCCAGTGCAGGACCCCTGCACCCCCGTGTCCCTGGAGCTGGCAGGGCTGAGGAGGGACTCACCCCCTTTCACCACACAGATGTAGGAAGTAATCACTGCTGTCTAAGCACAGAAGCAGCTTCCTTTTCCCACGGTGGTGGGAGGAAACTGGAGATCAGAACTGTCACACTCAGACTCACCCATTGTTATATGCTTGGACAAGAACATGTAATTCTTTCTATGATTGTTTTATCTGTAGGCTAGGATTCCACTAGCCCAATACTCAGCAGTGTCAAGTAAGTCTCACTCAGGATAATACAAATGTGTGGAGCTGCAGCACAGTAAATCTGTGGTGCAAGTTCAGGCAAGGGTAGGGGAGAGACGAGAAAACCTGTAAAACCTACTGTGATTTAAAAGGAAATATTCTGGCTGAACCTCTGTTCTTCCCACCAGGAAGAACTTCACCCATTAAAACAGCAACATCAAACTTAACAGAGATGAGACTGTTAGAAACTAGAACAAGGTGAAAAGACCGTCCAGAGTAGATGCTCTTTTGCTACTGCGTTTGCCGTTCTCACAGTCAGGTGGGGGCCAGGCTGTGCCCGCAGGCAGCCATGGGGCTGGGGGCAAGGAGGACGGCAGCAGAGGAGACAGCATTTGGTGGTCCCAAACTCCCCGAGATGTCAGTCTGATGAGTGCCAAGTCCATGTCAGGGCATAGAAGTCTTGCCCTTGGGCAAGGGAGCACAGAAGGACAGAGCCCCACGCAGCCCCCCGGGGGCTGCCCCTACGCTTAACTCAGGCACTGAGAGGAGGATGAGGCTGAGCCGCATCCCGGGTGTTTCCCGCTGTCACTCAGATTGATGCAGACGTGCAAATTCAACACTGTACAGAGGTGAAATGAAACACATCCTTGTTAGCAGCATCTCCTGTAAGCAACACGAGCTTATTTTTAGCGACCTGGAGTATGGAAAACTATGGAAAGCTTTCTTGGAAGCATGAAAAACCAGTGGAAAATAAAGTGGGCAAAGCATGAAGAAAACCAAAGAAAACCACTGAACGATAGCTCGAGCCCTGTTTCTATTTTAGGAAGTGCAATTTTCAGGCACTTTCAAAAGATTTCTCAGGATAGATTCACTGTTATCCAAGAGTTTTTCAGCACTGACGCAACATAACTGTTATCATTGTTAGGACTCAGGGGACAGTTCTCTTTGACAGGGCCTTTCAAGAAGTCAACAAATCAGTTTAAAACAAGCCATAAATTATATTTGGCTGCCTGTCAGCTTGGCCAGAGTGTTCTCTCAGTGCTGTCGTAAGCGTTGGGGAAAGAGGACAATACCATGGCCCAATGTTTAGCTTTTAGGGCATATTTTGTTCCTAATTTAAAAACAAAGCATCCTCATAGCACTGACTCTGATGCATAAACATATGTTAAAACAGCAGTCAAGATTTTCACAGGCTTTCCTACAAACACACCACCCCCCCATTCTATCCTAAGTAATAGCTTAATAAATAATGGATTTGGTGCAGGTCTCCTCCACGGATGCCTGCCACTCATCGCTAAATTAGGGATCTGTCAGCAAGATCACCTCCCCAGTCTCGCCTCCTTGAACAGTATGTGGGTGGAGAGGTGGTTTCTGATCGCCGGGATCCAAGCCTTGTATATCTCTCTAGATTATTATTAACATCCTGAACGGCAGCCAGGACGAGCAGAAAAGACAATACGCTCTCCTTACAGTCTGCTGAGTTAGCAGCTAAAGCTTCAGCCGCTGCAGCCAAACAAGTAATCGCACGCAGACGCCGTTACCCTGGGAAGTGTTCAGTTACTTCTTTTATACACATTTTCCCATGGGTGTCGAACCTGGGGTGTCGCACAGAGGCGCTAACGCAGCCCCCTCAGGTCGGGATTGCCAGGGCGCCTGGGCTTTAAAAGCAACCTGTACCCAAAAGTACCTTTCTCCAACATGGGCACGTTTCCTTGGGAACAGGGAAGGGCACCCTGCCCTTCAGAGCCTCCCCACAAACGACCAGCATCACTTCCACCTTGTCTGACTTCCTGTCAGTTTCTGCTCATTTACCAGGGATCAGCTTCGTCTTGGAAAAAGGATTCCACAAAAGGGGAACAGAGAGACATCAAGCTATGACTGAAGCCCTGGAAAAGCCCTTTCTGGGGAAAGTCAATTCCATTCTGTTCTGAGAGGCAGGAAAAGCACTATCCATGATGATCTGTCTGCCCTGCCAAGGTGCAAGATTGGCAAAACCTCCTGTGGCATCACATACCAGAGCAGGCTCTCACGCTGGCTTGCAGTTCTACCAGCAGCCTCAAGGAAACGGTAAATCAAAATCCCTGCCCCAGAGGGAATTCGTTTCCCCTTTAGTCCAGTTAAATAATCTGTGCCAGCCATTACTTTTGGCCTTTAGACTCATAAAAGTCTGTCTGAAGGCTGTTACGACTTCATTCGGCTTTGTCTCTGAAGCACACAAAAAAGCACCGACTATCAGACCTTTGGGGAAAAAAAATAAGCATTTGTGAGTATAGGCTGATGTTTTCAGACCTGGGTTTTTCTAACTCCACTGTGTTGCTGTGCAAGCTCCTGCAAAGTGAACCATACCCCGCAATGGGATCACAACAGTCTTTGACATCATCATCCAGTATCTGACAAAAAATTTTGTGGAATCTTTGCTTAGCTTTTGACAGGAGGCTTTTAATTAATTTAAGGCAAAAATTAATTGCGCCACCTTTGTGGCAACCCCTGGAAAGATTTATTTTGGTATTAAACTTCTGTACGCTGGTCTCACGTTCCCTGGTTTTGGTATAGTGCGTGGTTTCCTATGGGGAGCCCATAATTGCATGATCAAAGATGCAAGGGTCAAGCCTAGAAAAGGAAAGACGTGGGTGTGGGACAGGTAAACCTTAGGTAAACCTTAGGAGAAGGGAGAGGAAGGTGCGTTGTGGGGTAGGCACACAAAGGGAATATTTTGTATCTAAAAGAATTAGCAGTGAAATGCTTAAGAGACATTTTTACCTTTCATAATTCAGGATACTTCCCTGTGATAATGAACTGCCAACTACGTTCCTAGCAGTTGCTGTCTTGTTTTAGAAATAACACTGCTTAATCTGTGGAACCTCTATCTCCATTTTGGGGGTGGAGGCATGAGAAACTTTCAAGTGAGCTTTGGGAAGCACCTCCCACTTTGAATTAAGCCTGAAATCGCATATTAAAGACCCTTTACAGCTTGCCCATATCTTTGGCTTGTTCATTGCCACATAGAATGGGAAATTTGTTGCCCGGTGTTTATCAGTTAAAAACGTCACTTATTTGTTAAATCCAACAATGGACTTAAGTCAGAAACAGAGATGTAAGGAGTTCTGTCAGAATCCTCTCCCAGTCTGGAGCAGAGGGGCACGTCATTACCACAGACCTGCAGGGTTTCATTGTTGAGAGCTGCCTGAGCCTTCTCACACTCACGACAGGTGGCTAGGAACAGAACTTGTAGCATCTCCAACATACTGTCCTACTGTTACCTTCCTTTTTCCATCTGGTTTTCTCATGTTTTAGGGTTTTTAAATCACTCGCTACACAAACTATTCGGCAGTGCAAGCCAGGTTGGGCTTTCAAAAGCCACCTTTTGCCTTTTTGTTCTTTAATTTCTCGCAGGTGATTAGACCTAAAAACATTTCTCTCATCAGCACAACACTTTCCTAGAAGAAAGCTAATGAAAATGTCCTTTGAGAGCCAAAGAAACCCTCTGATAAAGCCTTAGTGGACCAGTGCTCAATTCACCACGGCAGATGTCTGGAGGAAGCAGCCTGTGTGAGTGCTCTTTGCTGCCCATCCTTGAACCCCACACCAGCCTGACAAGTGTCAGACATTCATCTCAAGGAGAGCAGCAGTGTGTACAAAACACAGTCCTCACTTCTTATTTTAAATGACAGGTTTTAATGACAAACCAGCCATGCATGTAAGCGCTCCCCAAACACCCTGAGTGGTGGCACCATTTGCCCACAGACAATTCCAGGCATCAGAGGTGCGAAGCCCTGATGTTCCTCTGCTCCCAGGAAAACACATCGTATCCCTTGAATCGCTCTGACATGCTCCTTTGCTGCGTAACAAGCCTGGATGGCTGGTGGGGACAGCAGCACAGTCAGGGCTGCATTCATCCCCTGCTTTTTTTCATCCTTTCTTTGGCAGCTCCAACCCCTGTGGTCACCCTCTAAGGCTGCTGTGGGCAGTGACTTGGCGTAACAAGGCACACATCCCCTTCTCTCTGGATCTCCCAGCAGCTGCAGCTCAGCCCTTGGCCTCTGCTGTTACCCACCTCCTTGGCCTCTTCCTATTTCCTTGTCAAGGAGTCAGCAGCAGTGTCGAGGGAGCAGCTTTTGCTCAGGCTTCTTACAACAGTTCACAGTGAGAAAGGATACATCAAACATGAACCCAACAGCATAGCTTCTTCAGCTTTTGTCTTCTCTAGCAAAAGCAAAACACAGTGGAGACAGAGTTGGCACTGAAGTGTTTTTAACAGGGGGCTTCCTGCCACTGCAGGCAGGATGGCAGAGGGCTGACGCTCCTGCAGCCATGGTGTCCAGGCGAAGGCACATGCCTGCTCCTTGTTCCTCTCCTGAATGTGGCCAGCTTCAGCAACGTCACCTAGAGAAAGACAAAAGTAAAATTATTAGTTTCTACTACATCAAACAGGAGATTTCTGTCCCTCATGCTTCTCCCTGTAACATGACATCTGTTGCCTGACAATTTTGAAACTTATTTTTATCTGTGAAGTATGTTCCTTCAGATCAAGAAATGAGTCACTATCTCTGTATGGCCTGCTTGCCTCTCACAGATCTATTCGGAAAAACATACCCAACTGGCTTCTTCCCCAAAGCTTCCATCAGGAATCCCCTCTCTGCAGTGACACAGCCCAGACCACCGACTCCAGCCACTGGCACCAGTCCGGAGCCACTTGTTTGCGCAGCCAGCATTGAGGGCACAGTCACACGTTCCCCCTACGCTATCTTCTGCCATTTGAAATTGCAGAGGTCTCAAGATCTTTGGCTCAGCAATGAGATCCAGGCCTCCAGAGGCCATCTCTGGACTTGCCCTCAGCTCTCCATCATCTTCCCACCCATGGTCACATCCATGGAGGTGCACCCAGGGAGAGGTGTGCGCACGCAGGGCACACGCTCCCCTAGCCACCCCGGCACACAGAAGACACAAGCATGTTGCAAGCCCTCCCAGCCATTTGGCCTTACCCTACATGTCACTGCCAGGCTGAAGCTCCCCCCTGCCAGGTAGGATGGGGTAGAGTTGAACAAAGGGCTGCCAATCACTAAGCCCTACATCAAACACCAGCCCTTCACCCCCCCAAGTCTGGATAGCCGTGTGCAGGCATCTGCAACTGTTGCAGAGCCAGAGCTGGTCTTCACTTCTCTCCATCCCACTGCTGCCCTGCTCCTCTGGCCTGGCCCCAACAGACACAGGCTTGGCGATGGCACAGGGGCACGGCAGTGATGTTTTGTGGGGGGTAGAAGACTTCATGGCCAGTTGTGCTGACACTACTGTGCTTGGATACAACAGGAAAAGGCTCTAAAGTTTCTCTGTGACTGCCCAGAGGAGCCAGTCCCTGGGGCAGGCCAGCAGATAATCCTCTGCTCAGAAGGAAACTGCAAGTCCTGTGTTTCGCTCAGTTTAGCCAAAAGCTGTAAAGCAGATTTCTCCTGCCCTCTGCTAGTATTCAGACCTCCCCTGCATGTATTGTTGATGAAATCTTTCACCCCAATTCCGGAGATAACACTGTTTGCTAAATACGCTCTGCCTTGCTACCAGAAGAGCTTCTGACCTTGTCCCGTCTTCTTGGCATTTGGCAAATACTTATCAGTGCTCACAGTGACCTCCAGCTAGCTGAGCAGAAAGCTTTGGAGCCAAACGTGCACAAATAATTCCAGGGACAGCTGTTACTACTGCATTATCTCCTGCCGGGGTTCCTGCAGGCACAAATAGTTAATACGTGGTGCAGTTCACAGCCCCTCTCTCTTTAGCACACCAAGGAGCATCTTCCTTCAACTCAGGGCCGTTAAACCCATCTCAACAGTGGGGGCCTTCAGTCTGGCATTAACCTGCATCACCAAAGGTATCCCACCCTCGGATGAAACGGCGGCCAAAACAGCCAAAGCCACAGGTCCCAGACCTGCCATCTTCAGCTGAGAAGGTCACTGTTTCATCACCCTTCCCAATATAAACGCAACAGAGGCTGCTCTGTGCGTATCCAGAATAGCACCCCCCTCTCCAGCTCCTGCAGCCTCCCGCAGCTCAGACCCAAGGTGTTTTTTCACCCTGACACGCAGAGGTCCAAGCCTGATCAGAGTTCATTCAACCAAAGAGCAGCAATGACTCGGTTCCAGAAAATGAGACTATTATGGCTAGAGACTGTTATGAAAGCCTGTGCGAAGCCGAGACCAGATGTGCGCTCTGCTCACTCCAACTGTTGCTTAGAGCAAAGCCCTGGTTTGTTTTGTTTAGAAAACAAAACAACAGAGAGGGCTGGCAGAAATTAGGCCTCCTCTATAACAAGGAAGATTTTTCTGATGTCTTTCTGCACTGCCGTTTACAGCTGTGTGGCTGGGCTGGGAGCACAAACCCTCTGGCAGTGCCGCAGGGGCCGCCGACCTCCTGGCAGGGCACAGCAGCTCTCAGAGGGTGGATGAAAACAGAGAAGGAGCCCTTACATGATAGGATGGAAGCGAATGAAGATGCCATCCCATTGAAGTTCAGCCCCACAAACCAGCTTGCTGTCATCAGGACTTTCTGTTATCGTTTCAGTAGGATGCTCTGTGCCATCCATCCCCTGGAAATCAGAGCGATTGCACAGCTACGATAATTTTTTGCCTTTTCGGTAAACCTTTCATCAGAAGATCTCAAAGCGACTTGCCAGCAAGAACAGGCACAGCCTCACACTGTGCCTGTGAGATAAGCGAAGGATGGAATAGATTAACTGCTTAAAAGCACACAGCAGCTCTGTGGGATGAAGGGAAAATAAGAAAAATATATATCCGTTTGAAACCATGCAGGGTGTTATGGAGAGGCAGCCTGGAAGGCTGCCAGGAAGCTGAAATTGCCACCCCTGCACAACCACAAATACCATGGAAACCGGCAGGGCACTGGCAGGCAGGAAAGCAGGACAGAAAAATGTCTTTCCACAAAATGTAGCCAGGCCAGGACGCTCCTGCTCTCCTGACCGAGGGAGAACTACGTGCCCAGCCACCAGCGCCGCTGCTGCAAGGAGCAGGGCTGCAAGAGGAACTTTTTCCAGCCTGGGGTAACGTGGCTTTCCCAGGGGCAGCTGGCGGATGACAGCAGAAGGTGGGGTGGCAGAAGACCGCTGCATCACGGTCGGCTGTGGTAATGGAGATCCTGAGTGCCAGGTAAAGCTTCAACACGTGCTGGGAGGTGTAGGAAGATGAAAGTAAGTTGACACCTGAATGAGGACAGGGAAGGAACATGTGCATGCAAGCTCCAGCATGCCCTGTCTGGTGAGGCACAATAAAGAGGCACGAAGCACTCAGCAGTAAAAATAGTCCCGTTCCCCCCCACCAAATACCAAGAAGGTTCAAAAAAAGATTCCTTTAAACTGAGCGAAAGTAAGGGGAGGAAAGTGGCCTGCAAAACAAAACAGAATATAACAAAAATAAACAAACCCAGACAAATGGGGCCGGGGGGAGGGCGGGGGGGAAGGAACAAACATACTGTTAATCTGTCAGGTACACTGTGCACACATTAGACTATGGGGTAGACTCAGAGAAATATCCATCCTCCCAACTGAGCATGGACACCTGCTTGTTACCAAAGAGCACGCATCCCTCACAAAGTCATAGTCTTGGTAAGGCAAGTTTGGAGGTGTCTGAACAACAAACAGCTGTGCTGGTTCAAAATGCTGCTAAGGGGAACAGCAACGTCCCGTGACTGAGCGGGGTAGGGAGAGACGCGTGTCCCAGAGCCAGGTTTGGGAAAGACCAAAGCCTGGTCAGTGGAGATGAGAGAGATGCTCTCCCTCCGTCTCTCAGCAGCTGAAGGGTTCAGAGGAGATCTGCTAGACATCCTATCTGGGGTGGAGATCAGGGGAGAGGGGAGTGCCTTGCAGGGCAGCAAAGAGGACTGAAAAACCAGTGGAGCACCGTTTGTGCCGGGGTAAAATGCACCGAGCTGACGCTGACGGGGCTTCCAGTAACCACAGGAGAGGTCAGCTGGTGGTGGATGGGAGCGCTGCCCTGATAAGGCTCTATCTAGGAACAGTCAAGGGCTGCACAGCCAGCGTAGGACCACGCTCACAGCCCAGCCCGAGAACCAGGTCTGGAGGAGTGCGAGAACACCAGGATAACACCAGGCGTTTCTCACGCAGCTGAAGGACCGTCGCTGGTCATCGGGAGACAAGTGCAGACCGGAGACTTTAAAGTGGTGCCAGAAAAAACAAGCTACAGCCAGGGTCGAGGAACATGGGATCTGACTCCTCGTTGTCAGCAGTTGTGGTGTATACATTGCTGAAAACAGATGTGGTGCCAGGAAAATCCAACTCCCAGCATGAAAAAAATAACTTCAGAGTGATAAGGAGAGCAGCCGCAGTAACTGCAACTGCGTGTCAGCGATTACATAAAAACCTTTTATCTTAAAGTTGTGTTAGGCCAAATTCTGCAATAATTTTTTCAGCCAGAACACTCCCTTGAGACCCTGTGATTTGGTCACAAATTGCTACATCTTAAAAGGAAAGCAGATTTGCTTTTTGAGCCAGCTGATTACTAAACCAGCAAGCAGCAGCCTTGACTTCGCACCAGACACTTCTCATGGAGGTCACTGAAGTTCTCCGCTCTGTGTCACTGTCTGTCTGTATGGTGTGACCGCGGGGCACAGGGCAATTTTTGGGATTTGCTCCTTATGTGGCTGCTGTTGATGGAGGTGGGAGTTGGGCTGTTACACAGGGAAGCACACATTAGGCAAACGCTCCCTGAAACAAGAAAGATGCGATCCAAACTGCAGTCCCTTTTACTTCGATGTATTAAAGCAACTCCTGAAAAACAGAATGCCCAGTGATTAGGTACTGCCTCAAAGCAGCACAGTGATCATCACTCCCAACCCCCTTCCTTTCCTTGGCTGAGCTGCAATATACGTCTGGGCTGAACAATGAAAAACGTTTTCAAAACAACCGATGTGGATTAAAAACACAAGAGCAGTGTAAGGATCCTTTCTCCTGCAGCAGGAGCTTCATCCCAGCCAGTCTCTTGGCAGTACTAAGCCCAGCGGCAGCTCTAGGCTTCACACTTGGGTCCTCCGTGCAGTTTCAAATGGAGCATCTGCAAATCCCAGGAGACGCAGCTGCTGCTGGCAAAGCAGCTGCACTGAGACATTGCTCACTTCCCAGCACCTCTCCCCCTTTGAGTCCAAGACCTACTGAGCACAGGAACCCTCCCTGCTTGTGCTTTGGGCTTGGCTTACCATAAGTAACATGCCGCCAGCCTGCAACTTCTGAAGAGGTGTCAAAAATAAGATGAGGAAACTATGACTGTTTTGAGGAGGAAACATACCTTTCCTATGAAAGGTGACCGACTGGCTGCAATCACCCTGACAAAACCAAGGGACTGTGCAAAAATACCTGTTGTAAAATCCGCAGCTAGAACGCTCCCCAGCCCAAAATGCTGGAAATGGCTCTTCCAAGTCATGCAAACATTTTGGAGTTTCTGAAAGGAGGAATAGCTGGAAATAGTTTCAGATAAAAGAACCTTTCATGCCAGCTGGCAAAAGGCAAACAGATGGATCAGATATAGGGATAGACAGGGCTTAAAGCCACTTTTGTCTCAACGGTGGGCAGGGCTTGTGTATGCAACGTCTGAAAGCACCATATCACATCATCTGACCCTTAAATGTTAGCTTTATGAAATCATATCAGATGAAACCGCCGCGTTCAAAAGCATCTCTTAACCTGGCAGAGCTCTCGCCATCCTCCCCCTCTGCCCAGCAACACCTTCACCGTCCCTGGGCTGGCGCATGCTTGCACAGACCTTTGCCCCTCAGGTTCCCCCCCGTCAGCTCAGCAGCCCAGCCTCTGTCAAAGCTCAAGACTGTTTGCCATAGCACAAGGAGTTTCACAAATATTAAGGGAAAGCACTTTCTTCTGCGCAGTGCACCGGCAGCAGGGTGACTGCAGGCGGAGAGAAAGGGAAGGGAAATCCCCCCTAAACCATGTTTGAGATGCTTTAGCAGAAACTTACTGAGAGCAGGATGCAATGCAAACAAAACGAGCCAGGGTATTTTTGGCAGCCTGCGCAGCATGAGAATGGTGACACTTTCAGCTGTGATTCTGGTGACTGAACCAAAAGAGGCCAAACTACCACTCCAGGATGAGAGTTACACCTTGATTGACAAGGCCAGGTCTGAGCCACTGGTGTGCCTGAACCCTCACCATCTGCTTACAGCCAGGCACCCCCTCCTCACCATTTGCATTCCTTATGACTATAGTGGGGGTTTGGGACGTCCCCAGTGCTGGCAGCTCATTTCACCTGAAGTTTGTCACAAATGGCAAGGGCCGTGGTCCCCCATCGTCTCCCTCTAGTAGTTTGTGCCCAGGAACTTCAGTGGATCGCTGCCAATGTGACATCCCAGCTCTGCTGGAGGACTAGCCAAAGCAAACAAACAAAAAAAAGGTCTCTGCAGTGCCTCAACTAGTGCAAAGGAGTTAAAGTTTGGAAAGATGAAGGTATGTTCATTGAACACAACTGGGAGTACTTTCCCTTACTTTTAGAAATGGCAAGGGGAGGGGGTGTTACTGCATTAAGACTGTGCTTCCCTGGAAATTTACGTCAAAATGGGATTGCATAATTAATGTGTTTATTAAGAAAGTCATTGCAAGTGGTCTGCAATGACAGATCAAAAAAGAAAATCACCTCTGCAGCGCTTCTTTTCTTGCTTCTTTACAACACACAAATTTATCCCGAAGGACTCTAATACTCACCTTTAGAGATGTGGCTGCTTTTCACATCACACATCATTAAGCTCTTCCCTGTCTTGTCCGGGAAGACTCTGAGTTACAAAAGACATGGCAGGATTACACCATCCAAGTTACAACATCCGAGCACTGTCCTGTCGTGACTAATCCCCACGTAAATGGGAAGGACCAAGATGCGCAGTGGGTAAGTGCAGAGCCAGACGGCCTCCTCCAACCCATGGGTGTGTGGGAAGCACATCCCCTCCACGCAGGGATGGCCTGGGGTGGCCAAGGGTCTCTGGCACCTTCTTCCTCAGGTCCCTGAATTGGGATGGTGGTGTGGGTCCTGTGGGCACACTGGGGTTCTCCCTGGTCCTCCTCTCACACCAGGGCAGCGTGGCTCACAGGAAGGGAATTACTCCCAGCAGGAACACTGGATTCTTTGTTTTATTTGCTTTCATAACCATGTTCCTGGAGAAAAATCCTCCATTGTGTATCACTTCCTACCTGTGACCTTTGAAAGACAAGTACAGCTGCTGCCTTGGTGTAAACCACGCAGCCAAGAATACCTTAGAGAGCAGCCGGACTTCTCTGTCCGTTTTAGAGACGTAGTTGTCAGAAGACACGTTGCCAAGCACGCTTCTCCTCCTGCAGGCATCACCCTGTGATGATTCACACAGCTCGGCTGAAGGGCACTTCTAAAGCCTGTCTGTATGATGCAATGACGGAGCCGCGTCAGATCCGGCACCCGAGTACTCCTTTTCAGGGTAAGGACACTCACCTGTCCTGGGCAGAACCAGCCTAGCCAAAGACACACGTGAAGCTGGCCCAAACCCTACCCGAGAGAGGTGGCTGATGTGGGCTCCTATGGGGGTTGTTGGCACAGGACCTGCCTGCTCCCCAGCTGCAAAGACCCCAGGAATAGTTGGTGTGTGTCTGGCAAGGGGAAAGGTAGCACTCAGCTCCACACTCCCTCCCTCCTTCCAAGCCACCTCCATAGTGCAGGGACCTTGGCCTTAAATTCTGTTCCCAGTGGTTTTGGTGGCTCAGAGCATCTCTGCATTTGAAAGCAGGATCTCATACACCCTCTACAATGAGGCAGAGGCACCACTCTTCACCCGGCTTCATTAATTTAGGGGAAAGTGGTGGTGGGGAGCTGCTCTTTCGAGGGACTTAGCCAGCAGGAGGGCAGCAGTCCCTGTGCTCTCTGCCACTGAGATGACAGCCAGGAGACCTGAGAAGTGTAAAAAAAGAACCAAACCAAAAAAAAAAACCCAAGCCCAGCATCTTTTACAGGCATGAAACACAATGACAGGCAGGCAAAACAGCTCGTTGCAGTGATTTCCAAAGGTCGGGGTTTCACAAGGGGGTGGCAATCAGCAGCTGACAGCCAAAGGAAGCCCAGATGTTTAAGTTGCATATTGAGCAAATTTGACTGAGAAACCAGAGAAACATAACAAGCACAGATTCTGTTATTCTGCATTCAGACTCCTATTTTTTAGGTTAAAGATCCACTCAGGGCTCTCTTTTTGTAGTTCCGACCTCAGCAAATGGAAGTTGTTCCACTGTCAGCATCAGAGTTGTGAGTTCAAATGATTTATTGCAAACTTCATGCAACGTGATATTTTTGACAGCCCCTAGACTTGCACGATTAATCAATGTTTCAGCTTTTATCAGCCTAAGTTTTTAAGCTTTATCCTAAAATATGGGAAAATAAACCCTGAAAATCTACACACCAGGAGCTAGCTGAAACCCCAGAAACTGCTAGGTGTAAAACTGCCATCCTTTTTTAGTTCAAACAGTATAGGATGTAACACTCCATTTTTCCTTAATGCCCAGAGCTACTTTTAGTTACGCTTTCAGATGACACAGGTATGTCTGTACTGGGCTATTTTACTGTCACAGGCCTCAGTGCCTGTGGTGATCTCTATTGGCTCCTTTCATTGGTAAAATGCTGCACATCAGTTGGGCTTTGGAAACAAAAGGTACAGAATCTGATACAACAGATGGCTGGTCCCTAACAAGGTGCCCAAGTCTCGGTGTGGCCCCTGGTAGGTGCCTTTAAAAATGAAATAAAGATCCCATGGGTCGTAAGGAGAGTTGAACCCATCTGAATGCTGTGCCCAGTAACTCTCCAGTTCCTACAGGCTTCAAGAGACTAGAAACTTTCATGGGCCTTTGCAGAACAAAGACTTTCACTGGCAGCTCCACTAAGATAAACCCACCATCCTGCCCCAGCCAGGCAAAGGAAGCAAACACCATGAGCCTCACAGCCCCAGGATAGGACAGCGCTTTCCACTGTTTGCATAAGACAGAATATTTCCTGGTTTGCAGGGCGCGGCCAGGCAAGGGGAATGGTTCATTTGGTTTAATTAATTTTGGTGCTATTTGTATCTGCACTTTCTGTAACAGTTTCAGGTGCATTAGTTATCATGAATATCTGCTCCAAGGTGTAAGCAAGCAAAGTTCTCCATCTCTCTTCCCCTGTGGGGTTTTAAAACCTCTTCTCCCAGAAGAGGTACCAGGCCCTTTCCCACAGATGCTCTGCAGCAGAACTATTTTGATCACCAAAATACTATGACCACAAAAGCAGGAGGGGAGGGAAAAAAAGAGAAGAAAAATGCAAATAAAAGATAAAACCCCTTTCAAATCAAGTGGATAAGCCCAGGGAAAAAAATCCAGACTCAAATCAGGTCCCCCATCCATTTCATTAATGGCAATCCTCTCCAGAAACACCCAGCACAGCACAAACCTCTCTAAATGCCTTTTTACAGCTCCTGCAGCTGCCCCTGTCCTGCGGGATGTGGCTCTGGCTGGGTCCCCACAGAGGACAAAGCCGCCGCCGTCGGTGGGCAGGGGTGTGTGCAGAGCAGCCACACTCCCCAACTGGGGCCTTGCTCCAGCCAAGCTTTGGAGCAGACCAGATATTGTAGCAAAAGGAGCGGGACTGGTTGTGCTTTGAGATAAGATTGTCTGCAGGGCTTTGTTGGAGGCAGCCTTGCTGATGCAGGAAGGAAAACAAGCTGTAAAGATGGTAAAAGGAGAAGAAAAAAAATGCCCCGAGGGAAGGAGCACTGGCACAGGAGACCACAGCTCCTCAGCAGCACAGGGCACAGTAACAGAAACAAACATGAACAGCACAAGTCAAACAGCATCACATCCTGCCTGGGGAAGCCCCCCACCCTGCTTGTCTGCACCATTCCATATCTCCTGGGGCAGCTGGTGCTGGGACACGATGCCTGGTGCCTTGGCATGAGATAGGACAGCCTACCCATGTCCCAGCTGCTCTAGCCCACCTTGCCTGCAAACCATCCCAAAGCAAACAGCCAGGATGCTGGCTGGGAGGCCACCTACATGAGGAGCTGCTTACAGTGACAAAACCCACCCAGGAGACAAATTGTGGGGGCCGGTGTTTCCCAGGCAGGTTCAAGCTGCTGACCTGGCAGATATTTCTGGGTGGCAGAGAACAAGGACCTTCCCAGAGGGTCCATGGAGACTTAACAATTCCTTCTCAATGAGAGTTTTGCTGCTTGGATGCCCTGCCTCAAGGAGAGCAAGGATTCAGGGGGAAATCCTGGTTTCAGTTTAGCTTAAGCTGGTCCTACATGGCCCAGCCTTGTGCATCCCCTGACCAGAGGGTGTTTTGTGCAACTGATTTCCATATTTCCTTCCACCTGCTTCTCATCTTTTCTTTGTTGCCCCAAGCCACAAAAGGAGGATGTAGTCCAGCTGGACAGCAATGATGGTGTGAGGTGGGGAGTCCAGGAGCAGCTGGATTTTCCATGTGGACGTGGGGAACACACAATGTGCTGCACTGGTTCTCCATGGTCTGGAGGCTAAAACCAGCACCCACAATCCCACAGGAGCCCTGCTGAGCACACAGGGAGGAGCTGTGGGGTGGGAACTGGCACAGTCCTCTTTGTATAGAACCTGCTGGTGACAAACTCAAGTAAGCCAGACAAGACCTGAGACAAGATCTTCTGCAGCCATGATCTCTGGTACACACCCAACCTCAAGCACAGGAGCAGCAGTTGGAGGGTCCCCTCCTGGCCAGAGCCACACACCAGCAGCTGCGCAGCCCCAGGGACGCAGGGTAGTCAGGCTACTTTCAGCCAAGCAAGGGCTACTCCTTTGCCCCCTGAGGCTTGAGGTCTTTTTTTCCACAACAAGGAAAAGAGACTTGTGCTTAACACCTCAGTTTTAACCCACCATAGAGAAACAAAATCCTGAGAGGCTCAGAGCTCCAGTCTTTGCTCTATCAGGCTGATTTCTGGGTAAATAAACCATCAAAATTGAAGTCTCCACTGAAAACATCAAAACACACTAGCTGAAGCCGATACATAGTTACTGTTTGGCAAAGACAAAGCATGAATCCATGATTATTGTAAGATGAGTCACCTGGAAAAACCAGAGCAGCAGCCAAAAAAAAAAAAAAAACCACCTTTGAATAACTTAATGAGAGTGAAGATGCCTAAAACCACACACATTGGCAACAAGACACCGTCAGCCCTGTAGAGGACAAGCCCAGCTCTGTGGAGGACGTTGCAGACCCCCCTCAGTCACCTCTGCCAGAGGAGCCCATGCCCATCTCTCCAGAAGCCCATCCCTGGATACCAGGGCAGTCAAACACCCATATTGCCTCCGTGACTCACAGGACTGGAACAAGCCAGACTTTTGCAGACAACAAAAAAAGATAAAAATCATATTGCTTGGGGGAGTGCCAAGCTATTATTTCACCCAATTAGTGTCTTGAACTGCTGAAAGTTGAAAGGATTTCCTCTGGAAAGAACATTCCCCAGCCAGAAAGTCTCCAGAAAGGTACAGGAGCAATAACTCCTGGTGTTCAGCATTAGGAAATAAGCGTCTAGACAAAGGCTGCTTTTTTTTCTGTTTCGTCCTTGCTGACACATTTAAAGGATGCTGGAGTTCAGGTCCTGGAACTCGGGCTGCTATTTTTACACACTCTCTACCTGTGACAGATTCACACGTTCAGGACATGCTGGGGATGCCCTACACACCTTTGGCTATTTTCTTGAGCAACCACAGCCGGAAGGCTCTGCACCCCCGGGGTTAAACTGGACGGGTATCGCCATCGGGATGGATGTCACTGTTTGCATAGACGCACCAGTCACCAGCAACAGGAAACAAGAGCCGGCTGCACCCATCCCCAGAGCCGAAACTGCCTTCTCAGGAGACCATGTGTGCTTTAGGCCCCATGTCAGTCCTGCTTCAGAAACCTCAGCTGGATATGAGGAGTGCAAGGAGCTCCCACCACAGGGGTTGTGCGGGAAGATGCCCGACACCCTGGTGCAAAGCTCCGGAGCAGCATGGGGCACAGCAGGGTGCTGGGGATCCTCCCCCTGCCTGGCATCTCCTTTCCTGTGACTGCCTGCCTTCAGCTGAGCAAAACCGTGGAGAACAGTACCAAAGGGCAAGTGGTGTAGTTATGGTGTGCTGCTGTACCCAGGTGGGTGCTGACAGGCCCGCGTGGGGCGGAAGCGCGCTCCTTCGCCACGGCGCTGCTCATTATTGCTTCAGCATGTCGCAACACACCCGTTGTGTAACTGGCAATTCTATTGCATTTATCTTCACCTCCAGTGCTGCGTCCACAGCTGTATAAATAACAGCCCATCGCCCATGCACAGTGGTTTCCA
Source organism: Gallinula chloropus (assembly GCF_964237585.1). Taxonomy (NCBI): domain Eukaryota; kingdom Metazoa; phylum Chordata; class Aves; order Gruiformes; family Rallidae; genus Gallinula; species Gallinula chloropus. The sequence goes on along the minus strand of NC_140090.1, from coordinate 30,583,296 downwards.
TTTTGCACGGCCTTGCTGATGCTGTGGCAGAGGCAGCCCCAAAGCCTGAGCTTGGCTTTCAGAGCTGGCCCCCACTGCCACACTGGTTTTAGAAGGACCATTTTAACATGTGTTTCCAGCAAACCTCTTCACTACCACCACGCAGAAGGAAGCATTACTTGTTTTGCTGCAGCCAGTTTTGATTCCTCCTGTGAGGAGGAAGAATTTAACATGGCTGCCCTGAGACTGGCTGCAGCTTTATCAAGAGAGACTTCATCGTGGACTTAGACAACCTCGCTTGCAGCCATTGTACTGTCAAACATGTTTCCTTCCTCTTCTTCACAACACTTCTACATCACATCCTAGTTAGAGCTCTTCCAGTGCTTCATAAATAATGCAATAGTAAGAGCCCCGCACACTTAAGGGATTTGGGAGGCATTATCTCAGTTTTAAGAGGTGGAATATGAAGATCAGAGATTAACAGTGGCAAACCCAATGGGCAGGTATCCAAACGGGAGTTTTCCTGTCTTGCTTCCTAGAGTCCTTCTTGGCTTCCCTGCTTCTGCCAGCACCGCTCTCCCACTTCTGTCCCAGCACTACCCCATCCTTTCTCGCCAGGGCGGCTTACAAGTCTCACACCAGCACACACCTTGTGTATTGCTTGGGGTCTGTAGGGATAAAAATGTGGTTTCCATTAGCCAGTAACTGGGATGAGGACTTGGAACACCAGAAAATCTGAAAACATGGAGTCATTGAACATCAAGATGCTCATTGCTATGAGAGAAATAGCCTGTCACTTAAGAAGTAAGGCAGAGCGTTAAGCAAGTGAAAAGAAAATGAATGCTCAGAGCTAGGGCTCACCTGTGGAGGATGGGGACTCAGCACAGAAGCTCCTGGATTTCTAACAGGGGTTAATTAATGAGTATAAACACAGATGGAGCCTTTGGCAGTAGTCTGTGCTAGCCAGTGGCAGCAGCCTCTTGTCTCTGGGCACCAGCAGCTCCACAGGAGCAAGGCTGAACCTTGTGCATCCCACTCTGTGGCTGGAGACATGGGGACCAAGCAAGATTTCTATTCCAAATTTTAAGCTGCTCCAGAAGATGACATGCTGCTGTGCTTCTCCCTGGGGAAGATGGGAAGCTACTGCTGAGCTGCCTGTCATTTATAATAAAATTACTCTTTTCCAGAGAAAGTGAAGCCTTGCTGCAGGGGCACGCCGGCACCAGGATGCAGCACAGACAGCAGGAAGCCGACTGGTGAGTTTTTCCATGTGCAGGAGAGAGAGCTGGAGGCTTTACCTGAAAAACAATGATTCTGTCCTTCCCCAGCAGGCAGCTTCGAAAGCCCAAGCAGCACCTCCCATGTCTCCCTGTCCATCTGAGCAGGCACCTCTCATTGCAGGGGCACATGAAAGCCCAGGCTGGCTCTGGGGAGCTCATCCCTGGAGCAGTGCAGGGTGCCCACCCATCCTGTTCCCTGAGGTGTGGGAAAACAGGGTCCCCTCTACTTGGCTTCCGATGCCCAACAAGGGCACGCTGCTTCACACAGGCACACATGTGGGGAAGATGTGCACAGGGTGTGTGTCTGTGGGTGGCAGGAACAAATTGTGGATGACTGGAGGAAGTGGGATGCCTGTGGGCAGCAGGAAATGCCTGAAAGGAAGCACACATCCTTACCATAAACACTGGGGCAGGGGACTGCTGCAGGCCAGCACAGGGCTGGGGCCCTGAACCCCCCAGCAGTCCCACGCAAGTCACCATGCACAGGGAACACCACCAGGCAAACTCCCAAGTAGCAGAATAAAGAAACCATAGAATTACAGTCTTAGCATGAAGAAAATACTTTCACAGCACCAAGCAGCTATGACAAACCCCAGATGATGTCTCTGCGGTTCAAAGGTGCCCCAGCAGGAACAGGCAGCAAGCAGCTCCTGTGCTTGCTGACATCCTCCCTGCATTGGGATTTTTCCCAATTCCAAAGCAGGAAAAAAACCCAGCAGAAAGCTCCACAAAAACAAACCAACCAGCCAACAAGAGACTTAAACACTGCTAGGCGCTCAGCTACTTGGATGCTGCAGCTGGAAGCCCAAAGCCAGCGCAGCTTTCCTTTGTGGTCAGCATGAACAGGGAGAGAAGCAGGTAAGAGCCCCTGGATCCAGGTTGTCACTAGCCTGGACAGAAGAGCTGTGCCATCACCAGACAAGCATCTGGCTGCTCCCCAAAGGCTTGGCTGGTAGTTGCTCCCCTTGCAGCATGATGGAGAAGCTGTGTGTAACCTCTCCCCCAGGAGGGATACAGCCTTTGCCTGGTATGGTCGGTAACCACAGAGTCAATGGGACTTTTGGCTACTGGTGAAGTATTAACCCAGGCTGGGAAGGAAGGCTGCCCCTCCAGCTCTCAACCGACACAGGACTGGATTTTCAAAAGCACTGTGAGCACCACCCCCGTTACATCCCAGGACAGCAGAATCCAGGACAGAGGGTTTGAGTGCTTAAGGAACCCATGCGAGAGACTTCCTCAACCACCCCTTCAAAACACCTTCATTCACCCTCTTCTGGGCTTCGCCTCAATTCATCAGCAATTTTTCACTATTACCTTTTAGAGTAACCCACACTACAGCCTCTAAGGACCATATAAAACCATTTTAGATGTTTTAACAGATCTCACTGTTTTTCTTCAGGTGCCACTGTCAGGCAGGCAGGCACAACAGGCTAGCTGTTCCTTCTGTACTCGGGTTAAAGCACCTATCCTTAATCAAACATCAATTTTGGTGTTTTGCTTTATCAATAAGACTCAAAATAATAGAATGTATTGGGTTGGAAGGGGCCTTTGAAGGTCATCTAGTCCAACCCCCCTGCAGTATGCAAGGACATCTTTACTAGAAAGCCATTTTTGGATGGATCAATTCCCTCACAAAGATTAGAGACCGATAGTACAGGCTCTACATAAATGTCCTGATTATTTCTTACAAACGAGAGTACAAGCCCCAGGATCGAAACTTCTACCAGTAAAGATCAAAAAGCTCAAGTCCCAATTAAGGAACTGTCCTACTTCTTGAGTAACCACCTCTGTGCAAAGAGCCTACAGTCCTTCCCAACTATACCTGTAGGTTTTGTTATTATTCTTTTAGGATGCAAATTGTAAACAGATGCCCAGGCTTTTTTATTTTGTGGAAAACCATTCTTAGCTGCTTGAACTGCTAAGCAACTTGGAATGGCTTACAATGACCAGGGTCCATCACCACTGTGTTTTTTCACCAATCATTCTTATACTTAGCCCTTGAGTTGAACACACTTAGCAGTGTTTCAGCAGCAGCCCTTTGGCATATGAAGCTCATTGTTTAAAAAAAGGAGTGCAACAGTTCAAACCAGAACCCAGAGTACTTATTGCCTTACCTGCTTAAAAGAGGTGGTGGCAAAAAAGCTTAAAACTGGCTTCCTTTCCTCTACCTAGTATTTCTGGGTCACACACATCAAGCTCTCAGTGCTTTTTCTCTTCAAAGCAGGTTTCATTCAGGAAAAAACCAAACCTACAGCATTTCAGAAATGTTGAAAGAGAATGAAGCAGCATCTCTAGTTAATTTGATACCAAAGCAAGCCCTCTAAGACTGGAGCAGGAGGAGAGGCAAAGACACGCTGCGGCGTGACTAAGCTCCAACGGGCTGCCCTGGAAGAGGGAAGCTGGCCTGCACTGGACACTGGCTTGCAATCAAAGCACTGAAACGTGCTCTGGGAGAAGAGGTGAAGCTTTTTCCCTTGTTACCAAAGGAGTAAGTGGCCATGCAAAAATAACTTCTCTCCATTTTGATCCCACTGATTAGACTTACTAAGCAACTGATGTTCATACAAATTTTCTGATTAGTGCAAATTATATAGGACAGTCTATGAGCAGCACATACATAATTTATCTGATACTTTTGAGGAAGCAAGTACATTAACAGTTCAGAAGAAACTGAACTCTCATGTCAGTAAGGATTTCTGTTTGAAAATGCATTTACAATAAAAGACTGAAGGCACTAATAGCCAAGTCTCCCATCTCTTTATGAAGAATTTTAACGCCTCTGCTGCCTGCTCAAACATTTCTGCTTAAATTCATCTTACAGTCTAGCAAAAAGCGGATTCACTGGAAGGGTCTCTCTAGTCCCAGAGAATCCAGAGCTCTGCATAGTAAAACATCAGTGGCTGCAGACAGTGCAACAGAAGGCTCCACAGGGAACACCTAGGACAAGAGGTGGCTGCAGTACGGAAGCACAGTCCCAATACGCTGTTTCAGGACACTCCTTGACCAGCCTCTCAATCACAGCTGTTAAACTCTCTGCAACCTTCCTCAGGAAAAGTGCAGCTCATTCCTGAGAGCAGCAGAACTGCATGAATAGGCACATTACCCATTTTGCCAGGGATTTGGTATATCCACTTACACCAACCAATGATCAAGCTGCAGGCAGTTACATACCAAGAGCTGGTAGTAAGCTGCATTCCACAAAGAAGCACCAGCTGCACTGCCTGCAGTTACCAGATCTTATGCAGCTATGGTCGTCATTCAGGTCTACCACTGCACCTAGAAAAGCACTTTGATATTAACCTGATAAGCATAGTTTAATAAAAGTGGTTTCCTTTTACAGCATAAAGCTTCAGGAGCTTTAGCATCTTGAACATTTGATGGTACTTCAGTGCATCTGCATCCCCTACAGAGAATGGCAGAATTGACAAATGGCTTATTTCTGCTACTAATAAAACACACTCGTCTTTTCAGCTTCATTATTGGATAGCTGAAGGAGTCACTTTGCCCTAGGCTTTCTTCTCCTCTCTAAAAACCAAGTGAAGAAAGTTGCCACTATCACCACAGAAGCAATTTGGAAGCTAATTCACATTAGTTCAAAACATGTGTCTAAATCTTGTCAGTCAGTGTGGCAAAGCCAAAAATGTTTGAGATGGTTAAAGAGAGCGCTCCCAGGAGAACTACAGTGCAGACTCAGCAATGCACCTCACCTGTTCAATGCATCTGGGATATTATGCAGAGATTTGTATCAATTCTGTGAAGAACTCAAGAATATGATCACCTTTGAATTCTTCAGAGAATAAACCACAACAGAACATCTACACATTTAATTTTTCCCCCCGATTATTTTTAAAAAAAAAATCTCAGCAATAGTGCTGACAGTGGTTAGAAAACCAGCAAACTTTGAGAGGCATAAAATTTCCATAAAAATGTTTTTATTCCTCATCAGTGGAGACTGCATGTGAAAAGAGGATTGATTATGAGCTTTTCAACAAAAGAAACCACCAAAACCCCAGCAATCCTCTTACGTGAGACACTGGGGTATGCTACTGCAGGGCAGAAGACAGCTATCAAATCCACCTCCTTGCTCTCTTGCAACACAAGTTACAGGTTTCAGCAAGAGGCTGAAGAAATTATGTCAAGAAATGCTACTCCGAAGCAGCTGCCCAAGGTCAATGTTTCCCCCCTGCTCCTCAGTCTTCATCCTCCTCTTTAGTTTTCTTCTTTTTCTTCTTCTTTTTCTCTGCATTCTGCAAACAAACAAACGTTGCTGTGAACAAACCATAATGGAGAAGCAAAGCAACACATGTAGCTAGGCAACCAAGCTCACACTTAAAGCATCACAGCAGCTGCCCTACTCAAAGCACAACCCAAGAGACGTCCTCATCCTCTACCACTAACATACTCAAAGTTTACAGCACGGTGGGGCCAGTGGGCCAGGGAAGCTGTGTCTCTGCCATACCACCAGCAGCTCAGCATGGCACTCAGACTGCTTCAGGCAGCGTAGCTGCCCTAAACAGAAGGGAGAAAATTAAATCCCACACTAAGAAAAGGATTTCTAAACTGCACAACTAGTTTGGTTTGGTGTCATCCACTCTGTCACAGCTTGGAGATATCAAATGGTGCTTTATCAATTCAGCAGCTATGGCCTCTGCTCCCTGTGAGTCCTGAACATTAGCCAGATGCCTGCGGATCAGCACCAAGGGACACTCTCCCCACTGGAAAAGGTGTAGAAACAGAGGACATTAAAGTGGGGGGGTTTTATTCTCTGATAAAATGATGCATTAGTCACAAGTTTCCCAGACCTTATTTTGCAATGCAAATCTTCCTGGACATTAGTGACAGATATCAAGAAACTAGAGCAAAACTGCCCTTGCACACCATGGGTTATACAGACAAGAATATTCCCCCCGCCCCATATGCTTTAGAGGATCCACTCCCACAATGGAACAGTTAGTTGTGCAATTCTGCCTCACCTCAGTTACGGGGGATTCCTCACTCAGTACCTCTTCTTCAGCTTGCTTTTCCTTATCCTTTTTCTTTTTCTTCTTTTTCACAGGTTCATTATCTTCTACAGCTGTCTCTTCTGCACCACAGGATTAAAAGTGAAAAGCAGGTTGTCAATTATTAGGGGTGTAAAAGGCAAAAGGAAAAGCTCTCTATGAGATAAGAGGATACAACAATGACAGAAAGAACCCAAAATACCAAACTGTCCCTTTCTTTATATCCTTCTACACCTATTTTCTCTCCACTTTGCCCTCACCTGCATGACTATTCCCTGCTATAATCAAAATATACAGCTACCCAAGACAGAAGTGACAACATTCAGACAGCACTATTCACATCTCCTGGAGCCAACGCTGCTCTACACACTGCTCACCAGAGTTTAAAACGAGCTTGCACATTTTCATTTGTCCACCACGTTATCTTTGAGTATTCTTTCTGAAAACAGACTCTCCACAGTTTGGCAACTATTTTCCCCAGCATCATGGGGGCAGTGGAAGGACTGTAACATCCACATTAGAAATGTCTCCAGCCAGCAGCAGCTTGTTGGCACACAATTTCCCTGCCTTGATGTTGGAAATCTGCTAAGAAGCAGACCAGTTTTCTTAACTGTTTAGACTGGCAAACACAAAGATCTCTTAATGCTGAGCTAACATAAAGCATTTAACACAGAAGCAGAAACTGTTTCCTGTCCTGGAAGACAGGAATTGAATTATTTATATATGCTGAGAGGAATGTTAACCCAAGGAAACATTTACTAATACCTCCTTGCATTTATTTTTCAGAACTGTTCATCGACCCTGGCCTATCTAATCACAGAGGTAAAGGCACTATGACTTACCACTCATTTTCTAGAATACATACCACAGTCTTAGGAATCTCTAGGTAAAGAAGCCAAGCAGAAATCATTACTAAGCTGACAGCCTAGGCAGTAGCCAGGCTGTTATTGGATCATGGCCAAGCTACATTATTTGCACAACTGAGTCAGTGCTGGATACCAAGTTCCTTAGTACTTTGTACTCCTGAGTTCATGACGTACCAACTATGGCCCTTCAGTAGCTACAAAAGTGAGATGCTGAAGCCAGTGGTGTTTGTGGTGTGTATGTTTGCTACTGGAGGTATGACTCAAGAAGTAATTTTCTCACTGCGTTCCCCCTAAAAGCCAAGGCAGTTTAATTCTGAAGCACACTTACCACTTACAACAAATACAGAAACAAAACCAGCGCAATTATAAAAAACCCCAAACACAGAACCTCCTAAGATCTTGACTGCACTTTGTCACAAATTTAGCTCCTCAAGGCAGCAGAAGGACTATGAGACAAAAACACACTTCAGTCTTTGCCTCTAACAAGCTTCAGACAAAAAAAAAGTTGGCTTCAGGGTAAAAAAATTTCTACACGTGTCTACAGGAAGATACAGCCAGCTAACACATGCAGTGTTCTGACATTAAAAAAAATGCCAGAGGCAAAACAGCAAAGGATTCCAGATAAAGGAACCTGTAAATATAATTTACGTGGATTCTACCATACACATTCACAGTGAACAGTGTGCAACCATAAGGCATTCAAAACACTTGTAAAAATAAATATCCTCACCTCCCTACGTTAGACACAGGGAAATAAAAGTAGCTGGAAAATAAGCACAAACTACATTTAAGTACAAGAGGAGCATACACATCACATTTTGCTATGCAACACATTTTCACTCAGCTGGATTGGTAAACTATGCATTTTCAAGTGAAATGTTGGGTGTAACCTTGGAAAAGGAGCTTCTTGTTATTACCCTATGTGTCATCAAGCCTGACACACCAGGCAGTGAAACCTGTCACAATTTACAACCGCAGATGATGCCCTGTGCACTCACAGGCACTGTCACTTCTCACAGCCAGCAGCACGCGCCTTCCTGAAGACTTCAGTTGCTGCTTTCTAGCAAAGCTCATCACAAGACTTCACTGCAGACTGAGGGTAAATGCTCCAGGGGTGCTGGTCTTTTCCCTCCAGGTGCAATACTTCTAAGCCACTTAAACCCAGTGGGGTTTCTTTGTGACACACAGCAGCTGACAAGCAAGCCAACATCTCTTACTGTCAGGCACCAAGGCACAGAAAGCAGCACTAGAAAAAGCAGGTCGACTGATGGCCCTGTGCAGTGCTGGAGGTCACCAGCAGTAGTTCCACTTGGCCATTTTCCAACAGTTGTTGCCCAGCTGTTACATACCACCAGTCTGATACCCTCCCTCCTCCACACAACGCTGGCAAGTACAGAATCAAGTCACGTTGCCTATCAGTAGAGACATGGTGTCCTGATACTGCCATCACACAAGGCTTTGTGTCTTGCAGGGTTCACTTCATTAATTTATGATGATAGTTATCTTCTCCAGAGAAGCCTTTCCAAGTGACTGGCTGCTACTACTTGCGTAAATTTAAGCTGAACACTTCACTGGGGGTGCTGGCTAGCCCTATTGGTGGTATGAATTCTGTCTAGTCACATTCTACTTCAAAGACTGCAGTCACAAAAGTACCTGTCCTATTCCCCCTTCTCCCACCATTAAAACTGGTTTTAAACAGAAAACTTAAGTTGATAACTTGCTTCAGGCACTACCCTTCCACTTGGGTTTCTCTTTAAGGGTAAAAGTGTCTGAAGTCATGCCTCACCCCTAAACTCCCTGCCACTTCCTATCCAAATCCTCCTATACATGCACCCCAAACAGGGAGAGAGAAAACACCACACAACTCATCTTGCAGTAGCATTTACATTTCAGGTTAGCACAGTTCAAAACACTGTCCTCCCCCTTTACAACAAATATTAAAGCAACAGTCTGACAAAACTTTCCAGCGGCAGCTTTCCAACTTGTTCCTGTCCCTTACCTTCCTCTCTCAGTACAAACCAGATTAAAGGTGATCTGGCTGAGAAATTCCCTTTTTCCCCTGCACTGCTTTTCCACCACCCCCATTTATCACAGAGCAGCAAAACAGCATGGGAAAGGAGAGGGCAGAGACTTCTTTCACAACGCTAGGTCTGGATGTGTAATCTCTGACCAGGGAAGAGCTCCACAGAGCACCGCACCAAAAGATACTGAGCCAAGAACAGCAGAAATTAAAGGCTCATCCGCATTCAAGTGGGCACACAACATACTTCCTAATGGTGGGACCTTGTCTACACTCCTCTGTGAATTCCACAGCTTACTGAACTCCTCAAGCTTCTCAGACCACCATCCCCTCAGCACACCATGCAGTCACACCAACTACACACGCTGGAAAAGAGCAAGATCACCGTCTGTCTCAGGGAAATCCATGTATTTGCTGGGGGGTCAAGTACAAGAATTTGCAAACATAGCGTCAGTGCTGTTTTGTAGGGTACAAGAGGACAGGCTGAAGGGATCAGTTCTGTTTGCAGGTGATATGAGATAAATAAGCCCTCTGAAAGCACTCCTGCCATAGCTGAAAACAACTGGCACAGTTCTAATGCGCAAGTACCCAAGTACAATGATCCTGTTCATGTGAAGAAAGGGGAAAGAGCAGGAACTATGAATCAGACATCTGAAGGGTGCTCTATTTTTATTTTTCTTTTCAGGAAGAAAAGCAGCATATCTGAGTCTTGCACTTGAGGTTTTGGAAAGTTAAAAAAACCACAACACAAACCCACCCCAAATAAAAACCCCCAAGCAAACAGAAAAAACAAAGCCAACAGCACAGATTACAGTAGTCCACAAGTATCCCAAACACCACCCACTGCTCAAATAGTTCTTGGTAGCTCAAGAATACCTGCTAAGCTCCATCCAATCCCTAAACCAGGGGGCATCAATGCCCAATAAAGCAAATGAAGCAAACAAGCAGGTTTGCATATAAAATCATGAACTGTGAAATAATATCTCTATGAAGAGAAATCTCATACTGCAAAGGACCAGGCTGGAAATGAATGTAATATTCCACCTGTGAGGAGCTTATGCCTGTGAGATGTCAACACTTGCTTTGATAACAGAAGAGAAGCCCAAGGGAACAGTTCTGAGACTACAGAAAGGGAAATTAGTTCAAAAGATTATCAAAAGCAGTAGCTGTAAGAACACCCATTCTCCAAAAAGCAACAGGCAAAGTTCAAGCCTCCAATGTGCTCATGTGTCCTTGTCTCATTGCGGTAAGTACAAGAGAACAAGCTGGGGCACAGATCTCAGCTTTCCAGCACAAAGGATTGTCCCTCTGGTGTATCTTTAATTCTCAGCTAAGTTTAAGTTCCTACAAGTTGCTCCATCTATGCACACCATGAACAAAACAGCATCTGGTTGGACCACACCACCTCTGCATCAGCTGAGCACGAAGGTACAGAACCAGCATCATTACAGTGATACCCTAGAGCAGAGGAGCACAGAGAAGGACAAAAAGGGAAGGCTCTGACAGCCCTCCCCTGCTGCAGGCAAGGGTAGGTGACAAATCTTGCTAGTAGTTCATACCCAGATCTGACTCAGGATCTCACAGAAGTGACCTAAAGTCACCTCCCTTTAGCTTTTTCTGTTTTCTTCAAAGTTACCCACTATAAGAGCAAGTGTCAGGCCAGCCATTCAGAGGTGCTGAAGTGCACACCGAAGAGATGCTTTTTCTTAAAACAAACCATACATAATGAGAAAACAGATTATTTTGAAGTCACAGTCCAAAATTTTTCTTCATAGTAACTTATCAGAGAAAGAAAGAACAACTGTAGCCACGGTTCAGTTTTAGGTCTCCAGAGAATAACAATTGTTCATGTATTACGTAAATTCAGTCAGAAATTTCCAAGTGTCATTTCACTTCAAATCCTGATGTTCAATGTTTCTATGTTGAAACATATCAGAAAGCATTTCTATACAAAAATAAAAGCTTTGGGGTTTTTTCTAAAGAAAATTGGGCAAGTTCTGGTTTTACTGAGAAAATTTCTTGCTCAGAATCTCAGCAAAGCTGCTGAGCAAGAAATTCTGCAAGAACAGCAGTAGGGTTTTTTTGTTTTAAATTATCTTATATGCTCACAACTGTCTAAAAACAGATATTTAAAGCAAATGGACTGCAACCTGGTGTCAGTCCATAAAGGATTCTTTTTTAAAATACGCCATAATTCCCAAGAATAACAACCAGGTATTGTGGCTGGCTGTAAACATTAAACCCCACTGTACGGTGCACACAGCAACATGCCAACAGCAGCGATGCAGCAACTAACCTTTCATCTCTGCTTTGAATTTCTTGGCTTTCACAGCAACCCCCGTGTCCTGGTCGTCCACCTCCTGAATCTTTCGTTTCTTTGAAACCGCAGGAAGCGTCGAGTCGCCAGACGGGTCAAACACTTTCACTTCACTGTGATGAAGAAAACAAGTCAGCTGAAGTAAGAGAAAGAAGAGCTAGCCCCCAGGTATTATCCTGCACTTGAGTATGAACTTTCCAACAACCTTCCAAAAACACTGGCAAGTCAATCTTGCTCAGCTAACAAAGCATCTACAGGTAGTGAGCTAGCCCCTTCTCAAATCTGCCAGTGGCTCAACAGCAACCCTGGCTGCAGGAATTACCCCACAAAGTGCAACTGTCTGATTTGAACAGAAGATACTAGTTAAATATGTTTGCTTCTGCTTTATATCTGCCTGAGGCTCTACAGAGCACTTCAAATTACCCATTAGATTGATCTCTCTGCTGCAGAAAGCCTGTATCATAGCTGCATAGTCACAAGGACATAGCTCCACACAGTTTGTAAAGTCCATGTAAGTCTACCCTAAGGGTAATATATATATATATAGGATTAGAAGTAGCTTTATTTTTGCATTTTCTGTGCTGCCTCTCCACCAGTATGTTTTACAGGGCACAACTCACAAGGCAGGGCAACACTACGACTCATCTCTGTATCACTTGGATCACTGACTTTATGGGACATGCAGATACCTAATCTGTGTCTGAAACTTTGTTCAGCTCCAACCTCCTCCACAGTCACCTTGCAACCTGGTGCTGTTTAGCTGGACCTTTCCAGGAGCAACTGAATCATCTACTAGCAATGATGCAATTTCTTTCTTTTTCTTATTCAGAGTAGAATTCCTACTGAAGGAGAAAGGAGCTTTACAGCTTTCAGTTATTCTGAACTATTCCCCCCAGCCACATATCAAGCATCCAACCTTCTCTGCAACAGGAATCTGAAGTAGCTACCTTGCACAGGTTACAAAAGCATCAGAAGTGACTAGACTGGGAAGCACATGGTAATGCTAGCAGACAGCACCATCAATTCATCCTCCAAGCATCAGAAATTATTCTTACAGGTACAAACACTGCATATTGCTTTGCAGAAATTGGTTATGCAGCCTTTTGCAAACATTGGACTCTGCTTAAGTTAAACTCAGGCAAGAGCTCATTGGCCTCCTTGTCATTGTCAAAATAATACTAATAAAGAAAACAATCAGTAAACAAACATGCCAAGGATAGGTAATGTATTCTCTCATCTTTTTTGGAAAGCATACCAAAATGTTTCACTTGAACCTCATCCCTAAACACTACACCACAATTAACTTCTGAAGCATTACTTTAATGTAGACAATTCATACAGGATCCATAGTTGCACACCAGACTAAGAAATTCTTGCTGATGTCCTTAAAACACAAGCTTAGCCCTTCCAACAACCACCACAGAGCAGCAATCCTACCATTTTTGTACTATAAGGACAATCTGACAGGGTCTGAGTCACTTTCCCATTTAGGCAGCCAGACTAAAGCCAAGCAGCCAGTAGTTATCTTCCCTCTCTCCCCCAAGCCTAGACACATTTGTAAAGCATGTCTAAGAAACAACATGTTCTGGCAGGATTTCATGACTCCATTTCAGTAGGTCAAAAACCTGCACGTATGACACCTCCCTCAACACCCTCCTGCCATAGCTGCTGCCTCCTTACATGTTCTGATGCTTCATTTACTGACACAGTCTTTTGCAAAAGCTGCTGCAGTAATCTCAGCCATCACTACAGTTTGAAATGCCTGGCATATGGAAACAAAAGCTACAACTAGGCTTGGGAAAGATGTTTGGGGACCACAGATGGGTGCTATTCCCCCCACCCCTCACATAACTCACACCCAGCACTGGTTTTGCCGAGCACTTGCCCTTTCTGCACTGAAGGCTCAGCAAAATAAGCAGGCCGAGCTAAGAAAGAAGTCTGCAACCAAATTAAGTGAAAAACCCAGATGTCACAGCTCAGACTAATAATAACCTGTTCCAATCTTTAAATCTTCAGCTGTCCCAGTTGCAGTTTACAGTGTCACTTCAGGCACCAGAAACCACACTACATGTCCAGAGTACAGACCTTGCCTATTCCTTAAGATACACACCACTCATATATGGGACCTAAACAATCAGCTGAAGCTTTGCTCAAAACAAACAGTGCTTTTTCTCAAGCCTGAGAAGGTCTGTAGGACCACTTCCATGTCAAAGAAGTTAATTCAAACCCTGACGCTGTCTTACTTATTCAGACTTGGATTAAATAAAGCTGCTACATATTAACTTCACAAACTATTTAGCTTTTCAGGCTGATAACATAGCATCTAAATATACTTATCTGATTACGTCAGTAATTCACTACTGGAAAAATCAGGGCTGTTTCTCTAGTTCACTGGCTTTACCACAACAGTAAAACGAAGGATAAAACAGAAAATGCCATTAACAGTGGGACTTGTCATCAAACTTTGAGAAAACATTTTCTGTACTCTTAATCTTGAGTCAAACTCAGCCCACAACCAAAAAGCTTCTCAGAAATGAAAACATGGAGTGTTATTTATACTCAGCCAAGCAGAAAGGAAAAAATATTCACCTCTTGTTTTGATACTTGTCTGTCCTGGCCAAGGCTTTTCCAGTGCCACTTATTCTTCTTATCTACAAGAAAAAATTAGACAATAAAACCAAATTACTCATAATGAAAACAAGTCACAACACAAGTTCTACAGCTCCTGAAAGGAAATAAAAAATGGAAAGATAGACGTATACTATTGGTCAGGCTCTTGTGTACATGTATGAGTCTTATACCTGGGACCAGATTGGTGATAGGGACGTAACTGAGATGAGAAAGGCATGTGCTTTTTTAATACTGCTTTTCAAGAGCCTAATTCAATTAAAGGGCATCTTCAGTTTAGCACTGCATCAAACATACCACAGCCACATGACATACATCATACCTCTGAATTCCCAACACCAGCTCAAATCTGTGTCATTTTCTTACTTCGCAAGACTAACTACATGTCAGGGCAGGTACCCTATGCCTGGCATAAAGCCAGCTTTAAAACCACAATACAGGCCCTGAACTGGATTTGAATTAAATTTGTACTTGTCAGATGATCAGTTTGTGTTTTGGCATTAACATGTCTCCTTGCCTTTGTTTCAATGGGAAGTATTACCTCCTATTAAATGCTCAAGGAGCAGCAGGCAGGTTTTTCTGGATTTTTCTTTTTTGTTCTAGCCATGTCAGTTCTACAGCATTAGTATCAGATCTTCTAGCTCGGACAGCTGAACCTAGTCATCATTTGTAAGCTCACATACAGCAGGAAAGCGAACCCCACGTTCTCCTGGCTTGCTGCGCCGACAGCAACAGATGGAACAGCAGATATAGAGAGACAGAATGTGCATTAGATGATGGGAGAACACCTTGCTTTAGCTACAGAGAAAGCTCCATAAGACTAAATATCACCAGTGTTCAGATTTTGGGGAGCCATGGGGGGGAAAAGTGCATGTGTGAATCCAAAATTGCACTTCCTTCTAAGCCGCAGAGAAAGAAACTATGAAATAATAAGCATATCTCTGCTGTTAATCCAGAAATGTAATAGAACATAAAGACATGGCCTCATTAACATCGATTAGACTCTAGATTTTTTCAGTGTAACTTAAATGAAGACAAGGGTATGTAAACAAGAAAAACTGACATACAAATGCATGGATGCAGGAGCCAGCTGACAAACCCCTTCTGCTCCGGCCAAGGTTGGGAGAAACAGGGATCACACAACTGAGTGAAGGGAAAAAGACTCAAAAAGCAGTGCATCAGAAAAGCCTACCATAAACAAGAACGTCAGCTTCACGCCACACTGTCAGACTTACCCCTCTCTCTTCCAAAAGCCTCATTCTTGTCTCCACTTTTAGTCTGTTCTCAGCTCCCATTTCAGCACTGGTATCCTCTCCAAGGGCGTCGTAACGGATAGTCAAGGCGGTCTTTGCTGCCAGCATTCGAGAGATCTAGAAAAACCAAAAGGAGTATTAACTGCCAAGACTTAACATAAGGTACCAATTCACTCTGATCTGAAACCATACCCACAAAAGAACACAGCAACCATTTACTACCATTGTTTCGTCAAAAAACACACAAGCCCAAACCCAGTTAGTACAACATTCTTTTAACTGTTAACATAATGCTTTATCTTCTTGATAAACAGAGGGAAGCATCTGAGACAGCAAGTTAGTTACACATATCCCACTCTAGCCCAGCCTTTAGGTTGGGTTAATTTCAGGTGTAATTTCCAGCTGAAAAGCTTTCTCCACAATTTGAACACAAATTCATCCACCTGCATTATTAAAGCCCATGTTCTTCAAAAGCAAGCCACAAACCATACTACACTTAACACAACAATAAGAGCCTGATTTTCTAGCAAAAGTAAAGCCCATAACACCTCAGTTTACTACCACGCAGAACAAAGTAGTAACATAGCCCTTGAGAAAGCTAGTATTCCATCATAAGCCAGCAGGAATGCATCTGTTATTACTCAGATGTGTCAAATCATAGAATCATAGAATGGTCTGGTTTGGAAGGGACCCCAAGGATCATAGAGCTCCAACCCCCCTGCCACAGGCAGGGACACCAACCTCCAGGGATGGGGAATCCACTACCTCTCTGGGCAGCCTGTTCCAGCACCTCACCACTCTTTCTGTAAAAAACTTCCCCCTAATATCTAATCTAAACCTTCCCTCATTTAGCTTTAGTCCATTCCCCCTTGTCCTGCCATTATCTGCTCTTTTAAAAAGTCGAATCCCCTCCTGCCTATAAGCTCCCTTCAGGTACTGGAAGGCTGCAATGAGGTCCCCCCGCAGCCTTCTCTTCTCCAGGCTGAACAAGCCCAGGTCCCTCAGCCTCTCTTTGTAGGGCAGGTGCTCCAGCCCTCTAATCATCCTTGTGGCCCTCCTCTGAACCCTCTCCAACAGTTCCACATCCTTCTTGTATTGGGGGCCCCAGATCTGGACACAGTACTCCAGATCGGGCCTCACGAGGGCAGAGTAGAGAGGGACAATCACCTCCCTGTCCCTGCTGACCACTCCTCTCCTGATGGAGCCCAGGATACCATTGGCCCTACGAGCTGCAAGAGCACACTGCTGGCTCATGTCAAGCTTCTCATCCACCACAATCCCCAAGTCCTTCTCAGCAGGGCTACTCTCAAGAAGTTCTTCTCCCAGTCTGTATCTGTGTCTGGGATTCTTCCGTCCCAAGTGCAACACCTGACACTCGGCAGTGTTGAACAAATGAACAATCCCATTCCCCTTTTTGAACAGGAATGAATGACACCCGAAGATTTGTGGGACACTGGCATTTTCCATGTAACCATGAAGCAATACAGTAAAGCAAGCCACTGAAAGAGCCTCTCTGAGAAGCTCAAGCCATCTCATCAACAGATATTCACACTCTCGAAAACCCACGCTGGTAAACATTTCTGCATCTCACCTTTCCTTTGTTTTTGGTGTTGGTTTGTCCCACCAGGGAAGCATGGTAGATAAGGCCAAACTTCGGTGTGTCCCGTTTAGTTTTCAGCGCTCTGAAGAGCGCCTTCTCAGCACCCAGTAACTGAACTGTTGAAGCTGGATGTTTTGCCAGATTCAAGAGGGAACCTAGGAGGTAACACAACAATAGCAATCTGTAAGATGAGCAGCCAGATAAGCAGGAGGCTATATTCCTATGCTACTCACAAGTAGGAAGCTCAGATTCATCTATTTCTATGAGAGGTGCTTCATGTTCATTTCTTGAAGGACAGATAGGCCATTTCAGTCTTTCATGCTTCAACTAACTCTGTCTTGGTTTGACTTCAGCAACAGGAAAGAAGGCTGACTCAATAGAACATATCCCATTGGAGTAATATCTACTCCTGACAAAGTCTGGCAGCAAGTACGTGTCATTACAGAACTGCAGCATAGTTGACTGAAGTAAGGCTGCTACCATAAGCCACAGCCTGACTATAAAGGCCAAATGCCAGTTTGACAGCATTTTGCCTCAGAAGCAACTACAATCAGCAGGAGGCTCAGCAAGTGTCTCAGAAGAGGTAGTGACTTAAGTTGCCCTCATATTCCAAAAAGAATTCAGGCCAACTAAGTACATCATCACAGACTACTACTAAGCTCATGCTGGTACTCTGAGATTCCTCAAGAGCTACCTTCCCCCTCTTTACCACGAGATGTTCATCAGGGCCTTGCACAATGCTTTTAGCAGACCAGCTCCTCTGAGAACACCTCCAATGAGGTCATCTAAGTTTTATTTACAGTTATCAGTGTAACCCACCTGCATGAGCAATGAGCCTTGCTCCAACCAGTTCACCCACCATGACAGTGAGATTAGGAGCAATGGCCATCATTCTGTTCTTCAGATAGTCATACAGCTGTGTCCGATACTCAGAGATTTCAATCACCTGGCAGACAGACAGACTTTGGTTACAGGAATCAGCTTTAGCTGACCAACAAAGAGCTAAAAATACTGAAATGAGCAAGTGCTGAGAATTCCATTGGAGGAGATTAATAAAGTGCAACATGCATGAACAATCATAAGCCAGAGTTATAGAAAGCTTTATACAGGCATATTCCCAGAGCAGAGCTCTCTCCACAAAATAGATTGGATCTGCATTGCTCGCTCCCTTAGGCAACTTATTTTCTCAGTGAAGTGCCTGGTAAAGGAGCTGACAACATGCCAAAGACAGCGAAGCAGAACAAAAATACTTAGTAAGGACATTTTCTCTAGTACAAAACCCTGGAACATTCAGTTTTCACATAAATCTTTGCCACCATTCTCTTGAAATGGGATAAGCATTCTTTACTCATTCCATAGAAATACACACAATTAGAACACACACAAAAAAGCAGCCTGGTCTAGACCAAGACTAAGAACTTGCTACTCCTAACACTGCCACTCCCTGGCAAAGTCGAAGAGATCCAACTGGAACCACTGATGTCAGAGGGAGTTTACATACAATCTAGATGAAAGCAGGATAGGGCTCCTAACTCTTCTGGGGAGCAATACACTTTTAATCAGGGTTTATCACCTAGCTTCAGAAGTGACAGATTTAAAAAGTTCTACAGTATCATTACCTCAAGGACTTAAAAGCACAATAATGGCAAAATTCCAGCCAATAGTAAGACTGACACTTTTGGAAGACATTGTGTAGACATCAACTGTCTGAGATGGCTCAGATGAGGTAGTGACTGTGCACCCTCATGTCTATGCATCAGGAAAGCAACAATAAGGGAATCATCACTGCCATCAGAAGTGCATCTGTTAGCAACGTCCTGGGGAAACCTCTCCTCAGTAGAGCAGGCTCCAGTATGGCTAACTGAAGTGGAGTTACTATCGCTCTTCATCCACATGTACGTACCTGATCACACAGATGGATTATGTTGTTTATATCTTCTTCTGATACTTCTGTCCCCATGGAAATCTCAGCAGCAGCCTTCACTTCCTCTTCAATCTCCTCTGGTAGGATGTCAGAAACATCAGAGGTAGCAAAATTGCTTCTGTCTCCTGTGGAGGACAGATGAAAGCATGTTTGTGCTGGGGGTAAGATGAACTAGTAAAAAGCACGAGAAACAAAGATAAAAGGCCAAAATAACAACAGTGAGTCAAATCTGATGTCATCCTATTCTAAACTCCCCAAATATATCTAACTGTTCTAACTTCATGTCCATACTAGCTGAGAGTGGCTGGAAACACTATATTTGATGCTAAGAAAAAAGCCCTTCCTCTGTAACATGCATACTTCACCTTTGCAGTACTTGCTCGCTGCAGTGTATTCAGCCACAAGATTACAAAGGAAGAATTCCAGGAAGCAGAGCAATTTACCACGAACCAAACCTATGTAATTCTTCCTACAATTCAGTAAAAGGTCCCTTTAAAACCACAAGTCTTTCTGGACTGCAAACTTCATTATTTAAAGAAAAAATAAAATAGTAAAATCATCAATACAAAGCACATGCTTAAGAGGCAGAGCAAGTGTTCAAAATAATATAGTGGTCATTCTTTCTGCTTTTACAAATAACTATAGGAGTTTTAGCCTCCAAGAGCATCCACAAACAGTCGGCAACTCTCTTTACATCAGTTCCTGGGAACAAATTTTCAACCTGGTCTGCTGACTAATTCTAAGACACACAGGTGGTCCACGAATAACTGACCAGTGATATGGTATTACGCTGCTTCTATCCTTCAAAAAGGTAAATTGCATCAACACACTGAGGTACGCATATGCCAGCCTTCCACAGCCCTATTTACACGGCTGGTGAAGACAGGATTGTATTCAGGGTTACAAATAGCTGGATGAGTGGCTGGTCTACAAAGCAGTGCCATTAATGCACTGTACACTAACATGCAACGTTACGCAGGCTTTATGCCTCCTCATTACTCACCAACTTTCCGCACACATTTACAATACGTGAGGTTATCTGTGATGATTTTGCCCAGTTCAGGGAAGTGCCAACCATACCATTCCCTACAGCGCATGATGTAGTTATTCAGTTCTTTGTCCAAGTCATCAAGAAGTGCTAAGGAAAAGAAGAATGGACTACTTGTTTTTTTTCCCTATAAAGGTAATCTAAAAATGGAAAACTCTCAAATCATCAAATTTTAATAGTGTAGAGGGAGATAAGCTGAAGTATTTTGTCCCCTGAAGACTAGAAGGAAACATAAGGTGCAGTACATGAGAGTCCTTTGCTTTTACATAAGCCCAGGCACAATATTATAGAAATACTAGAATTCCCACAAGTGTGGCCTGAGTTTCATCACTGGGACTCTCTTGCACAGGCTCCTTTAGCAGCTCTAAAGCACATTCCCTTGGAAGGGGAACAGCAGCCAGCTGTTCTTCCTTTCAGTCAGCCAGTGCTACACATGACATTGATGTAAGACTTGGCCATCTAATAAACTTCAAGGAAAAGCATTTCAATGGTGAGAAACTGATCTTGGATCCAATTATTTGATTTGAAAGATTGTATTAAGCCCTTTAGTTGTCTTTAAATATAGCCAGCACAAACCCAACAGGCTTTTTACCAGATATGACCAATAACCGGATTTACAACCCAGAAGTATAACACCCACAGCATACATTGCTACAGAGTCCTGAGGCCAAAATATTTCCCTCTAATGCAATACCAACATTCCCATCTGTTGTCTCAGTGGTAGTGACGAAGGAACTGAATTAAATCATTAATTTCATCTTAACTAGGTCTCATCATTGACAACAGTCTGGGAATTAGTATTCCAAACAGGATTCCTCACCACTGCTTCCCAGCAAGCACGCTGGCTGTAATGTGGATGCCTTCAAGGAAAAATGGGGAATGAGCTTTCCTAGCTGTGTTTACAATTTCAGTTTGTTTTCCGTTAGGAAAGCAAGGATATGGAATGCAGCCATTACACACTCTGGTGGGTTTTACATGCCAAACACAAGGGTCTGGGTCTGTACTGCCCTCTATGCATGACACTACCAAAATGGAGGGGCAGAAAATCCTATCCTGTGGGGACCATTCTCTAAACACGACTCAGGAGGGAGGCCTGTTTGATAGCAAAGTCATCAGAGGACTGACTAGCACTTTCTTAGCATAGAGAACAGCTTAAATAGGCAAAGTGCACAACAGTTTACTGTGTCATCCTAAAAGTGTTCTTGCTTGTGGAAAGCCCTCTAAAGAAAACACACCTTATGCCTAGCTGAACACCATGACCCATTTACTGAAACACAGTAGGATGAAGTTGATGGCAATACTTTTCTGTAACCAATGTAAAGAAGTCAGCTATCCTAAGCCAAATCCCATTAATAATTTAAGCTCTAAATATACTTACAAATTGCCTGGATAATCATGGTATCTACTTTGTCTGGGCTGAATTTCAACTTGTATCGGGAAAGACTGAGGAGACAGAAGTACAGTTTTGTCAGCATCCTGCATCTCACAGAGCGTGTCCCACCTGCTGCTACTGTACATTAGTACAGCTGTCCATACATTCATTCATACCAACTCAGGTTTATGTCCCTGAGTGCCCTCAGCTGTGGCAAGAAGCTACCCTGACAAGTTTCACAACAGCTCTGACACGTGTACATCCATATACCCCACCACCAGGGTGAAAGGGAAAGTTACAGCCATCTGTACCACGTGCAGCAGGCTGAACATGAGCGCTGCGGCAGGAAACTGGCTGTTGGGTTGGGGTTTTTTCCTGCATGATTCCCCACAAAAAAAAAGTATTTGTCAATGGCACTTCCAGTTTTGCAGTGGCTGGAGGCAATCCACAGAACTACCTACCCAGCAGCAAACAGCAGCAGCGCTAATGTCAAGCAATAAGCTTCCTGGAACAGATACTCACTGTCTGAGAAATACATTAAAGCCAAATGGCAACGGGGTATTTCAAATTTCTCACTATGCTACTGTAAGATACACTTGGTATCAATGAAGACTCGCATATTCAAAGACCTTTTTCAATATTAATGTCCATTTTCTAAGCATACATCTATTTTTAGGGAATTAGCTACAGCAAAGCAATCCTGCAACTTGCCAATAGCTCACGGACAGGACAAGCTCATGCCAGAGTACAGATTAAATGCTACTCATGAATGAATGCTTCACCCCACACTGACCCAACAACTTTCTAAAACCTAAATCTAAAAGGCAGTGACAGCAAGGTGAGAAGACATCGCCTTTACTCATGTAATGTAAATGTTATTGATTCCAGCATAAATCAACAAATCACAGTCTTCACCTTGTCTCTCAGTTACCCCCTTTGACAGAGGCATTTCAAACCAAATTCTAAAGTATGTAACATGCATAGGAAAGCTATCAACTTCAGGTGAAGATAAAGCCTCTCCCTTCAAGGGTGAGTGCCAACCATAAAGCTCTTCCTTTACAAAACAATACTTCATCTGAAATTATACAAACGTATCAACATACAGAGTGTGAGACTGTCAGGTGCTCAACATGTGTCCAAGTAACACAGCACAGCCAAAGACATAGGAATAGAGCTGCTGTAGGAACTCACCTGTGTGCCAGGCCCAGACACATAGCTGCCATCTCTCGAGAAGGAAGACCTGTGATAAGCCCTTCAATCTGTGAGCGAATTCCTCTCATCAGCTCCGTAACCATCGGGCTGTGTATACAACTCAGATTCAGCTTGTCCTGCAGGATGGAAATGGTTGGTCTGAAGTCAGACCCGACAAAAATGCTCCTCTAAAGCCTTTCTTCCAATCGCCTTATCTCATTATACCTCATTTTCCCACTGCAATCCTGTGATCACACAACAGTCTCGGGCATTTTTGATGCTCAAGGTAGTGAGCATCAAAGACACCCTTAGTTCCCCACACAGTAACAATTCCAGTTCAAGGAAGAGTCTTCTAATAGTCTGTCTGCTATGCAGACACGTGAATTATAGATTCAAGATTTTGCAGGTTACAACAGTCTGGCCACAGAGAGAAAACTCAGAGGTAGAGGTTTGGGGGTCTTTTTCAGAGAACAAAGCTGAACAATTAGTTCAGTCTCCTCAATATTACTCACTTTAACACTAAACAATTTTTCAGCCTACACCAGTCTCTTTAATACCTCATGAGGTCCCCACTGGAATAGGGAGCAATCAGACATGAGATGGGAACCTGGTATTTTACTCCTAGAAGACACTGGAGAAAGCAGTCCAGCTCTACTGTACTTCCTTCCTCAGGTAGGCAAGGACTGAAGGATGTCCACAACTGCTTGTAGACTGAGGAAGGCAGAACAACACGTACTCACATGGCAAGAAGTCACCACCCCACTACTGCTGCATCTGCTAGCGAGGAGTGTCTGGCTGGCTGGTTTTTGTTTGGTTCCTGGCTCCCCTCCTTTTTTGAATGTGATTATGAGGGAATTTAATTTTGTAATCTGTTGGGTTTCTAACCAACCTGAACACCTCAGTGCACTGTTGCCCTATCATTCCCTTGTGCAATCAAGAATGACATTTTCCCAGTATACATTTCACCGTAAGGATTCTGTATCTTTCACACCTCAAACACAGCACTGGCAGCACATTCCATTGCTAGTAATTGCAAAATCTCCAGAACCTGACTTCAAGATTTCAGTAGCACGAGACAAAAGGAAGACTATCACCTTTATGACACCTCCAAGTTTGGCATCTGCCACAGCTAGCTGTTCATGGGCATCTTTTGCAACGAACTTCTTAAGAATTTTCTTCAAGTTCTTGCTGAGCTTGCCTTCTACCAGAGCTGTGGATGCTGTATAAAACAAAGACATCAAAGATGCAGTTCTTTTTTTCCTCATAAACGTGTAAAAATGGTTCTCCTAACTTGGCATTTTTATTTTAACTCCCCACAGCAGCTTTTGTCTGAGCTGCAATACTACTTCACCATGCAGCACCTGAAATCAAAGTAGAAGAAAATTATATACTTGCTCCTTTGGAGGCTTAAATCAAAACCCCTTCTCCCAGTTGCCTCTCCTTCCTGCTCGTGGTTTCAGTGCTATTTCTGTCAATTTTGTTTAAGGATCTCTACAAACAGAATGCCATATGCTTTAGATACAAGTTTAACATTTCTGAAGGCAAGGTTGTATGGGAACATTTTGTGTGTCGTTTAATTAACCAACCATTTTCTAGGTCTTTTAGTCAGCAACCATGACATCCTAAATAAAGTAATGGCTTACTTGCATCCTCTGATCATGGTAATGTACTACCTCCTAAAGGCCAACAAAGAATTATGCCAAACACACCGACTGGGTAGCTGGACACAGACCCTTTTAATATACTATGTGCCCTGAAGAATTTTAAGAGGACGTTTTTCATACTCAAGTATTATTAGATCTGTAAAAGCTTTACAATCCCACACAATATATTTTAAGCAGGCACTTATACAACTCTTTGCAGGTCAGCTCTGCGCTCCACTGAACTTCTGATTGATGCAATATCTTCATCACAGTAAAAAGAAGAGGAGGCAGTGTTTTTTTATTTCCAGAACCTTAATGAACTGCAGAGGTAAAAATTAAGTGCTATGCCAAGTTTTCTCTCAGCCTTTCTACCATGGAGATAAAGTTTCCACCTTTCAAGCCAGCTAATAGCTCCTAACTCACTTAAAACCACATACATGGTCTTCCCTTCAAAACAAATATGACATATTTGAATAATCTCTCCCATTTCACAGGTAGGTCAACTTGAAGCAAAGTAGTAGGTATTTGGTCAGGTTTGGGATTTTTTTGTTTGTTTTCTTCTGTGAGTTTGGCTGGGGTTATTTCATTAGCCTACCTATACATGATCTGAATCCAAACCTATGCAAAAGCAATATAATCCAAAAATATGCCTGGGAGAGGACTACACAGGAGCTTCAATCTCAGTTGTTTAACCTGCATCTCAAGTATGATGGCAGTGTCTCCTTTCTCATTCCCTTAGCTTTTTCTGAAGCGACACAGAATGAGGTTCCATTATTTAGTCACGTGACCTGGAACAGCTACCTGCTGATGTCATGTAACTCACTCAGCAGCAACACCATTTATGAATGATTAGCTAGAACTTCTATCGCTTCTGTTTAAGCTCATCCAGAGCATCAAGCACTTAAGAGCTAAATTAGTAAGAGTTACTGTATGTGGGTGTTTCCATTTTTCTAAATTTCTTTTTTTTTTAGTGAAAAAAATACAGGCAGACTCTGCATTCATGAAACAAGGACAGTTGTAAGATATATAGTCTAATACCCATCTTTTGTCTCAGTGGTAGTGACGAAATGTTGACTCAAATCAGTTATATTCAGCTTCAACAAGAATCCATCATTGACAACAGGCTACTGGCAAAACCTGATACATGATGCTCATTAGTGATGAGCACAGTCGGAAAAACACTAAACCTCATCACATCTCTACTGTACTACAGACGACGTGGGTGACACGACAACACAACAGCAACATTTGACTTGGGAAATCTGTAATTTAAAAACTAATCAAAGAAACACTAATGAGTGAACTAGTGTATGACAGGGATTTTTTTTTTGTAAGAATGTTAACTCACTCACCAGCAAGTGCTTCTGTTGTGTCCTGAAATTTTTCAAAGTGTTTCAGCTTTACTCTAAAGAAAAAAAAAAATACAAGTGTGTAATCAAATGTACATTAACCAGATAATAGAACCACTTTACTTTTTTCCTGCCTCTGCTATTACAGTTCTCCTCTTCTCCTCAAGACTGCAAAAGAGAAGTCAGTATCCATATCTTTAAAGAGAAGGAAGAGCACTAAATCTGATTCTGAACCTGATGTGACTCTTCAGATGGGTCCCACAAACTTTATTTTTTAAATAAGTAGACATTTTAATTTGTTATTTCTAGGACCAACACAATCAGAAAACCTAAGCCATTTTTTATTTGTTTTGTAGTTCATATTTAAAGTCAGACATCAGCCATCTAAATCCTGACACTGCACCTTAATTAACTAGGTGTCACTGCTGACTGACTGACAATAGCATCTTCCAACTCACATGCAAAAAGAAACCTTCTGCCTCAGTGGAATGCATAGCCTGCACAGCTCAGATTTAACATGCTTTCAAACGAATGGATCTTCAAAGACTTCAAAACTGAAGTGATTCATTGTCCATGAATCTTCAAGTCCTCCTTTGTAATTAGAATACAAGTTTGAGCTGAACTGAAAACAAACAACAGAAAATCCTTCCGTGCCAAAGACGACACAGCCAGCGCTTATCAGACAGCCTTTATCCACACACTGTGAGATCCTCAGGCCCAGCTTCCCCCTCCTCCTCACATAGTCCGTGGTGTTGATATTTAGAGTTACAGTTAAGAAGCTATCTCCATCCAGTAAATTCCTTGTCAGGGACAGGCATTTGACTAATCCAGTTCTGATTAACCACGGCTCTATGAGAGTCAAGTATCTGCAAAGGAAGCAAGGTCACAGGTAAAGCTGAGTGCTCGAGTTAAGCACACACACAGCTCAAGAGAAGCTCCAAGAGCTTACACTGATGCCTTTTTAGAGAGGCAGGAGAGAGAAGAATTACTTTGATCGGAGTAGATACCCATTAAGAGCCACATCCTGTATAGCAATTGGCCAAGATGCTGTTTCCAAGACAAGAGGCACACAGTGCTAACCCTCACTGATGGCATGGGCAGTAACACTAACTCTTGATTCACAGGTTATTAGTTTCAGCTGGATTCAACTTTTAAAGGATTTTCTGAGAGCACAAACCCCTGTCATTTCAGCCCGTTCCAGCATTACAAGCGTGGATCTTCTTGTCAAAGCATCCAGAGCTCCTGAACATACTGTTTAATTTCTTGCTCCAGTGGCACATGGTAATGACTTCCGCAGCTTAATTACAGTGCAAGGAAAACAGTTTAGGCTTTTTTTCCCCACTTTGATATTCCAATTTAAATTTCTCAGTATCTAACGTCACGTTATCGTTCACAGCTTTTACAGTGCAAAAAAAAAAATAAAATCAATACTTTTTTCTGAACCTCAGATGCACACAATTCTGCAGGCAGTCAGGCCCTTCCAAAAGCCAGGCTGCTGTCCCCACATAAAGCTGCTTACATTTTGTTGGCTTTTTCAGGAGTTTCAAATTCTTTCCATAAACTGTCAACTTCTTGGAGCTTTTTCTCATTCAGAACCTGCAGAAGAAGGGAAAACAAATAAACAAACACACCCACACAATTATATTTAAAGCACTTTTGAACAACCTTCAACCCTGCATTCAGCAGAGGACCTGAAGCATTTTTATGCTATACCCAAGTACTGGAAGTTAATACTTATCAAGCCAACAAACTCAATTTTGGTGATCTCCAGTTTCACCATTGTCTCTCAGCAGCTTTATCCCACTAATACACAGCTATGTTTACAGCATTTTTACTGTCAACTGAATTACAGACTTTGCTCAATAATGGCTGGGTCCTTCTGAACCTGCACGTTAAAGTGAAACATTCCCCTTGTTTACCAAAGCCAGACTTGCTCCACATCCTGTACAGGACTCATTCACAACCCCAGCAACCCAAAACTAAACCTGCCAGTACTATGGGAAAATACAGATGTGTCTGGGATGCCCAACAGGAAGGAGTGGTCCCACAGATTATTTTCATTGATCTGAGCTAGCCCAAGGAAGAAAGAGGACATCTCTCTAAAGAAGACGCTTTCCACCACAGCCTGGTAATCTGCTAAACCAAGAATTACCCAAGAGACAGCAATAGCTTCAACCCATCTCTGTACAAAGGGGATCCCCCTCAGATTTTAAACAGCAGGAGGTTAACAGTTACATCAGGAGAGCCAACAGGCCTTTCACAAAACACACAGCGTACTCCAAATTCCTAGAAAAGTGCTCAGGGGAACCATACGGTCAAGAGCTCGCCTACATCATGTTTTCTACACCCCACTCAAAAATCTTGTGGTTTTGTTCCCACAGCTGCAGTTCGACTTGACGCGGCACAGAACTCGTTCTTGGGATTAAGATATTTTGCTCCCTTGCAGATTTTTAAACCCCAGTCAAAGGAGGCCGTCTTTTTTTAACCTCAATTAGCAGCTGAGCAAGTAAACATAGTAATCCATTTTCCACATGACTGTGAGGCACATAAAAGCTTCGGGGCAGCTCTTCCTTTCCTCAGCCTGACGATTCTTTCCTTCCATTCATCTTTCCCATACCAAGACCTACAGAATTTTCAGCCTCTAGAAATAGACATGGATACATAGATGGGGAAAAAAAAAAGACCATAGAAGCTGCTAAATCAAGTCTATTAGCATCCAGAAAATATGTGCCTACAGATATTTTGTGCCCTGCAACATAATAAGAATGAGCTGGAAACCCCTCCCAAGATCTAGAAGACAGCTATGCCCCATTAGCCCTGACTAGACTCTTTGCATCTAGGAGGGAATACCTGAGAGCCACCCAGCTTGCAGAGGACAACAGTTCTCAACCACCAAGGGATGAAGGCAGAACACAGTTAAGGACATCTGTGGGCACTGCTGAAAAGGGCAGTGGGTGGCCATGACTGCCTCCCAAAATACAGAAGCACTAATTCTGTCCAATCCTCAAGCAGCTGAAAGCCAAACAAACCTAACACAACCCTTCCTCAAAAGACACAGCGGTGACAATCTTGAGAGAAAGCTTTATCTATTTCAAGTTAAATTTTGCAGATAATATTTTGGCATGGAATGAATATATTAACCATGGCACAAGTTTCCAGCTGAACTGCTACAGCATCTGGGAAAGGAAAGCGAGGTGACTGAGAGCCCTACCCTGCTGATGCGCACTGTGGCTGGGGTGCATGGTACCCGGCGTCGGCAGCCACAAACAGAATCTGTATGAAAAACCAAAGCTTGTCTCAAAACATGTGTTTTAATAAGATACTACTTCTGCTCAGTTGCGGCAGAAATCTGTCACCTCTCTCCCTGTGCAGTCCGCTGCCTCTCCCAGGGAGGAGATGGTGTTTAAAGCTGCCTCTGGCCACCGCCGCTTGGTGCCTGGTGCCCTCTAGCCGCTCCGCACACACATCACAGCCACAGCCCGGCCCCAGCTGGTGGGTGACACCGCAGCGGCATCCTGTGGCGCTTCTGCAGACACCTCTGCGCTTCTCTTCCTGCCCCTACACCCTGCCTTTGCTTTGTGCCTACCCTGCTTTCAGAAATTAAAACACGGGTCATTCGCAGCACCTCCTAGCCCCTGTGAAACAAAAGGCGCAGGAGGCTTGATCCTCCTCAATAGGTAGTTTGGGGGGTTGTGAGGCTTTTGGGTTTTTTACTAACTCAGAAGGCACAGGGTGAACTTGCTGGTACAAACACCCAGTAAGCAAACCCGTCAGGGATGCTGCTGTGTATGTCACCTCCCCATGCACCGCAGAACAAACCCGAAAACTATCTGCTTTTAGAAGCATTTGTCTTCCCCCCGAGGCTCACATCCTCTAAGTCCCCCCGTCCGAATTGCACAGCTGCACCCCAACGAGGAGGAAGGATTTCAGGGCAGACGAAGCGAACCGAGCGCTCTGCGGAGCTCCAAGGGGGCAGTTCCACGACAGGTTCGGGCACAGCCAGCCAGCAGCTTGCTCTCGGGCCACAGAGGAGCGCGGCACCAGGGCAGCTCCAGTCTGGACTTGCTCAGCCCGCCGTGAAACTGCGGCCTTTGGGTCCCGTCATTGGGAGGCCAGCAAAGCCCTGAGGGGGGCCTGGTCCTCCCGGCACACGTCCCGGCAGAGCCGAGGGAGTCAGCAGACACGCTGCACCTGCGGCCACGCTGGCGCGGCACCGCGCTCGGCCAGCCCATGAACCCCGCGTTTGGCAACGCGCTCGGGCCGGGGCCGCCTGCGCCCCCGCCGGGACCGCGCTGCCCGTGCGTCCCGCGCCCACGAGGGCGGGTGGGAAGAGAAGGCGGTCAGCGCGCCCCGGGCCGGATGCCTCCGGGGACCCCAAAAGGGCCACGGGCACATGGCCGCCGGCAGAGCCCGCCCCCGCGGGCGGGAGAAAGCGAGCGCCGCGGGCGATGCTTAACAGGGCCACCGGGGAACCGGGGCTCTTCGGCCCCTTTCCCGCACCCCTGGACCTGGGCGCCCCTCCCAGCCCGGCCTCCGCGACCCGGCCCGAGGCACCGCGCCGCAGGCCCCGAGCCGCGCCCGTCCCCCGCTGCTCCGACCCTCACGGCTGCTTCGCCGCGGGGAGGCAGCCGCCCCCCACGCCTCACCTTGAAGATGGCGTAGCCAGCGGCGGTCTCGAACAGCACCAGCATCGCGGCGGCGGCACCGGCGGGGGACGAGCGGGGCGCGGCCACGTGCGACAGCAGACCGGACTGCCCCCCCCCACCCACCTCCCGGGTCAAGCACGCGCGCGCCGGAAAGGGAAGTGACGGCAGCGGAAGCACGCGCAGGGGATGGCGAGGCGGTGGAACCGCCTTCTTCGCGCCCTCTCGCGAGCTGCGTGACCACGCGCGGCGGGGGGGGGGGAGGAGGAGGGGGAGGGGGGGCGGAGGAGGGGGAGGGGGGGCGGAGCGTGCGCTGGGCTCCCGGCTGTCCCCGCCCCCCGCGCGGGCCTTGCAGCGCGCGGCTGCTTCGACGCCTCGCGTTCCCCAAGGTCCGGGCCGCCCCGCGCGCGGGGCTTCCCCGCCGGCCCTTCGCGGTATCCAGCCCGTGTCCTGCGCCGCCATGAGCCCAGTTCCGCTTCCCGCGGGCCAGGCAGGCGCCGCGGCTGGGAACGGGGCTCAGGCCCCCGCACCGGTAGTTTCTGTTCCCCGAGGGAACCGTGAGGCAGGTTTGAGCTGGCGGCTCCGGCCTGCCCGGCCTTCCCGCAGCCTTCCGCCTGCTCCCAAGACCTCGGCTGTGGATGTCACGCAGCTACAGCCTCTAAGCTGAGCGCAGCCCCGGGCACTGGAGGCTCCGTGTTTCTGGCAGCAAAGTGCTGCCTTACGTCCATCCAAAACATTAATTTTAAAGGCTGCTGTTTTTTTCCCAGGATGCTGCAGCACCCCCAGGATACTGGCACTTCTGCTCAGGGCAGGTATGAGCCAAAGGTGCTGCAGCCATCTTTTTGTGCCACCCGCAGGCTTCTGCCCTGGCAAAGGGTGTCTTGGTGTGGGCTGCTGCCTCTGACGTGCACCTGGACCAGGCCCTACTCAGTAATTGAAAGGCTGCGCACTAACAGAGCCCAGGCAAAGAGCAGTGGTCCTTGCTCTGATCATTTCCCACTTGTTTCCCCTAGAGGGCTACCTGCCCAAGCAGGTAGAGGCAGAGTTTTTCCTGACTGCAAGAATCGTAAGACTCATAGGGGTTGGAAGGGACCTTGAGAGATCATCGGGTCCAACCCCAAAAGGAAGAGAGGCTCCAACCAATGCCTTCAGTTCTTCTCCAGCTTCTCGTGCAAGGAGTATGCTGGAAAGCCAATAGAGAGATTGAGGAATTCCCATCATGCTTAAGATTATTTTTTTTCATATGCAAAGGCTTTGGTGCTTTAGCTACTGTGAACCAATTTTTGAAGTCCTGCAACTAGTAATACTGTCAAAGAAATTACATTAAACTAGAAAGAAAATCCAGGTTCCCCCTAGTTTTAAAGTACTGGTTCTAGTTCTATGCTGCAAAGGGTTACTTCTTACTAAGAGTAAGTAGTACTTAGGTGTATGACTTAGATCCCTGTATAAATATTTTTTGCCAGCACTAACTGCTCATAAATATGCTGGCATTATAAGATTGATCGTTCTTGGGCTGAACTCTAGTGTTAAAAGACACTTGGTATTTTATGAACTGAAGAGTCTTATACACAGGCTAGGTGGGCTAACAATTCTAAGGAAAATGCTAACAGGTCTTACTTCCCGAACCATACACATGGTCTTGGAGAAGTCAGTGAACAGTAACTTGAAAGAACAGAGGTGAATTTTATTGACTTTGTGTGACAGATTAGTTGCAGATGGGGAATTAAAGAGTTTCTCTACTACATGTCAATCACCCAAGTGTAACAACATTGAGGCAGTTATCCAGCACCTGAGAGAACTAGCTGTATAGGAGGTAATTTATTATGATCTGGACAACCCACAGTTTCCCTCTGATCCTGATGAGGTCCTATGCACCCCAGATACGTGGTGTAAGGTGATACAAAGTGCACCAGCAGGGCACACCAATTCATTGGCAACAATGGACTGGAGTGGGGCATATACCGTATCTGAGGTGTCCGGCCAACTCCGGAGATATCAGGACAATGTTTCCCTCTCTGTGATCGCAGCAGTAGAGAAACTGGTCAAGCGACTTGACAAAAATGTGTCCAACTCCCAACCTGTATGCAGCCATGTTGCAGCTATTGGGAGAAAGCGTCCATCGTCCCAGAAGGGAGAATGGACCTACCTGGAGTCTCTGGCAGAAAGCACAAGGGGAGACTCGAGGCCAACCGCTGGGGTTTTGGAGTCGGGCCTACAAAGGATCCGAGGCCAATTATACTCCAACCCAAAAGGAAATACTGGCCGCCTATGAAGGGGTTCGAGCCGCTTCAGAAGTGATTGGAACTGAAGCCCAGCTCCTTCTAGCGCCCCGACTTTCAGTGTTGGGCTGGATGTTCAAAGGGAAGGTCCCTTCTACACACCATGCCACTGATGCTACGTGGAGCAAGTGGGTTGCACTGATTACTCAGCGGGCTCGAATAGGAAACCCTAATCGCCCAGGAATTGTGTAAGTGATCACAGACTGGCCTGAAGGCAAAGATTTTGGGATGTCACCAGAGGATGAGGAGGTGACACGGGCTGAAGAAGCCCCACCTTACAACAAACTGCCAGGGAATGAGAAGCAATATGCCCTGTTCACTGATGGCTCCTGTCGCCTTGTGGGAAAGCGTCGAAGATGGAAAGCTGCTGTATGGAGTCCGACAAGACAAGTAGCAGAAGCTACTGAAGGAAAAGGTGAATCAAGCCAGTTCGCTGAGGTGAAAGCCATACAGTTAGCTCTGGACATTGCTGAGCGAGAAAAGTGGCCAATGCTCTACCTTTATACTGACTCATGGATGGTAGCCAATGCCCTGTGGGGTTGGTTGCAGCAGTGGAAAAAGAACAACTGGCAGCGTAAAGGCAAACCCATATGGGCTGCTGACTTACGGCAAGATATTGCTACCCGGTTAGAAAAGCTTGTTGTAAAGGTACGTCATGTTGATGCCCATGTACCTAAGAGTCGGGCCATGGAGGAGCATCAAAACAACCATCAGGTAGATAAGGCTGCTAGGATTGAAGTGGCTCAGGTAGATCTAGACTGGCAACGTAAGGGTGAATTATTCCTAGCTCGATGGGCTCATGATTCCTCAGGTCATCAAGGGAGAGATGCAACATATAGATGGGCTCGAGATCGAGGGGTGGACTTAACCATGGATGCTATTGCACAAGTTATCCATGAGTGTGAGACGTGTGCCGCAATCAAGCAAGCGAAGCGCTTGAAGCCACTTTGGTATGGAGGACAGTGGATGAAATATAAATATGGGGAGGCCTGGCAGATTGATTACATCACCCTCCCACGAACACGCCATGGCAAGCGCTACGTGCTTACAATGGTGGAGGCAACCACTGGCTGGCTAGAAACATATCCCGTACCCCATGCCACTGCCTGGAATACAATCCTGGGTCTTGAAAGGCAAGTCCTATGGCGACACGGCACCCCAGAAAGAATCGAGTCAGACAACGGGACTCATTTCCGAAATGCTCTCATAGACACCTGGGCAAAAGAGCATGGCATGGAGTGGGTGTACCACATTCCTTATCATGCACCAGCTGCTGGGAAAATTGAGCGATATAATGGGCTCTTAAAGACCACCCTGAAAGCGATGGGTGGTGGAACATTCAGACACTGGGATACACATTTAGCCAAAGCCACGTGGTTAGTTAACTCTAGAGGATCCACCAATCGAGCTGATCCTGCTCAGTCAAAATTTCCACGCACTGTAGAAGGAGACAGAGTCCCAGTGGTGCATATGAAGAGTATATTAGGGAAAACGGTTTGGATCATCCCTGCCTCAGGCAAAGGTAAACCCATGTCTGGGATTGCTTTTGCTCAAGGACCTGGTTCTACTTGGTGGGTAATGCAGAAGAATGGAGAAGTTCGATGTGTACCCCAGAGGGATTTGATTTTAGGTGAGAATAGCCAATATAATTAAAAAGGTAGAAATTGTATTATAATAATTGCTCTGTACATTCCTTATTGCTATTATTGCTATTATTGCTGTATGTTGTTGTATGTTGTACCAATGGAGTTACAGCCAGAGTCATACAAGTCAATGAAGGAAGAGTGCCACGACGACGGGACCAAGACCTGGTGTTCCAAGAACTTTTTCCTCCTTCCCTTTGAAAATGAACATCTTTGATTCACAGAATAAGGACATGGACCATGTCAGATGTGTCGGCCGAGAGCCTGAGATGCAGCATACAACGATCCAATGACACATACTGAGACCATGAGAGACTGTTACAACGAATGAAGCCTGAAAATCATCATGGACTAAATGTTCATTCACTCAACAAACTCAGAGGAATGGTCCATGGACTAAGGGAATAATACCTGTATGCACATGTGTGCATATACATGTGTACATACATATATGTGTGTCTGAAACAAGAAATGGTTGGATTTGGTCATGACGTAAATGGTATGGAATAAGGGGTGGATAATGTCCTGGTTTTGGTCAGGATGGAGTTAAATTCATTTGTAACAGCGGATGGAATGCTGTGTTTGAGAGTAAAATGGGAGTAGTGCTGATAACACCCTGATGTTGTTAGTTGCTGTCAGACAGTCAAGGACTTTCTCAGCTCTTCATGAGAAAGGAGGGGCGAAGCCAGGACAGGTGGCCCAACTGACCAAAGAGAGTATTCCACGCCAGTTACGTCCTGCCCAGGATATCGGGGGCTGACGGGAGGAAGGCCTGGGGCGGCTTCGGGGACGCGCGGTTCTTGGGGGACGGTCGGGTTCTGGGATGGCTCTGGGTGGCACGGCCTGAGTTGTGTGGTTTGGTGAGAAACTGCATTGTGTATCAACAGCTTCATATGTTTTTGCTCTGAAGTCCTGTTAGCATTGTTGTATTGTATCTTTCTGTTATCTTAGTAAACTATCCTTATCCCAACTCACAGGCCTCTTAATTTCTTGATTTTGGGGTTATTTGCCCCTTCCTCTTCCTTTTCCCTTCCCTTCCCTTCCCTCTTACCCCCCTCCCCCCCTGCCCCCTTCCCTTTTCCCTGCTCTTTTTTTCCTTTAAGGAGCAGGCAGCTGCGTGGATCTCGGCCCTCAGCCGGGGTGAAACCACGACAGACAGATTAGTTGCAGATGGGGAATTAGAGAAGTTATAAACCACCTGAGAATTAAGTGAGGTTATTAGGGTAGGCAGTGTTGCTGGTGGCTGTGGTAGCAGCAGGGATGATAGTGGGCTTTGTGGGAAGGAGCTTGTGTAAATACATTTAGTCTTTTTGAAACGATTTTTTGGTTGTGTTTTAATTTTGAGCATGCTGTGTGGTGAGTTGGGGTAGCCAAGGAGGAGCAGGGGGAGCTTTGCTGATGTATTTCCACACTTCTTATGGGCTAAGTGGGGACTAACTCTAGATGTTGTAGGTGTGGAGCTGAGGAGGTAATGTATCCACACACAGTTGAGTAAGAAGCAAGTAGATAGAGGTGACTTTTCTGTTCCTTAGTGTTTATGTAGCTGTGACTGTGTCAACATTGTGCCTTTCTTGCTGTGTATAGGTGGTGTGGGTTTGTGTGGCAAGGCTCTGATGGTGGAGGGGGGCTACAGGTGTGGCTTCTGTATGAAGCTTTCTGTGTGTCCAATACCAGCTGGCTCAAGGACAGACCTGCTGCTGGCTGAGGCTGAGTCAATCAGTGACAGTGGTAGTCTGTGATAACGTGCTTAAAAAGAAAAAAGTCTTGCAAGTGGCTGCCTTTTGCTGCTAGAGAAGGGAGTGAGAAAATGTGGGAAACTTTGCAGACACCAAGGTGAGCGAAGGAGGAGAGGGAGGAGGTGCTCCAGATGCCAGAGGAGAGATTCCCCTGCAGCCTGTAGAGAAGATTATGGTGGAGCGGAGCAGGCTGTTCCCCTGCAGCCTGTGAAAGATGATGTGGAGCAGAGGCCCTACCTGCAGCATGTGGAGGACCTGGAATAGGTGGAGACATACAAAGGATTCTGTGGCCTGTTGGGAAGCCTGTGGTGGAGCAAGCTCCTGGCAGGACCTGCAGCTGGTGGAGAGAGAGGCCTGTGCTGAAACAGGTTTGCTAGGGGAGTTGTGACTTTGGGGGGGACCAGGCTGGAGCAGCCCAGGCCTGAGAGCCTGCACCCTATAGAAGTGACCTAGGCTGGTGCAGTTGGTGAAGAGCTGAAGCTCTGGGGGTGTCCTGGTTTCGGTCAGGATGGAGTTAATTTCATTTGTAACAGCAGCTGGAATGCTGTGTTTGGGAGTTAAAATGGGAGTAGTGCTGATAACACCCTGATGTTGTTAATTGCTGTCAGACAGTCAAGGACTTTCTCAGCTCTTCATGAGAAAGGAGGGGCGAAGCCAGGACAGGTGGCCCAACTGACCAAAGAGAGTATTCCACGCCAGTTACGTCCTGCCCAGGATATCGGGGGCTGACGGGAGGAAGGCCTGGGGCGGCTTCGGGACGCGCGGTTCTTGGGGGACGGTCAGGTTCTGGGACGGCTCTGGGTGGCACGGCCTGAGTTGTGTGGTTTGGTGTGAAACTGCATTGTGTATCAACAGCTTCATATGTTTTTGCTCTGAAGTCCTGTTAGCATTGTTATATTGTATCTTTCTGTTATCTTAGTAAACTATCCTTATCCCAACCCACGGGCCTCTTAATTTCTTGATTTTGGGGTTATTTGCCCCTTCCTCTTCCTTTTCCCTTCCCTTACCTCTTACCCGCCCCCCCCCCCCCCCCTTCCCTTTTCCCTGCTCTTCTCCTTTAAGGAGCAGGCAGCTGCGTGGATCTTGGCCCTTAGCCGGGGTGAAACCATGACAGTCTTTTTGGCACCCAACGTGGGGCCCGAAAGGTTGGGATAACGGTAGATCTGACCCTGACCTGATTGTA
The DNA here is from genome assembly GCF_964237585.1 of Gallinula chloropus. Lineage (NCBI taxonomy): Eukaryota > Metazoa > Chordata > Aves > Gruiformes > Rallidae > Gallinula > Gallinula chloropus. Next base: position 30,546,342 of record NC_140090.1, on the reverse strand, counting down.
GTTAAGTCAAAGTTGTGATAAGTACTTTGATTTAAGCAGTCTCTGGTCACGATGCTCTGGTATTTACTGACATCGTTGATTGTGAACTTGTGCTGGTATGTGTATAAGATTTTGCTGCCCTGTCTATTCTTTGGACAGGGAGGGATTAATAATGGCAGCTGCGTGGATCTTGGCCCTCAGCCGGGGTGAAACCACGACAGGGGGGAAAGGACTCATGTTAGAGAAGTTTGTTGAGGACTGTGTCCCATGGGTAGGACCCCATGCTGGAGCAGGGGGAGAGTGTGAGGAATGCTCCCCCCCTCACAGAAGGAAAACTTCTTGTGAGGAACTGACCAAAACCCCCATCCCTGTCTCCCCCTGTGACACCTGGGGCAGAGGAAGAGAGAGAAATCACGAGTAAAGTTGAGCCACTGAAGAGGTGGGGCGTGTGTGTGGTGTTCCAAGATTTGGGTTTATTTCTCATTACCCCACTCTGCTTTCATTGTGTACGGATAAATTAGATGGATTTTTGTTCTGTGTTGTGACTGTTTTGCCTGTGATGGTAATTGCTGAATGATCTTTCCCTGTCCTCATCTTGACTCCTAAGCCTCTCAATATTTTCTCTGTGGTCCAGTTGAAAGTGGGAGTGATAGAGCAGCTTTGGTGGGTATCTGGCCTCCAGTCAGAGTGAAGCCACTACAATAGGAATAGGTGACTGCATTCTGACTCATGTGTTAGCTTTTGTTACAAGATTGCATGGAGAGATTGGTGAAACAAATAATGATGTTCAAGTTTCATGCCAGAGTTCAAGACTTTAGCCTTATTACTATAAGCTTGCTTTTCCTGCCTCTTAAAACTACTTTCATTTCTGAATAGCAGTGATGTTTAGGACAGGGTAAGCATTTGTCAGTTTGTTTGTTAGTATCATGTGGCTTCGAAACCCTTGGCTGGCTTACTTTGGTTTATGTGGTGTTATTAAGCTCATAATGAGCCCTTGCTGGGAGCTTGGCATAGTATGAACACATTTCATTCTGCTGCCTACTAGGCTTTGCCTAAGAAAGGTCATCTTACTTCTGTAACTCTGTGTAGCATCCGCTTTGGTTATATTTAGTGTTCAAGTTGCCCCCCCCCCCCCCCCCTTGTTAATTCTGAATCGTTTAACGTTTGTGATTAAAGCAAATGTGTGTGTCTACTGCATAGCTTTGCTGGGTAGTGAAAGTGCATCCCTTGCCATAGCTGTGTTTGTAACACGCTGTTCAGTTAGTGAAATGCAGCAGTGCAGATGCAGAGTGCAGTGCTGTTGCTTTGGTGTTACTATGAGGGAACATGGGAAGCAGAGTGAGAGACTGTCGATGGATGTGCTCTGCCTGCAGAGAGTTCTTACCCTTCCCCAGAGGTAGCTGGTAGAGTTAAACACCGATCTGATAGCACCCAGATAAAAAAAAATTCTCCTTCAGTGTGGCTGACTGTTGTTGATCTGTTTATTTTACAGTAACCGTGTTCTTCTATGGTTCTCACATGCTTTTTCTCCTTACTGGACCCTCAAAGCCAAGCATGTGCTTATTCCAGCAGCAATGCCATGCAGAGGGGCAGGAGTTGCCTTGGTTGCTGTAGAGGAATATTAGGACTGCATGCTGCAGTTCAAACAGCTTGCAACCTAAAAGTAATCTTTTTAGGGTGCAGGTGCTGTATGTCATGCAAACCTCTGAATAGCTGTGCTGATGTAAAGCAGGACATCCATCCTGTGCTAGTGCTATCGCTCGGAGCTTGCGCGAGTGCAGCTGCATCGCTGCAGGTTTGCCTGCCATGCTGTTCCTCGCCTGGCTGCGGTGATAAGAAAGTGCCAGCTATGCATGAATGGCTCAATGTTGTGGTTAAATCTCTTGGCAGAAACCTGCGCGAGTCGTGACGCAGAGGGACGATGGGGGTGACTTCTGCAGTGAAGCCTGCTGTTGTGGGGTCATGCGGCTCGGCTTACGCCCTGGGGTAGGGCAACAGGGCCCCGCAGCGCCGGCTGTGAACCGCCCCGTAAGGAGCGAGTCCTGCCGAGCACTTGCTTTCCCCGCCGGGGCACGCCATCGGCGGCTTCCTGCAGCCGGGCCTGCGGAGGCCGCCTGCGCTCGCACAGGTCGCGCCCGGCTGTGGGGCCTCCGTCCCTGCTGGGGCCTGGCCAGCCTTGCCCTACCCCGGGCCGGTGCGGACGAGTCCGGGGGACGGCCCCTCCAGCTTTGCAGCGCGGGCCGCACCGGGGTCCCGATGCAGGCTGGGAGGAGCCGGCGGGCGGGCCGCGCTGCGCCGGGCGGGAAGTGAGCTCAGGCGCACAGGAAATCCCGCCCGCGCCGCGGCCTGTGTTTGCGCTGCGGGCAGAGAAAGGAGCAGAGCGCCTGCAGCGGCCCAGCCGAGCCTGCCGTACGCAACGGGGCCGAGCCATGTCTGACCAGGTACGGCCGCCGCCGGCCCCGACCGGCCACCGACCCCGGGGGGGAGCTCCCGCCGGACGCCGGGGGATGGCGCGGCGGGAGGCCACGGCAGGCCCCGCAGCCCCGGAGTCGCGGGAGGAGCTGCCTGCGGCCCATCGCCCCCGTCGCCGTGGGGCAGCCCAAGCCGGGCCCCACGCTCTGTGAGGGACGGCCCGGGGCGAGCGGAGCCGCGGCCGCCCGGGAGGCGCTGGCGGCATGTCCCCCTCGGGGAGTGTGTGTGGGTGCCAATCTCCGAGCTCGGCCAAGCTCTGCCCCTCCCTCCCTGAATTTTTATCCTTTTTTTTACCCCCCTCCATTTCGCTCAGGGTGTTTTGCGAGGAACATGGGGGCGGGCTCCAGGTGGGGGATACTCGGGGGCCGGCGTCCGGCCGGAGCGGGGGCTGCTCCGCGGGACCCCGGGCCAGGATCACCGCCGGGGCAGCCCCGGCGCTGTAAGCCCGGGAGTGCAGCGAGGAGTGAGCCGTGTTGCACAAGTCGTTTCCTTTAATTTTCCATTTCCCGTGTGTGTGGTAGGATGCTCTTCTCCCGCAGCAGGCTTTGTGCGGGTTGGGCTTGACTCTTTGCCTTAGGAGGCTAAAGAAGGGGAGAGACCCCCCGCCCAGGCTTTCCTTAGCTAGGCGTTAGTTAACCTCTATTAAGCACCCTGTCCTACGCCATGAGTCTGTCCAGCCCTCAGTCCTGGAACATCATTATGTTCATGTCAATTCTGACTTCCCAACAGACGACTTAAATAGTTACTTGTCCTGCAAGTTCCTGGCTTGCTTGGTGTGGCGTGTATACAGTCCTTTGCTTACAACTATTGCTTTAGGCGATGTGACCTGCTGGTGGAAAGTTAAAATAGCATTCCGGTTTTAATTTGTGTTCTGTTTTGCTTTATTTTTTAGATTGCCTTCATATGGCAATGTTTTCTAACTTTGTCATGGCGATTTGACTTTGGGAAAATGAATGCCAGCATCTACAAATGTTTTTTTGCAGTTGCTGTGAAATAAAGAATAGGAGTAGTGCCAGCCAGGAAATTAAAAGTATGCAGAGACGAGGCTAAGCTTAGCCTATACTGCGTCTGCTCTGAGGAGTAGCCGTGATACATTACGACCCGTGAATAGAAACCATTGCTCTGTGTGTGTGCTGATCGTCTTCCTCCCCGCCCCCGACTTTCAAGCACAAAGCAACTCTGATGGTGCTGCTGTGAGAGTGCAGCTAGGAGCACAGCTATTGCTGGCACCCATTAGGACGCCTTTCTAACCTAGTAAAATGCGTGGAAGTGGCTGCATAGAAAGGCAAACTCTGAACTAGATTTTTGTAGACTGATCTTCACGTGACTGCTCTGTAGCTCTCTGCGTTTGTGAACTAAGGCATGTTTTAACACATAGCAGCTTTCATTAGGTAATTCTTTCTCCAAGCAAGTTCTGCTGAAACACACGTTTGTTCCTGACGTATGTAAGATTTGTTGCACATGATGACCTTTTTTGGATACCTATCTTAAAGGCCTTTGAATAAGGATCCCCGTTATTTTTTTAATAGATAAGCTAAACATAATGTTGTGCCATTCACTTTTGGGGAGACTGTGCTGCAAAAGTTACAGATGCTTAGTTAGCAGTATAACAGCAATAATACAACACTGTAATTTGTATTCCCCTGTTACAAATCCTACAGGAGTAATTGGGTTGCCCAAAATTGTGTATTGCTTACAGTGCCTTTCTTCTTGATCCTGGAATTAAGAGGACATAATTTGTCACCAGTTGTGACTTATTTTTTTCCCACCTTTTTCGTGTAAAGAAGCATACTTAATTTAGTTACTTTATTTTCAATGGGCAAATAACTTTCATGGTAAGTAAAAATACTTGCAAGAAGGGCAGACTTAAAAAAAAAAAAATACCCAACCAAACCCATGTTGCTGTTTGGTTGGATCTAAGCAGAAATGGAAGAAATAATTTTTCCATTTCCTTCAGGGGTCTCAGGCTGGTCTTGTGTGAATTCAGTCTAGGTGTTGGCATTTTGATCTGTTCATGTACTACTAACAGTGTAATTTGCATGCATTTTTCCACTTTCTAACACAGCAAATAAACTCTTACATTTGTTATAGAAGTGTTTCCTCTTCCAGGTTTTTTTTTTTTAAGATCTAAAGTGCTCTGAGTATAGGTGGGTTTTACGCTTGGAAATTGAAGTTTGAGCACTTCAGAAAACTGAAGGGTGAAACTTGCAATATGCTGCCTTACAAAGCTGGTTTTGTGGTTTCATTAGTGGCAATAGCAATGCCACTGTGTTTCATCCAGAAAACTTTGGGTGCTCTTTATGGTCACAAATTTGATATTGGTATATGAATGTGAGACAGTAATAGGGGCCTCATTTTGTGCTATTTAGGAAAACTGGAGTGAAACCCTTAAAACTTGATGCATCTAATGAAAGGTTAGAACTTGGAGTGTTAAGGTATTCCTGTTCTGTTTGTATATATTCTTTTTTTATGTGTTGTTTCATGAGGTAGCCTAAATACCAGTACTTTTCACAGTGTAAGTAAGTCTGGAGGCTTGCTTGCAGATTGCTGACCCAGGATTTTGTTAGTGAATGCTTGTAGTTTAGTAACTTTGCATTCTCCTTGCTTTCTTTGTTCGTAGGTGTTTTTGTGTTGGCTTTAACATTTGATATTCAATGGCAGTACAGTTCACTGACAAGATGTAGGAAGCTGTCTCAGACTTGCTGGGTCTTGCTGTGTTCTGATTTTAAATATTTGGCCTTTTTAAAGCATCAGTTACTGTAATTGTCAATACTATATTAATGTATCTTATTTATCTTTTCCTGAAATCACAGCTTTCTTTGCTCTTATTTCATGGGTGGGATGTTGTTGGGCCTTTAAACAAGCATCTTTTTGGAATGATGTTTCAAGACTCCCAGCTCCCTCTGCATTTTCTGTTTGCTGCTTCCCCTATTTGTTTTTAGTATAAGAGACATCTTTCCCTGAGGGTAGGAATCGAGCATCTTATGAATCATTTCTTTCCACTCATACTGGCCAGAGGCACTGTCATAGTAGGAATGATTTGTAATACCTTGTGCAGGATAATTTGTTTTGGAAAGCAAAGTAGGTAGATCTGTTACAATGCACAGAACTCTTAACTACTACAAATGCCTCTACAGCTGCCATAATACATTGCAGTGCCATTTGGTTCTCATGCAAAGCAAACTGAAGACAGAGACTGACCTGAAATGCCATGTAAAGGGACAGGATGTTCTTTCAAAGTCTTTCAGGGATAGCAAAACAGGAGATGGTTTTGAAGTTGCAGACTTCAGATCTGCAGAGATCTGAATCTCTTTCTGATTCCTAGAGATTAGTGATCCTGCATACAGACCATAAAAATGCTGTTTGTGCAAGGTATTGGAACAAGTTACAGGTTCTTGATTTTCTTACAGTCAGGAGTGAAAACCAGTGCATTTTTATTCTTCTTAGTAGTCCTGTGGGGTTTGAGTTCAGGTATGTTAGAAGGAGGAAACTTTGGTGGGGAGCACAGCTGGGGTGTGGTGCAGTTGCTGGGTGTTACCAGGGAAGACTCCTTTCACACTGCATAAGTGACTTGCTTGGAGACCTGAGAGTACCTCGTTTCTTGAAAGCTTGGGGTCAGTTTTTGGGTTTGAACTTGAAGGGTGATGAATCTGTCCCAGCAGTCTAGGTTGTGCCCAGGTGGGTATTTAAAGAAAGTATTCAAACCAGGTGGAGTCTCTGACTCATACTTTTTTTGTCATCGAAGAAACTGGCTTGAGGTGGTGAGTCAAACAGATACAAAGAGCACTTCCTCTCCCTCTCTCTTTTCAGACAGAAACTGGTACATACAGGGAAGCTCTTAGCAGGCTTTTTCTCCTGCCCTGTCCTGAACTTTTAACAGTCAAAGAAATTGATCCTGTTTAACATCTTTAAGGAAAAAAACCCCAAACCTACCAAACTTGAAAAGGCTTGTCTGCCATTTTCCTCTGTAGATGTAGACCTATCTGGATGGACTTAATATAGAAGGTTACTATGTGGGCTTGGTGCTTGATCCTAAAGTTCAAGTCCAACCATAAAAAGGATGTTTCTATATACTCAGTAAAAAGTCCTTTTAGGGCTGGGAAAATGTCAGTGGTAGGCACTTGTATGTATTTTGCTTATTTCATCTACTGTGTTAAGTAATAAAATATAAAAGGAAGATTTGAAACATGATGAGCAAGGTATCCTTGTTTCTGAATACTTGGGAAGATTCTTTGTCAAGCACCATCTGGACCTGAGGCATTGTTGGTGTAAAATCCCTTCATGCTGTAATGGAACACAGCTAAAAGCCTGATCCTGAATATATAGTGACAGGCAAGGGAAGGAGGTAATAGCACCTGGTCTCTCACTTGTCTTATCTATCAGCAGCAAACTTTTTATGTCCTGATTCATGTCTTACAGAACATAATGCTTAAACCCTTTTAATGAGTTTTAGTGCTTGAGCTGTTGAACTTGTCTGTAGAGTTAGTTCATGCCCTGGAAAGATAGCAGAACACTATAGTTCTTATAACTGCAACTTTTAAAAACTGTGGTCTTTAGCATGCTAGAACAAAGCTGATACTTGATGGTTTTCTGTCATAGAAAATAAGGTGGCTGACCATACTTTTGGAAGTAGTGACTACTGTTGATGTAATCGACTGAAAAATGTATGCCTTTACACTGATAGGGTGTTACAATTGCTTTCAGTTTACTCTCCTCATGATATTCTTTTTATTGTCAAATCTCAGCCTCTTTGTGCACTCCCTGTATCTTTTTTCACAGTCTGTTGGCTAGGAGTTAGTGATAGAAAATCATATTTCCCGCTTTTAAGTCTGTCATCTGTTTGCAGAAGATCCCTCTCTCCTCTCTTTCAGTTTTCAGTGTTTCTCTTCCATCATTCTTTAAATTTTTCAGAGACAGCCTTTCATAATACTGTGTAGCTATTTCTTGCACACAGAAAGGAAGAAATAACGTGCCTTGGATAGTCTGACAGCTGTCATACTGTCCAGTGAAAATAGTGTTGAACTGATCAGAATTTTTTAATGTTTTTCTTGCAGGAAGCAAAGCCTTCAGCTGAGGACTTAGGAGACAAGAAAGAAGGGGAATACATTAAACTCAAAGTCATTGGGCAGGTGCGTTTTTTACACAATTGCTTGTTGACATTTGGTGGAGGTATGAGGCTTTTATATTGTAGAAATGAACAAATGAAAGCTGATGCTTTCAGTTCTTCAATGTGGATCCTCCCCTGCTGTAAAACATTGCCAATTGCCAGTAATGTGTGTTAGTATACTCTCTGGTGTGCTTTTTTAAAAGCTTGAGTAATTTATGACTCAAGATTTGGTCAGTGTGATTTTCCCCATCTAGCAACTAGAGGAACCTGATGCTCCAAGGGATTAATTTATCAAAGGATATGGATGAAATATGTGGCAAAATCAAAAAAATCAGGTCTTCAGAGTTCATGTAGGTGTACTAAGTATTAGGTCAACTTTCTTGGATGGGGTAGGAAGGGGATTCTGTTGGCTGGCATGTTGGTAGATGTGAATGCTGGATTATAAGCCTGAATTCAAGTTGTGTTGGAATGTGGATGTTGAGATCCTTCTTGAACAGAAGTCCTTCTGTGCAAAGAACCCATAGTGCATATGACAGTGTTTGTGGGAGTACTTGTGTGATTGCTGAGCTGATGACTGGAGATGGAGGACTTAAAGCAGCGTTAACTCAAATTTACCTCTTGCTGGCTTAATTGCCGATGATGAGAAAGCAAACAACAGCTAAATGTGACATGCTTTTTGCACAGATCTTCCTGCACTGTTTTATCTGTTGCCATTTTGATAGTTGTAGATCCTACCAGCCACAGGACAGGAGTAAGGACTGTAGAATAACAAGATTTAAGATTTCTCCTTAGGTTGGTACTGTGTTGCCAAGTTTGCTTGTATCTGAACTTCTAGATTTACCCTAATTCAATGAGGTTTTGTACGTATTTTTTTGGAATGAACTTTGAGTGTCTCTCTTGGAATCTTAAGAGCAGAAGTCCCTGCATATGTATGTTTGTATTTCCTAAGTACCTCAGCTGGGTAAAGATGAAAGCACAGACTGAACTGTGTATGGTTTTTAGTACTTTTTAAATCCAAAAGTTCCATAGTGAGCCTAAGGCTATACTATGCCATCTGTTTTAAAATACAGCTTCCTGTGGAAGTGCATGATGAATTTAGTGACTGAGAGATCAACCTGGAGGTTTGGGTTACAATGCACCAAGGTATGCGCAGTGCTAGTTAAACTGCATTCCACAGTTAGCTTTACATAGGCTTTTTGTTGTGAAAGTCTTAAAATTAGCATTGATAAAGGGAGGCAGTTACTACAAAGAGAATAACTTTTCTCTTTTCTGTTCTTAGGACAGCAGTGAAATTCACTTCAAGGTGAAAATGACAACACACCTCAAGAAACTCAAAGAATCATACTGTCAAAGACAGGTTTGTGAAACAGTGATACCGCCTAACACCTCTGCTTTACTCTAACTGTTCTTTCAAATAAAGATGACTATAGAGACAATCAGCCTTTCCTGTAGTTACCAGTAGGACAAGTATCTGACAGTACAAATATAATTAATCACGTCATTTCTGTTGACAAGTGAAGATACTTCTGTTTAATGAAGTTTTGAATTTTGTAACAAGTTAAAATTACCATTTGAAAATATGTAGTGGCTGCTCAGAAGACATAGAATTTGCCTTTAAAAATGCCCAGGTGTGCATTTTTATAGTTATTGTCAAATCTTCTGTCTCTAAGCACAGTTCTCAAACCTGTAGAAAACTGGTTTGGAATGAGAGCTGCCTTAGGCATTGTCACAGCTATTAATATGGCAATCAGTTAATGCTAACTGTTATGCCCTAAGTTAAATCTGCAATGTTAACTGTGGATGTAGGTAAATAGTAACTACTGTTACAGAGGAAAAAAATGTATTTTCATTTCTGCATTCTGTAGCAGGTATTGTGGATTCACTGCTGCTATTTCCAGAAGCCCTGGCCTAGTTTACCTCCAGCTTTGGGGATAGATGCCTTGAGTGGCCTTTTCTTGAGTAACTGTGTTGGAGTTCGCTTCAGGAGATAGAAGAAATATTACTTTGGGGTTTTCCTTAATACCTTGAGATGAGTCAAGCTGGTCAATTGAAGTGTTCATTTATAGAATGTGCTCTCTTTTTTTTTTTTTTTTCCCTGTTCTTCAGGGCTAGGAGGAAAGAAAAGATCAAACAGCAGATATGTTTATAGCCTAATCCAGATGATTAATGCTGCGATTCATTTGAAAAACTTGAAATTTTAAAATAATATCTCGGAAATAACTTACGTAGCAGCCTTACTGGCATATAAGATGCATGTATGTGGAATTCTTTTTTTGTAAGAAAGAAAGAATTGTTTAAATGAATAAAGGTGTATTTATCTCCTGGTCTGAATGCTGGAGAATCCTTAAGCAATAGTCAATATGGTTTTGGTGGTTGTTTTCTGGTAAGCAGACTGTAAACATCTGTGCAAAGTTGGCCAGAAGGATTGTAGGAACAGTCCTTACTTCCTGTAAATTTTTCTGCCTAGTTTATTTGTAAGCAACGTTTCTGTGTTTTAGTTGACAAAGCAGGTCGCACTTCAACTGTGCTTGTTTTTCTTCTTTCAAATGACCAGCAAAAGATGAGGTGCTTGCCTCATCTGTTGAGGTGAAGCATGAAACTGTGCTGTAACACAGGCACACTGTACAGCAGATGTACTGCAACTTTATCTACCACTAGGATGCTCCTTTGTATCTGAACGGTGTTTCTTCTTCCCCAGCTCTGCTCTTTTCTCATCCCCAAGGTAGAATTTTGCGGAACTGATAACAGTAAAGGTTGCTGTTCCTTACTATGGTGATACAAGGGTGGGAAGGAAAGGGTTAGGAGTTAATGAAGTAAACATGTTCCTCCTGTTATTGGATCTTGAGGAAAGCTGATAAGCATTTGGAAAAAGGCAGGAGCTTCATGTGTAATATTGTCTTGGGAGAAATGGTATGGTCAGTGCTTTATAAATAAAAAAAAAAAAAGACTGGGGTAAAAAACTAAGGAAGCCTCTACATTGTTGAGCTAGAACTCCAGTGAGACTCTGGAATAAACAGGCATTTCAGCACTATCACACTTCTCGTAGCCTGTGTGGCTGCAACAGAATAGTTGAGCTCCCTGTGTAACAGGAACTAACACTTTTTTGACTTTCACGTGTGGTGTTTTTTATTAAAAATGTTTTTCTTCTAGTTCTATACAAGTTTCAGTAAGTTTTTGTTGTACATCTGTTTCTCTTTTTAGGGTGTTCCAATGAATTCACTCAGGTTCCTCTTCGAGGGTCAGAGAATTACTGATAATCATACCCCCAAGGAGGTGAGTTTCTTTCTAGAAAAAGTGTTGCATAGCTGAGTGGAGAAACTAAATACCAGATTGGTTAGGTTCTCTGCCCTGCTAGACTGTTAATGACAATGAAGGTGTATCTTTAAATATAGCCAACTTTTTGGATTATAGTCAAATATAGTCTGACTATATTTGTCTAACTAGAATCTTTAATAAGGCCAGTATGCAATTCAGAAAGAGACTGATTGGACCTTCATGTGCAGTGTTGTTTCAGAGACTAGGTTGTAGTTGCTGCTTACCAGAGAAGGGGGAGGGGGAAAAGCTTCCCAGTTATTGACTTAGAATTCTAGTGTGACTTTGGAATAAATATGTATTTGGTTTCCCATTTATTAGATGAAAGTATAAATAAACAGAGAACAGGTTACCTTTGTTCAGTGACTTCCACCAATTGTTACCATAAAGCAGGAAGAAACACTGCTATAATGGCCTTCTGAAAAATCAGGCAAACTTGTGTACTGTGAAACTGAACAAGTAACAGTATCACAGAACCCTCTTAAGAGAACAGTTGTCAACTGGCTTTTGAGTTGCAAGCCATATGTCATAGCACACTATGAGCTCACAATACAGCTATATACAATTCACATGGCTGTATGGCTGGTGCATTCACTGGTGATTACGTTCCTGTGCATTTGTTCCCCAAGAAGAAAAGGATTTAGAGAAAGGTAAAGCTAGCAGCTTCCATGCTGAATTGTACTGCTCACAAGCAAATTTAGACTTCACTGTTAAAGTTTTTGGTTTGACTGAGCTGTTTAAGACTGAAAGAGAAGGACTAAAAACCATAGATGTTGGGTAGTGAGATACTGACTGAACTTTTTTCACCCCTTTAATGAATTCTGATGGGAAAGAGGAACAAACCATTGTATTAACATGTCTAGAGCCTGCTCTGAATTTGTACAGGAGATTTGTAACAATTATATGCTGTTTTTTGTGTTCTCACAGCTGGGGATGGAGGAGGAAGATGTGATTGAAGTTTATCAGGAACAGACGGGGGGTCACTCAACAGTTTAGATCCTTCTGTTTGTTTTCTTTCCCCTTAATCCTTTTTTATTTTTAAATAATAGTTCTTTTGTAATGTGGTGTTCAACACTGAATTGAAACTGGCGCCCCATCTCTGGGAGTTTATTTTCAAGCGTCTGGTATCTTGAATTCTCGTGCTCATTATACACTATTGTTTCTGATTTCATTGTGCTGAACTTTTGTGATCCAGCTGCAGCCCTGCTCCCCTCTTCCCTTCCACCCTCCCCGTTAGAAATACACGTACACACATGCGTTTGTATGTTCACTAGGTTCGTGCATTTCAGGCACGAAGGTTGTAAGATCTGCCAGGTGGGCGATTGTTCCTAATGACTTCCATATCTGCCCTGAAGTTTTGATGTGTGACTGTTTCACTCCTGGACTATAACTTTCAGTGCGAGATGAAGTTTTTCAGAGAACTAAACTGTGGAGAAAGTATGTATCCATAACTCAGAGCTATTTTGCTTAACTTGTGCTGATGGCCCAGCGAAGAAGATTATCAGTTTGGAAATGGAAAAGCTAGAACTGTTGTCATCTGTACCTTGCTCCAGAGATGGCTTTGCTGAAGACGTGAAATTGAAACCCCTAATGATTCTTAAATCTTGCCAGAAGAGCCCAGAAGCATTTTAACTTCATATAGCAATTAGTACACGCAGGTATTCATGCAAGAATGTTCACAGCAGGCAACCAGTGTTACTTTGACACTCTTGTTTGTACCTTTTGGCCTGGGACGTGGGTTTTGAATGGACATTGTCTGTACCAGCTTCATTTAAAATAAACAAGAAAACCAATTTTATAAACAACTTGCATTTTCTTTTCAAGTGTTTGGAAATGAGCAAAAAGCATAAAAAAGTTATAATTAGGGCATGCTTTTTCAGTAACTGTTGAAACCAGAGGGGAAAAGAGCTCTGTAAGCACACCTCTTACAAAAAAACACCCAAAAAACCTGCCGAACTCTTCTTACTTGCCCTAGTAAAATAATGCATCTGCTTGGTTTGCAGCTGACTACTTGAGGTTACTAGCTGTTACTTTTCTTGTTAGAGAATTTTTGCATGGTTACGTACAACTTCTTGGGCAAAAGTTAAACTGAAAGTGAAACTTGGAAGGAAATACAGAGGTGGTTTTTAATGTTTACGTTTCGTGTGATCATGGTACCGTAAGTAATCTCTGATGGATGACATGCTGGTGTCGTGATAGTTCATCAGGCATCATTATGGAGGTCCACTTCATGTTTTAGGTAGTTGCAGGCTCTAAATGGTCAGTTTGAGAACATGTTACTAGACAGGAAAGCTCAGATGGAAGGTAATGAGCAGGGTAGTGTGGAGAAGACACTGTCCCTGCTTCAGCTTTTCTGCAGATAAATAGGATTTCTTTCTGACTTGGTAAATGAAGTTCACTATGAATGCCAGCTTCATTTAAAGACACATTTTAGTGCTGGCCTACTTGGAAGAAATTGCAGATTTTGAATGATGAGTTTTTATGGCGCTTGCTGTAAAGCTAGAAATGCATTTTCTTTCTTGTTTGTAGTTTGTGTCCTGTTTCTGATTTAGTAATACTTTTGTACACATAGTTGCACTAAGCAATTTTTTAAAGATTAAAATTTTTCTTTACAAAATGTCAGAATATGGACTTTTCTTGAAATATTCTCTGTAATTCAATTCTTAGGGGGAAAAGGGAATGCTATGGTGGTGTGGAGCAACATGGCTTCTTTGCACTATCTCTTAATGCTTGTTGGAACACAAAATATATCTGCTTCAGAATACCAGATATAAAATAGCTGTCTGATTATTATCAGATCCTCTTCTAATTTAAGTTTATATAGGGTTCTTGTTGGAAAAATTACTGTTACCCCTCTTGTGTAAGTTAGGAATGGAGGCACAGTGGTGGGTAGTTTACTCAGGTCACTCTGAAAGCGGAACTGAGTACGGAATCCAGATCCCCTGGGTTTGGTTTGATGCTAATACTCTAGTTGCTGCACCAACTTTCTTTGCTTCTTACTCCTCGTTTTCCCTTTCCAGATCTGTTTTGTATGCTCGTTTATATCAGCTTCCCAGCTGAAGCATTGCATTTAGTTCTCTTGAAACTATGGAGGAGGGTTTCCTGCAGAATGCAGCTTCAGTAGGACAAAGCTCAAGGTGAAGATTTATTTCTATTGTGTAACCTTGTCCAAAAATGTATCTCTAGATAGTGGATATCGTACCAGTGACAAACCAATCTGACCTCTTAAGCTTGTTGTGAAGCCTCGAAGAGCTGATGCTGCAATGGAGCTGCTGATCTAAAGCACTCTGTACTCTTGTAACTTGGTGGAGCAGTAATAGCAGGATAACTGTACTCTGTCTGAAAGATGACTATGTAGAACTTCACGTAAAATGAGAAGATACACGTGCTACACAGATGTGCTAGTACCCTTCTTAAGAAAGTTCATTCTTCGAAGTTGCACATTGAAATAAAACCTGAATTTTGAAGTCAAAGAGAAGACAGACTTGAGTTTTATTCATTTCTTTGGAAGAGCATGCTTTCCAAAGAATTTATTTCTGAAAAGATGGTCTGGAGTGGAATTTCTGAACCGCTCATAGCTTTGAGGCATGTGACTGGAAGCTAGGTTGGCCTTCATATGTTGGAGAAACACAAAAGAAATTTTTTTCTGGCAGGTTATATTAGTATGGGGCTCAGGTGTTGATGGCTGGCTTTAAGTGTTTAAAAAAAGAAGTGGTTGCGGGAGAATGAAACCATCTTCTGAGTCAGTTATGCAGTGGAAGGTGGAAGCTAACACTTGCTTTATATCGAATTGTGAAGATATTTAATATTCAATTCACTATGGTAGCATGTAAAAGGTGTATTGATAAGCAGTTTACAAAACTCAGTCTCAACAGATTTTCTTAAACTGGTATGTTTAAAGGATTTATGTTTTTAAGTATAAAAATGCCTATATGACTAATTTGACAAAAAGAGTTTTTTATGAAGTTAAATGTGGAAATGTTGGCAGGATTTGGACTGCAGTTATGATGTCAGAGAACACTGAAATTTGAAGTCTGCCACAAATTTTGACTGGGTATTGTTCTAGAATCACTACAACTAAATATATTTGGTTTTAGCCTTTCCTACTTTAAATGGAAACTGTTTCTAAGAATGCAGTACTAAAATATCTGTGCTGACTTGCACATCTTCTGTATGTACTTTTGAATTAGTGCCATTCAGGTAAGTTGTTTTAAATTAGATCAGCCAGTGAGATGCCACACAGAAAACTGTAGGAATTGACCGAGTTGGAAGTAGTGTAAACTCATGTTTGTTTTGCTTTCAGAACTGGTACTTAATGAATATTTAATTTAATGAAGCTCAGTTTCAATTTAGAGACTGCAAAAATTTATTACTCTTCTCCACAGGAGATTACAGGAACTACAAAACAAACTGGATCTACAAATGTTAGAGTTTATGTTAGGTAGTATTAGAAAATGAAAAATAAGATAAACATGATTTGTAAGGAAGATAAGTTCTTATCTTGCTATAGTTTCTCTGTTGTCTTATTGTTGATGTTGAAATCTAGACTTTTTCTTAAACAGTAGCACACTTACTGGTTTGGAGGATTCCTCTAGAAGTCAGCAATGAGTTCTTTCATACCTTTTATAGATTATTACATTAATTTCTCTCCTAACACAAAATGGACTAAAGAATCTGGGATGAAGCAGCAAAGGATAAATGTATTCTGGCATCTCAAGAGATCTGGCCAGATTAATTTCTGCTGGCTGATAAAACACAAATGCCTTTCCTTACTATTGGTAGGGTGTATATACAGACTACTGCTGTGATCTGGGAAAACAGATTTGAGAATGAGAGTAACACCTCTCCTGCAAAGGAACATTTATTCCTCATTTGAATCAGGTTGGAACCTTGATTTAGACTCTGAAAGGTCTCTCTGCTAGGATCCATTCTTGGCACCAAGCATTTATGTGTTCTCTTGCACAATTTTCAGGCCTAGCTTTTCAAGCAGCTGAAAGTAAGAAAACACCCATGGATGAGGAACACCTTGTGTGTGTTCTGGTCTGGTAGCTTCTATTAGTTGTGCTTGTTGAAACTGCAGGATTTGTTCCACATCTGCTCTTTGCCTGCAAACAGCGTTAATAAGAGGGGAATTGCAACAACATGATTCTTTCTTGGGTTAGAAAGCTGGTGCTTTGACTTGAAGCTTACACACTCTGTGGGCTTGTTGCTGGTTCACTGGGGCATTGAGCAAGGACAGGAGATTGGACTTTCCCCAGGCTTTGAGCAAGGATTGGAATGGTCTGGGAAAGAAAATGTTGGCTTGTACTAATACCCTCTTGTGGGTCAGTATGTTTGCTTGCCCCAGGGTATGACTAGACCAAGGAGAAGATGGTTACTACTGCTCAGCTGTAGTTACCATGTGCCCCCTTATCCCCAGTAGTACTTCGTGGCTAATTGATGTAGTTATGCCATTTGCAGTGTTTTAGTATGTGGTACACAGACTCTCGGTTCCTGAGCTCTGAGCTGCTGGTAGGAACAAGTTTGGGAAGCACTCTATGCTGGAGTCTGCTCTGATGGTCCATGTAAAGATAATCTTAGTTCCAGATGTGTGGGGAAATTAGCTGGGCTTCTTTCTGTAGTGCAAATGGATGTTATAAACTTTAAAACTGTAACGTAAGGCAGATAAGGGGTACATGAATTGCTGATGGAATTTGGAGAAGCATTTGAAAACTGGTTAAATAGGAAAAGAACTGCATTGTGTCTTGGAGTTTTAATTCAGGAGAGCTTAACTTAGGTGCCAGTGCTGCTTTTGATTAGTTACTGCACTGACAGAACTCCTGACTACAGAAGTGATTTTGTGAAGGCTGGTGGTATTTTTGTTTTTTCCTCAGTAAAAACAGCTTCACTCTGATGAATAGCTACATACCTGATTAAAAAGCTGTGCTTGTGTTTCGTTTCCTCTACAGCTGGTCTAGCATCTTCCTGTTCCTTCATCTGCTCAGCCTTGTATCTTGTCATCTTCCAGTTTCTTCTTCATACTTCAGGCATTCTTCTGCCTTCTCCACCAGCTGCTGGCATTCCTCCTCTAACCACATTGCTCCTTCTGCATTTTTCTGCCTCTTGGAAACAAATCACCAACAATTAATTGTTCATACACTTCCTATTTAGGAATTGTTTTTTCATCAATTATAAGAAGAATATAAAATGCTGTTATAATACTGACATTACTAGTACTTACTATTGTCTCAAACACATGAGTTTGTCTGACATTATAATTGGATTTTTGAAAATCTGCTTTGTATTTAGGTTTTCAAGCTTAGGTTTTCTGCGACCGTTAAGTAGAATACTCTTTTTTTTTTTTTTTTCAGCTGTGTAGTTAGTGGGACTTGGGCTTTCAGAGAAGATATGTGATGAAAATAGGAAGAAATGAACAGATGTAGCATGAATGTTATTAATGCCACCATTTTGCACAGTTGCATTGTAGCTAGGCTGTGAAATTTCTGTGCTTCAGAATGCAGGGGCTATGGAATAGATGACTGTTGTTACCATATCTAATAGATTTGCAGCAGCATGTTTGGGACTTAGTGCCACAGGAATTCCGTGGCTAAGCCTGTGTCTTGCAGAAGTCATCCATTCAGATGTTATCTGCAGCTAAAGTAAGCATTAACCTTTCTATAGACAGCTGCTTGCTCCTCTAGCTGTCTTATGTTCTAGAACTGCAGAAGCTTTCACTGATAGTCCTCCTGCTGCTGCCAATTAGCTCTTGCACTGTTTTCTCTAATTGTGACTTCTTTCCTGCCACCGCCTCCTCCTGGCACCTCCACTCTTCTAGTTTCTGCAAACTAAAACATAAAATATTATTAATTGCTATAGCAACCTTGGGTTTGCTGAACATTCTTGCCAGAAGAGCAGGTTCTAGCTCAAAGAGCAAAGCATATTGCCAAGATGAAGGGGAGAGAAATTAGAATGAAGAGAGAACAGGTGCTGTTTAGTGATACTTAGGATATATCTGGTTCTGCACATTAATATTAGGAAAAAAGCTGCTGTCTATTTTCATTTACACTAACTTTAAGGGGGTAAAACCCTGAGTTATTTTTATATGTGCTTTTGAGGAGCACATGAGGACTTTGAATACATAGTTTACTTGAAACAAAGATGTTGAGACAAGCGGGTGGAGGAGAGCACAGGGGCAGCTAGAAGAGTTCGGAGACCAAGAGCTGGAAGAAAAGGTTGGAATGCATCTTTGTGAAACAAGAACCCAGGCTATGCAACAGGCAATGCCTTGGTTGAGATATAGATGTAAACAGAGTGGAATTCAAAATGAGCTATTTTTTTGCAGGAGGATCCACACTGAGAGTAATAAGCATGAAAGAAAGGAAGGTTTATGAAGCAAAAAGAATATTCTCCATATTTTGGGAATGGCAAGTTAAGGACATTCAACCTAAAGGTCTTCTGCTTTGCCGAGTGCTGTTGAGGGTAATTTGCAAAATAAGGCTTCTTAATCCAGCAGTTAGACTTGAGTACCTACTTGCTTTTACTGAAATAAATTTAAGCAGGGCATGGCACTAATCTTGAAAAACGCGTTAAGTTAGATGTGCCCTGTCTTTTCAGCCATCTAATTAACAGGTGCTACTTCTACAAATCTGATTCTTAGAAATGCTGTGGATCCAGAGTTTTCGATCATTTCTAGGTAGGCTGCAGCTCATCAAAATCTCCCAAGGAGGTCGCTGTTCTCACCGGTGAAACCATTTTTAATGATAAAGTGAAGCAGTAAGTTGATATCAGAATATGTTGGCTTGTGTAAGCAGAATATTTCAAAAAGTGAATGGAAATGTGATAATTATATTACACCAGAGCTTGTTTCTGATACTGATGGGTTTCCCAGAACTTTACCCTTAAGCATTTGGTTTTTTCTCCCTAACGCCATGTCAGCTGAAGTAAAGAGCAAAAATGCCCTTACTGCATTTTTTTGGTAGTTTAAAATTCTTGTATCATTAAGGAATAACCTACATTGCTATGAGAGATCGTTATAATCATGTAGTTGTAACCATGTTGAGGTTTTTGTCGGGGAAAATGCTTAGTGGTTTTGATGCTATATCAAAGTGTAAAATATCTTACTCAATGAACTCACTATAAGCTAGGTATAACTGGTTGAAAACCTGAATTTGTTTAATGACTGGTTCACTGTCAGTACTGATTTTTCATTAATGACTTGGAATAATTTTAGGACAGACTCAGAATTCAGTATAATGATAAATGGATGAAAGAATTTTTTAAAAAGTTGTTAGATTAGTAGACATATGCTCAATACTAAACTTAGGAAAAAATCTAATATGCTGCTAGAAGATGGAACTTCATGTATGCATATGCTTCAGATGAAAAGGTCTGTGATGTTATCCTCTGATTTGGAATTTGCCCTGGTTTGCTGGATCAGTTTGCTGGCTCCTTTTACACTCTTACGTGTTATTAGTCTTTTATTGTATTAGAAAATGCTTTTTTACATGTATGCTTCTTCATGCTGGAACACTGATGGGTTTGGATGCATATGCCTGGCTGACAAAAAGGAAAGCAAACACTGCGGTGGTTCTGTGTTGTAATTCCATTCAAATGTTCCATTCTCAAATGAGAACATTATCTTCGTTTAACAGTGTCTCCTCTGTGCTTGCTTGCTTGTTCCTTTTCCAGATCTGCCTTCACTTTTTCCATTTGGTTCTACTGCTGTTTCTTTTTCCATTTCTGTTGTTCCTGTTCCTTCCTCTTCTCCAGTTGTAGCTGCCACCTTTCAGCTTTTTCTACTCTTTTTCCTGTGCATATTTCTCGCCTTGTAATTTTCCAGGAAGAATCTAAATAGGAATATATTTAATAATACATTTAAAGTTGATGTTCTGTGAGTGATGATTTACCTGTTATTGAGATTTAAAATTCTTGAAAAAGATATGCTTTATATACTTATTAAAGTAGACTTTGCTTATGTAGTACCTTTCCTGTCACCGGAGCCAACAATGCCTGTTTTCTCTACACTGTAAATGTTTTACTATTTTTCTTCCAGTAGGTACTTGTTTTTGTGATATCTGATGACTCTTACATTCATTTCCTAGTACTTAGTGTCCCAGTATGTTCCTACTTAATCTGTATTCTATGAACCTCTGCCCATTTTGTATTTTCCCCTGTTTTTTTTTCCCCTATATGTTTTGAAGTTGTAATACAAAAGTGAGCAGGCACAGGGATTTCTTCTAGTCTTGGAAGAGACACACTTGGGGGAAATGGGTGAAGTCTAAAAGTCTGGTAGCCGATCTGCTAGCCAGAGGATCACTGTGCTGAAATGGGAAGGCTGCAAACAGTCCGTATTTCTCCAGTTCTAAACCAGGACTGAGGAAAACTTTTCCAGGAGCTGCAAGGATTTAAGATGCAGCTCTGGAGCGTATTCGACTAGCCTTTTCACCTTGGTCCCTTTAAAAAAAGTCATCGGGGAGTTATTCTGTGCTCCAAGGGTTTTTTTTGTTTGTTTGTTTTCACATGGCCTCTGCACCCCCTGCTTACCGCGCCTTTTCACTGGCTCTCCTGAGCGCTGCTGCCTCTTTCGGTTCTTGGCGGGAAAGCAAACATCATGGGTGTGCTGTGTGGGTGAAAGCCGCCTTACCGAAGGACTGTAAAGAGCGAACTAGAGAGTGTGAACGGGATCCTGCCTGGGCAGGAGGGCGCCATGTCTGCTAGGGCTTCCTGAGAGGAAGCTCCAGTTAGTGGTAGGAAGGACAGCTTTGCAGCTGACTGGGTGGAAGAGGAGGTTGGGTTAGGTGAGGAACCAGTATGTCTTACCTGCCTGTAGGCAGGATCTGAGGCAGTCACTGGTTGTGTGTTGGAGTGGTTGCCTGCTTGGGCTCACCCACTGCTCCTGTCACCCTTAGCCAGGCTGTCATGGGACACTCACTGCCCTGGCCCACTGCAAGATGGAGGGTGGGAACTGCGCCTTTTCTTTCAAGTTAACTTGTCAGCTTCATCCCATACCTGTGTGTGAAGATGATGCTCAGGTAAATAAAAAACAAAACAAAGCCTGTTGCTAATGAGGATAAATGAGTGTTGTGGGGGATGACCTGAGCTCGGCTGCTCCTGTGCTTGGGGTGAAAAAACGAGCGGGAGCTGCTGGGGGGCTCTCTCAACAGAGAGAGGCAGCCCAATGGGCCAGGCGTTATGTGGGGAGGTGCTGCCTTGTGGGATCAGCAAAGCGAGAGCTGGGGACAGGAGCTCCTTGTGCCATGCCCTCTGAGGGGAAGCCTCTGGCAGGGTGGTGACAGGTTGTGCTGCGAGGGGATTGCAGGGCTGGGAAAGTGCCTGTGAGCTGGGTGGGCCTGGTTCTCCCTCAGTGCTGGGGCATGGACACCCTTGGGGAGGCAGCCATGTTGTGGTGGTGGAGGCTGATGGCAGAGCTGCTCTACTGCAGTAGCAGGTAAGAACATGCCAGGTAAGTCTTTGTTCTTGATTTTGTATCCCCATTACATGAGTGTAGCTTCAGTGCATGTCCCTGCCAGCACCCACAACTACCATTTATTCCCTCCACAGCCCCACTGCTCCTGCAAGCTGCTCTGTGGGTGCTGCTGGTAGGGGTGGTTGGAAGTGAGTGGCCCAAGCCAGGGGAAGGTGACAGCTGTCTGTGGGGCTGTCATGGAGGACTTAATTCTCCCTGGGAGGAGTGTAGGTGGGACGGGCTATCGCCACCTGCCTTGTCATCTCCCTTCTCCCCATCGGCCTCTGGTCATTTTGCTTGGCCTTGTGCCTTCTCCTTCCCTGTGGCTTTCTTATCTTTTGGTTTTCATGGAAAAAAACCACAGGCTTTCTAAGCCTATCATGGCCAAATTGCTGTTGAAGTGATTGTTGTTGATCTGGGTGATATGCTTTTGGATGCTGTGGATACTGTGGTGTTTGTTTGTTCAGAGTACAAATGTTTCAGTCTAGAGGTAAATGTTGTTTCTGTCAATGTGTTTATTTGGGGATTTATGTAATATTCTTGTGATAGGTGAAAGTGTTAGGACAAAAGATAAACAAGATGAAACTTGTGTCTTATCTAGAGTGAGATTTACATTAAGGGAATTTTCTGTGATGCACCTTGGTGACTTAAAACTTTTATTCTTGGTCTTTCTGCCTCTATTGTTTCCTGTTCCACCTGCATTAGTAAAATATTCCAAGAATCTTATTTTGAATCTTCATTATTATAGTCAAAGAGGTGCAAAAAATGCAGTCTCAGGACTGCGGTCAACTTCAGACCCAAAATTGAGGGAAAATGTTAAGGTTTTGGAGACAACTAATAATCTGTAAGAAATTATCTTGTCCTAATAAATGGTACTGCTGCTCTGACTGCTCTCCTAAAGGCTGATGCTCTCAGCTTTCTGTCTAGATAAAGTGTTCACACTTAATCTGTTCTGAGGACACAAGATAGAAGGCCATGATACCCAGCAGGGGGGAACTGACAAGTGAGTTGTGAGCTTCTTGCTGCCTCTGGTCTGCTAGTTAACTTCATACAAGTTTTCTTCATCTCCATAAGCCTACAGTGTAAAATCCAACAAAATACAACTTGGTTTTGAGGTACCATGCGAATGCAGACAGGAATGCCTGAATAACCTCAAACCATATTTATTTTAAGTACATGCTCTAGTAGACATACTTCAGGATTTTTCCACTTTACCAGTGCTATATTGTCTGCTGAAATAACTGGAAGGGAGTAATGATGTTGAGCAAGATGCTAAAAGATCTGCTTTTTGATCATTGACTTGACCTACAACAAATTCTGCTCTGTGGTGTTGCCAGTCTCTCTTACTGCTCTCTTTTTCTGCATTTTGGATGCTGGACCCACCTTTGTGAACTTCTGACTGCTCTTCATTGCTTTAATCTCTTCAGCTCCCACGTTCTAGGGAAAAAAGTGTCAAGGTATATGTGCTTATGATATATGGTGGTAAGAGGTATCAAATTTAACTCCTGACAAACAACAAATGCTGAAATTGTTGTACCATTTTGTTAGTTACCTCGCAAGAGTTGCAGCTAACAGGATAATTGTATCCCTTCAGGATTTACGCATTAGGACTTCACAATTGCTGCAGTTCACTGTTGTATGAGGACTCCAGTATTCCTTTGCTGCTGTGTCTAAAAATACTGCATGAAAACCTGAGCCAACGTGAGGCTGCTCTATGTACTCCCCAATGGTGAACAGCTGAGGGAAAGAAAAAGGAAACTATTCTAATCTGTAAGTTAGGACTTATGCTAAAAGCTAAACCAATGTCTATTGATTACACAGAGCAAACAGCAATTCAACTCTTTATGTGGTTTGTTGGGATTTGGTTTTGTCTGTTACCTGCTGTTGGTGTAACTGCTGCAGTTCCAAATACCAGGTGGGCTGTTTACTGTGTGCTGGAACCCCACTTCACCCTAAGACCAGTTGTTGAGATCTCAGAAGTCTTGATCAGATTCAAACTCTATATCCTGTCTTGAAAAAGTTGGGAGATCACAACAATAAGATTAACCATAAAAATTTAGACTTCATTCCAGTTAAAAAAAAAAAAAAAAAAGCTTGGGAAAGTATAAAAAAATCTTGAGGTTTGTTTTTGCTTCTGCCTTAACCTCTCACCGTGTTTTGCACATCTGTAAGCCTGAAGCTCTTCAGCACAATTTGTCATTACTGTATAATGAACAACCCATGTAATTGTTAATGGCCCTAGCAGGTAGCTGCTACTCTCCTTGGAGATCACTTGTCTCCTCATTACTGAGGAAAGTGAGTCACATTCTCTCTTATGCTGCAGTGAAGATCCAAAGACTCATTTGCAGGTGCCTTGCATATTTAATAATGGTGAATATTTTAATAATTGCAGCTTCATTTCTGTAACCTTTATCCAAATATCTTGAAGTATTTTAGAAGCTCATGGTCTGATTTTAATTTAGGAATGAAGTGAATTGATAACTTCCAGGGACTCTGGCAACCACAGTAGGTACTCAGTTTCTCTGAAGGTTGAGCTACAAATAACAACATTCCACGTTTATTAATTTCTGTATAAATGTTCTGTGAAGTCCTGTTTGGAATGTAGTTCCTGAATATGGCTTTGAGGTACATTTGTAAATCAGTAGCATAATTAATAGGAAAGAGTGGCTTTATTTTACTTCTTGTCTTATGGTTGGTCTAGAGTGGACAGTTGATTCTGATAGGTGTGACCTGAATATAAGGACTTTTTATAAGAGTTAGCACTGTCGTGGTGCATTGGTGCTCTTGCCACAATAGAGAAGTGAAAAAAAATGTTCATTCTGAGCATGAACTGTAATAATTGTTACATTCAGCTTAACCAAAGTTCTGTGTAAAATACATATATCACCTACACTTAAGTAAGAGAGAAGGAAAAAAAAATCTTAATCCTAGTTGGATATTTTATTTTCATTTTGGTGTAAAAACTGATTTACTTTTGAAGTCATTTGGTATAAATTCCACTGAAGACCCTCTCCTTGGGCACCTACTGTAAAATAAATGCTGAAAGACTTGTCCAGGCCTATATGGAGAGTTGTAGAGAACAGTGTGTGTCTTTTCCTCATGTTTCCAGAGTCCCTGGTACTTAGCATTGTATCACTACTTAAAAGTCACAAACCTGGCTTGACTGGCCATTTAAAACTAATTTACAGTTGTCTTGTATCATCTGAGCAGCACAAAGCCTGCAGAACTTAACTGTCCAATTAAGTTTTCTGCAGTGTCTCCATGCATCTTGCTTCTGGTACACATCTTCTGTGTAACTTGCTAGTTTTCCTTTAGGCTCTGCCTAGGCTGGAGTGTATGGCTATATGTTTAACTTGAATGAATTGATGTGTGCCTGAGCAGTGAACTTCATGTTGCCTTTTTTTTCTCCTCAGTCCCAGTTTTAAGCTGTTTCATCAAAGCACCCTAAAAAGCCGTTAGATGCTGTAGCAGCAAACCTTTTAATCTGAGGACTCTGACTGGGGATCTGTCTCTGACTGTATAGATAAGATGGCTTTGAATACATGGGCCTGAGAGGCAGCTATTGTTGGGGTCTGATTTCTGAGAAATTCCTCTCTGATGCTTCACTGTGGTAGACAATGTGATAGGCAATAATGTAATTAAGATGCCTGACTGAAATAGAAATGAAGGAAGTGGAAACCTACTCAAGTCTTGTTTTCAGAAATGAAAGTTAAAACTTAAAAACCTGCTGGTTCTGTAAACTTACATCTCTCTACTTACGTTTGTACAGTCAAAGTAGGTTTCCATTTGTGTAGTGCTGCAGTTCAGGTTTTCTGTCCTTTGCTTGTCTGGATCTGCAAATGTCAAAGATCAACTCTTAGATTTGTGTGGAGTAGTTTCCCTTGCTGAACATCTGTTCTGCAGCTGTGGTTCAGGGCCATTGGTCTCTGTAAATAAGTAGCCAAACCATAGCATGAGAGAATAGCTTTAGTTCTACATTTGACATTGGGGCAAAACCAAAATGTCATTATGTTCAGTCCTCTCACCCCAAGAGAAATTTTGAACTTGATATTGTAACCTCTGCTGGCTGGAGTTACAGAGTTAAAGACTTTGTAGACAAAAAGAGACAATAGTACAGTCTTTGGGAAGGACGGGGTTTCTCCCTTTTTTGGGTGATTTCAGAGGTAGTATTTTAGAATTGAGGGTTTGAGGTTCAAATGTACTTCCAAATCTTTGAACCAGTATTGAGCCTTCAGATGGTAATGTAGGTAAATGGTCTCCTGCAGCCTTTTATCAGACAGCAGTTGTAAAGGGATTGGTTTTTAAATTACAATAAGTTTGCAGGTGACCTATGAGCCAGACTGAAGCTGCTAGATCCATGCTGTGGTGCTGTCAATTAAGAGACCTCAGCTGTTGGATAAATAAAAAATGTCAAGGGGATCTTTCCTCCTGAGAAAGCCCCAGCAGTTCTCTTGCTAGCGTCAGCTAAAAGTACGAGGGATTAAACTGCAGAAGTAAGCAATTCTTTAGCAGTAGAAGCTTGTCTTTCCAATGTGTATTTAAGGTCAGCGCTTGAGAAGCATCACCTAAAAGAATGAACCTCAAGCCTGCAGAGGAAGGAGCAGGAGTTTCCCTGAAAAAAGCGAGCTGCTCGGCGCGGGTGTTGGGCTCTTTTCTCTGCAAGGCTGGCCCGTGGGCTGGGTGGTTACAGCACCAGGAGAGAGCGCCCTTGTTTCACGGATGTGTGACGAGCCGTCCCGACGGTAGTTTGCTGCCGGGGCACAGCACCGAACGGTGTTACTGTGAAGGCTCACATAAATTTTTAAGCAGACAGAACAACTCCTGTAGAGAAGCATCTTTTCCTGCCAAAGCTCCCCTCCTGTTAACGGTCGCAATTGCGAAGAACTTCTCTACACAGAGCAGATAAGCAGGTACTTCTTTATTCCAGCGCTGAGAAACATGGTGGTGAGGGGGGTTACCTCCACCAAAGACCTGTTCTCCAACAGGTACAAAGCACAACATATTAGTACACTTTTTTAGCAAAGTTATTGTTCAAAATTGCACAAATACTCACTTATTTCGACCTTTTGAATAGTTGGCTTTCAGTTATCTCACCTTACTTGTATTCTTATTCTACAAAAATCATTGGTTAACTTTACTGGTTGGTTTGAATACAGAGAGGGGAGGGTAACGATTAGCATATTTATGTTATTTCCTGGAAGTCATTATCATATGTAAATGTCCCCATTGCCTGCACAGTTATGTTGAGCTGGGGTCCTCTGGTGGTTGTCAATAGTCTTCCTCACTGTGTCCGCTGATTGAACCCCATCCTTATGCATGCTCATTTCATCTTTGGCTGATCTTCCAAACCAAAAAGAGTCTCCTCTGGTACCTGTTGTTTTGACTCAAGGTCTATAACCAGTACCCATTGTTCTAATTCAGAGTCTATAATGATTCCCATAGTGATCAAGGCACATGCTGTCCTAGTTACCTATTCCTAAGGGCCTTAACATGCTTTATATTCTCATAGTTGTTAGAACTCCTTTAAAATCAAAATCATATTCTAAGCTAAAATCAAAATAGCTTAGGATTCATTTTATTAGGGTGACTGTAACACTCCCCCTGCCCAATATGTGGATCACCTAACACTTTAAGGCCTAAATCCATGCTTCTGCTTTTTTATACATTCTGCAATGCCTAGCCCTCAGTTGCTTATCTTTGTGCAGAGCTTCTCTCAACAGATATCAGAGAGTGGGACAACCTCATGTGCCATGGGATATTGGTCAGGAAAGACGAGAGAGATGTGAGTTCCAACTAAATATGTACTTAGGAGTTTTGGAACTTATGTCAAATGTGGTGGGGCTCAAATTCAATGTAACAGCATGAACTGTTCTTCCTGAAGTTGTCAGTTGCTGTTGAGCCATACAGCATTGTCAGCGCTGTTGAAAATGGCGCATCCTTAGCGTGAGGGACTTGCCATCACTGTGTTCTGAACTTCCTTCTGTGAGTGTGCACCAGTCTTATTTTGGCTGTGAGACTGATACTGTAAGCCCAAGAAGGAACACAGTATTCCCAGCTGTTCTGTTACCCATGGCCATTTGCAAAGCTGAAATGGATCTATTTACTTTTGTTGGGGCATGTGTAGTTGCTTGGCAGCTTCTTGGCCCACGAGCAAAACCCTGTAGGACTTCAGATCTTGAACAAATCTCAACGGAAGACTTGACTGAAGCTGCAACTTCTCACCTTGCTGTATGCTTGAAGCTTCCTCAGTTCCTGATGTTATGTGTCCTTAATTGGTAGAGGCTTTCTTACCTTGCCAAACTTTTCTAGTGTGGGGGTAATGAAATCTGAGACCAGGCAAGGTTTGCGTGGTTCTGAATTTCATCACAAATCACATCTCACACTTCTCATTTCTCGCCTGGGGGAGAAAAACTCCAGTATCTTTCTGTCTCCAGAAGGGAGGCAACGCCTGCATAGTTCTTCCATGCTGACTGATTGTGTTGACTTAATCACGATTGAGGCAGGAGTGAGATATCAACTTGTATGTGATACTGGCATGTAGAGCCCTGTAGAACCTAAGGCCAGCCCTGATGAGACAGCAAGAAGGAAGCAGTGATGGCAAGATAAAAGTCAGAGTTATGCTGACATCTTGCAGTTGTCACTAAAAGTTGAAATGCAGATGGAAGAGTAAGGAAATTACCTTTTGCCAGAGCTCCTCCTTCAAATAGGAAAAACTGACTTCAGGAGACTTAATTCAGGTATTCAGAATTAGCAGTATATGCTAAGAAATATCGAGCATGTGATGTGGGCTACATAATAAAAATATTGAAACAGAAGTCTTTACTAATCTTTTTTTTCCAATGACAACACAAGAGAGGGAACTTCCTGAGACTATGTTTTTGGGGGTGTGATTTGGCATTTGTCTGATCCTTCAGAAGCTCTTAAGCCTTGTGTGATTTCTTTCTGCTATTTTTGCAAGCTTATTTCTTATTTCATATTGTAGTAAGTTTAAATTATTATGTCACAGAGCTTGTCAGCTGCACAAAGAATCCGAAATGCAATCAAAGTATGCACACTGACTGCTCTGGTTCTTTAGCTTGTACTGATCTTAGTGGCTATGTTATTTCTACTGCCTTGCTGTCCCCTTCTCCCTCATCAGAAAAATGCAGTCAAAAAAAGCGCTTTTTTGACCATTAAGCAATCACTTAACATTATGTACTGTCAGTTACACCAGCCCATGCTGCTGCTTCTGTGGTCTCATGCCATTGTCCACTGCATCTTCACATGGTGCAGAGTAGATTGTGAAAATGCTAGGCATGATTCCAACACCAGCCCTAAATTTGCTTTAAGACAGTGAGGGGTACATACTATAGATTAAATAAATCCTTTGTTTTTCTTTTCCCTGGCAGCTACACTAATGTCGGGAGTGCTAGTTCTGAGAAAGTTACAGATTCTCAGCTGGCAAAAGTGTAGCTGGGAGGAGGAAAAAGGCTTTTGAGTTGGCTTGCCCTGTTTCTGTAACAGTGAATGATAGTGGGAAGCTCTCATGGAACTACAATCTGGGAGATTTCTTTCAAGTTATCTCAGATCGGTGGTTTTCTGAAGCATCCCACAAAACCAGTATGGCCTATAATGAAAACAATTTATTTACATTACTGGAATCCTGCGATATTTTTAGTGTGTTGGGATGTGTCTTATCTTTCTCGCCTCTTTTTCAGTCCTTTAAATGCTGTTCACCTTTGTATGACCTTAATGATTTGAGATTTCAAACCTTCATCAACTTGAGCTCCTTACCACAGCATCTGCGCTGCAGGAAGTAGTACTTTGCCTTGAAAGATCTAGGGACTTTTTGGAAGGTTGTTGTAAGGAGAAGAAAAGGAAAAGAAACTAACATAAAAATGAGTTCTGTGGAAACAGCTCTAGAGGGAGTTTTCAGAGCTGGGATGTGCAGTCGTTATGGTCTTACTAACAAGAAATTCCGTATGTGTGGAGTTCAGAAAAGAGAAATCAACTATGTGATGAAACCCATGCTGTGTGAAAAGGTGTGCTTTAGGAACTTCCCTGGTGTGAGCAATGGGTAGCCAGGAGAGTTAAGAGGTTTAGCTAACAAATGCTGGAGAATAACAGATAAGAGAATGAAACTCCCTCCCTAATGCACTGCACTGTTTTCTTTAGTGTTAAAAACAGCAGGAGAGAACTGGTATTGCTCAGTGTTAGCAGTTCTGGCCTGATACACACATGAAGGTTTTATACATGTTAAGTACAAAAGGGAATATGTGGCTCTTTTCCATCAGTTTCCTTTGTTGAACTTTGCTCTAATGTGTTCCTTCCCTCTTCTCTCCATGTGCCTTCCATATGTCTGAAGCTAGGCCTAAGTTACCAAATGCTGTGTCAGTGCCACTGTGGCTTTCTGTGCGTGGCCAGAGTGATGGTACATAGAGACTGATCCTGCAGTGACCAAGCATCAGTAACTGGCTAGCAAGGATGTTTTGTTTTATCCATGCTTTCACTTAAAGGAATTGTCTGACAAGGCTCAGCGTGGCATAAAGGTTGCTATGGCATACCTTTAAGCATCTGAGCTGTGTTTCCTGATGCTGAGCTTCTGCTAAATCGGTTGCTTGGAATAGTAAGCACAGCAGTAAAAGGTGCTTAAGAGAAAGTACTTGCATCTGGCAACAACTGCTCTTAAAAACAGGTAACTGCACCTCTCTGGAAGGATATGTAGCAAGAACAAAAGCAGGTGAACTCAGTTAAGATTCTAGTCAGAAGCACCAAAATTAGGTGGGGCATAGGAAATTAGCTAGAGAATTAATAAAGGTTTCTTGTAATGCAGTTCATAGCAAGAGGTGGTGTTCTGGGTTCATTATTAATGTTGCATGTACCTGTAATGTACCATCGATACTTAAGACTCTTGGTTAATGGTGGTGTCTGTGCCTTGCTCTTGTTTAAGCATTGGGGGATTAATTTTTCTGTGACACTTAAACCCAGCAACAAAGGCGTTAGGAGACTCTAGTCCAGCAAGACAGGCAAAATATGGTAATATGGTAACTAGCTTTTTGTAGACTGTTTTATAAGAGCAGGGGGACAAAATTTGATTCAGGGTGACTGGTCTTCTCTTCAGAAAAGTCAAAGTACATCTAGCTTTTTGGGGTTTTTTTAAATGAATTTCAGCTTTTGAGCTGCATCTGTAAAAAAAAAAATAGTATTTTTCCTCAGAAATTGCTGAACTGAAAAAATCATGGAGAAAAAAAGGAGGGGTAAACTTGCTCTGACTGAAGTCTTGGGGAACTAAATTGAGCATTAAAATAGATTTGTACCGTCAGTCTCCTTAGATGTGAACATTGCTAGGCTTAATGAGAAAGTACTGAAGCAGAATGACAGTTTCTTATTAACTCAACAAGACTTGTCTAGCTCTTTCCACGCTGCTTTCTCTTGCTCATTAATGACCTTCTGCACTATAAAAAGAACAACCCAAACACTCTAAGCCCCTGGGAAGACCTTTTTATATGGTCTATCAGATGTTAAATGGCCTGCTAGCAGCAAAGAAACAATCCTGTGAAATGCTGATCAGCATTTTTGTCTTGTTCTGGTGCCTAGACAAAAAAGTATAATTGATTAAATTGTCTACTGCAAGATAACAAATGCAGGTGACACACTAAGCAAGTCACTGATGTCTGCACTTCATTCCAACCAAATCCAAGTTGACTTCAAAGTAATGGAGCCACAGCTGTAAGTAGCTCAGAAAGAAGATAAAGCTGTCAAACTTTCCATGAACACCAGTGTAAGTGAGTGAACTGCCTAGAAGGAAAATGTTTGTCATTGACCCATTGTTTAAAAAAAACCCAGAAAGTGTAGCTGAAAGGAAGTTAAAATAGCATGGATGTAAGTGATTGTTTCCTCCATGTGCTGGCTGGGTATCTCAAGGGAGGAGGATGGGTTCTTGTGGCAGAATCTGAGCAGCTTATTGCAGGTGGAGCTGACAAGTAAATGCTGGCCAGGTCTGCTTTGTTAGCCCAGGGCTCACCTCTGCAGTCCTTTCCTCACAGCTCTACAGAATCACATATAATTCCTGATAGTGCCTGGTTACCTGAAACAACTGCTCACTGTGATTGGGGAATTGATAAATCCGGTTGTGAACTCTTGGCAGTGAGTTAACTTCATCTGTAGTGATGTTTCTCTGAGTTCAGTGGACTCTAAAGCCTTTTCTGTCAGTAAGTGAGATCGCTGTGATGGGTTGGGGGGGAGCAACTCCAACATAACCTGAGAATCAGAGCTATATGAACTCAGTGCAGAGCAGCCTTCAAACATCCACCATTTCCTGCTCTGAGGATCCATTATCCTTTTAAAGCTTGGGAAACTAGAACCAAAAGCTGTGTTAGTTCTTTTCAGCTTCTTAGTGATCCTCAACTTTGTCCTAAATAAATCTGGATCTGGAACAGTTTGAAAAAATAGATTAAATTTGGGGTTTGATTTTTTGTTTTGAGTTTACCTGAGCTGGGAATTGCTAGATGTGAGGGGAGTTACTTCACTAGGCATCAGTGCAAGGCTATTGAATCAAGTACTATATAAAATCAGAATAAATGCCTGCACAATCCCCTTTGGACTGAGATTAGTGATTTGGCTTGATAAGAAATCCCTATCCTCTAACCTGGAAAGCTTGCAGCTGTAAAAGAAATGGTATTTAATAATAGACCAAGACTTGATTTCAATGGATCATTGTCTGAGTAGGGACATCAGAGCTTAGTTCCAGAGCACCAATAAAAAATAAAAAAAAACCCCAACCTTTTTATTTATTGGGCACTCAGACTTGAAGACTCCCAGGTGCCTATTAGTCTAAGGGCTTGTCTGTACAGGAAAGCTAGTGTGCAATATGTTGGAATATGAATTTCCAGTGCGCCAACTCCTCTGTGTTCCCTCTGTGTTTGAATATTTTTAGCACATGGTAATGGTGCCTTTCTCTGTGGCAGTTCATTCAGCTTTGAAAGTAAAGTAAATCACATTCTGCTTAATGCCCGTGTGGTGAGCAAATGCCAAATAGCCAATGCCCTCTAAACTTCCTCTCAACTAGTGCTAAGGGTGGTCATTAGTAGGCTTCTGCCTTTATCCACAAAGAGGACAAATATAATTGTGCTTACTTTTTTAGAGGGGAGAAAAATAGTCTGTTTTAAAAGCTCCCTGTGTTTCAGTTCTCAATACAGCTTTGGGTATGTAGGAACTTAGATCATGGAGTTTCAGTATAATTGCACTTTGAGAGTTATTTTCATTAATATTTTACAGCTGACACTTAAATACTATGTACTTGAGCCTGGCCAAAATGTTTGTATGTTGTTGTTTGTAGTGAATTGGGTTGAGGTTTACTGAACTTCCCTTTTTTCACTTGGTTGGTTTTAAGTTCAAATATACCCAAACAAACGCTTTTGCTTTTATATAAGTAAAAAGTGATGTAACATCACAGTGAGAATGCTGAGAAGGAATAAGGAAGGAGGGCATGTAGGTATTGCTCTGTGGTTTGGTTTGGTAGTAGCTTGGTTTTTTGGGTTATGGGTTTGGGGTTTTTTGTTTGGTGGTTTTTTTGTTTTGTTTTTTTTGTGGCAGTCCTGATGTTTACCGTGTTTTGAAACCAAGCTGAAGTTGTATGTTACCTGGAAAACCTTCAGTTTGCTCGGGATTTTTATTAAGAAAATTTGGACAAAAAAAACTTGACTGTCAGAAAAGCTCTGAAAGGTTGGTTGTTTCTTCTTTTTCTCTCTTTTTCAGAAGAGAGTAGCAGTGACTCAAGCTATCTGGATGCGGGGGAAGGGAACAGGAAACAAAAGTTTTGCTAATTCAGTCTAATCCATACTTGATCTAGTCACCTTACTAAGGAAATTCCTTCACCCTTATTGCTCTGAAAATGTACCAGTTTGCATATAAAGATAGGAACTAATTGTGAATCTTGCACCTTTCACAGAACTGATGTTACCTTGCTGTTCTGCTTCAAGTATCTGTGGTATGTCATAGGAATGCAGCAGAGAACCAAAGTCCAACTTAGTCTATTTATCCTGCATTAATCTGAAGCCTTCAGAAAGACAATCCTGACTTTGTGGCTCTCTAAATTCAGGAACAGTGCTCCTGCTTCCTAGGGGGAAAATGAGGGAGAAATTAGCTCTAAGTCCATGCACCTGACAAATGGTGCCACAGGAATTAGACTAAATTTCGCATAACTTTTAAGAAGCTAATTTTCTAAGAAGGATCTATTTTTCTGGTTGTGCTGTTCTGTGTGGTAAAAAGAAACACAAATACATTAAATCTAAGGTGAATTATTATATTTTTCCCAACTATGTCCTTAAGCAAGTTAGACTTATTCTATCCAGTTGGAGAACAAAAGTGGACTGAAAGAAGCATTGCTGCTCTCTGCTATATGTGCACACCATCTGACAGGAAGGCTGGGATGCTCTTGGGGACTGCACCTGGAGTTTACACAAGCTGTCCATTGCAGAGTCCCATTCTGTGAGAATTCCTCCTTAATCCAAAGGCCATGAAATTGAAGGAGACAAAAGGTGAGAGAATATGAACTCCAGTGATTTGTCTTCGTGGGATGACTGTGGTGAACCAGTCAGCCCTAGTTATTGCTGGGGTCTGTTTTGTGTGATGTTTGCAAACACACAAGTTTGCAGCTACAGCAGACCAGAAAAAGAAGTGTTCTTTATTTCAGTCATGCTGGGAGAAGGCTCTCATCCAAGTCAAATTTGGTCTTGACCAGCTGATGTAGTGTATACAGTTTGTCCCTGCCTGTGGTGTTTGTAAAGCCATGCTATGCATTGACGTGATCACAAAATATTTGAGCTTGTGATCTCCTGCGGTGCAACTGTAGTGAGGGTAAGTCTAAAAGACAGTCCTTCACACAAGAACAGTGTAGCTACACTACAAGCTGTAGTATCGATGTTAGGGGAATAACCCTTTCTTCTGTCCAAAGGAATTGACCCCTTACTGAACTTTTTGGCTGTGAGAAGGGAAGAATATTTGACCTTAAACGACTTGCACAAAGACCAAGAGGGAGACTGTCAGGCTAGGTCTTACAGGCAGCCTGGCTCCTGATCCTCTGCCTAAGTCACTAGACCATATGTCTCTCTCCATTCATGCTGAATGAATTCTCAGACTGTGCTACATTTCCGCCCTTGAATAATAATCTTTAATGAAAAGGAAAATGAGAAAACAAGGTAATGACAGATAGCACAGAGAAAACATTGGGAAGTGAAGAAAGAAATGTCTGGGAGTAATAGCAATGCTGATATTCCCATGTTAAAGATTCAAGAGCTTTCTGACTGCTGTAGAATCAAAAATTGTAATTGCAGCAGTCCACAGAGATTTGGGCAGTGTGGGGAATTTTTTTAAGTTGAACACTAATGGTCCTCACTTTTGTTCTCAAAAGATACCTCCAGCTTCTTCCTGCAAGGTGTGAGGTGGTCTCTGAGATGCAAAATGTCCCTTTGCAGGTTTAAGCCTGTAGTTAATTAATCTGAAAACCTTCCTATCTGGACTGGCTGGTTAAGAGAACTTATTACTGAGACACTGATCTCAAAGAAAATAGGCAAAACTCCCAATTATATAATCAGGTTTATCTGTGCCAGAACTGCATGAACATGCCCTTAGTATCTGCTTCAGTTCCATGTCTGCTGTTCCTTTCACCCAGGCACAACTACCAGTGATTCTACAGGGTCTTAAATCACTCTTTCTTTCAGACTGTATGTTTTTTTTATAACTCTATTCACCTCCCCTGCTCCCTCCTCTGTTTTGAGGTCAGTTGCTTGACACATACTATGTTCTATCTGGTATGTGCAAGTAACCACTTCTGATTTCAGAGAACATGGTTTTAATTAGCTCTTCCTTTCCTTTGGTTGCTGAACAGAGCTGGCCTCAGGTGGAATTTTTTAATTGTGCTGTTGCTGTCTGTTACACAAGCTGGAGTGCTGTTTCTTAGAGTAAATTTGTAGCAGAATTCACAAGACTGGTCAGAAATACTTAAAGTGATGTGAACAGTTATTTTTTCATATGTGCATAAAAACATGCACAGCAATTCAGGGAGATACAGCCCTCCCTCTCTCAGTTTGCCTGATTTTACTACCCTGTTTTATTATTTACCAAGCTGTTTTGCTGACATGATCGCAGATGGCTGCGCAGTGGTGGTGCTGGAGTTACCGATTTCTGCTACCTCTTTAGGAACTGGTTTTCCAAGACATTCAGGGAGCCACAGCATTTCCCTTCTCCCTTCTCTCACTGACAACAGTTCTTGTGTTTGACTTACCTTTGCCTAAGTGATCCAGTTTGCTACTTTGTCAGATTATTTTTTAAAATGTTGTTTTGCTGGGCTGGCTGGCAGCTGGGTGAGCAAGCTGATGGGCTCATGGAGAAGTCTGGCAGATACCAGGCCTGGCACTAGGGAAGCAGCGGGACTGCACCCTAGGTTGGGCAAAGATAGCAGTGTGGGATAACTGCTCTGGCATGGTCAGCTGTTTAGCCTGGCTCACTGCACTTGAGGTTTGCAAAGGGAAAAGCTGTCTGCCTCCTTTTTTAGGCCAGGCACAAGCTACTAGGGCACAGGAGAATTATTCTTGTCTTAGAAGTAAAGCAACTGAAAACAGCACTGAGCCATGAGGCAGCAGTGACTGGAAAACCTGACTGCTGATTTCCTTTACTGTGACAGGCTTGTAAAAACACCAGGCTCTCAGACAGTGCAGGAGAGAATAATTCTCTACAACTTCATGGGCATTTTCCTCAGTCTCTCTCATTGGTGGGTGTTTTTGGTGATGGATGTTCTTTGGTGCCTTTTAAAAATTATTATTTCTTAAGGCCTTGCTCTAAGCTATTTAAATACACTCTGGAAAAAGCTATCGTTAGTTTAAATATACCAGCCTCTTATCTATACAACCCTCAGAACCTCCTATCTCCAAGGCATTGGTTTCCAAGATTTGGGTGGGTTCCTGTGAAGATAAATCACATCAGAGGCATGACCTTTATCCTTGGTGCTATTTAAATAGCTTAAATATCTATTGACTACATGCCTTGTGATTTCAGTTGCTGAAAAGTGAACACTAAAGAAAGGAAGAGTTGACCTACAGTGTATCAGATGGGTGATATCTTCGTTTATTAAGTTCTGCAAATACAGATGGCATTTTTCCAACAAATTCTCTTCTCAGTGCTACTGTATTGTAGCTGGATACTTTTGAGAAGGAATCTGTGAATCCATATGGATACCTAACAAAAGAAAAGAGACTAGCATCTGTTGTAAATGTTAGAGTTGTTCAGGGAAAGATGAAGATAGAAGTGAAACAACTGGGAACCTTCTTTTTCGGCAAGTAAATGTGCCCTAGTGGTTGGTTCTTAACAACATTTCAAAAATAATTTCCTGTGTAATTCTGCATTTTTTGTGGGAGTCTTCTGTTGGTAGAGAGGATTGAGCTGTAACTGATCATGTCAGGAAGGTGTAATCCAGAACATCATAGTCAGTACATATAAGGTACTTCCATTTGCCCCTTGAAGAGCAGTAGATTCAACCTATTACAGAAAACTACAGCAAAATGTATGGCACTCCATGTCTTCTACACCTACAAAATATATCTGCTCACATAAACTCTGCTCTGGAATAATCTATTCAAAACAAATCCCTGCTTTTATACTTCAAAGAGCTGTGGAGAAAAAATACTTAATATAAACTAATGTGATGCAATATCTACTTGAGTTTGGAGACTGTAAAACTGAGAACTAACTACCAACACTGATGTGTGAAGTCTAGCCTATTTACTAGACTGTTCAAAGATAAGAACCACTAAGAACAGTACTAAGCTGAGGCTTGTGGGTCAGTGCAAGGAATTTAGAAGATGTATATGTGGTGCAGGAAGAGAACTAAGTCTTCTGTCCCACTCTTCTAAACCTACATCAGACAGTGTCATTGAAGATTCCTGACTGTCATCTCAGATGCTGCTTCTGCAATAAGATCTGTGAGAACAGAATTCTGGTTATGGAAGTTTTGTTTTGTCCTCAGAATATCAGACCCCTTGCATAAGGTCTTTGCCTATGTTCCTCTCAGCATAGGCTAGACTGTTGATACTAAACAAAATGTAAAGTATAATCTGGCCTTTATAACACACCTCAAGCTAGCAAAACTTTATTTTGGAAATTAAGTGCTGAGGTATTACGTCTTCCCAACTTTGACATGTTTCTCATCATTCTACATCTTTATCTGAGCATTCAGATAAAGCTGATAAAAGACAGCTGTTTGTGAAGGAACTGATTTCTGCCTGGCTGTTTGGTCAGAACATGGGCAGTGAATAGAAGATTTTCCTGGTTTTGTAAATATAATATGTTATGAGAACTGGTTTATATTAGTTGCTCTGCTATTTGAAAATGTGTTATTCAACCCAGTAGTTCTGAAAAACTAACTCATCTGTGATGTGTGTATTGGTTTTGCCATTTTGCTTTTTACAAACAAAAGCTTCACTTTTCTTGAGTTGGTGAGTTGTTTCTCATAAACATATAGGACAACACATAAATGGTATGTGCAAAACCAAAGCGTACTGTCTCTATTTCTAAAGTTCTGAGGGTCTCCTTCCTTCTGGACAACCGACTGTAGAGCTTTTTGTGATGACCAGAAGAATTTCAGAGCCATGACATACAATGAATGATATTTAATATCTGAAATATTTTCAGAAATAGTTCTCATAACTGCAAATATTAAAAGTTAACTCCTGAATGTCCTTTTCCTGGCTTTGGATGGTTGTGTAATGTTGCTGTGAACCATTACCTGCAATTTCACAGGGCAGTGGCAACAGAATTTCACTAGTAAGGTGATCCCATCTATAATTTGCTTTTATAGTCTAGGGCTTGTTTCTGCTAATATTTAGAAAGTGCTTGGAATTAAATGGCACAGAAATTTGTGCAATTGTGACATCTGTTCCTCCCTGAGAGCTTGTGTAACCTGGAGGAGCTGTACAACTGTAAATCAGCAAGATAGCCTGTGTCCCTATGAAACAGTAAAGAGCTAGAAGAAGATTGATTGTGTTTCTGTGGTTCCACACTACTGTTTGCACTGTAGCTCCACTGTTAGATCAGCAGAGAAGGTAGCCACAAATTCTAGCAGTCTCTGGAAGCCATAGGTTTTGAATGGTGTTGAAAGGCCGAGTGGGTGACCATGAAGATACAAAGAAAGCATTCAACCAGCACCCTAAGCCTCTGTGATGCTGACAAAGGCATGAAAAAAATTTCAGGCTTTCTGCTGTATCTTACCCTATCCATAACTTATCTTTTTCATATTTATCCATCCTACTGCTTCTTGGTCCTACCTTACCTTATGAAATTTTTGGTTTTTTCTTAACAGAGTTATTTCTGTAAATCCCCTTTCCAAAGTTGTTGTCTTGGGTTGATGTAAACTCTTTCAGCATGAAAGACAATGTCTCTATTTTGAGTTTTTAAGTGCTGTCTACTTCTGTGGTACTATAAAATAATTAGCATGAATAACATAGGAGCTCATTTGGGTTACAGAGCTCTAGTGTTATGATCAGATTGCCATGGGACAGGTAGCAGATTGTAGAGAAGTACCTAAACTTCTAGCTGTTGCTTGTGTATAACAGTCCTCACTATTTATCTTGATGGTTTCAAAGAAGCTTAATTGTAAATCACTACCCAGTTTGGATGTGCAGTTTGCTCAGATTGACTGGCAGCCTTTGTGTAAAGCAGGCCCAGAGCTGGAACAGTGAAACTGTTGCAGATCAGGACTGAGCTGGATTGGCACCCAGGTGCGGGAAGCTCATTTAATGCAAGTTGTAGCTGGTGGTATCAGTGCTTCACGTTCATGAGCATAGAGCTTAACTTTGCTGCCAGCCTGGCAACTTCCCACTGGGATAATGTAATGCAGCTGTAAGATTGTTTTGGCTCTGTGCTAACTCCTTCCCATACCGTTTTTTAATAGTCTATCTCCTGCCTTTCCCGGTCTAGTCATAAAACCATTCCTAACATTTGTTCTAGTTTTAAGATGTAATAAGGGCATGGCCGTTGATAACAGAGCCCACACCCTTCCATAAAAAATGCACTTTTCAGCAGTGAAATATGCTGCCTTTTTTGGGATTTTGAGAGTTGGTTCTGGGGATTGAGTTTTGTTTTGGTTTGTTCTTTCTCAGTTTGCTGTCCCTCATATCACAAGGCTGGCCAAGGTGCAGTTTGTGTATCTCTGTTTATAAACAGAGGGACTGTAGGAATGGAATACCAATCTAGCTTGCTTGAGTCTTATCCCATTTAAAATCAAAGTTTTTTTGGAAGGCAAGACTTCAGGTTCTTTGGTTCTGCACCTTAAAATCAGGACTAAGTTTGGTGCTCTGGAGTCTAGGTGCATAGTCATGGGTGCTTGGTTTGACATGGTTGTCTTAATTGTTTTCTAACAAAGGTAATTATTGATGTTGTAAATCAGGTGTCAGTAGCAGTAGAATGAAGTTTGTTGTGTTCATCTTAACTAGAAGAGGCTCAGTTTCTTTTTATTACCCACCTTTCCAGACCTTGACTATCAATAATGCAAACCATTTGAGAATATTATAGTAAGCTTCTTCCTCCTTTCGTAGCCTCAGACCTAGAAGGACTAATAAAGCTTTTAAAATCAGGATAAAACCTTCTTTCAAGGCAATAAGACAGGATCAAAATTGGCAAAGGTAGCTAACTACACTCCACATCTGGCTGCAAACTTCTTGCTCAGAACCTGCAACAAAAAGCCTCCCAACCCATCCTTCCTCATGTAATTATTTTCTTCTGGAACTTGGCCTTTAAATGAAAATCTAAAGAGTTTTGATTTCTTGAGGGGAAACCACAAATATGGAGGAGCGTACACTATAGCAGTGACAAAGGTCTGCAGAGGCTTAAACAGTTAG
This sequence comes from Gallinula chloropus, assembly GCF_964237585.1. Classification (NCBI taxonomy): domain Eukaryota; kingdom Metazoa; phylum Chordata; class Aves; order Gruiformes; family Rallidae; genus Gallinula; species Gallinula chloropus. Next base: position 30,506,159 of record NC_140090.1, on the reverse strand, counting down.
ACAAGAATGGTGAAAACTGCACTCTCCTCCTGCTTAATTCCTTTTGTATGGGACATGGGAGAAGGTACAAATTTCTGAGAAGCCAGACTCAGAGGGGAAGGAGGGAGAATGTTTTTGCATGTCTACCCTCTTTCTTAATAAGATAGTAAGATCCGTTCCCCTCTACAGCCAAGGTGGTAAATTGTTCCTTGTTTATCTTCTAATGATTTTCTCTGTCCTAGCCCTGGCAAGCCATTCTTGTTAGGGGACATTTCTTTTTGCCTCTTCCGTTGGTGCCATTGTGTTACAGGTTGGTTTGGGAGCCCGTGCAACACCTGCAATTAAGATCTGCAAAAGATCTGGGAGAATTTGTCTGTTTCTTCCAAGTCATCCCCAGAGCTCACAGACGTGCCTTGTTCTTTGCCTTGTGCCTTCCTGTTGTAGGCAGCAGAAGGGTTGGAAGGAGGCAGGAGTCAGGCATGAGGGCTTGGGATGAGGGTTAAAGAAGTCCTTAGGAGACAGAAATTACACTTCTAAATAACTGTTCTTGTTTTCAAAATATGCTGCTGTTAGGAGCTATCTTGTTGTCTCTGTGTCCTTAGCACTGACTGAGTTTTGGGAAATTCAGGTTTTGGGTTGTATTTTTTTAAAAAATCTGCCCAAGGAATAGGAAAGCAGCAAGAGGTTATCAAATAAATGTGTATTGGAAATAACTGGTCAGCGTCTGGAGGGTGCCAGGGTGCAGTCACCAGCATGTAAAGGCAGACATCTGCAGGATGCTTCGGGTGCCTGAGATATTTTTATGAATGAAAGGTGCTTACGACAGGAATGTATGCTGGAATAGGCAGTGCTAATGGAGAGTCTTTGCAATCTCCTTATCTTCTCCAGTAAATCTGCCCCTGAAGATAAATGTTTAATAGCATTCCTATTCGGTTGTACTTGTTAAAAGTGGTTGAACTAATGACCCATAATCAAATAGATCCATTCGGAGAGAATAGCACTAAGGGTTCAGTCCTGTGTTGCTGATTTAGCAAGATCTCTGCTTAATTTACTGTGTTTCACTGTTGCAGCTCTTGCTCACTGCTCAAACTAAAGGATTTACCTGGCCCTAAATGTAGCTCACCTTTCAGTTGCAAAAGGGCAACGACTTATTCATATGTATAGAAATTAACAAAATTCTTACATTTACTGATTCTTAAGTGCATGTATGAGACACAGAAATCTGAGTTGTTGCTTCATTATGATTTGGTCAGATGACTACAACGTGTAGCAGTAACTCTACACACAAACTTTTGGTGCAAATACCTGTGAATGTCAGTCTGACATTTGCTTCGGTCAGTAATGCTTGTGCACTAAAGCAGCTTTTTCCTGCAAACATTAAAGAAAGGTGGAAATGTGGCTAAAGTAAATTTGTATCACACTTCAAACAAATACCTGTGGAATTCTTTCTATTTGGCAAACCAAGTGCTCCTAATCACTTCAATGGGAATCTGTCTGGTTTAAGGAATGCAGTATCCTGACCTAAGACCCCCGCTAACACTTAGATGTAATGAGACCCACTGAACCATGTGGGACTACTTATGCACATGAGTGATTTTATGGACAACTGTGCAATATGCAGGTCCAGGACAGTGATTATGACTGCAATCTCTGATTATTTGATTGCTAAGTAACAGACTTGTGTTAGCTGGAGTGATAGGGACCCCAGTCATGTTTTTCTGCTGCTGCATTGGGGATGGTCTCTTCTTGTCTGTAATCTAACTCTTGTAGGAAACAGTTGCTTTCATAAATCCTTAAAAATCTTCAAGTAGCTATTTACTCACCACTTAGTTGTTACATTTAAGTGACTGTCAGGCCTGTGTTCCAGGAACTTCCTGTAATAAAAAATAAATGCATAAATAAGCAAGCCCCCCTCATCTGTTGTCACTCAAATATTTGCTTTGTTAGAAAGTTCTGGAGTTCAGAGTAATGATACTTGAAGTGGGTGGAACTGTGTGGGGAGAGAAATAACTAGTTTTATGAGATTCTTTTTCAAGCATTGCTCCCAAATTTGAGGTGTATTCTTGCCAACTCAGGTACGAGGATTTCTTGCTTGCATCTCGTTATACAGCAAATGTGTTGAGGTAACTGGATCCTCATACCTCAGCTTCAGCTCTCAGGTTTTGCAGCCTTAGCAGTAACATATAGTGAGGACCTGAACTGAACAGTGACTGATAGGAGTAATTTTCTCACTGTTACTAAATAGCCTTTAATTTAGTAAATCGAGATACCAAGTCAGGCCCCAGGGAAGGACACAGCAAAACAGTGAGAGCAAAGAGATTCCCTTCATAGCCTAAGAATTGTCTTCTGCTTTACATGACAATGGCTGATGTATCAGAACATCTACAGCAAAACTGAGATGTTTCATATGCTTCATTTCACAAACCTTTTTTTCTTAATTGCAAATGTGTAAAGCAAGCCCAAGGCAGGGAAAGGAAATTGCCTAAGCAGAGAATATTGATGCTTTTTTTATCCTCTTTGGTGAGTTAAACTAGTTCGCATCTTCTAACCTTTGTGTAAGATCATACACACCTTTCAATGTAAACATTTCTATTTAAACCTCTACCTCAACCTCTGTTTTCCTGCCTCGTATCCTTCATTTATCCCTCTATTTATCTGGCTAGATGCTGATCCACAAGTTTTACTAGAAATAAACTGCTTACTTCAATCAGACATGGTCATTGCATCCTATGTCTTCAGGACTGCCAGTTATTGCAAGTTCACTGAAAATTTCATTTTCTCCTGAATGTAACAGGGTAGGACTTCATCTGGATACCTGTACAAACCACGAAGGCCTGTCTGTGGGGTGAATGACCTGAGCATTCTAGAAAACAAAAAGTTCAAGTTTTTGCAACAGAGTATTTGTAGGAAGAAGCAGCTTCCTGTATTAGACTTACTGACATAACTGGGAGGAGATAGATAAGCTTTTGGGCCTGCAAGCCCTTCTCCAAGTCTGCTAATTACCTACCCACATAATGCAACATGTGCTTATGTTTTCCCATAAATGTTTTGTGTATTACCTCATACTGAATGTATACGAATACTTGTACATTATATTACTCACTTTGTCAGTCAAAGAGTTTTCATTTTCATGTGAGTATCTGTGAAGGTTGGCTCTGGTTTCAAAAGGTAAATCAGCCTCCTGCAATGAAATTGAGATCATCTTGATCAGGATCTATACAGTTTTCTCTGTGTCTCTGCTTGTTGAGTGATTTTTTAATAGCCTTATTGTTTAAAACAAACCCAAACCACAAACAGAACAAGCAAGCAAGTTAGTCTGACAGCCCCAGAAACAGAAATTAAATTGTTTTCTCTCTTCTAGAACGGGGACAGCATAAGCCGTGCCAATTTCCAGGTATACAGATCTACTGATATGCAGATAACACCCAGTGACAGGATAGGTCCATGTAGATCTGCGACTGCTTTAGTAAAGCAGTGGCAGAGGTGTTTGTGTAGTGGTAGGCTCAAGGATGAGACTGGCCAGGGTCTGGCTAATGTCACACGGGTGAAATAAAATTTGCATATCAATCAGAACTGTGGAGGCTCTGCCCCCTCTCTCCTGTGTGTAAGCAGGGCAATGCAGGGGGTAGGATACATCTTCTGTGTTTTGCCTTGGGGAGACTGCACTGGAAGGTTGGGTTTTCAGCTGAGGGGACGCTGCTGTCTCTGCTGATCTCTGTTCGCGTCTGCCTGCATGTACTTAAGTGTACTCCGTAGGCTGAACCAAGAGCAGGGTCACAGTCACAAACCTCTGTAGAAATGACTCAAAACCCTAGATGACCAGTTTTAATCTGATGTTCCACAGACCAGAGTTTGCCCATACCCCTTTCATCTGAGACCACTTCTCAAATTTTTGCATAACCCATAACCTCATGTGCTGCATTTTGTGTGACAGTCTTCAAGTGCTGCTGTGAAACTCAGGAATAGCTCGTGAACTTTGTGTGTGGTTTTACCTCCTTACTAATGAATAGCTCCCCATAGCTGCTCAGACTTTCAAGAAGGAGGCAGTGTAGCTTTTTAGTTCTAAACAGGATGATGTAGGTTGTTTCTTTATAATACAGAATTAAAATAACATCAATTATAGTTTTGTGTCTTTTCAAGTATCTATACCTTTTCTGCAGTCTTCTAACATGAATAAGAAATGCAAAATGATCATATAAGAAGTCTGTTCTAATTATAAGCATATTTTTATCCATATAAAGGACTGTTCTAGTCACCTTGAATTTTCCCTCCAGAGAATGGCTGCTAAAAATTTCATGTGGTTTTGCTCTAAAATACTAGAGGGCCCTGTAGCTGATTGTCCTATAAATATAAAGACTTTGCCTTATGTGTGGTATAATGAGGAAATTCTTGATATTTTTGTAGAACGATAGCATTTACATTTTTGCAGTAAGAGGGCAACTTGGTATCTGTGACCTGATGACTTTTACTTGTTTTTAAAAAAACTTTCATAAATCCCTTGTGAATCTCCTGGCTAGAATAGAAAAAACCCTCCACTGTTCTTCAGTAGTCTGTTTCTGAATACTTAAAAACTGTAAATAAAATTGGAAAGGCTTTCTTATTCCAACTTAGAAAAATATCTTTGCTCAGAATCACTAACCTGCATTCCAGTTATTTTAAACTGCTGGCTCTAGCTTAGTCTGTTACTCCTTGAGAAATGTGTTAGGATTTTTTTTCATTAGTTGAAATATTGACATGAAGTCAACATCACTGTTACTGATTTCATATGATAGAAAGCAGAAAGGAACCTGATTTTTTTTATATTACTAAACTATAAGAATGTCATTATAAAAATGGAATCATTGTCTCTGGGATGTGTGTCATCCTAAACAGTTAATGGATGCAGTATCTAAAGGTAGAAAGTACTATCTGTCCATTCTCCTTCCCAACTACAATGTTGGGATCTTTGCAGAAAAGGCTTCTTTTTTGTTTTTTTTTTCTTTTTTAAGGAGATTTTCACTAATGGAAATGTTCGCTTTTTCAGGTGTCTGATCCTGCAAGAACTGTGTGGTTTCTTGCTATAGAATAGAGTCTGGAAAGCTCTATGCAAGTGGAAGACTCCTGCACTGAGGACTCATCTTGCATGCAATACTGAACAGCTGCCCATGGTCTGAAGTGGCTGAGATCTGCAGGCAAACGTACAGAAAGGTAAACTGAGATGACAGGAATGTCTCACCTCAGGGGACTGGGGAAAGCATGGTATGTGGACAGTGAGACAACCTGCTTCAGTGGGACTCTCCTCTGAAGCACAAGTGAAAAGGCAGACAGACAGCACAAGGGCAGACACGTGTTCCCAGGGAAAAACTGTGAGCTCTGTGAATGGCAGGTGTGAGTCCTGAAGGTGTGTAGTGTCGTCCCAGGGTGCCTGGGTGCTAGACAGTAATATGGCCACCAGTGTAGTCTGATGGAAATATGTGTGAATGGATTGTTAACGTATGCATTGTTAAGAGGACTAACTCACCAGAGACAGCTGTAACAGCCAAACTATTTCTGCCCTTCAAAGAGGGGAGTGCTGGCTAGGGCAAATGTTGCCTTAACTGCATTTCAAAGAGGAGCTAGTGCAGAGGTAACTTGCTTCAAAAGGTCTCCCACGGGCTACTGGAGAGAAATCATCTTCCTCCACTAGTGGCAGTTTTGCCATTGACTTCACTGGGGCCAGGATTTTGGGAGTGAAGATGAGAGAAAAATATGTTCTGATGGAATTTGGAGTGCTTTTTATGGTCCTTTGTTTCAGTGCCTATGGTAACTTGGAATGAAAGATGTGTATGGAGCTAGTGATAACTGCTGGAAGGAAAACTGTTTTGGCCTTTTCTTGCTCTCCACAAATAATCACCGTCAGATTCAAAGAATAAATTACCTAAGGAGAACAGAAGTATTTAAATGCTGCCTTTTGTATTTTAGCTGTTCCTGAGTTGTAATGTTTAACTTCTCTGGTTTTGGTGAAGATATTTGTGGGCTTTTAATAATTGTGCTTAAAAGGATTGAAAGAATGAGACAATTTGAACAGCATGTTAAATTGGGAATCTGGGAGAAAACATTTGTGGAAAGAAAACAATTAATGTTAATTGTTGATTGTAGAGTTCAAGGGAAGACATGCTGGAGACTGTCTGGTTTTATTTTTCATAAAATACTGGGTTTTAAGATACGGTTTGAGACAAATAGTATAATAAGCAGCACTTGTCTCTCTCAGAGCAAAGACTGTTTTCTAGAAAAATCTGATAATGAAGAAGAAAATATGTGAGCTATACACAGTATTCCAGTTGGTTATTTGTATATTATCACATTTTACCTCATTCAATATTCACCTTAAAGTTCTTGATTTTTAAATTATTAAGCAAATGCTCATTTCAGTCTTTGTTGATATACCTGTGGTAGCTTATGGGAAAGATCATAAATGTAACTTTTTTAACATATTTTAAAATATAAGTTAGCATATAAAAACACCCTTGTTGTAGTTTAGCCCCTGTGGCAACTAAGAACCACACAGTTCCTTGCTTACACATGCCTCAGCCTTGTGGTGGGATGGGGGGGAGAACCAGAAGGGTAAATGTGAGAGAAGTGGTAGATTGAGATGAAGACAGTTTAATAAGTAAAGGAAAAGCTTTGTATGCAAGAAAAGCAAACCAAGGAATTAATTCACCACTTCACATCAGCAGGTAGGTGTCCAGCCATCTTTAGGGAAGCATAGCTCCATCACCTGCAGTGGTTACTTGGGAAGAGAAATGTCACAACTGAACGTTCCCCTTTTCCTCCTCCTTCCATCAGATTTATATGCTGAGCATGATGTTGTGTGGAATATCAATGCATCATAGAATGGTTTGGGTTGGCAGAGTTCAAAGATCATCTAGTTCCACCCCCCTGCTATGGGCAGGGACCCCCCTCACTAGCCCAGGTTGTTCAAAGCCCCATCCAACCTGGCATTGAACACTGGTAGGGTGGGAAGTTAGTCTCAGCTGTTTGGTCAGTTGGGGTCAGCTATTCTGGCTGTGTCCTCTCCCAGATTTGTGTGTACCCCCAGCCTACTTGCTGGTGGGGTTGTGCGAGAAGCAGAAAAGGTCTTGGCTCTGTAAGCACTGCTCAGCAGTAACGTGGTTATAGGAAATTGTAACTTCTGTTTCAAACATCTGTCTCTCTTTTGATAGTCTTAAAAAGCCTCTGCAACACTAATGTCTGCAAAATAACGTTCATCCTTTATTTTAACAAAGATCAGGCATCTTCAGCTGTAATAATGATTCAAAATGGTTTTAATGCTAGCAGAGGTAGTACTTTGGCTTGAAGCTTTATTTTTAGCAATAATAGCAAATGCAGTTTGTGTTCAGGTATTTTTAAACATTGTGATGTTTCTTACTGAAGGGGACATTATTAATGCTATGCTAGACTTGCTTTCCCTTGTTACATAAGAGATTGATACTTTACACAATCTCTTCCGAAATGAAAGGTTTTTCACAGGTCTTCTGCTAAGTAAATATTACTGGGAGGTTTCTGGGGTTTATCTGGCTGTTTTTAGGCTACCTGAATAAAGCTTGGTCTTTTTTGCAATGCAGTTTTAACTTGAAACATAACATTTCACAATGAAATATATGTATTTGATCTAAACTAGAGTTCTTCCCCCCCAAATACAATTACAGCATATTTTCATCCTGTGCAGTCTAGAGGAATGCATTCAAATAGGTTTGGCCGAGGCTGCCAGAGTGTTTCCCAGTTGTGTGCCTGGCTTCATCTGTGCAACAGAAATGAGCTGAGATGCTTTCTCATGCTTGGGGGTAGAAGAGCATCTCTGCTTTTACTGTGAATTCCTTTGCTTTAAAGGATTTTAAAGGCTTTAAAGGATGCAGAAAAGTGCCCTGTGATTAGCTGTGGTGCTGGTTTGTAGCTCATAGAAGGCCCTCATGCTCAATATTTTTGCTTCTGAAACCCACTGGAAAAGGTGCTATGAGAGTGGTTCTTCATGATCATGTCCCCTTTTGCAGATAAAGGTTAAGTTGTTCTAAGCAGACCCCAAGGAAGGTGATATTAATTACAACCCCACTTCTTCCCTTTGTCTAGAGTGAGATTGACTGAGGGGCAGAAAGCACAAGTTGCTGCTGCGGTGGCAGAAGTGTTTCCCATCTGTGTGGGATAAGAAAAGCTAAGTAAAGTTGATCCTTCACATGTGTCTACACTACACCCAGGAAACACAGAAGAATGTACAGAAATCATGTGTAAGTTGTGGAAACATTGACTCACTGAGTGTGCAATTTTGCTTGTCATAGCAAAATTAGTAAATTGTCTTGTAAGAAACTTAGTTAAAATAGATTTCTGACTGCCAGCTTTGCACATTGCCTAAGACAGTAACAAAGAACAGCTTGTTACAGTATGCTGTTTCCCCTGCCCTCACTGAGTTCTTCCTTGTATTATTTGGATGGGGGGGAGTATGACCTCTGTAGCTGTATGTGTGTAACTGGAGGCATAATTTGACCTTTGAGACCTTTGCTACTGTGAATGATACAAGAAAAATGAAAGTGACAGTTAAAGTTCAGGTACCAGATCAAGTTTGAAAAATGCACAGTTGGAGAAAACATACTTTTTGCTAGTCTGCTTTGCTATGACTTGCCACGGGTTGGGCTGTTAAAACCCCAAGCAAACTCTTCTACCAATGCAAAGAGGCAGTGCAGGGAAGGTGTCAGTGCAGTAACAGGGTAGTGCAGAATGTCAGGAAAGGAAAGAAGTGGGGAGAATATTTTCTGCCTCTTTCTGAAGATGTCTTACAGATTGACTAGAAATTGATTGATATCCTGTAGGGCAGGGCCCTAACTCTGTCTGCTTGCCTGCAGCTTCTGAGGGGACAGCTGCAGTGCAGCAGCAGTTTGAACATGTCCTGGCTTTTGCAAGGGGCATTAAGAGATTGAGGAGGATCTGGAAGGGCTGCGGAGTTTCTGGCTTGTGCCATCTCTGTGTTCTAGGGATGGTCAGAATGCTCCTGGGTCGGAGCAGGCTAGACTGCACTTTACATGATGATTACAGCCAGAGTGGGCTTTGCTCAGGTGATCTGGCCCACATGTCTGATAGGTGCAGCCACCTTCTTCTGCAGTAAAGCCCCCCCAAACCAGATCGCATTGATTGCATTACTGCACCAGCAATCACTAACTGTGCTGCATGTTACTGAATCCTAACGTGCTTCATCCTTATTTTTAACAGCGAAAAAGTTATCGGAGATACCACAAGTTCTATTTGTTCTTCTTGTTTGCATTTTTCACTCTTGTTTTGTGTATGTGATGACACTTGCCAGTAATAAGACTTCCTCCTTTCACATCAACTAGCCTGCAATTCAGTTTTTTGGAGATTGCATAACCTGTCTGTCACAAAATGATTCACATTGGTCAGCCGAGGCGCATAGCAGAAATACCTGAGCAGATTACAAACTAGCTGCCTCTTCCTTTTTTGAGACTGGGAGGGAAAGGAACACATGGTTTACAGTTGGCAAATTCCAAGGCAGCTTTGACGTTTGTTAGCACACAATATCCCTAACCCCTCCATAGCTGTGCTGTGATCTCTCCTGTTGTTTGGGACAAGTGAGCTTGCTGTGCAGACATTAGTGGTATTTTGTGAATGAGCAGAAGGGATTCTGTCTCCGTGAGAAAAATGTTGACTGGGTCCTGTTCTTCAGTTTTTCAGGGCTGTTTGAACTTTGAGAGCTACCTATGTTAAAAAAAAAGTGATCTTTGGAGTGTTTGTGTTAACCTCATCTGGATTTTAAGCTGAATGGAACAGGAACATCTGAATTATGGACAGACTCCAAGACAGACAACTTCACCATCAGGAACCGTGACGAGGCAGCCTAGTGAAGTGCTGCTATAATACTCTTGAAAACATAAAACTACGCAGTGTTAGCAATCTGTATCATCAAAGCAGAAACACTTCTTAGAAAGAGGATTTTCACATTCTTAGAGGCCCTTAAAATAATTGTTTATATTGTCATCTGGTAATTCAGAGAATGATGAGGCTGTTAACTGACTGGGTCATCTGTAGCACATAAGTAAATCCAGTTTGATAGGTGTTTTCAAATGTACTGGCTGTTTTTCCTTTAGCGTTGGGTTTTGGTCTTTTTTGGCACAGACTACTAAAATGTAGCTGTACGACACAATTTGGGTGCTCAGTTCCAAAGCTTACACACAGGGTATTTTCAGTCATGATGCACAGGAGTGCACATACGTACAAATGAAAAGTGGTTTACAAAATAGGAACTTTTATTTGGGTTTTCAATGCCATTCTGCCACTTCTCTAAATTTTCTGAGTGGACATATATTTCTTCTCTCTCTCTGGTATGTGAGCAGCTTCTGGGGTGAATACAAACTGGCCTGGAATTCAAAGCTGCCAGTTGACAAGAGCATGTATTTTATAGGCATGTAACAAAACACCTGCCTACTGCACTGAATGTGATGGCTTTGCTGCCTGTAACTTTCTTACTGAAAATCTTTGGAATTTAGTTCTGCCACTGGTCTATTTTCTGTTCTTTTTCCTCAGTAAATTATTAACTTTCTTGCCAAGATTTGCCGAGCCCTGCACGTTGAGCATTAGATGTTCAATTGACTCCTGTGCCAGAGTTTTACATGGTTTGCAGTGAATGTGGCAGCTTTTTATCAGGCCTGCTTTCATCCATTATGTGGATGAAAGCCCTGCTGGCTTGCAGGTACCCTGCTTCTCATGCAGTACTCTTACTTCCACACCAAAAGTGCCAGGTATTTTACCTGGCACGTGATGGCCTGTAGCAACAGGCCCATTTATGGGCTCACTGTGTGCAAGATGCAGTGTGATCTGTTGGTCAGGAGGATCTGGTGCATTTGGGTTCTGTCAGGGAGGGGGTCCCACACTGAGCTGATCCTCTGCTCAGTGTATCAGGCTGGAATACACTTGTCTTGTGCACTGGAAAGGTGGAAAATCCCAAACCTGTGACTGGATTGTCATACTACTACTCTGCTGATGGGAATATTGGAACACATAAAGATGTGTCTGTATGTAGGGTATATAATGGAGTTCTAATCCTCTTGATTTCCCTGCTTTTTCAATAGCATCTCGCACATGTGAACTTACAGAAATGAATCCCCAAGCCCCTTTTCCTCTGCATACAAGTAAAAAATTAAAAACAGTTCCCAAAAATTCCCAGGACTCCTGCTAAAAATATTGCACTAGTCTCCATGGCTTAAACAAAAGCAGCAATTATAGATTCCTTTCATAGAAGAAACATACAAAAGTGACTTACCTTTTGGCTCTTCCAGGAGGGCACCACATGCAATCCCCCACAGGGATAGCCTTGGAAGTGCTGACTGAAAGGACATTGCTCTTGGAAGCTTTAGCAATGGCCCTGCTCTTCTGGCATGCCAGATAGATACTTCTTTACAAATATAGGTGGCAGGAGACCTGATTCTGGGATGCTGTTTTGGGTATGTAGCTCATCATTTTCAGCAGAAAAGGTATAGCAGGGAAAATAATGAAATGCAGCATAAAAGAGGTACACTTCCAAACAGGGAAAAAACCCCCAAACAATCATCCAAATAAATCCTTTAGAAATTAATAAATTAAAAAAAATTAAAAAGTTTCCACTTGTGATTTCCATGCTGGTATTGTTTATCCAGAGCCATCTAATTAATCTTTATTTTAAGATGCATTTGCAGGTGATGTTTCTTTTACAATTATCGATCTGAAAAGATGAGCAATTGTAGTGACTTGAAGGAAATTCAATTAGAGTTGGTTAACCAAAAGTACAAATCACAGGATATTGCTACAGAATTTAAGTAATGGATCTGCTACTGAATTTATAGGGGCATATAGAAAGACATTTTTATAGTATCCTTTTGATAAATGATAATAGGCACCATATTTTTCCTTTGCTCTTAGAAATAACTGTTCTGTCTTATATTCCACTGGGTAACTGTGTGCTCTGTTGAGTACTGAATTTTTAATGTCGATCCCTAGTTTATAGAAAACAATTTCTGCCTTACTGGCCTTAAAACTTGTGAAGTATTGGGTGCACAACCACACTTTCTGTTCTTATATGGATATTTTGTGTCAGGGTTTTGTTTCCAGTAACAATGTATTTGCTATAGAATAAGTTTTAATTGGGGAGTTTAATTAATAGGCTTCTTCCATTAGCTTGAAAACCTTTTTCTAGAAAATCTGTGTGTGTTTTAGTCACATAGCAGCACAGACACACTTGAAATAGCCCTGAGTTAATTTAAATGCTGTAAATAGTTTTGCTTGTAATTTATCTTTCCTAAAAGCTGTGAACTGCGTGTAATTGTGATGCTGAGGGATGCTGTGCCATTCAATAGGGCACATACAGAGCTCTTCTGGCTGAGTTCCTGTTCAGTTTGCACATTCTCTCTCCTGAAACTTCCCCTGAAGTTTTTGGTACAGTACAGTGTTAAATCATTGTGCAGTGTCATCCAGATTTCATCAGAAATGGCCACAGTTTAACAAAGATGAGAGCATTATAATTATGTATACATCAAATCTTATTTTTAAAACGTGTTCCATGTCTTGAGCCTTAGTTGGTATAACTAATGCTGCAGCAGAAACAGCAATCAAACTCTGCTGTCATCTGAACAGTGCAGAATGTCCATGCAACGTGCAGTTCAGGTATATTTCAATTGGAAGTTATTTTGGACTATTTGATGTGTTTGTGATTTGGTGCCTTTTGCCAAGGGATGAGCTTAGTGGTGAGTAGCTAGGAACTTGTTAGTTTTATAGCTGAACATTAGTTAGCGTGATTAACATTAGGCAAAGGGAGCCTTTCTTGATGTAGGCTGACTGGCCTTTCTTACAGTGGTCCTTCATGCTAGCATTCATTCTTCTGGCTTCTGCCTTCCTCTCTTCCCCAGAAAACTCTTAATTGCCTATTGGGGATCGGGTGAAGCTACCTTGATGTATGTCTGGATAGCCTCCAATGGCCATCTGGTGCTGCTTAGCTGTACCTTCTGGCCCAGAAATGAGATCATGCAGGGAAGGAGCCAACAACTTCTCATGGCCGCTGGTCTCTGGCTTGGATGTGTAACAGAGAGCTTCTGGAGTAAGGGAGGTAAATGGAGACACTAGTCAGAGTTTTTGTGACTCATTCCCTTAAACAGTTTCTTGGAAGAAATAGTTTCTGAATGGCTGTGTTACTGTTGTTCTTTGGTTTCTTTGTTTGGGTTTGTTTGGGTTTTTTTTTTTGAGGAGACTGGACTTGGCAAAGTCAGAATGCACAGTTGCTCTGAGTGGGATCTTTAGATTTCTGTTGAGATTGGGAACCTGACAAATACAACTTAATTCCTTGCCCTTGTGCAATGCTGAACTGGTACTTGCCAACTAGGATAGCCCACCAGGTAGGCGTCAAATTAGGAGCGTGTGCTAATGTTTGGTTTAGCCTTTGTAATCTTAGGAAATTGGGGGGAAATGGCGTATGTTGTCTATGTGACATAGATGGAACACTTCCAGTTTCATTGCATGGTGGGCTTCACACAGGTTTTTCTCCCTCAATTTTCTTTTATTGTTAAATAATACTATGGATGACAAACACCTATTTGAGTTTTTCTGCTAGATTTCTTAAGTGGCACTGTAAATTCATTGACTCTGGTTATAACCTGTGTTACTGTGTAGTAGCTATTTTTACCATGTTTTCTGGACTTTCTTTTTCTTCTAATATGTCAAAATATTTAAGCAAGCAACTGTTGGTTGATCTTATGCACTTATTCTGAGAGTGGATGTCATTAGCTAAATGAAAATTACTGCTTTCAGGTGATACATCTGCCTACGCAGACAGACAGATAAATATGACAGTCATGAGAGAAAGAAAAGCTCAAGTGAAAGCTAAAATATTATGGCCTAGATTCAGGCAGACCAACTGACTCCTAAATGCTCCCTTCTCATTCTAAAACTCTGAAAGCACAGGGAGGAGGAGGAGTGGGGAAACTGGAGAGGCCAGGGGATGAACTGAAGGGAAAAGTAAAACGTGGAAAAACTTTTGCTCTGTTTTCAGTTTCTAAACTCCTTATTTTATATTTTTGTATGACATCTGTAGCTCAGGAGTCACATTAATGCCAGGTATACTGGGGAAAGTCGTTGCCTTTTCAAGTAAGTGACAGGAGGAATAGTTTCCAAATTTTGCATTTTAAAAGGAAAAAGCATTTAAGCATTAACAGTGATTGCTGAGAAACAGCTTCAAACCAAGCTTTCCCTAGGTATTTTGATTTTATTCACAAAACAAGTAAAAAGCCCTATGCCATCTCAAGTAATGTATCCCAAAAGCTGTCATGCTATCGATGTAAAATGCTGCTTAACTCTTAAGGGATTTGTTTAAATACACAATAAACCCAACCCAAACCAACAACAAAATCTCCCAAATATAGTACTGCCAGTTGCTGAGCTGAAGCAACGGGCCTGCTTACTTGGAGCAGCAGGACTTGAGGTGCAGATATAACCCAGAGGGCTGACAGATGAACGTCTCCAATGCTCTGGTGATATTCAACTCTTTCATTGTGAAAAGACGAGGTGATCAGATCCCTGTTAAGAACTTGGTTTGGTTTTTGAGGGAGCAAAGGTATTTCTCCACCCTTCTTTTTTTGTGCTGTGTCAACGTTGATTGTCATGAAAGACATGGCTATTGCTTTGTTAGTATAGGGAGGAAAAAAGGGCAAGTGCAATGTACCTGCTAGAGAACCTGCTTATCTCAGGAGTTTTCTTTCTCAGTGTTGCTTAAGCTGAGAAATCTGTCTTTGTAATATTTTCAGTCTTTGTTGCCTTGGCAGCCCAGATTCCAAATCTGATCTTTCTTCTGGCAGCGTGTGATGTTGCAAACTAACTGTGGGAGGGCTGCATGCGATCTGCAGAGTTCTGTGATGTGCCCTGTGGCCCTCTGTCTTTTTATAAAGAGATATGGCCCTCAGAGACCACGGGTCCCAGCAAGCAGTGCTCCATTTCGATCTGATAAGAGCAAATCTAGATGTGCGTTGCATGTTAGGGCGTGCTGGCTACATGAGCCACACCTTGGCGTTCAAGATAAAGGTGGCTAAAGACTCTTCCAACCAATGCAAAGAAGGTGCAGATCTGGCCACAGGCTGGATTTTTTTCTCTTTTCCTCTGCCCCTTAGTTTAAGGAGTTGTCATCTTGTTTCCTATCCAGTATTGTAATGGGATTCTGGTACACAGCATGACAGCTCATAACTTTGAATAACTCTGCTTTTGGTTGGCGGGTTCTCCCAGATGCTTCTTTTACTTCCTCTAAGATGGCTGCCCTCATATTCTGCACAGGAATGGGCAAAACTTTTGGAAATTGCTGATTGCTTCAAGAAAGGGTGTTGTTGCAAGACATCCACCCAGTTTTCACTTGCCAAAGAGACCTGGCTCATTCAGACAAGCTTTGGCTAAGCAGTTGGAATTTTGGGGTGGTTTATCTGATATGATTTTATTTTAAGTTTGTCCAATATGGGTAGAGACTCGACTTTGACATGGACAGCTGAGGAAGGAGCTTTGACACGCCTTTGCTCTGAAATGCCTTCAGATTAAGAGTGCAAAAGCTGACTCTGCTTGGATGCAGTTCAGAATGGGAGCAATCCCTTTCTCTGAGTCTTAGGCTAGATACCTTGTAAGATGATTTGCATGTAGCTTTTCTATAGTAATACGTTTCTGAGTCCTGGTCTTCAGCTGGGTCTGCATCCAAACATGCAAAAGCATGATCAGGAGTTCCTTTGGGGTTTCTTTGCATTTCAGGTGTTTCTTAAGGGAGTGTGTAAACTTGGGGGGGGCTCTTCTGTGATTCTAGGTAACTTCAATGTTTCTCGTATCTGTTGCAAAATATGAACCCATGATGTCAAGTGTCCTGAATTCTCTCATCTTTTTCTTGCTTTGTAGTCTCACTCAAAGAAAGTTCAGTACAGCAAAGAGCTTTTATTCAGGTTCTTTTTTTTAAAAAAGGTAAATATTTTTTGAAAAAAAAATATAAAAAAAGGTAAATATCAACACAAGAATGACATATGGGGTTCACCAAGAGGCCAGTTTGGCCCAGTATTCAATCAGTCCATGATCAATAATGGACTTGTAAAGAAAGAGTAGAAATGACGTTATATGGGTCCAAGAAATCCAAGAACATCCTGGCTTGTGTCAGAAATAACATAGCCAGCAGGACCAGGGAAGTGATCTCAGCACTGCTGAGACTGCACTTCAAGTACTGTGATCGATTTTGAGTCACTTGTTACAAGAAAGTCCTTGAGGTGCTGGAGTGTGTATGAAGCTGGTGAATGGTCTAGAGCATGAGTCTGATGAGGGGTGGCTGAGGGGTAAATGGCCACGAGTTGCCCCAGGGGAGGTTTAGTTGGATATTAGGAAAAAATTCTTCACCAAAAGGTTTAGCAGTCATTGAAACAGGCTGCCCAGAGAAGTGGTTGAGTCACCATCCCTGGATGTATTTGAGACGTGTAGACGTGGTGCTTAGGGACATAGCTTAGTGGTTGGACTTGATGATCTTAGAGGGTTTTGTCAACCAAAATGATTCTATGATGATGCAAGAGCTTCACATTAGAGCACTCTCCTACTTAGAAGCTTGGGCTTCCTAAGTTAGCAGTTGCTTCTGGATCACGGTTATGCTTCAGTTCCTGCTGACATATTCCTTGTCATCCTGCATCCTGTGTATGCACTTCTGCACAGTTAACAGAAAAACCCCAAACATTACTACTTGGATTCAGTTCTTTGTGTAGCTGGATAGTATGGGTACTACATGAAAAGCTGCATACAGGCAAATCAGATACTGTTACTCCTTCCTGCTTGATGTTTTGTATATTTTGAAACTTGGAGATAATTCTCAAGGCTGTAGTTTGGTCATGTATTAGCTCTATTTATAATTCCTATTGAACCCTGGGATCTGGCTTTTATCTCAACCTGATAAATAATGGAACCTTTGGCTATTAGAGTGAGGATAAATACATAAATAAAGAAGAGCAGTTAATGAATAAGTACCTGGTCAACAGAGATGACAGTGAATAAAGATACCTGTCAAACACTCAGCACCATGAAAGCAAGCACATTTGGCTTGATCCAACATCTGAAGAATTTCCACTGATTCCAAAAGGGTGCCTTGTTAGCCTGCATAGTACGAATTCTTATCTCTGTGTTCTTTCTCTTTTTTTTCTTTCACTTTTCCTTTTTAAGCACAGCAGTGGTATTGGATTTGACTCCCTTCTGCAGCACCATTTTCTGTAGACACAGCTTCACGGAGAGGAGTGACACTAGTATACTAGGAACAGCCTTTTGGGTAAAAGCAAGATAAAAAGGTAATTCCAGTGCTTTAAGGGAATAGCCTATCAAAACACGGGTTTCTCCAGAGGAATAGTGTAGTAAGGGAAGTCAGAAAGTATCTGATGCAGACTTTGGGAAGTCTCATCAGTCCTCTGTTTTTATTATAGGGCATACTTGCTTCTATTGCAAGGTATACTGTTTGGTTGATTTTTTTTTTTAAACCAGAGCAAGTTTTAATGAATTTCTACCTGCAAGTAAACCTATCAGTGCTGTTCTGACAAATCTATCACGGGATTTCTATCCAAGCCTCGTTTTATTCTTTCTGGCAGACATGAGTTTTTTCCCCCTAAGGCACTTCAACTCTGCTGTCTTTTCTACTCCTGGATATTCTCTTGCTCTCTTTGACTCCACCTCCAATATGTTCTGCATCTTAGGACCTGGTTATCTTACTGTTGTCCCCTGGTGCAATTACGGCATGATTAAAGTATGCAGTATAGCTGGGACCTTGATCATGTTCTAACAAGAATATAACCTTAGACATATAGCCCAGTTAGTGTTGTAACGATGTCACGGAACAACCCCGCTCGTCTTCATAGCACGGGGTGTGGCTTTAAGTGCTTTTCCTTGGCATATTTCTAGTCACACCACTTGCTATTGTTGCATTTCAAATGTCATTATTCCAGGTGCCTAGATCAGCCCCAGGGATGAACTTGCAAATAACTCTACACCAGCTTTTCCAGCATTTTGCTGCTGTCTGCATCTCTAAAGGAGTAGTAATAGGCACTTTTTAGTTTCCCATTTTCAAAGCATTAAGTACTTGTGGAGTTACCAACTCTATTCCCAAAAAGCACATATTCTATATATTCTAATTCTGGCACCCTGAGTTGAGGCCAATCTCTTAACTAGTGGTTTTCAGGAAGGACTTTTTCCTTAAGGACAGGGAGCCCGCTAACTAAGCACTTACCATTCTTAATTTGTTCACTTTTGATCCCTTACTGGGAAGTGTCTAATGCTATCTGCTGTCAGAAACAAGATCCTAAACCAGGTTGACCACTGGTTTGTTTCAGTTCCATACATACTTAAGTTATGATTCCTAAGACCATTTTATAAGGTATTTCAACTATAGAAACATAAGAAAAGCCCAAGCAAGCAAAAAACCCACCCACAATAAAGTAACCCAACCCCCCAAAATACCCCAAACACATACACACAAAGAAAAGTGTCACCATTCTGTGTTCCTCCAATCCCACATCTTGTTTTGAGGCTGTGGCAGATGAGATAGGAGGAAACAAACCTATTCTTAAGTCCTTCAACATCCTGGCTCTTCACTCATATCCTTGTTTAGGTCTAAAAGAATGGAAGATGGCATAAAGAAGAGTGACAGTTAAAAGCAGGTCAGTGCCTCCAACTGGCAGACTTACTCTGCCACTGAATCTGTCATGGAAAAAAAGCTCTGCACTCCAGATGCTCCTGTGGAGGAGGAATATTTCCTCATGAGACTTCCATAAATGCATTGCATTGTGACAGTGCTTTCTTCCTATGGAGCATTGCCACACACAGCCATAACCATTAGACACAAGTAGTTGATAGACGACCTGTGCCCTGTAGTCACAGCTAACAGTGGCAGTAGTGGACATCAAGTAAATGCTTCCTTGTATGATACGTGTTTATAAGCCTGGTCATTCTTCAAGAATCTGTCAAGTTCAGGACAAATATGCCTGCTATGTGGTGTGGACAAAATATGCATATTTTTTATTTGTAGGGCTTTCAGGGAAATTGCCTCCACAGAAAGTGGAATGACAGATGCTGATGATGTTCCTATCAAAGCCTTCTGTGCACTTGTTTAGATTTTCTGTGTCCCTTGGATTTTCTATATAATTCTGCTCATTCCTGTGCCTATGCTCTGCCATAACAGCCTTTGCAACCTGGAGACCTTTCAGCTATCTGCCCTAGGATATAAGAGAAGGAAAACGTCAGTGTGCTCTTCCATCCCTTCTGGAGGCAATTTCCATGGTTTTGTTGAATTTATGTCATTTGAGTCAAAGACAGTTGGGTTTTTTTGATAAACCTGAAATGTGCTGCAGAAAGCAGACCCTCTCAAGACCTTATACTTAGTCTAAAGCCCATTTTCCAACCAAAATAATATTTTACAGAAATATTTTTTTAAATTTCTTGTTTTGAATCTGCATTCTACTTAGATGTTTGTTTCTTGGCTGGAATGTTTTTCTGCTGATTTAGTGAACTGAATCAGCTCTTCCAGGAATGAAATTTAATACCACAGCAGGCATAAAAGGAGTAAGGCTGCATAGCTAGAGCAGGAAAGAGAGGTAATAAGTTTTAAGTCTTTCTTTTATTTGTTCCTAGCAAGGGTGTTTAAATGGGTAACCTCTTTTTTTCTTTAATACTTTTTCTTTGCCCTTTATGTACTATTTAGCCAAGGAATTCTGCTTGGTCTCAAGAGGAGCTTGACAGTATTGACTTCAGTGTAATGTATTGAGATCCCCTAAAAGGTGACTCTTTAATGGGTACAGTGGTGCAAGATATTTTTTGTCTATGAAATCTCCATAACAGTTTTCAGTACATTATTTGTAAGCAGGTGTATTAATCAAGTTTTAGTGGTAGTCCAGGAATCACAACATGATTTAGCAAAATAATCATACAGTTTTGAGAAATAAACTTTAAGACAAGAGCATCTTAAACTTCACTTACATTCTCTGCATCATCTCAGCATGGGCAGAGGGGTTTTTTTTAAGATTTTTGTGGTTTCTAGTATCTAAACCCCTTCCAGGGTATGCTGACCATACACTAGCAGGCCATGAAGCAGCAAAGTGGAGCAGTGAACAAGGACTACCAGTGGGACTCCTGAACAAGAAGCAGTTTGACTGCAGGTAGTGTCCTTTGCAGTCTCTGGTCTCCACTTGCTAATGCCCAAACAGGTACTTGGGCCCTCCTCTTGCCAGGTGTTTCTTGGCTTCCATAGTCTTCTGCAGGCTTTTCTCTGTTCTTAGGCTCCTTTAGAAACAACTCTGTCCTATGTAAAAGAAATTTGTGACGTCCAAAGCAGAAATGCAGCATCTATGGGAGATCAGAGCAAGTCAACTTATTTTTAGGTGGACATGTTGTGAGTTTACATCCCTGTCCAATACCAAGAGTTATGCTGTCTTTGTAAAATAGTAGGCTGTGGCTTTGGCTGCAGGAATCTATATCCATTCTATTGCACTCAGTGACAATTGAGTGATGCTGGTTTATGAATTTATGAAGAAGTTGATATGGCTGGACTTCAGCAGTCTGCACTCAGGGACAGCAATTGAGATTTGATACTTGTGCAGTGCATGGAAAACTCCTTGTTTATTAATGTGCATGGCCACAAATTAAGTTTTAATCTAATTGAGAATTCATGCTGTATTCCAGGAAGTGTTGTTTTGCTTCAGCAATTTTATTTTTCTTTAAGGTGTTGACCAGTACTTTGGAATTTAAAACTACATATCCAGAAGAAGGCATAGAAACATAATTTGAATGCAAACTGTATTAAGCACTCACATCCTGTATCCTAGCAGGAATTTCACCAAACAGGGGAGGTATTCATTGAACTAGGAGCAAAGCGATGTCAAGTTGAGAAGGAAATTACTATGGAAATGAGTTTCAAAAGCCTGAGGCAGATGTAGGGAGAGGCACATTGTACCGGGAATTTTCCTCACGCTCTCTAGCTTATATGGCCTTTCCATTACTTCAACAGCACCATATAAGAAATCCTTGGCTTGTAAAACAGTCTCTGAATTTCATCAGTTTCATGCTATTGCTGTGGGACAGCTTCCCTGTTGAGAGAAATTAAACCTAACCTCAGTTAGGATTGGGGCATCTGCTTCTATAGGAATGGCCTGGTTTGGGGCAGACCAAAGGTGTTTTCAGCCCAGCATTTTGTCGCTCTGTGGTCAGTAACAGATGCTTAGAAGGGAATGAGAGAATGGGAGAAATATATTAGCTGGTTCCCCATGATATTCTCCTGGTGCTTCTCAAGGAACAGCTGAGTGGGTCTGTAGTTTTATAGTCCTTGATTAATGTGTTTGGGGCTTTTTTCCATATACTTGTCTGGGTTTTTTTTTTGTTTTGGGTTTTGTTTTTTTTTTTTAATTTTGTCTTTCAAGAATCCATATCTTGTAGCAGTGAGTTCCACAGCTAACCTTCACAGGGTAAAAAAGCCTCTCATGTCTGCCTAATGATGTGTAATGTCCCTCAACATTTTCCTGTTTTAGAAAAATGGCAAATAAACTGCCTGTTCATTTTTTTCATCTCTTTATGGTTATACAGACTTAGACCATGTTTTCTGTTTAAAGATTTTTGAGTAACATGTATGTGGATTTGTTGGCTTAGTTAATTGCTGAAAGATGGTAGTACAGCCAGAAAGTGGTATTTTCCAGGAACAGCAGACAGGTTTTGTAGTGTCTTCCTATAAATCCTGAAATATTTCTGAAGCAGTAGTGGATTCTTGATACACTCTGGAATGGATATATTGCTAAGAAAGAGATATATGGCTTAGGACAGGAGAGCAGAAAATGTTCATCATGTTGGCAATAATTGATGAGAAATGATTGTTTGGGAGAGGAAAACAGGTTGTTAATGTGTAAAGAAGTGTATGCACTTGTTGGGCAACCAATAGACCTTTGAAGAGCTCAGTTTTTTCCAGTTCCTCAGACATGGAAAGAGAATAAATCGTAACCCCCCTACTACTCGCATTTGTTCAAATTACAAACTCTTCTGTCTTAATGTGTCTTCATTCGGTAGGTTTGAGAGCATGGAAGTGAGAGCTTATGAATTGGGAAGTCCCAAATTTGTGTCCTTTTCCTGTATCACACGCAGAAAAATTATTTACCACGCTCAATTATGTAGTACTATCACAGATACTGGGAATAATCTGAGGCCTGATTAAACTTGTCTGCCGGTATCTGTTCATGGATTTGAATGGAAACTGGTTTTGACTCAAAATTCTCTGAATCCTCCTGTCTGAGAAGAATGTTTACTCTTATTTTCCTGCTTCTCAGCTAGGAAGGAATATGTGCATAAATGTTCTTTGCTTTTCTAACTTCCTCTATATAATGCAACAGACTTTTTTTTTCAACAGCCCACCAGTACTAACTTCAGAAAAATCTGAATTATTAAGTATTTAAAAAAAATTATCTCTTTTAACTTTAAGTGCCACTGACCTTCACAGTGTAACCTGTCTGTTATGCCAGTATCCCAGGTCCGTGAGAGTCTGAAGAGATACAAATAGCCTGAGCAAATCTGGTCCATTTCATTATCAGGTTTGTTCAGAAAGTGGACATATGGGTGCCAAGGTGTTCCTTTGTCATCCTTCTTCAGCAGTGACACATGTGGGAGGACTGTCTGTCCCATCTCCCTGCTGCTGCTGAGTTAACAGGCTCTAATCAATAACTCAGAAGGCACCTCTGAAGATGTCTGAAGGTAAGTGGCTAAGCCAGTAAGAGTTTAAGAGGACTATGGTCAAAGTCAGTTACCTTTTAGTCTGTTCTGATTTTAGCCACCTCCAGTGTTTTTGTGCCTTGTCCCAGGCTCTGCCTCTGTGCAGTATGTTGCGGGTGATCTGAACATTCACAATGCCATGCAGTGTAAATGAAAATGAGTTAATGAGGTCTTGGTGCCTTATCTCAAGTACTCTGCAATGTGTCATACTTACTCCCTGATTAGATGAGTGTCTTGTCACTCTTCTAGCTCATCAAGGACTAACCTGGGAAGACCTGTTATTCTTTATGGGCTGGAAAGATCTGGGTTCCCTATGTCCAGATGAACAGGCATGTAAAGGACTAGAAGGATGTAAATGGAAAATCAAAGCTCTTCTAGAGGTGAAATAAATGAAGTGTAGGAGTAAGAGCTCTAAACAGTACTTATCTCCATAAACTGCAAATTCTATAAAACTCTAATTGTGTCTGCCAGTTAGTCATCTTCTATTTCATGTAGATTCATGGAATGTATTTATTGGCAGTTCTCAAAACAGGCCACCTTGTACTTGCCTGAGTGTTTCATAGTACAGGAGGCATGTTGAAGCCTGTCCGTTTTCTTTTGCACTGCAGCCAATTACTGCATTTGATTATTCTTTTCCTACATCTCTGTATATATTTCTCCTCAGTATTCAATCATGGCTTCTAGTGAGAGACATTGTAAAGAACAGGTTGATACCATGCAGTAGCAAACTTACACTGGTAGCAGTGGTGTTTGCCTTTGAGCCTATCCACCTTGAGAGCTCTCTTAAAATATGCAAGACTTGACTTTAAAGGTACTGGGTGCTCTCAGCTTGAGCTCTTTGCCAATAAACATGCCTGCATGTAAGAATATTGGGTGGGAAGCCTAAACTTACGTTAAAAAGATAAAACTTTGAAACTCTGATCAAAACATTCTCTGAAAGCAGAGCTCCAAAGCCAACTACAACTATCAAGGCAGTGCAGGAGGGCCTACAGGAATGAGGTGGTAAAAAGGCTATGGGAGAGATAGTTGGAGGAGGACACCAGAGCTTGTGATGTCCAGGTAAAGGCAGAGCAGGTACCTGAGGGGCAGTGGGGCTGTAGTAGCCAGCAGGGCCAGCCCTTCCAGCCCTTTTGGTGACAATCCAATCCTATGCCCTCTTCATATGGCAGGTGAGAAAGTTCCCCTTTCAGTTTTCGGGCTATCTCCGGGAGTCTTGCAGTAGATTTGGGAATATAGGACGAAGTTCAGCTGACCCATTGTAAACCAAAAAGCAGTAAAAAAGAGGAGCTTTTCCACAATTTTTGTGTGTCTATGGACACAATACCACAAGTAGCTTGGCCTTGTTTTTCTGTGAGCCCAATATTATTCAAACCTAGCAATTTTATTCTACAGTTTTTACAAATTTTCACAAGCTCTGATGCTCAGAAGGGATTTCTGTTCTTTACCCACCCAGAACCAGCAAATGTCATGTCTACCCTGTCTGCCTGTAGTGATTGTCTTTCTGCGTAAGAAAGGACAAGATGGGTCCTAACTGATGGACACTGTCAGTGGTCTGCAAAGATGTGTTGAGATTTACACTAGACACGGGGATAAGAGCACCTGCCTTCCTTGGAGACCCCAAGTCTGCAGCCTTTGAGCTGCCAGATGAGAACCCTAATGCAGGTCTCCCTTCTTACTAAAAGAATACATGATTAAGCTCAGATTTCCTGCTCTCTGTACCTTTAAGTTTCCATGTATAACAGACTGTTGTTCACATCCTGATCAGGAGGTGCTTTTTTAGGAAAATGAGTCTCTTTTTTCACAACAAGAAAGCTTGCAGCTTCTTCCCTGTAACAGCCCGTTGTTATGGCTGAGGACAGCAGGATGGGTTAATCGTGGCCCCATTTCCTGAGGTCTCCTGCAGTCATGATTTGTGAATGCCTGAGAATACCCCTGCTGAATTCTAATTGTTTGTGGCAGTCGACACATGATTTCAAGTGTTTGGTCACAGCAGTGTTCGTTTTCTGCTCTTTTAATCTTTGATGGATGTTGTGCCTGGCTTCACTGATGTGGTTCACGACACAGTAGGCAGTGATTTCCTATAAGATGTTTTGTCTCGACTACAGAGGTGTGGAGTCCCTATATGATGGCCAGTATTTATTAATGACATCCCAAGGTTTCTGAAGAGAAAGCTCTGCCGTAGACCATTAGAACCTAATCTATTCCAAAATGTCAGATGCAGTTAAGCAAAAGCTATCTCGATTGCACTGAGACTTTCCTCATTAGTTCAGACTCTGATTAGAAGACTGATTAAAGGCTTTCCCTTTGTAAAGGTTCACTCTTTATCTCTGCAGATATCGTTACTGTGTAAGACATGATAGAGCTGGCTTAAGGCTCACGCAAATGCTAGAACTGGAAAGTATTTGTGTGTATGCATGCACGGTGATTCATGCCCATACAGTGCACATGCTCAGTTTTAAAAATGCCCTTAATTAGTAACATGAAAAATATTATTTTCTCAGTGTGAATAGGACTGAATTGTGTTGCACCTTTCAACCTATTCAGCTGGTATTATTAGTATGTACTTGTATAAAAGGCCAAATTTTCATATCGTATGTAAAGCTGTAGGATTAAGATTTTAACAGCAATTTGGGGGTTGCTGGGATACAAAGTATTCTGTGCTGAATACTTGGTATCTTAGATCATTAGGACTACCCAAATTGCTTCCTGTGATTTAAACGTTGCTCTTGCTGTTCACTCTAAGCTACGTGATTGTGATAGTGCTGAAATTTTCCAGGCTCTTCCTATTGCTTTACCTACAAATAGAATTAAACTTTTGGCATATGCCTTTAAATTTCTCATGATGCTCAATGAAGATAGCAATTTCATATATAAGCTCTTAGAAGAAAGGTTTGTTGATTCATTTTGGCTTTGTGTAGTGCTTAACACAATAGGGATGAGGTCTTTGGATATTTCTGGGGCCGAGACAATAAGCTGGTACTATCAAGAAATAAAAACATCCATGAGGCTACTGTCAAATCTTCCAAATGATTTTGCAAGATGTAGTTCCTAAAAAAAACGGGAGCTTTCAACTTTTGAGTATTTTGTAATTAACTGCTTTGTGCATGAATCATTTTACAAACACCTTGTAGACTAATAAGAAATATACCAGAAAATAGAGACAGCTTTTAGAAACTGTATGGAAGTCAGTGTCCTTATATGAGGAATTTGTTGTTTCCAGTCTGGTCAGATTGTTAATAACTAAACATTGCTGCCAGTTGATGGCTTAAGTATGCATGTTTGTATGTGAAAGAGAGAGCATATTATGAAGGGGTCATATTGGTCCAGTTACCACTGAAGAGATAGTTTATTTAATTATTGACAAAGTTTAGCAAGGAGGCCATGCTCTGGAAGGCAGTAGGTGTTAATACACTGCTTCTGAGGTTAGCTTGTAGACCTTGGAGGAGTATTGAGCCTTTATGTGCCAAAGTCAATCTCATTGATCTTGTTCAACAATTAAAAATAACCTAGCTGTTTCATTGCAAATACCACATGGGATGTATCTTGTTTTATAGCTGACAGGCTAGAGGTCTTGATTCTGCATTTTCATGAGTGCCCCTTCCAAAAGTAACTCAGGTTGCCCTTTGGGCTCATGCATTTGATGGATTCTCAAACACCTTTTGGCTGATCCTTTTTGGGGTAGGATTACCAGGGCCACTAAAGATGGTAGCAGAACTTTTTCTAGTGAGCTGTGACAGTAACAGCATGTCACAGGATTAAGACAAAACCAGATCTTTCTACTGCAGAGTTGTCTGTTGACTAACTTGTAATTAGCTTTGCTAGATGTATCACAGACTTGCTGTTTGCTGTCAGATCTCTTGCACAAGTGATACAGTTGTTTGTCAAAGGCTCTAGTTCCTCTGTATTTCAGTGGTGGTGAACATTTAGTTCAACCCAAGTTTTTGAATGTCAGACCAGTGTTTTTATGCCCTGCTCTGTGTGACTGTCAATAAATCAGATAACTTCATATAAAAGAGGAAAAAATAAACTCAGTCCTCAACCCATACAACCCTACACGTACACACTGGCAGGCACAGAGCTCACACATGCTATGTACCATTTTCCTCTTCCAGAATCTTGCAAGAGGTGTTTACTCTTCTTGAATGGAACAGAATAAATAACGGTGTGGATAGACAGCTGGCCAAGGGTGTGACCACAGGTTGTTAAGATGCTGTGCCACAGATTTGAGGGGAAATAGTTGTGTTGTACTTTTTTTCCCAATTAAAAGTTGAATTCCTCCTTCCAGTGCTGTTTTTCAGGAAACATCTAATTCGTGCAGCCAGAGGTTGGTTTTGGTTTGGGTTTTTTTCAGGACACCTGCAGCTGTTTGATGACTTTAGCTGGGCTTGATAGTGTTTCTGAACATCAGGTCTGGCAGTCTCAGTCTGGTAGTATAGGTGTGTTAGCTGGATCCTGCTTTTGGTGGCAGGCTCTGCAGGGCAGTATCTCTGCTTCTTCCTCCATGCCTTCCCAGACTCTGAGTGCACTTCCAAAATGTATTTGGCAAGCTTCAATCCACACCTCATTTAAGTCTTACGATCAACCTGCTGCAATATTATCTCCAGAAAGTGCAGAGATACTCGAGGAACTGCTGACCCTATCAAATCACCATGAAGGAGATCCTTGGCTCTACTGTGCTTTTACCTTAATGCAGGAATAAGAAATTACAGGTCTAATTAAATTTGTCCCTTTTAACTTGTCTCCAAGGTTGGTTCATTCCTAAGGGATACCATCAGGATTTGAAAATCCCTGAGTGAAGTGCTGTAATGTCAAGATAGGAGCTCCCTAGTCTCCTTCCCAAAGAATAAGGGATTTAGAGACATTAAGACACTGCCAAAATCCTCAGCTGCCCTAGGTCTCCTGAGACTGCTAGGCAGCAGCAAAGTAAGTTGTGCTGGGGATAATTAAACTGCTTAATTCCAGGATCAATGAAATACAAAGCTGGTATCAAGTCAAGTTTGTACGTGACCCTTTCTGCCACATGAGAAACTGGGCAGAGCTCACCATCAGGCCTGCTGCAGTACTATACAGCTTCCATCGACCCGTGTCAGTGCCCTCACTTGGGTCTGTACCTAGTTCATGAAGTAGAGTGCAGATGAAGAGAGAAGGTTTGTGTCTTCATTATCCCCTGTAAGCACTGTTGGTGCAACAGGCGATGATGTAAAATCTTCAGTGCTTTGACATTTAAGATAGAGACATAGTCTTAGGAAAGAAAATTAAAAACCACTGGGAAATGGTTAGGAGAAAAAAACATTTAAGTACTTGTCAGAGTACAAAAATATATGATGCTGGATGAGGATCCTTGCTACCTGGTATTCATCTTAAGTTACTAATATCGTGTCATCAGGAAGCTGGTACAGCATAGACTTGCTTAATTTGAGAATATACTGTCACAGACATCTGCGAACATATCGCTGCATGTATATATAGCACAGATCAAGACGTAGGATGTTAGGGAAAAAAACCTCTTGCCACAAGTTGGGATGAGCTCATTACATCACTGATGGTGGAGCCAAGAATGAATTAAGCAAAATCTTCCCAGACAAATGTCGGTAGCAGCTCTATAATATCTCACACCATCAGAGATTGCTGGATAAGTCTCATCCTCTTAAAAAGCTTCATTGTGCTCTTTACCTTTTATTTTTTTGAAGTAGAGTTGCTGCATTGCAGAAAAAAAATCATGTCATTGGCATGAGGGTAGCTTATTAGCTTTAATAGCAATGAGTTATGCAGAATACAAAATGCTATTATGTAATTGCTTTGAATATTATACCATGACTTGGGAAATATGGGAGCCAGTGTGATGAGTATCGTGTGGGATGGCTGACACTTCCTTTCCAATGCAAGGAACAAAAACCCCAACCCTTGGCTAGTTAGCATGAAAACCTTTTCTACTTGAACAGAAGCAGAGAAGGTTTGTTCCTTGTCAGGGTTTGTAGGCATGAAGTCTATACATGAACTGGCTCTATTGATGCTGATGGCAAAATTCCAGCAGGCTTTATGAGAACCAAAATCTGTCTCTGTGTGAGTTTCAAAGAGAGCAACTCTCCATACAGCAACGTGTTTGAGAACTCACCCTCTGTGGAGACATAGAGGCCATGTTGGTACCAGTTAAAACCTCAGAAGAGGTACAAATTTAATCATGGGAAATGAACTATAGTTGATAACTTTCAAAGGAAAGAGGAGAAGATTATTGGGAAGATGATGCTAAAGAACATGTTTGAATATCAGGTTAATTTTATTAGCAGCTTTCTAACGTCAGTGAATAGCAGTAGTCTTTTTGAGGTTTCATGGAGTCACTGCGTAGTTAATATCTAGAAGAACAGAGCTGGGGCCCTCACGTAATCTGTTGATTCTTACCTGCTTTCCTCCATATGCCAGGTTGGCTCTTGTCGAGTCTCAGAGGGTGTGCAGCTCTGATGGTTCTGCAGCCCCATTTTCCTACCTCCCTTTTTCTGTGAAGGCTCAGCTAGATTCTCAGAGTACAGAACCAGCAGACCCATTCTTGTACTCTAGGTTTTTGGAAGAGCCAGACCTAAGCAGTCCTTTATGACCTGTGTTGTATTTTAAGTCTTGTTAAAATGGGAGTAACTTTTATGACATTTCCAGATAAAATAATCCTGAAGCAGAGAAGCAAAAAAGTAGGGTAGATATTGGGGAGGATAAAGCAAAACAAAACCTTTAATCATTTTGGAGTTTGTCAATTTGTGGCATACTAGCTGCACAGGAAATTATTCTTCCCTTACGTGCTTTCACCATTGTGGCTTTATCTGCTGTCATCAGCAAATCTATCAAATGAAGCTCTGTTGTCTGTACGGAAGAATTGCAGTACAGCACTGCTAGGGCCTGAGCTGTGGTGTTCTCCAACAGACCACCCACAGCAGGAAGTGTTGAAAAGCCAAAGTTCAGGCTGTGAATTAACCATCAAAATTCTGTGCGTTTTTATTCTGGTGACATACTATGTGACCTCAGTGAGGGGTTTACTTGGCTGCTTCTCGACTGCAGGTGGCTGTTATGGATTAGGTCCATAGGACAGCAGATGCCTTGGGCAGGGACCGAACGTGCAGCACACTCCGCCTAGTATCAGAGCCATGTAAAGCCAGGCTGCTGCCGCCACCACTGGGGTAGAGTTTCATTTGGTGGTGGCAGTTGTGCCTTGCTTTTAGTGCTCCTTTTCTGGGAGATGCTTCATGGATACTTCACCAGGGGTCCAGTCTGATGGGCTATGGAATGCAAAAATTTAAACAAATGCACGTTTAGGATACTTCTGACTGTATCTGAGAAGTGCCCTAACTATAGGAAGTACTGCAGGGGCAGTAATGAACGCGTAAACCACGTGGAAGTGTTCTCCGTGCGAGCAGTGTCTGTCATGCGTAGTATGTTGCTGTGCAAAGAAATGACAAAGATGCCCATCGATAAGCTGCTTGCTAGAGCCATATTCAGATCAGTATTCAATGTGGTTTATATCAGACAGTTTCCTTAAGACTGTGGTCACAGACTGGAGTACTTGCATTGGTTTGCTGCATCTCATCTATGACCACTATTGCTGCAGAGTATTTTCTTTTTTTCTTAATTGGGAATTTAATGGATTTGAAATCTAATAGTTAAGGGATCAAATGTCTTAGGAATAAAAAGCAACCGTAGTTTGTTACTTGTTTTGGTTTGAATGTTTTTCCCTTTTCCTTTGTATAATTGATCCCTTCAGACAGGGAGGTGTACCAAGAGCAGAAACACGGCCCTGGTCTCAGGTTGGGGCAGATAGTTGCCATAGTGTAGAGGTAGTAACTGTATTGCTCCAGCATTTGAATCAGTCCACAGCTCTCTTATGCTGGTCCCTCTTAGCTCAAGAAATTTTTCTTTTCCTCACATGAGCCTCCTTAAGTCATAATCAGCGGAGACGGGATTAATTACAAAGTTAAGAGGGAGTAGCTGTAAAATGGTCTTAATATGGGGACTCTTCCACCTGGGCTTTCCCTCAGAACCTGTAGCTGTCTTTGTTGTAGGAAAGGCAGCAGCAGGCATGCATCTAAAGCAGATTGTGCTGTCTTGGCTGTGGAGGGTGTCCATCTCAGCCTGAGATGCATCCCCATGCACTTAGAGGTGAGAGGAACGGCTGCCCTGGAAAGGGCATAGATACAATAGGGGCTTTGAGACTGCTGTGTGTTGGTGTGCTCTGAAGTGCATGAGGAGGGCTCTGATAGATCAGTTGTCTTAAGTCACTCAGAGAAAACTGTAACACGAGCATGCAACATTTCTCTAGGAAAACTCTCTGGTTTCTTAAGTGCAATTAATAAGGCAGGGGGTTCCAAATTACTCTTATAACTAGACTGTTCGTATACTTTGTTTGATGTAAAGTTAAGGTGCCATATTCTGGTTTCCAATGACCAAAAGTTGCATTTTAGAATAACTATTCTGATGGAATGTGCTATTAAAACAAAGTATTATTTTAAATAACAGATGTAGTGTAGTCTTAAAATAAATCCTCAAACTAACAGCTTTACCTTTTCATCTGACATTTAACAACACAGAGACAATGATTTCTCCCTTTGGATATCTATCCTTTTTTTGTGTTTTGGTTTCCAAAACAGTAATTTTGCTAAGACTCTCCAATTTTAGCTACAGCAGACAATTATTTATCTGATTATATTATGCCATTGGTTATTATCACAATTTGATTTTCATTGCAAAGGAGATACTGTAAAATAATCTGTCATTAAAAGGATTATTTCAACATTAGTTAACATTCTGAAATGGAAAATATTTAATCCCTGAGAGATACTATGGAGAATTTTCTCACAGCAACTCACCTTTGGTTCATAATGCACTTGAGTTTCTCCTGGTCTCTTTTCAACACCTGCTCAATGCCACAGTTTAGCAGGGAGAGATTAGGCATTGAGCCTCAGGAACATCAGCTTGCTCACAGCTTCCCGTTAGAACTAAGTTTGCTATCAGAGCAGACAGTTCAGAAACGCACAAATTCTTAACTCTGGGCCTTGCTAACATGCAACGCCAAAGAGCAGAGAAGCCAGACTTACATCCTGGGTTTTTGGAAAGTGTGAGAGAGATTTGGTGCAGTTGGTTACTTTTTTTCCTCCTGTCTGTCCTCTGTGCTTGTTTTTGTCTCTGTTGTGGTTGCTTTGCAACATCTTGGGATCTGTGAACCACCACCATCACCCTCCTCATTGTGATCAGGGGTTGTTTCTCTGTTGCTATGGTGGCAAACAGAAATTAGGATCCTTGCATCAGTTATGGAGAGCACAAGTAAGCACAGAAATACTTCAGGGGCCAGGTTCAGATTTAAAGATGGACTGCCCTGCAGTAAATACCCTAAGGTGACAGAATAACATTATTCTTCCCAAGCTGCTTTATTGTAATTTCTTTACGGCACCTTCCAATTTCCATTATTAGCTGAGAATGGAGAAAAACAGTGTTATTTGAGCTGGAAGACACCAGTTTGGTGGATTGTTTTGTAGAACAATCACCCTCTATGGGTTTGTGTAGGTCTTTATGTAACCCAAGTGGCTTTTTCTCTGATTATCAAACTGTTTTTCTTGCAGAAACTTAGTGTGGGAACATGTCATCCTTCCTATGTAACTGCCAGGGAAGGTAGGAGTCTCAGCCTCTCAGTTGTGTTCCTGACTCCCGTGATGACGTTCCTCCTCTTTAGCCCCGACACCAGCACTGGGATGGCAGGACCTATCCAGGTACTTCCTTCAGTGCTCAGGTGTGCAATTCTCTGCCCTTTTCATGCTTCATTCAGGGGCACAGGTTTCTCTTTAATTTTCTCACTAAGCTACTCAACTTGCTTTGAGAATTTTTAGTCGGAACGAGAGGGGCAGGGAGCTGTTGTTCAGTGCAAGCATGCTCTGCTTTCAGAGGTGAGACGTGAACACTGAGTGTGCTCTGCCTGGTCTTGAAACCAGGGTAGTCTGTCAACTGCACTTCAGCATCATCTTGTGGAAGTGCCCCCTGCTGCCATGTACAAAGACTTACAGCACATTACAACGCTACAACTTTTAACTTCATTTTATACGGTGTCTTTCACTCTACATGAGCTCAAAGTGCTTTACACTATACAAACAGCAGTAGAAAACGTACAAAATATATATATCTTCAAGCAGAGGAGCTGCTTTCTTCAGTTGGCAAAAATGACACTTTCCATAACAAAACAGCCATAGAAATGTATGGCAGAACCATTGTGAATTCTCCCCAGCTTAGGATAATTTTCTTTCAAGCATGATTGTTCTTCATGACTTTATAATGAATTGAACCAAACATAAATTAAGAAAATAGAGATTTAAGTGAGAGTGCCAATCTAAATTTACTTCCAAAGCCTGCCATTGATTCTCTGCTTGGCCTTTCTTTAGCAATTCTCCTTCAGCACTGTGCCACATAGTTTTTAAGCAGTGCTTAATTACATTTGATTCATCTTGTGGGGAGGAGCTGTACTCACAATTGTTTTTTATGATTGTCAGTTTTATTAATGAGTACTGTTAGTTTATATCTTAAAAGGAGATATATTTTATGACTTAAAAATCCAGCACTCTTCAATGCTGCGTCAGATCTCTTTTAAATGCCATTAAAATAAATGTGTGTATATTCAGAATAATGCATGACTGAAAAAAACCTCCAGATCTGTAGGTATGGAACAGCTATGGAAAACATGCATTTTCAGAGAGTATCAGTGTGTCTCTCATTGTGACAGTGATTGTAATGAGAGGTTTGTTTGGGGAAAAAATAATGACTTAACTCAAAGTACGACCAGATGCTGATCTGAAT
Organism: Gallinula chloropus; assembly: GCF_964237585.1. NCBI lineage: Eukaryota > Metazoa > Chordata > Aves > Gruiformes > Rallidae > Gallinula > Gallinula chloropus. The sequence continues at coordinate 30,472,601 of NC_140090.1, read as the reverse complement.
GTAGGTGGGCTTGAGAGTGAAGGAGGAAACAATTTGAGCAAGGAAAACATGAGTAGGGTATGAGGAAGGAAATGGAAAATCTTATTGCCAGTGCCAAGGAGAAGAGGACATGTGAAGCCTTGAGCATGGAGGAAATGGGGCAAAACTGAAGAGGATGTGGGCTGCAGAGGCCAATGAGGATGGTCTTGTTGCAGAGGCTGGCCAGAGGTCTGGGTAGGTGTCTTCAGATTGGGTTACTGGACCTGAGGATAGTGTACAGGGGCTCTGTGCCATGTCTGGGGACAGAGTCCACTTGTTCAGGGCAGCATTCAGGAAGCTCTCATTTCTTTTCTCACTGTCTTCTTCCCCACTAGCTGTGCATCTTCCACTTGCTGCAACAAATGACCTATCAGAGTTCTATAGGACACTGTCAGTTTTGCCCTGGTGCAGGTGTAATCATTGCACTAAGACTTGGATCCTTGGTGTCAGGCAAACATGCATTTACACCAACTGAGAGTTACATCTTGATGCATATTGGAAGGAGGGAAATACATTTTGGAAACATGGAAGTTACATCTTGCACTTCCTATTTCTTGAAGGCTCCAGTCTGTAAATTCAAGTAAGTTCCTCTAACAGAGCAGCACAATTATGTCCGTAAGCAGTACATGTGTTTCGGGGTGATTACCTTGGGTGAGGAGCTGAGCAGCATGCTGTGGGAGGAGGACAGCAATAGCTAGAGTTTAAATATTGCTCTCCAGCATAGTAACTTTTGTACATCTGCACTTCTTTGTAGTGCAGAGACTGGATTATTAGCCTCTGTAACAATATCATCTTGCACTGGAGTTCTGTTTGCTCTTGCAAACTGAGCAGGATTGCATCTGCATGGGATCTTTGGCAGGAGCTCTGCAGAGGTCACTGATATGCCACGGAACCATGTTTGTTCAGTAAGTGACACTTTCATCCTGATGTCCCACTAAGCCAGCACACCAGAATGGCTTCCTTTGCCACTGTGCGGTATCTAGCTGTGTGTATGTATGTTTTAGGCTGAAAATACGAAGTGCAGACACTGACTGTTTTTTGATTGTGAGAGATTTTGTATGGAACTGGTTAGAAAACTGGGCGGGTAGCCCTCATATCTTGCCAAAGTTGTGTTTAGATAACTCCGCTCTGCCTGTAGAAATCTCTTCCAGATCTCCGTTTATTCACTGCTAACCTAAGCTGAGCTGCAGTGTTGTTTTCCCCTGTTTTACAGGGGTTGCGCAAGAACTTCGGTAAAGAGGCAGTTGTGTCCTGCCTGAAACGGGGTTCTGCAGTGGAACAACTGCAGTAAGCCTGGCATGCCTATCTGCAGATTAAAGCCAGAAGTTAAATTGTAAGCAGGCAGGCAGCCCCTTTTCATAGTAACACAGTAACCAAGGCAGGGTCTCAGGGCCAAGCCCACAGCAGGCCTGTGGGCCCTCAAGTAAATCACTGCACAATCCAGGGAGACAGAAGCGCTCTGTACAAGCGCATGGTACATTTTTCAGCATTGTAGTTTGCCACATGTGTGTGTGTGTTCTCCCAGTTCTCAGCTAGGCAGTACATCTGGGGAATTGCTGCTAGCTGGGAGACTCCAAAGGTCTCCGATGGAGAATGAACGGGAAATATCATCTTGACGGTGTGATGCTGTGGCTGTTTGGATGGCCATTGGACACATGGGAGCCCCGTTCTCCATCTCCACTGAGCTGGGCAGGAATTGGCATGGGAGTTGCATGAAGACTTTAAATCAGCTTTGCACTATACCCACTCTTGCCAATCCCCTAGAATAAATTTGAGGGGCCCAAGGTTTATTGTCCCTTATGTTCAGATTGTTAGGACTCACACTGGGACTTTATGGCCACTTAAGCATTATAATGGTATTGCTGTGTCCTTTCCCCCCAGGCCTTCTGCACTGTGGGAGCGGCATAAAAAGGCAGTAGTACACTGGACCCCAACTCAGAGCTCACTAGATGGCTGGCATTACCACAGGATATAAAAAGGTTGAAATGGAGACTGTCAGGGGAGTTGGGTATAATACTGGCAGCAATGTGTTACTTGCTCAGCACAGTTACTGACTTTGTGGGATTAAAGAAATTATGCAGCCAATACTGGCTTCATGGGAATGGAGGGGCTTTTACCCCAGCAGTGAACAGGAATGGCTTGTCATACCTAGACCTGTGCTGGATTTGAACTGCAATCTAAAAGATTAACATTTTGGGGACTAGTCATTGTTCTGCAAAAACTACCCAGGTTTCCACATGTTACTGCTTCAAAATGGAGCAGGCAGGCTCCTGTGTCCAAAAAAAGTTTTGGTTACAGAGCCTTGTTAGTTTAATTTTAGTTCTTATGAATTGACATATGGCAGGCATGATTTTTAATTAGAGCTTTAGCTGCGTTTTACTGGTAGGGTTGCAGAGCACTGTGGAATTTACATTAGGAAAAAAATGCTCTGTCGGTAGAGTACAAGGCTGTTTAGTAATCAGAGTGGAAAGTTAACTTTGAAACAAATTGGCAACTGATCAGATAAAATTCAAATCGGTAACATTTGTGTTGGAAACCAGCTCAGATCTGGGAAAAATGGAATCTAAGCTATTCTGTTCCTCTTGCAGAGGAACTGACTGGTGAACACACAGTGCACATCAAACTTCATGTGTAACACCCCCTACAAAAACAAAATTAATACTTTTACAGAGTTATCTGAGCACTTATCTGATTCCTTTTCACATTAGTGTAAAACTGTTACTTTGAAGAGAAGTTTCCTTACATACTTTACAAAACAAACAAACATCCTCTGCCAGTCAAAAACTAAAGGTCAAAAGTTCCCCCCCTTTGTTTTTCTTTTGGCTCAAGGAGGTGTAATAGAGAGATATTGGAAGATGTTTTGCTCTTCTGCCTTTCTAAAAGACTCCCATCTTCCTGGTTCATTGTGTGAACTATTTCTAGTACTGAAAGAGTTAATGGTGTGTTCGGGCCTCAACCAGCAAATGCATTTAAAGCTCAGTCCAGCACTCACATGGTTTGTATTCTTGCACTGCTGGAGTGGTGTGTTCATGGCATCTGGTTCCCTGGCAACAGCTTTCATTGGCTCAATGAAAGCCTTTTCTTCTTAAGAAAGCTCCCACTGTGACACCCCACCACCACCACTAATCACCATCTTAACCGAGTGTTTAAGATGCAGCTGGTATGAAAAATAGTGCTTGTGCATGTGAGAAGATTAAGAGGCTACCTTGCATAGTACACCTGCCCTGGAGGGTGCTCTCACTTGATGATGTTGGTCATACTGGAGGCTGTCTGCTTTCCTGCTGGAAGCGATGAGGCATCAGTACGTGAAGAGCCCGCTTAGAAATAATCTTTTGTTAGGCAGAAATCCATAAACCTTTGTGTCTTGTGAATAGTCATTTCCTCTTTGCAGCTGAGATGGCGTTTGGGCCTCTGTGCTATTGACAAGGGGCAGAAGTGGGATGTAAGGGGTGTACAATAAAATCCATATTGTTGAAGTTGTCTCCCCTGACAAGGAGGAAGCAGGAAGAAGTCTCCCAACATGTGAACGGGAGAACAATGGGAGCAAAGAATTCATGTTAAGCCTTCTCAGGGGTTACATATGTGAGAATTTCTGGAGACTTAAGTTTGCACAGAAGTTGAAAAAGCCTCTAGCAATCACACCTGCCTGTGTCTGGCAGAATTTGGGGTACAGAGTGATCAACAAGATTGGGCATTAGCATGCCCTGCATCCTGCTTCCACTGTTAGAAGTGCCCTTTTGAATTACTGAAGCTCTCATTGACTCAGCAACTGGCTGAAATTCTTCCTTTATTTTCCTACTCTTGGAGGTTACCTTGGAGGATGCTCTGTAATTGTCACGAGAGCATTGCACTCCACTGGAATGGTGCAGCTAGAGCAGAGATGTAGGTGAGGGTAAGCACAAGGAGATCCAGCATTGTAATCTGTGTGCCACAGTGGTTACTTGTTTACCTGACAGAGCACGCAGGCCAGACAAGCCCCTCCTTTGCTTATCTCTGTGCTGTTGGGCAAGAGAGCCAACACAGGTTTAAGAATGTGGGCTGGAGAGCACATAACATCTTCAGCAGCATGGCTTTAGTCATGAAATACCCTACCAGAGAATGTTAGATTGAATTTGTACCTGCTTTGGTTAGGTTTTATAGTATACCATAGCATCCAGATAGAGTTCTTCCCATGGCTCACCCCTTGCTTTAAAACAGTAAGTGAACATATACCCCCCTTCCAGCTGGGGAAACAGGAGAAGGAAACTGTGCTTTGTGAGACACTGTGCTGTATTTGGTGTACACTGAGACAGTATGTGCCTGAGAGAGAAACCAGGGAGGACAGTCTCGCGGTTAAGCTACTATATTGAGATGGAATTTGGGTGTAGCTTCCCGCTCTGTGTGGCCTTGGGAAGGTCTGGACATAGGCAAAATAGGCAATTACCAAGGGCAGTCAAACCAGAAAGGAAGCTGTGGTGACTTGGCTGTGGTAGAGCCCAGGAAAGCAGCCTTGGTAGCTGCTGCCACCACCAAGGTGGAGCAGAGCTGTCAGGTAGCGCCTGGCTGCTATTGTCCCTTCATCTTTTCAGGGGCAGCTGGACAGAAAGTGCAATTTGACAAGGCTTGGACCCTTTCCCAGTGGCTGAAATGCCTTGACATAACCTAATGGTGTAAGAGCAGAGCTACAGCATCTTAAATCAAGGGAGGACAAACCTAAGCCCAAAGTCAGTCTCCAACACTGGCTAATAAAGAATGCCAGGGAAGAGGAGTAAGAGCAAGGCAAACCCAGGGTGAGTCTTCTCCAAAATTCATTCCACCCCACGATTAGCTTGGTAAGTTTTGGAGCTAGCACTGAGTCTTTGTATGAATGGACTTCCTGTGATTGCTTCTAGGTGCTTTGTGACCCCAGCACTAGGCTGGCACTAGCCCCTTATGCTAGGACAGAAAAACTCAGTTTTGCCCAGACCTTGTTCTGTCTTGACTCCTAAACATCCAGTTCACCTTTTCAGTCCAGCTGCAGGGTCTTTGCTCAGGGTGTACCTTTTTCTCCCAGAGTCAACACTGCTGCAGCCATCCCAGTTCCCCCAGATAACACAGTAATACATGTGTGAGACTGCAATGCTGTAACATCATACGGGCACAGCTATGGGACCAACAGGGTACAATAGTTTGTAAAGTGGGAATAATTCTCCTTAATTCAGAAGGCTTTTGCAAAGATCAATCCTTAATATACAAGATGCTTAGTAGCTACATGGCTAAAAGCCTCCCTAAAAAGACTATGCTTATTTCTAAAGATAAAACATATTTTAAAGGAAGAAATCAAAAAGCTGAAATTAAAAATCACAATAGCAAAGAATGGCATTCTGTATCTGGTAGGTCTCTTTTCATCAGTCACTTGTCATTTAATTCAATTTATTGAAACATCTTAATCCCCATTCAGTGAAAAAGAAGCCCATGGCAGGTAAAGGAACTGTAAAAACAACCTGTTTTGAATATTAAATGTCTGATGTAGTTCATTTGCTTTAGAGGTTGGGGCAGGGGGTGGGTTGTTACTTCCCCTCTCATGGAATGTTTCAGAAGACCAGGGAAGTGGATGTGGACACACATGTTTGAGGAGCTACAGTTTTTCTATTGTGCTGACAATTTTTTGCCTTGTGACTGATTTATGGGCTTCAGAGCAGGCAATGAAGATATGACTTCAGCAAGGTAATTGGTAGATGTCACTGCTCCAGTGAAAATTGGATTTGCTTTGGGTTAGATACAATTTCAGGTAACATTCTTTAACATTCTTTATTTGCACACTGCTTTACCATGAGCTCTGGGACAAAGGAGTTTTGGGAATCACCTGCGGATATAAAGGGACAGGGAACTTCCACTGCTTTGGCGTTTTCACAAGCTTCCACTGGTCACACAGCTGGTTAGCTGAAAAGATTTAAACTTGATAAAGTGCAGAAGCAATGAGACCAGTACACATATCCTCTCTTTCACACCACTGGGCAGGTGTCTGTGCGAAAACATCTGAGGCTTTTCCTTTCGCATAGTGAGGCATGTGTGTGAGGAACACAGAAGGTTCTCGATTTGCAGACTGAAGGTATTGAAGTGTACCAAGCACACCCTTGCTCTGTAGAGGTGATTGAAAAACAACTATTGTATTCCTTAATGCATGGGGTACAATTTCTTTAGACGTAGAGTTTGTGTCACGGTTTCATTTCCTAGTTTTTAGATTATCAAGGTGTATTTAAGAAGCTGGTGTAACCTTTACTCTGCCTCTTCTAATCCTAGTCTGTACACATGTGCCTCTACTTAGATGCCTGCAGTGTCTAGGGCATAAACGGTACAACTTCTCTTTCCAAAAAGATCAGAGGGTAATCATGAGGCACACACACAACTGCAAGCCTTTGAGGAAGGATGTAAATGCTGGCCCTTTGCACAGGGCTGAATTTCACCCTAAGTAAACCTAGAGTGGGGTCATATAATATATTGGTCTGGAGTCATGGGGGTAGATTTATGTTATGTCAGTGAATGGGGCTATGTCTCTGGCACTGCCGCCTAACCTCTAGCAGAGGTTCTGCAGTGTGAATAAAGGCCAGGGGCCTGTTGTAAAAATGATGATTTAGGTGGTTGATTGGGACTGCAGAGATCTGGTTGCTTTTCCTGCCTCTCTGCTACTTTGCTTTAGAAAGCAACTCAATCTTACCTCCAGTTTAGGGATAGTATTTCCTCACCTCACAGGGACGCTTTGGGAATAAATGTGTTAACTAGTGCAAAGCATTGGGGGCTCTGGAGCTGAACAGCAAAGCAAAACCTGCATAGAATGGGGAAGTATCATTGCTCATGCAGTGTTGCGACAGTTCGGAGTAGATGAAGCTGGAGCCCCATGCTGAAGAACGGAGATTAAAAAGAATATTGAAGAGCTGCTTTGTATGCAGAGCACTGTCAGTCCTGTGCCTGGAGTGAAGGCAGGGGCTCTTGCCAAAAAAATGATTGTGGGGGCAGTACCTGGTCAGAGCCTGAAACAGTGTATTATACCATACAACCCGGAGGCAGAAGGGAGGTTACATTAGGCAACCTTTGCTTTGCCGTTTCATGATATTTGAGAGCTTCGCTTTTCAGCCTTTGATTGTTTTGTTTTAAACAACATAGTTTTTTATCGTGAAACTGATGATACAGATCTTACAGTGCACCTGGAGCTTTACAGGAAAGTGTGCAGATAAGGTCTTAGCCCCTTAGACCTTGCAAACTGGGGCCTTTTTCTTCCTTCACGATCCTCATTAGATTAAGTAATGTAAGGAATTCTGGTTTTACAGCAGTGACCCATAATTCAGCATTGGGTTAGGCATAAATCTGCAATATGCTTCCACAGAATTTCAAACTGCAGAAATGTGTTGGGGGTTTTCCCTTTTTTTGGTTGGTTTTTTTTTTTTTCCCTCTTTGCAGTGCCATACCACCTTTTACCCAGCAGGAATTACATGACCTTTTTTACTGACTGGCACCCAGCAAGTTGGCAATCAGGAGAAACAGGAGTTAATAGTCCTACTTTTAAAGTTGCTAGCATGTGCCTTTGTAGGTTCAGTAACGTTTCTACTCTGTATCCTGACAGTGAAGCAAAATGAATTTCCTCCCCTGTCCTTGGGCAAAGATTGGTGAATAAAATTTAGTTATAGAAAAAACTACTTTTTTTAAAAAAAGAAAGATTTTGTGTTATCTAGAATTTTTTTTCCTTTTAGATGTTTTTCTGTGTCTGAATTTATTTTTTGCTTTTAAAAACATTTATTTTCCAGAATTTCCAGCCTGCTGGAAAGAAAACTCAGTTTGCTGCCACCAATATTATTCATCAGCTTCACACAGGATTTACTTAATAAGCCCCCTAACATTGGAGAATGGCTGAGCTCTGCCTGGATGCTCGGCAGTGTATAGACAAGCCAAGAGAAGTGATAGGGCTGAAGCGGGCTAGATCGCAGGTGGGAGCCTGCAGTGGGGAATGGAGTCAGTGGCCTTCAGAATTGGAGATTGTGCTGGAGTTTTTCCACCCAGCTTTTTAGAAAACAGCAGGAATCAATGCTTTCACACTAGGAGTCAATTAAAGAAACCCAAATTATTGCCATTTGAATAAACAATTATTTCTTTTTCACCCTCACAGAAGCTTGTTATGATGAACTAAAAGCCAAAACTAATTAAATGATCTGATAGCACAAATCGTATCAGAAGTGTTTCATCTGGTTTAATTAATTCTAGCCAGAAATCACTGCTACTCTTAGCATATGCTGAATTTTTTTTTTAATTATTTTTTTTAACAGCTTCCATTTATATCTGTTTCCAGTACTGCTGGGATTCTCACTCTCTGCAGATAAAGTGGGAGTGTTTACAGAAGCGCTGACTGCCAGGGAGATTTTTAACCCTAGAGACAGACAGCACAGCAAATACCTTGTAGGTCAAGAAAAGGGACATTTACACCTGAATCTAAGAGGATTTTTTTTTAACTACAGGATGAAATAAATAAGCTACATGCTCCTCAGTCCACGCTCCTGATTAACTCCTAATTTGCTGGTGACAAATGCTCTGAAAATGCAGCAGTTATCATTAGGAAGAGGACAAGACATTTCTAGGACTCAGCACTGTGCAGTCTCCACGAGCTTTTTTTTCCCCTGTGGCCAAGTTATCCTGGCTCTCACCAGCCACCTCTGCCATCAGGCATTTCTCTGCCAAACAGAACCAGGTCTTAGCCTGATTTCCTGAGCTTGGGATTGTGGCTTGAGAGTGTTTAGATCAAAGTGTGGGGTCTGCAGCCCTGCAATCTCACCCCTGAGTCAGGAGAGCATTTCTGAGGAACATGGGGATGGTGGTGTCAGGTTGCTGTAGGACAGCTTCTGCATTTTCACTTTTTACAGATGGAATGTCTCTTCCATAAGAAGGAAAACTCAAACTGTAGGAATGTGCAATTCAGAGATTGGAGTATGGGCCTTTGGGACTGGCAGATGTTTGGATTCAAGACTCAGTTTTGTGGTCCAGCTCTTGATCTCATGCTAGTATACTACTAGTAGTACATACCTGTGTCCGTACAAAGGTGAGAACAGCCAGAAATACAATGTTCAGCTTTGTAGTCTTTGATTTCTATATTTCTCATTTGATACTTCATTCATTGCTCAGCCCAAACTCCAAATCAAGGGGTTGTAAGTGATCACAGAACAAGCCCTCACATGCTGTATGTGTGCTGTAATTGTAGTAGGATCTGCCCTTCAGTTGCTGTCACAGGACAGTACTGCAAACTGGTTAAAGACATTCTTACCAACAGGAGGACAGAGGCTTGCTCTGGGGACTACTGCTTTGGAAGTAAAGACCAGAAAAATATGAGAATAGCATTATTTTCCATCTCACTTTCATGAGGACAAGTGACAGGCTTTAAAGTTTAAAATAGCACTATTAAAGCAGTATAAAAATGTACATATTCAAGAGGTGTCAGTAAGATGGGACATTGTCACAGAATAATGGGTGCTAGCTACTCGGCATTCAAAGTAGGACAAAAAAAGAGGGAGACACTAATGTGATTCTTGGTTTCCTAGGGAGCAGGGAAGGAGAAATAAATAGAGAAGCAGGACAGCACAGCACTTCTGAGTATACCCCTGCCATGGTAAAGAGCATTCTGTGGCCACACATTTCAGAGCAGTGTTCGTGCCATAGCAGAGATGGCCTTCTCTCTGCCATCCCACCCCCTGCCAAAAAAAAAACCCAAACAAAACCTTAAATGGCCCAACAGTGAAGTTGCCTGTCAGCATCTTATACCTTTCCATCTTGACAAATGTGGTGACCCTTTAGAAAAGCAGGATGTGAATAACCTTGCCCTTGCTGCAGTTAGCCATACCATCAGGGATTGTGCAGGTCAACTGTGGGAGCTGCCCCCCTGCAGCTGGCAGAGCTAAGAACACATGGCTGCTTTGTGGCTATGGCACAAGAAAACTGATGGCCTTTGGCATGAGAAAGGCCTTGTCCTTCTGGAAGGTGGCTTGCTTTTTTCCTCTGCCTTCTCTGCTCACATGAGTGATTCAGTAGTGTGTCTCTGTTTGGTGTTGACTTTGTAAATTGTGGTAATAATGGTACCTAGAGCTCTTCCTCCCCAGAGGAATTACCAGAAGTGTTCCAGGGTGCTGACAGGCTGGTCTGTGGGCTGCATGCTGAGGGGTGGAGCAGTGCTGTGGCAGTCTGCGAGGACAGGGCTTGCGAAGTGAGTAGGTGTTAGTCCTGAGGAAGAGACTAGCTGTCTCTTGGGTAAGGCTGGTGTCAGCACTCCCCCTGCCCCCAGTCCCCGCGGCTTCGGTACAGACCAGTTTTCCCTTGGAAAAAGAAGGCTTTAGACTCTGCCCTGTGGTCATGTGCCCTATTCCCCAAATGTTTGCACTCTGGCTTTGAGATAGCACAGGCTCTGTGTGTTATGGCCATATTGGGGCATCGCTCAAACAGCACAGTTAAGGTTGTGTTTGCTCATACCTTAACTCTTTATTTACTGGTTTCCAAGGGAATAGCTAGGGCTGACATTCTGGAAAGGCACTCCATGCTCCTGGCAACCTTAATATCTTTCTTTGTTAGCAAACTTCCAACTTTTGAAAATTCCCGGGAGGAATATCATATGGTGAGCATTCACAGTGTTTAGTCAGCAGTTAGTTCGCCCTGGAGATGGTACAGCCTGGGCACTTCACCACACTTATTGAGTGACCGAGACAGCGATGTTTGGAGACCAGTCCTGCTAAAAAGGCAGTATGAGGAATCCCCGAGTAACACCTGCCTACAGGGAGGCAGGCAGTCACGCGTTTGCTTCGCATGGGCTCTGGGATGGCTGGCTATGATTCAGCCCCATCCACAAGCCAGCTCATCACGTTAGCCAACAGGCAGGGCCAGTTAGTGTGCGTGTTGGGTTGAGCGGGTGCAGACACATGGCTTCGCACTGGAGTTTTCTTCCTGTCCAGCCTGAAACCAAAGAAAGGCAAATGTACTTGTAGCGGTGCCCATATGCCTCTTGTGCCTCAGACTCAGTTGTTTTTATTGCTCTCATCTTTCTCTGCTCTCCACAAATACTTTTCCCCTTATGCCATTCCTAATCTCCTTAAGCAAAATATTCCATGTGCTGCCTTATGCCCTTTGCTACCAAGTCTATGTGGTGCAGGTGCACTGGGTTTGACTTTCTTAGTGATATGAGGCAAACTGTAGGCAAAACCAATTCCCATGTCTCCCTTAAGCTCCCTGTGGTGTCAAAGCCAAGCTACCTGCCTTCACCTGTCCATCTTGGCCTTGGTCCATCCAGTCTGCCCCTTAATTCTAGCTGAATCTTATAAGGTTGCTTAATGGTTTTCCACTCATTTTTGGGTGCATTTCAAAATCAAACCTGGAGTTGTTTCACTTAAGCATTTAAACAAAACATTCAGACATTTTTCCCCTTAGTTTTCTTCTTCGATTGAAGCAGTTCAGAGTGAACTGGAAAATTGTTTTGCTTAATTCAAATCCATGTTTTTGAAGTAGGTGTGTGGAAGTAGTAGGCTTCCTCCTTGCTCTGCTGCTCAATTATTTAATCACTTCACTAGTGATCATTTAATGAAATATCCAGTCAATTATTTTGTTTTGGGGTTGTTGTAGGGGCTTGTGTTGGTTTTTTTTTTCCATTGCAGATATAAATATTTTTCTTTTATGAACAAGATAGTTTCCTCTGTGTCTGGTTTTCATTTTTAGTGAGTAGGCAGCCAACTAACAATCTGACTGGCCAGCACTGATTCCACTCAGCTGGAGATATTTTGCAATCTGTGCTATCACACAGACCCCACATGGCAACACTTTGTACAAGCACCAAAAAAAGACAGGCAGAAGAGGGCATGTGACAGTAAATCCCATCATCTGAAGAGTCCACAGAGACTCTTCAGAGAAGGGAACATTCCTTACACATGTTACACAAAAGCCCAAAAGGTGATGAGTGACACTTCCCACTTTCATTTCTTCGGGAAGATCTGGTGTCATCACACATGTCTCTACTTTGCCACTAGTGTTTGACTGTTTCCCCATAGAAAGTAAAGCACCAGCTCACTCTTTACCATTCTCTGGCTCTTAATGATCAATTATTTTTAATTGGAACCTCTTGCATTGTGCCAAATCTTGAGAGGCCCTGTCAAGATCAGGACTCCAGCAAGATAGGAACAGTACCAACATGTACATGGGGACAATAGAGACAATTTTTGTCCCAAAGAGCATGATCCTATTTAGAGAAGGGCCAAAAAAGAAATTGAGGTAAGGATCATAGGAAGAATTTGCAGACTATGGGCAAGTTTGGGAAAAGTATGACAGTCTCCTGACCCCTAGTCTGGTATCCAGTCTGCTGGCACAAACTGCTTCTCATTTACTAATAAAAATGTCATTGTCTGTGCAGAATTACATTTAAGGACAAATAAAATAGGCTGGGATCAGTACAAAGAACTTTCCCAGCTAAATAAGATGCAGTCGGGGATGATGTTGAGAGGTGGAGCTTGTGAAACTAACAGTTATCATTATATAGACCTTATTTTTACATGTATAACTCATTACTACACCTTTAATGTCTGTGTTCAAGTAACATAATGAGTCTGTGAACTTATGGCAGTGGTGAAATGTTGACCAAAGGACTCTTCATTAATAAAGCTAGTTTTAATAAAAATCGATAGCAAATTGGAAGAGCCATTTAAGTCTCTTGAGATTGTTTTCTGAGAAATGTTTATTTCCAGCTCTTGTGTTGAGAGGTTTTGATTAAGATTTGATTCAGAAATTAGTGCTCTAAGATCTTTGCTTGAGGAAAATGAGAGGCACAGAGCTGAAGCGTTAGCTCTGTTAGTCAAACGACAAAAACCTTCAGGAATCCCAAAGACAGACAAGCAGATCTCTGTCTGTGGGCAGCTTTACAAAGCTCTGTGCCTTCGTAACAAAGCAAAACTCTGCACTGATGAATTCATCTTTGCAGATAAGGTATTTCTTACTGGAAAAGACAGTTTCTGGCTTGCAGTAACTATAAAGTATGGTCTTTTAAATCTTAAATCTTCAGATCCAGAACTTCAGTTTAGCCTAACATAAAAGCAGAAAGTTGCAGTGGGATTTGGCCTGTGCTCTGGAAACCCAGCACACCTCCTGCCTCTGCCTTAGCCGAGGAATATGGTTCAGGCACAGGCACTGTTTAGCCCCTTCGGACATGGAGGCAGTTCAGTCTTTTCTCCTGGTCGCTCGGAGCCGCTTTAGAGAGGCCTGATCTCTGCCTTCAGCTGCTTTGCGCCTGAATTCCTTAGCCGTCCTGAGAGTTGTTTCTGCAAATCCAATAGCTGATTTACTATCTTCAGAGAGCAGAATGTGTAAAGAAAAACAGTATGAGTAAATCCTCTCTCTAGAAGGGCTTTCTATCCACTCACATAATCCTGCTTGGTTCCAGCCTGGTATGCATAGTTGTGTAAGGGTGTCAGATGACATCCCTTTTACTGGCTGCTGGCCCTAATGGAATGCTGCTTTGCACATCTCATAAAGCAAGGACGGGAAATGCTGCCTGAAACTTTTACATTCTGCCGTTAATTAAAAAAAATAAAATCAAGAGGCAAGAGCATTACAAATAAGAAATGCTCTTTTCATCATGGATTAAGTAAAAAAAGATTCCATCTTTACATTTAGTTTTTTACTCTTTCTAAAGACTGACTTTTGCTTTACATAATCAAAGCCGGCTTTGAACTAGCTCACACAAAATATCTTTTTTTCTTTAAAAATAGCCCTATAGATATATATACATCACAGCCTTTCATTCCTTTTATAGATGGTTTCATTTTCTGTGAGAATGTGAAAGTTCTAAGCAATCCACAGCTCATACAGGCACCAAACAAACGGGGGAAGGGGGTTCAGGCACACTATTGCAATTAACAACAGTGTTTAATTAAGCAAGCAGCTGTGTTGGGGAAGGGCCTTTTGATTTTCTCTTTTCACTGGGTTTTTGATGAGAGATTTACCTATAGTTGTAACTCGTAGTTGTTACATTAGCACGCACTTATGCTGCATGTGTGCACATGTGCACACTCACATGCACCCCCCCGCATGGAAAATTTGTGTCAGGCAACTGATCTGATTCATGCTTTAGGTAAATATTTTTGGAAGTAGCTTCCTTTGACTGTCTTCCATAAAAATTCTTAAGTTATGTTTTTGTTTGTTTGGGGTGGGATTTTTAACTTAGAGAATGCTTTGATGCATTTAGGAATCCTTTTTGTTAGTTGTCTTACTTTATTTAGCAACAAAAAACTGAAGTGTGGTGAAGGTGAATGGGTGCAGAAATCTCCCACAGGAAGGGCTGGCACCAGGGCAACACGCAAATGTTTACCCCCCGTAAGCTTAGATGCCTCCATATTTCATTGGTAAAAAGAAGTGTAGTCGTCTCATGCTGTTCCCTGTTGTTGAGGCAGAAAAATGTCCAAACAGCCAACTAACCTTTCTACTTGGCCATTTTTAGTAAAGAGAAAAATGTTGGAGGTCATGGTAACAGAAAAAAACTGGTGAAGAACTAAGCGGTGAACCAAAACATTGTAGGGAAGGTGGGTTCCTGCTGCGAAGGGCTTGGATGAAATCTTGGACAGCTCTGCATTATGCCTACTACTTACTGTGATTCAGATCCTGATTTCAGCAAGCTGAAGGGAACTGTAATGATTTAAAGAGGGATAGCAGAGGTGTCACAGAGTCTGTTGATAAGAACTGTGCTTACAGCCCAGAGGAAATGAGAGATTGAGGGGTACTAGAAGAGCTAAGTGTGTTATAGCACCAGCACAGATGGGCCCAAATCCTTCTTTCTCTCTCTGCTACATGTAAACACCAATATAACATAAATAATTTTGTTTTGCTCTAGTCAACAGCTGTTGATTGTCATGTATGCCCAGTTCAGTGTAATTTTCTAATTACCTAACTTGCATTTTTATACCCGCTCACACCTTGCATTTAAGCCCTGGCTAGAGTGATGCTCCTGTGAAAGGATGTACCCAGCCTACCTAGTTTGAGAAAAGGTGTTGTAAAACAGATGAGTAATTTATTCTAGCTGGTGATCTTAACATCAGACCATGGAACAAAGATCTGACAGAGGTATCTATATAAATGCTATTATCATTGTATTTAATTTATTTTGGGTTTGAGAGGATTTATTCTCCAAACGCTCCTATAACATAGGGGAAGTGCCACTGTTCCCATTTTATAAGCAAAGAATTAGAGGTAGAATTTTCCAGTCAATTACCAAGACATGCACCTGGGAACTGAAGCACTTATAAGAAGTGCTTTCTGTGTACCTGCCTGCATATTTAGCTGCCTGAATACTGCTGAAAGTCTGGCTGTGAGTGATCTGTCCACCATCTGTGACAGTGCAGGTAACCAAGCACTTATATTCCAAATGCTAGATTAGTGCCTACTTGCTGGAACACCCTTTTATGTCCACTTGGACCAGATAACGTATTTTTCTTCTGCTACAACTCCTGTCAGAATTCTTTCACACAAGGAAAAGGACAGCACAGTGGGAATAATCTTACTCCTTGCCTGTCCTAAGAACAGCATTATCTTCCTGCAAATTGATTTGAGACCAATGCTAGAATTGACAATACCTCCAGTAAAGATGGATGTAGGGGAAAAACAGGCCTTTTTTTTTTTTGGTGGGGGTGAGGGGGGAGGCGGGGAAGGGAGGTGGGGAGGTTGGTTTGGGTTTGGGGTTTTTTTGTTTGGTGTTTTGTTTTGTTTTGTTTAATCTTTCTATTTGTCATCCTGGCCTTTGGGAATCCTGATGTTAATAGTAAGGTTATGGCTACCTTGATTGCCACGCGATGGGATTAATTCCCCAGACCCATGCATCCAAAGCCTACTCATGTAGACTACTCACCAAGGCAGTACACACTGATTTTTCCACTTGTATTTCTAAGATTAACATGCTTAAGCAAAGGGTTGTGTGTAGCCAAACCAAGTTGTGACACAGGTGGGGCAGCCAAAATGAACATGTTGTTGCTAGCAGGATTTCCTGACTAATATGGGTAAATGATATCTTCCCTTCACCCCCCATTTACAGTTCTTATTTAAAAATCTGTTCTAGGCCCTGCTTATTCCTGTTCTTTATCCATATTCTCATTTATCCTGGTCCCATCATTTTCTGGCACAGTTGGGCTGGCTATACGGAGAGGCACAAGCCATGTAGAGGAGTAGGCACTCACGACCCTGTTTGGGCCTGTCTGTTTTCACTGTGCATCATTCAGTCAAGTCCCATTTGGTTGCAGCTGTGGTAACGCTGTGCTTGAGCCTGATCTTTACCTGGATTAGGAGAAAGTGCTTTAATTCCACTGATGTGGTTTTGAGACAAGCAATGCCCAGCCACTGGGACCAAGGCAATCTCAGACCTCGGGTTTAAATAGCGTCAAAAACCTCCCCATCCTCCTCTGACTGCGGTGCAGAGTGGCTGGCTGAGCAGCGTTACACCCTGATGTATGTAGTTGAGTTTTACAGTTTGGGCAGCGTTTTAGTCAAAATGTGTCGGTTCTAAGTGGGGCATTTGGGAACTTGCCACGCACTGTATTTATTCTCCCAATCCTGTGCAGTGCTGCAGCTGCCAAAACCACATGCTCATGTTGGCATGAAACAATTATCCTGGTTTATATAGAGCAGGCTTGGCAATAGCCTATCTCAATGAACAGTCATAGTGCTGAAAGATTCAGAGTCGTCTTTTCCTCTCCAAACAACAGACTAAATTTCTTTCAGCTGGATTCACGGCTTTAAAAAATAACAGTAGAAAGCAAGTATGGAGAGCAGGGTATATACAAAGTACCTGTAAAGTCTAGATGGAAGCGAGAATGGGATGCAGAAAAAAAAGACTATTTAAGATACAAGTTAGTAATTTGGTTTCCAAACCCATGTGAAACTATAAATGTTTACTGGTGCCAGTTGGTGAACAGAGAGATGTGTGGTTTTTACTTGCATGCAAAGCTATTGGTTGTGGGTGAAGTACTTAGACAAAAACATTCAATTGCTGGTGTGGGTATTCCACCAAAAATAAACCCAAACAAACACTGACTTCATATAAAAGCACTTTTCTCTGCAGAGACAAGCATTCAGTTGCTGCTGCTATTCATGAACTCCAGAACTGTTAAAGCCTCCTGTTTAACCTGCCTGAAATAATGTGACTTTCTTCTAGAAAGTAATGCAAACACCACTGAAAGTTAAGAACCAGTGTTCTTATATATTTTTCATGAAAATGTAGTGTATGCTCTAAACTTACAGGGATATTGACCAATGATAACTAGTACTTGTCAAGGTCTGGTGAGCCAAAAACACTGCATAGGCAAGAGCTAAAGGTGAAGGGTAGGAAACTTTTCTTAAGCTTAAAAAAAAAGTTAACTGAAAGTGGACTTAAACATCAGTCAAAGAAAAATTGTTTCACAGCAATTAGCAAAGGCTAGTAAAGCCTTATTTTTCCTCCTTTTTTTCAGAGAGCGTCACATAGATTTTAAAAACTGTACTCCATTATGAAAGTAACTGCTACTTTGTTATCAGAATGGGGATGGAGATTTTTATTCCAGAAGGCCAGATGCTATCACCACTTGAAATTCTCCAAATTGTTTCCACTGTGAGCAAATTCAGTCTTGGTGCAAGTCACATCTGCTTAAAAGTGAAAAACAGTTGCTTCTACTTTGCACCAGCATCAAATTTCACCTACAATCTCAAATTTAAAAATCAACTTAAATCCCAGGATTTGGATAGTTTTGTGTAAGTGACTTTAAATCCAGAAGTACCTAATAGGAAATACTGAAATAAAAGCATTCAGCTTTAGTGGTTTGTGGTGGAAACAGAGACATTTCCTTTTAGATATGAATGTCTTGTGAACTAAAAAAAAACCCAGTCTATTTAAGTTTTTCCACATATGGACAAAAAAGTAGCAGTCACACCTAAATACAGTTTCTCATCCAGGGAGCAAGGATGGGTGGTGAGTGGAGAGACAAGGGGGGTGTGCAGGCCACCTGCATGAACTGCAGGCTTAGCTGTCCATGATGTATTAAGGATTAATTGCATGTTTAGTGACGCAGCTGTGGCTGCACAGCACAGGAGTGTCAGTCACACCACTGCTCCCATCCCTTCCTCGCCCTTCAGAGTGTGAGCTGTTTTAGCCGTTCCAGCGCTCCGGCCGGCACTGATGGATTAATGGGAGGAAATGTTTATAGAAAGGTTCAGGTTTCCTAAGTGAGCGGAATGAAACCCCTCAGCAATGATCAGCAAGCTCGTGTCATGGAGCAGTTTGAAGCAGCCTGGCTCACAGGAAAGCAAAGGCCTTTTCAAAAAGGAAACTTGACAAGTGAGCAATTCTGGGGAACAGCTAGAGGTGTTTTCAAATAAAAGATGTGGCTTTTCCAGAGGGGTGGCATGAGTGGGGCTAGCTCTGAAAAGAACTTTAGCTCAGTAGTTTGGTCACTTTAAATATAAAAGGTTATGATTGACACCAGACTGTCCAAATAAAATAGTGCCCTGAGAAAGTGCAACTATTGCACTGTGCTCAGTAAATGAAACAATATTACAGTGCAACCACAGGTCCCATGATTGCATCCAGTTGAGGCCTCTTAGATCTCTTTTTGTAACTTAAATTCGAGTGTAGTCATAGTTTGAAGCAAAGGAAGGGTGATGAACCCAACAACTAGGCTGAAGTCTTCGTGAAAGAAAAGCTGGAAACTATCATCATTTCACAGGTGTAAATTTCAGTGTGCTGGGGCACTTTCCATGATTGTTGCAACACAGCTTGAGATCTAAACATTCATTTCAGTTGGAAAAAAAAGAAATAAAGTAGACCCCTTCCATTGAAGCTATCAGCTATCGGATGACTGTGATAAGGAAGAATGTAGGCTTCGGGCTAGCTATTAAGATTAAAGTAAAATTCACCTGAACAAAACTGGAGATAGCAAAGGTGCTGGGGGAGAAAAAAGCCAATTCAAAACAGTGCCCTTTGAAAGCTATTGAAAAGGACCTAGTCCTTAGTGTTTCCCTGAAACACTCCACTGACAAAGCAAGGATTTAATTTACAGCACTCATAGCACCCTCCAGTTCTCACTCCCAACGTCTTTTGGAATGGGAAGAGAGCATTATCCTTGTTTTATAGATAAGGAAACTGGTTTATCAGCTTGCCCTCAGTGAGAGACAGAGCCTGGAAGAAAAACTTGGCTAGGATACAAGTACCTCAAGTGAGGGCAAACATTTAAAACAGTCTCAAAATGTGATCTTCTGTTGTGTAGGGCTAGTACTCAACTCAGGCTGGTTTCATGTCACAGCTGAGGTTCTGATCAGTGTAGGCACCTCCTGCATCTCTCACAACAAAGCAGGACAGGAGATAATGCTCACAGAGTTGGTCCCCCCAACCCCCAGCCTCTGAGCTTTCAAAGACCAAAAGAACTTAATTTGGAACCCTTGTATTAAAAATTATTTATTTAGTGATTTGTACATGGGATGAAGCAGGGCCTCATACAGACCTTCAAAAAAATCAAGTAAAAACATAAATACATATTTTCTTACAAAAATGAGATTTACAAAATATACATACTGCACTTGTCTTACACATTTGTTGTTTTTTTTTTTTTTCTTCCACGTGCACATTATAAAAGACAAAAACCCAAGCCCTGCAAGTCCGAGATCAGATCTACTGAAGGATTTGGCCAATGGGCCTGTTCCTCATGCCCAGACTGCTGGTATGCCCTCAGACAGCAGCAATCTGCCTCCTCACCCTGAACAGGTTTTGGTTTTTTTCTTCTTTTTAAGTTTCATTCCAGACACATTTTCCCCCAAAAAATGAAGAGCAGCTATAGGGTGGAGACTTGCTAAAAATCCAGAATTTCCTATTTTGTCCTTAGGCAAGAATATACACACACACATATACTTATAAAAACAACCCTTCAGTGAATATAAAGTAGTATGCAAAAAAATAAAATATGAACAAATTAACATAATTTCAGAATAGAAAAATCTGTCACATTGCAAAAGGAAAACGACGTACTTGGTTAATTTTCGAATGTCTTTCCTTCCAAGAAGCAATCACTGGAAACTTAACCAGCTACATTTTTGCCAAAATGAGATGCTCCTCGCTTGCAATAACTCCTTGCTTTGAAGCCCCAGCCCCCTCCTGCACCAGCAGTCCTTGCCATGCAGTTCTGGGAACCTGAGGAGCAGGCAAAGGGTCCATCGTGAGCCAAAAGGATGCCTCCCATCCCCAGAAGCCGGCCAGACATTTACTTTAGCGCAGTGAGCTCACAGCAATGCAGGAGAGAAAGCAGGTTTGTGGGAAGGAAAGAAAAAAAAAAATCGTATCTTTAAGTTATGTATTTTAATGGCTCTGGTTTTGGCAGATGCTCTTAGTTTCGCTCTTCTTGCCCTCCAAGTCTTGTGTTTCTTTCAGCTTAGAAAAGCGACCCATATTGATCGATAGGAAAACATCCTGCTTTCTCCTTTTTTCATAAAAGGAATGTTTATTTCTGCGAGCTCCTCACATCCAAGGGTGAACCTCAACGACTTCTTTTTGTTAGTTTGCCCATAAAAACCGATCCCATGCTTATGCCTTTCTACATAGAAAACACTTTTGTTTCCCCCTTTGTCTCCTAGAACAAAGGCAAGGGGAAAAAGCCTTCTGCTGAAAAGCAACAAGTCATTTCTTTTCAGGGTGTGGAATAGCAACCCACTCCTTCCCCACAGCAGCAAGAACAGACTGAGGGCTGAATTTTCACTTTAAACCAGTTAAAAACAGGTATCACTGAGGTAAAAAGGAACTTGTGAGTTGATAGAACAGAGGCATCTCACCAGCACCCGATCGGGGCTGTAGCTGGTTGTGCGGTACTCACGTGATTGCTCCATCGAGTTGGAAGGAGCAGGCGGTAAGCTCAGGAGTTACCCTGCCTGCGCTGCAGGTTGACCCCAGCAATTCAGAGAGGTTTTGGCTACTTCTCAGCAGGGGCAGGCTCAACAGATCTGGCTTCCCCACCTCATCCAAGCAAGGCAGGATGATTTCAGTTGGGTTGGATTTTTTTCCAACCAGGGGTTGTGGGAAAGAGAGGTAAAGGGACTTCTTGCAGATGAAGGACTCTCCCATCCCACCACTGGCCTCTTTTTCTGTGCTCTTCCACTTAGCTAGAGGCATAAGCACCACTGGACATAGTCCGTCTGATCCTTTCTGCCAAGAGTTACTTTTTTTCCAAGCTCTCTGGGAGGAAGAAAAAAAGTTTGGAAATGCCTCCCTTCCTCCCTGTTCAGGGAACCGTTGCCACCTTCTGCTGCTGAGTATCCCTCTCCTCCTCTCCTCTGCATGTGCATGCGTGCGTGTGTGTGTACCAGAGGGGATGGGGGGTTTCATACCGCTGTCTCGCCTTTGCTGCCAGTACTCAGTCTGTGGTAGAAGCGTCGCCAGGACTGAAGGGTTTTGCCAGACCAGATCCAGAAGCCAGTTGTGATACCAACAATCATGGTCATGAGATACTTGATCATGAAGACAGTGAAGTCCGGGCTCATAGGGGCAAAGTGGCTGGGACAGGGTACAGCATAGGTTTTGCAGGTCTGGAGGAGCCATGTCTTCTCCCAGGTGCCACGGAAGGCTTGCTCATAGAAGTAACATGCCAGGACAATAGTAGCTGGCACTGTGTAGAGGACACTGAAAACACCGATGCGCACCATCAGCTTCTCCAGTTTCTCCGTCTTGGTACCATCGTGCTTCATGATGGTGCGAATGCGAAACAAGGACACAAAGCCAGCAAGCAAGAAGGAAGTGCCAATGAAAAGATACACAAACAAGGGTGCCAGCACAAAGCCCCGCAGTGAATCCACGCTGTAGATACCTACGTAGCACACACCACTGAGTACATCCCCATCTACCTGCCCCATGGCCAAGATAGTGATGGTTTTGACAGCGGGCACAGCCCAAGCAGCCAGGTGGAAATACTGGGAGTTGGCCTCGATGGCCTCGTGGCCCCACTTCATGCCAGCAGCCAGGAACCAGGTGAGGGACAGGATGACCCACCAGATGGAGCTGGCCATGCCGAAGAAGTAGAGGATCATGAAGAGGATGGTGCAGCCTTCTTTCTTAGTACCTTGGGCCACAGTGCGGTAACCGTCCTCAGAGAAGCGCTCCAGACACACTACCCGCTCCTCCAGCAGAAAACCTGCTGCGTAGGCCACTGCCACCATGAAGTAGCAGCCTGAGAGGAAGATGATGGGCCGCTCTGGGTAGCTGAAACGGCGCATGTCCACTAGGTAGGTGAGCACGGTGAAGAGGGTGGAGGCGCAGCAGAGCACAGACCACACGCCCACCCACAGCCGGGCAAATCGCACCTCCGCCTCCTTGAAGTACATGAGCCCGTTGGGCCGGCTTGGCTCGCAGGGGGCCCCGCAGTCCCGCTCCCCCAGGAACCGGTAACCCAAGTAAGGGGGCACTTTGAGCTGCCGGGGGCAGGAGAAGGAGAAGCCGGAGGGGGGCTGTGGCGGTGTGAGGAAGTCGGGGAGATAACCAGCTGTGGGGTGGGCAGTGGCCCCCCGGCCCGCCGCGCCACCAGGTCCCGGCGGAGCGTCCGACGTGTTCTGCCCCACGCAGATCTCACCCGCGCCATGGACAGGGAAGTTCTCGCAGCGGAGACGCTCCGGCCACTGGAAGCCAAACTTGTTCATGAGGGCCTCGCAGCCCTGGCGGGCCCGCTCGCAGAGAGAGCGGCAGGGCGGGATGGCCTGCTCCAGCACTGTGCACACCGGCGCATACATGGAGCAGAGGAAGAACTTGAGCTCGGCTGAACACTGCACCTTGACCAGCGGGTAGAACTGGTGCACCTCCAGCCCCGCGTCCTCCTGGTTGGTGTGGCCCAGCAGGTTGGGCAGGATGGTCTGGTTGTAGGCGATATCCGTGCAGAGCGGGATGGAGATGGGCTGGCAGAAGCCGTGGTCCGGCACGGAGATGCCCTTCTCGCCGTGGTACTGCTGCGCCGCCGCACCCGCGGGGGTCCCCAGCAGGGCGGCCAGCAGGGCGGCCAGGCCCAGCAAGGGGCAGCCGGCAGGGGCCGTTCCGCTGCCTTCTCCTCCGTCCGGCATCGCCGGGGCGGCCGGGGGCCCGGGAAGTCCTTCAGAGCCGTGCGGCGCGGCGCCCCAGGGGCATAAACGCCCGGAGGGCGGCGGGGGCTCTTCCGCGGGGCACGAGCGCGGCGTAGGCTCCGCGGCGGCGGGGGGGGCGCGTAGCGCGGCTCCGCGCCGGTCCTCCGTGACTTTCTTCCTCAGCGCCGGCGGGTCGGCGGCGCTTCCCCCGGCGAAAGTTTCCGGAGCTGCTCCCGGCGGAGAAGGCGGCGGCGGCGAGACGAGACGCGCGCAAAGTCCCGGCGGCAGCTCTGGCCGGCTCCGCGCAGGGTCCCGCGGCGGCGGCGCTGCTCCCCGCCCGGCCGCGCGGCCCCGGCGCCGGGGATTTAGGTTACGGCTAAACGGATTATTACCGCGCCCGGCTGAGCCGGGTATTTTACTTCGGGGCTTAAATAACTTCTAAAATCCAATTACTGCGCGATCCTCCCCGCGGCTCGGCTGGGCTCCGCTCCCGACGGGCGCCGCTGCAGGCTGTGCGTCCGGGGCAGCCGTGCGCCTCCCGCCTCGCTCCGCCCGCGGCCCCGCCGACACCGCCCGCACCGCGGCTCCCGACCCGCGGCCGCGCCGGCACAAAAAAAAAGACACATATACGCGCGGGCGCGGCGCGGGGCCCCGCCCCCAGCGCCGGCCCCATTCACAAACCGCACCGGGGGCGGGGGCTCGCAACGCCCGCCCGCCAATCGCCGCGCCGCGCAGGGGGCGGGGCAGGGACGGGGGGCGGGAGCGGGGAGGAGCCCGCGCTGGGGGAAGACAAAAAAAAAAAAAACTAAACCCAAAAACTTGCGAAGAACTTTTTCCCATCCCCGCTGGGGCGGGCCGGGCCGGGGGCGGCCGGGCGGGGGCGGGAGGAGCCGCCCCGAGGCCCCCTACCCCCCCCGCGCTGCAGGGCAGAGCCGGGAAGGGAAGGGAGGGGGGGGGCCCAGCCGGCTCGCTCAGGGTGGCCCATGCAAACTAAAATTAACCGGCTGCGTTCTGAGCAAGCTTTGAAAATGCAAACAGCTGCCTGTGCCCGGAGTTATTAAAAAAGAAGGACAAAAATGGGCCGGGGCGCGGGCAGGGGGAGGGAAGCAGCGCCCGGGTACAGTTGCAGAATGAGCTGATTGCGTTGTCGGATGTTCGCGTCTGTGCGCTGTCGCCTTCCCCCAGCGTGGGGGGTTTGATTTGTTATCGCAGCATGACCGTTGCTTTTTGCTGGCAGAATAAACGCTTTATTCATGGAGATCTAAGCTTTAGCTGGGGGAAGGCAGCTTTTCTTGAAACGTCCAGTGTTACCTAAGCAAAGAGGAGAAATTTTAAATCCCCATCTGAGCTACTGCAACCCCTTAAGAGACTCAGAACGGCTGTAAAAAAAGCAGCAGTTCCTCTGTGGAAGCGCCCAGCCTGCCTGCAAGAGAGAAAATGGCATGGGTCAGGAGAGGGCTGTTACCGGCCTGCCAGGCGATGCCGAGCAGATCTAGAGCCAGACCGATGTACTTTTGCTAAGAACAAAAGCACGGGGTTTGCAGCATAGCTGTGTTTTGAGGTACACCGCTGAAACACGGGTTGCTGGAACCATTCAGCCTCTGGAACGTGCTGGCAGAGCTTGTCCTCGGTAGCACAGAAAGGGTGTGCTTGACAAAAGCCCTGCAACAGCGCCTGCTTTTCCCTCACACCGGCCTAGGAGAGCCTGTGGTCAAAGACAGGCTGGGGGGGTGGCAAATATTATTCAACCTACCCCAATCCTCCCTTTAAGGATAGAGGTCCCCCAAACTGTACTATTCAAATTCTTACTTTTACTCCTTTACTCAGGATTGTGCTCCTGTTAACGACTAAGCATTTACACCGATCTGCACTGCACTCCAGCGCAGTTCAAGGGAGCAGGGCTTGGCTCAGGGAACTCCAGCAGCAATTGTTGGACAAATGTTTCCCATATCCTCTCCTGCTCATGAACAATGTGTCCTCATACCAGTAAGACCATGGAGCTTCAGCTTTTGTTACATTTAAAAGAAGTTGACAGTTATAAACAGGCTTACTAAAATAAATTTACTCCTCTAAAAGCAGACATATTTTTAAAAATAATACTGTGGCTCTCCAAAATATGTACAGGCAGGACTAGCTACTCATGGCTGCAACAGCTGCTGATGGAAAATAAATGTCTCTTCATTCTGTTGTGGCTGTTTGAGAGTTCCTTAGAGGTACCCCAGTTTTTCAGTTTGTTAAGGCTTGCTATCTGAATTCCTTGTTTCTCTGTACCTAGTGACTAAGCGGGTTTTTTGTGATACTCTTCACCTAAACAACCTCCCATGCTACAAACTTACACAAACTTGTCTACCCTATTTTTTGTTCTTTGGCTGTTAGTAACCTTCAAAAAGATTATTCTTTCCAGTTGTTTCTTTTACCCCATCTCATCCTTTCGTAACACTCCATAAGCTGTTGCGTCGCCTGTCTGTAATAATCACCTTAAAGCCTCTATTTTTCATTTTGGCTTATATGACTGACATAATCTGCAAAGCATTTTGTGATAGTCGCTGTGAGAAACATTGGAGGAAAGGAGATGCAGTGACAGTGCCAAGAAAGTAAAGGAATGGCACACTTCCTGCCCCGTGCATTGCTCGGTCGGATCTCCCCATGTAAAGAGAAGTTCAGATATAGTCGAATGTTATTGCAAGAAACGTACCTCTCAGCAACAGGGCGACAGTGACAGGAACTATTCAGAGTAAGGAACATCAGATCAAGACTTAAACTGGGTATTTATTTACAAGGCAGGGCAGATGGCATCAGTGGTTACCCCTCTTTTCTACTGGTCGCATTTGTTCCTCCAAACCACAGCACAAGTTAAAAGATGACTGGGAGCTGTGGTATGTGCTATAAAAGCTGTGTGACTCTATGTTGAACATAGTGTAGAATCAGAAAGAAGCAAAAGAAAAAAAAAGGGGGAAGGGTTGAAGGAAAGGAAGAGGGAAGGAAAGCTGTATCCTAAGTTATTTCTTCGAGAGATAGGAATAATACTGCTAAGCCATCTCTGATGGAAAGAATGTGCAACAGGATTTGCTAGGACAGAGGAAGTCTCTTGGGCGTGTTACTGAGTTCTAAGGTGTTTGGGGTTTTTTTCTGTTTAGACCCACTGTGAGATGGGACAGGATCACTGAGAGAGGCAATAGCAGTCTCAAAATGGCAAGCTGTGGCCTAAGAAAATCCTTGGCTGCTAAGTCAGTCTAGGACATCCTGAGAGCTTTCAGGGCACAATAGGAAAAAAATAGAAAAGAGAAAGAAAAGCAGCAGCAAAAAACAGGATTCTGGAATGTGGTTACCCCAAAGCATCCAGAACCTCTGTAAGTAGCATCAGCCACATTTCAAAAGGCAGCAGACTTACACTTGTCTTCTGTTTTCTCCTCAATCTAAATTCACAAGCATTAGCCTGCAAAATTACTTAAATTTCCTCCCAACAGGAGGGATTCTCATCAACACATAAGC
Source organism: Gallinula chloropus (assembly GCF_964237585.1). Taxonomy (NCBI): domain Eukaryota; kingdom Metazoa; phylum Chordata; class Aves; order Gruiformes; family Rallidae; genus Gallinula; species Gallinula chloropus. Next base: position 30,446,027 of record NC_140090.1, on the reverse strand, counting down.
ACAGGCAGCCACCATTAGCCAGGTTATCAGCTGCCCAGAACAAATGTGCTGCACAAGACTTCGTGGTATCTGAGAAATTGTCTATTGCAACCACATAGCAGTTCAAAAGGTTTTCTCTAAAAATCTCCTAAGAACTAGTGTTCTGAGTATGCCACATGGTCTGTCAGCAATAAAACTCGACAGGCAAAGTTCTGGCAAGTCCAAGATACAGAATAAATTTGCAGTCTTAGGTATTGGTACCAGTGCTGGAGCTGCCTGACTAGATTATTGTGCATAGGGAGGAGTCGTTAGGAACAAACAATTATCTGTCTTTTTACACATTTAAAAATAAACCCACTTCAACTTTCAAGCTAAGTCAGAGCGAGGAGGGGCATCCCTACATGATGTCTTTTCCTGCTGTTTTGAAGCCTCCTTAAATGGTGCCAATATAATTTTCCTTGTTTCCTATCCCATCTGATAGAAAACTCTTCCCATGAGGGGAGGGGAATCAAAACAAAACACCCTCTCCCCACCCCACCACTTATTTTGGATGCCCGAGGGTGAACATTTTCAGATTACTTGTTGCAAGGCTTCCAGTCCTCCTTGCCCCTAGAAGAACAAAGACTATTGCTTCCCTCCTCTCCTTCCACAGGCTCCCAGGAGCAGTGCTGGGCCTCACCAGCTGTCCTGCTACCCAATGCTGCCAACAGCCCAATGCAGCCCCCTGAATTGTGAGATTTGTCCCAGTTACATTTAGCAAATAACTTCCATGACGCTTTAACCTCCATATTTTGTGGCATATTTACATGCAGCCTTACATGATCAGGCAGGCTATTGAGCTAAGAACATCAAAATTTGCACTCCCTAAAGCTTAGTGGGGAAATGCCAGGAGCCTGGGGGGAAATGATGCGTTTCCCTATTTTACATAATGATTTGCATAATTAGAAATAAAATAAGTTCACAGTATTATATCTACTTGCATTTCTATCAGTCTGATAGATTACTCTAAATTGCATCTTGTCTGATCTCACCAAAGAAATCTGTTTTTTTCTGTAATGAGACTGGAGAGCCTGGCATTTCACAGGCAGGGAGTGGGGAGGGCAAACCCCTGCCCCCCACCATGGAGCCTTAATTTGAAATTAGATTGAAGACATAAGAAACTGATTGAAAAGAGCATATGGGGAGGGCACAGGTGACAAAAGGAAGGGGATACTGCTGGAGGGGATGTGGTTTCCCACAGTGAGAGAGGTAAAAGCTGGTTGCATCATGGATTTGTAAGATAATTATTAGCTTATGAAGTAGTATCCCAAAGGATACAGAGAAGCAGCACTGCCTTCCACATTTACGATCAAATTGGAGAAAACATTAGGAAACATTCACAAAGAAGGGCTATCAGGCTTACCATTGCTTTCATCTCCCAGATCCATGAATAAGAAAACAAAACCTGAAGTTGATCTGCTCATCCCCACTCAGCAGTTCAGTGAGGACATCAGTTACACTTTAACCCTTGCATGACCCTTTGAATCACCCTGTTTCTTTAGAGTGAATTTAATCTGCTTCCTCACATTTCTAGGGTTGTAGAGGCTCTTGAGTGTAAAATGCAGACACTCCCTCCTTATTTCACTTTTTTAAGCTAGGTGCTTTTTTAACAAGACAAGTTCTTTGCTGGCAGCAGTATTATCAGCCAGGGCCTGTTGGCATTCTGTGTGGGTGCAGTAATATCACAGTATGAAGAAGAGAATCTTCCAGAGTAAGTGGGAAAAGAAGAAATTTGTGTCTCCTGTCCTCTTTACATCAGCAGGGAAGATCCTGCTCTTAGAATCTGGATGCAGCATAGGCACACGGTTACTTTCTGGTCCTTTAAATCCCACGGCACTGTACTTGGAAGCTTCCCAGACTGCTGTAGCTGATTTTGGCTGATTCTGTGTACACTGGGATGTGTAACATACCAGCCTGGGCAGCACCCGGAGCAGAACCTCTTGAGGTGGAGCTGCCTCAGGCTCTCTGGGCTGGCCACCTTCTCTCTGATGCTGTAGGAGTCCCAACCTCATGGGTGCTCCAGCTTATCCTGAGCTTCTCCCAGTGCCTGTGAAAAGACTCACAAGTCTGCAAAGGTCTCTGGCAGAGTTACTCCTTGCTTTCTAACCCTAAAAGTATTACAGAGCCAAACAAAAATAAATATAACCTTCCCTGGTTGTTCTCACCCCCATGGAATGATTTCCAGGAATTTGGCTAGTCTCTTTTTGTGGTTCAAGCTCCCCTTCCCAGAACTATATTCCTCCAGGTCTCTCTTCCACACCATGGATCCTTGATCTAGCCTGGACTCTGTCAGACGTAGCTTTTCCTCCAAAACCCAGTGGTTTTGTTCCTTCTGTAGATTATTCCTCCTTCTGTAAATCCCCGTTCAGTTTCAGAGGCCAAAGACAAGTGCTAAGACCTGCTTTCTATGTCCTTCCTGAGGAAACTGCACAATTACTAAGCCCAGCTGTCTACAGAAAAGCTAGAGAAAACTCCTTCTTCCTTCAGCCAGTCAGTTCTATGTAGCTGTCATGTTTGTGTGGCTGCCATGAAGGTGACTTCAGTCTCTTATCTGGGAGCATTTCTGCATGCAGCTGTAGCAACGTAAGGCTGCTGAGCATATAACAGTTTAATGAAAAGCAGCCAAGTTTCTCAAGTTTGTGCATTAATTTCCCATCTCATTGCAGATGCTGCCACAATGTTTGTGAGCTCTGAAGTCCAGGGTTGGTAGCGAGTGTCTGCTCTGATCACTATGGCTGTGCTATGTCTTTTGTCAGTTATGCCCAACCTGCTTTTAATTTTGATTTTCTATAGGCACATCGTACCTTAAATCCCCTTTAACACACAGACTGAAGGCTTGCACTTGTCCTGCTTAAGTTAATGGGTAAAGTTTCACTTGTTTCAGTGGAAACAGAGCAGGATACTCATCAAAGCCTCAAACTCTGTTTATGTAGGAAGAAGAACCAGATTTAGACCAAAATAGGAGATGGGAAAGACCCATTGTATCATTTAGCCTCTGCTATTATATATGCCAGTGGTATAATTAGTCTAATTTTAAATGCCTTGAATAATGGGACTATTGCCATCTCTCTTGGGACACAGTTCTGCCATCTAACAATCATATTGGCAGGAAGCCACTGCCTGATGTTCAAACAAATGGTTTATCTTTGCTTGATTAAGACTCACTAAAGATGAGTGCAGCCTCCAGAAATATGTTGTTTCCACAGCTTAGAAAACAAGGGAAGAAGAGCTGTTATTCAATACAGAATTTGCCAGATGTCTAAAGAGGCTAAGGAATTCCTAAGCCTCTGTTTACAAAATCCTCCCTCCTCCTCCCATGAATGCTTAAATTACCAATCACTGCAACCACCCTGTGTTTAGGGTGAAATTTCCTTAACCAACTCCATTTCCAAAATTGGATTGGAAAGAGAAACAAACATTTTAATTACTTTTATTTTCCCTCTTCCCAATGGGTTTGCAGAAATTAACCTCTTAAACAGATTTATTTCTTCCTTGGGTCCTAATCATGCTCTGGAGACCCACTTGCCAAGGCCGTTCCCTGTTTTCAGGCCATGTAAAGGTTTGCTGTGTGGAACTACTGCCTGCTGCATCCCCCAAGCCCTGGAGATGGGTGATGCTTCTGTATGGAGAATTTCCTGTTCAAAAAGAGTCCCTGGGCAGTGGTGACCCAAAGTGCATTTCGATGAAGCAGTGCTGTTAAGAAAAAGGGGCAGAGGGCCAATGCCTACAGACAGCTCTCCTGAGAAACTGGGGCTGTGAGGTCTGTGGACCATCACCACATGCTCTCCTTTACCTTCTTTTGACCAGTCATTTCTGAACTGTAATTTCTGCCTTGGTGTCAGCCTGCACTGACTGGACGCTCTCAGAGCTGGGACCAACGGTACTCTGAATGGTGCTGGAGGTATTAAACTGATTTCCTTCCGTGGAGGGAAGGGAACCAGAAAGCAGCACTTCAAATAAGCTCCCTCCTCATGGAGTCTCTGAAGGGAATGAGGGCCCATTTTCTTAATTACATGTTCATTAGTATGTTTAGTGCTCTCCTCCCTCTCTTCCCCCAGCTCTGCCACCTGGGAGTTCCTACTATGTTACTGGAAAGCCACAGAGGTTTATTTAAATACCACATAGTCAGATCGGAATGAAAAGCTATGAAGCTTCCCCTCTTTAATACTTTTTGAAATTATTTATGGGCTATGCTTCTTGCCTACGTAGAAGGTGCCTTCTGAGATTCCTGCAAGTCAATGCAGAAATAGCTGTTTGAATTGAGCAATAATTAGAAGCATATGGAGCAAAGCAAAGCATCTGAGAGATCCCATTCTGCTAAGGAAACACTACTCTCTGAAATAGATTTCAGCTGCATGTAACATTTTCTCATATGGGCTAAAAAGAAATAACATCATGTGTCTGGTTTGCACCTACCAAAGCTGGGAAATTCAAAGTAACATCTGTAATTCCACTCTGAATTCATTCTAATACCGCATGGCAATTGCAGCCCCTATGGTTGCCTGGATCACAATTACAATTTCTTTTCTTTGCTAGACTTCAGAACAATGGAGAAGCATCTTCTTTTTGTGAATGTGTGTGTATTTGGAGTTTTGGTGGTGATTTCCCTCCTCCCTCCCCCACTCTTTGCACTTTTCTTTAAAGTTATTTAAAATGCGGAGGAAATGTCTGTGACTTAAGACATGGTTACAGTCTTTTGTAATCAGCAGACTCAGTCTGGGGAAGGTACTCAAGAGTTCTCAAATCCTACTTTGCTGCCAAATTCTTACGTGCTTGATGTGGTAGATTGTTTCACTCCTGATTTCTAAAAATAGCAGGTCCTGCTCTCATTGCTCCCACAGATCATCCCTTTGAGTTTGGAGATAACTGAAAACTCTCAGCACCTCCAGGGGAGACCTACAGCATCCAAGCTCAAATTTGAACTCTCCATTTCCCTTTCCTTTTCTCACCTAAAGAGCAGCTGGGCACGGTTTGCTGCGGGGCTGCTGTAGAATCATGTTGTTGGGGTGAGATGATTTCCTTTTCATGCCTGTAACTTACTGACCTGATAGCTAGCCATGAACTTGCTCGCACTTAGGCTGCGTTTTTCAAGAGGCAGGGATCTCTCCTACCTTGTGATAGAGTGAGTATCTCCTAGCCATTTTAAAAAGCAACAGTGTTTTAAAATTACAAAGATACAAACTATCTCTGAAAACATACATATTGTAGGACTCTAAAACATGGCAAGATTGTGATTCTCAAGATTATTTAAGAACAGGCTTGAGGATTTTGCTGGAAACAGAAGTTATTCCTAGGAAAAAAACCCTCCGATTTTGAAGGAAACAATAAATGTTGGCAGGTTACTGTGTTCTTTCTGATGTGAGAGAGGAACATGCGCTGGGCTGGGTGAGGCCATGGCGCGCGCCTGCCCCGCAGTGCGGCTTCTAACTGCGCTCAGGGGAGTTGTGCAGGTCGTGCAAGGGCTGATCCTGTGATCCTGCCCGTGCGGCAAGGAGCGAGCATGACAGCAGGACCTGTGGTGTAGGAAGCCATGTTGGGAATGCAATAGGTGGCATTCCTCTGGTTGACCCTGCCTTCCAGCCCTGTGCTGCTGTAGGTGCAGGGTTTTGCCTGGGCTCTGAAAGCTGAAATTCCAGCTGCTGATAGCTGTTGAAGTGCAGTTGCAGAAGTAGGGACGTTGACACTGGTGCAAAATTCCTAACTGGTTGATTTTCATAAAGGCCACATCCCATGGTGGGGGATAATGTAGAAAAAACGACATCTAACATTAAAAGAAATACTTTCTGGGAAAAACAAGCACGTCCTGCAGTAGCGTCTTAGAAGTTGCCCCACATGGTACATTAGTGATGGTGTTAACCCTGGAAACTGTGTAAGGATATATGTGTTAGTGATCTGTGGGCATTTGCAGGTACAGTGTTTTTACCTGAAAAACCAGCATCTTACCAGTGGCTCCTGGGTAGGTGTGGCTGAAATGTGGTATTGGCACTGTCACTGTTATTATCCAGGTGCAGTGTGATTCTTGGTCCTTTCCTTGACATGACAGTAAAGGCATTTTCTGCTCGGCAAGATCTTATTCATGCAAATTCTCATTGTGGTAGGGAAGGGTGTTGAGTCATGAAACAGCCTATGAGAAGTGGGACAGATGAAGTGGTGACTGTCCCCAGCTGGTCCCTTACCCTGTGCCAGGGATTGATGCCTCCAGGGCAAGGACATCTGTCCTCAGCTCAAAGCCGTTCTAAGACTGCTGCAACGGGTGGCCCACCCTGTTAGAGCAGTTCAGGTTTGGCACTGGCTTACTTCCTTTCTTTGGGCTGCCAACTGAGCTGATTCCTGGAGCCAGGTTACTTTTGGTCCAGAGATCCCAGTGTGAGGGGCAGCCACTTGTGGGAGAGCAGCAGGGCAGGGCAAGGGGGTGGGAGCTGCTGCAGCCATCTGACTTTCATCTGTGCCTGTGACTCAACACTCTGCCTGACCACAAGGGTCAGGTCTTTGTGAGTAAAGTCTATAGGCGTTGGTCCCTAGATATTATGCAGATATAGGGAGTTTGGGCTCTCTGAAGCAACCTGAGCAGCTGAGCAATAGCTACTCAGCCAGCTTCAAAATTTGCTCAAATTTTCCAGAGAAAGGCTCTGTTTCCCAAGTATTTCTAAGGCAACTATGCATAAAACGTTGAAGATCTTAAAATTAGATTTACTCCAAAAGCATATTCTAAAGCTGGCTGTGGTTTTGGTTTTGGGTTGTTGTTTTGGGGTATTTTTTGTTTGTTTTGTGTTGTTTTGTTTTGTTTTTTAAATGAGACTGACTCTCCCTTTAAGATGATCTCAAATTCTGGGTGCCCACCACCAGGGCTCTGGGTGGGGAGGAGACCCAGGCTGAGCTTCTTCAGAGGCATTGATCCACCCCGGGGAAGCTGCTCACCAACTGCAGTTGAAGCCGGGCAGCGGCGTTTTGCTAGATGCATTCCCTGGGGCCTGAGGGCTTGTTTCCTGACAGGGACAGCTACAAAAACTCCTGAACTGGCACGGGGCTTGTATAAAACGTTGTTGTTGGTTTTGTCTATCTTAAAAATATTCATTTACAGGTAAATATTTTTTTCGGTGTGTTTTTATAAAAATCACTTTTGAAAAGAATGTTTGTTGAAAAACAAAGAAAAATCAGTGTACTGGTAGTATGTGAAGTCATATCTTTTCCAAACATAATGAAATAAATTTACAATTGGCTTAGAAGCTCAAGTGAAAGCATCATGGGGGAAAACCCAAAAGGTAAATAATACTTTTTTGTGTTTTGTCTGAAAAAAATGATTATATGTGCCAGTCTCTTCCTATTTGGGAGCATACAGTTAAAAGAAAAATCGGGTCCATTTTTAATGCAAAAATGCCAAGTGTTTATCTCTATAAACAGAAGCGAAAACAAAAGCCGAGTAAACCCAAATTGTATAGCCTCTGAGCCCAGGCACCCCCTTGACTGGAGGAGGAATTAGTGGTTTGCATAATCAAGCCTGGGGAGCTCATTTTGTCATGCTCAAAGGGCCACAGTGGTGCAACAGTAGGGGTGGAGAGATCAGCAAGCACCAACAATGAATTCCCTTCATTTTTCCAATTTAAGGCCTGAGTAGAGGAAATGCAAAGCTCTTCTTTTTTGCTCTCTTCCTTTTTTTTTTTTTTTAAAGTGAAGATGAAAAGAGCCAGGCAGTAAGGGAGCCAGGTTGACACCTGTATCTGTGACAGCTCAGGCAAGGGAAATAGCGGGAAAGGATCCGCTGGCAGCAATTTGAAACTGTCCCCCTTCCTGACTTGGAGGCTTTGACTGATGGTGCAGCTTTGTGCAGCCATATGGTTGAACATCTTGAAGGGCTGGCAAAGAGGTGCTGGTGCCAGCGCTGGGAAGAGGAACCAAGTCATTATTGTCAACCAGATCTCTGAGCCAGGGGAAGGAGCCATTAATACAGAATTCTGCTTCATGCCTCACTGTCCTCTCTGCGTGCGGGGCTCGGCGCGGCGCCGGGGGAAGGTGAAGCCCAGCCCGGGCGCTGGGGATGGCTGTGCCGAGCCGTGATTAAAAGGAAGGTCTTCTTCCTCAGCGCTTACTGCACAGCGTGGTGCCTTCACAGGGCAGCATTTCCCTCTTGAAACACGCTCTCACACACTCCCTCTTTTTGTTCACCCAAACCCCAAATCTGGCTTCGGTATAAACTGCCGCATAGGATCTCCCTGTGGAAGACCGGTTGCAGCACCGGGAGGAGAGTTTGTTCAGCCTGGGCTGGAGCTGAGACCCGAGGAGAGCAGAGCTCCCCAGCTGGGGCCCCTGGCAGCGCCGCGGCCCGTTAATGTAAAGCAGCACCAGGGCCAGAAAGATAAGCGTTGTAATGACCACTGTGGCTTCCCGCTTTCCCTTTTATTACTTGGTACATTACATATGTTTCCAGCAGAGAAGAGTTTATGTGTGAGCGGCTGCACTGGTTGTGTTGGACCAAGCTCCCTACATGGTTATGTGTATGGACTCCAGGGACAGAGCTGCACTTCCCCTTAATAAGCTCCTCGCACCACATTAAAGATAAAAGGGGAAGGGAAATATTTATATTCTGACAAAGCAGCTCTTCCCTTCAGGCTCTTGTTTTATTTATTAGCTTGCTCTGTCCCTCTTTTGCAGTTTTTTCCCCTCTGTCTCAGTGCCTGTGCTCTTTTTTTCTCCTTTATTCACTAATTTTGTCCCTGGGAGACAGTGACAGTGAAACTTAAGAATCGCTGCCCAAGACATCAGATTCAAATTGTGTAATTCCCAGCTGATAACTACAAATCTTCCCCCCATCTGTGTTTTTAACACAAAGTAATGATTTATAGTGCTTAAACATTTGAATATATTACATCTGGTTTACTCAAATTGCCTTAGATGAAACTGTAGAAATAGGGTGCTGGGTTTTTTGATGGTGGTTGTTGTTGTTTGTTTGTTTTTTATACATTGCTACACAGATGCCGAATCTCCTCCCTTGTTTGTGTAGGCAATGGAAACCACTATCATTCTTGTCTGGAGAAGCCCTTACCAAGGCATGACACAGCTACACAGAGACCTTTCTAACCTCATTCATCAAACACTTCCTTTCCTCTGAGGCCTTATCCCGGGGGACCATTCATTTCCTTCAACTAATGTGCCACACGAAAGGAATCTTGGGTAGATTCCTGTGTCTGGGGCTGGCTCTGAATTTGTATAAAGGTTCAAGAAGACAGAGGAATGATATGAACACAGGCAATATGCGGTGTTCTCCTTCATTCCACTCTCATTGCTCCTTGTCACACGTTGCAGAAAACCACGCGCTGACTTACAATGCCAGGGGACACCAGTGTCCATGTAATCATTATTTTTCGAGCTATTTTTTCTTGCCACAATCAAGTAGTTCTCTGCTAAGAGTGGAGCATCAAGATTAAACAAGAGTTGGTGCCCAGAAGCATCGCCTCACTGACATCGTTATGTATCTGCCTGTTGTCACAGAATTGCAAAATATCTGCAAAGCAGAGTCTTTACACCAGCCCTGTTGAGTGGTGTAAACTGCAAACTGCTGAATGAATTACTTACAGCTGGCTGGGGGAGCAGGCTCCTTTTTACCATTCACAATCTCCCCCTCCCCAAAAAAAAAAAAAAAAAAAAAAAAAGAGTGCCACAGCTCTGCTTCCAGACTGATCAGGAAGGCAAAGGAATTTGTTAATTGATTTTTCTCCCTCCCATATCAATTAATGAACCCCATCTAGGGAGATGTGTGCTCTTCTCTCTTAGTTAATTAATCCTTTTCCTTTATCTTCACAAATAACGGCAATAAAGCAATTAGCAAAGGATTTACAGGGTGTGGAGCAGTGAGAGATTCCTCTGGCCCCTCTGCAGCTCAAGCTGTTCAGCCCTGTTGCAATTCAGGCTCTCTAAAGGGATTTGTGTCCCCCGCCCTCCCTCTGCAGTGTGGCTGCTCAAAGCCCGGCCTCCTCAAGATGTGAAATCCCCAGCTTGCTTTCCTCTTTGGGAGAGTTAACAACTTCGGTGCCAGTCCTTGGCAAAGGCCTTTGCTGGACAATGGCACCAGCCTTCAAAAGCCGCAGGCACTGGCTACTGGTGGCACCGCCGTCACCATGGCCTGCAGTCCCAGGGAGGGTGCAGCAGAGCAGGGTGTGCTGAGCTACCCCAGTGTCTCAATCCTGCCAGGTCAGCAGTCCCGCTGCCTCCATCCCCTCTCCTGGCCTCCCAACCTGGCCCACGCACAGCCTCTGCCTTCCTAAAAGCCATCAGGGAACAGTTCAGCGCTCTCAGCCAGTAGAAAGAGAACCTGCCTAAGCTGTAAATCCTGCATACAGGAGCAGGGAGACCCTTCTGTGACAGTGAGGTGTTGGGTGGGTTTTACCGTTCTACCTAAATATTAGGGCTCATCTGAACAGCTGTCTCTGAACTGCTTGACACAGCTGCCCTGATGGTGGATGCTTTTTGTGGAAAGACCCCCAAAGTAATCAGCATTTCCATACAGAATATTTACACTCTGACAAGGCATCTGTCCCTGTGCTCAGCTGCTCAAGTTAGCCTTTATCAGCTTCTCTTCTAGGTGGTTCTCTTCTTGTTGAGTGTGCTGGTGAGTCCTGGCACTTTGTCCATGGCTGCAGCAAAGACTGTGTAGGTTGCAGCCTTGGACAAAGGCATTACTGACAGGTTATGTTTTGGAATGTTCATATGTTTGGTGGCTAAGCTCAGGCAAGGCACAAGGATTTCACGTGTTTTTCAGACAGGTTTGGGAACCCAGGGGTTTGTGTTTTCAATGTGTGTTGTGTGTCCTGCTTCTGCCCACTTACCCTCACACCTCTGTGTAGGCTGGGCAAGGGGGCTGTGAAAGTTCACCCTGCAGCAGGAAACACAGCACCTTTCACTGATTTTGACCACTTAATGGTTCCAAATTATCATTTCTTATTATTTGCCTATAAAGGTTATTACTAAAGAGTAAGTTTATTGGCAATGTCCCATTTAAGATAAGCTTTACAAAGTATTTCTCTTTTCCTACTGCTGAAGGAGATTACCAGCACATAGGATATGCAGCAGGTCCTGAACCGCTGCAGCAAGAATCATCAACATGTTCAGCCTCCTTTCTGCCCACAGCTCCCCCTTTGCCTTCTCATTAGCAGCAGTGGTGCATTGCTGGAAGGCCCGTTTCCACCCTCCCTCTGGAGGCACAAAGAACTGGAGATGAAAGTCTCCCTCTTCTGTGCTCCCAGCTATGAAAAGTGGGAGCCCTTCTAGTTGCCTGAATGACACAGTGGCCTGGGAAAGACACAGAGATCTCAATAGCCCCGTCCAGAGTGGTCAGTGAAGCATCTCTTCTGCACTGGAACCCTGAGGGAGCAAACACTTGGGTCTGAGTACTCCCAGCTCAGGTACCCAGGCTTTCAAGAGAAAAAGGGCCCCATCTTAATGTGCAAATTATCAACAGTGGTAGCTCTGCAGTTATACTGTCAGCCAGCATCCCCTGGCAGGCCTTTGTCTAGGTGCTGGGAAATGAAGCAACTGACTGCAAGAACCTAAAGTAAGTGTCTGTGCATGAAGGAATGTGTTCAGGCAGGAAAGTGTCCAGCCATCCTTCAGCCAAGATGTTTTACCTGGCGAAAAGTTACGACAGGGGTGGTACATGTTTGGTTTCCCCTTAGCCTCCTGTTCCTATCTCAGCCAGCGTGGTTGGCTCTGTGCTATTGTGTGTCCCACAGGCTTTGTGAGTTGCCCAAAATCCATGAAGGGGAGAGTTAGTGAGCTCTAGGAAGCTTATTCTGCTCTGGGCTGCTTCATCAGACCAAATTCCTACCTCCCAACTCAGGCTCCACAAGAATGACCTTTTGATGTAATGCATATAATTTTAACTATGCAGCCACTAAACATGTCTGGCTTGGGTCAATCCTTCTGTCGCAGTGGGGAAGTGTCTTGTGTTTTTCTCTTTGTCTATCGTGTTGCTTGCCTGCTTGCTCATCACTGCCATGCCTATCTCTATTTTCAAATGTAAACTTTGTGTGCCACTATCAAGTGACGGTGAAGAGATGTGGATGTTCTGTGCGACAGCATGTATATACTGGATGCATATTTGTCCTTAAGGCGCGATGCAATGTTTCATCCCAAGGGAAAGAAGAATGACCTTTAGTCTGTCTGGATATTTTAGAATCTGTCCTTCCTTTTCTGTTTCCTGTGAGGTTAAAGACCTGCTGGTGATGATTAAAAGTGCTGCAGTTTCTTCTTTCTCTAAACAGTTTTTTTGAGCTATTTCAGAAGCAAGAAAGAGGCTATAAAGGTTTAGCTGCATCTTCCTTTTCACCCCGATGTCCACCAAAAATCAGATTCTACTCTATTTTACTTTCTAATGAAAGTAAAACTTAGTAACCTTTTCTTTCTGATCCTATCCAGCATTTGAACATCCCCTACAGCTCCCAGATTCCCAGAAGGGTATTTTTTGCAGCCTTCACACCAACAGCTCGCTTGCAGGGTGCCAGCGTGGGATCTCTAGACTGGACCTCCTAGCTCTTCTGGGTCTGTGTATATTAGCATCGTAGCTGTTAGAAATTTATTCTTAATTGCAGCAGAAATGGTGGTCAGGGTTCATATCAGATCTTTTTTCCTTGGTCTCCTTGTCTAGTCCAGACCTGCTATACCTCTTTCTACAGAGCCCCGGTAAAGCCATGGTTGCGAAAACCCCACAACAAGGTGGTGCCAGAAGATGGTCTGTGCATTGCACAGATGGTCTGCATGTGTGCCACAACTGCAGTGCTTTGGGAAATGTTGAATTTCCTCTGCCCTGGCTTCGCAGCTGATTCCAACATGCACCACAAGCCCCTCTGACACTTCCGGGAGGTGTTGGGCTTGCAGACTCTCCGCAGCTGATCTGTGCAGATGCTGAGGAAATGTCTGGGGTTTCTGGACACTGAGTAACCTGGGGCTGCTACTGCATAGTACTTCCAGCTGGGCCATCGGGCTCACTGGAATCCCACATAAAGGTAATGTCCTCAGAGTCTCCCTTCCTTCCAGACAAACTGTGGGCAGACAAGAGCGTGTCCTGTTAAACCCAGAGGTGTTAGCCTTGTTCTAATCTGTCTGCTGGATGTCTGCAAGATGCAGGAGATTAATGGTGCAGCAGTCTAAACCCACGTTTTGCTGTGAGTCATGTTAGCATATTGATACAGCCTTTCAGTCTCAGCATTTCTCAAAAGTAATTAGTGTAAAGTTCTCTGCAGGATCAACATTTGAAGTACTTTTTCCACTCCACATTCTCTTCTTTCACAGTTTATAATCTCCTCTTAAGTCCCTGTGTTTGCAAATCTGCGTGTAGCAGTTTCATTGATTTGCATTCATTCCACCTTCATGCTACTGGGACTATCTGAATTCTCTCATTGAATATGGCCCATCTCAAGTACACCAAGAAATTAGATGAGGCCAACCATCCTGCTCTTGAACTTCCTCAAATGAGAAGGATGTTTAAGGAAAAAAAAGAAAAAAAGAAAAGCTGCTGCCCCTCCTGGGCACCAGGATAGGGCTCACTGCCACACAGTCAGGAGGTGCTGGAGGAGATCTGATTGCGTTACAGAGCAGCTGCTAAGATTGTGAATGAAACAAAACAAACAAACAAACAAACAAAATCAACCTTTCCAGTTCAATCTCTCTCTGTAGGCAACCTACAGCCCTACACACGGACTCTGCTGCCTGGAGACAGGGCATTACTATAGGCTTCCCAAAGTGCTAGGTGCTACCTAGGAGGAGTGAAAGCCTTCCCTGGGCTGGAATGCTGTGCTGGTGGTTTGTGTCCTCTCACGTGGTGACATTACAAAGCCACCAAAATTCAAAAACCTACAGGGAAATATGCCAAAGGAGAATTTCCTGGTTTAAATGACTGTGGAAGTTGCTTCTCTCCCTCATTAGAACTACAGATTGGAGCTGGAGCTTTGAATAAACACAGTAATTTGGAAGAACACATATGGGTCTGCCATCCAGAAGGGGAGGACCTGGCCTTGTGGTTATGCACAGAGCTGGAATGGGAAGACCTGGAACCCTCTGATAGCTCTGGGTGACACGGCACAGAGGCATGCAGCACCTTAGTCTCTCAGGCAGGCAAAAATAATATTTCAAGATTTAGATTAATGACCAGGCTGAAAAAGGATTCTGCTTTCCCTATCTCACTTCCTCTGTCTGTGCAGCTCTGTTCAGGCATAAACATTACTTTCTGGTGGAGTTTTGGCTGGCCTCATTCTGTACCTGCCTCATTCGCTCACCCTCTGTCTTTCTTCCCTAGCAGATGGTTCCTCTTGGATCATGAACTTGCTGCTTAGTAATTGCATTAAGGTATTAAGAGATTACCTGCCTTAACTATCTTTTGTGGGGAGGGCAGTCCCTGGTGTGTAAGTTGCATTTTGGCCTCCAGAAGTCCATTTTCATGTAGTCTTGGTGGTCATTGGGTGAGCTGGTTACCTGCAAAGCCCCTGCTGTGCTTCTGGAAATCAGCTGGACATAACAGCTTTTCTGCACCAAAGAAAGGAAGGCTCTTTAGTACCAAGACATAAAGTCTCACGAAAATTAAGTAACTGTATATAGCTTAATAGGACCATGTCCCTAGCTCCCTGAAACTGAAAGAAAAAGGAGGATTGTATTTTTATCCTTCAAGTAACATGCTTTTAACAGGACTCTTATCTGGCTGCCATTCTACCACCCTCCGTCACTGAAATTAAGCTGCTGCAATCTTTAATATAAACCTGTACATACCTCCACCCATAGTATGCCATGTCCCAGCCTTTAAAGAGCAGCGTGCTAGGGAAGATTCTGTATAGTAATGCACTAAATATAGGTCATCTTCATTAGAATTTTGCTTTTAGCAAGTGGAACAATCCTATATGCAAAAAAAGAGAAAGGAAATTCCCTGGGTGGGCATCAGTTCTGTTCACTGCTGGGGAAGCATATGCTTGAACTGCATAAACACACAAACTAGTGAGTGTACGATGAAAAGCTACATAGTAGTGGAAGAAAGATTTGCAGTGTTTTATATTAAACGCTATTGATACCTGGAGCTATCTGAATTTCCCAGGATGTTGTTATTGTCCCACAGTAGTTGGGACAAAAGTTCTCTGTCTTCTAGAAACAGTTCTGTCTCTGGTGCAGAGGGGTTAACTTTTTATCTGTAAAGCCTGATATTAACAAGTGACTTTTTTAAGTCTAAGGTGAGAGATGGGAGAAAAACAACCACTTTGTCTGAGCGTGGACTTGAATGAACTAATCAGTTGTCTGAATTACTTCTGATGCCACAACACCAGCACCCATCAAAGAGCTCTCCATGGGTGATTCTGAAATCAACTCATGAAAACACTTTGAATTTCACCTTTTGCTTCTTATTCTGTGGCAAGATGATAATGTTCAACTATCAATCAAACAGAAAATATGCAGGGAAACTGTAATTTTAATAACATTATTCAGGATTAGCTAAACATGAAAAGCCACTAAGAATGCATTAGCTGTTGTCATAAATATGACCAGAACATTGTGGGTTTGTTTAAGTGAAAACTTTTGTATCACATCTGTTCTTTGTTCAGTTCATAGCTTGGAAATTAATCTCTAATGAACGTCTAATTTGCTGCACTTTTCCCTGTGTCTTGGCATAAATACTGATTTATTGAGTAGAGTTTGGCTGTAATCATTTGTTATGAGCTGGAATCACAGCTCTGCAGCTCTTCATTAGGGAATAGTAAACACTTGGCATCTTTTAAGTCAGTTAGGCTGTGTCTAAAGTAATTTACAACAACATAGGTGGATCAGTACATTGAAACAGCTTGGTGCTGAGACCCCTACATCTAACCTGTTGGTTTGGGAGTTTTTCTTTGGACTGGGTGGTCTGTTTGCTTGAACCAAATGTTCCCACCAAAGGTGTGTTTTGAAGCTCTCCAAAGGACTATACATTGACTCAGACACTTAGGTGTCTGTTACGGACTGGAGCTCATTCTGTTGCATCCAAAACAGTTCTTGCTTAGCATCCCCCAGGAGGAACTGAGCTGGTGCACACCAAAACCACTCCACAAAGCAAAACAATTCCTATTAAGTTGGGATGCTCAGTGGATTTGTATTTGCTTCAAGGCTTTACTGCTTCTCTGGACCACCATACTAACATCTAGAACATAAATAAAATGGAAAAAAAAATCTTTCCATTTATCTGTTACCCAAAAGCAGTTTTGTTTTGTTGGTTGGGTTTCCTTGATGTACCATTATAAGTTTTTTATTTCTGAAAATAGTTCCTTAGTGACAGGATTTTCCAGTCAGTGCTGAAAACAAAAATCCATACAGTGTCATGGCCAGGCTTACAAAAGAGCTTAAGGCCTAATTTTTAAGGTGTCAACATTTCTAGCTACATCTAGATACCCAGCTATTCAGATTCTGCTCAGAGCCATACACCCAGGACAGCCCCGTTTTGTCCATTGTACTGAGCTCTCATCTCACTGCAGCTCACACTCTGTGCTTGCGTATAGTTTAACAAGGACCTTGTCTGGCCACAAATCCCATGTAAATATGTATTTCTCTGTGTGTATTTATACTGTTACTAAGAGTTCAGTCTGTTTTGATGGTGGTCAGTAAGAGATTTTCCCACCACCATAGACCTTGAGTCAGATCCTCATGCCTTTGTTTCTGTGCTTGCCTGATTTACCAGCTTGCTGAGGTCAGCCTCTGTTGGCTTAACATAATCTCCCTTCTCTGGCCAGAGGCTGGACCATCATCTGTGAGGATGGGTTCAGCATCCTGCTCAAGCTATATTGCCTATGTTTACATATAAAGTCCTAAACAATGGTCTGTTATCATTTTGTTTTGTCTTTTGAGTCTCTACAATTCTACATTGGTGACAATTCTTTCAGAACACCACAGCTTTTTTCACCTGGAAGGAGTCTTCCATGGCAGCACCCTCTTTCCCAGGAAGAGTCAAGTACTTGGAGGCAGCCTGAGCACGACAGACAACAGCATTCCTGGGAATTTGTTTCAAGTTTCCAAGGTTTCTGATCTGAACAAGCACAAGAATTGAACGTTTCTCCTGCGACTTCTTTCATGCATGGCCACCAAAATCATCCTTTACCGTCAGTTTTCCTTTGTGCCCAAGATGCATGTGGTGGAAAATAAAAGCTGCAGCTCATGTTCAAACAATTCTGGCAAAAGTCAGACTCCCCAGCCCTGTGTTCAGGAATTTAGTTCCGTCTCTCTCATTTTTAGCAGTGTGCAATTCCTGCTTCTTCAGGATCAGCTCATAGACTTGATTTTAGCAGATGTTCTCCTAATTGCATCATTTTCAGAAATACTGGTATAAGGTGAGAATTATTCCTAGATTTTTTGTATCAGGCTGAAGTTGTCAGGGAAAGATCTTTACTTCCCCAGGAAAAGGGGAAAAATCCTGTTACTGTTTTTGTTTAATAACAAGTCAGATACTCAATAAGCCTAAGAAAAGTTTGTGGCAAATGCCAATACGCAGACAGGAGGAGTCTCTTTTGTTCATGCAAGCAGCTGGCTCACTGTTACACCTGAAGAGGTAATTAGAAAGATAAGTTGGAACACTAATTTGCAACATTCAGGCCTTCCCTGGGAAGGTATTGCCATGACAAAAGGAAATAAAGGAACTTGCAGTCAAGAACAGGGGCACTATCCACCATTTTTCACTCTTACTGGCAGCTCTAGGTAACCTTTAACCTCTTCCCACCAGCCTCCTCAAAGAAGCTACAAGATGCAGGAGAGCAAAGGAAAAGGGTCCGGTCTCCTCACACAAAATGCCCCGTGCATTTATACTTAGAACAAACGTCTTTTATTCGGATTCCCTTGTGCTCTGTTGCTCTCAGGTACTCCAACAGCTAAAAAGGAAAAGCAAAAGACCTGAAAATGCCACACATGCCAAGAGGAGGTTTCTTTACAAGGACATTAACAGGCACGTTTGAAATCGGTTCTATAGATTACCAGCAGTTGGGATGATTTTGTTTGGTTAGTTTATTCCTGTGAGCAGCTCAGTGCTTGGCCCCAGGTCCACGTTACACAGATTAATTCATTTAGTTTTGTAGCGCTGTACAGGGAACTTTGCAACACTGCCTGGGAGTGCCAACAGGGCTCGTGGGGAGAGCTGCAGCCCCGCCATGGCTGCACAAATACAGCCGTGACAAGCTGTGCACTCAACGTTAGAGGCTGCTGTTGAAATCTCCTCCTGTTAGGAAGTGGGGCTCTTCTGCCCATCACCTAATTTCCGTGATCAAAGCCAGCCTGCCTTGATGTGTGCCGAGACCCCGGACTGCTCACACCGAAGCCCATCACTTCCGTGAGAAGGCGACCGGACCTTAGAAAAGGAACCTCTACCGGTAACCTGGAATCAACCGCTATAAAATTTCTCCTTATCTGGAACTCTGTTCTTGGGAGAAATATTGTCAGTAGCTGCGTATTAATTGGCAGGAAATTGCTTGCCCTGGGCTCCTCTCCCCCTTCCCTCTCCTCTCCCTGAACTCCACGTTCTCATACTGCTCCGCACTCCACATCGGAAGGCGCTGAAGGGAGAGATGGATTCCGTGAACAGTAAAAACATAACTTTCCGCTCCATCGCAAGCAGCCAGATGACGGATACTGTTTTCAAAGGCTTCTTTGTCCATAAGATGGCGTTTGAATTAGGAACTTGTTTAGCCAGATTCTCTTGTTACAATTTACTGATTCATAGGGTGGAGAATGGGAGGGCAGGATGACAGAGCCAGACAGCTTCAATTAATGATTTTTTTTAAAAGATCTCATTCAAACAGAAATGGATATTAAAATATGTTCAGAATTAGGCAACAGGAAGAATTATCACTTTTAACTTACTTGTACCTTTAAATGATCTGCTGGGGAAAATAAGATAATTTATCACAACTTTTCAGAGAAAACTCATAAAGTTGTAATAGATTAAATCTGTGGTGTTTCTCTTAAGAACTAGAAGTGGTGGAGAAAAGGGGATTTTAGGAAAAAAAGTCTCCAAATCTCTCCTCATGTATCAATGAGACCATAACAAAATTAATTAGGGTTAGTAACGTGGAAATTAATTTTGTTTCAGCAATAGATGAAGCAGAGAGGAGGATCAAGTTCAGGTCTCCCACCTGTTCTGGCAGATGTTAATTCTTTTGACAGTTATCTCTGAATCAGATCAGAATGGATAAATCTGGAATTAGACCTAAGGAGATACTTATTCCTTATCCCCCTGCCTTCTGTTTTCCTCAGGCTGACCCAAGCCTGTTTGACAGCAGGTCCCACCTGTACTTGGAGAGTACCGGGGACCTGAGAGAGCCAGTGCTGCCCCTTGTCTTCCTCTGTGCTCCTTCAGCCAGGCCTGAGCTGGTCAGACTCTGCCCTTGTGAAATTCTGGGGTCTGTCTCAGCTGCTGAGCGCTGGTGACTTTCAGAGCTTCTACTTCAATGTGTAAAGTTTTATGAAAATCTCCCAGGGTGCCTAATCTTACTGTTGGGGGAAGGGGGAAGGCTGGCCTGGTCTTGTGTGACCTCAGCCATTTAATTTGTCCGTCTTTACTTCATGGGTATAGGTTACCAGGAATGTAATTCTCAACTTCCTTACTCACAAAAAAAGGGCAATGGTCTAAGTTTGCTTTTATTGCTTTGGTTGACAAAAGAAAAATTGCTGTCTGTGATAGACTCATTCTCTCCAGGTCTCCCTCTGTACACAGGCACACGTGTGTGTGTGTACACATGGTCATTAGAAACATCATGCACACACAAACCCAACTTTTCCCAGACCTTAAGTAGCAAAAAATATTTAACCCAGAAGACTATGTTAGTGATATAAATAATATATACCTTTTTATGAAGTCCATTTTCACATCACAAATTTTTCAACTTTCAAGTTCCCATCTTTTTTTCCCCTGTTCACCCCTCTCAAGGCAGCATTCAGAATAAGTATTTGAGTGTGGGGAAGGGAGACTTCTGAATGAACTTTAGCCAATTTAATAAAACTAGAACAAATCAATAAGCCACCCAGGCATCTAATGCTCTCAGTATTCCCACTGACGGTTCCACAACATCAAACAGTATGGAAAACATTTTCAAGGTAAGTCCTCTGTATTCTGAAACAGGTCCCTAAAGGCAGAGAGATGGAGGTTTTCTTGGCCTACCTGTTTAAAATGGGTCATGCTCTGCATTCACAATCAGCTTGGAGTCAGGCACAGTTCTTCAAAGCAAGAGCTCCAGTAAAGCATGCTCTGCTCAGGCTGGGAGCACACTGCAGCCAAGGTCAGGGAGATGGTGCGACGGGCACAGTACCCTCCTCTCCCCAGCCATGTCTGGAAAGTTCCTTTCTTCTTAGCCTTGGCTGGTGTGGCAATAAAACTTACTCTTACCTGCATGCAATGTATACTTATGCTCATGCCATCCTTAAATCAAATCCTAACCTTGCTTCTCCAATCTCAGTGAGAAACTCTGGGCCTCATCCGCTTTATCTGCACTACTGGGGCAACGTTTCTACCCAAGCAGTATAAATTCAGCTTCTCCTGGTAGTAGATGTCCTTTGCCAATGTAATGTGTTTCCATTCCCCAGGAACAGACACTATACATGCAAAACTACTTATGTTGGTACAGCTGCCTCATGGTTTTGACTATGTAAAAGTGCAAACTCAGGATGTTTCCAGTGTTTCTAACTGGATCTTAAAGGAATAGAGGGATATTGCACTGGCGTAGGGACAGCTGCAGTGGATAAAATGGCTCATTTCTCTTTTATCTCCTTCCTTTCTCTATCCCTCCCTCCCCCAGGTGAAATTGGCTGTACCGATCCATTTAACTGCACTTAGTCTTAAGGACATCTGTCCAAACAGTGAGTCTGATCTGGGATCACAGTTCACCCAGCCCCAGCCTGACCCCAGGCTCTGCCAGCAGCTGGTGGCAGAGCTAACCTGGCCCTCAGAGAGAAGCTTGTGTTGCGCTAGGTGGGAGGTGGGCCCCTAGATGGGCCATGTGCTTTGCCGTTTTTAATCTACTAATGTTCTTTTGTTCTGTGGAGGTAAGAAGAAAAGGTGACAGCCAGGGTGATGCTCTCGTGGCATCCAGATGTGTCTCAGGCGTGCAATCTTGTAGTCTGTTCATGATCAGCACGGATCAATATTTTCAATTGTATAACCCCACAGGGTTTGTTCTATCTGTGAGGTCCCAGGAGTCCCCACGTGTGCTGGGGACAATGTGCTACCAGGTCAGCTGAAGTATGGCTGTGCCAGCTCAGTTCGTTTCACTCAGTGCAGGTGAGGATAGCAAACAGTCATTTTCTTGGATGCCCCCTCAGCTCCTTCACTCCTACCTTGTTATTACAGGGTCATGAGCATAGGCATGTATTTGTTGTCAGAGAGGTGTATCAGCTCCTCTCCAAATCCACTTCTGGTGTCAGAAGTGGAGGTGTACCACAGCTATTACAATCTCTTATCTCTAAGGAGTTATTAAATAATAGCTGACTTCTTTGCCAAATGAGCTAGTACATTTTCCCAGTGATTGCACAGAAATTAAGGGGTCCTTGCTTATCCTCACAGGAGAGACTTTGGGCCCTTCACTTTAATTTTCAGAAATGACTCCTGGTTCTGGGACCACTGAACTCAAATGCTGATGGGGATGCCAGAAAGACTGAAGAAAACCATGTGCTTTTGCAATGAGAGGCAGGGTATTTTGGGCTGGATGCCCACAAGTCAGAGGCACCCCAAATCAGCACCTGCATTTGAAAAACTAGATCTCATTCGCGCTTTTTTAATCTCCCAGCTTTAGACGGGTATGTGAATCATGGATTTCAGCAGGGTTATCCCAGAAATTTTCTGGTATAAGTGCAAGGGAACTAGTCCTACTCTTCCTTGTGCCCCAGTGAACAGAAGTAACATTTCCTGCAAGAGGAGGACTAGTAGTGACTTTCAAAGCCAACCAAACAGGGAAATGCATTTGATTATGCTAGTGGTGGAGGGGATTTATAGCATGTTGTGAACTATCCACTTAGGCCCAGAATTTAAGCAGAGGACAGGGGTGGGGGTAGAGAGTTGCAGGAAAACACAGTTCCCTTGTTAAAATGAAAGAATGAGTCTAATATATACAGGCAGAAAGAGGAGGCAAGTCTTCTCCCTGTTAAATATTTACCATCTGAGCTCTGCTTAGGCTCCCAATTTTCTGTATCGCTAAAGGTGGTGGTACTTGTGACAGTAGGATATGTTCCCTAATGTATTCCTCCCTCTCAACCCACCTTGCATGGGAAACGGGCTGCAGTAACAAAAAGCAAACTGTTCCCTCCTCATGAATATTAATCAGTAAACTCCCCCTGCTATTTTAAATCGAAGGCTAGTGCTAAAGCCCTTTTTTCCCCCACTCAAGCATCCCCCGAGGAAAACCCTGAAAGTCCTGGGAAAGCCATGCACAGAGGCTGCCGTGACTAGAGGCCTTCTAGGCAGTGACATATAAAACTCTGAGGTCAGGGGGCACAGCAAGAGGAGGAATCAGCTTTGTTTCCGCTATGTGTTGCTGAAAGCTAAACCTTTATGGAACTTTTCTAGCGGCATTTTTGGCTATTTAGCTTTGAAAACAAAAGATTTATTTATTTTTTCCTATTCATCGCCGTTTTTGTCCTAAGTTGACAGCAGTGACATAAGAAGGACCCTCCCTGTTCTGGGTTCGAGCTGTGCATGCTCCGGCCATCGCTGCTTTAGTACAAATATCACACGATCTTTAAGCAAAGGGGGGAAAACAAAACAAAACAAAAGAAAAGGATTGCACAGAGCCAATGTAAGCACCCATTACATCAATTCACTCTTCTAAATAAGAAAATTAGAATTCTCCCTGGCAAGTAAAATATGTTGATTGCAGCATGTACAGTGCTAGATGATGTCCAGAGACGCAGCTGTGTGTCTTCACTATCCACTCAGCTTCAGATCAAACCGGAGGAATATTCCCAAGGACACAGGGTGATACAGCCGGAGGTTGGCTTGCCTCCTAGATAACCCTGAGCAGTGCTGAATAATTCTTTGAACTCAAAGCAATTTGCGATTGTGTTCAGAAATAACACACAGACTTGCCAAAATCCAAGAGTGTATCAGCAACCAACGTGTATTTTTCCAGTGCCTGTAATGATAAGCTGATGCAGAGTTTTGTTGTTTTCTCTTCGGGACACTTGTGGTATGCTAGAGGATTTCCCATGCCAAGGACGCAATTCATGTCCTGAAGAGTGTGCAGTCAAGAATAATGTTTTAAAATCTTTGTCCTTTATCAAAGGACTTGGATAGACTTCAAAGAACATTATTATCCACGTCTTACAGCTGGGAAATCTCAGGCGAGGAGGGACGACATGGCTTCCCTAAGGTGATCTGATGAGTTGGTGTCAGACCAGGAGTAAGATACTTCAGTTCCTGCCTTCTGTGGATGCCAAATCTCATCATGCTGCAGAAGCCAGTGCTGTGTGCTGTATGGACTAGATCTGGTGTACTGGTTGAAGAATTTGAGTGAGAGATGCTGCATACTGTTAACAAATGGAGGACTTGAGGCAGGGGATGGACAGACCTGTGGTTGATGGTTGCCAGTGAGCAATAGCTAACAGCATGAATCCCGTGGTAGAATGGCAGTAAAGCTCACAGGGCAGGCTCTGCATGAGCATGGACAATAACCACATCTCAATCTTTGGAAACAATGTCTAGGGACTTTTCTAAGGAAGGGGGTAGGGATGTGGTGGGTTTTACAGCTGCTGGTTTGCTCAGTCCATACCTGGGAGTAAAATTTTATGCAAATTAGCCATGGTACCCAACTGAACTGGTGATATTTTTTCCCTGATTTACTCTGGAGAGATGATACCTGATTCATGTAAAGGCAGAGTGGCATGTATCAAAAGTGTCTGATCCAGCATAAAGCTTGTTAACACAAAGATAAGACTTCATAAGTCTTTTAACAGCTTAGAGCCTCAAGAGTAAACACACACGAGATCAGCTGTCTTAGGCCAGGTGACTGCAGTGGCTTTGGTCCAGAACCCTAAAACCACGTGTACTTCCATATTCTGGGAGTAATTCTGAGGTAGGTATCCAGCTGCACTCAGAAGAGATATTCAGGCAGAACTTGTCCTTTGTACCTGCAAGATCTGGATGGAGTGAATGGTTGATACTGGTACAGAGATGTGTATGTTCTGCAGCGAGATCTCAAACAAAACTCTTGGTAAATCACAGAAGGTTTAAGAGGGTTTATCTAGCTGCAGTTGTCCTGCTCAGGACTTTTCCAAGGAGATGGCAGCATTACAGTTTTTCCAAGACAGAAGAACGAGAAGCAGCTATAACTAATAACTGCAGGTAAAAAAAGTATTGGTAATTAGAGATACTTAGTATTTCCCTGGCTCCATGAAGTGCTCTCAACTGATACTCTTGCTTTTCACCCTTCTTTGGAGAATCTGAGCTACAGCTGACTAAACCAGTTGGTGATAAACAAACTGGGGATAGTGTCAGACAGATTTACTAGAGTTCCTCACGTTTGTGGAGAGAGAGAATGCAAGTATTTGCTAAAAGTCAGGTTACTTATTTCAGATGAAAGTCTTTGGCTAGGGATATGTTCTGCGTGGTGACAAAAAACCCTACCAACCAAAAATATCAGAATTACTGTAAGTTTGAAACAGTTTATTCTAACTGTATGGAAAGAATGCAACAACTGTCTGTTCAGGAAACCACCCTCATGACAGTGTTTTATAAAGATATAAAATCAAGCATTTAAACATTAAATGGGAGGCCAAAGTGCAAACTGAGGAATGCATTTTGAAATGGACTTGACCCTGGCAGAAGTTGTGAGAGATCAGAAGCACATTTTGAGAACTGGTTATTTCCTCTCAGCTAAACATTTCTCAGGAATTCTTCTACCTTCAGGCCAAGAGGCCTTATTTTTTCTACTAACAGGTGCAGATATTCACCACTATATTGGCTGTGGTATACTGACATTAATGGGGAATTTCCAACAGGCAGGTATGGCACCTGGGGGATCATGGAAAGTTGACTCCTGATCTCGAACTTTTGGTTTTTCTGGAAGTGTTACCTTGCCCAGTTAAGCCAGCTGCACTTGCTCATCTCACTTAGCCTCCCTTCAGAAGAGGACAGGAGAGATGTTGAGCCATCAGCAGTCAATACTATGGATGCAATACTCTCTTCCTTGACATCACTCAGCTATGGCTGTAGATGCCAGAGCCAAGGCTGACCATGTTTTGGAGAGAGTCTCTGGGCTGCTATACCCATGATCTGTACTGGCACTTGTACTCTTTGTGGATGAGTAGTCTCCCGTAGCACATGTAGGAGCAGAATCCTTAGTTCTACTTTTTCTCCATTAGTCCCCCAATCTGTCCTGTTGGCTTCTGCACTCCATAAATTTATCAAGTGACATCCCTTTCTCTGTGGCATTCTTTCTGTCCTTATCTAGGGATTTGAATAGCTCCCGTTAAGTGATTTCTAGCAGAACAATGTATGTCATTGATAGTACAGTCCATAGCCAACTTGCCTTTCACATTCCTGTTTGACTTTTTTAACTTTGTTATTTCACAAATATTCAGTCTTGAAATTTTCCACACTTAAGGCACCTAAAAGAAAATTCTCCACTGGTAAAGTTGTCTAAACAAACTACCCAAACCTTGAAAGGATATAATTTCCCTTGAAAGTGCATCCGCACAGATAATTGATAGCATAGCCATCTTTCAGACCAGATGGTTTCCTTGTGGATTCTTACACAGAATAAAGTATGAGGAGCAAAGTAGCCCTTATACCTGAGAACAGAGCCTGCCATTGCTTCTTAAGCTAAAATACACATTCCAGAAGGGTATAAGCTAACAAAAAGAACCCTGCATTTCACCTGATTATAATTAGCTTCATTGCAAGAGAAAAGTAATTTCTATACATTGGTTGGTTCTTTCTCTAATCTTTATTGTTTTATGATATTCTATATGCATATATATGTACATACCTATTAGGCAATGAATATAGTGCTCCATTAGACATAAATATAAAGATACATTGCAATTTATTCTTACACTTACCCCATGCTTTTCTTTATAGAGATTTGCAAAGGGTAAAATCTATGTCTTCCATGGAAACGAAACCACATCCGTTGTGGAATTAACATGGTGTTTACAGTACTTCATAATCATGTCTAACAGCTGTGGTTGGCCTGGTCCAGCCTTCCATTTTAGGAGCATTGCATAGGTTGTAATAGTGTAATAGTACTTGACTTTGTGTTGAGCATAGGAAGAACACATGACACCAGCCTCTTCTTCTTCCCTATGGAGAAGCTGTAAGTGCTGAGCTGTTCACAGGTATTGGGAATGCTGGTCTTTTACTCCTGCAATGTGTACTATATGCTGCCCAAGCAGTGGTTCCCCCGCTTCTCCTCTGGAAATGTAGTAGAACAGATGGGTAGTCTTAGAGGATGGATGTTCTCCAGGGTGGATTGTGCTGGTTAGGGTAGAGGCAGAAAAAGAATATATCAGTTTAAGATCGCAGGGGGATTTCAGAGAGGCAGAGACAAAGGAACCACGTTGGCATGAGAATTCTAACAGGGCGTTTTGATGGTTGTTCAAAAAAACCCAGAAAAAAACTACTTCATGAGGTTATCTGTGTATTGTGGAAAGAAACTACCAGCTGGGGAAGTGTCTCAGAAATTGCTTGTTTGTGTTTTCATGTGGGCAACCACAGGACTGTACTCTCCTAAACTGACAAGAGTAGGGGATCGTGAGAGGAAGGAGATGGTATTTGGGCAGAATAGAAGGAAAACACATGCCTTCTAAGGACATAACACTTGGGCATCCATCACTGGGAATCATGATGGCTCTACAGTTCTCCTGCTTTTTGTCTCTCTTCCATGTGAGCAGATAGCAAAAGGGATGGTAGGACTTCAGGTGTTGTCCTGCAGAGGTGATAGGAATGATAAAACAAAGTTTGTGAAAGCAAAGCAGTGTAAGAGAGATTGATCTACTGCACTTTTGGCAATATTAGCATTAATACTAATTTCAGGGAGTGATATACTTAAGGACCATATTAGAGTCCCCTTATTTAAATTCTTCATGAGGGTTCTGAACTTTTTAATTCTTTTAAAACTTCTACTACTCTTTTTGCTTCTAAGAAATTGCCTCATCAGAAGTAAGCAGTTGGACAGGTGATTCATGCAACACTCATCAGTATGTCCAGCCTGAGTAATATTATCTGATTCCTGGAAGCCTTATCCTTCCCATCTCCACTTTTTGTTCCACCCTTGTCTTACATTGTGTTCAGTCTGGAAGCTGGCAAGGGCAGGGACCTTGCTGGGTCATGTTTTTGCAGTGTTTGTGCAAGAGGTCCCCAGTCCTCATTTTTCAGCCTTTGGTGAACAGCAAAAAGCAGTTGTAACCCAGAGCCTGCTTGTGGAACGTGAGAAGAGCTTATCCTTTGATGGAGAGTGCCTTGAGCAGGATAGTGATGGCTTTTGCACGGCATCATGTTTGTGGAGGGGCTGGTCTCTTCCCAGGGAGCCCGGCTGTGCTGGCAGTTCCATCTCCTGATTCCCGACCAGATGCTTCCCTAAGTACCAACAGCACCGGCAGGGCTTAGGCTGCGAGAGCATACTGTGTGCCTTGGGAATGGTTCAGCTGCCCCTTCATGTGCCCTTCTGGGCCTTGGGATAAACAGGCTTTAGGAAGGTCAGGGAGGAGAAGATCGGAAGATGAAAGGGTCTTTAGAGTAAAATTCTCTGCTGAGATGCAAGGCAGCATGACTCTGTCACTCAATTACACTGGACTTTCAAAGCACGGAATGAAGTGTCGCACGCGGCAATGCAGCCCTTGTCAGCGCAGCATGCGGGAGGCAGCCCGGCAAAGCAGGGGGAAGTGAAGAAGGTTTGTTCAGCAGCTGGCACAGCAGCTGGGCCCTGCCAGCTCACATATGAGTTGTACCGTGCCTATCAGTGACCAGCTTCTTCTCTGGCTGTGGCACTTGGCACTCTGCTAAGTCTACTTTTGTAGTTCTCCTTCCCTGGCACAAGGCTCGGCAGTGGACACATACCCTGAGAAAGCACCAAGACCAGCACAAAGTTTTCCATGCAAAGGATTTTAAGACCTGCTCATATTAAGAGATCAATAATCAAGGTAGTGGATTCTAAACCTCATAGTGGCAAAGCTGATTTGGAAAGTAAACTAGTCTTAAAATCATACGATTCAATCCCTATTAACTACTCCTTCCGTATAGAATACTTTGGCTGGAAGGCTGATCTATTTCATGCACCTTTCTGTCCAAATCAGTAAGCACTGGATGAACACCAATCATGAACTGTGGAACTCAGAGCCTTGTGAGAGGAAATAGCTCTCTCATGAAATTCAGAGGCCTCTGTAATTGTGCAGAATGGATGTAAATAGGTGTGAGGATCTCCTTGAGAGGCCCTTCTGACCCAGTCTGCCCAATCCTCCTGGCTGAAACATCAAATATCATTTCTGCAACTAAATCGTCTGTACAATCTGTGCTTTTCAGTGCTGTATGAACATTGCAACAGTGCATGGTGGTTGAGATTTTCAAAAGTCACAGGAATTAAGACACTCATAATAGAGCTGGTGCCCAAGTCCCTGAGACTGTGCAGAAAGGCAGTTGCAAAAGCTGTTACAAGGATCGCAATGAGAATGCCTTGGGGTAGAAGCTCAATGTCATCCTAATTGGAAGCCGAGAGTTTTCACAGTCGGAGCTTCTGTTTGCAGCATTTTCCTGAATCCTAGTGTCCTTTAACAGTCTCAGGAAAACTCTATAAACCATTCCTTAACACAGACAGGTCCAAAAATCTGTTCTGGGGAGCCAGGAATGCTTGGGCTTTACAGAGGTGATTTATCCTGCTTCCTTTTGCTACCCCATTTATCTTTCTTCCTCCTCACCCTACAGCACCTCTTGCCAGCATCGAACACTGTATTACAGCCACTGCTGCAGTGCATCATCTTAATGCTTTCTCCCTTTCTGACAAAATTTGCCACAGCGGACCTGGAGCATGGCTGAGCTTCCATCCCTGTGCTTCTGCAGCTTGAGCAAAGAACATTGCTTTTACCTTTCACATCCTGGGGGACTTGATGCATCCATAGTATACCCCCCAGCCTCTTGGCCCCAAATAGTCACACTGCATACACATTAGCCTGAACCCAGACTATGGTACCAGGCATTTCTCTTGGCAGTGAAATCAAACAGAGAGTAGGGCATGGAAGCTCTGCACCATCCAGGCAGCCTGCCCTACTTAGAAAGGACCAGGACCACTCCATGGCGTATATAATAAAGATAGTATAGCCTAAGTATTCTGGAAAGGATGCTCAAAATCAACCAATTTGGGATGGATAGTTTGCTGATACCTCCCTTTTCATCTTCAGAACTCTTGATGATACTGTAAGTTCTGTTTCATGGTACAGGCAATTGCACCCACTTCTTGGAAGCTGAGCATCAAGTTAGTTGCTGGAAGTCTGAAGCAGCTCAGTAGTGAGTAATCAGTATGGAAAGCAAGGTTTTCCTGTTTTGTCTCTTGTTAGGTTTTCCTACTGGCCAGTTGCTATCAGAATTCTGCAATCAGCCCAACATCCATCAGGAAGTGAGAACCTGTGTTGTTAGAAGGGAAAAAGAGCATCAGCTGCTTTCAGGGAGAACTGGTCCCAATTTATGGTTTGCTCTCAAAGGGCCTGACAAGCATCTTATTGAAACTGATGGAACAGCTGGCATTGATTATATTGAGTTCAGCTCCAACATGAAACTCAGAACACTCTGCAGCATCTAATGATGGCTTCCTACAGAACCGCCTTGGAAACCTGATCTGCTTTCCTTCCAGCCCCATTCCAGTCCAGGTTGGCTTGTTTCTTTGTTCCCTAAAGCCCTTGTTGACTAAGTCATCTGGGACAAACACATAACTGATGCTTAAATCCCCAGACAAAAGCAAGCACAGATGCCTTTTCTGCTTTGAAATATCCACGGGTCTTTCCCTGCATAGCAAGAATCCATGGCCTGAATGGACTCGGGGAGGGCAGAAAGGGACTTGCTGCCTTTGAGGCCTGGTTAATAAGCCTCTGACTGGCTGGCTTTGTGCCTTCGTTTTAGCTCCTCCTGAATGAGAATGGCCTGCTGGCAGGTAGCCTGAGGGCTAGCTATGGCTAGCTATGAAAGGATGAGCTGGGAAACAGGAGCAGGAATAAAAGTAGAGGGGAGCAGATGAGAAGAGGAGAAACCATCCCCATTGACAAGCACTTTACTACTGAGACCACATCTTTGTGTAGTGTAGCCAGTCTCTCTTTTTGTCAGCCGCAGATCCCTACAGCACTCTCACCTTCTTGAAAGTCGCTCAGAGGGCTGTTTAGGAGCTGGCCTTGCCTTGTCGATTATTTTCTCAGCTCCTTAAGCACCCCAAGGCTGAACCACAGGTTCTGTATCTGAAGGCAAAGGGCTTTAAATGCCATGTGACAGTGTCATTGGCAGAACCCTGATCGTTCATATAAGTTGCTGATGTGTTTTCCAGTTTGGGAAGCTCACAATTGCTTCATTTGCATGACATACACTGTAGGAAGACTTTTCTGCTCTTTCTGACCAGCTGTTTGCTGCCAGACTCGGGTTTCTCAGATATTAGCCACAATTTTTAGGAGCTAAAATTTATTGCTGTGTCAAAGGTAAATGTTGTAAATCAGAAATAGTGTCCTCAGATGGTGTATATTCTAGTTAGCCCAGCAAGTAGCCTGCTTTCAGCTTCTGGAATTTGCTTCATAAGCCCAGTCACTAATGCTAATTCTTTTGATTTATTTGCATGTTTTTAGTGTGAAGGTAAAAGTCAATGGCTTACAGAAGCACAGACTAATTTGCAAAATAGCCACTTGGTTTTCCAGGTGGCTTCTAAACCTATATTTAGAAGCTTCTCTACTGTCTCACTCTGAAGCCATTAAGTATGTTCAGCAGCTGAGAATTACACTGAGATTTGGAAATAATAAAGGTAGAAGAAAGAATCCACAAAGAAGATGTAACTCATGGAACGGTAACACGGAGAAACCGTGGTCATTCAGTGTTAAGCATGAAGTCTCACATGGGTTCAGGCTGATTTAAAAAAGAGGAAAGAAAAAAATCGTTAACTGAAAGGAATACAACCAGAGGAAATAGGAATTGGATACTGTTCAGCTCCCCATGTGCACTGTGAGGGGAAGCAAAGTGAGCTCTGCCTGTGCTGGGCTGTCAGAGCCAGGGGCAGTGGGAAGCCATGGGCTAAGCTTGGTGGTGGTGTTGATTTATCTGATTGATGGAAAATCAGCACAGCAATAGTAGCGTTCATGGGAGCTGCCAAAGTACTACATTTCCCTCAGCAAAATCAAAGGGGTCTGAGTCCCTTGGTAGCTCAGAGGATACTTGTTCTCTGCTTGTGGCACAGAGCCCTGCAGAGGGTTTCTATGCAGGGCCACAGTGCTCGTCCAGCTGCCATGTCTGTAGGGAAAGGACTGCGTCAAGAGGGTGGGAAAGTGTCATTGGTAAGTCCTTGGTCCTTCCAGCTTGTTGCTGTTGTGTTTTTTTTAGTGTGAGGGGAGGTCTCAGGTATTTTATTTACAAGAAGTATTTCAGGGAGAACTTTCTGTGCTAATTGCCATGCTGTTTACTGCCAGAGAGATGCAGGGTTTATTACTTCATGCACTTTAAAACTGGCAGAGGGTGACAGGGTTTATGATTTAATTTCTAGCAAGTGTCTCTTTTGTTGGGGGTGGGTGAAATGTTACTATCATCTGTTCAAAGGTAGACTGACAGTTTTGTACTAGAACTCAGCTAACTGCATCTCAGAAAAATGCTGATACAATCACACATGAGAACTGGATGAGATGTGACTCTTCTCTCCCCGTTTCTGCAGCGCGCAGTGGAAGCTGCTGATATTTGATGAGCAGTAACAAGCTGCCCTACTGTGACACCCCACCAACACCAACTGTTTATGCCAAGTCTGCTGAGCAACCAACGTGCTGAAGAGGCAGAGTCATGTTTAGCACAATAAGATCCAGGGACTTGGATATGTTGCAGTGTTATTAATATCCTGATATTGTTGTTGCTGATGAGAATTTATCTACACTTTCAGAGAGGCAGAAAAGCTCACTCCTCAAAAGAGGAGAGTTAGAAAGCAATTGTTTCTGCATGAGCTGATCCCATCAGTCTCCCCATGTGTTCAGATCCAGGATGCTAGGTTGGCCTTACCTCAGTGTTGCAAGATTCATTCAAATGCCCCTTATCCTCAGCAGCGATGTTGTTGATAACTGCTTCTGGAGAGTGCCTTGAAGATGCCTTACCTTAATACCTGTTTTGCTTTGCCTCCCTCAACCTCTCTCTCCTGTGTGCTCTGAAAGCCTCCCTGATGTCTGCTGCACTCCAGCCTTGCCCCATCGTGGTGTGGTGTCTATACCTCAGCCCTCAGCACAGGTAGCCCTGGAGGGTCAGTTCTGGGGTCAAGGGCTTTGTCCTCACAGTGTCACACTTGGACACTGCTTGTTTCTTGCGCGGCTTCGCTGTACCTGCGCAGGGGCACAGCAGGTTTACAGGTGACTGCAGATGATTCACAAGAATACACAATCAGGGTGGGATTGTTGTATGGGAACTCACCATGCTCATAACGTTTACCCTTTTGACAATTTAAGAGCATAGGTTTCTTGCACTATGCTGAAAAAGCCCCTTTGGCATTTGTGAAGGACATGAGCCTAGTGTTCCGCGGCTGAAGCCAGGTTACGGAGAATTTATCCATGTGCATTCTTCAGAGAGGAGTGAGGGGTCAACCTAAATGGGAACAGCTTTGCTGGCTACATTTAAGATGTTTGTATAGATCTGCTACAAAGTTGAAGTGGTGTACTTGGGGATGAAAGCACCATGTGCCCTGGAAACTGTGTCACCTATCCATCTTTATGGCAGTACATCGCCCTTATCATCTGCATCACACACCTGTCAGAAAGGGATTACCTGCCCTGGTGTCAGACTGGCTTCTCTTTGTGTCATTCTGGAGCAAAATGGGACATCTGCTTCAGAACTTCTCCCCACAGAGTTTTTTAACACTGTCCAGCTCTTTGTATCCTCCCATGAAGTCCCTGTACACTGTTGTCCCATCTCCCTCTATTTCCCTCCATATCAGGGTTATCCATCCTCTTCTACTTTCCTGTCAGTGCTCCATATGCTCTCTTACTCCACAAGAAAAGACTCAGCATAGTCTCCATGCTCTCCCCTCCCAAAGTTCTGTCTAACGGTAGTGTGGAGACACTGTATTGTCCCAAAGGAAAAAGGCACTTTCATCTTTTAGTCCACACTTCGCTGTGGAAAAATAACTGAGTTTAAAAAAAAAGGGGCTGTTTTTTTGCACAGACCATTCTGTTCCCAATTTGCATCACAGCCTATGAACTCTTCTCTTCTGGCGCAGCTGAGGAGGCAGGGAGCTGCAACACAGCCTGGAAAGAAACAGCAAGAGGTAGAGGGGCAGGAACTTCTTAATCCGTGTAATTGCCAAGCCAGTATATCATGTTAGTACCTCCTAAATTCTCTAATTTGTTGGCCTCTTCAGATGTGTCTGATCGCTCTGCGTGACAGCAGAGAGAAGCAGAAACTGGTTTTAGGAGATTTTAAACAAGCAAGAGTTGCAGAGGGCGTTACTACCCTGTAGATATCAATCGGTAATCCCCAGGAACATGAAGATCATTAGCTTTGGGGATTTCACTGTAGTGTCACTGCAGAGGATTTATTCTGTTGAACACCAGAAATACATGCAGGTGGGAAAAACATAGTTCTTAGCCTCAGGAGCTCTCAGCGAGCTAAAGCCAAGCTAGCCAGGGATGGGACACGTGGTACTCTAGCAGAAGTGTTGGCATTGGCCTTGCTTTAACTTTATTAAAGAGGATCCTTTTCTGTGTCAGACAGTCAGAGGAAAACCTCAGGAAACCCAAAGAGCAGAGGGTCATTTTAAGTGCTGTTGTCTGCTCAAGTGCAGCAGAATAACCAGCTGGTGCTTCTGCCTGGCATTTTAGAGAAAAACTCTCCGGAGATTGAAGAACAAAGACTAGATATGTACGTTCATATATAAGTGGAGGCAGAGAGGCCCCTAGCAAGGGAACAAGCCTCTTTTATCCCAGCAGAAATTGTTGCACTGCAGCGTGTGATGCAGGAACCCATGGAGAAGTTGCCCAGCATCAGCACTACCAGTGCTCTTTGTGGCAGGGTCCTCCAGTCCCTGGGTGGACTATGTTGGAAGACTCAGTAGAAGGGAGAGGGTGGCTGTAGTGAAGTGTGCACGTGTTACGAGTGGGTGTCATTTTGCTTTCTGTCTTCTGAAATACGATTCACACTTCTAACTTCAGTAAGAGGAGTCTTCCCAAAATCAGAAACATGCACTAGCTTTTTCTCCCCGCTCCTTCCCCTGCCTCCCTTGTTCGCTATTTTCCCTTCAGAGTCTGTATCCTCCCATTAACAAAGGAATAAAAATTCACCACTGCAGCTGTCTCACTGCTGCTCTGCTGCTCCATGCTTAATATTCAAGCTGGAAAGCTGGTGTTTTTAACTCAAAACAGGAGAAGAATGACTTACACTGCAAATTTGGTAAAGTTTCTCTCTGCCTGTGCTCCTCTCCTGCCTCTATGTGCATGAAAACTGTCTCATGTTTTGCAGTGGTCATTTCTGCTCCTCATATCAAATCCTGAAGGGCTCAGCTCCTGGAGTTGTTGCCAAGTCACCAAACACCCATGGGAGATTTGACTGAGATTTGGTCCAGTGGGTGAAAGCAAAAGAGGGGAGAGTGACTGTGGAAGTAAAAAAACATCCTGTGTGTGAAAATTTGGATAATTTTCATTTGCTTCCCATCAAATCATACTTACTTTGCCTATAGAGGCTGTCCCTGGCACTGTCTTGTTTTACTGAGGTTTTTTGGTACCCAAATATCATTGCAACTGGGAACACACAGCACAAATTTTGCACCGAAATGTCAACATCACACCGTGGTTCAGCCACATAAATACCATGACACTTATGTGGTGTTTTCTCTGCAACAGACATACATCCCAGGCTGTACCAGTGGGCAGGAAGATGGTATTGCCTCTGCATCCACAATGGGATCTGGATCAGATCCCTGGGTCAGCCACAAATTAGTTACCTTCAAACAGGGATTACATCCCTCTGTGACATGGGGCATTGAACATTAATTTTTTTTGTGCTAATGTAATGATTTTTGGTTAGAAACTCCAAGAAGGAGAAGCCCTTAAGCTGTAGGACATTGCTTTCCATGCAAGGAGTCCCTTAAAATGCACAGAGGAGCCCATGCTAAGATGTTGTGCTCATGTGGTGGGGTGGGCATAGCTGTGTGTGTTTGTAGGGCAAGAGGAACATGGCAGCCACGACACAGGCCACAGGTACCCCGCTCTGGTGTCACTTAGC
Source organism: Gallinula chloropus (assembly GCF_964237585.1). NCBI lineage: Eukaryota > Metazoa > Chordata > Aves > Gruiformes > Rallidae > Gallinula > Gallinula chloropus. The sequence continues at coordinate 30,410,620 of NC_140090.1, read as the reverse complement.
CTGGAACAAATGAACCTGGGGCAGTGGGGGGTTGCGCCTTTTAAAATAATGCAGAAAACTCGGGGGAGTGTTCAGTGAAGACCTACATTAGTCTCTCCCACTGGTGCCCTGCAGCTTTTAATTAATCAGGTCCAATTATTCAACCTATATCCATTTGAATAGTGGATAACACTGGAAGGAATTCACTTTCAATGGGATTTATGGCCCCCTTCCCTTAAGTCATTTTCAGATAAGAGATTATAGATGTTATGAAGTCTGCACAGATCAGTGTGATCTGAGCAGCAATACTTCATCACTGTTAATGCTGCAATGTATTTATTCAGGGCAAAAATTGGAAATCAGGAGGAGAGGACACAGTTAGTCTCTTAATTTGGCAGGAAAACAATCATTTATAATTATTTTGCCTTTAATTCAGAGAACAAACACAGCTGTTGTTTGAGGCTTCTAATCTGATTACTGAAGTGCTAGCCTTTCAGGCCAGAATGAGCCAGGGGACAGGCTCTGCCCTGAGCCAAGAGAGAGCACGTCTCTTGTGCAAGGGAGGCTCGGGTGAGGAAAGGACTGGATTTGCTTCCAGGTTGTGATTAGACCCACGTGCTTCAGCTTATTTCAAACATGCTACTTTTCACCTTCTATTTAATATATTCCTTGCTCGGCTCATATACCTGAGGTGAACTGGGAACCAGTCAGCTGTGGGTTTGTGCTGCTGGAGGAGTGTTGCTGATGTGCTGGGAAAGTTCCCAAAGTCTGTTCTCACCTTGCATCCTCCACCTTCTGCCTCCTCTCCCAACTGACAAAACATCACACTTGCCAGTGACATCAGAGGAGTCGAGGTAGTGTCCCATCCTACACAGCCGATAGCAGTGTCTGGAGGGTCCAGGCAGGCTCAGGGCCCAGTCATGTGAAGGGCTTTAAGAAATAGCCTTATGCTGTTCAGGGACAAAGCACTCTGGGAGACAGCAAACACTGCTGTCTGACCTTGCCCCAAACTCCTCTTCCATCCTGTCTTCCTTGCAGGGACGAGAACATAAAAAGCTATGACATCTGCACAGGAACTGGGGCACCAAAGCAACACTGTGTAGCTCTTAGAAACACAAGAGCCACCGATTTAAAAACTGCAACCGCCTTTCTGAAATGGGGTGGCATTGTATTTCGTTGTCCTAATGGAAACATTAGTCACTGATCAGTTCAAATGAGTATCAACGTATAATCAGTTAATGTAGTTATATCCCACGGCAGCTGTCGGTTTCTGAGGATGGAAATACACCGGCTTTCATTCATCTGTCTAGGGAAGTTTTCTGGGATTCAGATATTTTCTACTATCCCCCTTCCTCTGTAGAGGAAGAAACGTCCTTGAGTGCTGGGGACAACTTGCAAGGAGCAGAGGTGATGAGCAGAAAATAGCACAATGAAGAAAAACTATAGGGGACAAATAACAGCATATGTCCTGTTTGGCTGCAGGGGCCTTCTGTTTAAAGCAAACTCTAGGGTTTGGATGTCGTATTGTTCTACCTATGCAACCGGGTTGTTTTTTTTCCTCTGTGCTTAGTCTTCAACAGCAGAGATCTCTCAGGTTTCAGAGTCTCTCTGTAATTAGAAAGAGCAGCTTAAATCCTGACTTCAAACGAGAAGCCACCAATCTGCTGTGTAAACAGAGAGATTGAGTGAGCTATGTTCTCCTAAACCCCTGGGGGGCAGGAGCCAAATCGTAGAGGGGATGAAACCCCTCATTGCTACCAAGCAATCACACACATTGGGGACATTAAGGAGTGCGGGGAGGGAGCTGCCCAGAGGAGCTGTACAGCATGCAAGTGCTCTTAGTTTCAAGAGCATGGTTGTACCTTCTTTAATGCCAGATCTCTGCTCTCCTGCAGCCTCCCAAGGCTGCATGACTTTCGTCTCTATCAGGGGGGAGGCCAAATTATCTCCTGTCTAGGTAGTTGAATTGCATAGTGCCCGGTACCAGCTTCTATCAGCTGCAGGGGAGAAGGAGGACGTTTGGAAAACACTGTGATACCTGATCCGATATCAACTCTGCAAGGACAAAGTTCTCTATCATTTTTGAGTAAATCTGAGCTGGCAACTGACATCTCAGGGGTTTGAGATACATAGCGCTTCATACTGGACTGGCAGTGGGCTCCTTCCAGCTGGGCCTGCCTTCCTGTAGAGCCAGGTCTAAATCCTGACAATCCTTGTGCAACGTTTTGGGCAGCTGCCAAAAAGGCATGTGTGCTCTAGGAGTTAGCTCTGGAAGGGCTTTGCAGGAGCTAGCCATGCTGTATGGGACTGGATGAAATTTGAATCCCGGAAAGCCTGTGACGCAGGGAGCTGTGGGCTGCTGAGCAGCTCTCAGAGACCTTGCTGTGGCACTCCTGGGCTCTGCCTGCACACTGGTGAGGCTGCCCCTGAAACCAGATGCAGAGAAGTGGAAAATCAGGCACAGCTTTGTTTGAACTACACATTTCCAGTCATTCTGGAAATGAATTCTCATACCTGGACTGCTGGCTGGCAGTATACGACGTACAGACCATGTGTAGACAGTTGGAAATGAAATGCAATATTCTAGGGGGGAAAGTATCTAAAGGCACACAGTATTCAGTCATCTCATGGGCTGTGCAAGTGGAAAATCACTAGTGATACAAGAGAAGAAAGAGTTATGACTGCTCTCTTAGAGAAGACTCCCCCAGAAACTGCAAAGAGTAGCAATACAAGCAAGAAATGATGTGAGATTTGACCTGGATTAAATAAAGAAGGCTAGTTAGCCTGAAGAGGTCTTTTGTGAAACATAGGGCCAAACCTTTAACTGGTACACATCAGCGTACTCCGTCGAGGTCAGCTGGCCCACAGTGATTTAAGGGAAGAGGGACTTGAAAAGCTGTTACACTAAAGGAGGTGTGATAGTTGACAGCAAATTGAATATTGTGTGTGACTGCAGAGTGTTATGGAAGCAAGAGAAAGCAGCTAATGAGATTCTTATCTATGTATGAGAAAGCATCAGATGATGGCTGAGGGAGGCACCAGCTCCCATCAGTGCCTCTGATGAGATCTCAAGCAAAATACATTGTATTTAGGTCTGGTCTATATCACAGCAGAAAGGTATAGATAAATCCAGGAGGATTCAGGGAGAGGCACTGAGATGTACTGTAGGACTGGAGGGGCTGATTGGTGAAGAGAGGAAAAATAAATAAATAAATGCAACATAGATAGGAAGGAGCTGGAGAAAACAAGATTACATGTGTCCATGTGCTTGTCAGGTATGAGTTCCACATGGGAGGGGAATAATGTAATTGGCTGTAACCAGGAATAATGAGATAGAGTTATAAAACAGGGTTGACACTAATATTAGGTCCTCCCCAGGGTACCACAAAGATGAATCTCCTCTGGGGAAAGGTAAGTGCTTTTACATGGCATACCCAGCTGGAGGAAACATCCTTGGCCCTGATGTCTTCCATGGTAACAAGCCCAGGTAACTGTTGCAGTAAGGTTTTGGGTTTCTCTGCTCTCTTTTTCACTTCTGTGTTATGATAGATATTGATAGCCTTGCCCAGAGCACTTCCCTTCTTGCTCCACTTGGACCCTTAGCAGGCAAGTTTGGGCTATGCTAGGAAGGGTCTTGCTTCACCTCATCTCTCCCCCTCTATCGAGAAGCAGTGGTGCTGGGAAAGGGTAGCACTGGAGTGGGATGGGGGTAGGGAACTGCCATTAGCAGTCTGTTGGGAGAAAGTTGCCAGCAGTAGGGAAATAATGGTGTGTTGTGCATGTGATCCTTTGCCCTTTTGGCTGATGAAGGAGCCTCAATCAGTCTTGCCCCTCTGGGTAGGGGATGGGAGTGCACACTGGGCCCTCTGTTAATAGCTGGGAAGAAATTCAAGCAGTCAGCACCACCTCCTTCACAGGCAGCCCCTCAGTCAGTGGAATAAGGCGTGAGTTTCTCGACGGTAATGAGCTTGTTTTTCCATGAGATTGCTGTAATAAGCTCTTATGAACAAAGAGCTGCAGGATACAGAGTGAGTGGGTGATAGAATGGCAGATGAAATTCCATGTTGATAAACGTAGAAGTAATGTGGGGAAAAACACTGATAAAGTGGATGTGAACGTACTTCAGCTATTACCACCCAGAAGGGAGATCTGGAGCCATCCTGGGGAGGAAAACTGTGCAGCATCAGTGAAACTGGAGGTGGGGGGAGGGAATGGTTGGGAAAGGAGCTGGCAGTAAAACAGAAAACATCATTATACTGCTGTATAAATCCATGGTGCATATGTGTCTTGAATGCTGCGTGCAGTCTTGGTCCCCCAGAGAGGATGTAGTGGAATGAGAAAAAGTGTGGCAGTGCTGGCAGGAGTCCTGCAGTGTGGCAGGGGGCTCTGACTGGGAGTGAGAGGCAGGGACAGGGCTGGGAGCAGCCACAGGGTGAAATTTTAAAAGCCCTGGGTCAGGAGTAACAAGCATAGAGATAACAGGTACAAAATTACTCCCTTGCCAAGGAAGACTAACCAGGCTCTTCAGCTTTGAAAGGTGACAGCTGAGGGTGTTACACTAGAGATCCATCAAGTCATCATGTGCATGGAGACATGAGTAAGGAACGACTGTTCACTGTTTATCACACCATGAAAGCTAGGGGCAGGAAACAAAGCTATGGGGCAGAAATTTTAAGGGAAAGTGAAAAGAACTGCTTCTTCATCAATGCATGGCCAGACCTGGAACTCATTGCCACAGGATTCAAGTCAATGACACAGATGAGTTCAAATAGTTTGGAAAACTCGTGAAAGCAAAATCAAAAAGGCCTGCTAAACTCAGGGATGCTTATGCAAGCTCTGGCTCAGGAAATTTCTCTGCTCCAGGTTGCAGGAAATTGGGAGACTCTCCCTCCCATTCCTCTCCTGTATTTTGCTCAAAGCTGCCACTTCGGCTACTGCCAGATAGGATGCAGAAGAAGGTGGACTTGAAGTCCAGCTAGGTATGGCAGAAGCTCTGTTACAGGTCTGGCTGTGGCTAGATCAGTGCAAAGTCCATGTCCTCCAGGAAGCAAGGCCACACTTAGCAATTAATCTGCCCATTCCTGTGACTGATGCTCTTTCATCACAGTCCTACTCCAGGGAAGGGTTAGCTGTTCAGGAGCATGTGAGATTAATTCCTAACAAAGAATTGTCCAACCCTTTCCTTTAGGGAAGCAGCCACAAGAAGATAGACCTTTGTTCTGCATCACTGACTGCTTAAGGTCATCCCCAGAGATGGATTTAAAGCAAAACCTCTTGAACCCTCTTGAACTTTAAGGAAACTCATTCCTGGATTTTCCATCTGGCTCAAAAGCTCCGCAAGGGACTGAGATTCAAACACCTCTGAACTGAGGAGAAGTCTGGAGCCAGATCCACAGCTGTAGCTTGAGGCCATCCCGAGCTTTTCATGTCAGCTTTCTTTTGAGAGCACCGGCTCCATTCCGCACAGCACAGCTGGGCCACAGGCCATGCAGCAGATAGAGCGAGAGGAATTCCTCTCACACAGAAAATTTACCTTCAGGTAAACTATGTTAAGAAGGCTTCATTATATTGGACAGCTGTTTACTCTGCTGAAGAGTGTGAGGAGGCCTTCTTTTCTGCTTTTCCAGGACTTTCATCTCCCCTTTCTTTCAGGAAGAGTAGGTGTAATAAGATTTAAAGCCCTGCCATGTAATTGTCATGAAGTTTATATCCCATGATTCCTGTTTGTGAGCAGAAATAAATTAAGCACCTGGATAAGCCCTCTCTCTCTCCCCTCTCCCAAGCACCCAATGTGATGAGAAAACTGCTGAGAAACAACCACAATTAACGGGAGGGTCACATTTAGTTCAGCACCATCGGCTGGTTAATTGGCTGATTCCATTACAGCTCCCCTTATCTGCGTGCCAACATAGCTTCTAACAAGCTGCTTGCTGGGTAATTAATCCTGTCCAGGGTTTTTTGGATCCTGAAGCTGGGTCTGCTTTAAGGGACTGTACCATTAGGAAGTGCTTCCTCTGCTAGCAGGGCAGCTTCACTTGCAGGGCCTGACTCTGGGTCTGGCTGGGACACAGGGAGAGGAAAGCCGCCCTTTGGTTTTCTGAAACCAATCAAGATCCTGTATTAATTTTCCTCCTTGTACTTAATGCTGTGTGACCGATCATCAGCCAGGCAGTGCCTTGAGGAGTTAACCCCCTCCATGCAGGTGCAGATAATTTTAATGAAGAAAACAAGAATGAGATAGAATGATCTCTGCAAAAAATGGGGAAAAAATGTATAAAGTAGCCAAACTGAGATCTGATCGACAGAAAGAAAGAGCAAGAAGAAAATTAAGATGTGGAATCTATCCAGCTAGACACTGGCTTGGTGGGAAAGACCAGGCTTGAGGGTTCAGGCACAGGTAAGAGTAGACACTGGCAGACAATAAATGGGCAGCTGATGGCCAGGGAGGCCACTTCTGTCACTTTTGTACCTCCTGCCACAGGCTGCAAGGAGAGCTTTTGGGGGTGAGGTGTACCTGTGTTTGTCCTGGTGAATGGAGAAGACAGAAGTGCATATTTAAATACTTTAACCTAAAAAAGTCCTTTCTGGGTTCTCAGATAAGCTGTGACTGAGGAAGCGTTCACCTCGGTCCTCGCCAGGCTGTGACGTGCCAGGGTATGTGCCAGACAGCCAATGGGAGATAGGTACTAAGTGACTCAAGCAGGAAATTCAAAACATGGTGGAGGTGAATGATTGGAAACATGAACTTGTGTAGTCCCTATCTACTGATTTCTCATGTAAATACTTCTAAAAATGAGTGCCCGGAAAGTCGGTTACTTTGGAATACTATCCTTGGAAGCAGGCATTGGGAAATGCACATGGAGAAGGCATAGTGCCAGAATTAGCAGGGATGCAGCAGGGATCTAGCAACTGGATGCTTTGAGCAGTGGGCAAGAGGGAGAAATGCTTGTACTTTCGCCACCTATTCTCAATCAACTCTCATTTTTCGGAGGAGATGGTTACCTCCAGATTTTCTCATGGAAAACTTTCTTGCATCAGGTGCTCTCAGTCCTTGTTTTAACTTGCATCAGTCGGATGTGAAAGTAGCCCAGAAGTCGTTAACATTCACCCACATAGTTTTTAGATCTGAAAGCTGGAAAAGAAAGGAGATGGTCTTACAGATAGCAAGATCTAAATCAAATAGGATGTAATTCAATGAATCTTGAGGTGTTCCTCAGCGCCCATGTGCAGCTTGGCCAGTGTGGGAGCACCAATGCTCCTCATGAGCTCAGGGATCTCTGCGTAAGTTCTCTCAGCTCAGCTGGGCTCTGCTGCAGACAACACCCTGGTGGGCTTGAAGTGTGCAGGACAGGTACCCAGTCTGAAGCAGACCTCAGAGCAGAAAGAAAAGACATCTACCTCCTGCCAAACAGGACATGTAAGGGTTTGTTACGTGGCTTACTTGGACCGTCAGGAGACAGTGGGGACCTGACACAAATTTCTAGTTGTGAAGGTCTGTTGTAGCATACATCTGTGCACAAACCCCCTAATTGTCAATCATTTAATAAATCAAATTTGGATGTTGGTCTGCAAACTTGTCTGCACCTGTCAGTTCTGGCAGGTGAAAGAAAACACACAAGAGGCATGTGATAGCAGAGAGATTATGAGAAAGGATTGCTTTTAAAAGTGGTGTCACTGGAGGAGCTGGGGAAGGCTTTGTGGCTTGAAAGTGGGTGACTGTACTGAGGAGGGGAGATCAGCATGATAAAGACAGAAGAGCTGAAAGGACACAATGGGAACTAGGGAGCAGGGAGGGGAAGGCACTGAACCCGGCATGGGGTCAGCAGTTGAAATCTTGGAGAGGAAGGACAGATAGAGGGGAGGGAGGGAAGATGTGACATTTGTAATGAAGGCAACTTTACTAGTGAGGTTTGGGTGAACTAGAAAGTGGGGAGAGATGAGATTACATGGCAGGAGTGAAAGGAGGAGATGGACATGTGTGTTCAGTTCATTCCACTTACAATCAGTAGCTGAAGCATCTTAACAGCATAACGAACCCTTGATTAAGAGAACAACGGAGTTATGAAGGAAGGAGGATGCCTTCAGACTCTTGTGACCAAGAGAAGTAATGTCTGCTGCTCTATGTCCTGTTTTCCTGTGGGGCTACTGGAAGGCAAAGAGTCGGATGTTTTTTTCTTGTGATCACTGACTGGTGTCAGACAGAAAGGTGCTAGGAATTTCGTAGTCTGTGCTCTTCAAGCATAGGTTATTGTTATGTTTCTGGTTCCTAACAAGTGGGAATACTGGAATGTGACACACTGTCTTCCCTTGAAATGTGTGCCTGTTTGACAAGTCTCCTTTTGGCCTGAACAGCTGCTCCCCCTTTTCCCTGTTCTGCTGTGGGTTAGCTAACCAGCTCTCAGCATACTGACTCCTTTTGGGGACAGAGAACTCTGGACACCCTCAGCTCTCTGATGTAGCCCAGCCCCTTAGCATGGGGCTCCCAACCCTGCAGCAAGGAGGGGCTGTGCTACCTTGGGTTTTGCTGGCTATCTGTGCTGGTACACTGATTTTCACCGGCTTTACTGTGTATGGGGGATCCTTGCATTTCTAGCTGTGCCACTTCACAGCTTCAGTTATGCCTGTGTTGGGGATATTCCTGTTTCAAACAACTTTGGAGCTCAGAGTTTGTGGGGGCTGAACACTTTTGAAGAGAATTATCTGAGGAAGGCAAGAAGCACTCCAATATGTCAAAGAACAGACTGGGACTATTGATGTATTTGGTGCCATGTTTTCAAACTGCTGCCTGCTGGGAGCCACATCCATCTGTCTTTTGTTTTTTCTTCCTCCAGAAGTATGCACTAAGTACCATCTGATTTACTTAGAATGAAACAACCACTGTTCAAGAGAAAAATCTAATGCAATTCAGGTCATCCTAACTTCAATGGATAAGACACCTGAAGGCTTTGATATTATTACTGAGAATATTAGAATTGGTGAAGCTTTAAATACAGCATTTAGAACACTGGGAAATTTTTCAGCCTGAGTGGTAATAGGGTTGATGAAGGAAAATCCTGAGAGTATCAAGAGAGAAGTTAGGAGCTTGGTGGTGGTATTACTATTACTATTATTATTATAATAATTATTTTTAAAGACCAGGCTGCTTTTACAAAGGTAGCAATGAGAAATCATGTTGGTTTTCCTGTACAACTGTATTGCTCACAAACTCTTAGATAACAAATGTGACCTGTTGAAATCTGTAGTCCCCATATCCTGCCAGAAGAGAATATATGTATATCCTATATAATTTTTTCCTACTTCTTCAGGAGCCCAGTGTCAGCAATTCTCTCTGAAAGACAAGAATTCTAAAGGGCCAGGCCCACATATTTCTGGTACCATCCATGGAAACTAGCTTTTCTAACAGCCCAGTGCTCAAATCTATTATTTGTATCAGTGAATGCATTGTGGCTTCTGGTCTGGTTGTTAAGGGGTTTTTGTTTGTTTTCTAGTAACTTAGAGAACATGTGGTGTGTGTTGATCTGCTTATGCTGTGGGACATTCGAATTCTATGGTGTTGCCTGTACATTATAAATAAGATGCACACATTTTAACCAGATACTGTGCTGCCTTGTGACAAGTCAGAGGAGTCTCTGACTATCTCAGATGAGATCACTTGTGTTCTGCCGAGCGTGGCACGTGAGTTCTGCCAGCAGGAAGGTGCATCAGACCTCTTCTGCTTGCCTTTTTCCATAAGTCTGGTCTGTGCATCCCTTCTGAGGCAGTCTGTGTGCTCTTTATGGATGTGATTTTTTGTTACCAAAAACCTAGTGCTGTCAGTAGTCCTATTTAGATGAGCTGATACTAATAAGTCTCTTGTTCATAAAAACATATTGTCCTCCAATGAGGAATGTTTTGTCAAAATAAGGATACTTTAAAACTGGTTTCACACAAGGAAGGAGAAAGGGATGGAAGAAGGGAGAGATGTGTTGCTTTAGCTACCCTGGTCTAGTTAAAGTAGCACCATTTTTGTGTGTAGACAAGAGCTTAGGAAATGTGCAGGGCTTAGTCTGGGGGACAGGACTTTAAAGCAGTCATTGAAGTCTAGTGTCAGTTTTCAAGGCTGAAGAATATTATTTTATTTAGGCTTCCAGACCAGCCTTGCTCCAGGAATGCACTTAGGTTGTTTTTAAAGCAAACATGAAATCAATAGCCTGGTGTTCTGCTCTGCTATTTCTTGCCAGAGCCTAAGGACCACACATGGGTTTTCCCTCCACTTCGTCACACTGCCAGGCGTGCTCTGGGAGAGCGGTGGGCAGTCCTTGTGGATGAATGCGGAGAGGTTCCAAATGGCCAAACACACATCGGACATCTGGGCAATTTCTGCTGCAAAGTATTTTCCATCAGGCTTCCCTCCAGATATTGCTGTGAAAGGACCGACTCACACCACCCTGTCACAGATTTTATCCAGCCTCTGACTTCAGTGGGAGTTTTATCTGAGTAAAGCTCACACAGGAGCCTGTCAGCTTACCTCACCATGTATAATGTGCCTGGTGGAACCCAGGGCTGTGGTTTTCACTTCGTCCCTGGCGAGTATCAGCTCAGAGAGCAATGGAGCACTGTGCCATCCTGCACATCACTCTGGTGGTGGGTTTCAGCTCACAGCTGCCTGGACCCTTGCTAGGTGTGAGAAAACAACTTCTTTGTCTCCATCCTTTGCTGGTCCCAGGGGCTTTACCCAAAGTGGCAGATTCTGAAAGCTCACCCATGAGGGACTGACTTGTAGCTAGGCACCCGCTCCTGACTCCAAGCAGCCATCATCCTCTCGAGGTGAATAACAAGCTGTGGCCAGCTACTGACCTCCGAACCAGTGAGGGAGAGGCGAATGCTCCTTTGGCTCTCAGCAGCTCCCTTGAGTCAGGCTAGTCCCTCTCCTCCCGTGGGGCTTGAAGCTGAACCGTGTGGCACCAAGGCAGGTCTCCAGTTAGAAATGAAAACGCGCATTAGCAAAGAGGAGAGAAACAGGCTGAAATTGGAAGTGACCATTTCGCGTTTGATGTTATTCACAGGAGCCTGTTCTTCATTTAGGACATTAATAGTTGTAACAGAAGCTGTAATATTTCAACAACAGTGGTGATTAGGAGCAAAGAGGCAGCTAATCTCCATCTAAAAAGAGCTAACTAGCCCGTCCTTTAGCCCCCACCGCACTGTCACATTTAAATACCATGAATATTCACTGCTTGGCACCCAGCTGGCAGCTGAGCTGTTTTGACACAAAAACCTTCAAACTCAAAGAGTTTTTAATCAGTCTGCAAGAGAGAGAAGAAGAAAGTGAGAGAAAGAAATAGGAACAGAGAAAATGAATCAATGAGTTCAACAGAGAGGGGGGTACCCGAATCCAGTTAACCTCTTCCCTGCTCTGCAGTCACCAGCGCTGCTTCTCTGAAGCCCTCTCCCAGGCTGTAGGGGATGGAGAAGGGGTACCCCATCCCTCCTGGGTTCTCCATTTACCCTGGGTGCTCCATCCCACCCTGGAGACCCATACCCCTGGGGACCCAATCCCACCTGAGTGTCGGTTCCCCCAGCTGCCTCGTTTCCTCCATCACATCTTCACCACATCTTTCCCATCCCACCCTGATGCCCCTTGCCCCAAGCACCCCACCCCATCCAATTTCCCGTACTTAGAATGCATCCTCTCCTGTTGCCTCTGCTTGTTTCTGGGTGCAGGGCTTTTTTCCTCTCGCCCTTGTCTGTTTGTGGCTGGTTACCAGTGTGCCTTTATTACAGGCAGGAGAGCTTCACTCGCAGTATGTGATGTGCTTGCGAGCAGCCAGTCTTTGCCTGCAAAGAGTTCTCATCTCAGAAAGGTTCGGCAGTGTTAACAGCTGCCCTCTCTAATATCCTTACTGGAGTCTCAGCGTTGCCTACAGCCCACACAAGCCCCTTTGCTTCAGTTTTTGCAGCAGGATGAACCATGCAGCTGGAAACACAGAAAATCTTGCCTCATCCTGGAAGAACGAACCCCACAATACTCTGAAGGCCCAAGTTTCACCAGGACTGTGGGTCTGGGCACTGAGGGATCATCCTGCAGTCCCCATTTAACCTGGGTCACTCCCGGACGCACAACTGCATTTCTGTCAAGCTAGCCTGAGAACACAACATCGAGTCTGTGCAGCTTCATGCTGTTGTGTCAGCTTTGGGCTGGTTGCGGTGGACAGTTTATACCTGATTTGGCAGGAAAGCAGGATGGCATAGGCAGGCTGCTCCTGATCTACTGCAATGCCTTGACATGTAAAACTGACTTGTCTGAATTTTCCCCATGTGTTTAACTTGGTGGAGTGAGTTTATGCTGGATACATGCTTCATGTCATATGGCTGTGACATTTTTGATCCAATACTGGAAACCACAAAGTCAGATTTATTTTATAATCAACCCGCAGCCTAAGTCTTGAAACTTTGTGGCCCAGACTGCAGACCTCAATCACATAGGTGGGAAATCTATACTTGCACCTCAGCTGGCGGTGTGTTCAGGGCACAGCAGGGACTTTTCTAACCTACTGTGCCTTCAGTTAGTCTGTCGTGTTCTTAAATTACACATAAGGCTGTTTCATCTGCCTTCAGTGTCTTTAACACTGAGATGCACCTCAAAAGCCACTGTCTTTGTTCCCTTAAGGAAAACTGATTTAGGCAGGTTATTACGGCCATTGCAAAGGATATGAGTATCCAGGAGGGGTCTAAATGAGGTGGTATTGTGCAGACCCTCAGAGGTGGACCACTGCTGAGGGGGGGCATTACAGATGGAAACAAGAAGGCAGTTCCTGGAAATGCAGCCAGTGGGGAAAACAAGCAGCCAGCACTGGAGGAGCGCAGTGGGTAGCTGCAGCCATTGGCAGCGGAACAGAAGATCTGGTGGGTGAATAAAAAAGAGCAGGGGCAGAGAGGAGCTTGAATGCCCTGTTCTGTGGTGTGATGGAAAGGGTGCCTGCCACAGTGGGAGGATTGAGAAAGCAATGGGATGGCAATGCTGTGTGAGTCGGATCTGCACTACTCCGATCTGTCTGTGCTGGAGGTGGAGCATTATGGATGTTGGGGAAAGACCACAAGGAGAAATTAATGTAACCAAGATGGGAGATGAGAATCTGGGAGCAGGTTTTTCCTGTGCGGGTTCCCCATATCTGAAGCCAGCGTAAGATTTATTAGGAGTTACTGAAGCTGTGGTGACTTTTACTGAATACAGTGTGGACTCCTTTGGGAGGAAGAAGCAGAAAGATTTGGGTTCCACAACTCATTAGTGCTCTCAAGATCCTGTGATGCTCTCCAGACTCAGAGATCTCACCCAGCACTTTAAAATTTACAAGCATGCACACAATAACCAAATGTGCTTTGTAATCTATTCCCAGGCAGCAGCCAAAGTGGCTTTTGCATAGATTGGTACTTACTCTATTCAAGTTGATAATTATTTTGAATGGAATACTCCCCATGAAGCATGCCTGGAAAGGCATCAAACCCTACAGGCTGTGGGAGGCATATCCATCAGCTATACTCTGGGATGTTCTCTGGAAAGGCTCACAGCTGGATGGTAGGATCCATTTTCCTATACACTTAAATGAGAAAATAACACGTGCTTTTCTTCAGCTTCTTCTTGCCAACATCTGGCCACTACTTACAATGAATTTGCACAGTTGCTATGAACTATATCTGGGCATGCTTCCTTTGCCTGTGGAAAAATGTGGGAATCTAATCATCCAGTACAAAAACAAGGTGTTACAGCTAATATGTGTCTCGAAGACCCTGAGGACATGGATTTGGAATGTTTTAGAGGGGGCGGATCAAAAGTATTTTACTTGACATTTATACAGTTTTCTGTTGCCTGACTCCATCACATTTGCATGGAGTTAACACGTTGGGTAAGGGAAATCTACGCTGAGCAGCAGGTAGCAGAGCTGCAGAACCGGCAGCACTCACTCACCTGAGTCTGCCCTCTCCCCAGCCTAGTGGGAGGGGAGCGTGGTGCTGTTGTGGTGGTGCTTGCTGGGGGGGGGGGGGGGGGGGGGGGAGCTGAGATTAAACACAAAACGGAAGCTGTGGCCATCTGCGGTCATTAAAATTCCATGACACCTTTTGTCACTGAGCGCTTGGTGCTAAAACTAGCCCACTGGCAGCAGGGCAGGCAAGCTTCGTGCAGCCCGGAGGGAGGCTGCCTCCCGACATCTGCCGGGCATGTTTTCAGCCTGTGGTGGAGAGTGGGGCAGGAGCCCCACAGAGCCTGCCCAAAAGTCACTAATCTCAGAGCCAGGAGCAACGTAGCTACATCCCTGTGACCAGAAAGCGTGCTGAGAAGGAAAGAGCTAAGTACGCAGTGTGCAGCATGCTAATAACGCGGCTCTCTTGTTCCTGCAACCGGATTTGCTCTCACTTGGTGGTGCTGGATGGTGCCACGTGCACAGACAAGTCTATTCGCAGGAGACCCTGAGGATCCTTGCAGTGAGCTGCACTTGGAAATGTAGCCTGACACTCCAGTGCTATTCCATGAAATAGGAAGGGTCTAAAGCTCTTCTTGTAGGTTGGATCACATCTCTGCAGAGAAAGCTAAAGTTGGGGTGAAAGTAAAGGCCCTACAGAAAATGGAGTCTAAATCAACATGTAACGGGGTAGAAAGGGGTGGTGGCGGTGGGGACATTTATTGACTGACAGCTTACAGACCTTGTCCTCAGCACTTGCTCTCATCTCCTAGTTGCCCTGCTGTGCAGTGACCCAGAGCAGGAACCAATCCAGCTGAAAAATAAACATTTTTTTTTCCCCTTGGGTTGTTTTTTATCTGGATCAGTTCTCTGCTCTCACTCAGCATGTGCTGCACAGCCTGTGCTGGCACAGCTGATGGCGCAGGGTATGGGTGAGGAAGCAGTGTGGAGGGGAAGGGCAGCAGGGTTGCTTAAACTGAATTTAAGCAGTCTTCCTGTCAAAAATGCAACCACAGCCTGATGCCAGAGCTTGCCTGAAGTGCCCTCCTTGGAGTCAGGGCTTGTGGCTTGCGCTGAAGAGTGGAGGGGTACAAATGCCTCTGTCAAAAAAGTTGCAGAAACTCTGAAGCGATCAGGGCAAATCACCCCAAAATGCTGCCACTGGGACTCTGCAGTTGATGCATAAGGATGCTACAACCTTGTGTAACTTACTGGTGCTGCACCCAGATCCTGTAAAACAACAGTGTCTTGGTTCCTTCCTGTCTGTCCCAGCTCTCTTGCAGAATTATTTCTTTTCTATCGTCTGGAAGAGGAGAAAAAAAATGGTGGTTGCTTTTGCCCCTTCCTTGGCACATGCTGTGTACCAGGGAGCTTGCTCAATGCTCCTGGTACTTCCCTCTCTGTTAGGAAGGCGTTGTGTCTGCCCCCCAAAGGAAGAGCTGGTTGGTCTGGCATTGTTGGTGGAATCCCCATGACACCATCCAGCAGCCGCTGCCCAGGGGGCGAGCACAGCCGCCTTGGATGCTGCATGCCCTTGCTGTCAATGGCTGCTGTATTTCATCTCTCTGTGCTGCTGCTTCCCAGGCAGCATGTGATCCTCTGCGGCATGCTCCGGCTTCTACAGGGAATGGGTTAATGCTATAAAATGGTCTTTTTATGGAACCTCTTGGCAACACAGAAAACTTTCCCATTGCCAGTGTGTCCTTTTTATTCAACAATTTGTTCCCAGAAAGCAACCCATTTAACCAGATTTTCTCTATTAAGGGGCTTCAGCTGCATTTGTTGTTTTTTGAGCTTATTCGCTGTGCTGTAAACCACAAAACAGTGTCCTACAATAGATTTGTCTGAGTGAACTGAAGTGTGTACTGCTGTGATTCTGCCTGCTGTAGGAGCTCCTTGAAAGCCAGATGTCACATTCAAAGAGTAATCCGTGTTTACAAACACATGGTCACACATACTCAACACTTTCAGCAGCCACCAAACTAAAATTCAACTCCTGCAGTTTTGGTTCCCTACCCACCTGCCCTGCACCCAGCCAGAGCAAAAGAAGAAAGTATCCGGAACTTGAACAGGACCATCTCTTTTATTTCGGTGAGGAAAAAAGACATTACAGCTTGCACAAGGCTGAATTTAACTTCCCAACTGGGGCCTCTCATCTGTAAGTTCTTGCAGACAGAAAAACACCAACTGCTAGCAAGATAATCCAATTTCCCTTCCCTCGCACTCTGAGGAAGAGTGCCTACCCCACCCCCCGCGCCATGCTGGGTTTCAGTCTGTCGAGAACTTCTCCCGACCACTGCACCACTGGCAAGATCCATATCAAAGCTTCAGCCCCCCAGGGTTCATTAGAAGGCATTTATTTCTGCATATTCCGGGGGGCGGGGAAGGCAGATAACTTTATTCACAATGCAAATAGGCTGCCCTTACTTTCAACCCTTCCTTCAAACCGGGAGACATTAAAAAAACATGAGCTCTTCTAAAATAATAAATACATTAATTCTGCTGGATGTTATATTGCTGGTGCCTCCAGAAAAGTGCCCGAGCACCATTTGATGGGAAAAGCCAGTGAAATCCGTAACTCTGCTCTTGCCCTTGCTCCTTGAAATGCTGTTAGAAGTTCAGTCAGTGGGCCGAACCTGTATTAGTGCACTTGGCTCATTTAAGAAAGATTGTTAGTAGGTAGTTTTGCACAACAGGACCAAGATGCTTTAAGGGATGAGGGAAAGTCAACCCAATTCTCTCTGCAAATTTGAAGTGCTAGTCTGTGGTTTACTAATGGGGAGCCGTGAGTTATTAAACTCATCACAACGCAGCATCCTGCTCCCCTAGTCCAGAGGGAGCCAGCTATTAATAAATCAGAACCCAGTGCTAAGCTACAGGGATAAAAGGATCTACATTAATATGAAAATATTAATATCTGGAAGAACAGATTATCATCTAAATGGGTTAGAATGAGATCGCACCATTGTTTAGAAGAAACGGCTTGCTTCAAATCTCATTAGAGTTGTAATCATGCTAGCAATGAAAGATAACTTCAGAGCCTTGAAAGCGCTTTGGATGCTTGGTGTATGTGGCAGTCATGCTAGGGGGGTTCAAACATCTGTCCAAGGCTTGCCTTTCCTCCTTTGTATGAGCTGAAGGATCTGCCTGAGGGAAACAGAGACCCCAGGTACAACCAAAGGGGATGATGCAGCTTCTTCTGAAGCGCGTGTGGCTCGTGGAAGCACTGTCTTCCTCGCTGAAATGGGCATTGCCCGGACACCCACGACCGGGGACAAGCTTCTCTGCTCCATGCCCCACCAAGCTTTATCCAGAGCCACAAAAGGTGGGAGGAAATCTGTGAGATTCTCTTTTGCTGGTGCAAACCGAAGGCAACCCTGCATAGCAGTGCGGGCTGTCAAGGGGTAGAACATGAGAAGGTCTTATTCAGGGGCTGTTTCCTCTGAGGCCAGGGCTCCAGGGCAGCCTCTTCAGGGACATCTCCACAGTTGCCTCAGGCACTGTCTGGCAGGAGCGGCTGGCTCTCTCAGTGCTCACAGCATGCTTCCTTCCAGGCCGGGCCAGTTTTTCCTCGCTTGTACTAAGTGGAGCAGAATCTGCCCTGGCAGGGGCTGTGGAGCATACAGGCAGCTGCCTGAAAACACGGGGATAGCTATCGCGACCTGTCTAACTTCATTCGTCATGCCCAGGCAGGAACGGTCCTTCCTCTGCTGGCTGGGCAGCTGCTTTCTTGGGTTTCTCTCTGTCACCTTCAAAGAGTTTATACTTCTTAGGCTGCCTCCTCATTCATCCCCCAAGGCTCCTGCTCTGCTTGCAGGAGCCTCAAACGTGGTCCTGAGCTATCTCCAAGCTTATCTCCCAGCTCTGTCTGCACAGCATTGACAGTGGGAGGGAGGGTCAGCATCCCTGTTCCCAGGTCCCTTGCAAACAGTCTTTTTTCAGCTGAATTAAATCTTTCAGGTCTGTGTTCAGCTGAATGGCTCCTGAGAGGCTTTTGTATAAAACAGACATATAATCAAGTGAGAAGCCTTCTGCACCTACCCAGTGAAGCCTTGCAGCTTTTCACCCACTGCAGGACGCAGGTTTGTGCAGCTTGGCACACAGCTCACCAGCATCACCACGGGGACTACTTACTAAGGAGGAGACCTGTGCAACAGCATCGTGTTTAGCTCACAAGAATTGTTCCCAGACTTCATCATGGGGATAGCTGGCTTGGCAGTACTGTCACATGGTGATAAAATCAAGAGCCCTGTTCAGTGGCATAGACTCTTTTCGTCCTTTATATTTTAAATCCAGACAAAAAAATCAAATGGCCTGAGATTTCACCCACAGAGAAGTTTCTCCAAAGTAAAGGCAACAACCATTCCTGGTGAGAAGATCGAAGCTAAGGTCACACTGTGTTAGTCAGAGCTGTTATTTTCCTTTGGCACCTGTGGCACTTCCAGTCTTAGTCACCAAACTAAATTTTCCAGCATACCCTTCAGGGAAATGCCCAGTCAGGCCAGCGGTCTAGCTCATGCTTGCTTCACCACAGCCCCAGAAAGACCTGTTTATCATAAATACAGACATTACAAACTATGGCCCAACTGCCCTGGGGAGGCCGGCGAGTAGAGTTTAATCTACTCAAGATATGAAGGATCTTTCATAACACGTGGGTTTGACTTTCACAAATATTGAGACTATTCCTTGCATTAATGATAAAGTGGAATAAACGAGCCCCATTTTCCTGGATACCATCCCTCCCTCTGGAGTTTCACTGGGACCAGAGAGGATCTGGCATTTAAACTAAAGAAATCCCTGCTTAGTGTGTGGGAGTCTCTGGAGAGGCCACAGATCTGCATTGCAGCTGTGGAATACGGCATCTTCTCTCTCGCTTATCAGAGATCTATGTTTCTCCTGGGAAAATTTTGCCCAAAGGATTCAGACCTTGCCAAATTTTCAACTGGATTTTGTTTGTTTATTTTAAATTTCTTTTTAAACATCTGAAACCAACAAACTTTAAAAATGCTCTAAATCTATCAACCTGAGTTAATCCCTTAAAATAAAATAATAAAAAAAATATAATTCCTTCAGGCTGCCAACTTCTAAGACTTAGTCTAAAATGGGTTTAAATGACTGAAATTCTAAACCCTGGTAAAGTGGAGTTTAATTGGAAAGAATCGATGTTTTTCTTTTCTCCTGCGGTATTGCACCTGTTTGTGGCATCTGATCCACCTGAATTTTAAAATGGTTCATAACAAACATGCATGTGTGTGCAAAATGCTTCTCTTCTGACCTTTGTGCCCACTCTGCAGTGACAGGCAACACGGGTAACAAAGGAGCAAGTAACCCAGGGCCAGCTCTGCCTCATCTCCTCCTTAGTCAGTCCTCTAGGAGAGCTTTCCCCATGTCTGTGCTCTCCTCCTTCTTCATTCATTTATCTTGCAAAAAAATCAGGGCATGGATGGAGCCAGATATTTTAGGTCCAGAACAACCTCTAATTTTTTCCAAGGTTTCTACTATGCTGAAAGGCAGAATTTTTATATGATGCTACATGGACCCTGGAGGGGTTGTCTGTCTAAAAATGCAGCTACATCTCCCTCAGCTTCAGGGGTGCTCCAAGCAAGTGGGTGGGCTGGGCTCTATAAATAGTGTGTACTAATCCGTACTCCAGTTTATAGACAGGGATGGTAGAAAACACACAGCTACAATCTATTCAGGGAATTTGTTAATATTAGAACCTCAGGGAGCAGCTCTGCTTACCTCATAGACAACCATTTGTTGGAAATATCAGTTCAATAAGCAGTTTTCTCAGCCTCAGTATCTTAGCAGTACAGGCATTACAGACAAGGATGATGTTACAGACCTGTCCAGTCCTACTGCAGAGCTTCCCCGGTGCAGAAGTGTGGTGGGTTCACAGTTATTTCTCATAGCTGCCAGTATCTAGACATCAGCAGCATGTGAAACACTTGGTGTTGGCAATCATAATGAACCCTCCAAAGTGAAGCCTCAAAAAGCTACACTTCCTGAGGACCCTCAGTCCTCTGGGTAAGACTCATACTGAACTCTAGAGTCTTTAGATGATACTCTAGTGTATCTCAGCAGTAAATATGTTTGCCCTGGAAATGGCTTCAACTGCGTATTTTGAGTGAAATCTCTTTGCTTTGGAGAGAGCTAATGATCAAACCTGGGGTCCCATGTTGTCTTCTGGTATCCTCCTGAATGGGGGTAACATACAGACCTGTCTGATGGGATGTATAGCCAAGACTGGAGAATTCTAAGTCTCTGTTTCTGGTGCCTACCCAGGGAATATGGTATTCACTGAGGAGGGATGATGGTAAAGGGGAACAACCCTCTAACATAAAGTGGATTCTGATGTTTGGACCTGTATCTAAGCTGTTGCAGAATATACAATGCCTATTGTCTTTGAAGAACTTTGCTACCTGTCTCATAACCTCAGAAAAGACTTTGGGATATTAAATAGAGAAGAATCAACCCCGCTCTCACCACATTAACTCTCTAGGAAATAAATACAGTAAAAGAGTTATACTTGTCTTAGCGGGTGTTGCTTGTTAATGCAATCTCAAATTCAGAGGTTATTGCATTTGAAGAGCTTTTCTGGAGCTATTCAGAGAATATGCATGTGATTGGGTAAATGGGTGGAATATGATTTAACGTTAAAAGATCTGGCTCTGTAACAATATGTATCCCTAAAAATATATATTTAATATTACAACCGGCTGGATGAATGTCTTGCTTTGGTAGAGCAGCATCGCGGTGCTGTACGTCTTGAAGGCAATGGCTCCATCTGAAAGACTCGGGATGTCATGACATGCTGTTTGGGGCCAGCTTGCTGCAGAGGAAAGCAAAATTCCGGGCTGGATCCAGACCCAGAGTCTCCATTCTCCCACTGCTGGGAGCACTAATTTTGCCCTGCGTGTTTGACTAGGATCGAATGGGACTGGTTTGATTTTCTTCCAGACCGGTTAGGCTTTGCCTCATTATAAACTTCACCACGTACTGTCCTTTCCCCTGCCTTATCTCCCTGTCTCTGTCAAGGGCACCGCTGGAATGCAGGACGGGTGCTTTTGCTAGGAGCTGTTCAGAGCTGAGAGGACAGGCCAAAATGCCCCTTTCTTGGGGCTTGGTGTTTCAAACAGCTTCCGCCCGCCGGGAGGGGATGGGTTGAGAACGTGTGAGAGAAAACACTGAAAAGGGAGAAAAATCACAGAAAGGGAGGGGGGGGAAAGTACAGCAAGGAAGCTAGAGACAAACTTCAAGTTGTGGATTTTTTCTCACCCAGGCTCTAATTAGGAAGCCTCTTATGAGACTGTGAAGCTGTCAGGCTGCCAAATGTCAGCATGTTTATCAGAGATCAGGCGAGTCTCCCGTCTGCGGCAGCTACAGTTTGGTGCCACAACCTCCTGGGTCCTTCCAGCGTGTGTGACTCACATTTGGCACTGGCACCTCCGGGGGCTTTGAGGCACAGTGGAGGAGCTTCCTTCTCCCTAAAGAATCCAAAAATAAACCTTTTCCTGGGATCTGACTGCTTCATCCTGGTTCTGCGCAGAGAGGGTTAACCATAGGGTGCAGAGCCCCTTCGCCAGTATGTGACTCAGATTCCCAGGGAAATCCCCAGCTTATCTGATGGAGCCTGTTAGTCTGCTAATTGAATAAGCTCCTATTAAAAGTGCAATGTTTTTTAATGACTGCTAACAAAGGGCCAGATTCTGATCTGATCTTTTAGCTTGGGATCTTTTTTTTTTTTGGGGTTTTTTTTTGCTGATGCTCCGGCCCTGCCCCTAATTGCAGCCATGCTGGGTGGGAAGGAGGCAGCCACCTCCCCAGCTTCCCAGCTCCACCGGCCTCAGCAGAGCCGGGCCTCCCTCAAGAGCGTGGAGCTCAAACCAAAGCACCAGCACTGGGGCTTTCCTGGTGCGAGTGAGATACCAACTGGGCATCAAACTCGTGTTTTAATGAGCCAAGACTTGATGAAGTGCAATAGGCAGGAAGCTTTTCATGGGGATCTTTAGGAAGAGGGAGAAGGCGACGTTGCAGCCATCAGAGGGAAGCATTTGTTGGGAGACTACCAAGGGCTCCATGTAACATAATTGCTGCAAATATCTAATACGCGATCCGAGCCGTGCCCTGAGTAATTAACTTTCCCAGTGTTGAAATCAGGTTGATTTGTTGATTCTGCATACAAGATGTTGTCTGTGTCTGCATAGGAAAAACGCTGTGTATGCCTCTGCATATGCACATTCAAACCTTAATTTTAATTAAAATTATGTGCATTATATCTAGATCTCTTGTTCTCTATGGGAATTGACTTTGGGAAGGTATTTGCCTAATAGGAAAAGAAAAAAAATGTGGTTAGCATTTAAAGTGAACTTAGCTGGGTTCCATGGTACTTCCGAAGGGAGAGTGTAACAGCTCTGGTTTCAGGCAGGCCCCAGCCACCCCAGGATGGGATTGAGCTCTCTGGCATGACCCTGTGACCACAGTTGCCTTCCTTGTCTTACCTGAAACTCCCAGTGGGTTCCCTAAGCATAGATGAGATCAGATCCATGAAAGTTTTCTAAGATAACTATAAGGAGACCTTTTTATGTTTTTTCTTGCTAGCCAGGAATGAGACCTGACAACCTTCACCCCCATGTGTCCCCACACCCACTCAGTTCCTTTGTGTGTCCCTTTTGTTTCTCTCCTAGCAAAGTTTCTATTAAAATGTGGGAGCTTCTTTTCCAAGGTCCCACATATTCACACTGAGACACCGAGCTGCTGCTTTCAAAGTTTCATAAGCAATCCCTAAAGCGGTGCTTTCCCCCCCCCCAGCCCCCCAGTAACAATAGTGATGTGTCAAAAATCTCAAGCTCCTGTTATCAGAGGCAGAGTCTGAAGCCCATTTCTCAGCCTGTTTCCTCTTCCCCGCTCCCGAGTTGTCACTTGCTGTGACAGGGCTCCATCACGCCACGACGAGCAGGCCCAACAAACAGAAAATGATTTCCAACTGGCAAACAACGCTGTTTACTTTCCAGAAAAATTGCACTTTCCCATCTGACAGCTGATCAAGGGATCTCCTGCTGCTGTCAGCATGAAGAAGTGTTTAAACACAGGGATGGAAGTTTAAACATTTTCTCATTATCACAGAATAAAAAAATAAAAAAAAATTAAAAAATAATAAAAAAATAAAGGCATTGAGCCTCTCGGACCACCTGCTGTGCCAGTAATGAAGCGGTGTCACATGACCCGCCGGTGAGGACTTTTATCTCTGCCCCAATATCATTACTGAAGTGACACCTGTCACATGACCCGCATCAGGGCTTTCATCCTGGCTCCCCAAATGCAGTTCTGGCTTGTGAGGGGGATTTGCCTGGCGCTCCCCCCCGCCTTTAAAGAGCATTGCCCGCTTGCGCCGTAACAGGCAGGGGTTTGCGAGCATTAAAGCCCGCGGATTTTTCTTGGGGATATGTAATTTGGCCAACAAACTTCCTCTGGGCTGAAGTAAAACAGAATCTTGGCCTGGGAAAGAAGTTATTTCATTTACTTCGAGATGTTTTTAAAGCAAATATTTAAGTCTGCTGTTAAACTCTCCTTACATAAAAGGGGATGTTAAAGGATTTCTCCAAAATCTCAAATTTGTTTTAAATTTTTTATTAGGTGGTGAGAAGGAACAGTTTGATGATCCTCGAGCACAATGATCTCCATTTATGTGTACTTCATAAACTCTCACCTGCTTTACCAAGGCATCCTACCCCTGCCAAGAGAAAGTCTTTTCTGGAAAAGAGGAAAGGTCAGTCTTGCACCTCTCTGCCAATGTCTGGGATTTTTTGTGAGGTCTTCAGAAGTAAGCACCTAGATTTGTGATGGGCCCACAGACACGATAGCAGTACTGAGTACTTACTCACCATTCAGTTATTGCCTCAAAACATCAAACATACAGATGTGACAGGGCATGACCACCCACATGAACTAGATGTGAGCAGGTTGGAGATAAGAGAGTCGGAACTTCTTGGCTTTTTCCTGCTCCTCCTTTCCCAGTTCCGCACTCAGCCATGCCTGCAGTCTGGTACTTCTCTGCCTGCTTCATAACCTGATTCAGCTCACTAAAGCAATGAAAAACTAACTCAGCAAAAGAGTTAATAGTTCTCTACCTGTTTAGTGAGTTAAATCAGCTCATGAAGGGCTTAGAAAAGTGCCAAAAAGCAAAAGAAAGACTGTGAAGCTTGAAGCAGGGAGGGAAATGGGGGAAGCAGGACTGCCTTTTGGGTGGCACTAGTATACAAATTCATATGTTTCCTGTTACCTACTCTTCCTGACTCCCTACAACACTGTGTCCATTTTCCCTGAGAGCTGTTGCCCCTGAGATTGTGCAGGCCAAGGGATGGAAAATCTATTGAGATCAGCACTCCCCATGTGAATAGTACTCCTGTGAGTCTCGGGGAGGAGTGGTTCTGGGGCAATTGCTCTGATCCGGCATATTTAAGGCATTAGGCCTCCAATGTTGAGCTAATGAATGGAAGACTGCTGGGTTGCAGCACATGCTTTTGCCAGGCTCTTCCTGGCTTTCCACCCCTCCAGATACAGAGCTAGAAGGTCTCATTTGACCCTTTGGCAATTTATCATAAGAGCTTTGGCCATTATGAGGTAGCAGCTATGTAAAACAGCAAAGCCATTCCCTCTGCTGCTCCAGGGCAGAAGAAATTTACAACTGATGTTCTGGATAGACACCCAGAGGAAAGTGATTCAGTTCCCATCATTAGATCCCTCATTGCCCATGCATAACAAATCCTTTCATTTAACATATGTTGAGCATTCAGTGGCTCTCAATTAGGAGCAGATATCCAACCATAGCCATCCCTGACAGGCGTTAGAGATCCTGCTTCTTCACTGCTCTTAGTTCAGCCATCTCCAAGAGTGCAAAAGGAGCACAGAACTCCCCTTGGATGACTTGGGCATCATTTACAGACGCTCTGAACATGCACATGACAGTGCAGCATAACTGGGAAGTGGAGAACCATCTTCTACCTATGCAGCCAGCCAACCCCTTCAGAAAAGTTTCTTACTTGTACCAGTTCGTAGGAGTTTTTGCAGTGCAACAGCTGGTGCCAGTGTGCTTAAAAACTACTGTTTTTCTTCTAAAAGGGTTCCAAATTCCCATCTCTCCACAAACAAACCTGCACATGGGAAGCTGACACAGAGATACACGCCTAAGTAGAACTCGATAGGATACTTTAGTCTGATCTTGCTCGTACTGCTGTGAGGTCACTGTAATATTATTCCAGATTCATTGCAGAGCAAATGAAAGACAGAAGGTCCTAATAAGGAGACAAATTTCTCTTCAGTATTGCAAAGGGAGTTCAGGCATTCACACTCACTTTGAGAGTGGCCAGTGTTTGTGAGATCTGGGCCCATGCAGTCTAGATGTGGAAAGACTTTTGGGACATAGCTTGCCTTTTCATCAAGGTAGAGAAATTTATGGATTGACATGTAACATAAGGAATACCTCCTGTCCTCTTAGCTGAGCACTGCCTGCAGGTACTCTGTGTGCTTTTTTATATAGCTAATCTATACATCCCTGCAATTATATCTATTGCAAGGGCAAAGGGGAACATAAACAGTTGTGCTGCTTCTCTGCCCAGATCTGCAGCATTTGGTTAGCAAACAATGGACTGAGATGGGGCTGAAGACGTAGCTTACTTACACTAAAATGTCACCTTCCAGCTCTTTCTATGACTGCCACTCATCTCTCTGGTGTTTTTCATGACTGGTTTTGTTTCAGTGCCTCAATGCTCTGCATAATTCTGGCTCAGAGAAGTTATCCCAGTCATGCCAGTGACACTACTCAGATGAGTAAGAAATATTCAAGGTTTGTATGGTGGCACCTTAGTGACTTTTCTTTGTCTTCCTTTTCTTCCTGGATCTGCTGTGAAGCTACACTAGAAAAAGTATCCCAGAAAACTGATGTTTTGGAGTGGAGTAGTACATGAACACATTGAGTTACTTGCTTTCCCAATTCTTCCAGGAAGAATTCTACAAGAAATTTCCCAGTAACTGTAGTTGGGAAAAAGCTCTCAGATTTCCCTATGTATCCTCATCAGCACTCACCTCAGCTTAGCTTTCCTTCTCATAGCCTGTCAGCAGCCCTGAGATCAAGGAGATTAAAACACCCTGGTAACTCATTAATGAGCCAGGACTCTTTGCAACAGCTGGACCAAACATGGGCGGTGTTTGGCTGCATCTTAATTCTTGCCCATCTTCCCTCTGCTCATCAACACCTGCACACATTTGGGACCCAGTATAAGGAGACCCCTGAATTCAGCTCTAAGCAACCAGTCTGCAATGCATGTGTCTAATGCTCTGCTGGTGTGAAACCAGTATGCTGGTAATCCTGTTAGTAATGGCAGAAGCTCCCTCTAGGAAATTATAACAAATAGTCTTAAACAATTCCTTTTGTTGACAACTTTATCCAAGAAACCATCTTCCCTGGAGACTTCTCTCAACTTTTGACTAATCCCCTCCTTCCCTCAGGAGCTCTTTTGTTGAAGGAGATTGTAGGCAAACCCCAGGAATGACAGGTCTCTGTAAGCCTTGGATCAGCCTCTACATTCTTTCAATTGTCAGTCCCCATCTGTCCTGTTTGTACATCGATCTTCTGGTCCAGGGATCTCTCTATTAAATGACACATGGCTGAGTTTATTCTGCAAGTCCGGTGTCCAGACTGTGCTGTTACATCTTCGTTGCCAAGTCAATCTTTCTGACATTGCTTTCTGAGAAACAAAGGGCCCGACATCTGCGCAATTCCCTTCTCTTCTACTGAAAGGTGATTTTTTAAAAACCACCCACCCCACCCACCCCTGACCGAAGTCTGTCCTTGTTTCCTGCTCCCAAAGATTTTTCTTCATTTTGTTAAAATCAAGAGTTATTTCAGAGGTCCTTGGTATAATGGAGGGGAGAATCTGCCCTCTCTTGCAAAGGAATTCTGTTAGGACTCAAAAGGAAAAATAAGTCCTGTCTACAAATATTCCACAGGGCTAATGACTTCAGCTGCTTTTCTTAAGAGTTGAATTAAAACAAGCGCTAATTTTCCTGTAGATTCAACTACATTTAGCTAGTACAGTAGCACATGAATTTAAGAGGCACTGCATTATTTATCTGTGTTTTGAGAGGCAGCTTGCAGACAGAAGCAGATTCCCAGGATCCATACGTTCCTTCTCAGCAGGTAAAGAGGTGGAATAGGGTAGAAAATGGATGGAGTGTTGGCATGGAATGTATATCACCCTGGGATAGATGCCTGGCACTCTCTCTTCCCATCCCAAAACTAGAAGGAAACACAAGGAAGAGACTGTGATGATGTTTTGTCCCTGGCTGCACCTCTCAGGGCTCATGGATTCATGATTGAGCCTGGTATGTTTAGATTTTTGGTTTTGTCTATTTTTATAACTTAAGCCAGGTTGGCCAGTGAAGGAGGGCTGGCCAGTTTCATTATGTTCCCAGGAAATTCCATTCTCTCATGTGCCAGCGTGAGGCTGTTGTGCTTTAGATGCCTATCTACTTCTGATTAGATTTCAGAAAGCATACAAAACCCCCTGCTTGCCATTGGTTGCCTATTAAAATGAGAAAAAAATAATTTCTGTTTCATTTATAACCTTGCTTGCATGTCAGAATCCAGATGCCTTTAAAACAATATATATAGTTAATAATATTAGCACCATGACTTATAGAATGCTTTCCTGTAATGAAGCGCAGAAGAAAACTTGAGTTGACATTTAAGCTTGTTTAGCATGTTTTGTAAGGTTAACATAAAAAAAAAAGTTTAGAGGTTTAGAGTATTTCTTACTATTTTCATGGCTTCACTATTTTAAATTATGTATTTGTGAAATAGTCTCAAAATCTGTTAAAACTGGCCAAATCCACATTCATTGAACACTGAAGCATGAATGCCCTCCTCAAGAGAGTTGTCTTGGAGGCCTTAGTGGAACTGACAACCAGCTTTTTTGGCAGGATTAGTTCCTCTCTGATCACACAGAAAGGGAACAGCCACCCTGCCTGCACTTAGCTGAGCAGGTGAGCAGGGAATGTATTCAGACTGCCTCCAAAACTCAATCTGGTCACAGGGCTGGCAGTGTCAGGTCCTCCCCAAAAGGACTTGGGGCTGTCCTGTCTGCCTGCTGTTGTCTACATGATGAGGGCAGATGGAGTGGAGAGAGACCGAGACCAGGCACTGAGTGCCAGGACCTGACCCCATAGCAGGTATAGGCCATCTACATGCATTTGAAAGTGCAGACAGGCAGTTGAGGTTTGCACTGCTGTCACAGCTAGGTTGCCTCTTAGCTTGGCAGACAATAAGACAGTCAAAGTAATTTGGCCTCGAGATGGATTTCCAGGTCTGCCCTGCAAACACAGACCCAGCCAGTGACACTGATGGGACACATGCTGTTAACAAATGCACAAAGTAAACAAAGAGGCAGGATATCATAAAAAGGGGTATTTTCCAGTAATTTCTTTCAATAGCAATGATTGTACGTGATCTTTTGGTCTTCTGTAACAAAAAGGAGATGGAAAATGTTGATACTGAAGCATCATTTTGAGGTGCGTCACATTAAAATAGCAATTAATTAAAGCCAAGTATGTCAGGGGCTATGGCAGTTTTGCTTAGCACTGCTCAGGTTCCACTGTGTGTGAAATCAAGTGAGCTATAACATAGGAACTCAACAGACAAGGACAAAGGTGAGCAAAGCAATTTTGTCAGTTTAAGCAATGGGGAAATGAAGCAATATTTTGACTGTGGGGAGGCATCAGTGGAAAGGGCACTGATCTGAGGCTTGGGAATCTGATGAAACCAACCCAAACTTCCCACTGAGCACTGTGCGTTTGGGGTCATTGGCTTGCTGATTTCTTCTCTCTGAATGTGAGATTTCCCACTTTGTCCTCAGCCTGAGATGTGGTCCAGCCCTGAGTTGGTTGGTTCTGTTTTCCCACCCTGAATACACAAAGGAATTCATGTGCTAAGGCAGCAGCTTTAACAGTGGCAACTACAGGCTTACCCAAGAATTACTCAGTCATTCCTCCTCTCTACCAAAACTTGCTTGAACCTTCTGAGAGATGGCCTCTTCTGTAAGAAGCAAACACGTCACAGATTTCAGGTTGCAGTCTCACTCCTGGAACTGTGAGTGCTGATTGTCCTGTGGAAAAATCAGGTTAAAGACAAAGCTGCACAATGGTCCTTTTCCTTCACTGTGCTGCTTTCCTAATGCTCCTGTGACATTAGCCACAACAATACAAACTAATTCAGGATCCTATTTTTCACAGCTCTGTTCCTTCTGATTTTTTTGGACAACGATCCCTTTAATGTAGGCCCCCTTCTCTAGAAATCTCATGCACGGTTTCCTTTCTTTTTTTCTTTTTTCTTGGAGCAACCAGCAAAATACTATCTGGTAGAATAGTGGTAGGAATGCAACCCACTAATCAAAAGGATTCAAATGGATCTACGCACTGCCAAGCGCTCTCCTTCCCACCCAGTGGAGGGGGGAACTAAAAGAGAAAGAAAAAAGAGATAGAGCGAAGGCACGGAGCTTCTCTCCTTCAGCAATCTCACAAATGCAAAACCTTCCACTCCAGTGACTCCTCATTAACTTACCAAATCTGACAGTCTAATTATCGGAGCTGCTTCACGCTTAGAATAAATAAATACTAAAGTGGGTGTTTAAAGAAATTGAGCAGTGAAATTCAGTCATCTAGACAGTCAATAGAGAGTTTATTTTAAATTTTTATATTCTTATGTATTTATATCATTTTAGGAAAGATAATGAGATAGTTGTCTTTCAGGCTAATTGAGTTCCTAGGCTCATGGTTGCTTGCTGTCACAATGGCAAACTTAGCTTTAACTTTTGTGCCTTAGAAATCTGATCACTACATCCCCATTTGCTCTTTTCTGCTGGTAACCGGGTGAAGGCAAAAGTGCACCTGAGGATGGGAAACGACTACGGGAGTTCCCATCTGGATGTCTTTCACTGCAAACAAGACAACTAAATCTTCTCAGATTTGCATTTAAGAGTGTTAAAGGGAAAGGGGAAGTCAAAGAAACCTCAGCTGTAACTTGCAATTAGACAAAATACAGAAAAATGTCTGCTAACCTCTGATGCAATAGCGTCTGCTTCCATGAAGGCTATTAACAGCACAGCCCCCGCCACCCCACCTCCCACAAGAGCAGTTCGTCTCCCTGAACAATAAGACCTTTATAGAGATTCTTTGGCCTGAGATCAATGCGAGTCAGAGCATTTGATCCATGTCTGTGGGACTTTGTTTCCACAAGTCATGTGGGCCAAACTTTGCGCTGGTTGTGTTTTGCTTGCTCCCCAGCTCGTGCTCTTGCAAAAGCACAACTGGTGCAAAGTTTGGCCCCTTCTGACAAGCTGAACAGCAGGATGTTTTAGGAGAAACAGAATAGTGTCCTCACCACGTGGCACACTGGTTTTGCATTGCTGGGGAGAGGTAACAGAGACCAACCGTACCCAAAAGGAGCAAGTCCCTCTAGTCTAGGATCACATCTGCACAAGACTCAATCCTCCTCATGCAGCACAGACTGGACTTGATGACTGCCATGGCAATGGTATGGCCAGGGTTGAATGTCTCCAGAACTGTGAGAAAGCTCTATACTGAGCCTAGACATCAGTGCGGAGGGGACCTGAGGTGCCAGCTCTGGCTATCCTGGCCCGTGAGCCTGGGTTGTTTGGCCAGAGCTCCTCTTGCAGTATGTTTTCTTGGGATCACACTGGTGCTAACCATGAATCTCACTGCTCACCCTCCCTGCTTGCAAGCCTGCTCAAAAGCATTCAAGGGCAAAAGAGAGGGAAAATAAACCAAATCTATAACTAAGAATAATAAGCTGCAATTGTTACTGTGCCTGACCTGTCTGACAGCAGAGTGAGATACCTTCTCAGGAGGCCCTTTGCACTTCAGGACTGACACCGAGTTGAGAGCACAGCTCACGCTTTCTTGATTCAAGGATCTCATCTTTCTTCCAGGAGTGATTAATTGGACAGAAAACATTCTGCTTTAGCGGGTGGCAAAGGGTTAGACTGAAGTTTTATCAGAGCTGCTGTAGCGCAGGGCTGCACTGCACAAAGATAATTGTCTCAGGATTGGCTTAGGCCAGAAAAAGGACAGCAAATGCTCCAGCTTTACAAAAGGTCATCTCTGCTACCCCTTAGGCTACTAGCCACAATAGAAGGAAACTGCAGAATCCCCTGCTCCTCTTCTCTGTGGCTACATCCAGAGGTGCTGGTGACACATGTAGAATTAAGGCCACCAAGACAACGAGTGGGATTTCAACCTAAGCCTTAGCAGCCCCTTCTAGCCCTAGAGGCACAGGAGCAAGAAGCTGCAGGAGAGTCCCATCTGTGGACCATCCCCTCTCAGAAAGTCTTCCTCTCTTACAACGCGGGTGACTTTTTTCCTAGCACGTTGCATGCAGATGAGCATAAGCAACAGCAACCTGTTCCCCTCTGCAGGGGCTGACCACCAGGAAGCAAAGAGCCCCGTGCTCCCTCTCTCCTTCCCCAGGGGCAGCAAGCAGCCTCTAGCCATTAGCATTCCCTTCGGTAATCAGAAACATGCCATTTGGGGGGGGTAATTATCTTAGAAACACCGATTTCTCCAATTATTTTTTCCCAGGAATTGTCCTTTGATAAACATCCTCTAGCTTCCAGCTTGCCATAGCAACTTATGGAAAGGACAGTTATGGATACAATTATTTCATAAAAATAGAAGATAATTTCTTACAGGAACCTTCTATTTTTTCAAATGTTGTTTCACTCTTAATTTCTCACACACCTTGGGATCAACCCCCTCCTTCTTTCACCTTTCATATCCAGCTCATTCTTTAACTCTTCTGTTTTAACTTTCTCCTTCAGAGGATGGGCATTAATAGCCAGCATCCTGTAGAATGTAGCTAAAATATGCACTGTGTTATCCTAGCAACAAGAATTTTTAAATTATATAGTTAAATTCCAAAATAGTGTGATGCCAAAGTGACACAAGAGAACAAATGTCACACACTATTATGGCAAGAGGGATGGCTAAATGGGGAATTATTCAGAATTGCCTAATTTTTACAGGCTTAATGAGTCACTCATGAATATGGTCTTGCATGATCATACTGTACTTGTCTCAGCCCTGTGCACTTTGATTCTGCTCCCAACACGTTGGTTGCTATGATAACACCACACAGTTTCCTGTCCACAAGGTACTTCTCACCACAATATGGGGGATAATAAATATGGGATGGTGCATAAACCCAAGTGAAATGAATCTGTCCCCTCTCTGGCAGCGTGTCGGAGAGATTGACACATTATGCCAATCTGTTTTCTCATTCCTTCTATTTCTCCTCACTCCTTTTCTCTCACACTGTCTGTCTCTGTACCTGTTTTTTTCCACACTCTCTCTCTCTCTCTTGGCACTGAC
Organism: Gallinula chloropus; assembly: GCF_964237585.1. Lineage (NCBI taxonomy): Eukaryota > Metazoa > Chordata > Aves > Gruiformes > Rallidae > Gallinula > Gallinula chloropus. The sequence continues at coordinate 30,378,263 of NC_140090.1, read as the reverse complement.
ACTTTCATCTTCTCCCTTGGGGATTGGAGATGTCACTGCGGGAAGTGCTTGTCCGCCTCTCCGGCAGCAGCAGAGCCCTGTGGCTTTGACAAACCTCATTTAATTGGGAGGAAGCCAGGAGGGTTTGAAAGAACTGAAACATCCACGAAACTCCTTTTATCAGGCATAATTTAAACTCTGCATGGAAAAAACCCTATATGTATAAAGAAAAGTCAACTTCCCTCCTGCTGTGTGTGCTCCCCTCCTCCCCCCCCGGCACAGGCAGGCTCCTGCGAGATTCCATCTTTTCATTTTTCTAAAAGTGTCAAAGTAGATTTGTGCTCTGTGGCTGGGTGAACAGAAAAGGAATGCAGATGTCTCTCACTCATGCACACACACACACACAGAGCACCTTCTGAAGGGCAGCGGTTTGGGAGAGACACTGGCTGACTGCTCCTTGGGATGTGTCGCAGGAGCCAGAAATTAGGTTTTCAAATAGCTTGACAACACAGCCCAAGAAGGCTTCCTCTTAATTGCCCCTATCTTAAAAAAACCCACCACCACCAGCAAACTAACTAGTGTAGCGGGTGCCCAGGAGGCAGCAGGGAATGCAGGAGCTCTCCGGCTTGGTACCCAGTAGGAGGGGGAGCTCTTCTTAGTGAGGAGCAGAACCTGTAGCTTGAGAGACCCTGTATTTATTGCCAGCTCAGGGCAGGAGAGGCAGATCTGTGTGTATGCAGCTGTGTGCTTGAGAAGGGGGCAAGGGAAGAAGAAAATAAAGCAGGTAAAGCTGAGGCAGTACTGGTGCGACAGGGTTTGAGGAACAGCTGTTGTCTCTGAACATCAAAAGGGATCAGTCCGAGGGAATTGGGGCTAGCACATCATGCTGAGCAGCTGGGAATTCGGGACATCAGGAGGGACCAGCATGTGAGTTACACTGAATACACAGTGTGAGCCAGCCCGAGGGAAAGCTCTGGGCCCCTGGGGTTACAGGATGGAGGAGAAGCAACCTGTCCAAGCACATACACCTCTGCTTTATAAATGCACTGTGCTGGCAGCCCATCCAGGTCCCCTTCTAGTATTAGCACTGTGGTCAAGCGGAAGGAAACATAAAAAAAAGCTGTCACATTTGCAACGGGATGTAAACTTTGCAGCCTACAGGAGAGGGGAGGGAGGGCAGGCAGAAAGGAGAGAGATGTCTGGGTGAATGGCAGAGACTTTCAAAGTACAGGAGAAACTCATAGTAAATGGTGTATCAGGTAGCTCTTTCTTGGTGGTAGGAAATCAAGCTAACTTACCAGCAGGAACCTGATAGAGCTGAGGAGGCAGACAGCTGAAGTAGCCATGAAGAAGCGCATCTTGTGCAGAGATCCGGCCTTGAGGGAAGGCTGTAAGCATCTTAGAGGCCAAATCCTCTGCTGCTGGCACCCTGCTCAGCCTAGGAGAACAGAAGAAAAAATAGCATAGCAGGTGAGCACAAGTAATAAAGCTGGAACCAAACCTCGGCCCAGCCCTTCTCAGAGCTTGAGGCAGAGATAGTGGAGGGACACAGGGGAGCTGGATAAATCCACCCCAGCTATATAGCTTTCCAGGGCATTTGCCTTTCCATGTGAGTTTGATTATATTGGAATGTATGCATCCATGCTTTCAGCTCAAACTCATGTTTTCAGAGGAATTTTGAAAAGAAATTGTTATTAGCAAAAAAAAAAAAAAAGCAAAAAAAAATTGTTAGTAAAAGGGAAAATGCTGCTATAGGAGATGATATTTTACGTGTTGTGTCTGGAATATCTTGGTGCTACCAGTTTACATTCACAATATAAGTGCACAAAATAACCTGACTGGCCCACTGAGCAGATCAGAGGTCAAAGCTAAAACACTAAAGACAATACCACTTCCTCTTTCCTTCCTCTAGTATCAGTAGTGCAGCTAGCTGTAAAATGTGTTGGGGATTCATGGAGATGAGCTTGTTCTCAGGATGAGTGCTTAAAATAGATGTAATACACACATGCTCCATGTCGAGCAGATACCAATGCCAAGTGGTTACTTTCTAGAGAAGCACACAGCTGGGGACAAGGAAGTGGAAGAGAGAAAACAAACCAACAAGGAAACAAATAAAAATAGTCATTTAGTTTTACAGCTTTTACTTTGTTTGTTTGTTCTGATCATGTTTCAACATCAGGAGGCCCATTGGAGCATGGCCTGTTGTGCTTCCTCCCTTGGCCCCCACTGGTGCTTCCCCCCAAGTGACATCAGGTGTGGGATCCCCCTGCCCCTGCACTCCCCCTCCCTACAGAGGACATTTGACTTCCTGACATTTTTGTTTTGAGGAGATAAAATATATAAGAAAAAAGAGAGAGAAAAACCAGAGAGATCCTGAGAAACAAACCTATGAAAGGCTCCTGACCTCACTGTGGTAGGTAACTGCTGAATTCTCATCTCCAGCAAAATGGTTTGAGCCCCGTCTGCCTTGGGGAGCAGGGATGGGACAGTCTGCTTGCTAGAGCTGCACCACAGGCTGCCCCTGTGGTCTTACCAGAGACCTTCTGCCCCATTGGTCCCTGCTACTACCGACTCCCACACTGGACAGCAACATGAATCAGTGCTTCCCACCATGGCTCTGGGTTCCTGGTGGTGGCCAAGCTCTGCACAGAGCTCCCCTTTGATTTCTTAATTGGCCATGGAGAGTCACGGCTGAGCAGTCCGTATGAAGCAGCTCTTTCCTTCCCAAGAGCCAAATATGCCAAGGCGGTTGTTTGGCCATCACAGCATAAGGACTCTGTAACACAGAGGTGGAGTTGCCCACATGCAGCCCAGAGCTCTGCTGCAGAGGTACTGGGAGAGCCAGTCAGTATGGGGCTGTGATGGGGCCTGTCAGGGGATTATGGCCAAAAAGCAGAAGTGCAGTACAGCAGAGCTGTAAGGGAAATAGTTATTTCTTTGTTCACGCTGAGAGAGGATTTGTTCTGTTCCAGGCCCTGTGTTACCTGGGTTTGGGATATGCTGATCTTTGTGTGTTCCTGAAGATGTGCATGACAATGGCTGCCATTTCAGCAACCTGTGCTTTGCTGAATACTTTAGTGTGTTTGTTCAGACTTTCAGAACAGCGTTTGGGAAACCCAGCCACACTTCCCTCCAAGCAGGGCTGGATCCCAGTGATGAGCTGAACTGTTAACGAACAGCAGTGATGAAAACTGGCCTTATGTCCTCAAAGAATATTTGATTGATCTGTGCATGAACACAAGCTGGTGTATAAATCCTGTCTAGTCTTTTCCTACAGATCTATAGAACCTGTTGTGTGCCTCAAAATCAGTATTGGGGGGGATTCAGTTTTAATAATTCTCTGAGCTAGGTTAGGGCACTTTGCCCTAATTTCTTGCACTGATAGGTATAAGTGCATATACATGTACACACACACATTGTGTGTGTGTGTGTGTGTGTGTGTGTGTACATGTATATGTCTGAAAAAGACTCCATTCTCCTAGCACATTGGGGAGTGATTGGGTGATGGTGGTGGGCCTGGTCAAGCTGAGGTATCTAGCCCCAGCTCCAGCCTCGCAGCTTTTTGCCACTGAAGAATGTGCATTTTCCCCTTCTAACTAATCACGAGATTATTACATTGTCTTGTAAAAATGCTGCCCTAGCACATCTTTCTTACCACTGTTGAGCAATGTTCCTGCAGTCTGTTTCTAGAAATGGAACCTGGGACAGTGCAAAGTCCGTCTTCAGTCTGAGCAAAGAGGGCCTGGGAAAGTGTGACTTTCTGAATCAAACTGTGTCCTGCAAAAAGCTGCACGTAATGTCACCGAGTCACTGCTTATCTGAGAATAATCACTACTCCTCTGAGAATAATAAACCCACTACGTGCCTGCCTCTACTACAATCTCTTGAAATCAGTTGCTTAACTGACCTTAGATCTGCTTGTTACTGCAGAGCCACCCCGCTCTTCCCCCGCTTGCCAAAAGAGCTCATTTCAAGTGAAATGATTGCATAAAGAAACAAATAAACCCAGAGGCCGTTTTGGCATTGCCGTTATAGGCAGCTTACCTGTCACAGATAACTCCCAGTCTCTGAGGTCTCCTGGAAGCAACCAGTTCTAGAAAGTGTAATATGCAATCACAGGATTAAATGAATATCAAGCCAAAAACCATTCTTTGGGCCCTTACAAAAAATGTGTGCTCAGAATTTCAAAGGGCCTTATAGAATCTGTCATCTTAGTATTTATAAATATACATTATTGCTACAGGACTCGAGTGCCAGCATTGATGTTAATAAGGCTGCTCCAGTTCTGTGACCCTCTCCTTTCATACATCTGTGAACGTAGGCCTTGGGCCTCCTTCTGCTACAGTGCAAGTCTTAGCTTTGACTTTAAAAGCGGCGCCAGTCCCTAAAGCCTTCCCATGAAAGAAGCAGAAAGACAGTTTGCAGGCCTGAATCTCAGCAATTGTCTTGGCTTACCAAAGGGCTGCTGAGCTTCATGTACTGCCCTGTGGGCATACGGGGCTCTTCTGCATGGATCTGGCAGAAAGGCTGAGGACAGAGTAAAGGTACTTGTTGGTCCCACTCTCTCCTTGCCCACTGCTCTTGTTGTCAATCCCTCACTAAGTTTGTGCTTGTCAAGGTAACCATTTTGATGCACACTTTGTACTTACTGATTCAAACATCTCTACCAGACTGGAACTTTGCAGTGTTTGCAGTTTTGGGAAGGCTGTGTTGTTGCCATTTGTCAAGGATGCATTTCTAAACATTATGGAAAATGCAGAGGGATACATTCCTCAAATGTTTTCTTATGGAGCATGAATTTTCTCAGGCTTAGATATGAAGGAATGGCTGAAGCCTGGAAGATTTTCTTCTTAGAGCTGATAAACAGAGACATCTTGCATCAGAAAGGCTGTAACTTCTACCCAGCTACATTTCTTTCAGCATCATTTCTGACAGCAGAGATGAACTGTGCTCTAGCAGGAAAGGTGGTGTAAATCTCTCCTCCAGCCCAGCCTGGACAAGTATTCCTGTGAGACCACCAGGATGAAAGCACCACTGGTCTGTTGCCAGTAAACTTGGAGCTTGGCTGGGACTTCTGCTGCCCTGTCGGAGAGCATCTGCCCTCCCTTCCTCCCCGGGAGCACCAGCCACATCATTCAGGGACAGAAGCTGTTGGCTGTGGGCAGGGAGAGCAGGAGTCGCCTCTGCCTTTGCCTGTGTGGCCATTTCCACAGTGCCAGGCTGTGATCTCGCTCACTCAGTGCCGGACTTGATGCAGAGACAATTTGAATAAGTGCAAATGACTGAACTTCCAGCACTTAACCTTTTCCAGCAGAAATCTCTCACCATTAAGCCAGGCAAGCAGGTTGTTAAACCTGTCTGTCACAGGGTAACAGTTCACAACTGAAGTGTTCTCCTGCACCCAAATACTAAGGTAATTGCTAAAGCAGTAAATGGCAGTATAACCTGGGATGGGATTCATGACTCTTTAGATGCCAGAGCACTGGAATTATCGCCAATATGTAAAAGTTATATGTTAGTAACTTGGATAGCCCCTTCCCAAATCCGTCACTGAGATTAACTCTGGCAGAACATTCCTCTTGGATCACTAATAACATTTTCTCTGGATCCTCTTTCCTTCATTTTGCCCCCTTGACTGTAATAAAAGTGTAGAAATAAATCGTCCATGCTGAGGAGAGATGTAAAGTTTCCAGGAAGACTAGCAGAAAACCAATTTAACAAATGGTTTAGAAAGGCATAGGATTTTTTTGTACGAGGTAGAAATTTTTACCTCTTCACAGAGCTGGCCAAAAACTTTCAGATGTTGTAACTTTCTGCCAGAAAATTTTGATTTGTGAGATGGAACCATTCCATGACAATATATCAGTTTCCTTTAATATTTAATAAAAATGTCAAGATGGCTTAAATATTGTATTTTAACTCTACTGCAATATTTTAATGTTAGTGTTCTTTAATGAGTTTAACATAAAAGTTAAAATATGAATGTTTGGTTAATAACAGAAGGGCAAAATGTTTCCGTGATACCCAACTGCAATGTCACACTGGTCTTGTGGAGTGCATTTTCAGGGTTAACACTTCAAAGAAGAAACAGGGTTTTTCTTTACATTACAGATAGAAATATCAGCTTGCTTACTGGCAACTGGGAGGAGTACCTGAACTATAGTCCTTGCTGCCTCAAGCAAGCCTCTTGACTTAAATCTATCATCTATATAATGTTGAGATTAATAATTATCTGCAAGGGGTAGTGTAAGAGCTAGTGAGCCAACTACCACTGTCCCTGTCCAAACACATCTCTCTGGAGAATTCTGCTTGAGTGAGGGCTGCCAGACTTGCCACTTTGAGTATATAGAGCTTTGATTATAAATGGAAGATATGGGTAAGAAAACAGTGTGTCTCTGCTCAAGGATTTAATGCAGTTAACTAATCCACTTTAAATCAGTTCAGATTAATCTCCTGACTGACCCCATATAGACAAACCCTTAGAGAATGCCGAGGCCCCATTGTGTCGAGCAGGGTAAGAACAGAGCAGTAAATATTTTCCCTACTGTAAGATTAAGACCAATCTAAAACTGAAAAACAACGTAATTAGCAGCTGCTTCAAGGTAAGAGATAAAGAATATTTGGATATAATTCCAAAAAGTGGATGAACTGCTGATTTAATCGTCTTGCAATGAGTATCTAACATAAAGTGATGGGATTGTGTAGGGCTGATTGGCTTTTTCAGAGCAGATCTGAAAGGTGCCTTGGGTTTATTTTCGATCCATATGCAAGGCAGTGTGTGCTAATGAGGAAATACCTTCTTATATGAAAACCCAGGTGGAAGTGGCTAATGAACTGATAATGAGGCAAGCAAGCCAGAGGACAAAAGTTAAACTTTCCTAATTGATGAAGAAAGAGAAAGGATGCCAAGTGCCGCCGAACGAAGGTGCTGGGGTTGCAGGCTCGCAGAGAAAATGTCTCTCATTAGTGAAACCTCTGTGGCTGCAGGACAGCCGCATTGCTCTGTCTGTCTGTCTGTGTGGCAGGCTGGAAGCTGCAGCCTGTGCCCGGTGCCAGGCAGATAGGAAGTTTCCCTGCAGCCCGGCCAGCCTGTACTGCACATTAGTTACAGCGCTGCTCTTCCCTTCAGGATCAAAGCCGCATGCAGTTTATGATGACAATAAAAAATTTCATCGTTTTAGAATTCACTTTCCAGCCACCCCATTTGTTAAATGAAGCATCAGCATAAAAAGTGAGATAAAAAAGCAAAAAAAGGCGGGGTGGGGGGAGCACTCGGCGTGCAGACTTCATCTCCAGTCTCAGAACTGCCACCTGAAGTTTGCGGTCCAGAGCATGCTGCTTGTTGCCTCCATCTGCTGGGGGCATTTCGGAAACGCAACTGAGACTGGAAACCTGTACTCGGGAGCAGAAGCAGGCTCTGGAAAGCTTCTAAATCTCATTCAGCACAGCAAAGCCTGCAGATAGGCGAAAAACTAGGCTTCATTTAAAAGTCACCGTTGCATCTGAAAAAGCCGGGTGTGCCACCTGGGTCTGCTCAGCGCGATGGTACAGCCTGCCACAGGAGACTTCCTTAGCCAGCCCGTGCAGTGCATCATGCAGTGAAGCTTACTCACGGTGAGCTCATCATGTTATAAACAAATAAGTGCTGTTCTCTGCTCTGTGGCACCCAAACGTCAGAAAAAAGAAACAAAAAGCAATGCAGTGCATTGGGCACCCCAGTATTCCCAGTTTGGCAAAAGCACTAGCTTAATGTCATGGGCTGTGATTCCTAATCCTTTCCTGCCCTTGACCCCTGCTGTCTAGATTCAAACTTGTAACCATTAATGGGGCTGGATCAAAACACTGGCCTTCTGGTGTCACCAGTGGTGTTTAGAGGGGATTTAAACTCCCTGCTTTTCAGCGCAGTGAAATGAACACAGCAGTAGATTAATGCAAGGATTTGAGCTCACACAGCATGAGAGCTTTCAAAAATAGTGTTAACAGAGCTACAACTGCCTCTTTCAGGGGAGGCAAAATGAGGGGAACAGAACAAATGAATAAACACAGGGCAAAGCCTTGTCGCTATGGGCAGGGCTCCTAAGCCTGAGGAGCCAGGGAGAGGGCCAGCCAGCGCCCTGAGATGTGGGGTAGGACCTCTCCCAATCCTTCATGCTCCGCAGGAACCAGTTCTCAAGGCCAGGCTGGGGTTAGACCCATGCTTTCAGGGACCATGGCTGCAGATAATTCCCTACCCCAAGTGTCTCTCCTGCAAAGACGGGGGACATGAGTAGCCGTGGGGCTGGCCATGGAAGAGTTGCTTATTCATCCTCCTGTTCCCCTAGGATCAGGCATAGATTGGGCTTTTGGCAAACTGTAGGCAATGGCAATGAGACCCATTTCTGAACTTCTTTGTGTGAGAACGCATGGGGCATAGGGTGGACAAATGCTCCTTTGCACTTTCCATCCCTTGCCAGTTGCCCACGGAGGGGGCAGGGGAGCTGCTCTCCCTCCAGCTGCCCTGTGCGTGCCTGGCTCACAGAGCCCACAGCCCACGCTGTGTCTCCTCTTCAGACTGCAGCAGGATGTGCTCGAGCTCTCAGTAGTGACAGGAAAACATCTAAAGGTTTCCAGTTTTCCTTTCAAAGATTCCTACTAACCCACCTGGCCCAGGAACCCTTCCAGTAACAACCTCAGTCTGGGGATGAGCCTACACTGCTGAATCCAGTGGGAGTTTTGCCATCAACTTCAATGAGAATAGTCTCACACCTCAGTGCTTTGTTTTGCCCGTGTTCGTTCCTTGCCTCGGGCAGGAACCTGTTTGTTTGTTTGCTGCCTGCACTCACTGCGCACATCAATAGGACTAGCTAAAAGCGTTCAAGCCGGCAGATTTGGGGAAGCCTCCGAAGTTTGTTTGCTTATCTGAACCATTCCAGGCACTCAGATTCGCACAACTGGGTTGAAAATAACCTCAAGAGACAGACTTCTCAGGGAGATCCCACAACTTCCACTTGGGCTGGACCTGGCCTAGGAGAGGGAAACAACACTTGTGCTTGGGGAAGAGAGGGGAAGTGCCCAGGAACGCGTGAATGACAAACAGCTTTAAACAAAGAGACTAATCTGCCTTCTCACCACCATCAAAACCTGACTTGATTTAGTTCATGGCTAGGGTGAGTACTCCAACCTTATATGTCTAACCTTCTTCTCTACAGACTGGTTTGTATAATCCAGCTGTGATCTGATGAACATCTCTAGGGCACCTCAGAGCTCCTTAGGCAGGCTGTGAGGAGGGGAAAGGGATGCTGCCTCTCCAGCTGGTGCAGCTACTGACCCAAACACTGCCTTGTCATCCCATGTGTTTACTAGCATGGTGGGATGCTCCCTCAGGAAGGTGTCCTCTAACTCCTGCATTTCTGTCTGCTCCAGGCACAAAAGGCACCAGTATCACAGGATCACAGCACAGGTCAGTTCTGCCCTGCTGGAGTCCGTTAGGGAAACTTCCTATCGAGCCTGAAAGCAACTCAGACTTGAACACTGGTTATAATGACCAGGCTTCACTGGAGCTATTTCCATGCTGCCCAGATGTCTGTCCTCTCCCTTCCAGCCCTGGCACTGGCTTTACCCACAGCAGCAGAGGACAGTGCTGCTAGTCAGACAAAATAGAGCTAGGTGGGAGATGCTGCTCGGGCAGTTCTGGGCAAGCACACATTCTCTGCTGTCTCTCCCAGGTTCTTTGCTAGCATAGGCTTAATGCTTGCACTTTTAGACTGTCCCTCTATATAGCTTTGGGATACCTAATCATCACTGAGAGGTTTTGGCCTTGTGTGAGCAGATGACTGGCATAAAAAGAATTCTTTGTGTTCAGTTTGCCACCCCCCCCCCACCAAGCATTTCTTTCCTTCCAGACTACCTTTCCCAACTTGTAGACTACCCAGCCAAGCCTTCAACAACTTAGAGAAGAAAGTGCTTCCTCCAGCTGTCTGCTCTGTGCTTGCTCCCTATCCAAATTAAACTTGCTGTGGACAGCGACACATTCCCATTTCACGCTGGTTTGATTAATGTGTCTCAGCTAATTGTGTGAAGGATTCCAGTCCTTTCAGCTGTGAGACCAGGTTATTGTTCAGCCAATCGCGGCTACCATGTGAAAATGGAGGCTGTTTAGTGTTCATGCACCAGAATCAAAGGAGGGGCATCTTGGACTGGGTCACAGAGCAACACCCACTTCTTTGAAAAGATGTTACTATGCTCTACTAAACCTGTAAACCTCTTGCTCAAAGCAAGTCTTCTCCCTCCTTCTCTCCCCCTGCTCTTTTTTCCCCCTTCTGGATAGGCAGGCTCCCCCCACCTCTCTCTTAGGGTACAAGTGAGAGAGAATGGCTAGATTCTAGCTGGGTAGATTTCACATTCCAGGGTTTTTAATATTTCACTTTTTTATTTCTCTTAGAGAATGACCCTGCTGAGAGGCTGAGAATCAGTGCTCATCATTTCCCCCTCACTGACACTTGAATATATTTTCCCAAGAGAAAACATTAAACAAAAAGAGAGAGAGAGAGAAAGGGAGAGAGAGGCGGGGGGGAGAGGGAGAGTGACTGAGCTAGCTTTTCAAAGCATACTTCTCAACCTGCCCACATCAAAATAAGAGACAACTGGCCCTTTGAAGTCCAGGACACAGACTTCTCTACCAGCCCATGTGGAAATAAAAGAAGCCAGCTTTATAAATCACACAGATTTCTCACCTTGCCCACATCAAAATCAGGGACAGTGACCTCTCAAACTGAGGTTGAAAGGCCCCCAAACCAATCTCCATAAAAATAAGGAGAGTTCAGATGAACTATGTCTCCAAGTACCTGTCAACTTTTCCAGTCTAAACCAGGAGACATGGATCCTTTGCACTGAGGAGTGGATGCTAACTACATTGTCAGACTTGCAGCGATGAAATCTTCCATCAGCTTAACACACCAGCGCTCAATGAGGCAACTTCACCACACATGTACCTTTGCTTGCATCCTAGGCCAATCCTGGTGTTGTAGGTCCTACAACAACCACCATCATTAAGTAGCTCGGGGGATTTAGTAACACTGAAGCATGGGATTTTTTCCGAATGAGAATTAATGACCCAAAAATTAAGTGGCTAGTGGCTCAGAGAAGTAGTCCTACCTGGGTTATAACTGGGGAGCTTGGAAAGTCCTGGCCAAGTGTCCTCAGTTGGGACTCCCAAGACCTGTACAAAAGAGGAACAGGAGTGAGAAGAGCAATAACCCCTGTCTGTCATTACCCTGCTTTGCTGCGTAGCTGGAGGAATCAGTCTGGATGGAGTAAGGCTGTGGCCTTTACTGTAAATCAGCACAGATACCACTGTGCATAAAGGACACTGACATTTTAACACTTGACTTTATAGCAGAAGGGATCCTGCTGAGATTGAATGTTGCTGCTGGGCGCACCGGTGAAGGCGTATGCAGCTCACTGCCAGGTGCCACTTCTGCCTGTGTTTGCCAGCCCAGCAGTAACACTGGTCAGCCCCGTTCAGCAGCGAAGCTGCCTTGGGGACACATTCTACCCGCTCGCACTGGCAGCAGCCGACACGCTCAGCAGCAGCATATTTTAGTTGCTGAAATGTGTGAGATTGAGCGTATCTGGATTTCTGTGCTGTTGTGGATGTTCTTATTATTGTCATTATATGTTATTATTATTACTTACCGCATGCAAAGTGCCTTGTACCTATTGATATGGATTAGTTGTGGAGGAAAAGCCACGTATTTAAGAGGAGTTCACAGCATGTGACATGGCATTATGAATCAGTACTGCTAACACCATGAGTTCAAAGCTTATGATCCAGACACCCCCCTGCCAATTATCAGATTTCCTTAAAAAATTGTCGGAGGTTTTCATTCACTTCCTCTTCTCCAGTATTAGATTTGTCCCACATTAGTTACACTTTTCCATATGATAGACCATTTTCCTTAAAATGAAAGCTGAGAACTATGATATGGGGAACTTGGCCTCAGAGAAACTTGTGATAAGATTGCAAGAAAACAAGCATCAGTAAAAAAAAGAAATACATTAAAGAAGGAAGAACTATGAAGCCTGGATGTTGCAGTTGTTATGCATCTGGCAGGTGATTGCTGTTCTCACTCACAGTTGGGAAGCAGATGCGAGGACCATTCCAGCTACCTGAAGAAGACAACCACAAGCAGGGACGGCGTCTCACCACTGTCACGTATTACATGGTGGTCTGGGGAGGGAAGCAAACTAGGATGGCTTGCTGTGGCCTGTGTTTCCAAACTACTTATGGACTCAGCCCACCACAGCAAAGACGAAGGAAGGGGTAGGACCCTTGTCTCTGCTAACCTGGAAAATCACTCTTGGAAGCTTGAAAGCTGCCCAACAAGGAGGTGTCTTCAAGAATTCAGCCATGTGAGGATGTTGGAAGGTGGCTCACATCAGTTTGACAGTTTATGATGTCAAATGAGGATGCATTCTTGACTGGTGTGTTTATCATGTAAGTAGGACAGATCTGCCCAAAGCAAACTGTATGCACAGGAAAGAGAGAGGTAGAATCTGAACCTGAATCCAGAATTTGCTCTCTTTTGCTACCCTTTTAGCTTTCCAGGAATCCACAGCAAAACCTCTCAGCTATTCTGCATTGAAAATCCAGATGTGTGTTCTTAAGCCACTCCTGCATTTATCTGGGCCCTCATTCATCTAAGTTTCTTGTGAGCCACTGGGCAGCAATCCTAAAGGCATCTGAGGGAGCCGCCAACGTTCAGTATCTAGTAAAGTCATGCTCTCCAGTGCCAGTTCAGCACTCTGCCTCTCTTTGGTGAAGAAATGAAAACAGTTGTTTTTTGCATGCTGGTACTTTACTACAATGATGTTTTCAGCAAATGCATACATTTTTCTGAGTTGAGGTGCAAAAGCATTCAGAGCACCAGTCACTGAATTCCATATGAATATGGATTTGTATTTATCTTTTCCAAGTCTCTTCTTTACCAAAGATGCTATTCCAACCCATGAATTCAGATTTATTGTTGAATTTCCAAGGTAATGGGGCAGGTGATTTTTCAGGTCCCCCTGGACCTTTACTGAGATTCCTTGCCAAATCAGACAATGAGTTAGATTTATTTAATTGAAATTAATTTTACTCTGGGGATTGTTTTACCTGTTGTCTACCCACCCTAAATCTAGCTGTTAACTCTCAGGTCAAGCTCCTCTGTACCTGCTACTCTGCCATGCTTCCCCAAGCAGGCAATGAAAGGTCTTGGTGCAGCTCAGTTCATTATACTTTGGAAAAGGCACGGTCTCAGCCAGAAACATATTTACAATGCCCGTATTTCAGCAAGGGGTTTAAGTTGGTCTAAACCAGTGTCCTCTCTCTCTGCCTTCTAACTGCATGCTTCTCCTGTGATGAACCAGCTGAAGGAACCAACCCAGATGATTTTGTTGGGAGGTTGTGTTCTACATAGAGAAGCCCTGTAGTCATTCACCTGGCACTCGTCACGTGTTCAGCTCAGCCGCAGAAGCACGGTGGTGCCGTGCTGCAGCCTAATCCAGCCCATGTGAAGTCCTTCTCAGTACAATGTTCATCAATGTGATGCAGCTTTTGAATGCAAAACCTATGCATGATCTCTTGAAATCTGGATGATGGATCTTCAGTTTGTCAGGTGTGCTCAGTCTCCGTGCCATGAGAGAACCGGAGACACTGCAGTTTGCATTCACTCAGGCCATACTTCCACAACCAGCACTGCCGGCTGAATTAGCTCTTTCGTCTTCATCCCCTTCCCATTTGGTCTTGCTCCTGCATCATCCCTTCATTAGTACTGCCAGTCATTAGAGCTACTGTTTGTGCAGTCTGATGATGAACTGGGTAAATAAACCGTTGTCATTTAGAGTAAGCAACAAGTCATAGGTTCCCCAGTTCACATTGCTCAGTGTGTGAGGGGTGACACAGGAGCAGGAATGAGCAGCCAGGGAGAGACATGGGGATTTGGAGACTGCCAAGGGGACACTTGCCTCTAGAAGAAATGTTGGTGAAATGACAGTCCCGATGATTCCCGGGACAAACACGTGTCACAGAATGGGGGGGCTCCAGCTATGTATCTCTGTGGTGTTTGAACCAACAGTCCTACATGGAGACAAGCACGCTGGGTGATATAGACTCATGTATACCAATGTGGACTGTCTCCAAACCAGTGCAGGGTGCCTCTATTATTAGCACGTGAAAGGAACTGACTACTAGAAAACAGTAGGAATCCCTATTTTGAACCTCACACTCTGCAAAATATCTCAAGTTAGGCATCGAAAGCCTCTAAGGAGCTTTGAAATCTTGGCCTAACACAGAGCCTTTTTCCAGGCTGTGTAATAACATAAAACCTTCTGTGAAAGGCACTAATTATTTCATGGCTCTTAAAGCTTCCTCATGATTTTTAAATAAGGGGTTTTTTTTTCCTTTCTATAGCACAAATCCTATTAATCATGGTATTAGTTATAATACCAGAGAAATGACGATAGGGCTATAACCCTCCAACTGCAAAACCACAGGAAATGTATCCAGAGACTTCAGGGCTCTAAGTGGAAGGATACCCTTCATTCTCACTCTGGGAAACTGGGCCCTGCTCTGGCTTTGAACCCTGTTAATTGGCCAAGAATAGATTATTTTTCTTCCTTAATAATTTTTTTTTTTTTTTTTTTTACTTTCTATGAAAGAGAGATTCAGCTTTTATTTAAATGGATTGAAGTCCAGTCTAAGAACTGGACCCACGTGCCTTTTTATCACATTCTAGCTAAAAGCAGAGATGAAAACCCTACCAGGCAGGGGCGTTTCTGGATGAAGGGATTAAGAAGGAAAAAATTGACTTACACAGACTTGAGACTATAAAGTCCTTTCTCACCACTTTCCAAATTTCAGTTTTCTGTACTTTCTCCTTTGAAAATCCACATTTGGGAAACACTCTATGAATAAGAGTAAATCCATGGGAGAAGCCATGAAGGGGCAGACACCTACAGCAAAACCCAATAGGAATCTATGGGCTGACCTTCCCAAAGAGTCAGGAACAGGATCAGCAAGGAGCAGCAATGAACATACAGAATCCACTAGTGCTGGCCACTGCCTCGATTCTACCAAGCCACGCTAAGGACGTGGCTCTGTGTTTCAGTTTCCCCAGCAGAAAAAACAGCTTAAGAAGCTCCTGAAAATGTCTGCTTTCACTCACTGCTGCCTTTATAAAGCAATTTCACACTTTCCATTATGCCAAAGCAGTCTCTAGGGCTGCGCCATAAACTGGATGATACAAAATGTTCCAAGTTGAAATGAAGAAGGATCTCCGAAAAACCTCAGTCCTGCCATTTTCAAGCAATATTAGAGCTCTTTTGTGAGAATATGGTGTATTGCATCCTACAGTAAGTACAGGATTTAGCAAGAAGGAATAGAATTTGCAGTACCTGCAGACCTTTTATGCCTTCTTCAATTTGATGTCACTTTAATTGCCTTTAAATTTTTGATGAGATGACAAACATCAAAGGAAACTCACTTGATTTACTCCTGTGTCTGTAAAAGTTGCCAAATATAAAATGGGTTACAAAGTCTCCTATGAACTTGGCAGATTGGACCAAATTATTTCTGCTATTCACAGGACCTACGCTTAAGACTTCAAAATTAAGAGGGGGGCTGAAGCAACAGATTCTTTTTTTTTTTCTCCCATTGCCAGATATATGTTACTCACCGCCCAGATCTCAGCCAGCTGTTCATGAGGACCAGAAGCTCCTGCAAATATTGGCTGGCCCTGGATCATTTCAACAAATATACAGCCTGCACTCCTGCAAGAAACCCGAGGTATTAACTCAATCACAATGCATGTCAAATACGATACGGTATGATACAATATAGTACGATACGATATAATACGATTGTTGGGATCACAGGGGAGAAAGGAAGAGAGAAAATTGTGGGAAGGGAAATTCAGAAATCCTGAGACAAGCTGTAAACCCTATATATTTTGCAGGTCAAGTCTGAAAAGTACCAGTCTGATGTGTAGGTATTGCACACCTACCTCATGTCATCTAGTGAGAGAGAATGTGTGTGTGTGTATGTGTGTGTGTATATGTGTGTGTGCGTGAAGCAAGTCAGGACGTGAGGCGTCTGTACATATGTAATGAAATGCAGGCTTCAGTGAAGGCTGATACATCTCGACAGGATGATGCTAGGTAGGATGCAGCACTATTAAAAACTCTACCGACTGTGGGAAATCAGGAAGGTTTCCTTTGGGAAGGACATCCCTGGTCTTGCAGCACTGTACTAAGCACTTGCAACTGGCCCTTGTTGCAAGCTGGATGTAGCATTGTTATCCTCATCCAAGTTCTACAGATTGAAACACTTGAATTAAAAAGCTGACAAGTCAAACAGGATGGAAGCTGAGTAAGGATACATCATGTTCACATCCCTCCAGGATTTTAGAAGAAAATAATGCAGTCTAAGTTCCATACAAGTCTGTTGCCATCTCTTTTTTCTCATCAGTACCACCCAATAAAAAAGACCCCACCACCCTTTATCAGCAGGACAAGACAGGTGATACCCCTGGGAAAAAAACCCCACTAAACACACTCTTTTTTTTCAGCACCAGTTTGTTTCATGTCTCTTTCAATTTATCCTGTTACAAACCCAGCTAAAAAGCGGGTTGTGGCAGAAGCCTGTGGAATACTAGATTGTTTTTCATGAGAAAAAGGTGCAAAATTGGAGTGATATCAGTAGGAAAGATAAAGGGGGAACTGCTACACACTATATTGGCTTGAAGGATACATTAGACATGGAAGGAACCCAGAGGCATTAACCACCGGAGCAATTTTTCCTTCAGAAGGAATTAGCTCTTCACCAAAGGCAAGATTTCCTAGCAGAAAGAACGTGGTGACAGCAGAAAGTTAAAGTATTCTTATTTTTACGCCATCCCCTGCTCTGCACTTGTGCCAAGGCAAATCAGCCAGCTTAAGAAAACCCTACCAAGCCCTGCAAAAAATGCTTAATCTTACTAAGGTGGATTAGTCCTTCTGGCAATAATGATGAGATAGTTGTGGTCAGGGTAGACTAACTTATTTGCAAGTATTTCCTCTCTTTTTGCACAAACACCACTCCTTTATTGTTTTAAATCTTTTTCTTCCAAACTTTTCCTAGGCTTCCTATCTTTTCACTAAGCCCCATCCCAACTTTTTAGGTTTCAGTCTCAATTTTCTTTGGTTCTAGCAAAAATTTGAGTCCTTGTCTAACAGGCTCTGAGAGCGTTATTTTCACTTACTGAGCAATGGCTGGTAATTTCTTCTGGTCATCTGTACTGCTGCGTTACCCCTTGCACCTTATTTTTGCAATACTGTAGATGCTTTTCCCACCTGGCTGTGGTCAGCTGAAAGCCTGACAAGCAACTCATCTGCAGTATTCATTTTGGTCATCCTTGCAGATCAGGTGATGCCTGTTTGCAGATCCGTATCTAACACTGTTTTCGTAAACATCGCTGCACTTCCACTCAGCTTCCCGTGCCCTAACCTTGGCCTTTGTGAGCTCAACTCCTTACTTGTTTATATGCTCTTACAGGGTCCAGGCATCATGAAACTTAACCCATAGATTTTGCAACATAGATTTTTTTTTGTGTGTGTTTCAGAAGATATCATTTTGGAACCCAGAGATGGATTCTACTAGACCAGTGTCATACCAAACCTCTGTTTTCACAGCTGACATATGTGCCCAAATGGCTCATCCGATTTTGCAACCACAGGGGCTGCTGTAATCCACTGATTCCATTGCATAAGTTTAACTGGACATGGGCAAAGCAATTTGTAGGGAGAAAAGAATCAGTTCTATTGGATATTGGAGCAAACAATACTGATATCCATTCACCTCTGGTTTGGGTTCTGATAGCCTACCTAGGAATGGCCATTTGTCTGGCAACAGCAGAAACTCTTTTTTTCCTAGATTCAGCAAGTATTTGCTAAGAATTACTCATGAGCAGAGAGTTCAAACATTCAAATCTAATGAAGTCGTCTTTTCACTAATAGGCAAGCTGTCAGTTTGAGGACAGGAACAACCTGTAGGTTGTTACAAATGTACCTTCTGGTAGAGCTCTCTTTTGTATTCCTGGTTTATTCCCATTATCTCTGGAAACCTTTAAACCTCAGTGTCTCTAATAAAGACAAAACTATCAGAGCAACCACAACTGCTGGAAAGGAAGAGCTTTTTGTTTCCTGTAGCGAGACTCAGCTGACCAGCTCCCTTTAATGCCTGCTTGATACTGTATTGATTCATCAGTGGCAATTACCACTGTTTCTATCTCTGTGTGATTCCAGATGAAATACGCTTCTCTTACAAAACACAATCCAAAAGTAGCTAGAAGAACTGACATATGGGCACACACCTCTTTTCCCACATACTTTTGTCTACCTGTTAAAATAGGACTTTAGAAACTAGTGCTAGTCATTATATTAGCCTTTCAGTAGAGACTTCAACTTTCCTTATGAGATACGGGCTTTAGTTCCTGCTCTGACAGCATTACGAGGATCCTTCTACTAATGAGAATGATTAAAAACCCTTTACTTTTAAATATTTATAAAAATTTAGACCTAGCAGGTTTTTTATGTTTCCCTTTTCATTCTTACCCCTCTGATACTCATTTTCAAGGTCCCCTTTCCTCTTCAGCTCTGCAGGTTTCTCAGAGGGTTTCAGTCCCATATAGCTGCTGTGGGAAGAGGTAGGGCAGAGGGATGGGTCTTTCATGAAGAGGCCCAGACATGACATTCCAGCAGGTGCCAAGTATGCATATGAAGCAAAACAGAGACTGCTAAAGTAATAGGAGAGGTATAACTGGTTGTAGGGATATTTAGTTCCAGTGAGCATAAACAGAGCTGTTTCAGACAGGATGGTTGCATCTGCCTGCAATCCCTGGGGCAGGTTTGAACAATGCATTTACTACTCAGCCTGCAGTGATGCATCACACAGTGGAGAGATGACTCCATCAGGATTAAGATATCTCTGTAGCATCCCATAGTTCCCTCTCCACGGTTTCTGTGGTAGTGGGAGATTGCAATTTTATACTTAACCAGAAACATATCCTTTCTCTTGCTCCTCACTGAGTGTGGTCTGTCCAGGGGAGCCCATAGCCTGTATCTGCTAGTTTGACATAGCTGGTTAGTGCAAACCAGGATGGGGAGAAGGCTGTAGTGGGCCTGGAAGCTCCACATTAAATGACTGCACAGGAGCTCCTATTCTATATGAATCTACCTGGGAAGATTCCTGTGATTAATTTATTTTTTAAATAGAAGGAAAGCCTGACTGTAAAGAAGATATGACTTAAGGCACTCATGATGTTAGCAACTACTAGTGCTTAAAGGAGCTGGTGTTTAAAAGAAAAAAAAAAGTCTTTCTGATATGCAGTGTAATCTCCCTGAATCTCCCTGAAACGTTAGTCTTCCCGAAATCCCTTAATTGAATTTTCTAAAGTCCTGAAGAGATAGTGAGGGAGAAAGAGAGAAAAAAAGATACAGAGAGATTAAAGAAGCTTTTCTAGTTAGTCTGAGAGCGAGTGAGTCTCCTTCTGTATCTCTTCATCTATTCAAGGCCTCATTCACTTCCCATGTGCCTCCCACTGACAGTATTGCTGCTCAAGCACACTATGCATGAATTGCCATAATGTTTTATTTTGTTATAATTGGTTTCTTTAAACCGAGGTTTTAACACCCACTGTCTCATGCAGTTACCAAAGGCATTCTGACCTGCCTTCATGTAAATTGCAGCATCCAAAGGACAGAGGGTTTTTTTTTCCCTTTCTTTCCAATGGACAAGTAACATCTGTGTGAATTCACATTATTTCCTAATAGACAAAAATCGAACTTAAATGCAGTGTACATCAAGATAATAAATGACTCTTGTTAGAGGAAGTTACTGAATAGAGCTCACTGAAGTACTCTCTATTCTCTCAGCGTGACATCTTTCTTTAGGGCAACACTTTGAATGTTGTTATTATAAGGAGGCGTTATAACAAAGGTGCCTGTAGTGTGAATGTAGTTCAGTGGGACTGCGAGTACTGTGCCGTTAGAGCCAGTCGGGTTGCTGGATGGGATCTTTGTTATCGCTCCAGTGTCATCTCACTGGGGCAGAGTTCTGTAGTGGGTGTGCTGGTTCTGCACAGGCAGGAGCGCCAGGGTTTCTGTCTGTAGCTGAGCCTCAGGACAGGCATCAACTTTCAGGAAAAACCCAACAGGCTGACACCAGCACCTGCCTAACACAGCACCCCAGTCGGCAAGGCAGGCATCTTCTTCAAAGTCAGCAGATGTTCCTGAGAGACCGTCTGGAGGGGAAAGGTGACAGGTAGTGGGGCAGAGAAGACAGGACAGGACTATTTACACTGGCTTAGCAGCTGGAAGCCATTAGAGTTTAGCAAGGTTTTCCTCCTTGGAGAGATCTTTAAGAAATTAAATTAGCAACAGGCCCAGGGAAGTGAACAAACTAAAACATCACGTTTCCCTGAACTGCCCTCCAGACTTAGGCTATCAGAGTCTCTGATAAGCCACAGATCTCTGGAGGGGGATACAGCCTGAGAAGGCCTGGAGCTTACCCAGCCCTCTTCTTGCACATTCTTCAGCCTACTGTGCTCCCACCCTTTCCCACCCTTTGACTCTGCAGAGCAGTTAAAAGTCTTGGTGTGACAAGCACAGGCAGAAAATGAACTGAAGAAAGGGTAAAGCAGCAATACTATCTACAGATGTAAAACTGCCCCGAATACAGATGGTGTCCTGCAACTTGATGAGCTGCGTGTTGTCCATGAGTAAGTCAGGACTGTGTTGCTGGAAGCGTAGTCAGGCTGGTGCAGAAGTGAGCCAGAATGTGGATGATCCTTAGGGCCCAGCTACACATACAGACCAGCCCAAAAGGACCAGTGGGATCCCTGTGAAACCCTCATTGTCTTCTGCTTTCTGCCTGCTCTCAGAGACCCCTCTCACTTTAGCTCTGCTAACGTGTGCCTCATTTCCCATGATTCCCAGACACACTAAGATTTTGGGTTGGAGCTCATAAGATAAGAAGGCTTTAACAGAACAGCTCTTCTCCTGTATGGAATGCAGAGTGCATCTGACACATGTTCTTTGAGAAGAACAAAACGTGACAGAAAAAATTTAAATCTCCGACACACCGATCTCCAGACCCATTCAGAAACCCAGGCCAAAGTCATTGCAGTTGTGACTGGATCCATTGTTTCTTCACAAAGCCATTGCAGTAGAGAGCTACCACTGACTCAGCTGTCCACATAAATACAAAACAGCAAGTGCAGTAAGCAAAGGTGTTCTCTTGCAAGACCCAAAAATGCTTCATAAACATTACCAAAAGAGATGTATATATCTCATAAATATCATCAGAGGAGGTTTATATAAATCCATAGCAACATCATTCCTGATAACTTCTATGAATCCAGCAGTACCAAACTTCCTACATAACAAACCTCATGGATGTGAATTCCTCTACTTACAGCTGCATCTGCTGTAACTTGATTGATTTAATTTCATACAAATAAAGATGATTTCCCCCAAGGGACCCCAGATGCTTTGAAATTGGTCAGTACCAGATATCTAGATCAGAAGAATAATTTGTAGCTCCAAGCAACACATCAGGAGGACGGTACCAGAGTGTCACCACTTCAGAGGAATATGTCTGTCTGGGGATGGATTTGGCACAAGCAAGGCCTGCAAAAAAGAAAGAAAAAAGACAAAAGACCACTGTGTTAGGACATTCCTTCTACCTGTACATCACATAGATGATAATAATTGGACACAAGACATTATTTTCTCTTGGATCTTTAAACACAAGCAGTTTACAAGTGATTGAGAAAGGGCATCTGAAATATATCTGTGGGGCAGATCACATCAAACAATATGCTGTGTTTTGCAAGGCTTTACCATTTGTAACTGAAGCACCCATCCGAAACCAAGAAAGGTTTTTGGTTCAGCACGTTGCTGTGGACTCTACATGTTACAGAGAGAGGAGTTTGGTTCTCAATTCTCTTGAACCAGTTTTATGTGGCAGTAACTGCTCTGACTGAAATGAGGTTTCTCCCTGGACCTATCAGTTCAATGGCAAGAAAGGCTGGACTGACCACAGAAATAGTTTCCTGAAGTTCAGTAGGAGGTTTTGCTTTTATGCCTTAATTGACTGTGGATACAGATCTATATGCACGCTAAAGCTCGGTCTGGACAGATATATTAGCAGTATCCAAACTGTGACTCACCAAAGTCAGCTAATTTCAGCTCACCAAGGCAACTGATGAGCAAGTTCTGGGGCTTCAGATCACGGTGAAGAATGTGTTGTTGGTGGATGTAAGCCAGGCCACGCAACAGCTGGAACGTGAAGAGCTGGAAAAAGCCAGAAAAAAAAAAAAAAGTGAGATTTTGCAGTGATACATTAACTCTGAACTTCAGGAGAACTCCTGGAATGAAGCAAGTAAGGAACAAGTAAAAATCCCCCAAATGAGTAGAGCTGGCTGAGGAAGAAAAAACAGCAGTGGGGTGTGACTGTCTGAGCTTTCTGAGGTTTTTGGGGTAGAATATTTGGCCAAGGGGGCAGTTACAGCACAGTCCCTACAGGCACCTTTTGGAAATTTAACTTTTCTTTAGGAATGGACCACTGATTGCAGGAGCAAGCACAACTTGCCAAAACGCAGACCCAACTTTAAGAACAGCAGATATTCAGATATTCTGAATTCGGTGTTCAAAGCCACCAGATAGAGCCCAGCAAAATGAAGGTTTAAGGAGCTGAAAGCTTTGCCCATTTGAGTCAGCTGACACCAGCAGAGGGGGTTCGGCAGCCACAGTACACAGCATCTCTTCCCAGTATAAACTGGACCAGTGAACTGTCCTGACAATGTGAACTGTTATCTTCAAGCAGGGAGAAAATACAAGGACCTGATTTGAACATATAGAGAAAGTAAGATATGAGGCATGAAGCATGCAAAGAAGAAAGCAGAGAAGCAAGCAAGCAGTATCTAACTACCACCTCCATCGCAGTGGAAATAAGCTAGGGGTAAAATAAGTTTGGCTGAAACAGGGTATAGAATTGGAGAGTGGACAGAAACAAAACATAGCAAAATTAATTAGATATCACCAGAGAAAAGATGTTTTTCACCAGAAACTTAATCTGAAGAGGAGGAAAAACAGTGACACCCATAGGTCATTTTTGTACAAGAAACGTGTCCCTGTACAAGAAACTTGTGTATGCAAGTTCTGCATACTTGCACCACATTCAATAGGAATCACTCAGAGGAAAAACAAGCAATATTTGCCAGCAGAACCAAAGCAAGCTAGATAACCCTCATAAAGAAGCAGCAAATAATGTTGTGGTTCCTGCTGACAGTGAGGATTTCGGACAGGAAAGCAGAACAGCTGGCTTGTGTTTATGCACAGAAATGCCAGTGAGTACATGTTACAGCCAAGTCCACCGTGGGCTTTGCAAGCCCACCTGGTAGCAGAGCCCTTGAGGTCTGTGCCAAAACTACAACACTGCATCTTGGACATATCTGAGCTTTAAGGATGTTTAAAATCTGGGGCCCCGAGAAACTTCATTTGAATTGGTGTTGCTTAACAACTATCTGGTAAAAGATGTGAACAAGGTGGGAACATTTGAAGATGACAGAAGTATTTAGATTAGCTGTGATAAGAAGTGACAGTGAGGAACTTCAGAGAGATCTGACAGAGTCAGATGAATAGACAGTTTGATAAGATACAAAGTTATTGTTGACAGCTGTAAGATAAATTAAATGAAGCTGCTCAGGAAAAGGACCCAGGCATTCACTGAGGACATCTGCACTGAAACTCTAAATCAGCATGCAGCAACAACCCTGAAAGTTAATTAAATGTGAAGATGCCTACAAAGGAGAGTAGAAGACTATTATAACATCAATGTATAAAGAGTACTTCTTCAGCTGTGCTCAGGCCCAGTCAACCAATCCCAAAGAGCTGCAGTAGAACAAAAGAGATTTAAACGACTGTAAATATGAAGATAGTTCTAGATGAGGAGAGGGTGAGATTTGAGAGTTTTTAATTAGAGAGGTGAAATGCATATTCTAATGATACGAGGATACAAATCTGTAGAGACAGGTTTGGTGACCACAAGATGCCATTGCTCACAAAAGCTGAATATCCTGTTGCAGGCTCAGAAAACGGGAAGAGGGACTAACAAAAAAAAGGGTCCTTTGGAGACTAAGAGGGAGGTCATTACATCTTTTTTAAAGGCAGCCTTTCTCCAAAGTGTTTGTCATATATGGAATAAATAAATATTAGCAAGCAATTTACAGTGACCATACACAATGGAAAATAACACTTCCTTGTGCTGTAAGGGGTATTAGTCTTCTAAGGAACTCACCATAACATTACACAAATGAAGTCCTCCAGGATGCTGGCCCATGTACTGCGCTAGATCTGTGTGCTAAATAAAAGAGGAGAACGTGAGGCAAAGCTACTTGTGTAGGATGCTTCTACCAACAATGCCTCTTCTGTGAATGAAAAACATGTGCAAACACTACAAAAGTGTCTCTCACCGTGGTGAGCATCTGATGTTGATGCAGCACATGAGGATGTGCTTAAGTGCTCCGTCAAATCAGGGACCTGGCTGACCTGTTGTCTCACCCTAGCAGTTTATGACCTGAAGCTGATAGTTAACAGAATTCATACCTGTGCCAGAATTTATCATGAAGCTGCAGTAAGAACTCACAGCCCCTGTATTTTCCTTAAAGTTTGTTTGATAGCTATTGGCAAAAGCAACAGAAGTAGCAAGGCTCAAACAGAACTTTTTTATTGGCACCCTGCCCTCCCCATGAAAGCAACCTGCAGCTTGGTCATGGTGAGCAGGGGTCAGTGCCAAATCTGACCCCAATTGGCATGTGCACATTTGTCATTATTTCCTATCCTTGCTGCTCCAGAACAGCACTTTTATTGTGTTGTCGAGGCAGAAATTGAGGTAAATAGTGTCTGCCACCCACCCAAGTGGAGACAAGATGTGGAATCATTTTTGCATACAGCTGTCACACATACAGAAAGAAAAGAGTAAAGCTGTGTGGCTGGAAAGCAGGAGATCAAGAAGGAAAATCAATCATTGCAGTAAAGGACTACAACTTGTCTCTTTGTAGATGTCTCATGACGCACTAAATTCATTATGCAGCCACTTCTCTGTACTTCCCAGTACAAGCTCCACAGGGAGCTAGAAAAAGATCAACTCACCACGTACTCGAAGACAAATGTTAGTGTCTCCTTGGTCTGGATAATGTCATGAAGCAGTACAATGTTGGCATGTTTCAAACGCTTGAGAAGAGAAGCTGGGGAAACACAGAAGGAAGATCAGCTTAACAACTTCTGTTGGAAGTAGAAAGAGACAGTGCACAGAGCAAGGCAGTGAAAATTAAAAACTGGGGAAAAATAGTCCAAATTTGGCAGTTCTGTAAGAAGCAGCAGCTACTGAGTCTGGAGGAGGATGGAACAGCTCCTTAGAGAAGCAAGCATCAGTGCCCTGGGCTTGGCAGGAACCCATCCTTCTCTCAGAGGTGGGATCTTGCCTCTGTCAGAAACAGCAGTTCACAGTTCCCATCTGACAGCTTCTCAGCTGAGGAGAAACAATTTCTTCAGGGCAAACGCTGAGAGGTAGGGGCTAGGAGCTCTCAGAGCCAGAATGCAGCAGCTCCCAGCCTGTCACTAAGCTTCTTGTCTTCCCATCCACCTCCTGGCACGTGCCCTCAGCAAAGCCCTAAGGAGACTTCTGAGGAAAGCTGAGTTTCTATCAGCTTCCAGCTTCACAGAATCCGGGTGTAAAAATCTGCCAAAGGAAGTCACTGTAGATGCTGAGCTGAATTCTGAGTTCAGCACTCTGCTTTCAGCTTGCAGAAAGCGGATCTGTTACTTTCTCCAGTTTAAAACTCAAAGAGCAAAGACGATGAATTTACTGAGGGAATAGTAACTTGTTTGTATTTATACACCTTTGGCATGTTTCTTTCTTTTGGCCTAACTATCTAAAAGCATCCTTGCAACTGTGTGGCCTTGGTCTTTATGAGCTGGTGTGCCTTAGCCAAGCCCCAGCACATCCAGGGTGTGGCGATGGAGGGGGCAGCACACAAAAGAGTCTCTCCTTCCATACAGACCACAGAGCACTTACTGATGCTAAGAAAGAAGCTGCAGCCTTCTGAGCCTTCTGTTAGGTTTCTCATGATAGAGCAGGCTCCAGCCGACACGCTCATGAAGGCTGTTTCTCAGCAGAAAGTCTCAAGGATAGTCTTTAGGAAGGAAGATCTTCATCTTTTGCTGCCTTCGGTTTGAGACAGTAGTTACCAGAGCTCTGTACAGAGGAGGTATGTGGGGAAGTGGTGGAGCTGGCATCAGTCTGTCTGTAGGTCCATAGCACTGCTGAAGAATCCAACCCAGCTGTTCCACCACAATAGTGCACAGACAGAAGCTTCAGAGCTCAACAAAAACAGGGGTCCCTGACACCAAGTTTTAGTTCAGCTTCTGATGTAGCAGAACAGCCTCAGAGTCACTCTAGACTCACCCTTCCCTGCTGATTAAAACCAAATTAGTTTACTGTCAGACCATGCAGTGCTACAAATTTCATCCAGATAAGGCATGGGCACGTGATCTCCTTTCTGCTGAATTAGGTCAAGCACACAATACAGAGCTTGCACTGTCCATGGGAGGCCAAATGAGTTTTGGTCTTGCATAAAAGCCGCTTCTTGTTTTTCAAACAATCTGCAAAAGATGTTTGTAGAGTTTCATGCTGGCAAAGCAAATTTATACTGGATTAGCACTTTGCCTTTTGTGCCCGTAACAATTTCACCTGGTTCTAAAAGCTCTACAGCCAGATACACTGCGTTACACAGCTGTGGCCTAAGCATCTGTCAGTACTGAGACTGCTGAGCAAGAAGGGATGCCTGATGCAGCATAACTGCTGGGACCAGCACAGACTGTAAACAGCTCCTGCACAGAGCTTGGTGCTGCTGCTGCAGCTAAACTGCCTCTAGCACTGATCTTAGTCCATTCAGCGCTCAGCAGTACATCTCCAGCACATGGAGTATGAACCTCAGACATGCTCCACATGAATCTGGCAAAGACACTGGCTAGATCCCATCTGCTACAGAAAGGAGCTGCTAACGGGGCTCTGTGATACCTCAAAAATCCCACAGTACCAGGGCTGTTGCTCCAGAGCAGCAGTAAAGAGGGTCCACAGAAATATGGAGAATTCAGCTCCTGTGCCTGAATCAGGCCTCAGGGAAGTGCTCCTCACTTGGTTGCTTCTACAACGCCCTGCCAGGGTGTCAGGTGCTGCAGCCAGAACTGAACTTTCAAGACATTTTGTCTCCGTGGGATTTCCTGGAGTGAAATCGCTCTTTGTGAGGGAGTGCCATTCCTCAGGGGTAGCAGAGAATGCACTGCGTTAATAAATCTTGTGCTTTGTTTGTGCCACTGACTTACATTGTAAATTTGAGGTGTCAGATGCTGCAAAGCTCATCAGTACACAAAAGATCTATTTAAAGCAGACCCTTCACAGGATCACACTTGTTTTCTCCCATAATGAATTAAGTTAAGGCTCTCAGCCTGTCCAGTAGAGCATGCCAAAGGGGTGCTGATCTTTAGAGCATCATTAGTTCGATGTAGATGAAGCTTTTAAGGCTTATTTTACTGGTGGGCTACAAGGGTAAATGCAGAGCAAAAGTACCACAGCAAATGCATATAGGAAAGTGTAAAACAAGCCATTCTGTAAAACAGGCATATTTAGGTATCTATCTGCTTTCACACAGAATTGGACTAAGGACTTTCTTATCTTAATTATCCTGTTATAAACCTGGAGCAGGCCTACTGGCCTCGATATTCGGAGTTGACTGGTGTGAGAGACCTTCTGTGCTAGGGCTGCTCTGTGAAAGCTGGCACATCTGGTCCCTGACACCCCATCCCCACAGTGACAAAATCAATCCTTGTCTCGAACTGCAGCAAGAAGTAGAAAACAAAATGCGTGTGACCTCTTACACTGATAGCTCTCACCAATACCAGACAACAGAAGGCTGCATATTTCTGTGTAAGGAGGAAACCAGATTATGATCCTCTTGGGATTGCAGAGCAGACAAAAATAGAAGCCTTAATCAACCAGGCAGTTTGTGAGCTTGGTCTGTAGGGACATGTAAATACATTCAGCCAAAATCAAGCACTTAGACAAAAGCATTTCTTTCTCAAATAAATTGAGAAAGTTGCAGACATTTTGCCCAGTGCTCTACAAAGCCAACCAACAGAAAGAATTTTTCACCAGGCAGAAATATCAAACACCAGTTTTATTGAAAGCATTTCTCTTCAGGCTGGGATCTGTGATGCTCCAGGTATCGGCTGCCATCATACAGGAAAGTGGCACCATTTGTGATGACAGCAAGCAGAGACCCTGCTGCAAAGGGCATTTCCAGTCCACAACTGCAACCAACAGTAGCAAAAACTGTTGTGCAGTGCTAGTGTATAGAAATGGGAGTGAGACGGCAATCACAGAGCAGGTAGCAGGAGGGGGTGTAAGAGGGCCCTACACTGTGGAAGGGACACGCTCTGGCTGCAGCCAACACTTTCCTTAGCACAAGCTCAGCTGTATCTGTGACAAGAAAATACACCAACCCTCCATCCATCACATGCTCACCCAGCCCAGCACAGAGGCATCCTTCACCAGGGGATAAGGAAACGGAGAGTTTTTGGAGGTCAGCTGACACACTGAGTAGGCAAGAAAGGACTTAGGAAGATCTCACATGGAGCTTTTTCAGTTTAAAACAAAAGCTCTTCAAGAATGATGTCTCTCACTCTTCACCGATGTTTGAAGAGGCTCTTTATGTCTTACCTTCCCGAATGGCTGTAAAGGGCACTCCCTCCTCTGCCTCCAGCCTGATCACTTTCAACGCCACTAACTGGCCGTTGATCCTGTCAGGTCAGAATGAAAGGTCACACACAACACCTCAGTGCTTGGCATGACAACATTAACAGTGTCCTGGGGTGCTCCACACTTTTACTGAAGCAAAATTTCTACAGCTCACTCCCCCACCCAGGCCAAGCTGAGAAAGGAATTACAAGCTACCTCCATCTCGCCTTCACTAGGAGCAAAATGGGAGCCAGCCTGCCTGGCTAGATCAGGCTGCTCTGCTGACCGGGTATTCTGAGCGCATGGCTTTGGGCAATGTTCCCCCTCTGCCCTCTCCCAGCTTTCCTGCCCTTACATGATGGCAGCATGGCCTCACCCCAGTTTTTTCCATTATGCAGGGATCTCTCATTCCAAGGAAAACACTTGTTCCCTTCCCAGTGCCGCTAGCATGCTGCTGCAAGAGCAAAGTGTCATTGTGGAGCCTCCATGGCCTTAGTGGAGGAGTTCCTTGAAAAAAAAGGGACGTGGCTTTGCAAATATCCTAGTTAAAGGCAAAGCTGGACTTTTGATTTGCCTTTATCTTCCTGTAAGTACTGTGAATTCTCCAGCTTCGAGCTCATTCTTATGGATTCCCATAAGGAGTGTTCTAAGCAGGTACTGGGAAGGTAGTAGTAGAACCGGTGGTCCTTGCTCACCTGCTGATCCCCTTGTACACAGTTGCACAGGATCCTTCACACAGCTTCTCAAGATGTACATAGGATGTGGCAGCTCCATACGGGATGTCTGGTCTCTGTTCCATGAAGAAATTGTATGTGTTTTAGATTGCTGTGTAGAATAAGAAGCTGCAAGCATGTTACTCCATTACTAAATACTGATTCATGGCTGGAATAGTGGGATGAAAAATCTCCTATCTGGATGCTGTGCACTCACCCATTTGAACCTCTGCACAACATCCCGCTCCTGGAAAGAATCAGGGTGACTCCAAGGCCTCTGCGTCCTGCACCTCCAACTCAGGAGGGTGTGGAGCCATGGGCGCTGCCGTGAGGGTAGAGGAAGGGGTACTCTGGTTACATCCTCCGACAGCTGGCACAGGAAAAGGAGACAAGCTGTATCACTGGCAAACCACAGTTTTGCTGATGTGATTCTTTCTCCTCAACTGCACTGGCTTTGAGCACTTGAGGTCATTTACGTCTCCCTCCCCACCAGTTGCAGACCTCCAGCACAGCTTCTCATCTCCATACGTAAGGACAGAAACTGTCTGTATGTTTCTGTCATGGTAAATGGTAGCGCACAGCTCCAGAACACATGAAGATAAAACTGCCTGAACTGCAAAGGCCACTTCTACTAGTATCATTCTAAAGGTATGCTATTCTCTCTTATCCTTGATTTATTTGCCTCTAGCTAGCAATCTGTTAGAGCAGGAACTAAAACCCAAATGCAGGAGAAAAACTTCAGGACTATTAAATTTACATCTCCTCTCCTCCTTAACCCCCTTCCCCCTACCCCCCCCATATCGAGCCTTTCTCACCACTGCATAATTTACGCAGCCTGTTAATTTGGCCCATACAGCATAACAGTGTCATAAACTACAGACTATAAAAATAGCGGTCATGAATGGCAGGCAGCCTGCAAGCTCCTTCTGAGGAGCTACATTGGATGGGTGCCTGCTTTATCATTTGATTCAAATATGACAGGATTTGTACTCCATAGCATGCTGCCTCCTCCAGAACTGTACGTTGTTGCTCCCTCCCTGTTTTATAGTCCCTTATTGGCATAGAGCTCGCTGGAGTACAATCTTCTCCCCGTTCATCACATCAAATGCATTTGTTGTCATCTAATGCACAGAGTTCTCTTTCAGCAGCTTCACGAGCCCAAAGCTGCAACGCTTGATGCTGTCTGGTTAGAAGCAAACATGAATGCTTTGTGCCCCCACAGCAAGTGGAAGAACACAGGCTCAACCTAACTCTTTGCACAAGTATCATGGTGTGATATTAAATACCTCTGCTGTGGACGCTGCTTCCATGAGCTGATGGCCTTGGATAGGTAGGGAGCCCCTTCTCTCTGAACAAGAGCTGCAGCATCCTGGTCCGACAGCGCTTAGACACAACATGTCTCCCATGTTGTTGTCCTGATGCAATTGAAATGTATCTCTTTTTTGTCCTCAGCTCCTCCTCATCCTTCCATCTCTGATAAAACTGTTCACATGACTCGCATGAGGTCTCTGTCTCAAGCAGTCTTGTGATTTTTCTGTTTTTCTCTGAAAGTCCAACACACCATGATCCAAATTCACCCTTGGAGCAGCTCCATTGATTTCAGCTCATTTGGCACATACCCTCTAAAAACAGCCGAGATTTTTTTCATAACTAAAGATGGGGAATTAAGCAATAAATCCAGAATTTCTGCTTTCACAAAGTTCTTTCAGTTAAGCAGGGTAATACGTTAGGTAATGAAGTGAGAGGGGTTTCATACAGGAACAGACCTCAACTTTGCTCCATGTCTGTAGCAGTTACTATTCTATATGCCATTAGGCCTTCAAGATTAAGCTGTCTGAGCAGCGTGGCTGAGTAGTGCTTGCTGCAGAAGCTGTGTGTTGACCCTCCTTGTTTTGCCACTTGCATTCTTAGCCATGATGTGCTGGTGATGTCAGCGTGGGGAGCTGTCTGTCCCTGTTTAAAGGATTCGATGAGTTGCAGCTGACAGACAATAGTCTTTCCCGCAGGTCAAAGCAGCCAGGTCAAACTGAGGAATCCAGCCCAAAATAGATTTCATCAATTACATCCTGAGTAGCAACACAGTGCACTTACGCTGGATGTGGAGAGATAAAAGCCCTGCCCCCCCCAGCAGGACTCTGTGCAGCTTCCTAGGACTAACACCCAACCCACACTGTAAGGCGAAAGGGCTGAGAAAAATGCTGCCAGGGGCTGAGGGAATGAGCGTCGTTCTGTGCAACTGTTATGCTGACCCTGAGGTCCTTCAGTTTTCATTTGAATGCAGGATGTGAAATCTTCCCTTTGCTTCACTATGCTGGCTTCTAACAATAACGCTCTCTCTTTGAGCAAAAGGATTTTTTAAGCAAAAATGTGCTGCGAAGACAGGAGCAATTTCTGTGTCTTGTTGCAACCTTGCTACCCAGCCCTTGCATGGCCAGAAGGCTCCGACACACCTGGAATGCTTGATTTCTTGCACGTATTTTCCTTTGCAGTCTCCTGTTTGGCATAATCTGCTGAGTATCCATCATCATGGCTCACAGTTTTCTTCTCTCTGCTTTCCACGTGTTCTTTGAGCCATCAGAACACAGCAACACTTTGGATATGCTGTCCAGGCTCGAGAAAGGCTGCCTGGGTGCAGCTATGCCGCAAGCAGCTGGCTTTGCAAGCATTGTTTGCACTTCTGTACAAAGTTTCTTACTCCAGTAAACACTTTTTATTGCTATGACTGTATTTATACAAATGGACTTCACAAAATCACCCAAGCATAGGTAATGCATTCAATTTAAAGGAATGGAAAGATAAAGGTGAGGAAGTAGAGGAAGTAAAATCACACATTCTAATCCACATGAAGATTGTTATTTTAGGTACATTGGTGTCAGGGAGAGGGGAATTA
This sequence comes from Gallinula chloropus, assembly GCF_964237585.1. Lineage (NCBI taxonomy): Eukaryota > Metazoa > Chordata > Aves > Gruiformes > Rallidae > Gallinula > Gallinula chloropus. The sequence continues at coordinate 30,345,826 of NC_140090.1, read as the reverse complement.
CTCTCTTAGCAAAGAAGTTTCGTCTGACTTTTGCTAGTTAGCAGGAAGTTAGAAAGCCTGGTAACGGCTGGTGGTTCTGGGTACTGGGAAGAGCACGTGTATTAGTGTCAGGAGGGGAAACGCCGTATCAAAACGCCCTGTACGTATCTGTAATGCTCAGTGCTGTCCTCAGCAAGGATGCAAGAGGAGAGAAAGCCTGCGCCGGGAGTGGGGCCGTTTGACAGGAAACCCTCAGGCACCGCAGCTGACGGCCCGCTGGGGCTGCTGACAGCGTGGCACGGCACCTTTTACGAGCCCCATCCCATGGAACCACGCAGGTACACAGTGTGTACGTCCGCGGGCCACAGATACACCCACGCGGATCTCAGACGCGTCCCTAACACTTGCGCGCGTACAGCACTGCTCCTCTCCCGCGCGCATGCACGCGCGGGTGCGCGGCCTCCTGCAGGCAGCCTCCACGGTCGCCGCCGGTCAGCAGGCCGCGGCGCGGCTGCTCCCACTTAAACCATCCGGGTAGCGAAACCGGCTGTCGCCGAGGTCCCGAGGACGCCCAGGCCCCGCCGCGGTCCCGCGGGCGGGTCCCGGGCTGTTTTGGTCCCGGGAGGCACCCGTCGCCGCGCGCACCGGAACCCGCCCCGGGCTGCGGCCTTTTTACCCAGCGCCCCTGCGCGCGCGGCCCGGCGCTAGGCCCCGCCCCCTGCGCTGCGGAGGCCCCGCCCCGTGCCCCCGCGTGAATCAGCTGATCTGCGCCCCGGGAGCCGGCGGCGAAGTCGGCGGTCAGAGGGAGTGCGGCGCCGGGGGAGGCGGCTGTCGGCGCGAGGGTGAGGGAGGCGGCGAGGAGGAGGGAGGTGCGGGGGCAGCGCGCGCCTGGCCGCGGGGAAGCGTGGAGACGGAGTCACGTGGCGCGCCGACTTGTGCGGGTGCGCGCGCGGGCACGTTCCCCTCGCCGCCCCCCGCCGGCCCCGCGCAGCCGTTAGTCACCGCGCGCTCCCGCGCGCCGCCAACGGCCTCTGGCGGCTGTGGGTCCCGCCGCTCGGCCCTCCCGGGCGCGTCGCGTCGTGCTCTCTGCCCGGGAGCCGCTCTGTCAGGGCAACAGGTGGAGAGCGAGGGGGTTCTGGGGAGCAGCGGGGGAAATGGCTGCCCTCCCCTGAAGGGAAACAGAGCGCAGCGCTACGGCGGGAACCTGGTTGGCCCGAGCGCCCTGGGCCGGTCCACGCGCTTCCTGCACCTCCCACACCTGAGCTCTAGGGCAGGAGGTGTTGTGCCGTTGTGCGGCCCTAGTGAGCAGGGAACAGGCCCCTTTTCACCCAGGGCGAGAGCTTGAGAAGCATCTCTGACTGAGGATGCCCGCCACCCAACTTCCCGAGAGGCTGAGAGAGCACAGGTGTTGAGATTTGTTACCGTAGGTTCCTAAAGGGCTCTTCCCTTTCCATAGGAAGGCACCACCTAAACTTTAAATAGTGTGCCCTTTATCTCCTTCCGCTTCTGTCTCAAAGTCCTTTCTTGTTGCATGATTTGGTTGCTCAGGAGTTAATGTTTCAACTTTCAGAATCTGTTGAGTGATAGTGCTATCAATATCAGTCCTAGCAGTGTCCTGTACAGATTATGCAGCATGCTGCCTTTCTCACAGACTTCTTCCAGCACAAAAAGATTTAGTTCAGATGCTGGGGGACATCTAGGATGGCCATAAATGATGGGTAGCTGATCTCTGTTGTCAAGCCTTTGCCCTTGCTGTTGTATTGCAGCCACTTACAACGCTAGCTATATTTGTAATATTTCGGTTTCTGTGAAGCTATCCGTTTTCAGAAGCACCTGCAAATGTGCTAGATTACGAAGGTGTAAATGAGAAGGGGATATTCAGAAGTTTTTTTTAGTCTCATGAGTTTGGTAGGTTTTAAGTTATCAGTTATGTACTATATCAAATAGCTTTCAGCTGTGTTTGCTTAGCTGATATAATGCCCTTTTGCTGTTGTGTTGGGTTTTTTTTTTTCTCCTCTGATGCCTTTACTCTTATTTCTTGCTTGCTGCCATCATCCATTCACTGGAACTGGCATAAAAAGCTTTGCGCCAACATCTGAAGGGATTGCTGCTGTTGTTCAGTAGCGAGTTGTTTCATTCTGCTCCAAGTACATCTTCATACAATGTTTAAAACAGTGTTTGTAGCAAGTCAGTGCTGACCAAAACAAAAGGCCTTCTTGAACTGGTAGCATGTTATGTGTGAAGTGCAGTTTGCAGTAATAAAGGATGATACATAGGTGGACAAGACTAATGTTGATGTCTGGTTTAAATTGGAAAACTCGAAAGTAATATGTTTCAGAACTTGAGTATATAAATTTGTATCACAAGCCTCCAGTTTTGGTATTGAAAAATATTGCTAGATATGGTGCAACAAGTTATTAAAAAAAAGTGTAATATATAAGTAAACGTGTCTGGAAGTTGTAGAAGTATCTGTAGCATTTATTAGCTGTAGCAGGTGAATAAGCACATGGGTCTGATGGGAGCTCAGGTATTTCTGAAAGTCAGGGACATACCAGTTGTTCCTGTTCAGCTTTGACTGTCAAGTTACTGTTATACCTCTGATACTACGGAATGATCAACGTCCAGTAAAGGATGCAGCCCCATAGTTATGATAATAATGTTTACTCCACATCACCCCTGCCACAGCAGTTATTAAGTTGTGGCAGTGTTTGATTTCTGGAGAATTTGAATTAGCGTTCTGCTCTGTCTGTGGAAAGTATGACATCAGTGCCATGCTAGTGACCATCTGTCTGTAACACAAATCCATTGCGTAATTTGGCGCTATTTGGCGCTCTTTGCTTTTTATCTCTTGCAGTGGTGAAGCAAAAGTATAGGAAGTAAGTATATGGGCAAAGCAGTGCAGGTGCTGGTATGATACTGATCTTCTGTACCATGAGAATCACGTATTGTGCCTGGCCGTTCGCTTCTATGAGCATTAAACCTAATAACTATTCAGGTAATCTCAGTGGAAAAGAAATACTGTCTGTGTGATGCTGCAATGTCATATTTAATAAATGTGAAATTAGGTGGAAATCAGCAAGGAAAATTGTCTGTATCTATTGGAGGAAGAAACTTTTTATTTATAAGTACTTGGTTTGTAACTGTGACCAAAGGACTTGCGTTTGTTTTAGCTGTGAAAGGGGAATAATATTGTGCTGTGAAATGACAACTTGCATGGGACTTGAAAACTATTGCTAGATGTCTTAAAAGATGTCTTGATTATGGAAAGAGAAGAGTTTGATTATAATTTTCCCTAATAAGCATAGCAGTGCAACTTTGTGTGATTTTGGGAAAAGAAAACGTAGTGGCACAGTCTAATCATTCTTAATTTCTAGTCCACTGCTATTGCAGGTTTCTTACTTAGAACTATTACAGAAATAATTTTTCGCTTGAGCCTTGGAGGGCGATTGTGCAGAACAGTAAATGGGATGCCTGATTTTAACATTTTGTTATAAAGTTTTCACCAGAATTACAGTAAATCTTCCTGCAGTTGAAGTGAAGCTTGTGAGAAGAAAATATATTTTTAGCCCTTTAAAAAAACCCCAAATCCCTAAATGATAGAAACAAAGGATTTTATCCCTCACTGCCCTGATCTTGAATAAGTATATACAATGTAAATTATACAATTGCTGATACTTTGGTGACTATCAAAGCTCCCATCTCTTCATCTGATTTTGCTGATCCATTGGATGTTTATATGTGAGGCTATAGTTCTTCACAAAGATATGCCAGCATTTTCAAGAAAAGGAATTGCAGGGTTAAATGGTTTTGAGTGGGTTTACAAAAAACCCTCAATAAGCCAAACACAAATGTACTCTGAGCTCTAATGCATCACAAAGTTAAAAATTCTAAAAACAATGCTTTTGTTTTCCTTTGATGTTTCCTCAACACCTGTTACTGAAGTGTAGTGTGACAGTTTCTTTGTATTTGTGAGAGCTCCTTTGTTAATATTTTAAAAGTTAACTTTTGCAGTTGTGGGTGGTTTTTTTCTTAGTTGAGAAAGGAGAGACAGAAGTGTTTTGAAAGCAGTCTGGTTTTGTGTGTGTCTTCCTAGAAAGTATGTTCTGATTTTTTTTTTAGAGCAAGGTATGTATGACTTACCACAATACTGTTCTACTATATTAAGTTGTTTTCTTGTTTTTATGGCTCTTTTATATTGTTGTGATATGTTCTTTGTTGGTCTTGAAGCCTAAATCGCTATTTTTAGTGTTCCATTTTGTTCCATATTTGGTATGATGTGTTGTTGTTTCTGTCTGCGAAGGTCTGCTTGGTACTTCATTATTCAAAGCAGTCTAGTGAAAATGTTGGGACTTATGTTAGTTATTAATCAACTCAATGATTATTGTTTCCAAGTGTGAATTATAACTTCTGTATACAATTTACAGGTTTGCATATGTTGTCTCTTGTAATCAGGACTGGCCATATATTATTTCTATTTTCTGTATCTAAGAGCTTCACACTACTCGTTCTGTATTCTTTCTGAGAGATGTATTGTCTTAACATTATATTACATAGTTAATTTTCTGGTTTTATTGCAGTGGATATCAGGCAACACCTATAATAAAGAAAAGGGACTAAAAATGTCTTACATTCATTTGAATAAATATGATTACATGCATGCATTAATGTAACTAAAATTTTCAATATTTTAATCTAGGAAAATTAAATTTCTTTCAATATTAGAAGTCCAAACAGATTAACTGCAGCTTTGTTTTATTTCAAGAGAAATAATACAAAAGTATCTTCATGAAGATGTTAAAGTGAGGGTAAACTTGCAAAATTCAAAATCCGAAAAGATAAAAGTGTCTATAAAGCAGCCACTCTTTTCTCTTTGGTTTCTGTGGTCTTGTTGTATCTCCATAGAGCGTCTGCTACCAGTCTGCATGAAGAAATATTTTGAACTCCTAATTGGCTCTCTGCATGGGCGTTAACAGAACCGTACCTTCTAATCGTAATATGTGCTTTGGTTCTGGAATAGAGTTACAAATCAACTTTTAACTGCTTTTTGGTCATACAGATCCATTTAGCTTAGAATCCTACAATCAAGCTGAATTTATATCTTAAGTTAGACTGAAAATGGATCAGTTATCCTGCTTTGAAGTTTCTTGAGTGGTATGCTGAGAATTACAGTGAGGGATTGATGTTAATTTCTGCCTTTGAACTAGGTTTTGTTCAGTATGTCCTTACAACAGACCTATTGTGAGATGAGTAGGTAGCACAAGTCAGGCTGTTTAGCTTTTGTCTGCCAACTCGGTGTGAGTGAACTAAATAATTCAACCACCCTAGTGTTGTGGAAGTGGTTATTTATTTAACATGGGATCTAAAGCTTTGCTGCTTGTTTATTAGTGTGCGTGTGTGGGGGGGTTGACTTAATGTTACTTGCAATTAAATGGCTGTTTTTTATGTTTTACAGTTTGTGGAAATTACATTGTTCCTTTTGAAAGAGGAGTGATTAGGTGGTGATGGAGTGCTGCCACTGACAGATGGACTCACAGGAAAGAAGGTGAGAGTGAGCAGCTAGGGAAAGCTCTCTGAAATATGCCAGCTTGTGATCATCCTGTGAAATTTCTGTTGGTGTACTCTTTATGTAATTTACACTGTGAGGGAGGAAGAGAAGTAACTGCTTCAGTTTGTGTGGAACTCTCAACTTACTTCAGCAGTAACTTTTTAAAAGTTGATTGTTGAAATTTGTGGAGAGATAGCTATAAGCTGGAAACTTACAAATAACATTCTCTGATAAAAGAGTAACCTGTAGCTGTGAATTTTTATTCTGGAGCAACAGATGTATTGTAGACTATTCTTATGCTCCTTGTTTCTTCCACTAAGCAATCTGACAGAGGTCAGATGTTTTTGCGATAAGTCCTGGTATGTGACTGCCTGAATTTGTCTTACAGTGTTCTCTGAAGACTTACTAACTTATAAAAACCCGAACATCAGACTTTGGGCTGAATTTGATACACTGTGTGGTCATGAAAACTCTGCAGTATCATATTGTGTCCCATTTAAGTAAAATCTGTATCTTAATTTTAGCTAAGTGTCCTATCTGTGATGTTGGATTTTTCTAACTTTCTTTTTTCTGGCCTATGTATTACTCAGTTCCTTTTTAATTTACTTATATACTAAACACAAGTCCTGTGTATTTAAAATGCAAGATGGACTCTCTTTTAATACTGTGTATGTTGATTGGATCAAATTATTTATGTGACTTTTAGAAGAATTCTTGATTATCTCCTTTTTGCTGTGCGCAAAATACAGGGGTGTGTGCAGGAGCTAAGAGATATAATTGCATCACTTAGTAATTGCCATCTTGAATGTTTCAGAGGCAGGTTGTGAAAAGGAGTTGTTTATCGTAGGCACCACAAATGCTACCCTAGCAAAATTTTTAGTTTAAGAAATCTGTAGTATGCATGAATAGTGCCTTACAGCTTTTGAATGTGCTGCTTGTGTAAGTTGTCCACAATGCTGCCTATCAGACTCTTTGGGTTTGCTTCAGTGTTGGAATACATTTGGGGTTTTGTGCCTTTGCTTCCAGAGAAAGATTGCACTTTCATCAAAGCTCTCTACCTTTTACATTTGACTTCACAAGTTCTTGCAAAGCTAGAACAACTGCTTTATGTGTGGAGTGAACGACATGATTCTTGGCAAATAAGGAGCTAAACCTATTTTATCCTGTAGGGTAGAGAAGAATCTATTTTATATCAAGTTTTAAATGAATTTAAAGAAAACTCTTAATTAAACTTAAAATACTGTCAGTCTAGATTGATGTTTAAAAAATTTAGAAAATTTTTAAAACTCTGCTTGTTGTCAAAGGAATTTCTTTCTGCTGAATGAAAGAAGTTGCTGACTGAGTATTTAAACCAGAGTTTGTTGAAGAGTTAAACCAGCTTTGGATAGTTGCAGTCACTCTTGCTAGCCAGATACTCCTTTTGTGTTTCAGAATCTTTTTGTTGGGTGCTTTTTGGGTTTGGTTTTTTTTTTTTTTTTGTTCATTTGAATAAAACAAAGCATGAATAAAACATAATAAAGCAGAGATGTACCTTCTGCTTTCTAACACAGGAAGAGTTAACGTTATGAAGATCACTGTTCAGATAGGAACAGAGTTGCTTACATGTGGGTAGAACTGTTGCAATGATCTCTCTCAGCATACAATGGCAGAATTGTGTATTAATTTCATCTCCTTATTGCGAGCAGCAAATACAATATATAAAGGCTCTATCAGTTGTGAATAAGTATCTTTAACTGTACTAGTGACAAGATCAGCTGATTTTTAGGCAGTAATGTACAAATGTAAAAGAAAATTATTTCAAATAGAAGATACTAGTTTTTCATTTAAATAACATTAAAATTGACGTTACCAAATTGTAAACAAAGTATGTTGACTTCCTGAAATTAAAACTTAATGCCCAAACTTCGAAGCCTTTCCTATATATGTGAAAGGCAAGCCATGCATCATTGAACCATAGAAAACTTCAAGCTGAATTCTGTATTTCCTCCAATTTTTTTGTAGCTCAGAAGAGGCAGAAGGAGCCAAAGAGAGAGGCCTGGTCTATGTTTGGAAGGCTGGTTCCTGCTCTGTAACTCCAGAAAGGCTTCCGGGCCTCGGTGGAAAGACTGTATTGCAGGCAGCCCTTGGAACACATCATGGGTTACTTCTAACTGAAGGTAATAAATGTCTTAATGCTGAAGATTTGAGGCAATAACAGACTTCAGTTACTGTCAAGTTTTCTTAATTTAGAATTTTTTCATTCTGTGTCTCATACACAACTTTCAAACACATTTTTAATTTTGACAGTATTTCCCTCTTAGTTATAACTTTCTATTCCAACACAGTTTTAAGTAATTAGATGCATGGTATTATCTTCCATACTCTTAATAATGGCTCTGGATTTCCTGTTTAAAGATAGTAATTAATCAGCACCATGCTAACTCAAAGTGATGCCTTTCATTCAAAAAGACAGTACAGCAAGAGGTTCTCTTGATGTGCAGGAGCTTTAATTTCTATGTGCTCATGGAAGAGTGTGTAGCTGATAGATGCATTAGAGCGAGTCTTGGTTTGTGAGCTGCTTGCTGCTGTGAATTCCAGTATTTCTGAAAGCCAGTGTTTGCGTAGCTTGGTCCTTACTTGCACTGATCATTGGGCGTACACTTGAAACACTAATCTGGAAGTTGCTGCTTTGATTTTTCTCTGCTGGTTTTGGAGGAAAGATTCCAGGTTATTGGTGAGCCTGCTATGAGCACCTCTGCTCTATTTGAGTTGTTGGACCTCCAGTGTGTTTTTGGAACATGCTTCTTTCATGATTAAAAGGACATTTTGCGTGTGTATTCTTGACTCATTAAATGTGTTACACTTTGTGGATATGACTTGCCATTTGTCTTTCACTGTGTAAACAACTGTTCATTTTAAAAATAGAGTTCTGCTTTTCTTTAGAATTAGCAAAGTCACTTGACCTGGCATTGCAGCAATCTTTTCTGGTAAAGGTAATCAAATTTTGGACATGCTGCAGTATAATGTCAAACCTGTGGCAATACATTGACCCACACCCCCTTTCTACCTGATAGGACAATCTGTTTTTACTTTAGGATGGCAAATAGTACAGTTTGGTGATGCTAGACCTCTGTATGGAAAGATTGGCTCCATGCTTTGTCGTACTCTTCAAGCATAGTTGTATGTCGTTAATGTGTTTTATGTTCTTGATGTAGAAAGGATCAGTAAACACATTTAACTTGGGTATAGTGGAATTTTAGCAGAAGAGTGTTACGTAGTTGAACAGCGCATGCATTGCACGCACGTGGAAATGTTAATGTGAGGTGTAGAACAGCAGCAATAGCAGTGAGCAACTGGCACTCTTCATATATCAATATCCATGGTTTTGATGAGCCTGGAGCAAGCTAAAAATTAGTACCTGTTTACCTGAATCTCTCTTCAAATTCTTGTACTGGTTTAACTTCATTAGATTCATGTTACTTTGTGGGTTTTTTGTTGTGTGCTTGTTTTCCCTCCCAGGTGGAGAGGTTTACAGTTTCGGAAAACTGCCCTGGAGATCAGGACCGGAGGAGTCACGTGCGAACAGTCCTGTCTTAGAAAATACGTTGCTTGGGCATCATATTATTACAGTGGCAGCTGGAAGCTTCCATAATGGAGCTGTGACAGAAAGCGGAGTCGTGTATATGTGGGGGGACAATTCTGCTGGCCAGTGTGCAGTTGCTAATCAGCCATGTGTGCCAGATCCACAACCCATCAGCATTTCTGATTCTGAAAACAGTCCACTGTTATCAGTAAGGATTTTGCAGCTAGCATGCGGAGAGGAACACACACTGGCACTATCACTAAGCAGAGAGATATGGGCTTGGGGGAGCGGATGCCAGCTCGGTCTCATAACAACAACTTTCCCAGTGACAAAGCCACAGAAGGTAGAGCACCTGGCAGGACGTGTTGTGCTCCAGATTGCTTGTGGAGCCTACCACAGCCTGGCTCTGGTACAATGTCTCCCTGTTCAGGAAATGAAGCCTATCCCAGAGAGGTGCAATCATTGCAGTCAACTCCTAATTACCATGACCGACAAGGAAGATCATGTAATCATTTCAGACAGTCATTGTTGCCCACTGGGTGTAGCACTGTCAGGTAACCAACCAGAAAGCCATGTCTTCTGTCCCTCATTGGACAGTCTAGAAGGAAGAAGTATAACTGGTGACCAAAGTGACAACTATCAGAAACCACTTGTGGAAGAAAATACGCGTGTTGCTTTAGAATCTGATGGAACAAGTATGCTTTCCAGCAACAATGGACAGGAAGACAGTGGAATTTCAAGTCCTGGAAATACTATGTTTGCAGAAAAAAAAGAAGTGAAAGAGTACGTAATCAGCTTATCGGGTCACTCAGCAAATGAGATTCTGGAGAAAAACATCTGCACAGAAACGGAGCAGGTTGGTAGCTAGTCGCTAGCATTTACTTTGCTACGACTCCTCTTCTGTGTGGCACTGTTACTCTTTTCACAAATGAAAAATTCTGTTACTGTAATGTAGCTATTGTGTTCTTGTAGTTTTAAAGTGTTTCTTCTCTGTCATGGTTCTCAACTTTGAAGTGAAAGAGTTTTTGTCATCCACCCCTGTTCAACTGTAACTATTTAATGTGAGCATACTTGGCAATGCTATAGTCTCTCCATGGTCCATGGTTACCAGAACTACCTAAGCCAGTTCCCCACTTAGCTGTTTCATGATGCATGGGTTTCCTATTTATGTGGGGCATTAAGCTGATAATTGTCCAATTTACTTTTAAGGTAAAACTTGCTTTTCTGTATGTGGAACAAATCCCTTGCAAATCTGTCCAATTTCTCAATCAGTTAAACATTCTAGATTGCAAATAAAGATTGTAAAAGTAATGTTAAAGTGTTGGCCCAAAGGCTTCTAACATTAAGCATGTAGGGGTAGCATCAACTTATAAACAGGGATGGGAAATATATAAATCGGTTTTGTGACATGGAAAATGGTTCAACAACAGTTTTTATGTTATGGCAGAGCAGAAAACCAATACATTCTCAATAAGCATCGTAAAATGCTTGATAAGAAGGTTAAAAAGCTGTTCCCAGCTCCCTGCCAATATATTGCATTTTCCACTATTTTGAAAAAAAAAACACCAACTTTTTTGAGGTGGGAGGGAAAGAAGATACAGCCCAAAAGCTGTAGAAAACACCAAAGTGAGAAAACTAGTGCAGAATGTTGCAGTGAAGTCTTAGCAGTCCCTGCATAAGCACTGTCCTGCTGGGTGGCTTATGGTAAGGGTAATGTCTGCAAGAAACATGGCCGCTGTGTGGCTCGATCTGCAGAACTCACAGCAGAATTCTGAAAGCTGCTTTTGTCTTTTCAGGCATTGTGTAGATACCAGCTTTTTGCTAATGCACTTGCATTCCAGCACTTGTGTGTCTATATGCGTGTACGTATTTTAAGGCTCCCTTTCTCAAGTCCTTGTTCCTGGAATATTTCCAGGGTGCTGCTTCCCTTGCACAGTTCCAGGAGTAAACAAGCCTGGGATTGGTTCACTGAATGTATGCTCAATTGTGTAAACATGTCAAGAGCAGACAGGACAAACCTAATGTAATGTTTCAGCATTAGTAAAATCCTTTGCTTTCCTACACAAACTGAGTTTGCTTTTCTGTATTGCCAGGCATGCATCTTTCATATAGGAATAAACTACAAGTAAATAGGACCAATTCCAAACCTTTAGCCTAGTTTATCACAAAAAAGTGAAAGATTCTTTTCCTTCTAGCAGGATAAACCAAGCTATAATATTTATAGTAGAAATATAGTAAAAATATTTATAGTTCCCACCGTGCATTAGGTGGGAAAATCAGACTTTGCTGTCTTCATTTTAACATTCAAACTATTTGGCAAATATAATCTTGTGCATTATTACTTATGTGGTAAATTGATTGCTGTTATAGGTAGTCATGTGTGGGTACTAATGGTGTCTTCAGTCAGTTTGTCCCTAGTGTGGCTTGACGATTATTAACTAAGCTTTATATAGCTGCAAGAGTAATGTAAGAGGGCATGTAGCTCAGAATGGTCTTAAGACAGACCTTGCAAAATGAATCCATGAATCAGTTGTCCTATTAACATGTTGAAGGGTGAACATATCTCTCAGTAAATACCGCATGCTTAACGATGCACTTTTATTGGTGGTGAAGAAGTTTGTAGTAAGTCTAAAATTAAATCCCTTCTTATATTTCTTTGTGAAGATCCATTATTTTGGTATTAAAAAAAAAACCCAAACAGACTCACAGTCTCACATGAATGAGTTACAAGACAAGTGCAATGGACAAAACCCAGTTCGTGTAGAACTTGGTCCTACCTTAAAAATATGTGATTCTGAGGCACAGATATGCACCTATGTGTAAAAAGCTTCTTTATAATGTCTTGTTCAACATAGCACACAATTTGAATAGTGAATATCATCATCCTACTGTTATGTGCTGTCTGATATGATAGTCTCCAATTTTTTTTTGGTTTTAGCCTTCTCAAGAAGAACAACTTAGTGCTTGTATCCCTGGCCCTCCAGGTACCAGCACATCTGCCTTGAACAGCTTGGTGGCCTCTTGTGCATCAGCAGTTGGTGTGAGAGTAGCAGCTACATATGAAGCTGGAGCATTGTCTCTAAAGAAAGTAATGAACTTCTACGGCACACCTTCAACTGAACCAGCATCTCAGTCTGGTGGTGGTTCCCCAGGGCCTGAAGCTCTGAAAGACAGTCGAGAGGAGCAGGTCAGACTGGAATCCATGCAGGGGAAGAAGAGTTCCAGTTTAGTAGATATTAGAGAAGAGGAAGCTGAAGGAGGGAGTCGAAGACTTTCCCTGCCTGGCTTGTTGTCACAAGGTAAAAAAAATACATTGGTAAAAACAAGGGACTAGAAAAATCTATAATAATGTGAAGGTTTATAACTGGAAATAAGACATTTATAAATCTAATCACCTACCAAAGGATAGGAATTATAAACTGTATCTTAGGACTTGAAGGCGGTGGAGGCCTGAAGACTAGCAGATACTGCCTAAGAAAACTAAAAGCATAGTAGATTTAGGAATATTCTTTATTGGTAAAGTGGGTACACTGTAATAGTCTGGGCATCTTACTGCAGACTGATGGCAAGCAATCTCCCATAAATTGTGGAGCCGGTAAAAATCTGCATGGCCTGTAATCCCTGCTGCACTGAGCTGGTTTTAAGCCAGGGAGCTAGAAATACTCCAGTTCCCACTGTCAAACTTCAACATCGATGACCTCCTTCCCTCAGATTTTAGTGATGTTAATCACTCTGAATGTGTGGGTGCATGGTTTAGTTCTGTATTGATCTTGGATCGGAGGGGAGATTTTAGGAAGTACTGAAATCTTTTGTTCACTGTGAGGATATATTTTCTTTCCAAACATAATTTAAAAAAAATATCGTTTGTTCTGGTTCATTTGCTTCAGTATAACTGTAGTTCTCATATCCTTTAATAGCTGGTAAAAATTAGTTGGAATCTGTCTACTTTTAGTGCGTGTTACTTCTGTGTATCAGTAACTTAATCTTCTTACATGTCAACCTTTGCTCTCAGTCTTAATTAAGACCTCTTTAAGAAGTCTTGATCAGATACCTCAAACGGTACTGTTACTGTGTAGCACAGTCTGATGTACTGACCTAACATGATGAGCAGATTTCCTATCTCTTGGCCTGTTTTCAGTTTCTCCTAGGCTCTTACGGAAGGTAGGGAGGGCAAAAATGAGGACTGTAGCTCTGACTCCAACCTACAGTGGTGAGGCTGATGCTCTTTTACCCTCTCTAAGAACGGAGGTATGGAGCTGGGGAAAAGGGAAGGATGGACAGCTGGGACATGGTGATGTTCTGCCAAGGTGAGAATTCTTCCATAGAAGTTTAGTAGGTCACTGATCACCTGCCTTGCATTGTGTTCTTGTGTTGTAACCCAAGTTTCTCCAAGTACTATGTCTTATGCTCTACTGTTACTGAACATCAATCAGTTATGACTTCTCCCATTGTAAGGAGTTTTGGTGATATTTTGTCTTTGTCCAAATTGCATTGAGATTTATGATCAACTTTTGCCCTTCACAACCTTTTTGACTAAGCTGGTTTAGAACCAAGAGATCCTTGTATGTTTGTTTTTTCTGTAATTTGTTTTGGGGAAAAAACAAATTTGAAATTTATTTTTTGTCTTAAGAATACTTCTATACCTCTGAATCTTCTTTTTTTTTTTTCTCTCTTCCCCCTCTCCTCGGGTTCTGGGGATTGACAGGCTTCAACCACTATGTGTGAAAAGCCTAGACGGTAAAGAAGTGATTCACCTCTCTGCTGGTGGCCATCATTCCTTAGCACTCACTGCCAAATCCCAGGTAGAAGTGATTGCTGTCATTTACTGCTTGTCTGTCAAGATACATGTTTGCACACTGGGTGTGTTGTACTACTACTCAGTATGTGCCCATGTATATAAGCTTACTTCTCATGTCTTGCAGGTGTATTCATGGGGCAGTAATATCTCTGGCCAGCTTGGTCACTCAAACTCCCCAACAACAGTCCCTCGTCTTGCAAAGGTACTTTCTGTTTTCTGAGTGTGAAGTAATTTCTTAAAAACTGATCTTGGTTAGGTATGTGTGTGCTATAGATTAATAGAGCCCTTGGTTTCTTTGGCTTATACTGTGAGTATGATCCATAGATGAACTTGTAAAAAAAAAATCTTCCCAAAACATCTTTTTCACAGACTTCCACTGTTTTTTTGATCACATTAAAGTTCTAAAATTGAGAAGTGATTTGCTCTATCTTATCAAACTTCACTTCTACATTATATTTGGTTTCTTTGATATTGATGTTGCAGGCCTGAAACTTAAATACCTTGGAGCACTGTTTTTATTCTAAACATTTTTCTAATGTTTTTAGCTTTACTAGGCCATGACACACAATTTCTGTATTTCCAGACCTGTTTTGGCAGTGGGTTTTCTGTTTGTTTTGAACTTCTCATCTTGAGTGAATAGCCAAGTCATCACTTAGGTTAGGCCAGACCCTTGCCTATGCTTTCTGGTTTAGTGGAAAACTAGTGGCAGAATTTTCCTGCTTAGGCCTTAATGCAAATTCATGTACAGTGTGTTACTGTCACAAATTTATAGACTTCATGGTTAAACGTAGAGGGTAGAATAGTGTTACAACATCATTCAAGCTCACTTGATGCCCATTTAAAAATAAAACTGATTTATAACTTAAAGGCAAAGCATCAGCAATTAGAAATAAGTCTGGAAAGAAATAAACTTCAGTATACGTGCAAGAAATGTATTTGTTATGAAACACTGCAGCTGGAATAGTGCCAGTTATTGCAATACTTTTTCTTGGCAGGTGTATTACATGCATGTGTGCCTAGAAGAGCTAAGTACTGTCCTCTTCTTCCAGCTTCAGGTGATGATTTCTAATATCTCTTTCTTCCTTGTGTATTTTAGGTATGTGGTGATGGCATTTGGAGTACAGCAGCAGGACTAGATTATTCCCTGTTCTTAGCAGATGAGGAAGACTTTCAACCTGGATTATATTATAGTGGCCAGGAGACAGCACCAGAAAATAATTTGTATGAAAATAGCTGTCCTAAGAGTCCGGTTTTGTTACTATCCTGTAGTAAGGTGAGTGGTATTTCTTTTAAGTTAATCCAAATTATACTGATGGTTTTGGAAATAGCACAGTGCTGCTTGTTCAGCTAGCTTTAAGGGTGTCAAGTCAAGTAACTAGTTCCTAGTAGTCAAATCAGGAGTGCAGTTTATGGAGGGCAGAGAGGAGGCCTAATTAGTATTGTTCTCTTCCCTGCCTGTTCCTGAGTCTTTCCTTCTGTCTGAGGGACAAGCGTGTCTAATCGGTCTCCTTCTGTGTGTACGTGTTGCAGAAGTGCATCCTGACCTTGTGCTCCATTTTCACAAGTCTTAGGTTTATTCTTCATTGCAATTGCTCTTCATTTTCCTGTTGTTTCTCAAGTGACAGAGAGCACTGCCTGCTCTATTTCATTCTACTTCCTATGCATGTTTATTATGAGTTGGCAGAAGGTCCCCCTGAGTTCTGTACCATCTCTTTCCTTCCCCTCCCCTTCTCTCTTGGGTGTAGAAGGGTAACTGAGATAAAGCACCAAAATGTGTATTTTCACATTAACCATAGAATTATAGAATGGTCTGGGTTGGAAGGGACCCCAAGGATCACAGAGCTCCAACCCCCCTGCCACAGGCAGGACCACCAATCTCCAGGCCTGGAGCTACACAAGGTTGCCCAGGGCCCCATCCAACCTGGCCTTGAACACCCTCAGGGATGGGGCATCTACCATGTCTCTGGGCAGCCTGTTCCAGCACCTCACTACTCTCTCTGTAAAAAAAACTTGGCCCAATATCTAATCTAAACCTTCCCCACTTTAGCTTTAATGGGAGAGAGGACATGCCTCTCTGCAATTTTTTTTCAGCAAGCTGAATTCATATCTGCCTTCAAGTTGGTATGTGGTGTGGGAGTGTATACTCTGACTGCACATCTGCTTCCAAGTTAGCTGGATGATCTTAGACCAGCTTTTGTTTTGAAGGTAACAAAAAGGAGATGGTTAGGGTAGAAAGCAGCTCTTTGTCTCAGCTCTTGTGGGTCTCATTCCTACCTGCCTTGATTGAGCAGAATAACGGTTGGAGAGGGGTGTTTAGGAGGGACAGGAATTTACATACTGGGGGTCCTGTGTGCATAAACACACATGCACTTGTATTCCTTCTGGAAGATTGTTGCTAGCTGTTCCCTTCTCTTGCAGGGTGAATTATAAGGTGTTAAGAATAGATGTTGTACTTGGTGACTTGATCTAGTGTTGGACCTAGTAGGACTGTATAGATGGTTGGACTCGAAAGTATTTTCCAACCAAACCCATTCTGGTTCTACAAATTGGTCTGTGGACTGCTTGTGGAATACCTCTGGCTCAATGTTTCTATGGAGTTCTGTATTTAACAACAAAGGAAATTAGTTCACTGTTTGAGCTCTACTTATGTATGGTGTTGCATGTGAACCAGAATTCGTGAGGAGCCACGATACATCAGTGGCATGTAAGAGTTTTGCTTCCAACTGCTGTGGAAAGCAGATACCTACTAATACCACTTGTGATGTTAATGTATTTATTAGTATTAGTTCCAGTTACTGCTACTGTAATGTTACTTTTATCAGTAAATTGACGTCTTTCAGCTCCAGAAAGGACCATAGTTCAGAGCGAAGTTATAATAGTAAAGCCTTGTTTATTCTCACTTCCTAACTGATAGGAGAAATAGCTGATGTAATGATACTATTTAATACCAACGTTGTTGATATAAGCATGAAGTATATGGCAATTCTAAAAGCGACTGAACTTAAGGCAGTTCTCTGTCAAGCTTGGAGTGGTCGTATAAGTCACCTTAACAGATGGTCTTTTTATTGTCTCTTAGGATCTGTCAGTGCCAGGCAAATGAACAGCATAGACTATGTATGTTTCTTGTAGCTTTATTGTTCTTGTATTAAACCATGGATTTAATGGTTTGTTGAATGGATTTATTATTGCTGTAGGTAATTAATACTTACTGTCACTTAGTGCTCCTGAAGATGTGCTTTATTCTGCATCGCCTGGAGTATAAAAAGAAAAATTATTAAAGAGGTTTGGTTTTTTTACTTTTCTCTCTTTCATCTTCCAGATAGGGTACATAAGCAATGTGATAGCTGGTGGTGACAACTGCTTGGTCTTGGTAGACAAAAACGTAATGGGATATATTGCCAGTTTGCATGAGTTGGCTTCTACTGAGAGAAGGTTTTATTTCAAACTGAGTGAGATCAAATCTCAGGTTCTTAGACCTCTCTTAGGTTTAGGTAAGAACTTCATTTAATATTTTTTTGACATTAATTCCCCTGCATTCCACAACAAATTTGCTTATGCAAAATTTACATGTATTTACCTTTTGCTTTGAAAAAAAAAAAAATAAAGTTTTACTCTTCTCCCCTGTTGGGATGAACTGGTAAATTATACCTGCATTTTGACATCTGCATTTGTTCTCAATATTTGTACTTTTCCTGGCTGTTTCACATGAAATAACCTCATTATTTGAGCTGTATTTAATTTAAAATTGTTGAATTCCTGATTCTGCATAATGCAGAAATTGCTAGTAAAACATCTAAACGGCACCTTCTGGTAATTCTCTTTACAAGAGAGAAGCAGCCATTAATAAGGTAAGCTAAAGTGCTTTTTGGTCTGTTACAGATAATTTGGGCAATGCAAATGCAATCCAGTTGTTGCAGGAAATGGCAAGCAGGTTCAGCAAGCTGTGCTATCTCATCGGTCAACATGGAGCTTCTTTAAGTAGCTTTCTTCATGGAGTAAAAGAAGCCAGGAGTTTGGCCATCCTGAAGCATTCCAGTCTCTTTTTGGATAGTTACACCGAGCAAGTATCCAATTCCCTCTCACCTTGAGTCTCTGCAGGCTTAATCTATTGACTGCTAGCCCCGAGTTAGGGGAAAGCAGGTGATAAGGAAAGCCACTTAAGTAACTGTTGTGCAGGTTGCATTCTTGCAATTTAAAATGTATGGAGAGCTTTACACAAGCTAATTCTATATATTATAAATCTTCACCAGTGGAGCACGCTGAAAAGCTTCAGCTTCCCTAATGCAAAGCTATGTACAAACTCCCTTTTTGGTTGCTATTGAAAAGTGGCATGCTTGTTACTTAATAGTAAGGATATTGTAATATAATGTAACAGAATTACTATGGCTAGGCCACTAAGTAAAGCTGCCTTTTCAGTAGTGTTAACTAAATTTGTCTTCCAGAAGAACGACTCTCTTGTCCCAATATCTTCTAAATAGCTAGTGTTGCACCTTTCACCCAAAAAGCAGAGCTGGTTTAGTGCTCAGAATTAAATCTGAATTATCCTGGTTATTGTTTTTATTAGCTTAATGCTTTTGGGAGAGTAAGTCTATGCAGTCACACTGTTTGGTGTCTTTCTCCTTACTAACTTTGTAGTTGCTGGTTAATTTCATACAAATGTAGGGGGGAAGTCTCATCCTGCTTTATACCTATAGGCTTCTGTGAAAAATACTGACATGACTGTGGGAGAGTCTGAAAATGTCCTCTCTGACTGCAGTTGTGGTTACCAGACATCTATAAGGCAACAAGTCTTCAAGATCAGGAATGTCAGTTGAGGCAGTAGCATTTTGTATGTGCAGCTAGTTGCACTTTGTTCTAACACAAGCACAGCAGTTACCACTTTTGCTTTCGCTGGCTCACTAGTAAACTTATGCCATATCACCCTACAATAAGATTTCTTCTCCATTTATCAAATAACTCTCTATTTTCTCCATTTCTTGCTTAGGTTTTCTTGTAATCTGATTTCCAGAATTGGTTCTCATTACTCAGATTAGGAAGGTTAATTTCTGTTTCTTCCTTGTTGAGGACCGAAATATCTAGTATCTGTTCTCATTGTTACAGCCTGTCTCCTGCTGTCCCCCTTTGCTTTCTAATGCTGTACACACTTTTATGTGTGTGGCATCAGAGCCTGTGTGCGCTCCTCAGAATAGAGCCCTGAGCATCTTCCAAGGATCCATAGTGCAACATAAGTAATATTTACTAATTGGCCAAAGCTGAGACCTTTTCTCTTGAAGAAAGGTGGTGTTTTTAAAATGGTTTCCCTTTTTGGTGGTGAAGTGAAAGGTGGAATGTTGAATAATGGGAAAAGAAGTTCCCATTTGGAAATTCCCGCCGTGAATGTAGCTAGGAGCTGGCAGTGTGAAACTGGTGAAACAGCCTATTCTGTACATACCCAAATCAGGCAGAAACAAAAAAATTACTGAGTTGTGTTTGCAAAGTAAGCTTTCTGCACTGTGCCCATGGCAGCAGGGATGTGGAGCAGTAATGACTGCTCTGCCCTCCATGTGGAAAGCGAATACTAAGTGTTCCAGGAACTTTGTGTGTTTTGCTGCATAATATTTTTCAAGTACTTTGATTAGGTGTATAGTGAAAGGTATTACAGGTTTCACAGGTAAACTGTTGGTAATCACAATAGTTGCTATTTCCAGGGATGTTTGTGTTTTGTAACAGAAGCTCTTTCTTTCCCATTTCAGGTATAGTACTTCAGTAACAAACTTCCTTGTAATGGGAGGATTTATGCTCCTTGCAAAGCCAGCAATGTAAGCAAATCTTTACCATTTTCTGGAGGTTTTGATCAAAGAACTGTAAAGAATTGTGTGTGTGTGTAGGTGTAATGAGCATGCATGTACTTGGTCTCAGCTTCCTTGAGTACGCTGATTCCTTTTCCATCAGATGAAGTTACTCTCAACTCTCATGAAAATTTGGATTAAAATGCTGCTGAATGAATTCAGTTACTTTATCTTGGAGGTGGAGAAAGGAGGAAAAAGCGTAAGTTATTATGAATGCCTTGAAGAAACTGAAATAGATCAGAGATAATGGTTTTTGTAAAGCTTAGTCTTGAGGTTAAATTTTAATCATCTGTTCAGTGTTTGCTAGTATTTTATTCCTTCAAATCTTGCTGTCAAGGAAATACAGAACAGCAAACTTTTCTTCAAGAATTAGAGTAAATAATGCGAATTGACTTTTGAATTCTTTAAGTTTTGGGCTATGCTTTAAAAAGATGCAAAAATAACAGTTCTGTCAACTCAAGGCTGCTTTTACTGTATTTCATGCCAAGATGCTCTGAAGGAATTGTGCCTTAAGGCCTGAGAGAGTATATTTGAAGTTTATAGCTTTTTTATCAGTCCAATACATTTTTGTGTCTAGTAAACAAAGTAATGACACAGCATCTGTCACTGGTGCTGTGAGGACATTGTTGCAGTGAGGGTGTTTTTAACTTGAGGCATTCCCAGCTTTACTTCCTAAATTCTGTAATATGGGAGTAATTGTTACAGCTTTTTATGGAACACTTTGAGGGTACTGTAAATGGTGACATTAGAAGCTCCCTGAAACACCAGGGGACCTAATGCAATGAACCTTCTGCACTTGAGGACCAGTACCAAAGAGTAAATACAAAATCTCACTGCACGGAGACATTGAGAACCTTTCTGTGTATTTCAAGATGTTTGTGGTGGCTTAGAGGAAATCTTAGCTCAAGTATAAGCTTATTTATAATTAGTGCTGAAAAGTTCTAGATGCTGGAATGGCTCATACTGAATTCTTCACATCAGTGTGGAAGTGTCAGGTGTCACAGCTTCTCCTACTGCAACCAAGGTCTCGTTAGGGGAACAACACTTTGGCAGCTCCTGAAACTTCAAGGAGGAGGTGTATTAGAAAGTTTTGTCCTGGTACTTGCAAAGACAAGTCAAGAGTATCTTTGCTGATAATGATGAATTTCCTCTCTGCCCCCTCCCCGAGGGATACTGTCTTAAGTCAGTAGTTAATGATTCATTGTCAGCCTGACTTTTATGGGCATTCTGCAACACAAATGCAGCAGAAGTAGTCCGAGGTTAAAAAGCGCTGGCTTCAGTAGAGTCTCTGTTGTTGGCGGGTTTCGGAGCATCTCCTCTGAAAGCAGACAAGCTACACTTGGTGTTATGAATCTGTTAGTTGAGTTACCTACAGAGGCATCTCTGTGTCAGGGTTTTGAAGCACTTCAGAAGTGCAAGCCATCCAGATAGTTAGATTTAATTTTAATGAATATGGTCTTTGCTCTAAAGATGACTTTATTCCTAAGGCTTGTTGAACACAAGAGTTATTTAATATCATTAGCAGACCTAGATGTGGCATGTTATTTTGATGTGTGAAGTGGAGTCTTACTAAGCACATAGAATTCTTAGGGGCCTTGCTGTGCAGTTCTCAGCTCTGCAGTCCCTGGGGGCTGCTTTCTCAGCTTCACCTGATTCTTGCCATTTGTGGTTTAATTGTTTGAGCTGGATGTGTGTTGGTGCAGATATGTCACATGTACCAGCACACGTGCACACAGATATGGTGGAGGAGAGGGAAAAGTAGTTTTCCTTTTAATGAAGAAATCCTAGTTTTGTGTGCTAACACATTGTCTTCAGAATCATTTCCCTCTTCTTCTCTGAACTAGATTAGTTCTCCCTCTTGGAAATCAGACTGAGGATTGAACAGATTTCCTGCCTTTCTTTGACGTAGGATGTAATTTTTCTAGTTAGGGGAAAAAACGGTCAGTTGCCTTGATCAGCAGGGGTGGGGAAGAGATTGGATTTGTTTAGGAAAGTGCACTGGAGGCCTTTGTGTATGTATCAACAGTTAGAAACTTACTACTTTAACAGTAATGGTGAAGTCAGTCCACCTGTTAACTCTTACTAATCAAGTGTTAAAGGGGAAAAAGACAAATAGCTGCTCTCCAAGTGGGGCACCTTAGTCAGCTTCCTTCAACCATTTTGATGATTGAGCATGTGAGAGTAGAGGTAGTTAGACCTTCGTGTCTGTATTACTATACTGCCTTAAACCAAATTTGGAATAGATGAATAAGCAGCATGCGTTGCCTTTGTCGTTTTTACCTGTTGATAATCCAAAAAAGGGTGTTCAAAGCTCGTTTGTGTAAAACATCACTTATGTCTTGCTGTCTTTTTTCCTCTCCTCCCTTTGTTCCCCAATGGTCCTATCATTTAGAGACTTCTTGAGTAAAAACCAGGAGCTGTTACAGAAACTGTCTGAGAAGAATGAGGAAAATCTCCAGCTGGTAGAAGTCCTGAATGCTCTGTTTTTCATGCCATTTGGACGGCTTCATAATTACGCTAGAACTTTACTAAAGCTTGCCACGTGTTTTGAAGTGGTAAGCTGGCTTTATCTGTATCTGAATGAATACAAATCAAACTTAGGGCTCGGAAGTAACTGTGTGAAGCAAATGCCAGGCAGTTAGAAATAGCTTACTCCTCAGAGAAGCTCCCTCAGCCTTGTGTTTGCTGCAGGGAAGGTCATGTACATGTATTTGCAATCTTACACCACACCTGGACAAGTCATGTGACAGGTAGAAACTTGTTATCCTGCCAGAACTTGTTTGTGTGCCTGAGCACTTAATTGCAAATATATTATTTTGATGCTTGCCTGTCAGTTTTCATTTCAAACCGGTGTCATTACTGTAGCTATCCTTGGCTGTAATACTCTGCTAAAAATGCTACGTATATATTAGGTGTTTTACCATCCATATAAATGTACATAATTATATTCTTCTGAAATAAAAGATGACTAAGCAGGAACAATAATTACTTGCACTTATCCCAATATAGTAATTTAAAGTATTATTCCTGCAATTACTAGCACTACTTCTGCTGCAGCTTCTTAAGCTGTAAGAAGATAGATCATGTAATCATATATTAATGATTTGCCTCTTAACATTCCTGGCACTGTTTTAATTTTAAAAGCTTCCAGCACACCAGCTGATGAGCAGTTGCACTGCAGCTTGGCAAGTGCTGTTGGCACAAGTATTCAGAAACACTCTCAGGTCTGTCTTACCTTGTGCCCTTTAGGCATCTCCAGAATACCAGAAGCTACAGGATTCTAGTTCTTGTTATGAGACCCTTGCTGTCCATCTTAGCAGGAAAAGGAAAGAAGCAGAATACACGCTCAGCTTCTGGAAGACCTTCCCTGGGAAAATGACGGTACAAAGACGATTGCCATTCCATTTGCAGCTTGAATCTCTTGCTGTTAGCTTTATACCCTGTGCCTACTACTGGTGCTACTGTCCAAGTTGTGCTTCTTGCTTTTCTGATCTGTGGTGTTGTAATACTCTTGACTTTAGAAAGGTTGGGCCTTTAACAGTGTCAGACAGACAGCACTGTCCTTAAGTCGCAGTCAGGGAGAAGTAAGCTGCTGCAATTTTGTTTTTAACCCTGCCCGTAGGATTCCTTGCGGAAACCAGAGCGTCGCTTAATCTGTGAAAGCAGCAATCGGGGGCTGTCCCTACAGCATGCTGGGAGATTTTCTGTGAACTGGTTCATCCTCTTTAACGATGCTCTGGTACACGCTCAGGTAAGAAAAAGCTTATATCCAGGAATAAACCCTTTTCTCTGCTTCAAACAACCTGATGTATTTTTTTGGTGGTAAACACGTGTTACTCAAACACTGGAAGTATGAAACTACTTGGTATTTTCAAATAGATTTGAAATTATGTACTGTTTTTTGGTTGATGTTTGGTTGCTGTTGCCCTGTGGCTGGCATGGTGTCTTTTGGCTAGCTCTTGGTGCAAGGAGCTTGTAATGCTCAGTTTTCCCTAGTCCTCAAAGACAGGAAAAAAGCTGTTCAGAAGAGACATGGGGTGGGGTAATGGATCAGTACCCGTTGAAGTTTCCCTTCTCCTTTTCCTTGCCTACAGTTCTCAACGCACCATATTTTTCCCTTGTCCACACTGTGGGTAGAAGCTCTTTCAGAAGAAGCTGGTAACGTGTGAGTATTCTTGCTTGTGATGCTGAAATAGATACCTTGGGAGGGAGGATGAGCGCTGTGTAATCAAGTATTGTAAACCAGGAGAGGAAGAGGCTGGATGCAATCATGTACCACTTTCTTGTTTCAGAAAGCTTACTGTATTTCTATGTTTTAAAAACAAAAAAGTTGTTTTGATGTATAAACATGAGAGAGAATAAGGTAGTGGAGAGGAAAGTGCAGTGAGGTAGTCTTCCCCGCTGCTGCTTTTTGATGCTGACTTTAATATGAAAGTGAATGCCATCTGGGGTGGGGAAGGGAAGATACAGTATTCATGTTCTAAGAAACCTTGCCTTTTTTAGGATGAAATATCACTGGTTTAACACACTTTCTCCCCCCGTGCAGGAATGGATTGAAGATTACAACACCAGAGGAACAATTTGTTCTTGTTTCTTCATCACCACAGGAAAAGGTAGGCATATCTACAGATTCTGTGTAGCTTCAGTGATAGGAGTATTTCTCACCTACTGTGAAACAAAACAGGCAGAAGTATTGTCTAAGTACTTGCCAAGAATGAAGTCTTCCTTCAACTTGGTGTGAGAGTGGACTGTACACTGCACTTAACTGTAGCAGTGCTCCTAGTGTCCCACACTGCACAGAGGAGTGCACAGGAGGTTGCCGTAGTTGCTGTAGAGGTGAGATGCGGTGCAGACAGGTGTTAGCTAATTCTGTGATGAAACACTTTCTGTTTCAGACCAAGTGGCTGCGGGCGATAAGCCAAGCAGTGGATCAGGCCCTTAAAGGGACTTCTGACTTAATTCTGTACGGAGCTGGTGGGAATGTGCCAAGACAGGAACCTCCTATTTCTCGCAGTGCCAAATACACCTTCTATAAGGACCCTCGCTTTAAGGATGCCGTCTATGATGGGAGGTGGCTTTCAGGAAAACCCCACGGCAGGTAAAAGCACTTGAACGTAACAGTTGAGAACAGAACAAGGTGGTTGCTGCATCAGTAAGCGGGTTTACTCACAGAAGTTACTCGGCAAGTGTGAACTGCTCAGTTTGTACACATGTATGGCTTTTTTTTTTCCAGAGGGATCCTAAAGTGGACAGATGGAAGAATGTACTCTGGCACTTTCCGGACTGGACTGGAAGATGGGTAAGATCCTCTCATTCCTTGTGGAGCCACAAGACAAGAAATACCTTTGGTTGTAGGAGATACTAACAAAAAACTTTTAAAGATTTGGCAGTGAGTCTTACTGACTCATAGTTATCTGTATTAATAAGATGTATCTGTGTGTTCATATGTAGAAAAACTCTCATTTATCCAGAGGTATGGCAGTTACCTTCACAACAGACTCTGCAACTGCACGATCAAAAACTTGCTCTTTCATAAAACCCAAAAGTAATCGGGGTAGTCAGCCACAGGATGGAGGCAGGAAATGGTAAAACAGCCAAGGAGAAAGAATGGGTGGGTGGGTGCAAACTCCTAAGCAGGGGGAGATAACTGAAAAGTCAAGTCCCTGTTGCACAGGTAACTCTTACCTTTGTATGTTGTAATATTCTTTCAAAATTCTGGGTTTTTTTAATCCTAGAAAATGCAGTGCCTTTCATACAGCGTAGTGGTGCATCTTCTCTAAAGCTTTCCTTGCTGTCTCTCTGGTAGAGCACAGGTTTAGTAATTAAGGAAGGAGACAGAATCTTGAATTGATATTTCAGAGCTTGGGTCATGAAAACAAAGCTAATGAGGGTATGTGATCCTGATGATTAAGATAACTTGTACAGAGGAGTGAAAATAAGATGACCAGAAGTCCTAGACATTATCAGATAGCTGGTGAAACAAACAAGACCACTTGAAAGTAACAATTTATTATACAACTTTGAATTAATTTATGGATTGCATTGCCGGGAGTCTCCTTGGGGCACTGTTGAGGCTAAGAGGTTAACTTCTTTCCAGAGGCATTTTATGTGGATCTTGTGAGCAGACATGTCTGTACTGGGCAGGATATAAATATGTGAGGGGTCTGACTGGCTTCTAGGTGTATTTTCAGTGTTGAGTTGGAGAGCAAACTGAAATGTGGTCTGGCTGCAGAGAGCTTTTTAAAATGTACTGTACCTGTTGGTATAATGTCAAACTAGAAAAGCAGTCAGAGCTTTGGTCGCTTGTAAGTAATCCTGTTGACTTTAGGGTTGTAGAAAATGGAAATACTGCAAATAAATCCCCACCAGAAATAAACAGGTTGCTGTTTAGCTGTAATTGCTAGGGTTCTCAAATGCGTGTATCTGTATTTCAGCACGCGTGCTATGGTCTTGACGCTGAAGAATTGTAATGCCTTGTTGGGGTAGACATGTTTTCAGGAGAACCTTCATAACTGGACTGTAATCTCCTCAGAAGATTAAAATCAATAATTTTGTGCCTTACAGGCACACTGGAATTGCGAACAGTTCAATGCCATTGCTTGAGCACAGTTGGAAGATAGAATATTTTTCTTAATGTTTTCCGTAGTAATATGTGTTCTTATATTTCCCTGGGATAAAGATGTACCTGAATTATTAAGACCTGAAGACTACAAAGGCAGAAACAGTCTTAGAATGTGAGGAGACTTGTGGCCTTTAGAAAGCTGAGAAAAATGCTGTGGTGTGGTAGAGAGGGGAATACTTAGAGCATGCCATGATCAAACAGAATAGTAGCGCAGACTAGATTGGCTTAATGATGCTGGAATTCTCTTCTTCTCTTTAAAATAATAATAATAGTAAAAAAAAAAAAATCCATAGCTGCTGTAGGTGAAGAGATACACTAAAAATTTATGTAAACCATTCTGATTTCAGAATAGGTCAGTGATTTGTATCTGCTCCTGTATTTAATGAAATGCACTGGCATTATAGCCACTTGTGTTCCATTTTGCTGCACTGACAGGTATGGTGAATACAGAGTGCCAAACAAAGCCCTGAATAAAGATGACCATTACGTGGGGTATTGGAAGGAAGGCAAAATGTGTGGGCACGGAGTCTACAGGTAACGTGTAGCACTGGTGTTGCTGTCCTTGCAGAAGGGAGAGCAGGGCTGTTTTTCCAGCATGCTGCTTACCAAGCCTCTGTGGCTGCCTTGTTACATTCATACTTGCCATTATAGTTAGCTTGGCTGATTTTTTGCTTTGCTTTTGGTAGGTTGCTCACAATGTGTGTTTGTGCAGTGGTCTTTTCTATCTATGCTAATGGTGCCACCACCTTTCAGTAGCAGAGGATCCTTTCTTTTGAGAGAAATTTACCCTCTAATGGCCTTGCTTGGCGGCAAGAAGGTGGCTTTAAAATAACAAAGCATCAAAAGACTTGTATTACAGACTCGTTTTTATCCCAGATGTACTTTTACTGTAGTTCCTGCTTGGTGTGCCTATGGTGTCAATTCCTAGAAGGAAAAAAGAGAGGGCTGATCTCTTCTGGGGAAAAGGGGGAGGAACCAGACTGACAAAAACCCAAGAAAAAAAACACATCAGGAAAGTAGATTATAGGCACCTTATTCTCTTTTTCATTATAGCTATGCTACTGGTGAGGTGTATGAAGGGTGCTTTCAGGACAACATGCGTCATGGGCATGGTCTGCTACGCAGTGGGAAGCTGACTTCATCCTCTCCCAGTATGTTCATTGGGCAGTGGACAATGGATAAGAAGAGTGGTTATGGAGTTTTT
The DNA here is from genome assembly GCF_964237585.1 of Gallinula chloropus. Classification (NCBI taxonomy): domain Eukaryota; kingdom Metazoa; phylum Chordata; class Aves; order Gruiformes; family Rallidae; genus Gallinula; species Gallinula chloropus. Next base: position 30,318,288 of record NC_140090.1, on the reverse strand, counting down.
GATGATATCACAAGGTAATGCTTCAGTTCAACCAATCCTTAAACTGGTATGATGTACAATGGCAAAAAGAGTAGGAAAGGATTTGCTCTGTTAAGTAGCAGTAGTAGTGTGTGTCTTCCCTCCCCCCCCCTTTATACAAGGCTTTCCAGGCTGATCTAAAGAACTGGGTCTAGAGACAGCTGCTTGGTGCTGCTTCTGGTGTGCATGGGGGGTTCTGGTTTAGTTTTTTCTGCTTTGCTTTCCTGTCGTACTCCTGCCTGCAGACTATGTTACCTTATGGTGGAGGTGTTTTGTGCAAGCACTGACAGCTTTATGAATGTCAGGTGAGGAGTATTCCTACATCTCAGGCCTGTAGGTCTGGGTTGGATAGTGACTGAGTATACAGGAGTAGGTAAATTTCAGTTTGTGCTCTGGCTTTCCATTGGCTCACTCTGCCAGTGCAGCAGAGGGAAGATGCTTTTTCTCAGGACAGATTAGTGAAATGAGGGTCTCTAAAAACAGAATTGCCCTGAATTTATGCTTTAGGTGCACATTGTCTGAGAACAGATCAATGTATCTTTCAGTTGCCAATTTAATGCTGTTTCTTCATGAAGAGAGCTTTCAGAGACCGCCCAAGAAAACTGGTTTTGCTCTAACTGCACTGAAAGCTCACTTAAAAAGCAGACTATTAAAAAGTCTGGAGGTGAAGGGGGTGTGTGAAAGCGTGTGTGTGCATATTTTTCTGAAGCAGAGCTATTGTGGCATCTCTCCGTATTCCCTGATGTCAGATTTGTACCTCGTCTTGCTCAGTGGCAGTGGTGGTTCTTATACTCGTTAGAGTCAAGATGTCTCCACAGACATTATTTAGCCATTTGTATACCTAGGGCAGCCTGAGAGATGGCAGCTTTCCTTGCAGAACCTCTCACCTCTAGAACTTGTCAATGCAGTGGCATTTCGTGGTGAGGAAGCATTTGCTTTCTATTCGAGTAACTCAGCTACAAATGAGCTGCACCTGTGACAGTTTTCTTTCTGGTTTTGTGAAGGATATGTACATAAGTCAGTGGCTGAAGTCTTGTTGTCTTCACTTCTTCTTTAGCCCAGGTGACTATGGAATAGCTGCAGCCACTTTTTACTGCTTGCTGCCTTAATTGCAAACCAGTGGTTTGAGCAAGTGGGACTTTGCACTCTAAGCTTCCACCCTGGTGACTGCACATGCAACATCTGTCTCTCAGAGAAGCTGTCACCCATCAGAGCACCCTGCAGCTGGCATGATGAATCAAACCCACATCCTGCTATGGGCTGGATCCAATTGGCTGCAAGATACCCCTGTATTGAGATCAGTGGCTGGGCTTGCTCTCTTGGCTATAGCCATTTTTTCCTGGATGCCAAAAGGAAAATGCTCTGTAATAAGCAGAGTTCTATTAAGTCAATCATTAGTTTCTCTCTAAAAACAAAGTCCTTGACAAGTGAATGTGGGGTTTTATTTTTTACTACTTACATGGTGAAAATTTCATGTTCTTGTTCAGAAGAACTGGAAAAACAGATTGTTTCAAAATATTTGAGACTTAGGCTTAGTTTCAAACACTCTACCCTGGCCTCTGCAGACTTATGTGCATAAAAAATACTTTCAGTAGTAGTCGGAAAGATGCTGATGCTTTCCTGTGAGCAGTCTGTAATTGACTGATAATTTATTAATGGCATGATGTTTGTTAGGGTATTATCCAGAAACATGCTCCAAAGGATCTGTTTCCTTACAGTTTTTGGACTCTAAATGACTTTCTAGGTCTCCCTATTGTTCTCCAAGTAGAACAGCTTGGGTTTTTTCATCTTTTATCCTCTCAATTGGAGTCATCTGAGTTTAGGTTAAGAAATCAAAAGCTTTGATTTCTTTAAGTGCCTAAAATAAGCTTTTGCATCTTTTCTAAGTAACTGTTAAATACATCAAGTGGATGCCTGATGAAGCCAAAAATCCCCTTTTGGATGCAACTGAAGTCTTAGATAAAGCTGACTCTGATCAGCTAACAAATTCCCCTGTTCCTGTGTGCAGTAGCTACTGCTTAGGTGGCTCTGGGTAGGAATTAGGCTTAACTGGGCTTCAGCATTGTTTTAGATCATCAGGAACAGTTTGCTTGGATGTGGCCTGTTTGTCATGTGAATTGTGAAATTCAGTATAGTTATTTCTAAGGCCTGTATTTCCATGTAGTCAGTGAAATTAGATTGACAGACCTGAAACATGTGCTGAATGACTCTGTCCTGAAGGTTTCTGTAATGGCCAAATACTGCAGTGAAGCCAAAGCAAGGGTATAAATGTACTGCTTGGACTGTATTCTTCAAACTTCATTTCTCTTCAGAGGAGAGAAGTATATGGGGATGTGGCAGGATGATCTTTGCCAAGGCAATGGTGTTGTGGTTACGCAGTTTGGACTGTATTATGAAGGAGCCTTCAGCACCAACAAAATGATGGTGAGTTGGACACTGTCTTTATGCTGTAGTGACTTCTCCTCGAAGCACAGTAGCTTTCCGGCGTAGACAAGTGTATGTTAAGCTGTGTAAACTTTCTGCTCCTCTAGCCTTCTGTTGTCTTGGCTCTTTAAACTGTCTTTGTTATCCCTGCTCTGTTTCACATAGGACTACTTCAGAAATGGCTTTTTAAAAAGTTGCTTGCTAATAATCAGTAAGAGGCTTTTCAGTGTATCTTTAGCTCTGTGGTCTGGCTTTCTCTTACGACAACTGCATTGTGTTCTTTACGATTCTCTTTACAGGGGACTGGAATTCTGCTTTCTGAGGATGATACAGTCTATGAGGGGGAATTTTCAGATAACTGGACTCTGAGTGGAAAGGTTGGTGTTACAGGTGCCAGCTGTGAACTGTTGTCTTTCCTTGTAATTTGGTTTCCCATTCAGTTGATTTTTTATTATCTTCTCTCAAGGGAACACTGACCTTGCCAAATGGAGATTATATTGAAGGTCTCTTCAGTGGAGAGTGGGGATCTGGCATAAAAATCACAGGAACCTACTTCAAACCTAGCCTGTATGAGAACGAGAAGGACAAACCCAAAGCATTGTGAGTGGTGAATAAGAAGTAGTTTCTCATATGGTTTGGGAATACTTTGGAACATAATTATTGCCTCTTTTCAAGGGCCAGTTAAAAGCACTTTTTCCAAAGAAACAGATTTTTCCTTTTTCATGCCCCTTCCTTTTGCTTAGGAAATAAGATAAAAGTTGTCTTTATTAGTTTTTCTTGCTTTAATTGCTACTTGAATACGCAAGTTAACAGCATGAAGCTACAGGATAGCTGCTGTGCTGCTACTGTCCTGTAGCAGTCTCAGAATTTTTATTTATTTATACCTGAACCGACTGTTAGAACCTGAGTTCACAGCTGACTTCAGAGGTACTGAGAATGCCAACCGCTCACGTGTAACTTCACAAACCCTCCTGCCAGATACTGTGTTGGTAAATTGAGTAATAATGCCAGTGTGTGTACCTTTGGACAGAATTAGCCCAGCTATTGTGCCTCTTCCAAACAATGCCTAAGGAAATAATAGAAATATCTGCTGATTTGCAAGAGAGCGTCTCAACACCTTGGCAAGGGTAAATTTGAAAAGAATGCATGTAACACTAATGATAGCAGATGCATTAGGTCAATTTGCTTAATTATCTCGGCAGGGCGAACTGCATTTGCTTTGTCAAAACTGAGATATCTTAGAGTTGAAGAAATGTAATTAAATGTAAAAAGTTGTTGGTGAGATTTCAGTACCTGGCAGCACTGGATACTGGTTAACAATAGTCATGCATGTTGTGCAGGATCCAGTATCTTTGAAGCATGTTTTAAAATTTCAGATTAAAATGGGAAACGCCACTCTAACGTTTTCACCTAGATTACTTCTCAGTGTGCTCCCTGAAGCATTCACTGGTAATTTTTGACAGTGCTGACACCTACAACAGGATGCAAAGTTAAGCAGGCCTCCCTGCTGAACTGAACACTTGCAACCTTAGCAGCTGTCTGCTCTTTACCCCAGTAGGGAGTCTATGAATAAATGTATGTACATATTTGTGAAGATTGCTTCTGAAATAAGAGTTTCATGTACCCTTTTCAGGCTCTCTTGAAGCTGAAAATCTTCTGGTAGAATGTCTGAAAAGGCTTAGAGCCTACTCTTTCTGCTTTGTGAAACTGGAAGCATGGGGAGAGATCAGTGTTGATAGTTCTCATCTTAAACGTGGTGGAGAAATATTAATGAAAGGTCTGACGATTTCTGACACTTGCTGTAAATCAGGATAGAACTGTTAAGCTTGACAGCATTCATTTGCTTTATGAAAGCTTTTCAAAGCCCTAAATTTCATTATGTGTCTGCGATAAATATCTGTATATATAGGCAGAGCAACAGTTCCTGGTTTTTCCTTTGGCTGTAGGGGATAGCTGAGCATTGGCTGTCAGTAGAAAGATGCCTGAGCTGGTTTTACTCTCTACCAGCGCATTCCTAATGTGTCGTGCAGCAACAGACATAGATGCTACTTTAGGGGCAGAAGCCATATACCCATTCTCAGTATTTATCTGTGTGGCTGTGCTCTTTGTACAGTCCAAGATGGTGAGATATTTGGTATGTTTTTGTACCGTCTTCGCTATGTGAACGTGTCCAGAGCTTTCTGAACAAATACCAGTGGTGAGGATAGGCCCAGTTATGTGCAGCACCTCCTGCTTTCTTGGAAATCAAACCAGGCCTTTTTGTGTTTAAACAAACAGTTCCCTGGAAGACTTCAAGAAAGAGCAAGGCTGACTTGTCTAATGTGATGAGGCTCATAGTGGTTACGACCTGTAGGTGTTAAAAACATTTTACTAATGTAACATTGTTACACAGATTGAGGCATGTCAGTTAGCAAGGAAAAAAGTCTAACTTTCTGTAAGTGTATTTAAAAAGGTGTTGATAATCAAGAGTAAATCATAGGTTGTAAGTTCATTCTGAGTGATTAACTCGTTTCACAGCAGAGACTGTTAAGTGTATCAGCTTTTGGTGAGTACTGTGAGACAGTAGACTGCCGTTAGCTCTAAGTGGTTCTCGCGGCTGAACGTGTCACTTCAAGACTGTTTGATTTTAACAGACTTAACTGGTCATCTTATTAGGCGGAAACTGGGGATCCTGGCAGTGCCTCCTGATGAGAAGTGGAAGGCAGTATTTGAGGAATGCTGGAACCAGCTTGGCTGTGAGAGCCCAGGGCAGGGGGACAGATGGAAGGCCTGGGACAACATTGCGGTGGCCCTGACCACCAACCGACGGCAACACAAAGACAGGTTGGTTCCTAGAGAATGTAGTCAGCAAGACGAAGCAAGTAACGAGAAGAAACCAGAATCGCACTAGTTTAGTCTAGAAACTCCTAAATGTATGAGTTCAGTTAAAACAACCAGAAATCCCAAACAAAATCAGAACTCTTAATACTTGGCACTATGAATGCTTTTGGGGATGTACTGGTGTTTAGAACGTGTTCAGTTGTTGGCTTTAGGGGGTTTTTCCCACTTTATGTCTAACAATCTGTACAATGTCTTTGTCCTTTTTCTAACTGCAGCCCAGAATTACTGAGCCGCTCACATACACAGACACTGGAAAGTTTGGAGTTTATTCCACAACACATTGGTGCCTTCACCCTGGAAAAATATGAAAATATAAAAAAGTACTTGATAAAGGTATTGTGACTCTCAAATGCTCACGTTGTGTGTTGGTGAGGTGTGATGTCAAGCTCACTTAGTAATAACTTTTCCTTAATTCCTTCCATATTTGCACTTCTGGAATCCATGTTGTATTCAGTCATGTCTGCTCCTAACTCCCTAATTTACTGAATTACGTATCAGAGTGAAGGTTTGTGTCAGGGCCCCCGAAAGGACTTTACATGAGACAGTTCTGTAAAGTTGAAACAGAAGCCTTATTGAAGGAGCAGATACACAAGGAGTTCAGAATTTCCATAGATAAACGTACATACCAACAGTGCTGATACATGATTACAATTGTAACACTAGCAAAGCACTATTCCAGGTATTCTCACCAAAAGGGGAAATTGCAGTGCTTACCTGGAAGGTGTCCCTGTCATGGGTGGAGGAGAAAGATTACAGGCCGCCAACTGCGTCTTCAGGTGGTGGTTCTTCCCACCCCACTCCCCTTCCCCTTGTGGGGTGAAATGAACCCAACACCCTGTATACCAACCGTAGCTGTCCCATTCCAGGGATGATGTTTAACATGACTTGGGTGAAGAATTAAGTGCTGTAGTCATACCTGTTTAGCATGTGCTTCTGTTAGCTCACTGTCATATTTAGGGGTGTCAACTTGAATATTACTTCCATGGATAACGAAACAAAAAGTCTCACTCCAGGCACCATGGCCTTCAAGATTCTGTGCAGAAAGCATCTATCTTTTTATTCTGCACTCTCCAGCCAAAACAGGGCTGTCCTGCTGCCCTAAGACTCCCTCCCTCAGCAGCTTCTCACACCAGCCTTGCTGACCTCCATCCATGATGTTTGTAGAAGAAATAACCAGGCATCAGTATTTTTAACATCTTATGTGCAATTCTGACCTCTATTCACCTAATACATAAACGTCGTAATCCAAATGGCAACTTGTTAAACACAGCTCACTTTTTGATGCATTTATAGTGTTTTTTCACAGCCAATTGCTGGATCTGTGACCCATCTCTCTTGATTTCTTCACTTGCTGTTGTTGGGGTTTTTTGGTGAGGCACTGACCTATCTGACTAGCCAATTAATGTCTCTCACCTCAGGCTTGTGATACTCCTCTCCATCCATTGGGCAAGCTGGTGGAAACATTAGTAGCTGTCTACAGAATGACCTATGTTGGAGTCGGAGCTAATCGGCGATTACTGCAGGAGGCTGTACGAGAGATAAAGTCCTACCTCAAACGCATCTTCCAACTGGTTAGGTAATGAAACTCTTCATTTTCAAGTCAAACTACTGCTGAACTAAAGATGTCTCATGTACTGAAACCATCTGTTGTTTATGCAGTCTGAGTGTGCCAGTATCTTTACTCTGTGGTGGGGGTTGCTTATGTTTCCTTAAGCTTTATAAGGAGTCTTGAGTATTCTGTCGAAAGAGAAAAATTAACACTTTCCCCACAGTGTACTACATCCTATGCTGCTGTAAAACATGGCTGGAGAAAGCTTGTCTTGAATGTGGATTTCCAGTGTGGTGCCTGGCTCTCCATGCTGTGAACAGTGTTCAAAGGGGACAGAATAATAGTGGGGACGGGCTCAGTGTATTCCACTGAAGATCTTCCTGGATGAGCAGTGAAGTGTTTGCTTAGATTCTTAAGAGTAATTACAGCTTTAATTGAGTCCTGCCACTCTCCAAGCAGAAATATTCCACACCATAAACCATTAGGAAGCTTTGGCTGGAAGAAAGTGATGTCAAGGTGGGAAAGGTATCTTTTTTGGAGGGGCTGGCCTCCAAAAGACTTTTCTTTCCCCTCTGATCTAGCCTTCTAATGCTGTGATTTGAAGAAGCTTCATGACACTAAATCGGATGTTGTTACACGTGTTGCCATTAGGTTCCTGTTTCCCGATCTTCCAGAAGAGGGCAGCACGATTCCGTTTCTGCCAACCGAGACCAAGGGAAGGCGATCGTTCTGCAGTGGGAAGTCTGACTCCAGATCGGAATCTCCTGAGCCGGGGTACATAAAGTACTTAAAAAAACCCCCAAAACCCCGTCCCACAACAAATTCCTATGAATAGGCTCATACTAAATGAAAGATTTGTTCCAGTGGTTTATTTTTCATTAAATGGTTTATAGCTAGTTAGGTTTTTAAAAGTCTCCCTCTTCAAACCACTCCTATTTTTTTTCTTTATAGCTACGTGGTAACCAGTTTTGGGTTGCTGCTCCCTGTGCTACTGCCACGCCTCTATCCTCCTCTGTTCATGCTGTATGCCTTAGACAATGAGCGGGAGGAAGATGTTTACTGGGAATGTGTTTTACGCCTGAACAAACAGACTGACACGGCTCTCCTAGGTTTTCTTGGCGTGCAAGCGTGAGTATGTTCCAACAATGCAACAGAACTCAGAAAAATATTACAGCATGGAATTAAAGAAACTAAACCCCCCTACTGTCTAAAATGCTTTTGGTTAAAATCCATTTAACCATGTTTTGAAGCTAGTCAGTATGGGTGAGTGAATCAAAACTTCCCTCTTCCAAGTGGGAGGAGGGAGGGAGGAAAAGATTGGCATCATCACAAAGCCAGAGTGAGGCATTTCAGATTAGCCTGTTCTCCAGCTATTTGTGCTAGATGTAGTTGATCCTGTAGAAGGAGCTGGTTTATCTTGTAGAGGAGCATAGCAACTTCATAAAGTGAAAAGTGCTTTAAGACTCTGCCCTCTCAATAGACTGCGTTGGGTTTCTTGCAGGAAATTTTGGCCAGGAACTGTATCCGTCCTCGGAGAGAGCAGAAAGGTATGTCTGTGGGGCCTTGCCTTTCTGTATGCTTTCCCTGTGGCTTCTTTCAAGAAGCTGAGATTGTGAAGAAACAGTCAAACAGTTTCTGAGTGGAACTCTGGCTGAAGAGATGCTATGCTATGCCTGAAATTTGTCTGCTATTTAAAAACTCCATTAGTGTTTTCTTACAATAGCTGTCAGTCCAGCTTTGTCACTTATGTCTTGCTCTATAATGAATTCTAATTCAGGAAGACATTTGCTTGGTCTCTGATTATGAAAGTGTGAGAACAAGTCTACCAAGGAGTTTTTCAAGCTGCTTAAGAGTTACACCACTGTATACTTTCTGATTAGGGGAATAATTGTATAGCTTTTATTAATCATTGTTGTGATGAAAGTGGCAGAACACTGATCTTAGATGGTAATTGTCTAATAATCTCTGTGTTCCAGTAAGAGTGGTTTTGTATTCATAACTTGGAACAATCTGAATATTTACAGTGTACTTTTAATCATGTTTGTTTATTAATTAGTTTGCTTCTGTTGGAAACTTTCCATTTCCTGTAGTTATTTAGATACCTCTGCCTTCAGGTCACCTTCTCCCTTTTTATAACAGGCTTGTGCAAAGTCTGTAGTAAGGGGAAGCATGGCTTTTCAACAGAGTAGCTGCTGCACAAGGTCAAGCTGATAGTCCTTGGTGGAGATAGAGTGTCACTCAAAAACCCAAACAAATCAAACCTGAGCAAAGTCTGATCTCTGTGTTGCATGACACACGGCTCTTCTGCTGAATAAACCTGCCTGGTAAATCTTTCCCTGATACACAGGTGTCATCGAGCACAAAAGATGCCTGTTTTGCCTCTGCAGTTGAATGTTTACAGCAAATCAGGTAATTCTCTGAAATTTGTCTTTTGGTGTTTTACTGTTCCTGATACCTGGTTTACTTGATTGTGATCCTTTGCCTCTCATCTTCTCTTTGGTGACCCTGGTTAGAGAAGTCACTCCTGCTAAAAATATTACAAATTCCCCTAATGGGAAATTAAGTATAACCTCATAAATGTCACTTAAAATGCATCTGTAGGACACCATTTAGAATCAAAAGTGTGAGGCTACCCAGTCAAACACATGTGAATTACTAGTTACAGCAAGATGCCCTTTCTGTGTCGGTTAGCTGGGGTGAGGAATTCTGCTCTAAGAATAGAAATAGAAATTAAAAGGGTTTAGATAGGATTTCCCCCCCCTTTTACCACTAAGCTAAAACACCTTAAAACTGTGTGCAGTCTCACTTGCACTTGTGTCTTGATCCAGTTGTCACAGCCTGGCCTTGGCAGCCATGGCTCTTGTAGTGTGACTACCTGGCTTATCTTCTTGGGCGCAGGGGCATTCTAGTTAGCAAATCGCTGTCTTACAGACCTGCGTCTAAATTCACTTCTTATCCCCTTTGCTCTTGCTCTCCAAACAGTACCACATTTACCCCAGCTGACAAGCTGAAGGTGATCCAGCAGACCTTTGAAGAGATCTCTCAGAATGTTCTTGAGACCCTTCAGGAAGACTTTCTGTGGTCCATGGATGACTTATTTCCTGTTTTTCTCTATGTGGTGCTACGAGCCAGGTAGGCACTGCAACTAACATCAGCCATAAGCTCAACATAGGTTGTAGAAGTACCTCTACCTGTACAAAACACTCTTGCTTCTGCTAGCTTTTTGTAACTTAATACATTTTCCATGTTGGCTGTTTGCTTTGGCCTAAAAAAATGTTTGAAGCATTAAGTGTGAAATGGTTGTGGCCTCAGAATGAGGTTAGAGAAAAGCCTGGTCTTGCACAGCACCATGTGCAAAAAGTAAAAACATTGTAATGGTACTTCTCATTTATCTGTTCCCTGCATGTGACAGGATAAGGAATTTGGGATCTGAGGTGCACTTAATTGAAGACCTGATGGATCCTTATCTGCAGCATGGGGAGCAAGGCATCATGTTCACTACCTTGAAGGTATGAAAATTTTTCAGGGTTATTAGAAGTGTTCTTTGAAAATTAATCAGCTTTGAGCAATGATGATCAGCTTAGGAAAATGCTGTGAACATTAGGTTGCAACTTCTTTGACATTTCTACTGAAGTTTTATCTAGGAAGAGCAAGGGACCTTGGCATAGGGTACCTGACAGTTGCTGCTGAAATGGTGCAATGTGCAGAAGTACTGTACCCACATGTAAGAGGGGGTGACTGTTCTGAATGCACATCTGCAACGTCACAAACCTTGTTCCCTTTATAAAAATGGGAATAAAGTGCTGCCTTGGAGATTAGCCATGCCAGTAATGTTTCAGTCTGACATTGTATCAGATACTTCAGGTATCTATTTTTAAGGGGGAGGAAGTCTCTTTACTCCATCAGTCTCCATGTGCTATTTATTATTTTCATCTTTTTCTTAAGTATGGAAAAAGGGAGAGAACCTGTTTGGATGAATATCCTTTTGTACACTAGGACCTCCATAACCAAAATAGGTTGTTTTGGTATCTCAAAACTGTTCACACAAGTGTGTCTTGTCACAATTCAGCTGTTCGGAGCTTTTTTAATAGGGTTGCTTTGGAGGGAGGCTGTTAAAATTCTTAAGCTGAGCTGGAAGTTGAACATCAGTGCATTTTCTGTCTGTGCAGACTGAAAATAGTTGGATGCAGAGGTTTTTTCATATGTGTTATTTTTACAGTGCTGCAAAAAGTGAAAGCTTGAATTGTTTAAAACTTACCTAAGAATCTTCGTAGTAGAAGTCTTATTTTCCATGAGTGCAAGTTTGAGACATTCATACTAAGTTTCTGGTCATGGGTGACCCAGTGCATATTTGAACCAGCATTAAGGAGTGAATAGCTTGTCCAGCAGCAGGTCTGGCTGTTATCCCAATGATAAAAACCTTTGCTTTTCAGCTTTTGAAATGCTTAATCCCTGTATCCTTGTCCTGTAAATATTTTTTCTTTTTTTGGCCCTTCTGTCAAAGGGCAAAGAAATAGTTGTGAGCAAAAAATGTGCTTTATCTTGGCAAAGGTGTGAGCTGTAGAATTAACCAGAGCCCCAAATCCTGTGATCTTGCTTCATTAAGAGTTGGATATAACTTGTAATTAAAATCTCCTGGTGTTCTTTTTGCTAGTTTACATATCAGACGATTCTCATGTGTTGAGTGTCACTGTATCATCACTGCTTGTAGAAAAGCCTAGTCCTCTGCTTGGATAGAAAAGAAAAAATCAACCCTTTTGTGTAGGATGATTTATCAGCTTGCTGGGAACTGGTATGTACATTAAACTGAACTTTCTTTTAATTCAGGCATGTTACTACCAGATTCAACATGAAAAGCTTACCTAGACCATCACTTACCACCTGGCTCTGTGGGATAATCTACTCAGTGAAACTACACCGGTATCTACTTCCTTCCCTGAACTGGCACTTAGGAAATACTTTGACCGTTCTGTTGTTACACTGAATCACAGATGAAAACATTCAGTCTTTCATCTGAACTGCAGCCAGAGGCTGTCTGTGTAGTGGTGATGAAGCTAGAGACTTGGGTTTGTCAAGTATTTGTGAAGAAGAAATAATTTCCTGTTCTAACAGAACGACTTACTCCTCCTCAGTTAGCGATGCTGCAAAAAGGCATGGCATCTGCATAGAGCACATGTGAAAGTCTGGACCGCATGGCTTCTAAAGCACTGGATTTGTTTTTGTTATTCCTGGTTTGTCAACAGAGACGTTTAAAGAGAATGAATCATGCCACAGAACCATTCAGTCTTCCTGAATTAAGCTATTATGTTTGTTTAAAAAATAGAAATATGTTAGTATTTATAATGGGTAACTTATACTGTGTTTGGCTGTAAAGGTTTTGAGGCATCTGCGTTGAGCAGAATTGCTGAATGCAGTATTGATGTGCTGTGTTGGAAATAATCACGCTATTACTACTAAAGACATTCCCCATTCTTTCTGTTTATGAAATAAAAGGCACTGACCACTTCAACTTTCAGCACTGAATTACATACCTGAAATCTGCAGTGTTCTGATGTCTGAGGACAAGCAGTTTCTCTGGAAGCTCGGGTGACAGGAGAATGGGAATGTGTTCCTGAACAAGCTGACACTGGGTTCTGTTTGAGCCTCTTGCCTGTTAACTTCCCTGTTGGAGCAAAAAAGCTAACCTTGTTGCATTTTTGAACATGTAGAGAACAAGTAGTTTCCCTGGGGGATTTGTGTGTGTGTGTTCTTGTGTGGTTTATGGTTAACTTTATTTATACCAATAACACTTTGGGTATTGCAGGTGCTGTTCTTTACCATGGCTGAGTTAAAAAGGGGAGGGATGAATAGATTATGGAATGGAATAATGGGTTCTGTTACGTCAAACTACCACAGACAATGCTATTCTTATTTTTGAAACAGTAATCATGGCTTGTGTATTGGCACCTAAATGGAAAGAAACATATGTCAAAATACTGTTTTGAACAGTGACTGTAATGTAGCAATTTTCATAATAAAGTAAAAAAGATTGGTCTTTCTGAATTTTTTTTTTTAGTTTTATCAGAGAAGAGTAAAGTAATTCTGGCAAGATGTGTAAAAACTATTGTTATACTTGTTATACTCACAACAGACTAGACATAATAGAAACCAGAATAAAACACCTGACATTTGCAAGCAATTTTTTTAGCTTAATCTTATTGTAAAATTATGTTGAATAATTTGAGGCAATATAAGCAATAAAAACCTGTTGGAGCAGAACTGCACTTTGAAAAGGAGCTTTGCTGAACAGCTGAGTAAATCAATGACAATGACCTCACCTGCAGAGATCTCCATTCTGGATTTGTTTCATGTTTTGTAGGGTTGTAACTATAAAAACAAGTTTGAGACACCTCTTTTCCCCCACCCCACCCCCCTTAATGTTTGTCACGGAATGATGTTAACCTTCAGCTTTGACATGGAGAAAGCTTTTTCACGTGACTATTCCCACGCTGATTCTATGTCTTAAACTGAGAATGTAGGTGGGAAGTTTTTCCATAATCTTTCTCCCCCTGAGGGAGGATGTGTATCTGCCAAGTACACAGCACCTTCAAATGTTTAATTTCATTCACTGTGAATAATGTGAAGTTGAGAGCTGAAACCCAAAGAATACATCTACCTTTATGTATGTACATATATATATGTATACATGCACACACATAACCTTTTAAAAAAAGTAGTGATAGCATGTATGAATGTAGCATGCTGATTAATGGAAGGAGACAGCCTGGGCTGGGTTATTTTTGGTCTTTCTGATATATAGCCCAGTTATTAGCTGGAGAGAATCCTGGGATTAAATGTGCTTCTGACACAGATTCCACTTTACAGCCTATAGGGGCTGTGATGCATTCGGAAATCAGTACGAACCAGCTTTGGCTTGTGTATTTCTGTAGCTAACAAATGACTTAACCTGCAGGACTTCCCTGTCTCTCTTTTTCCTGAAATTGAAAGATGGATATTTCTTGTGCTGCAGCAGCTATCCTGTAGACAGCAACAGAAGATCAGTGTATTACAGGTTCTTATTGGGATTGCAGGCATGGTAGCTAAAGGCAGACACTAAGAGATGAGCCCTATGGACCCGGCAAGTTGCTGAGAGTAAGAAACTGCTTAAGCAAGACAACTTTTTATGCAAGAAAAGGGTTAAGGGGATTTGTTCTCTTCTCCATGGTAATGAGTAGTTCTAAGGTTAGGTTTCTGCGGATTAGAAAGGAGAGGATGTCCATAGATTAGCTAGGGCAGTGGGGTTACTTGCTCTACTACCATCCAGCGCATACTCTTTCCCTCTGGAAATTCTGCATGAGCTGAACATGGTGTATTCTGCGGTGTTTGCAGGTAAGAAAATACACACTGTACTGAAATGGATGTACTGCAGAGGTGCATTTCCCCTATGCAACTGTGAAATATAACTGCTTCTCATAGCTACAGTAAAGCTAGTTAAACTTGTGTAACTGTTTAATTCCCATCAGCTAAATATTAGCAATATGTGTGAATGGGGAGTAGAAGCTCAGATATTTTTTCATTCTCCCTAATTTTCACAAAGTATTCTAGTTTGAATGTTGGGGGCTATACAGTGCTGACAGGACTTTGCCAAAAGTAGGTTCACTTCCTAGCTGTACTTGTTAGAAGCAGTTCAGGGAACTACCTGTTCTGGCATGGTGAGAGATGATGTAGAGGAAAGATGCATGACTGATATGGGACAGTAAAACAAATACCTAACCATGTACTTCTAAGTTGCTTCGGTGTCAATGTGTTGATGTTGTCAGGTGGTGATTGCCTGGATTGGTTTGGGTTTATTTTAGTAAGCCTGAGCTGTTGGCAGCTGTTGGCCGGTTGCCTCGTGACTGGAGTGCGCTGCACGCAAGTATCCTCTGAATGCGCTGCTCTTTAAGGAAGCCACACTTCAGTAGCATTTACCCCCATGTAAAGAAGATACAACCCCACAAGAGTGGGTAGGCTTTTGGTTTTTAGGAGGCCGAGTGCATCATCACTGAATGTATCTGATTATAAAGAGTAACAGCATAACTTGTTGCATGGTAACCATACATACGTGTGCAGGTGTGATTAAATTTCACAGAATGCCTTACATTAACATTGATTCAGTCCTTTTTTAGCCTGTATTGTCTCAGACTTGAAATAAGTGGTTCCTGGGTCGAGATAAGAAAAAGCAGCTGACAGATTTCAGTGATGAGACTAATGTAATTAGGTCCCAAATAGTGTGTCACTCGAGAGATGCTGCATCTCTTTTTACCGTTTCTTGCCTACTTGGTTTGCTGATTTACAGTGGCTTTCTCAGGGTGTTCCCTGCCCTCAAACTAATTCACAGTCTTCAACGTGCCAAATGGTGAGTTTTGTTAAATTTAAGATAATGAGTAGTTTTTATTGCTAAAAATGCTTAATAACCTTGTTGAGCATCTTAACCAAAGAAGCTTATTAGAGCAGGAAGGCTGATAGTCTGAATGTCAGGTTCTCAGCTGCTGTTGTCTTTAAGCCTCAAAAGGGGACAATTCTGAAAACTGTATTAAAAGCAGGGAGAGGGTTCCCTTGCAACTTTAGCCTTGTACCAGGAAGGCCTTCTGGTCTGTCTGGCAAATACGGTCAAGGGATTAGGTAAGACCTGTAGCCCAAATTTGGAGTATTTGGATGTGAGGGGATGGACTGCTTTTGACTAAATTCCGGCACTCTCATAGTGGATGTCTAGTTCTGTCTTTAATTACAGGCAACGAGAAATGTCTTTTATTAATAAGGGTCTGTAATTGTGTGCCATACATGTGAATGGGAAGGCCCTTATGCTGGCTGGCAGATTAGTGAGGTAAGCCTTTTAGCAAGAACTTCCATTTAATTTATGTAGATCCCTGGGATGAGGAGACCCTGAGTTCTGGCCTTACACCCTGCATAGATACAAGTCTCAGGAAATGAAGGCACAGTAGTAGCTATAAGTTTGTTTGAACTCTGACCTTTCCCCTTAAGCAAGCAATTTACTAGGTTTTTTTTCTAGAGAACTGCATGGAAGTAACATATTATTTCTCTCCTCTGGTAGTGACTTATCATCTATTGCTACGCAGCTGCTGAAACCAGGCTTCACAGTTGGAAGCTGCTTTCCTTTTGTTGTCTGAAAAATGAAACAGCTACTACTTCATGAATGAGGTGAGCTGTGTCGTTAAGACCTATGGTGGATTTTGATGTTTAAATGCTGCTTCTGTCTGTGTGAACATAAACTTTGTAGTTTAAAAAAGCGACAATGAATGGAAGGGTGACTAACGGTGTTTATTATCAATGCTAGTAGCTCTCTGATAGCTACACCCAAGGATTTCACCCAAAAAGGCCAGCAGTCAGTAGCTTTCCCAGTTTCTCTTGAAAATCTGACATCAACCTTCAAGACAGTCTGCCTAAAACTTCTAAATACACCCAAGTTAATCCCACACCACTTTTCTGTGGAAGCAGTAGTGATACGAGGAGCTACAAGGCTCTCGAGGGGGAATCTTGAGAGTATTTTAGAGGTGCAACAATATTGGATAGTATTATAGCAGAATTGGGAGTGTTTTAGCATTTCTAGCTATGTTACAACAGGGATTTATTTTTTTTAGGAAGAAAAGTTGAGGGGTTTTTTTTGAGGGATGTAGGTGATGAGATTTTTAAATCTGGACTTTCAGTAGTTGAAATATAGAGATCAGGAGTTGGCTCCGTTACAGTACATCTGAAATGTTTCAAGACAAAAGACAAGAGCACATGCAAACATCCTTCATCAAAAAAAGCTGTAATCAGGTTTTTGAATTGGGAGCATGCTGTTGGATGTCTATGTGGACTATATAATGCAAAGCAAATGGTCATTGTGCATGGAACAGATGTCAGCAGGGTCTGTCTTTAGCTCTTGAAAAATTAGAGGAAGAAAAGAATTATAAAGCTCAAGAGGCTTTAGAATTAGCAATAATAGGAAATGGAGCTTCTGAAATGTGGCTTATGGGATAAGCTGTCAGAAGAAGTTTTCTTTCAGGACAGAACTCACAGATTGAGTACCACCTCTTCGTAACTGCTTCTGCAACTGAATCTGGAGCTACAGACTCTTAGTTTTCAGAAACGGGGGGACGGGATGGGGGCACAGGACAGAGATGACCCAAGCTGAAAGTTACTTGTGTTCTCATACTGACCACTGTACAGTGTCCTTTGCAACTTCAGGATTCCTCTTTCCAGCTCTATGCCATCCCCCAGTAAAGACTTCTGTCCTACTCCTAATGTTTTCAGTAATTAAGAAACAGGTATTCATGACTAGATCTCTGTGGCCTGCTTTGTTAAATCCATCATTAGGCAGATCAACTGTGCTTAATGAAGAGGAAGGCATGCTCTTAAAGGAACAGAACTCATACTATTAAAAAAAAAAAGTTAAACAATTGCAGCTCAAACCCAGTTCCCAGTGCATGTCTGGTAGAAGGATTCAGTGTTACATTCATAAAATACAAAATATAGTTGTTCCCGATGGAAAAATTTATTATGCAGTATAATGTAAAGTGGCACTGAAATGGAAATGTTGGATTGGGTGTTGGGGGAGGACCAAACTATATTCTTGTTGGTCTTTGAAAGAAGAAATCAGAATTTTAAAAGCAATCTTTGGACTAGAATTTCAGGAAGATGTCTCGCTAGGTATGGTATAGAGGTGACTTGAAATTAATTAGCAGTACTCAGTAATAAAATGCTAGAATCATCATCTCCTAACTTCTGAATGTTTTTTTCTCCCTTAATTTCTCCTGCCTCCTGAAAGCAATTTTATGACTTAACAGGAGAGGATGCATGTTCTAAAAATAAGCATTAAGAAGTATAGTAAAAGTGACAGTAATGCCTTCTGCTTTTATAAGCAGATCAAGATAATACTTTTCCTGCTTGTACCTTTGATGTTTCCTGTCCACAGAACAATCTAGAGGAAAATGTCTGCCTTTCTGCTTTCTACTGCAGGAGAGAAATTACTGTATATTTAACAGAATTGGGTAAGGCAGTTGCTATGCATACAGTATCACCGTGTGGTTCACTGTTGCCTGAGGTGCTCAGATATCTGGTGCTACAGGGTTTTTACCTTGTACTCTGAATCATCTCTTACATCACCAGTTTAAACATTGAACTCTTTAAGAATAATCTTAAAATACTGGCAATTATGACAGTATCCTCAAACTTGTATATAACAGAAGATGAAATTAGGTCAACTAGGATGTAATGACAATTTGGAGCTTTCATATATAGATTCCGGATGCTTTGGGGTCCAAGTGCACCATTTGGTGTTCCCTGGGGAATTCCCATACTTGTTGGCAAAGAAGAGTTCTGAGACCTCTGAGGAAATCTTGTTCTGCCTTGTTTCCTATCGGCAGTGGATTGGAGAGCTTCCTCCAATTTCAGTCAAAGGAATCACTATAGGTTAGTGATAGGTTGTCACAGAAAGCTAAAGAATGGAAAGAATTCGGAAGAAAGTTTTAGAAGGCTTATTTTTATACACAAGAAGTTCAGTAAAATATGGATACAGATGGCCACTGCTTAAAGATTCCTAATTTAAATTTTAAAGAAAAAATAACAAGGTATTATATACTACTTTTTATAATGAATATGTACTATTGGAGGGGGTCTTATAATAACGACTAGCTTCTTTGACTCGATCTCTAAAAGTAGCAACCAATTATATAAATTGCCTAAGAGAGTTATTGATACTGGGAAGGTAAGTTGTGAGGCTGGTTGGTTGGGTTATTTTGTGTTTTAATTCTCTGTGAGGAATTAGAGGAAAATATGAAATCTTTGTAGAACAAATCCTTCAAAGACCTTGAATTCTAACAGTGGTAGAAACAGGAATCCCTTTTTTGCAAAATCTTGTCCTTGCTCAATGAAAAACAGAAGAAACTCAAGAGTCTTTCAATTTTAACAATACAGTAGTAACAAGAGAAATACAATATGGTTTTGAACATGATTATTTTCCAAGCTTTAGAAGTCTTTAGAAGTCTTTGGGGAAAAACAAATAGCTTTCCATGGCAATGTAGTTAAAAAGCTGGGGAACACATGATGTGTAAAAAAGCTTATTTTAGATGGTTTAATGAAGCAAGCTAACGACAAATTACATGAAGGAAATAAAATGTCATATTGCAGTTGAGGTTCATCTTTCTGCATTTTCAATGCAGGTAGGTAACTGAATTTAGAGGTGGGAGTCATGCTTGCAACCTGTTGTGCACTTCAAATAGGAATAGTTGCCCCTCCCCGATTTTAAATTCTACTTTCTTAACAATCTAAAATACCTGGGAGTATTCTGATGTGAGTATACTCTTCTCCCTAGCTCAGCACCTATCTTTGTGAAACCTATTTGGTGTGAATGCAGTACTCAAAGAAGTGGCTGGAATCTCCTTGAATAAAGGAAGAGATGGAAGTGCCAACAGTCTGCAGTCAAGAAAATGGTACAGTTTTGCATTGCTTTTTCAAAAAGAAAGAAAACTGACATAAAGGTTTTTCCTTGGTCCCAGTGACTCTTCGTCCACTGAGTCATGAGAGATAGCAACATGTCTAGAAGTACTATAACTAAGTAATTGGAAGAGGTCTTGATGTTTAGTGGTGGTATGTAGTTAATTTAGAGAACATCAGAAGAGAATACCTGGCATTTGTTTCTGGCTTATGAAGTCAAGGGTCTTTGCAGTTGTATCAAGAGTTACTAATAACTGCAAGATGTTTTGGGTTTTTTTCTTAAGGAAATTATTCTCTGTAGTTTGAAGGTTTGTTTCTGTATAGAATGTCTTGGTCTATTTCAGCCCATTTTGATGTAGGGATAACGTTCTAGGAGGTTCAAGTCATCTCAAAAAGATGCGACTAGTAATGAGCAAACAACCTTGAAAAGTGTCTCTACTACAGTGAATGTTCTATTAGGCACTAGGAAGTTCATGTAGAAAAGAATCCTTTTAAGTTAACTATGCTTTGGGAGATATTTCCTGGGGGGGGGGGGCTCATAATCAGGGTTTGCTGAGTTTATAATTTTTCTCTGCTTTCCAGAAAGAGTTGGTTCTTTTGATAATGAGGTAAATTTCCAGGTTTTCCCAGTTTGGATACGCAATAATTCTGCCTGCAAGGAGGACTTAGCAGGCCAGTACCTGTATAAACTCAGGCATAAGACAAATATCTGAGAACAACTGAAGTTGAAGATAGATCTCACATCAGAGTTAGAAACATCAAAGTCTGGAGCTGGTACAACTAACTGTCAATGGCTATAAACACTGCTCAGGAGAGAAGTCAAGAGCAGCTTCCATGTTTAGGTTCGCTGTGGTGCTGGGATGATAGCAGCTGGTAATACTGTCTGCAGCAGTGAGTACTCAGCTATTCTGGGTCTGCTGAATGAGCTTTAGTTGTAAGAAATCATTTTGACTTTGGCTGATGTAACCTTAGAAGCTCCAAGTGTCTTGGGTTTATTTCAACAGTTTTCTTGTATTGCAATGTTAGTCAGTGCTACATGCCAAGTTTAATATTGTAAATAAACAAATAAAAAGGCAAGTCTCTAGATACATTTGTATTTTGTGATTACTTGGCACTAAAAAGTAGAAACAGCCTGTGCTTGCCAAAATACACAGGAGTTGTGAACTTACATTCAGTGTGAGTCAGGAATCCAACTCTTATGATCTCTTAAACCCTTATAGTTTAGTAATTCCTAGGATTTAGTATTGTATTAGTACTGTTGTTAAGGAATGGTATAGTATTAGTACCATTATAAGCATTGTGTATCTTGAAGTGTGTCACATATCAGAATTGTAATTTCTGAGGTAAAATTAAATTCCATGTGCTCACAAAAATCCAGTTTGTATAACATCTTATCTTGTCACCTTGTAGTTTCTGCCTCCTTGAGATTTTAGAAAGACACTGGATTTTTTAGTTTTCCACTGTATTAGAATACTGTTCCTAACAGATCAAGTGCTGCTTCTAATAGTAAGAATGGGTCTTCCCTTTTCCTGTGATGTGTCGTGGGTGTCTGGCAATGGTATGCATTTGGCAGGAATTCGTATTTTCAGTAGTGATATTCTCCCCAAAATGTCCATACTTCTCAAGAGTGAAGAAAAACACTGGGTCATCCAAAAGAAAAGCCTATAAAATGAACAAGGTAATTTTTTATGTTTACCTCTCCCCAGCAGGAGGTATGAGCTTTAATCTACATTAATGTGTGTGAGATTCCCTGTTTTTTTCTCAGATCAGTTGAAAGTTGCTAGTACTGACCTAACCCTGCTGGTTAATAACATAATAAAGTTCTTGTGAAACAGTTGACTGTAGGAACAGGCAAAGCAGACAGGAAATGGGTACATTTCTTGGAAGTATAAACTGAGGAAAGGTATTTTTCAAAGGCCTGGGTCACTGGCTTTAGTTGGTCTTCTATTTGAAATGAAATGTCTTGCACTTTTCTGTTTCTTGGGCTCAGGTATATCTCATGTTCTGACTCTAGTGCTACAAGAACTGAGTTTGCTCTGTAAAAGAGATGTCAATGGCGTTGGCATGTTATATGACCTGCTCAGATCTCGCTGGCTGCAAGCACTTTTAAAGGTAATGTAATACTCAGCTGTGAAGGTGGAGTTTTCCCAGAGAACAATCTCTAGGAAATTCCTCTTTTGCCATATCAGGACAATCAATGCTTATTTACAATAAATGCTGATAGTCCCAATGTCAGTCCTAACACCAGCAGTCCCAGACATTAAAGCTCTACTACTTTATATTAGGCAAGGGAGGGGCACTGAACATAGCACTGCCCAGGTGTCTTTTCACCTCTTAAATCTCTGTATGGCTACACATCCCACTTTTTGGCATGGATGCTTGTGGGTTTTTTTGGTTGGTTGGTTGTTTTTTTTTCCCCACACTGTTCTGGTGTGTCACTAAAGATTTTGTTACAGAACATAATTTTGGCTGGTGTTTCCCTCTTGAGCTGAATTGTGTCTTTGAGGCACATTCTGTACAAATTTTGCTATTCCTCTAACAAGGATTTTTAAACTATTTACATTTTAAAGAAGAAAAGCTTGTGGTGGATAAGAATGTCCGTAGGTCATTTTAAATAGAGAGATTTAATTTTAAGTTGAATTTACTGTTATTTGGGCCTGCAACTAGGGGAAGGAAGTAAGGTATAAGTCAGAGAATTGACACTACCAGCCTATTCTTCTGTGTAATCAGCTTTTCCTACTGGAAAATTCATAAACCACAGCATAACTGGCAAGCTGGCTGATACTATGGGAAGACAATGAATTGCAGAATAAATTCCAGATGCTTTGGATGTTAAGGATTGAGATCGGAAGCTCTTTGATTCTATTTGGACTGAGAAATTCCTAGAAATACAGTATGGTCCATTGTATTGTGTGTGTGTATCTATATAATCATGTGAACAGATCATATCATCGTTCCATTGTCTTGTCTACCATGACATGCAACAGATTTACGAATGCCTCCAACACTACCTCGGGAAGAGACCAGCTCCTGTCACGCTGCAGGCATGTGTGTTGACTCGTGAGGTAAGACTGTGTATATGCTGTACATTGCTTTACCTACCCATACCAAATTAGGCCACTTGGCTGAAGATTGCAGTGTTCTGGCATGTGTTTCATGTCTCAGGTCTGAGTACACTATATAAACTTGAAAGATTCTCTCATCACACAATTGTCAAACTACTTGATAATTCTTAATGTGTTGAGAGAGGGGATTGAGAAATGTGTACAGCTGTGATCACTAAACTGCACAAGCCCTACCCAGTGTAATGAACATGTAAATAATCTGTTTTAAGCACTGGCCGTATGTTTTTCCTCCCACCTAACTGTGTGATTCAGTCTTACGGCTGCAATCAAGCAGTCTGATTTGAGGGTTTTGAAAATATTTTGGGATTTTTCTAATCATAATAGCTGATCAATTCTTAATTTTCTGAATTAGAGGGATAACAAATGACTAAGTGGAGAAGCTGACATTAATGATGAAATTGGTTGAGGGACATGAGAAAAAAAAGAAATTAGAGCACATGGCACTGTGCCTGAACTAAAATAAAGCTGGCTGAGTGTTTAGCAGCTGTGGTTACATTGTCCAATCCTTGAGCAAACTGTATGGATATTCTCCAAGTCATAGAACACGGAGGGGCTTAACATTCTTTCCATACCGTATTCCTTTAAGTTCAGTTTGGAGTTTTCTTAAGTTAATTGTTGAGCTGAACCAGCTTCAGTGCTTTCTCTCTTGCATTTGTCAGGTGTTGGAGTTACTGCGTGAAGGTCCTCCGTCTGGAGAGATCAAAGAGCTAAGACGGCTGCTGCGAGCTCCACATTTCAAGGCAAGTCCTGCTTAAGGACAGTTTGCTCCTAGGGCTGTCAGGAATAGGAAAGGAAACAGATGGCCAGTTGTTCAGAAGAACTGGCAAAGAAGCCAGGGGCAACTAGTCATGAAATCAGATAAGGACTGTATACTTGAAGCACCTGTAGTAGGCTGTATTTTACTGAAGGGCTATGCTTGACAGAGATGTTGCTTACAAAGTTAAATTCTGAGCAGTTGATGCAGACACATAAACCCAAATTTTCCTTGTAATTGCAAACCCTGCATATTTTTATCCTGGAGTTCTAAATAGAAATTTTTAATCTTTTGTAAATTTTCCAGAAGCAGAGAGAGGAACTGTTCTTAAAGCTTCATTTCACCATTTGAATTTCCAAATGGAAAGAAGAAAATGTCAATGTGTGAAAGGGAATCTATGTTCTATAGGAACTTACTCACTGATTTCCATTTACTGACTAGTGATTGTTTAAAGCTGTTCTGCTGTATGACCTTTGCTTACTGGTTGGTTCTTTGGCTTGGTTTTGTTTATAACAGGCCTTGCTATCTGCTCATGATACTGTGGCTCAGAAGGATTTTGAACCATCCCTTCCACCGCTGCCAGACAACTTACCTGAAAATGAAGAAGCTATGAGGATTGTCTGCTTAGTGAAAAACAACCAGCCTCTGGTGAGGGAGCTGTCTGTTGTCTGTCAAATATTTTAACTTACAAGTATTACATATTGATTTCTTTCCAGGAATGTCACATAGATAGTGTGCATCATTGTCGGGTTTTCACAGAATCACAGTAATTATTGAGTTTGGAAAGGGACTTAGGAGACCATCTGACCCTGCTCAGTGCCAGTACAACTTGAGCACATTGTTCAGTCCCTTGTCTGCTCAGGGTTTGAACATTTGGCAGATGTTTCTAACTGATACAGTGAAAATGCTAATAGGATTGATAGCTATTCCTTTCTCCAAAATAGGAAGGAAGGGAAGAGAGCCTCTGAAAGGCTCTTTAGGAATCATATGTGGTTGTAAACAGAAAACACTGTTTTACGAAAGGATAGCTGTAATATGGAAAAGATTTCTTAGAATCTGAGGTGATTTTAGTATGATGGAAGCTGAAGACATTGAAGGTCTTAGTACTAGTAATGTTACGTTATTGCTAGATCTGTGTGGTGTATCTTTCAATGCCCTTTTTCTCACTACAGAGATCAGACTTGAGATGTGAAAGGAAACTCACAAGGGTTCTTCAAGTGATTAGCGTGTTTTGTCTTTCTTTTTATTTGCCAGGGTGCCACCATTAAGCGCCATGAGATAACAGGGGACATAACAGTTGCTCGTGTGATCCATGGTGGGCTAGCAGACAGAAGTGGTATGTGTAATTTGAAAGAAAATACAAAAACTTGAAATAAGATATTTGAAGCTTAGCTACTGCAGTCTTCCATTATAGAACAAGATGATGTGTATGTTGGACAGCACTCTAAATAGTGATACGTTGAGGTGACTTTGATTCTGGTTTCACTGATTTTTCATATGAATGTGCTGTGTTTGGGACTGAGTTGAAGTACAAATCCAGTTTTCATTATGTATTCTTAGCACCAATACCTGGAGAAATCTGTCATCAGACTGATCAGGAATGTCCCAAACTGCAGCATAGTATAAATACCAGCAGCTCATTCCCTACTGCAGAAATGGAATCAGTAGTCTGTGAGTCTGTAAGGTGATGGGTGTTAAGGAATATATACTAATACTTCTTGGCACTATTACACTAAATGCTTTGGTAGCATTAGTTGCTAAGCAATCTTCCAAGGAGTTTCCTTGGAAATGTTATTACTTTGTCATCCCAGAATTGAATGTGTTCCATGTTCCTTCAGAACTGTAAAGTAACTAAAATGTAAAGCATCAGAAGTAAGAGTCAACTCTAATGATAATATAGTTCCTTTTAATATTTTCTGGCCTGTGATAGAGAAGAAAACCCAAACTACAGACAATAGCTGATTAAGGTCCTCGTCTGATTAATGGTTTAATTGAACTGAGGAAAATATAAAAGTAAACAATATGGTGAAGACTTTGTAAAGGACAGAGAGGAGTCCTACTGCACCTAGAATTCTTAAGGGTCTGATTCCAAGTTTCATGGTCTATTAATATAATGGGTTTAGCAGGAATAGGTCCAGAAATTAGTTTGGGAAATGGAGCTGTATTAAAATGTCTCTGCCACTTTTAAGGCAAATCATCAATAGAGTGTAAACAAGTTGTATGGGAGAGATGGGAGGAAATAAGTAAACTGAACATGCAAGTTTCTTGTGACCTACAGAAGTCTACAGCCCTATCCAAGGGCAATACAGCCTAAATCCAAAATCTCTTCCTGTATACCTGGTGTACAGAAACTTTTAATGCTGACTTACAAACCTGTGGTATATGCGTCTCCCTGCCTCATCTACCCAAGATAATCCATGCTGTGATAAAACTTCTGCTGCTGCTTTCATCCTTGTTTTCACTGTA
The DNA here is from genome assembly GCF_964237585.1 of Gallinula chloropus. Classification (NCBI taxonomy): domain Eukaryota; kingdom Metazoa; phylum Chordata; class Aves; order Gruiformes; family Rallidae; genus Gallinula; species Gallinula chloropus. The sequence goes on along the minus strand of NC_140090.1, from coordinate 30,292,616 downwards.
GGGTTGCTGTATGCTGGAGACAAATTGGTGGAAGTAAATGGAGTTCCTGTTGAGGGACTTGACCCTGAGCAAGTTATTAATATTCTGGTATTGAATCTTTTTTCTAGTTTGCACCTGAAGATTAGCTGTATGCTGGGTTTTTGGTGGGGTTTTTTTGTTTGTTTGGTGTTTTGGGTTTGTTTTTTTTGGGGGAGGTGGGAGGAGAGGTTTACACACACATGTTCTTTCTCAAGTCTGAAATTTTTGACAGAAAGTTCAGATTGTTCCCTTACTGTAAATGATGTTCACAACTGCTCATGAAACTACAATGTATAAAACTGGGATTATATCTAATCCCTGTTCTGCACAGAAATCAATTGTGGCTATTCTGCCTGCATTTTCTGGGAAAAAATACTCATTTATTCAGACTTAACTGATTCATACTTTTCCCAGAAGTTAATATGCCACAAGAAGATAGTGGAAAAAATGCTGTTCTAATAAGAGTCCATGTTTTAATAAGAGTCCATAAAGCAGAGTGGATGAGATGAGCTTGTAGGTGATGTGCTTTGCCTTGGAAAAAAAGGCAGTGGTAATTACTTATTGTCAAAATTCTCACAAAGAAATCTGTTGAGCTGTCCCTGTTACTCATCATTTTGCCCACAACTTTTCAGTGTTTTTCACAGCAAAGTGTTAGTACCAGTCAGTAAGATATTGATGTATGTAAACAGTTTTCTGTGTTATTTCCCTAGTTGTACTATTTCTAGGTGTAAGAAATAGAAACATTATTGGAATGCTTAATTTATTACTTTACATCACTTGTAAACCAGACCCTGCTTCTAATTAAAATTAGATTTCAATAGAAAAGTTTGGTAAGAATTAATGTTGAAATTATATATACTTATAATGAAACACAGATTTAATTCAATATTTACTAAGACTCTGAAGTTTCATTCTTGAGTTTTCTTATGAAAGAATACAGTATTGTCATTCTGTCTACCTAAATTCTATTTGTAATATAGACATTCTAGTAACCTCAAAGCCATGCTGTGTTAGGTTTGTGCTGCCAATGTGTGGTTATTTGTGTTGAATACCAGTCATATTTAAATCCTTTTTTAATCATTTAGGCCTTGTCTCAGGGGACAATTATGTTCAAATTAATTCCAGTTTCTGATCGGCCTGTCAGCAACCAAACAACAGTAAGAGACATTTTTTTCTTCTGGATTATGACTGCAAACAGTTACCCCAATAATGTCTAAGGATGTGATACCACAAAACCATGTTGCTTTGAAGTTTATTGCAATTCTTGAATTGTTACTTGCCTTTATGGCTAACTCTCAGCTGGTATCAGTACGGTGTTGCTGAAGCAGTACAGATAGTAAGTTGAAATACAGTTGTGTTAAAGGTGATGAAGACATTTTCAGATTCATCTACAGGTTGAAGGTTAATTCTTTTCACAATGGATGAGACAATATTTTTTCTTCTTTAATGAACAGATAGGATTTGGGGCTTCATCTTGTTTTTAAAACTTGACATCATCATGAAATGGCTTAAGTAGCAGTAATATCTGGTCCTATGATTCTAAAGCTTATGTTGTACCTGTTTTACCCAAGGCTTCCACTTACTCTCCTGTATTTCTTTTACCAGCTGTATGTGCGAGCAATGGCAGATTACTGGCCCTTGCAAGATCCTGCCATACCATGTGCTGATGCAGGTCTGCCTTTTAAGAAGGGTGAAATACTTCAGATTGTGGACCAGAATGATGCTCTCTGGTGGCAAGCCAGGAAAGTTTCAGATCTCAGTGCCTGTGCTGGACTTATACCCTCAAATCATCTTCTTAAAAGGTAAAGAAGTCTTAATGTTTGTCATTTCCAGTTTAAAAATTAGACAGTTATTCAGACTTTGCTATTTAAATTTTTTGTAAGTTATATAGCAGTGTGGTTCTGAGTGACATCTGATGAACATCTTTCTGTTCTCTGATTTCTTGCTCTCCTTCTCTTGAGTCCTATGTGAGAACAACCTTTTGAAAGCACCTATATCATCTTAAATTGTGTCTAAAGTCTAGCATTTGCCTAGACTCTGTGCTAGTTGCTAAGGTATCTAGTGGAGTGTAACAGCTGAAGCATGGGTGGAAATTAAGGCTGCAGACAATTTTGGGACCAGTGTGTAAGATTTTGAAAAAAAGGGGGGGGAGGGGAGGAAGGAGGGACCAGTGCTGAAGAGCAGGGTATTAAATGTATGGTATGAGGGCATCGCTGTATCAAGAAACAGTATTTATTTAAAGACATCCTGTGAGACATGAGTGAGCTCTTCAATGTTTGTCAAAACTGCATTGACCAGATTAGTAGAGAGGAAAAGAAAAAAATCCAATAAAAATAAAAATTTTCTCAGGGAAAAACAAGGATCCCTTGCCTGTTATTTTCTGCATAAATAGACCGTTATTTTTACACTACATGCTTCCAGAACTAGGGTAGTTAAACTGTTATAGCACATTTTTCAGTCTGACCTCTAACCACATGTCTGTGTTACCCTCAAGAAAACACAAGGCCATGGAAGCATAGGTGATAAGCTTCCATTTATACTATATCTAAACCTATCTGTGATCTGTATAATGAAAGCTGAGGATAAACTGGAGTTCCATGTAGTAACAGGGGCAGTAGTACTTCTACCCATAGCAGTAGCACGCTCTCCTACTTCCAGGAGTCTCTACCACAGTATGTCTAATCTTCCTGTCTATATGTAAAAACTCAAAATACTCTAAATACTCCTGGTCTGCTGATTTGGAAATTGACTTTAAATAGTTCTGATAGTACATCAGCTTTCATGCAGGACTTTGCAGTGGGCTAAAACATTGGTAATGTTTTGATTCTTGGTGCCTTCTGTCAGCTCAGTACTGATTGATGTATAAGCAATGAATCTGCCTAGAGCATAGAATTCTTGTGGCCTGTTTTGTTTCTTTAACTGTGATACGTTTATTTCTGTGTAGGAAACAGCGAGAATTCTGGTGGTCTCAGCCTTTCCAGCCCCATCTCTGTCTCAAATCATCCATGTGTGAGTGAAAAGTTATTTTAATGGTAGAGTAGGAAAGAAAGGTCTTGTCTCTGTTACAGGGATACTGAAATAGAAGCTCAGGTAATTCAGTTTAATTCAATGACATGGATTCTGAAGCCATACTGTAACCCCAGAAGTGTGTTAACTATCGCTATGGAAAACAAATACTTAATGGTAGTTGTGCCTGGAGTACTGATGGTGGAGGTTATAGTCTCCAGTGTATTTGGGATGTGACTGTGAGGGAAGCTGTGAACTCCTTCTGAAGGCTATCACATCTGGAAGCTCTCTGAGAGAATTGGGTGTGAATGTTTGAGCTGACATTTGTACTAGCCTGGCTTTCCAGGCACACAGGTAACAGTTCTGCATTGGAAGGTGCCATGTGATATGTTTAGAATGTTTCTTTGTTATCAAAACTGTGAAAGAAAGAACTTTTTTCCTTGACGTATAAGATATGCTATGCTGCCCATGAGTTTTTATGGTAACAATCCAGAAACATCCTCTGCCAACTATAAAATATTGTAAATATGCAGTTATTCCCAAAGAACATTCTGCCTGTTTTTTCTTTCCCCACTTTCTTCTATGATTCTTTGTACTAGTATAACATTATTTTTTCTCTTGTGATAACTTCCAGACTTGAGTGTGTTTCATTGCCTAGAATTCTTCTTACACTGATTGCTTTGTTCAGTAAAGCTGGGGCTCTCTTTCACCATAATTTTATTGCATTTTTAACTGCTTCAATGGACATACTGTGGGCAGTAAGCACTGTGGAAGAAGGTAGGAATTTGTATCTGGACAACATTGCATTCCTGTACCTGGAATTAATATAGCATACATCTTTACAGGCTTTCTGAAAAGTTAAAGAAACTAAGCATTTTGGTAAATAATGCAAAATGAAGTGGAAATTTAAGCTATGCATTATTGGGTAGGGAACTGACCGTTTGGCTGGGCAGCTTTGAGGAAGGAAAGACTACTTTTCCCTTCTCTCTTTTCCTCTCCTTCTTTCTCTCCCATCTTCAGCAGCTGAGTCAAGCAGCTCCAAGAGTATTTCTTTAAATGACACATTTGGGCAGACTATGGCTGACAGATGTCCTGACAGTTGGCCTGTAACTGGAAAATAGCTCCTAGTGGGCTATCCGGAAGGGAATGCAAGAACTGAACACACAAACAGTGCAGTATTGTAAGCCCACGAGATTGCATTTCAGGGATGTGAATTGTTGTGGTCTTATCCTTTTCTTCCTTGTAAAAACAGCACTAAAATCAACCAAAGAAAACACTTTCCTTGAGTGAATCACACTGGAAAGAAACACGTTTAAAAGCTACGGGAGAGAAGGGAGTGAGCAGAAAATTATATTCTGTCATGATATTATTTAATAAATAGATATTTAGAGGATAAACAGAGCAACAGCCATAATAAACCTTTTATTAATTCAAAGGGAGAATTCAAGTTAGATGTGTTTCTGCCACAAGCCCTTCAGAGCACTAGTTTAAGAGCCTTTTGCTCACTAAAGACAGAGAATGTCAGTAAATTCGATTTAAGTGTTAAAATCCTTAAAGATGTCTAAAATTGATCTGAGCTTCAAATATTTTCTTTCTGATGTCTAAGTTCAGTCTTGTAAGATCTGTAAGGTTTTTTCCTCCCCAGTGTTTTTTCTGATTCCGATGATTATTTTTTCACTTGTTTTGATCTTCAGAGGATGACATGCAGATTGATGAGAAGTGTGTGGAAACAGGTAACAGAATTCACTTGAAATTATTCTGTTTGCTACAAGGTAGTGGTTAATTAAAACCTGATTTTGTTTCCCAGATAAAAATGTTTGTTCTCTGAGTGAACTTAATGGTAGAAAATTCTGGTTTTCATACCCTGGAAACCTCATCTTCTATTAGTGTATTAAAATGAACTCTTTGTATTTCTGGTGTACAGTAAAGTGTTGTGCCAAAAAAAAAAAGAAAAAAGAGGGAACACCCCAAAATGAAATCCAACCTCTTTGATTCAGGTTTTGGACTGTGGCTGTAATGTTACCATCGTTTTTGCCTACTGTAGAGTTAATGCTACAGATGATGGTAGTCTTAGAGAACCCACACACCTCATTGTCAATAAACCTGTCTCAGGAGAATACATTTTGAGGCACTGAGCAAGAATAGGTTTGTACATGTAAATAGTACATGTGAAGACTCTTAGCTTGACTTGCTCCCTAAAGCAGCACAGATCAATTTTCATCTCCTGAGGTAATTCAGAAAGCCCTCATGGAAGGGTGTGATCCTGTAATACTGGGTGGAGAGAGACCAGACAGTTAATTCAAGCATGGCAAACTATATTCTGCCACCTCAGTATAGACAGAAGCAGAGAAAGTATGTGTGAGACAGACTGACTGGAGATGGAAAATTGATTTCTGATTCTGAAATTCTATAGGAGGAAAATAATTAAAATTTGATTTTATTTTCATTTTTTTGCTATCTGGATTACTAAACAAGATGAAGAAACATTTGAGTCTGGTAAGTTCCTCTAACCTAACTCCAAACAAGCAGGTGATGAAGATGAGAATGATAGTTTAGCTCCAGAAGCCATTCTGGTTTGAAAAGCCATTCTATCAAGGCCTATTGTCTTAAGTCTTCCTCTTGTTCTCTGATTACCTTAGTACCTTTTTGTCCTGTTACCCCACAAGTGTAAGCATTCCTTCTGGTGCATCACTACCAGATCTGTTTATCAAATGCTAATCAGTTATACCTGTGCAAGCTGTGACAGCAAGGGCTGCATTGATGTCAGTGGCTAATTGGATTACCATAGGGTAACAGAGGCCTGAATCCCCAGTGCCAGCAGCAGTTAAAGAGCTGTTCTGGGTTCCTGATCATGTGCATACGAGAAGCAAAAATGCTTTTATAAAATTAATGATTTATGTATCAGACATAAAATCAATCAGTACTGTTTTACCAAGCTGGTTTTGGGGTGATTTTTTTTAACGTAACAGCTACCTCTTTACAGCATATTGAGAGTTCTGCAAAACTCTTATAAAATTAATGATTTTCCCACTAAAATAATGTACTACTGCTAAGCTTTTTGTTTGAGACATTTGGTAATTTTGTGGAGAAAATGTCATTCCACCTTACACTTCCTCGTCTCTAAAATGTTCCTACTTGCCAGCTAGATCTTCTTTTATCACAGGTGGTTTGTTCTCTTCTCCCTCTCAAGCAATGCCCAAAGTTTATGACAGAACCAGCAGGTCTACAGGGCAGTCTTTTGCTTTCAAGTTAGGATGTTTCTGATAACTGCACTTGGGGATTACTTTTGCAAATCCTATTCACTGCTCAGTGCTGAGTCAGTTCCTGCTGTACCCAGTCAGAGGAATAAAGATGCAAATATTTGCTGACCTATCTTTCACTTTAACCTGTAGTTGAACATCTGTATGATATGTTTTGCAAGTATAATACTGACATAGATGCTGTAGCTGAGTCTTTCATTCCTTGGGAATTGAGAATTCATGCTTGAAAAGGTATACTCTAGACTTAAAGCCTGCAGTGCTTGCCTCCTAAATGCACTGGGAAATGCTGGTTGGATTTTTAAAATTTTTAATCTTACTGTACACTGTCATCTCAAAAATAATTGGTTTATGTCTGTCTCTCTGAACATGTAGAGGAGCTTAAGGAAGGTAAGACTAACTTTTTTTCTTCTTGTCTCCTGTAAGCAGTAATCTATTAGAATTTATCTGTGTTTATTGCATTACCAGGAACTACCACTCCTCTTACAGTACCTGATAGCTGAATTGCTTGTTTCCTTTAGGATTCCATACTGCACTCCATATGATAGAACACAGGCTAGATAAAGCAGAAATTCTCACAGAGATTTGAATGATGACTTAAAGACTTGAAGATGGGCATCTGTTAGCTGAACAGTACTCTGAACTTTGCCCTGAATGAGCATTTTTGTGCCAAGTATTTTTTCTACAGTTACTACATATAGGAATACAGGAATAAAATTGTATTTTAAATGTAAAAGTAATGAAGAGTGTATAGATATGAAAGAGGAGTAACTGAGATGTATCTAATTTTGTTTGGATAGTTGCAGGCTTATGAGGTAACTGTCGATTAAAGAATCTAGTGCTAGAAGATGATACATTGCGTGCTTTGCAAATGAAAATAATGTTCTTGCCTTGGAACAATTACTAATTTTAAATGTATACCTGTCTTCTGTATCTTATTCTTGCTATAACAAGGCCTAAATGGAATACATAGCTTGGATAACTGCATGCACGAATAGGGGAAAATTAGGAGTCCTTTTTGGAGAGGAATCTAAACCTTGCTGACACCATTTTTTCCCATTAGTTGTTTTCAAATCACCTTTATAAATTTCTAAACTGCTGCAGCATTGATCTATTGGGAAATTTATATTTTTAAGCCTAAAACACATGTAGAGATTGTAGCAGGCTAACCTGAATGGTTCAGCCTTCACAAGGAACAGCATGAAAATGGGGACAAAAAGAATCGGAGGAAACAGATTTAGCCTGGTATGTTGGAGCATAGATATCACTGATCCAAAGATAATGAAAAAGACATAATAAATTCAGGTTTTCCTTCTGCCTGAAAGATCTGACCAGATGCAAGTTGCATTTTCCCAAGTATGCTGCCAGGTAGAAATTGAGTTATAAATTTTTACATCTGATTTTGAGATACTGACTTGTAGGTTATTGTAAAATTGCAACTAAAGAATTCTGCTAAGCTAGGTTTCACCTGAAAATCTTAAATTATGTGAAGGCTTCTTCACTGTTTCCAAGTATTGTCTGTCATCTAGTTATCAGAAATGAAACACATAGAATTTTGAGTTTCAAATCTAATTTAGAAAATACCAAGGCTTTCTAAGTTCATTTTTTCTCTTGCAGAAATATTGGTCCTTTGAACAGGTCATTGGTCATGTGAAATACTTGAATATTTCATATGATGGAGTATCATCCTTTTCTGTATTAGATTAGGCATAGTACTTTCATATGTTTACTGAATATTGTTTTGCATTTGGGATCAGCAATAATTGTTAGCCATCTTGCTCTTCAGCTTTCACTGTTCTTTTTTTATTTCATGAGTATTTGTTCTTCATATTCTAGAAGAGGAAGAATTTGGTGAATTTGGTCAACGAGTCTTTATTGGTACGCAATGTTTAAAGATAAGTAAGATGTCTGACACTTGATCTAGATTAAGTGCTTGTCTGAAGTTAAATAAAATTATTTGATCTTTATTTCACCTAAAGACTTACTGAATAGAAATCTATTTTCTCTGTTTTCCAAACTTTAAGTAATTGCTTTCCTCCTACCACTACTTGTTGTCTCCATTTAAATATCTCTTCCTGTTAGGTTTCTACTGAGACTTGGCTGCCACTATTTTAACTTGACTGGCTGTTAAGATTCCCTTTACTTCAAGATAAATTTTACCACAGCACAATGTTGTTCTGTTGTCTGTCAATCCTGAGAATAATCATTAGTGCTTTCATTAGAAAAGTAGACCTAAAAGTGAGGTTTTCAGAGTTGGATGGTGAGATGGAACAGTAAACCTATCCCTGTTACTAGACCATAGAGACCTTTAAAATGTTTAGGTTCATTCTGGAGGCTGAAGCAAATGTTCTGGATTTGCTTTAGGAGAATGAACCAGCTATGCTATCAAAAAACAGTTGACCCGTTTCCTCATGATGCTTGATGTGGCCGGAAACTTCTCCTTTGGTTTGTTTGGGGATCTTTAGTAGGTCTAATTCTGGGCTAATTTTCAGTAAGATTCGGGGACTTAGCTGTCCTTTAAAGCTCCAAGGTTCTACCAAGATGACATACCAAGCACAACAAAGACATTCACTAACTTTCACCCTGCAAAAAAGCTCAAAAACCTACTATCTTGTGTGGCTTTGAAAGAGACACTCTAGACTAAAGTACTAGCTGCCTGCATCTCAGGTGTATGTTCTAGTTCTGCTGGCTTTGCCCCTTACAGCTGGTTTCCGGAGAAGTATGCGTCTGTGTCGCAGGAAGTCCCGGATCAACCAGCAGTCATGTTACGCACGGTGCCCCAGCAGCTGTTACAGCACTCTTGCGGCTCCCTATGAGGAGGTGGTTCGGTACCAGCGGCACCCCGCAGACCGGAACAGACTCATTATACTAGTGGGTAAGAGGTTAATTACTTTCTTATGCAAATTTCACAACCTGGAACAGAGTGGAGGAAACAGTCAGTCTTGGTTTTATCCAGTGAGATTTCCTGAGAAAAATCTCAGTTATTGGCAGGGGAACTAAAAAGATTCTGTAATAATGCCTGCTATAGGAAATGCTGTATGAAGCGAGGTGCGAGCTTTCAAGCTATTTTTAATGACAGTGACTGAAAGGAGGATGCTGTTCTGCAGTGTTCCATAATCCTGATAAAGCAAACTGGGTGAAGGCAAATCCATTGTGCTTTCTAAGTCTGGACATATTTGATAATATTTTTTTTTTCTTTTAAAATGGTATTGCTGAGGTGCCTTGTGCATATGACTATGTTGCTGGGAGGTCATTTGTACTCTGAATCAATCAAGATGCTTCAGTCACTTCTGACACATTTTTTTGTGAATTTCTTTACATTTCATTTGTGTGTGCTCAATATGTTAGAAAATGAGGAGTGTGCATATGCAAAGTGCCTCTGTCAGTAATATTAGTTCCTTTTCAAACTTGCCAGGCCCTGCAGGAGTTGGTGTGAATGAGCTAAGGCGAAGACTTATTGCAAGTAACCCACGAGAGTTTCAAAGTGCCGTACCTCGTATGTAATGTTTCTCCTCTCTCCCCTCACTATCCCCTTCAAATGTGATTAAGACCTGTCAGGTACCTCCCTCTTACCTTTGCATATTCATATCCACTCTTCGTTGCATAGCTGTTTTTTCAGCTCTACTGTAGGACAGAGTGATTTGCTTTTATAAGGGTTAATTTAAAATACTATTTTTCTCTTTATTTTGGCAAATCAGCCAAAGCATTTTCAAGTTACAGCTCCTGAAACCTTTGAAGCCTTATGTAGTAGTAGATTGCATGATTTTGTTTCATTCTGATGTTTGCTTTTCCCAGATTTAAAAATGTTTCTGAGGGATATGGTAAGTTCATAGTGTTTAGGTGATCAGATATGAAAATGAAGGCAACAGAAAATGGTGCTTAATAGGCTTTGCAGCTTTCCCTATTAGACTTCTAGTCTCTGATGATACTTGTATAGCTTAATTTGACATAACAATTGAAATAGTTTCTACCTGTGATATTTGGTTCTTGTAATGTGGATAACCAAACATGAAATGTATGAATCTGAAGCTAGTTGAAAACTCAGGAATTGTTTTGTGCTTAAAATGCAAATGTGGGAAGGCTTGTGGGATGCTTCTGGATGAACTTCAATAAATCTTACCTCAGAGGAGTACAAACAGTTGTGCAACCACTTTGAAAGCAGTTGCTGATTGGTTTGAGTCACAGATAGTTGGATTAAACCACTGTCCTTCCATTCCAAGAAATACAGATGTGCTTTGCTAATTTTCAAGGATTTACCACTGGATTACCAGTAAGGTAGACAAGGCTTTTGCTCTGGATTAGCAAATACAAACAATTCATTTTATTACTTGTGAAAATATTGATTTACAGTCCCTCATTAAAGTTGTCTTAAATAAGAATTTACTTACTTACTCGCAGTTTGTTTTGGGTTTTGTGTGTTTGTATGTGTATACATATCTCCTTTCAGACACCACTCGTGTTCAGAAGAGTTATGAAATGAATGGTCGTGAATATCACTACGTATCAAAGGAAACTTTTGAAAACATGGTGTACAGCCACAGGTAACCAGGAGAGACAAATTACATTTTTGTTGGTTAAAATGCAACATGATCCAAGAAAATACAGTTTTGTAGTTAGGTCTCAAGTCTGGACTCCTCCACTCATACTTACAATGCATATTTGTTGTAAATTTTGCTCAAACTACTTGAGCCCATTGCTTCAAAAAATGTGTTTGTGTAGTTGCAAATAAGCACCTCAGCAATTAATCTCAGAATTCTTCTAAAGGAAAGTGGGATGGGATAACCTGAGCTTATTTGATATCCTTGTAAGTTATGAGTTTAACCCTTCTGGAAACTGGACAAATACTTTGATGTATTTAAAAGATGGGTAGATGAGGTGCTTAGGGATACGGTTTAGTAGAGGACGGGTATGGTTGGACTTGATGATCTCAAAAGTCTTTTCCAACCTAGTGATTCTCTGATCTCCAGTACCTAAACTGTAGGGCCAAACTTTCAAAAGCATCTGCTGCTTTTTGTGCAGCAATAATCCCTCTGCCAAGACAGACCAGCCCAGAAGTTACATTCCTTGAGCTGTGCCAAGGGCTTTGAGATCTTCTGATTTATTAAATTATGAGTACCATATAAATGACAAACGTTTTATCATTAGAATCACAACCTCTAAAGATGTAATTTGGTACAAGAAGATGAGTGCTTTGGAGGCCTTGAACTGTAATCATTGTGATAGTGTGCCCAGTGTAGTGGGGAAGAGCAAAGGTGGAGGTTGTTCATCAGTGTTCACTATGTTTTAAGATCATTCAATCTTTTATCACTGGATTATAGTTCCTGAAATGAAATCCTTTGAGACTGAGGTACGCTTTCATTTTCCTTCTTACTGCTGTTGCAGAATGCTGGAATATGGAGAATACAAAGGGTACCTGTATGGTACCAGTACTGATGCAGTGCGAACAGTCCTTGATGAAGGGAAGATCTGTGTAATAGATTTAGAACCGCAGGTGAGTTGCAAAAGGGCAGGGACTCTACAGTTTATCTCCTGGGAGAGAAAATAATTCTCCGTACATTACTGAGCTATTGGAACACCATTAGTCACTTTGTCTTGGTTTTTGCTTTAGCTCATGGTGCTTATTAATAATAGATTATTTTTTCCACTGGGTCTTGGGAGGTGGGAATACTATGGTGACAAGTGTCTACAGATCAGTATAGTTCATCTGTTTCCAAATCAGCAGCTGCGTTATCAGGTGGAATGGTACAGAAATTAATTCATAGTTGCTTAAAGCAAGGATTATGTTTTCATGCAGAGACTGTTACATGGGATTTCTTTCTCCTCCAAGTCATGTGAGTTGAAAGTTCTGTCCTTCTGTTAGCAACCTCTGGACACCCTTTGGTAAAAGTAGCAACTATTAATCAAGCAAAAGCCGGGAATTATAATGCATTTACTGCTCTTCAGAACTAACTTAACAGCTGGGAGTAAGCCGCTGGTGCATGTAACCAAACAAGAACCTGCAGCCTGTGCTTGCTGTGTAGACCACTACTCACCTAGGGGGCCACAGTTTGCAAATGTTGACTATATGAGAAAGGGCAGCTTGCACAGCTTCCACATATGCCCTAGCAGATGTTAGCAAGAGGTGCTTCAAATAGGGCGATAACCAGATGTGTCTATGCTGGGCATTGCAAAAATACTTCAAATACAATCCTTATATTCTTCTGTATTTTTTTCTTAATTACTTTTACTACATCTAACACTTTCAGAACTACTTACCATGCTAATCTTTTCACTTAGACACTATTCACCGTTTTTTTTCCTTCTATCTTTGCACTGAATTTACTGATGAAGATAACAGTAATAAAGGCCCAAGTTTGTAAATATCTAAGAGATTTAAACCTGTGGCCAGCAAAATCCTACTAAACTTGCATATTTAGTACTTAGGAGCTGTTTAGACTCCTGGGTTTCAGCATCTCTTCTAAGAGAATGTAAAGAGAGACACAATAGAGACTTCTCTCTAATTATGCAAGGCCAGTGCATTCAGAGCCTTAGGTCAGGAGTGGTTTGGCTGTTTGAAATAAAAGTTAAGTTACATGACCTGTGGGGTGCTACTCAAAATCCAAACTGGTAGAAGGGGCAGATTAGGCCACATTTTAGTCTTCATTTCACATCTAAAAAATGTCCTTGGTTTATTCTGCTACACTTCTCCGAAAAAAAGAGGGAGAATGGGTGGGGGGTGTGTGAATGTCCTCGTTGAGCAGATGTGTCACTATAAGGTTTTTTGGCTATAAATTTAAAGGACAAGTTTTGGGAAGGGTATGAAATAATAGCACATATCTGCTCTTCAGTAACTGCTGTGAGATAGGGAAATTACTGCTGAGTTGCATACTTGTATTTGAAATCTGGTGGCTTGGCCAACTTCATATGCTGGGCTTTTTAATGTGTATGTGTTCCAGTTCCTTCTACTGCTTTGCAGTAGTTTAAAAATGCTTATTAGCATCAGGGAATGTTACACCACACAAAGACTTGTGAAGGCAGGATAATTTCTTCCAGGATGGAGCGATAAATGTGTACTTTTTCCAAAGGTAGCTCCCCAGCAGTTAAAGTAGATTTCAGATTAGTCTAATGTTGAATGCAGTTAATAACAATGTCCAGTCAGTCACTGGAGTTGAAAGCATATCCTAATAAGGTTAACAAGCAGAATTAAGTGACTGGTATGCTACAGTTGCTTAACAGTGTCTGGTTCAGGGATTATTAGTGAGGTCATTCTAAAGTAGGTATTTCTGAAAAAGGTTACTGCTAGGTTTAGAGGTAACAGCAAGTTGTAAATAATTAGCTTTTTATGGGAGTAAAACTGGGATGAAAACACTTGAAATAGTCAATCTCAAAATCTTTTTACTCTTAATTTGCAGGGCATACAAGTAGCCCGGACTCATGAATTAAAGCCCTACATTATATTTGTCAAGCCACCCAGCATAAGCTGCATGAGGCAGACTCGGAAAAATGCCAGGATCATTACAGATTATTATGTGAACATGAAATTCAAGGTGAGATTTGGGAATAGAAGAGAATAATTTTATTATTGTGAGATTCTGATACATTAGAACATAATGCATTCTACTACGTCACTCTTTAAAAAAAAAGGTTATTGTATCTTCAGGATCAAATGTAAAATATTCTTCTCTTTTTTTTTTTTTCCCCTGTTTGACCTGTTGGGTTTTCCTCCACCCCAAAAGGATTGAGGCATTTTGCTTCAAAATGTCTTTAAAGGAGAGGCTATTTTGTGAGGTTGGGCTTTTTTTTTTAATATCTGCCTTGTGACAAGATTTGAGTCACTACATACATTTACAGTTTGAACTGAAATATCTGGAATGTGCTTCACTCAGTAATTTAATCAAGTATTTTTTCATGTAGTTATAAGAATGTATTGTTATTTTACAAACACTTAATGACAGTATCAATATCAATTCTATACCAAGTTCTCTATATAAAACACAAATCCTGCTTGTAGTAAATGCATATCTTGTATTTACAATGTGTCTAATGCATTGTCAAATTACTTCCTGGCAAATCATAATCAAGTTTAGAATCTTAAAATTCTGGTCACATCAGTTCATAACTGTGTATGGAAATGAATCATGATTTCCATGGGAGAAAGAAACCTGAACACTGGGGAAATAAACTAAAATGTGGAAAGAGAACCCAAGTGTTTGTGGATTTGCCTTCTAGTCCCTAATATCCTCTGCCAGCACTCATCAGCAAAATAACCTCTGCAGGGCAAGCAGAGCATACTGAGACTCAAGGTATTTCCTTGGGAAGGATATGGCAGTCAGCTCTGTTTCAGAGGCTTGGCACTTGACTGTAGCAGGCATACTTTAATACAGCAAACTGTAAATGAAGTATAGTACTCTAGCACTATCAATTTGCCTCTTGTTTACGTGGCCCAAGGTGTTCTGCAGAGGCCATGCAGGTATGTTTCTCTACACAACACTGAAGTTTAATAGACTGACTTTTTGTCTCCCAGGAAGAAGATTTACAGGAGATGGAAGATTCAGCGAAGAAAATGGAAGCTCAGTTTGGTCAGTTCTTTGATCAAGTGATTGTGAATGACAATTTACAAGAAGCATCTGCACAGCTCCTGTCTGCAGTCCATCGTGCACAGGACGAGCCCCAGTGGGTTCCTGCAATATGGATATGCTCAGACACTCAGTCCTAATTCTGAGCAGCAGGCAGCTTCAGAAAGATTACAGCTTATGTTTTACTTCAAAGAATAATCCTAATGTCAGGATTGCAAGAATTTATCTTTGTATGTGAGGGATTTGGAAGAGGATTAGGAAAGAAGCTGCTGCAGGAGATATACTATGTTCTGTGTAGCTCTTCAGCTTTTTATGTTACAGTTGCAGCCACTTTTGTACAAAAAAAAAAAGCGGAAATACTGTGAGCACTCAAATTACAAGAATAAAGAAAAATCTATTTTGTTGCATGTTTCTAAATAATTTAATTGTACATAGTTGCAGAAAAGTCCTTTCCTTTTTTTTACAATGGTCAGGCTGGTACTGTGATACCTCTACTGTCTGGATGCCTTAATGACAAACTATATTCAGTCAATGTTCAGTCCAGAGCATGCTATCTTTGTGCAAATAGTATTATTTATGAAGGTACTGGCATGCTGTTTGTCCTTTTTACTTTTTAAGATAGGTGCAGAGTGGTGGTGCAACAATAAAAATGTCTCTAGAAACCAGTTATCTTTATAATACATGTAGCATATTTTTTCTTTTGTTCCATCAGCTCAAGTGAGTAAAAGCTGGCAGAACAGCTGCCAGAACAACTTACCAAAGAGGAGAAATAAAGTCAGACGTCCCTTTTCCTAGTGGTTTGCTCTAGGGTAGCATGCTCTCTTCATCACATGGTACAGTGTTTGTTGCAAACATGTCATCTCAGATGGCAGCTGTCTTGACCCTGAAGAACACAAATAATTTTTCTGTTGGAGGAAAATCAACAAAAGCAATTTAAACATTCTAGAAAAAGGTCATTCAAAGCCAAATACTGCAGCTGCCCCTACGCCTGCTTGTTTGGGAGCCAGGCTTAGTATTCCTTGTTCAGAGGTAAAGCTGGAGAAAAGAGAGTCCAGACATGTCACTAGTGTGGGCTAAGGACACATGGTAGATGAGACTGGCACCAGTTTCCCCCCTTATGCTGCTTAGTCCAGCATCTGTCCACCCTTCCTTGCCTATTTTTCATGTGTTTGGTTACAGGCAGACACACTTTCACTATTAGAAAAGAAAGATGCTCTCATTAGAGCTGCATTTGCTTCATGTCAATTTCTGCTGTAACAATTTTTTCCCGTTTCCCTTTACTGTGTATAGTTTCAATTTGCAATTTGTATCCGTGGCTACCAGCTAAAGGAGGCTAGAAGCTTTGAAGCTTTGTTTCCGCACTACCCCGCATTGCCTTGCCGGCATGGGCTTGCTCTGCTGAAAGAGCCGCCGGAGAGGACTTGAATCCGGTGACAGACAGGCCGTGCCTCCCCGCCGCTGGGAGGGCCGCAGCCTCGGCCTGCCGCGCCCCCGCAGCCCCGGTGCGGGGCGGAAGCGAGCAGCGGCTCCTCCCCGCGGCACCCGGCAGACCGGCGTGGTGGCGGGGGCGGCATGGCGGCGCGGCGGGAGGGCCTCGGCGGGGTGAGGGCTCGGAGAGGCCGTGGCGGGTGGGGTGTCCTCTGTCCGCTGGAAGGAGCCGGGCGGGGACTGGGAGGCAGGGTGGCAAAGTGCTGGTAGCTGCAGCAGCGCCGGTCCTGCGGGGGATGCAAGCCCCGTGTGCCTGGCTGTGAGCACCGGCGGTGGGAGCTTGGACCACCCTGAGAGCTGTTGCTGAAGAGTTGTACCGGGGCTGTTGGCGGAAGCAGTTGCTGTCAGGGAGATGGAGCTGAAGCACGACGCGGGAGCGGAGCGCCCTGGAAGCGTGGCTCCTACATCCCTGCTCCGCGGGGGAGGCGGCGGTTGCCGCCCTGTTGCTACCCGCGGGAGGTGGGATGTAGCCGGCCGCTGGGTCGCACGTTTCTGCTCGTCTTTTGCTGGGGGCGCAAGCAAGTATTTTATCATTGTTTTCATATTTTCATCCAAAAAAAAAAAAGGCGGGGAGGGGAAACATGCTAAGCTTTAACGGGCCCCCTTTGGTACCACCTCTGAGGGGTGCTGGCAGCTTAGCTCACCCACTTGTTGCTGTTTCATGCTCTGTGCTTAGGAGTGAAGGCATTTCCTGCTCTGCATCCCTGAATGGACTGCCAGGGAGTTGTGTAGTTTGTTTTTTCTTCCCCGAGTTCCCTGGTGTGTCCCACCGTCCTGTGGCCTGGCTTATGTTTGCAAACACAGGCTTTCACTAGGGACCTACATGTGAGAGTCTCTTGGCTTCAGGGACACTACGGCTATGTTAGCACTCAGTAGTTCTTCTGTCAGTGAAAATGTCCCTGGAAACCTGTGCCTAAACTCACCCTTTCTATGGAGCTTTGAGTGAATTTCTACAGGCTAAGAAACTGGAAACTAATACAGTAAAGCTGGTATTTGCATGGCAGAGTTGAGGACTTTCATACAGATGAGCATTTGGTAGCGCCTCCTTGCATGTGATGCCCTTTGCTGCAAGGAATAGACAATACAGAAATTAACTCTTTTCAGAGGTACTACAGAACATAAATGCACTACGCAGGCAGTGAATGTTGAATAAAAGTTGGAGGTGGCCTTTTTAGGTGGTGGGGTTTTTTTAATTTTAGTTTTAAAAAGCTCCCCACAACTATACTAAATACTGAATAATTACTCCCCCCAAGAACGTAGAAAATAGTAAGTGATGAGCTCTGACCTTCATCAATTCTTTTTCTCCTTTTTTGTACACCTTTATGGTGTGACTGATCCTGACTGGTTTGCAGGATGTGCTGCTCTCTACCTGTTGTAAATGGCACATTCTGTCAGTCTTCTGTATGGCCAAAATCCAAGGGAGAGATTTGAGGCCTAATCCTGCAAACCCTTCTTCACAGGAGGTATCTCATTTGCTTTGGGTAAACAAACCTAAGTAAAACTTGCTCTCTGGAATCTGTACCAGCACGTGGAGTTAAGGGGTTTTCAGTGCAAAGAAAATTTACCGCCACAGAGCAAAAATGTTGTTTTAAATGGGGGTAGTACTGGGTCCTAACCCAGGGGCAGGAAGGTTCATGTCCAGCTAATCCTGGCTGCTAGAAGCTTATTTTTAGTTCAGAATTAGATGAGGTTCAGCATAAGGGAGCATAGACCAGTTCACAATGCCTCTTTCGGGGAACAGCTTCAAATGATATGGGAAAGAAACAAGTGGTAAGTTTGTGGAGCCTTGAGTCTTACCAGTCTTACAGCCTTTTTTATTTCTGTTATCAACTGAATTTTTGGAAGATGGGAAATATTTATTCATATATATATACTATTTCAGTGTGATTGTATAATACAAAACCTGAAAGTTAAGTAACTACCTTCCTTTTTCTATGTAAGAGAAGAAAGAGCTCAGTTTCAGATTGAAAATATTTACCAGCAAGTCAAATGCAACTAAAAATACCTAAAAATAAGTATCTCCTGTTAACAAAGTTATATGAAAATATTTTGTCATGTTTAAAACGCTTTTTCATAAAAAATTATGTCCTTGTATTGCTTTTACTATTATTCTGTGTTTACAACTTCATTAATAGAAAATATTCTGCTCATGTTGTATGTTGTGCAAGTATACTGAATGCATAAATTACTGCATTTTGATATTTAAACAGAATGAATGACAATTTTTTCAATGAAAGCAGTACCTTACAGGAAGAGTGAAAATTATTCAAGTAAAGTTGAAATGCAAGCTGCACTTTGCATGCGGCTGTGAGGTACAAGTCCCTAATGCACGGCCCATCAGAACACTAGTAAAAGCATACTTGCTGTGTCTTAATGTATGTATTAATTTTATGTAACATCTCTATCAAGAGTCTCTAGTTATTTAAGAGGTATACAAAGCAAAACACTGTGTGTTCTGACCGTATCAGGAAATAGCTGTTTTCTGAGAGGTGATTTCACACTGACAGAAGTTGACTTTTGTCTCTCATCTTCCAGTGCCCGCCTCGTGCTCTCCCTCCTGTGCCAAGGTAAATTCTGTGGCATCATTTTGTACCTCAGTGTTAAAAGTTATTATAAGAAGTGAGTTTAATAAAAATCTGGGTAGTCATAATGGTTTTAAAAACAATTGCTTTTCTTGCTTTTTGTCTCAGAACTTCTAAAAAGTTTTACAGAGGTTGAGATATTTTACTGTATAATGTTTTAATACCCTGAGAGATTAACTTTTTAAAGAGTTTCAAATAGCTACTTTAGTTTTATTAATGTCTACTTTAGTTTTATTGATGTGCTGTTTTTCAATCTCTTCTTACTTCCCTCTCTGTTTTGTTTGATGTTCTTCAATTTATTTGAATCACAGATCCTTCAGAACAGGAATTTCTGAAAGTAAATGAGACATTCTTGAATAGGGGTATAAGTAGCTATTAGTTTGACATAGTGTAAGGAAATATTTTTACTTTTTTTTTTTCTTCAGTATGGAAGGAAAAGCAATTATGTTTTTTCTGATAGGGTACTTCAGAATTCTTTCGAAGTACCTAAAAGCAAATGTGATGTACGTGATTGATGACATACAGTGTCTTTTTTTAGCAATGTATGCGCTCAGATGTTTCATAACTTTTGTTGGTTTGTTATGTATCAGGCACTAAAACAAGTTTTAATTAGCCAGGTGATTAAAGCTTTTAATCGGATCCACAGCTAGCCAATCAAGAAACTGCACAGTCATGAACAGTGTTGAGTCTTGACGATTGCTTTGTACTCTTAGCTCTCCTGTACACAAATGCTCATAAAGAGAACTAGGAGTAAATATAAGGAAATTAATCACAAAAGCAGTAGTGTGAATTTCACTGTTGTGAATTGTAATTGCTTCAATATTAACTTTCTTCTCATCTTTGTTCCTTTTAAATTGCTTTTCTACGCCATTCCTCCTTAAATGTGAAGTGGAAATCAAGGTAAGTTATTCAGACATGAAAGAGAATTATAAACATTAGTAGTTCCTTTTGGTGTCACTTCCTCCTCTCTTCAAAGGTAGAGCCTTACACTTTTCCTAAATGCAGGCTGATTATTTAAACTGCATGGACACCTGTGCTGTCATTGCAAGAAGTGTCTGCTGTTTAGCTTTGTTCTCTCTACTGTATGCTATTTCCATACTGAATCAAGGTAACTGTCACTGTGCTTTAAACAAGAAGTTTATTTTTCAGGACATTATTCACAGTATTACAGTTTTTTACTTAACACACGTGCATGTGCATACTTAACCTCTGTTGCACTTAAGACAGATTTCTTATCCTGTTATCCTGCTGTCTTCTATATTCCTCCTGCTCTTGGCTGTCATCTTCCCTGAAAAAGGTGAAGGATGGCTTCACTTGTAAAAAGGAATCCCTATCTTAACTAGCAATAGAGTGGTTGTTAAAAGAAAAGGTTTCTCCATGCTGTGCACCTTTACTTCTTTCTGGTTTATGTCCTGCAGATGAAATTCCGCTCAGTCGTCCCAAAAAAAGGAAGCCCAAAGGAAAGACTCCATTAGGTAAGATTTTGCCAAGACTGAAAACTGTTTGTAATCCTGGGTGAGACCTGTACTGTAGCCAAGCTCCTGACAGATAACAGGGCTTTCAGTCTTGTACTCTACTTTTGAGTCGCGTTCCCAGCTAATTTATTTTATATTGAACGACTGCACTCTTTCCCCAAGGTGGTTTCATTTTAGACCACGTCTGTAATGCTAATTTTCCGTCCTCTGCTCTTTCTCCCTAGATTCATTTCGTGGTACTGCTAGCATAGCATATCTTGATACTCAACTGTAAAAGTTTCTTTATTCCTGTTGCTTTTTCCTTTTTAAAATGTTTAGGTACTTCATCAAACAGTCACTTCCAGCTGTAAACTGCTTGTTAGGTTGAATGTGTTCAGTACTTGAATTTTTGAATGAACGAAGATAAAACTCATTTAATAAATTGGCTCGATTTCAGTCCTTGGCCAAATAAAGTCACAAGTTAGTAATTCCATTATCATTCAAGAGCTAAGAGCCTAATATATGACTAGCACTAGAACTCTATTTTCACAAGAATTGGATCTGGAGAACAAACATCTTTTAAAGCAAGATTAAAAGTCTGATCTATTTTGATAAAGCACGTGGTGGTTTGATGAGTAAAACTCTTTCATTTGCTTAAAATCGAGGCCTACTGAAAGACCTTCAAATGCAATGAGTAGAGCTGTTGCTAGCAGGGTTTCCCAAGGATCAAGTTTTGTTTGCTGGTCTTTTTAGCGAGCTTGTATGATGGTTCAAAGTATGCCTTGGCTTTGGCCTTACTTTTAGCAAAGCAAAGCTTCATAATAGGTGGGAAACCCTGTCCTTGAAGTGTCCTTGAAGATAGATTCAGTTGTTACCATAAAAACTGCGATACTTGAAAGAGCTATAATAAAGGCATGTGTGATGTAACCTGGAGAAGTAACTTTGTCATTTTATGTCTGATCATGCAAATAGATGCTACTGCTGCTAGAATACTTGATGAATTCATGTTAATTTCTTGCGGAAATGTAGTTCCTCCAAAGCGTAGTAATTTATCTCTCAGACTGGAGTAAACGTCCTTCAGTGCTGGATTTTTCTACTCCTTTATTCTTATGGTGTAGGTTTAGCATTTAAATTTCCCTTTGATATGACGCTATTTCCTTAGCATGTATCTGTATGAATCAGCTTGTAACGAGCTCATAACTTTTTTCTTGTCCCTTGCATTAGAATCTCTGCATGTAGAAAGGAAAAATAAAGTTCTTTCCTTGGAGTAGATTTCTTTCAGTCAGTGCTCTGCTGTGTGCTCAGATGGGGTTTGTGCCATTACTTAAATTTCCTCCTGGGCATGAAACAGTGAGGGTGAAAGGACGGTCGTCAGCTATCACATATATTCTTTCTTATCTATCACATTTGTTTCCTCTTTTATTTCCTAGCTAATACATTTTCATCTCAGCTGTAAACTGGGCAAATATAGATGTTCTACACAATGTCAGAAAAGGCAGCTTTTTCTTGTCTGTTTCTCAGTAGCTCTGAATTAAAGTTGCTGGATCTTTTAATCTGTGTTTTAGATGGTATTGTACAAGCAGCAGTTCGACGGCAGTCTGAAAGCAGTGAGCCCCTCACTCCTGAACCTCATGATGTCCCTCAGAGGAAACGCAAGAAGAAGAAAGTACCTACTGGTATGTGAAATAATTGTAGATTGGAAAGAACAATGAATAAAACATGGAAACTCAGAAATATGATTGGTCAGCTTGTGTTTTGGCTTAAAACATTTCATGTGCTTTTGTACATACAACAGTTGAAAATATTCTCTGAGTGAACGGTGGCTTAGAGTTTCAGTTTCAGAATTCAGATTCCATAGGATACAAAGCCTCAAAAATAATGGCAATATAGTTTAGGAAGTAATAAAATAGATCCTTAATATCATTCAAAGCTTAGATGATCATCACTTTCTTGCTGTTATGTTTATATGTATCTTAGTGAATGTATTTCCATTTTTATGAAAGCTATGAAACTTCCACGTGTTTTATTTTAAATCTTCAGATTCTGAGACCTCTTTTACCCAGCAAAATGTTGCATCCCTATTTCAGAATGGAAATGGCATGGATGTCCCTGAAGCTGAAGAAACAGTGGTCCGCAAACAGAGAAAAAGAACAAAGTGAGACAAAACTAGTATAGCTCATAATTTGGAATAACTGTGATAGTGAATGTAGCTGACTAGTATTTTACATTGCCGCATTACAAAAAAGTAACATCTTGAAGCCCAGGATACTTTTCAGCCTGAGCAATAAATAGTATGGGTGCATTTCTTTCCAGGGTTAAGTTTTAACTTCCCTCATTTGTTTGTTTTATGTATACCTGGATGTGTTACAGTACTGAATATGTTTACAGAAGACTAATATTTCAATCACATACATGAAAAAAATAGAATGTTTAACTGCTTTCTGTCACTTGTACTAGGTTTTTTCTAAATTTTATGAGAAACTTAACTGTTTTCTCACCCTTTTTATTTACCTTTTCTCTAAGAACTATGCCTTTACATAATTTCAGTTGCCTTTCTACCAAAACCATCTATTTTCTTGGCCTTATACACAGTTTATATATTTTTCTAATTGTTAATCTCTTAATACGTATTTCTTCCCACCTTGCTGTTTTGACACAGGAAGGTATTTAAATAGAAAGAACCCCACACAAATCAATGATTAGCTAACTAACTCCATGATAACTTTAGTCCTTAAAATTATAGATGGAGGTAATATTATACAGGTCATTTCCTGCTCTGGCAGGGAGGTTGGACCCAATGATCTCTCGAAGTCCCTTCCAACCCCTACAATTCTGTCATTCTGTGATTCTGTGATTGGATCTTATGAGTCAAGTTAGAAATGTTAAATGCTAATAGGAGTCTTCAGGTTTTACATTTTATTTCCTCTTTTTCTGCCCCATTGCATGTTCTGTGCCAGTAGGAAACCTCGGCCAGCCGAAATGCACTGTTCCAATGAGCTGGAAGTGGAGGAGGAAGACATTATTGAAGATGAAAACAGAAAGAGCCCAGATCAGCAGCCTGTGTTTGCTGCTCCCACTGGAATTAGCCAGCCTGTTAGCAAAGTGTTTGTTGAAAAAAATCGTAAGTACATCTTGTGATTTAAGTAATTTAAGGACATTCTTGCGATTAAAGGAAGCATTATTGTATTTAAAATCCAAATATTGAGACAATTTTTTTTTAAATTAGAAAAGTTTTCCAGAACAAAAATTATTTGAAAATAAATATGCATGATAATTTTCCAGCAGTGAATGTTAGTGTTCCTGTGCTACCTCATTCCTTTAGGGCGTTTTCAGGCAGCTGACCGTGCAGAATTGATAAAAACCACTGAAAATATCAATGTACTTATGGATGTGAAGGCTTCATGGACTACCAGAGATGTTGCCCTCTCTGTGCACCGAAGTTTCAGGTGAAAAGATAAATGTTTTGATGCAAATTAGCAGAAATCAGGGTTGGTTTTTGCTTTGTTTTGTTTTCTTCTCCCTGGAAGTTAGCACCTTTTCATTATCATTGTAATATATCTTTATTTCTTTTGGCTATTCCTAATAAATGGCGGTTCAGGATGCAACAGGTATAAAGTTTCTCAGTCCTCTAGCTCTTATTATAATTTGTTATCAAGATTATCTATGTCTAGTGTAGACAATACATGTGAAATGCAACTTATGAAATTAATAACTAAGCCATATTGCAAAGATTCCGACAAGATCTGAATACCAAGAGATTGATCTGTTAACAAAAATACTAGAAACCTACAGAAAGAGTGCATTACAAAGTGAGATATATCCATTAGCTATACGACCAGAATAAAAATACCCGAATTCAGATAGTTCTCAGACACAAGTCCTGGTTGGTCAAAAAGAGTGATGAGTGAAATTGGAAGGGGGTGTAAGCTTGCACACCATAGCAAAAAATTATTATTTTTTAAAATATGTGGCTATGTTGTGATACAGAATGGGAAGATGACAGCTGTTTTCTTCTCCGGTGTATTTTATCTAGAAGCCTACGTTTTCTTCTTAGCAAGGAAAATAATGCAAAGACTGCCTCAAGGACAAGTTTAAGAGCATTGTGTAAGTGGTTGTGGGAAGCTACATGCATGGAGTCAAAGTATTGATTCCTGTAGCATTAATGAAGTGATAGGATCAGGCAAAACATCTTTGTTTTCTTTGTTAAAGTGCTCAGGCTCTAGTGCAGTCTGTCAAGGAAGAAAGCAGAGGTCCCGTTGCTTAGAATTTTTAAAACTAGATCAAAAAAAGGCCTCAGAAACAATCTGTTAAATTTTTTGGGATCCTGTTGTGGCAGCAGGGTTAAACAGATGGATTCATGGCCTTTTCTATTTGTAATTAATCACTAATTCAAGATGTTAAACTTGTCTGATGTTCTTTTCTCCATTCAGGGTGATTGGCCTCTTTGCCCATGGCTTCCTTGCTGGGTATGCTGTATGGAACATTGTTGTTATCTACATTTTGGCAGGAAATCAGCTTTCCACAGTTTCTAAACTGCTTGAGCAGTATAAGACACTGGCATACCCAGCTCAAAGTCTGTTCTATTTGTTGCTCTCTATCAGTACAGTTTCAGCCTTTGACAGGTAAAATATGTTTGCATTTGAAAGGTATATATAATTTGTGTGCAGCCTGTTTGTTTCACATTGCTATGGCACATTTTGCTCTGCTGTTGATGATTTAATGTAATATACTTAAAGCATGATTTTACACATGGCTGGCTACATATGTTAATGGTGTGCATTCAGACCTTTGTTACTCATTTCTGTCCATTGTCTGTAGCCTTGCTTCAATGTGCTGGTGGTTGTGTGATCATGAGGTGAACCAGAGGGAAAAGCTGACCTGTCTGGGTTTATTTTTTTGCTGGGGGGAAAAGGATGGAGAACAACTAATGTTTCTATCAGGTTACTTCTCATGTGAATCCATTCCCCAGTTAGGTTTGCAGCATAGCTGCATATACAGTTTTCCTGGCTTACCTGGAAACCCATCCTGCAGATGTGTTTCTGCATTACAGCTTAAGAGTAGGAAAGAGGAGCAAAAAAGACCATAAACAGTGTACATTCACAGATGTTTCTTTTAGTTACAGGTGGTTTCCATGATAACATGATAAGCCAGGGGGAGAGTCAGTGCTCTGGAACAAATTGTGACCTTTCACATAGTGGTGGCAGGGAGGAGGCCCAAGTTACTCTTAGCTTACACCAGTACAGGAGCAATTATGTGAGCTGTTACATTAGCTTAAATTGGCTGGTGGTGTGGATACTAAAATGAATGGTAAGGATTATAGAGGGGACAGATCTCTCCACATGCTCCCTGTTCTAGAAAAGACTGCAGTGTGAAAGCAACAACTTCATGGAACATCCTCCTTAGTTTCAGTCTTTCTTAGATTTGCTATAGTGAGGACCATTACCGTGTATAGGATACAGTTATGAATTATGGCAGTGTAACAGAGGCAGAAGAATATATCTTGCAAAAGTAAAAGAACAATAGAGTATTGTTAGAGGAACAGTTTTATTATCTTACTGGGCTGTGTTAATGACTCTTATTTTTGTTGTTGTTGTTGTTGTTACCAGAATCGATTTGGCAAAAGCATCAGTTGCACTCAGGGGCTTTCTTACCCTAGACCCAGCAGCAGTAGCCTCCTTCTGTAAGTATTGTGAAGCAAACAGGAAGTTGTCCAGAAAAGTGTTAAATGGAAAATTACTACATACCATTTTCAGTGAAGCCTTCTTCCCTGTTTATTTCCTGCTTTAGGATAAGTGACTGGCTTAGTAGTTGAAAATAGCATTCAAAGGCTATGAACACTTTGCTACATGTTTTTTAAAGCATGTGCAATAGTAGCATTAGTGGGAACTAATTATTAGAACTATTATTGAGAGAGTTCTTTTCCCACCTCTGAATACAGAACACAGGTGTAGCAAAAAACAGAATCACAAGATGCCTCTTTTGATGTAGCTGGTGGATAACAGAAGTGCAGAATCCAGGTTTTTTTTTGGTCAAGGGAATGCTGAGGAAGAGATAATGAATTAAAGGAGACTATCATTGGAGGTAGTGGGATGAAAGGAAAGAAAATTTAGTGATAATTACCATGACATGATGAGACAGTGTATTGGAGGTTTATATCTGACACTGCTAATTAATTTTTTTCCAGTGTACTTTGCTGCTCTGATCTTATCCTTAAGCCAGCAGATGACATGTGACAGAATTAACCTCTACACGCCACCTTCAGAAAATGACAGTATCTGGTAGGAAACTTGTATCGCTTCTGTAAATTATAACATAGCTCACTTAGGAACCTCAGTCAAACCGGTGGATTGAAAAGGCTATATAACATACATGAGAAAGTATTAATGAAGGATTTAATTGCTAAACCTGCCTTTGTCTCTGCTTGTCCTGAAAGTATCAAAGATAATTTCACTGAAAAATGAAAATTCAAGGATGGATTTGGTCATGCTGGTTGCAAATCCATTATATCTCAACAAAAGCCTGCTGGAATAATGCTGAAAATGTCATCTGGCAGGAACTCTAAGAATCAATTTTGTTGAATGGGACCCTACTGAGGTAACACCTTTGCGTTCAACAGACACCAAAAGTCCTGTAGAGAATCAATACTGTTTTTGAAGGAGATAATCTAATTTGTCCAATATATTTATGTCATGGTATTGCAAAAAATTGGTATGTCTGCCATGGGATGCAATGGCTTAGCAGACACAGCTGGCATTGAACTTGAAGCATTACTTCATGCTAGGACATCCCATCCAAAACCTGTTACTTTCTGAAGTAAATATGGAATGGACTTAAACTCTAGTAGCACAAGTTTTTAAAATAGACCAAGAGAACAAAAGCATTTGCATGAAAATTTGCTGGTTTGGGCAGTTAAGTATTTTTTCCTTCTTTTTTCAGGGCATCTATAAATGGCTGTTGTTTATTTAAAAGCCTAGATTCTAGTAACAAAACCACACCCTGCTGCTGTTGTAACAGTAAGAAAAATGTCAGATAACTTAAATCATTACCTTCTTAAAGCCTTAATCTCATCCATCCCACAGCATTTCTACACAAGTCCTTGCATTGGTTACCAGAAAGACTTCACTGCCTTGCTGTTCACTTCTCTTGCTGCCTCATATGGAGGTGCTTAAAAATAAGATCAACTGATGACAATGTCCATGGTCTTTCTCCACAGTAAAATTTGACTGTGCATTTTGATTTTTATTTTCTGCCTTTTGGTCAAGAATTTTGCTGTTGAAATCTGCAAGTGAACATTGTAAGATAATGGGGTTTCTTAGCTGAGTCTCTGTCTTCGGTAGTCTCTCTCTTCCCTAGGCATTTGCAATACAAGACCATCAGGATGGTGCAAATAGCTGTTTTCACATCTGGCTTAGCAAGCTTGTTTTTATAATACTCTGTTGAAATTATTAGTGTAACCTGTATGTACCAGTGAACTTCTGACTGGTGGGTTGACGTGTTTTTCCCAGGACGGCAGGTACAGAAGAAGAAATTGTTCAGCCATGGATTGTGGTGAATCTGGTAGTGTCTATTCTAGTGGGGACAAGTTGGATCTTCTTGTCGTACCGACCAGAGTTAGACCACAGTGAAGGTAGGACATATTAATAGGCAAAATGTTGTTTGTCAGGCTTTTATCTGCTGTGCTTTGCATTTAGTGTTCAAGGCTAGTCCTGAGAAATTTTGTGGTTGATAAAAAACAATCTAACAGCTTTCCAAAGCAAGTACTTCAAAGATGCTGGTGTCTGTGTTTGGTTTTATAAAGGAAAAAACCCAACAATTTAAAAAGGAAGGCAAAGCCTTGTTTGTGCTGGCTGAAGCAACATGTATTTTGAAACATGAGTGTGTGTGTCTCCCCTTCATTGGAGGGAACAATAATTTTTACTTTAACAGTATTTTGATTATTCGAAATTTAGTTATTCTGCTTGTGTTTTGGAAAATTCCCCAGTGTTATTAATGTTCCTTTTGCAAATGCAGCATGCCTTCTGAGTTCGGTATTATTTTCAATAGAATATTACTGTAGTTCTGGGAACTCCCAAAGCATTGAAAACTCACATTTGTGTTTGCAGAACAGGACTTCAAACCAGCATTGCTTAGGTTCATCCAGACTGAAGGAGGGAGCAAGCAAGTCATCCCATTTTCTTAGAAGCTTTGTTAGAGAGTAGGCTTCCTTCTTTTTGTTGTTCTAACTAGGATCCAAAAAGCATACCATAATTTGGCTTTCCTATCAGGTGCATGCAGCCTGTGACTTGAAGCTATGCTGTACATTAAGTTTCAACTTACAAGTCAACAGGTATCTAAAGAGCATCATGAGTTGAAGCATAGATGTGTGTTTGGGAAGCTGATGATTCAACATGCTTCTTCAGATTACTTCAGAATTTTAATATACAGATTTCTGTATTTCAGCTAGCCCCAGTTACTCAGCTTATTTCTAATAACATAGGAATAAGAATAAGAATACATAAGAACAACCTAGGTGGCAACATTTACGATCTTTGACAGTAAAAATTAGACTATGTGTTTAATCAAATTTAAACCCCACTTTTCAAATAAAAAAAGACTTATTGTAGGAAGCCAGTGGCAGGATTTAACTCAAGTTTTGATGAGCTTTTTGATATTTACATGTACCTGTTAAGATTAGAATTTTTTTTTCAAGAGAGAAATTCTGTTAGGACTTATCCCAAATAGTAAGGAAAGTTTAGTTTGCTAGGATGAAGTAACAAAAACATGGGGAGTCTCAAACATGAGTGGATAAACCACATTGTTGCAGGCATGGGTTGTGTAAATTTACAATGTTGACAAGTTGTTAACAACCAGCCTGGTTTATATGCTGAATGTGCTGTCAGCAAGACAGAAAGTACACCCCCCTACGCTGAGGGTGCAATACAGACATGCAAGGGAACTCCAATATGAGAAAACTCTATCCTTAGCAGCACTAAGCTCCATGAGAACTACCTTATCAGCTGCTTCGTGTGCCTAGCCAAATTTGTCCACAATGAGCCCTTCACTGATCACCTTAGGCTGTCTCCTATCCTTAGCTGCCATGGTGACAGCTAGCTGTAATATCATTCATGATTCTTCCTATCCCAGGTTCTACTGTTGCTAACTTACGCTGTGATACACAGAGCAGGTATATCCATAAATGAACGAGACTCTAAACAGAAATCTTCCTTTTCGAGTCTGACACACTCAAAACTACAACCCCTCTGTCTAAAGTAGACTTCTATTTCAGTGTCCAGGCTGAATGCAGAATGATACTGCATATGATCAGCTGCTACCATCATCACTAATTGTGGTAATTTTTGGAGGCAACAATAGTTTTCTAAGGACAGTGGAGGCCCTTGCCACTGCTGAGTTGTTGATACCATGATTGGGAAGAAAAGCAGGAGGCTTGGGGGAATGCCAGGACACTTTTCAGGAATAAGGAAATAGTATTCACGTGAAACTTTTTTTTAAAAATTTGTTTAAATATTCTTTCTCTTTTAGAACTGATGTTTCATGCTGAAATCGAGGAATTTCCCCAGGGAGATATCATACCCAGAGTCCAGCCATAGTGTGAAATAAACATCTGCAAATATTGTACCTGTGACTGATGACTCAACATGATATGTATTATAGCCATGTATGATAACTTTCATAAAGAAAAATGTATTTTTATATTGTATATATTTGTTCTTTTTATCTATGCTACAATTTCCAAATGTGATTGAAAACTTTTATACTTTTGCTTTTTATTGTACAAAGTAGATTCTTTCTAGTGCATAAAGTCAAGGTGGTTTTGTAAACATTGCTACCTATATAGCCAAAGAAACTAGCAGATCAGGTATTCAGTGCTTTTTTGATTGCTCTACAGTCTTCAACAACCTGTTTTTGTTACTAATGCTGATAGCAGTTGGCTCACCTGATTTGGCTAAATACTATCTGGAGATTAAAACGAATCTTATGAAGCAAATCGTCTAAGGAAGATTGTAACAATGAGTTAAGTAAAACCACAAAGTTAGTAAGCATAAAGTAATCTGGGTTTAGTTGTTATAAAAAGTATTCGCTAGAATAAAGGATTGGATTGTCAGGGACTTTGTTTAATCCTTAGAAGAGAACACTATTTTTCTTCATCTTAATCTGGACAAAGATCTTGATGATTAAAAGTTCTTTCAGGTTCATATAGACGCAAGAAACAGAAGTATTCATTTTGCAACAGTTTGGTCAGCTAATGAATACCTAAATAGATCTTTTAGTCAAGCAGGGTGGGTTTGGGCTGCCATATATATATGTCCTGTAATTTCTCAACAGTTCTCTTTTATGGCAAGAGCGATAGTGTTATTCACTGCTCTTTCAAAAGAAACTTGGATTTCACATATGTTAAAAATGTTCCTACTATTTTGATGGAGATTGATTTCCCCCAAAAGGTTGTTTGTTGGTTTGTGTTATGACAGAATAGGAAACATCTTTCTAAAACGACAAGAAAATGCTTACTGAAACAAAACAAGGACTCTGTAGCCACCCACCTTCTAGATAGTGATGTAGTAGTAATAGTAGCAGTTGGTGGGTTTTGATGATGATAAGCCAAAATTCTTTATTTTTTATATTAAAGGGGCAAAATGAAAGCATTGCAGATGTAAGTACAGATGTATTGCAGGATGAACCAATTTCCTTAGTGAGTATAAACAAGAGCTAGTTGGAAATGCATTTCTCAAGAAAATATCACCTAAAGCCCCAAGCCTGTTCATATATGTTATTTTATATGCTATTGTTTTATTTGATTTTGTTTGTTGATTTTCTATTGTTTTATTTAATGTGTGTGTCTAAATGTGGTTGTAAAGGGTGTGCAGTTGTCAAAAATCTGTGGAGAATTACTGTACTTTCTAGTAGTGAAGTTAATAGCCAGATAAAAGACATGAAGGGGGATGTTAAAAGAGCCAGTAGCTTTCTATGGTGTTACCTTATTTGCTTTAAAAGAAGGATGGGAACATAAGTAACTGAGGCTACTGCCCCATTGAGGACTTTAGTTCTGTTACGCCTCTCCAGCAAATGTAAGCAATTAGAAAATCCAGTGTTCACAACATTTTAAAATGCTGTGGTAATCTTGGGGGCAGGGGGAAGAGTTCTACCAGGTTAATTTAACATTCTGCAGCTGTTGATTCTGGGGCATTCAGTTCATTGTGGGAAGGAGCTATTAACCTTTTCTGTAAATTGTTAGGGCTCTTCTGTATGTATTTTTGTAAAATTGTAGAGCTAAATTACGGCTGGCACCTCATTGTACATTAAAAGGGAGAGATGCTGGGTGCCACTTGCCCACAGTGTTGTGTTGTAGATTCCTGTCATGATTTGGCTGTAGAAGGTAGGGGCTGAGACACCAAGTGTTCCCACATAGGTTGCCACCACGCTTTCTCTAGATGTCATGTGTTTAATTTACAGAACTGTTGAGATCCTGAACATGAGATAAATAGTGGCTTCTCTTTGACATTTCTGTCATCTTTGCATGGTAAGAAGTATAATTTCGCCCATAAAATACAGAGCTCAGGCAAAACTGTGCTAAGGTATCAGATTGATACAGGAAAAACTTGAATAATGTCATTGCTAGAAATTGGCCTTCCAAGTATCCCTTGGACAAAGTGATGCTTTGAGCCAGATGCATTCTCATTGTGAAATAACCATAGTTTGTTTAGATAGTCAAGCGGGGATTAAATTAATTAGCTTAATAAGATCAATATTTCAAACCAGGCTTGCCTTTCCGGTGTATCTTTATGGGAGGATCCAAGTATATGCATCCTTAGTGAGGTCTGAGGTTGCCATTTAGAATCACACTTAATAAACAATTTGATGGCTAATTATCTGTTTTACAAAGTATTTTTCATTCTATTAAGCCTCACAGTGGAATACGAGTTTAACTGAGCTTTTATGTTTCATTACTTGGAAAACTTTAGAACGAGTTTACAAAATAGATGTTTAATTACTGGACATGCAGTATCTGTAGAAGCCTTAACTGAAATGCCTGTGTGTTTCCATACCATTGCTTTTAATGCAGTATTTTTGTGTTAATGAAAAAATTACAAAGATGTTAGTGCCAATTTCTTGTTTTTACATACATGAAAATTAAACAACTGCTCTAGTTAAAATGATTGTCTACTTCATTTCTAAATGATTTGTCTGTTTAAATAAGTCAGCCTAATTTTTTTCTCCAGTGCTAATATGTATAATAGACAACCTTTGAACAGGTGATTATGGGAAGACATTTTTTCTTTATTTGTGGCAGTGTAGTAAACTATGCCATTTCTTTCCCCCCATCAGATTCCTGCTGCTGTATTAATCTTCCACAGAATTCCTGAAAACTAGCAAGTAAACTGTGTTTCATCAGTTATTGAGGTTTGTTTAGCCTAAAAAGACAACTTATTAAGAGAGGAATCTCTTTAACTGCCTAATGGGTGATTAGAAAGAAGACAAGACAGAGACTCTTCTCAAGCTGCACAGTGAAAGAATGAGTGTGAACAGCTGCAGGCAGCATCAGGAGAATTGCCACAGTTTTGACAGGACTTTTTCACAGTGAGGGCGAGAGAGCACTGGAATAGGCTGCCCAGGGAGGGCATCTCCAGGTGGAGTCTCCATCTCTGGAGATATTCAAGACCTGTCTGGACGCCTATCTGTGCAATATGTGCTAGGGAGCTGCTTTGGCAGGGGGGTTGGACCCGATGATCTCTCGAGGTCCCTTCCAACTCCTATGATTCTATGATTTGGATGATTGGGGGTGGAAGGGGTTGGTCTATGGGAGCTCCATCCCTAAAGTGGCTCCAGAGTTAGGTGTATGTGCAGCTTGAGCAGAGGCTGGACCCAACAGGCCTCCAGAGTCCCTTTTAAGCTAAATTGTTCTTATTTTACTTTTTAAAAAGCAGTAATTAAAAAATTTTGTTAAAATCCAGTTGTTTTTTCTTTTAACTATTACTCTCTTAACTCATCTTTGTCATCATGAAGCCAGGTGGTCTTTCGAAGGTTTTTTTGGTATTGTTGAGGTAAACCTCAGGAGGCTTATGGTTACATTTGAATATTACGCTTACATATTTGCAGCAGAATTAATTTCAATGTCTAAAGGTGTTGGGAGAATACAATAAATCGTCAGGTATGTATTTATTGCTAAGCTTTACCTTTCTCTTCCTTTTTCCTCTTAGTGGTGTGGAAGGTTCTGTTGTATTCCTGGGTGCAGCAGTGCTTGAAATTAGTCTGGAAGTCCACAGACACTTCAAGAAGTTTCTCTTTTTTCGTCCTGGCTGTGCCTAATGTTCGGTGCCCGCCGGGGCTTCTTGCTTTCCTCAGGGAGGAGAGCTGCCAGCTAGGCAGGACCCGTTGCCCTGTCCCGTGAAACCTGCCGCCTGCTGCTTCTCGGACAGGTGCTTTTGGGGATGTTTTTTTCCTTCATTCCCCTGCGTCTGGATAAGCTGTGCGTGGCTGTCCCCTCACCCGCTGCCTTTATTTGCGGATCAAGTCTGACCGTTCCGTTTCACCCCTCCACCTCTGTCCGGAGCCCTTGCCCGCCAACCCCTCGCGCCGCGCTCCTCGCCCCTTGCAGGAGGCGCGCCGCGTGCGGAGCGCGTGGCGGCCGTTGGAGGGCAGCGGCGAGACCGCTCGCGCCCCGCCTCAGCCCGGCGGCTGGGCGCGTTTCCCCTCCCGCGCGTCGGGGAGCCGTCGCCGCGGTGCCTCAACCGCAACCGTGCGGGAGCCCGGCAGAGAGCGGGACGCTGGCCTTGGAGGTGCGGGCGGCACCGCGGGGAGGAGGAGCTGGGCCCCTCAGTGTCTATGGCCGCAAGTGAACGGGACAAGCGACTTTATCCTGGCCTACTCTGGCTGCGTAGCGTTTCTTTTACTGGGTGTAATTGCAGGCTGGTGTGCTTCTGAAAGGGAAGCAAGGAGGGAAGCCTGCCTTGCTTAATAGACTATTTCTATCGCTTCCTCAGCTGGGGATGAAAAGAGTTGTTATTTAATGGGAATAGAGCTGGATTCCTCTGCATCATCCATCCCCCTTTACTTGGTAGCAGCAGCCAATACTTGCCTGCTTCGTAGCTGCAATTGAAACAGGAAGCCCAGTCAAAAAGAAAAAAAGCCCAAAAATGTTCCTACCCAGGAATAAAATTACTTGCTTTAATTACGTATTTTAAATTTATGTACTCTTTCCTTCAAACGCAAAGTATGTTAGAGTTCTGCCAAGCTAAGGCAGTTTCCTGTACTGATTTCCTGTACTGTATTCAATAAAATGGAAGAGAGCATGGCTTTTCCTACTGATACAGGCAGGCCTCAGACAGATAATGATAGACAAGAAAAAAGCACAAGATCTTTTGGATAAATTTTCACACCCACTGATAAATGTAATAGTTAACTTATATGGTGAAAACCAGTGTCATGTACTTTTTGGGAAAAAAAAAAAAACAACCAAAACCAACCACCCCAAACAAAGAAAAAAAAAAAAAAAACAACAACCCAACTCTAAAAATCCACCCCCCAATAAAAAAATCACTTTTGAAAAAAAAAAGGGGGGGGGGGCGAAGAAATAGCATAGTCAATAAAACAATTTGGAATTGTTCAAACAAAAGTCTTAAAATAAAAGAACAAGAATACAGGAAATACTACCAGCTTGAAGTTTGAGAACCAAACCATTAAAGCAGAGTAAATGGAAATCAATACTAAGAAAAATAGTTAATTTTATGAACTATTCCAAGATTTATTACTGGAAATTCTGACACCCCAAAATGACATGTGAATCCAGGATGCCTTTAAAAAAAAAGAAGTGAGAGGGCAAGGAAAATCTTATTTAAAATGTCACTTGGAAAGATAATGTTTCCAGGTTGTCATGAAAAAAATATAAGTAGTAGTGATAATGATGCTGTTATCTTAGAATATCTTTATTGCGTTCTTCATTTAAAGTGTTAAATGACATTAAATGTTTTCACATTTCAGTGGACTTCTAGTTCGGTAACAGGTGTTACATAGCTTTTCCATGAATCTGGAGTTGTGGGTAACTCCACTAGTAATGGCATATTTTATAATTATACTTAATAATTATACTTAAAATAAAGCCACCACTCAATTGCTGTTAATGTCTTATGGACATGAACTTCATGGGACTTTTGGATAAGTAACATACCTTTATGTACCTGATTCATGGAGTGGAATCAGTTCTTTTCATTTGGGAGTGATGGAGGTTTCCACAGAAACCTGTTTAAACCTAATAGTCTGTCCTTTGTCCTATCCCAAGTTTACGGATAGGTTTGATTATGTTATTCTGTAAGCTGGTTATTAGTTGACTACCTCAATTTTTCATTGCATTCTTTTTTAAATCCTTAAGTCTATACTGGTTAGGTACATCAAATAGCTTAATTTCATAGTATGGTTCTTATTCATGGCCACATGAGGTTGGTCTCGCTGCATGTGTTGTGTTGCATATCTGAATTTTAGTAGCTTTTACTTACACAAGATAGGGGTGACCATCATCAGGACAGGTCATTACAGCTAGCTTAGTTCTTTTAGAGGTTTATTAGACAACCTAATGTACTTCAGCAAAGCTACTTACTAGCATTAAAGACAGGGTACGTAAGTCACCTACTTAGGTATCTGCCTCATGTCAGAGACATTCAGAATAATAGTTCTCAAATGCTTGCCCATGATTTTGCCTATCCTCTAGGCTAAAAACTGCTTTCATAGCACTTGAGGAGGAGGAGTGGGTGGGGAAAAGAGAGGTAAGGTAAAACTCAGGAATTGTTTTTTTAATATTTAAGTCTGTTCCTTAATAGCATCAAGTGGAAGAAAACGTTAGCTAGTCAGTCGTATTTATTGCATTGAGACTCCTTTAAAGTTCATAGAGCAGATCAAGTTGAGTCTGAATAAATGACACTTTTTTCCTGTGTTTATCCATTCATTCAGAAACTGCTGTGGTATCAGACCAAGACAGTAAAAAACTCAACATCATTAAGCATATATTCAGGATAATGTTAATTAACAGACATCTTGCATTGCTACAGGAATTTCATTATTTTATTAGTGTTAAATGCTAACACAAAGAAAGGTGACAGCAAAAATCCTTCTTTTCACAAGTATTGCAAAAGTTACCAAGCTATAAATTCCTGTTTCAGATTTTGCAAATGTATAAAGGTTTTATAAGCCCCTGTGAACGCATCATCAGTATGAGTAAAAGTAAGTAAAGTGCTTTAAAAAAACCCCTGTGTCAGCTTGGAATAGAAAATTTCTGCAAATTGAATCTTAGTAACACTAACTGTATGGAAAAAGTTTTCAGTAGAGCACAGTTGTTTCCAAAAACGTTTTCTCAGCGTCAGGAAGTTGCAACCTCCTTAAAAATATGATGATTATATCTTTTAAAATTTTAATTAAAATATTTCTGATTTTGCATTATTCCTCAGTAGAAAAATATCACAGTTAATGAGAAAAACTGCAGCAAAACTTTGAGTAAATGTAACCCAGGGACTAGTATTTCTGATTATCTCAAGAATTACTAGAAGTTATAGTGCTTCTTAGCACTTTGTTTAAAAATCCTGTAGTAGTTAAAAAGCAATAGTTCTAACAGTAAAGACTCATGGGGTTTTTTAACTTGCAAAACTATTTTGTTTTCTTCTTACAAGTTATGTCAGTACAGAAGTAGAACTTAGAAACATTTTTTTTTTCCCACAGAGACAGCAGCAAAGTAACTCTGCTGGAACACATGGTTTAAATCAGTTTATACTGACTTTGTTATCAGTATCCAAGTTCATTTTTATAAAGAGTGGAGGGTATTGTTTCAGGAAAAACTTGCAAATACTAGCAGTTAAGCTGCCTGAAATTTTCTGCTTTTATGTTTTAAGTATTAATGTTTATTCAGAGGTCTGTAATTAAAATATCTACAACCTCATGTGTGTTCTCACTTACTAGGCCTGATTTTTCTATGTAGCATTAGTCAAGTTACTTGCACATACTATTATATAATGTATTTGATTTGAAAAGTCAAAATTTGTAGTGGTTAAGAATTAAGAACACGGAGTTCACATGGAAACTATCTTCTCTAAGAGTACATGATTACATTAATATATTTATGATCAGAGTAATTTTCTAGTTTAGACAAGTATTTTCTTATCTAATGACTGACATAAATAAGAAATTTATTTCCTGCAGTAACAAGAAGCTACTAGTATAACTGGACTGTGGTGAAAATACAAAATACAGGAATACAGGAATTACAGAAGTGGAGACTGATAGGGTAAGTTTCCCTAAAGGTTTTTAATCTTAAATTTCACATATTAGGTTTTGAAATATAGAGCTCTCTTCACAGCATAACGGAGTCAGTTTTTTGTCAAGACTTTAATGTGGTTGTTCAGAATTTTATGTCTGTCTCAGGCTAGGTTTTTTCATCATTTGGTCCTCAAGGCTTTGTAGGGAAACTGCTGGCAGAACCGTAATATTCAGGTTGGTTTCAGACTGGCTCAGCCATGAAAGACATGGAAACTTAATGTAGAAAGTTGTTTATGTTGCAAATTTAAAACACACTAATTTGATATCTATTTATACAGTCAGAATTGGCACCAGTTGCATCAGTAGAGTACCAGTGGCTCTGGGATACAACTTTTGCTAAAACAATGAGAATATGCTGCTTTTTTTTTTAAAAAGATGCTTTTGTTCAGCTTGAGTTGCCTGGTACAGTACAAGAGGAGAACTTACTGAATTGCAGGGAGAAGAAAGGCAGTATTTCATCTGACTTAGAAAAATTTACTAGGATCCTAGGGGCTTTATTAGGTTCATGATATGGCTGAATCTGGCTGTGGGATTTAACTGTGGCTTGCAGAAGAGGCTTATTTGCCAACAGCAGTGCCAGTGAAGTTTAATGCATGTTGTCTGTTATTTTAAGACAACAGTATTTGTTTCTGGTGATGAACAGGAACACAATATAAGTAAAAGTACTAAGTAATATATAATGTTATTGTACATGTGATTCTTCAAAATTAACCCATACCGGCTATAATTTGAGACTTAACTTTGCATAAAAGGGCCTCAGATTAACTGCTAAAATGACCCAACAATCAATGGAGACACAAAAGCACAAATTTATGCTAAAAATGTAGACAAATGCAAGATCATGAGTCACATTTTCAAGTCTTAGGGAAATGTGCAGTATTATAATCATATGAAATATAATGAATAGCTGACTTTTGGGATGTAGGACAGTAGGTCAAGTGATAAAAATGTGTTTTGGGGTGTGTGAAGGGAATTATTTGCATAAGCAACTAATCTGTATAGTTTTAAATTTATACTTAACAGTATTTCTCCTTACTAAAATAGTTTGGGTGATAATGAAAGGGGAAATAGATTGTTTAAGTAAGGTTACAGACAAAACCCAAGCCTGAAATCAGAAAGGCACATGGACTGCAGCAATATGAGCTGAAAAATAAGATTGCAGCAGGAACTCTCTTCTTAAGAAATATTTTGAAAGAGGGAGATAAGCATTCAGCCATCCCCTATATACAGTTTTTACTGTGGTCAGAAAGTGAGGCATGCTGCGCTTCACGATGCCAGCAGAGGAAGTAGTTAATAAAACGTGGCCATTTCAATGGCATTTTCAAGTATACGACTTCTAATTGTATTTTAACCATACAAACTAAGTAAAGCAGCAAGTACAAATCACATTTTCCTTCTTCGAAGCACAGGAGAGAGGTATGATTGGTATTTATTTAGAATTCCCAGTCTGTATCATCTTGATTTGTGGTAATATGTCCATGTTCAGTCCCAACTGCTGTTGAAGGCAGTGCCAAGAACTCTGATCTGCTATTTTGAATAGAAGGTGGTAATAGAGACAGTAGTGAATTCTGTGTTTGTTCTTTTATCTAGAAAGAAAAAAAGTTAAAACAGGGCTGCACATAAAAGTCTACAAAATCCTGCATCTGACTTCATTAAAAGCATGTGAAATGAGAGCCATGTTCTTGCATGTTACAATACTGAAAATAATAGGAGGAGGGATTTAGGCTCTCGCTCTAGATGAAGTTGAATTAATTTTTCAAGACTAATTACATTAGCCATGAGGTTGTTCTGCTTTAAGAATATAACCATTACTTCTATTAGTTAGGATGACTTTAGTTAAATCCGTTTGAGCAAAAGGAAAATAGATTATTCATAAGCTTCCTATACTTTATGAATGCCATTTTCTTAAAAAAAAAAAGTAGTCTGAAGCACATATGCTGTTGCAAGATGTTTGGGTTTTTTCTCCAGCTAACTTTATTATTTTTTAAATCCAACTCTAATATTTTGTTGCTTATTTAGGTTATAGCTGTGTCATTTAACAAAAATTAAACTCACCTGTTTGAAGAATGTATGCGAAAGCAAACTGCTTGCTGATGGCCTGGATCATAAAATGAACAATAAAATTATGTTTTGGAAAGTAAAATACTGGTGTTGAAAAATGGGTCAGAATGACAAATTTAATCCCTGTGGGTTTACATCCACAGGACAAATGTGAAACATGAGGAGAGCAACACAGAATTCCTACAACTTAATTTGTAGTGAAGACACTACTAAAGCAATCTACTTTTAATGCCTTGTCAACTTTTCAGTTTAATAAGGAATTTAATGACCCATTCAGTAAAGACATAGTACTGAAAACACATGCTTCATATTTCTGTTTTTTCCTTGGACAGAGTGCAAGTCTAAAAATTTATTTTACTTGTTACAAAGTATATTTGTATTACAAGAAATTCAGTGGTCAGATGACTTTAAAAGCTTGATTCCTTTATCAGACACGGTAATTCTTAAATTACAAAACCAAAGGTAAGCATAATGTTTTGCATAGTACTTCTATGAAAATTCTATCTAGAAATTCTATCTATTCAACTCATTACTATATCCAATCCGTGGGCTATACTCAGTCTGAGATTGAAGTGCCAGAAAATTAGTTTTCACCAGAAGGTTACCTTTTCTCAGGGTCCTGTTGTAAGCAAAGTTCTACCAAGTTGTGGAAAGCAGGTGAAAATGTTTTGGAAAAGGGAATTTGTAGTCTTTCACTGGTCATTGTGTGTGTCATACTCTCACCAATTCCAGAGTCAACACCTGATCGGGAATTCTTCATCCTGGATTCCCCACGAGGAAAGGTGTTTATATCCCAAGGATGGTATGCAGGACCTTTCAGCTTTTGCAGCAGCATCTAGTAGAAAGGAAGAGCAGTGCGAGAGTTCAACAGCAATCCAGACCTATTCAGGCTAAGCTGTGAAACTCCAGGAACGTAAGGATTATTTGATCTAGAAAGAAGCACGCATATTTGAAAATAACAAAGGGCATCCACCATTTCAGCAGTAATAGCATTGGTTTCTCTTGAGTAAAACTAAAAAAGAAAAAAAATAAAGCAGCTCAGTGTTTTGAAGGAGAGTTCAGTGTTCTACCTGCGTGCGAGGCATATCTTGAAATGGAACACGTCCGTTGGCTAATTCACATGCTGTGATTCCCACACTGTAAATGTCAGACTTCATGTTATACCCAGACAAGTCCTGTGAGAGAAGCAAAGCTCTGCTAGATCACTGGTGCCATTGAGCAGTGCTGACAAAATTACAAGTGTGTTTCAAAGAAAAACCTCAGGCTTGTTCAGAAATCAGATGGTTGTACTGAAGGCAAGTTTTAGGACCTGCAGTCATTTCCATGAAGGTCAAGAGATTTAGTACAGCACCACCTTACCAACAGGTTTAACTTTGATTCTCTTTAGGAGACTTTCAAATTCTGTACACCTATATCTTTTAAAAAGTTGCAGTTCAGCAGTTTCCATTGCACTTCTACAAGCAGACTTAAGTTAGAAGTTGAGTACTTCCAGTAACTTTGGATAGAAAAAATTAAGTGTCATTTATACTAACCTGTCTCAATAGTTCCGGACTCAGCCAAGGAAGCACAGATGTACTAAACTGGGGAAAATCATATACCACTTTTGATTTTTGTCCATTGTTAACTAAACTGTAGAGGTTGTTTAAGCCAGAGAGAGAAACCAGCCCATCCCCTGAAATCAGAATGTGGCTAGCTTTAATATTCCTGTAACATAAAGTGGTAAAGTTTAGTTATAAGAATTATTCAAAGCACTACTAGATTAGAAAGGCTTTCGTATTTCATTAACTTATTGTGATATGGTAGCATGCAGTTCTATTTAGCAGATTGATTTCATGGAAGTTCTTCACCTAGTATGGATTGTCTTTTTAATACAGCACCAAGAGAGAGGAGAGATGATCAGCAAGAAAAAACGGCGAAAAACTGAAGAAAGGCCCTCCTCCTTTTCAAAAGGGTGTAAAGTAAGAAAGCCCTTTCTACAACTCTCATCCCCTTCTGCTTCAAAGAGACAAAGCTAGACAGACATACAATCCCTGTAACAACTGACTTTAAATACTATATGAATACCATTCATGTTAGGCTTCTACAAGCTTTGTTCTGCTGTATTTTTGGAAAAAACCCAATTGTTTCAGTGCTGACATAAGAAGCTATATAGAAAAATGGAGACAACAATTAAGCTGAAAAGCAGTTTGGAAGTGAAACTAAATTCTTAATAATTAACTGGATGCTGTAATCTTACTCTTTACCTATTAACATTTTCCTACCTGTGAATGTAGCCGTTCTGGTGCATGTAATTTAATCCTCTGATTGCACCAAAGAGAATGTTCCCTATCAAAGCTTCACTCATTCCTTCAGGAAAATAAGTCTTCAGTAGGTGTCTAGCTGAACCTAGAAGTGAAAAAAACCTAGCTCAGCCTAGGTTTGCATAGACATTATTTGTCTATGCTTGTTTCATTGCATAAATTGATCAGGAGAGGCAGTCTCCTATTTATATTGTAGACTGTGGTACATCAATAACTGTCAAAAGGAAGAATGTGACCTTTGCCTGATAGAGGCATCAATTGAAAGTCTATGCTGAATCTGTATTTAATCTAGACAAGTTTTCTATTGGCAAAATTTGAAGTTGTATAAAGTTAAATACTTAACATTCCTCACATGGTGGGTGTTAGGACCAAGTGCCACTTAATGCAGTTTAAATACCAGTCTTCACTGGGGAGGAAGGTTACGTACAGAAGACTTCTCTAAACAAATGGTTTGGGAAAGTTTGTTTTTTCTACAAGACAGGAAATATTTAAAGAAAAATCTCTCCTGGAGCATAAGGTCCAAATTGTATGAGCCCTTTTTCCTATTCTAAAACTGCAGTTAACAGTTCTTACCATAGGCCATGAATGGGGAGATGACCCAAAGCCAGCTACCAGCTGTAAACACTGTCCAAAGCGTCATTACATTGGGATGTTGGAAAAAGTGGGATAAAACCACCTCATTCTATGGAATTAAATGAAAGTGGATATGTTAACCACACGACAGCAGTTTTACCAAGGGCATTAACTACTTAAGTAATCAACAGAAAGAACTGTTCCCTGTGTGCATTTGTATAACAGTGCAGGATATGGGCACAACCTGCAGTATAAGTGTAACTTGCATATAATTCTAGTTGTCTGAAGTAAGTCTCATTCGCTCATGGTCCAAAGTTTTGGTGTTAAACAGTACAGAACATATCTCAAAAAAACCAGCTGTACAATTATAGAAGTATTTCTAAAGCATTTGTCAACTGCTTTCTTCAGAAAGCAACTCTCCAATTTATACATGCCTTGTGTTTATATTCCACTTATTTGGAGGAAAAACTTAACTAAAATGACCCAGTACAAACACAAAGACTACCTCTGTTTATTGACCATGTATGTATTCATCACTGTCTTCAGACTCGTGCAGAAATGCTGTTGCATTACCTGCAAGGCTTTCAGATGCTCTTCAGAGCAATTTTCTAGGTCTGTGATCCTCACAGCAACTTGCATGTCTGTGGGTGTGTGCCGTGCAAGGTAGACCGAAGTTAAGTTGTTGAACCTCCTTCCTGAAACCAGAATTGGCTACCTTAACATTGGAAAATACAATAATCCACCACAATTTCCTTCATAGTTAGAGACAGTTTTACAGTTCTAAAATTGTAATTGATAGCAGCATGATCTTTTCTTTAAGAACATCAAGGATGTAGGTAGTTGCAGCAAAATATATCCAGCAAATTAAAGCATGCTTTTCTATTTTTAGAACAGCCAGAATTGTTTAAACATTTGCCAGTATCAATTATAGATCTAAATGAGCAACAGTTTTAACATGCATATGCATGCACATTAGTATTCAGGGCAGCCATCCTTGGAACAATGAACTCAGATAGCCAAGGACAAGACATGATGTTACTTAACACTGTATTGTCCACATACCAGAGATT
Organism: Gallinula chloropus; assembly: GCF_964237585.1. NCBI lineage: Eukaryota > Metazoa > Chordata > Aves > Gruiformes > Rallidae > Gallinula > Gallinula chloropus. Next base: position 30,248,960 of record NC_140090.1, on the reverse strand, counting down.
TAGAAAACTGACACGCACAAACATGAAGAGAAAAATTCAGGTAATCATTGATTTGTCTTAGATCTCAAAATAAGCAGTTACTGAAACATGGAGCAACGTGCTGTACATTTCTCAACTGAGGAGACACAAGAATAGTTCTAGTTATCTGATATTTTCCAAACTTTTACTGCAGTTGGCAATAACCTGTTGAGAATATGCATCTGCAGGAAAAAGAAGTATTTTAAGGTATCCTTATGTTACCTATTTCTCGCTGGAGTTCATAGTGGGAGACGTCAGAAGAGCAAAATACCATTTCATTCCTTCCTGTAGATGGGGGAATCCAGGCTAGATCAGAATCAGCCTAACAGTGAGGGAAAAAATTCTCAAAATCACTACGTAATTTATAAATGCTTAGATGTTTAATATGAATGCAGAAATATTATTAATTAGAATGCTAAGATCACGTAATTCAAATCAGAATATTCACTCTGGTAGTTTTACCATCACACTGAGACTTAGCTTTATGAGCTAATGAGGTTTTTTTCTGTGTTTGTTTTTTACACTAATACAAGATTAAGAGTAACAGTTACCTACAGTTCTTTTCCAAAGGGGACTCTCGGAAGTACACTGGCTATTTTTGCTGTTAACATTTTAAGATGTACCCCTGATGAGATTATTTTTAGTATGTACCATCTTCTCATTTAAAGTTGCTAGTTAATGTTTCTCTTTCCTTCTTACCAGGCATTTATCGCTGCTGCTCTGAGATAGCTCTTCTGGGCTGATTGATTCAACTGGTGTACGCAGAATACAGGAACAGTCCTTAAGAACAGAAACAAGTGAATCTTAGTAGAGTTGATGCAATTTATTAACCATGGCAGTGGTAAAACATCTGATGTAGCCCCTAGATGCACAAGTAGTCAAGCAAGAGGTTAAGAAACAGCACAGAGCACATACACAGCAAACCTAGAGAGGAGGGGTACTGAACAGTCTCCTTCACTGAAAAAAGATACAACAAAGTTTAAACAACTCAGCACTGGAAATCCCCTCAAACAAGACATTTCACCAGAACTTTTTCACATGAAGGTATGACTCCAACAAAGTACAGCTGCCAAAGATTTTTAAATACAAACTTACCAAACAAGACATGGAACCACTGAGGGAAAAAGTCATATGCACCCATTTATCCTAGAAAAAGTAAAGTAGCAATATAAGATCATACATAAACCTGTGATAAATACAAGTCTCTAATCACAGCTGTGAGGCATTCCTCTCAGTTAACACACCCACAAACCCCCAAAACTTCCTCTGGGAAAGCCTGCTTCTATTGAGCCTTCAAGCAGCATATAGATTTCAAACTCCAGAGGATATGCAATATATATTCCAACTAAAGCTTTCCTTTTTGATTCATGGGTTTAGAGATCTTACTACCACTTCTGAACAAACAGTTTAATTGCAAGTTAACTGTGTAAGGGCAGCAAATAAAAACAACTGGATGCATGAATCCCTGGCAGTTTGTAGGAAAATAAATAATTGACTGTTGTTTTAAAGGAGCACAGCTGTGCTGGTCAGATCTTGGCTCAGCTGTGTGCAGCTGAACTAGCTCACAGAAAAAAAAGCAAGTGAGAAGCAATAGCACTTTACATTTCTTGAATGAGAGAGGAAATACTATTGTAAGGGATTTGAGGAAAAAAGAGGGGAACCAACTCAGGTAATTTTCACTTTACTTAATCTACAGAATCGGCATTTAAACTCCCTCACAGATCAGAGTAGACACTGAAAAGTCCTCATCAGACTTACTTTATGTCTAACGCTTTGAAAGCTTAGGCAGTGAAGACAGAAGAGATGACTACATCTAATAAGCATATCAAAGCTTCTGCAGCAGTGTGGGGCTAACTAATTTACTTAGGCTATAAGCAAGTCCTACCATAGCAAATCCCACTTGGTGGCTGACAGTCCTGAAATACAGGAAGTAATTCCCTGTTAATTTGTAAGTGCTGCTTGACAGTTAATTTTAAAAAGGTGAAGTACTGTATCAGAAACTGATAGTTTTGTTTATCAATGCGCTAAGTTTAACTATATTCCACATATAAGTTACATGTACTATTAAGACACTTGAAAAGCCAACAAGCTCTGACCACCCCATCCACTGCTAAATACCCAGGCCGCTCCTAATCATGAAAATTATTATTTTTACCCTGAAAATCTGCTTGAAGAAAAAACACAATTCATTATTAAAGATGAACAATGGAAACAAAAGGAGATACTTGGTAGCTATTGGGCACCTTCAGAGGACTAGGGCTTGACTTACCCAATTTCACTGAGGAAATCTGTAGCAGAGTAGGGGGGGGGGGGGGAAAGGCAGGTGCTTCAAAATACTGGCCAGCACTGTAACAGCTACAGCATCCTTCTCCCACCTGGAAAGATACTCATTCCATTATGCAAGATACATTAAATAATCCTGTTGCTTGGAACACGAAAAGATAAACGCTTAAGCTGAAGAATAGCATAATAACTATGATACACTAAATTCAAAGAATTGTAAAATTTGTTCAAAGGGTTATATCCAGCCAATAGAAATATCCACGATCCACATTTATTTGAATATTACAATTGTTAAGATTTTTATTTTTGTTATGTAGTTTTAACGTTTCTTCAGCTTCAGTGTGGTTTTGGATCATGTCCCTATATAAGCCTTTTCTATTTCCACGTTTTTCTTTCTGTATCACAGGCTTAATATTTTTGTACTGCGGACAGTATTGCACCCCTGAACTGACGCGTCCATCCCAGGCTGGCCAAAGTTTCAGATGCCGCGAGCAATGGCAGGGCAGATAGAAAAACCAGGAAGAACGTGCCTGTGAGCTGGGTTAATGCCGGAGCTCTGAAGCCCGAAGCCCAGGTACCGCAAGCACGCGTTCCTCTGGCTTTGGGGCCGCTGGGCTGTGGCTCCTACTTCAGTGTTCGGAGCGACCGAGGCAGCTCTCGATCGTGCATCTCAAGTGAAATGACCGATCCGTGACAAAAGTAATGGAACTTGAGAAAAGGACGGGGCTTTTCCCAGGAGAGCTCTTCACTCGTACCTTGCCTTCCCCGCGGCGCCCCCGCCTCCTCCCGCGCCAGGCAGCAGTTTAACGGCGCCCGCGGCAGCCGGGGTAGGGCTGCGCCTCTGCCAGCGCGGCGGCCCCGGCGCCGCGCCCCACAGCCGCCTTCCGAGCTCGGCGTGAGCCGCTTCCCTCTCCCCGGCTTGCCCGGCTTCCCCCGCAGTTGAGCTGAGGGCGCGGCCGGCCCGGAGTCTCGGCGGTCCCGGCACAGGCGGGAAGCCCAGAAGGGCGGCACGGCCCGCTCCTACCCGCCGCCGGTCGGGGTCAAGCGACGGCAGAGCAGAGCTGCCTGCCCGGACTCCCTCCCCGCTCCCAGCCCCTGCAGAACCGCAGGGGGTGGCGGAGCCACCCGCATCAGGCAGCACAGCGCATTGTGGGGCTGCCGCTTGCACCGGCGGGCGGGTGGGCCAGCAGCCGCGCGGCGAGCCGGGGGCTGTAGTTCTGCAGCGGGAGCCGGGCGGAAGCTGTCGGGGTCCTTCCTCAGTCGCCGCTTGATTACATGTAGAGCTGCCGCCCATCGGTCTCGGGTAACGGCGGCGGGGAGGAGGAGAGCCGGAGGAAGCGGGGCGGGTAAGAGGAGGCTGTCGGTCGCTTTTCGGGGTGGCTCTGTTGCCTCAGGGACAGTTTAGCGGGAGAGCTCGTCTGCCTCATCGCATTAACCCCTTGAGGGCTGCGTCCTCCTTCCCCTCTTCCTTGCGGCCGTTCTCTGCCGAGGTGCGGCACGACCTGGGCTGCCCTAGGGCCCCCGGCGTGCCTGGAGCAGGCTGCTGAGGTACAGTGGGCCGCGGTGGGCATGCGGCGGCTTCCGGGCGGTTGGTTGGCGTAGGAGCCCGGGGGCTGAGCGTGAGGCAGCGGCCCGGGGGAAGCTGTGCTATCCCGTACGCTTTACCCTCCGGGGAGGGAGGGAAGGAGGGCAAAGAACGAATTCAGTGTTGCAGCTGGCAGAACTCTTTTTTTCACGGTGGTAATGTTGACAGGTACTATGTTAAGCTTTATCCGTCCAATATCCGTGTTTAGATGGCACTCCGGTGCTAGATTGGCTGCGAACGGGGCTGGGACTGCAGGCGTAGGGGCTGGCGTGACCTTCAGCGTGCTCGAGAGTTCCTTCCTGCGTTAGAGGCACCCGTAGCCGCGGGAGCTCTCCTTGGAGGTTTATGTCACTGCTCTTAGAAGGCAAAGCTTGTTGGCCTTTTGTTGCGCTCCTGGTTACCTATGGATTTGAGGGCAAGGAGATCTTGGGTTCTGTCATCTTTTTAATTACATTGTTGCATTTTGATCAACTGTTTATAGTAAGAGTATCTGTCAGTAAATGTATCTTATTCTCTCAACCATCCTAGTGAAAAAGGGCTGTGTGGAGTTTCATCCTGGTTGTAGGTTTTTTTCAAAGCAATCTTTAATTTTTGGTTATATCTTGGAGTTATTGCTGACTGATTGTGAGTCTGATGTAAATGCTTACACTACTAAATAATTTTCCCCACAACATTATGGGGCAACATAATCAATTTTAGGCTTGCTTTCAGATGCTGGTTGTCTTTCAAAAGATGTAGTTCTGAGTAAAAATAGGTAGACTTTGTTTTTTATTTACTTTCAAAGGGAAGCTAAATTAAAAAAATAAGTTCCAATACCTGAAATTTGTCATCTCTGAAAAAAGAAAACCTACAAAACTGCAATGCACCCAACAGTGTTATGATTATTCATTTATGGAAAAGAATTAGGAATTAATAAAACTCGATAGGAGCATTTCATGTAGGTGGCCTTCGTGGTTTCAGATTGTCAGACATCAATTAAGCATATGTTGTTTTATGCTGTATGCTAAGGGTGATATAGATATCCTTTAAGAATGTAGAACTTAAAATTCTTACTATCAAACCCTGGTATTGAACAGCATATGTGGATACAAACACATGAAGCTTGTATATGTGTACTTAAAGGGTAGTCTTGCTGCCTATGGAGAACATGGATTATTATGAATGACTGACAAGGAGAAAAAGTGAGTCTGTCTTGGTGTAACTCAGGATAAAAAGACTGAGAAAATGGTTGTGCCCAGCATTGTGGTATTCGTTGTCTTCTAAGAGGTGTTTTCCAGCTTCCCCTCTGAAGCCTTGCCCCCACACCAAATTAAAAACAATCAAGGAGATGGGGGGGCGGGGGGTGTGTTGGTTTTGTTTTCTTTTCTTACAGTTCCTCTCTTATACCATACTACTTATGGTTGAAGGTCTGTTGCAACTTTGCTTATGGTTTTTATTATACTTGTTATAAGGATTGTGCTGGTGTACTCTTGTTTTAAATGATTTTTTTTTTTCATGAGAGAAACACAGGGAGTAATTAGGCTTCTGTAGAGATAGTAATGGATGAAAATAACAGGTATTAGGCACACAGTAAGTGTTCCTTGTGATAGACTGAGTGCATGTTTGCGTAGATTTGTTTTTCAATATATATAGTTCTTCGCCCTTCATCTCATACTATATAGTGTTGAAGGATTTGGCCTCTGAGTACTAGCCTGGGAATGTTTTGGCAGCAATTCACTGTGGTCATGTTTGCTATAAGAATAGAACTGTTTTGTTAACCTTGAAATGCAAAATATGTTTATAGCTGGCCTGACACCATTCCAGTTTTAGTAATGAAAAAACACTGCATTAATGACTTGATACACTATTACTTGGTTCTTAATTGCATATTTACATAGCAGTAAAATTTGGCAGCCCAGAATAATTGATTCATTCAGTTGACTTCCTTTGGAAAATGCCTGTTGCCTTCCCTCTTAATCAAGTTGGAATCTTCTCTGTTGTTGAAATTTTGTTTTGTGTTAGTGGTGGCCTGATGCATTCTGTAATTATACACGGGAGCAGATCTAGTTTAGTCTTTCTAAGTGCTTGTGAGGAGTCAGTTGCTTTCGACAAATGGAAAGCAGCAGGAATAGCAGGATATTTATCTTTGAATTTGTATCACAGTAATGCCAGTATTTTGGATATGTTTTTACCATCTTGTGTTCAAAGAAATTAACACATCAATTTGTTTGTCTACAGTTCCCAATAGTAAAAGCATCTCATCTCACATAGTGATTCACATTTGAATTAGAGTTTTTTAGTAGTAGAATGTCTACAGGATTACATTCTGAAATTAGATGGCACAACTGATTTTTGCATCCATCTTGAATTGTTTGGAGTGGTGATTGCAGTAAGAAAACAATGTTTCATATTTTGTAGCTATTTCAGCTTTTCTAAAGCCTTTACTGGGTGTTGCTTTTGCAAGTTATTCTTGATGGAGATCTTCTGACTTGTTGAAGGAAAATCTAATAAAATCTGTCATGTGGTCAGGAGAACTCATCTCTGTCTCTAAAATCATGTGTTGAAGTATCAGTGCTTTAATGGAATATTTGGTTCCTGCTCTTATAGTTTTTCTTTTTTTTGACCTATACACTGTGACATCTTACTTTTTAGTAGACAGTTAATTTGGGTTTCTTGTAATGCTTTTAATATGTTTTTTTTATCCCTTCATATTTTTTGTTGGTTTTATGCTTTAATTTTCATACAGTTTTCATTCGGAGTTTTGTCAGGTCTTCTTGTAACATTGGTGAACAATAAGACTGTCCCTAGGGTCATAAACTAATAGCCCTCTGCACTTTTTAATATGACTGGGCTCCAGTGTTGCCTTTCTTCCTGAGTTTCTTTAAACATTTCCCATGCACAGATCATCTAGCAAACCTCAGAGCTTATGGTTAGTTTGCACTTGTACAGGGTGTCTTATTTTTTGTGTGCTGTAGGTACTCCTCATTTTAGCTTAATATTTCAAGCCACTCAATAGTTGAGCTGTGAAACACACATCATGGAGTAAAGTTTACTTTAGAGACCACAGAAATACACAGATTGAGAGATATATAGGTATATAAAGTGGTGTTTGAAATGTACATTTCTTCTGAGAGCACAACTCCTGTGTATAGGCCATTCTGCAGTATTTGAATTCTTGCTTTACTGTGTTCAATTAACCTACTTGTAAAAGACTCAAACATCAATGGGAATTCGGTGTATGAGGGAGTAGAGGGACACAACTGGTAAACTGACAGTGGAAGTAATCTGTATAAATAAATATTTAAAAATAATACCTGGGGAAGTTTTTTGTTTGGCTTCTGTTTTGGACAAGTCTTTCTGCATGGTGTAATAACTTAACCTTACTTTCTAGACAATCTTTTTATAGCACTGTTGTGTATTTTAAAGCCATGTTGTAAATGTTATAGGTTTTATCCAGATGTATTTAATGATAGTTGCAACTTGGAGAAGGATTCTGCACATAGGAAATTGTTTTATAGCTTCAAAGTAAAAGGGTCATGGAGTCACTGTCAGGGTGGTACTGCGCCGCCTGTTAGCTAACTGAAAGGAGTTGCCCCATGGCACAGTGAACCGAAGCAATGAGAAGCATTGGAAATGTGAGCATTAACTTTTATGGTGTTTGCTTATCGAGAAAGCTTCTCAAAGGTTTTGCAAATGAGGTTGCCCTTTCAATTCAGTGGCTTGGTGTTGGCCTGATGTTCTAGAAAACTTTGAGCCAAATTTTTTTCTTTTCCTATTTTTTTCCACTTTTTGGCTGAACTGAGTTTGACCCACAACAAAGTGTTTCTGTTTTGTGCTACTTAGAAGAGAGATTAAATCCAATCTTGAGAGGAAGTAGAATTTGTTTTTAGATTACTAAAACTCAAAGAAAAAATGTTCAGAGTTGTGAAGCATCTGTTCTATGTAGCTGAAGTTTGTCTCTCTCTCTACAGTGACTCTTCATATTACAAGATAATTTTATCTTGGCTGTGTGGATGTACAGCAGTTGTCTTTAAGTGCCATCCTCTGCTGTATTGTTTTAGGTGTGTGTAATGAGTGCTTTCCAGCAATTAATTTAAAAAGAACAGTCTCTTTAAAAAAAAATCACAAACTAGTGTTAGAATTAGCTATATATTCAGATAGCAAATGGTTCTGAAATCTCAATTTTACTGTTTTCACTAAGTGTCTAATATGGACAATAGTTAAAACTGGTAAATAAAGTACCTATATAAAGAAATAAATGATGAAACAAGAAGATATTGCTCACAGGCATGAGCTGACCTTAACAGAAAATAGTTCTTTTTTGATCTCCTGCCAAAGTCTACAAGCAGATGAACTGGCAGGCTCTAAAGCTTCCTTTAAAAAAGCTCCCGCACTGTCCATTTTGAGTTGTCAAACTCGAGGTTGCTACAGACAGCGAGACAGTCCTTTGGTTATTGTGGTTGGTGATGGGAGACCTTAGTGAAACTGTTAAGAGCAAATCTGAAACTTAAGATGTCAAGAGAACTTTGTGTTAACTAAATATAGGAGGAAGGAAAATGAGACTTTTGTTCTCTTTTGTTTTATATTTTTCTGTCATCTAGGACTCCTCTTGTGTTTTACATAGAAGATGATTGGGAGTCTTGGCAAGGGAACAGCAGAATTTTTACTTTATTAAATCATTCCAAGGAAATACAAATTTATTATGATCCACAAAGTAATTTTCTGATCCAGTTTTTAATTAACAGAAGGGGAAGACATTAAAGCAAACAGTCCTACTGCTTTCTTAACAATCAAAATGCTAAGAATGATGGTTTTGAAATCCACCACTTTAAATAAAAGCAGTAGCCTGAAGAAAATTTCTGTCTAGTTGAAGCTGCTGTCCTTTAGAGTAAAAGCAAAATGCTTCATATCAGTGAATGAACCTGTCACACACTAAATATTATATAGAAGAGGAAGAATTGTATAGACAAATAGGTAATTGACAGAGTCATTGCTGCGGGTGAGATATTCTGTCCGCAGGGAAAAGGCACACTTTTAATGCTACATTTTATATGTAATGCATAAACTGGGTATTAAAATGCTTGTTTACCTTTTTTTTTTTTTGTTAAATTATACTAGTGGGAGGAAATTTAGGCTGAAAGAGATGAACTGACATTAATTTACCTGTCTTATTTGAAAGAGTGAGATCTGTTAAACTTTGACATTCTCTTTGTTCTATTTCTAGATGATGGCTGAGCCAAGAAGCTTATGAAGCTTACATGAGATTCCTATAGATACTGGTTGTATCTGTAACTCTAGTAGTAGCCCAGATGAACTAAGCATGTCTTAAGATGGCAGTAGATCTGTGGTATGGACCAGTCTACAGAAGTGAGTTGATGCCAGATTTGTTGATGGCTTGATGGCTCTCACTCTGTCTAAACCAAAGCCATCTTTCTACCAAAGCAATAAAAGGACAGTACATAATATGACTACAGTATGCTGTTTCCAAAGAAGTGAACTGTGAAGAGAGGACTCATGAATTTTGATCACAAGGGCTTGGAGAGCATCTCTGGTAAGTTGAAGAATTAACTGTTACAAGCCCTTGAGACGAACATGATAGAACATGATAGAACACCAATCTTAAAGACATCCTTAACTTTCACATTCCTTGTATTCTTTATCTGATATTGCAAATGGGAAAAAAAAATGGTGAGTCCTCTTAACTAGCTTGTAAAATCAACTTCCACTGTAAAATGTTGAATTAATGTTTCTTTTTTTATGCAATAATTGTGGAAAGGTTAAGGAAGGATGGAACAACACATGAAGAGCTAAACTTCCTTTCCAGGATTTTGAATACTGTATTTCCCAGAGTGTGATTCCATAGGGATGATAATGGAATGTTGTATTTGTTTCCGGATTTAAAGGCAGTATTCAGCTGATTTTTGTAGTTACTTTATTTACATCTATCTTTGTTACCAAACAAAAGAACACCAAAAAAAAAAGTGAATTTCCTTCAGAAAAGGAAAGCTTAACTATGCTGAAGTCAATGAAGCCTTACAAAATCAATAGCTGGTACAATGTAGGTCTGTGTCAGTTCAATGAGCAAGAAAATATGGAAATTGAAGCTCATTACGTGAATCATATTCAAGAAATCGGAAGGAATGATGGGTGGACCAGCTTTCCAAGAAGTTGTGGAGTCAGTTGGGAATGAGGGAATTATAAATAGTACAATGTAAATCAAGTATTGTTTTCGTAAATATTCTGGTAATTTGTCCTGTACAGAATAATACTTTTCAAATCTATTTGTATTTAATAGTAATGTGCTGTTATTGGCATTTACTCACTTTCAGATGTCTGCTCCAGTGAGGACCTTCCTGAGGTAGAGTTGGTGAGCATGCTAGAAGAGCAGTTGCCAGATTACAAGTTACGAGTGGACTCTCTGTATCTATATGAAAGTAGGGACTGGATTCAGTCCTCTGCCTGCCATGGCCGTCTCCCTGAAATCACTTCTCCAGTTCGTGATGAGGAGCCCTTCCGTTACATGAGTGAGTATATCTGGGCCTAGGGATTATTTTGGTTTGTTTTTTTTTTTCACTAATTGAAGAGAAGACTGTAAATATGAAATCAATGTTATTTATATGATAAAGCATTCAAATCTGGAAAACTTTGGATGGGTGGAAGAAAAATCTGAGTGCAAATGAAGTTCAGCACTGCAATTCTAAGGGCCGACCTAGCACATCCTATGGCTGCCTGATCATTAGATTTCACATAGAAATAGAAGTGGAAACACGTGATAGTGCAAAAGAAGCAGGAACCTAGAACTGTGTTACATTAGATGTAATCCAAGAAGTAGAATGGAGTTTGCAGCAGCTCTGTTTCCATGAACATTAATCATGCTGTGGTTCTTTTGATGACATTTGCCCTGATGCTTTGTGTCGGTGTTGCTTTTGAAGTACATGTTAGTGGTTTCTTCAGGAGATAAAAATTATGTGAAAGCCAAACAGGTGGGTACTAGTTTGGTGTTGATCACTGCCTTCCACTTTTGAAAATACTAAGTAACTTATCCTAAAATCTAGCAGATCAGAAGGAAGAAAATGGACAGCTTCTGATGACATTAAAAAATCCTTTAATAACTTAAACATCAAATGTATAGAAGGCTGCCTAATTAACTGAACACTTACTCGCCCGTAGTTTCAGGTGTTTTCATGTGAAGAGAGGAGACTGCATTGTCATCACTTTAGAGAAATGGGGAAGTTCCATTTACTCCGTACATTGGAACTATTGGAACAAACCACTTGGGAGAGTGAACTTGGTCTTTATACATAATCTGTAATGATTACATTTTCCTTGTACGTGCCACCTCTGAAAGGAGATTTGTTGTTGTTTGTGCTTTAAGCCTTCACACAGGCTGTATAGCAAATGAGTAAATGAAAGTGAAATGCTACCTCCAGAGAATGCAGTACTTGGCAATTTAAACCAGTCTGATTATCAGCTGAACCTGCAGGCTTGGAACTCTCTTTAACTGTGGAAAGTATTTGTAAAGCCGCTTCATGTTTATTGCTGGGTCTGTTTCTGATAATAATATCGCAAGCATAAATGATTTTTTTTAGCTGAGTGAACATTTGGTAGTTCAGTGGAAGCAGTTGTGTAGTCAGTGGGGTGTGTACTTCCATCTAAGCTTTAATTATAAGGTGGTGGGATCAGAGTCTGTCAGGGCTGAAAGGGACTTTACATCAAACATGGCACTGCTGAAGTTCTCTGGTCCATACCTGCAGTACCAGTGTGGTGAAGCGCAGAGCTCTGAGGGAAGGACCTTCAGTCAGTGTGAGGCTGCATTTCCAAACTGCAGTGAGAGGGAGGGGTTTTATCAACAGTCTTGTAACGAAGGCAGTCATCTATTATTTGGCTGTTAAGGTAGTACAGAAAATGTCTTCCTCTTTCACTCTATGAGATGTTCTTTTTAACCATAGGAAGTATTCTGTGGAAATAATAAAATGCTTGTGAGAGTTTTTCGAAAAGTTGCCATAGCTGTTTTCTTGACAGTCTCAAAAAGTAACTGTAACAAGACTGTCATTAAGTTGAAATATAATTGTTAGGCGTAACATACAAAATAATGATGTCATTTAAGAACAGTTGTAATTGCTGAGTCATATAAACTCAAGATAAATACAGATTATGTTTCTTGTAGAAATTGTCTAAAACATTGTATGTACAGATCATCATATTATCTTTTTTTGAGTCTAGTAACTTACAGGGAGATACTGGGAAGATCCCAGACAAATACAAATCAATACAATCACTGCTGAATACCTTGTTGAGTGAAATTTTTATCTTTCTTTCTGCTGGCTGTAAGTGGAATAAATGTGGCAGGCATACTCTTGAAGAATAACTTGGGATTTTTATGTGTATATCTCCCTGTTCTTGTATAAGTATGGAAACTTTTCAATAACTTTTTTCTAAAGAGAATGCTAAGCTCATGGTTTGGGTGAATTTGTAGTTGACATCCAAAGAAAAAAAAAGAGAACAAAAGTCATTGCACTTGAGCTCCTCCTATTTTTATGGCTCTTGTTGCCTATTAGAAGGTTTATCCTCGATGTTTGGTTGGGTTCCTACTGACAGTGTTTTCAGTGAAGTGAAAGATTATCTTCTGCTTCAACTGTGGTTGCATAAGAAGCCTTGAATTGCAAAACACCTGTCTTTAGAATTGCTTTGTGTGAATAAAGGGACATGGCACAACATAACAAGAATATTAACCAAAATGAAGAGCTGCTCGCAGCTTTCACTTGGCAAGGTAAGTGAGGAGAGATTGCACAAGTGCATGTTCACAAGAGAGAATTACAGCAAACTATGTATAATTTTGATCCTGTACTGTGAGAAAATAGAAGTCGTATAGAGTTACATTTCAAAGTTGTTAATTCTGTGATTTATCAGAGTGAATATAGTAGCTTTAGATTTTATGAACTTAGATACCTGAGTATCCTTGTATGTAAATCCTTATTAAGGTGACTTAGCACTGGATAGAAACTTTTAACTTAAAATCACCTGGTGGGAACAGTTACCAGAGGAAAGCTGGCTATAATATTCTGCTGAAACTTAACCTACATATATGCAGTGAATTTTCCAAATTGCTAGTAAGCCAGATGAGTTTGTAGTCCCCTTTTGATAACCAATATTAACACCACGTGATACAGTAAAGCTGACCTCCTAAATGCATGTTATGCTACTGATAGGTACTTTAAAGTTTGTGACGTTTCCATTTTTGACCTGCTTACAAATACCGTTCGTAAATGGCACTGCTATAAGTTCAAAGCTCCTAAATACTTGAACAATGTGCTGGTTTTTATGCTTACTGATCCACTTGATGAAAAGCATGTGATTTGTTAGCTTGATTTATTTTTCTGTTAAGATCTAAGAGACATGGTTCAATAAGCCTTTGGCTTCTATATTGCTCTTTCTGTTATCCTTTCTTGCAAGACTGCAAGAGTTTCTTTCTATACTTAAATGCAATTTGGTTTTGTCCTTAGCATAGCCTTAGTGTTATGTTTTAAAAGGTTAGGTATGGACATTATATATGTAAAGAACGTACGTAGCTTATATAACATATGTAAACAAAGTTAGTGTGCACTTCAGTTTGACACTTCACTGTCTCATAACTAAGTGTGCCATCCTCCATAAGAATAAAGAACCTGAGACCCAGTACCACTATGTATTCAGATATAAACAAGGTAGAGGAGTTAAGGAAATCTTTAGAAGCAGATTTAGACCAAACCCATAGGAAACTTAATTTGCAGTGTAGTGATAATGGAATTAGTATCAAAGCAAGTTAACGTAGACCTTAAGTTGAAGCATACACTTCTGTATTTGTCAAGTTTATATTGCTACTTTCTTCACTTTGGTGATCCTGATTCCATAAAGCAAAAATAGCAAATTTCTGTTGCACAAACATCAATCTCCTGCAAGTGAGGCACATAATTCTGCTCCTGAAGGGAATTTTATTTAAATGGTTCTTTAAAAGTTATAAGAAAGTTTTAATAGTGTAAAAAGTATGTTTACACATGCATTTATTGTTTGGTGGTGCTGGATGCATGAAAATAAATCACCTATTTCCTTACATTTTAATTCTTTCTCCTCTTTGTTCCTCCTACATCTCCCCACCCTCTATCATTTCTTTTCTGTAACTCTAGCTCTTATTGAACTTCCTTCCTCCTCCTTGGCTGGATCTCACAAATTTGCTCAAGGTAATTAATACTTTTTTTTACTAGCATCTTCTATTTCTCAGGGCAAGAACTAGATCAGGCCAATAACTTGTGTTTTAGTACTGTGTTCTGCTAAGTTGCACAAATTCTTCATGCTTTGTTTATTCTTGACTCAGTCCTCTTTTTCAAATAGTTATATAAACTCTTCAAACTTCAAACTCACTCTCAGCACTAAGATAGGATTTACTGCTGCTTCTAAATTGCAGGCATATCCTATTTCTTTTTATCTGTTTCTGGGATGATCAAGCACTTAAATATGTTTTCATGTCTAGTCTCTGGGGACTCCACCCATATTTCTTGTATATAGCTGTCACACACACTAATGGGAATTTTGTTTCAATTGTAAAGTCTGCATGTGTTCAGCTAGGTTTGGATATGCTCCAATATACTATTCCCTCCCTCCCCAGCAGGCTGGATGATCTAATAGTTTATTTGTATTCAAAAAGTTAATTGTAAGAGATGTTTCTCTGTTTTCTAAATTTGAAGGATCTATAAGCACCTCAAGTTTTAGCAAATATTGATGAAAGCTGTGAATGTTCAATACCTTATTGTATCATTTTCCCAAATGAGGATTGCTTCATATTTCTGAATTTCAGATGCCCTTTTGTAGTCTTCCCTAGTTTTGTCAGTGAGAACTGTATTTGTATACAAACAATATCCTCTGAGTTTTTTTAGCTCTCTCCCTTCCCAGAGGTCTTCTTATACTTAAGCTACTTCAGTAAGTATGTTTTTCTCTTCCCAGTTCTTGGCACAGATAATGTGGAGCAGAAAACCTACAGCGATGCTGACATGGTCAAACATCTGTTGGCTGAGGTATGCTTATCTCTGTAATGCTACATGTATTTGAGGACATGCATTTGAGGAAGGGCTTTATTCAGCTGCTGAAAATTGTGGTTCAGTTATTTTTGGGAGCTGCTTATCAGGGAGTTAATACACAGGCAGTGTGAAGCTGCCTGTTGGGTTGCATAGTCTCAGAAACAAAATTTAGCAAAACTACGGACCTGAGAGGTGTAAGAGCGAAACAGCTTTAATCTGCTCTCCTGTGGCTCCTTTGCTTCTGCCCTTTCATCATTATTCGAGTTAAGGTCTGTTGTGGAGAAAGTGTCACTTGAAAGATGACAAGCCTAAGTATTTTGTTGTCTTTGTGTGATTCAGCAGAGCCCACACAGCACTCCAGTATGCAATACAAAAACCAGGTTTGGTCCTTTCCTCTCCCACTGTTACTGCAAATGACTGTGGAAGGGAATGTGCTATATTAAGAAATACACTTATGTATGTGTTCTGCATCCAAATGATGAAGCATTAATCATTGTTCTAACAATGTTGGTTGGTCCATTTGAGAGTGAAGGGGGACCTCAATGTGGTAATGCATTAAACAATACCTAGGAAAACCTAAAACTACTCTGAATCTAAACAGTTCTCTGAATCTAAAGGTAGCCATTTATTCTCATTTTGTGAGCAGAAAGATCGGGACCTGGAGCTGGCTGCTCGAATTGGACAAGCGCTCCTGAAGCGAAACCATCTCTTGACGGAACAGAATGAAACACTAGAAGAACAGTTAGGACAAACTCTAGATCGAGTGAGTGAATTTCCTTTCCCCCTCTGCCCCACTCCCTTCCCCTGCCCCCCCCCCCCTCTTCTTATGAGGACAGTAAGAAGATTAATAGAAGGTTGTTATTTAATTGTGAAAGCAGATGATTGCTGCTCTCAAACCACAGAAGTACACTTGGATGTCATTCTCCTAATTGTCATTGTTCAGTTGGCTTTTTTGGCCCAAGAACTGACTGTGAAGACAGCATATTACTGAGAAATTATGAGAATATTAGGTCAGAGTTTGTTTTGACAATCAGTCTGATATCCTGCCATTAAACTAAGAATCTAATAATCTAAGTCAAAATAAGTAGTTGTTATCTGACATGACCTGCTACATAACAACTTCACAGGTGAGGAAACAGCCAGAAAATGAGCTGGCTTAAGGGAGTGCTTACACTAAGAATAAATAAATAAATTAATGGCTAAATGTAATGTATTAGCATGTAATGGAAATGACTTTCACTCAAGATCTTAATCTCTTAATTTAAGCACAGATTCTTGATCTAAACTTTTCTTTCTTTTTCTTTCTTAAAAAAGACTTATTTTTCAACTATTTAATTACTCCAAGTGTTTTAACCCTTGAGTCAACAGATTTAGTCTAAGTTATACTAAGATGGATTCAGCTGCTTGTATAAGACAGAATGCTATTAATAAAAACATACTTGTAATTAGCTGTAAAACAATGTAAACTTATGTATTCATATAAAAATTAAGATCTGAAAAATATAATTTTTCTAAATGAGACCTGTCTCTTCTCTTAGTTTTTATTTGTCCTGCAGCTCACTTAATGGAGGGTACCAGTCAATGCACATAAATAGATGTCTGTCAGTCCTTTCCTCTAGGAAGTTACAGGTCAGAAAAGTGGTCATAATAGAAGTTATAGTTAGTGTGATAAAATGTTAACATGTATCAAAGCAGCTGAAAAAATATTTCGAATTAAATCATGAAAAAAGTAAGTTTTGTTGTCCATTCCTTTGCTATCTTGAATTTTCAGTCTCCCTTATGGTGTTGAAATTATGATTTTGTTAACTTTTTATAAAATAAATAGAGGTCGAACCTTCTGTGCAAATATAAATAAATGGATCATGACCTGTGAGCTGTTTTAATCTCATTTTTGACTGGAGCAGTGATATTCCAAGAGACTGCATAAATAATACTCTGCACATATGCATTGTATTGCTCAAGTATATTTCATGAGCTGGTCTTTTGTCCTAGGTTAACCAGCTGCAACATGAACTATCGAAGAAGGATGACCTGCTTCGTGTTGTTTCAATTGCTTCCGAGGAGAGTGAAACAGATTCCAGCTGTTCCACACCACTTCGTTTCAATGAGTCTTTCAACGTATCACACGATCTGTTGCAGCTGGATGTCTTGCAAGATAAACTCAGAGAGCTGGAAGAGGAGAACCTTGCTCTCCGATCGAAGGTAGGTCTGACTTACAGTTTGTGCCATATATGCTGGATTTGAAATCACGGAATCAAATAATAAATTATGATGGTTGAAAAAATCCAGCCTCTGGGTTTCTCTTGAAGTATATGGCTATCATGTATTGCTGTATACAAATCATACCCCAACACTTTCTGTGTCTAAATAAATGGCATCAACGCTGCTATCCTCCATTTCTTTCCTGTGCTTTAAGTAGATGGGCCAGACCTGTGCATCAGAGAGAGCCAGCGGGTCAAGAACAGCGTAGTTACGGGTACTTCTCATTGTATGGCACTGCCAGGTAGTAGTGTATGTCGAATAGGCCTATCAGTGGTTTGTAATTATAAAGCAAGAAGCCTTCAATGACCAATATATGGATATCTTTGGAGGCTGGTTCTTTAGAGCCAGGTGTAACATTCACCGCCCCATCTCTTTCTGTTTCTTTCCCTCCTCATTACCTCCACAGTAATGTAGTAGTCATTCCTTAATGCCTTCATGGTACAGGAAGGAATACAGGAAAACTGCTTGGATCCATCAGGCCCTCAAGCTTGTGCAGCCTGTTTTGATGTAAATCTGGCTCCAATTAGTAGCAGTATTTTGGAAATTCCATTGTGTTGCCTTCACATTTTTGTCAGCCCATGTTCAGTATTAAGGGTTAATAAGTTTCTAGTAAAATTCATTTAAAGATACACGTAGTTTTGATTATGTGATTAGTCTCTGTATTTTAGTTGGTCTTTCTTGTGTCTAAAACATGAATATAGACACTGTGTCTTTACAAGGATAGAGACAAAATAATGGCTATAAAAGTCATGGAACCAACAGCAGTTGGAATCTATAGATGCAGTGTCTCTTCTGTGGAGGTGGAGAGTGGGAGTAAGTAGGAGATTGGTTAAAATTGACTTATTTTGTTGTTTTTAAGGAAAGGGTGTGTTCTTTCTAAGAAAAGGGGGGTATTTATCAGACTGCTTTTATTATGCTGCTAACCTCATATATCATTACAGAACTTTACAGAACAGGGATTAATTTAATCTATTTTAGTGTGAAAAAGTATTTTAATGTGACAGCATTATGTAAAGAAGTGTGTTTGCCTGCACTTGTGTAGCTGTACTGCTACTTGCTTGGTAATCTTTAAACCCATTTACTGAGTCTTATGCTGACTCACTTACTGACAATCCCAAATATAGAGGACTTATCTGTGCAAAGTTTAATGTTATCATCCTCACAATTGAAATGAAAGTGGAAATTTAATATGCTCAGTACTGTTTAGACCTGTTGTGATACTTGGTCTCTGGCCCAGAAAATTTACAGTTTAAATAGACTAGTCAGGGACAACAGAGAAAAGCTGTTCAGCTGAAAGCTTTTAAGTGCCATAACAGATCTGGCTAACAGCATTCAGTTTTCAAGATTTATTTGCCTCAAGGTTTGAAACAATTCAATTGCTTACTTCTGAGTTCTGAGTAGGTTTGCTTTCCATACAAATTTTTTCAAAAATAACTAATTTTGTATTAGAGGTGATAGAGATCAGATTTTGTTCATGTGTCTGTGTGCCTTTCACTCAAAAGATACATACAATTCAGGGAAACAGGTTGTGGTGAAAAAATGGTTAGGATGTGTGGCCATCTGCATAGAAATTATAGAGATAGAGGGGAGACTCTTCAGTTGCAAGAATTTCAGAAATAGAATGTATGTATATGTAAACTGAAATTGGAATACCTGTAATTTTCTTGAAGGCTTGCCATCTGAAGACAGAAACCATTACATATGAAGAGAAGGAACAGCAGCTGGTCAATGACTGTGTCAAAGAGCTCCGTGAGTATCCAGGCAGTATCTTGAAGTGGCAAAATAGTTTTTGAAATACATAGTGCCTACATTTTAGTTATCCTTGAGTCAAAATATGAGCTTCAGTAATTTATGCCAATTATTCAAGTCTTGTTTTTTACCCAAGTGCAAAGATGTTTCTGTAGTTTGTTGAGTTTCACTCTGGCATTCAACTTCAGGTACATGTCCTGTGTTTAGAGAGGGAAAATTGATACAAAATCTAATGGCCACAAACCTCCTAAACTGAAGCCTGCAGACACTGGAAAATAAGTAAAGTATACTTCTTGTGTAGAGTATACTTGAAGCTGAAATGTACAAACTCCTAAATGCTCATTCTAAATTATGAGCAGGTTAGTTTAATTTTAAAAGATATGTTACAAACCAAAGAATTTAAAACAGACAGTGCTTTAGTTTGTCTGTAACAGTTGTCTGTATTTGCTTTAGAGACTACCTATTTGCAGAACATTCCTGCTACTCTTAAATGAGTGCATGTCAAGTATTCTGCAACAGTAAGGAACAGGTTTTGTGTGTGTGTGTGTGTGTGTGTGATGAGTGTAACGTGGTGGTACAGTTCTTTATCTGTAGTCATTTGATGTGTGCTACTTCCTTTACGCATAATAACCTTAAGCCTATATTATAAGATAATTTCTTTTCTATACAACCACCATAAAGAAAACTGGATTGCAGCTTGATTTATCTTGTTCCAGGTGACCATAAAATACTATTAATTGATATAGAATAGATTGTTAATTTACACTGTTCCCTCTCAGAAAGTATGTATCCTTTGCAAATAGAGGGTCTTTCATATAAGCTGTCCTATTTTCCTTCACTGAAACATCTGTGAGTTCTGTTTCATGCAATTCTGTAGCACATAGAGGCATGCTAGGTGAATTAGGCTTAGAAAGAATCTTCTCCCAAAGGATGTGGAGTCTGCAGCTTTAAAATTTGTGTCTTCAGGAAAAAGGTATCTGACTATGAGCTTAAATGTCTACATGCCCATGGACAGGACCTTGTTCTGCAGAAAATCTGTGAGGTACAATAACCACCATTTTGTAGTGTTATCTCTGCAAGGTTGATCAGACTTTGTTATGACTTCAGGGCAAGTATACAAACAGTACTAACTATGTAAAAAATATTTTGGCTTTTTGAGTTGCTTTGTCATCTCACTTGAAGCAGTGCTTGCTCAAATAAAAAAGAAATTGGAAATTATATGCTCTGGGTCTTTGGGGAATAGATAGTGACCAGAGTCAGGGGCTGAACAGGTGTATGCTGCGCTTGACAAGGTCTGACAGAGAATGCCTTTGCTTGCAGAGAATGGTAGTTAAAAACAGGATCAATTCAGAGCCTGGCTTCTTCAGCATATTCCAAGTCTGGCCTTGGTCACGAGCCAGTTTGTCATTTGGAATTGTTTATTGCATCTTACCTTGGATTATTACAGTCGTATCATAAACCTGTGTTACATACTTCAGGTTCTGCATTCTTAGCTCTTAATAAGTTACACTTGTATTTGAAGTTAACTCTTTCTTCTCCTCCCCACTGTTTCTTTTCCTTATGAGTGTTTTAAGGCACCTGCTCTTAAGTCCTGTGAATTGGTTTCCTAACAGTATTGGTGATTTTGAAGAGTGTTGTTGACTTTCAGTGATTCTTTCTGGGGTTTGGATTTGCTTTGGTTATTTTGTTGTGTGTGGGGAAAAGCTACCAAGTTCCTTTTGTCTGTTGCAGGGCAAACAAATGCTCAAATTTCCAGAATAACAGAGGAGCTGTCAGAGAAGAGTGAAGAGGTGGTTCGCTACCAGGAAGAGATCTCATCCCTCTTGTCTCAGATTGTTGATCTTCAACATAAACTGAAAGAAGTAAGAGAATGCTGATTGAGAGTGTGTGCATGTGCACGTGTGCGTGCCAGTGCTTGCACCAGGGGAAAACTGACTTGCAAGTCAGGGGGTTGCAATGCAAGAGAGTGGCTGCTTCAGGAATGGCAGAGGATCAGCTGTCTCAGGAAAATCAGCTGGGAAAATGATGAGCACCTTTTTGTGCTTTCAGCACGTGATTGAAAAGGAGGAGCTGAAACTTCACTTACAAGCTTCCAAAGATGCTCAGAGACAACTGACAGCAGAGGTACTTTTAAGGCTTCTATACCTAGACATAGAGATATATGTTTAGAATAAAATACAAGATAAAGAAGAGTAAGAGAATGGGAACTGTTGCTTTTTAATTATGTAGAGCATTTAATTTTTCATTGTGGTTGGAGTCATATGATTGAAGGAAAATAATTATTTTTATGTATGTCTACACAAATATTTTTATAGTTCAGGTACAAGGCAAGGAAGGCATTCCAAATAGGAATGTCTTACTAAGTAGTTATGAGAAAAAGAGTGTTAGTGTGAATGCTGCTGCTTATATCAGCGGTACTGTATCTCATTAGACTTTAAGGAAGTTCTCTTTTTCTGCTTCTTTTGCATCAGAGGCTAGTGTGTTTGCAGAGTTTTTCAATGTATTTTCTTTTGGATTTTATCATACCTTTTCCTCTTTTGAGTCTTGATTTGGACTTCAAGTTTCAGCACTAAAATCAGTACAGGTTCTGTGCTGACCATTGTCCATTCCAGATGCATTCCATGTGCTCTACAGTTTAAAAAAATAAATATATACAGTTAAAAAAAATAAATAGAACAGTGTTGAATCAGTTAATGTAGGTTTGTGTAGGAGTTAATTCAGTTTCATTCTGTCTTTTCTTTGAAGCTTACAGGTATCATATAATGTCCTTTTTTTCTCTTTCAGCTACACGAGCTGCAAGATCGGAATGCGGAGTGTGTAGGGATGCTACACGAGTCACAAGAAGAAGTGAAGCTGCTGCGCAGCAGAGCCAGCTCTGTTGCTTGTCTCTGCCGCTCCCAGTCATGTGGAGTGTTTCCTGTGGTAATAAACACTTACTGGCACATAGGGCCTGTAGTAGCACACTGCTGTGTGAGTAAAACAGCCATTACAGGAGCTGCAGCAGGATCTATTTTGTAGTAGGCAAAGGAGCCGATCTTATGGTTCTTCAGTTCTTTAGAATTTTCTGTGGGTTTAGGATTTTATGTGTTAGGAACCAAATAATTCACTTGCCATATTGTGGTATTAAAATTATTTTTCCTTTTTGTATGCCTTTTCTGCTAAATACAGGAATTGGCATGTTCTACAGGTAGTGCTCAGTTGTGCTAGGATATTGTTCATTGTTGATGTGAATTTTTGTACCTTACGGTGTTTCTTTAAGAAACAAAGCATATTTTCAAGAGCTCAAAAAGTATTTTTCTTTATGTAGTCTGTATTTTGTGTCTCTAAGATAAATTTTAAGCATCATCAGAAAAGCATGACCTGAGGCTAGCTGCCAGAGATGACTCAACCAGTGGAAATGGGTTAAAGGCATTTTATGTTCCTCATCTTACTAGTGTCAAGTATCTTAGCTTAAAGATTTCTGGGCCCTGCTTGGAATTTTTCAGATTTTGATTGATTGTTCTGTGTATACAGAATCCCTCATATGCATGTTTGGCCTTGTAAGAAGTGCTTTTAAGTAGCTTAAGTTAAGAAGCCAACATTAAGTGTACCAAGAAGAGGCAGGTGTTGCTAATGAAAACTGAACCTATACTGGTTATACATGGATGTAGTTATGGTGGAAAACTCCCCCCTATGTGCTTCCTTCAGAGACTGAAGGGTTTGTCTGAGACATACTGATACCAGGGAAACAAATGAGTATTATTTTAGAGATGTTTTCCTCTAAAATTGTTGGGAGGAAGACTTGAATCAAATTTGCCCACTCTTCGGTTTCCATTTTTCTCTAGGATTCCCTTGCAGCAGAAATTGAAGGGACAATGCGGAAGGAATTGAGTCGGCGTGATGAATCTGCTCTCTCCAAGCAAAAGTATGTCTCCAGATCACTGTGGTGTATTTTTTCCATGTGCCTGTATCTTATAAGATGAAACTGATTTCAGGAAACCTAGAAATATGAGTGTGCCCTCTATAATTAATTTTCTGTCTAACTTTAAAAAAGCCCACCTTTTCAGTATTTGGTAACCTTTCGAACTTTGCAACATACTGTTCGTTTTTGATTCTGTGAGGAAGTTGGGAATTCTGTGAGGAATTGTGAGATTTCTGATGCAAATTCTGTGATACACAGCACTCGTTTTATCCCTTTTAATGCTTACAGAAGAATTATCTGGCAAATGAGTTATAGCTGAAAGACTGATAACAGTTTCCAAGCCCCTGAAGACCTCCTCCTGGAGCCTTTAGTTCTTAGCAAGAAGTAATGAATTAAATACATGGTTTTGAAAGTATATGTAAATTAAATAAATAAAATGTATGCTCCTTAATGTTCTCAAGTGGTTATCCATAGAAGTTCGGGTCTTTCAGGGAGAAAGAAGTAAGTGTTAATTCTGATACTAAGTAGAGCAGTACTCCTTAAAAGATGAGTGTCCTAGGCAATGCTGTTTTTCTGGGCTTAAATCTTTTTAGTCAGGTCTCTGCAGACATCTGAAAGTCTGTTGTTTAGAGCTTTTTCTTTATCATATCTTTTTCAAAATGCTTCTGAAAACCACATTTGTTTGCTTGTCTGTCATGCAGGGGTCAACAGAAACGAGTATTTGACACTGTCAGAGTTGCTAATGTCACTCGTGGACGTTCATCTTCATTTCCTGCCCCGTTGCCAATCCCTGGATCTAATCGGTCAAGTGCTGTTATGACAGCAAAGCCCTTCCAGTCTGGCGTACACCAACCAGAGAGCCACACACAGATGACACAAAGGAGCAGCTCGGAGAAGAATGTGAAGTAGGAAACACAGCCTGCTATTTTCTTTCTAAATTAACCCAGACCTGACCTCAGCTGTGTAAGAGAGAAATAGTTAATTTAATGGTCTTAATGATTATGATTTGATATTTCTTACAGAAACGCTCATAATCCTGGCCAGTCAGGAAGCCCTGGAGACAATGACTTAGTCACAGCTCTGCACAGGCTCTCCCTCCGTCATCAGAACTACCTCAGTGAGAAGCAGTTCTTTGAGGAGGAATGGGAGCGAAAAATGCATTTGCTGGCTGAGCAGAAAGAAGGGGCTAGTGGCTGTAGTACACCGACAGAAAGCTGTTTCTCCCTGGGTACAAACTCAGAATTCACTGATCTCTCTGCCAGCTCTAGTAATCTCCGTGTCCTCCTACCAGAAAAATTGCAAATTGTCAAACCAATTGAAGGTAAGAGGAACGCAGAATGGGCTGGGTTGGGTTGGATTGGAAGGGACCTCAAAGATCATCTGGTTCCACCCTCTACTAGCCCAGGCTGCCCGAAGCCCCACCCAGTGTGGCCTTGAACCCTGCCAGGGAGGGTGCAGCCACAGCTTCTCTAGGCAACCTGTGCCAGTGCTGCACCATCCTCAGAGTAAAGAATTTCCTTCTAATACCTAATCTACATCTCCCTTCCTTCATCTTAAAGCTCTCATCCTATCACTACTTGCCTTTGTGAACAGCCACTCTCCAGCTTTCCTATACCCCCTTTAGGTACTGGAAGGCTGCTATAAGGTCTCACTGCAGCCTTCTATTTTGCAGGCTGAACAACCCTAACTCTCTCAGCTGGTCGTCAGAGGAGAGGTGCTCTGGCCCTCCTCTGAACTTGCTCTAATAAGTCCAGGATGATCTTCCTTCTCTGAAGGATTGTATGTTAATTTGTCAGCTAAATGTTGGTGTGGGTATAGCGAGGTATAATGTGCACTAAGAGGTAGTAATAGTATTTGGTGCTGTCTGTGCCAGCGAGTTCATCATTACCACTTTGCAGTTGGCTTTCTTATATGGTACTCTTAAGCTTTTTCTGTGCACCACCATCCCAGTGCACCAGGTGTAACAGTATTGGCACCAGCTGGCTGGAGTTGCTTTTATCATGAGTTCCTGTAACTTGATACAACAGTACTTAACGGCTCTGTGAGACTCTTCTCTTTTGTCCTGACAGGATCTCAGACCCTGTTTCACTGGCAGCAGCTTGCTCGACCCAACCTTGGCACAATTCTTGACCCAAGACCAGGTGTTGTTACAAAAGGTTTTACCCCTCTGTCTGATGATGCTGTGCATCACATCTCTGACTTGGAAGAGGATGATGAGGAAGAAAGTGAAGGAGGCATAACATTTCAAGTGCAACAGTCCTTCCTGGAGGAAAACAAGGGTACAGCAGCAAAGCCAGTGGCAGGGATTTTCCTGCCACCTATTACTTCAGCAGTGGTACCACTCACAGGTAAGAAGCGTGGTTACTGGGTTTTCTTTTTTTGTTTAGTGTCTTTTTCTCGGTAGAAATCATTTGACTCTGCGACAGTGTTGTATTTATTCTTTAAATAAAACTATTAGCAGTGATAACAGCAATGTCCTTAACCTTTGCTTTGATTAGTCCTTATCTGTATTTTTACCCTCAATGGATGTAACTTCTTCACATTGCAGCCTCGAATCCAGGGAAGTGTCTGTCTTCAACAAATTCCACATTTACCTTTACTACCTGTAGGATCCTACACCCATCCGATGTCACTCAAGTTACTCCCAGGTATGATGACTGCTGGCATCCTAAGAGTTGCTGCATGGGCTAAACCAGTTGCTTTCTGGCTTCCGATAAATGGACCAGTTTTAAAACTACCAAGGCAGCTAGGGAGCACAAAGGATGTTACTCATGCAAATAAGTTGTGATTACAAGGGGAAATTTGAAATGCTCTACAGGGAGAGTTAAAACAGGTTGGGGTAACTGAAAGGGTAAGTTTATACAAGTTTATAGCAAGTGCCTTGTGTCATATACCTATTGGGGAAAAAAAAAAAGAAGAAAAAAAGATACCACCAGAACTCTTTTTTCCCTGTTTGTGTCATATTTTTTAAAGTTGCTACTGGACATCTATGTTGATATTCTACCTGATACAGTATAGGTGAAGAGAGAAGGTAAATTCCGTGGTACTTACACAAAAACCTCTCTGTCCACTTAGTATCTTCTGAATATTTTGCAGAACAGTAATTCTGAATCTAGTAAAGCTGAAACTGTCTACAGCTAATGGCAGTAGTTTACATTTTCTCAAGCCTAGTGTATACTAAACAGCAGGTATAAAGATGTCTAATATGTGCATCTTCTCTCTTTCATTTTTGTTTTATTTCAGCTCCATGGGTGCCCAATTTTCACTTGGAAGTACTAGTATTGGAAACCCAGTAGTGAGCACTCCAGCTGCATCTTACAGCCTTAGTATTGGAGAATTTCTCACCAACAGAAGAGATTCAACTACTACCTTCAGCAGCACAAGGAGTCTGGCCAAGCTCTTGCAAGAGCGAGGCATCTCTGCCAAGGTTTATGATAGCCCTGTGTTAGAAAAACTGCCTTTGCTACAGCCCCCTCGGACTCTCCCTGTTCCTTCTACTCCCCCAAATTCTCCCTCGCGTTCGCCTTGTCCTTCCCCTCCGCCCTTCGAGCCTCGAGTGCATCACTCGGAAAACTTCCTGGCTTCCCGGCCGGCAGAAACGTTCCTGCAGGAGATGTACGGCCTGAAGCCCTCCCGACACGCGCCAGACGTCGGCCAGCTGAAGATGAACCTAGTGGACAGGCTGAAGAGGCTGGGTATTGCCAGGGTGATCAAGCACCCCGAGACACAGGACCACAGGAAGAGTCAGGGGCCAGAGGTTAGCTTGCCGAGGCAGGACTCTGCTGTGTTTTTAAATGCAAGTAGCAACTTAATGGCAGGACTGAGAAGAAACCAGAGTCTCCCTGCCATGATCGGAGCATTAGGAGCTCCAGTTTGCACACAGACATCAAAAATGGATATCTTAAAGGAGGACTGACTGGTCTGAAAAATGCTTGACTCTAGCATAATTAATGATACATAAGGGATGAGCATCCAGTACAGGCATCGTTAGATGTGTTACAGAAGAGTTGGAGAAGGCACGTGCATGTTACAGATGTGGGAGAGAGAAGTGTTGGGATCAAGGAGAAAAAGAACACTGCTTGGGTTTGAGGAAGAAAGCTTTTGTGGAAGACAAGAAAGAAGAAACCAAAGCTTAGTATTGAGACCCCCTTCAACATCTGTCTTAAAAATAAAATACCACTGGAGACATTCTCAGTATTTTAACCTTTTACACTGTGTAGAACTGTCTAGCAGGCGCTGTTCTGTTTTCTCCATCATATGACTGTAGTATTTTACTAATTAGTAGTCAGACTGTATCATTGAAATATAACAGTCAGTCTGACCAGCATTATTGGTTCAAGTTCTGCTCTGTAGCAAGCAAATATGAAAACTTGGATTTTTTAATTTTATGCTTGCATTTTCCATTTCAGAAACTCTACTTTTTCAAACCCAGTCCTCCCCACCCCCCTTTTCAGACCCAGGGGAGATAACCTTTAATTCTATGTGATAAAACAATACTTCTGTTTGCAAGCACAGAAACTGGCGGCCAGGATTTATATTTTGAAGGAGTGCAATTGTGCTAGTGAGGTATTAACAGAAAGTCATGTCTTTCCAGAGCTTTTGAAGCACACATGAGGAAGGTGCAATGAATTAAGAAGCAGGAAGGATGTATTTAGGTGAAAATGTCAAGCTAAGAAATCTTTCCAAAGTGTGCTGTGCACCTTTTACATGAGGGTATTTTTGCACATACAAAAAACAAAACAAAACAAAATCTCAGGCATGTTTTGGTGTTCCAAAAGGAAATAAAACCTAGGTGCTTGATTCAGGGTTACTTTTTCTTTGCCATAAGCAGAGAGCATTTACTTCAAGTGTCAGAAATTTAGTAAGGTGACTCTTGTCTTGACAGGTGGACATTCTGTAGAGTTGAGAGTCCTGCAGTAAACTTCATGCCTTTTAGTCACTTCTTTCTGCTTTTAGGCAGGATTTTGTGTCAAGCATTTCATTAAGAGCAAAATTGACCAGTCTGTTTGGAGACAGGAGGATGAAAACTAGTGCTCTTTGTAGCATTTTTAATCAACATGAATCAGTTTTGTCTACAATGAAATCCCGTTTTGATGATGGAGAGTGGTCCTGAACCTGTTTCTGAGCTAAGGTGAGATAGGCTTTCCATCTCAAAAGAGAAGTCTGTTTCAGAGATCTGATTTCAGAGTGGTAGCTGGCAAAACATTACAGCCCGTGCTGCTTTTGGGATTCCTTCCTGACAGAGGGTCCAGTCACAATTGAGTAATCTACAATAGATTTATAGTGTAACTTAAGGGAAAAAGTTTGCCCAGAATTCCTCAGAGGAATGGATCTTTGCTAGTGACCTGAATGGAAGCAGGTTTTTAACCTTTGTGTAATTTTTCACTGTAACTATCAACATTTAAAAATGATTTTAAAGTTTCATTTCCATGCAGTTAGGTAACAGTCAAAGTTTACCTTGCTTGTTACAGTGCACGTCAGACGTAGCTGGTGTCTGTCTGGGTGTGCGGCGTGAAGCACAGGTGTAATCACACTGAGTCGCATTTGCTGTCAGTCACATCCACCACAGTCAGCACCCTTGTTGCTGCAGGGCTGAGCGGAGTCAGGCAGGGAAGGAAAGCTGCTTAACCCTGTTTATAGGAAACTTGCCACGTGGCCTTTCTGCTTTTACAGTTACCTGGGTCTTGTGATGACTCTCTGATACAACCGCCTTTTTTGTAAAAGGAAGAGGAGTAACCACTTCAAACTTGCACAGGGATTCTTAGCAGAAATTTGTCTGTCAGCAGCGCACAGAAATATTCAGGAACTCCTGGAGCTGCCTTTTGCTCTCTAAGCAAAATCTTACACTTATCAAAGGTGAATTTTATTATTTACTATATACGGGTTTTGTTTTTTAAATGAAAAATATTTAATTTCTTGATGGAAGTATTTATGTACATAGGTACTTAGCTGTGCCTGGGGTCTTGCCTAGCTCAAGAAGGTAAGAGTGAAAGGAGTGGGAGGAGGTAATTTTGCTCTCCAGTGAACTAAGGTTTGTCTGCTGTGTGTGTAATTTGCAGGGAAACAACAGGAATGAGCTAGCAAAAGATTAGACAGTTTGGTATCAACAGAGAAGTGTATATAGTATGTCAAAAGTATGTCCATTTAATGTGTGTTTATTATAGGAATATGTGTGTTACAGACAGATTTTTGAAGGTATTAGTGTTTCTAACTAGCTTCATTAGGTAACTCCAGCCATCAGATCGTTCTGCATGTTATCAGCAGAACTAGAAAATCAGCTAAGTCAGAATTCCTTTGGCAGACCAGGCTTCAGTTAAAATTAATCTAGAGACACATTAATTAAATGCATGTTTCTCTTTGGGATGCTTCCATATTCCATAGCCCAACAGTATAAACTGGTTCAGTTCAGACAATACCATGGGCATGTCAAGAGGTTGTTTGGTTTTCTGTAGGATGATGTATCATCAGATACTTTACACAAGGCAAAAAGAAAATAGGAGAATCTGTATGCCGTTGTGTTTGTGTGTTTATCCAGTTGGTTGAGGGCTGTGGTGCACTGTCACTGAAACTCTGGCATGCAGTCAGACCTTGGGATGGTCCCATGCATTATGTACATCTATGCCCAGCTTGCAGCAAAAGGGACAGTTGGTACTTCTTCCACATTTACTGCTTTGTGCCAAAACCTAGAAGACAAACTTTTCTGAGTAACATACATTCTAGGAACCGATTGCCTCCCATAATAGGGGAGACCACCTTGCATGACAAAGATAGCTGAGATCCTGCACCAGATCTCTTGATCCTGCACAACCATCCCTTGGTCGAGCAGGAGGTAAAAGGAATGGAGAACTGCATCTCAGAAAGGTTCTGTTATCTTGCAGGTTTGAGACAAAAACAGGTGCTAGAAAGAAAGGATGTACCATACTTGTTAAAGTTTCAAGGGACAGGATGAAATTATTATAGTATTCAGCTTTTTTCAGGTTGGCTTAAACCAAGAACAAATCTGTAGCTTTCTAGTTTTGCTGGTTTGATCAGTGATACCTGCATGCTCGAAATACTCGTGGTCATAGTCTACTAGAGTCAAACAGTGCTGGGAGGGAAGGAGACTGTTGGGTTTGGGCCTCATGTGGCTGTTTACATGAGGGGATTACACACAACATTTGAACGGTCTGGGAACTTCATAGTAATTTTTTTCATCTGCTTTTTGCACTTACTGTTGTTTCCTAGTGAAATGTAAATTTGATAATAAACATGCATAACATGCCATTTTTTCAGTATATTGGTCATCTTGTGTGGTTTGTTCCCGATGTCATTTTCTGTACCACAGTGTTCTACCATAAAGCAAAGAGTAGGCCTTTCTTGCTCCAGTGTAGGGGTTGTGATACTGCACACGAGCGTGGTGAGCTGGTGTCTGCACGAGGACTGGCTGTAACAGTGGAGAAATGCTCAGGCTGTGCTGGGCTGTTTGCTGCTGTGTTTCTACCTACACAGCTGCAGGTGGCAGATGTGCAGTATGAGCTGCAGCCTGCCTTTGCACAGAGAATCTCTGCAATGCATAAATCTAGAACAGAACGCTTTCAGAGTACCTCCTGCTGTGCTTTGAGAAGCCTTTTACTTAAGAGTGAAACACTTCACAAATGAAGAATAGCTCATCAACCTCTTTACAGAATTGGAATGCGAGCCTGGCTTTCAATGCCAGTTCTGGTATGTTGGGCATTTTTCTGTGTCTGGTGTTTTGGGTTGGTTTTTTTTCTTTTTACTTCACAGCAATAATTTCCTCTAGCATTACTGTAGTGTTAGACAACAGTGTTGTCTAATAACGACGCTGTTGTTTCTCCATCTCTGTAGTGGATGTTATGTCAGCCCCCTGTATTTGTGTTGAAATGGGAGTAGAGATTGAAACCAAGCTACTTACCCTGAAGAGCACTCCCTTTGCATAGGTCTCAGTGGAGTTCTTTTGGCAGAGAGGTGCCAGATTTCTGCCCGATTCGTGTCAGTCGTGTCAGCCTGGGGGTGTGCATACCACTTTCAGCACAACCCCTGCACTCATGTTACTACAGAATAGGAACATTGATTTACAGTGAACAGGTTCTTACTTGAATTAGTTCAACAATTACTGACAGCACTTCCTCTGTGTGCATGACATCTTAAAGAACTGAGAACCACTGTTACCCTGTGTGAGGATCCTGCATTTGCTGAGCTTTATTTTTCTCACATGAGAAGAGGGAGAAGGGCTTGTGCACTCGTCCAACTGAAGTTACTTTTCAGCTCAACGTTTCATATGCTGAAGATTATGAATTGGAAATTGAGGGGGTATTCTTGTCCCACTGGTCTCTGCAATTGTCACACCCCTAACTGCTGCAAGCTGAAACTCCAGCTTTTGGATTGCAAGAGAGGTTTACCAAGTTTCCTTCACTAGCAAGTAAGTAACCTCAGCTGTTTCCTAATATTTATGGTATTTATGCCTGAGTACTTCACATGTTTGCATGTGTATTTGCATCTCCTCAGAACAAAGGCCTGCGTTACCACCGTAATTAACCAATGACACTACAGAAGTGTTCCCTGCAGTAGAGAGGCATTATGGCCAGGGGCAGCGGAATAGCAGCAGAGGAACGTTAGACACTGCTGGAGGTGGGATTTCTGACTGTGTGCTGGGTCTGCACAAAGCTATTCATGGTGCATATGAGAAGAAAATTAAAGTTGGGATAAAAGTCCCTGTTGAGCTCCAGCGATTTCAGCTGTCCTGAAATGCCTGAGCCTGAGGACTAGAGCTGGCTGCCACTTTGAAAGAGCATGGGTGCTGTGTAACAGTTCTTGGAGGCTTGTTTTTCTGTGTGTTCTCTAGCACTTCGGCTGTAGCAAGGGAAGAGAGTTAGAACTAACTCCGTTGAAGCCGCAGAAGAGCTAGACCTAACCACAAAAGCTCAGGCATGCCAGGGGAAGGTGCAAGAAGAGCCTTCTGGAGAAAACGGGTTTATTAAGCCACTTAAATCAATGGAACTTTGGCAATTCTGGAAAGAAATTCTAATGTTGTACTGCACTGATGGGGCTTGGAAGTGCTTTGAGCTCCTTTTCCTTTTAGTTGGTCAGACTGCTGAAAGACAGACTTCTGACAGGCTCCTGGGCAAGGGCCTTTCAATGGCGTTCTGTATAATGCCGAAGTGAATACAAGTAAAGGCTTTTGTGTGGCGTGGAGTCTCCAGTTGAAAACATCTGTAATTCCTGCAGCTGAGTTCTTGGTGTGTAGGTCTGGATCACACAAAAGAAGCTGTGATTTTAGCAGAAATTGTCAAATTAATTGGAAAGACAGAAAGCCTGTGTACTGGTTTTGGCTGGGTAAATACAGTAAATTTTACTTGTCGTAGCTGATAGGGCCAAACCTAGTGTGGTTAATGCAGGGATTTATTGCTGAGCAGGGCCCACGTGGAGTCAAGGCCTTTCCTGCTGCTCAGAGCCCCCCACCAGTGAGTGATAATCCTAGTTCAAGTCTTGTTAAATGCTCTTCACCCTCACTGAGTGCTTAGGAAGTGGCAGGAAGGGAACACAAAGCCAAACTGAAGTGCAGCACTCAGCTTTGTCCCCTGCACTGTATTGTGTCATCAGGACCACCAGTAGGGCAGCAGGCAGGTGAGAGTGCTGTGCTGTGAAGAGACCTACACGCATGTGCTTACACACTGCTTTCACAGCTTGCTTCAACAAGCTCACAGAAGGCAAAGGCTTGCAGGAATGTTTCCAGAACTTACTGAAGCGAGCTGCTGCTGAAGAAAAGTCAGGTATTGGTAAAACTTTGTGTAGAATTCTTTGTGATTGTGTTTACAGTTAAGATTTTAGGTTACCTAATTATCTGAGAATCTGTCTCTACAATCTTAACGCTAAAAAGAGAACAAGATATCACCATGGGGACAGACACAATGATGGCAATAATCTAAGTCAGTGGGAGCCAGAAGTGCCAGGCTCCTGCCCTTGGAGCTGCTGGGGTTCCTTGTGGAAACTGGCTAGGTGGCAGTTGCTTCATATGAGGAGACTAATTGGTGGAGATTGGTAACTGATAAGATTTGATTCCTGATTGAGAATTCCTAGTCAGATTCATAAGTCATTATACGAGCAAATTCCTAGTAAGACCTTGTCTATGGGAAGCAGTAACTCTTGCTTTATACCATGAACTCCTGAAAAAACTAGTTCCTTGAGTGTGGCCAACTGTTGCAGTTGCTGTATCTTTTCCTTTTGGAAAGGAAAATATCTACATGAGCACACCTGACTTCAGAATCTCTTGGCACACTTAAAATTTTGCCAACAATGCAAGCCAGAAGATCCAACCTCCCTCTGTAAGGGAACCAGGAGAGTTCATTACTTGTGTTCTGCCTGATCCCTGGCTGGATCCACAAACTGGATCCAGCTTGAGAAAAATAAAAACCAGTTTCTTTCACTTGGATTGCATGTTTCTGGCTGTGTCCAGGTAACAGAAGCTTCTGTATATGAGCTGCCCTTGCTTTGGCACAACTCTCAATGGTTTCGTGCTCAATCCCCAAATGAGCGTCAACAACTATCTTGGCAAATTAGTCCTAGAATTTGGAAGCACAGATTTGTTCATTTCTGTAACTGCTCTCTGCATCTGGCACCTGTTAAGGCTCTCACAGTCTCAAATTTCCCTGCCTGTATCTTCACAGACACAAACTGGTACCAAAGAGAGACGCAGTACTAAGCACAGAATCCAGGGAGGGACTTAGGCTCTTCAAATGATTCCAGTGAAGAGCTGGCTGTTCAGTTAAATTTAATTGCCTACATTGAAACCACTACTACTGCTGAAAGCTGTAGCAAGGGTGTAAAAGAATGCACATCTCATTCAAACCAAAACAGATACTAACAAAGCTTTAGCTTCTACTCAGAGTTTGTAAAATTCCTTGTTCTCTGTGCATAGTCCTCACAAGGGGCAACAGGAACATGTTCCTAAGGAGAGCAACACATGGAAAAAACTAGAGACTTCTTTTGCTGTACCTAGAGACTGGAAGATGAGCAAGGTAAGTGAACACAGGGTAACTGGACATCTTCAGACATGAAGCCATACCTGAGGAATTGATTTTCACTGTTGAGATTACTCTACAGAAGATACTCTAGAATGCAGATCACAGCCACATCCTGCTGAGGATGCTGGAGGACAAGTACTTGACTTTTTCCTTGAGGTGTGCTGAGACACTAAAAATGAATGACTAAGTGCTGGGGAGAAGTAACAAAGCACACTGATATGAGCTGATTATATCCTATAAAATTCACAGTGTCTCCCCTTTATTTTGCAAAAGTTTGGCATAAAGTACATAAGACGTCATAAGAGTTGTCTTAAAAGTTGCTTAAGAAAGATACCTTACTAAAGCAAAAGTGATGTGGTAGATCTGATAAAAGAAACAGTGTATTTTCCCTAGCAAACCCGAAGTCAGAGATGTCCTTGAGTATAAGTTGTCATACACGCTGGCACTGATTTCATTATGGCTTTTGGTCTGGTATTTTCAATAACAAGATTTGCTCTTGTTTTACCAAATTCTTAGCTCAGTTCCAGGCTGTGGCAGCTCTGTCAGGTCCTGCCCTCCCATTCATTTGACAGGAAAGATGAGCTTTTTCCTCAATGTGAAACTGGGCTGTGGCATCTGCTTCTCTGCATTCTGCTTGCCACTCTTTCTGCTCACCTCTTGGTTCACTGCTGTCAGGATGGTGAGAATATCTTCTCCTCTGCAAAAACACAAGTATGTGTTGTAAGAGGGAGGCAGTTACCATCAGAGAAATTACCACATTCCCACATATCCTGGCCTGTACCAGCGCTAACAGCTCCTGTTCTAAACAGGCTCCAGAGCAGTTCTACTAACTGCTTTAACACTCTGCATGGCGTTGCTCTGTCCTAGGTGGCTGTTTTACCCTGGGCGAGCACTCACTCCCGCTGCCTATCGCCCACCTCTGCATCCAAATCAAACTCCTGTCAATCAGATCACAAAGAGCCAAGAAGCAGGGTATGGAAACATAGTTACCGAGGACAGCTGTACTCCAGTTGCTGGCACAATGCCTGTATGTACCAGGTCCCCTGGACTGTGCTTCTGTAGGAAACGTAATCTTGTAAGGTAGCCATGCCCAAGAGGAAGTCTGCCTCTGCGGGGATGCAGTCGAGCTGAAACCTTGCATCTGTTTCTACAGAAGAATCTTGCTCCCCAGAATCTGTCTCAACAGTCACGCCCTTCTGGCAAGCGTCACCTTGGCAGGCCTGAACAAAAAACACTTTTGGTTTTCCAGCAAGGGAGTGGCAATTCTGTCCAGTGAAAGAAGTGGTCAGGTCCTGGATAGGTACTTCCTGCCCATCAACTCCATATATAACACCTTTTTTCCCATGAGACAGAATACAGCAAACAAAACAGTCCTTGTCCTTGTGGTCTCTGCGCCGGTAGCGGTCCACAGTCTCATAGATTTGCTCTGCAGTGAGGTCTTTATGTTCTTCTACTATAAAGTGAAGCTTTCTGAAGACTCTCTCCAGAGCCGCTGGAAAGCAAACAGAAGGGGAGCTGAAGCCATTTCATGACTCTGCCAATTGGAAGCTGCATTCCTAGAGATAATTCTTTTAAGGCTGCTACACAACTACCCAGGTTCTGCTCTGAAAACGATCTAGAAGTCTAATCACTAATTGTACCTCTAGAGGTCCCTTCACTCTCACTAAAAGGCTTCCTTGCACTCTTGTTACCAAACTGCAATCTAGCTGACTAGCGTGCAGAACTACGTGCAGAACTACTAGGAAGGCTGTGTCTCTTCCTCCCCCCCACTTTACAGCTCATCCCTTCATCTCTCACAAGGTGTTGAACAGCCAGTTGCTTGACCCGAGAGGAGAGGGTACAGTTCAGTGGGGTCCTACCAGTGTCACAGGAAGTGAAACCTCCCACTGTCACTCTCCAATTAAGTTGGAGTTCAGTTCAATCAGGGAAGGCCCACTGATGGATTTCTATCTCTTGGCACAGGCGGTGCAAATACACCCATCTCACAGACCCTGGGACCTGCTGTGTGCTTTGCTGCTGCTGCAAGATAACCTGCTGAGGAATAGCAAGGCCATGGCTCTTTTCTTCTTTTTTTGTCATTAAGCTGGATGTTAAACAACTAGAGCCCAGCTCTGGTCCAGCTGCAGATCTGTTTCTGATTCTGCGGATTTTAGAAGTAGTATGCCTAAGGCTGAAACAAAGCTAGCCTAGCTATTAAAGCCCAGGCTGAGGCTGCTGCTTAAGGGTGTAGTAAACTCAGGAAAACAGCAAAATGCTCATGAATCGTTCTGAATAAAAGCTTCATGAGCTGATATGGGTTTGTCAGCACAGAAAACAGAGCTGACTCAGTCACCAAAACAAAAAGTATGCTAGAAAAGGAAGACTGAATTCCAGACCTTTACTACAGGAAAAGGTTTCTATTTTTGAAGCTACACAAACACGCTTTTGATGTTTGCTGTACCTGCATCCTTATCTGTCCCAGTCCGATCTTTCAAGTTTTTCAGTTCCGCCACTGCTTCCCTGGCTTTTGCAAAGCTGTGATTATTCAAGATCAGGCACACTCCACGGGGTTGGCTAGTCATTTTGTAAACTTCAACCTGTTGAAAAGAAGGACTAATGGTGAAACTACTGCACCTTCCTCCAGGTGTTTCTCAGCCCTTGCCAGCAGCACAGTAGGGTTAAAAGCCAGCTGGCTTTCTGTCCAGGCATCTCACTTTATGTAGCTTTGCTCCCAGGACCTGGGTACGTGCTGCCCCATCACTTCTGGGAGTCTGGGCAGAGCATGAAAGAAACCCCCCAGACCCACATCACCATGCTCACCCTGCATGGGGTGCTGCAGTCACCGACTTCTTTATGCCCAACTGTCTGCCAACTGTGTATTTCCTGGTATAAGAAACTCAGCCTAACTTGCTGCCCTTGAAATGTTTCTGAAGTTTTAATGCTGCAGCCTGTGACTCAGCTTCAGAACAAAGTGTGTTAGAGAGCCGTGCGTATTTCTAGACAGTGCTTTTAATTGCCCTTATAATAACTGTTCATCTCATGGAGGGACAATCTCTTCTAAGAGGAAAACAACGATGTTTCTAAGAAACAAACTGACTTACCTGGGAAGGCTCATTACAACTAGTAGAAGAATCGGCTGTCACAGATGATATTGGGCATCTGGTGTAGGCTGAATACAGACAAAAACAGTTTAAGTACAGAATGCAGCACTAGAGAAAGGAGAGAAGCTCTGCTCTTATTCTCCAGCTCCACGCGTACCTTCCAGGGTAAAACTGCCCTCTGAAAACACTGAGTTGGGGTTGAATGACTGTTCTGGTTAGCTACAAACCACTAGATCATCAATTAAAAGGCAGTAAAGTGTATTGTGATTGGTTAGTAACTGGATACTCAATCATTTTTTTAGAGGCGTCTGTGTAAAGAAGTGAGATGCAAGTGGGGTAGAGTGTCCAAAAGCT
Organism: Gallinula chloropus; assembly: GCF_964237585.1. Taxonomy (NCBI): domain Eukaryota; kingdom Metazoa; phylum Chordata; class Aves; order Gruiformes; family Rallidae; genus Gallinula; species Gallinula chloropus. The sequence goes on along the minus strand of NC_140090.1, from coordinate 30,211,677 downwards.
AAAGAGTAAAAAAAAATAATACTGAATCTTCCAAAACATTAATTACCTTTAGGGCCTCTTATACTGTCCCTTTGTTTCTCTGTGATGAACACCTCTTCTTCACCTGAAAAGCACTTGTTATTAGTCCTCTATGATACCTATGTGTCACTTCAAGAATAACTGTAGGAAAGAGGCTTTTTTGTTTTGTTTTACCAAATGGGTTTAATTCATAGTCTTCAATTCTCTTCAACAGGCTGACATTAATTTCTGCACAGAGAGTCTTCAGGATTCTTAGATTGTCTTCTCCCAAAATCCCCTTCTTCTCCATCTCAGTGAAAACGCCGAGCATTGTCTGGGTAATCAGAAAGATAGTTTGCTCTTAGGGCACATCCACACCACCACTGGGAGGGAAGTTGCAGCATGTTGCATGTGCATTAAGCTTTAGGGTGCTGACAGCATGTGTGACCCACAGAGTCAGTCCAGCTAACCAGGAGCTCACTTGAGACCTCAGCTGAATCAATTAAACCTACATCAAAAAACCTACAAGTGCTGTAAATACATAAACATCTTCCCAAAGCATACTCATTTCCCTTCTGCAGCTCAGAGATTCCAAGATCTAAGGGTCATCATACAGGAATATATATATGACATAATTTTTAATGACTGCCATTAATTCAGCTGCCAGTGGCTATTTTGTGCACTTAATTGAATCACTGTAGTGACCATCTCGAGCAGTGGCAAAAATGGGTAGGACCACACAAATATGGTGTAGAGGTTGTTTTGAAGCAAAAGGGGACCCAAGTGAGTGGCAGAGTACAGTGGTCACCCTGAGGATTTGCTGGAATAGCTGTCACTAGATGGTCACAGTTTCTCCTCTAAGAATTGAGGGAAAATGCTACAAGAGTTTTCATGTGTCAGAACAAAGTACCCGGCAGTCAGAACTGTGGCCTGAGATAGTGTAAGAGCAGCTGGAGCATCTCCAAAGCTGTTTGTAAACTCCAAGTCTTGGTAAGGATCTGCTGCTTAGATCTGTATTTTCTAAGTTTGGAAGTAAACAGAAGAAAAGCACAAAGTAATAGCCACAGCGGGTTACTTTCTGTGTTTGATAATGTCTTAGAAAGCTGTCAAGAAGAAAATCAGTCAGTGAATATGCTCATCAGTCTTCCCCTATCAAAACCACTGAGTGTCTTAAGTCCCAGTAGCTGCTTGGGCATGAAGGCATCTGTGCCTGTCCAGGGCTGGCCCATGACATGGCTGCAAAAGCTACCTATAACACCAGCACAGACAAGTCCCATGTGCACTGGAGAGCCTACAAACCCTTTCCAGCTACGCCCTTTTGGTTATGGTGCTTCCACCATACGAGGAGGGACACGGTAGGAAGAGTGACTCATTCCCCTCGGAGCAGCCCAAATATCTCTAATGGACTATAATAATAATTTGAAAAAAATCACCCCAAAAAGTATTAAAGAAATTCTTACAGTCTTGGGGTTTAGCCTGCATTTTGGTAATTCTGTCCCCAAAAGAAACTTGAAAGACTTCAGCTCCTCTTCACCAATGTCTTCTGATAGCTGAAAGAGCAGGTATCTAAGAGAGAAGTAGAGGACATTGTTTCATCGCATTCCTGAGGATGTCCCTTAACACAGCTGAACACCATACTGCTGTGCTGCTCCCTTGGCCACCTCTGCGCCCCAAGCACATAGTTGCCTCTTTTTCCTTTTTAACTGGGGGGACATCAGTCCCAGGGCAGCCTGAAGTCAAACCATTTTCAGCTGCAATTAGAAAGCTCTTGGTTTCCGTAAAGTCAAACCCACAACGAAACTTTCTGGAGCTGAGAACAAGACTCTCACGCAGCCCCTCAGTGCAGCACCCCAGCAGGAAGTCCTTCAGGAGCTGGTAAGCATTTCAGAAAGGTGGAACTTAGTTTTCTCCCCTTTAATGGTCAGACACTTCAACTTTCCATCTGATTTGTACCCACATTTTGCTTGGAAGATGCTTGTATGCTTCCCAACCTTAACTTGATGTTCAAAGGGTCAGTAAAAGCTTACAAGGATCACGCAAGAAGGGCGGCCCATCCCAGAGGGGAAGCTCACAGGTAGGGCTCAGCCCGGCGGCACCTGGTCACTCACCTGTAGGCAGACACCCGTGCCCTGCCTTGGACCTGAAGCTCTCTCTCCATCTCCTCTCGGCTGGAGCCCAGCTGGGCTTCCAGGAGGTCGATCCGACCGATCCGGTAGAGCAGCTCCTTCAGGAAGAACAGGTTCCCTGCCTCGATCATGCCTTTCTCCTGCAGCGCTTCGATGAGGTCCTGTGGCTTCTGTATGGCTTCCAGCTTCCTCCAGGGGATGTACTCCAGGCTGAGAAACTTCATCGCCTCCAGCTCGGCCTTGCCCAACTCCTCGCTGACCGCTAGCAGCCGCTGCCTGCTGAACTCCATCGTCCCACCGCGGCTCCGGCCCGGGCAAGCGCGGAGGCCGCTTCCCTGCCCCACTTCCGCCCGCCGCAGGGCTGGGGCGCGCAGGAGGCAGCGCCCGGGCCCCTGGGAGCTGTAGTTCTTTCTGGAGTTCTGCTTAAGCAAACCAATCCCACCCCCAGTTAACTTAAAACCCGCGCCTGCCAGAGCAGACGCCTCTCAACGCGTTTTAAGCCGGCTTCGCTAGCAGTTAGGAACCGCCCTGGAGCCAGCTGAACCTACCTGCGCAGGTCAAAGTCTCCCTCGGCCCAGCTTCTCCTGCAGGCACCCCCTCTCCCGTTCAGAGGCACTCGCACGTCATTGCTATTTTAATACAAAGTGAAAGCAGCTCCTCAAGCCACTGACTCAGCTTCCTCCTTGTAAGCCTTCTGGGGCTACTGGGAGGGGTTCGGCCCTTGCACCCTAACAGCCCCAGGGACCAGCTCCCTTCCCACCCCTCCTGGATTTGCTGAAGACCCTTCTCGTGACAAGGGCAGGCTCATAGGAGCACAGCAAGATGCTGTAAGACCCTGGGATTGTGTGGCACCTCTGGTATACCTGCTGGTGCACAACTCTTGATAGATGGTATTTCACCACAGGAGGGAGGAGGGAAGGGATTTTACCATTTGGCATTTTTGTCCTTCTGAAAACTAACATTAACACCTCAGTGCTCTCCTTGAGCAGGAGAGACACCCATACTCTTGAAAACTGTTCTTGCTAAGTGCTGATTTAAAACCAGGGTCCCTTCCCCTCAAAAAAACCCCCAAGAAAACACAGTTTGACAATACATTAAGCAGAAAGCCTTACACTGTTACAATGATGTTGCTTATCAATGTTCAAATCCCCGTGCAAGGTATTTGATTACTGCAAGTGTGGCAACTTGGTGCAAGTCATCTGACTTTCAACCAACACATTTTAACGGCCCATGATCTAACCTGCCTCAAGTCATGTTAAAACAAACTCTTCCTACTAAATAGGCTGATGGGAGGTTTGGATCCTTCTCTTTGGCTGACATGCCTGGACAAAATCAGGCCTGAGCACAAAGTGGCTACACAAACATAAAACTAATGTAAAAGACCTGGGCCATGCTCAGATGTGTCCAGAATAACATTCCACCGAGGCAGAAATGTGCTCCTAGCGTTGGCACCCATGAGAGCCGAGCACGCTCCGGGCTGGGGGAATTCCTGTGGCTGTCAGTAACAGTCCATCAGTGAGAAGCAAGGGCACAGTTACAGAAAGGATGCACAGAAATGAGTATCTGGGACTTCCCAAAGATCTCGACTACGTTTTTTAGCGCATTGCACAGAAGTCGTTGCAGATCAAACAGGCCGTTCTCTACTAACAATTGGACACATCTCTAGCTGAAAAAATAGCAGATCTGAATAAAGAGAGTTAGGGGTCAGCACACAAAGGGTAATCAGCAAGGGCTGAACACCCAACTCCTGAGAAACATGTAGCTCCAGACTCCCTGCTGCATAGCCTAATCTCTTAAACGGTGTGCATTCTGTTTCCACTTTTCCTCGGGCTTCAAGATTTTCTGCAGGAGACCTTACAGATCACATACACAGCCAATAGCTCAAGTACTCAAATCTGAATTTTGCACCACTTTGAGAACCAAGAGCAAACCCTCACATGGGTGATGGGAAACCACCTACTCACAGCAGCCCATGCCATGGGAGCAATCAGCAACCTGAACACTGACAGGCTCCTCACATGTACCACTAACCCATCCCAAGAGCAACACATTAACACATCACCCCAAACCTGTTACAGTGGAATGATGAACTTCACATGGAAGGTGGGTGTAAACAGCTCTCTGGGAAACTGATGTTGAAGTGAATGAATAGGTAGCAAGATGCAAATGACTGGGCAGGGATTCCTGCCAGCAACTAACAGTATTTCCACCTGTGCAGGTCAGGGTCCTCCCCAACTCTTCTAAGCATTTCACTTTCCGAACAGCATCACTCTTTTCTTGGCTGCTTTCAGCTTTAGCCTGCAGGATTTCAACTCGCCAACTTTACTTTCCTACCGACCTTCTGACTCCACATTCTGGTGGTAGCATTTCTGCTGGATGAAAACAAAATACAGAATCCAGTGCCAAGAGCTGAAGGGAAGGGAGGATGGGCAAAGTAACTATAACTGAGGGACCTCAGGGAGGAAAGTCAGTTGCCCCTCACCATTCTCCAAGTTGTGCTAGAGAGGAAAACCAGAAAGTTGCAGATCAAATTTCCTTCTTATCTCTCAGTTCCATGAGAGGGACACAGATACATGCAAGAACTTATCAGCCACCCTGTTGCAGGCGTGTGTGAGCACCCTTTGCTCAGAGCCACAGAGCTGAAAGCGTGTCTTCTCCTTCATTCATCACTGCTTCTGTCATCACATATAAATTCATGGTATGACTACTTTCTGCGGTCCTTCGGAGGATTTTGACTGGGTTTTCTATCCCTTCAGGTAGGTCTTCATTAGCAGGCAATATTATTAGCTGTGGAGGCGGCCTGATTTTTAACAGGTATAACCAAACTTCCATGCTTGTTTAATCACAGAATCATAGAATTGTCTTGGTTGGAAGGGACCCTGACCCTTTAGATCATCAAGTCCAAATGACGACAGGGTGCAACACACCTCACTCAGTGGACAGCTCAGAGGAGAAGGGCAGGAAAACAATTATCAGAGACGAATGTATCATGAAGAAAGCTCAATTTGCCTCAACATCAAGGACACTGAAGGGTAACCTTAGTTTTAGAGAAGACTCCTGCCCCTCTCAATCATCAGGTTTTCCCCACACAATTAACAAAGAGTAATGTCTTCCTGATCTAGCCAACCCAGCACAGGAGTTGTGAATACATGGCTCAGCCCAACATAAAGAGTGGACAACTGATAAAACATTTAAACTTCAAAAAGTACAATGGGCTTGAGATAATTTAATCCCCATGTCCATCATGACTAAGGATTCCCATGTCAAGGTGGTGAGACAGGTAATGAGAACCATGTTTGTATTGTGATTCAACTACATACTGTGACTGCTAAATTATGCTTGTGTTGTGATGTCAGTACATTGGTATATCACTCTACTAAATCCCACATAACACCAAATATACCAAATAAGTAAATTTGATATCCAATTCCTCCTCACATAGAATATCTGAAGGAGCCTGGTCTGAGACTATTAGACTTTCACACAGAGAAATAGGAAAAAACAGAAGTGCTGTAGACTCACAACTTCCCTACTGAAGCAGCTGCCACCTTCCACCAAGTTTATCCCTTAGGAAGCAGTTAATTAATTTAAGCGATATTTCCTTATCATAAAGCAGCATTCACAACTCTAATTACTAACTTCATATCAGGGTCTCATTTATGAAAGCATTATAAAAATGTACATCAAATTGCTGTCACATTTCCTGAATGGTTAGCCATATGTCAGCCACACAGCTGTATTATATCTGGCACACCTTCTGGTAACTCTTGCCACAAACAGCACTCTCATTTATGTAGTACTTTGAATGTCTTATTTATTACTTATGAAACCTGTGTGACCAGAGCTATGATGCCAAGACTGGGCACTCTCCCTTTTTTTTGGAAGATCAAAAAGGGTGAGGGGAGCAAAACACGACTGGCAATAGATTGTGTGGTATTAGAAAAAAAAGTTTCTCTTCAAGAACACAAGCAGGATTGACTAAAGAACCCCTGGTTTATGGCCAGACATGGATCTCCAAAAAATACAAAACTAAAAAAAGGAGAAGTTACAAAGTGTTTCAACACCATCCTTTATCTTGCTATAAACTCAAAAGAAATGTAGCTGGTAGAATCCCATACAGCTTCCACACACCACCTACACATTGCTGAAGACACAAACTAAAAGCAGCCTCGCTGGCGTCAGCTGCCATTATCGTGAAAGTCCTGAACTTAAATTTATTTTTCCTACCATCTCACCAGCTGATAACGAAGGGGTATCAATATACCCCCCTCAGGGTGGCTGCCACTGAAAACTTCAACAAGAGCAAAATAACATTCTGCTGAAGTTACAGTGTCATGCTGGCTGTCCCCTCAGCCACCTCATCCAAAAGAGAAACACCACAAACAAGGGTGATGTGAAAGCCAAGAGCATTTATTACAAGAGAAACAAGAGTCACCAGGAGCTAGAATCAAGTTTCCATGAGGAGAAAGCACCTCAGAGTAGTGGATCTAATGGAGTGGGACATTTCTTCCAGCAGTCAACAGCCATTCAAAATAAACTGTCCCCTAAGAACCCTAAGAAAAACAATTAGAACCCTTACTACTAAAAAGCTAACCAGCAGTGCTGGTTAGCCAAGTAAATTAATAACATAAAGCAAACCAAAGATTTGGAGGAAAAGAACCAAACTTGTATTATCATATATATTTTTTTTTTTGTCCTTCTGGAGGAGGATATTATATTCCATGAAAAATTACACAGCTTCCCAAGACAGCCAATGATTCACCTTTGAGTAGATCAGATACGAATCTGCCTGGAAAGGAAGCCAGCATTCTGCATCTATCTGCTCTCTTCTTCACATTTCAGCAGCTTAAACCAACTCAGGCAGAAATGGAGCTTCCACTGGCATTTCCAATAACTTAAAAATCATAACACTTGGAGGTGATTCTTCACTTGAGCCCAGACTGAACAGATTCCACTGCTTCTGCAGGATGGAAAGCCAGATCTCTACGCCCCCGTGGCCTGTCCAGGCTGCTACAGATCCAGATGCCAAGAGACTGATTAAACATCGGAATTGGAAAATTTAGGTTCCATGCCCCTTGACGGACTCGGGTAACTACACAGATCCATATAATTTCTCCTCCAAATCCTCTTCCCTGTGGAATCCAATTCTGGATGTGATTCCTAAACAAGTGTGCTTTTCTACTTTTCAACTGATGGACTTGGTGGAATTTGGAAGATCACTTGCTTCCGTAGGGTTGATGTTATCTTTGGCATCTGCTTCCGTCCATTTAATACTCTTTCTCCCACGTCCTTGTTCACTTCTGTCAGGATAGTCAGGATATCCTTGCGTCTTGAACAAAAAAAAAAGAAGAAAAGTTGCTCTGAAATCCTTGCAGGTAGGCCAAGAAGCTGATCTAAGTTTGCTCTGATGAAGGGGTATCTCAGGGGAGGTTAGTATCTTCCCCTCACCCTCCTTGTCACTGAAATCGCACACTCCATTGTGTAACCACAGAATTCAGTGATTGGGGGAATAAAAAGAACCTCTGTGTAGCATCGCATTTCCAGCAAAAGTGGTCCCCTATTTTGGTTACTGCCAGAAGAGCACACTAAGATGGAACAGAACCAAACCTATGTGCTCTCCAAGCCCTCCTTTGGACAGCATGAGAAAGTGATATCTGAAGAGAAATTAAGTTTTCTAAATCAAGTTTATGATGGGGATGGGAGGTAGGCAACAATGAAAATTTTGACTAAAGGATACTGGTGATTTTTGGTCTGTTTAATAACTCAATAAATTCACCTCTCATCAGGTGTCACTAGAAGAAACATAGTTTATCAGTCAAAAAAATGTTTAAACACATTCAAACAAGTGTGGTTCCAGCACTGCAACCCTGGTTCTGCCACAGGCAAACAAGGGGAAGTCACTTGTACTGTGGTTCACCTGTAGGATTACAATTCCCAATTCCAGAGTAATTGCTGTTCTGCGCTGTTCTGCACTGTCCTGCAGGTGACAAGCAGTATATAACACAAATGCACAACACTCCTGTTTCAGCTGAAGTATGTATGTCTGCAACACCACACATACATTGATCAAAGACAGTACTTACTGTGGGCAAAGCGACTTCATCTTTTTACAGAGGCATTGAATGTAAACACTGCCAGTCTTTACACAGCGGTAGCTCTCATAGTCTTCCACTGTAGCTATGCCAACCAGAATATCAGCCTGGTCAGGAATGGAAATCACAGGGGTAGCATCTGTCTCAAGGTGGTCAGAAAAGTCTGCTTTTACTGTGACAGCTGGATGACCTACAGTGCCTTGGCAAGCTTGGATGAAAAACAACTTGGGTTTGCCAGCAAGAGAAGGACAATTAGATCCATGGAAGCAGGAGACTAACTCCTTAATATCTACCAAATCATGATCAACGCCTTTTATTTTGTCTTTCTCACCATGAGAAAAAATGAAGCAAACAAAACAGTCCATGTTACTATGATCTTGTTTGCTGTATTCTTTAAGTTTTGCATACATTTGCTTTGCTTCTAGATCCATGTGCTCAACTACCTCAAATTGAAGCCACTTAAAGACGCTTTCCACAGCCTCTGTTAAAACACAAAATCAGAAGGCACTTGTTAAATAGTGACAAGGAAGATGCTGAAACATCAGTGTCTGTGTGGTAGAAGAGGTATTAGCAGAAGTGTTCAGATCCACCCAATTAACTCACCTGGCTGACAGCCTGCCAAATCTAGAGAAACCCAAATTATTTTTTAAAGCGTAACTGGGGTAAGCATCACAGTAACTAAAACAAAAATATGTTTCAGACTATCTGATTAATCAATCAGATAATTAGTGAAGCTTACTGGGTCAAAGCAAGCTTTAACTGTGAATTGCATAGTAACCTCATATGCTTAAGAACAACATTTAGCAAGTTAAAGAAGAGGTACCTCTTCAGAAAATTAGACTCTGCCACTCTCAAATGAAGTAGGTCCCTCTTGCTGTGAGAATGATTAATGCAGCAAGGAGGAAGGCAGGGTAACCCACTAACAAATGCTGTCCAGGCTTCTCAGCAAACATTGACTTAAATTGTTGTGTGGGCAGTGAGAAAGTACCTGGGAAGCAAGCAGCCTGTGCACAGGCTGGATGGAGTTACAGTATCAGTGATGTGTGCTTTCATGGAACAGATTTTAATTCAGGTAAACTCTTGTTTAGCTTAAAAGTAAGCCTTGCAGGATGACAGGTTTTAAGGAAAACTATAAAGCAATAGCATTTATTTGAGCATGAAATAGACTATTACATGACAACTAAGAATTAAAAACAATCAAAAAGTGAGAGGTGGAACAGTATTTGCTATTTGGTACCTATGACCAACTAAGACAAAGCTTTTTACCGAGAACAGAAAGTGGTTCCTTCTTTAGGCTAAACTGTTGGAAGTGGCATATTTCCAATTTCTACAGTGACTGTCATTTCAGTTACTAGGCAGGCAAAGGAACTCAGTGGACTTGATTATTCTTCACAGGAAAGATTATTACAATTTTCAGAGAATTATCAGAGGAAAAACCAAACCAGTAACTGGCTTTAAAAAGTACTTACCTTTGTCTTTCATTGTTCCTTCTCTGGCTTCATCCGAATTTTTAAATTTGTAATTGTTAAGAATCACACAGTAACCATGGGGGATATTTTTCATCTTATATGACTCAACAAGCTGTAGAAACAAAGAAAGCAAATAAGAAAGCAGTTCCAAGCAGCCAAAAGAGAAACATGCCATGCACAGATTATTGGTCCTTCCTGTCCAAGTGCAAAAAAATGATGAGGACCAAGATACAAGAAAGGAAAAGCCTAAGAATACAAGCTAGCTACAGGCTAGAGGGGGATGGTGGGGAGGAGGTAGAGGTGGGAAATCGGCTTTGTTTCCCTGAATTCTCTCTCTCTCTGTGGTTAAAATATGATGTTGGCATGGGAGAAAGTGAGTATCAGAAACACAAATTTACATGTGCAGAGGAGAAGTTCATTCCCTCTGAAAGTCTTTGTATGTTTCTAGTGAGGCAGCAGATTGTGTTGTTCCCTTCCTATCTGTCCAGGAGCATCCTGGACAGGACTTTAATGTCATAGTCTCCATTATTGTTAAGACTGGTTTTCATCACACAACAGCTACTCCTTCATTTCTCATCCAAAAAGGTTGCTGACAGACAGGCAGTCACAAAGGAACAAGGCTTGGTTTTAAAAGTAGGAATTGTTTGAAGGACCTACATATAAAGCCAGAACCCCTCCCTTACAGCTCTTTCACCTGCTTCATCTTAAGAATTTATGCTCCCCTCTCCCAGGAGTTCAGTAAGTATCAATAAGTAAATGCTATCTTGAAGTATTTCTTACCAGACATGTTGCCCCCCCCTCTGCTCTTTGTCCTGCTGGATGCAGAGACACTTGACAGTGGGGTTTCTTCTTAGAATCACTTTCTAAAGGGAGAAGATAAACAGAGCATTTTAGGACTAAAAAGGTAAATCTTCCACTGTGCATTTCTCAACACTCAACAGCCCCCCTGCCCCTGGCAGTGCAAGGAGTGAGGTGAAGGGTGATTTCCACATCACTGAGGCACCATCATTTTGTAAAGCTGGGCAAAGCACAGGGTTCCAGTTTTACAGACTACTAGTTAGTGAAACTGTACAGAGCTGTGCTTGCTTCCTTCTCTGCTCCTTTACTTGTAGGAAGACCCAGATAATAAAAGGCTGAACGTGAGCAGTCACTTCAGGCAAGCCATTCACTAGCATCTCTGCTACAGGATACATAAAAGAGAAGACTGATTTTGTGCAGGGGCACACCACAGATAGCTCCTTTATTTCTGAAGCCACTGTCTGTTCCCCAGAGAACTCTGCTGTTTAGGCAGACACACCAAGGATGCATAATACCAGCATAATGGAAGATCTCCCCAAAGCAACAAAACACTACTTTGAATACAACTGCCTGAAATAAATGGAGAAACCATCAAAGCCATGACTACACCCAAGGAACTAAATCACAGTCCCCCTTTTACAGGTTACACAGGTGAGTTTAAATGGAATTTAATTGTTAGGGTAATGAGATCTGTTAGACATGCCCTTTTTCTGCTTACTAAGGGGAACAAAACAGTAACAGTAACACTAAAAATCCATTCCCCTGACACAGGGCTTGCTTACACTAGCCAATCCTGGCAATTTTCTTCTGCTCTTTGAGAGACACAAGAACATGTCAGCAGCACAAAGACATGCTGGGAAACTAGTTGGTACCTCTGCAGGGAACTGTATGGGCTGTACAGATGTGTCAAAGGAAACACACATCCTGAGTCATCCATAAGGAGGTTCTTGGTAAAAATGTCATAGGCATCAGTTGTTGGTTGACACATCCTGCTTCCCAATGAGTGAAGCCCAGCTGTGGTGTCACAAGTCACCATCTCAGCTGCAACAGCCCAAGTACACTGAAGTCCTTGAATATACTGAAGTCACATCTGGTACAGAAAGCTAATGGTTACACTTTAGGCAAGTAACTGGTCTCCAGGGACTTTTGACTAAGAGCAAACAGCCTTAGTCAACAGAAATGAATGCTGAAAATATCTCAATACAAGTTTCCTCCAGGCAACTGTCACCTCCAGTCTCTTTCAGTGACTGAACAGCTATCCTGGTCCAAAACTAGCACTGCACTGTTTCCTGAAGAAAATAAATGCATTTAAAGCAAAGAGGGGGGAGAAGTAGATCACTCACAAGGCATAAAACATACTTCAGGGAGAGATACAAGAAGGTACAATGGAGTAATGAAAACTCCAGAAACAACAGGTTCCAAGAACCACTCTACATATCCTAGGACACTGTAAGGTCTCTCTCTTACTTCTAGACTTCAAAGCTGCTGAGGATGAAGCCACAAAAAAATTACACAAAACCACAGCTCAACTCTTAAAAAGCAGATTAAATAATTTACCTTTTTGTTTTTCTTCATAGGTATCAATTTTTTTCTTTACATCAGCTCTAATTCCCTTTAATACATATTTCAGCATTACCAAGTCATCTTCTTTAATTATCCCACTTCTTTCCATTTCCTGTAAGATCTTCAACATTGACTGGTAAAACAAAACCATATAAGCCAAATTCATACAGTGTCCTTCAGTAATTGCAATATCAGGCACTTCTAGACAGAGCAGGAAACAACATCCTCAAGCCTAGAGACTGAACAACTAAAGACCAAATTTCTTTTCTCTTCAAACCTCATTAAAACAAGCATCAGGATGCAGTGCAACTGAAAACACACATCACTAAGGTTAAGATGTATCATTAGAAATTACCTATGGCTAGCTTATCCTGCTTCAGCAGTGAACAGCACAGCATTCAGATGGAGTGCTGTTAAGTCATTTAGCTGTGACGCTTTACAGTTTCTATTACCGAAAATGTATCCAAGGCTAATTTTGTTTTTTAAAACTCGACAGTCGACCAAGTTGGAGGCACATCTGTATTTCATGTAGGTGCCACAATACAAATAGGACTTCTTAATAATACCAAGCATTTTCATAACACTATTCATTATTTACAAGTATTAAACTAGCTCATCAAATCTCTTCATACTTTTGTGGGGGAGTTAACAGATTGCTCTTCCCCCAAATTACACTAAAGAAGAAAATGTACCAAATGACACAAAAACCTGTGGTTCAACTCACATTAGAACTTGATTTCCTGTCTCCAAAACACTGGTTTTCCTTCAGTAAACATCACTCTTCCTAGATACAGCGTATATACAGAAGTCTTATAAATGCCAAGCAATGACAAAAGGAAGAGTATGATGGATTTTTCAAGAAGAAAAGATTAGGGAGACAGGCGATGGAGGGAAAAAAAAAAGAGCAGAGAAGAGATACAATGAGAAAAAAGGGTCCATTCTTTCACAAAGCAGCTATCAACTAACATCAGAAATCTTCTGACACTAGATTTTAGTGGGAGGAGACTGTTTGCTCTTCCCTCCCTTCTTAAAAAAGTTAGCAGACTCTGAACTAGCCTTGCCAGAAACTTATCGAGATCACTTTGCATACAGCATTATCCTGGAGCTTGGTCTTTGGTATTTGTTTTTGGAGCAGGAATTTCACGCTTTTGACATCTTCTGCAGTCAAGTCTTCTGAAATTACATATAACAGTTGCCTGGCAACAGAGAATAGAGAAAGACCGATTAAGAAAGTCATGAGAAATAAACACCACAATTACACATTTGAACTGCAAATTTAAGAGTCACAATTGGCAGGTAGTCATGCTGTAGTAAATACAGTTATGCTAGGATATTCATAGGACAACAGTACAGACAGATATAAGACAGTACACACCACAACTGTTGTACACTTTGCATGCAAAGGTCTACCACTTCTATGTTTACCTGTAGGCAGACACCCGTGCCCTGCCTTGGACCTGAAGCTCTCTCTCCATCTCCTCTCGGCTGGAGCCCAGCCGGGCTTCCAGGAGGTCAATCCGACCGATTCGGTACAGCAGCTCCTTCAGGAAGAACAGGTTCCCTGCCTCGATCATGCCTTTCTCCTGCAGCACTTGGAAGAAGCCCTTGGGGTCCTGGATGGCTTCCAGCTTCCTCCAGGGGATGTACTCCAGGCCGAGGAACTTCAGAGCTTCCAGTTCATCTGTGACCAAAGCCTCAGAAATGTCAAAAAGGAGTTTGTGGAAGTCGGTATTCATTTCACATCAGGATCTGGATCTGAACATAATTAGAAGTTGATTTAATTTTTCAGTAACAGCAGTCCAACAACATGGTTATAAAAAGTATCACATAATGTAGAATAGCCCAGAATAAATATATGCAATCAAAAGCACTTCAGTAGAGGCAAACTGTCTTGCTATGGTAGCTCTTTAGGGTCTCTCAACAAGGAATATAAAAACTCCACGCTAAATGAAATTGACCGAGAAAGTCACAGATCCTTCTTGCTTCCTCTGGTGTGTCTAGACAGCAGGAAGTACCAATGTACAGGATGTAGAATCCTGGCAGGCTGCTGCTGCTTTGCTGGGGATTGGTTGGGTTTTTTTTTTTTCTTTTTTTCCTTTTGAAGTTTGATCCCATATGGGGGCAAGAGCCATTTGCTAGTCTGAAATACACACTATGTAGTAAATGAGACTGCCAGGTTTTACACCATGACAAAGATAAAGGTTTTACATCATACCAGAGATGAGAGTTCACATGAGAACTCACCTAAGCTATCTAGCTTCTTTATACACTGCTTCTGCCCCTGGTCAGCATAGCCAAAGCACCTCTTCCTGGTTATCTGTATCACATAAAACTCACTTCCCAGCGCAATCAGTTTGTAATATTCAAATCAAATACAGATCATGCCAAACATTTTAAAAAGGCCAGCAGAATTCTTGTTAAACCAGTTGTGTTTCACTGAGCATCAAATACTACCTTCCTTCCTCCATCAGCTTTAGAAATCTTAAACTTGGCTTATTCAACTTTTCATCACAAGAGGAAGTTAGAGAATACCAAGTGAGAGCCCTCCAACTATAGCACCCTGACACTTGCCTCTCTGGTAAAGGAGCCATTTGCCACTTTATTCTCTCTGTCATAGATCTAAGACACCGAGGAATCTCTGAAGATAAACTCTGTAGAAATGCATTCAGTAGAGGTTTCCTGTCCCACTGAACTCACTGGGAGTCAGAAAAGTTGGCAACAGCGAATCAGAACTTCCTACTCCAACACTACTGGAATACTGAGTAATCCATTTTAATGTTACTACTCTGCAAATATTTCAATATCAGGGCTAATAATTCCAAGGTACCCCAGATGACTGAATCTGTACTAACGTAAATACTTAAAAAAAAAAATAATATGCAGACAATTGTACTCCCCTTTCCTGCAAGAACCACTCTGAAGCAAAGCAGTATTTTGCGCCATACCCTTGGTCAGCATTCTGTTAGTTAGCAAGAGTGAACATGCAACTAAACCTTAAACCTTTGTCTATCAGAAAACCCTGATGGAACAGGAAAAAGTGTGTTGTGATACAGCACGTGCGATTCACACTCTTCCCCCCAATACTGTTTTCTTTAACGCCATTCAAACTAAACTTTGAACTTTTAAGACAAGAATCCACGCCATTCAGAACACACCACCACAAAACCAATAGTATCTGAAAGAATCATATGTGCTGAACCTCACAATTCAATGATCTCAGATCTGTGTATTTTTATACCCACACAGGAAAAAACAATGCTTTCTTAGTAGCTAGTTATGAAGTTATCTTCTTTGTCGTATAAATCATGCCTTTTGATTAAGATACAAGGCAAGTGCTTAGACACTTCTTGTAAAGGAAATACTCATTTTTATTTGTTCAAGGCTGTAAAGGTTTCAAATCCACAAAACTGGAACACGTGCCACCTACATACTATCTTTAAGCCTGTCTGTAAATACAGGGAACACACAAACCCAATGTTTAACTGCTTCTTTTTCTCCCACTTTACTAAGTTAAAAATCACAACTGATAGAACAGACAAACTGCAATTATAATATTTTTTTTTTTTTTACATCAGGAGGTAGAACAGGCTGGAGGTCTGCTGGAAGAACTCTGAAAGAAGAGACAGTTTCCTCTCTAGTGCCAGGAAAAGTACTGCCTTTTGTACTATGATCCATATTGTCACATGATTTACAGAAAGTACTTTATAACAAAGTATGTTGCAGCAGTCCCTACTCCACCTATTGTGGTTCCAGTTTCAGGAAATAACTGTTAACAATCCTTGTAAGAAAATCTGGTAAACAAGCCCCAAAAGTAATGAGGTTTTGCTTTTAAGGTGACACACTAAGCGGGATAGCCAGGACTTCTGAGCATACAGCACAGTCCAGTGTATTTGCTCCCATACACACAACCTAATCAAAAGTCAGTGAGGGAAAGGCGGCTCAAATATATTTTCCCATTTTAAAAAAATATCATCCCCACTGTTCTGTGTCACTAGATCTTCCACAATTAACCTCCTTTCCCTGAAGTCCCTCTCCAACTTGCCCTAGCCTATTTTTAACATGCACCTGTGTGGAAGATTGTTTCCTAAATTACAAAAGATACTGCACTGAATACAGTAACAGTGAATACAGGGAACTGAAAGGCCAAATATTCCTTTGGAATTACTTATGTAATACACTTCCCCATTTACAAGACAATTTAAGCAAATTAACTTTTGATATATCCACCCTCTCTGAAGCATAGAGGTCTGCCTTAAATGGTCAGATTCCCAGTATGGTCTGCTGGTCACGAGTGTCTTCCTTGCAGTGGGAAATGCAATCAGCAATGATCAGCAATCGGTACAGCTATGAGAATCTGAAGCTTGTAAAGTCAGCATTATGAAGACAGACAGGAGAGCTGAAATTTGTTAAGATTTCACAATGAAAACCATAATTCGTTGATTCAAGCTATCTACCTTTATAAACAAAAAATATATACATTATATAAGCAAAATTATAACTTACTCTTTGACTGAGGCATATAAATTCCTTCCAGAAGGCTCACACTAGTAACAATTCAAATGACTTATTTCTCTGGCACAAGTTGTCCTTTTTTCCAAAAACTGGAAGCAGCACAGGACACCACAAGCATTATCTGATCTTCAGGTCCAAAATGGTTCTGCCTCCATGCCCTTCCATGCCTCAGCGTCTCTCTGCCTGCACCAGCTCCTCTGTCTCTAAACTGGATCAAGACTCAGCTGCAGTTTGAAAGCGGAAGCAAGCTGTTGTCAGCGCTGTGTGAAAAGTGCGTGCCAACGAGACCAAGCCCAAGTTGACTCTTTCCAAAGAGAGGCTTCTCCCGTCATGCGTCAGTTTCACAGACCAGCCCTCCTGGCACTGTTCTTCCTCTTTATCTTCCTCTCTTGCCCTTCCCCAAAGTGTTCCTGTCCTTTTGTTAACTTAAAGCTCTCTGATTTCCCTTAGCTCCCTCAGACTCTGTTTCTGTCCCTCCTGCTTCCTCTGGAACTGACTCAGTGACCTAATCTATACTTACACAGCAGCCTGCCAAAAATTCACCTTTCCCAGGAAGGCTTGTCCTGAGCAAGTGAAAATGCTGTGGCTACTCAGCAGCTGAAGTGACTGTGGCCTCTACTAGCACAAGGCAGGATAAGAATCTCCTGCAACTTGTCAATGTTACAAATCCCACTTGAACATCATGATCTTCCCAAGATACCACCTTCCTCAACAGAAATACTTTTTACACTACTTCCACAAGCCACAACCCTTACTTAATTCTGTTGATGGAGAGCATGCATATGTGAGTATGCTTCTGTAAGCCAACAGTAAGCTTCAACAGAATCCAACCACATTTTGCCTGAGGCTGATTTCTTCCTGGTCCAGCTCTGTATCACTAGAGTTACACTAAGGGTGTATAGTGTAGACAGCAAGGTGCAATTAACACTGAAGTTGTATAAAACCCACCCACTTTCCCCCAAGACTTTCAAACTCTTATCTTACAGTACACTGCAAAAGATCAGGCAGAAACATCCAACAATCTTGCTGAATGGCAGCTGCAGTTACAGTGCTCAGCCTACCCCAGCTCTGGGCTCATACTGATAAGAGCACCACTGCACACACCCAAATATTACAATGTTACATATTCTACTAACAGACAACATGTTTTCTAGCTGTGGCACAAATATGACTTCAAGTGTGGCAGCCTACTAACTCGGAAGACTCAAAATGCAGTAGGTCACATAGCTATCAATTTACCATGATAAAAAGTGACCATTATGTTTTGGCAAACTACCACACATGCTCTGTATGATGCAAAACTCCTAAAAATCCTAGATAGTGCAAGCTAAAAATTGTGTCCAACGTTTTCAAATCTTCATCCAACTTCCAGCAATCACATATATATATAACCACCAGTGTTGTACTGAAACTCAGTTTCACTTCAGCTTAAACTCTGAGGCAGCTAAAACCTCAGTGACTCATGCAGCCCAAAGTGCAGGGGCCAGTAGAAACAAGGGTAAGTCTTGCCCCAGTACACAGTTTTTATCCCACCAAACTTTAAAAAAGAAATATGAATTTAATGTAGGAACAGGAAGGACGCAAACATACATAATAAATGCTCATAACAAATTACATTATTCAAGTTAACTCACAAAGCATTGTTAAAAAGCCTTTTACATCCTTTTAGATCTTAAAACAAGAAACAATAATCAGAAAATTTAATGCTTAAAGTTAATTGATTTGATAAACCCATAGATACCTGGCTGAATGCTGTATTTCAGAGCATACAAACCTTCTAGCCTAACTTTTCTTCCCAGAAGTGACAGGGAAATAACAGTTCACAAGGTTTCAGAGGGAACAGTCTGCAGCATTTTGGCTTTACACAATTTTGGAAAGATCTCACTGTACATGAAGTTTCTATTAGTATTTATTCAGTGTGCCTTGTGGAACAAATTACTGATTTTAATTGTTATCTGGTTCTCCTTTAAGCTAAACTAATTTAAATCAGTGATGGAAGAAATCCTTTTCCACTGAAGCTTTCTCCTTTTCATTCCCACCTTTCTCTTTCTCTACGTAACATACCTGGTGGATTTAGAGGAGGGATTTAAAACTGTTAGCCTGCAAAATCAACTATGATGAGCCCACACTAGACCATTAACAGTCTTAGTTTAGATATGGAAGGCTACATGCAACTCTCAATGCTGCCAGAAAATCAGATGTATTTTAAAAGCTTCAATGTTGCTGTGAAGGAGGAGGGTCTCTAGGTATCGGAAATATACATTTTTTTCTTAAGGTATATGCTGGTTGGGGCATCTGCTTCTTTGTCCCCAAGCGGTCAACGCGTCTGCTCACGTCATCATTCACTTCTGTAAGAATGGACAAAATATCTTCACCCCTATATAGAGAAGAACAAAAATAAGAAAGACTTATTAATTAGCTGATGGCATGCTATTTAACACCTCCCACCCAGATCATCTAGAAGATAAACATTTAAAACACAATAAAGAAAACACATCCTTTTTCTCCAAATTTCTCTTTTGTTTCCATTTGAGTAATATTAGAATTGAAAGACCTTTTCTTACTCTGCCTTGCTTGATTCAGTACAGAAAAATAATGGAGTATTTTTACCTAAAATCCACTCAAGAAACAGATGGCTCTGCCTTAAAGAATATAGATGGGAGGTTTTGAGTTTTTTTTTAACAATAAACTTCACGTTCTCCAGATTATCTCTATGGTACTAGCAGTGTTAATGTAACATCAGAGGCAAGCAAGCATATTGTCAGTTTAATATAGTCTACCTCAGAACATGGGATAGTGTTCCTATGTGAATTTGCCTTTGGAGAAAAATAAGGGGGGAGAAGGAGAGTTCCATTTTTTATGGAAGAACTAAAAGAAGTATTTACCTTGGTACCAACTGCTGTAACTTGTTGCACAGGGCCTGAATATACCAAGCACCCTGTTGAATGTGACGGAAAGATGCATATCCATCAATTGTGGCCATGCCTAGGAGGAAATCAGCCTCTTCAGGAATACTTTCAGAAGGTGAAATGGTCTCTTGCATGGAAGACAAGCCAGGAATTCGGGCATCAGCTTCAACATAGACAGGACACTGTATCTCTTTACCCTGGCATGCTTGGATAAAGAAGAGTTTGGGTTTTTCAGCCAGCTGTGGACATTGTTTGGCAGTGAAGTGGGACATGATTGTGCGGATTGATACAAGTTCTTCATCCTTCCCATAGACTGCTCCTGACTCTCCATGAGATAGAATACAACATACAAAGCAGTCCCTGTCTTTGTGTTCTTGCTTATGCTGCCAAGTTCTCATGAGCTCTCTGATTTCATGAGATGTCAGGTCTGTGTGAATCTGCACATCCAGACCAAGCCATTTGAATACTCGCTCCAGTTCTCCTGTAATTAGAAAACAAATTAAAGAAAAAACACTAGCAGTAGAAAACTGTTTTGTGAAGTCACTATGCAAGCTAATCTGAACTGGGAAAGACCTTACACCCTGACACTTTGCAGATTCATTCTTATACTGGTATCAACTACAGGTTAACTGGAATAAAAAAAAGAAGATAGCATCAGTTCAAAGACAGAGTTCTTGGATTTTTCTAGACAAATTTCAGAAAATACAGTGACATTTTACAATGTATAACACCACATTAAGTGATGCTTGAAAGTACAATGAATTCTCCACTCCTCATGTTTCTGATTAGATCTTTGGAAACCTTCCTCACAGCTTTATTTCCAAGTTGCAGTTTTTACTATTAAGAGTTTCATACATAAAAGATAATTAAAAATGAACAGAAGAAAGTAAGTATGCTCAGAGTTGCTTGATTATGGAATTTTGCATTATATTATGTAGAATGATGGTTTAGTTTACTTTTAGTTTTTTAATATAGTTATACATGAAGGCTAAGTGAAAAGGGATTCTTAAAATGATTCATGAATGATCCAACTGCACCAGAAACTTAGTGAGTACTCATCCATTAATCCCTCCTCTCCTTGAATACACATGATATCATTTAAGACATATCAAACATTTTAAGTCATTAACTAAGTAAAATATAGACAACAAA
This sequence comes from Gallinula chloropus, assembly GCF_964237585.1. Classification (NCBI taxonomy): domain Eukaryota; kingdom Metazoa; phylum Chordata; class Aves; order Gruiformes; family Rallidae; genus Gallinula; species Gallinula chloropus. The sequence goes on along the minus strand of NC_140090.1, from coordinate 30,191,059 downwards.
ATACTGAGCTATACTAGACAATCAATGCACATGGGGAAACAGACAGACTACACCTCTAATAATCTTACTTCAGTAACTTACCAGCATCTTTGAAAGAACCCTTCCTCTCCTGAAGAGACCTACCAAAGTGAACATTATTAATAACAAGACAAAATCCTCTGTGTGGTCCATCCATTTTGTAGCTTGTCATCTTCTGTAGAAAGGAGAGGAGAAGCTTACAAGCTCAATGAATTTATTGAACTTACTCATATTTCCTTAACAGGTTTCAAAATTGGCATTAAAAAAAAAGAAATTAAAAAAAAAATAATCAGAGGCACCTAAGGCTGTGGGTTACTTTTGAAAAGTGGAACTCAGTGGTGCCTCCTTGTGTGAAAAGATGGGTGAAGCCTCATGCACACTCCTGTCACTATACTATCAGAGGAAAGGTTTAGCAGCCAGGTTGGTCATGCATATGCAAAAGGGAGGATTCAGCAGCCAAATTGTACAATCTGAATTGGTGACAGGGAGAAGTCCCCAGCAGTTTCCAATGTCACAACAGTATTTTAAACAGATGGCAAAAGATTCACAGTGAAACTACAGGATGTTAGACATCTGAGTTGTCGGTTTTCTTTTTTAAAGTAGTGATGAATACCTGGAGCAGGGGATTCATACCGGTCTACTGGAAAGAGATTCAAGCAGAACAGAGATCCCTGAAGTACATAAACCTGCCACACTACCAGTTTTGGTCAGACTTAAAAATTATCCACCATTCTTAAGAAAAAACAATTTAAAAAGTAAAAAAACCCCAAAACTTCAAGTGCCATCTCATCAAGTCCAACCCAAGTTGAAATGAAAAAGTCCCACTACTCCAGTTCCTTTCTGCTCTCTACAGAGACCCACAAACACCTGCTCTTGTGCATTTTAGTAAAATAAGATGAAAGCATCACTCCAAGTTCTTTCAACAGCAGCAACAAGTACTGAACATTATGTGATAAGAAGATATGTTATAGCACAGAACTTACAGAAATTAAATAAGCTATAAACAAGTGCAGCAGCTTGCTCCGTGCTCATCAGAAGGAAAAAGCCAGCGGGCCAATTTCATGGTTACACTACTGTACAAGGTTAAAAAGTGCACATTAAGGCTTCTAAGAATGGATCTCACAGAAGAGATCTTTTCTCTTGTATCAAGAGCTCTGATTTATTGAGGGTCATTGTTATATGCCTGCAATACCTCGCTAAAAATTCTTGCCTTCTTTTATCCTTCTCACAAGGTCTCTGCATGCTACCCCATATCACTTCTAATTTCAAGATGCCCTGAAGCTTTTTCTAAGTCAATTCCAGGAAGAACAAACTGTGAAGCTACGTCTGTCTCAGTGTCTCACACATTCTGCTGCCATCTCTAAAAGGCACAATTTAAGAAAATGCCAAACGTTTTGCTCGTATCATGAAGATAAACCAATGCACTGCTGGGTGGATAACATCAAAGGTATTATGACTGTTTTGCCTCCACCACACCTTTCAATATTGGTATGTTTCCAGCCTGAAAGGTTAAAATATTCTCTGAAACTTTCCAGTTGATCAGGCAATTCAAAAATCTTCACAAGACACACAGATGTCTCACAAGTCCTTGCATGATAAATGCCATTACAGGTATGAAGACCTCACACACCCAGGTATTCTAAAAGAAGAATTTAAGAGATTGTCTCAAACCTTGTATTCGTTTTCCACATTGCTGCATTCTCCAGGCAGATCCAGGATCATTTCAGAGAAGCCTTGCGAATGATTAACTGCTTTGTTGTCTACAAAAAAACCCCAAAACCCAGAACAGATATTTATGAAGAGAAATCTAGTGTTGGTAGATGTAGTACAATGGAGTTTAGCTACAATACAGCACTTTTCGTATTTGAAGAATTGTTTCACTGAAAGGAAGAATTCCTCCATAACAGACAGCATCGTCATCATGTTCAAAGGTTGCATTCTGAACATGTCCCCTGTTATTTCTTATGACAAAAGCAAGGTTTCTATTTGTATTTATATTGTGGAACAAAGGTGTTCATAGTACAAGGATAGATCCTACCCGAGACACTGAAACGAATTTTTCATTTCAAAACCAGCTTAGATGTAAACCTTATTATATAAGAAGGAGCTGCAATGTTACTACTGAAACTCCCATTATAGTTTTGGGTTATTTTGTTTCTGAATCACTGATGGTAACTCTCAGACTGACTTTCAATGCAAGGCTGCATTGACAGAGGTTGAACATGGAAAAAAGCTGACAGATGCTGTACTGCCATACTTCACAGCTAGTCAATTCAACATGGAGTCAAAGATGGGTACAAACTACCCACTCATATTTGTACAGAATCTTAGAGATCTGATCTAAAATGTAACTTTGTTTATTGCTGTTTTATTTACTATTTGTGAATACCTTAAAATGCTTACCTCTTTTTGCATTAATCATACACTATTTAATACATTCAAAACATCCATCTCTACACACAACACTCCCAGACTCTTCAACATCATGATCTATACAGCAGAAGCAGACAGATGCAAAATCCCACACCCAAAAAATTAACATCCCAGTTTTAGAAGCAGTCATAATGTCCCATTCTCTTGTCCTCACAGGAACATTTAAACAGAAGCCTTGCTTTTTGTTTTCAGGACAGAAATAATCTTTTTACCTCTAATCAGACCAGGCCTTATTTCACTCCCCAGGAAACTCATTAGTTTCTAGTAAACGAGTGACAAAGTACAGATTTTTTTTTTCTTGCCTCTTATATATAAGAACATAATTCCTTTAAATCTATTTGTGCAGAAAGCTAAAGAGCCCTCCAAGAAGACAGCAAGGTGTGTTCTGTTAAACAAAATGCTACACATTTCCAAGTGAAAGTAAAGAAATGCAACATTAAACACAAAGGTAATAAAACCCAAACATATTTTCATAAACTCTTACCATTGATATTAGAACTGACAGATTTGATTGAGGTCTCCTATTTTTTGAGAGGAATATCATGTTAATAATCATTATTATATATAATAAAGGTTTCATAGTGATTTTAGCAGAACTGACTTAATACAAAGCTCTAAGAGGCGAGTAGGAAAAGCACTGAGCAGAAAACATTTAATAATAAAATTACAAAATACTTCCTCACTTACAGGAAATCTCACTGGAAACAACTCTGTTTTCTCTTAAAGATAAAGAGAAACAGCAAAGAATTTTCTTTCACTTCCAAATGATCCTCTCACTATAGAGGTAGGCAGTCGCTATAAACAAAATAAAGCTCCCAACATAGTCCCATATCAATTCTCTTGGAAAGTCAATTATTTGAGTACAAATACTTATAACTAGTGATGCTAGTTCTGCCTAAGAGAGATCTTCTAACAGTAAGTGTCAAAGGGTTATTGTAAAGCATGGAAAAAGTGTATAACCATTTCACAGTGTATAATCATTTTACAGAAAAATCAAACGTTATAATGGAAACAGTCTCTTAGTATTTTTTTTAATTCTTTTACATTTTTGTTTTCCTAATAAAACGACATCAATTTTCTAACTGTGCCATGAATTAAGGCTTCCCCAAACCCTCCACACATATAGAGCAAAACCAGCCCAAAACAGCAGTAAAGCAAACCCTTCTCACACTAAATAGCTCACTTTCCTGAGCTCCTGCCTACCAGAACTTCATTTCCAGGAAGTATCCTTAGAAAGATCACTGTTTTGCCTCATTCAGAACTGGGTTAAACCTCTTCCTATCCCTTCCCCCAAAAAAAAGAGAACAGTTATAGCCCTAATACGTTCTCCAATCTGATTCATCGTACAGCTGCAGAAGGAGTTTAACTAATCAAGGACTGGTACACTGAGAAAATAGGACCACTTCCTTTAGCAACAGCAGTTCGAACTGATCTTCAAAGTATGGTGTTAGCCTTTAGAGATGTTTAGTGTTCATCAGCCAAAACTAAAAATCAGCACCAACTGGCTGACTCATTCTCTAGAAGGCACCTGTCTAGATTTTGTTCTGTCATCCCTCTCCCTAACATTAATTTTTTTACCCAGTTGTACATGGCCAACAGTAGTGATTTTGACTTTCACTATTTGATATTATATGCAGCTGTATTTCTTCCATGCTGAACATACATGTTCCCTTTCTGAACTGAGTATGAACATTTAGCAGAAAATCTCACAGCTAGAACAGTTTCAAAATAAAGGCAAGAAAAAAAACCCTAATCCCTCAAATCACTAAAATCCAAATTGGCAGGATGTACTTCAGTGTACCTGTGGGGAAGTGAATACTTGGATGCATCCAGTGTGAGACAGTGAAGATTCCTTGATTGGCAGACCATTCTGCTCCTGAGGCAGAGACACTAAGAGCAGAAAGAGACAATATGAGACAAGCCAAGTGCTTTTTAGTAAAACCAGTATGAATCTACACATTAGACAAATGCAGATCTGTATTTACTGAAAGTTGTATTAGAATAGAAAGCAACTTTGAAAAACATTCAGAAAGCAAGGGGGAATGGAACTCACAAAAGGCTATGCACCACTGCACCTACTGGGGAAACATAGCTTCACACTTCCCAGAATTTGTTTCTCAATACTTAAATAAATGGAAACAGAACTGTTTCCCCACTGTGCTTCTAGTTGCTCCGTAGGACAGTAGATGAAGGAAAATTACAAACTACAGTGTGACCCCTAATAACGTGAATCACGTATTTAATAATAAAGCCTACCACTTATCACACACACACAGTTTGCTCACCAGTTTATTACCAGGCAACTGCCTTGTTGTAGTGTATGTTCATAAATCTCAAAGTGCCTTTTACCGGATCATTGTCATCATCTCAGCATTATTCATGGGGAAATGGAGAAGTGCAACATAACTACAGATAGATTTTCAGGTTTTCAGCCTGTTCTGTATGTGGTGGACTGCTTTGTGCAACCTCTGATACTCCAGCATGTCCCTACAAGAATTCAGCTAGGACGTAGTGCAAGCTAGGGACTGTCATACCAAGTACGTGCCTGAAGATGAGTGATCCCACTCTAGCTTCTGTTCCAACAATGCACATGTAGGAACTCAAGGTCTGGTTGCCCAGACCCTTCTAGTGCTTCCTGCATTTTAGTAAACCTACTCCCTGACAAAATTTCTCACCTTTTGCCCTTTTGTAGCACTTTACTGTTTCCAGGAGATCAGGTGAAACATTCATACAGACTTCCTCCAGCATCTGTACATTGTTTTCATTTAAATGGCCCTGTTTTTCCAATAATATCATCAAGTCCAGAGCAGACTGACATCCAAAATGAGAAAATAAAATATAGTTATTGTTCCTTAGAACTCACAATCCGCCTCAGCCCTGTCTGCCTCAAACAATCATGTTATTATCAGCTTTGCTTCCAAAAAGCAAACAAAAAGGTCCCAACAAGTAAATTCTGTATCACTGTGGCAGGTAGAAATGTTGCTCTATGGAAAACTACCAGTTCTGTTATTATTTGGTATGGTCTTGTTTAGACAGATTTACTGAAAACATAGTAATGACTCTTGGCTTGGAGAAGGGTTTATTGCTGTGAAACAGTACCAGCGACATACAAACATGAATCTCCTTTGCACAGGGCTCAAGCAGAGTGAAGATTTGATCTGTTACCCTTCTATGAACTAAGGCAAGATTGTGGACTGTCAGTGACCGATTGTGGCACAAAGCACCAAACTCCACACTTCCCTGACAACAGCTTCCTCTGCGCTGCCCCTATAAATACTGACTAGTCTAGTTGCAGATTATGCCCTATCTACTAAATACTTCTTGGGCTTTTCCTCCTGTTTCTCCCCTCCTCTTTTTTCCCTTCCCATCACGTACATATTTGGCACTCTCCTCACATACAAGAGTTATCCGTCGCTTTGGAAGAAAGTCTTGCAGGAGGAATATGATACTCGTCAACATCTCACCAGTAATGTTCTCTGACAATTCATACAGCATCTGCCTGTAACAAAGATATAGTGAGACAAAAGTAGAACAGAAGACAGTGTAGAAACTAAAAAGCAATCTGAGAATAAAAAATTGAAAGGGAAGCATTATGGCACAGATGACAGTAATGAAGAGAATCCCACTGTAAGCTTACCTATATGGAGACACTCTTCCCTTCTCATGCAGACATTCTTGCACTTTCTCTTTATCGTAACCAAGTTTCCTGAGCAAGGAGTGACATTTAATTCTATATAAGAGTTCAGCTACAAGGAAAGTATCTTCCTCATTCAGATATTCTTCAGCCATAAGAAGCTGAAAGATGTCCACTGCTGACTTCACACTTTCTAGTTTTTTGAATGTGAGCAAGTCAGTACAGAGGAATTTCAAAGCTTCTACATCTTCAGCCACTAGATTTTCATCAATAAATAGAAGCTGCTGACGGAACTTCAAGCTGATGTTGTCTTCCATGTTGATGGAGCCAACAGTCTCTCTCTGCCTGAAAACAAGAGAGCAGATGCTAGTAACACTTGAATCTTCAATACAACAATCCTCATAATAAGATTTCATCCATCAGCTGTTTGGAAGCCCTGTAATTTACTTCCTTCTCCAAAGACAAGACTACAACAAAGACCTGATTTGACAGAGCTCTGAATAACCCAGTCCAAATTTGAAGTTATCCTTGCTATGAGACCCTCAAGAGGTCCTGAAGTTCTATTTCTTTCAAACATCTTCCACACTCAGATCTTTGCTTCTCTCAGTTGTTTTTATGTAGGAAGAGTGGCTGAAGTAATTTATTACAACTCTCAGGGGAGAGAGGACAGTGGGTCACATACTTTCCTTGATCTACAGTCTGAGGGCTCATTCTTCTTTGGCTATAGCAGAAAGGTCTTTCTTTGTTACAAGCCTGACCCTCAAGCTGAAGCTGTGGGATATCCATCCACTCCCAGTCATATCGGGCTACCAGCCTGTGTTTCATATTTGGCATAAGAAAACCCTAAAGTGTCCCCTATTAGTAAATGTCAACTAAAACATACTAGCACTCACTCTAAATAGGGTCCGCACAAGCGACTCAGTCTTACTTAAGTTTAGAAGACATTGATCATCCTTCCACTACACCAACCTCTTCCATGTAGCCTAGTTCCTTTCTGCTTCTGGAAGGTTCTAAAGAAGCTAAGACACTAAAAACAGTGTCTTCAGCTCAAATGAGTGGGCAAGTAGCTCTTTAATCTTCTGTTCAAACTTACTTTCCTATAGGTCAATAACTGTTCTTCATGTTCCTTCTCTCCCTATATGAAATTCTGTGTTGTGACACACTCTCCACTTAAGCTATCAAAAATGTTCAGATCCCAGCCAGTTACCTGCACACAGAAATTATATCACTTCACAGTACAACACTTTAAATTAATTTAGGATTTAAAGTAGCTTTTAGCCATCTAGATGCTTCAATCAACTAGATTTAGCAAAATTACATAGGTTAAACTAATTCCTGCCTAACAAACCTGTATAATCCAAGTTAAAATTGAATTATGACAATTCAGAATTTAGAACGGATGACTTCAACTAAGTAAGTTACAGAATAATCACTTGAAGAGAACAGGGGCAATTTGTGTCTACACCAGGTGTACACAGTCAGCAATCAGCAAATCAAACTGAAGTAAAATCCAGCACAAGTACTTTCACGTAGTTTTCAAGTCTGAGTTACTGCCATTCCTGGAAACCTTTTTACACTGCAAAGATTTCCTGGTTGAGTTTGGAATATCCTCGGGACCTCTCCACACATTCTGCATTTACCAGCTGCCTGTAACCTATCTTCTCCACCCCTGTACTCAGGGGCAGGCTGGCTGCGCTAGACCTCTTCCCCAGCACTACAATATCGGCTCGCTGCCTTCTCGTCTACTGCTCAGCTTCCTGCTGCAGTGATTTTAGAACCCTCTACCACTTCACGTGTTTTACAGGCCATTTATAAAATACCATGGTAAAAAACAGAAGTCCTAAAGCAAAGAAAGAAATCGAGCAAACAAGCCCTATTCCAGTAAAACACCCAGCACGAGAAATGACCGCAGCCCCACAAGCAAGGGGAGCACTCAGCTACAGCCCAGCGGACAGTCTAGAGGCAGATACACGATACTGGAAGGAAGATGATGTCTTCCTTCGTTTGCTCTCCACTGCAGTCCCCTTTTCTTACCTCTTACACGAACTCCAAACCTCTCCCCTCTACCAGCAGCTACTCTATAAGAAGCATCGAACGCGCCCCAAGATATCCCCACCCACTCATTAGCCCGAGGTACGTGCCTATATCCAGTCCGGCTTCCGGAAGGGCGCAGCCTTGCGTTCCGCGGAAGCCGGAAACGGCCGCACTAACAGCCCGAGGCCGTGCCCAGAGAAGACGGTATTGTCCGTAGCGGGAGTGAATGTGTGCCCAAGTCCATCTGGGGAGGGGGTTGACGGCACGTCCGCGGAGCGCGACAACCTCTCCCGGGGGGCGGGGTCCCACGAAGCGCGGTGGTATCCCGCGGCATCGTCCCAGGGCCAGGAAGCGGCCACGCGGGACCGGGCATCCTCTCCGGCCGAGGCAGGACTGGGACCCTCCCAGCATTCGGCCTCAGGGCTTGGGAACCTCCTAGTCGCCCGCCTGGCCGAGGCATTTAGGGAAGAAGCAACCGCCACCGCTCCCGGGACGACACAAAAGAAGTGACCAGGGACTGTTTGCTGCCGAGCCATTTTAAAGCAGGCCCCATCGCAAAAAAAGCCCCGAACGTTTCTGGCAGATTTCTGCCCCCCCCCCCCCCCCCCCCCCCCAACTGGCAAGAAGCTTCAGTTGTGTTTGTGGGAAAAGGCTCCAACGCCGTTTTTATGCAGGTCTATCCCCTCCATACCCCTACTCCAGTTGAGGGGGGGAGTAAGTGAAAGGTAGGCAGGCCCTGCCCAGTGCAGGCTCAGAACCTCTGGTGATACTTTGATCCTCCCTTTGCCCTCTGGTCAATGGAACCAGAATAGTACCTGTCTCCTTGCTCATCCCCAAGAGCTGCTGTCCAACACATAAACAATGGCCGAGTTAGCTGTTGAAACGAAAATGTTGCTGTCCTTTACTCAGTTCATTTTTATAGAGCTGTAGAATTTCACAGCCAAATTTAATAAGCCATAGGTGCCTACAAGATGAGTTGACTAAGAATGTCAAGAATTATTCTGTGGTCTAGAGGGAGACAGGAACAATCAGTCTGCCCGCATGCATAATTTTTCTTCTGAAAATCAGCTTGAAATCCAGCATTTATGATTTACTACTACTACTAAAATATTAACAAGCACCAATTTCACTAAATCATGATGCTATTTTAGTAATGGCACAGGTTCAAATCACATTTCTTACAGTGTTTCTATAAAACACTGACAATCCATTCTCAGAGTAATGCAAATTTGAAAATATGGCATGTACAGAAAGGCACAACCAACAAAAACATAATTCCTAAGAGATTTGCAGTGTCTTATTGATTTTAACACCAAAACTGAAAAAAGGACATTTTCCAAAACATCCCCAGAAAAGCTGTAAAATAATTCATACAGGAGGTTCCATTTAAATGGCACATAGACAAATACACTGCAATCATCCACACGTGGCAGCTTCTCAGCAATGTCAATCACCCTGTGTGTCAGAAATGCAAAACTCTGGGTATCAGGAAAGAATTACCTGAAACTGATAAAAAGTTTCTCTGATTGGGGTGCCTGTTAACAGGAGTAAACTGTTAATTCTTATGCAGAGTTGAATGGGGAGGTAAGATGTGGAGCATGCCCCACCTACAACTGTCAGTACCTCCTCTTGAGGTATGTAAAGGTTCAAAGTAAACTGGATTTATGGCTCAGTCACATCAGCATAGGTGGCTGAGAAAAACCATGCATCTTAAGTCTGCAAACAAAAGCAAACCACCACAGAATCTCCTGCCTCATGGGTGCATCTTCTGAGCTGCTGGAAGGCATCATCTATCATCTGCCAATACACATAGCACACACAGAAGTACAAGAAATATCTATTTCTGTTATCAGAAAGGAAAACTGAAACCCAATGCCATGGATCTGTGAGTCTGACAGCCTTGTTCCAAGCACTGAAAAAGCAGGAGCAGAGGTGGACTGGCTTGTTTTATTTTGTTCAGCAGCAGATTCTGAAAACTTTTTGGCAGTCCATAACCATGAAATTTCACCAGCATGTCACTTTTTCATGTTCCTGTGCTACCACCCTGGACTCAGAAAGAATTAATGCTTTTCCCAATTTTCTTTTGGCTACCGAATGGAAGTATGACATTCAACCACTCTATCTGCAATACATGTGCAACTTGATGCAAACCAGGTCCTGCATTCAGTCACTTTCCAGACTCAAATTTTGGGTGCACAGCATAGTAAGGACAGTCCCTGTCATGTATGGAGGGACACAAAAGGCTATGGGAGAAGTGACACACAACTGCCATCACAAAATTCCTGCATGTTCATAAATACTGACTTCAGGGCTACTTTTCATTATGGAGCAAGTACAGGGAATCAATCTACCCACAACCTGCCCTTGAAAGAGGTGGCAAGGCAGCAAATACTGCTTAGATGAATGATTACAGGATGAGCACTGCTATGGTTTAAGAATCTGCAGGACAAAACATCAGTGTAGAAGATCAGTGTGACATCCATGAATGCTGCACAATACATGACATCCCCACAACTCTCTTGCTCATTACAGAGCTGTGATCACTTCCCACCCAAGCAGCCAGGGCCCCTCTTTCACTGCCAAGGGTTATTTACAGGAGCCACTACAATTTTCAAAACAGTGTTTGTCATTCCTTAAGGAAAGGGACATGGACTTCACTTACCATGTCATACTAAGGTGAAGAACATGTACATTTCATGACTCTCAAGCCATACCTACACTGTCACAAAACTATTAGAAACAGAATATATCCCATCACTAATATTTTAAGTAGATAGTTGTATTAACATCACTTAAAAAACTCCAGACCAACCAACCCACAAAACCCCAAGGCATTGTTAGATCCAGTAAAGATAGCCACTATTAATTCTTACTTCCTTCCTCCCTTTTCTCCTGTTTTCTTCTTTTTCCTTCAAATGGTATGATGTGTTTATTGATGTAAGTGGAGTGATGCTGTAAATGTACTGATGCTGTATTTTTCCTCCAAATCTTCTCTTCCCTACTTGTTCTTCTCTTGATTCTCCCTACCATTCCCCTTCTTGTTCCTGCTTGAAATTTTCGTGTTTCTTTCCCTCATCTCTGCCTCCTCTTGGTTCCATCTCCCTGCTTTTGGTTGTCTATAAGGCAGCAGAAGTGCTTGCTGATCACATGCAAAAGCTAGTAAGGGAAATGTGAAAAAGTTAATTTGTGGAAGAAATATTAACATCATATATATATATGTATATATGAATGTATGTAAAAACTAGGAATTGCACCTTATTTCTACATCCAGAGAAAAAAAAATTGCTTCACATAATTTGCTTAATTTACCAGCCACTACAGAAAATATCTTCTAAGATTCCATATCTGTCATTTTATCATCTTCCTCTTACCCCATAAACATCACCAAGGCCAAGTTCCGAAATTAAGCCTGTACTTTATTGTAACATGGTCAGTTACTAAATATTCAGGGTTAGAAATGAATGCTAATTTTACTATCCACCACATATAATACAGACCCTTCTGTTGATGCAGTGCAGTTAAGTTCTCTACTTGAGTATGTGGAATACACATGAACCTAATTTTAAGACACAAAGTATATTTAAAGCCACAAGCAATATGGCACTAGCTTATGAAAAGGACCAGTTCAATAGATTCTTTCGTAGAAGACAGTAAACTGAAAGGAAGACCCCTAACCTTTCCCCACCCCACTATGATACATTTATTTCTGCATGTGTAACAATGAAATTGGATTTAGGTATTTTAACATAGAGAACAAGCTTATAGAGAACGTCTGAATTTTGCAAAGAAAAAACTTTTCTATTTTTCCTTTTATGCCTGTGCCTACATAAAATGTTAGTAACATAAATAACACATGTAGCCATAGTTTAAATAGAATTTTGGGCTGCACTTCCCAATTCAAACCCATTAAAAGTTCCCATATACTTCTATTACAGGGGACACTATAGCTTATGAAGTGGAAAGAGAAAAGTATGGAATGTATAGGCTAGCAATACAGGTGAATTATTTTTCTGAATTGTGCAAAAATTTCTTCTCATCACAACCATGTCTCTGTCTAGAATTAGCATGCAAATAAAACCAAATACAAAACTACAAAAAGATAACAAGTGAATATTTAATCACAATTATATAAATTGTATTTTATATTTTATACAAAGTTGTACATTAATATAAATAAATATATATTTATATCTTAACAATTTATATGTATGATTAAAAACTATAAGTTCTTGTTCAGTGGGGGTGTCATCTTCATATACTCTTGACAATTCTCAATCAGCAGTTTAGGAACCTCTTACACCATGAAGAGACTGGGTCTACACCACATAACAAGTTCTAGACTTTGGTATCTACTAATTGCTAAGAAAAAGGTGATTTTTACTTTTAAATATAAAAGCTACTTGAAAACTCATTTGTGGGTTTTTCTTCCTGAAGGAAACTAAAGAAGCCTGTTCCATTTAGTTTTTTTTTTTTTAAAGTTAATAAAATTTATGTCAAGCCAACACCTAAGTGTAACATAATATCAAGGAATAAAAAATGTCCCTGCTACCAGAGTTAAATTTACTGGTCAAACCCTCCTAATTATTATCAATATACTAATGCATATTGATAGCATACAATGTATAGGCTATCTGCCCATTGGACTTGGTCTACAACGAAAGCCCTGTTGGTGAAGTTACATATGTAAGCACACCTGCTTTTTGCTGAAATCAAATACAAAAAAAAATATCTTTGCTGTATATTTATTCAAAGTAGCAGCATATACTGTATTAGCAAAACCCCCTTTCCCTTCTGCTTGCATGAAGCACATGCCAGAAGGATGTATAGTGTGAAACGAAGCAAGGCATGCCAAGGCCTCATTTTTTTTTTTTTTCTGGACAGGAAACTGTATTAGGAGTATTAAAAGTCTGCATGTGGCCTGCTTTAGTAGGGAAGAGAATGCCATAAATTCAGAAGCAATAAACTTCAATGCAACTCATCAAGGTGATATAGCAGCGTACAAAGCAGCTTAACTAGTTATGGCAATTTCCACTCTTGTCTTTTTCACAACAATAGCAACTTGGGGAGATGTCCTGGTTCTGGGCAGGATGGAGTATGTGGGATAAATCAGTTAATAAAGTCATATCTTTTTTTATAAGCAAAAGCAGTGAGGGTGGGGTGTTTAGTTTAATCTAGTCTTAAGAGCCAATGGTGCTACATGATATTTAGGTTCAAATGTGGTAAAATGTACAACTATGCCTATTGCAACAAGCGTGATCATGTTTCAGCTTCCACAAAAAAACATAGGCCAAAACATGGCAGACTGTCTCATTTATTAACATACAACTTGTGTGCTGTGTAAGTACTGACAACAGAGGTTTCTGGGCAAATCACAACCTCTAGCGCAGCTGGCAATGTGAGTCCAAATTATTTAAAGCATCATTTCTCTGCTCCTTCTGCTTTTCTAGTGTCTGTGGAGGCATGCAAGCCAGAACTTGTTAATGAAGATCTCACGTTGCTGGGTAGGCATTCTTTCCTGAATGTCTTTTCCATTAGTAGGTGCTGGGAAAAATACCCAGTGAATTTCAGTGATTTTCACTGGCTTGTGTCTTGTGTTTAGTTTAAGCATCAACAGAACAATCTAGTCAGTGCACCGCTAATATATATGCTAAACAACAACCAATGAAACAATAAAACCACAAAACCCCAGAAAACCCAACAGCTACACAGTTCAGAACGCTTTCCATCCCATTTACCTGTTGTACTTGGCTGTAAGATCTGCTGCAGTGCTATAGGAAAGCTGCCATTCTCATTCAAGGTTTCAGAAGCTTCTGTATTAAAATATAAAATCTAGTGCCTCAACACACCAAAATGCTTCTAAATCCCTGGGTTTGGAAGCAACAGGCACTTTAGATATACATGCAATAAGTAAAAGAAACTGTCTGGATCATAAGAAGTGTTTCTCATTAGCCACTTCAAACATGTCCTTTCCAACAGCAGTTACGTGGTAGGAAAAAAAAGTTTCTTCCTCAGTGTGTGCTGGAGAAGAAGTGAGTATTGTTGGCTTGGGTCAGTGGTCTTATTCCATTCATAAACTCTTCTGTTCAGTTCTGTGTGGATATCTAATATAGAGAGTTTCCTGCAGTAACAAAAGTAAAAGCTTTCTATTAGAGAATGAAGCAAGACACCATTTAAGAATCCACAGGAGAAAGGACTGTAGCCTCAGCAAGGACAAAATTCCACATTTAAGTCTTTATTGCAGAAGTTACACCTTTAAAATCCGAGGCTGAATGTGCATTTTAGAGACAAACTATTACAACCCAAATCTTGTGATATTGGTTATGCTGACCTGATGATCTGTGATTTCATTACAAAATTTATGGTTTGGAAAACTGCAGTAAATATTAACTCCACAATTACCTTGAAAAATAGTTGTTAGCTCCCTGGTAGATCAACTGTACACTGAAAAGCTAGCACTCTAGCAGCTACCTGAGCAGAAGGCTCCTTAGATCTAAAGAAAGGACAAAATCCTTCCTTCTTAACTGCCTTTTCCCTAATCTTAGGCACTGACTGTTTGTATTTGCAAGCAGTGCCACAACCCTTCTTAATGATAAAAGGCAATCCTTAATTTGACAGAATCCTGGTGTGCCTCGTTATCTTGGGGAAGGAAGATTTCTAATCCTGTCTAAAGCACTGACATGTGTTACCCAGGACAGGTTCTTCCCTTCTCACTCTGCATGCCCCAGTACTGGAACACACTTTACTCCACAGAATTGGAAACTTCATTCCTACTACCCTCCCGTGCCATCATTCCAGGATCTGGTATACTTGTCTATTAACCTTCAACACAGCATAAAGACACTTTTCAAGACCAGATGGGATGAAACTTAAGGTTTCTCTCTCTAGGACGGCAGGCTGTCACAGGGAAAGGGTTTCTTTTTCCTTTTTTTTTTTTTTTTATTTACCTTTTATGTGGATTGCGGAGTAGCTCAGCCAGACAACGCAGATAGTACGAGGATGAACTTTGAGATTTCTGTAATGTAGACACATCCACTTTGCAGTGACTCCAAAAGATGTCTGCTACTTGGGGGATAGTGACTTTCCAAGGGCATTTTGGATTACCAATGAGTCCCTCATTCCCATCTACTTCCAACAGACTAGTACATTCGTGTTCATTTTCTGGCACAATGTAGCTCTGAATAAAAAAAAGCTTTGGTTTTCCTAGGAGTTCAGGACAGGAGTCTGCTGTAAAGTACTTCTTTATTTGTTCCAAAGGGAATCCAGAATAGGTGTGGTCTGTACAGAAGATGCTCTGAGGACTTCCACGGCTGACCAGTATGCAAATGAAACTGTCACAGTTTCTGTGCTTCTGCAACCTGGCAACTTCAAGCAATGTTTGATTCATGGTATTCATATTTAAGTATCTGTGACAATGAACATCATAGCCTAAGCCTCTGAAGGTCTCTTCTAATGCATCTGAAAAAAGCAAGATGGAATTAAATCACAGTACATGAAGGCTCCATCTCAACTGTCTTAAACTACAGTATTTACAGTATTTCACTTTTGGAAATAAGATTTTTAATCACAATAATAAAAAAAAACCAGGACTACTTGATGTTGATTACAGAATATTACATACTTATATGCTATATACATGCTGTCTTTAATATGAGTTATGCGCTTCATGACAGCAAAGATGCTATTATTGGTCATGCAATCTGTTCCAAATTTTACAGACACTTGCATGCTTTCATTTACAGGCAGTATCCTGAGATCCTCGGGGACTCAAAATATCAGGCAACAGAAAATGATTGAAAAATACTTCACGTAGAACATCTTTGAAATGGTAAAGAGTGATCTGGATAGCATGGGAAGTCTGTTCC
Organism: Gallinula chloropus; assembly: GCF_964237585.1. NCBI lineage: Eukaryota > Metazoa > Chordata > Aves > Gruiformes > Rallidae > Gallinula > Gallinula chloropus. The sequence continues at coordinate 30,175,078 of NC_140090.1, read as the reverse complement.
ACCTTTTAACTTGTCAAAATTCCTCTGGTTATTATAGATATTCAGAACTGCACAGGAAAAACAGAGACTCTCGTCAGTCAGAAAGGAACCTACTGCAGTCACTTATGCTTCCTATCATACAAAATGGACTTTAAGTGATAGGCTCCAGGTGCAGAATGGACATTTGAGTCTTAACTGTGATAGAATGGCACATAGAGGGGAAAAGAAGCTGAACAATGACCCCTTTCAAAAATACGTGTTAAAAATTAAAACTGTAAATAGCCAAAAGTTATTATTTCCATCTACTGTATTTGTATTAATCTGCGCTGCAGGACAATGTGCTATGCTCTGAATAATTACTTTGCATGTTTATTAATATGGGCACAAAACCAAATACGTGGTGGTTAAACACAAAGGCATTAGGAAACTGTTCACAGAACCACAAGCTACTGCAACTCACATCTGTAGCCTCATAACTTTAGTATAAACAGCATATACATTGCCCATGCACAGTTTCTAATGTGACAGGAAGTATGAAGTGCCATGATTTTGCAAAATGCCTTGTCTTCAGAAATTTAATAATTTTGAATTAGCAGAGGCTATTTCAGAACAGAACTTGAAAGTTTCCTCAGCAAAATATAGCGTAAACTCTATGCTAGTGAAGTGATAAACAGGAACCATAGTCTAAAGCTAGTTCTGTTGGTTTGATTGAATTTTTTTTAATAGTTAAAAAATTTTCCATAATTTTTATTTGAAAATAGAAGGGATCCCCCCTCTATTTTAGGCAACAAAACATGCTCTCAAAATTCAGGTGGGAGATTAAATATTAATACTGTTTAGCAGCATGTAATCCATTGGAGGGCAGCAGTACACAAGCAAAATGTAAGCACAATGCAAGCTTCTCCTACAATTCATCTCGATAGCGTGCTGAGATACAGGACATGCACACAATGATGAAAAACTTGGTGTCACCTTACACCATGTACACACTCCTAAGTGTCCCAATTAAAAAAAATTAAACCCCCAAAATTTAGAGCTTACCTCAGTTTAACAAATCGTACAGCAATTTTACTTTAAGGCAGGATAAAACACAGCATTACATGGCAAACTGAGATCAGAAACCATCTGTTTCTTCAACAGTAATAATTACTGGGACAAACCTCCACTACCTTTTGAGCATTTCCACTCTACATAGGAGAATATCCTTTTCTCATCTTGATTGTTTACAACTTAAGGATAAAACATGGAGTAGCTATTTACAAAACAGCAGGACTCTATTGACAAAACAATGTGCATTTCAACTTGAATTTCATTAGCATCTAATGAATTCATATTGTTTACACTGGGTATTTTCAATTTTTGTAATCCTTTATCCTACAGTATCTATTCTGGGTCCAGCTTCCTCTGACCATGGAAGCTTGTGAAGAGCACTTGCATTGATTTTAATTTTGTGCACATCTTTGTATTTAGTAGCAATTACTGTGACAAATTACTGTATGTACAGTATATTGCCTGTGCAAAACATCTGTGCCTCCTAAGGGGGAGTAGATCTAAATTTATGTATCTATGACTACAAACTGACATAGCAGTTCCTTCCTTACTTCCTGTTTACTCCAGCGTACATGCTTTACCTGCTTTTATACTCAGACCTGTAAAAAACTCTTGTTCAATAAATCAGGTCAGCAGGTGTGTTCGTATGCCATTAGAGACAACAAGGCTATTTTCACATATCATGTTTTCTTTAGCTCTCCACACTGAAATTTCTCTACCAATCCTTACTGCTCTCAAGAAATACAACTCCAAGTAACAAGTAATTATTTTTGGTACTGGAGCAGACTATCATGCTACCTTCCAGATTAAGACTGCCTAATAAATTTATTGCATCAAAAAGGTCATTTGTTCTCTAAAACTACCATGAAAGAGAGAAGAATAGGAAAGTAAAAAAGCAGTCAACAGCACAGAGCAGAATGTTTGATAGGAAGAGCCACCCCTACCCAGACTTCCAGTCCTCATCAGGCCATTTTATTTTCTTTCTATGGGAAATTCACCACGTTTGTATTTTTAGTAGAAGTGAAGAAATTATTTAGATTGAAGAATTTAGTTTCTCCATCCAGCAATTGCATCCTTGTTGTGTGGGTGGGTGTTTGGGGTTTTTTTGTTGTTGTTGTTTTGTGGGTTTGTTTTGTTGTTTTTTCCTTCTCTTTGGCCAAAGGATATTGATAACTTGGTAGGACAGACCAAAATCAAATCCCAAGGATGCCTCCCAGTTGCATATAACTGACTTAAGTGACTGCCTCACCCCTCTTCTCCATGCACAGTGGGACTGTGAATCAATTCTATCTCATGTTACCCTAACATAAAAATAAGTGTCTTCTATCATTTACCTAAAATCCTATTGTCAAGCAAACAAATTTTACTTTCTGTGTCTCTGTTCTGCCGCTCCTGTTCAACAATTACATCAACCATTAGTTTTAAGAAAGAGAAAAGATATGCTCACATACCCTCTTCCCCTACATCTTCCAACCTATTGAAGAACTGACTGCAACTACTCCATTTTTATTTTCAGCCTCAGGTGTTCCAATCAGAGTGGACTCTCCCCACCACCCCGCCCTTATGCAAGAATTGGATTTTTTTTTTCCAATTCTACAAAAGCAATCAGGAATAACTGACATTTTAACCATGACACTGACTACCTTGACTTCTACATGTGATTTTCATTGCATGACTTCTACATGCTAACTAAACCAAGAGGGGAAAAAGAAAAATTCCTTTCTCTATAAAATTAGAGTGACAGTTTCAGTTAAACTGTGCAAGATTTAAGAGAAGGCAACATTCACTATTAATAAAGGTTCTTCATTAATAAATGCCTTCAGCTATCTGATATTACTGCACTTCAAATCTGCACAGCTTTGGTTTTGGTTTTGTTGACAGGTGGAAAACACTATCTTTACTATCACTGCCAACAACGACTGTAGCTTAACCATTCTGTTAATCTCCGAAAATTGTTTATCTCCCCTCCCAAAATTCAGTCTATCTCCTTGTAAGTTCTTTCATTCCAAGATTCTGTGCCAAACAACAAAGAAACATTGCTTGCAATAGTTACAGTTGGTTTTAACCTCAGGTTGGGACTTCCAACTCTCTGCTTTAGAAAACTTTAACCAGAATTGATAAACTAGCTGACTAGGACATTACTCTAGTTTGGCTGGTAAATGGACATCATATTCTTTATACCAATTTGTTCTAAGTATTCTAATTATCTACAATTAGCAATATAAAGAACTCCAAATTCCAGAGACTTACCTGTGTCATTACCAATACAGTCTATTATCAAGCATATCCCTAAAGGCTGACTTTGCATTCTGTACTGATCATCAAGCACCTGAGGAACATGAAGGACAAGCACTAAATTAATACGTCACTCTCTCAACTATCAGACTCAATTATTTTCTGGTATTCAACCCCAGGTCTATTCAATTATACTCTATTGTTTTTCTATAGAAGAGCTAGCAGAAGTCTATCTGCTGGAATGTAATGTCTTATCTAGATAACAAAACAAAAAAATAATGAGGCATGGACTAATAATTTTTCCCTCGTTCTAGTACAGGCCTCATTTTTGCATCCTTGTGTTATGCAATCTTAAACACTAAGACCGTACCAGAAATGAGAGAACCAAGTTTGAGACTGAACCTTAACTCTGGACAGATCTTAAAATGCCTAACAAACCAAAGTACCCCAAACAAAACCCCAAAACCTAAAACGGGTGGAAGGGCTTTTTAAAAACCTGGATTATGACAGCAATGATCCCTCTATAGTACTTCCAAATTCTTCAAGTGTAACTACTGTTGAGGTGTTAGGAGCTCTAAGCTTCATATTGACAACACCATAAATGCAGAAAACTTCTGTGTTCTTCAGTTACTCAAGCAGGCACTGCTCATCAGAACAACACTTTTTTCCTTATTTAGTGAAACAACCACCTTGTTTCTAAATAATCTGATTTCAATCGATTTGCTACAGGTAACTTTCTAGTTCCTAGCCTACAGAAGAGCTAGTGAAAATAGCAGTAGTCCATTCCCATCATTAATACCCAAAGCTGTCTGTCTTTTACCTGCAGAGCAAGGGGTGGGTAGAGAATAAAGAACATTTATTGCAGGCAAAGATCTGCTATTACCCATGCAGGTGGCAAGACATCTGATTTCCAACAGGATTTGACTCAACATCCACTAATACATGAGTTCTGTGTGCACATCATACTTACGTTTTGTAAATGGCAGTCGCTTTGTATGCTGCTGCTTCCATTTTATATTAAAAATATATACTGCAACAGCACTTCACAGAACCTGTTTACGTCAGAGGGAAAGATGGATGTACACATCCTCCTGGTTGCATACAATTAAGGGAAGTCTCAAAATGAAACACGAAGAAAATGAAAGTTTTTTTTATATACATACGTATGCACAAGCACATACCTTATGTGACACTGGTCCTGATTCCTGAATGGATGTGTGGACTGGTTCTGCTGCAGTGAAAACATACAGAAGTATGTAGGCACCAGTGACATTTCTTTGACACCAAATTCAATTAAATAGGAACCTATCTTCAGGTTCACCTAAGTTCTCACTCAACTAGACCTCTTAGTTTCCATGTATGCTACTAAAGTTGAAACAACACTCAATTTTTCACCTCTGAAAAGTTATTTGGATTGCATTCTACATTGCTTTTGACTAGAATAAGCAAACAATCTCTCCTACACTGAAAGAACTGAACCAACTGCTCTTTTAAAAATCATCACATTTGAGAGGTATTTTGGGTTTCCAGAAAAAAAACCCACAACACACATGATAAGAACCCAGTACTCACTGGACAAATTCCTGGCTGGCCTGGTGAAAAGTCCATCACTGAACTGATGCAAAAGCTTCCTACTTAAGATGTAATGGACAAGCTGCACTATATGGGCTTACAGAGCTGGCTAGTCAACCTTCTCCATTACTTTATTCTTTTAAAAAGTTATGACAGTTGAAGCCCAGAACAATAAAGATTTCAGTTCTGGCAGCACAAGCGAGGAAAATACAAGAGCAAGCAATAAAGTAAGGCTCAGTTTTCAGAAGTAGCAAATACTGTCTGCCCACTGGTGATACTGACTAGATTATCCATAAAGACAACTATCAAACAGTCCTTTGATATAATGAAATGCATAGTTTGGCCTTTTTTTTTAGGCTACTGAAACTCAGACAAAATGCTCTTACCCAGAGTAAGACTCTGTCCATTTTCTGGTTTTTCTTTGTTCACATTCTGGATGTAAAATGAAGAAAAATGTATATTTACTCCCCTTTCTTAAAGAATTAATAATCATGTGTTCCAAAATATAACACAACAGTATTTTTCTTCCTCAATAAAAGGCTATTTTATACTCACATATATCAGCTAATTAGAATTATGAAATAACAAATGAAAAAAACCCTACCAAAACCTCAAACAAACAAAAAACCCCAAACCCTTCCTCCTCAGAAAAAAATTACCAGTTTACCATGAACAGCACTTAATTCCTAAAGTTGTAAAACAAAACTACCCTCCAAAGATGTGAATTTGATTTCCTATAGAGTGTCAGGGAGGAACCGTCAGTGAATTAGAAAGGAAATTATAACAATATTATTATATTATGGAAAGTCAATGCAAATTCCCATTAGTAGTCCAGGAAAAAAAAGCTGTACTGGCTTTGTTAGTAACGACAAATTCACAGAAACATAGAATCACAGAATGTGTTAGGTTGGAAGGGACCTGTAATGGTCATCTAGTTCAAACCCCTGCGGTAAGCAGGGCCACCTTTAACTAGGTCAGGATGCTCAGAGCTTCACCAAGCCTGATCTTGCATGCCTCCAGGGACATGGGACCTCCACTACCTCTCTCAGCGACATGTTCCAGTGTTTCACCACCCTCACTCATAGTGGCAAATGTCTCCCTAATGTCTAATCTAAACCTACACTCTTTAAAAGCATTGCCTCTCTACTGTCTTGTATGTAAGCTTTATACAAAAATATTTACTAAATTCAGAAAAATCTCATAAAATTCATGTAACAAAGCTAAAGACTTTAATTAAGGTCATACTATTACAATATCAGACCTAACCCAAATAGAAAAATTCTGCATGCAATAGCATTTAATGTCTTGACATTATGAGATACCTCATTAAAATGAAATTAAAACACACATCAAAAAAACCCAAACTGAAAAACGCTCCTTAAAAAGTCATAGTGTTCAGCCTCCAAAGTTAAAAAGCTAATTTCCCTGCAAAGTTTGGAAGTACAGCTTAACATGTTTTGCAAAGAATAGTCAAAGGAAAACTTTTCAGTCCCCATAAAAGTAGAAAAAAACTTTCAAGAACCAGATTTTATATCATAGAATCATAGAATTGTAGGGGTTGGAAGGGACCTCGTGACCAACTAGTAAGAAAAATTTCATAGCTCTTTAAAGGGGATCTTTCTCAGAAGATTTAAATCAGACCATAAACACAGCACGTAACAAGAATAAGGGAAGTAAACCTAGTAGTATTTTAGTTATTAGCAATCTCTCATTCCTTAGGTTCTGCAGAAATGAATCCCTTTTCAATCTCTGGCACTATTTAGAAATAGAGGATCTGTCTCATTTATTGTATACTTACCCCTGAATTATAAGGAGGATCAATCAGACTGAGATTGGGGAGAGATGCCTGAAGTGCATTTACATATACTGGTTGAGAATGAACGGAGGGCATTAAAGCTGAAAATTTAACAGAAACACACAGAGAAACACACCATGATATGTCAACTGTTTTAAAAGCCTCAATCTGTGAAGCATGCAAATACTGACTTGTAACTCTCGATTTTATCTTCAGTAAGAGCACATCTAATACTTTCTATCAAGAGTAAACAGTGCAAAGATAGCATCTTACCTTCGTGCTTGTACTTCTGAATCTTCCTAATCAGGTCTATCCTGTGAATATTTTGAAAACATTCTTCTATCAAATCCAGTTGATTAGGAGCCACCAGGTTTAGTTTCTCCAGGTCAATCACAAGCGCAAGAAAACTCTAGAATAGCAACAGAAATCCAAACAGTCACATCAGTAATCTGTTCTTTATCAGTAATAGGAACCCAGAAAATAATGTGAAGCGGTCACAAAGATTCTACACTCAAGAAATAGAGGCATTACCTTTTGAAACAGTAATGAAATTATCTGGAAGATATAAGAATATCACCTCACATGCCACAAAGCAAGAGGTAAGAAAACCTCTGGGGAGTTTGCAGAGCCTCTTTTTCTATCTTTAACCAAAGGAAAGAAAAAACATCAAATGAAAGACCACAGCAATCTTCAGTCTTCTATGCAGAGTGGGCAACTTTTCTAAACACTCTCTAACGAGCCTCTGCTTTCTCACAGCATTTAAAACAAATATGCAGAATGCAAATGTACAGAGGAAGACCTAATTAAAACTGTTCTTTCATAATTGAAACAGCAGAAGTGTAAAAATGATCTTGTAATTCAAGATATATTTCATATACTTAATGGTTTCATATACTTAATGGTTTGAGATCCTTCATATATGAACATTCAGATCAGCAACAGTGAAGAATGATTTTTTAATGCCTTTTGTCTGTGAGGTTCATGCTAACACCATTCACTACAGCAACTGAAAACCAAATGTGATATAGAAGCCACTACTCCTTCTCCACTTCTAGAGTTTGTCTACTCATGCCTTGCTATCCCTTGTGGTACTGTCTCCCCTCCTTTTCTGTTTAGCTACTTCCCTTTTTTACTTTAATCTCTCAATGCTCCAAAGAAGACCAGCAGAAAGACATTACCTTATCTTTTGCCATTTTTATACGAGGTATGTAATCTCTGAGTAGAAAAACAAGGGAACTCACTTCTTCTTTTTCCAAATTCTCATTAATCTCTACCATAAGTACCCTGAAATAAAGTTAAGACATTTCTAAATTATTAACCTTTAGCAAGATTCCCACCCCTGCCCAACTATCCAACTTCTCCCATACTCCAGTCTTAATATATCATTCCCAGTTAAACAACAGGAAAAAAAGCCTGCCCTGCTCCAAGATCCAATTACAAAATAGCTACTCTTGCTCATCAGCAGCTGTGTTACTCACTCTATGGCCACTGCTAGGAAAACGTAAGTCTCCTTAATATTTCAATAGAGATGAAGTAACAGAATGAAACAGAACATATCTTTTTTTACTTAGTAGTTACAGAGGGTTTAGTTCAGTGATAAGTTAAAGTAGGAAAATCTTCCTTACAAGTACATATGCAAGAAGTATATCTGAACTCTTTCAAAGAAAATAGCTGGAGCTTCTTAATTTAAACTTTTTAAAACTACAGAGTAAAAAGTAGTAAGAGGCCCTGAGAAAAGCTACACCACAAGGCTATGTGCCCAAAGCAAACTAGAAAAATAAAGTATCTCTAATTAATAATGATTCTCTAAGTGTAATTTCTATCGCTAATCTAGAACGGTACAAACATAACTGGTTTTATTAACGGATACAAACTCCTCAAACAAAGATGTTTCTAATGTTATTACTTGTGTAGCATTAAGCTACTAAAGCTTATTTTAGGGACTAACCTTGACATACTCTTTTCAATGAAATTCTAGATACATTGCCCTTTTCTATTTCTCTTTTACTTTCAAAACATATTTTAAAAGAAATAAAGCACACCTCCCTCCAAAAAAACTAAACCCACCCCCCCACACACACACCTTTTTAACAAAAACCAAAATAGACTAGCCTTGAAATCTGAAATAGCTGTATTACCTGTAATCAGGGACAAGTCTGAGACTCCTGGCAAGGTTAGCTTCCACTGTTGCTTTCTCAGTCTTCAAGATCCTCCTCAGCAAGTCAAACCTCTTAACTCTGTACAACAGCTCAGATAAGCCAAGACAAGATAGTTTTTCCCTCTCATTCAAAGCCAACAAGAGGTCTCTAAGGTTGACAGAGGCCAAGTCAGGAGCAAGATCTCGGCATAGGAAAACCATCATCTCTTCTTCTTCTTTATCCAATTCTTGTTCAATCTGGTGAATAAGGACAGCTGGTACTTGGCACCTGGTCATCACTTTTCTCACTGTCCCTTTAAAATGGCTGGCCTGTTTTTTAACCAGGAAGACAACACAGCACGAAGCCCGTGTCTACCATAGCACTTCTCCGGTGTTCGTTCTTAACTAGGTGCATTTTTACATAAGCCGTTCTGTGGAAGAAAATGAAGAGGTACTAAATCAGTGATCTGCTGCACAGTTAACTCTCCTATCTCCTATTTCACTTACACCAACCTAGTCTACTCAGACCTCCTGTTCTCAAGGGGCTCTCCCAGCTGTTCATTACAGAACAAAAAGTACTCAGTAGGTCATATTATTCAGAAAAATATGAAGCTCTGTTTAAAATAAAATTACCTTAAGTCTGTAAATTCCATAGGAAGTGAAACAAAAGTCATCAGCTTGCTGATGAATGATTTGTCAAGTGTTTCTGGAAATACTAGTTAAGTTCCACTGCAATTTAAGCCTGAAGCTCTGACCTTTACCAGGCAACACTCAGTTCCCCTGCTCACTACCACTTTTTCTACCCTAAAAGTCTCAAGTAATTTTTCAGGAAGAATTTTGGGAGGTAAAGGTAGTATAAGCACATATTGTAGAATCATTTTTTAAAATCCTCGGATATAAGCTCACTGCTGCTCTTAGGCAGGCACTTTGCCTTAAATGAAGTAAAAGTAACGGAAATATTCCCAACATAATACTTAATATTTTAAAACATTAATTATCTATAAATTCAGGCATGTGTGAATTTTATTACTTATTAGCATAATTTAAAGTTATTCCAATCTGAGTGAATTACTGGGGTTTTAAGGATTCCAAACATACTCCTTCCACACTCAGTAAGACTGAAGAGCCAAAGAAAAAAATTCCAACATGGAGTATGCAAATTAGTTAACTCTAAAGGTATAGATATGCCATTAACCGCCTTTTTCTTCATGTGATATTTGTGTTTCATCATACTGAAAACTGAAATAAAAATTCAGATCTAGAAAAAAAGACCACCCTTGTGACTAACAGAGGAGGGTGCTACACTCAATTTCTGCTGCCACCAACTGTGAAAATATTACAGTTCTCTGATTCCAATTACCTACATAGAGAAAGGTGAAATGAGCAATCTGAAGACAAATCTTAGTGCTTAGGAAGAGTTCAGTCACTTTAGTGCATAGCTTTGTTTAAAACACTTTGAAAAAGCAAATCCCAATTCAACTTCAAAGTCTAATACACGGAAAGATGCTAGTACACGGGTAACATTTTTTGAAGCACTTTCAATCTTTTGTTATATATTATGGAAGTCACAATAAATAATGTCACATGTTGTGCAAGCTGCTTTTTCTTTTTTCATTGTAATGCTGTTTAAATTTAAAACTAACTCTATACATCCACTTGACTTTCCTCAGAAAGTGAGACAGAATTGGATTTGATTAAACACCTGGATTGGGTTCCACTGCCCACTAAAACAGCATATAAAATTCAAGTTCCTAGGGCAAACTCTCCTTTATCTGTATCTATTCCAGTGAGACACATTTTCTAGCGTCAAAGACTACAGCGGCTTTCTTTTCCAACGCTGTTTCTGTTGCACAGTTACAATACCAAGTCATTAGTATTTAAAAAAAAAAAATCACACTGATAGCATATCTGAATCATTAGGGAATTATAACACAAGTAGCTGCTATGACCTCCAGATACCACCTTGAGAAGCAAAACCAAGCAGGGAGGTTAGGAAGGGCAGCACAAACAAGCTGTAAAATACCGTAAACCCACCACATTAGAAGACGCCAGCATTACTCAGTTTACGTACTCCCACGCTTCCATACCGCAGTGTAAATGACATCTAAAGTATATGCAACATAGTCCTCAGAACAGTGAAGCCACTTTGGCTCAACTTGAGATGCACAGAGCATTCATCTTTAGCTGACAGTAACAAGGCTGCAGATACCCTGCTTAGTCTCCTATATCATTCTACACAGACTGTGCTAATTGAGAAAACACACAGTCATCATGTTCCTGCTACAGTGCACAACCAGAACAAAACCACCACCTATCCTCTCTGATACAGTTGTTTTTCACAACCCAAAAGGGACAGGCACAAACACAGTGTTTTCCCTCATAATAACACACTACTTACGAACTTCAGAGAATTAAATGCACTGTTTGCTCTAAGAAGTACAAAATTTTAACCCAAATGTAAACAGTGCAAACAGCAAAAAACCCCTGAAATAGTAATGAAACATTAAACTGCCCCTTTGAAATACTCAGGACCACAGTATTTTTAATATAGGAAGCTGAGAAGTGTTTCCCCAATAAAACCAAACTGTGTAGACAAAATATTTGTGCTTTTGAACTTGTTCCATTTCATACACCAACCTGTCAACACAGTTGTCCAGCTGGGGTGGAAGGGCAGGGTGGGAAAATTTTCAGGCCTCTGATAAGAGGAAAAACCCATCATGCACTGGAATGTGTTTTGTACAGTTTTCTGTCAGAGGTAAAGTACATTTACTGCTAACTTCTTATTTTAAATTTTAAATCTAGCATCAAACATTTGTGGGAATTCAACAAAAGACAAAGATTGCTGTCATGACACAATGCAGTCAGGAAGGGGAAGGCACAAAACAATCTCTCCTAAGAAAGCAAATCCCAGCTACAAGCAGCTGGGACTTTCAATAAAACTTAGGGAAGTCCTAATTATGACTCACTTCAAAGAGCGAGATGGGAATTTAACAACTTTAAGACATTTTCTGAAATCTCAGATAAACTTAAAAAATAAAATCCCCAACCACCAGCTGATTTTTATCTAATCTTTTAAAACTAGTTAAAAAGAAGAGGTGTTCATTTGTGTGCGGTAGGGAAGAATTTCCTACAGAGTTAAAATTTCAGACATGCAAAATGACTATTTATATGTTAGCTGAAAAATAATCTGCCTTGAAAAAGTACATATGACATTTATTTTTATTAACTTCCTTTATATTAGAGAAGTTGCATGCTCATTATAGAAAACGCTGATCAATACTTCTAGCATCAAAACTCTCTTACCTGCATGCAAGTCCATCCACAAGAACATTGCATGACTGGAATCTGACCACTGCCAAATCACTGATGCAGATCCAGCACACATTGGTTTCCATCCAGCATTTTCATACAGTGGTTCAGAGACAAAGTTGATTATATCAGCTCGGTTTCTGTTGGACAAATACCAATGTCACAAATTACTGCAGAAGGCTACTTCGTAATTTTAGTGGGGGAGAAAAAAAAACCCTGGAAAAATGACTTAGGATCATGCATTAATGTATATGATTTCATTGGTCCAGTAAACCCCAAATGATGCTCCAAGTAAAAGGAAAAAAAACCAGAGCACATAGTGATTTGTCAGTAACTTTTATTCCCCCAGGGTTCTTAGTGGGGAATGAGTAAAAGCAACGTGAACTATGTTTTTTCAGTTTAGGTTACCTGGGCCCTGCAATGAGAAGAGTTACTGAATGTAAATTCTTTACTAAAGAGGAGAGGAGAAACAGCTTGTCTTGAGGAAAGAAAACTATACACAGTCATCAGAGATAAAGTTGCCCCAGCAGTTTGTGTCTTCATCTGCATGTGCAATTTACCAATCCTGCAGTAAGAAAACACAATTTTCCTCTTCAGCTAAACATTTCATTGCAAAGCTCATGCAACAGAATGAGGTTTGAAAAAAGAAACCTAAAGTATTACATGTTATCATTTACATTCCTGATTTATAAGAAACCCAGAATAATTTCAGATAGATGAAACCTAACATGATGACCACCACGACCACCAGATAAAAAGATCACAGAATCACTAAATTGGAAAAGATCTTTAAGATCATTGAGTAACTGTTCCTGTCCTATGCTAAACTACATCCCTAAGTACCTCATCCACCCCTTTTTAAACACATCCAAGGATGGTGACTCAACCACCTCCCTGGGCAGCCCCTTCCAAGTCCTGACAACTCTTTCAGTGAAAATTTTTTTCCTAACATCTAATCTGAACCTGCCCTGGCACAGCTTAATGCAATTTCCCCATGACCTATCACCTGTAAGATACTACTGCAAGACCATATTAGTAACATTAGAGGCAGAAGGAGTGAAAGGGGTAGGCTTACGCACACAACTTAACCAGAAAAAACCCTGGCACACTGAGGGGTAAAGGACTGGTGAGGGGAGGGAAGAGTTTCCTGTAAGTCTCACTATTTTAGTTCACTATCACCCCAAATTTTCACAGAGGAAAGGCCCTTCTGGGAAATAGTCTTAGGGTCTCTAGAAAGAAAATGACTGATTCTATAGTGACTCATCTGTCCTCCTGTTCCCAAAAGGTCTGAGAGAAAACACATCTCAAATACATAGCACTAAAGCACTTTTATATACAAGTTTCTGGGTTTAGTTAACTTTTAGACTTTCGAGAACAAAGTGTAAGACTCTAAAGCTGATTAACTTCTCAGACTGCAGGGGAAACCACCTTTGTCACAGGTATGTTTGTCTAAATCTGCACTTGCTTTTGACCCTGGGTATTACACTGTGAACAAGGTTCCCCATAAGATTTTTATGGTAAATACCTGAGAATATTAGCAAGCATATTTACTCCTCAGACTACAAATCACTTCCATTTCACTCTAAATCAGGCAGAAAAACATCTGTGTGTTCATCTATTGAGCTAATGAAGTTAATTATACTCTTATTTTTTAAACTATTTCACACTGCCCCCAGTCAATAGAGAATACAACCAAAATCGGGGACAGATTTTGAAATTACTTTTTCCCCTCCAAAAAGCAGGAAATAACAGACTACAACTTCACACACAAGGCTTCAGTAACTGCCTGCTGGCAGTAAGAAATGAAGGCTGGTATGCACGTACAAGGCTCAAGCAGTTTTACTCTTTGCATGCATTAAACCCTTGTTCCCATGATTGCAACACAATCGCTGCACGATATACAAATACCAACGTGACCATCCAAGGCAAAGATGAATGTCCCATATTAATGCTAAGTCAATATATCAGGCCTCGTATTAAGCAGGGAAATGTTTTACACTCCTAACACATCTACAGTTAGAGCCTCTCATTTCTGACAGCATTTGTTTCTTGAACGTTTCACAACCACCTTTGCAGCTAACGTCAGTGGGTGTAATTCTGATTTGGAAAATGATCATTGTTTAACAAGATGAGCTCATGTGGAAGTCCCTATGGTAGACAGAGGGAGGAGGAGGTTACTTTGCAGCAGAAGGTAGTAAGCAGCATTTCGTGCTCCCTGCTCTACTTTTTAAAAAGGAATAGAGGCAGTGAAACCACACAAAGATTTTGATGGGAGTATTATCTGGCCATTTTTCAAAGTGTTGAATTGTTTGGCACATGCTTCGCAACTTTCACATTCCTCTGTTAAAGAAAGAGGATGTGATACGACATACTTAAGGAAAATAGGGAAATCCCACAGTAACTTCCGTATTTTTCATTAGTTTATTAAGCTTAGTTTATTCTTAGCATAAACTGGTAGCAACCACGTTAATTTCCATTTAGAGATGCACTTATTTATCTCCCCAGTCCTCATAAAAAACCCCAGAACAAAACCACACCGCAGATTAAAATTGGCTTTACCGGAGGCAGTTTATGCAGATTTCCATGCAACTTTCTAACTACGTCGCTTTACATCACCCTTGGAAAATGAAGCAAGAGGAAACTCCGCTCTGCAAGATACAAGTTTCAGACGGATGCGCAGTATCAGGTTTCGCTTCTCAAAAGCAAGGTCGAGCTCAGGCCCTACTTGAACCAGAGGCTCCGGCTCTCGGCACCCGGCTCAGCCCACTCCCCGGTGAGGACCGGGCCTAGACAGGGAGAAGAGGCCGATCACTGAGCATTGTCGCGTTGTGGCCGCAGTAATGAAGGTGCAGAGTAGGAAGAAAGAAGTGAGGGAAGAGGGGGAAACTGTAACGCACCCAAACGCGCCCAGGGAGTCTCATCTACAGCAGCGAGGCCAGGTCCGGCACTGGGAGTAGGGAGGAGGAGGAGGGGGCGGTACCGGCCTAGCAACAACCTCCGCGGGTGTGGTTTCCAGTGTTGCTTCTTTTTCTTTCACATCGCAAAGTCACGCAGAGCAGTTTTCGGCTGTACCTCTGACGGCTATTAGATCAGCGCTGCGCCTACACAGTAACGCCGCTCAAACCAGCGATTTCCCCTCGCAGAGGGACAAGGAAACTAGCTTTAGCCACGTCACCATCGCTAGAAGCCTACCGAGCCATATTCACTGACTCCTGTGATTTCATCGTGACTCTAGACGTTAGGTGTTTTGGGAGAAGGCAAGAAGAGGCTTTTTGCTTTATAGTCTGCCTCAGGTGAAATTCTGCGGGGCGCAAGCCTGCATTACTCCCACAAGATGGCGGCGGAAGGGATGTCGTATCCCGCGCGGAAACTCGCTGGCGCCCGTGGGTGTCGGTTGTGCACAAAATGGCTTCCGATTAGCAGGGGAGCTGAGAGCGCTGTGAGGAGGAGGGGGCGGCAGTAGGTTGGTCTTAAAGCTAGTGTGTAGGCGTTTATGGAATTATGCTTTTTATACTGCTCTTGGTACGAGGCAGACTAAACAGCTTTGTATTGGTCCTAGTAGCTATTAAGTGCTTACAAACTGCTTATCAGTGAGCAGTTACAGACTTAGGGGATTGTGGGCATGTGTTTTTTTAAAGGGGAGTCCTTATGTGTGTTTTGTGCCTTGCTCTATCACTGAGTTCATGTATAGTGAGGGTAATACTGTACAGGTGTGTTGTGTGATTCCCATTGTTTTACACTCTTCAGTAAATTTTAAGCAATATGTCTATAAATTGGGTGTTGTGATTGGCTTAGTATAAATCAGCAGTGTACCTGAAGCGGCTTACTTTGAGGCGTTAGTGTTGTAGCTGCTCTCCTAAAGGCCTAAAAACGAAAATTCTGGGCTGTTTTATCTGCTGAAATAGGCAAAAGCCACCTCTCTATGTGGTGAAATTAGACACATCATATATAACTTCCAGCTCAATGGATTTCAAAGCATTTTCAAAACAGTAATTTTTTCTGCTGCTAAAAATACACTGGGGAAGCACAGCAATCTGGGATAGCATGCTGTTGTGCAAAGAGTCATGTTGTCTTTGAAACCACAGGGAAAACAGAGGCAGAAAATGATCACCCACACTAGAATGTGGTCAGGTACCAAGCAACTCCTCTGTGTTCTGAAATAATATCTGTATTCTTATTAAAATTGTATGGTCAGGCTCTCACGTATCAGTTGTTTAAGGGTATTGCAGTATCTCTGCTATCAAAAGCACTGGATTTGTGCTAATTTGCAAAGAAACCAAATACCTGCTGTGACTCAATATGCATGCTTTCTCCATTCTACTCCATACAAACGTGAAGACTTGTACAGGCTAATAGAAGAGGTTTAAGAAGATAGCTTATTAAAGATTTTTTTTTTTAAATGGTTGAATGATTTACCAATTTAACACAGCCACTACATAAGCAAACCATATGTTTTTGTTTCAATTTTTCTTTACCTAATTTTTAGATGCTTATTGAACAGTTTCTACATTTTTATGAGCAGTATTTATGACTTGTTTTTTTTTCATTCTCCGCCTCCCCGTTTCTAAGTTGAAATCCTACCTTGTTTTCACTTCTCGTGTAAACTGGAAATGTAAATTGGTGTAAATGTAGACATAGAGCATACCAGTAAGATCAGATGTGATTGAGAAGAGATGACCCTGTATGTTTCAATTTGAAGGGCTTTGATTGTAAATCTGTGGTTTGGACATAGTTATTGATTCCCTTTCACAACAGGCTTGATCTATTTAATTCTTTAGATTCTCTTAGTTAATTAAAACAACAAAAAAAACCCCCAACCCAACCTCTAAGAATTTGTATCCTAAAATACTATGAACTTGTCTTCTACACCATATAGCATTCCATCTGTATAGATCAGTGGTATCTCTAGTTCCATTTTTTATGTGTTGGTGTTGCTTTTATTATTACTTTTAAAAAAGCTAAGGCACAAGGGAAGACCCTTTTTTCAGTGGGTTTTCTTCTGTATTGGAACAATGGTGGAAAGATTATCTGAGTATCAGATTTTCAGATCTCTTTTAGGCCTACAACTGAGGACAGAGAATATATAGAGCATCTATAAAATCAGTTCCCTGTCATACATGTAGAACAGTTTGGATGAATTGCTGTATGTTTTGATTCCCATGATGAAATCAGTAAACTTAATTGAGGGTCCTTGTGAAATCCCTTAAATCAAACACTCCTAACTTCAGTTAGCTGCATGTAGAAAATACGTTTGAATGGATGTAAAAACGCGGTATAATAAATGCAGATCTGACAAAGATCTAATTGCAGGATAGAAGCTTATAGTTTGAGAACTCAGCAAAGAACATTTTTGTAGGAAGCTTTTTCAGGACAGGTTTCAAGGCAGGTTAGCAACACACAGGTACAGTCTGCAATTTAAACTGCAGCTGCCTTACATCATTCAGTTACTTCTGTTACACTCCTGAAACAGGAACTTCTAAGACATCAAGTTCATGCTACAATGTGGTCACTATTGTGTTGTAATCATCTAGCTCCTTTAACTTCTCTGTAACATAAATTTGGTAGATTATGCTAATGGTGTAAATATTGTAGGTATTTTTCCAGGTGAATAGCTGTTTGACTGCTGATGGAGATGGGGATTTCCACCTACTTTTCTGAAAATGGATCATAATTGGTTCTATTTTTCAGAACTTAAGATAGAGAAATTGCTTCCTGACTGCTATGACAGTCATATATGTTCCTCACCTGCAGGTGCCACCGCTGTTTGTGATACTGTTCTTTGCACTTTGAAATATCTCTGCTGCTAGAAAGGCTGTTTTAATGTAATGACAGCCATTGCTATGGTTACGGTGAAGACAGATTTGAAGACAGCTTTAATATGCACAAAATACTCCATCCTTGGGCAGGATTAGTATTATAATACCTATAAAAATCTTTATAACTATTGTATGAAAAATAATCATGAGACATTTTTATATTCTACAATATTGGCAAAAGATGTTAATCATAAAATTATGGCAGTTGCTTAGGGCAATGGCTGCTCTCTGGCTGTTAAACCAATGAGTGATACCACCTTAATTCATAAACTCATGAATTTTACCTGAAATAGTCTAGTCTAACAATGAATGTGCCTGGTATATTTCCTTATGTAGAATGTTGGTAAGGCTTCTTACAATCTTCCCTACACATTCCCTATATATGTATTTCTGAACAACAATCTTAAATTTAATTATCTTAAGAAGTCAAGCCTTGGACCCAGGTAGAAAACAGGCAATGAATAGCAGCCTTTGAAAACCTCTGTTCTGGGTGGGACTGCCTAAGGGACAATGGGGAAATACTTTGTGCAATGGATCTTACACAGTAGGTTCTTGATTTGCTTTTCAGGGAATGATGCAACTGGATAGGGAGGCTTGAGAAATTAGAATTAGGCAAGAAAAGTTTGGAATGTTTGCACTATGAACACATGCCCTATTGTGCCTTGAGCAATGGCATACGAAGATGACAGACTCTACTGAACAGTACAACTGTACTCCCACAATTACAGATAATGTTTATTTGCTGTAAAAATAAGGCTCTGTTGTAATACCACCCAGGTTGTATTTGAAGATATACATTAAGATAAGTATTTTAGCCATTTTCTGGTAGGGCCTTAAATTTTTTTATAAACCTGCAACTTCTGACATGATTATTTAAAACTTTCCAGTTTCTTCACCATGTAAGTACACTATTTAATTGTCTAGTAGCATTTACAGTTTCTTATCTAATTTTGCTTTTCTTTTGAAGTGACCTAGATATTCTGTTGTTTGCACTGAAAAATGAGATAGTAAATCCTCTTTATCTTACGGTACTAATAGCATCACAAAATTTAGAAGTGAGGTGGGTGTAGGTCTCTTCTGCCAAGTAACTGAACAAGAGAAAACAGCCTCAAGTTGCAGCAAGGAGGTTTAGATTGAGCATTTAAAAAAATTTCTTCACAGAAAGGATTATCAAACACTAGAATAGGCTGCCCAGGGAAGTGGCTGAGTCACTCAGTTTAAAAGACATGTAGATGTGGCGCTTAAGAACTTGATTTAGTGGTGGACTTGGCAGTGCTAGATTAACAGTTGGATGTGATCTTTAATTTCTTCCACAACCTGAACAATTCTATGATACTTAGCCAGTTTTAATTCCTAGTGCTGCAGGGGACATACACTTCCAACAGCCCCTTTTCTACTGTAGTCCTCACTCCCTTGCATTTTTAAAGCACTCTAAGTGCTGTTAGATAATTTAAAGAAAAAAGAGGAAATTTAGAACAAATTCTTGAGAGACTGGGTGTAAAAGTAAATACATCTGTACTGCTACAAATTTACAACTTAATACACATGGAGAAAGGAAAAAAGCAATTGTTCTTTTTACACATTATGCTCAAGTATATTCAAAGTCATGTTAGGATAAGGTACAGCTATGGCTGAGTGAAATGTTCCACTTAGTACGTCATCTATGTAATTTTTAAAAATTATGGATATTACAGAGCAGAACGCTTTGGTGCATAGTGTCTGCCAAATTAATTTAACTCTTCAATAAGCGTAAGTTTTAGTATTTTCATATAATTTGAGCCAGTTTTGGGTACTTCCTAAAGATATTTTTATTTAGATACATAAGAGTGAGCAGTAACAAATTATACTTCTAAGAAATGATGTCACTCATTACCACTTACTAGCAAATAATCATTTTTAGATCTCTCTAATACAGTAAGATTTTTCCTTTAAAGACAACGCACTGTCTCAGTTTCATTTAATAGCGTGTTGGAAGGGCTTAGAAGAGCTTGGCTGATAGCTTTTCCCATTCTATAAAGGGCAGTACAACAAAATCAAGAGCATATGTATGTCTTATGGTTTTGTTTTTTTTCCCCTCAGATTGAAGTCATGTGGATTGCTCTGGCTGGTTTGGGTTGTTTTGTTTTTTTTTTTTATCCTTCCACAAAAGCATAATAGAATAATTGGAACATGGTTTTGCCTGTAAGATACTTTAATATGCATATTGTAAGTACAGAGTAAGCAGCAGGCTTATGTATGTTTCAGCTTAGTAATTGGTGAGTATTAAGTCGTCATACTTCATTGTTAGTGATGGCCTCCGCTCTTCTTTGGAGGGAACAGTGTATATTCAATACCAAGAGCTATGACAAAAGCTGCAAATCCCCACTTGAGTCCTCTAGTAAAGACTTCTGTTACGGTGATGGGTTTTGCAAAGCCACCCATGTATCTCCAGGCTTCATTACTAGAAGGAAAAATGAAACCAAAAGAAGAAAACACGATCAGTGGAGCCACTGTGATAGACATTAACAGGCATATCTTTGTTCAGAAAAAAAGATAACGGTATTTCAACCAGATATAAATTGGGTCTGTAACCATTTCTATTATTAAAGTATCTTTTAAGTAATGATTGCCACAATAGAAGTTCTTTAACTCAAACCCTTTATGCATACAATTTCAGATACAAGTAACCACAAGTAACATAATTCTAGTTACTGAATTACTCTGAAACAAAATCAACCCTACCACATGCAGGAGATGGAGTAACTACAGAGGTTAGTTGCTGTGCTAGACAGTATCTAGCATAGTTAAAATCTAAAAGGGAAAGTTTTTCCAGCTGCAGAAAACTCTGAGTGTATAGGCACTGTGTTTTACAGTATGACACAAGATCAGAAAACCCTACTAAAACTGATTTTAAAAAAAAGCTGAAAATACTGTGTTTAGCTTATAAGCTACAAAATGCTTATAATGCTCATGCTGCTTTGCCTTACTGTTTTCAACCTACACTGCTATTGAAATGCTAGTCTCTGTTGTAACTGACTACACGTATGCGTGTAGTATAAGCAATGTGCTCTATAGACATGAACACAGTTTGTTTCTAAGGACTTAAGTCTTTAAGAGAACAAGAAAACCTAAACATCTGCACAGAAACAAGCAATAAAGTCAGAACCATCATTTCAGGAGAAGATACAGGTTTTTTGAACAAGGGAGTCAAATATTTATAAATAATATCCTTGTGCAGATGTTTTCTGTGACTTGGGATAAAGGCGTACTAGCACAGAGAAGTATCTTCTACATGCGAGTAAAAAGTACTTACTGATAAAGACTTAGGTCTTTATGTTAATGTCCATTTGTTACAAAGGTCATCCCCTGTTAAAAGAAACTTCATGTACCAAAAATGGAAGCCCTAAAAGGGGTTAGCTTCTCAAGACTTCGGCGCATAATACTATTAATGCAATCTTCGGCCAGATTACTGAATCCAGTAACTGGATACTCTAATTTCTCTTTTGTTAAGGAAGATTAAAATCATACTTGACCTATGGAACTGAAATATTACCCTATATAAAATCTGAAAAAGTTACAGAATCATAGGGATTGGAAGGGACCTCTGGAGATCATTTAGTGCAACCAACAATTCAGGAATAATCATTTTATGGTTTAGAAGTCTGACTTTGTTCCTTTTTTCAACTCCTCACACCACTGGCTTAGTCCCCTTCTTTTACCAGAGAAACACTTTTTTTTTTTTTTTTTTAAATCCGGGAGGGGCAACAAAAACTACACAAGCTTTTTTCAAGTTTGTTGTTTTGCAGCACTTTCTGAACTTGGAAGTGTATGCACTAAAAGTCAGTTTAATTTATACTGAATTTATGATATTAAACTATGTCCAGGAATAAGCCTATTGCTTGCTGAAAAAAACTTGTCTGAAGCAAATGGAAAAAAACCTGCTAACACTGCTTGCACTCCACAGAAATAGAAGCAAAAGAAATGTGACACAGGCCTGGAAAGCTCATTGGAAACCAATAATCCTAAGGACTCATATCTCAAATGATTCTTATAATTGCCAAAACTACGTTTTACTCTATCCTTACAGCATTAAACGGTTTCAAAGGAAGGAAAAAAGTGTTGTCAATCCCAAACCCCTCTGGAGGGTATAGCATGTAACAACTTCTTAGCAGATGATGTTTGCTCTTAGATTTTCTTGTGGTCACTTGAAGTAAAGCCTTTTCTAGGAAGGCTCCTGCGATAAGTTTGCTCATGCAGCTTTTCTCTTACAGAAGAACCGGACTACACAGTGTATGACATTACCAGTTTTATTCCTCAATATTAAAGGGTAGTTGAGCAAAGTCATTCATGATGAGGAAAAAATATGTTAAGGTCTGTTTTAATAGCTGCCTAACTCATCTAGAATTGGTCTAGCTAAAAAAGAAGAGATACTCATAGTAAAGTGGGACAAATTGAAAGGTAAAAATCTGATCTTTCATTATGTCATTACTTAGCAAAATTAAATGCAAGGTTGACTAGAATTCCACCTTCTATAGTAGTATATTTCTTCTTTTCAAAGAAAGGCCTCCTGTTGTGTATAAGGAATGCTATTTCTATGCAGAATGTCAACGGGAGGTCCATCAACTTCAGCAGGATCTAAGCACGCAATCTCCTTGTTGAGATGGGATAGGCTTACTTATGTGTGCAAGACCTACTATTACTTGTTTTGGTGGATGAGGTGTTGCTCATTCTGCCTGATCTGTATTATCATGAAACATCACAAAGTGCCTGCAAAACATAGAGACTGCTCAAGATGAGATATGGTGTGACTTCCACAGCAAACAGTAAATAAGACTTAACTAAAATTCTGGCTAATATGTTCTAGATGCATTTTCACTATTTTTACCAAAGAATAATCTGCAATGACAAGGTACAGTAGATAAAATGACACATGAAGATTATTTTTTAGGCTCTCACACTTACCGAGCCCACGGATCCCTAAGACCCCGCTTAGCTAGCCTTTCCTGGACCTTCTCCAGTGGAGTACCCTCTATCTTCCACTGCCTGTAGTCAGGGAGTTCTATTTTGCTGTGGCCGTGGCCGTGGCCATGGCCATGTTCACTTCCATGCCCCATACCTACAAGAAAAGATAGGAGGTTTTTTTACTTCTCAGAACTTATTTTCAGACACTTGCAAAAAAACCAGTACATTGTACAGGAAGAACAGGGAGATTACAAGAAGCATTCCAAAGCGCATATGATAACACAAGGCACCTTCTGCACTGTACACAGTACATTGTAGAACAAAGAGCTAACAGACTTCATTGCATTTCAGAAGTTGGTGGATTAAGCACAATGATACCTTTGCAGACCTAAGTGTTACTCTGTCGTAAATTACCACCATAAAGCAGCTGCCTAAGTTTTCTGTGCTAGAAAATAGTATCAGAAAAAAAATTGTGGTGTCTATAAATGCACTTTATCAACATTAGTGCCCAGCAAATTGCAGGCATTCCAGAGTATATAAAAAGCTCAGAGTTCAGTTTGGAAATGTCTAATTTAAGTATGGCAGAAAAACACGAGAAAAAAAAAAAGAAGCCTTGGCTCCTTAGCTCCTTTTACATTGCTTCCAATTCAAACACAACTGTGGGAATAAACAGGTACAGGACAGATGAATGGGTGAGTCAGTACACTTTACTAGTTACTTCATGAAGCTGGGAAATATATGCTTTTTTTTTAGATACACCTTTGAGAGAACTATGAAAATACTGATCACATTAAAAACAGTGAAGGTAGGTAGGAAGGTGAAAGTTTTCAGTAAGGTCATGAAGGATGGGGAGAAAATAACAACGGCTTTTAAGTCTGTTTTCATAAAGCACCCAAGACTTCTTTGAGCCAGGATTACCCATTTTAACACCTATCTGGTAGCAAAGAACAGATTTAATGTCCATAATTTTTAGAATTGACTGCAATGCAATAGCACCAAGATAACAGCTTCAAAGCTCTTGATGACCCCAAGGCCTGGAGGCAAGCAAAGAGGATCCTTCTGCAGAAGGAAACCTGAAGAAGAGCTCTAATGCGGTCATTACCTGAAAAGCTCCCCCCAAATTAAGCCCCAGTCTATACCCTTGCAATAAAACCCCGAGGCATCTCTTCTACCGATGTTTAGCTTTCTACTGGGGAGGGGTCTATGCGCACTCTGGCACCGGCGGGGAACTCTCCGCCGGGCCGGAAGGACGCCCCAAGAAGCGGGGAGGGGGGGATGGGGGGCAGCCCTCACAGCGCCGCGGCCCGCTAGCCCTGGCGGGGCGGGTGTTCGTCTAACGGCGCGCGGGGAGGGGCTACGGCGGCTGCGCCAGCCGTTCCAGCTCAGGGGCACAACCCGGGCAGCAGGTACTACTTGCGCCATGCCACCCCCCCCAAGCCCACGCTACAGACACTCCCAGCGTAAGCAGGGCTGCAGACAGGTCCCCGAGGCTGCCGGTGCCCGGTCCCGACCGCCCCCCCACCTCTCACCAACGGGCCCTCGGTACCTGCCCGCTCCGTGACCCTCTTCCAGGACGCAGCGGCCACCCGGAAGCGGAAGTTGGGGTGAGGACCGGGCGCTAGAGGAAGCGTAGCCAGCCACGGGGGTTCCGGGCAGCTTCCGTTCCGGTTCCTCTCGCTATCTTGGCGAAGGCGGCGGGGCCGTTGCTCACAGCACTCTCATCACTGCGGCTTGGCGAGGTAGGCCTCACACACAGCGTAACACGACCACCTCTGGAGGGGGAGCTGGCAGGGAAGAGGGGGTGGTGAGCAGGGAGTACAGAGGAGAAAGCCAATCAGAGCCGGGCTTGTTGGGGGCGGGAGCGGTCCAATGGGCGGATGCGTTATTGAGCTGCGGGGTTGGCAGTGGCTGGAGGTGGCGGCGGAGGAGAAGAGGGTGAGGGGGCGGCGGCAATAGTAGACGGTACCGGAGCCGTTCGGTGGTCGCGGCGGGCGGAGCTTGGGGCGGCGCCAGGGCCGGAACGGCAGCAAGGATTTCCCCTTTCCCTCCCCTGTTTTGGCTGCTTGGCCGTTGCCCGCCCGCCTTTGCCGGGTGCGCGAGCGGGGACGGAAGCCTGCAGGGTCTGCGCGTGCGGGGGCGCGAGCCGTAGTTCCCGCCATAGTCACCGCCGCTCAGCGGGCTGCCGGCGCCGCGCTCGGCCTCCCTTCCCGCTCCCCGCGGGCGGCGGCTCCCCGGGCACCGCAGAGGGGCGGGCGAGGGGGAGCGTCCCCGCGTCCGACGGTTATGTAAGCCCCGGGCCCGCGCGCCCCCGGCCCTGATCGCCAAGCGCTGCGGAGCGGCCGCGGGGCCCGGGGCAGTTGCCGCCTCGTTGCCTGCCCGCGGGGTTCACCTTGTCGGGGCGGATCCGAGGTGCTCGCAAGCCCGACAGGCACCGGGCGCAGGCTGCTGGCTTTCAGTGGATGTAGCTTAAAAGAGCATCGCTGTTTGTTTCTGTAGGAGGAGCGGGGAGACATCCTGAAACCCCGGCACTGCGCTGCAAGGTAAGTGAAAGTTGAGAGTTCTCTTGGCGGCCGCTTCCCGAGCGAGGTGGTTGCTTGGTTCCGCTGAGGACGCGGCTGCGAGGAGCCTAGCGTTTCGCGTGCTTTGGCGAAGGAATTGTGAAGTGCTGATTGCACGAGTCTCTGCATAATTGAATTATTTGTTATGTTCCTCAAGTTTGAGTACATCGTACCCTTCACCTGAAAAGAAGCCAGTAAAATTAACTACTCAGTGACTTCTAAAGGCTTAAGTCATTCTCCAGTTGTAGATGACACGATAATGCTGATTGTTTATAGCAGAATTCAAACTCTGCTATATTAATTTCTGATGCACTTAAGAATGAGAATAATAAACACTGCCTTATATCATCATGCTTGAAGAATTTTAGGACTGTAGTGCTTTTTTTCCCTCAGTATCCTGACTAAAGCTACTTGTAGGTTTCAGGTCGTTTTTAATAGGGATACTGGGAATGCATGAGAAGAGTTCCAGAAGGAATGTCATTATCATGTTATTAACAGTGAAACTGTTCTAAATAGAGTACCATCTGTTTAATCCAGACTGCCTCTGTCTGGTTTCAGCATTGAATGTTTTTCACTGTGAGATAAAGTCCGCAGCATTCAGAGCGGTCTCTTCTGCTCTGCAGAGGCAGCGTCAGGGTGAGAGGAGACACATTTGTTTTTCTGTAACATTTCTGTGGCATAATCACAGGGGGGCTCTTTTTTTGTGAGGTACCTGAAAAGTGAAGTTCTGTCAGATAGTTGTGAAGTATTTAATGTTTCTTATTGTGGCTGAAAGTTAATGGGTATGTGTGTGAAGTCTGGTGTTGCTGAAGAATGTTATTTTCCTCAGGAAAAAACTTTCAGTGATATATAGACATGTTAAGTACGAGGCACCTGGGGTTTATTTTTTGAAGGAAAAAAGTTCTGGATTAATTTCTGGTGGGGCTTTCTGTTTATTCCATTTTGTTTTCTTCACAGTGCTTGGAATCATGGATTCATTATTTATGCATGAAGCCCTAATTTACTGGTATCCCTCAGTCCATCAACATGAACATTCAATTCTGATCCCAGAACGTTGATTTTTGTATGACCTATTGTGGTGGAATGAATTTGTATTAGAGGAGTGTGCTTTGTAAGATGTGTCTTCAAAAATACACTATTGCTTTCAAGGTTTAACAGGGTTTTGGGTAGTTTCCCTCTACCCATAAACATAAAAACTCTTCATAGGAAAAGCTGTGTGCTGTTGATAGATTCACTCTGCCATAAGGTTGCTTCCTGTTTGCTTGGTAAATTTCTTTTTCTCTCACTATGGACCACACTCTTTCCATTCAAAATAAGATAGCAAATATGAGTGGTGTGATCTTTTGGGAATCTATGGAGCTTTTTGGAGCTCTGTATTCACCAAATAAGTGAGTCTGCATAATTTCAAGGGGGCTTGGAGTCTTGCTACAGCCTCTTTTGAGAAGGAAACTTCACCATATTTATAATGTCAGTATGAAGAGATTAATAGTATGTACAAGGAACTAACATAAGAGAAATTTTTGTCTTGTGTTAAAAATGCTGGATGCCCTTTAGGAAAGGGGAAGGTCATTGGCACTCCACGTACAAATAATTAGTACTTTTTTGGTTTATTTAGTTACTTTTTTTGGACTATACATAGTGGTGATAATTACTGAAAAGATTAAGTGTTCTACAATACAGATATGTTAGCATGTATTCAGCCATGCTAGCTATGATTTGCTGGGATTCCTGCTTATGTTGCTAGGTGAGAGGAATATGGTGGTGTTTTCTTGAATAGATTTCAGAAGCTCATGTTTCCAGAAATTTGTGTTGATATGTATTTTGGATTAATATATTGTGGTGCTATGTTACACGTACTGCTCTTCTCTTCATGTGCATATAATGTTCTCTCTAGCACTGAACTGTGAGTCGTATGCTCTTCATGGTTTTGTGGAGTAGGGGGCTGTGTGAGTGGCAGTGACTTGAAGTTTTGGGATGGGTTGTTTGTTTCTCAATATTTTAATACATATTCAAACTACTTAAATACAGCCTCTTTTTTTTTCTGTGAAATTGCATGATACTTTGTCTGGCTTTGTATTGGTAGGCATAAGTTATTGGAAGCCTTTTGCCATTTGAATAAAGTAGTCAATCCTGCTTTGGTTACAATACTGACAGAAAAGATACTTAGTTCACCTTGGTTTCTTTGGATTTTTTTTTTTTAAAGGCTGTGAAAAGTGGGGAAGCAAATGATCTCTTCAGGCAGCATGAGAGCGCTAAATGTCTTATGGAGAGTATGGCAGTCTCAAACCACTGTTTGACCTCACTCTTTGAGAAGTGATGTGCTGGAGGAGTAGTCTTAGTTCCTTTCTGGTTTCTTTTTGGCAACCCAAAGATCATTCTTCACAGGATCAGCTGTACTGGGCTAATCTGCTATTTGGTTTTAAAGCCTAAAGCCCTAGGATCCTGGTATGTAACAGGACTATTGCTTCAAGTTCTGTTTGTCTCCCACAGCTAAGCATTTGACAGCAGGTGCTTTATTGTTACACTCTTCTAGGCAAGCATATAGGGTTACTCCTTAGGTCATCTCTCAGAGTCTCTTAGTGGGCTTGATGTTTTGTATAGATTTATATCTCATGGATATACTTAATATTTAAAAACTTCTGAGCTCTTGTATATTTTTTTGCATATAGTATGTTTTCTGGCAGTAAGCACCATAATTCATGTATTTTGTGAATATCATTCCTCTGTTCTGTTTTGAACCTGTTATCTGAGAACTTCATATGATACTCCTTGTTTTCTGTACGAGGAGGGGCAGAACTGTTTGGCTCATTCCCAAGTAGTTTGACATGACTTCAGAATCTTGAAGGATCAGGGTAAAGTGTTCACTCAAACACTTGTATGTGCAGGAAAATGATTTTAGGATCCATTAATTTTCTTCATGGATGTTCCCTTATATTAAGATAGGGACTATTATCAGGAATGAAAGATGGAGACTTCCCCTGCTGCCTCTTGGTGAAGGACATCTCTGCCATAGGAATGATAGTGTAAGAAGTTCTGTGACTCTTGTCAGGAGAAATTGATCTGGACAGAGAAAGTGATCAGTAGTACAGGTGGACTTATTACTCAGTTGGTTATTTTCATTCCTAAATGGAATAGTTATGAGAAGTAATTCCTGACACACAATGCTGTTTTCGACAGTATTTCCTTTGCATTCCTTGTATTTGCTTGTGGTTGACAAGATTTCACGCAGGGTTGTGTTCAAGGGAACACTAATTTGAGTTGTGTAAATTGTTGATACACTTTGTGTAGGGCTGTAAAGGTAACTATAGAATAGACATTATGACATAAGTTTCAGGTGTT
Source organism: Gallinula chloropus (assembly GCF_964237585.1). NCBI lineage: Eukaryota > Metazoa > Chordata > Aves > Gruiformes > Rallidae > Gallinula > Gallinula chloropus. Next base: position 30,146,347 of record NC_140090.1, on the reverse strand, counting down.
GGGTATTATTGAAATGACATGTTATTTACTGAGCCTTTCTTTTGTCATCTTTGGCAGAGGTAGAGTATCTTAAAAAATGAAATTGCAGGGTGGTTGAGGTTGAAAGGGACCTCTTGGTGATTACGTAGATCAACCTCTTTGCTCAAAGCAGGGGCAACTAGTGTAGGTTCCTCAGAATGCTGTCTGGTTGGTTTTTGAGTATTTCCAAAGAGACTCCACAACCTCTTTGCCTAACTTGTTCCAGCATTTAAACATCCTCATGCTGAATAAGTGTTTTTTCTGATGTTTGAGTGGAATTTCTTATATTTTGATCTGTGTCCACATAGGCACAAATGGTTTTCTTGAGAGTAAGAAAGTATTCTGAGTTTGTGCTTTTGTCATTAACTGTAGGCAAAATATCAAGCCAGTAGACCTTTTCTCTCTGCACCTTTGCTTGGATTATTCATGCTTCTAAATAATTTAATTTTTCTTTCTTTATTTTTAACTTTAATCACAGAACAGATTTATGGGGGTGACACAATTGTTCTGTTTCATACAGAGTTCTGACTTTAGTTTCAAAACTTGAAATATAAAATCAAGATGCAGAGGGGGCATTTCTGGTGAAGTAAAATATAGTTACCTAGTAAAACCCCACTATAAACTAATTTTCTATTGCCAGCAGTACCTCAGAGAAGAGGACATATAAGCCTTTATCAAGGCTGGGTAAAATAGTACGCAGTTTGCAAACTGTTCCAACGTGTGTTGAAAAAAAAATATTTGTATTGTAAGGAAGATTGTGTGGCCATTAGTCATTCTTCTGTTAGCATTACATTTTTCTGTCAAATATAATGATTTTGGGCATAGGCTTTTTGTATTGTTTTCCTTAGAGCCAAAACCAATAGAAACGGTGTGTTACAGACGTTGATTGTGTGACATTTATGTTCATTTATAGTGTTTTAAGAACAATATGTTATGTGGTCATAGAACATTTGTCTAACACATCACAAAACTATTTTTAAAATAATCAGCATGTTTTAATACGCTGCCCCGTAGAATAATTTGGATCTCATGTATCCTGATGAAGGATTAGGCTGAACTCCACAGCAGTGTTACTCTGTCACCGTGAGAACCTTCTATTCTGAAATTGTTTCTCATACTATGTAGTCTATTTGAAAATGCTCCTGGGAATAAAATTCATTTAGGGTTATCTGCTTCAGTAGATACTTTATTAGTAATCACAGTTCAGGTGACTTGTAACTTTTTTGGTCTTTCCTTGATTGTTTTCTGTTCTTCAGGGAGTCCAGGTGGCTCCTTTTGCCGGCTGCCCATGTTAGATCTGCAACCTTGACCTCCTGGTGTGATTCTGTAGAGAATACGGATTTTGTGGTTCAAATGTATTAACTTCCTTTTGCATGGAAATAAGAGAGCTGGAGACATTTGGAAGGAGGTCCCACTACGGTAGTGAAATAAAATGTCAGGTGAATAACTACTGCAAAGTGGTAAACTTCCTTCCCCACACACTCAGTACTGAGTATCATTACTTGGAAAATGCTGGGTTCTGTGACCCTGTAATGCTGTTCAGCACAGGACCTGATGCAGATGGTTGGATCAGTTCAAACCTGTTAAAACACACTTCAGGGAGTGTATTCTTTCTCCAGATTTTGTGACTTTGTTTGTGGGGTTTTCTTTTTGTTTTTTCTTAAGGACAAAGTACCTGTACAATATAAAATGAGATGTTAAGTTATACATGTGTTTGGCCTACAGTGAATTTTGCAGTGTAGAAATGCAAAATCCATGTTCTTGTGTGTATTCTCCATAATTTAGCTATGTTAGTTAGTTAGTATGGTTTTATTTGACTTACTCTGATTCTTTAGAAAACCAAACTGTTTAGGTCTTCTGCATGAGTGTCTGTATTATGTGTGGTTCACAAAATCTTTAAATAGCTATACATTACTGTGCCTCTGAATTTTATTTAAGTAAATGCACGACATGAACATTTGTGCAGACTGTATGACTGTAGTTTGCTGATTCATACAGGTACTTCTGGGATATATATTTTTTTTTCTATTTCCATTGCCTGTGCTTGGTGGTTTATGAATCTTAAAACGTAATTGTATTTAGGGTATTCCTCCCCATTCCTTCTGGGAATTATTCCACATCTATCTGAAAGATAACAAGACAGTTTAAAAGAATGATACTATTTTTTGTGGCCATTCAGCTGAAAAGATACTGGGTTGAGAGATAATGAAGTGAAATCTGAAAAACTTGGTTGTGTTTTTCTCCTTCCCAGCTTCAGTTTTTCCCTTTTTACTCAGAGAGAGGTTGGTTATTTCTGAGAATTTTGATGTCTGTTTCGTCTCTCCATCTCATCTTATTTTCTACTGTGTCCTTTCTGGCTCCTTTAGGTTTGAGAATATCTTGAGCTTTAGGAGGGGCTGGAGAACAGCTCATCTACATGCCTGCCTCTGTTCTAAAATAGAGACCACAAGGTAGAAAACTCGATTTAGAGAAAATTCTGAAGAAGCTCATAGTAGTTTTTCAAGCAAATTTCCTAAATACCCTGAGCACAAGATTTTTGAGACGTGGGCAGCATGTAGCAGATTTTGGTTTACAAATAGCTTAAGTTACTTTGTCTCTGTAAAGTTAACTATAATGTTTCTTGCATATGAAAACAAATTAACTTGAAATTACTGGGTTTTAATATCTTTTTTTAAAACATGAATTTTGTGAAGATGTTACTTACATCTTATGACCAATGTGTCCCTGGTATAAGCTACACAGGTAGTTCCACCATCTGCTTTAGGTAATGTGGTAGCAACATCATGACGGCTGAACACAGGACGGTCAATAACCTTCTAGCTGAGACATATTTCAAAAGGTAGGAGGCTTCTATGTAAGTTTAGTTATGGAGGGGGTGGAGTGAGCAATTTATCAAGCACCCTAGTGTATGCCATCGGAGTAGGGCAAAGAAGAAAAATCTAAATTTTGAACTTTGAGTTTTGATATATCTTTATTCCAAGTTAGGGGCATGCTGTTATGAAAATATCTTTGCTGCTTCTGCAAATTCACATGTGGTTAAAATAGTAATTTTAAAGTTCCCTACTTAAAATGGTTGGTGTACTTGTCTTTAGTATCCGCATGCGACTTAAAGTGATTTCACATATTTCATTAAGTTATGGTAGCCCCCCCTCTAAATTTTGGAGGTGAAAATTCTTCGTGCTTCTGGCACAATTGAAGTCAGTCCGAAGTTTTATATTTACTTCTGTGGAATTAGAGTGTAAATATCCAACTGCTGTTGTAATCGTGTTGTTTTGCTAAAATATGTCAAACTGAACTCAGTAGACAAAACAGACACTTGTGTTTGTAGTTAGAACTCAGTCTTGATAGTACAAGTCTTTCTGTACTACAGGGATAATACAGGGGAATGTTAATATGTTTGAAACTCTTAATATTTTAGTTACAGCAGTGGGTTGGACAGATGGTTGGTTAAAGTCCATTTACTTTAGTGAAATTACACAAGAAGTGCTTGAGGAGATTAAGTAATAATAGTGTGCCCTTTTACATAGAAATGTAAGGCATGCTGTTGAAGGATTCATCTTAGCAAAAGCTCATATTTCTCTGGGTAACAGTGGAGAACTTTCCATTGCCTTTTTTTTTAAGATGTTCAGTTGAGCCGGAACAGCACAGAGACGTGAGCTAAATATGGACACAGAGGAGAGTGAGGGGGGGTTTAGATGTTGAATGGAAAAATGACTTGTTCCTTATGTTCATGGATGGTCGGGTTTTTTAAGCTGCTTATTTCTGGTTCTTAGTATAGAGCAGGCCTTAGACAAAATTGCTGAGCTTCTAAAACTGCTTCTAGATTGTTAATTGTGTGTATCAAAATCTATTTGATAATTATGTAACTGAAAAAACATAATTCCCTAGAGTCTCTAATGTAGCACCTGTGCAGTAGTTTAAAACAATATCAACCTTAAGTTTCTGGAAGTTACTCATACCTATTTATGGTATTTTCTTGGGAAGGTCGCAGAATTAGGTGCTGGTTTTGTCAGACTTAATGTGAGCCATTCTAATAGCTTAATTCGTGTTGTGAACCGCAGTAGATTGCAGTGCAAATCATGCTATGTCAGAGTAGCAAGAGTTTTATGAAAATCCCTTCAACAGTTAAGTGTTACCTGTGGAAATACACATAGCTCCTGTGCTGGAGGCAAGTTGAATGAAAGTTGGAAATAGATACCTGAAATACTGAAGTAATTTAAACTAAGCATTCATAAGTGGTATTTCTGTGCTGTTTATTTTCATAGGTGTTCTGTGATAGCAACCCTTCCTTTAAGTCGTAACCATCACATGTGTTTTGTGATTCTCTAGTGAGCAGGATGGCTAGTAGCACATTAACTACAACCTTTCCTGTTTGCTTAGGTCTTGCGCCTGCCAAGGCTTGTTTCGTATACTGTGACTCTTCAACTTTGTCTTCACCCAGGTTACTGTAAACATCAGGTGAGTTTGAGAAGTCTCTGTTTATCTGTGGAATAAGAGAACTTCCTAGCTTTCTTTTTGTTTGTTTGGGGGAGAAGTAAAGAACAAGACTTTGTTTCTCCTCACTGTAATCAGTTTAGAACTTGAGATAGAAAATAATTTTTCATAATAATTTTCCTTGAATATTTGCACAGTTTGTCCGGCTGCTAACTGGAATGTGAACAGTTTAGGCACGGAGTGTCTGAGTGTCCAAAGGGCCCGTTGAAGAAATAACTGAGATGCACTTTTGCTTGTCCAGGTGTTGAATGGACTCAGAATATAGATTGTAGTCCTTGAAGATGCATAGTAGTCCTAGTCAGATTACCACTACCATCACAAAATGTACCTCTTCTGCATCAGTGGTGAAAATATGCATGCAGTCATTCTTTGTGTGTACAGAAATGAGACTTTATTGGATTCTTAGAGTCACTTCAGCCATAGAAAAATATTTTTGAGGCATCTGGGTGTTTAAGTCAATTGACAGCTGCAGCATACACAGATATCCTGTGTTCAGTGCACTGAACTCATTGATAAGACAACATACTTTGATTTTTTGCTCTCTCCATATAGATTAAATCCTTTCAGTTAGTTAACTGCTATAAACCATAGCAGACCTTTAACTTTTACAGTCTACGTGACTGAACTAAAATTACTGCACTAATTTTCCTTTTTAATTGAAGTTTAAATACGAACATTGTAACCCATTCTATGACTCCTATATCTAGCTTTTAACTTGGCAAGTTAACCTGAATTTAAATTCTGGATTTTTTTTTAATAGTTGGAGATGCTCAAATATATTCCATATTAATGTTTGTATATTACCTTTGGTTGTAATTGTACCCAGTTGTTTTCTAGCTACTTCAGTATTTAAGTTGATTACAACTCATGATGCTAAAGCAGAAAAATAAATGTGCGACTTCACGTTTGTTGTGCACAAAGTGCTAATGTTGTTAAGGTCTGTGGATGGATTCCAGAGTGAGTTAAGGGTCAGTGGCCAATGGTAATTGGCATTGATGTTGCTGAAATTATGTAATCAAGTATTGTGCTAATGGTCACAGGGCGGTTTGTTGTGTGTGTCCGTCCTTTACTTTATTTGGCAGCAGATAATTAACTAAATGTTCAAAGGTTGGTTTTTATTTTCTCTGTGCACTTTCTCTCAGACGTACAGGTATCAGTCTGTGCTAAAGACAGAACACCCGGCTTGATGAAAGAAAGTAGAAGAAAGTTCAAGGAAACTGAAGTAAAGAGGAGGGGGCCTTTAGATGCTGGTTTTGTCTAATAAATTCAGTTTTACTGTATGCTGTAGAAAACTTCAAAATATTATGTTATTCAGTGCAAGAATAGGGGAGCTATGCTTTTTTTTTTTTGTGCCAGCTACTAGGAAAGAGTTTATTCAGCACTGCTGCTTGTGTATTTACTAAAACTTTTTATCACTTTACCACATTTGGTTGGTGGAGATGTATGTAACGGTCAACTGCTCTTATCTACTGATGTTGCTTCCATGATTGTAACCTACCAGAAAGTGCATTTGATAGCTTATTTTGATAATTTTTTTTGGTCTTATGTGAAAGAGGAGGTAACAAATCTTAAATGGACATTATCATTCTAATTAGGAAATCTTAATCACCATTTAAAGATATTTCAACTTTGTTTAGTTTTGAGGTATTTCAAATTCATATTCCAGTTGGTCAGTTTTGACAGATAAAACATTTTTCTTCCATGTACTAGCGTTACACAAAATTCCATTAATAGTGATTTTATTGCAATTTCTATAACACTGAGGGCACTCTGCTTTAGTTATGTGTATTGACTTTGAATAGGTTATGATGATTATCTTTGTCCCTCTGAGTGCAGACTTTATAGCTTTCTGGGATGTGTGATCTTGCTATAAATAAATTCTGCGTGTTTATGTATCTGCATTGCATCTATGGAAAATTGAAAAGGTTTTTATTAGCATGTACTTTCTTATTGCAGGAGAATGTTTGAAGTTATAATCTTACTTCTTGGTTTTAATTATTCAAATGAAACAGATAGAACAGATTAGGATCAAAATTGTTAAAATATGATTACAAAGGTCTTTCAATGTGCCAATTGAATAGCAGATAAGGCAAAAAGCATGATGATTCTGCCCTCCTGCCCCTTCCCCCTTCCAAAGTATGAAACTCCTGCTGCTATTGAAGCCTCAAAAAGAAAAGAAATAATTATTATGTAATCATCTTAACTTGCAAATCTGTTCATAATTGCAAGGACCAGGGTGTGAGGTCTGGATTTGTATTTTGTTCAGAACAGTCTTCTCATATGCTGAAGTAGTCACATGTGAACTGTGTGGGTTTGTTTTGATTTGTTGGATTCCCTTCCTCTTGTTTTAGTGTGGAGGGAGTAATGGAATTTATTTATACATAGTCAATTTTACAATCATCTGGGTTTTCAAGTGTATTTTCCTGCACTCAAAGAACAGCAGAAATCCTTACTGTGAACTCAGTGTTCTAAAATCCAGCCATTTCTACATAACCTCACCTGTGCACATTTTGTTTCTAATACTAAATAGTTTACCTGCTAAGAAAACTGTGTTTCAATTGAAGTCATCGAGCTGGTATCTGTGGAAGAGTGAATTTTTTTTCCCCTTTATTTTTAAATTTTTTATGATGATCTATAGCTTAGATAAATCAACCATATGTTTTATGCATCCTGTTAGACAAGACTTCTCAAAATGTTTTTCATTTAAGTTACTTGTGCTGGGTTTCCATTATATTCCTGCAGAGGTTATATGTAAAGTTTTGATCCCCCCAAAAAAGGCCTTAAGTTTCAGATTTTAAAAAAAACCAAACCGCAAAACCCAATCAAACAATAACTTAGTGTTCCTCACTAAAAATATGTATAAGAATTAACCACTTCCCCCTAAAATATTAACTAGTCCTTCCTCGTGACTGCTCAGTCTCTGTTCTGTTCTAATATTGGTTTAACAGTAGAAGAATAATGACTGTGTAAACAGTATGCATTGTATTTAACTATTCAGCAGTGAAGATTTAATTATTAAACTCATACCAAGACAAAAGGGGAAACTGGTGTAGTTGTTGCACTATTTTACCTTTACTAATGCTTTAATTCTTACACAGTTACTTCACAGAAATAGCATATGTTTCCATGTGACAGGCCACAGAATGCCAATTATGATAAACTGAGTTTCATAATTTCAAGATTGCTTCTAACATGAGTAAAAAGGGTGGTGCTTTTTTAAAAGCACTGTTTCTTTGCCTTCTTTCTGATATGGGGAGAGTCCAACATTTTCTGGCTTTGGAGGAATCCTAATGAAGCTAGCAGGGCTGGTCATGAGCATCGATTTTTATAGAACTGTCACCTTAATCAATTTGGTCAACTATGTGGATAGTTGATGTTAAGGTAGCTCTTAATGGATTGTGTTGTTACAAAATTAAGATGGGCAAGAACATTGTGTGGAAATACTGACTTGTATGGTCTATCTAATCTCAATATAAAATTGCAGCCTTAGCCTTTTTCTTCTTGTTTTTTGAGGTTGTTCTTTGTTTTTCTTAAAACACTTTTCTAATTTTCGGAAAAGAAGTGTGAGGTTGAAAATGATTGACACTGAAATAGTCATGACATGGAAGAAGGCAAGTTGTTTCCTGTAAAGTAACAATTAGAAGTAGTGAAGGCAGTTACAATCTGAGCAGTTTTGACTGAAAATTTGAGCAGATCTTATGTTTCTGGATTCTAAATGATACTCTGCTTTGCCTGTGAATAGCAGGCAGCCTCTGTGTATGGCTGAAGTCCTCTTCATGTTTTGTGTGCAGGGCTCAACTGCCTCGTGTATTCCATTAGGTCAAGCAGAAGAAATCTGTGCTGTTCTGAAGTTGTGTCTTCTTGATGAGTAGTGGTGAGATCAGAGATGTTTCATGTAGCTATATTTGTTACTCGGTTTGCTTTTTAAAGTCTGGGAGATAGTATTGGAAAAGCAAGACAAGAATATCAACCAGAATTAATTTTATCCTTGAAACCCGTGTATCTTAAATGTGAATGATGCATCGGAGTTGTGCGTATGAAGCTTACGGCATCGCGCAGTAAAGGAATATCCACTAATGCTTGTGGACATTTAACTCTGGTGTTTTTGAAATTTATGTTGGAACTTTGTATTTTTAGTGTATCATTAAAAAAACCAATCAGTAATAGAACATAATTTTAGCTAAAATTGAAGTAAATTCAGATAAATTTGAAGGTACCCCTCATTTAAGAGTTTGTGGATGTGTAAGTAAATGTATGGATCAGGGGTGGGGGAATATTACCTCAGATTCATTTACTGACACACTACTTCCTGGAGCTGAAGGCTTTACCATCTGGAAGGTGGAAAGAGTAGAATGAGGAATTTCATTACTTTCAGCAGAGGATACTTTGGGTTAGATCTCTTTGGGAATATTTAGGCTAGGTACATTAATGAATATATAACAAGTTCCAGTTTGTGTGAATTACAGTGAGAAATCAGTATTTATACTTTATTGGTCTGAAATTGATAGAGGATGACTGTTCTTAATGGAGTAATATAACAGACATTTATTTTTGTCAAGTGAGGATTTTATAGCTCAAAAATAGGAATTTGCTTGGAATCCACATCTTTTTCAGCATAACATTTGCAGTCTTATTCCAGAATATGCATTAGGTGCTTTATAGTGGTGGGTTTTTCTTGATTTTGTTTTGTTTCAGGGTTGAATTTTGGTTTGGTTTTGTTCCCAGAAAAACGCTCATCCTGTTAATCTTCAGTCCCTGCCACTGCATGTCCCTTAACTGTGGTTTTGCAAGTGTTAGTTTGCTGTTAGGGGGGCTTTTTCTCCTTCCCCCCCCCCCCCCCCGGCTCCATTTTTACTGCACATTTCATATCTTTAGTTAAGTCTTCCTAGATTTAATTTACTTCATGAGCCAAAACCGTGAACCAAGGAGGTGTTTGGGAGAGGTAGGGTTACACAGAAAGTAATTTGCATGGAAATGTTTTCATAAGTAAAGAAATTAGAGTTGTGGACATACTAGCATAGAAGAGTTATTTTATGTGAACTGATGCACAGGGAGGACGAGCCTGTATTGTTTAGCGTAGGATGGGTTATCACACAAGATCCTTACAAGAGAATGTTTTAGATTTAGTGTAGGATGACTACGTGGAGTTGTTTCTAAGGAAACGCGCTGAGAGAATAAGGTAACATTTCTATGGCAAACCTACGTGTGTGTGTGTATATATATATATATATGTACGTCGAGTCTTTATAATAGAAAAATTACCATGCATTTTGCTCTACTTAAGGCAGCTTAATTTATTATGTTATTGCTTCTCAAATAAGGAAGTACTTCAGATACAGAAGATAAATGTTTCCTTCCACATTCTTGATCATCTTTACTCTTTTCTCCTTCATTCATGGAATGAAGTCCTAAGACAGGGATTTAGCTACAAATTTACAATTGTGTTTATTCAGGTTCCTAGACTCTCTGAGACAAATGGGACTTAAATTTTCCCCTGGAGTTACCTGACTTCTGTAGCTTTCTACAACTGCTCTGTGCACTGCAGTGAAAACATCAGCTTTTAAATTTATTTTTAAACTCTGATTGAAAATACAACACTCAAAATATACACTTTATAACAAACTGCCATAACTGATTGTTTTGCAGATACGAAATTGCTGAAGACAGTTTTTCATCCTAGTAATTCTAGAAAGGTTTGACAGCTGAGCTTTCTGGAGCTTGAAAAGGCACACGGAAGATAATGTAGGGCTTAAAGTGACTTAGAGGAAGCCTTTTGGAACAGATGGGCTGTGTCTTTACCCCTTTTTTGGCAGCAGCTGAAATTGATGCAACCTTTTTGATAGGAAATGGAGCTCACCGTGCAAGTATGGTACCATGAAAATTTGCAGGTGTATTGTCAGTCATCTTTGCCTTCACTGTGGTAAGGCTTTCTCCTATAATTTTCACATGTTTTCCTCGTTGCTGGTATCTAAAAGGAAAGTTTTTAGCCTGATTATTGCTAGTGAGTCAGAATGGGCAAGGAAGAAATGTCTTATCTGAGCTTATTTGCATGACTAAGGCTTGTCTAATAAGGCTGGCAACCTAAATCCCACATATAGAATATGTCAGCATTTATATTTTAAAGTTGGAATGTGTGTCTGCTTAAGCTTGCAATTAAATTACCTAAGAACTGGAGTTGGAAGTGGGCTCTCTTTCTATTAAAGAGAATGCTTGAGCTGACAATTTAAATTAATTATTGTCCAGAGGTTTTATTTCTTTCTGCCTTTGTCAGTTCTGTACCTTGTAGAAGTTTCTGTTTCATTGTGCTGTGGAGGTCTATGGCCAAGAGAGTTCTGGCAGGATGCTTGTACCTGTTTCTATCACCAAATTGCAGTTGTAATTCTGATTTGTTGAGGGCAATAGTTTGGTTTTTTAACATTTTTTTTCTGTCCTTATCAACATGTCAGCCTATAGAAGTGTTTATTAAATAGAAGTGTAATAGAAAAAATATTTATGTAGAGGGAGAGAAGGAAATCACAATTGTTTCTGTGATATGTTTATTAGAAGACTGTGCATGAGACATGTACTTTTAAATTAGCATAAGTGATCTGTGAAAAGTAAGCATTCCCAAGACTGGTCTTATTTTCTCTTGGGATCAGATTAGCCTAAGTGTCAATCCATTTTCCAGTGTGTGGAAATCAAACCATCCTATGGCTGTTCACTATAGTCTAGCATGTAACGACAGTAGCCGGGTAAAGCTACTACCCCTGTATACTGACCAATCAAGGATTCTCCTACAAGTTTTTCATTAAGCATATCAATTAAGTGCTAGCTTATGCAATCATAAAGTTTTTTCCTTTGTTCTTCTTGCTTTACAAAAGAAGTAATTATGTAAAACAGGTGTTATATTTATCTAAAATCTCTTCCTATTGCCCTCATATATTATGATAATGACTCCTACTCTTACAGTGTGAGAAACAGTATACTGTTAGCAGTCTAACATTTCTACCTTCCTACATTTTAATGTTTTATTTTGTATTCCTCTGTTACAAAAAACCCTACCTTCTCTACCACTTAATTCCGTGTGCTTCTAAGACAGAGTTCTTTTTGTTTAAATTTTTAAAATTACTCTCATCTCCTGGTTAGATGTTTTTTGCAGTCTGTGTCATTTAATACACTTCTTTCCATGTTCAGTAATGGATTACAGTTATGAGAGGAATGCATGTGTAACTTTAAAGAACAATTCTGTTCTTCTAGACCTACTGTCAGCCAGTTCTCTTGCATGAGTGGCACTGGAAAGAGATCATGCAGCTTGAAGACTTGTTCTTGTTGAGACAGTCCAGGTTTTAATTGCAAAATACTTGTGAAGTAAGTAGCTTTTGAAGTAAAAATATATGGAATTGTTTTTCAATATGGAGCTGGGACTCCATTCATTATATATATCATGATATCTTATATATAATGGAAAAGAAAACTCCAAACTCATTCTTGAGTGTGTCTTCTGTTTATGTAACCTCCCCCATGTATTTTCAGGCTAGTATGAAATCCTGGCTTCTTTAAAAAAAACACCAAGTAAGAACCTCAAATAAAATATAAACTACCAACAAAGAAACCTCTGCATACTTTTAATAGTCATATCTTCTTCTTAAGTGTAAATATTAACACTCTAATTGGTAGTACCTTTTTTCCTTTTTAATCTTCACTGTAATTGTCACTATATCTGTACAGCAAGTGCTCTTGGCTCTGATTATTTGGGTAATCACTTTGTCGTTGCAAATTGATCTTGGTTACTGGTTTAAATGCAGAATGGTAAATAATGTATGTAGTACGGTTTAACTGTAAATGTAAGTGAAAAACATGCTCTCTGATGAGAGAAGTTGATAAACGCTTTTTCATGCCTGTTGCTGCAGAAATTAAAAGTTCCTGGGCAGTTGTCAGAGTTTTGCATTTCAGTGAGTTGATAGCATAGTACTGTAATAACTTTTATTTCAGACTGATATTTTCAAAGTAATATAAAGACTGGTGAAGTTTATGAAAGGTATCTTTAAAATTGGAGTCTATTTCTAGGTAAGCAAATAAAAGGATAGTAATTGAAACATCATCTCATGGTCTTTCAGTCTGCTGGTAATTTCATTTTCATTGTCTCTTGGTTAATACATATATTATAACTAGTCCAATCATCCCTCATCATAAGCGTACCTTGGAAAGTCAAAGTTGGGAAGTGCTACCTGATATATCCCAAAGAAAGTGAAATCCTTAAATGTCTAGGCTGCTCATGTGTTAACATCAAGAGTTAACTTGTGATTTTGTACTTTGTGTGCATAGCATGAGCTAGGAGAGTGCTTTTGCTTGGTAAAATTCCATTTAGATCTCTACAGTGATTGGGAGGTGCACAATGCAAAACTCACTTGCTTTGAGAACCAACTATTGTAGCTTTAATAGTAAGCATAAAGATTCCAGATCTAATGATTTAACAGCCCTATGTCTCATATTCTGCCACTTTGACAGGTGAATGTTTGGGAGAAAACTTCATTATTGCCTTTTTTTAAAAGTTTAATAATAATTGATTTTTATATTTGATTTTAATGTTGAGTGATTATGTTCCCAGATGCAACTTCTCTGTTCTGTTTTAATGTGCATTTGAACTTGCTTGTTTCTTTGGTATTTAAGGAATCTCAATCAGTTCATATGTTAAAATATTTTAGTATATTTAATTATTACTGTTACTAATAACTAAAGCTTTGCTAAGTTCTTATTGTGCCTAATTATAAGAACCTTTGAGCTGTAGTAGAAAAAAGTTCTGGTCTTATTTTAAAATAAACATGAGAAATCTCCTATATTCCCCATGTTGTGTTTGCTTTGGGAGAGATTTGAACACTCTGGAAATGAAATTTAGTAGTCTCAATTCAGACTGCTTCAACTTTGAAAAAATATGCAGAAGAGAAGATTTAATGCAGTTGAACCAGTTTGTTGGAGACACACCTATATGGTGCTTGATACATGTGTGTTTATATATATATTTCACACACACACACACACACACCACCCCCCCCCCCCCCCCCACCCAAGGTACAACAAACCAGGGAGGGAATGTAAGCATAAGGTGTGCCTACCAGATGCTCCTGTAGAAATCCCAGAGCGCAGTCCAAATGTCAGGCAAAGACAGTCACACAGCTGTTGTGCTTGTGTTACTCTCTTGAAAAAGTGGCATAGTGCATCGGGTGCAGAATGGGGCAGCAGTGGTGGGGAAGCTGGTGAAGGGTGGGCACAGCAGAGAGGCAGAGCCCCTAGGCACTGCGCTAAGGTGCTCGCTGTGCTTTTAAGTGCTCCCGTAGGGAGTCAGTGCAGTTAGCCCAGTCATGGATTTATGGAATACTATCTTGCCTGTTTATACAAGTCCTTAAAAATGTTTTTTATATCCAGGCAGATAATTTCAAAGGCAGAGATGATTTGACCTAAAGCTGAACTAATAATCCTAACTGGAATAGATGTGGGCTATTTCTGTATTGATACAGCAGAGCTATATGTCTACATCCTTTGTAAGTCATGTGAGCAAAGCAGGCTTTAACATCTGAAAAAGTCTTCGCAGAAGGCTGCAGATGTAGCATTGCAGAACTTGATAGTTGATGTTTATATTGTTCTGGAAATGTGGTGCAAGACTGACAAGTTGATTAGTTGCTTTTCCTCCTGTGATATTATTCATATTACTGGTCTTTAATGTACACCCCATCAAAAATGTTCAGAAAAAGTCAGACCAAGTAGCTGTGTTTAAATAAGCAACCACCAAAAGCTGTGTGTGGAATCTGCATCAAGTGAAAATGGATAGATCATATGGTAGAGGTGGCCCAAAAAGATCTATTGTGTAAAGCTCTCTTTCTCCTGTTCTAAGAAATACACAAAAAGCACTATGCAGTGTCCTTCAGGGATGAATAAGCACAAGATTCCTGTGACAGATGCACCGTATTCTAGTCCTTTCTGTACTTTGGAAATTATTATACATAACGTTAACAAAAATTCTGTGGTTTTGAGGTAGAAAATCTTTTAAAATCTTACTGTACCACTTACTATGCACGGGATTTTGTTTCTGGCATTGCTTTTAAAGGGCATATCACTGTGGAGCTCTGTGCTTCAAGCAGTTGTTCTCAAAACGACTACAGCAGGTACAGCTTTCATTCTGAACCTGACTTACAGTGGAAGAAGCCCAAACAGGGCTTGCTTGAAGGTTGAGGCGTGGCACAAGCACTGGGAGAGAAGTATGTAGAATACTGGAGGGGAAGGTCAACTCTTCCTTTTTCATGATCACTAGCCACTAGATGTGCTTAACTAAAATGTCAAACTGCACACAAATTTTGACACCAGCTCTGGTTCAGTTTTTAACATTTAAGTTGGCTTGTATGACAGCTGTATGTGCACTTCTAAGGCACAACAGACTTCTGTAAGAGGAGTTAATTTCTTAGGTTAGGTGTTACACTGGTATGATACTTAACATAGTAATAATGTTGTGATCTCTGTATTGTTCACACTAAGGCATTTGAGTTGCTCTTGCAACTGTTGGTGGCTTTGTATTTTAGGTATTCTAGGCTAAATTCTGACACAGTAGAACTGCTAGTTCTTCGGTTCATTGGTTTCACTTATTTGTAGTATTGTTTTCTTATTATTATTTCCTTATTTCTGTAACAGCTTGCTTGGTGTTGTCCTTGCAGCCTTGCTCTGAATTTGCAGGGCAAAGAGTATACACAAAAGTATTTGGTGCTCAGTGTGACTTTATTCAATACATGTTTTGTTTTCTGGTTGGAACTGTACTGTAGTTTCATACATACTGCTCTTCACTGGCGTGTAAAGAGAAGGAAGATTTATGTTTTGGCATGGGGGGTTTTGTTGTTGGATTCTTTGTGAGCTTGTTTTTAAGCATTATCTTCATTTCACCCTTGGAAGGTTTCTCTAAGGAAACATCTACTTGTGCTTAGCCCTTTTTGTGGGGAAAACTATATAGAAATAGAAATTCCCCTGTCTGATTTGCTGGTATATAACCGTGATTCTTGATTTGGGGCAAAAATAATCCAAGTCCCTATCCAGGAATTTGATGCAGCTCTTGAAAGACCTGCCTGGTGAACATCCAGGATCTGGACCTTTGGTTTTGATACTAGGGATAGCAGGTTAGGTACAACTGAGCCTCTAGGTAGCAGGTGTAATAATTTAGAGCTACTTGGGTCCTGAATCAACTGTTGTAAACCTCATACCGTCTTCAAGATGCATACCTGATGATTACAAGAAACAACTGGTAATAAGTTAAATACATCCATATATTTGTCTTTCAGGTCTTGTGCATGTTTAAAAATCTGTATGTCATCAGTTATAGTGTGCCTGTAGGGTAGAAATTTATTTATTGCTTTCAAACACCTTGTAAATATTGTTAAAGAAAGAGGAGGTCTTGAGTTTCATTAATTGAGAAGTGTATTATTTAAGATTTCTGCAAGGAAATGGATATTTTAAAAGACAACAGTTGATTTTATAAAATTCATAGAGAACATTGGATTATGTATGCCATCTTGTGAGAAAAGCTTTGACTTGGCAGTGTAGCATGAAAAGGATGGTACCTCCTGCTAACCTGTTTCTAATTAGTGTGGAAGAAGAAAAGAAAAAAAGAGAGCCTTTTAGTAGTTCAGTAATTTGGAAAAGTAATTTAATAAGCCATATGGAATGTAATGCACCCATTGTTCATGTACTTCAATTTCATTTTAGAGATCTCCAGATACCGAAGTCCTCTAATTTACCTAGAATGGGCTTATTTACGTGTTCATAGAATCGTAGGGGTTGGAAGGGACCTCAAGAGATCATCGGGTCCAACCCCCCTGCCAAAGCAGCTCCCTAGGACGTATCACTCAGCTGTCCAGACGGGTCTTGAATATCTCCAGAGAAGGAGACTCCACCACCTCCCTGGGCAGCCTATTCCAGGGCTCTGTCACCCTCACTGGGTAAAAGTTCTTCCGCATGTTGGTGCGGAACTTCCTGTGCTCCAACTTGCAGCCATTGCTCCTTGTCCTGTCCCCACAGAGCACTGAAAAGGGGCTGGCTGATTCCCCCTGCATCCCATACTTAAGATATTGATAAACATTAATTAGGTCCCCCCTTAGTCTTCTTTTCTCCAGGCTGAACAGTCCCAGCTCACTCAGCCGTTCCTCATAGGGGAGATGCTCCAGGCCCATAATCATCTTTGTAGCCTCCTCTGGACTGTCTCCAGGAGATCCCTGTCTTTTTTATACCAGGGAGCCCAGAGCTGGAGCTCCAGGTGGGGCCTGACCAGTGCAGAGTAGAGGGGGAGTATCACCTCCTTCGACCTGCTAGCCACACTCCTCCTGATGCACCCTGGGATCCCATTGGCTCTCTTAGCCACTTATTTGCTTTGTGCTCAGCATGAAGGGATCCTGCAGCGAAAAGTGAACTTTAGTGTATACATGATTTTTTTTTTTTTTCCCCAATGACATTGAAATTTTGGCTCTCTAGGGAATATGTGTTAAGAACAATGATAGCAAGGAAGAATTTGTAATACGTTTAGTTTGTGGTATATGTTCTCCAAAGTTAGAGTATTGATTCAGCCCACATTTTATATTTGTTACACTTTTCTTTCATCCTGTATCTTCTTGCACTGTTCTTTGTAACAAACAGTGCTTCAGTTTTCCTTTCTTCTGTGCTTGTGATGGTTTTCCATAGATGTGACAAAGCCTTTTTGGATGAAGGCAGTTCCTCCCTTCTTTCCCCGAAATGCCAAGCTGCCTTTTTTTTTTTCTTTTTTTTAATGGCAAATGACTTTGTTATAGGAGGACCCATATATGCTTTAGTGGATTTATAACTTTACCTTTGTAATGTCAATGAAATATACACATAACGGTTTTCTTTACTGTATTTCTCCTTGTGCTCATCAGTTTCTTTTCACCTTTCAGAAAACGGGGCAGTACTCAAAGGCTTGACAAATGCATCCCAGGTTGAAAAACTGCTGCATTCCTCCTCCTCTTCCTCCTTTAGAAAACTGACTTCTTTAAAGAGGTGAACTTGGATATTATACTTTTTGTAGAAAATATTTGTGGTTTTTTCCAGGCAAAGTGAACTAAATCTCAACTTCTGCAGTCTGTCTTGTGGCTTTTAAAACTAATTTATAGCCATGTATCATTCTGATGACTGATACATGTTTCCCTGTTTATTGACAAGAATGTCTCTATAAACCCTTGTTTTCAGAGATCTGTTTATTTGTGTTGTGTTATTTCATACAATTGTCAGTAAGTCTGCTGAAGTCACCCAAGTGTTACTTGAATTTAAATTAAACTAATATTATTTTTGAATTTTACATCTTTTAGGATGCTTTAGAATCTGTGCAGTTTGTTTTCTGTGACTGCTGCCAAGGGCTGTGCAAAATGCTTTGTTCATTTATATTTTATTTCACTTCATTTTCTGTTTAATAAATACTGATTGGTTCTTAAATACAAGTTGTCTTTCAGAAGTAGAACAAGTATGTTCTGAAGCCAGAATAGGTGATTCAGTCATGTAGCCTGGCTATTTAAAGGCCATTTATCAGAAGACTTCTATGACGTTACTTGTATATCAAACCTACAATTTTTGTTTGAGCCTAAATAATGTTCCAAACACACCTGAAAGAAAATTATAAAAAGGAAAAAATGTTTCTTTCTAGAAGAGATAAATCTTCTTGTTTGAACAAGAAGTGTCAAAATTCTTTTAAGAACAAGGTTTAAGGAGTAAAGTTGTGCTATTAGGATTTTTAATACCTGGTTTTATGAAACTACTTTACTTTGACCTGTATCTAGCACTATCATTACAGTGTCTCACGTGAAATGTTCCATGATGCTTTTTGCTTTGTTCCATTTGGCTTTGTGTTGTACTATATTTGGTAAGGGAACAAGAATGAGATGATGTGTTTGCTTAAATAATGTACACTTTGTCCTGAAGCACTGAATCCTTTTTCCTCCTTCCCCGTTAATGTGCAGTATTTTTGACCAAACTCTGAAGAGCACAGTTTAACCATTGTTAAAAATGGGGCCAGTTGTCCAAAATGCAACTTTTCATGTTGCTTGATATTATATAATGGAGATATGTTAAAAGCTTTTCATTGGGGTAGGATTTAAAAAAACCCAAGTTTTGCTGCCAGAACTGTAATTTCTTTTTTCCTTTCTCTTCTAAAGGTAAGAGAGAAGCAGAAGTAGTAAGAAAATGCTGGGATCAGAACGAGGTGTCGTGGAAGAATGGCTGTCAGAATTCAAAGTGAGCTGAGAATATAAATTCTAGTTAGACTGATGCCCTTACACCACAGAACATTGATTTATCTATTTTTTTTAATATCCAGTAATTAACATTTTAAATATTGTTTGATCTTTCAACTTCTTACAATGCATGGAGCATGCAAAGGTCTATGTAAATGAGTCAGCTGGTATAATATATACGATGCATAGTTCTAATTGTACTTTATTGTTTATTATTGTAGAGCAGGACATTATTATAGCTTTTTTTTTTTAAAGCTGGGATGAGACTGAATCCTTTTGTAGGTATCTTTTAATAATTGGAAGCATTGTTTTATCAGGGTAACGTGCTTTTTTTTTCTTTTCCCCTTCCTACCCCATTAGGCATTACCTGAAACACAAATTTCCAGCTATGCAGCCACCTTGCACCGAAAAAAACCACTGGTACCAGCTCTTTATAAGGTCATTCAAGACCCAAATAATGAGGTAGGAGACTTAAAATATTGTTAACCTTTTTGTATCTTCTACCTCTGCAACTAAAACTAGGCTTCATTGAGAGGTGGATATGGAGAGAAAGTTTTGTTTCATTCCTCTTTCTACAGCAGTCTCACACAGGTATCATCCCTCCCTTTTACTCTTGCTTTTTGACAGTTGCTTTAATGCCTTTCTGGTAAGACTCAGCCTCATCTGCTCCCAAAAAATACAGTTTATGCTGTCTGCTAGATTTTACTTGCCAGAGCTGACTGTACACTTGACTTGGCATGAGGGCTTTTTTGGGTTTTTGGTTTGCTGTTGGTTTTGTTTGTTTTCCCCAGAAACAACCTTTTGGTCATAACAGAGGCAAAGTGGGCCTTACAGTGAAACTCAGTGAGACCAATGTGTTTCTCACCTGGTGGCTTATTACAGTCAAAAGATGGAATTAAATTCTTAAATCCTATTAAAAAGACCGGATTTACTATTGCTCATAGTAGTATTGTGTTTGTGTAATTTGGTTTACACAACTGTAAACAAGAGCAGAACCAGGGCTCCGAAATATACACACAAGGAAACTCAGCTTACCCTTGTATGTAATTCATTTTGCAAATGACATTAACCTAAGCTTTCTATTCCATTGGCTGTTGCTGTGAGCGTTTCTGGGAAAATGTGTAAAATATAACTTCTGAATAAATTATGCAATCATGCCATTCTCTGCTGTGTAAGCTACTTTATCTAAAATGCTTCAAAATATTTGATCTATCATCTGTAAGCTTATAAATTAAATGGCAAGTGTGCACAGCAAGGAAGTTCTTTATTTTCCTAAGCACAGCTCAGCTGCTTTTGGAAGCTGAATGCTTGATTGAGCTTAAAGGAGGTTGCATAATGCTTGTGCAATTAAAAATAAAAATGCTTCATTGCTGTCAAATTCATTTCAGTGTTACAAATAACTTTCATAGTGACCTTTTTCTTTGTACTGAAGCTACCATTATTCTCTTCAACCTGAAGCCACCGTTACTGCTGTTTTTCTAATACATGTATTTTTGTGTCTGTCTGTATTTCTAAAAATGTAAAGTCTTTCTTTTGCTTTGAGAATAAGCACTTGACTCTTTTTAAAATGATGCAAAGAACCAGATTTGCATAAAGAGTATCTTCTTAAGGGTGTGACACTAATCTTATGTTATTGCACACTGATGCTTGTCAAATACTACTCTTTGGAACTGCTGTGGCTGCTCAGGCTTGATTCTGATGCCAGGTATAAGATAAGCAATCCTAAGCTCAAAAGATAACTAAATTCAGGTTCTTCTTGTTAAGGCAGTATGTATTCCCTTGTTACACTTCTTCCAAACTTACTTGTGTGTGAGGAGTATAACCATAGTAAATTTATTACTTTGCATAACTATGTGTTAGTATTTAGGTCTAAGTGAGTTTTTCTTAGAATATGCTTTATAGGGCATTATTTGTTAGAAGGGTAACTCACTGCTCTTGAAGATAAAACTTAACATGGTAGACCATTATAGAAATGCTGGGTTCTTAAGCTTGATGGAAATTTTTTTTTGGTTCAACTTGGTCATAAAGTTGACCTGGTTTGAAAACTTTCTCAAAAGGGTGAACTGTTTAGGGCAACCATAATTTTTTTCTAGAATCATGTAATGTTTATCTCATTAAGACCCATGATTATTAAATACAGTTGCTACTGTTTACCTTTTAGGTGATTCCCTGACTTTTTTGATATGCAAAAGATAATGACAGGAACAGAAAGTTACATAGAGTGATCTTGCTCATAAACAGCTTATTTAACTGAACAATGTATTGATCTTTGCATAATATTTGAATTCGAAACTGAAGTGCTTTTGAAGTACTGTTTTTTAATATAGCATTATAATTTGTTGAGTTGGTTTATGGCTGGAGACATAAATGTTCTGTCGATTTTGGTAATGCAGTACTGAAATTTAAACATTGACTATTCACGTGGGGCTGTTTAATTTTACTTGGAAAACTCAGCCTTTGAACAAAGTGGGATCACCTTTGCAATGCTGCACACTTCCCAGGCCTAGTGCTCTTCAAAAAATAACTAATTTCACCCATTATGTTACAGTTAAACCTAAAATGAAGACATTATCTTCTACCATGATTTTCTTCAGAAAAGCAAGCATTTCCAATATTTGTCATGAACTTTAGAGCTAGCCATATTTTACTTAAAAGATATGGCTTTTAAGATTTGGCAGACTTGTAAGATAAGCCAAACTAGAGCTATTCATCAGCTTCCTTAAAATATGATTAGTCTGCGTCTTTGTGAGATGTAAAAATGGAGCCTGCAAATTATATCATTGTCACTTACTGTATATTTAAGTGAGTAAAAACTTTGTTTCTAATTGCTTGCTATGCTAATTGCTGTTTATGCTAATCGGAAAGCTCTTTTATGACAAGTTTTATCTTGTCAGAAAAAAAATCATATGGTTGTAAGTGACTTTACTCAGGATTTTTTGCCTGTCTGCAATATTACTCCTTTGACTATGGGATGAAAATATTTGGAATTTTAAAAGTGTGTGCTGGTTCATGCATACACCCACTACTGGTGACAAAAGTTCTGTCCAGTGTCTTCTCAATATTTTTATTCAGAGAATTAATTTGAAGAGGCTGGCTCTCTGAAAAGCCAGATAACTGCTATGTGCTTTCTTACAGTGTCAAGTCTTATGTTTACAGGTAGAATGCAGTCATGCTGTACTTCGATAGGAGAAACTTTGGTGCTTGTGCCTTTGAATATACTTGTGTTGTAGTGTCTTCAGCTTTTTCTTGTGGACTTAAAGCTCTGAACACACCAAAAGTGCTATAGTAGTTGCTACAACTTTCAGGTTTTCATCTAAGTAATTTGCAGTTGTTAAATCTTCAGTGCAATTAATATGAATTTCCATATTGGAAATGAGGAATATTAATATGCTTGCAGTACCAGTGATGAGATACTGCCCCTATCTTTCTAGGGAGCATGGTTTCACTTGAAAGACCAATTTTATAAAATTTGATTTTGAAAGCAAGTAGAACGAACTTGGTAACTGCTGTGGTTGAGCCTCATCTGACTCTTTAGCTAAAGTAAATTTTTCTTTTCCACTGTTTTTAGTGGGACTTAGATTAGATTGGCTAATTTCAACTAGGAAACAGATTTGGGCTGCTGTCATCTTTAATCTCATAGAAGTACTATTTAGAACAATGATGCTGTATATATCTGGTTTCTGATAATATTTGTTTAGCTTTTCTTAGACCTGTTATCTCCTTGCAGATGTGGTTGTAGCGTTTCCAGAGATGTCTTCTTTATGCTAGCTTCTTCCTCATACTTTGTTAGAAAAAACCCTACAAATTTATTTCATGATCTCTGTATTATTTATTAACCACTTTTTAAATGTGAACATTTGAGCTGTACCAGGCCTTTCATTCATTCAAATGTATCCTAGGCCTAGAATACATTTCTGTCTCTGAGGATTTGACCATTTACTGTAACAGATGGTTTTAATAATTAGCGTCACTTTTACATAAGAGTTTCTACTAAGAAAATGCTAATTAAGAAAGAATATGCATCTTTGGACACAAAGTGCTCTTATGTATGAAATACTGGAATAAATGTGCTAGATAAAATAATATATGCTCAATGCAATAGATAAAGCCCTAGCATTGTTTTAATAAAATGGTTGCAACAGCTTTACAGGCTTCTAATTTCATTTAGATTCCAAAACAAAAATTAAGTGCTGAGGTATTTTACATATATAGCTTGTAAAAATCTGTGTGCTCCAAGTAACTGCACTTCTCTCATTCCGTATCAACGTTGTCAGTGTCAGCTCTTCTTCCCTCCCTCTCTTGTGGAGTCTCTTCACTTCTGTTGTAAAAACAAGCTTTTAGCTTAGAGTAATGAGGCTGTCAATCAGAAGCCTTGTTACACAAGATATTTATACCAGAGCCTTGCATAAGAAGAGATTTCTCTGATAGGAAAGTTTTATTTATGAGGAGGTCATGTTATGGCTTATGTAATCAATGGCTTAAAAATGTTATACTGCTTTGACCAGAATCGTGTGTGTTAGAAATGAAAAACTGTGTTTGCCCTTTCTTGGTTGATGCTCTCTTAAGACAGCTGTCTCGATAGAAAATTCTGTCAATTTTGTTCTGTGCTTGTGATATACTAGAGTAAAATATCTAAGTCTAAATAAGTGTATGTGAAGCTGTACAGTCCGATTTATGTCACTGCGTGTTTATCAACATTCAGACTAATCACTTACAGAAATGTCAGGGACTTCAGTTTTGTAAGAGGATGGATGGTTCACAGAAGTAGACCTTTGTACAGCATAACAAAAGATTGTCAGTGAATTCTACAGGAAATTTTGGGTACTAAGATTTTGATGAATAGACAAATTATTAAAAGAATTCATCAAACCATGAACGATGTTGCTAATGCTCTGAAAGTCCTAAGCTGTGTATCCTGGGAGTGGAAAGTGCATACTGAAAGAGGAGTCACATATGTCTTATCTAATCTTCTGCTCTGCGCTGGGTATTGCTTATTTGTACCTTTTTGTCTAACCAGTACAGATGCTATTGTGTTGGACAAATGTGGGGGTTTTATTGCTCTAAAGTTATATGTATAATGTAATGTTTAATATTACTGTGTGTTTATATGAGAGTTGCATAAAGCATGTACAGGTAGAAAGAAGATTTTCGCCTGTTTTCTGGCTCTGTAGCTCTTCTATATGAATGCAGATGCTTAGATCACGTGGAATCCTCTGTCTCTTTGGATGTTGAATCCCATGAGTATTTTCCTTAAGTCAGATCATCCTGTGTCTTAAAATGCAATACTAGATACTGGTCAGACCTTACTAAATTTCCTACTGATTTTTTTTTTTTTACTTTGGTAATAAAAAACTTTATTAGTCATGTGAAAGGGGGAGACAGTTTGACATGGTGACATGCTGTTTTATGGTTTGTTTCCCCCCTTGCCCCATTAAGTAACAGTTCAGTGGATACATCTTAACTATTGGTTTGGCATTGTAGACTTAAAATGGCAGGGGTTTTCTTGTGTTCGTATTGCTTGATAAAGGCGTTTTTTGATTCTTGTACTGAAACCCAAAGAACAGCTCCAGATGTAAAAAGCAGTTTACATTGTAATGAACAAATGTGCACTTGCAGGGTTTGAGACTAAAAAGCCGTAGGTTAGAAATGTCTGTCAATAGTCTTGTCAGCAGCAGTCAATCTTTAACCTTTGTACTTTTATAAACCTTCCAACTGCACCAGTAAAGTTTTATGGTGCACATAGTTCGAGCCACGTGTCTTGCATGCCTTAAATTTACTTTATACACAGGTATTTAATCTCGTAGTGACAGCCCTAGAGAAGAATGTTCTTGAAGCACAAGATGTCTGTAGTAATGCCACATTTCCCAATGCTACATACCAGGTCTGCTCTTATAGATTTCCTTCAAAGGAATACAGATAACATTTTGGTTCTTTCACTTAGTTGCTGTCAAGGAATGCCGTTCTTACTGACTGTAGTGATTTATGATAGAGTGCCTATATTTGCTGTTTCGTTCTCCCTTATTAGAGAAGCCTAACAGTAACTAATTAGCCTTTTTCCGTTTCTACAGCTTCTGGAACCTGTTTGCCACCAGCTCTTTGAACTTTATCGTAGTTCTGAAGTTCGGCTCAAGAGGTTCACGCTGCAGTTTTTGCCAGAGCTGATCTGGGTATATCTGCGTCTTACTGCTAGCAGGGACAGGCAGAGTAATGGTTGCATTGAAGCACTGCTGCTGGGCATTTACAACTTGGTGAGTGAGATGAGTGTGAGTGGCTGAGGAAGGTTTTGCATCACTGACCATTAGGAATAAGTAAATGATTGGAACAACATGATTAAATATGCTTTCATGTAAGCATGATATAATTATAATCTGGAGAAAAGGATAATGTAATGTCAGTTTAGTAAGAATGTGTTTGCAAAAATTTTTTTTGTAGTAATTTTTTTAGGGACAAACACTAGAACTGGAAAGTGTCATTGCATGGGATTTCTTGTACTTTTATATACGTGTGTTTGTAAGGAAATTAAGCAGCCCTCCTCAATGTTGAAAAATACAACCATCTATGGAGATGATTGTGAGGCCAATATACTTGGTCAGTCCTCACTTCCCCCGCTTACTCTGAGTATGTCTTTTTAAGGTGAATTTGAAGCTGAAACCATTCTGCATGCCAGTACTCAGCTACATGCAAGTGTATGTTTGAGGCAGATAGTTGCCTTGAGTGCAACTCTGATTTTAAGAATAAGTAAAAGTAACTGTAGGTGATTAGGTTTGGCTGTTGGATGTAAAAGTAGGTTTTTACATCCTTACCTGGAAATGTTTACTTTTGTAATGTTAAGAGCCTGTTTGATAAGTCTAGCCACACTGCCAAGATAGGTATTCTCTAATGGAATTTCTGTGTTACGGACTTTAAAACCTATTATACTGAAACATCACCCTTCTCTCTACTGCCATAGTAAACCCATTGTGCTTTATGATGAGATGCAGAACAGTCAAACTGTATTTCTTAAACTGGATTTCTCAAACTGTATTTCTTAAAAAGAAAATCTATATTAAAAAAATCTTGTTGTGTGTCTGTTTATCTGGTCTAACAAGAAGGTTCACTTATTTTAGATTTATTCTGATAGAGAAAGACATGGGAAAATACTTGCTGATTTGTGGTACTCTTTGCTGGGTTGAAGTAGCATGTTTATCTGCTGTTCTCTCAAAGATCCTTTTGCTTTTCCTTTTGAAAGTCATTTTGGTAATTCATATTTTTTAAGGACAGTAACTTATTCATTCTCTCCAGATTCAGGAAGAAAGAGGCTTCAAAATGGGCAGTGGCTCACACTTTTTTCTTTTTATTAAGTTGTTGATATTTTTCTGCACATAGACTGAAAGCCTTAAAGCCTACTAGAAGGACTATGCTACCTTGGACTGAATTTTCACATACATAGGAATGACTAGAGCTCCCTGTTTGGAAATTTGCTGTACAGGGTGAAAAGGCCTGTATAGTCTTATGTAATTGCTCTTAGTATATTTGCCTTCAAAACTGCTGGGTTTGCTTACGTAGTAGCCTAGCAACTAAAAAATCTGACCAGCTTGAATGTCCTTTGAGAAAACATTCTGTGTGTTTCTTACTGATAGAATGCCTGAAGAAACTTTGCCAGCGCCCTTGATTTCACCTTTTCCTCTGTGGTGTATTTATTATATTATGAAGTACTGCCCATTGTCAGCAAATGACTCATCAGTCCTCATGTGTCTGTATCTTTTGGGCTTAAAGTTACTCCACTGTGCAGTTCTATTGTAAATAAATGTTACAGTGTAAAGGTGAGCTAGAAAAGCTTTGTTCTTTTTTGGTTTTGCTGAAGTCACACTTATCAAGGAGCCAATGCTGACTGATGCTGCAAAACAGTCTGTGATAGAGGCGTTTGCCATTTTTAACATGCATGTAATATTACTGATATGCTACAACAGCACAGAAGCATTGGGGTATTCAATAGTCTTATCAGATCAGAACATGTGACTTTTAGAAGGCATTTAACAAATAAAGTGTTGAAAATTATTTCAAGTTCTATCTCCTCACTTCTGTTTGGGTTTCGGTTTTGTTTCTTAATGCAGGAAATTGCTGACAAAGATGGAAACAACAAAGTTTTATCTTTCACCATCCCTTCATTATCTAAACCCTCAATATATCATGAGGTAAGAGAACTGTCGTGGTAAATTACAATTGGATCTAGTAGAGGATGGAAAACTAGATCCTTTTGATGCAGCAGGCCATTTTAGACACACCTTGCAGTAAGTTTTCGATGTTAGTAGTTTTCAATTAGTCTAAGCAAATTCAGTAGTATTTGTAGAAGAAAATGAATGTAAATGTTGAAAAATCATTGCTGACAGTGTCCATTTTGAATGGAGGGTAGTTTTGTTGTAGTTGCAGCTGTGGATTTTTGACTCGTGTTAGGAGAAGGAAGACTACTTTTAATACTAACTTTTCAATATAGTTTGAACTTGGAATCATGTTTTGCTTTCTCTACTGGTCTAACTGATCTGTGCAATTAGGACAAACTTACTATGAATGCATATGTAAGAATCGAAGTTAAAAATAGCTCTCATGCTCTATTCATTGTGCATGGAAGATGTTTATGATAATGAAATTAGGTAATGTTCTTAGATTTACTATATTCTAGCTTTAATCTTCATTTTTACAAGTGTGTCTTCTTTCTGGCTTGCATGGTTGAGATTTTTAATGCTTTCAGGAACCTTTTACTTATGACTTGATTTCTCCACCCACCCTCTTTCCTTCCTCCTTCCACCACCTACATTTAGCCCTCTACTATTGGATCCATGGCTTTAACTGAAGGAGCTCTATGTCAGCATGATCTCATCAGGGTAGTTTACAGTGATCTTCATCCTCAAAGAGAAACCTTCACAGCACAGAACCGGTAAGTTGATGTATTCTAGTATGTGGATGCTTTACTAGGCAGACGACAAATCCTTAAACATTGAGGCCAAATATATCATATGTGCAGTCCTTTTTTAACATTAAGTGCTTGGAAGTAAACATAGAGAACAGTCATGATAACATTGAGGTGTATGATTTTTGTTGTTTCTTCCAATTTTGTATGTCATTCTACTGGTTAATGTAGAAGAGAAACTTCTCCATCATTTCTGTGTCTGTCAGGAATAATTTTGAGTTTGTCTGTCACCTCAAATTTTCCTGGAAGTGTAACAAAATTCAGCTTTGTCTCTGAGGTTGTGGCTGCTTTTTCCACAGGAAAAGGAGAATGGAACTGAGTGAATGGCCAAAACTAGGAATGGGAGAAATTGCACTGCTATTCTAGTGATTGCCAGCTTTACCTGTGTCTAAAGCCAGCCCTGGGAAAACTAATAAAATAATTTTGAATGCATTTCAGACTTGTCCAGTTCTAGAACTTTGTCCAAATATTACATCATATGCTATGTCTCCCATAGTTACTGCTATGCTGATGAATTTCCAAAATAATAATTTCAAGTATCTCCTACTGAACTTTTAAAAGCCTGTTTCAAGTTACTGAATTAAAATGAAAGAGGATTTGGGGATTTGTGTGTTTACTTCTGATGCTTTTTCCTGTGGGTAATTTTTTGAGACTGAGTTGTAGAATTTGTGTCTTAAATGCTGATGAAATATTAAGAATTTAAACCATGCAAGGCTTTGTTCTTGTCTCTTTTCAGGTTTGAGGTGTTGAGCTTTCTTATGCTGTGTTACAATTCTGCTATTGTCTATATGCCTGCCTCTTCTTACCAATCACTTTGTAGAATGGGTTCCAGGTGAGACACTTGCCTTTGAAATAATCTTGTAGGGTGCATTTAGACTTCCAAATATTTATGCAGGAAAAAAAAAAAAAAGAATTAATTTACTGGTGTTTAGTAATTTAATTATTTAACTCCTAGTCAGTCTTGGACCTTCATTGGAAATTTGAAGCTGTGCTTGCATACAGCAAAAACACCTGGATTATCTTACTAGTGAATGAACTTTCATTCTAGTTACATATCCTGTTATTTTGGGGGGTATAGATACTCAGGCTGATTTGCATTTTTTGATTAACATATCTTTCAGATGTTTCTCAGTATAACCAGCTTAAAAACCCTGCAAGGAGTACCACCAGTTTCCTCTACTTCCAAATATTAATGCCTTACTTCTGGGGATGGCTTATATGAAGTGTACAATGTTCTGGGTTGTAGTGGTTTGTTTGGGTGTTTTAGTTGGTTTGGTTTTCATTTGTTTTGCTGGTTTTCTTTATATTTTCCCCTTTTTTTCCTCCACTGATAATAACATCCTGCTTTCTGGAGAATTTATTACTGTGATTTCTCAAACTCTTATACATGCCCTTTATATAACCTTCTGCTGGAATAGTCTTTGAAGCATCTGGTTGGCAAAGTTCCTTGCTTTTTGTTCTAGAAAATCTCAAGTGTATCTGATACACCCATATGTCTGTTTTTATCAGCATTTTTGTCTAAAACGATATAAATCCTTTCTCCAGCTACCACCAAACAGAGGAACCTCTTTAAAGGTTCTTTTGATTTTAGCTCATTTGTTTCAGCAGAATGCCACCATGAAAGCATTACATGCAATTCAGTTCTGTAGCAAAGAAGGATCAGGCTAGCTTCTGATATATATTCTGTAGTAACACACACATGCAGTCAAAAAAGGAAAGGGTTAATTCTTAGTATGCTTTTAGCATCTTCATTTGAGTTGTGGCTGCATGGAATTTGCCAAATAAGTGGGATTATCCTGCATCTGAAAATTAGATCCATTCTTTGATTGGAGAAGAGAGACGACAGCTTATAGGCTAGGGAATTTTTGAAAATTGTTTTTGAAACAGTGCAGCAGTTACTATGTATTAGAGGCCATGTGTTGCTTCCATGATGAAGATTCAGATATTAAAATAATGAATAAATTATTTTGGGTTTTATGGAGACTCAATGTTATGCAATATATGAGAAAGCAGGCCCTTTTTACAGTGTCTGAAGGTTTTTAGATGACAGCTGAGAGCAGTGCTCAAGGATGCAGTATCTGTGTTACCCAACTTTAGAGAAAAGGTGATCATGTGCTGTCATCATGCATTAGATGTGATACGGCATAGTTCTCTTCTATGCCACTGAAATCTTTACTTTAAAGAAAGCTGGGTTTGGTTACTGAATTTTGGATGGAGTCTCCTACTTGGTGGGTGGCAATAGAGAACATCTTGCCACCCTCATTATTTAGAAGCTGGTTATGATTTGAAGAAAACAGATGGAGTTAATGGCTATATGGGAATAACACTATTATCTGCAAGTCACATCTCAAGGGTCTGTTATAAAACTGCTTTGATGGTTCAGAGAGCAACATAAGAATGGTCTATGTTGTGTACTTTGTTAATTTTCTAAATTTATTATGTAAAATCTCTGATGCAAAGACATTTGCAGTCTTTGGGGTGAACGTTTTGTTACAATGGTGTGTTTTTTTCAGGCTGTGTGTGAGTGGATTTCCACGGCAGCATGAGAAACGCTGGAAAGAACACTGTGGTAGAGTGGTGTTAGACCCTGACTTCATGGTGCAGCTGCTCACAGGTGTCTATTATGCCATGTAAGTGTAAGGTATTTTTAGATAAAGAGAAATGTTTAGCTGTGCATGAATTAAAATAAAAGTGATAGTTGTTTTATGCATAACACAACTTTGTAACTGAGTGTGTTTCCTGTTAGTTGCTTACTCAGCCAACTGATAATTTGGAAATATCTTTGTCAGCATTGAATTAGGTGTTGAAGGGGCAACAGTAGATGCCAGAAACTTAGGCTTCTGGCTTCATCTTTTACCACACCAGGTATAACTTAATGAAATGCAGACCTCTTTAAAGTCAATAGCTTCTGAGGTAGCAATTTCTGATGGAAACTCAGTTCTGCTAGGTAATGTTAACCTTTACATTCTTGACCCCATTTTTTTTATTCTTTAGCGTGTCCTGATTATGGCAGCAACTTTGTCTTGCTCAGAGGTGACGGGAAACAGCTTTTTTTTCTTACACCGACAAGACTAATTAAAAATGCTTTGTCTGTACCTTTAAAAGAAAGGGGCTGAGGTGTACGTACAGTTGACCTTTTTACATAAGAGATATTTGAACTCATAAGACACTCTCTTTCATATCTTTACTTTTTAGATATAATGGTCAGTGGGATCTTGGCCAGGAGGTATTGGAGGACATAATTTACAGAGCACAGCTTGAACTCTACTCACAGCCTCTGCTGGTAAGAAACAGCCCACTGCAATGTACGGTCTTGGTTAAGTGGAGTATGCGTGTGTTTCTGAAGTGGACTGGCAGTGAAAGCATTTGTGGCCATTTACTGAGCTCCCAAATGCAAGGGGTTGTTAGCCGCTTGCATTTTCAACATAGATATTTATACCATGCTCAAGTTTTAAGCTAGGGTATTGGGATCTTTTTTTTAAGTTGGGGAGTCGTCAGGGCCTGGAACAGGCTGCCCAGGGATGTGGTTGAGTCAGCTTCCCTGGATATGTTCAAAAAAAATTACGGATATGGTTTAGCTTAGGATGGGAATGGTTGGACTTAATGATCTTCAAAGGTTTTTTCCAACCTTGTGATTCTGTGATCTCCTAGGTCTTGTTGGTGTGGAAAGCTAGGATTTTCTAATGTTTGACAACTAGATCAATATGTTTATGTTTGGTTGGTATAAGCTTGTAATGAGTGATTCAAAGCTTAACTATGTGGTTTTATGACAGGACATTCATTGCAGAAAAGGTGTTTTCTTTGCTTCTAGACCCTCAGCAGCTCCAAGAACATGCTGTGTGGTTTAATGATAGCCCAGTAAAAAGAGCAACAACAGGATAGAGCTAAGAGTGAAAAGGAGATTCGTCTCCAGAGTCAGTGTCAGATTTTTTTTAATTAAAGTCACACAGGTCTTAATCTTTACTTCTCTGGAGAAAAACCCAATTGAATGGACTTCTGCTTGTTTGGTTGTTTTTCAGTTTCCACTATACTTTCTGTTCTGATCATAAAAAGAAATTAAGTGGGAAAAGTGGTGAAACTGGGCTGGATGCAAGCAGATGTGATCAGGAAGGGTGAAGAAAGGAGGAATGGAGGGATTTTGTTTTTTTGTCAGATAGACTTGAAGATAAGGGGAAGTTAGAGTAAAGTAAAATAGACTTTTGTCAGCTTTTGCATCAGAATTGTGGCTAGAAGCCTTTAGTACTCCTCTGAACTAACAGCTGTAAATTTTCACTGCTTTTTACATAACTAAGAAAGGAGTGGATTGGGGAAAATCCTCTGATATGGCGATCTGAGATCCTTCTGCCATAAATTACATAAAATTATTCTCTTGATGAATTAATATTGGCTGTAAAAATTTATCTATGGGCTTTCTGATGCTGCTGCATTTTAAATGCTTGGTATCCATTGAATTATTATAATAGTTGGTCCCTTTTGGAAATGACTCATCAGTCCATCAGACTGAAAGTTTTAAATTAAATATTGAACTTGCTGAATTGGGGCACCCTATCAAACTAGTACATTTAAATGTGTGTGGGAGGATCTGGAATCTAATTCATTTGATGATACGACAATTTTTAGACTCATTGTTAATTTTTAATCAGTTTGTCCTTAGAGATTACTTCTAATTGTAAGAATCTTCTGGAACGTCTCTTGTTTTCTTTCCAAAGCTTCTGTTGCTTCTCCATCCCATTGTCAGGTGTCAGTGACATCATGACATCCCCCTTTCCCCATTTGTCAGGATTTTCATGCATATGCATGCAGGCATATCTGCGGGGCTTTCTTCTAAATACACTGATCATTGTTTTGCTTCCATCCTGTTTTGTGGCAATTTTTTAGAAGCAGCTTTAAGAAAATGCCATTCTTATAAAAAAATTACCTGTGTGTCCTGGCCTCATGCTATATATTCAAGCAATTTGACTTTTTCAAAGGCTGGAGTCCTTTCACCTTGTTGCATTCTCCAGGAGATGTGTACAATATTTTAGCATCATTGTAAAACTTTTGTATTTTAAGCTGAGAACTACTGGCACCCAATAAAACATTCAAGTTCAGCCTCTGCCTACAGTTTCCTAACAGGAGCCACAAGTGCTTTGAAGTTGGTTTAATATTCATGCAGACTGCAATGTTAGGATTATTTTTAGATCTCTGTACTCAAGCTATTTGTGTAATTATGGAAATAACATCAGTCATCATTACAATGAGAAACACTGTGGTCCCTGTGTTTGGGTATGTCTCTAGGAGAGATATTTTTGACAAAATAGTAGATCTATGTTCTTACTTAAATATGTTTGTATTGCCTGTGGACTTTAAAACCAACCAAACCTGAAATAGCAGCATTAGAAAGCTTTGGAGTATCTGTAATGTAGAAGCTGTGTTCTTCACTCTTATCCAGAGATTGCACTGGATAGCACGGGAAGTAACGCAAGACTTTCTTGGAAAAGAAAGCTATCTCTTAAGGAACACCAGGGTATTGGTTTTATAGTCATGGAAACTGGGAGTTTTATACAGAGGGAAGGTAATCACCAAGACTCAATATTACTACCAAACTAGCCTGGACGTGGGGAGTAGCTCAGCTCCAGTCAGTCAGTCTTTTCCTCTGAACATGAGAGTTCTGCCCTTGTTTCTGATGGAAATCCCTGTCTTCAGTGTAGAGACACACAGGCTTTCTTAGCCCAGTGCACAAGCATGGATCAGCAAGTCTCTTTTGCAACAGCACCTTGATCCAGTGTATTTTATTGATGTACTTACTGCTTTTGTTGGATGTGGTTTTTTTTTTTTAGAGCTCCTTTCTAGTAGGCAAGAGTGGATGTCTGGCCTGAAACCAGCACTCCTTTGTCATTGATAGCTGCAGAGTTTGCTTGCCAAGTCTGAATTCTGCTGTTTGTTTATTTTCCTGCCTTTGAGTGCTGGATTAGACACAGTGAGCAAGGGTTTTTTTTGCATCCTGAAGGATCACAGTTTTAGGGTTTTTTCTGTCAGAAGTGTTGTGACTCATCCAAACTGCTTGTTTAGATTATTTCAAAGTTTTACAGTTGTGTTGATTTTTATGTCCATGTGGTTGTTCTCAGTTCACAGAAGTACAATTTGTGCTGTAAGAAAGAGCCAGCTGTTAAAATGTTTGACAAGCAGAAGTGCTCTGTCATTTTTCTGGTCATGCTGCAGAAGCTTTTTGCTACGAATTTTTAGATTTTAATCCTCTATAGTGAGAAGGGTATCTAATCAAAAGAGACTGCAACCCTAATGGATAGAAGATGGGAAGGCAAACCATTCTAGAATGTTAAACTTGATCTGCTGTGGTTCAGTACAGCAGAAACTAATTTCTGAAGGCTTTAGTGTGATCAAGGATAGGCTTGATGAGGTTTGTACCATTTCAAGAGGATGGCATGGAAAAAGGCCTACGCGTGAATAGGAGAGCAATTCACAAACAAGTACTGAGGCTGAGAGAATTGGCTAGCAGAGGACAAGTGGAAGGCAGAATGATAAGGAACAGTTGTGTGATAGTGCCAATAATATTTTCGTTGTTTAGAAGTCAGGCAGGAAGGTAGTGGAAAAGATCTTTGATGGGGAGTTACAGGATCACAACACAGCAGGATATCAGGACCAGACATATGGCAGCTATTCCAGACTCCCAGAAAGTGAAAAGTCTTTGATTTAGTTAATATCCTGTGATCTTTGGCTTTGCTGTTTGAAACAGCTTGGTATCTTCTCAAGGTTGCTGGGTGGTTTGCCTGTTATAACTTGCAAGAAAGTCACTTTTGTTATATAACCAAATTGCCAAAACCCACCTTCAATTCATAGAGCTTTTATAGCATGCCATATGTATTGATACAGTCTTTTTATAAAATCTTATCTGAGATCTTCACAAGACAAGTAATAACAGAGTTCTGCTAAAAGGGTCTGTATCAGTGGCAAAGTAGATTTCTTGTTTTTTAGTTTTAATGAAAGACGACTTAGTTAGCTAAGCACACTTGGTATTTGTAGACTTTGGGACTTCAGGGAATTTGTTGGATGTCTCTTACATTTCCAAGGCCTCTGGCAACCTCAAAACATCCAGACAATATTGAGGAGGTTTAGGTGTGCTTTAATTCTGTTACTAGGTTGAAGGAAACATATGAAGATGTTGCTTACAGCATAAAACTAAGAAATGCTGATTGTAGTAATCTGCTAAACTCTATCAGCTAGCCACAAGTCTTTATACAATAAACAAAACATGGCTGTTCTTCAAATAGAACATGGTCTAAAAGGAGGTAAAATGTACATATGCATTGTTAGAGAAGTATTGCAGATACATATTCTAAAGCAGATCTCTCTCTCATTTGAATAGACAGAACAGTCAACTGTGTGGGTTTTTTTCTGTGTCTTAATAGGGTTTACATGCCTTTGCCGTGACCTAACATGGATTTAAGACATGCAGACCATGTGTATTTTAAATAAATGTGTTTCTCTTGACATATTGTGAACTCTGTTCTGTCAAGTTGCAAAATCCATTTTTTTTTTCTGTGATACAAGAGAAATTCCATTAGGAGGCAACATGAATTCACTTTTCATAATGTTTCTTGTAAACTACAGTGGAGAGAATAGCCCGCCCAAATTTTCCTGGGAACTGGTACTATATAGGATTTTATACAGATTAGCAAGTTACATTTTCCATAGTTGTTTTAAGTCTAGATGTCTCTGACCCTCTTATTTCATCTACTCTCTTCATTAGAAGAGGAGTAAAGAGCATGTAGGAAGTCAGAGGTCTGTGAAACATTCCTATCATAAAACATAAACGGTATTTTCTTTGTCACTTTGCAGTCTGTCTTGGATGGACACCTTCCTGTATAGGTACAGCTGGCAAATGTGGAACAAAATAGTTTACCTCAAAATAATTGAGAAAATTCAGTTACAGTTTTGGGAATAAATTTGTGATGAGCTTTTCAGTGTATCTATCAACTCTTATTCTTGTGGATGGGACCATACATCCAGATGGGATCTGGCATAATTAACACTTCTTGGTTGTTTCTCTTTTTGTTTATCCAGCCGGAGAGATCTAATATTGCCCTTAGTGCAATCAAGGACCGTAGTAATACGGCATTTTACTGTTATCTTAGGTTGCAAATGCCATGAAGAACTCATTGCCCTTTGATGCTCCTGATGCATCACAAGAAGGCCAGAAGGTACTGAAAGTAGAAGTTACCCCAACAGTGCCGAGGATTTCTCGGACTGCTATTACAACAGCTTCTATCCGTCGTCACCGCTGGAGGAGAGAAGGTGAGTTTTCTCTGCCAAGAGCAGTTACTGTAGTTTACTGTATTCATCACCATCACTGTATTCTGGCTTCTGAGTTTGAATGTTTGCAGAACAGTTGGTTGGGGTTTTTTGTTTGTGTGTGTTTGAAAAGTGATACTCCATAACAATGTATAGTATTTTACATCTTCAGAGCACTGCATGAACATGAACATTTGGGGTGTTTTGTTTTGTTTTTGATTTGGTGGTAACCTACAAAGTAGGTAAGAAAATGAAGAAGCTGGAAAATGTCGAGTAAGACTTCTTTTCTTCATGTAATATAGCAGAAAAATGTAAGTGTAGAGTGTGGCTTAGAATTTGAGTTTTCTTTAATTCACACTAAAACTCAACTGATTGCCATCATAAATAGCTCAGGGAATGAATAGTATTATCCAGATCTTAATAGGGTTTCAGCTACTGAAAGCAGTGGGAGAGGGAAAAGCTGAATATCACACTCCTATGATTGTATGCCCCAATTTAGAGAGGGGCCGTGTCATAAAATAGGTTAGAGCTAGTCCTTATTTTTCCTCATGTTGTATGGAAGTGTGCTTGACTGTATGAAGAAAAAAAATAAATGTAGTAATATTTACTTTGATATGATGACATCTTCAGAGTAGATGTAGCAAAAAAGTTGCTTTGAAATCACTTTGTCACACTTACAAAGCTTTGTTGCTGCATGTATAAACATTGATTTTTAAAAAGCTGCATAAATGGCTGAAGGTAAAAAGTAGAATAACCTAAAAATAAACTGAGGATAAAAGTCTGAAAACAAGGATTACATTTTTCCTGTTGTACTCTTCCCCTGTCGTCCCCCCCCTTTTATTTTTTTTTTTCCTTCCTGTATCATGTGCAAAAGGATTTGATGACCTCTGGTCTTCAGCTGAATCGAGAAGTCCAGGACAAGAAGTAGCTGTCTTCTGTTTTCATGACTCTGGGTCATGTCTGTCTTCGCTGTAGTTGCCATAATATTCATTTACTAGTCTCTGGTCTGCAGCATAGCCCACCTGTCCCTTTCTGTGGATGTTCTCTCAACTTTAACAAAACATGGGTAGTATTTTGTGTTCTGTTCCGTGTCCGCATAAATCAATTTTCCCTGCCTGGGTTGGAATGCCAAGAAAGGAATAGAAAAGCACTAAAATGTTATATGTTGAATCCCAGATGGCTTTGACTTCTCAAACGAGGCTGACTCAAGCATACCTGGCTCACCGATCCAACACGGCTCCACAGACCTAGGGATCAAACGTGAGCAAGAGGGGGAGGTGCTGATGCGCAGGACCCCTGAGCATGGCTTCCCGGAGCCCACCTTGGCAACAGCCACAACAGAGGGTAGGACAGAGATGAGGAGGCAGAAGTCAGTGAGGCAGTTGCTGGAGGAGGATCCTGGCTCCCTATCCCCAAGCAGAACTTCTTTCCATTCTAGTGTGTGTTTCCGCTATCCCAGGGTGTATTAGCTTCTCTTTGCAATACACGCATCCCCTATATACCTAACATCAGGTCAGGTACTACCTTTTGTTATCATGTGGGCTGGCCTGGGGCTTGCATCTGTGTGGTGAAAGACTGCTTGGCATGGCAAAAAAAAAAAAAAGGACAAAAAAAAAAAGACAGGGGTGTTATAGCCAAGAGCTTTGGGATTGCTTGGAAACTTTCTATTACTGAGCATGTTTAATCTAATAATCAGAAGGAAAAAATGCACCAGATGAACATGTGATTCTAGTCCTGAAAAGCAGGCAATATCAACTATAAATACATTTGGCTACAACTTACTTATGACAGTGTTCTGTTAGTCTGCAGGTTTTAAATTTCCAGGAGCAAAGTTTCATGTTCCTGTTAAAAGTCAAACCTGCTCAAGACAGATATGCAACTACTCATGTTTTTATTTGCTGATCATCCTTTAGGTGAAAATTCATATCTGTAAAATTAGTTTGCATGAACAAACCAGCTGCTCTAAAGAAAAGTATCAAAAAAGTGCTTGTGTTTTCAAGAAGAAATCAGGTTGTCATGTTTCTCAAAGCTTCAGAAATAATTATTGCTTACTTTCTCAGTCATACTGTCCATAAAAATGCTGTAGGACTTCGTATGTCTCGCTCTGCAGCCAACAATAACAGATAGGGTAGCTGGTAGAAATTTGTTTTGCCTAACTTCATCTATTAATTTTCTCATCCTTACTCCATAAAAGATGTGGGTTTGAGTACTGAATTTGAACTGTGATTTCTCCTCAGAGATGACACTTAATTTCTTCTCAATTTAGCTAAACATAGTTTTAAGTATTCTCCTATCTTAAGTCATCTTTTCTATCTGAATGTTCCTTTGGTACTTCCAGCTTCATATAAGTTGATCATAAATGAAATTTCTTTGGATATGAACTACACAGTTCTCAAACTTGTTCTTCTGGAAAATTCTGGAGAATTTGGAGACTTAACGAAGTGTTAAACAGTTGTTATCAAACAGTAATTAAGACATGTTTCTGTAGAAGATAGTTGCATACAAATGTTTAGTGTGGGATTATAGTCTACTTCTTGGTGCATAGTGAATTTGAGCATGCTCAGTAAATGAGTCGTCTTCTAAATTTACTTACTCAGTTGATCTTACTCCATTTTACTAAACTTTGCATGTGCATGACCTGAAGGATATGGAGAAGCTGCAGAGAACCTTCTGGGAGAGACAGGAAGTGGGAAAGAATTTGGTAAAGATTTGGCCTTCTAGTCTTAATTTGTTTTAAGACATCTGTATAATTTGGCATGTTCTTGAATAAGGCATAATTCCACATGCTTCTGTTGAAGTGGGTTGAGTACCCTGTACTTCTGTAACATCAGCAGTGTGTAATTACATGCTTGGGTGAACTGAATTCTCCTGGTTGACAGCATTTGGGAGAAGGCCAAGGAATGGAGGTTTTTTTGATTATCAGTATAGAATTGTGGGTGAGTATATTGTGGTCTATGATTTTGCTGATGCTGATTTCATAGGAAGTTTCAGCTAACAAATTCACTCACATCAATATAGTTTTGATATCAAATGATATAGTGAGAGACTGATTGTTTCAGATGACTTTTCAACCTTGAGGTACAAGAAGGATAAACATAATAAACGTAACTTTAACAAGCTGTATAAAACTCCTTCTCCAGATCAGTTTTCTGAGCCAGTAAGTAGAAAAAGGCAAGGATTTCAAGGACTTCGTAATGCCTTACAAGGTATTCTGCTTCCAGGTGCTAGCAGCGGTAGTTCTGTGCACTATTTTGGGTCAGTGGAGAATACTGTATCTACATCTACAGGATTATTTATGTACAGACATGAATAACAAATTCCTTGGGGACAGGCTTTTTATAAGGAACTGTGAAAGTCCTAAATACACACTATAGTGCAACTCATACCATTTCTGTCAGGTTGCACCAGCTCTCTTCTGGCCTTACAGGAGAAGAGTGCTTGAGAGGAGTGGGCTTTTAGAGTTTTGGGGGTCTTTTGGTCATGTTGGTCTCTTGAGTGGGAAGGGAGAAGAAAAATGGTTTTGATTGTTTCTGAGGGCAGTTTTAGAGGAAAAATAACATATATGGGGGAATCCATATATGGATCCAACTAGACAGAAATTCTCTTGCATGTTGTCTTCTCTATCTTCTTCATGTTTGAGCACTGCTGAGCTGCTTGGTCACCTGTATAGTTGCAGCATCCAAAAGCTTGCAACAACCCCTCTCAGTCTTATCTTTAAATTCTGTGGAAATAAAATGCCACTTTTTCAGTGTGACTCTTCTGCTTCAGCGTCCCTGAGTAGGAATGTCTGGTAGTATTTTGTTACTCAGCAATGTTTTAACATAAACTTTGAAGACAACAATGTTCATGTAATAATAAAAGGTTTAGCAGTATTGTCTGGAGATACCTTCCTGTAAGTTACACATCTTGTTTGAGTAAGAAGGGCTTGAGAGGGGACTTCAGCTGCTGCTATTGCTGCTTATAACCTAACACGCTTTCATCCAGCTTTGCATGATTATATAAAGAAATGTAAACGTTGGTTTAATGAAAATGTGCTCTTTCTTTCAGTATGTTCGAGTTATGCTGTATTTTTATTAGCATCTTTGATTATGTGTGGGAAGGTTGGGAGGGTGGGAATGGAGATGTGGATTGTGAATATAATAAATCACTGTCTAATGTAAGAAAATACACTTACGTTTCAATGAGAAGATGAAGGTCTAGTTTGACTAAACAAAGTGGGCAGGAGTTGGGGAAAGTAATATGTATTTTAAATAAGGTTACAGGAAGTTAAAGCGAGTAATGCACCCTTCATTTTAATAATAGCCCTTGAAACCTAAGAGGCTGACTTTTCTAAGGCTGAAGGCTTAACCAAGGAATAAAGACTGCAGTAGCATGAAATATATTAACATTCTGCTCCTGGGAGTCTGAGTCAAATAGAACTATATGAAACTACAGCATAATCTTGCACTCTTCTGAGAGAGGCCTGAGAAAGGCCTAATTTGGAGATGGCTAAACATCTTTTGTAAGCTCATACACAGTAGTGGTAAATGAAGTTTCCTGAAAAGAAGTAGTAAGCTTACAGGGAGGTTTTATTATTCTGGTTTAAAGCTTTCTGTTTGCTTTATGCTTCAGAAATGTGAAATTGGATCAGGCTACAGAAAGGTGGCAACAACTCTGAAAGCTTTGTGTCTGTTCTGCTTGCTGTAATGTAAAATGTTCTGTAGCGCTCTCAAACACTCAGCATGAAAGGAGGGGCTTCCACCCAGAATCTCTTAGATCGTTGCCACCAGTTTTCCCCATTCCACAAAAGAGATTTAAACATGTTTGCTCAGTGGCAAGCTGGGTTGAACAGACTGCCAGTAGAGCGGTATAGTGGCTTTACCTAGGATAGTCTATAGGCTTTGCAGATTTCTTGCAAGTAATCAGACTCTGTAGCTTTTATAAAAAAAAAGCAAAATTCTTATAGCCTGAGTCTTTTTTTGCTAACATTGTTAAACTTTGTGGCTTTTTCCCATTGAAATGGGATATATGGAGCAAAAACCTCAATCTCCATTTTCAGTTTTAAAATTTGAATGCTGTTCGGTTTTCTACTGAAACAGTAACTCTTCTTCAGGGTACTTGGAGCTTAGTAAAAGGACTGGAATAAGATTATTTAAGACAAAAAAAACCAACAGGTCTTTATGTGCAGCCTTAATCATATTATAGGCCTGAAAACAAGGTTTTTAAAAATAAGTTTGTCAAGCTTTTTTTTTTTCTTTGAGATTCCAGTCAAAAGCACAGTGCCTCTTCTACAGCAGGAGGTGTTTCAGAGGATAAATTTCTCTTAATACAAGTGGTTTTTTCGATGAAAATTGTAAATGCTGAGATAAAAGTAAATATGGTGGAACTACCTAGATAGGATTGCTGGAAATGCAGGGAGGGTTGAGCTCTGGAGAAGAGAGAACTAGGAATTAGGTTAATCTCCAACAGAAACTATAGTCACACTGTTTGAAGTGCCAGCTACACACAACAGAAGCCTTCTATGTCTGATGGACCATTGTGATTGCTGGCCTAGGAAGCAGCCTAATTCTGAAGCATACTGAGCACTCTCCAGAACTTACTGTGCCCGGAATATCTTGAATATGCTCAGATCTTGCCTCAAAGTAGGATAAAAATAGTCTGAAAGGTGCTTTTATGTTTTGCTTTTTTAAACCACATGTAGGAGTAGAATGGGGACTAGTATCTGCAGACAGAACCAAAATAAATTAACCAATTAAAGCCTAATTCTTTGTTTATAGTCAAAGTTTTGGGGATCTTTTGATAAGTGATGGTAGAGGAAAGGGAAATCAAGCTCAGTGAGTACTTTTTGTTAGATTCTGTTGTTCTGATAAATGTAACAGTAAGATTCTTGGCTGAGAATCAGAAATTTTTAAGCAGGTGGAAAACAGTTGAATTAGGAAATAAGGTTTGTTTTGACATTCTGTGCATATCCTTGTCTTCATGTAACTTGAATGCTTACTGTGTGTTCTGATTGTTTTGGGGTTTTTTTGGTTGTTTCTTTTTTCCTAATAGATACTGAAGGTGTTAATGGAAGAGAGGAATCTGTGAACCTTAATGATGCTGATGAAGGATTTTCATCAGGAGCTTCCCTCAGCAGCCAGCCAGTTGGGACCAAACCTCTATCATCTTTATCCCAGAAGGGCAGCTTAAGGAAAACAGCAAGTGGGCGTTCTGCTAAGGATAAAGAAACCTCTTCTGCAGCAAAATCCAATGAGAGCCCTCGAGATTCAGTAGCTCGGAAGCAGTACGTGCACCAATCCACTGACCTTGGTGCAGATATAATTGAGATGACACCTACCAAGAAACACCTTAGCCTGCCTGCCGGGCAGGTAGTGCCAAAAGCCAACAGTTTGAGCCTGATCAGGACCGCCAGTGCTTCCTCCAGTAAATCATTTGACTATGTGAATGGCAGTCAAGCAGGCTCCAGTGTTGGAGCTGGTACAGAGGGTGTTACCAATCTTGCAGCTGGCAACACCAATCGGTTTTCAACTATCAGCCTACAGGAGGACCGACTAGGCCAAGCTGGGGAAGGTAAAGATCTCCTTCCCCCGGGAGCACCCCTAACCAAGCAGTCTCGATCTCCAAGCTTCAATATGCAGCTGATATCCCAGGTGTAACTTTGACTCCCTTCCTTAGGACTCCCCTTTTCCCCTTAATCCCCAGGCAAGTTCATCCTTAGACAAAACATGAACCACCATCCTGCAGTGTGAAAATACTGACTGTTGTGATCTTG
The DNA here is from genome assembly GCF_964237585.1 of Gallinula chloropus. NCBI lineage: Eukaryota > Metazoa > Chordata > Aves > Gruiformes > Rallidae > Gallinula > Gallinula chloropus. The sequence goes on along the minus strand of NC_140090.1, from coordinate 30,103,599 downwards.
TTTGATTTGGTTTAGCTGTCATACTGTATTACTAAAACAGCAATAATTCTTCCCTCACCTTCATCCTTCCCCCACCTTGTAAACATGGTTGTGAAGCAGTATATAATGTACTGTATGCCTTTTTCCATGCCTTCCTTTCTCCTTGGGTGATGTGCAATCCATCGTAGGCTGATCAGTCCCATTTCAACACTGTGAGACTGGAGACACCGGCGGAAATGGTGAATGTGATCCCTATGAGATGATGCTTTGGCTTTGTTAAGAAACTGAAACGGGTTTGTTTTCTCAGTCTACAGTACTGCAAAGACTACTGGATCATGACTTCTTTCTCAGAACCAGGAGTGCCTCAGAGATTCTAGTGTGACTTTGGACCTCTCTGAGTCTGTGCAATCAATTCTGGGGAGGGGATTGTCATTGCTGCTCCTGGCTGCCTACAGCACTTTTATTCATTACAATGACGGTAGTTTGTTTTTTTTTTTTTTCTTGCCTGCCCCCAGTCTCTCATCCCAGAAGCTTTTGATGTTCAGCAACTGAGACAAGCATATTAACAAGTTGTTTTCCCTCAGAGAGAATTCTAAGTAGATAATGTAGGTTACAATGCACTTCTAATGGCGTTGTAGCCATATGTAATGTTATATGTCTTCCCCTCCAGGACACAGGGTCATCCTGCATAAAGACTAAAATTTAGACAACACCATGCTATTGAAACAATTTGTTTTATAAGTGGGAGGGAAACACTACTTTCCCAGGAACTAGTGGCTAGCTCTGCTCTGTTTTTTGTTGTTGTTCTTGTGAGGTGCTGATCACCGAATTGAAAGGTGTATTCGGGTAAAGAGTATTTCTCAGGCTGCTTTCTATGGTGTCATGGCTGTTGGACACCCCTGCCCCTCTCAGCTGCTTTCTCAATGTCCCTGAATTTACTCATGGAGTCATTTGAAGAATCCTGCAGTCCAGACAGACCGTACTCTTAAGGGCCTGTCTCAGGGATGGAGACAAAAGTTTGCTAGAAGTACTGGAGCTTCAATGTGAAACGCTTTTCTAAAAACCCATTTGCGCAAAGGGGTACTGACAGTCCTTTTTCCCCAGAAGGATCATGCTTCACTGCCTTGGTGTATATATAATACGTTGAGGGTTTTTAACTCTTATTTTAGTGGATTGGGCCTACTCTATAAAATTCAGATCTCATGCCACTGAGCCAAGCCTTGAATGTATGTGACTGGTGTATGGGTGCTGGCTGGTACTTATGCTACAGAACACTGCTTAGAAGCACATTTCCAGTTACAGAGGAGAATGTCATTCTTTCCCTCTCTTTGGCTTGCTAGAGAGAAAAGGGGAAAGTTCATCCTCTATGCCTAAATCATGTATGATATCCTGGAGGTTTACAAATTGTAAACCCACAGGAAAGACTGAAGATCTTTATGTGGGCACTTCGGTTTCACTGTCACTGTGAAGGATAAATGTATGCAGTTATAAATAGCAAGGCTATCTTTGAATGATAGTCTGTAAGAAATTCAGGACAATGACATGGTGTTGCATTGCTGGTAGTTGGTTATGGGTTTTGTGGTTTGTTGGGATTTTTTCTTCCTTTGAATCTCGATTTCAAATTGAACTTTTTAGTTCAAATTTACATTAAAATTCATTTAAATATTTGAAGGTTTTTGTGATTTGACGAGTCACATTGATAGTCTAGTCTTCATATCTTACATTCATAAATTAATTAAATGTGATCTGGACTAATGCAGAAATTCACTTAGAGCAAATAGAATCATCAGGAAAAAAGAAAACCTTACAGTTTCTAAATTCAAGTTAAAGGACCACCAGTCACACACAGATGGAACTGAGGCAAAACTGAGATTAAACTAAGAGGCATTTTCTGAAAAAAATGTCAGAAGCTGTATATGGTTAAACTCTTTAGTGTTTAAAGTTTTGCTAGTGGAGACAATGGGTAAGTTGTGGCTGAACGTGCAAAGTTTATATTTTGTAATGATTATCACAAAGGAAATTCTGTTAAAGAGCTATCACTGTAAACTCAAAAGGACCAGATAATTTACTTAAATCTTTGGAAAAGACAAGGTCATTGGTGTTTTAGCAATTTTTTAAAGAACTACTTCATTTTAGTATTTTATGTTGTTCATTAGCTAGGTTCTCTACTTTCTGCATTTGCCATGAGAAGCATTCCTCCAACAGTTTTAGGACACTTAAATTGGTATCAGGCGAAATTTTATTCCAGGCTCCTCCCTCCCCCCCCAAATATTCTTATGTGTGGGGTCCCACAATATTAAACTACTTCAGGAAAGTGAGACCGCTCAGTGACTTCAGACAAAAGTCAAATGTACATGCATAAATTCAAATTGGTTGAAACTTTAGTCAGTCTACCTTTTAAGGTATTTTTACAGTTCTCATTCTGATCATGTGCCTTTTGTTATTTCATCCACTTTATTTTGGGTTGTTCTAGTGTGTATATATACCTATCCCATATAAGGCTTTTAAAAGAGTTCAAATGTATCTGTTTTGTAAAAAAAAAAAAATATTTTTTTGCTATGTGCTCATGTGATACATCTGTAACTTCTCAAAATTACCCTTTTAGTGCAATGTTTCAGTTGTGGGAGTTTTGTTTTGTCATTTTTCAGACAAGTACTGTTCAACATCTGTCTTACAAAATGAGTCATCACTAATATCTACAAACCAGCTGTAATAACAGGCTTTACCAGTGCTGTGTGTCAGGTTTATCATTTAATGCTTCTAGATGTGTCTCAAACTATGCCAAGGTGCAGAAGTACTGTGGCAAAAATAAAATTAGAAGTGTCTGGGATATGGGTTGAGGGAATAATCTGCTGGCTTTCTAGGTTATGTATGCTAAGTACTAAAAGTACAAAACATACTTAAATTTTGTGACACCTCTGACAAATATTTAGACTTAAATCTCTTTATCCTGAATTCATTCTTCTGTGTCTTGTTTCAGAACATTTAGTACTTGACATGAGGCACTAGATTTAGATTTCTGCAGTGTTTCAGTGCAGCTGCAGCAGTATAAAGTGAAGGTCAAAAAGCAGAACACTATGATTTTTCCCTGTGATGTGCACATGCGTGCACATACTTTAAATTCTTAGGAAGTGTGAGTACTATATTTTGATGAATATATACATTTAAGTGGGGATAAATTAATTATTCCTTGATACAATTTTTACCATCTCACAATATGCTGCCGTTTTGCAACTCATTTTTGTTGGGCTTTGTGATTTCAAGAAAACATAAAGTTATGGGATTCCTTACTCCAGCTTGATTATCCTTTTCAGGAGTATTGTGAGCAGGTTTTTTTGTTGAACAATGACCCATTTTTTTTCATCTGCAGGCAGTATGAAGTAAAAATACCTATTAAAATGAATGTTGCAAGATGACAGTTTAAATTGCTGTATTATCCTTTTAGTTTTCATTTGGAGACCTTGTATGTCACTGTCCATTTTAAATGCAGGTTTCTTTGAACACATTTTCTGATGTGAATTTGGAAAAACTTTTTAACAGCATACTTCATTCTGTAATGCTGAACATCATGTTGCAGCCAGTAAGCATTAGATCTAGTATTTGTAGTTTGCAAGTTTGTTGGTCTTAAATACAACATTTCCAACATACTCCTGCTAGCTTTAACGTAATTAAAATTATCTGGTTTGACATCACAATAGTGAGAAAAAGTTTTTTGACAAAGTATTTATTTGCACTACTTATGAATACTGGAGTTTACTGGGACAGGGTTTTTTCTCACCATGTGAGGTTTACTTGTGTGTGGGTAGGTACATACATTTGTCACGTGTTGACAATCAATTGCCTCAACTGTGTGTATACTGTATGTAAATATGAACATATTTTTGAAGATTAAGGGGGAAGCCTGCATCTTAATGATGGTAAAGCTACTCTGTAGTAAGGTGACCCCCTAACTCTAGCCCTTTTTTGTCTCCAGATACTATGTGGTTTGTTTTACTTCTTTAATGAAAATTATTAGTGTTCTTTGAAAATTTTAGCTCCAGGGAAATTTCCCTCAATATTTAATGTATAACATGTTCAGAGAAATATATTTTGAAAAATTAATTTTGGAATAGATAATTCTATGCTATGGCTGTATTTTAACCTAAGAGTTTAAACTTGTCCTATTTTATCACGAACCAATGGCTATCTCTTTTAAGCATTCAGCATTTTAACTTCGGTCAGAAACCAGAAATTTTTTGTTTATCTTGGCTTACAAATTTGAAATAATTTGAAGACTAAAAACCAAAAATTACCCTTTGAGTAAGGTCATGAAGATCAAACAGGACTAGGTACTGTATGTATAATCCTGTAAGAAGTTTGGAAAATATGGTATGTGTTTGAATGAAATGTATATACTGCACACAAAAAGATGTTTCTGATGTTAGTAAATCTAGTAATCTCATCCTTAATTTCTGAGATTCTCTCATTGCCAAAGATATTACTACCTTGGCATGTTTAATTCAGCATGTAAGCCATTAGTTAGGTCTCATTTGTAACAACCATGTACATCATAGGAATAGTTTGCATCAGAAGAGTAAACATGCCCCCTCATTTATTTATTTATATTTTTTGTTTCAGATAATTGCAGGACTAAAGTTGCAAAATATTATTGCCTGGTAAGCAAAGAAGCCAGATCCTCTGTACTTGCATTGCGTTCTTGGTTTATATCATGGAATCATAGAATTGTAGGGGTTGGAAGGGACCTCGAGAGATCATCGGGTCCAACGCCCCTGCCAAAGCAGCTCCCTAGGACATATCACTCAGATAGGCATCCAGGAGGGTCTTGAATATCTCCAGAGAAGGAGACTCCACCACCTCCCTGGGCAGCCTGTGCCAGGGCTCTGTCACCCTCACTGTGAAAAAGTTTTTCCGCATGTTGGTGCGGAACTTCCTGTGCTCCAACTTGCAGCCATTGCCCCTTGTCCTGTCCCCACAGACCACTGAAAAGGGGCTGGCTGGTTCCCCCTGCATCCCCTGCTTCAGATAATTATAAACTTTAATTAGGTCCCCCCTTAGTCTTCTCAAGGCTGAACAGTCCCAACTTACTCAGCCTTTCCTCACGGGGGAGATGCTCCAGGCCCATAATCATCTTCGTAGCCCTTCTTTGGATGGTTCAAAACATTGTATTTTCTTCAGTATATCTTTAAGTGCTGTTTGTTTCTATTTTATGGGCCTTAATCTCTTTTTAAATTATTTTTTAGTTTGTTTTCCCACTGTCACTTAGATAAACTTTGCTGGGGAAAGTTTTTTTGTCGGTGATTCAGGGTAATAGATCATGACATGGGTGTTGTGTTAGTGGATACCTGTATCAGTCTGTGAAAATCTGCATGTGGTGACCAGCTGCAGAGCTGAAATACCTGGCTCTTATGTGGTGGTGGAAAGCAATGGAGAGCTGTGAGCAACTCGGTTTGTCAGTAGTTCCTGATAACAACCAGTAAGTGGATTTTGCAAGACTGATATATGTATGAGGATTTCCACACAGTCATTATGAAATGTTATTTAGAATAAATATTGGAACAAGATTTCAAAACGTGTGCCAGCTAGTCATTTCAGATAAACTTGCCTAGTAAGTTTAACAAGTATCAATACATGTGACATTAAAAGTTCAGAAGCAGGATGTAGAAGTCTAGGGGTACCTTACAGGTTCTAGAAGTGGATCTAGTAAAAATCTTTATTGTTATTTGTCTATATTTGAGATTGAATGAAACAAAAAAATTGCTTTTTTAAAGTTATTTTCTCTAGGCTACTCCCCTCCCTTGATTTGCTTTTCCTTTTAAAGTGTGTTCATCAGATTTTTACCAAAGGTGGTATCCAGGGGACCAGATGACTTTAAAATGGGTCCATAAATTATCCCTTCTGTCATAAAGGATTACTAAACTATTCCTTGGGAGGAGCTGTTGATGGGAACAGTTGTATATTAAAACTTTGTGTCTATACAGTAAAACCTTGTAGCTTGTACATGATGAGCAAAATGATGAGATCAAGTTTTACGACCAGTTATTTGGTTGTGAGCTCCTGGTGTTACACTGAGATGTAAGCAATTTAGAGTGGAGTATCTTTGCATTCTGATAGAACTTTAAAAAGTAATTTAAATTTTGACTCTTGAAAAGACTATTAATTGCACATTAAAATATGGTATAGAATTCACACGGGTTTTTGGGTGTAGAGGGCAGAATGGTTAAGAGATTCCTGTTTAGGAGCATCTCCTAGTAAAGTGACTCTATGGTGCTTTGTCATGGAAACTTCCTTACAACTCAGTCATTAGTGGATCCTGTGTGTTTGAGTCCTAGTCCTTATCCTCCCTAGAACTGATCATGAAACAGAAAAAATAGTGTGAATGGAACAAGCTTTTACGATTTGTCCTAAAATAAGGAAGACTTGGGAGTGACAGAAATACTGGCTATCAGCACTGTTCTTTCTGTTCAGGCAGTTGTTGTTGTGCTAGACTTTCATGTTATTAGTTTATGAAAAATGCAAGTAGTAAAAACTTTGTGGCTTCAAGTATACAGTAGATGTGAGTTAACAATCACTCAGGATAAAACAACTTGTCAAAGTATTAATAGATTCCTAGTACTGGGGTGTGTTGTGTGTTTTTGTGTGCCAGTGTTCAATGATTACTTTGAAACAAGACTTCTTACTGTTTTCTTGCAGATAGTATATCGTTTTGGGATGGATGTTATGAGCTGGTTATTTATGGAAAAGCACCATATGATTAAATAAAATTGAGTCATTTACAGTTTTGGGTTTTTTTCCCCATGATGAAGATTCCAGGCAAAAGCTAATAAAGATTTCTAATTACTAAATCAGATACTCTTAATACATTTTAGATTTGCTGTGGTAGCTTTTATTTGCTATAACCCCACCCCCACCCCCACCACTGAATTGAGGTACCCTGTGCTGCATTTTTTAAACTTGTAATTCCTGTACTTTAAAAAGGATCTTTTGATCTGTTTTCTGTTTCCATCCTGGTAAGAACACAGGATATGCCGTCAATTTTACTAGCAAAAATAAATGTTCTGCAAGGGTTAAAAGATTATTTTCTTACTTTTTTCTTTCATACCAGGTTTGTTTCTCTGAACTAAGTTTTCTGAGGATTTTTACTACTTTAGCATTATGTAATCTTATCTCTGTCATAGAAGGAGCATAAGCAGCAAGTAGCCCACTTCTTGTGGGATGGGCCAAGGGACATGGATTGGTGGTGTGAGCCACTCTTCACCAGGATAGCCCAGCATGCTGGTATCCACCCCAGGCGGTCAAGATTCGGTACTGGTGAAGAACTAAACCAAACGGGTTTTTAATAGCCGCGACCTCTGCTGTATGATGTCCTTTAACCTGGGACCAGGGAAAAATCTTCATTCTTAGACCTGAAGATGGCACGTATTGAAGATCATGTTATTGGTGCATGTAAGCCATTATCTTAACTGTCTTACTGAGCTGGTTAATGCTGTTGACTGTTGTTGAAATGTGAAATCTAGTTACTATTGACTTTGTAAATACCTGCCAGAGATGAAATATAATTATTTTAAATCATTGTAAATAGAGATGTATAAAACTTGACACAATCTGCAATGCAGAAAAAAATTATATATATATATATAAATATATAAAGATGTTAAATAAATATTGTGCTGTTTCTGAACACAGAGGTATGATTTATTAATTGCTTTTTAAAATAACTTTGATTTACGGTGACGGGCGGGAAGCAGCCGCCGGGGCCTGCCTGCGAGTTTAACTTCACGTCGGTGCGTTCATCGTAGGCGCTGTGGCCCGAGTGTTACTCCGAAAGATCGCGGGCAGAGCGGCTCCGCCCCCTGAGGCGGGGTGGCGGAGGCGGGCGCTTCCAGCGCGGCTCTGGCGGAGCCTTCGTGTCGCCACGGCAACCCCAGGCGCCCGCCCGCTTCCCTGGCAGCGGAAGTCCCGCCCAGCTGCTGGCGCCGGCGGAAGGCGGGGCAGAGAGAAGGCGCACGGATTGGTCGAAGCAAAGGCCTGTCAAGGCGCGGCGGCGGCCGAGGCGGCGGCGGAGGCGGCTGCCCCCCGTTCGCCGCCAGGCAGAGTGACGGAGTCGCCTGTCGCTTGGTAGGTGAACCCGCTTCCGCCTCCCGCTGTGGCTGCAGGCGGCGGCCGGGAGCTCGCGGCGGAGCCAGTAGCGGGCAGGAGCCCGAGGCTGGAGCGCGGCGGAGGGTTGCTGCTGTTGTGAGGGCTCCTGCTGCCCTGCGTGCTTTGTGGGAGCGCTCCTTGGCGGCGGGGCGCGCTCACGTGGCTCAGCCGGCGGCGCTCTGGGGGGTTCCCGCCATGAGCCGGCCGGAGCGGAAGGGCAGCGACGCTCTCCAGGTGAAGTTCGTGCCCGACGAGGAAGTCCTGAAGCACATTGCTGACGACTCAGGTACAGCTAGCCCGGGGCAGGGCCCGGCCGAGCGCCGACCGCTGCTCCCAGGGTGCCGGGAGAGGGTCCGAGTGGCCGCGGCGGTGCCCCGGGACGGGAGCTCTTCTCCGATACCAGGGGTGGGCGGGCTGAGGGCAGTACCAGGCCTACCGCCTCTTCTTCCCCGGCTGCCTTTTCCGCAGGTTATTTCCGTCCCCGCCCCGGCGCCAGCTTCCTGAGCAGCAAACGTGTGTGGAAAGGCCTGGGAGAGGGGCACAAGTAGCCTGGCAAAGTTCCTAAGGCCTGATGTGTGTAAGCGCACCGAGAGCGGGATCGGAAGGAGATTCGAGGCGGCTGCCTACAGGAGATCTTCTCTGTTGTTTTGGCTATTTTTGGGGGGTTTGGAACCTCTGTGGAGGTGCTTAAAAAAACTTGCCTGTACAAGGCACAGAGCACCCTGATCTGGCTTTGCTGTTACTCCTACTTTGAGCAGAAGGCCAGATAGGCGGCCTCGGGAGGTGTCTCGGCCTAAATTCTCATGTGAGCGCTGATAGCCTGTAGGCCAGGTCTTTTCCACTTGCTTCCCTCTGCTAGGAAACCTAGGGGATGCTAAATGCCTTTTTGGGTGCAATTTGATGCTCCTACGTGTGAGTTACTCTCATTTATCCCAAATTGTGGAAGCCGGTGTGTGCTGAAATGGGAATCTTGTTCCCATGGGCTGCAGAGGTAAAGCTCTAAAGAAGTAAAAAGCTCTTGTGGTAAAGGAGGGACCAATGGCTGAAGGGTCAGCTGACCACCAGGGCCCGGACCAGCGATTTTTTTAGCAGAACACCTTTTCAGTATTTGTTTAGTGACTTGCTCAACAGAAACGTGGTCTCTCAGTAAGGTAGTTGCATACTACTGCAAAGAAATAATGAAGTAACGGGAGGTTAAAGCTTTTATTGTAATCTCAGGTGTTAAAGTACAGAAGGACAAGAATCAGCTGGTGGCCAGTGTGAAGAGATTTGTGAAGAAGCTTGAGGATATTTCAGATGATGAAACTCAGGAGATCCTGGAAGAGAATAAATATGTTGCTGTTCTTGGAATATGTGCTGAAGGTATTAGAGGGGAAAAACCTGAGGAAGCTCTTGCAGTGTCAAAATTATATAATGTTGATGAAATTGTTTTTGAGGGCTGACCAGCTCTGATTGTGCTTGTGGTAACAGGTGGAGGGGAGGATTTTTCTGAGGATTGTATTGTGATAATTGTTTCAAAACACCTGCAATGTAAAGAGTCCTTAGATACAAAGTGTAATAGGAAACATTCCATTTTCCTTGGGTTGGGAGTATGCTGGTGCTTTTTAAATATCTACAGTAATATTTCTTTTCACAGATCCAATAGGAAATGGCTCAAATATAAGCGGTGGTGAAGTTTACACATTCCAGACTCCTAAACGCTCCAGCAAAATGGCAGAGCTGGGTATATTTTCCTCTTTTTTCTTTCATTCTTGCTCTGGCTATGGCCTTTTTTTTAAGTACTATGTTAAATGTGATTTGTCACTTCTGTCTATTCAAAGATATGTTTGCAGTATTTCAGTAGCTTTTATCTGGCTCTGAGTCAGTCTTCCTCAGAGACAGAAGCACAGGGCTAGGACAAAGCAAAGGTGTGGTGAGGATAAGACATAGATAATAAATACATAAGGAAATATAGAAGTTTCCTAATGCTGGGACAAAGTTTGTGTTTAAGTGCTAATGGATGGCAGGGGGGCTGTTTGTGTAATTTATAAGGGTATGAGAATAACTCATTATGTAGCAAAGAGTAAAAAATGGCAGTATTGGCTTTGCACATCAGGATTTCTTGTACTCAGTGTCTGATTGTGCTTGCTAGGCCAACTGTGGACTTAGGACAAACAAGGGGAAAATGGCATTTCTGGAGAGGGTGGGTTGTTTTGATTCAAATAAGATGTCTAAGCCCTGCTGCCACGATGTTTCTTCTCACTTGAAGAGTCTTTGTGTGCCAGCACTGTCTCTGAACTCCATTAGTGTTTATCTGTGACAGGTACATAGGATGGCCCAAAGGAGAGGGGTCAGTCATCCTTCCATATCACTATACAGAAATTGGTTTCCATACCTCTTTACTACTTCTCTGAGCTTCTGCTGTGTTGAGAAGTTGTCTGTTTCTTACACCTCCTTCTGCAGCAGGGTAGGTTTCACTGTTGCTTTCTCCTGGAGCCGTGACTCTGTTTGAAAACTGAAGCAAGTCATACAGTGGAAGGCTGGTTTTCTTGAGGGGCTGTTAACATGGAAGCCCTTCATATCCTGCTCAGATCAGTGATTCAACTTCAGCTTGTGATGATAAGTAGTAGAAAGAGGTAAATAGGATACAAGAATCCACCTCCTGGGGAGCTGATGCATTTGTTTCCTGTATCTACTGCTCTACTGTGTCCAGTTGAGCAGTTTTAAAGGACTAAGTTAGCGTTACAAAACATTGCTCTGATTCAAAGATATGTGATCTCCCAGGGAGCCAAGTGTGCTAGAAAATTAGTGCATTGAGAGTTTTAGGTGTATGGTTCAGTGGCTGACTAGCCAGAGCTGGGAGTTCTGTACCTGACATCTGAAATTTCTTCCCTTCCCCCTGTTTCCTACAGCCTCTGAATTAGCCCAGACACCAGGACAGAGTGTTGCATCGAATCACTCTAAGTGCCCTGAGAAGACAGCCAAAACCCCTCAAAGCAGCAGTAAGTCCTGTGAGGCTTTGGGGAACTGAAGCTGAGTGAATGGGGGTCATGTTTCTATTGGGGTGATGGAGTGGATGCTTGAGTGCATTGTCATGCACAGCTTGAGTTTGAGCTTCTGTCATGCTTGAGTAATCTAGTCAGCATAGCATTCTAGACTGAACTAGTATGTATGGCCTCTGGTTCACCTAGGTGTCAGATCTTTTATCCTGCCCTGCTGTAGTAGAGAAAACAGGAACTTTTCTCTCATCTGTTGCTTCAACACCTAATGTTTTCCTCTGTGTTTAACAGAAATGCTTGCACTTGAGGGAATTATGAGCTGGGCTGGTTTGTTGAGCACCAAATGGGTAGGTGTCATGGTTTAACCCAGCCAGCAGTTAAAACAACCACACAGTTGTTCACTCACTCTTCCCCCACTGGTGAAATGGGGGAGACAATCAAAAAGGGAAAAAAGGTAAAACTTGTGGGTTGATATAAAGACAGTTTAATAGGACAGAAAACAAAAGATGATAATAATGATAAAAGAATATATAAAACAAGTGATAGCACAGCACAACTGGTCACCACTGAAAGCTGATGCTCAGCTCATTCCCGAGCCGTGCCACCTCCTGACCAGCCCCCCAGTTATATACTGAGCATGACATCATACGGTACGGAATATGCCTTTGGCCAGTTTGGATCAGCTGCCCTGGCTGTGTCCCCTCCCAGCTTTGTGGGCATCCCCAGCCTTCTCACTGACAGGGCAGTAGGAGAAGCGGAAACGTCCCTGACTACTTGGGAACAACTGAAATATCAGCGTGTTATCAATAATATTCTCATCCTGAATCCAAAACATGGCACTCTACCAGCTGCTGGGAAGAAAATCCACTGTTGAAGCTGGGACAATAAGGTTGTGTGGGTGTTATGTCTAATTTAAGCACCCAATGCTGTAGGGAGAAATACAGGTGGGAAAAGTCAGAGCAGGTCACCACTGGTGAGTGTATGTTACTTCATGCTCAGAAATGGAGACTGGTGTCTGCAGGGAGAGGACATTAGCTCATTTTTCAGCCTCTTCCTTTCTGCTGATGGCCTCTGAAAGCTGCGTTCAGGATTAAAAGCTGCCTTCTTTTAGTTGTGGTAGTAAAATTGACTGTCTTTGTTCTCTCTTTGCCTACTGTGAGCAACTAGAGGCTTCCCTTATAGGATTAACCACCCAGATAGCCAATATTTTGGTGCAGTGTAGCTTTGAATAGTGAATGCCCATGTTTCTAATGGATCATCTTGTACTGCTGTTGTATGCAGTACTCAGAATAATGTTGTTCCTTGCTTTGCAGAACATTCAAACAGAGTGCAACAGAGGGTGAGTGATGACTATACACTGCTTGGTTTTTTTGGTTGGTTGGTGGTTTGTTTTTTTTTTTTCCCCTTTTAAAACTTGAACTGGCTGATTACTACAGTTCTGGAAAGAAAGAACCTTGAAAAGCCTCATTCACAGCACAGATAAACTCTACTAATCCAACTGGGCAAGAGTAATTCAGGTGGGAACCAGAGGTACCATTAAGCAGGACTATGGTATTTAGACTCAAATAGTGGGCAAATAATGGGTTTGACTGCCTAATTAGTGTGGGTAGATGCTATTTCCTTGCATCACACAAGTACATAAGGCTACAGTGGTGTAGCCTTATACTAGGAACATGTGCCCAGCTTTTCCTGTAAAAAGGTTCCAGGATGAGCTATGCCCAGAAGAGATGCTGTTTTGGGATGCTGTTTTCACACCTTGATGATTTCACATCCACTTGGACAGGATTAACAGAAATGCTTCCTAAGTATTTGCAGACTTGGTCCAGTGTCCGAGTTAGGTGTGTGCTTTATGCCTGTGTAAGGAAGATGTGCCACTGCAACTTGATGAGCCCAGATGCTTGGGTTCCCTTTGGTGCATTTCTAGGCTCAGTATTCTGAGCAGTCTTCTGTCATTCTGGTAGTTGTTTTAATAGTAGACTTTCAAATGACTTTGAGTAGACAGTGTGATGTGAAAGATGACTGCTCTGGGGAGTTGAAGCATTTCCACTTAGTCATTGCTTCCATTTGACTCCTCCTGAGGGGCCAAGATCGGCATCTTTATTGGAGATTTCAGAGTTTTCTACCCTCCGTTTTGGAACCTCATTTGAAATAATTAAGCCCCTTTAGGAACCTGATCCTTTACCCCTTGCCCACCTCTGAATGCCAAATCAAGAACTCTCCATACTTGTGACCTGTGGTTTCCCACTTTCCTATGGGCTTAAATAGCTTGGAAACGTAACCTGATTCTGTTTGCCTGGCAGAAGACTGTTTTGTAAAGGTGTAGGCTTCTTTTCCTAATGCATGTTGTTTCTTTGCTGTAGGAGAGGAAAAAGAAAGAATTTGTGTCCACTACACCTTACAGGCTCAGAAAGAGACTAGCAGGTAAAGATCAACCTTTGTCCTGTGTTTTTCTGGTGGGCTGCTACCTGTCGTAGCAGTCTGACTAAAGTGATCCGATTCATCCTGCAGAAAGTATAGAAATATCCTGAAAGAAGCCTCTGCAGACCTTTTCCACACAACAGATTGCTACTTAGGAAAGGGGTTAGAACGGTTAGAAGCACCAAGTTGCTAAAGTTCAGTAACATGATCAAAAGAGACAAAGCTCTCAGTAGTCTAACCTGTGCTGACACTTAATGTCTGGCACAATTACTTGAACCAAGTCATAAAACTTTTTGATGATGGCTGGGCCATTCATGGTAAAGTATTTCCAGTTAACTGGTTGGCTATATGTGCTCAGAATGAATGCAGAGGAGACTTTAGTGCGTGGCATGTTCTATTTCATCTTTTGTGTTGCAAGACTAAGACTCTGCCAGATTCTGTCTGTGGTCTTCAGTCAACATTGCTGACAGAGTTCTTTTACAAAACCTTTTTTGCAGAGTGTGACCCAGAATACACTCAGTTTGTGTGATTGGCATTTGGGAAAACTGACATAGAGATGTTAAGAGAAGTAGGGAGTTCCATTGTCCATTTTTAGTCATTTTTTATGGTGGGATTATGTTTCTTAGCTGGTGGCAAAGGGCATGCTTTACTAAAAAACTAATTTGTGAGGCTGGAAGTGGGAAAGACGTGGCAATGTGTGTTTGCAGTCCTCTTATGCATTGATTTTTAATTTCCTGTTAAATATGTTTAGGAATCATTTGCATGAAAGGCACCTAGATAATGTACGTGAGAGAGTGAGGCGGTGCAAAATGTGTCGTGTGTGAGAAGTCATGGCTGGCTTTTTAACCTTAAAATTTATCCTTTAGCTCCAAATCCTTATTTAGAAAGCGAGAGTGAATATTCTGCTTCCTGCTCAGAGGAGGAGAATGAGGAAGGCCAGAAAGAAGTCAGCACTGTTTTATCAAAACAAAAACCCCCAACAAAAACTAAGGCTGCATCTACACCTCCTCCCAAAAACAACCGAGGCAAAAAAATTAAGGAGGACAAGATGGTGAGTGAGCAGAAAATGCGCTTTTGAGCTAACAAGCATGACAGTGTGTTTAGTCTAGTCAGTAAGCTGCTGGTGACCACATCTAACTACCGGGAAGAACTGCTAGACCTATTTCAAATCAAACCAGACAGGTTGGCTTTTGCTGTACTTTGATCAATCCCTGTTGGACAGGTATCATGGAGGCTGTGGGCTTATCCAGTCTATATCTTCAGCAGCTCCAGAAGGGGAAGTTCTAAGATGTCTATGAAACTGGCGACTTTATACCACGAAAGTATGAAGAAATTGTCTTCTGTAGCACCAAAAGAAACACATCCTACTTTCTGGCTTGGTGTTCAGCTTTGTTGTCTGATTTCCATTCCAGTACCAGGGATCCCTGCGCTCCCTTATTTGTCCTGCTCTTTCAGAATTGCTTTTCTGTCTTCAGGAAAGAGCCATCTGACTAGGATAGCTTTAGTAGAATGCTACTGTAGAAAGCATTTTTGCAGCTATCTTCTGGCTTTCTATTTATCCTTGCTTTTTGTCGCATATTGGCTAATTTTTGTGGGTGCAAAGGGAGAGGGGAACTTGGTAGCAGGAGGACTGTGTCTGATTTTACTGTCCTTGTTTAGAGCAACCTTGTGGAAGAATACTTTGAAGCTCACAGCAGTTCCAAAGTGCTCACTTCAGACCGAACGCTGAAGAAGTTTCAGAAAAGAAGATTGAATCAGGTACATTTTGCAGTGAATTAACAAGTCTCAGAGCTTTTAATTTCTTTGAAGATTTCCCTCATCAGAATTTCCTGATGTTGCTGTTTTCACTTTATTTCTGCTGCTCGCATTCTCAGTAGTAATGCTGACTTAGGAAGCAGTTTGCACATTATGTCTCCTACTGCTGCTCTGAGCAGGGACAGTGCCCAGTTGTGGAGCCTTGGATGCTAGGTGAGCAGATAGTTGAAAGTTGCAGTTACCAGAACAGGTTAAAATTTGCTTTTGAGGGAGGAGAAGAGAGAGAAGCAGAGTTGTAGAGACCTGCTCTAAAAATTATCACCAAACAAGCATTTTTGTCAGTGAACTGCTTAGGGGAATTGCAAGCTTTGTTGACCGTGTTTAGAGAACATGGAGAGAGCTCTTCTTATCTGAGCATTTCTGGGTCAAGCACACGCCTGACTGGGACAGCTGGTCTGTGAAATGCCCTTTGTGTCCTATTCCACCTCCTAAGAGACAGGAACAGTCTTAATTGTTGCAACTGAATGACTATTTTTTTCCATACGCCACTTCTACAAGACAGTTCAAGCAGTTGCACCCTGGAGAATCAGGTACACAAGCACAGTGCCAAGGAAACGTAACATTGTTGGAGGTCTTGTGTCTATGATTGCTTTTTGGACCCATCTGTGTTCTAAAATATGGTATATATGCAGATTGCCCGATGCCTGCTGTGGTCTGGAACTGTTTTCCAGAGAAACATCTGGATTCTTAACAGATTCTTTCAGAACAGCTCTGGAAGGAAATCAAGGCTTTCACTGGTGCTGGCTCCAAAGACATTGAAGCCTTAGCAGTTCTGTCTCTCAGTGCCTTATGTTTGTGTGATACATTGCAGCTGTCTTTGTGTTCTTTCCAGAGTAAACTGTTTTCCAAGGCAGTGGAAATCAAAGCTGTTAAAATCTA
This sequence comes from Gallinula chloropus, assembly GCF_964237585.1. Taxonomy (NCBI): domain Eukaryota; kingdom Metazoa; phylum Chordata; class Aves; order Gruiformes; family Rallidae; genus Gallinula; species Gallinula chloropus. The sequence continues at coordinate 30,087,394 of NC_140090.1, read as the reverse complement.
AAAGAAAGGGAAGCCACTGTAGATTTGATGACATGTATCACACTACTGTGCTGTTTAAACATCAACATACCAGCACATCTTTAAAGCTGAATTAATCCTTTGATTCTTGATGTTTTTGAAATAATACTTTTTTCTACGTTTAACTGTCAGCTGCATATTATTTCCTTTCTGCTGTATTTCTTCTTTTAGGTGATGATTGTGAGCATTTTCTTGTAGTAGCAAACACCTCAACAGTTACTAAGCTTGTCAATTGGAGCCCTTGCTCCTGTGAGCAAGGCTGTGATGTGTTGGTATCTTCCTGGTACAGTGCTTGGGGTGCTGTGTAAGCTCTGAGTGTGTCCATTATTTCAGGAGTGGTTTGCCCATACTCGGCAGGAAGAGATAAAAACACTCTGCGCTATCAATTCTAGTCCTAGTCTGCTGCCGTTTCCCATAATAACGTTACTTAATCTCTGCTTTTGTTTCTCTGGTAGCAAAACTGTGCTTAGAGGGGTCTTCATGAAAGAAACCAACACATGAATTGAGTGTACCATTGGTGAAAACTACTCTGCTCTCTAGCTAGAGAGCATACCGGAGGGGTATTTGTAAGGGCTCCAATCATACATCTGTTTTTTCTTAGCATTGAATGACTGTCCTCTTACCTCTCTCTGAAAACAGCAAGCACTTCATGACCTTTTGAAAAAAGCTCCTGTTGCCTTTGCTGATGAAATTAAAGAGCTAAACCAGCAACATGAATCCCTGTTTTACAAGTGGATGCTGCAAATGCAGTAAGTATCCAATCAGAATCACTAGCAAACAAGCATGGCCAGTAAATTGTAGCCTAATGTCAGCAACATCTGGTGTATGAGTTAAGGACTGATGTTCTTTCTTTCATTGCTTAAATTTAAAATCAGGTTACATTAATTTAGTACAATGTTTCCTATAGACTAAATGATATCTGACATAACTCTGTGAACGGAATGCCTGAAGTGAAATGAGATTGCTAGTTTTTCTGTGCCTTTAAACCAAGCTAGAGGGCATTCACAAACAGGGAACATGAATAATGAGAAAGTAGGGCATATGACTGATGAGAAGAGTATCCTTTGTGAACAATCAGTTTTGCTTACAACAGCATAGTTGGTAGCAAGGATCTCACCACTGATTTCTTCAGTGTGTGGCTGTCCCCAGTGATTAGCAGTTAACTTTGCTTACGCTACCTAATGACGTATGCATGAAGAAACCTTGATGCTGTTGGAAATGTTAACAGTATAAATTTTATCTGGGTTTGTGTGTATCTTCATGGGAAGGAGAAAAGAGTAAGCATTGAGGAAAGCACGTGGGGAACTATAGAGAGCTGTGAGATTCTGAAGCACCACAGAGAAGGCAGGCTACCAGCGCTGCAGTTAAGTGTTGAGGCAGGAGCAGATGTTGGTGAGGAGAAAACCCCCCGGAATCTTTGTAAGGGAATGTAGTGTAAAGAAAATTGTGATCCATGGAGAGTAACATGAAATAGACTTTTGCTTTGAAAATTGAAGAGTTGGCTACTCTTTGTTATCTGAAGTTGCAGATCTACTCTCATTTTTGGACCATATAATATTCTTCCATAGATGTTTTGTTAAATTTGTGGACCTCCAGGCTGATAAAACATTTCTTTAGTAGGATGCACATTGCCAGATTTCAGATTTCTTGCAGCTAACCTTATTTGTCAGCTGTGAGCTGAAGGCAAGCCTGGAGCTGATAAAACATAAAAATTTTAGAGACAAGATTGCAGTGGATCATTTTGCTTAATGAACGTATGAACCTGAAAACGGACTTGTACTTTTTTGATTTAGAGTATTTACTTACTTTTTTGCAGCTTAGGTTTCAATATTGTGCTTTATGGACTGGGCTCAAAGCATGACTTGTTAGAGACGTTTCGTACCTCTGTGCTCCAGGACACTGTTCACCTTGTGGTTAATGGGTATTTCCCCAGCATCACTGTGAAATCTGTAAGTGTGGGCAAAGCTTATGGGTTTATCTCATCTTGTGTTGCAGATACCTCTCAAGTCTTTCAGTGTAAAATGTAAAGGAGATCTGCTTCATCCTAAAGCAGCAGGCTTTTGAATGAAGAGCAGTTCCTGTCTTTCTTCTAAGAGTTTAAAGAAATTAGCCCATGTGTTTTTCAAGGAATTGCAGTAATTCTCATCATTAATAGATACTCATCAATCTGAAGCTTTAATTTATATCACTATTTTGAGAAGGGGTGGAAATTTTTTGTTTATGTTGACTGTTTTGGGGGTTTGATGGCAAAAATCAGGTTGCCTCCCTCATGACATTTAAGGACTTAGTTTCAGATTTTTCCTTCCTTCAGTGCCAGAGCCTCTCAGAAAGGACTGCTGTTTTCTTTTGCAGATTCTCAACTCCATCACAGAGGAGGTACTGGACCACATAGGGACTTTCCGCAGCCCCCTTGACCAACTTGAATTCATCATTAAAACGTTTAAAGAAGGTAAATTGACAAACCTTGTACAAAAAACATCCACTGACCATGAAGAACTTGGACATTTTCTTTCCTTGTAGCTTTCATATGCAGTTACAGTTTCTTAGTGTATTGTAGCTAGTATACTTTATTGCTTGTCATTTATGCCACGTATATGAAAACATAAGTACCAGGAATATGTGTGTATGTGATCTCAAGCCGTTACCTCAGTCACTGTTTTGCACACTTAAGTTCTCTAGAAAGGTAAGGAGGAAGACATGAGTGGTGTAACAAGATAGAGGCTGCTCAACCCTTTGGCAAGCTGAAATGCTCATCTTGCCCAGTGCCTTTGTACTTTATTTGCAAGGTGTTTCTGTAACCACCTGTTTCCTGGTGGAAGAAGACAGAATAGCTAAACTCCAGCTACATGAGGGAAGAGGTTCTTAGTGGCTGCTTGAGGACCTGATAGAAACCTCCCAGAAATCAACAGAACAAAGAACTTGCAAACAGTTTGGAATTACAGTTGCTGACAGTCTCTGAGCTCATCTGGAAAATCATGGCCAGAGGGTCTTTCCATAAATTTTAGTGTAGGCTGGATCAAGGCTTAAATGTATATGGTTTAATGGAATGGTCATTTAAATTTAATGTATGCAAATACTGACCCTAAGATGAAATAAAGGACAACTGTCAAATAAGTAGGTTATAATTAGATTCAAAAGCAAAATTAGGGTATTGCCACACTGAATGCTTGCTGATTTCTTTTTGAATATCCATTTTACTGCTTGTGTATACATATGCAAATTGCCATGGAATCTTAATTGGGTTTAAGTGTTTTTGTGTTTTCCATCATTATCTGTATGGGTTGAGAAAGACTGATTAATAGTGATGCCTGCCTGAATCTACATAAATCAGTCTTGTGTAGTACACTACAGCTGATCTGACTGAGAATCTGAGGAATCTTTGGTTTCCTTTGGCAGCCAAGTATGTATTCATTTGCACAAAAACTGGCTACCATTCCAGAATTGTTCCTGGATTCAGGAAATAGCTATTCCCAGGGGTAAGTGCAGCAGCAACAAGTTCGCTGAAAATTTTAACATTTAACATTTGCATTATCCAGGCCAAGCTTTTGTGACTTCCTTTGAGGACACAGCAGGAAAGATTCCAATTAAGTAGAAGATGTATTTTCATTGTGTGAGGGAGAGCTTAAAGATCCTAGTGATGTAACTCAGAAGTGGCTGAACAAACTGCTTTTAGACTTCCATACTAAAACACATTTGAATGACCTTGAAACGACTAAAAGTCATAAGTGAAAGGGCCATGAAGAAGTGGAAGGTTCATCATAAGATAAAAGCCTAAACTGCAAAAAGAATCATAGCTGTGATGAGAACTGCAATTGTGAGTGAATTGAGAAAAAGCCTGTTAGGTGCTTAGAAACACCATGTGTGAGAGATCAACGTATGCTGTACAAGGAAAGTGGTGATATTGGAGTGATGGATATGGAGCCTGATGGAATAGATTTGTTCTGGGCTGCATTGGGGAATGGGAGACCACTTTATGTGCAGTTTCTTTCATTGGTTCTCTGCTGTTTTTTCTGACCTTGCAGATTCATCTTTAGAGCTGTATGTCCTCATTCATAACCTGGACAGCCAGATGTTGAGAGGAGAAAGAAGTCAGCAGATCCTTGCACAGTTATCCTCTCTACCTACTGTTTACCTCATTGCGTCTATCGATCATATCAATGCTCCTCTCAGTGAGTCTCCTTGGGTCTGATGTAGCAGAGAAAATAATCTGAGTTCCACTTTGGGGGTGCTGAGTGTGTTTCGTGTCGTACAACAGCTTGTATTACTGTTGATATGCAAAATAGACCTGGTGATGTATGTATGGCAGTAGCAGCTAGAAGCCCCAGCTGGGTCTGTGGCTGTGTTGAACCAAAACTGTATAAATATACTGAGAACTACTAATCCCTGATGATAGACAAATAGACTCCAAGCTTCTGGCACCCTTTGATTTAGGGACTTACAGAAATGAGATTGGTTGCTATGCCTGTCACTGCATCCAAACCATTTTGTTGATAGCCAGAAATTTCTTGCACACTGTTGACTCTGAAAGGATTTACAGCATATCCATAAAGCTGGTATGAAAAAGGGTTGTGTGCAATTGATTTGTGGCAGAGAATTTGTCTTGTTTGAACTGCAAATATCTGGGTGTACATCCTGTGAATTTCACAAGCATACATTGTTTCCTCAAATCCTACAGTAAATCAAGTACATTTTCATATTGCTTATTTAACACCACGGAAAAGCTAAATCTCCCAATTCTGTCTGCTCTTTCTTTTCTCTATCTAGTGTGGGATCAGGCAAAACTAAGCCTCTACAACTGGCTTTGGTATGAAACCACCACATTTAGCCCTTACGTGGAAGAAACGTCGTATGAGAACTCACTTCTAGTACAGCAATCTGGATCTTTGGCTTTGAGCTCCCTAACACACGTCCTGCACAGTCTCACTCCCAATGCCAGGTAAGACGCTGTTACACTTCATAGTAGCAGTTGCTGAAGATCCAGTCCTTACTAGGTGAGACTGGTCTATTACTAGCAGGAGGCAGTCCCTGTTTCCTGACAACAGTGTTCAAGATGAAGATGGAAGGACCTGTTTTCCACATTATAGGTTACTTTAAATGAAGAGTGTGTGGATAGTCAGCCTTGTCTAGTGACCAGATTCAAGCACAAAGTCCTTGCCATGAGGGAAATATGAGTTAATATTTTATGATGGTGAGTGGTTTGCGGTTTGTTGTGTGGGTTGTGGGTTTTTTTTATTTTCCCCTCTTCTTTCACTTAGGGGGATATTCAGACTGCTTGCTCAGTACCAACTGGATAACAAGGACAACTCATCTTATCCAGGTGTGTACCCCCCTTTTCTCATTGGTTGGGGTGCTGCTACTGCCAGCTCAGTCACGGTGACACTGGCTTTTGGTATGCAGATTACAGCACTAGCTACAGAAGTACTGTAACTGTTAGCTCAGTGAGATGCAGTGGCATAGACTGTCTTCCTAGTGGTACTGTGTGACAGGAAATCAATAGACTGGATGGTTCTGAAGGGCCTCCTTTTTCTGTGGTCAGCTTTGATGTTTAGACAGGACTGAGACCATCCATGGGGGGCTGTAGAGTTAAAAAATACTATAAAGGAAGAATATGAATTTGCATAACTAGCACTTCAAGGTCTGGAGAAAAACAGGAGATCCTGTTCTCACGCTGCTCCTATCTGAGTAACTTCTGTTACACCCCTGCTTTCTAGGATACATGTGGAATACTCTGTCACTGTCTAACTGTGCTGCAGGGTAGTGGTAAAGAAAGTTGGAAGTAAAATAGAGGAGTTGGAAATTAAGTGATTAACCATGTTGGGAAGTGTATTTGAAATGTTTTTAAAATTCTGTCAGGCAAACAGGGTGAGTGGAACATTAATTCAGCTGTTTTCTGTTAATTACTGAACTATTAGTTTGGCTGTATACTTGAAAGATGATGTTACTGTAGCCACTGTGTTCTAAGCCAAAGCAAGATTTGTAGGTGGAGATAATATGTGGTAGACCTGGAAAAATCTGTTAATCTTAGCCTTTTTCTATCTCCAGGGCTGTCTTTCCAAGACTTCTACCAGCAGTGTCGGGAGGCTTTCCTTGTGAACACTGACCTGACACTCAGGGCACAGCTGACAGAATTCAGGGATCACAAGCTCATCCGGACCAAGCGGGTGAGCTGGGGCATGAAGATCATTCTGGGTATTCAGCCACCTTAAAGAAAAAAGATGCTTGCTTGCTACTAAGGATCCCTAAGACACCACTCTGCAGCTCACTGTTGAGGCTTTGTTGTTTAAGGCATCTAGGAACTAGAAAAGGGCTGAAATTCTGTAATTGCAGCCCCTTCTGTGCCTCCAATTTGTAAACACCCTTTACATGGATAGGGAGGGGGCTGTAAAAATGCAGCATGCTTTGGTTAGTTGGCAACATGAGTCTCCTCTTCGTGAATACCTTGAGCAGTAATGGACCCCCAGTGCCTGCCAGTCTGCTCCCAGTAGTTACCTGCATTTGCAGGAGGGAGGAATGCGGGGTAGTCCTAATACTGAGGCAGTATAGCAGTACAAGATACGGGAACAGGGTACTGAGGAGCTGTGTAGTGTCAGACTAGCACAGCCTACCAGAAGATTTCTCACATACTGACTTTTCTCAGGTTTTATGCTTTTCCAGTATCACTCTAGTGAATTATCCCTGGTTTTTAGCAATGTAGTCCTGCTGAATGCTGACCAGCTCTCACCCAGACTGCAAATAAACGTTAGCATTGTAGTGCTGTCTAGTGGCTTGCATTGCACTGTGCACTGGCCTTAACAATGTGTATGTGTGTCTGTTCTCAGGGAGCTGATGGTGTGGAATACTTACTAATTCCTGTAGATGACAGTACCTTGACCAACTTCTTAGAAAAAGAGGATGAAGATGTATGATGGCTCCCTTTTCTCAAAGCATCTATGGCAATTGCTCTCGGGCTGTTGGAGTGGGGTCTATACTCAGATCTCTCTCCTGGTGACCCCAAAGGTGCTGGACTACCTACTGAAAAGTAACAATTGCTATGAACAATGCTTGTTCAACTACTTCATGTAGTTTGGAATGATGACTTCTGTAAGGAAGGGATCTGTTGCTCTGTATTTAGATTTGTCTGCTTTGTCTCTTAGCTCAGATGATGCCTTCTTCATATCTATGCAGCCAACCTTACAGCCAGAAAAACAAACTTGGTAAGATTGTGCCTTCTGCTTTCTATCTCACCGGACATGAGGGTTTGATTGGAGCAGTTTACTTGGGAAGTGCAAATTACTAGATGGTCAGAGCTTTAGTTTGTACTAGTGATGTAACTTTTCTCAACTGAGACCATTCCAGTACACCTTTACCATTTACACAAAACTAGTTTCTGGTGTATGAAGAAGTCAAGATTTCTACTTCTAAGAGATCTGCCTTGACTGCATGAGGAGAGGAGAATGCTAGTGGTTTTGGGACATTGTGGGTAACTTATTAAATTCTGGCAATAGAACTGAAGGAATCGCCCCAAAACCAAATCCTTTTATATGAAGATTTATATAAAGAAAATTGTGCTGGACTCAAGTTGTTACCTGTTGGTGAAGGTGAGAGGATCCAGCTTCTTCCATCTGTTTTTGAAATTTCAGTCCAGTAATATGAAGAGGCTGCAAAGTTTTTCCTGTTTATTTTTAAAAGCTTGATTGTTTATATATATTTTTTACTTCAGGAGTGCCCACTGATCCTGGGGGAGGCCTTAAATGCCAGTTATAAGCTCTCCCCTTTTTAAGCCTTTCAATATTTGGGAGACTGCTGAAGTTTGATGGCTTTTCTTCACTTTTTTCTCAGGTATGTGGGAGTAAACCCTGTAGTTCCATCAACTGTAGTCTGCCAGCCAGACTTCAGGGACACTGTATGTCTAATATTTGGTAGCTGTGTTACAGCTCAATGTTGTAATAGTGCAAATAAAAAAGTACTTTATTAGTTTTCATTAGCCTGTCTTGTCTTCCATCATCTTTATTATATGAAGATAGAAATCCTGGCAATTGTGTGAAAGCCTCATTTTCATTATCATGTCAATTATCTGTGCAAATCCTCATCCAATGTGTGGTTTTTAAACTGATTAGTAAAAATACAGTTTCTTATAGGGTATCAAAAATAATTTGGCTTCCTTTTAATAACATTCAATAGCTTTTAAAGAGAAATAAAACATCACATGGAATAATAGTGTTACCTGGTCTACCCCTGACTGACAGAAGCAACACAGAGGTTTATATCCTGACTTTTTGTATTGAAAGGACAACAACTCGATTCCCCAAATATAGGCCCTAATTAGCTTTGCTGGAGGGACTGATAGGGAAACCTGGTACATGCCAACAGTACTCTCCAGCTTCCTCCCCCGCATCATTTTCCAAGAAACAGTCTCTTGGTGGCATTTGCATCTGCATGTTACAGGCTGCAATTCCAAAGCTGCAAAGTGCATCAGGCTCCTGGGAGAGCCACTAAAACTGGGATCAACCCAGCCAGGTTCTGTGAGGCAGATGTAGAATAAGAACTCCGCCAGTTGAAGAGATGTGTTAAAAACCTTTAAAAAAATGTTGTAGCTAAGCAGCAACCACATCCTATTTTGCAGTCCTTTGACTCTCCACAGTTCTTACAAAACTCAAGATTTAATTGATATGCTGAGTACCTATGGAAGATACCACCTAATGCATTTACAGATAGTGAAAGTGCATATTCAGTGCAATTACATCTGGTTTTCTAGACATGTAGATGTGAAATGTACTTTAGTGAAATGCTACAATCATCCTGATCTTAGTTACCTGCTAACAGTTTTGGTAGACTACCAGGTGTCTAAATAGGCCAAGAGGGGGGCTGCAGGAGATATGGTCCATCAGCCAAAAGGAGGTAAGTTTAAATCACATTTTTGGCTGCTGCCAATTCCGTGGTGCAAGCATGCAAACTAAAGAAAACTACTGTGAATTAATGCCTGTACATTTTGTGTTAAAACTTCATCCCGATTTCATGCTGTTTCTGGAGAACTATCCCCTCAATACATTAATTATCCATCTCTTGAATTCTGTGTATGTACTAAAGTAGTAGTATTGTGTCTTTTATAGCAATAGTGAACTGTTGTATTTGGAGGGATCACTTCTACTTGGAAAGGAAGATTTTTTTTTCCCCATATACTGTTCTTCAGTTTACTGAGAGGTCTTCATGGTAAGAATGATGGCAGTTAGATAGCCTCAGTAGCCTCATATTATATAGTATAGACATCTCTTTTCATTTAAAAGTGGAACAAGACGTGTAATTATATGGTAAAGACATTGCTTGATGAGCCAGTTTTATTAACTTAAAAGGATGGTGCCAAGATCTTTACAAATTTGCAATAGAAATATTTTCATTTGGTTTAAATATTCTTCTGATGTGCACATAATCCAGAGATGGTAAGATATGCAACAAAACAAAACACCTAACCTGAAAAATAAAACCCAAGCATTATCAGTGGTGAGAATGCTACTTGTTCAGTTTTAGTAATCATGTAATTAAGAGCCATAGTTACCAAAACTGTTTTTAAAGGAAGTAATAAAAGTACATTAAATTCACTTACTGATGTTAAGGAATTGCATTATAACTTTCCAAAGCTTTGTTTTTGAGAGTCCCTAAAGCTGCATTAATGATAGACTATGCAATGGAATACTAAGCAAAACTAGTACCTGTTCTATAATTGCATGAGTGGTGTCTTAATGCAACTGTTGATGCAAATGTGTAATTTGCACCCTTTCATTAACTCTTACTAGATTTATTAGGTGAGGTGTCAGTGACATGTATGGATATGATTAGATGTAACTGCAGATGGGTACGACTCCTGTATAAGCTTAAAACTGGAGATAAGTCAGGTTTTTATATTTTACCCAAACCAATGCTTGAGTATCACAGTTACCAAATATATCTAATAAGAATATACAGTAACAGTACACTTATTCAAGTACAGCCCAGTAATTGAGTAAATCAGCCTTCAGTATCCCAAAGAAGCATTTATTTGACAGATGACAAAATACATCCCAAATTTTGAGGTAACGTATAATACAATCATTTCTGGGCCAAACAAATTCAGAGCATCTTAGGCTTGCAGTTGGATGGGTCTTTGCAAGGTACCATGAAACTCCTGACTGAATTTTCCCTTTCTTTCTATGCCACCTGAAGGGGATCTCTATCTTTCTCAGACACAATGATGTTGATTTTGTTCTGTAGATGGACAGCCAGCATGTCACGCAGCTCTGACAAGAAGCCTCGCTCAGTGTTACTGTGCTCACACAGAATAACACTTATCCCGTTGGCAACTGCATCCAGAACGTCATGGTGGGACATCTCTCCTGCCATTTTGAAAAAGAAATGCCACATATATCACTAACAGTAAAGCTTCAGTAACTCATTCTTTGCAATGTGTGCAGAATCTTAGCTAGGAGGAGATAACAGGGGATACAGCCCCTAAGGAGGAATGCAACACTGTCTGCTTAGTGTAAGAATACTCCTACTCTAGTGTCCCTCAAAGGACTTTCAGGTGATACCCACCATATACAATTGAGACAAATCCACAGAAATTCCTTGTCCTCTTTGAATAGTGGCGGGTTCTGACACTTTGGGCAGGAAATACGAGTGCGCAGAGAGGTTTAGAAATGGACTGTCTGGATGTTGTGGGTTGTGATGGAGGACAGCACTGGGAAGCCTTGTGAAGTTGTCTGCAGGTCATCTCTGCAAGGCTGTATATAAGGGTAGATGGGGCATGCCGTGCCAAAGAACTTGCTCAAATTAAGTACTAGAGAATGCAAGGCAGCCTTCACATTGTTGTGCAACCTGTACGGAGTAGCTGTCCCGCTGCAGGAAAGGAGGATAATGGATTAAGTCTCTTTTTGGTGAGATACACTATGGGGTTCCTTTGGAAGATTCTGTAGACTATGTTATATATAATTTTCCATTAGGGAATTCTGTAGAGAACTGAGCAAATAACTTGTATCTTGCAAAAGGAGAAACATGCTGAAGGTTGCAACAGATTGCCATCAACGCTGATTGTGTGTTGAATTAATAGCAACATTTTCATTGAAATGATCTTCACAGGCCCACACAGCCATTTGATCCACAGCATCTCTAATGTTATTCTATCATTTCAATTGTTTTCCAATTACAGCAGGTAATTCTTTCTGGCCAAAACTTTCAACAGCTGGTCAATGCCTTTCTTTTTTCCCTTCTTTTTTTTCTAGTGGCTATTTTTATACAGGTAACAAAACAGCAACATAATCTTTTACCTGTGAGATAGAGGTCAGCCTCCATTCCTTTCAGGATGCTGCTCCCAGAACCAGCACAGACAGCAACTTTCTTCACTGATGATTCTGCAGGATACAAGGTGCCACAGTTAAGCTCCTTTCCCTGTGTTCAGCCCTTACATCAGCATTGTATCACAGTATCTATGACCTTGATTGTAGGGTCAACATAAATTTGTGGGAGGAAGAGACATGGGTCAGTTTGAAAGTCATAGCCATATAACATCTCATAGTACAGGAAGGTCCTGTGTTCATTTTCTTGTTCAAGTGGTAGGAAAGTTTGCAGAAAACTTACAGCATGGGGACCGACTGATGGTGAGATTCTGTCCTAGTGAGGTGTTACTTAGGTTTCTGAACCCTTTAATAGTCTGCTACTATTTTCAGGACTCTTGTATTCCACCATCATTAGTTTTCCAACTAATGGTACCACCAGGACAGGTGTTTTGCCTCTGAAATATGCTGGTTCATAGCTTTTAGCTCTCAGAAGGCCAGCTGCAATGCAAGCTGAGAGCAGCTCCATGCCATTAAAAATGGGCCAGTTTGCTGTGATTGCTGCTTCCAAGCTATTATGTATGTGGCAGTAATGGGAAATGTCATTCCCCTATATTATATGCACTAGAGAGAAGGGAACACAAAACACAGAGGTTTTGAATTCTATCATGCTTTCACAGTATGTTGCCAGGTAATTACTGTTGATTTAAGGGGAGTCATGCCACTACGATCCCACACCATTAGAGAGGCTTCAGAATAGTTTGGGTTTTTTTAGTGCACTTTCAAAGTCTTCTAGTAAGGCTTCCTTCTCCTAAGTTACAGACTTAATAAATCTGCTCTCACAAATTCTAATAGCTGTGCTTCTCAGAGATTAGGATAAGTAACTGGGATAAGAGCTTGCTCCATGTTTTACTTGTGACCCACTGTTTGAGCTAGGATAATTCACCTTCTTTGTCACTCTCTCATCAAAACACAGAGGGTTACATGTTCATCAAGGTACCATGAAGCATCTTGCCATTTTAAGGTGTTTTGAAATTTAAGACTCAGTCACAAAAGGGAGTGTACAATGGAAATGGTACTTGGGGGAGAAAAATCTTGGTCATTATACAAACTATGAAAAATTATGTCTCATATTCAACTTGTGTTGCACCTTCTTCACCAGCATAATATAGAACTTCAAATTAAAGAGACAGATGAGATTGTTTTGGCGTGACTGTATCACACAAATTCTAAAGTGCTGTTCCTGGTCTTCAACTGCACTTCATACTACTTGGAAGTAAACGTATCCAAGGCAGCAGTATGTCACACAGTCATGCTCCTCGTCTTCCCTGGAATACTAGTTCTCAGGGACAGTCTTACTTGCAGGCCTGTTTACCTAACGTCTTGCCCGTTCCCATGGCTAAGCGGACGTGGGGTAATTTTAGGTGGCTCTTGATACGCTCAATTATGTGTGACAAGGATACTGGCTCGCTCAGTGTGCACAGACGTCCCATCCCAGTATGGGGAAGAAGAGGCTGAAAAGAAAGGAAAAATTACTGTGAGAAAGCTGATTCCAAAAGTTTGCTTTCCATACAGTACAAAGATGAGTATATTGGGCATTCAGGAGTGCCTCTGAACTTTACCAAAAATATATGTATGTGATGCTCTTGAATGTAACATACTAACTACACTAGCTATTGGCACCAAGTCATGTGTTAGCACAGGCCACACAGCTGTCTTCATTGTTTTGGCAAACGTATGTGGCTTCAAATCCCCACAAGCAAGTATTTCAGTGCACTGGCAGGGTAACATAGGAAACCTGTGATGCTGCTGACTACTGGATTTCAGTGTTTAGGGTGCTCAGCTCACACAAGTAATACATTTACTGGAAGTAATAATGTGATTACGTTACCTTTTGTAATAAGAGAATCTCAGTCTTGCAATAAAGATGGCTGTTCTGGGACAATAATGCCACCACATCCAACAGTGCTTTCTGAGAGCAGTTCAAACAGACTCGTGTTTGCTCCTCACCTTCAAACCTGAGAAAAGATATGCTTAGTTCTTGCTAAGAAACTAGATAAAATTTCAGTGTCATATTAAGATAATACAAAGCTATTCTATCCTAGTGGCTGTTCTACCACAGAAAAAGGAAAAAAAGAAGGCATTGTCATAGCCTAACCTAGTCTAGTGTAGTCTACTCTATTGGAAGAAACATACACAGAAATTTAACTCGACTGTCCTCATCAAATTTCCTTCTTTACCCCCAATATGTGCTGCTACTTGTGAGTTGCAGTTACTATATAGTATAACATAGACTGATCAGAAAGTGATAATATTCTTCACATTTCTGTATCTGTTGCTGAAAAAAATAGAATCACAGAATTGTTTAGGTTGGAAAAGATGTTGATGGTCATCAAGTCCAGCCGTTACCCTAGCATTGCCCAATCCACCACTAACCCATGCCACCGTGTTGACATGCCTTTTAAATACTTCCAGCAATGGCGACTCAGCTATTTCCCCAGGCAGCTTGTTTCAGTGATTGACAAACCTTTTGGTGAAGAAATTTTCCCTAATGTCCAATCTAAACCTACCCTAGAACAACTTGAGGCCACTTTCAAATGCACAGAGGAACAAAGCAACTACAATAGTAATACACAACTCCAGCAACTTATTGTTTCAAACAACAGGAAAAACACAGTAGAGTGTGAAGCAGATACCTAGCAGTGAGAGTTGTGAGACAGAAGATCTCTGGGATCTCTTTGATTTTAGACAGTACTGCGTCCAGATGCTCAGTGTTGCCTGCACAGAATTCTACTCGGTGAGTGCCCTCAGCTGGATAGCTTGGTGCAGTTGATGGATGCAGTGGGACAGAAGTACAGGCACCTAAGAAAACAGTGCAGCACTACTGTTTTATAAAGCTGGGTAAGTATCCTAATTCTGATTTAGCACATAACCTAAAAGGATGCAACAAAAACATGCAAATTTTGCACTTGAATACATTTTCCCTGACCAGAACTGTGCAGTTCTTGCCCTGTTGTTTCCATTAACCACAATCTATTTTAAGTGACAGATATATATTATTTCTCATTCTTAATGTCATCCATTTTATCCTAGGAATTACATGCAACCAAAATACTGTTTTTTAAATCAGGCTGCAAAAAGACAATGCTGTTTTCGTTTTTGAGCCAAAATACTCATTATACTGAGTCCTCAAAAAGGAGAAAGTCTTCAAATCATACCTGTAAAAGCTGGAAGAAAGAAAATTTGAGGGAAGGTCCCCACATAAAACAGCATATACTGATGAATAATTTAAACCGGTTTTGTTTCCCTGTTTTTAACAGAATCTCACCGAGTCCCTTCGTCAGCCAGTGGTTGGTTCCATGAGGTATGGCATCGTACGCTGTATGCGGAGAGTAAATCCCAATTCTGTGCTCCAGAGCTCGGACCACTAGCCGTTCCTTCCAGGTCTTCCATGTTACTCGCTTGAGTGGTGTAAATATGGGAGGGTGATAAGAAAGAATAAGGTCTGCCTTCTTCTCCACTGCCTCTTCCATCACCTCCTCAGTGAGATCATTGGTGAGAAAAAGGGTGTTCACAGTGTGTGGAGGGCTTGGTTCCACCAGCAATCCCACGTTGTCCCAGCTTTCAGCCAGAGAGAGGGGTGCAAAGTCATTCAGAGCAGCAACGAGTTCCCTAAGATTCATGATGGAGCGCGAGGGCTGTCGACCCACAGCACGGATGCAGCGGAGAGTCCGTCCCACCAGCTGTGTTCCGGGGAGCAGCATGCAGCTATCTGCAGAGGGAGTAGAAAAAAAGAGGAATAAGCCTAGGTAACTGACTGGCCGAAACGGCAGAGCTGATGCCCAGGCTGCCACAGCCGCTCCGTGACAGGGGAGCCCAGCCTGCCCCCAGCAGCCGCCACACTCCGAGGCGCGCCGGCCTGCAACGGGGCTGAAACCCCATGAACGACCCTGCGGAGTCGTGCAAGGGAACTTAAGCTTCATCCATCTTCCCGCGCTAAAACCCACCCGCGGAATTCAACCGGAGAAGCGTTTGCCGCCTAGGGCACGGGGAAGCAAGCGGGAGTGGTGCAGGCGGCCTCGGGCACCGCCAGCACCTTCTGCCCAGGCCGCCGGGCAGCGCCCGCCGCCGCCGGGCCCGCCACTCACCGCACACCGCAGCAGGGCCGAGGCTGCAGGGTGGAGCCTGCGCCGGGCCCCGCCGCTTCCGCCGCGCTAGCGGGGCTGCGGGCGGCCTCTCGCGATACCCCGGCCTGCCGGGGGTGTGCGGTAGCCGCTTCCTGCCCGTCTGAGGGGAGCCGCTTCCCGGCGACAGGCGCTGGGCTTGGATCCAGCCTCGGCAGGTTTGTGTGAGGTTTGCGTGGGGCCGGGCGAGGGTGAACGGGCTGGGGCGGCGCGGGGAGGTTGAGCTGGCGGCCGCGGGGCTGGTGGGTGCCCGGGGCGGGGAGGTGCCGCCTCCCAGACTCGCTCGCTGGTGGAGGAGCCGCGCCGCGCTGTGCTGTGCAGCGATGGGATGAGGGGAGCTCACGCGTCCTGCGTGCGGGTTTTCGGTGGCAGTAACTCAGGCAGGCAGAAAAAGAGCGATGTCTCCACGCTGTCGCTGGCCAGGCGGTAGCCGAAGGCAGGTGGGTTGCAGTGAGCGCGGTCGGCCCTTCGGATGCTTAACCGGGGCGTGAGCGGTGCCGGTTGCCCGTCCTGGTGCCCCGCCGCCCAGGGCAGGCCTCAGGCTGCAGCCCGGGCCCAGGCGGGACCGGCTCGCTGCCGGGTGCCCCGGCCTTTGTGAGAGGCCTTGCCCTCACCAGGGAGGGCAGCGTGTAGAGAAAGAGTTAGCAGGTAAAACTGGTGACTGCCGCGCAACTGCGATTGTTTTAATCGCAATTATAAATGTTTTATTTGAAAATCAGACATTAATCTTGGTACTATTACGTGGTCGTGTGCAGGTGCCTGTTTGTGGCAGGCACTGGCAGCTGCCAGAAGGTGGCTCCAAATCGCACTTCTGGCCGGGTACCGGCATGTGGTATTCATCGGTTATTTTCTGTCACGTAAAACAGCAATTCTTGGAGAGGCTGGGGTTGCTTAGTATAAACTTTCATGTTAGGAAACGTTGTTTTCTTGCACCCATCTCCTTTCTCTGGGCTATTTTGTTATGCTCCGTTCCAGTTGTTTGCGTGCTGTGTAGTTGCACGATGCAAGTAAAACATCCACAGTCGCTTGAATGGCACTGTAAAACAGTGTGGTGTAAAAGCATATAACCAGACAAATATTTCAGAATTAAAAGGAGTTGGGGATTGGTGGAAAAGACCTAACAAGTTTCATATGTTCTCTTTGCAGGGAGTTGCTGTATAGAAATCTACCTCAGCAGACATGGTGAGAACAGTAGCACTTCTAACGTGTTTTCATTCTTTCTTAAAATTTCATCTCTTGGAAAGGGAATAGTGGCTCTGCATCTCAAAGGATTGCACATTCTACTCTGATGCTGTGAAGAATTTGTAATAAAAAGTTTAGGTTTTCATTCCAGACCTCTAACAAGATATTGTGAAAAGGAAAACAGGTCAATTTGCATTACTCTAAAATACAGTTGGGATTTCAATTCTAAGATCCTAAATTTTAATCCTACTTTGATGGCTATTTGGTAATCTAGTTTGGCTTCTTTTACCACAGAAGCACTGAGTTGCAAGCACCTAGCTCTCCTTTAGGATACTTATCCTTCTACACTTGAAAGCTTTAAAAAAATTGGCAAATCAAGAAATAGAGATAGGACTGTCTGTCTTAAATTGTGCATACGCCTTCTATAGCGTCTTTGTGGGCATTTCAGGCAACTGTCTTCTATTCACTTGTATTCTTCTGGAACAGCATGCCATTATCAATGTGATGCTGACTTTTGTGAACTTTTCCTGTATGCTTCCTCCATGTAGCTCCACAGTAATTGTTTTTGCATAGTTTAACACCTTCCGTGGGAGCACTGTGATATATTTGGACTATAGAGATGTATTTGCTTAGGTGGCCGTGTAACCACCATTTTCAATGATATAAAGGTTATATATAAATTCTTAGATGTGCGTACTTTTGTGTATTTGCTTGTTTGTGAAGGCAGATGGGACCTTGAGAGAGTCCAGAGAAGGGCTACGAAGATGATTAAGGGCCTGGAACATCTCCCCTATGAGGAAAGGCTGAGTGAGCTGGGACTGTTCAGCCTGGAGAAAAGAAGACTAAGGGGGGACCTAATTAATGTTTATCAATATCTTAAGTAGGGGATGCAGGGGGAAATGGCCAGTCCCTTGTCAGTGCTCTGTGGGGACAGGACAAGGGGCAATGGCTGCAAATTGGAGCACAGGAAGTTCTGCACCAACACTTGGAAGAACTTTTACCCAGTGAGGGTGACAGAGCACTGGAATAGGCTGCCCTGAGAGGTGGTGGAGTCTCCTTCTCTGGAGATGAATTCAAGACCCATCTGGATGCCTATCTGAGTGATATGTCCTAGGGAGCTGCTTTGGCAGGGGGTTGGGCCCAATGATCTCTCGAGTTTCCTTCCAGCCCCTTACGATTCTGTGATACACGGGGCCATTCGGAACTTACCACTCTAAAAGCCTTAGGCAAGTAGCACATACCAGTTCTTCCTCTGGCTGTAAAACATGTACTTGCACCACACCATCACCTGAAATAGATACAACCTTGATTCTTCAACTTTGCAATTAAGTGAGTGAGCAGGTCCAGTTTTCTGGTTAATAGTGTATCTGGAGTGTAGCAGCATAAACCAGAACTGCTGCATCAACATAGTGAACTTGATTTGTTCTGAAAGTAAATGAAACCACATGCTATATTGTGATTTCACTGAAAATGTGGAAGGTTTGTGACAGTAGCTTTGGCTATGACCAAATATTAAAACATCATTTATAAGAACTGGCAACTTGCAAGTTCTTGATGGGATTAGGAAATAGAACTGAGTTTTTCCATTGCTGATTTAAGGACTGTTTTCTGCTTCTTGCTCAGGCTGTCACGCTGCATACTGATGTAGGAGATATTAAAATTGAACTGTTCTGTGAGCGTACACCAAAGACTTGTGAGGTAAGTCAGGTAACTGGAGTGGGATTGCCCAATGATGAAACAAACCAATAGGAATAGGGAAGCACGTAATGATTTTAAGCTGGTACAGCGCCTGTTCCAGCCATGGAGTTTGTGCATTGTGCCACAGTGCCTGGAGCTTTGCTGCCTGTTTCTCACGTGACAAGTTTTAGCTAAGGGCTCCTCTCCAAGTTATAGCATCTCCCAAAGCATCCTGTGCCCTTAAGGGGAAATATGCACATGACTCCAGAGTCCCAAATTTCCCTGGGTTTGGTCCCACTCACGAATACGTGATTTTTAATTCAAAAGAGTGAGAATCGCTCCCAGTTTGTCAGGTGCCCTAGGGTTTCTTTTTCTGCAATAAACTTAAGCTTAAATTGGAGTAATTTACTTTTTAACTAACAAAGGTGAGGCATGGAGTTATTGATTACAAAATTATGCTTACAAAATAAAAGTGTTGAGTGGAAGTGATGCTTCTGATTATGTCTCAGGCTTCTTGTTTGTTCCTCACATCAGGCAACCTTGTGCTGAAAGCTTTGTTTAAAATCCTGTGTATCTGTGACAGTGTCAGACAAGCATACTAACTATAATTTACTCATGACTAATCTGTGGCAATACTCTGGAATTCACATGGTCACAATGCAAAGCAGAGGCAAAAGGGTTAGTCTTGGTCTAACAGCCAATGCTGTCATTTTAATAAGAGAGGATACTATTTCTGAATTGTTTGTTAATACTGTTTGTTTCATTTCCTTAGAATTTCCTGGCTCTCTGTGCTAGTAACTACTACAATGGCTGCATATTTCACCGGAATATAAAGGGCTTCATGGTTCAGACAGGGGATCCATTAGGTAAATTGATCTGCTGGGGTGTCTATGTAGAAAAATGTACATTAAAATATAAACGTAAAGAAATATAAAGACATTATAATTTTGAATATTAAAACAAATATAAGTAAAATGAAAGTAATTATTATGTCATTGGTAGAAGTTTTTATGATGAGCTTAATTTTCTGTGGTGAGCTTACAGAAGAGCAGCTGTTACCCTAGTCCTAAATAATCTTGTGGTAGCAAAGCATTCTACAAACCTTAATTTTTTCCAGCTGTTCCCATTAAATGTGATGGGTTTGCTGACTTGCTGCTACCTGATCAACAACTGGTTGCTTCTGTGGTTTCTCTGGTTTCTGCCTGAAAGGCTGCAGTGCCTCTGAAACATTTGAGGAAAATGTCCCAGGCATTTGTGAGAATATCCAATTCAGCCATGTGTCTGTTTGTACTTATACTGAATTTAAGTTGACCATCTGTCAGTGTGTTGTTCTGCCACCTAATAGGTGTTCCTTATATAGAGTTAGGTCTCTGCTCATTGTCAAGACATGGACTCTGATCTATGCTTCAAACAAACTACAGCCTTATCTGGGGTCTTTGTTGTAAGGTGTCATAACGGTGCATCATTTCTGCAGTTTTCAGTCTGAAAATCCAGTCATCCATTATGGTGCTTCTTTGTCAGGCACTGGGAAAGGAGGTAACAGCATCTGGGGCAAGAAATTTGAAGACGAATTCAGTGAATACCTGAAGGTATGTTGGTGCTTTCAATATGGAGTTATGTTTGCCTGTGAATTTTCTTTACAGGTTGGAGAACGGTCAGCTTTGTATTGTACTGTATTAAATACCTTTTTCGTGATTGTGAAGCAAAGTAGGATAGAAAGTTTCTTACTAAAATAGAAACAGGCATTTCTGTACTCTGCAAGTTAGGTTTGAGGGGTTTCATTGCTGATAACAGAAGTAGAAAGAATTTGTTGCAAAGTATTGTTCATGCATTGAAGGCAGAGACCTAATTTTCCATTGTAAAAGCAATTTAAGGAGCTAATTATGGACTGTGATGGAATACATTAGCAACCAAGATTTGTTCTTAATAATGGTGTTGGAGCAGAGTACTAAGTCAAGAGCACTCTGTATGGTGAAAGTCCTGCTTTCACAGATGTGTATTTATCCTGACTTTTTACCCTCTTCCAGCACAGTGTCCGTGGAGTGGTTTCAATGGCAAACAACGGGCCGAACACCAATGGGTCACAGTTCTTCATCACTTACGGCAAGCAACCGCACCTAGACATGAAGTACACTGTGTTTGGAAAGTAAGTGGCCCAGCTGCATGCCTCCTTACCAGAGAGTGTGAAGGATATGAATATTTCAGGGCATATGCAATGCGAATCTAGAAGCTTCTGATTCTGACATGCTGTGGTAATGGATGCCTGTATGTAAACCTATGCTCTTGCACTGTCACCAGAAATAGTTACTCCAAATTGCTGCTCCATTTTTCTTAGCGGTAGAGAGTTCAGTGGAAATAGGCACATCAAAGATTACCTCAAGAATGGAGCCTTTTTCTTTCCTTCCCTTTCCCCTGCAGCCCGTCCCCCGCCCCTCTGCCACCAAGTTAAGAGTTCACCTTGCCCAAATGGATGCAACCTCCAAAGCAACTGTATACATAGTTGTTGGGTTTACTGAGAACCATTAGTCTGATTTGGGACTGGATGTGGGGGTGGGCATGGTACTGATGTGGTCATGCTTCTGTTTAGGTGGAACTTCCTGTTGGTCAGACAAAACTCATGGAACTGACAGTTTATAGAGTCAGACGAGGTAGTTCAAGAGGCATCATTATTTTAAAACATTCTTATGCTAATAGATGCTACTGATGATGTATCATTCTTAAAGCAAATGTTTAATTTTTAAGTTTTTCAAGTACTGCTTTTTCTGTCTCAGAATCACAATGTCTTTTCTTTCGCTTATTGGCGAGAAGTCTCTAGAGTACCAATGAATCTGCTGAGGAAAAGTTACCTTCCTTTAATAGATGTTAAATATTCAATGGAAACTATTCAAATGTGCAAATACCATTTTCTGCAGCACAAGTGTTTCTACGCTTGCATTGTGTATAGGCAGCTAAATATAGGTGTTCATGTCTGAGTGTGTTAGAATTGTGACTGAAAGTAGGTGGGGGGATTTGACATCTTTCTTAGAACAGAGTGGAGGCTCTGACGGATGAACCCTGCCAGATTTCCTGTGGCAGTTCAAGACGTCCCTGCCCTGGCTGCAGAATCAGCCCAGCAGCGTACGCATTCCCACAGTCCCGCACCCCGCATTCAAAGAGTTGATGAACATGACCAAATTGAACTGTAAACAGCACCACGTGTTTTCTGCCAAGTCCTTTACTGGTGGTTAAGTGGCCAGGATATACCACAGCTAGTTATTTAAACAAAAAGAGACTGTTCTAATAAACCTCTTACTCTCTTGCCACTTCTTCAGCCTGAACAGGAAATTTGAACATCTAAACTTACTTGTGCCATTAGATGCACACACACACAGTTATTAATGATTCTGTCCGACCTTGTCTTTGAGGTAGAAAGTGAGAAGGTTAGAAACTGTAGTCTCACATTTGGGAATTGATTTTCCAGCCTTAGGATTTCAGTAATTTCGGTGACATTTTGGTACAGCAGTATCTTGCTGCTGCTACTTAAATCTCTACTAGGAAGTGCAGCTGGTATCTTTATACAGCTGTGGTTGGTATAAAATACAGTACTGTCAGGTCAGTGGGAATCATTTGTGCTTTTATCAGAATCTGTTATCGATACTTAATATTTTCAAAATATGTTGCATGTCATATACAATGTTTTGGCTGCCTTTTTGATATTATTTGCTTGCAAAGTCCTTGCCCTGTGATGCTTAACTGTAAAGGGCTTTGAGATATCTCAGTTGGGAAACTTAGATCATTGTTAGAGGAAGATTCCTAGCACTTCTGCTTTTCTTCCAGAGTTATTGATGGCTTGGAAACCCTGGATGAGCTGGAGAAGCTGCCTGTGAATGAGAAAACCTACCGACCTCTTAATGATGTTCGCATTAAAGACATTACAATTCATGCCAACCCTTTTGCTGTGTAGCCACAGAGTGACTCAACACATTCTTTAGAGACTGGTCAGATCGACTGCTGGATTATGGGGTGTAAAGTGTCATTAAAAAGGGTTACTTGAGCTGGATCATACCTTTCCGTGTCGAATGCAGGATGTTCAGGAGTTGTGACATTGTTTGGGAGTTGTCACAGGAGTCACGTGCTGTAGAAGCCAGTTTTTCCAGAGTATTTTCCAGGATTTTGGTTTTTGGATATTGCTTTTTATACTTGTAAAATAAGAAAATACTTTAAATATATATATTTTGCAAACCTTTGTTTTCTGCCTTATCTTTGTAAATGATACTGTGTTGAAATAACATCCTTCGTTAAAATTTCATACTACCAGATTTCTGAAACTTTCCCATGGAAGCTCTAACCTTTTTTACTTTGCTGGTTTTTAATAAACTAAGATATGCAATTTTTTTCCCTTAGGTGAAAGCAGTGTCATACATAGGTAAAACCTTTCTCTCCTAGAGGATCAAAGACCATGGTTAGAAGAGTGCTTGCTCTTGTACTGCTGTGAGTGGAAACAATTGCTTCTGCCTCTGGCACAACGCTTTTGGTATGAAAGAGTAAGTGTTTGTCTCTTTATATAGCTGTTGGTTGGAACTAGGTAATCATGGGTATACTGTAACTTGGTTTTCATCACTTTATTGCACAAAGAATAGGGGGTAAACACAAAAAAGGGCAGTGAAAAAGAGATGCTGGTCAGACTTCTTACTAAGAATATCCTCATATGGACAAAATAATGAAAGATACTGTGGCCAAGATGATATTGAACAAATGAAAGTGATGGGTTTTGTTCTTATTTGAGACCAAATGCTGTTGAGCTCAAATGAGAAAGTCTGTAAGAAGGTAGAGAAGGTATCTAAGTATTGACTGGTCAAAAGGAAAAATGAAATACATTTGTATTTTATATAATGCACATATGTGTATATATATTGCTGATCCTATGCTGAAGTCACTTAGTATAGTAAGTGTAAAATAAGCCAAACTATGGAGGGAAAAGTGATTCGTACACATCAAAATAGCCGTTCTCTTTGGGCCTACAGTGAGGAGGAGAATGTTCTACTTTTCCATGTAGGTTTAAAAAATGCATGTTGGCATCAGTTTGTTGTCATGAAGTAGGAAAAAATCAACTCATGCGGAATTTGACTTTCTGACAAGGCGAGAGGTGTATTTCCAGTTCCAGTCCCCCCAGTTCCTGCATCCCATTCCTACCATATTCCAGTCTCACGTGTGCGTGTGTGTGTGTGTGTGCATATATATATATATATGCTGTGTGGTCCTTGGGAATCCAGCTGACTTGCAGTCTGCTTCAGAACACTATTTCCCATTTTGAGTCTTTGCATCTTAAAACAAAGAGGAGATCTTATGTGCAGGAGAATGGCAAAGGCACACCAGGTGCAGATTACTGAGGCGTTAACGAGCAGAGTTAATCAGTACGCACTCTCTGGGACAAAGTTTCTATATTCTGTACAGAGTTGCTTAAACCTCGTAGTCCTTGCTCCACACTTAATACATTTGAGCCCAGTACTTTGGTCAGCCAGGTAAAGGATTTGCTGTGGCTCTGTGCTTTTTCTGTCTCTTCCATATAACCAGCGGTAATAGTGAGTAGACAAGCACGCAACGGCACGTTTGCCACACTGATGCTGCTGCTGTGCAGAAGGAGGGACATACTGGAAACTTCCCTACAGTACAAAGGGACAAATTAAAAAGCTGACATCTAGCAATCTTTCTCCCCACCCACACACACATGCACAAAAATGAGGTTTGTTTTATAGAATGAGAAATACAAGCACATGAAGGAATTTTCTCTGTGGAGGGTACATTAAATTTAAATCATTTTTTGTATAAAGCTGTGCATTGAAGAGAGGGTCATCCTATAGGACAGGATTACATCCAGATTTTTTAAAATTATGTCTGCTTTCCTGTTTGAGGCTCTCAAGCTCTCCCTGGTTCTCCCTGAGAACCTGGAATACAACAGGAAAAATAATGGTGGGGCTGGTCCCATGCACTTGTTGAAGAGAAAGCAAGACAGAGTGTAGGAAGTAGCCCAGCTGTGGTGGAAGTGTGCTGCTCTTGTGGGCTGTTGCTG
This sequence comes from Gallinula chloropus, assembly GCF_964237585.1. NCBI lineage: Eukaryota > Metazoa > Chordata > Aves > Gruiformes > Rallidae > Gallinula > Gallinula chloropus. The sequence goes on along the minus strand of NC_140090.1, from coordinate 30,063,002 downwards.
AGTACAGCATACATGCAATTTAGTTCTTGCACATGGCTGTTGTGTCACCAGCTGTTTTGGTTTTTGTGACGTGTATAATCCTTTGAAGAGCAGAACTGTTGCAGGCAGTACACTGTTCTTACTGTTCTTGACTTGTGCTTTATAAACTCCTATGTCTGGTCCTTTATCACAAACGCTCCAGCCACAATGTGAGCGCTGTGTAAATAAATCTAGCCTTGCAAAGAAAAAGATGTACAGTAATGCAACAGTCTTGTATTATGTCTGTGTTGGAGGGTCTCAACAGTATATTCTAGATTGTCCCTGGCCTTGACTGGCATTTTGTTGTTAAGAGGTGCACAACAGTACTTGGTCTAAGCTGGAGAGCAATGGACAAAAAGAAAATCATGTTGCATTATCTACAGTGACAAACTTGCATATGTAATGTACATGCTGTATGTTGATTGCCACTCATTTGGGAAAATAAATATACAAAGAGGCAGGAGGGTCATTTATAGGGTTGGAAGTGTTTGGTTTTCTCAGAACACAAAAAGCATTGAGTTGTAGGAAACTGGCCGTGTATAGGCTGCTGTAGTGTGTCAGAACTGTTTTGTCCTTAGGGGCTCTTTTTCCACATATGAGATGCATATGAGATGTTTGATTACTTATTCGGGGCTTTGGAGAACCAGATTTCAGGTGTAATGCCTGGTTAGCTCTGCTGCGGTGACCGCTGGCAGGCTCGGAGGCTCCTGCGCAGGGAGGTGGTGGCTGAAGGGCTGCTGCAAGGGGGGTGGCTGTGCCTTGAACTGCCATGTGGGCAGTAGTGAGCAGTGGAGGAAGCAAGGGGTAGTTTTGCGGGAGGGTTTTGGGTCTGTGGGTATAGAAGACGTATCTGTTACACATCAGGAGTTGCATTCAGTTTGTGTTGCAGTGGGTGTATTCTGTCCAGGCTGGAAAACATGACTAAAGGACAAAAAAAAGAAGGAAAATAAATTTAACTACTTGGAAGTAGTTTTAATGCCACAGATGTATAAAGCTGCTCTTAATTTTGGCCCTTTAAACCTTTTGTTGATTTACAGTTGTCTGGCTACCTCCTTTGAGACCCTCTAACAATTTGGGGCTGTGCACATCACCAAGGGGCAGAAATGATTTAGTGTCTGGGGGGAAGGGGCAACAACCGTCTTCCTTCAACCTCCGTTTAAGAATGTTTTTCCCCAGTCTCACGTTCCGTGCCTTCCACGGTTCTCGGCAGGAACAGGGCTTAAGGTTTTGCACGGCTGCTGTGCTCACGTAAAGCTGCTTTAGCTGAATTGGCTGGTGGGGCGCAGGGGCTGACCCTAAACCACTGCACGTCACGTAGTGAAGTGAGGGGCAGGCCCGTCTCCTCAGCACCCAGGCCCGCCGAGGGCGGGCGGCGGTGCGCCGGGCAGCCGGAGGGGAGGGCCCGGCTCCTCCGCCGCTCTCGGGAAGGCACACCGGCCTCCAGGACCGACTTCCAGGTCCGCCTCCCCGCCGGGCGCTCTGCGGTCTGCGTCCGCTTCCGCGCAGCCCCGCTGCCTCAGGGCCCCGCCCGCCCTGTGACGCCACGGGTGCAGTGCGTTACACAGAAAGTACCTAGCAACGCCGGTCTCGTAGCGGACTGCGGGTCGGGAGGTGGGGCACAAAGCTTCGCCATGTCGGGAGAGGAGGACGGCGGCAAGGTTCCCGAGCCGCGAGGGTCCCGCGCCGCCAAGGTGGGCGCGATGCGGAGCGGGGCCGCGGCCCCGCCTTGGCCCTGTGCCGGCGGGAGAGCGCTGGAGGGCAGCGTCGGGCTCCGGTCCGGGCCGCCGCCCAGGGGAGGGCGGGGCGGAGGGAAGGGCGTCGCTGTGGCGCGGGGGAGGAAAGGAGGTTGGCTCATGCGTCGGGGTGGGGGGAGCGGCCGGTGCCGGAGCGGGCGGGTGGGGTCGGGCGGCCGGGGCGCCCCAGCGCTCCCGCCTCTTTCGGCCGCCATGTTCTCTGCCCGCGCCTTGTTACTGCGGAGAGAAAATGGCTTCGGTGGCTCTGGCGGGGCAGGCCGGGGGTCGCTCTCGGGGTCGAGAACGGAACCTCTTGGCCGGTGCAGGGATTCGGCTGGGCCGGATTCGGCTGGGCCCGACCCGGCGTATCGCGTTTTGGCACTGGGGGCGCCGGGCGCTTCTTCCCCTTCCATCGGCCCGGTAAAGGGCTCGCACCGCCGTGTCTCGTCGCTGGGGGCGACCGCGTTCCATGTTCTGACGTCACTGTGGCTGCGAAGCCCGGACGCGCCCTCAGACGCGGCTTGTCTGAGCTGGAACTGATCGGCGGGTGGGACGTGTGGGGAGTTACTTCTCTGTCCGAGCTCAGTAACGCGGAGATAACCGAAGCTCCGTTGTCGTTTTGACTTCGGTGCTCGGGGATCCCCGGGAATCTCTGAAAGGCAGCATGGTAAAGACTGTTACGTGTGCCTTGAGGCCTTAAAAACGCGCTGGGCAACATTTGGCCTCCTAAAGCGCAGGGCAGCCTTCCCTTTTCCTTCCTGGCTCCTGCGCCACTGGGTGCCTGAGCAGCGTTGCAGGCACAACGCACGCTGCACACAGCACAACGCAACACAGCACTGAGCTGTGTTGCACACAGACTGTGTGTTCCATGTAAGAAGTAGGTCACTGGTTTGTGTGGCCCTATCAAAAATGGTTAATTTGGAAGCTCTTGGATTAAAACAAACCAGGTGGAAGAAAGAACAGAGGGAAAAAGAAAGAAAATTGGGGAGCTGAGGAAATACGTGTTTTTGTTACTTTGCAAATGAGTTGTTTGTCTGTGGGGTGTATTTCAAAGAGCAAAATATCTTTGTTATAGGCGGGGCATTCCAGGCAAACCAGTTGTCATAACAGGGATAAAGAAAGTCTGGGTCACAGAAAAAGCCGTAAAGCAAATAAGAGAAAGAGGAAATCATTGACTGGTGCACCGGAGAACAAGCACTGCAGACGTGAGCTTTCTGAGCTTCCGGGCAGGTAAACAACTTTTTGGCTTCTGATACCAGACAGCATACGTTCTAAGGTTTCATTCTCCTCATGAGGTATTCTTTTCTGAGTTGGAGGTACTTCAAGGGACATGTCTTGCAGGGGAGATGTCTTGGCAGGGGTATTTAATTACACTTGTTTGTTTGATCTTCTTTTCATAGTACCTGTTCAGAAGCGAAACCTGTCGAAAGCGACCAGCATGAACGATGTTACGTTGAAGAATACAGGCATAAGTACAATCAAGGATATGATACTGGGCATCACAGTAGCAAATCTTCGGGTCATAGTGGGACGGGTGGTTACAAAAGGAAATACAAGACACCTTATACTACCTTTGATCATCAATATCATCAGTCACAGGTGGTGCGACCAATTCCAATTTAGGATTTTTTTAATTTAAAAAGATAGATTATCATCTGGGCAGTAGTAATTGAGAATGGGGGTTTGGGGAATTGGGCTAGTAATATTAATGCTTCAGTCCTTTAGCTAATACTAGTAGATTATTCTTTTTGCTAGGATTTTATTTCCATCAGTGAAAATGTGTAGTTCATAGGTATGCCTGTGATACCGCAGTACAGTCTTGCTGTTTGTCATTAGATGTATTTGAGCAGACAAATGAGTAACTGCCATCAATTGGAATATGTGAAATGCAGGCATCGCTTTCATGCCTTCAGAATTTTTGTTGCAACAAGCACTGATTTCAGCCGTATTCAAAAATCCAAGCACAAGCTTTAAAATTTTTGACTTAGTATCATCAAAATAGCAAGGAGATAATGTCAGATTTTTACTTCTTAAATTTAGTAAGATGTTTTAAGTATTGCTGAACGAAGTATGATGTCTGCCTGCTAGCAGAGCAGTGTTTCTGTTCTTTGTTACATATTTAACTCTTTAAAAAGCTGTAGGTAGGATTTAGAATTCAAGATCTTCAGCTGAAACAGCCTGAAGTAAATGTATATGCTGTTTATGATTTAGGAAAAAAAAATACTCAGTGATATAAGTAATAAGGATTAAGAGGGTATTTTCATTTAGCCTCAAGGCTATTTTTTAATATATATATAAATATATATATACACACATATATGTAAGATAGTTATTAGAAATTTTTGCTTTAAAGCAAAAGTAAAATTAATTGAACCAGTAAATAAAGCAACAGTAAAATTCAGTAGTAACATTCAGTGAACCGGTCTTTTTAAAAAAAGGAAACAATTGCATTGTCATTTTTTTGTTGCCTTGCCACTTTGAGTATCTCATCTGAAAATCTGTTCCTTGCCATGTTTTTCTCCTGTAACATAAACTATGTGCCCTGTGAATTTCCGGGGACTGAAATTGAAATTGCTCCTGCCAACCGTTTGTGGCCTGGCGTGTATCTGAATGCCTGAATATCTCCCTGCTGAATGAATTTCGTATTCTGACCTGAATTCGCTCGGGTTTATTGATTGGCTGGATGATCTTGGTGCCGTTCCAGAAGAGTCATCGAAGGAAAAGATCCAGGAGTGTAGAGGATGATGAGGAGGGTCACCTGATCTGTCAGAGTGGAGACGTACTAAGTGCAAGATGTATAGAATATTTTTCAAAATTTATTAACTTTTCAGATAGAATAAGTTCTTTTAGCATAAGATGTGAGGGGGCTTTGGAAGTCTTTTCTTTCTGTCTTGTTTTGTTCGGGGGTGGGGATTGTTTGCTTTTTTTTTTTTCTGTAGAACTTAAATATATTTCTTTTCTTATTCCTTTTTCTCCCCCCCCTCGCCCCCAAATAGTAAATGAAGTTAACGAGCCTGCTAGAAAGAGATCTCTGTAAATGTGCCTTGAAGAGAGTTGTCCAGTAACAGCTCTCAAACTAGTTATTTACAGTTTAAAGCAGCACAGTCTAGAATAATCTCCAGTGATAGTACTTAGTCTTTTGTTTGCTTTGCTTTTGTTTAGTTGGTTGGTTTTTTTATTAGCCGAATAACTGTAACTTCTGTGACAGAGTGTTCTCTTCTTTGTAGATGAGATTGTCGCTACTTTGGGTGAAGGTGCCTTTGGAAAAGTTGTGGAATGCATTGATTACAAAGCGTAAGTCTCCGTGATCAAATAGGTGCAACTGTTTGCGCTGATGCTGTCGCAGTGTGGGTCCTGCTGTCTGACTGTATTGGGTTTCACCTTTCCTGCCTCCCTCATACACTGCTTGGGTCCCAAACGTACATTTGTGTTAGGGTGTGACATTAATGCCTGCGAGGGTTGTGCAGGGCTGGGTGTGAGGTTATGGGTGCAGCTCTGCAGGCACATCCTAGCATGGTAGAGGTCGAGGGCTGGGGGGGGGGTGCAGGGGTGGGGGGGGAGGCAGGCGCGAGGGGCGGGGGGGGAGTGGTGCAGTGGCCCAGAGAATGTGGGGTGAAGCAGCATCCCCTGCACTGGGCGGTCCTGCAGCCTCTACTGACTGGGGGGTCTATATAATGAGCAAGGTCTCTGACATCATGTAGCTTACATTAAAGTATTGTCTGTTAGAATGCAATGCTGTTTGGATTCTAGCAGTGAGCGTATTATAATCCAGTGTATTTTGTGCTTGGTGGCAGTTTTGCTGTGTGCAAGATAGCACCAAACTAGACTGTCTTTCTGGTCTCTGTTTGCCATCTTTGTTACGTTTCTACTAAGATGGCTCGAGGGGGCATGTCCTTTTTGACTGACAGTCATGTTAAGCTGTGAGATGTGAAAGTCTCCATTATTAGCCCAGCATATGTAAATACGAAGGGGTGGTAAATGGGGCTCTTCGCATTCAGTAGCACTGGTGTATAAGGTGTATGGTTTCAAAATTTTATGGTAAAACTCAGTTGTGTTTGCACAGATGAGCCTCAGTTGTTTTAAGTTGGGTTGTACTTTTCTGGTAAGGCTCCGAGTGGCATAAACAACATATATGTTGAGAATTACTGAGTAGCTGTCGCTCAGACTACTCATTGTTCCTGTCTTTACAGGGGAGACAGACACGTAGCTGTGAAAATAGTAAAAAATGTTGGTAGATACTCAGAAGCAGCTCGTGCAGAAATAAAAGTGCTGGAACATTTAAACGCAGCGGATCCCAGCAGCACCTAGTAAGTATACAGAGCTGGCTGTGTGGTGGCTTCACGCTTTCTGTGACACTGCTGTCTGTAACGTATGGGGGGGGTGTGTGTGTGTCAGCATTACACTACTTGCTGTTGCAGTTCTTGTATTTTCCTGCTTTTGTAGTCGCTGTGTCCAGATGTTAGAATGGTTTGAGTACCACGGACACGTCTGCATTGTTTTTGAGCTGCTGGGGCTCAGCACCTATGACTTTATTAAAGAGAATGGCTTTCTGCCGTTTAGGCTGGACCACATTAGACAGATGGCGTATCAGATCTGCAAATCCGTGAACTGTACGTATGTTTCTTTTGTCACTTTGTTAAATGTTCTTTACAGACATTACTAACTCTGATTGTTTGTAATCTTTAAGTTTTGCATTTGAACAAGTTGACACATACAGATCTGAAACCAGAGAACATTTTACTTGTGACATCTGACTACATACAAGAGTACAACCCCAAACTGGTAAGTTGCTGCCCTCTTCCCCTCCCCTTTCCCCCCAGCCATCATCTGGGTTAGTTTGGTCACTTGCACCCCTTGTGTTTCATTTCAGAAACGTGATGAACGCCGACTAAAAAATCCAGACATCAAAGTTGTGGACTTTGGGAGTGCAACATATGATGATGAGTATCATAGCACTCTGGTGTCTACCAGACACTACAGAGCTCCAGAAGTTATCCTAGGTCAGTAGAAGCCCGTGGGGCTGGCCTTTCACATTACCTAGTCTTGTATGCCATCGATGCGCGCTGCAGAAGCATCTCATCACCTGTTCGAGATGTGCTATAAACATGAACCCTCTGAATGTTTCCACAGCACTGGGATGGGCACAGCCATGCGATGTTTGGAGCATAGGATGTATTCTCATAGAATACTACCTGGGATTCACAATATTTCCGGTAGGTAACTATGAGCTGTACTGCTTGGTGTAAGTAAGCTGCAGGGAGCTGGACTAAGAGGAACAGTCTGTGCAGGAGAGGACCTGCGCTTCTCCCTAATGCCAGGTTGGAGAAGATGTGAGCACAAAGGGCCAGGTGCAGCAGCTTTCTTCAAGTTGCTTTGAGTAAACCCCTGGGCAGCAGCTTGGTATGAAGGCTCACCCTGTTACATTTGCATTTATGAGCCATGCTGCCAAGAGATGTAGCTTCATTTATCACCATCAGCAAATACTACTCAAATAGCCAGGTTCTGTCCCTTCAGCAGTAATGCTGGAATTTGGAAGGAAGAACAAGAAAAAAAGCAGGGTCAGCACCCTGTAACTTACTTCAGGAAATGGGATACCTGCAGCCTCCTTTTTCCTAATCTGAAAGGTTGTTCGTTGCAGGATTCAGTGAGAAATGGCGTGTGGTTCTTGGTAACTTCCTCTAACAATGATTAAAACTGCCTGTCTTGATTTCTTTCCAGACTCACAACAGCAAAGAACACCTGGCAATGATGGAGAGAATACTGGGGCCTTTGCCAAACCACATGGTGAAGAAAACCTGGTAAATGCCACTTTTCCCATACTTGGACTGTTGTAGTTTAGTTTATTTCCCGATTTGGTTTAATAGCAAATTTAAATTTAATAAACTCAGAGCAAAAGGATGAATCTATTTAACAAGCTGGCCCACCCCTGTGGAATACTGTGAGCAAGCATACTGATAAACCTCTAGAGAAGAGACAAAACAAAGTCTTCAACTAACAAACTGTGGTCTTTTTGAGGAAACGCAAATATTTCCATCATGACCATCTGGATTGGGATGAAGAGAGTGCTGCTGGCAGATACGTCTCAAGGCGCTGTAAGCCACTGAAGGTGAGATGACAGGAAGGAAAAAGCCTTTGGGGAGAAGAGCTTTAAGTGCAAGTGTCCACCAAAAAACCTGTGTGGTGTTTTTTTCCGCATGAAGGAATTCATGACCTGCCACGACTCTGAGCACAAGACCTTCTTTGACCTCTTACAAAAGATGCTGGAGTATGACCCTGCCAAGCGCATCACCCTGCAAGAAGCCCTGCAGCATCCTTTCTTCTTCCCACTGAAACCACATAAGAGGGCCCAGTCTGCCACTGCTGAGCAGGATGGAGCAGGTGTCTCCATGAAAAAATATAAGTTTTAAATATTTATTGTTTACAGTTACTTTGTAAATGTCTATTTTGTTACTATGTTTTTGGATACTGAAGTTTAATTCAGCTGCTGGCATAAAACTTATTTAATGAAAATACACTGACAAAGGGGGTTGTGCTTCCTCAGCAAAGCATCATCTCAGGCCAGGTGCACTTCTGCAGTGCACTAGAGCACCCTCCTCTGGGGAAGACAGGTCTCCTACCAGCAAGAAAGTAACACACTGTTTCTTTTAACTGCTGCCTGCTTTGGTAAGAGAAGAGACAGTAAGGGTACAGATGGCCTTTATTTCAGAAAAAGGTACAAAGGAAGATGATTTAATACTGAACAGACCTCACCAGGATCACCAAATCGTGAACTTTTTTTTTTTCTTAATCTTAGTAGCTGTACTCTGGGTACCAGTGTTAACAGTACAGATATCATTCTCTTACCAAATCTTTCCTAAATTACAAGCTATGTTGAGGATTCCCCTGAGGGAGCCCAAGGTTTTGGGAGAAGGTAAGCTGTTTGGTTTAGTATGTCAATGGCCAGCAGAAACTAAAGGCTGTGGGAGGCAGTAAGTGGAGCTTAGCCCACCTTACCTTCCAGCAGGCGCCTGGGTGCAGAGCTGAGCCAGCCCTGCCCCAGGAGGCCATGGGGCACCTGTACCCGCAGCATTCTCTCCTCCACAAGTCCTGGCTAAGAGACAGCCCCCAGGCTCCTCAGAGACACTGCTGCACCCCCCACCATGGTGACTGTCACCAGAACAGCTGGGAGAGGATTGCTTTATGCTGGAAGTACAGCATGGAAAGAGATGAGAAAGGAAGAGATGGACAACCACCGACAACTGGGGTTAGCTGGAGCAAAGTGGTACAGATAGAAGTGTCACACCAAGTTACCTAACAAGGTGTAGCCTATTCGGTTCGGAGGCTTTTTACACTTTAATTTGCAAACAGAACTGCCATCAATCTCATTCACCATTATCATGTCTACTCAAATATAGATAGAAAACCCAGGGGGTAAAATGGATTTCATTGTGGAAGGCCTTAAATTACATTATTACAGTAGAAAATACAGGAGGTAGAATATAACTGAAAAGACAAATGCAGGTTAAAGTCAAATCTAGAATAGCTCCTGTAAGCTACTTAAAACATGGTTTTAAAAACTAAACCCAGTACTATAGAAAACAGTTAAAATAAATTGCCATGAGAGCCCTTATATCATGCTTGATACAGGGAGGTAGGATGTAAGAATCAGGACACATGAGACATGACACTTATCTACAGCTCCTGTTTGCTTTACTGAGGACAGAGTTTCACAGGTCAGTCACCCTCTTCAGCTTCAGACTCCGACTCTGGAACAGAGAGACCTTGTCACTGGGCTGGCCCACCAACCCCACGCTCTGCCCTAGAGCCACGCAGATTTTGCTGGCTAGCTTCTCTAGCCAGTATGGGGACACACAGACACACCTCCAGACACACACACACACACACAGAAGACAGGACAGAAACTGTCTCAGGGGGTGTAGCAATGTATCCTGAGAGGAGTGGGTTTGTGACCCACCCAGATTTACTGCCACGTGGCTTGACTCCCATGGGAGCAGGCCTGGGGGTCAAGCAAAGACATGTTGGGGAATGAGCAGAATGCAGTAACAGGCAAACAGGAGCTTGTGAGAATGAGATAGGAAACTGCAAGAATGTTATCAGCTGCCTTGCAAGGACTAACGTGACTGCAATAGCTTTAACCAACTGTTAGCAATAGTGAGACTCATGTAAGGCCGGTGAACAGAGCATATGACCAATAGCAATGTAAGGTAACTTGTGTACTGATACAGAAACCTATATAAGCTCCGTGTGCGTTTAAATAAAGGAACTCAACATTGAGCTGAGTTGAGTCCGCAAACTTCGGGTCCGGCAAGGGGGCAATTAACACACACACAGACACCCATCCTCATCCATCCCCCCACCCCCCTCCAACCCCCCCCAAAAAAAAGCATTACTACAGTCAGGTTCCCAAAACAAACAAGGCTGCTGCTTACCTTCTTCAGCATTCTTGAGCCATTCAACAAACTTTTTCATCTGCTCCAGAAAGACGCTCTTTCCCTTTGCAAGATGCGCATCTTTATACCACTTTAGGATGGGTTCTTCACTCAGAACTTCAGCTGCAAGGTGTGCAAGAGTAGTGTTAACACAGCACACCATACCGGATGGCAGGCAGGGGCTCCCAGCAGCCCTCGCTTCCTCCCCTGCAAGCAACACCGAACTCCTTCCCTGGCTAAGGCTGGGTGTGAGGAATGCCTCCTGTTTTTACAGCTGGAGCAGCTGCACAGGCTTTTCCTGAGCACTACATCTAGGAGCTGCGCTTAGGCTCTTAGTATTTCACAGTTGTCCAAGGTGCCACACTCAGGACAGCTTCAGTCAGCAGCTAAGAACAGAGGTAAATCCTTTAAAGCTCCCAGTACACCACAGGAATTGTTTAATTCTTCCTTTAAATTTTACAAGTACAATATAACCTTCAGTATAACAAGCAGCTGTCTCATTCTTGCAGTGTTTCCACAGGTGCACAAGCAGGTTTTCAGTAACACCTTCTGACAGCCGAGAGCATCTCGGAAGACACTGATGGTCTGTGTCTCTGGCTGTTCAGTGTTCAGACAGAAAACCAACAGCACACTAGTACCTACCTTTCCCTAACTTAGATTCTAAGGCTCTTTGGTCCATCTGAATTTAGCTTTAATCTACCTACAGCTCAAACTAGAAAAAGCAGGCAGGATCCCTGTCTAGAGGAGCACTTCGTCATGTGACAAGGACAGCAGCCTCCACCTTCGCATTTTACTGCACCATCTTTGCAAACAGAAAGCAGAAACATCATCTAGCTCACATGTGCAACATTGTGGCCCTAATCTTCCCTAAGGGTCTTACCAGGATCCAAGCATTCTGCAAATTCAGGCTTTAAAACACCCAACCAACCTGCACAGCACCGCCCCAAACCCCAAGGCTACAACCCCACAGCAGTTACCTTTATAGAAGAGCACCACTATTTTCTGGAAGGCCTTCATGAAGTGAATGTTGTCATAACAATACTCTTGAATCTTCAACAGAAGAGTCAGCTCTGACTGACCTTGGGTAGTAAAGGCAGCAAGTAGAGGGCTGTATTGCTGTAAGAGGAACGACAGGTTGGCACACACAGCACTGCACAGCCTCGCACAGGTCCACCAGCCACTCCTGGGAAATGGCCAACCCCCACCCCACCTCACCCTAGTGCTTCTGCAGAGGTATTACTGCTCTTGTCTCAGGAACATGGACTGTAATACTGGTTACAAGGGGAAGAATTCCCTGTGTAATGCTGCCTCTCTTTAGGGGGTTGTAGTAGGTTTTAACTCATTTAAAAGGCGGCTGGAGAAAATCACAGATACACAGAATTTTAGGGGTTGGAAGGGACCTCAAGAGATCATTGAGTCCAACCCCCCTGCCAAAGCAGGTTCAGTAGGACAGAAAATGGAAACCCCAGCTCTACCCAAGGGGCCCAACAGCCCATACTTTACCTTCAAGTGCTTAATGGCTTGCTCTGCTACCAGCTCCTCCTTTTTGTTCCACTCCACCGTGCTCATTACACTTGACCAGATTATGGCTACCACGGTCTGTTCTGAGATGTTGTTTTTCTTCATCTCCTCCTTCACGTACAAGATTATCTGCCAGTTACAATGAAAGTCAACACACAGGCCAGATACCACACTAAGCTCAATTAAAACTTCTGTTCGAAAGGCAACCTAGATGCTCTCAGAATCACAAACAACCCCCCTTGATCATACAGCAGGATTCGGGACATTAAAGAAAGGCTGTGAAGTTAATACTGAAACACTCTGCTCCTAATTTTAATTCTCAGTGAGAGCTAGGTGTTTAAGTTCAGTATTTAATTAGGCATGTATCTTCAGATTAGTCTTAGATGCTATTGTACTGCAGGTAATTTCAGCTAAATTCAAAAATGAAAAAAAGGCTCCTACACCTTTCCTACAAAGACTTACATCCTTGAATGGATCTCCCCGTGACATCTGCTCCTGAAGTTCCTTCTGCAGCTCTTTCCGAGCTCCTATGGTTTGCTGGTTCCGAACATACTCGGACAGTTCTTTCAGTCCTGCTTCAGTGAAGTACTTGGAGAAGTGTTCAACACTTTGTTTGTTGGCTGGGAAGAGTTCCTGAAAACAAAGTTTACAACTGTCACAAAAGCAGTGTGTGTAAAGGACTTCACTGGTTTATACTAAACTGGCTCAAGCAGCAAACCAGTCCGTCCTGTGGTACTCACCATCAGCCTGTTATCCATGTTTACTTTACGAAGACTGACAGCCACCGCATTAATGTCCTTCTCATTTATCCATGACTTGAACAGCTTGACTGCAAAAGCTGCAGAAACACCTGTGCAACAACAGCAGCAGTTTTAGTACTGGAATTCAAAACGAGGGATTCGTGAGGGCCGAGAGCCCAGGACACCTGGTGGGCCAGACCACTACTCAAAGCTGCAGCAGTTGTCCCCAGAGGTATCAGCACAGTCAGCAGTTCCTCCACTGGAGGATACTGCTGCCTCTGGCACTTTTCTCACCTCTCAGCATCATGAAGGCTTCCCTGTACTCACCTCAACACTCCTTACTGCAATTCAGAACGGAACCTAAAGATATGACACACCTCCTACAGCCTGAAAGGTCTGTCTCCCACATACCTTGCTGGGTAGCACCATGCTCCCCAGCATCACACAGGGAAGTCCTACACACAGATTTCCCAAAAAGCCTATTTGTCTGAGCTCTTATCAAGACTGTCCATGTTGTGAGGCAGTGTGCTAACCTTTGCTAATCCCATAGTAAATCTATCACCAGATAAAACTAGTGAGCTCCAAGGGTGTACTGCTGTCAGAATTTCCACCTACATGTCATGGTTCTGTCACCCATCATTCTTCCATTATGGAGCTGGGCAACACTTACCTTCTTTAACCAAGTTCTCATTGTAAAGACTGTTGAGAATTGATGCATTAAGTGTCCCATTGGCGAGCAAAATACCCGTCAACATGGCCAGTTTGTTCCGCTCAGACTCTGAGAACCCTTTCAGGAACAGCAGCAACTGCAAAGAGTAAGAAGAGTTGCCATTAAAACTATGACATCTCATTGAAGTTTGGCTACTGCCTTCACAGCAGACGCTTTTGTTTCAATCAAGCCACCCTTGATGGAAGGTCATCTCTACCACCCGTGCAAGCTGGCTGTTCTAACACCTTGGCCAAGCCAGTGGTGAGTGGGGAGCTGGCTGACCGTGGGTGGTAGTAAATAGCTCTTTTTTGATCCTGCAGCCTGTCACAAGTGGGGTTCCCCAGTGAGGGACATGGATCCCAACGCTGTTTAATACCTACTTAAGTGATCTCGCATGATGGGGTCAAGTGTGCCCTGGTGAAATTTGGGGATGATACCAAACTGAGTAGGGAAGTGGACACTTCAGAAGAGAGAGCTGCCCTGCTGGAAGACCTGGACAGACTGGAAGAGTAGACTAACAAGAACCTTCTAAAATTCGGCAGGGACAAATACTAAGGTCTTGCACCTAGAAAAACATAATCCAGGAGTGCAGCACAGACTGGGATCCACCTGGCTGGAGAGCAACTCCGTGGAGAAGGACCTGGGAGTGCTGGTGGACAAGCTTGATATGAGCAAACAGTGTGCTGCTGCGGCAAAGCAAGCCAACAGGACACCAGGTTACATCAACAAGGGCATCACCAGCAGAGATGAAACCGCCATTACTCCATTCTGCTCAGCATCTGTCAGGCCACACCTACAACACCCTGTTCTGCTCCGGGCCCCACTATGCAAAACCAACCAATAAAAAAAAGAAAAGACACGGCCAGGCTGGAGTGGTTTCAGAGAAAGGCTGGGAAGCCTGACACATGAGGAAAGCCTTGAGAAGTGGCATCCTGGGGGAGACCTCATCACCATGTTCTATTACTTACAGGGTGGCTACAGAGATGGAGACTCCCTTTTTACAAGGGGTCACATGGAAAAGAGGGATGATGGGTACAAGTTACTCCTGGGAAGATTCTGACTGGACACAAGAGGAAAATGCTTCACAACGAGAACAATCAGCCACCAGAATAATCTTCCCAGGGAAGCAGTGGATTGCCCAACGCTGGACACTTTTAAGATTCGTCTGGATAGGCTGCTGGGCCATCTTGTCTAGAGAGAGCTTTTGTCAAGAGAGGTTGGACCAGAATACCTTCCCATTGTACTCTATGATTCCATGAACTTAAGTGTTCTATTTTAATAACCCACTGCATGATAAACCTCTTCTCTACAGAGTAAGAAACTAGAAGAATTTGAAGGTTTATTTGATAAGGAACTACTACATACCTTTTTGACTTCATCTTCAAAGCCTTTCTCCAGGTACTTGTAACGCCTGATTAGCTTGTTAAAAACCTAAAAAGATAATTAGAATTAAAAAGCCCCAAGTTCAGTAAAGTTGGTCTGAACTCTTTAGAGCGCTGTTAGCTTAGAACAGTGCTGCTCTATCTCTTCTAGTAAGCATCCTAAACCCATGCATTATTTTTACCTAAACTTTCAACCACACAAACACTTCATTTTTGAGCAGTTCAAGTTAAATTGTACTCGTTTCAGAACTAACCTGAGCAAATGCTTGCATGGTTTCAAGGTCTTCCTGTGCTGCAAATACGCAGACGTTTGTGCGTGTCATGTCATCTGCCAGGGTACCACCTGGGGCTGAAGAAGGGTTTCAGCATTAGAAGTATTACTCTGCAGTGGAAGTACTGAGTACATTTAACACATCGTCCTTTCGTGGCGGGCACTGTATCACTGAAGACAGCCCTACATTCCCATGTGCCCCACTGCTGTAGTGGAGCTTTACAATCAGTAGCTTAGATAACAACACTGAAATGTTCTGACCCCTACAGCTAACTGGATTGGCAACACATCTTGTTTATACATGGACAAGGTAACTTGACCATGAGCTCCTCTTCCCTTCAAGGAAGCCACTGAAGCTGCTTGATCCTAGCAAGTGTCTTTCTAATGTCTGCTGCTATAGTGCTGCTTTCTAAGTGTCTTGTAAACAAAGAGATAAAACACATACAGATGCACATTCAAAATTCAGCACACCAGAGGTGAGCTTCAGCCTCAAAACACCCTTCAGCTTTTTAGCTGGTAATTAGAAGACACTCTTCACCCTCCCCCTTCAGTCTAATACAGGCATATGAATGGTAGCAAGTCTGCTTCACTAACCAGGGTGCATTTAAGTCATCAACTGCAGTGCCAGAATACCAACATCTACGCCCTCCTACATAGGTGGGACCTCATTTTGTTATGCATTCGTTAGAAAATGAGCTAAAGATGGAAAACAAACATTTGTGGTAACAATATTAAAAGGTGGTAAGGCAACAGGATGCCAGTTTTTGTTTTGGCCTTCTGTGAGGTAAGATCAAAGCTAGTCTACTTAGATACTTGTTACACAGAGGGCGTTGAGTAAAGGATCCCTATAACACCCTTAATGCAGCAATGAGTTTTCCCTCTCCCCCTCAGCCTCGCTCCTGGAAGGAACACTTCCTAACACAGTATCCACTAGTTAAGCTCTTGCATGTATCTACCTCACCTGAGCACACAAAAGATGCACCCTCTGAAGTCAGGCCCCGCCAACACAGAAGTGACATCCACAGTCTGACTGTGGCCCAGAATCAGGTATTGCCCCTCCTCCCCCTGTGCATTTAGGTCATTTCAATTCTATTTCTGTTAGGTTACGGAAAGCCTCCTGCAAATGCCAAATTTCTCATTCAAGTCCTCCCCCACCTACTGCATAACAAATGCTGACATCTAGACAGACCTGTTCCGATCTAGGCAGGTAAGTTAAAGGGTCCTCTTCACAGCCTGTATTTTCAGTGGTCTCTGCCATCGGAACCCCTTCCCGCTAAGCAGTACTTAGCCAGGTAGGAAGTGGAAAGTCTACATTGGGAAGCGTCACCTTTTCAATTACTTTTGAACCTCATGTAGCTTCATCTCCTTACGTGGTCGGCGAGCATTGGTTCTGCTCTTTGCTCTTTACACGCGGTGCGCACATGAGCTCACAAGACCTTTCGTCATCTCACTTCGCTTCCTCAGTTCCCTGTGCTTCCTGCTGACCTGACCACCACTGACACGTGCTAGAGCCCATGGCCTCACTACTGCCAACCACAAAACGATCTGTAACAGCATTTCCAAGACTAATCACATCAGATTCTTCTGTAAACAGTATTACTTTCCAAAATAACAGGACAGTGTGCACAAAGGACAGGATGATGTCAGAATCTTCCAGGGCAACTCCATCAGCCTTGCGACCATAGACCACACACCTGAAACAGGCAGTCATCCATCTCACATCAGCAGATGTGACTACAGAGTCAAGATCAGATCCCAGTAAAACAAGTATTAAATCCAACAGGTTTTCCTCTAAGCCAAGTCTGCACAGCCTACGCTTTGGAGAATGCAAACTGACTCAAGCAAAACTGCAGTCAGGTGTACAGAGTATTTCTACAGTAACCCGATTGGCTAAGGCGGTCAGGTAGTTTACACAGATAACAAACCCTGTTCTATACACTCAGTGGGCTCTTTAGCAGAGGTTTTGCCCTGGAAGAAAGCAGGGAGCTTTTCTAGAGTCAAATGAATAAAGACTGAAGCAGCCTCCTCAAAGGGACTTACCCAGCATTCCACCAGCCACCAGGATGTCAAAAAGTGTTTCTGCATAGCGGCGATAGTCAAGTTTTGCACCAGAAGCATCAAGAAACTTTGCTACTGCCTCCAAGTCAGTACCAGTTTCAGTTAAACCTTGAATAATACAGTCCTGGAACTGAGTAGGGTCAAACCTCTCTTTTTCATCTGTAAAGACAAAGCGTTGAAATGAAGTAGCCACTTTGTTTTAATCTTATTTCAAAAGAAACCCACAAACAAACTGGCAGCCTAAAATGATCTTCAGTGGCCAATACAGCAGTAAGAAATTTTACTGCTTTCACTCCCCTATTTAGTAAAGGCTGGGGGATAAGGCTATCAAAAGCTAAAACATTCCTTCGTTACCTCTTACTGAACTCTTACAGTACTTTCACTATGAACAGTTGTTTGTGACAAGCTTTATTACAGATTGATCTTTCACTCCAAAAAGAGGCTTAGCCACATGCTGGAAGGCAATTCTTACTATGCACCCCTACAATTTGTACACTTGTCTCCATTACTCGTGTTCCATTTCAGCCCTTCGGGCCTCGCTGTTAAAGCAGAACACATTTCTTTATATTTGAGCTACAACAGTTGATCAGAGCCTTGTTTTTCACTGTAAGCAGAGCACAGTTAATACACATGAAACTAACCACCCATGAAACTAACAGAAATCCACCCATGAAACTAACAAATCGTACATGGAAGAGGTATTCAACTTCACTCCTATCTCTATCTGTCCTTAGATTATACAGACCATATGATGAAAGCTTTGAAGTAAACAAGACTGCTGCAAATCAGCTTAGCCAGTTTTGTTAAGAGTCCACGAGCAACCTCTCAGTAAGGGCCATACCACTGTCCTTACGTCCAATGCAAGTATCAACATGTTGGCGACAGTTGGGTAAAAGCCTGGAAATGCTGGATCAGTTATTTTCCAGGACAGATCCATGACACTCACTGTTACCACAGAGCTGCTTGGAAGCCAACCTACACTTAAATGCTTGAAATGCAAACATCCGGGGGTTTTGGTAATTTTTTATCTGCTGGACAGACTAACTCTCTCCTTTTAACAGTTTCTCAAGGTGCTTTAACTTTAAAATAAGTTATGTAAGTCAACATGTACTTCTGTACAGCTTAATTGCTAGTTCAGTATGTACAGTATCCAGTTTGAGCTGGAACACTAGTAGTATATTAGAAAACCAGCACTAGATATTAAAATCTAGGAGCTGTGCCCACTTATTTAAGTTTAAAAACCCACACCACTAAAACGTTAAACTAATCATACATCATCTTTGGTCATTAACTCTTCTTATGGGACTAACTGTGGCCATACAGAGATGACCACTTGCACATCCCACACTTGGGATTTTTTTTCTTTTTTTTTTTTTTTTTTTCTGGTTAGGTTTTTAAATTGAACCCAGATAGTCCTACAGCATTAGGGCACCAGTGTCACTTTCATACAGTGGCTAACACAGACATCCCTCCCAGATTAGGTGCTCCTTGGACATCCATATTAACCCACAACAAGCCTGTGCTGGAGTTTCCCTGTAACTCAAGGGTGCTAAATACCTCTGCTTTTGGGCTGAGCACACTCAGTACACCTCCAGACCGACCGTTTCTTAAGCTAAGGTTATCATACTGAATTCTGCAACAATCCTTACTGCCAGATGGCCTTTGCTGGTGCAGAGAACATTCTGGCACGCAGTTCGCCTCACGGCTTTGTATTCGGCGTGCTCTCCTTTAAATCCGTTCTAAGAGCATAAAGGCGTTAAGCTTTTCCCTGAGGGAAACCGACTTTCTCCCGGGCCCGACGGCCCGCGCTGCGGCTGCCTTACCTCTTTTCCTAGTTTTAAAACGCTGGCCCGATAGCGTCGGCTTCTGCGGCTTTTGATTATTCATAAAAGACACCCTGCAAGGAAGCAGAAGCACACCTCAGGCCGCTGAGGACGGCGCAGGCCCGTGGGCCCCGGCAGCTCGGCGGCCGCGCCGCACGCCCCGCTGGCAGAGGGCGCCCCGCCAGCTCCCGGCCCGGCCTCCCCCTCCCGCGGCTCCAGCCCGGCCCACGCCGCTATCCCTTCCCTTCCCCGGCCTCCATTTTCCCCGCGGCGCAGGGCGGCTGGCAGAGAGGCAGCGGCCCCCGCCCCGGCTACCCGGCACGCACCGGGCCTCCCCGAGCGGAGGCGGCGGCAGGGCGTTGGCGAGGCGGGCTCGGAGTCCGCTGCGGCGGCGGCGCCCCCTCACCCCCGTCCCCCTCGCCCCCGTCCCCCTGCGCGGAGGTGGCGGCTCCGCTGCCGCTGCCGCGCTCCGACGCCCGCGCGGGGCAAGATGGAGAACGAGGCGCCCCCGCCTCCGGCCGAGTGCGGCGCGGCCGTTACGGCCCGGCCTCGCCTGGCGTCAGCCAGCCCCATCCGGCCGCAGCGCGCCCCCAGCAGCCGCCCCAAGCCCGGACCCGTCTCCTCACCGACTTTAAGGCAGAGAGAAAACACCCGAGCGGCCCGGAGCGGGGACGGGCGCGAGCAGCAGCAACGAGCAACAGCGGCGACGAAACCTCTCCGAGCGCAACCAACGCGAGAGGACGAGGGGAGGGCCGCGCTCACGCCCCGCCCGGGCCGGACCATCCCGCTCTGCCGGGGAGAACGGGGGGAGAAGGGCCTGGCCGTGCCCGGCGCCCCGCGCTGCGGCCCCGCCGGCGCCTCACGCTCCTCTGCCCGGCGCGCCGCTTCCCCGCGAGCGGGAAAGCCCGGCAGGTCGCCCTCGTGGCTTCGCCGGCACGCGCGAGTAGCTGCCTGGTGCCCCCCGCGCGCGTGGATCGGCCCCACCGAGTCAACGCACCGCCCCGCAGCGCGGCCCCGCCGCAGCCCCCCGGGGGAGGGAGGGTACCGCCGACGGTGCCCGGCGCGGACGCCGCGGGTTGAAGGCGCTCGGGTGGCCTAGGGCTGGTGTGCGCTCCCGGAAGAGCAGCCCGCCGAGCTGAGCCAGGCGTGAAGTTCGGGCAGCCCGCAGCGTGCGAGGGGGAGCCGCGGCCTGGCCGCGGCAGAGCGGGATCTCCAGCAGGCAGGGCCCGCTGCCCTGCGAAAGGCGCTTTCGGGCTCTGAGCCTCACCCCTCGCTGTGCTCTACCGCATCTCCCCCAGGTTCAGCCCTTCCTGGGAACTGCCCGACAGCACATGGGGGCAAACGAGGCAACGGAGCAGAGGCTGCTCTGGAAGAGTGCGGACGTTCTGTGAAAGTCAAACCAGGCCGCCAGACCAGCATCACCCGCTGGAGCCGTTTGCCCAGCGGAGAGGGAAGCAGCTGTCTGAGCAACGGGCGCTCCCCACATCAGCCATCATAGAAGCAGCAATGAGAGCAAGCCAATTTCTAGCCAAAACCCTGTTTATTTGCTGGCAAAACGTGCAAAAGCAGATGCAAGCCAGCATTGTGCCAGTTGTTATTGCTGTCAAATTTATGAAATACACAAAATCCGTTTCCCAAACTAGTCAAACACATTTTAGTTAATGCAATTTAGTTGTGTCTTTTCCAAGGCAGCCGTTAAATATTCACAGCAGCATACTGACTGGATGTGTAAAACCAGGAAGCCCGTGTGATCGGGCAAACAGCAGCAACCAGGACAACTAATAGCGTGTTACCAGTGTTAATTCAGATGCTGAGGAAGATGGCCTCAGAAGTAGCCTGTGGAAACCAGGCCCCATCAACATGAGTTTACAGTAGTTTATTATTTCACTTCTATTCTTAGAATAATTTGTTCAGCACCAGCGTGGCTTTTGAAGAGTGAATTATCAATGTATTACATTCTTCCCCGTTCATCTGGTTGTTTACCAAGAGTGGTAAAGCTTCCTGCCAAAGTAAACTGTTTTAGAGAGGCTGATCATCGGTTAAGCTTAGAAAAATCAGATTCACAGAACAGCTTTACACAAAGCTTGTATCAAGCTCTTTTTCTTGTTCATTTAAATATAAAGTGGCAGAAAATCTGCTAGCCCAGACCATATTCACACTTTCAACTGGATTAGATATTCCAGCTTCAGATTTGACAGGCTGCTTCATAGTTTACTCAGTATGTGTATCAGAGGGATCAGAAACAATTACTGTGTTAAATTCATACCCAGAATGCCTGTTCTTTATTAGCATCTCAATCAGCATTCACGTTAGCTGCTGTATAAATATATTTGCAATACATGTATAAAGCACACTCTATTTGGCCATTCTTTCATTTGTGCTTTCCTCTAAGTAAACCCGTTTTTCAGTAACTATCACACCTTCTACATGTTTACTAGGTCTCTTTTTCACATAGGTAAGTTATAAAAGCTCATGAGAATTTGCAATTCTAATCTCATGCTGTTGTTAATGCTATGCCTGATGTGTTATTAGGTCCTTGATCTATTACTACAGTTGTAATATATTCTTTCCTCAGATCCTGCTGGTAACATCACCTTACAAAGACTTCATATATTCACATCTGACATAGAGCAAAGTTCCCTGGTTCCAGAAGCACAGGCCAACTCCACTGCAGTTAAAACACAGCTTCTTTCACTAGCAATTGTAACAACAGGTCTCATCCTATCTTCAGGCTGTAGAGCAGCCTGTCTGTTAGCAGACAGCATGAACAAAATCAGTATGCTAGGGTAGGCCCTTTAAATCCTGTTTAAAAAACATACACTACCAAACTCACACACCAACACATAACTAGCAACGTGTACCAGACTGACTATAACATGCAACATACCTTCCATGATACAGAAGATGCAACTGCTGCTCAGCTCTTCACTCCCCAAATGGGCGAGCTGCTGGACTGCAGCAGAGATCACAGGCTTCCCTCCAGACCTTACACAGCTGCCAAATTTCCACCAGGTGTGAAGTATAATGCTCCTTTGACTAGAGCTCTTGAAATGACCAAGTACATTAGCAGAGCAAGTCACTGTGCTTCAGGAGGTGAAAGGGGTCACCTCCACAGCCATAACCTTTTAATTAAGGTCATTCCCAGCCCTATTTCTTTTTTTAATTCCAAGAAACAGCTTCCTTGGCTGTGAATCTTTCTGTCTTGTCTGAGCTAGCAGAGAGGTTGTCACACTTCTCAGCCACACTGTAATTTTTTCAGAAGAATGCAAGGGGAAGTATTATCCTTTGGTGTTCTTAACACAGTGTGCTAAGTGATTTGCATCAGCCACTCACAATCTAGGCAACACAACAATTCTGGTAATTTTTTTCACTTTATCCCTGAATATATCTATTTAGGAAAGCAAATAAGCATTCCTTATCTATCCTTACAATGGGAGATTACACTTAAAGCCTGGAAAAGAAGAATCTTAGCTTTTACCTATGAAGTTCTTTTATCCAAGCAGAACTGGCTAGCTTGTGTTTGATCCTGCTGTCTTATGCAACTGGTAAGGACATCTCTCCAGTGAGGCTGCTTACCTTTCGCTGTCCTTGCCTGGACTACAAGTGTTGCACAATCACCCAACCCAGCGTTCATTTAGTTACACTACCCTTACAGGATAAAACTAGAGTAAAAGCTGGAAGTAGTATAATCAGTGTTTTGTTCATTCTGCAAGAATGGGTAAATAAACTGGGTATATAAAAAACCAGAAAGCTTTAAAAACGAGGGAAAAGTAAGCATATGCTTGCCATGTATGGACACATGAATGGGCAATGAAACCACCATCCTTTCTGGAGCTAGAGTGCTTGTACTCACACCTGGGAATACAATGGAGTTTATCTCAGTTGTACAAGGTGGCTCTTCCATGCCTATGGGAGCCTCAATTACAGTAAATACAGTTTCTTTAGATGAATATGCTGGGGGCTGCATCAGCCCAATAGAGGTGAGGCTGATGTAGCTCCATTCCCCAAAGTCCAACCAGTAGCAAGGCCAAGTGTGTATTCTCAAGAAGAAAACATGCAAACACACGTGTATATACACATATAAATACAGCCAGCCACACAGACAGAGACACACTGCGCTCCCACAAACAGCACCAGTGGCCTTGTCCTTTCCTTCCTCTGACTGATTAGCATGGAGATCCATTAGTGGGATATGCACATACAGATGTACAGACTATATGTATACACACTAAGAACCCCTCAGGTAACTGGCCTCAGACAATCTATCCAGTTCCAGATCTCCCCAGATTTCATCTCACAACATTTGTGCTACTATTTTTTCCCAGAAACAGTATTGGTTATACATCACAGTGTCACAAAGTTTGCTTTTATTGAAGACAGATTGAAGCAAATTCCAGTTAACAGCCCAATGGAATTCCCAAAGTACTACATTCAAAAATACCCCAAGGGAGATCACATTCAGAGGGAGGATGTTCAATTGACCGCTGGATGTCCTGCAAATACTTGTTCAAGGCACTGATTGCTTTGGTACCAATTCTAAAATGACAGCATTTTTCTGAGTCACAATTAAATGAAAAGCCAAGAGTACAAGTCACAGATTAGGAAAATTGCATTTTAAGGAAAGGAACACAAAGACATGATAGTTCCCACTGCCAGCTCCTTGAAGTTCTTGCTATCATAAAATTGCAAAGCATATTGCCAGTTGGGCTTTTCTCATTAGCTGTAGTCTCTCACAATTTACCAAGAGAAATGAACAGGAAAACTTCACCAACATAAGTTAGCAATCCCTTATTACTTGTAATATTATTCTATTTGTGAAGGAATAAGATCTTGTTGTACCTTTACAGATATAGATTAAGTATGATTTCGTTGAGGATGTGTGCTTTGTTCTATACTGTGCTAATTTAAGCCTGCATTCTCACCCTTAAAATAAAAGTCTAGGTTTATGTTTATGTAAATGCATTCAGGATCTGAACTAAAGCAATACTTGTTGAGTGTCTCCAGAGATATTCCTTATGCTAGTCTTCTGGGCACACAACGATGATGTTAAGTGTGTTCTTACTGTTTATTACTTTGAACTATGAAACATGAAAGTCAAATACCAATTTGTACGTATACCTATATTGCCTTAGCTCAACCATTTCCTTTTCTCCCTCTCAAACACCTTTGCACTTGCTTTTCAGTCACTTGTCCTCATGGGAAAATGCTCCATCAAGGTTCATACAACTGCCACTGCATCACTTTAAAATCTCCTTTCTGAAACAGTGTCTGTCAGAATGCCAGTCATGGCACAGCTGAGCTAAACTGTGAGCTGACACACCTATTTTTAAGGAGGAACTTCTACTGTTTCAGCCCTGCTCCCCTCCACCTTTTCACCTCGGTCACTTGCTGTGTACCTGTTATGTGTAAGGGCTGATGGTTGCAATGGGCCCCCCCCATTTCAAAATTAGTATTTTAGATAAGACAACCTTGAGTTTTACAGATGTGGTAGTCTGTCTCCATGTATCTTTGCTCACTAATCTCTGTTACAAACTTCACTCAAAGTTGGTACTGGGAATCGTCCTGCTATTTAACCCCTCCTACCTCCCCCACCTTGTGCCTTCTCCTTACCTACAGATGAATGTATCAACTATGTCCTAACTTTGCCATTTTGCTGGAAAGAAGGAGCAAAACTGGGTAAGGCAATGGAGAGGAAGAACGAGTGCTGGCAATATAGTGAATAGCAGTGACTGTATTCCAGCTCTGAGAGAGGTCAAAGTCAATAGTGGTTCAGAGATGTAACGGTGTGGAGCAGGCCTAAGATGGGCTGCCAAGAAGCAGAGTGTTACTGGGGTAACACTATACTAGAATGTCACTGGGGTAGTGATAATCTATCAGGGCCTAGAAAACATTTGGCAGTACATACTGTTTGAATCTCTGCTCTACTGTAATATTGATGCATTTCCCATCACTAGTTTGTACAGTGTCTAATTCTGATCTTTGGGATTTTCATGTACTAGAACAACAGAAAGAGCAGATATTAACTGAGGCTGAGGGAGCTGGGCTTGTTCAGCCTAGAGAAGAGAAGGCTGCCAGGGGATCTCATTGCAGCCTTCCAGTACCTGAAGGAACCATACAAACAGGAGGGGAATCAACTTTTTAAAAGGATAGACAATGGCAAGACAAGGGGGAATGGATTAAAGCTAAAGGAAGGAAGGTTTAGATTAGATATTAGGGGAAAGTTTTTTACAGAGAGAGTAGTAAGGTGATGGAACAGGCTGCTCAGAATGGTGGTGGATGCCCATCCCTGGAGGTGTTCAAGGCCAGATTGCATGGGGCAACCTTGTGTAGATCCAGGCCTGGAGGTTGGTGGCCCTGCCTGTGGCAGGGGTTTGGAGCTCTGTGATCCTCAGGGTCCCTTCCAACCCAGACCATTCTATGATTCTATGATAACAGTTGTGAATTTCAAACTGTAAGTAGAAGTGGCAAAATGGTACTATTTGTGATCTGCTTTTTGTTGCAGATATTTTCAATATGGCATGCAAATTCTTTGAAATTCATGGGGTAACTCCAGAACTGCAACAGTGTAGCAGGGGACACAGTTTGGTTTAGAAATAAGTGTATATTTCAAAAAGAGATGTTTCTTACTTGTCAGGACAACAGAACAGGTGCTTATAACTTGTTCTACAAAGATGGGTATGTCTGTATGTGTAAGTATTGGAGATCTACTTGCAGGAATGCTTCCAGTCAGTAAGTGGCTAAAGAGGTCACCTGGTTGGTTGATACTTAGGAAAGCAGTATTAATCTATATCAATGGCCCATGGCCTATAGGTTCCTGGTTTATCTTTCGGAATCTGAAAGAAAATATAAAGAAAACACATCATTTTGCTAAAGGAAAGAAAACACTGTAATTCAGAAATGTGTGTTGCTTAGCAGCCATTTAAATGTCATTGCATGCATAGATCCACAGTGTCTTGTGTTATAAAAGGTTGTGAAATCAACTAAAATACTTCAAGTCAACAATGGCACCATTGTAACTGAACAGGTAATTAAGCATGTATCTCCATACCACAGGTGAATTCACAGCTCAAAAGGTTCAGACTAGAGGAACTGACATATGAGTTTCCATTATGCAACACAGTTTAATGAGTCTACGTTAAATTATGGAGACCATGATGTTTTCCAGGAAATTCTACATTTCTGAGGATAAAACATCAGCTCCAGCAGACTGGAGCTTTACTTAAATTCTAAGTTGTTACCAAGTTTTTGCATAACACTTAGACCACAAAGGTTCTTGATCTTGGTAATGATTTCTATTAAAATGAGATGTTCTATCACTGTGAAAGACTTGGCTGTTGGATATTCTGCACAGAAGGAAGAAGAAATGGATGGATTTCACAGCTCCAGCCTCCACATAGCTTGAAGCTGTGGGGTTGCTAGTTGAAAAGATAGGGGCCTGCAGGTTTACCTGACTTACAGTGCATCCCTTTTTGTAGAGACATTTTCAGCCTAGGATACAACACATTTGCTCAAACTCAGATCCATGGAGCTTGTTAAGTTGAAAGCTTTAATTAATGCATACTGTCACAGTTTGGTCTTGTGTATCCTATTTTCCAGGCCCCCAAAATGTTTGTTTAGTTTTCTTCCTGACTGGATGTGGACTGAGCAGAGAATGGCTGCTAAACTCTTGCAGTTTATGTTTGATAGTTGCTTTTATGTTTTACTCTTTTTTTTTCCTCCCCTTCAACTTATAAATAAACAGACATGTTGGGCAAGTGACAATGTATTAAGCAACTCCAGATGTATCTACTTTTACAGTGCCAAAAGGATGAGAGTCAGAATATAAGTCCCATCTTGCCCTCCCTTCTGAAGAAAATCTTGCAAGAACATTGTTGGCTAGGACAGACAGGGGGAGGGGATTTGGCTCAGGTCTTGGTGTCTTACAAAAATGAGTACTCTCCACCAGGCTACTGGTCTGTCAGGCCAACCCCTTCTAGCAAGGAAAGTGCAAGATACAAGACAATGAGATTGAAGGCACCACTCTGGAAAGACAGAACTGCAAGGATGAAGGTACTTTTTCCTGTCATTTTCATTTTGAAGGAAGCAAAGGCAAAGCACAATACATCAAATCTACAAAGTAACTACTGTGTCTGAGATAGGAAGAAAATTGGCATCTTGCGTATCTGTCAAACTCAACCAACAATCCCACACCACAACCTGCAAGGAAGAAGGCTGGGGTGTCTAAAATCCATTGTCTTTAGGCCCCATCATTTCAGTGTCTACTGAACATCTCTTTGTTCCAGAAAACAAAGAAGAGCTAGCATGACCTGAAGGTCAGGGTGGAAGGCTCTCATAAACCCAGCTGCAAATGGATTGTACAATGGGAATAATCATTGCTAGTCTCTGCTTTTTTTATAAAAATCAAAGATGTGTTCACTCAATCATCTCTAGGAATACTTCTCACAGAAAATGAGCTTATATGAAGTAACTGGGACCTAGACAGTTTCGGTCTTCACAATAAATATCTTAAATTTACACCTTTAGATTCTGTGATTGCCACTGCCAATGGTGATGCTTGTATGGTAACGTAAATCTAAAATGTTTTATTTGGGAGTGCTCTTGTACACCCAGCCTATGTTCTAACTCTATGTTGTGACAAGACTTGGATTCACATTGACCCTGTTTTCAAGGAAGAAAAAGAGGACACTGGGATACTTGGTTCAAAGTGCAATCAAGTCTAGAACCAGGAGCAGAGGACGAGTGATAGAGCACACCTACTCTGTATCTAGACATAGTCATAGCTCCTAATAGTGATGCAAGTAAAGTGACCCTAAAGACGAAGAATACATTGAAAAGTACTTTCAAGGGCTTTTAGATAAAAGGAGATACAGAAATTGGAAACATTACACCTGAGGAAACAGCACAGGCTCCTCCGTTCTGGACCCTTAGTTCAGGTTTCTCTATCAACATAGTGGAGCAAAGTGCCACTGATAAAATTAAGTGCAAAGCTCTCCTAATTGGCATGTTGAAGAAAAGATGTGGCTCACTTAGTCTATTTGCTCAATCCATTCAGATTAAAGTGAATTGAGGAGTTTGCTAGTTCACAAAAGGAACAGAAATAACCTTACCATCTCAGTAAAGACATCACCACAGGCCATGCGAATCCGCTCGACAGTCAAGGGGCTGTTCAGCGTGAAGTCCAGGGGCAGTCCTCTTTCTTTCCGTGCAGCAGCCACCGCCTCTCTTATGGCAAAGAACACTGAGCTGCCAAGGAAGAATCCAGCTTCACCCACGCCCTGGCAGAGGAGAGAGGCAGTTGCAGACACTGGCTTTAGAAACTGACAGCAGAGAGTTAAATCAACACATCTTCATTGTAGTTATCTGAAATATACTGAATCCGACCAGCTCAGTATTTGGTCCTGTCTAGCATATTTGGATACAGCAAATACCTTGGATCTCTGAGAACTTTTGAGTCAGAAAAAAACACAGACCAGGATCTGGCTGATGGGGTTAATTTTAAAATTGACAATACAGCTACACTGTCAAATAAGCTTCCTGCTGGGACTTCAATGCTCATGTTATAAAGGCATGAAATAACTCAGGACTTCCCACATAAATGACCTTTTTCTATATCCAAGTGGACTTATTTATACATGATGAAACAGAGGAAGAAAAACACTCACCCCCACTGGTCCCCTAGCCCCTGTTTTTTTCCAATTTTGATAAGAAATGTGCCCTTTGCCTGTATTTTCTTCATGTGAATGAGTTCATTTACTTATTTACGCCATGCAAGGCTGTAAGAATAGGGAGTGGATATCTGGAAATTCCTGTGCCTTTGTGTATTGGGTTTGGCTTGGTACTTTTATTTGCTTTCCTTGTGTGTCTGCAGCTTCTGCTTTACTTAAACTGTCTTTATCTCAACTCACAAGTTTGCTTACTCTTCTGATTCTCTCCCCCATCCCACAGAGGGCAAGTGGGCGAGCAGTTCTGTGGGGCTGAGGTACCTCCTGGGGTTAAACCACACACTTTGTCACACCTGGGGTGCTTGAAAATTTTAAGTAAGATTGGTGTGTTTACCTTGGAAGAATAGATAGCAATTGAGTTGCATGAATTTGGCAGTAAATAGACACAGAACTGCTCAGGAATGTCACAGATGGCAGGGATCTTGTATGTATCTGGGCCAAGACTGAGCTGCTCTCCTTCTGGGGAAAAGTAGATTTCTTCTAATGTATAAAGACCAACACCCTGAATGAAGGCTCCTTCAATCTGAGCAAAGAAAAAAAGGTATACTTTTACATCTCATTCGGTCAGATAAAAGCACAAATACAATTTGATTTTTTAAGATTACACATGAACTGACATATTTCCTTCCAGAAGTAGAAATCAGCCAACACAGACTAAGACAGGACCAAGCTGTCCTTCTCTGACTTACACAAATATTTTCAATGGCTCAAGTTCTACTTTTCCTTATTCCTGGCTAAACTCACCATAACTAGTACAGCTACCTTTGATTTGCTTTGGCAAAATTGCCAAAGAGAACTGAGTGAAATCCACAGAAATTCCAGTGAGAAGATATTTGTCCAGAGACTATGACATAAATAGTCTGCTCACTCTCGTATTTGCTAAAAAAGATTCGCAGAGAGCTAATGAAATTTCTTCTAGAGAAAAACATCTCAAACACAAATAGATGATAGGTTGGATATGAAGAGAAAATAACAAGATATGAAGAGAAAACAGCAGGCCTTCCCAGAGTAGGAAGGAACAACTGCTGAATAGACATTGGGACTATGACAGGAGTGATGTAAACATTGGTGCGAGGTGAACGTAGAACCAAGCTGCTAAGAAAGAATGATTTGTTAAATTTGGCAGTCCTTCAACCTGCAAAATTAATATAATTTTTTATGCAAAGGGCAAATACATGAGGATGAGCCTGTAATAGGATAAATAAACAGAATAAGAAAGACTTTTAAATGTAGGTCATATTTTTAGGAGGATTTCCTTTGATTCTGCAAAGAAATTACAAATATTTTCTACACTCTGAGTTCACCACTACTTTCTTATTTACAAACTAGAAATGTTGACACCACTTGTGTCACTATTCAATTTGTCTGTAGGTATGCACATTGTCTACAGTAATACAAAGCTATAGATACAACAGATCATTAAAGAAAGGTGTGTTCCATCTCAATAGCTTTTTTCATTATACCACAGCTGAAGTCAGTGCTGTGAAGCCAGTTAACATTTAGCCCTCAGTCAGTAATTCTGGGATAAATTGATCAGGAAAAAGTCATAAGGAGATTCAAGATGCTAATCCTTTGGATATCTCCAAAGGATTGGATCTGCTTTTCTCGTCACTTCTCAGATGAACAAGTAGAAAATTTATCCTATTATTACTTATAGCTGCAAATAAAACCACATACTGCTACATCTGTCAGTACAGCATCCTTGAGTGTTAATGGATAGCGTCACATAGGCTTTGGTAGCTATTAAATTGACCGGTATCAGCAATCATTTAGGTAAAAAAAAATTAGTAATGTAGAGCAAAACTATGGAAGTTCATACCTGTCCTATATCAATAGCTGGATTGATGCTGTAACAGGCATCCATGACAATGTCTGTTCTGATGTTCTGTTAAACAAATAAAAGGTATTATAAAGTTGTAGTGAAAATACACAACAACAAAGGGATGTTAAACAATATATAGTCATCTGTGAAAGACATATTATCAGAAGTATTACAAATTTCTTCTGAAACATGAAAGCTACTTGAGACATGCTGTGTTGATGGAAAGTTCATCTAGAAAATGTGCTTTTGTGGTCGTCTGAAACTTGGAATGTCATGCACATCCCATAAATAACAGGACGATCATGAATTCAAGAACAGCTTTGTTGATTGTTCTGTGGAAACTGAATTGCCTGAAATTATGTTTAGGAACTTCTTATGCTTTGTTGTGAGTGTGGAAGCACAGTTATTAGAACAGAAGTTCCTTATGCAGAAGGGACAGGGAATAATGTCTTCTGGGCTGTTCTTATACAAGGTCCAGTGGTTCCTCCTCCTAAATCCCAATCTCCTTTATTTTAAGGAGGTTCACAGACTCTAGCGATTCTGGAGTGTAGCTACACATGATGTAGCTACCAGATGTCTGGCAGTCATTGCAGCCAAATTTGCTTTCCCAGGAGCCAGAAGACACTGGATTTGTCTCCATACAACACCACTGAGAGCTGTCTCTGCACTAAATTCCCTTTGAAATAGGTGATATTATGTGACTGGCTCCAACTGTTTTGAATGTAATTGATAAAAAGGCGACTGTCACTGAGGGTATGGTGGGGTTGTCAAAGACCTGACCTGCAGGGAGATGTTCAGAAGGTCTAATTGAATTTCAAAGTCATCATATATGGTAGAAACATTAAACCTTCTTTATTTCCTGCTGTTCTCATAGTGTTCTTCTGGTTAACATCATACTTCTATAACCAAATTGTATTGCAACAGGCACTATAGCCATTTATTCTTCTGCTGGATTTTGTTGAATACATCCAACAGACTATATCTCTATTCTTAGTCAAATAAAGCAAAAGAAAAAAGAAGCCATACGAATGTAAGGATGGTGGGAAATTCACCCAACTCTACTACAAGTTCATTGTATTTTTAGACATTACCTTGTGGGCTCCTGTCAAACAGTCAATTTCTACTTCAGAACATGCAACTCCAAAGAGAAAATATGGGAACGCATGGCCTTTCTTTGTGTCCCAGTTCATGTTTGTAACATAACCTCTGGAGGAAGCAAGAACATCCATCAGATGACATGTATTTGATGAAGATTCCCCCCACCCCCACCCTTGTCCTCACTGTTGAGACCAGTAGTTTATAATATAATGTGATATATTATAAACTGTAAGCTAACTGTTTTCATAGGATCTCTGTAGTCAATCTAGAGTGTAGCACCACTGATAAATATATGTTGCGTGGGATGATTTGGGACAATAAGAGGGCTGCAAACCATGATGGTCATGGCACAAAATTCCATGTGAGTCGTGTATCTTACTGTAGTTGGCCTTGCAGAAGACTCAGTGCATCAACTGTCAAACTAGCTAATGAAGGATATAAAGTGCTTCTGAAATCAAGTAGGTTGAAGAGTTCTTCTTGTTAAACACTGCAGTCTCTGGTCCACCAACTTATTGGTTTGTGTGCTGCATCTGATACAACCTTGAGAACATTGAATGGGGACAGTTTTATCCTTCCTGCAATTTCTTGACAAGGTAGCACCTCTGATGACAACAAATTAAAAAAGATTAATGTCTCTCCTTACTTGAAATAGCCAGTAGCTGAAAGACTGATGCTTTGCTTGTGAGCTTCACTGATCTGCAAAAGGTATACTCATTATTAAAGAGAGAAAATTAAAAATTCTTTACCTAATATTTCAAGAAAAGGTGAGTCTTTAAAAAACATTTTAAAGAAAAAAGAGCCCTAAGTGAAAGCTTTACAAACCCTTGTGCACATGACATATCTTTAAGAAGAGGGACACTGCAAAATCTCTAAAGTTGGCCGGATTCACCAGGACATTTTTGCAGTACTTGCTTTTAGACTGTTTATTCTTTTCCTTGCTTCAAGTTCACTTCAAAGAGCAAGGTCCCTTCCTCCCTCTGCAACAATGGGAGCTCTGACTTTGGGTTTATCATAATTTAATAGTAAGAAAGAAAGAGAGATATTTACCCATTCTTCCCATTTGCCATTAGGATTGTCTTTTCGTATAGGGTCCAGACGCTTCCAAAGGATCTGACAAGCATCCTAGCAAGGGAGAAGGCTGGGTGTCATTGACTAAGTCACAAACCCAAATCTATCTGCAGTTTTCAAAGCAGTACAAGCTCCTGGTGAAGTCTGTTAAATTAATTGAGAGCTGTAACTGCCAGGTAGAAAGCAGCACTTTGTCAAGAGTGGCATTGACATCTGCTCTAATGTAACTGAAGTATATGAATACCAGGCCATCATTGAAACCATCAACAAAACAAGATAAAGGACCTAGCTCTCCTCCTATGTTGATTTACTGGATAGAAAACCAGAGCTAGTTCCAAAACATTTAAGTGGATAGGGGTGTTTCAGTCTGATTATTAAAAAAAGTACTTGTAATATACCTTATTCTAAATTTTCCTTTAAAATGTGTTTAAATACAGAATAAAGTGAAGATCCATAAATTTATCTAGTGGTAAAAAATCTCCACATTTGTAAATCTCATACAGTAAAGCAGAAGGTCCAACAGTGTTCTGTAACTTGCCTTGCTTTAAACTATACATGTCAAATAAACTAGGAGAATAGATTTTCAGAAAAAAGAACTGCAAGCTGCTCAAACCCATAACTAAGTTATGAATCCTCAGAGGGACATTCAGTATTCAACAGAACTGATATCTATAAAGTAGAATTTTCACAGGGACAAAAATGTGTTTGGGTTAGTGCTTTGCTAGTGTGTAATTTAGGATTAAATGTACTAACTTGCTTCATTAACAACTCTACTTTTGAAGAAGGGCTGAAGATCTGACAAGAAGCATGTTTTGCTAAAAAGTATCCTTGGATAGGAGGTGAAAGGCTGATAAAGAGGAACCATCCTGTCCCAGGAGGTGCAAGAACTGGGGCATTGCCAGAGAGGCCTGAAGTCAACAAAAACTGGGGGAAAGGTAAAGGTGGCAGGGGGAGATGGCAACCACACAGCCAGTTAAAGAACTATGTAAATGACCTGCCCCCCACCTTCAAGGAGCATGCCTGCTAATTTGAATATGCTTGACCAATAGTAGATGATGCTGTAATTTCTAACCAATTAGTGTAAATTTAGGCGGGTTTTTCTAATACTGTGACAAGATAAATATGTTGTAAATTCTGTGTGTGGTGGAATTACCACCTAGCACCCATCTCTGTGCAGACAGGGAATACCTCTGCTCTGTGTGTATATTGGCGTACTGCACACCGGGTAACTACCCCGCTTCTGGGACAACAGAACCACTAATTATGTCGAAAAAAAAATGGGAATAACTCTTACCTGGACTGCTCTTGCATTGATTTCTGTTCCAACTGATCCTGCTGTGTATTTCCCATTAGGTACAGTTGTTGTGCTCGTTTCACAGAAGTGTATATATGACAACGGTATCTTCAGTTCACGACTGGCAATCTGTAATGAAAGCAAACAAAAAGATATCCAGTCCCACTTGAAGATGCAATCTCAAGTCAGGAATTCATCATGCCATTCATCTCCCTCTATATACACATACACAGAGAAATGGTCTAATTAAACAGCAATATTATGGTTAGGAAAATGCTAATAAATTCAAGTCATTCAAGTAATAAAAGATTATTAATTGAGCAACTAATTACTGCTCTCTCTAATCAGGTTTTGGTTACATATGAAAAAGTCAATTTTTTATAAAACAATTTAACTTTCTCTCTTATTTAGCTTCAAATCTCATATTTATATACTTTCTATCTCATTTGCCATGGCTTGGTTAATTTGTGTTTCCACTGTATTGTTTTTTACAATGTTCTAACATTCAGATGTTCGTTCAGCTAATTTTGAAGGAGTGGTTTCATTTTAGCTCCAAAATTACCTATTTGGCACATGAATTTTTTAGCACTGTTTACACCAGAAAAACACATTAACTACTATCACTGGTTTTAGATACACTACGAAGTTAAATTTTCAGCACTTTAACCCATCTGCAAAAACACCCCAAACATTGGGTCATTTTTCATGTGCTTTGTATGCCTTAGCTACTCTGGTAACATTAATATTACCACAAAGATGTTCACCTCCTTTCCAGGTCTTGAAAGATTGCTTTTATTATAGCTTTCCTAATTTTTGTCTTCAATAACAAGCCGATATAGAACTTAGCTTGTTACGTCAGCAGAATTTGCCTATTACACTTCTTAGTGCTGTTCACCCCTTTGATGCAGTTATGTGTCTTGTATTTTGTTTACCCTCAGATGCTAACTCACCTGTAGCATCTTAGTGTGAATTCCCTGGCCCAGTTCAATTCCACCATGAGTGACTAGCACAGACCCATCTATATAGATGTGGACGAGAGCTCCAGCCTAAAGAAAAGCCATAGAAACTTGGTAATTTTCTTACTTGATTGAAGGAAGGTGAAGAAAAAGAATGAGGCAAAGGTGGATTTATTTTTCAAGATTCAGTAAATTAAAAAGGCCATGGAAATTCTCTAGCAGTTTGACAATAACAAATTTCACTGCTCTAAAACAGGGTAGACTCTACATGAGTTAGTAAGTTATTCAAGGGAGTTCTGCGGGGATCATAGTCATTAGTTTGAATAATAGAAAAGTGTGGTTTTCTTCTTGTGAGCCTGGGTGAATTAGGAACATGCTGGCTCTACCTATAATGTATGTGCAGCCCCAGATACTATTCCCTCCTCATCCCCAATAAAAGGGAATCAGGTGTCATTTTGGACAGATGGCAGAGTATTTCTTACTATGAATAACTATAGAACTTTTATTTTAGAAGGAACAATACCTGAGTTGTACTTTTATTTTTCTGAAACTGAGGGATTAGTCCTGGCCTTTTTTGTTTACATGTATCCATACAGGATAATAAAAAAATGATGTTCATGGTATATAATTCTGATGGAGCAATGATGCAACTGCTCTCCCATTCTCTCTCATAGGCTGTCAAGACAATGTCTTAGAACCTGATTCACTTTCTATTCGTATTTTGGTGCAGCCTTGTGCCAACACATATCTATCTTAACCCAGGACATACAAGAAGCCGTTTGGAATGGGAGTAATGAACTTTCATTCATAGTAAAATCAGGAACAAATAGCTTCCCAAGGAATGGTGATGAAAGAAATCAATTCAGTACAAGACATCCACTCCCATGAAGGAACAAGTGGACAAGAAAGAGGACTAGAAATTCTGTAGACATGTATCATTGTAGTATGCAATCAGCTACTAGCACTTAGAGAGCAAACAGTAGAGCCTGAGAGGTGAAATACAGCACCTCTGGGATATCTTTTTATTTGTTATTAATTCTACACTGCGAAATTATGCTCATTTGATCTCTTCAGTGTCAACTTGTGACATTTACAACCAGGGTACATTTTGCTGTCAGTTAGCTGATTAAACAATAAATCTATTCTCTAAGACTTAGATCTAGATTTCTGGAAATTCAGTGTAATGCCTGAGCTTTATTCTGAAGGTTTTGGTGAAATTCATGCCTTGTTTTGACCTTTTGTATCAGATGAATTGTGATCCCTAGATTCAATGTTTCTTTACTATGGGAACATTTTGGGATGAAAAAGATTAATCTCTTATTTACAAAGTTGTGCAGAAACAATTGTGATGGAATAAACAACTAACATATGAACTCTCTGGATTTTCTTTTTCATGCATTGTACTCTTGTAAACAAATAACAAAGCCAGCTGACTTACCCTGAAACTAATTTAAAAATGTGATTAAAGGTGTGAATTAAGTAAAATAAATCAGAACTGGAAATTTTCCCCAGAAATATCCTGAGCCATAAAAAAAATTCAGCAGCAGAGCTTAACCTCACATGTAAGTGGTATTACCTGAACTATAGGGGTGAAATTTTTTCTTACAATGGATCATATTATGGAAGGGTCTTAGCCTTTTGCTGGATAAAGGTAGCATGTTGGGAATTAGAAATTCACATTTCTGTGAAGTGAATAATCATAGAACGGTTTGGGTTGGAAGAGACCTTCAACCCAAGGGAAGACCATTTAGTTCAAGCCCTCTGCCTTGGCAAGATTCATCTTTCACCAGATCAGCTTGCTCAAAGCCCCCCTCATACTGAGTAAGCAAAGAGATCAGTCAAATCTCAAAGAGATCAGTCAAAGAGAGTGATACACTTTCTGAGACAAAATGTATCTCAGTGGATGATACTTCATGCTAGTCCAGCATGTTGGAATTCTTTTCTCTTTCTTTCCTGTCTGTAGAGAATGTATTTTATTTTTGGAGAGAAAAGTAGAGGTCTTAGATCATAAAAGCACTGTTTTGAAGATTATAAAAGCACTATTTTGAAGAGGTTACCTGATGAAAGTAAGTTGCATTAAATCCAACAGAAAATTTCATGGGAATGATGGCAATGCCTTTCTTCTTCCAATAATTTTTCATGTTAAAATCTTCCACCATTACTTTTCGGCTGTAGTAGTCAGACTTGTCCAAACATTCTTTCCAACATTTCCACAGATTCTCTGCATCAAACTCTTCTTTGAAGGTTGTTAGGTTAACTCCTTTGTACATGTTTATTTCCCTAACCTAAACAGAAAGCAAATCTACACAGTGCTGAAAACAAACGTCACCTTATAATACATTGACATAATATAAAAAATACGACATGCCATATAATAGTATGCAAATATAAGTAATACTCATTGACATTAAACATAATGTCATATCTTTTTTTCCTAAGACAATCACTGCTGGAATGACCTGATTTTTTTTCTCACATCAAATGCCTGTGAATTTAAGTGGTGTCAGTGGGATTCTTCACAAGGACTACTCAATGCAAAGAAGGATGGTAAACTCAAATTGTAAATTAGATAGGTAACAGAAGTTAAAGCTAAGGAAATGTTTGCCCTTTAGATATGGGTTGAAAGTCTTCCTGAAATGGGGTAAAAGACAGCAGGTAAATGGGAGAGGGAGGAGATTCAAAGAAATGGGGAAAAGACGCAGTTGACATCATAGGAAAGTAAAGTTATTCATAAACCACAGTGTGAATATGTGAGAGGTGGGCACATACAAAAGAGGAAAAGCATACAGTGGGCTAAGCAGTGTGTAAGGAAAGAACAGATCTTGAAGACTGGAGAGGAAATGGCTGGCACACTGTCTCTGAAGACTGGAGAGAAGCTAAAAGTGTCAAGCTGGTAACTGGAATGACAGGAGCCAGCTAACTAAACTGTTGATAGATGGATGGATAGAAAAGTCAGGAAGACTGGTTCTAAGAGGCTGAGATGCAGGTGACAGCTGAGCATACAGAAAGTGATATAAACCTGTCCCACAGTACAAGAGATTATGTTGTTTTGACTGTAGCTGGTCATGTCAGTCATCAAACATTTTGCAACAGGTCCTGGGCCAGTTTTCTCCACTATTATTTGTATTATTTCAAGAATTATTCTATGGAAGCATAGGTGCTGAATAAAGAACCATTCAGCACAGATAAAGTTGCTAGATTTGATTCTACAAGAACTGGCTTAAGCATAAGATGCTTCTGAGAATCTAGGTCCTAGAATTCTGTTATCCCATGTTTTCTGTGATCCCAGCCTTAGTTATCTTACCTTCTCATGCGGTAGGCCAGTTCGGGTCGCCACAGCCACAATACAGGTCTCCATAAACAGACCTGCTTGGGGAAACCCAAACCCTCGGAAGGCAGTATTAGAAGGCAAGTGAGTCTTGCAGGCATGGCCCCTGACTCGGAGATTGGGGATATTATATGCATTGTCCACTTTCAACACAAGGTACTCAATCACCTGTAAGAAGAGATTATAGTTGTTCAAATGGCTCCATTCCCTTTAAAAAGGGTAGTGAAACTTGGGAAAGACACTCAAGATCAATGAGATGTAACTGTTTTAAGGAGGAGTAGAACTATATGCAGGAGGCCTGGTGTTTTGCTGCTCTTAAAACTGCATTTAAATCACAGAAATGGCATTTAACTCAAAGGAATTACAATAGCATAAAGAAGCATTACTGAGGGAAAAATGAGAGCTTCAGTTTTGGGAATGAAGGAATAACTTTAAGATAATACACCACCTATTAAAACTTCATGTCTCTGTCTTCACTGAACTTTTAAATCTGCATTTTCTATGTCCAATGTCACCTGACAAGAAATATTTTGCCTCCTTAATGATATTCTGTAATCAACATCGGGTCACAGATACATTTTTACTTTAGGCAGGTGAGACTTGTACTTAGCAAGAACATATATATTCTTAAAAATAAATTGTGAGAGAGCTGTTATTTTCTTTTGGTGACCAGTTCAGTCTGTGTAAGCAGTATCAGTGTAGAAGGGCTTACCAACTCAGATTCATCTTTTGTACAGCCACCATTTATATAGCACTGAAAATCTGCAGCTACAATTCTACCATCATTCATGAATCCAACCTGTAATACAGCAACGGAGGCATTACTGGTCTTTTCTGTCATGTATTTCAAACTTCAAATAAACCAAAATAAACATACCATGAAATAATACTTTTTATTCAAACTCTGATCCTAACCTTGGCCTTAGAAATTCTGTGGCCCTTTATTCTTCCAACAAAAGTAAACATCAGGAATATCTTTTTCTAAACTTGACTGTAATGCTAATAGTGCCTGAAAACATTGCCAGTGTCTTCAGCAAAATTAAGAAGGAGACTTTCCTTCATTCTTTTCACCCTTCCCAGGTGCCTGTGGAATACTTCAGGGAGAAAACAAACATCTTGGGTTGTTTTCTTCACTTTAACCCTAACACTACTGTTGGTGATATCCAGTTAATAAGTAGCTGCATGTAAACTAAATATAAGCCTTTTCCTTTTCTAAACGCAAGGCTCATAAGAATTTTTAAGTTCATAGATGATGCAGCAAGAATCACTTTCCATTCCTTCTTTTCCATATCTTTACTTATATCTGCAATGTAAATCCTAGGATGGTGCCAGGTTAAGATTTCAGCAGAGGAGTTTGATTTCTTGCTGCAAAATATCTTCTTACTTTATATTTTCCAAAGAAAGGGTGCCGTCCACCAGTGATTAACATATCTGTATTTCTTTCGAGGGTAAAGCGAACTGGGCGCCCAGTCCTAAAGTGAACATAAAAAAAAAATCCACTTTACTATGGCATATTCATGCAGATTGCAAATGACATTTACATGGCCAAACTCCTAGTGGTTGCAACAAATCAGTCCATTCTATATTTTAGTTAATATACCATGCCTGAGTTTAGACTGATTCAGTAATTCTTTTTTCTTTTTTTTTCTCCAGAAACAAAGTAGAGGAAATGAGCTTTTCAGCTTTTTCTCTTTAGCTTCTCAGCCACAGATGGGAGATGCAAGTTCTGTGAAGCATTCACAGGACATGCTTCAGATGAGTTATTCTTCAAGGAACTAAGGGGAGACCTCATTGTGCTCTGTGGCTTCCTGACAAGGGGAAACAAAGGGGCAGGCCCCAATCTCATCTCTTTAGAGACCACTGATAGAACCTGAGGGAACTGTACGAAGATGAGCCAGGGGATATTTAGGAAGAGGTTCTTTACTGAGAGGGTGGTCAGGCACTGGAACAGGCTCCCCAGGGAAGTGGTCACAGCACCGAGCTTGGCTGCACTAAAGAAGTGCCTGGATGATGAACTCAGTCAAATCAACTTACTTGTTGGCTGCCACTGCTGCAATTACAGCAAAGAGTGAAGGTTTAGTAATCTTCCCACCAAATGCTCCACCAACACGTTTCACATGGCACATAATTTTATTGGACTGGAGATTTAAAGCTGAAGCGACTAATTCCTGCAAAAGTGAACATCCAGGATTTTACTGAGAAATTTACCCACCAAAGTACATTAAAAATGCCTATTTTTCATGGCTAACCATATATTAAAAGCTAACAGGTTTAAGAATCCTGAGCAGAAAAACTAGAGTTGCTATGGAAACAAACAAAAAAAGATTTCAAACAAGTAAAGACGTTAATGAAAGAACAATCTAGTTTTTAAAGAATAGTGGAACTGTAAAAGTAGCTCCATAAACTAGTTTGATTATCTGATGCCAGATATGATAATCTTTATATAGAATTGCAAGTTTCACCTGCGGCTGGAGATAAAGCATCCTCTAAAATATCAAAGTGAATGGAACAGAGAGATTGTTTACAGCACACTAGACTGTAAGCCAAAATACTGAAAAATCATTGCATTCTGAAAATATCTCCTCTGACAGTGCTTCCAGGGATGCAAGTAGAATTTAACTTCTACGCTGACAGGGAAAGCTTAAAAAAAAGCAAGCTAGTGATGAACTGCAAAAGCTAATCCTAAACATGTAGAAATTAACATCTATTCTTTGAAAGTGTCATTTTCTATAGGCCCACTATCCAATTTTGATGTTAGATAGGACCCGTTAACCTTTTTTTTTTTCACATAATTTCTCATGATTTGTGTGTTGTTGTAATTTACATATTCATTTATCATTATTTCCACAAGATTGTAACCCCATCATCATCAGTGTAACTACTCATATGATCAATGCAACTTGTCTCAATACGCTTTCTAAAGCTGAGGACACTCATGGCTGCAAAAAGTGGTTGGCCAGGATTGTACTGAGGACACTCGCTGATTTTAGGAGTGTTTGGCCAATATATCTAAAACAGAGTTAGTCTTTTCTCAACAAGATTACAGCCACATTATCTATCCAAGATACCCTTTGTTCATCCGATAGTAATATGGCTGTTTGTTTCTGCATCTTGTTGGGTAATACAAATAGCACAAGACCTAGTGTTACATTCAGCTTCATCATTAGCAGTCAGGCCACTTATTTTCATAAAAACATTAGTATCAATTAATCTGAGTTAGGAACACCATTAGGGAGTTTCAAGGGAAGCACAGAAAACTGAAAGCAACTCCTGGCCATGTAATTCAGCTTCAAGGTCAGCTTTAAGGTTCTTTAAGGCAAGAAACAAGTATCACTCATACTTTGCTTTACCTGTACATCTGTTGCATGCTGAGTTGACACATACACATCCATTTCTTTATCCTCCACTCTTGGAATAACAAGCACACTATTTGTTTCCAAGTAAAAATGTTCCTGTCCTCCCATGTGCAATTCACCTGTTATGTATATAATTATAGGAAAATCTAAGCTAGGTTTCAAATGAACTGCAAGGAAATTTATATTGCCTATATATATGTGACAGGGGGAAAGGGTTTTTTTAGTTCTTTGTTTATTATTTATTTCTTTCAAGTTTACACCTTTTGGGACCTGTGTTTATTAAGAGGAAATTATTCAATCACCTAATCCTTGTATAGTTGTTTTTTTTTTCCCTCTCCTTTCCAGGATAAGATTAGTACCAGTTTAGTATCTTCTTTAGGAGGTTACAGTTCTTCTGCTATAACAGGATTATAATGTCTTCTTCTGAATCATCCTGTGAGGGCAAATACTGCTTTCCTTTTCCTCTTCCTTTCTTACCTCCTTTCCATCAGTATGTCCTTCTCCAATTACACTTTTTCTGTCCATTTCTACTCAACACCTTACTTTTGTACCATTTTTCTTACAGAGAGGGAAGTCTCTCAGCACAATATATAAGCTAATTCTGTAAATTCTCTATGTAACCTTAACTTTATACCATCCTTGAGTCTGACAATACTTCTTAGCTGTTATTCCTGAAACACATGTTCATGCAGAAGTAGCAGGAATCAGAATGGAAGCCACTAGAGGGTGACATGACATTTCACAGGAAACAGTTGGAAAAAGTACAAAGGAGAGCAGAAAAATAATCATCAGATGTCATGAACATACATGGAGCAGATTGACAGAATGAGCGGGCTCAGCCCAGGAAAGTGAAGACAGACACGGATCTTTACATCTATAGAAGGCTGCTGCAAAGAGGAAGAGAATAGTCTGTGCTATGTGCTCATATTAGAGAGAACAAGAAG
Organism: Gallinula chloropus; assembly: GCF_964237585.1. Taxonomy (NCBI): domain Eukaryota; kingdom Metazoa; phylum Chordata; class Aves; order Gruiformes; family Rallidae; genus Gallinula; species Gallinula chloropus. Next base: position 30,020,730 of record NC_140090.1, on the reverse strand, counting down.
CACAGTAGTACTTTAATTGCAGGAAATTGTGGATAATCCTTCTAATTATAGGAGCAGTGAAGCATTGGGAAAAAATTGCCTGGGGAAAATGCAGTCTTCATGCTTGGAGGTCTCCAAGAAAAACTTAGATAAATTAACCCATTCTTTAAAACATGATACTGATAGAATTGATGGTGGAAAAAGGAAAAGGGGCTGATGGCCTGCTACATTCCCTCCTGTGATCAAGCTGGTGTTAATTCATGTTAGTTAATGTTCAGTGAGGAGAAAGACTCAAGCTGCACAAATGTGGGAGTGATAACAGCAGAAGGTAAGTGTGATGATGTATGATGTGAGAGGACAATCAGAAAGGCACATGAGCAGGACATGAGTTGTCCAAGCGTCTATAAGGTGCTAACTAAGAAGTTTTAGAGCCACATTCAAGTGTCAGACACACGGAATTAGGGAAAGTATTAAAACTGGCCAAGCCAGTGTTGAAAGCATATCTTGGTACCTTAATTTTAACAAGCCTTTTTACACTCTCCCACAAATTACTTTTACAAGCAAGTTGAGATGCACAATCCAGATAAAATCAGGGATACCGCTGCTTGAAAACTGCACTCAAAGAAGTTCACAGGATTGACTGTGAAGCTGCAGAGTGGATGCATTAGTTACTAAAGCAATCATGGGGTAACGTTAGCCCCAGAGAAGACTCTTCTATATAACTAATGCGCAAACTACAAATTAGATCAAACTATAAAGGGCTGCAAGGACAGGTTCAGAATTGAAAATGAGTTTTCTACGTTGGAGAAATGGTCTAAAGTGAACAGCATGAAGTTCAGTATGGGTAAGTGCTTTTGATAATGCTACTGAATAAGTTCTAAGCAGGGATTCAGAGCAGCATAACTTGACTGGGTATCAACAACTGACACCACCACAATGACCCAAATTGCATTCTGTGATACTTGTGTTATATAGAATTTTTTTGAGACTTCATTTGGCATTGGTGAAACTAAATCTGAAATATTAGCACAGTGCAGTTGGATGTAGTAAAATTGGAGATAATGGAGAAGTGACCAGTGACAATGCTAAAGGTTAGCAGACATGATTTATGGAGAAAAGATGAGAGGATTCTGTTTAGAGGGTGAACCTTTAAAGTTTGCAGGAAGGGAGACTTAGATTGGGTATTAGAAAAAGAAAGCATTCTATTTTTAAGAACGACTAACCCCTAGTTTAGTTTAAACTAAACTGTAATAGGAGCTTCTGCAATATTTTTTACTGATATTTCTCAAACGCAGGTCTGATACTTACTCACAGAATATGCTCTGGGACTACTGGATCATGCTTACTATCTGAAGAGAGTGAATTTGGTGACTGCAGGAGCAGTATTCCAGATCAGTTTACTCTGATTTTGTTTCTGGAATTAGTCAAGCAGTTCAACTTAAAATGGAGGAAGTGAAGCCAGCTAGAACCCATAAAGAAAGCCTTATTTAACTGTATTTTTGTCCTAGAATTAGGGTACTTCATTTTAGATAGCTGAGTTATCAAACAAGGAAATGGTAGCGTTTAGTCAACATGAGTTAGCAGATATTAGCTAAGCTTCATTTAAACATGACTATTTCATCTCCATTCCTAATGACAGGTTAAAAATCAGTAACAGAGTAGGAGTTTTTGAGAAGAGAATAGAAATTTTAATTCAGCTAAATTAGGGTAAAAATAGATTCTGGATTAGCATAACTCTCCTTCTTTGCCTGATGTACTGCATGTATGAACTACCTTCTACGATTTCATCAGCAGACTTGAATCCTTTCTCAATGTCTCCTTTTTCTATTTTCCTTTCTTCAGTAATGTATGAATGATGCTTTATTGCATCCTGCAGCAAGAACAAAATAAACATGTTAATTGTAATTCAGAAAAGCAGATAATTTTCATAGAGTAAAATCTTTCATCATCCATATGATCCTTCTTCAGATGGTGTCATGGTTTAGCCCCAACCAGCAGCTAAGTACCGTGCAGCCACTCACTAACTCTTCCCTGGTGGGATGGGGGAGAGAATCAGAAGAGTAAAAATGAACAAACTTGTGGGTTGAGATAAAGACAGGTTAAGTAAAACAGAAGCTGCACACATGCAAGCAAAGCAAACCAAGGAATTAATTCACTGCCTCCCATCAGGGGGCAGGTGTTCAGCCATCTCTGGGAAAGCAGGGCTCCATCACCTGCAATGGTTACCTGGAAAGACAAACACCAAAACTTTGAATGTCCCCTCCTTCCTTCCTTCTTTCTCCCACAGCTTTATTGCTAGGCATGATGCCATATGGTATGGGATATCCCTTTGGTCAATTGGGGTCGACCATCTCAGCTGTGTGCCCTCCCAACTCCTTGTGCACTCCCAGCTCACTTGCTGGTGGGGTGGTGGGAGAAGCAGAAATGGCCTTTGTCTCTGTGTAAGCGCTCCTCAGCAGTAACAAAAACATCTCTGTGTTATTATCAACACTGTTTTCAGCACAAATCTAAAATGTTGCTCCATACCAGGTACTGTGAAGAAAATAATTATACCCCAGTCAAAGCCAGCACAGATAGAGATGGTTGTAGCTAAGTGTTAGAAAGACCAGGGTAGTCATGGATAGTCATTCCCCTTCCACCACAGAGAGCAGCTTTTTCTTTTTTTTTTTTTCATTTTTTGTAGTTCATATTGTTCTCTTCTTCCCCTAGATCAGAAACACTAATAATCTGTTTATGGCATTCAGAGCTGTTGAAAATATTTCAGAAACAGATTTCTTGCTACTGAAAACCTGCCAGACTTGAAAATTTTCAGAACATGAACACTAAGCTCTCAAATTTAATTCTGTACTCACCTAACCCTGTGAGGAATTTGGCTCCTGGAGGCATGGAATTGCTCACTTAAACTTTCTGATTATTCTTTAGCAATTTTGTCCTAGATCTACAATATCTATCTCTGACATACTACATGCTGTGTGAACAGGTACCTAATAAGATTTTTTTTTCCTGTTTCTAAAAGCAAAATTTTGGAAGCCATTTAAAAGCTTTTTACACTTCATCATCAGATCTCATACCAAAAAAAAAAAAAAATTTCAAACCATGGCTAAGCTTTAAACAAGGAGGTAAATAGTGAGTGGGTTGATGTAAGAGCTCTGTCAGACAAGAAAGAAAAAACAGATTGTTACCTCAATGGTCAGAACTGGCTCCAGATCTTCGTACACTATCTTCACTTTTTCAGCCCCACACTTTGCCTGAGTCAGTGACTCTGCAACCACAGCACAGATTATCTGACCAACACAAATCACCTGTAACACAACATACATAACCGAAGAAAAAAGTGGTTAAATTCCTGTACAGAGAGCATTTTGTGGAAATAAATTCTGCTAAAATGCTATTTGTATATTGTTTCTCTAAGAATACTCTCCCAGTGCAGACTTATCTTCATTAGATGGTAAGTCTACTAGCTTCTTTCATCTGCTGCAACGTTTCTGGCATTAGAAATGCTGCTGACATCAGTCATCATGAGCATTTTCCCCATGTTCATCCTGAGGTGACCAGCTGCTGTGCCAAGTAAAATCCAATCTGGCACAGACTGCTTTCCTTGTGTGTGCTCAGAAAGGAAGGAAAATCAGCCATGAAGGAACAGAGAAGTAAAAGCAACACATTAAGAATTATTTCTGCTCCATTGCAAATACCACACAACAGTGTCAATTGTGACTGAGACAGCCTGAGGCTGGGGACATTCTGTGTGGTCATGCTGGCTACATGGATCCTATAAAATTCTTAGCTCTGTTGATGCTCAACAAAAGAAACAATGTTGTATCCAATTGTCAGCCTAGTATATAATCTGGCAATTAATTCATATCAGTTCCAACTGGGTAATTCTTACATTGTCTCATCTTCAAATATCTCAAATCCCATGGCTGTTTCATCCTTTCTCAGAATCCATGACAATCAAATCTTTATCAGGCCTTAAGAGACATGGCTGATGCATTTAAATCCCACAATTTAAATGAGCTTTTCCTTTCTCTCACACTGGGAAATGGTACTTCTGTTCAGCCCAGCCTGCATGGCACTGCATTAACAGCTCTTGCACTTATTTTAACTTCATTGCAGCAAGATGATACTTGCAAACTCATCTTCCTTTTCTTTTAATAACTGAAACTAAAAGTCCAGACAGTCCTCCAGAAGCAACAAATACCTTATCTTCTGCGTATGCTTGTTCATCCTTGCCATTTTTCCCTGGAACATCTCTTGCTGTCACTACATCAACCACTCCCGGCACCTGAAGGGCTTCTGATGCATCAATTGATCTGGAAAGTAAAGCATGCACATAAATGAGTACATGGTACAAATATTTCTTGTACAAATAATTTAGTGAACTTCAGGACAGAAACATAATGCACTTGCTAACCACACCACAGACACCCACATAGAGAAAAAAGGCAAAAAATGTTGATTATTATAATGAGACAAAAAAAAATACAGGGACAGCATGAGCATCTATGTGTGCATCACAATGAACAGCTCTTTAAATTCTAGTTCCAGTACATACAAAATCTATGAATACATTTTCTTTCTATATTTTTTGTACTAAAAGGGGTGCAAGCATTAATATGGACTCTTCTGTCCATACCTGACACTACTTAAAGAACACAGTAAACAAATTCTTACCTCATTTGTAATGCATACCTGATAATAAGGCCAAATCAGACAGTAAGAATAGGAAATACCCACTAACATACTTATGTGCATATCATTTTTCTTACTTACATAATCTTTGCATGGGCTTTAACACTGGTGACCACAGCCAGTGAAAGTTCTCCATCCACTGGACGGATGTCATCAATGTAAACTGCTTCACCAGTGGCATGCTTAATACCAGACTGGTGCATGATGGGACGGCCCACAGGATCTTGTGAAGACTGTCCTGGGTCAACATCCTGCAAAATAGGAACATGTTATCTTCAAGCCAGAAGAGTAATTATAGAAAGCTTTACTTAAAAACGTTTTCTGAGGTATTTTATAATCATTAAATCTACGTGGAAACCATTTAGATTTTATGACAGTATTTATGGGACACCTTATAAAGGGCTAATTCCTCTTTTAGAATTTGTGCTATATTGGCACCAAGTTGCCCTGACAGAGGTCTGAGAAATGTACTATGTTAGACACCATTCACACCTCTAGTAAATGGCAGACTCTTCTGCAGAAAAATTGCATTAAATAAATAGGAAAAAAAATGAAGAAAGGGAGAAGTAAAAGGGACAAAATGAGACAGTGGAACCATAGTAGACAAAGGAGAGCTAAAGCCTTCTGGATGCTATAGCTAGCCTGTCTATTGGGTTCATGTTGCTTCTGACAGCATCTTTGTGCAAGACACTTTTATAGACTTCAGCATCACCACTGCTTCAAACAATCATATTTCATATTGTTTACTGCAGAGAAAACACATCTGAAATTTTTTAATTCCTTCTTCCCATCTTCCTAATAAGATAGGTAAATTACTACTCTGGTCCGTGATGACTAGACTAAGAAATGGTTTCATCCGGGTTTTTGCTAATTAAATTCCCATCGACAATCACCTCTATTACTCTATTAGTTCAGAGACAGTCTGCAATTGAAAGCATTTCAGAAATAACGAAAATACAGCTTTGGTGTTCTTTGCTATTGAACTGCTGCTAATTCACATTAACTGAAACTATTACCAGGGACAGTGAAAATCTTCCATTATTTATGTTTTACTTGGGCTTTTACTGAGTAAAGAGTTCTCTGTAAAACAGATCTTTGTCTCTTAAAGAAGACTAAAACAAATTCTTGGCTGATGCTGAAAGTTTTGATGGAAAACTGATAAACAGCAAAAGTCTGATTTTAAATGTTTTAAAATTTTGCAACAACGCAAAAAATATTGATTCAACTTCAATATTTAAAAAATTTAAATCTACTGAACGAACTTCTTCATATGGCAGCTACCTCCCTCTTAATCTTTATCTTTGCAGATAAATCTTTAAGGTTTGAACAGTCACAGAGATGCTGCACTATTTTATGTCCTTTATTTGTACTGCGGCCCACTGGATACTTTAATTGTGCTGAGTTCTGCATAGCTGAAAGCTGTGCCTCTGTTTCAGCTGTGTCACAATAGCCTGATGTTGCACAACACTTTGAAGGCAAGGAGTGAGTGTGTCTGCACCCTGAGACACCAGGAAATGTATAAAACAATAATAAATTTCCCACTGAGTCAACTGTTTCAGCAGCTTCACAATACAGTTAGGAATGAAAAGTTAGAATGGTGAAATACTCATTAAAATAGTGGGTCTGTGGTAGTTCTAGCTACAAATGCACCTCACCTGATAGACTTGGACACCATGGGGAATACCACTTTGTAGCATTCCCAAAGCACTCATCTTCTGCGATGACAGCTCAGCATACCTGAAGGGATACTAAAAGGATAGTGATGTCAGAGCAATATTGTCAGACCCTTATTTCTAACCCAAAACCTTTCCTCTCATATATTTTGAGGTAAAGCCTAGCACCTTTACCCATTCCTCTCAAATTCCCAAATCTTTAAAAAAGCAGTCTTCCTGCAGCCTGTATGCTCATGTGGGTATGCAATTCTTATCCAGTCCTTACCATCTGATGTAAACCATACAACACTTCCAGGTAAAATCTGAAAAGAAAGCTGACAAGCAGAGTTCTTCTATATTCTACTTTTCCACCCGCAGCTGATGGGGGGAGAAGAATTTCCTCCAGCACCAGTCTGCAAGCTTCATTCAGCATCTGATCATTCCATTGCCTGGCAGAAAAACAGAAACATGAACACACACTTCTTTATAAAAAATCAGGCAGCTAAAGCTAATGCGAAGCATGTGGGAAGTACTAAGTGAATCAGCATAAGTTATATCAAGAAATAACCTCTTGCTGGGGAGGACAGGTCAAATACAGATTGCAAGGGGCTGATGATGGGATCTGAACTGGCAGAATCAAGCAGACCCAATGCATTATACTATGATGCCAGCATTTGGCTTAAGTACATTAAGATATTCAGTACCTTCCTATGAGTTTATCACAGGACCTTCTTGCACTGAGTGTCGTTGAGCCAATGCCTCCATATAAAATATTCAGATCTACAATGGTGTCCGTGCCTGGTCTGAAGAGGACTCGCATTCCAGAATTCACTATGGAAAAAGCATTTTTCTGACTTGCAGCCTGTCTGAAGGCTGAAATAAAGTCATCCTAATGGGAAACAAAAAGAGAAGAAAAATTCCATCAATGGCAGAAATTGATTGGAAGAAAACAAATATACTCTTCCTTGTATTTTAGGTATTACCATTGTTTTAAAAGAACATTTACTAGAATTACTATTTCAGTTAAACTTTTATTTTTCTTGAAGTACAAAGCTAATCACAGACAAATGTATTAAGAGGGGACCATTATTTGAGGTTATCTATACCTAAGAAAACATGACAAATCTTAAATTTTATCAGTGGTTTAATGACTTCAGAGTGCTGGAAAAGCAGACCAGGTATAAGCCACTTGATGTACGGTTGGTATGTTCTTTAAATTGAATTACAGCTTAGAAAATTGTTGTTTCTTCCTCAGGACAGGGAGGCTGCACTGTGCTAAAGAACCTGATCCTGTGAAGATTTTACATTTAGAGATTCTACATTTTATGCTACAGTAATGGCAGTGATAGAGGAAAGCACTAGAAATAGCTGGGTTTTGTATTGTCAGAAATATTTGTTCTGGAAACAAATCCACATATTTTAAAAGAAAATGTAATACCAATTTTGTTTGTGATCAGACACAGATGAGTCCTTTGAAGAAAGGGTATAAAATGCCCTTTCTGCAGCCCCAGATTCGGACAGCAACTGAATTTTTAAAGTTGGGATTGGCAGGTTGGATCTATCACTATGAGTATGTGATACCCTCATGACAAATGCAAAACTCAGGATTACATGTTGAACAATGAGTCTTGTCAGAGGTGGAAAATAATCTCAACAGGATTTACATTGCTTCACTGAGGCAACATTCACAGCAGGCTACCCAAAACCAAAAGCCATCAGCTGACAGGAACAAGACGGAGAACCAACAGCCAGATTTCCATCTACACTTTGTATTGACAAGTCTTACCAAAAATGTGTGCCTTTTAGTTGTGTTAGCAGAGTTAAGAAAAAAGGTAATTAATCTTGAAATTGTTAATTCAGCATGGTGTTAATTTCCTGTGGTGAGGCTGTTTAATCTCACATATTATTGATGTGATGGCTGACAGATAATTTTCCTGCTCTTTGAAGTGACCTTTTGAGTCTGCCAGAAGTGCTGTTGTCTTTTGTTCATTTTCCTTTCTCCACCTCTGCTTTTATTAAAGGCAACTCTCTTTCTCTGAAGGCAAGACTCTGAATTACCCTCACAACTTGGCATGGGACAAAGCAAGTTGGGATTTTTTCCCTTTTACTTTGTGGAGGGAACTAAGGAATTCCTCCCTAATTTTATCTTTCAAGCTGTTTCTCTCTCAAATTACTACTAAGGCTTAAAGTTTCTGGGCAGTAGAAGCTCTGTTGCTGCTGCCAATACATTATGCTTTTGCAGAGTTTAACGTCATAGGGGTCTCGTTTTTCACAGGAAACCTGCCTCTCATGTGCAGAAGTACTCCTTCAGCGTGAGGCCACATATGTTTAGTATGATATGCTGCAGTGGTGTCCTGGCTTCGCCCCTCCTTTTTCATGAATAGAGAAATATGAAGAACTGAGAAAGTCCTTGACTGTCTGACAGCAACTAAAAACATCAGGGTGTTATCAGCACTGCTTGCATTTTAACTCTCAAACACAGCATTCCATCTGCTGCTACAAAAGAAGTTAACTCCATCCTGACTGAAACCAGGACAAGTGGGCAGCTTCTCTAGGGATTGACCCTCTGGTGCCAAGGTTGGCAGACACTCCTGTGATCACTCTATCATTGACTTCAGTCACAATATATTAGCTTGTAGTTGGGTCTTCTTGTCCTGTACACTAAGAGGCCCAAAGAAGTAGAAGATTATGGTCATCTGGAAGAAGTGAGAGAGCTGACAGAGGGATGCTGGAGTTTTCTCTTAGCTACTTCCAAAGCAGCAGTAACCTACATACACGCGTGCTGAAGATAATGGAAATATCCCTCACAGCTGCTCTGGCACCTAAATGAAACCTGTGAAACACTGGGGTCTTACCTTCACAGAATATGGGATGAGAACAGAAACAATGACCTCCTTGGGCTTTATGTCTGCATGCTCACAGCCAGCAAGAAACTGATCATTTAAAAGAATCTGTCGTTTACCATCTGTTAGAGGAAACCATAGTCTGTTATTGTTATGTGGAGCAAGAGGGAAATATTTCTGCATTGCATATTCAATTTTCATTGAATCTGTGCAAAAGAATGTATTATGGCCAATGTAGTCTTAGTAGTCAGCTCCATTCAGGATCTAGTCTTAGACCACAAAAGTCCAGTCTTTATAATACATGTTAAATGCAACATATTTCCCTATTGAATACTATAGTCCCCCCATGATACATAAAACACTAGTATTTTATACTTTGTAGAAAATACATGTCTACAAATGCCAATATTCAGAATGCTTTGTTTGAATGTGGCTATTCTGTTTCTGAAAAAAATCTCTTAGACCATTAAATCATTAAAGCACAGTAAGCTTTAAGGAAATTATCAAACGTTACAATGAGATGGACAATCAGCCCTGTACATCTTTAGTTCAAAGACAGTAGAAATTGTTAACAAGATTCTCCAAAGTATCCACAGATGCTGTGTGACAAGGGTGGGGCTTGATTGGGTTTACTTCAAGTGTTACTTAAACATGATGAACATGTATACACACACACACACAAATGCACAACAGTACCAGTGACTTCAAGAGAAGTTTCTAAGTGCATGGCCCTGGACAGTGAACACAAGTTTTCCTTAAAATGAGACAGACACAATCAATAAAACCAAACAGTGGTGGAATTACAAGACAAAGCTAAGCTTTCTGATAAATGGAGCAATATAGCCAAAGGCAGTGGAGAAAGCAGACTTTTCTACCTGTTAGGCCTGCCCACCTTGCTTTTAGGAGATCGCTTAATGATGTTTCATTTTGCCTTGTGAAGTTTTCCACTGGCAAAGACCTTTTACCAGTTAAACTGACAGGCAAATACCAAGATAATGGTGTTCTCCATTCAGCAACATGTACCATTCTAATTCATCTAGGAGATGCACAGTATTGTTTCATGTGAAAACAGTCAGCTGTAGCCACATTCTCAGTTTCAGTGTTCTGTCCATCCAGCAAAGATATTTGGCAGGGAGTTCAAAGCTTACCTTCTGATGCCAAGTTGAGGACAGATTTGCCAACTGATAAGACTGGGTTCAAGTCCCAGGCTGATCCCCTGCTTACAATGTGTCCACCTAAAGACTTTAACAAACAAGGAAGTTATTTTTAGGTTTTCTCTTCTTACAGCGGAACAGAGATCTGTATCATAACCTCATTTTATACACTTAAAAGGCTCATTGGAAGAACTTTTTTCCATCTTGCTTTCTTCAATCTTAACTGAAGTTCTACATCTGTACTTTTTAATGTGATCTATTGTTTCCTTTGTTTTGTCTCATATCATCTCTGCTGTGAGAGACCAGGTTTACTTTTCACCCCCTGGCATCCTAAGAGATGGCCACTCAACTAAAGGATGAAATACAAGGTATTGAGGTAAGGGAAAAGTGGGGATAAGATCAGAGATGCCTTATACATGATGGATAAACAGCTATGCATTGATAGTCAAAAGTATGATTTGCTGTAGGGTATGCGGTTCTTACCAGACAACCCCACTTTTATTCTTTGCTCAGTTTCTTTCAGTTCTCTGCTCAGCCAGTGAGCAGGGATACCAGGAGTTTCTCTGGTTACAGTTTTCTGGAAATTTGCCTCTGCTAACTAGCATAGGACTTCCAGCTATTTCATACAACTTACGTGCATTACAAGGCATGATCCCAGCCTTACCCAGCTTTCCCCCACACATTTGTAGGTGACATTCACACAGATATGTCTATAGGGCTAGCATATTTACTGTTCACTGCTGAACACATACTGCCATACTCCTGATCTGTTCTCCAGCAAGAGTTCTCAGGTGTTGCAAGAGAGCTTGATAGATCTTTGTTTTCTCCCGTGGAAGGTTTCGGACTGCCTCCATCAAGATGTCTCTGAGCTGGGCCAAGCAGCAGGCAGCTCCTATTACTAACCCTGAGATCAAATGAGTTTAAACAGTGAAATCAGATACAGTCACAATATAAATACAATATATAGCTGATAAGGCCTCTAGAGATTTGCCTTTGTACACAGGTCTTGTCAGCAGGAAGACAAAGAGAAGTGATAGTAAGACGCTTTTCACATTACATGCAGTAATTGCAGATGCTATTTGCTTATTCAGCGATGGTTCCCAGCATACACACACACCTGACAAACACACATTGCATATTCACACACACCAATGCATATCCCATATTTATGCTGCGTATCCCCAAAGACATAAACAGTTGACTCATTAGGATAACAGATGACCAAACTACTGGAATCTTCCAAGACCAAGATGCAAACACTCGATCACAATTCCAGTAGTATCAGAGAAAACACTACCATGGGCTTTAGTGAACACTGCAATAAACCTGCAGAGAAGTCTTCAAGTGTTGTGCAGCTTTTTTTCTGAACAAAGGGGTTGTGTTCTGAAGTAATTTTTTTATTGATGGATCTTCTTAAGTGCAGAGTTGGACTGATATTAGCATAATAATTTGAAAATATTTAATATTCAGTAACTCGTGGTGCTACAAGAACATAAGGAGATAAATAGGCAACTGTAACAAAGTATGAAATTCTCTATTTTTTTAATAGCTTGATTTCTCATAGGGAATATGTATCATTTAATTCCTTTGCTACAGGTGCAATGCCTCTGCTCATGGAGGTGATATGCCCACTAGACTTGATTTGTGACTGACTTACATTAGCATAACCCTTTAGAAGTCAGTATATGTGTGACAGTTTCTATTAGCTGAGAATCAAGCCCAGCCATTCCAAAGAAAATCTTGTGATATTTTGGATTGGAAATTTATGGCTGAATATTGTGTTGAAAATCTAGCCCTAGCCTAATCAATATTCTGCAGACTTTATTGTGGTGATAGAAAGGCTCATGACTGGTGAAAACATAAAAAAAATAATGTTGGCTTAGGGCCTTCTCCTGTGTTTGCTGTCTGTGGAAATTTGAGATTTGAACAAACATTTTTTTCACGGAACAGTTTCATAAGTTGTCTGTTGCCATCAATCATCTGCAGACCATAGTGGAGCTGACATACTGGTTAAAAGGCTTAATGAAATGACTGCTACAGAGAGAAAAAACCCAAAATACTCTGCACCAATTAGAGCTGGTGGTTCTTGTTTCACATTACAAAAGCCAGATTAATTCAGTTGCTGCTGTTTGTACCATCACTAGAGGTAACTTGGAGGCTTACCATCATTTGTGCTACTCACAACATGCATTTCTGGAATCCTAACAGGATGGAGAATGACTGGATCATAGGCATCATTGCGATTTTTTTTGAGTCCTGAAAGACAAAATCCAGAACTTGAGTGGAGATATCTTTAAAGAACAGACCACATTCTTTAACACAGACTTAAAAGTTCAAAACCTTTGTAACCAAGTAGTTTCAAAGTCTCAGTGACTTTTTTTTTTTTGTGCAGCACCTTGAATATCACATTTTACTGCTTTTACCAGGTCCACTTCATCTGCTTCTCTCTGCAGCTCAAAGGCTAATCTGAAACCTAAAGTCCAATATTCTGTTTCCTGACTCTTGCTCCTGGTTCCTCTGGACTGGTTTCTGGTCCTTTCCTATATCACATTCAAATTTCAACTCCCACCTTAGAGCTATATACAACTCCACACCTGTTTCATCACATTGATAGCTATTTGGTCCACTTTTCTATATGATCTACATAATTCTATTGTTCTCTTCTAAATTCCCAAACTTGTTTATACAGGTAGAAACTAGATCATCTTATGACATGTCTCTATTGTAAACCTCAGACTTTCTGTGGTAGTCCTCTTTGTTGTGCAGTAACTGGTTTAGAGCCTGATCTGATTACACCAGAGAGCTTTTCCTTGATGGGAAGAGACTTGAAGTTTTTAAGACAAGATTTGGCATTTTACCAAGTATTGCATCACGGGAGTATGTTACTCAACAAATGTCATGCCCTTTACTGGGCAACGTACAAGTAACCCAAAGGTTCTCTTTCAATCTGTGCTTTTACTATCCCAACAGTGAAGGAGATATTCTTACTAAATTCCTCCTGCCTGCTCAGTCTCTCAAAAAAAAGTTTACTAAGAAGTTATAAAAGCGTAAAAAAACCAACATCCATAATATGCAGAAACTAGCCTGTGCCTATATGGGGTTATTGTACCTTTTCATGGACATTATTTACTTTGTGATGCTGAAGCTAATGTGGATGTGAAGTATTTGGCTGTCATCAGCATGAGTGAGTTCCTCCTTATTCACATAAACTGTCTTTCTGAAGGTACTGAGAAAAATTTGGCATGAGAAATCCTGGGCTCAGGTGATGGTGATACTAGTCCTAATCTAGTTATTGACATGCTGCAAAAAATCAGAGGAAATTACATTTGCCTAAATATCAAAGCACAATCATTGTGATGAGAGAATGCAGTTAGGATCCCCAGAAGATTGCAAGACTGTGTGCCCACTGCATAATGTAATCCCCATCTCACAAAATCTTTTGCCCTTCCATACCTACACTGGTGTTGCCCACAACCAGGGGTGCCTTTGGATACTTGGCTTTCAGCTCCAGAAGCTCATGCAGGCTAGTAGGAGAAATCCACATTGTTCTCTTGCCACAGAAGACCAGAGTTGTTCTTTGCTGCTCCTGAGCCATTCTCTGCAGTGGAAATTACAAAAATTTGGTAATTTTGACTAATGTTAATATAAAACACCATATTGATAACTAGGACACTGTGTTATGATAGTGAGATATTAATGGGACTTTTAATCTGAGGTTCCTGAAGTGCTGTACAATGCTGAGCTTTTATCATTAACTATATTAATGCTCAAGAAGCTGAGATGAGAACCAACTAAATGACTTGGTAAAAGCCACACTAAATGAGTGGTAGAAGATTATTAAATGAGTGCACGAGAAGATCACAGAATCACAGAATCACAGAATCACAGGGGTTGGAAGGGACCTCCAGAGATCATCAGGTACACCCCCACTGCCAAGGCAGGTTCCCTAGGACAGGTTGCACAGGTAGGCACCCAGATGGGTCTTGAATATCTCCAGAGAAGGAGACTCCACACCCGCCCTGGGCAGCCTGTCCCAAGGCTCTATCACCCTCACTGTGAAAAAGTCCTTCTGCATGTTGGTGTGGAACTTCCTGTGCCTTATGTTTTCTTTTCTGCTGTTCTCACATTTCTGAAGGACACCCTTTGCATCTGATGTAAACAATAAAGCAATGCGATTGGATTTGTGGGAAATCAGGATGACAAAATCTCACTGCATATGTGACATAATACAAGTGTATTCTCTTAATCAGGGAGGATCACTGCATCCCCATTTGTTGAGTGTCTTGTTTCTACTGTACTAGACCCAGACTAGTTTCTACAGTATGTAAAATATTTTTAAAAATTAAAATGTCAACTTTCCCATTTGTCTGTAAGGACTATTTTTTTTCCCCAGAAATATTGCATCCTTGGGATGGTTGATCACTATTTACATTTTTGTTTAATCAAAGTGGTTTTCAGGCACTTCCTGTCTTACAAGACTAAATATATCCCTTTTTCCCTCTGAGATTACCATATATTCTTTTCATATTTGATAAGTGCCAAGTAGGATCATGGTTTCAAAATATGCAAAAGCAACCACTAAGAAAACACGTCTTTGCAGTCAACACAATGAACAAACAGGCCAGAAGACATGAAACAGAACTGCTGCAACTATGAACTACCCTTCAAGGTAAGAGACATGCCTGAAACAAAAAAGGAGCTATGTGTCTGTGGAATCATTCACAATCCTAGTGGTGTGGGCATCCCTCCTGCCATAGGAGAGTCTGTCACTAAGTACTACTGCCTAGATACCATCACAGCTCCACTTTCACAAGCTTTTTCCAGTACTACAGACATCTAAAGCATATTCACCAAGCAGGTTTAATTTCTAAGCACTGAGCTTAATGCTCAACCTGTTTAAAGCTATTGAGAGCTTCAAACAGACTCCAATGGGATTCAACCAAGCTCAGCATAATCAATGTAATGTTCAAGACCTTGTGCAGCTTGGAGGAGCAGTTCACTCCTCCTGGCAACTCAGTCTGAACATGTAGAACAGCTCACAAGAGCACCTATCTGGTTGAACCAGCTGTATGAGCCAGCAACAGTTTAGCCAAGATCTGTATTCCAAGCATCAGAGCTGCAAAGTGTCCATTTAATACTTGCATTCTTAAAGCATGATTCTCTCAAAGGCAGGTCAAATAGCAGAAAGGCAAATCTGCCTTCCACATCATGGTTTCATAAAGGCACTTATGCCTTACTATGCATGTTCTGCACTAAAAGGCAATCATTAAACAAGGAAGTTTTACTCTACGATAAACTGTTACAAAGTCAACTAACTGCCTTGCAGCAAATGGCATTCTATAATGCAGTAACAAACCAAGCAATTGTGCCATGCTTTCCCAGAACTCAAATGCACTTTTGTCTCTCTGATGTGGCTGTGTAATAGCAGCAAGAAGTGCCAATGAATATTTGCAAAAGGCGTGCAAACAAGGAATTTCACAACAAGATGTTGAAACATGAGTGAGGATTTAAAAAACAGCCTGGACCCACCCGCTTGGATTCTACTCAGTCTGGTCTGGGTAAGTCCTGCACTACCATTTTCACAGGTCTCTTGCCTCTCTCTGCACATCACAGACACTTGACACAGCTTCTTTCAAGCTGCCACCCGTCCTTCTGTGACTTTCCAACAACTACTGCAATGATCCCTCTTCTTATTTCAAGTTCTTTGCCTTTCCTGTGGACCTGCAGCATTTCCCATGTGTAAGTTCAGCCTCAGGTTGCCAGGGTGGGCTATGTACCAGCGGGAAGGAAACAATGAGTCCTATGGTCACTTGAATCCAATGATTCCAAGACTGAAAAGATGGAGAAGCTCTTCTAGGAACCTTCAAAGGAAATAGCATATTCCACAAAAAAAGACTAGGTGGTCCAAAATTCAATGGTTCTGAGTAAGGAGTTCTTTTGGGAAAAGTCTGGAAACAGGCTTTGTGAAAGTAGGAGCTATTTGTAATAATGGCAACATGTAGATTATCCACATTGAAATGCCTCATTATGCCATTCAGCCATGCAGTGCCATTCAGTGAGACCTGGACAGGCTGGAAAGGTGGGCAGGAAGAAACCAAATGAAATTCAACAAAAGCAAGTATAGAGTCTTGCACCTGGGAAGGAATAACTGCTTGTATCAGTACAGGCTGGGGGATGACCTGCTGGAGAGGAGCTCTGTGGAGAGGACCTGGGAGTCCTGGTTGATGACAGGTTGGCCATGAGCCAGCAGTGTGCACTGGTGTCTAAGAGAGCCAATGGGATTCTGGGGTGCATCAAGAGCAGTGTGGCCAGCAGGTCGAAGGAGGTGATCCTCCCCCTCTACTTTGCCCTTGTCAGGCCCCACCTGGAGTGTTGTGTCCAGTTCTGGGCTCCCTGGTATAAAAAAGCCAGGGATTTCCCGGAGAGAGTCCAGAGAAGGGCTACGAAGATGATTAGGGTCCTGGAACATCTCCCCTATGAGGAAAGGCTGAGTGATCTGGGACTGTTCAGACTTGAGAAAATAAGACTTAAGGGGGGACCTTATTAATGTTTATAAATATCTTAAGTATGGGATGCAGGGGGAAATGGCCAGCCCCTTGTCAGTGCTCTGTGGAGACAGGACAAGGGGCAATGGCTGCAAATTGGAGCACAGGAAGTTCTGCAACAACACGTGGAAGAACTTTTACACAGTGAGGGTGACAGAGCCCTGGGACAGGCTGCCCAGGGAGGTGGTGGAGTCTCCTTCTCCGGAGATATTCAAGACCCGTCTGGACACCGACCTGTGCAATATGAGCTAGGGAGCTGCTTTGGCAGGGGGGTTGGACCCAATGATCTCTCGAGGTCCCTTCCAACTCCTATGATTCTATGATTCTATGTTTGACTAAAACTGATTCCTTTTGTTTATCTGAGGATAGATCTTTCAACTTATCAGAAACCTAACCTTTTCAAGATCTGCAGGAGCTCAGTCGTGCTAGTATGATAACAAATGTCAGTAATGCTTACCATTAGTTCAGGAGGAAATATGAATTCCTGTGTTGGATCCATGGGTTGGAATTCTTCAGGATTGCAAAGACCTGAATAAATCTGCAAAGAATTGGAGGGCAAAAAGGGAAAATACCTATTTTCAGAGTAGGTTGCAACAGATGAGATTCTTTCCCAAGGTGATACTGAGTTTTGACACTTGAGTTGCATTCAAACTGACTTTTAATGTTTAGTTCTGTTATACCTATTTACAAACTACAGTAAAGACAGGAGACTATTGTACTAATTACTCCCAAGCCTTTTCTAGAAATATATCAAGCTTCAAGAAAGTTCCTGCAATATTTCCTGACAATGGCCATTGCAAATGTGCATCAGACACATAGGGTAAGATGTCCACTGTGGGAAAATATAGTGGTGGATAGTAGAGGTATGTTCTTGTCATAATTCATGTCTGTTACAGAGCTTTCTGACAAAGTTTGAGATGACAATAAATAATGTAACAGCCCATCTGATCAGAAAGGTTTCCGCTTAAGGAGAGCCTCTCCACCCTTCCATAAGCACTGCAAGAACTGAATGCCAGCAGCACACCATAGAAATTAGCTTTTCCTACTTCTCTACAGATGTCTTTTTTTCTGTTGATGCCCCTTGTTGAGGCTATGCATCTTGTGAGCATGCAGAAGCTTACATGAAAGGAGACTCTGGATATGCTGTGCTACCAGTACTGGTTATTTTTTTCTGAAAATACATCAGTGAGGCAGAATCAAAAATCTTATCAGAGCAGATAGCAACAGTTCTCAAGCGTACTGAATAGGCAAAAATAATTGACGTATCCAGGTCTGAAGTCTCTTATCTCTTCCCAGTCATTATCTCTGGGCACTCTGTGCAGATTGTAGCCATGGTAACTCTAAGAACTGGCTCTGGATGACCTAGTCTACTGAATGACTCCATTGATGAAATGGCAAAAAATTTTGTCTCTCCTTTGATCTTCACAATAATTAGGCCCCAGCTATTTAGCTTGGATGAATGCAACTAAGAGGAGTGGAAATCAGTGAAAGCAAACTAAGACAACACCCAAAGTAAATGCTGTTTTGTAACTGACAACTGCTGCACTGCCAGCTTCATGCTTCAGACAACCTTGGCAGCAGCCAGCCAACAATTTTCGGTTCTTAAAGGGGCAGAAATGATACACACATGCACAAATATACACACAAATCCAGTTGGGCACTCCTTGGGCACTAAGGTTTTTCAAAGTTAAAACAAGTTCTCCTCTGATCAGCAAAGACATTTTACTTTAGGGGGTCCTTAACCTTTTCAGACAGAGGAAGTTTACCCAAGGAGTTAAATTCCTCATCATGAAGCAAGATGGAGTGATATTAGGGCACTGTGGCTGCTTCTTGTAGGTGGATGAAGACAAGTTCTGAGATGCACACAGGGAACAGAGGACCTTTCTGAAAGCCTTACATGTACTGGAGTTCTCATGTGTACATAGTAACTGTGGAACCTTTGCCAGAAGAAACACAAATAAGGTAGCCTAGGGTTTCACAACGTGCATATGTACAGTGACAATGTGTGTTTTGAAGTAACACCAATACATCAATTACTATAGAATGCAGAAGAATAAGATGCTTTCCTGAAGATCCTGGAGTCACTAACAAACATTAACACTTATGAAAGGCTTTACTAGAACAAACTGACATTGCACAACAATAGCTTTGCTTCACCTTTAGGAATTCAGAGCTGGTGTCTCAAGCACACAGAAACAAGCCACACTGATGGCTGCAGAATTTTTGTAAAGGGGTTCAACTATATATCAAGACAAGCTTTTTTAAGGAAGGTATCTCTGATCAACAGTTTTCTTCCTCAGAAAACAAAGTAGACTTAAATGTTTAATATCAAGATCTACACTCTCACTGGAAAACATCATTACATAGGTCAAGCCTGTCTGCATTCTGACTACCCACAATGTAGACATGCTTGTGCTACCTTTCTGCAGTACTGAGAACACAGAGCATTGGCTAAATGCCCAAGGACAGAAAAGCAGCTGCTGCCATAGTTCAAGATGGCCTTTTCTACAAATTTTATAATTCAAACAAGAGATAATGACAAAAAATGTGATGTAACTTACTTGACCTCCTGTAGAAGATGAATACACATTTTCTTCCTGATCCAAGCAACACTGTCCAGTTCCTCTGAGTTGGCAGCATGCTGGCTCCTAAAGAAATTATATACAAAAGCAATGAGGCAGCTTTGTGATTTACTTTTAAATTAATGTTTTGATTCCTTCTGTTCCAAAGCAGATTTGTTTGGTCACTTGAACTTGCTCCAGGAGACTTCTTAAACCATAGGGCCCCTAGGAGTGAGCTGCCCACCCAAGTATCCATAAAGTAAATGGAAAAAAAATCAGTATTACTCCAGTGGTACCTGGAACAAGTTATTGGAACTGATGCAAAGGATTCTTAAGCGCCTTTCAAGGGTACATGTAAACCTAAAGTCAGCAGCAGCCCTAAGTGCCAGCATATTTAAAAACTAAAAGTGCCAGATTTTCCAAAGGCTCAACCAAAAAGGATTTCCAGATGAAGCTAGATTCCAGGTAGGTACTTCAAGGAGACTCAGCGATGTCAGATACCACCAACTGTGCCAGAATGAGAAATACATTTGAAAATATTGACCTACCCCAGCAAAAGATGTGCAGCTGTCTATAATGGGCCTGTATCCTGTGCAACGGCACAAATTACCTGAAATAAACCATATGATAATCAATCATAAGAAACCAGAACAACATTTAGGAGTACTGATGTAATTTGGAATGGTATGGAGTCAAACTTGTTGATAAAAAATGCTGAAATTTATGTCCCTACTCTCCAATGGGCCAAATCACATCTGCAAAAATAAGAAATATTATTTTAATAGAGATTATTACTTACAATTAAAATTAATTATTCTAAAGGTAATGTATAATAATAATTAATTTCACTATTTTCTTAAAATAGAATTATGAAAAGCATCCAAAAGTAAATAGTAGGAGTGTTACGGCCACTACAGTCGGGTTTTATATTCCAATCAAAAATCTACTGCCATCCGTCACTCCGTCACTATCACCATTTTCATATACAATTAACAGCAGCAGTGAAGTGGGAGGGGCCACTTATTTTGGGAGCTATAGGAGTGTTAGAAAGTTTGGGACTAGAAAGTGAATTAAGTTGCTTCACTTATTGCAGTAAATATTGCTTGAAGGACAGTAAAGGTTTCAGCGGGCTAACATGTCATGTCGTGTATCTCCTCTGTAGCTGCGGAAATCTGTTAAAGAATTCACATCACTGGGGTCAGTACTTACACTGCAGAGAAAATACAACCTCCTTCTTCACTGTATCCATTGTAACACTGTACTCGTATCACACTATATTAAGGCTGCTGGTGTAGGAAGGCTGTAAAGCCACCCTCTTCTAAATGTAGGGGTGTCCAGAAATATCCAGCCAGTGCTAAATGCCACTGTGTATCCCATTTGAATTCTGCAGCGTGAACCATCTTTTTATGATTTTGGTATGTCCTTAAACCACCATGGCTATGTCAAATACTACTTTTGGAACATCATCTGCTGCTCTTTGAGTCAAATCATACTTATGAGTTTGGAAATCAAATATTTATCTCTTTATTATACTTCTTACAATTTATTGTCTGAAACCTACCATCCAGAGCAGAAATTATCTGCTCCACAGAAGGTTCCGTGTGGTTTCTCAGTAAGGCATATATGGACATCACCATTCCAGGGGTGCAGAAGCCACACTGGGAGCCATGGCACTTGGCCAGCCTTTCCTGGAACAAAATACAACAGGCCCTGAATCCAGGATATGGTTTCACTGGCTTTCTGAATAGCCATCTTCAGGTATGTCATCTATAGGCCAGTAGCAGCATTTTGACTACTCAACTATGACCATTCTTGAGGAAAATGTTGAAGGATGATAGTCACTCCTGTTTATATCCCCATAATCCAAATTCCTTGATATGAGGACAGGGCCCAAGACTTTCAGTTTAGACATGAATCATACGTTAAATATTTCTAACCGTGAAGGCCAGAACACAGAACAACTCCTCAATCAGAGCTTCAGCACAGACCAGTCCCAGAGTCAAGACCCTTGGAAAACCATGTTGAGAAAAAAGGATTTTTAGAAAACACTGGTAAATCTGTGTGATCAGACAGTGCTTTTCAGGGACAAGCCAAAGTGGTGGAAGTAAAGAGCTACCTAATCCAAGGGAAACTGCTGGCTCACAGGGAGATTGTGTCTAATTTAATACCTGTCAATCTGGTTCCAACCTGGAGTCACTCATGCCTTACTACAACATATGAAACATGTTGTTTCTCAATGAGATGGCCAGGTGCCGAGCTCATGAATAAATTAAACTAACTGATAGCCTTTGCTCTTGCCTATCCCCTTCTAAAAACTGGCATCCCGCATGGCATAGAGCTGGATAGCCCTGTAGTGTAGAGATTGTGGTGTGCTCCCTGCATGCTAGCACATTAGGAGCTCCTTCCACGTTACATACAGGCCCAATCCCAACCCAGCAACTGCTGTATTAATTCCTAAAAATACCTGTTCATCTAAACAGAATAACCAAACTTCAGAGGTTCTGGAATCCCTTCAGAGACTCCACATTGCATAGACACAAAGCACCTTCTCACAGATCCCAGCTTCATTACATAGTGTAGGATAATCTCTTGAAGCCCAACACAGTCCAGTTCACGCTCACCTGAATTGGATGAATTCTGGTTTTAATGCTTCCAACTCCTTCCACAGTAGTGACAGCAGCACCATGCAGTGAGCATATAGGGAGAAGGCAGGAGTTGGCAGGATGGTGTCTTTGAAGTGTGAAGGAGAACTGTTGTGCTAAATAGCTTTGTCATATAGTCCATGGAGGAAGAAACAAAGGATATATAGTCAATCTAGAAATACTCAGATTGAGCAGAAAGACATGGGAAGAAGGATATGGAAGCCTACAAAATTCTGTACTTTCACTCTGAGAGTATGCATCCTGTTCCTACAGCTGGGACTTAGGCATTAAGTGATTTTCTCATTAAAGAAGCTAAAGAAAAAAAAAGGGTAAAAAGCATCCCTATATCTTTTGTTGAAATCCAAAGTCTAGAGCCAGAAGTGAGGAAGTCAGGCTCAGCATTTCTAATGAAACAAAGTTTCAAGTAGAACTCCTAACATTGCTATGGGCAAAACTGTACAATTACAACATAGTGTGTCTATTGCCAAAGTCCTTGGAGATTTTATCAATGATTACATGAAACATCTAGTGAAGACTTGTTAATCAGTGACATATCCTCAAATAATCATGTCAGGAGAGGCAGATGACAAAAGGGCTGTTGAAGTCTCAAATCATAAAGAACACAATTTAAAAGCATCATTTCCCCAGAAAACTGGGGGAGGTTTATGTTGGGTTTTTATTTTTTTATTATTATTTTTTTCTCAAAAGACTGAAGAGAGAGCATCTAAATCTCTGTTACTGCATGATAGCAAGTCTAACCCTGTAATCACCTTTGTAGAAGGTTATAGGTAAGGCTTTTAAATATGTACCAGAACTCCTCAACACCCATCTGTAGAAATAGAACGAAATCAAGTATTTCCCAGTACAGGCCAGTTGTCTCAAAACACTAAATTACTATTTCCAAGTATCAATGTGAGGATACTGTATCCGCTTGGCAACTGGATCATATGTGGATATCATCACAGTACAGGCACCACAGCCTCCTATCCCACAGCCATATTTTGTACCTGAGAGACGGACTGCAAAGGAGACAGTTAAAGAAAAAAAATGACAAGTTTCACAAGTTATTGCTTTATGTGCAGAACTGGAGGGATATTCTGACCAGCTAGCTCCAGAGACAGGAAAATGTGTACAAGATAGATGAAAATAAAGCACAGAGAGAGATGAGAAGGGTAAGGACAGAGAGAGAAAAGTAAGTGTGAGGCAGAGTTTTTCAGTCCCTATAGTCATCAATACTCAGTAAATTCCCAAAAGACTGAAAGTAGGATGGGTTGAATAAATACACAATAAGTCCTCTTATTAGTCTTACCTATAACACTTTGCTAATCCTGACCCATCATTATCTATATCTTCTATTTGCAAAACAGTACCAGCAGATCTCAGTATGTTTCCAGTGCTGTTTGCTGAACATCCAAGGAGTATAGTAACTTAAAACAGAGCACAATACCCTAGCACACACACCTAAATTCTGTAACTCACTAAGTTATGTGCCTCCTATACCGGAACCACCTATATGGGACCATATACTGGTTCCCCCTCCAAATAATGATCTTCTCCTCCTGGTGTTGCAATGCCCTGCAGTGCAATTCCCTTTCATTTTAGCTCCTTTTCAGAATGATATGTACTCCTCTTACTCTTCCCACTGGGTGTGTGCATTTGCATCCATTTTGCTTAGGTACTAGATGATGTCTTCCATCTGATTTCACCATGTTTCTACATTTCTTTAAACCCAGTGCCATTTCATTCTCACTGGTAATCAATACATGACTAATCATATAACACTACTTGACTGCTAAAGAGAAGCTAACTAGTCTACTGAATGCTTGGACAAGGCACAATGCAAGCTAATAAAAAAGCTGCAGCTGCAGCTAATGAATTACTTTCCGTTAGTGCCCTTCTCCAGATAATCCTTAAATTAACATTGGTTTTCTTCCAGAATAGGCGGCTTTTGACAGCAAAGCTAAACACACTTGCTTAACTCTATAACCTGCATGGCAGTTTCTTAGCTGGGATAACTGCCACTGAAGTCAGTAGAGGCCTGACAGCAGTTAACAACCTGAAAAGTCTCAAATGACAGAAAATAAAGATAACATAATGAAATAAGCTTATGCAAAAGTCTTTGAAGGACTGTGTCTTAAATAAAGAATTTACTAGTAAGTAAAAAAAGTAAAAGTAGTTCATTAGTTAATATTGTCATCACAAATGTACTGAAAGTTTTTCTGTACTTTGGACAGCTGCAAAGAAGATTTGGGCCATATTTAGAACAGTTACACTCAAATTTTAGAATGTTATACTCATGTAACTAACACACATAATGCACATACTGCACTGGATTGCTCTGCAAATCTACAAATACAAGGTGACTTATGTTGTTTCTACTTATTGTTCTCTTTACATTGGTTCCCAAATGAAAATCTTAATCCCCAATTGCAGTAATTTCCAAAATTATGGAACTCAAAGTTGAAAAAAAGGATATGTTTTTTTCTTAGATAATACAACAGCAATTCTTCAGGATCTGCCTGCCTCTCTATTACCTGCATTATGAAATAAAGAGATCATGTGTTACAGAGGGATCTTACATAATTGTCTCACAAGGATTAACTATGATGTTGAAATACAGGGATTGTGGATTAATTAATGTGGTGTGTTTGTTCAGAAATAGAATCCTGTCACTTGATCATAATCTGCAGATAAATAAATGAATGGGTCAGGCAGTACTGGTTAAACACAACTTTTTATAGGAAGAGACAACTGAAAGGAAAGAGAGTCTGAGTAAGCACTAGAAGGATGAGAGTAGAGACAAAAGTGGTTTTGAACTAGAACCTTCGTTGATTCTTCTCAGCATGAAACAGAAATCCCTTAATTTTAAAGACATTGACTTGTGAGTGTGAAAATTTTATGTATTTTTACCCTTTCATTTACAGGGACTCCTCAGCATAAAAGCAGAGGAAAATCTTAGTATAAGATGACCAGGGACGATACACAACTAAGTATATTTTCAGTGCAATGAAATTTAATGTGTACAAGTAGGGCTTATGCAGGCCTTGCTTTAGCCTTATCTCACAAACGTTGCTGTATCATCCACATGCTTCAGCTTGTTGGAGACAAGGTAATACGAACGTTGAAAACATTTTTTTGGGACCCATTGCTGCAGAATGAGGAGAGACTGAGCCTCAGGCTTCCCTCACCAGTTCTGCTATGCCAGCAGCGTGTTCCAGTTTCCCGGGTGCAAGACAACATGAACTAGATCCTAGGGAGCTGCTTTGGCAGGGGGGTTGGACCCGATGATCTCTTGAGGTCCCTTCCAACCCCTACAATTCTATGATTAGTTCAGGAATTTATTTGGAACCGCGGAGTGAAGTAAGGTCTCAGAGTATGTGTGTAAGCACAGTTGGCATGTAAGGACAGATAATAAAAGAAAATAAAAATAATTACTTTTCCTTAATTCACGTGGTTAAAAAAAAGTCAATAACCTCTCTCTAGAGTATAGAAATATTCTCCAAAGGACTGAAAATTATCTCTAGAAGAATTCACAGCAAGGCTGGTATGCTTGTTTGCTTTTTAACTAAGAAATAAACTTGTTCATTTCATTTTATAATGTGTTTGTTAGAAGAAGTTCTTATTCCGTTGATCTACAAAGTAAGAAAAAGTGACAAAATGTCTCAGAAAATGAGATGTGCATTTTTGGCATCAGGAACAGAAAAAAACCCCTACTTATTTCCTGATAATGATTGAAACTGTGTTAGTAAGCAGCATATTCTTTTATTAGTGATGTACTTACTCCATCTACATCCACTTTAGGACAATATTAGTATACGGTTTTAAGTAAACTGCTATCTAATTATAATTCTAAAAATTCTGTGATATGAGGGGTGATACAAAATCATTCAGACTATATAAAAACTATGGTAGAAAGCAGGATGATATCAGGAAGATCAAAGACAAGAGATGATTATTAATGAGCAAACTGCTGCTCCAGAATAACAGCTTTCCTGGATAGGAACTGTAGACATTAAAGCACTGCTGTTCAAAAAAAGAAAAAATAAAGGCATCAAAATCTTACCTTCCTGCCATTCACAAAAAAGACAAGCTCATCTGATTGCTGGGGACAAGCCATACTGTTGCATTAAAGTCTGAAAAATAAAGCTTTTCACATCAAGAGATGTTAGTAAAATGCTATATGCTCCTGAGTTTGCTTTGTCCCGCAGAATTTATTTTCAGACTGAGCATCAAATTAAGTAGATGGGGAGGGGCCACTGTAATGTATGCCATTTCTCAGCAACTAGCGTCTTCAGATGCTACTGCTTGAAACTTTTAACTCTTCTCTGGTGATCTGAAACAATCTGGAAAGAACTTCAGCCCCTCTAATTCTAACCCTTTAATTTAAGGGATAAAGAATTTAACAGTGAGCGAGAGACTTCTGGGTTTGAGGTACAACTCCCAGGCCTGGACTTTTTTATATTATCCAGTAACTGATGAATTCAGGATACGTAGAAATGCCTGAAGTTAAAATCCAGGGCATGCAACATTACCCACTTCTGTGGACATCAAATGCCAACCTGTGGAGCTATGCTTCTCATTTTAGTTTGTCACTGACCTGTTTTTTTTTTTCCTGCAGAGTGACATTTCTTAACAAAATAAAGACTGCCTTAAAAATTTCCTTCTCAGTATCTCTGTGCCATGCCAGCTTTATACCCTGACTGCTGTGGGTGCTGTTATAAGATGACCATACTCTATATGTACAATGGTACTAGAGAGAGAAATCCCAAATCCTGATTTGGCTTTCTAGATTCTTATGCATTTCTGTGGTTGTGCATCTAAGAAACAAGGTCAGTAATCTTTAAATGCTTTATTACAGCTGGCCTTTCCCCCCAACTCCCCCAAAGCAGACTGTATATATATGTCTTTCAAGAGTCTCCATTTGTGTACATACATGTCTTTTGCTTCATTTACTACTTTTACATTTTACAGTAAAGGCTGCTGTATTTCATTTGAGAGTCAGTGAGGCTGGCAACACAAATTAGTCAGGTCTTCTACCACTCCCCTCTAGAAGGAAAGAAAATGATTCTCAGCAGAGACATGCTGCTGCTTCTGTATTTTAGCTCCTGATGTATGCCTGAGAGCTACAACAATGCAAGCTCTGAAGTCATGTCAGTTACTATGTCCTGCCAACTGCAGCAATGCTGCAAGATTCCACATGTGTTGTAGGTACAATGACACAGGTTCAATGGCCTAAGAAGACAGAGAACCTGACCTGATAGTAGATTTTGGCAGTCCAGTATCTATCATGTATTGACTGTATCTATCAGTTATTGACACAGTAATATGCCAATAACCATCCAACGTGCCAGCTCCTTAAAGCCCTAACATTTCTGCTTATCTAGCAAAGTGAGGGTGTAGCACATGATGAATCCCTGGAGTACAACTACCTCAGCATTGTAGGTGGGGAGATGTCATTGCCTGCAAGGGCTGGGTAGCGATTTTTACAAGATTGGACTTGTCTGGAACTAACCAGCACCTGTGCTGATGCATAGGTACATAAGAGAACAACAGATAATGCACCTTTCACCAGTTCAACACAACCATATGCTGCCTGCTTCAGCATATCCCAGAATCTTCCCATGTTTCAGGGCTGTTATGGACACAGGGAATTGTGAGCTGTCATTAACAAGACCATGCAGTGAAACTAAGATGTTTCAAATGAGAATAATTATGGAAGCAGCATTCACATTTAACTTTCTTTATTGACTTTTGTACAATATATAAAAGCCAAAGTAATACAAAGAAAGTGAAGAGAAAGAAGTAAAAACCATTGTGGCTTCAGCTGCCTAAACTATACTTCTAGCTGATGTGCTACAACCTGCCTGGCCTCCAGCTGCTATGTCGTATCTTCCAGCCCTATGATCTCCTATGTATCTGCTATCTTATGACCTCTTAAAATAGCCTAAACAGCTATGTTTTTAACAGCTGAATTTCACCTACTCATAGTATTTAGAGACAAACAAATTGAAACAGTAAAGATCACCCATCTTAATAGTGAACGCAAAACTAGTTTAAACTACTCACCTGATTTCTATTACAGATACAGTATCAACTCATAAAAGGGATGGAAAGCAAGAAGAGAAAATAGCCTGAGGAAAACTGAGAGGCAGTGAAATATCAAGAGCCTTCAGGCTGACATGTCAAACAAATTAGAGCCATTTATTTTAATTACAAATGGCAGTCTTCGTGTCTCTAGAGCAATCCGACCTATGAGTAGCTGGAATAGCAATCACCACCCTCACCAAGGAATAACTGATTCAGAGGTTCACTGAAACCACACACTGAACGCTCAAACTACCTATTTTCCCAGTACTACTTACTTATCAAAGAACCTGCTGCAATTTTCAGGTGCTACCTCAGATAACTTCTGTTGACTCAGTCAATAAGAAGTGTATTTTCTGTATTAGGATGTGTCCCAGATCAAAGCCCCAAAATCAAGTACCATGGAGATTTGTGTATCTGTGTGTGTGTATATTCAGAACTGAAATCTCAGCTTTGCACTTCCAGATCAGGAAAATCTAAAGTTCTCAGCCAGTTCAATATCATGGATTCTGATGCTGAAATCTGAATATTGTGGCTGAAGCTTTCATAATATATTAACTTTGATATATTCTATGTAATTTCTACAAATATTTACATACTTCAAATTTGTTAACACCAGAATTCCTGCTACCAGTGCTGCTTTATATTTTCCTGTTTTCTCTAGCAGTTACCATTTTGGAGTGGTGAAATCCCACTGCATCCTAAGCAGCATCAGATGGCTGATCTTTGTAGATCATCCTTTGATCTCATTATGTTTCTTCCATCTTCTTTATCACAGGAGTGCTCAAGAGTGGATAAAAGCTCTTAACTGTACTTTCCTGACTCAATACAGTCCTGAGCACAGGATCAAGCACTGCCTAAGAAACCTTGCCAGAGACAGGTGCATCCAGTCTCCTATTCAAAGCACAGTGAACTCCATGTGAGTTTTCCCATTAAGTTCAGAGGCTTTTGGCTTGCTCCATGAGAAAAAGAAAGCTTCTGAGGGAAATTACAACTAAGTGAGTCTTCCAACTTTTGGGATAGAATTAATCTGTACATGTAAAGCCAGCCATTGCAATTTGCCTGGCATAGCAAAAGAAAATTGTAACTTGTTTCTTACATGTTTTTAACACAGAGATACCTCTGCCAAAATAATCTAAAACAGCTTTACTACAAATCAGAGCATCACTTCTGATCAAAAAGGGACTGAATCCAACAAACAAGGTTCCCATTCTTCAACAGAAAAAGATCTCTGCACTCAAACCCCACCATAAGGCTCAAACATAAATTAGAAAATCAGCTGAAGGCATTAAAAATCATTTATCCTATGTTGTTAAGCAATACGTGGCTGTAAGGTATCTAACATACCTTTATACTTCATCCTAACTTTCTTCTCCTGAACCATTTGAGCTGAGCTGTTCAGCACATTTTTCTTGTTGAATGTGTATGCTTCAAATGCAGGAAATGTGTTTCTAGCCGTGAATTGCAGTAATTTAAGTGAAGCACTGTAATGAATATACTGGATAGAGAATGAAGATAAGGATAGATGTAACATACTTATTTTTCATAGCCACTTCTATTCTTAAATGAGAAAATAGTATTTATCTGTGTGTTGATTTGTATTGACTGGGGCAGTAAAGCAGTTTTTCATTTCGTTCCATTCTGTTCAGGTCTTGTGCACTCTGTTTTGTCACTCACACAGATGCGGCTCGAGGAGCAGAAGAAGCAGTTTCATCATTTGTGTACCTATGAGAACAAGCAAGAAATAAAGAGTTACTTGTTAATATTATTTGACTGACAAGCTCACAATACTGCCCATATCAAGTGCCTGCAAATCACTCAGCAGGGTGTTCTATGGAAGATGGCTGGAAGGAAGGTCAGTGATAACTGGGGTCAGGGCCAAACAGGGATGGAGAAGCATGGTCTCTGCACTGGTGGATTTCACTTCCTGCAGGCTCCTGTGATGACTGTAAGCCCATGAATCTATTGATCAATTGATCGGGCCAATGATGCCCCATCATGACCGCAGAAATACTGTGGGACCAATCTGTGAGTGAGAGCTCAAGAATTTACAGGGCAGAGCCTCAGGACACAGTATGGACTTATACCCTGGCAAGCACCTTGCTTAACAGATGTTGTAAACTAAATAAAGACTTACAGGAAAAGAATTGTAATAGCAGTGGGAACATGACAACAATGTACTGTTACATAAAATGTGGAATATAAAGGATAGACAGTATAAGAAGTGTATTGCCTTGTTTGTTTTTCTTTCGTTGACTCAGAGTTGGTTATTTTATCTGCCAAAGAGCAGTGGGTACAGCAAAGAGTACCAGAATGAGGTGACAGCTTCACAGTGCAAGTCACTGGGGGAAAACACCTGGAGGGACACTGCAGATACTTGCAGGCTGATCTACTAACCCACTGCATGTTGGTAAGAGGAGCTATTTAATCCTCTATAGGACTTGACATGAAGAAAGGAAGAGGCTTCACAGAAGGAAGAGATTGTAAAAGTTATGTAAATTTCAACAGATAAGAAAGGATTATACAGAAACATGGAAATTCTAACATGATGCTTGAATACCATTTACTGGAATAACTTGTGTGAGTGAGATCTGTTACCAGATACTTCAGTTACAAGCAGCCTTCAAGGAAAGGAGACATAGGATATTGCTGTATACAAGGCATAACTAACCGGAGACATCATTAGGCACCCCACCATTCAAGGGTGCCAAAAGCAGTATGCACTTCTACCCAGAGATGCCCAAAGAGACCCTTCCCCCACCTTCTTATTACCATCTTAGTAAAGTCATCTGCACAGCCTGCCCGTATTTGTTCAGCAGTCAGAGGGCTGTTCAGTGCAAAGGTCTCTGTCAGTCCTCTTTCACTCCTCACACTAGTTATTGCATCTCTCAAAGCGAAGAACACAGAGCATCCTAAGAACAGTCCTGCCTCACCTAACCCCTGGGGGGAAAAAAAAAAAAAGTTAAAATAGGTGTATGTTTTGAGCAAATGAGAGGAACACATGCCATATAAATATCAAGTAAAAATCTTAGAAGTCAGTGACTCAAAAAGTGGTTTTTCCTTTGGTAAGGAAGTTTATCTTAGATTTAGTGGAAGCAGGCTTAGATCACACAAAGTCTTCTGATGTAGCTGCTTCCAGTTTGCTAAAAACACTGACTTTAAATATTGGCTATTAATTTTACAGTATTTTTGGCTCACTGCTAAACTGAAATTTAGAATAACTGCCAGTCAAAATTAAAACTGAGATACTACTATGAGACAAATCCTGAAGTCATTATAATTCCTTGTGGACAAATATCTCAGCAGGCTTGACATCCTCTCACTAGTTCTGATGTAAGATTCCCATTTGCTCCTTATCACAAAGAGGTCAAATCCACCCTTATTCCATACTCCTCACACAGTGCTGTGATACTGAACATTTTAATCTGGATTGTGATGTCTTGCTTACCTTGGATGCATAGATGGCATAAGGATTTTGGGAGGATGACAGCAGGGAAACACTGAACTTTTCTGGAATGTCACAAACAGCAGGGATCTTATACTGATCTGGACCCCGAGTGTAGAGGGCTCCTTCTGGAGAGTATTTTAATTCCTCCATTGTGTACAGACCAATGCCTTGAACAAAGGCACCTTCAATCTTTAAGAAAAGAAATAGCATTTATGAACTCATGTTTGTTGAAATGGGTAAAACTTTGGCGAGAACCAATTTGTATCACTAGCTGTTAGAAGATCATTTTCTTTCCTCTTTGTCTAATGGGATTCTTCAACATTTTTGGGCTACCATGATGTGAAAAGCTTTCACACTCCTTTCTTATACAAGGCAGATGAATGCTTTCATGATGAAGTGAAGGGATCTTGAACTAGCCTTCAATGAGGAAAGGTGTCTCCCTGCTATCAAGTGGAGAAGGCAGGTCAAACAACTGGAGAATTTGTAGTCTGTAGGTCACAAACAGGATTTAAGTCCAGCAGACAGTGGGCATATATATATAGGAAGTGCTACAGATTAACACTGGTGTAAAATTCAAGCTTCACTTTTATCTACAAAGCTCTGACACTGATTCAAATGGGGCAAATCTACAAGTAAAGGATCTTCTAATATGATCTATTACTTACAACACCATCTAGTACAAAATTAACCTTTGCTGAAGTAATGAGATAATCTTCACTTCAGATAAGCCTGTCAGTGTAATAGAAATAAGGCATCAGGAAATTCTTGGTACACACCTGTCCTATATCCACAGCTGGATTTATGCTGCATCCAACGTCCATAACAATATCTGTTCTGAGGTTCTGTCAATAAAATTCAAATGTAAATTACTGAGAAAGATTCACTGAGCAGAAGCATTAGAATATAATGTGGGTTAGAGTTGGTATTCAGTGGAATAATACATACTAAGGTAGACGCCCCTCCATGTACACAATTTCAGAGTAATTTCCCATTACTCATTGCAAGCAAAATGGGCGTGTAAGTTAACAGAATTTTAGCCAGAGACAGCCCTGACAGATTTTTCCCATTGTCCAAGGAAATCCCTACATAAGTAAATACAGATGGAGGGCATATGATCCAGAGTCTATGACATTTAACTGTCTAGATGGTCAAAAGCCTGGGAATACACTATTCAGCTTTGCTGTAAGTTGTTTGCTGGCAAACAGGGAGAGAACAAGCAAAGAACACGGTGGATGTCTGCCATGACCCAAAAGGTGAACCCACATGGCACTAATACAGATGTGCTGAGAGCTGGTTAACATTGCATAGCTTTCATTCTGCTTTGCCTCTGACTTGAATTTGATATTGATATATTTACTATCAGGTGAAAACAGGTGACTAATGCAAAACTTGAATCGTTACTGGAGCACCCAGTGATACAGACCTCATTAACATAATTTACAAAACTTCCGTGATGCTCAGTAATTACCTTGTGATCTCCTGTTAGACAGTTAATTTCAACCTCTGAACAAGCAGCTCCATAAAGAAAATAGCTGAATGGCTTTCCTTCCCCTTTCTCCCAATCCATGTTTTCATTGTAACCTCTGATAGAAGAAACAAAGTTCACAATAAGAAAATTAATGAATGCTTACATCGTAGCAAAGCAGATGAGCACATGAAAATTTGAAACTATTTCAAGTAAAATGTTAACAGGTTTAAACCTCAGCAGGTAAGTTCTATGAAATCCTTGAAGGCACTAGCAATTTAGGTTTGATGGAGCTGGTATTTATACGAAATTTAGCAGACACGCAATCTGTTTCAGTTCATGAGAGTAACACCAGCATAATCCCATAAAAATACTACTAAAGAAATTATAATCAAGTAAAGAATACAAATTTAAGGTAATGGTTGCCGAGGCAATAGCACATAAGGGAATTCAGAAAAAGGGAGAAAAACCGTTAGGGACCCATGAAAGAGTAAATTACAAGAGATAAATGAAAGACTTAGAATTACAGAAACTGGCTACAGAATGAATGGAATAAAACCCTAAATATTGAAATAGAAGTGTAATTACTTAGAAGGGAGAGGGACTAAATGAGGAGACTGTAAGAGTCAGGATTGATGGAGTAAGTTAACAGACACTGCTTTTCACTATCCTCCAGTATCTCCCAACAGTGTGAGCTATGTGACCAAGGCGTATTTTCTGACCATGTATGACTGAAATGTTTTTATTGAACATATTTTAAATAATGTGCTGTAAAAGAATTATTGTATAGTTGAGGGCATTGAACTGTGCATTGAAAAAAGGGATACACAAAATCCACATATTCAGATTCTAACAACCCATCTACCTCAGATGGCTTTGAGATTCTTGGACATGGAGAGTATGACCTGTGTAAGAACTAGATCAGTTCAGGGATTTGCAGATGGTTTTGGGCTCCATTAAGTATCAATAGCAAAGTATGACTGTTGATCATTACTTTGTTGATCATTCCTAAAAGGCTGCATAAGCAGAAAACATACTTGAACAGAATTAACAGCAGGAAGTGAGGTTTTGTCTGGCCTTTTCTGGGTGTTTTAAGTAAGGGTTTACAAAGTGCCTCTTCAACTTACTCTGGACTGAGTACGTGAAAAGTTGTTACTCATAAGTAGGTAAATACTGGTGGAGAGAAGATCTAAGGCATAGCAGGCTAAGGAAGAAGCTTTGCTTGTAATCCCACCCATGTTGTAGCACAGGAATTTTTACTTTCTGGTTCTTTACAGATACCATGGAAGAATTAAAAGAAAAAGGACCACAAGAGAGAGCAGTGGGCATTGTGTTTACTGAGCCCTATAATAG
This sequence comes from Gallinula chloropus, assembly GCF_964237585.1. Classification (NCBI taxonomy): domain Eukaryota; kingdom Metazoa; phylum Chordata; class Aves; order Gruiformes; family Rallidae; genus Gallinula; species Gallinula chloropus. The sequence continues at coordinate 29,986,315 of NC_140090.1, read as the reverse complement.
CATGCTGTTGCAAATAAATCCATATCTAGAAGTATATATGATGGGAATTTTCTGCATCCAGAAGCAAAGAGGTCAAAACAGTGACTCCAAAACTAGGGTCAGTGAGCAACCCCAGTTCTCACGTAAGCACCAAGTACCCTTCTAGATTTCACTTAGTGCTTTCACTTAGTATCTGATTCCCAAGTTAGTTTATATTACCTAAAGTAACCAGTAGCTGAAAGACTCACACTCTGTTCAAAAGCTTCTTTAACCTGTAAAATAGAGCAGCGTTTGTGGTAAGCCAAAGGACGAGTCAGTTACGAACACAGCATACATATATTTCCTTAATTTATATACATTTACTTATTCAATAGTTCAATAGAAACAGGTCCCTCTGTCAACTGAACAGATCTGGTTGGTAAGTCACTAAGATAAAAGACCTGTATGACCTATTTGCACAAAAATGACAGCTGACAAGAGAAATGCTCTGTGCAGCGTTCTTCTGCCAGCAGTAAAAAATGACAGTATGAAGTCCTAAATCTATTTCCTTTAAGTGATTCTTATGTTAGCTTTACTCAGTTTACAAGTCAAGAAGGTTTAGGGGTTTTATTTTGTTTTTAATGATTGTAATTTAATGAATCTGCAAGATATAAAATGACTTCTCTGCATATATTAACATACGTTCTTAGGTCAGCCATTTCTGTTAATATTTTGGGTGTGTCTGAATTAATCAAATTTATCTGGCACCTACTACAGCAGAACTGGATTTTATCTTTGCATACATGGCTGTTAGTTATCAAGTTACCACATGTATTCCAACATTACTAATGCCAAGGAAGTGTTTACATTTTCACAATTATTATAGTATTTAATCACTTGAGAAGAAACACCCATGTGTACTGGATCTGTAAATGCCCCAAGGCAGGGATTGTCCTTTCCATTAAGCCACAGATAATCAGCAATACTGTGTAAGAAGACATAACAAGTTTCCTTTTAACACCTAAATATATAAAGACAGATTCTTAATGATATATTCATAAAATAGTTGATATTATTGCAGAGATTTTCTATTAAATAAACCCCAACAAACCTTGTTTCTAGCCCTAAAATTCTATTCCATTTTCAAGTGGGCATCAGCCAGGGGCCATTTCTATAAATGGCTTTAGCACTACTTCTGTACTACTCCACTGCAAATGTAACTAATATAACTAATTACATATTAGAGCCATGGGAGCAAGGATTCCCACTATCTTTCTTGCAGTTCTGTAATATACTGCATATGTGAGAGATGGAAGAAAGAAGTTGAGAAGGCTTCTTTTTATTGATTTGGTAAAAATTAAGACTTGACATGGAGAAAAACTGACACAGTACACATACACCTAGACAATCTTTTGTAGACAGCTTGTCTACAGCTGGGGTGGGTCATTTATTGCACATACTGGTATTTTTTGCTATATAGAAACTTCAGTGCCTGTAGAGAATGGAAGCGTATTTGATAAGACTGGTCCAGTCAACGTGCCAAGAAGCAATGGTTAAACAAAGAACATGGGAGTGTGTGTAGAGTGAGAATCTGGAACAGCAAAATATGCATGAACCTGGGAGTGAATGGGAACTTGGAGGAGACTGTTGAACACCAGCCTGGGAAAAGAGAAGCACTTAATTAAGTGTTTTTAATGCAATTTAGAGACCCATGCTAAGTGGTCATTGGGGAGCTTCCCTTTAGAGGACGGTGTTTAAGCAGTAACGAGCGTGTGTAATAAAGCTGATTCTATGCTTGCACCTCCAAATGTGACTTCACAGACAGCTTCCCCTCCTTTTGAACTAGATATGATCTGAGGGTTGTTTCCCACATATCTAAACCAAGTACCTACAATCCACCTTGAAAGAACCTGTTTCTGCAGTTTTGAACTGTAGTATTATTAGGCTGAGCAGACAGGTAACAGACTACAACGCATATACTACAGTTTCTGCAAGCGCACAGACACATTTACTAGGATTTACATGTATTACCCAATCATTCCAGGTCCCTTTTGGGTTCTTGTCGATGATAGGCTGCAGGCGTTTCAGAAGAGTTTGGCAAGCATCCTGGTGACATGTCAGGAGAACATAACACAAAGACAACACATACGTGTTTGGTATTATTCAAGATATGCTCTAGCTAGCACTTAATTAGTACATGCTTTATTGTCACCTTGTTTGAAAATGTATGGTAACAGGTGTCATTTTAACTGCACAGGTACAAACCTTATAAAGGGTTAAGTTATAAGGGCTGGAATGTGCATGGATCAGTAGATTTAGAACAGGAAACGAAATTTGTATGGGACTAGGATTTCATCAAATAAAAGCCTTTTGGAGAAAGCTCAGATAATATTCCGAAAACTCTTAACCATCAACAAGTCATGTTTCTGCTTGGCAATCTGCAGTAATATTATTAGTAATCTCAAACTTTATTCTTGTGAGATCACTAATGCTTAAAGATTGGCAAGTAGTAAGTACTAGGAGGGATAGGGTGTTTTGTTAAACTAAATACTACTTCTTACCTTCACAGCCATGCCATTGACATCTGTCCCTGCAGATCCTACTGAGGCACATGCATTAGGAACAGTTGTTGTGCTCGTTTCACAGAAGTGAATAGATGACATGGGGATGTTCAATTCCCGACTAGCAACCTGTTTCAGTAAGAACATATGAACATATTCTTCTCTGTTTTAGAAACATTTTAAACACTCCCAGTATGTGCTAGAAGTCAGTGATACCAGGAAAGACGAAGTTTTAGCAAGTCCTCTTGCAACCTCCAGCTTAAATAATTCTGCCCAGTTTGTCAGTACAAAGGGACAGAGAAAGGCAATGCTTTAGTTGTACTCAAACTCTGGATTGAGTCTCATCTCATTGGGTTCCTGATCTTGCAGTTATATCCTGCATGACTTGAGCAAATTAGGTAGGCCCAGATCCCAAGCTTTCACTGACTTGATAAATATCTTTACATATCTGTCTCTCAATTATGATCATAACAAAACTGTCTGGAATATATATTAATCTGAATACTGTCTTTTTTTTTTTACCATGTATTTTATGGGATCAGCCCCCAAAAATCTTATGTCTCTTCTCATACAACTGGAAGAATAAAACCTGGTTTTCCTTCCTGCTGTCTTTACAACTTAATGAAAGGATCTCTGCTTTCTAACTCTATCAGTGCAAATAAGCAGTGGCTATGCTGATAAATAAACTGTTCTGCTGGTACACTAACTAACCAAGAAGAAAACCTTCATGCTGTTTATCTGCATGACAGATAAAACTCAAGGTGTTGTCGGAATCATTTGTTACCTGGATCATTTTTGTATGAATACCCTGCCCCATTTCAATTCCACCATGTGTCAGAAGCACAGATCCATCAGTATAAATATGAACCAGAGCAGCAGCCTAAAAAAAAAACCACACAAGATTAGACTAGTGAGAAATGTGTTATATACAGTGATGAACTGCTGAATCAAAGAAATTACAGCTTTGAAATGTACTTAAATTCATCTGTTCAATGCTTCTGAATAGAAGGCAAAATTCAGAATGCTAGTCCCTGTTCTTTCTCTACAATAAACTTCAAAGGAAAAGATACAAATTCTTAGAGAACTGTTCTTCCTGTTGCTGAAATAAAACTACAACTGGCAACATTATCTCAACAGCTCAAAATAAGATGGAACACCTCTGTCAGTAGTGATGGTACCTGCAAATTGCTTCAAGTTCCATTTTCTCAATAATGTTTGAAAGCTTTTGGACATGGGCTTTTCAACCACATGGGTTGGGCAGGAAAATTTTGACTGAGATTTTCCTCCTGGACACAGTTGGAAGTACCACCGTAGACTACAAAGGTCCTGTGACTTTAGTGTGAAACAGACACAGCCCATTTGATATAAGCCAGTTAATTAATTTTCAATTGATAAAATGCTATTCCAGAAGTACTGGACACCTACATTAAACAAAATATAAGCCCCCAAATTACTGCTGTCCTCGTCTTCCTTATATTTAATTTTTGATGATATCAAAGCATTAAGTCTTTAAGAATAGCATCTCATATAACCCCTGGTTAGAAAGAGTAAGCTCAGAGCTATTTCTAGAAAGGATAACTTATCCAGTGAACACTTTGCCTTCTGAAAATTTTTCGTAAAAGTTTTCAACTCAAAATACCACACCACAAGAGATGGGACTGGCCTTCAAGTATGCTGGGCCCAAGTTGCCTGGGTCCTCAAAACCAAACAACTTTGATCTCAGCTAGAAGAGAGCTGGAAGCTACTGCAGCCCTCAGGGCATAACCCTGTATCCTAAGGCAGAGTAACTGTCATCTTCTACAGAAAAAAAAAAGCTTAGCTCTCTCACTCTTTAAAGAAACCAACCTGAGAAAGATAACGTGTGCCTAGTCCGAATGGAAACTTCATTGGTACAATGGCAATCCCTCTTTTCTTCCAGTAATTTTGTTTGTTAAATTCATTGACAGCTGTTTTCCTACTGTAGTATGCAGATTTCTTCATACATTCATTCCAACACTGTATCAAGTTTTGTGGATCAAGCTTTTGTTTGAAGTGCGTCTGATCGTTCTCCTTATACATATTTATTTCCCTAATCTGAAATAATAAAATGAACAGCTATCACACAATCCTGTTAAAGGAAGACTGACTATTTTGAGGCACTAGTAGACAAGATCATTGTATGATTTTTTTAACAATTGACAGCTTGGTTCAGTTTTTAAGAGCATGTTATTCATTCAAACAGACACCAGTAAAAAAAATTATGACTTTTAGCACAAATTATGTTTGAATTAGAAAAGACTTGTTCAAACAGTTGAGCTAATCTAAAGGGTTTAAACTTTCCAAATACATTGACCTCAGCTGAAGAGAGAAGACAGCTTCACATTGTCACCTTTTCCGGTGATAAACCAGTTTTATCTGCAACTCCTGTTATCCAGGTTTCTGTCACCAGTCCTGACTGGGGAAAGCCAAACCCTCGGAATGCTACATTTGATGGCAAGTTTGTTTTGCAAGCACAAGCCCAGCATCTCAGGTTGGGAATCTTGTATGCATTGTCCATTTTTAACAAGGATACTTCTGCTACCTGGGGTAGGGGACAAAGAGGTATAGTTAAATTTCAGAGCAGTGCTTCTTTCAAATTCTCATTTAAATCTTCCTCATCTCATAAACACCTTAACTTGAGACAATTAACTTTAGAATTGTTTTTCTGTCCATCACAGGTAGTAAGAAAACTCTTACGCACACATACATACGTTATTCATGTTTCTCCTGCAGTGTATTTTTCAGAAACAGATTAGACAGCAATAGCATGGGAAGTTACACAGACAGATTTCAGAGTGCAGAAAACATCCATGGGGGAAAATGACAAGGAGATGAGGGGTAGTAACCTCAACAAACATTCCAGTTACAGCTAGAATAGCCTATGCAAGCATGAAGAGCTAGTGACTGATATTAAAGCATGTTGATTACATACAGTGCAGCCCTATGAGGACCTGAGGCATACAGCACAATAAATTGAAGACACAGTACAGAAATGAATTGAGATAGCAACAGGAGAGCTATCACTATGGATTTTCTGAAGTCTAAGAAAGGTCTTCGCAGTCTTGTAGACATAAAGCTTTCGGCAGGCACAAATGCAGGTTCTGTGTATTTTAAAAGGAATAAATGGTTAGTTGACATGTTTATAATGGAAAAATAAGCCTGAGAAACCGTTTATTAAGTGAATGCATAGTAAAATATGAAAAAGTAGTATAGTTCTTTACTGAACCACAGTCCCTACATCAGAAGACTGTATGATTAACAATACATGCACAAGGGAATTTGGCCTTCATCATTTTCCAGCTAATGATTCCTCCATGTTATAAGATTCATCACCTCATAAAACCCTTACCAAGACAGATTCATCAGGGGTGCATCCTCCATTAATGTAATACTTGGTATCCACAGCTCTGATTCTACCATCATTCATGAAGCCAACCTAGAAGGATCAACAATAACCTATTTAGATTTTTGGCACTTGTTTGTTTCTTCAGTGCTCGCATATTTGAAAATTAATGTATCCCACATAACTAGGGTCATACTGAATTATTAATTTCTGAGCAGCATTCACAGAAACTATAGAAGGGCAAGAGAAAAAGAAAGCATACTCCCAAGATATTGGCTTTCCCACCTGGCATCAGTGATCTCTGTAGGTACAGTATATAATAAGCAACAACAGCCTGCTGGGAATGGAAGAAGTAGGGAAGCCCAGTGGTCTCCTGTGTATTGCCTGAGGTGGCTGGTAAGTGTGTCATCAGGAATGTTCACTGTAGACAAAGTCAGCTCCCACTCTGACTGTAAGAATAGTGTCTGGCGGATGGAATATGAAATCTGTTTTTCTTAACAAAGCGATATTATCTTTAGTTCATGTCTCTCTTCACCTGTTGCCACTAATAGTTCCCAAATTTTCAATATGAGCTACAGCTCATATCCTACTTTAGGAAAGCATAAAACCTCTCTTACTGAAGGCTGAATCGAATAGAGACTTACTTACTGTCTAGGATTTTGTAAATATCAACAACATACTATGCAGCAATGAATCTAATGGAGACGTAATGTCTAGACTTTTGTAAATATTAGTAACCTATTTTGCAGCAATGGTACCATGGAACATGTGCATTAGCACATTGTAAGCTTTCAAGTGGGACTATCTTCGGGAACAAGAAAACTCAAGGCTACGAGGAGCCCTGAGACCAGTCATGCGGCTCTGGTAAACAAAAGGGAAAGATAAGGGCTCTAGTTCATGGCAAAAACATGGTGATGAACATGAGTGGATAAAGTAAATGACCACCAGGGTCCTTGAAGAGCACCTAAGGACTATAGTACACATGTGTGAAAGGGTGGAAATTTATAATAATGAGTTCCTGAAAAAGTAATTACGTTAATTGTTTCCCGGAAAGGTCATAAATATGTATCCATAACCTGATACAAGCTGTGCAACTAACTTATTTGGTACACACTAGGAGGAGTGATCCCTGTGTGCACAGCATTGCAATAAAGAATATCTGCTTAATAGTCACCAAGACTACTGAGTTCTGATTTCAGCTTTGCACAGAATCGCTACTTTACCTGTTTAGTAGACACAGAAAAGAAGGCAGAAGCTGTCCTAATGACTAGTTATGACTGATGAAAGTGCATGAGCAGGGACGAGATTAATTTCCTCCACAGGGTAAGTTTTCCTGTGTGATGTTGTTTCTGTGAAAATCTAGCTGCTCCTCTTTGTGGCAACCTAACCATATGGATTGTTTAAAATAAAGCTCTGCAGAAGAAGTCTGAGCTTACATACTTACAATTCCCAGAAAAACAGACAGAAAGAGCTATAGAAGGAAATGGACATCAAGAGACTAGAAATACAAAACCAAACCAAATCCTGAGGAAATAGAGGCACAAGCAGAGAAAGGGTTTTTATCTCTTGGTTTCCTGGCTAATAGTTTTGTTTTAAAATCAAATTGATAATACTCATTTTTATTAATAGAACAAATATTAATCAGTAACACTGAAATACTTATTCACAGAATACAGGCAGGCGTTTTTTCACTGAACTCGTGACACTCACTTTATATTTACCAACAAAAGGATGTCGGCCACCAGTGATTAACATATCATCCCCTCGGCTCAGAATAAGACGGACTGCTCTGTTGGTTCTAAATCAACAAAAGTCAAATTTCAGTCAAAATAAGAGCTGTTAACAAGATGCTGTTCATCTTGTATCCAGATCTAGCCATGCATATAAACATGCATTTAGATTAAACTTAACTTTAATAGGCCTAAATATATGCAATAAGCCATGTCCAGAGTTCACATATTTTTCCATTTACAGTCATGTCAGAATATTAATCTCTTGAAAGCCAACAAGATAACTCAGTGTAAATCTCTTCTGAAGAAATTGTTATTTCAGTGTTAACAGTGAGTTAACAGCAGTCAGCTTTCAACCTTAGGCAAGCAGTAGCCGCCTCTTAGCTAGAGCTGTACTGAAATAGAATGCCGTGAATAAAACCAAAACACTGATAATAAAAATACAGAAATTATTCTACAAATGCATATGCCATTTAAAATTGTAACTTTTGAAAAAATGAACATAAGATGTAAAATATGGTTCTAATAATTAAAAAAAGATTATTGAAACTATAATGGTTTTAGCATGCCCTGGTCAATCCAAAACACAGACAACATGACAAAAATAATCAAGGGCAGTGTGTGCTACAACAGTAGTAAGAAAACACGTACTGAGCTAACCACTCAGACTACAAGATTACTTTGGCTAAGATAGGATGTAGCCTGATGTGCATTCTGCTGCAAATTTTATAAGCAAATACGCTTATAAAAGAGGTACTATCCCCTGACAGCTGATTGCCAATATTTTCCTGCCAAATTTGGCTAGAGCTATATGTGTTAAGGTTTCCAAACTAATTATAACATTAGCAAAAGCATAATGCCTAATAGATTTAATCTAATTTTGACTGAGAGGGGTTTGGGACTTAACTGTGTAACTACTTATTCTTAAAAGCAGATCTACTCATGAACTTCTGCATTGTGCTGTGCCAGTGAAGTTCACGTCAGGATGGTTAATGTCATGTTCTAAATACACATATAAAACCTCAGTAGTTAAGGACTGGGCCTTCTGAAATGCTCAAACATTTGAAGAATATTTCTCACATATTAATATAAATTTCTTCAAGTGACATTAATCCAGTTGAGGCTAGAGCTACTTAACGTAAATCATCTAACAAAAACCCCTAAGAAATACACTGAACAGTCTTACACAATGTGAATACTGGGATTTTACGTCTCTCTGGCTAGCAACCTTGGGAAAGGAGAAATCATTTTAGCCAAATTGCAAAATTTGTTCACCCCATTTTCTCTTCATATCCCAATACACACACACTTCACTTACTTGTTTGCTGCCACTGCAGCAACTGATGCCAGTAAGCCAGCTTTCAGGATTTTCCCACCAAAAGCTCCACCAACTCGTTTAACATGGCACATGATCCTGTTGGCTGGAACGCCTAAACTTGCAGCTACCATCTCCTGTAAAAACAGTTTCAATCTTTTATGCCAACTCAAACTGAACCTAAAAGTAAGGTTCTGAAATAAAAATCTTCTCTAGAAAAGGTTCTGCAGAAGTTTCTCAGCAGCGTGCACATTTCAAATCTCTATGATGGAGACTGTAAAGTGGCCAGAATGGACAGAAGTGAAGAATAACACCCTTGGATTTCACTGTTGAAACAGTAAGAAGCTTCAAGTATAAGAAAAAAAGGGATTGGAATACAGTTTTTATTATTTTTATTTCTAAGATCATAACTTTGATTTTAAGGTTTCTCTAGTGTCAGGAATAGTCTTGCTTAAAAGCATTTTCTCAAACACAAAGTTCTTTATGCTTCCTGGCTATTGGCAATATAATAGCAATGGAATTGATGAAAGGAGCTGAACTGGGCTTTGAAAGCAAAATTCCATAGTTGAGTCAGAAATACTACCAGTTTCATGCACCACAGTTATTTCTTTGTAGATCATATGCTAAGTCAACATTTGCTTTGCCATTTACCATCATGAAAATGATCAGAGCGATGGAATACCTCTACTGTAAGGACAGGCTGAAAGAATTGGAGTTATTCAGCCTGGAGAAGGTTGTGGGGAGACCTTATTGTGGCCTTTTGATATATCAAAGGGGCATATAAGAAACAAAACCCCGCTTTCTACCAAGACCTGTACTGTCAGGGGAAGAGGGAACAGTTTTAAACTGAAAGAGGGTAGATTTAGACTGGACTTAAGGAAGAAATTTTTTACAATGAGAGTAGTGAGGAACTGCAACAAATTGCCCAGAGGAGTTGTGGACATCCCCCATCACTGGAAGTGTCCAAAGTCAGGTTCAACACATCTTTGAGAAGCTTGATTTAGTGAAAGATAACCCTGTCCATGGCAGGGGAGTGGATTAGATGATCATTAAAGGTTCCTTCAAACCCCAAATACTGTATGATTATGACTTCGGCGTGGAGCAGCAGTCTCACCTACGGCTATTAGAATTGATCAAACTCTTGAGACTCTGAATCCACAGGGTGCCTACTGCTCCTTACCACAGTGGAAAGCTATATGGGGATGGAGGAGCCTCAGCACTCCACAAGGAGTTTTTCACGCCTGTAATCTTGGGGACATGAGGTACTTTTCAAAGGGCAAAAAAGACTTTTACTTCCTCCTTATGCTCACAGTGTAGGTGTCAGTGTTCATCAGGACACAGCAATACTACAAAGCAGCTGTTGTTGGATAATCCAGATGTGTAATTTCATGTTCATACTGCTTCTAAACTGTTGAGAGGAAATTGAAAACCAAGCTTAAAAAGCTTGTTGTCACAGGTTCAATCAGTTGCTCTCAGAATGCTATGTATTACCTGAATAATTGCTGGATGCTGCGTTGACACATACACATCCATTTCTTTATCCTCTCCTTTCGGAACAACAAGGACACTCTGAGTCTCCATGTAAAAGTGTTCCTGTCCTCCAATGCAAATCTCCCCTGATTCAAAGGGAAAAAGTATTACTGAGGGAAAAGGACAGAAGAAATGAACCAGGAAAGAACCATGATCATTGTATAAATTATGCTAATTGATGTCAAATCTTCCAATGCTTCTTGTATGAAGGAGCAACATCTAAAACAAAAAGATATATGAAACTCCTTGTACGATTAAATTAGTCTTCTTCCAGGGGGACCAGCAGAACTTGATTAACAGTGGAACAATACTGCCTATAAGCAATCACAATATGAAACATAGCACGGACATATTGGACCAGGCCAGGAAGACAGTCACCACGATGGTCAGGTCTATACAGAGGATGTATGATAAAGAGACTGAGAGAACTGGATTTATCAATCCATAAGTAGAAAGGCTTAGGGGGAAATTTTATTGCTGTCTACAAGTGCCTAATGGGAGGATGTAGAGAAAAGGGAGCCAGACTGTTCTCAGAAATGCGCAGTAGAAGGATAAGAGGTAATGAACACACAAAATTCCGACTTGATATAAGAGAACCAAATGTTACCATGAAAGTGGTCAAGCATTGCAAGAGGCGCCTATAGAGGCCATGGAATCTCTGTCTTTGGAGATATTAAAAATCCGACTGGATATTGCCCTTAGTAACCTGCTTTAACTGGACCTGCTTTAAGCAGGAGGTTGGACTAGATGATCCCCCTTTCAACCTAATTATTCTGTGATTCTGTTTCAAAGACAGAGGATTCAGAAAGCTTGAATGTAGTAGCTGGGCTACAAGATCACTAGGTTTAACCACACTTTCTTCCAGGTGACCAAGAGCTTTCTCAGGTCTATGGCTATATGGTACAACTGGGAAAAACAGACAGAAAACCCCAAATACTGCTAACAACTGCTCACCAAATGTGTTCTGCAGCTTACCTTCAATTATATTATCAACAGTTTCAAACGCTTGATCAACATTTCCTTGTTCTAATTTTCTTTTTGGCTCAAAGAATGAGTTGTGCTTTATAGCTTCCTGCAGTGGAGAAAAAGAGAATTCGTTTTTGAAGTATTTTAAAGGTTCTTGGCTTGTTGTGGCATTTTGGTCTCAGAAGAAATACCATTCTCTTCAGAGATTTAATCAATCAGCTATCAAAGTCAATGAATTTCATCACAAAGTATTTCATCACTTTACTGTGATTGTTGAAGTTTGTGTACTCAGTTCCAGAGACTCTTTGTGTTACTGATGAGAGCAGTTTCTGAAGGAAACGCATTCAGTTTATTCAACCTGCTCTTCCTCTCCACACATTTAGCACAGAATAAGAATGCAATCACATCATCCAAAGAGTGATGCCATTAAGAGGGAAAGAGATCAAAACACCCAAGTAAAAGTAGAATCTCTTTATTATGTATGATTTGCTTTAATAAGACTTCGTTGGTGTTTCAACTGTAACGAATTATTAGTAAAAATGTTCAGTCTTTAAAAAGGGAGTATTTCTATTTTTATACAAAGAGTGTGTTCTGTTACACCCTGCATGCATTATGGAAACAAGGTGCAAGGTAATTACTAGGACTAATGCTGGTTCCCTGCAAATGTGTCTTACTTCCACTCATCCCAATAACCCAGTGTAAGTTCATTTCCCCTATGACTTCCATATTGCATTTCTAAAACGTTCTATATCCCTGACATCTTTCCCCTCACACTCCCCCAACGCTTCCTATGTCTCCAGCCTAATTTTGTTGGCTTACTACCCTGACAACACACACAAAATGCTACAGTTAATCAGGAGCAAATCATTAAGCCAATATATATATATATTTATATGTTGATGTACCAACTAGTAACCATCAAGAGAATTATAAACAACCAGCATGCGCATTGCATTTTCCTCACTGGGAACATTAAGAGAGCTCTTTTTCTAGTCTTCTGTTTATTATCATGAAACTCGTGGGACCTTAATACATTTGAGACTTGTCTGTCTACCACAAGTGGTCAAAAGTTATTTATAGGGAGCCTGAGACACGGGTTAACTGGATGTTCATATTCACCTTGTTTACTTAGAAAAACATGTTTTAAAAGCAAGTGAAGAATGTGAACTGTTTCTTCTATTAATTGTTTAGATAAAATAACAAAAAAGCAAGAAATTATTAGTACCTCAATTGTTAAGATCACTGGTTCCAGCATTTCATACTCTATCTTCACTTTTGCAGCTGCTTGTTTGGCATGAACATCTGAATCCGCAACCACAGCACAGACAATCTGACCCACACAAATCACCTGTGAAATACACATCACTTAACAGAATTCACATCACTTAATAGGACTCCATGTGCTGCTAATATTCTTTCATGTAACCTTTTTAGAATTCTGTTTTGATTGTTTTGATACCTTAGTATTTTTGAAGATCATTCATGAAGCTAACACATTATTAGAAATATCATTATAACTGAGGAACCAAGGAAAATAAAGTATTTGAAAAAATAAGTGATTTTGGACCCTAATTTGCAAGGAAATGTACTCTTCCGACAACTCAGATGATTTTGTGGGGTTTAATCTGTGTTCTTCTGATTTATATATTATTTTTTCTCTAGGTAAAATATAATGCACATCAGCTATTCAAAAGGTAGCAAGGAAAAAAATTGTAAGAATTTGCCTTGTTATATACCTAAAATGATTCCCTGATGTACATAAAATCCAGAAATTTAAGAAAAGTAAAATTTCATTATAAAAAACCAAAGAAAAATAGTAAAAATTAAGAAAATCAGTTTAAATCATACCTTGTTTCTTGCAAATACAATCTCTGGATCACTGGAGTAGTAAAACTCATTTGTATTTGGTACATCCTGAGCTGTTATGATATCGAACACACCTGGTCCTTTTAGAGCCTCCGAAGCATCTATAGATCTGAGAGGGATATGGGAAGAGAGAAGTGTTAATTCATAAGTTTTACAGAGCATTGCGCAGAGGAACAGAACAGAATACAGAGGTATGTTTCCTGTACTGCCAGGATCTGCTCATAGGTTCAGATGTCTTTTCCTTCTATCTTTGCCACGTGAAGGCATTCAGGTCAAAGGCAATTTAAAAGTCTACTAACCTGCTTCATTTCTAGGAAATGCTCTAGATGCAACAGGGAAATTATTGACCCATCAGATTGCATGAACTGCAGTTATCTGATAAAAATATCACTTCATAACTGTAATGTTGCAATGCAACTTTCTAAGACCTCACAGCCTACACAGATATCAAACTGACACAAATAAGCATCTACAAATGGAAAGTTCATGTAGAGAATTGTAATAGAAACAGCGAGACCAGTATAAATGGAGAATGAATGGGAATACCTGGGTTTAGAACAATCAGAAAGAACTGCACAAGGTCTACGAGAATGACGTGTTTTGACAGCACCTAGTTTACAAGCCATCAAGATCCCAGTAGATCTACAGGTATCTTTTCTGGACACCAAGGTATGCAGGTGATGTCAGCTCCTTGATGGTTCCAAAAAGAACACATCCAAACCCAGCACACTATCACCAACTTAAGAATAACCCGGGAAATGTAACCAGGATTCTATAGCTAGTAGCTCCAGTCCTCTCTGTCATGACAATTAATCTTGACCAGGCCACCTGCATAAGCCATCAGAATATTGTGCAGACAATTTGGAAATGTGCCTTTTGGTGCCTGAATGTTAAACAAATAGGTGTATCTTGGCAGTATAAAAACACAAGATGAGGTGCTCAGGGATATGGTTTAGGAGAGGATGGGTACAGCTGGACTCAATGATCTCAAAGGTCCTTTCCAGCCTAGTGATTCTGTGACTTTGTGATAAGTGAAACCAGATTTCTTTAAAAATAAAATCCTCTTCCCATCTTCCTCTTCTCTAAGGCCTCATATGAGTGTTGCTATCTTGTTGCTGAACTACTTCCTACATTTTGAACAATTTTCTTATTTCATAATGGAGTTGAGATTTCAAAGCTATGCTGGTAAAGCCGGGTTTTGGTGCCCACTTGTGCTGCACAGCTCAGCACTCAGTTGAGGCATCTAAGCTAGCTCCAGGCTGGCTCACAGACCAGAAGCAGTTCAAATGTAACAGTACAGTAATATGGAATGAGATACTTAAAATCCAAACAGAACCTTCTACTGGAGCAAGAATATTGCTTCCAGCACCTAAGCCAGTGTGGTTATCAGGCATGCTGTTCTATATACACATAACTCTGCTCTCAAAATCTCAGACAACAATTCATAATAACAATTTGTTCAGATACACTTTGAACACTTACACAATCTTAGCATGAGCTCTGGAACTAGTGACGACAGCCAGGAAGAGCTCCCCATCCAGAGAAGGAAGGTCATCGACATAAACTGCTTCACCAGTGGCATGTTTAATTCCAGACTGGTGCATAACGGGCCGTCCTACAGGATCCTGGGGAGACTGATTTGGTTCTATGTCCTGTACAGTCAACAATACAGCCCCCACCCCCAAACAGTTAAAAAAGAATAGTCACATTATTCTTATAGTGATCAGAACAATCAGATGAAGGAACAACTGTTAATATTTACCATCCTTAGGTTTGGTACTGAAAACTGACACAGATGCAGGACCTGACTTGCTGCACCTGGGTATTTTTTTAATTACTTCTCTAAAGAAGCTTTCCAAGAACCTTGCACATGTTTGTCTACTTGAATTTTTTTTCCTTAATCATTTACATCAAAGTGATACAAACAGTACTGCTTTTTCAGTAGGAGCGTTTCCTCCCTTACTGATTGGTGTCATGAAGCTCTGATAATTTCTGAATTATTCCCAGCTCTTTGCTTCCCTCTACCACTGACTTTTTGAACACTGTTGTTAATTTGATTGGATAGCCATCACAAACTCCATCCTGATTTCTAAATCTAAGGTAAGAGCTAGGAACCCTCTCGAATCTTAAGAAAAGTGTTACCTTGAGACAAGTACACTATAGTGGTAGCTATAGACTTCAGCTTTTCAATTTTTTTTTATTTTCTTATATTTTTTTCCAGTTGGGTTACACACTGCAACATACCACATTTAAGCAGTATGGCAATGGAGTTTGTTCAGCATATCTATCTTTTCAGAACTGTTTAGAAGCAGTGAGTATACCTATATGAGTCTATTTTTACAAATAAGGTTTTTCTGATTGAGATACAGTTAAAATCCACCTCTAAGAGGCTGCTGCCCTGTACCTGAGCTTCACAGCAAGGGTCATGCTTGAACCAGGACTTTTTAACCACTCTTACAGAGTACAAAACAATTTTAGAATAAAATCACTTGCCTGGAATATTTGGATACTCCAGGGCATTTTGGTCTGGAAATCTTGTAGGACACTCCCATATTCCATAGGTATGCCAGGATAGTGGCAAGGATCCTGAAAAGAAAGAGAGTTACTACTAAAACTTGTATTTTGAACAATCTGATTAAAAAAGCTAACAAACAAGATCAAATTCAAAGGTAAAAAGAATACTTTTTTTCTCGTAAGACCAGAGTTAAGACAAAAATAAGTAAATTACACCTAGAATGCACTACGAAGTTAAGCTTTAGAGCCCTCCTCTCCCAGCCAACAACTCCTATAAGGAGGGTTGGTTTAACACCTTCAGTTGCTTTCCAACTCTTCTATCTATGTTTTGAACCACAGACAAAGACCTCATGTATGCCCTACTGGGAGCTTGGGAGCTCAATACTGACATATTGTTGCAGTAATATCGCTCAATTTTTTTTTATAGCCTAATGTCCAAGTTAAAGATACCTGAGCACCTAGAAGTTCACTGGGCATCTCTCCATCAATCCCTTTGGGAGTTAAGTGCTTATGTTTTTCTATAGAGCTAAACCCCAATGTTTAGCACACTGTACAAATTGCAAGCATTAACAGACAGAAAAAAGAAAAACCAACAAAAGCAGATATGGAGAACAAATTTACCGCTTTCTTCAATGACTGCAATACTTCCAGGAAAAATCTGTAGAAGAAACTGACTAGCAAAGTTTTCTTATAGTCTACTTTTTCACCACTGGCTGAGCCTTGAAGAGCAATTTCTTTAAGAACTAGCCTGCAAGCTTCATCCAACATTTGTTCATTCCAGTGTCTGTCAGGAAAAATAATAGATACACTTAGACCAGGACTCAAAAAAATAACTACAAATTGCCATAATACATTTGTACCACAGACCACAGGCATAGTCCTGCTCCCAGTGGAGCCAAAATATTGATGGTAATGAAGGTCTGCAATGTTGAAAACAGCATGGGTCAACGTTGCTCACAGAAATGAGGTTCTGTAAGTCAATGGAACTGAGTGCTATGCCAGCCTTTTAAAAAGGAATAACTTAATGAGTAAAACCTATTACAGCCTTACAGCAGGTTTAACAGTTGCATGATCACTGTTCTGCAGATACTGTCCTATATTTAAATAAAAGCAGATACTGATGCAAACTGTAGATCCTTTCAGGGGATCCGGTTAGTGCTGGACAGTTGTTACATTTTCTGAAAAGGCTGTTTCCTTGAGGTATCTCAACACAGTTAATTCTCCATAGTTACACAGCCTTTGATATCAAAATATTAATCTGTTAGAAAAAATTCAATCATGTAAAGCAGCAAAAAGTAACGAGTACTTCAACTAGTAAAAGTTACATTTAAATGGTTCGATGGGATTCCATTTAGATAAATGGGTTTATACTGCTTCAACTATTTGTAATTTTTTTCCCTCCACACCTTGCAAAGATGCTACCAAGTGGGATGGAATGTCAGGGATTAACTTCAGAGATTATCAGAATCTTGTAGATGAAGAGATATTGAAAAGGTTAAGGCTTGACTTGTGCTCCTAATTTTATTGGGTACATCTTAAGTTCTCAAACTTTCTATGTATGAGAGCTAAACTGAAGAACTCAAGAACATTGATACTAGGGGATTATCAAATCTACACATATATCATCATCTATCAATGCTTGAGTTCAGGCACATAATTTATTATGTATATGTCATTCACCTATCTCACATGCATACTTCACACTAGAGTAGCACTCACATGCGGACTCCAAACTGTAACAATCCTGAAAAGTCATCATTAAAGTTTGACCAGATCACTCACTTGAACATATGTGGCATCAGCCAGGCAAGTGAAATCTTTCTGTACTATCATGCTCCAAGGAAATACACCCAAGCCCTCAGACATACAGAGAAGGCAGAAAAATTGTACCTTCCGATAAGTGTCCAACAGGTTTGTTTTGCACTGGTTGTAGTCAAGACAGCACCTCCATAGAAAATGCTTAAGTCCTTTATTATGTCTGTGCCTTCTTCAAAAAGGACTCTCATCCCAGCATTGGTTATTGGGAGAGCATTTTCCCGTCTTGGTGCTTGTCGAAATGCAGAGACATACTCCCCCTGAGCAAAATCAGACAGAAGTGGGTAACCTGCAGACATGTAAGTACCTGAAAGCAGAACCTATTATTGCACTATGTGAAGCAAGAGAATAAAAAGCAAAGAGCACAAATTCAACTTCCTGAGCTTTCAAAACCAATACACTTCCTTCTGCAGACCTTTCAGTAGTTTTATCATTTTTGATTTTGTAGCAGCCAATACCCAATCCTCCATCATCTACACAGTTCAGATGACCTAGACATTTTCATGGTAGATAGCTGGAAGACCAGAATCTTGTGCAGTAAAGTTGCATTTATGACAATACCAAAAGCTTAGAGGTTTCAAAGTATTGCCAAACTTCAGTACTCAGATAATCTGACCCACAATCCTTTTATATGATCCCATATCCAGTCTTGGAAACACAATACCAGTTAAAGACTACTAACTACTCAGTTCAGCAACACTTTCAGAAGTACCACGAACACGTCCAATCTTACCACATTTTAAGAGAAATCCTCAAGAGATGACAATCTTTGTCTGATTGCTGCTAACCATATCACAAGTGAGCAGTCTCTTTTGGCGACGACTATGTGACGGTTTGTCTAAGACCCCTTTCTGCAGGTGAAGACAACTGCTATTGCCCTCATTGTTTTAGGGTACACTTTTGTCTGAACATCACTCCTTATATATCACGACTACCAGCACAGGTGTGGTTTTTGGCTGAAACTGGGGGATAGTATGGTACTGATGGGATCAAATGATAAGGTATTTAGAAAGTCAGCTGTAATAGTTCTACTTTAAACACAGGGATTGTGCCCTCTCCTGCTTTTATTCAGTGCTCTTCAACTCTACATAAAGCAAATCTAAACAAACCATTAACTTACCTTCCTAGAATGGGGAATATGGACAGAGACTAAGATCTCTTCTGGTGTAACAGTATTGTTACCAACTCCATCTGCAAAAATATCACTTAAAGGAATCTGTCGCTTTCCTCCTAAAAAAAAAATCCAAAATCCACAAACTTATGTAGAATTATGCAATTAACATACATCACTATATTTTAATTGGCGATAAATACCTGTAGCTTTCCTGAGTAAATAATAACTGCAGTTGACATAAAATATCAGTGGTATGCTCTCTAAACACAAGTGACTGTGCCATCTTCCATAATATCGTAACATCAGAGTCCTCAAAAAGTGCCCAGAGATCAACCCCCATTCCAAGATCCTCCCTTCCAATACTGCCACAATGATCCCATCCTCATTCCTGTCAGTCTGTTCCAAGTCTCTGCAGCTAGTCATCACTACCTTTCCTTCTAAAACATAAAGAACGAGGAAGAAAACTGAACAGGAGAGAACTTCTGCAAAAGCCATTCTATGACATACATTATTACAGATGGGATTTTCAAAAGGGAAGGGGACAAAATTCTGCAAGGAACCTAAATAAGAGCCCTATGAAGACTTAAACTTCATCTTTGCTATAATCTGGTTTATAATCGAATATCCTTACACAGTTAAGCAAGCAAGCCTAGCTTAACATGCAACATTTTAACACATATAATTGATTATATTGATTAAACAAGCTCCAAATCTTGTTGGTCAGACTGCAAGTGTACCAGTAAAACCACTGTCAAGTAGCATTGTTGTTCTGCAAGAACACAGAGGCATAAACATTGCACAGATGGAAATCCAGTGATTCAGCAGTGTGGAATTCAACCACGTGTTTGACAGATGAAGTCAAAGTGTATTTTTCTCCTAGATGACTTGTCTTTTGTATTTTGCACATGCTACATAAGAGGTCCGATGCATTTTTAAATTTTTTTATTATTATTACCTAAGAAACATCCTTAGCACTCTGACAGGTAATTTTCCTCTCACTATCAAATTATGCAGGAAGAAATCATGGAAATCACACACCAGAAGATTTTTTTTCTGTTCCAAGAAATGCTGAAATCTAAGAAATCTGAAACAATCCCTTAAAAAAACAAAAAGTGTATTTTGGGATGTTCAGTAAAGTAGCATATGGCCAGAAATAGCAACATGCACTCTGTGTGGATCAAGGGCAAAAAGGACATAAGCTGTATAGAAGGGAGAACAGAGAGCACACGATCCCAGGCCATCAGACAGCTCATGTTTACTGCCAACGGTAAGGCACTGTACAAGAAAAAGGGTAGGGGGGAGTACATATACAGTGATGGAAGGAAACCAAGGAAATGGGTATGAAAAAGGCTGCTGGGCTAGTGGCTCCTGCATCGGAACCTGTGAGGAACAAGAAGTCATAGTTCTTCTCAGGGCCAGAGGGTAATTTTGAAACCAGGGCAAAGATTCAATTACAGAAAAAAAATATCAGGGAGATGAGGTAGCATACAGCTGCTCAAATTGTAAGCAATTACAATTCACTGCCCACAGAAATACATGTGATCTGGTGGGTCTGAATGCTTACCCTTGACATGAAAATCTTTGACATGTTCTTTCTTTGCACATTGCTTCTCTTTCAGATGTGATCATATATGAGACTGGGGAAAGGGTTCCTTAACAAATGCTCACCTACTGTTATTTCCCCTCTCCCCTCGCAGTAAGACCCTGCACCTCTGGCACTACTATAGAGACAGGCTACCTCTGCTTACCTCTTGAAGCCAGACTGAGCATACAGTTGCTGGCTGCCAGAATAGGATTCAAGTCAGAGGTTGATTTTCTACTTATGATGTTTCCACCTAATGACTTGAAAAAAATAGAAATTTATGTCACCTTTCTCCATCACCTTCGCATTTTTGTGTTAAGTGACAATATAACATGCAGACTACACATAAATTTATACATATTGAAAACTCAAAGCAGATGTATCGATAGAAAATACACTGCTAAAACCAGAATTTAAAATGCAAGTTTTACATATGGCCAGGAGCAATTTCACATTTGTTACAATTTTTTAGAACTGTTATTGCAAGTAAGGCACAACATACAGCAACATTTCTTATCTGTTCTCCACCCAGAGTTCTCAATTGCTGCAAGACAGCACGGAAAACCTTTGTCTTCTCTTCAGGGAACTCTGAGATTGCATTTGTCAAGATGTCTTTCAATAGAGAGAGGCTGCAGGCAGCTCCCACAGTTAATCCTGTAACCAAAAGACGATGAAAGTATAATATGAGCATTGCTTTATTGCCTGGGGTTTAAACTATGTTCAGACTGTAGACCTAAGACCGCTCATATGGAATGTGGGCATACGTAGCAACAGGAGCCTTTGCACATTAAAGGGACCATGGCCTTTCATCTCATAAGACTGAGGCTAAAATTTCATGAAGGGCTGAAACTGAGCTAATAGCTCACCACCTCTACTAAAAGGGAAAAATCCCTTCTCTGCTTCCAGCTGCCCATTCCAACTGCTTCCCTTGCACTAATTTGTACTGAGTAAATGTTTAAGTGATGTTTCAGTCAACGGTCAGTCAGCTTCAAATTGCTTTCAACAGTCTCTTCCAATCTTTAAATATTGCTTTCATCATAATTTGATCTTGCTTTGTATATGTATATTCTAGTTATTCTCCTGAGGTATGGGTATGTAGTATTCACAAAAAACTAAACAGTCCTAATACTGAATATGTTATTTTTCCCCCCACTATAAGGACAACCTATAACTATATGCATTTATTTGAGTAGTTACACATTTGTTTTGGCGTTTTTACAGATTATACTTGATAATAATTTGAATATTAAAAAATGGTAAATAATCCCTTTCTATTCAAACTTATTCATAGGCTTTATTTATGTATGAATATTTTGAATGAACAGTGGAATTCAATAAAAGATATAAAAAGTTTCATATAAAATTAGAAATTAAAAAAATTAAATGACTTTATTAATCAAGTACAGGAATACTAAAATCAAAGCATGTGTTTGCATTTAAATCTGATTAAGGAGAGGAAATACTACTTCTGACCGACAAACTCAACTGCCTATCTCTTGTCTGAGAACTAGTAAGTCTCACTTTCTCCTAGGTAGATTTTATTTATAGATTAAAAGAAGCAGTAAATATTTTCAATTCCCAACCACCTTTCAGCTAAGAACAAACTAGTCATTGACTAGAACTGGATGCCTGATCTGAAATAAAAAAATACTCTAATTGCAGTGACAGAACTGTCAAATCCAGTTCACCTCTTCAAAAAAGTGCATCAGGCACAGCACAAATTACTTTCATCACATAAAGGGTTTGATTTTCCTGTAACTTTGCGACTTTGGCAGCAAACTTGCAGAATGTAATTTATATTTAATTTAGGCTATTATTGTAAGTTTAAATCTATTTCTAGTTGTTATTTCTAACTTCAGTAGCATTTAATTAAAAACTAAAGCCTATTCTAACTTTGAATAAAAACTATCCATGCTTACCTTAAACACAAAAATTGAGATACAAAATTTATAAGCTACAATAATTAATGCTGCAATGATTGAGAAGAAGATTATATAACACATTTTATCTATGCCAGCTTAATCACAATTTTCCAATGTAGACAAGCACGCAGTGTTGCTAGCTCTGTGGTTCTGTATGGGTGTCTCTCCGCTATACAGCACAGCACAGTACAGAGATCACAAAGCCAATGCTGCATGACTTAGCACCAGAACCAGTACTACTGGACTATCTACCCTTGCACTACTGTGACTAATGGGGCCCAAGATAATACTGCATCACAAAGACAAAACTCTGTATCATGCACTGGGATGGTGGCCACAGCCACCTTGACCTGAGAAGAACAAAGCATGCTCAGGAATGAGTTACAGAGCACTTCACACCTTCAGCACTATGGAATGTAAGAGCTTCCCTTAATGCTGAGGAAAGTAAAGTATACTGACCGTCATCTGCGTATTTCACCACATTCAGATCCCGGATCTTTGCAGGAGCAATAACAATTGGATGGAACACACCTTTAAATTTCATCTCAGGTCCTACCAGACAGGAATAGACATAGATAAAAGACATCTTCCATAAAAAAAAAAAACTTCAACATAGTGAAGAGTGAGTTTAAGGATGAAAAATACAGAAATAATGATAAACATAGCCCCACCTCTCCCATGCACACAGACACTACAGCAACAGGAACTGTTCTGATTGCACACATACCAACACAGGTGTTCCCAACCACAAGAGGAGCTTTGGGGTGGGCAGCTTTCAGATCCAGTAATTCATCTAAGCTTGCTGGCGAAATCCATGTCATTCGCTCTCCATGAAAAACCAGAGTTCTTTTTGGTTGATTTTCAGCCATTCTCTGATATGGAAATATAGCAGATTTAAATATTTTGATATCCAGACAGTTGCAAGGTCTGACAGACACTAAACTGAGAGTCAAAAAACATTCTTAAACAATGGCAGTTCTACTTGATCTTTCAAAATTGGGCAGATACAGGACTGTTATGCTGGCTCTCTGCACAGTGGTGAATTTCTAGACTTCATGATTGAAACCTCGTTAATTAATTCCAATGGACTAATAAACAAGACTGATAATAAATTTCCCCCAAGCAAGGAACGCAGGAATAGATCCTGCCATTGCTGGAAATTATTAGAAAAGTAATAAAAAAATACTTAGGAAGGTGTTCACACACTTAGCTTGTTAGGAGGTCACTGATGACACTGTCTACAGCATCCCTTTCTAGATTAAGCATGCATGCGGATGTCTTTCTGTGTTCTAGCACTGTTCACTGGGAAACAGCTTGTAAACTACTGGTGGTACAAATACATGTTAAAGAACCCCTGCCCCACAATTATCAACCTTTCTCCATAAGAAACCAGCTAGTTACAGAGAATTTGGCTTTGAATCTATAGATCAACAATAACATAAAGCAAAGAGCTTTTGTTTTTTGTAGGGCAAACACTTCTATCAATAATAAAAGGTGCTTGACATCTTCTGTTCCAGTACCCTTACTCCAGCTGCTTGTATCTTTGCCACCCTTGAATCACTGGGACTAAACACTCCCCAGTCTCGGTGGCTATGTGAGGCTGACATTTTGACAGAAAAGACAAAATTATTAAGCCACAAAATGGGGCATTGCCAGCACTAAAGAGTGGCACCCAGTTTGCTGAGAAGCATTTCTATCTTCAGGTGCTGCACTGAAAACAATGTTTAGGTTACTACTTTGTTGTCTCACCTAATACATAACCCTGCAAATTCATTTTCCCAATAAGAATTTTATTTGGTATGTGAATATTTGATAAAACTCACTGGGAAAAAAAAAGTAATATAATTGTGGATTTATATTTAAATGTGAAGAAATTTCTTCTAATGAATCACTGCAAAGTGGGGCATCAGGATGAGTTCTATACTATGGACTCCTGAGCATAAGACAGGGCTAAAGAATAGTCTATAAGCAGCAAAAATTACCATTAGTTCTGGAGGAAATATAAGCTCCTGGGTAGGATCTAAGGGCTGGAATTCATCGGTTGAAAATAGACTGGTGGAAACCTTAATAAAAAAAGAAAATAAGTGAAGACCAAGAATTCTCTTTCATAATAAATTCCATTTAAAAAAAGGCAAAATAAAAAACAAACCATGAGGGTCCCACTGAAGTCAGTAGAAAATATTAGTAATTCTGTTATCATCTGGGTATGATTCTAAATTACCACGCATCACACCAAATTGCTGAGGTGAAGGAAGAGCTCATAATGGTTTCTCAAAGTTCACTGCTAACACAAATGACAATGCAGAGGCATGCAACTGAAAGACTAAATAAAGGCTTCCTGCAGTCCTACTACAAGAAAGTACCTGGTTTCATGCCAACCTACAGTTCTCAAAAAGCGAAAGCAGAACATCAGCTATTGAAAGAAATTGAGAACGAAGTCTAATCGTCATATGGATAAGAGGTTTCATATAAGATTACAATCATAACTCCGATTTTTAAGAGTGTATCAGTTCTTTGGATTCAAACCTTAGATTCCCAAGACATCAGTGGTTACATTCAAATCATCACTGATCATTGATTTAAGACAGCTTCACATGCCTGACTTCTTGTATGATGATCACTGTATGAGTAGAGCTGAGGCTATTAATATTCCTGAACTTGAAAGAACTGCTCAAATCTGAGCTCTGGAGATCTGAACTATCAGCCCCATCTTTGCCTCATCATACAAACATACATAAATGGAGGATGAAAATGGCAGAGTATACTGCAGTATACCAACAGTATACTGTTTTCTAATTACAAGAAAATAAATTTGCAATATTCTTTCTACAAGCTTTATATTAAAGTAGGACAGGTAAAATACTTAAAAACCTACCTTTTCTTCCTTGTCACACAAATTATCTTCCTGATCCAAACAACACACTCCATTTGCTTTCCTTTGACAACAAAGAGATTCCTAAAGGAGGAATATATTCCATTAGTGAAATATTGCCTGGAATGGCAGCGAATTAAAGCCTGTTTAAGGTGATGAAAGCATCTATTCAAGTCTAGTAATAAGTTAAATTGGAAGGATTATGTGTTCAAGAAGTGATATTCAAAACCAAAATAAAATCATTGTTCAAATCCGTAATACAAAATAATTCATACTATGTGAAATTCAGTTGGCCTTGTGAGACTATACATAGGTGGTCTGTATTATTTTTTTTCCCCATTGTTCAATCCCCCATTTCTTTCACTGTAGGTTTTTGACATGTTGCATTACATGATAATTGCTAAGAACATTGACCCAAATTCTGCTTGTGTTTGTATCAATACTGACTAACAGAAAAACACTGGAGTTACTTCAGATTACTTTGCATAATCCAAGCTAGACACCAACTTGATTTGTGTTAATTTTTGCAATGGGTTAGGTCACTATACTCCTTACTTTGACCTACATCTCTTAACAGAGGAAGGAAGTGATCTTAACAAAAATTGTGATAGTTTGTGTTCATATGTACATACATGCTAACGGGCACAATCTAGTATTCCTATCATCACTACTTACCTTACAGAAGGTTTTACATGCGTCTAGAATTGGCCTATATCCAGTACAGCGGCACAAGTTCCCTGAAAAAAGAAAAAGCTTTCTTCTAAAGCATGTGGCTCAAAACCATAATGTCTTTCTATGATTTATAATCTTATGGTTTTGAAGATAAGAAGTGTTAGCTCTCCCAAAGACAAAAAAGTCCACATCACAAGACTTAGGACCCTGTAGCTCCTGAGGAAAAAGGCTATTGTTTCAAGGGCAGTATGAAATACTTGCGAGCTGCTCTACAGGGAATGCTGACTACAACTTAGTATGCAGGAGAATAATGGATTGTACAACACTCTTCACGCATTCAGAATGTTTTTCTCCTTCCCCTGACTTACTTCTGGCAGCAAAGGAGGTTAGCATTACACCTCCAAGTTCATCCCATAGTAACAGGAAATGCCTCTGGCTCCACTGGGACTCTAGAGCACAACAGAAGGCTATTTTAGCTACAATAAATGCTCACACTTTCCCTTAGTGAAGATGGTCTGTATCTCTCTATCTTACCTAGTTTTTTCTACCACAAAGGGGTCTCCTGTGAGACTTATGACAATGTCAACTCCAGATGTAATACGGTTTCAGAGACCTTCAGATGTAGCTACTTCTCCAATATGACATAATTTTTGCACATATGATTTAAAGCACTTCTAAAGAGATATATATATATCACATATATGTATGTGTGTGCATGTTTTGAACACCCATGCCTGAAGCAATCCACAGCTCCGTGCTTCACTTTCCAGGAGAAAAGAATGACAGCGAATACAAGGTCTGTATCCAGCAGCAACTCTGCTGGGAAGCACAGTTTGTATAGAGGATGAACATGCACGCATGTGTACTCACACAGACATGCACTCACGTACACAAATTATCTGAGGAAAATGGTTCAAGGAACACACTCACAAATTAAAAAGTATCAATATTTACCAGCCAGAGCTGCCATCATCTGCTCTGAAGTTGGTTCTGGGTGGTTTCTTAGCAAAGTGTATATGGACATCACCATTCCAGGGGTGCAGAAACCACACTGAGAGCCATGGCACTTGGCCAGCCTTTCCTGAAATTAAACACCACAAACAGCATTGCCTCCAGTGTGTATCGCCATTCCAAGAAACTCCTAAATAGAGGAGGCACCATACCAAATGCCGTCTTCCTAGTAAATCAGACTTTTAAAGTAAAACAATTTAATCAATCTCAAATAATTATTTTAGATTTGATGTCCAGGCACATATTAATAAGGAAGCTAATTAATCTTCATTGGACTTCTGGTTTGTTTGCATCCGTACTAAAACATTAACTAAAGGGGCATTGTCCAAGATGTGCCATTAGCCCAAACAGAGCACAGCCTGATCCACCCCTACAATTCTTACAAACCACCTCTTTGATCAGTCTGTCAGCATTAAATCCATCTCACAAGCCTTGATCATCCAGACACCAGAAACTTGTGCTGCCTGCTGTTATCCTTTAGCAAGGCGAATAATCATCATATGAAATTCCCATGCCCTGAAAGCACCACCACTCAGGCCAGCCCACACAAAGGAAGGAATCAGTCATCCCCTTACACAGTGATACTATGCTCTTACCTGCACTGGATGAACCCTGGTCTTTGTACTTCCAACACCTTCCACTGTGGTGACTGCTGCACCATACAAGGAACAAATGGGAAGCAAACATGCATTTGCTGAATAATGTCTTTGGAACGTAAAGGAGAATAAAGAACATGAATGTTATTTTGCAGTCAGTCATAGGCATAGTTTATACTTACAAAGCAGTCACTATCATTATTTGGAATGAAAAGCCAATAAGCTTTATAGAAGGGATCACTTAGTATCTGTGCCTCTTGTCCCCAGTATAAAAACTGTTATCTATGAGGACAGTTCTGTAGAATTGTATCTTCCTTAATACTTCAGTTTTTTCTAATTGGCCTCTTATCTCTCCTGTCCACAAGCAACCTGGCAAGTGTGTTTTAGAGGAAGAAGATGGGGAAGAGAAGATCAGTGTAGTCCTGTGATGGAAGTAAAGAGTTACTGCTGCAAATTTGTTATAAAATTTCAGACCCAAAGAAAATTCTGAAGTAAAATATAATTCTTCAAAACCTTTTATCATTATCAATAGAATGTTTTTCTTTATTATAGGTCAAATGTTTCAAGTGTCATTCTGTTTTAATTCTTAAAATAACAACTTTAAAATATTTTAATTTGCATTGCATTCCAACATAATGTAATTGTCAAAAGGAACACCTGGAACATTTTGACTTTTTCCCCACCTAAAACAACTTTCAATTAACAAAGACATGTGACCATTTGACAATTTGACTAGAGTTTTCTCAATTTAAAAACTAATTTATTCCAGTTTTCAGACACATGAAACTCTGGATTTGAGTTTCAAAGCCCTTTTTGTGGGTGGGGTGTAGGGCAGGAGTTCAGTATTAAGGAGCTGGTAAGACTCAAACTCCTGCCTGCCCTATCTTCCCATCAGTTATGTGACAGAGCTGCAGGTAGAAGCCACATTCCAGTGGTCTATACAAAGAGTGGTAAATATATGCCTCCTAAACAGAAAGCTCTTCACAGTAGGTGTCAGCATATATAAGCAAGATAAACATTTGAGCATAGTATTTCAGCACATTTACATAACGAACAGTTATTTTTTACAACATTCTCTTTTGGATTAAAGTGACCCTTCCTTTGGATTCTTTTACTATTAGGCAGAGATTTTACAACTTTGTTTTTACAGTTTCATATCTGGAAATGGTATCTACAGTCATAAAATTCTGTGTGGTATTCAAAATTTTAAGGATACTGTATCTTCTTTGAAGTTGGCTCGTAAGTTGATATCATCACCGTGCAGGCACCACAGCCACCTCCTCCACAGCCATACTTAGTTCCTGTTAGATGGACTGAAAATGCTGTCGTTAGGGAAATAAATAAATAAATAAGGTTTCATTTTGATCTTTATTCTGCTCAAAAAGCTTGAGGCCACCTGTATTGGGTTTGCATGACAATGTTACGGGAAGATGCTGAAGTTCGCAACACTCACTCAGACAATTATTTCATATTGTAAAGAGAACAGTGGGAATAAGCTTGTGGGGCAGCAGATTTTGGAAAACTGCTAACAACAGTTGAGAGCAGACACACAGTCAGGCTTCTGAAATGGTGAAAAGAGAGGAAAAGATCAGAGCAAGTGCTGCACAGTTTTAGCAACCTAAAATGCCACTGAATGGCAGACTGAAAACAAAGTGGGGGAAAGTGCCTTGTTTGCAAAGACAAAACTGGCAGGGTGAGAGCTCTGGCTCTCCCAATATCTGTCATCTAATTTTTTTTCCTGTTTTAGAGACATCCTTTTTCATACTTTCATTACTTACTACTAGGCCTGGGGGGTTGATTTTAGAAATGTTTGGGGGAGAGGGGAGGTACACATAAACATCATGCCTCACTGTTTAGGACACTAATCTAAAAATACAGCAGTTGGCTGGAGACCATTTGGCTTAAGTAAGACATTTAATATGTTTATTTTACCTTAAGGGAGTCCCGACTTCCTTAACCTGGTAAGTAATGGTAATGCTAATTTATGAGAATGTTGCTTGAATAAAGCTTTCAAATGACTGACTAAAGGGAACAGACAAGAAAAGGATACGTCTCTTTCGCAGATAAGACAACAGCATTTCTTCAGGATCAGCATTTTTCTCTATTATCTGCAGTAAGAAATGAAAAACAAAAAAAAAAAATCAGAAACAAAAACTTTTAAGAATTCAGGACACAGACTACATTCCCAAAACGCTAGACAAGAATCTTTCTCCAGTTCCCTCTGGTAGAACCAGACTAATTGCCAAAGACCTCAGGAGAGTTTGGGCTCCCTCTGGAAATTTCTTCTCTGATATTTTTCCAGGAAAAAAAATGGCAGGGCACCTTGCAACTCCTAAAACTAACTGCTGCTCAGTGAAAGGTCATTCTGAGAGGCTTTACTTTCAGTGACACTAGAAATAAAAACACAGCAGTACTTTGCTACAATAGAGGCAGTACAGCATAAAGAATTCATTTGCAGATTTTAGTTTCCCTGGCACTTTAACCCACTGGAATGAACAGTAGAGCAAATCTGTAAGACTATCAGCAGGAGTCACTTTTCTTCCAGCTTTATTTATATAAACTTACACTTGCCTCAGTAGACTACCAACAGAGAGCAACAGAAATGCCTACGTTCTTGAGTATTTCTTATTCTGTTACTTAGAATCACTAGTTCCTCACAGCTGCATTCAATCACCAACCAATTTAATTTTCCTCTTGCAGTATTAGCTTTATGTTGGCAAATAATCTGCATTTTTGCACCTGAGTCTTGCTTTCTGTTGTGCCCCTGAACATCTCTTCTGATACCATCAAAGACATGAAACCAGGCACGTACAAGTAAAAAACTAGCTTGCTTACCAACCAAATTTGATACCCAGCTGAAAGCCCATTTCACTGACACATTCCCCGCCCACTCGCCCCCCAAACGCTGCCAAACTAGCTAAAACAGGATGCTGTAATCACGTTTGTCCTCCTCTGCTGCTTCTCCTTTCTAATAGCACTTGCTGTACGCAAAAAAAAAGTGTTAGCTAGCTGAAGTAATTAATACTTGAAGGCTGATTTGCTTTTCATCCAGCAAGGAGAGGATGGGACTGAATGCTGCTTGTGTGATAATCCTGTCTCGTGAGGGAGAAGTCTGAGAAAACAAATCTGTGCCCACAGTCGTTGGGACTACTTCTGGAAGACCAGCCCCTCTGTCTCCACACTCTTTCCGGGCAACACTTACCTTCCTCCCATTCACATAGAAAATGAGATCCTCAGCCCCCGCCGCCCCTTGCAAAGACATCGTGCCCCAGGCCGGGAACCAGCAGCGGCAGGAAACCCCAGGCAGCTGCAGGAGCTGGAGAACCCTTGGCCGGTAGGGGCGGGGCCCCGCCTCGGACGGGCGGACACAGCGGGAGGGCAGACCAGGGAGATCGTCGGGTCATCCGCCTTCAGAAGCTGAGCTGCGGCGCCCCCATAAGTTACAAGTTCCTAACTGTTTAGAGCTAACACCACAATTCAGTTGCTGGATCCAGTAAAGGTATATTCACACGCTAAGGCATACCTCACGCTTCGCAAAGGATGTAAATGTTCCTGCAGAGCAAAATGGCAACGTTAGCAAATGTGAACCCTTGTTACGTTCTAACAATAACATCTCCGGTGGTATATTTAAACTGTGATAAAAGCCAGCCATGCAGTGATCATGAGCCCAATGGGAACTCTGCAAGAATTTGCACTTTAAAAATAACTGTAGTAACTTCTAGATATTACAAGCATTTGTAAGGCTAGTTGTGCAAGGGTTTATAGTCATAAATATTTTCCTCTGTTTCATCTAAATACATAGTGTTATATTTCCTACACATATAAAACCAACCAAAATCTTCGTTAGTGGTAAACTAAAATATTTAATTTATATTAAAAGTTGAATCAACGTGAGAAAAAGCAACTTTGAAGCTATAAAAAGAAACTCAAATTACCTAATCCTCTAATCCCTGTGACAGCTACAAATTAATTTTTCTCTCAAATACCATTAGCTGGTTTTTACATCTTTTTCCTGGCGAGAGCTAATAATGCATCAACTGCTCTGGTAAAAGGAGCACATTTAGTGAAGATTCAAAAGGAAGTGTTACATTTTTTATGAGGTACCCATGATCATTTTGCAGAACAGAAGCTGCATTCCTAGATAGTAACAAAGTAAATTTTCTCAGTGCACAGAATATCATTTTGAACAACAAAAATAGTAAGGATGGAAACGAACTAGAAAAGAAGGGCAACAACCACAATATGATTTCGGAGTTACTTTAAGTAATTTATGTGCATCTTCAGATTGTTTTCTTCAACCTTTGGTACTTTGAAAGATATCTATAATAAAAGGAATGTAAGAAACTAAGGCATAAAGCCCTAGGCCTTATACTTTCATTTTTCACTGTAGCAGTCCAGTTACGGTCTACTTACATGTAGAAGGAGCACATTTGAAAGCTCCTGTCAAGCTATACATCTTGATATGTATGACTCATTCTTCTGTCAGTAAAACACAGATGACACTGTCAACTCACAGGATGAGGATGTACGTTATCCTTCTTGAACTTCAAGAGCCCATTTCTCCAGCCTGTTGAGGTCCTCTGAGCAGCAGATAACCATCCAGTTTATCAGCCACTCCACCCAGTTTTGCATTAACTGCAAACTTGTGCAGGCTGCACTCTGTCCCATTATACAGGTCATTGATGATGGTGTTACACATTACTGGCCCCAGTATGAAACCCTAGGGAGTTCTAATACTCTGCCTCCCACTGGAATATATGCCAATAATCACAATCCCCTGGCCAGTTTTCAACCCATTTCACTGTCACTTAACTAAAACATAACAGCTTATCTGTGGGATGTTATCAGAGATAATGTCAAAAGCGTACTAAAGCAGAGATAACATCTAATGCTCTTCCTTCCACCACCAAGCCAGCTGTCTCACTGCAGAAGTATGTCAGCGTGATTTCCCCTTTGTAAATCAATGGTGACTACTGCCAATCACCTTCTTGTCTTTACACATGCATGGAAACAGTTTCCAGTACTATTTTCTCTGTCACCTTTCCAGATTATGATGTAAGTTACAATGGAAGCTACAATGAAGTACAAAGAGAACAGTTTGGTTGGGTATTTTCAAGAATATATTACAAATTTAAGAGTATCAGTTACATCTCTTAAAAACATTATCAGACCAAAGGTTCAGCTAACCAAAGAACTGGTCTCTGAAGGTTTCAATAATGAATGCCCTTGGAAAAAGTATACCATTTGGGCAAGTTCATAACAAGGCTTCTCCAGAACATCCTTCCAGCCTTCAACAGTTTGCAATTCAGCGACATCCTGTGACAGAAATGGTGTTTCTAGGACTTCCTCATAGATTTTTCTTCCATTAATTAGATCAAATGTTAAGCCTATGTAAACCAGTAATATCTACTTCTGATGTGAGCATAACAGCATGCTGTGTGAAGAACTACCTGCTATAACCAAAATAATTTAACTTATTTGTATCCCATTAACAATGAGTTGAAAAATTAACCTGAACCTTATCCGGCATAATCTGTATAAGATGTATGGGCTGTGAGCTATAGCCTGCAGCCAGTAGCATCTACGATTCAGATAATGCCAGAAAACTTTGTCAGCTGACAGTGCATTAAGAAGGGCAGCAGTAACTCATAAGAATCCATAGGGGAAGCACTACCAAGACCTGATAGTTGAGTGATATGATGCAATTGTACTATTTGTCACACTAGCACTCCCTCAACTGGAAACATGAGGTGTTGCTTTCTCTGAATCCTATTTACTATTGATTTTCTATTGCAATATTGCAGCACTACTCTCTTTCTGGGTGCCTCTGACACATACTCTGGATGCTAGACTGCTCTATACTATTCTTCAAAATGAGACTTCCTCATTCAGATTTCAAGATAATTCTGTCAAATCCAAGTCAACTATTAAAAAAAAAAAAAAA
This sequence comes from Gallinula chloropus, assembly GCF_964237585.1. Taxonomy (NCBI): domain Eukaryota; kingdom Metazoa; phylum Chordata; class Aves; order Gruiformes; family Rallidae; genus Gallinula; species Gallinula chloropus. The sequence continues at coordinate 29,952,986 of NC_140090.1, read as the reverse complement.
AGAAGAGAGAGATTGTTTCCATCTAATTCAGTACATTTATTAAAATTTGAGATGTTATGTCTGTTCCAACCAGCACTGAGAAATTATTCTACTCACAACAAATACGAACAACTCACATTAAAATTCCTAAAGATGATTTCTTTTTAATTCTCATGAAAATGTACACTTTTCTTACAAATTAAGAAATGCTGCAAACCCTCTCAATGGATTATAAATTACTGACAAGAAATGTAAAACATGAGTGGAGCCTATCCTGTATTTTCTTTCCTCAGTAAAGAATTCTGTGTCACTTATACAGGTGTTTTTTTCCAGGAAATTCCACTTTGGAAGACCTTTACTAATCAAAGAACAATAAGCACTCTATACTGCTAAACGTGTAACTATTAAAAAAAAAAAACAACAACAACCCCCAAAAGATTGTACCCATTTTAGAAGTATTGTTCATAAAGGCAATTCTCTTGTTTTCTTCAAATTAATTTTGATTTACTTTTAAAGCTTCTTTTATTTTTTACTTTATAGATTGGGGAATCCAGAAATTGTGTATCTGTAAACTGATCCCCACGCCTTAATTTGCTGTAAACACAAGAAATAAAAGACATCATGTGTGAGTATTACCAAGCACCTATGTAACTGTAATTATACTAACTATGCAATTAAAATAACAATTCCAAACAGTAAATTCCCTCAATGAAATCTTGACACTATAGAAATTTATGTAAAATAAATATATCTGACATAGCAAGGCACAGATCAATGCTGCTTTCCAAGATAATGCTCAAAGTAGTAGCCGTTTTATGTGGCCTGTGTCTTATTAACATGTGAGTTATCATAACATTCCTGTAAGACTAACTAAAAAAAATATTTAAACCATAAACTTAACAGCATCTACCCAGGACCATATAGTTAAAAATGAAATATAAAAAGGAGACAGTAATCTAAAATCTTGAGTGACATCTGCATTTTTCCTGTTATTAGTTACTGTCTAATACTGGTGAAAGAGGAGAATGTGCCAATATCCTAATATTGCACTTGTTTAGCATCCAATTCATTTAGTAGAAGAAAAATGTAACTATATAATCACTTTGCATTTCTTTTACAAACTACCTGGCATAACTACTTGTGAAAAGCCAGTGGTAAAGTGAAAAGACACTTCCTACAGTACTTTTAGCTCCTATTTGTCCTTGGTGTCATTGCTTCAATTAATTGCTTACTTACAGAGGTAAATAAAAATATTTTTAGGGTGTATGAGAACATTTTGATAATTTTTTTCACTTTCTGGATATTTTTTTCTTCTCTCTGAGTTCCTTTGTCATAAAGTAAGTTGTTATAATCATTTCACTCTCAACACTATCATGAGGAAATCTTGATACTGTCTTTAATTCATGAGCATGCAAGTGACTAATATACACACAACAGCATCATTTTTTCTTAAATTAATATTACACTTAAAATCCCCACCACGCCAAAAAACTTCAATGAACTTTATGACAAAAAAAATTCTGAGTATTTTTAGAAGTCTGGAAAATACCAAGTCCATATAAATGGACTTAAATGTCCACTGGGGTTTAGATCTATTCACGTAAGTGCAAAAATACCAGTTGGCTTTAAAACCCTTTAAAATTTTTATAGTTACTACAGAATTTATGTCTTGTCTTAACAATCTCAGAAATCCTGTGCTACTAAATTTGCCAAGAGCAGCAGGGGGAAACAACTAATTATCAAATGAATATATTTTAAACTCATGCAATTTATTATATCAGATACATCTACTTAAAGGAAAATCACTAAATTATATAATCTTAGTGCAAAAATTATCTTGCCACTTGACAATATTACAGGGACATAATTATCATATGTTTACATTTAGGTATAACATTTATTATTATCCACCTCTACAGGGGTTTATATCACAAAAACCATTAAGAATTCACTGTTATTCACTACTAGTATAAAATGTGATATTACACACTATTTAAATTTTGAGACTTGAATACTGTTGGTGCCTCACTTCGGCACTTGGAAATCCCACCACACTGAAAGGAAATGTTTTATATCAACATGGAAGTATCTTAGTCAAATACATTTATGAAAGAAATAATTCAACTATTTATTTGGATGGTTTAATAGCAGCAACTTTACTGGAGATAGCTATATACTCAAAAAAACTAAACAGCCCTAAAGTATGTATACCCACCTGTGTAGACTGGGTTCTTTGTAGGAAATAGTGACTCTTCTTCGTGTAGATGGTGCTGCTGAGTTTTCTTCTAATGTTTTGGGGGATTTAGATAAGGAAGAGCATATACTAGTATTTGTCAGATCTTGAAAAGTCTTTCTGCCTGTGAATACAGCAGTTTATATGCCTTATTTTGAATATTTTCTGAATCCTTAAATAAATTGTCGTTTTTATTTTTAATTTGTAGTTCTTTACTCAGGTACATGGGTTACTGCTCCTACTCTAAAAATGCTCAGAAAAGAAAACAGAATAGATGAACAAAGAAAAAGCCACCACAGCTATTTTCAACCTACCCAAATTTTGAGCTCTTCAAGGTCTGTCATGGCTCTTGGGAAATTTTAAGGAAGTACTGTATTTTGCAGCTAGCTGCTTAGGACTCACAGGATTACAGTTTAAAAAATAAAGTTGCACACAGCTCCTGATTTTGAATGCAGAGGGAAGGAATGTATGTATAATCTGAAGATTCAACCTGTACAAGAGTTCTCTAGAACTGCATTTTTCAACTTTAGGCCTGCTCTTTGAGCATATGTACATAAAGTGAGCACAGCAAGGTGAGCCTTCCTTATCTTCAACACTGCATACTACCAAACTATTTAGAGTGCCTCACTATGAAAAACTGAACATGCCAAGAGGAATACTCCATAAAAATGTAACCAGCCATAGCAGAAGTACTACTTGTGTCAGCTTTCTGTAATCCTTGAAGACCAATTCCGAATGCCAGACTAAACAATCAATACTTTATATGGAGATAAATATTTTGATAACTTGGGAGCAATACTGAAATTATTATTTAGCCCACATTTCAAAACATTCTAAACTGTTTACAGATCGCAGTCTCTCTGAAAAGCACGAAGATTTGATGCAGACACCAATCCAAGATGAAATAAATAGTCTTAATCAGTATTCCTTAGAAGTTCTTCCAAGAGTGTACACCCCTCACTGACAGGGGTCAAGTTTTAGATTTGCTGCATCCGGATGAGAATATGCAATTTTTCAAAATTCTCTTATCTTCACTTCTTGAGTTTAAACACTTTATCTTAAATCCTCGGTGGCAGCAAATGGATGCTATTGATCTCATAGAGGAAATTCATGCACATATGGGATAAATTATGGTTTTGTTCTGCCAATCTTGAGATTAATAAATTAAATTGCTGAATATTTACATACCTGTCTAAAAAGTGACATGTTCTTTATTATAGCATCAGAATGCTGTCTACACTCTAGGATACATACTCTTAACTAATGGTCAAACTGATAGTGCTAAACTAGTATTTTCCTGTAGTAGAATTCTATGCTGAGATTGGGTAAAATATCTCAATGAGTAAAGCTGATCTTTTTATCAATAGTTCTCTGAAATGTGTAAAGCAAAGACAAAGTCAGAGGTTTTTTGTTGGATTTCTGCTAACTTTACTTCTAAGTATGAGAGACATATTCAGGTGACTTTGGGGTGCTTGCACCAAGTCCTTCCTGATTTATGAAGGCAAAAGAAAAAGCATTGTCTTTGGAAGAAACAAATTAAGAGCAATGGTCATTTGGTTTAAATGAGGCGGCTCTCTGATCATGTAAAAGCTCCCAAGTCTGGCTGTTTCACAAATCAATCTTGGTTTGTACTAGTTTTAAAGTGAAAATAAACTGTTCTGAGTTTTCCCTAAAGCTTAAGGTTAAAGCAGGTCAGCTTTTTAGGCAGCAAGTTCTGAGATATATATGAGTGCATTTAGGAAAACTGGACGCCTTTGAGCATCAATATTCATGTTCACATAGATCTAACTGTATAGAGACTGACATTACAGAATTGCAGCTCAAAGTAGTGTCCAAAAGAGCTGACATAATCAGAAAAGATGGCATTTCCTTGCTTTCTTTTAATTCAAGATATGGATTTGGATGTAGGATGAAAAATTAACTGGTTTTCAAGCCACACTTTACACAGATAAAGACCAAATGATCAGCTTGCTTTTTATGTCAGTAGTCTTTGATACTGCTCATCACACAGGTTTACTAATTTATCATTAAAGTTAAAAACTGCAAATTGCCAGAACCAATACCTCACACGATGGCCTAATTCTGCCAGTATTCCCATTCTGTGGCCACGTGAAGGAATGCGTCCTTGCATTCAAATGAAGCCAAGCTAGTATTTGCTTGACAGTCTGGGATTCAAAATATTCATCTCAGCTCAGAGACTGTCTAGGTACTGGGACATTCTCAGAGACAATGAAGTAAACAGAAACTTGTGGAGAATAAATATGTTCGCAAAAGAGATAGGAAACCTCAAAGCTACATTTTACAGCAGACTTAAACTCTAGCATAGTCAGGTTAGTCATCTATTCCTTCAGCTCCTTTACAGTAATTTCTTCATCTGATAGAAGAATCTAAACATATCTTCCAGCCTACATTAAAATTTGACTTTTTTTTCTTAACTTAGTATTTCTTAAAAAAGAGGTTGCCACATCAAAGTATGTTCATAGGTAGAGTGTAGAGAAAACCTGCTCAAAGTATTTATTTTAGATCTCAAAATCCCTGTTGAATTACAGTGTTTCTAAAGAAATACAAATCGAATTAAGTCCAGCTATGACCTCCCCTTATGAAGGGAACAGTGTAGTTCACTCTGATTTCCCTTGTATAAAAGCTCAAACTATTACATCTTTCCTGATCCCAACTTTCATAATTCTATCACATTATTTGAAAAACAAATACAGGCTCCAACTATAACTGTTCCTCAAGAGTGTAGACTACTTACTTTTTAGTGTATTCCAAGATGACATGTAGTTGGGGAGATGTAACACGGATATTAGACACCACAATTAAAAATTACATTGTAACTGACGTATGATATAGAATATGGTTAGTTTTAGTGATTTTCAGTCCTACCTTTCTCCACTCCTGTTTTCTCCGCCCTAAGCAAACAGTAAGAGTAGGATAGTACCAAGAGAAAATAACTTACCACTATTTCAGGCACTACCCAATTCAAAATGCCATTTTTTCCGCACATATACTTACCACGACAACGTGTCAAAGTCTTTTTGTAAGCCTCTTTAGAAACATGGTCCAGTTTCTGTTCTGCTTTTCCAGCAATTGGTGCTTTATTAGGAGAATTTTCCACACACCATTCAGAGTTTTTCCTTATAGGTAAGTTTACAGAAACACTGTGGTCATGAAGAGTGGGGTGCTCCACATAGGAAAGACTTTCCAGGAAAATGCTATCCGTTTTTAATGGCATATTCTTAGAACATTTGACAGATGAGCATTTTAAAAAATCTGATTTTTGAACTGCAGACTTCAAGTTGCTCATAGAGGAATCTATCTCATGAGGGACTTCCTGATCATCCAAAACATTCTGCTCCCCCTGTTCAATATGCCCAAAATAATATTTTTCTGGTCTGGTCTTAGTAACATCAGAACTAAAACTCTGTTTGCACTTTACCTGATTATCAGGAAAATTACTAATGCAAGGGCTTTCATGTGCCGCTGATGAGGATTCTGCTTTCTTTAACCCATCAGTATCATCACCAACTTTTTCTTTAACCTGTGGTCTATTTACACCATTCTGAGTAACTAAAGCTACATGCTTTTGCTGAATTTCAGTTGCTCTGTTTTCATTAACAGCCTCTGCATGCAATGCATCCTTATTTTTTAATTCTTCACTTTTACAAAGTGAGAACTGTGTAAGATTTTCTTTTGGTATTATACATGCTTTCCGCCTAGCCTTTGCCAATGAACGTTTTAATCTGCCTGGTGAAAAATGACTACTCTTTTGGTCTGCATTCTCAGTAGTTTTATGAATGCTGTCATTTTCAGTTTCTCCACTTTGCCTGTAACTACTTTTTTGGATGTATTTTCTCTTTGTAACATTCTTCTGGTCTTGTTTTCTCTTGCAGTCCTGTTGGTGCATCTCTGCCTGAGACTTTTTTGCAATATTTTCTCCGCACTGCCCATTTTCCTTTCTACAGTATTTGGCTGTGTTAATTTTAGAAGAGTTTTGAACAGTTTTCCTGTTTATTTTCTGTTTCTGATTTGTATGCAAGAAGTCCCAATGCAAAGGCAATACATTAGTGTTATCCTGCAATGGTAAATTTTCAGCACAATAAACTTCTGGTGGGATCTTGCTGACAGATAAGTTTGAGTCTGCTTTTTGTATTTTGCTTTCCATATCTTCAGAAGTTTCTGACAACATTTCTTTATTTGTCTCCTGTTTTCTTGGACTCATTATGTTAACCTGATATGTCCCAGAATCTTTATCTGGTTTGGTTTTTAGACAATTTTGTGCTTGATAATATTTTCTGGTATTTTGCAAGCTCTGATGCTCTGCAGAATTTCCTGTAGGTAGCTGTTCTGTCTGACTTTGGAAAAGTTGAGTTTGTGTGTCAGTAGCTTTTGAAACTTCACTATTATCAGCCCTAGTGTTCCTTTCTTCAGTATACAAATTTGAACTCACTTCAGTCTTGCTTTTAATTTTCTCTTTATCCTTCTTAGAATATTTTACTTTTCGGAAATTTGGTATTTTGTCAGCATTGGCATCACTATTTTTATTTGTGCGTAGTTTGTCTTTCGCTGTAACTGTGAGTAGTTCACCTGCATCACTGGCGGTCAACTCCATATCAGCATCATAAAGAGTTTCTTCAGGCTTCAGCTTGTCAGTAAAAAGCAGCTTCTTAAAATCTATCTCACTTTCACTGCAAAATTTCAGGGGTGAAGGAATAATGTGAGACAAGTCACTTGAACTTTCCTGCAAATTCATGTCATCGGTGTTGCTGCTGTCGATACCATGAGGCAGATTATTTGAGCTGCATTTTTTATCAAAATCCTTTATATTAGGTTGAGTTTTTGACTTAGGCAGTACTGCATGTTTCTTTCTTTCAGTCACATTTCCACAGAATGGCAATAAACTATCATATTGTTTTGTAAACTCCTCAGACTGTGTATTTTTGACATGACTCAGGAAAGCACTATTGCAAGTTATTTCTGTGCATAATTGGTTTTCTGCAAAGAGAAAAATTTCAGCAACTTGGAAAAAGAAAGAATATGCTTATCAGAGTAAGGCAGCCTACTGAAAGTTGGACCAGAGCATGGAAAATTACATACCACATATTCTGTGTTTGGTCCTTAAAAATGTAATTAACTAGAACTCATTTTGCATATTACCAAAGTTGGACTTTAGAAATTGTGTAGAAGTAAAAATAATTTCTTCTGTAATTACTTCAGTTATTATTGGGTTATTTTATCAAATGGAACAAATCCATTCTGTTAACATTAATTTTGTTACATTTCTGCTGTGTTATTTCAACATTATTCTATAAGTGTGTCCTGGTTTCGGTCAGGATGGAGTTAACTTCTTTTGTAGCAGCGGATGGAATGCTGTATTTGGGTGTTAAAATGTCAGGGCACCTGTCTGGGCATTCTATTTATTATAAGTTTCTCAAGTAATGGGTTATTAAATACTACTTCTCTGATAGCTCTGAAAAATAAATCAACTATACAAAAACACATCACACCTTTTTAAAATTTCTGTCAGTGGTTGTTTCCACTGGGTTATTTTCAATTAACTTTTGATTATTCATACCAGAATGGAATGATAATGCAAACTTGACTTGATCTGAATGCATTCCTCTAATGAAAGAGTGCTACACTTAGAAGAATTTGGTATTTCACACACAGAAAGGCTATCTCACTGTTTCTCATACCTGTTGCAATTAAAGGAAGCTTCACTGGGAGTTCCTCAGATCTGAAAACAGGAAATGTTACTGTGAAGATTTTTATTAAATTTTATGCCATAGCACTTAATTGTTAAAAACATTCCCTTAATAATGTACAAAAGCAGAAAACAATAACTTAAGTATGAAATCTGGTTTGATATATTTTTCGTGATACAGATTCCTGCTTTGTGCTGCTGAGATCCCATGAAGAAAGCAGCAACTTATTCAAATGTTCTCTATATCCATTCTAAGGTGCAAATAGACAATTTCTGAATTAGATGGGTAGGACAATCTGCAAAGATTAGTTAAAAAAATAAAAATCCACATACACTTATCAGCTTCTGCATTTAATATAACCACCTACCTAGCTGACTGACATGTACTCTTGAACTGGCCATCAGAAGAGCTACTTGGATCAGTGGACAGAGGTAGGAAATTGTGAAGATTCTTTCAAAAGAAGAACAGTGGGGAAGTAGAAACAGTCAAATATTCTCTTATGTTTAAATATCAAACAGCCACAGGAAAAATTATTGAATGGGCAAAACCACAGAAGTATTGGTAAAAGGTGCACGATATTCAAACACACACAATTTTAAAGAAAAATACTTTGTTACAAAATTTATCAAAATCTGTAACCTATCTGCATCCCAAAGCAAGGTGCAGACCTTTTAAACGTTGATATAACTAAAGTGCATTATACACATAGAAACAGAGCAACACCAAGCAACTGTTTAGAACAGACAGGAAAAAAAGATATATTTCTAAAAATTAACCGTAACTTTTCCATGACACAAGGACTAACATGGACTATGTTTTCTGGTAAAGTTTCCACATGCAAGATATTTATCACAGAACTAAGCAAGAAAGTTAAATAGGTCACTCATTGGTGAAGAATACCACATACTGAAGTACGCATTTTGTTTTTAACCACATGACTTCTGGGATGATATTAAACTTTCAGATACTTTATAAAGAAAATTAAATTCAAAATTTTCAGTGAAAGCAACTGCAAAATTTAATTGATTTCACTAGACTAGGGTTTCCTTCTCAAGTTTTAAGGAAATTGGTTAAATATTTCTAAATGCAAATATGAGTTCAACATTGCACTGATTTAGATGCTTTGAAAATACTACCCTGGAAAATGAGTTCAAGATGATAACAGCTCAAAAACCACCTTACCTCAGAAATACTGCTTATTTCTATTGCAGTTAAGAGGTTAGTATTCAGATATGCTTCTATTTCAATCAGAGTTTTATTCTGCATGTAAATAAAAGTAATAAAAATGCACTTTAAGCGGCTTCTGGCATAAGATAAAACGTTGACTCTATGTTTCTATTTATTTTTTTTAACACTCAGTTGAGCACAACACGATTTTTAATACCAACTCAATACCTATAAATACATAGGTGAAGCTGACACCAAACCAGCAATAAATAGACATATACTCTGAGGGACAAAATAAAAAACATTTATAAAAGAAAACTCAAACGTGAATACTATGCTATCAGATGATACAACTTTGCAAATATGAGATGTGTATTTTAAATTGCCAATTTCAGATCATTAAGTATGAAGAAAGATGAAAGCTTGGTTTAGCTGACCTAAGTTTAAATTATATTATTTGCAGCATACCAAACAGCTTAGTTTTCGATGAAGCAAGATATTGTGAAGCTGCAGCTTTTCTACTTCCTTCTTAAGAAAAATCTTCTCATTCTTTAGCTTCCGGGAATTTTCTTTCTCTGCACTCAAAGCCACGGCTAATGCTTTATTATTTTGTTTTAAAGATACTTTAAACATAGAAGAGTTATCTAAAGGAGACAAAATTGTATTATTTTCAACAGCTTCAATTTCAGACCATCTTTGCATTACTTAATCACAGTATAACAATGTTTTTTATCTGCAGGTTTTGGTGGAACAATAGCAAAGCCACTTTTGAATATAAAACAGTTTCTATTGGCTGTCACTCTGATCAGGATCAAGATTCTGTCAGCTTCATTTTCAAGTTTCACACACAGATTCTGCTCTAGTCTGGATTTTTTGCAGTAAGGTTTTTTGTCAAAGAGAACATGTAAGAATAGGTAATTTCACAGGCAAAAAAATGTTTCCAAATTTCTAATAAAACAAATATACACTTTAAAAATTAACAAGTTAAAGATATTTTGAGCATTAATGTGAGTTTTGGCAACAGAAAGAAAAAAGCTTTAAATTAGGAATATAACTTCCACTGTCTTAATGAAAACTTAGTGACACTGCAGTTTAGCAAGATGGTATTTTTGCCTCACACTCACACATAGTTAACTTGAACTCAAGGCAGAGACAAATCTGACCATAAACTTTTATAGCACAAAAAGGAGCAAGGTTAGCTTGAAACCTGCCCCAACTGCATCTCTTCATTGGCTTTGTCGCTTCTGTGACCTATAACCCAAAACTGGCAAGGCTTTATTTCCTTATTTCAGGAAACAGGCAACAACAGTGGAACTGTACTAATCCAAACATTATGCTTTGAAATTACAATTCATTTTAGTGAATTGTTGCTATTACTGCAGCTTAAAGTCTTCTAAAGGACATTAGTATTATTCATCTATACTGTTTATTTTTCACTGAAAAATGGTATTGACATAAAGCCACAGTAAGTTCAAATTCATATATACAAAACCCAAAAATTCTTGCCGCGCCAATCACAGAAATCAACATTTGCTGAACCATGCTGCATGAATTACAGAGCTCTGAAATAATGGTGTTCCACAAAATTTACAGTTTCCACACCTTCAGTGGAAGAGGAGCTGAGAAGTTCCATAGTGTTCTTTCAGTTTGAGCCAGAATCAAAACCCAACCATCTACCATGACAAACCTACATTTGAATTTTAATCCTGACTTACTGGGAGTACCTTCCGGCAAGTGATTAAATAAAAAGATTAATAATTGTATTTTCCTTGATTTAGCAAATGGCTGAATGAAGAATTGTACATAAATGCCATTTTGTAGATGGAAATACTTGATATTTTACTATGGCAATGGTATTTTAAAAGATCATCGATTTTACTCATTTCAGTGCCTCAGTATTTAGATGCCCCAAATGGACGAGAACAGGAATGTTATAAAACCACTTGAGGAGACTCCTTTAAAAAACACTGGCATGCCAAAGAAAAAGCACTTTGAATTCTCAGAGAATTACATAAAAATCTTAAACAGTCACATCTTTTAACTTTGAGACACTCCTAAAACTCAGCATGCATTAATATTTTTAATAGGTGGCTGTTCAGCAAAACAAGTTAAATCGTATTACAATTTCTTTTGAAGTCATACATTCTAAGTACAGTAAATGGTTTCACTTACTTATTAATTTTGTTTTGATTTTAGATGCTAAAGCAGCATTCCATTTTGCAGCTTGTAATGTTCCATCCCTCTTCTTCATCTGTCCTTTAACAACACCCAAAGTGAAAATGGTAGATGATCTTGCAGTTGCTTGTTTATCCATCATCAAAATGAACCTGCTACATTGTCAAGGAGAATGCCCAGATAATACATTATTTTTTTCACACTTTTAAAAATTAAGTTTCATTACTTATCAGGATTTGTTATTCTGAATTTGAGAAAACGGTTTCGGTCTTTACCTTTGTTCAATTAATTCAAACAGGTTAATGGATTGTTTCTTGAGATTTAGTTGGAAAAATATTTAACTAATACACATGAAGACTAAAAGGATCACAGATTTTTTTAATCTTCCCCATTCCCTCAAATTATCTATCAGAGTTTAGACTCAGAAAGGACCCCCGCTCCCTCCCCCCCCAGGTTCTATCATGTCATAGTATGTCCAGGTTTTGCTTTGCCAAGACGAATTATAAATTGAAGCATATAAATAAACGGCATTATAAATGCCGTCAATTTAAACAGAGCGAGAGCTGCCCGCAACCACAGATAAAACGGAGCGGTGTCCCAGCAAACCGCATCCAGGAGCCAGGTCCCGCCGCCTTCCAGCCCTCGACTCCTTCCCGCCCCCTCACAGGTGTGAGGCACCTCGCGCGCCCCGCTCGCCTCAGGGGCCGCCAACGGCCGCCGGGCCGCTCGCGCCTCCCACCGCCAGGCCTGACAGGCGCGCGTCAGCGGCGCCGGGAGCCCGAGGGCCCGCATGTTCATCCTTGCCCACGTCTTATATCGTACGAAAAGTTACTGAGGATTAAATCACTAAACGTCCACTGAATAAAATCGTATGTAAATGCAAGAAATGGCGGCAAGCTTACCAGAGAATCAACGGCACTTTGCGTTTCATCCTTCACAAGTAAAATGCACCACCTGGCCGTTAATGGCTGGATACAAACCCATCCAGTATCTGCAGCTGGATTCATGTCACAGCTGTAGCAGTTTTGTCACTTACATGCAAACTAAACTGTTATAATAGTTCGCATGTACTCTTTCACATGGTCATTTCCTCTCAGAAACGAGATCCGTACAAGCCATTAACCTCTAATCCGCAGCTACGATTCTTTAGTGACATTCCCGGGTGTTTTAAAAGGGAGGGGTGGGATGCGTGTAACTTTCCAACTACACATCTTCACAAAAACATCGGGAATACCAACCATTAATAATACTAAAAATAAATAGGAATTGTATAAACAGCATCGACCCTGGTTTCCTGCAAGGAAGGGTTAGGGAGCTGTGGATTCTCCACCTGGCTGCCAGAGGTTTTTAGGAAGTGTTTGAGATATTTGCCATTCTGTTCAAAGAGTTTCTTTAGGTTTAAAAGGAGAAATCTGTGCAATTCCTTCTCAGTGGAAACTTAAATTTATTTAGATATTAGTACTAGATGAAATAAACAACAGTTTATCAAAACAGTTATGAAAACAAAAATGCTAAGTTTAAACCCCAATAGTTTATAAAAAGAACGCATGCTGCCTACATACTTTCTGACTTGTAAGGGTCGGGGTCTCCTATGTCACAGTTTGAGCAAGGCCACTTTCAGTTTGGTTTAAGTATTATTAGGACTGGGAATTGCAAGGATGTATTTAAGTCTAATAAAATGCTTTCCCCCAAAATCTGTTCCACCCCAAATCCCTTGCTCTTTAACGCTTTCACATACACTGGCCTTGCGTGCCCAGCCCATTACTTCCTAAATCTGATCCAGGAATCAGTAAATTTATAGCAGTTTTGTGAAAGCCTTTAGACAGTTGAAGTTTACATTTATTTGAAGACTTATAGACGTGTGGAAAACTGAATTAAAAATACAGCATTAGGTTCCATAATGCAGGAACGGTCATGAAGATCTTACCTCCCCGCACCCAAAAAAGCACAACATGCTATAAAGTTAATCAAAACAATTTCACAGTAAGTATCAGAGGCATTATTTGACAATGTATCTTTATGAACCAATTATTCTCATGATCTGCTGCAAACAGCATCTGGAGAGTATCTCTTTTCTACATCTTCCTAATTTGTGTGTGATACATGGCTCAGTTTCTCAGTGTGGTCCTGGAGCTGCAAACCCCTATGCTTCCATGCAATCCCCTTAAAATACAGATTTGATCCAGCACACGTTATATACCTTTGGTATATTTCCCCTTAGTAGTGTAACTTGGAAGCGACTGCAGTCACTGTAAAACTCTGGCCAAATAAAAGAGCAAGTAACTATGTAACTTTAAAATAAAGCAAATAAGCACATAAAATAAAACCTCTTTATCCTTTCCAGAAGGCAGCATGTTCATGAGTTTTCATTTCCACCACTTTTATATCAGTCCCAAGTCCTGAGGGGTGATCACCAATTTGCTTCCACTTAATGTTTATGTCACTACTGTGAGCAATAAATATAAAACAAAACGTGAAGTACCGCGTTTCTACCTGTGCTCATACATTCCTTCACACTCTGCTGAGGAACTCCCACACTGTAACATTTCACATGTAAAAATCTAGTTAATTACCAGCTGCTCAAAGAGAGTAAGAGCTTAAAGCACTGCCAAGTTTCACAGCCTATGTATCTTAAATATATATTATGAGCAGAATTCCGGTTTTTAGTCCTTTGGGATCCTCTGACTGGTCTTTAAACTAAATAGAAATAAGAGGCAGTGAGGGAAAGGCAAACAGACCTGTTGTAACAGACCTAATCACGAAGGAGGTGTTGTGTTGAATTTCAGAAGCAAGCAACAAGAAAGTAAATGAAAAGCTATGATGCCTGTATTTATATACATTAGCTAAAACTAAACAGACTGCTGCTGGCACACGAACTAGAGTTGGTCTGTTCAAAGGGACAAGCAGTCACGTCAAAGTAAGCCAGAAAACAGGGGCTAACCTGAGACTAATTTTTAATGCCTTTGCCTCACATTTTAACCAAAGCAGACCTGACCATCAAAGCATGTACCAGCACCACATCTCCCCTGTGAAAGCACCCGTCTCAGTACTGCAACTCAGGGCATCAGCAGCTGCAAGAGAAAGCAGTACTCATTGAGTGGACTTCCACTTTGAGCTGAAGGTGCTGCCCTGGGCTGGGCTCACCAGAAGGGCCCCAGGACCACCATGAAGTAAAACTAAAGCATTGTGGTGTAGAGGAGTAGCTAAAGCTGTGCCATTATTTAGCCTACAGAAAAGCAATTGAATCACACCCACTTCGAGTAAACAATATATTATCAGTAAAGTAAACCAGTAAATCAGGAAGGTTTTCTGCTTTACAGAGTATCCGAGTTCCAGTGGGTACCCTCGCTCCAGACGGTGCCTCAGGCATCCCCTCCGGGCAAAACTGGGGAGGCAGGATTAACAAAACTGAAAGGCGCCCTATCCTCGGCTCATCCCCCGTCCTGCGGTTAGGGCCGCCCGGTGCTGCCGCGGCGAGCAGCCCCTCTCCTCTCCCCCCGCGGCTCCGGCCCGACCCTTCCTGACGCCCGGCAGCCATTTTGCGGAGCCAAAGTGGCCACTCCGGCGGCCCTCCTGCTCCAGGTCCGGCGAGGCGGCCTTACCGCGGGAGGCGGCGGCGCAGGTAGTGCGGCATGGCGGCCGCCCGCGTTCGTACCCACTGCCCGCGGGCGGCCTCGGGCGCGGAGCTGAACAGTGTTCCCCGGCTGGCTCCCAGAGCCGGCTTCCCTCTTTCCGGCGGAGCAGCGCCCCGGCCGCTGAGGGGGCGGCAGCTCAGCTGCTTGCGACCTCATCAGTTGCTTTCGGTCGGACAATAGCAGGTGCCCAGGCGAAAGGCGCATACTGGGAGTTAGTAACTCTCAAAGATTTTTATTCTTCTGCTTGTGCCATTTTTTTCTGCCCAGGCGTGTCCCCTCTCCTGTGAGGAGCTCAAAGCAGGCACGAGTAAAGGCATTTCTTGCCAATGCGGTATTAAAGACATGAAAGCTTCAACAACTAGTTATAGCAGCCCTACTTAAAGATCAGATTTTGTAGAAGCCAAGCTGTTATTTGTGCAAAATTACTGCATTTTAAGTGTCGTGAGCTACACTCAAAGCAAGATTTCCCAGAACATTATTCCACGCACACGCATACTGACCATGTAATTATGCTCAACCCTTTTGTCTCCATAGACTAACCTTTGTGTTTCCTGGCAGAGTAAAATGGCATAGCTTTTAGTAGTAAAGGTGTAGAATATTTGGCTACTTGCATTAACACATCTCCCGAACTGTTTTCAAAACTGATTCACACTATCATGTAACAAACATGTTAAGAGTTGACCTAAGGCTTAGATCTTGCCTGTACGTTCAGTCTTAATTGGCGTTAGATTTACTTTTTTTTATATCTGTTTCAGGGTTGAATAGCTCATAATTCACACCGTCATTTGCAAATGCTATAGAAGAAGGCAAGACCAAAGATGTGCAGGTTGTTCTACGACTTAATGTGTGAGGATGTTTATACAGAGCCAGGCGCGAGTCTTTATGCCGATTTAAAGATTCAGTGCTAGCTTCTATGTTTAGCGGATGCTTTCCTCTAAAAGTGGATGAATCAGGTAAGTATGTTCAAGCTGTAAGTGCGACATTCTGATCAGGAAGCTCTGTGGCAAATACATGCTTTTGTATGCATTTTTAGTGTATCTCTTTCCCAATCTGCAGAGCATCAGTTGGCTTCTTTAATTCCAGGACATAAAACAATTAAGCCTGTGTGATGTTATACTTCTGAGTAACTCACCTCCATTCCACAAGACTACTCATATTTGCAGACATAGATGTTCATACGGGGCTTACTCCTGCCTTAGTCCCAGTATGAATATACTTCTTCAGTATGAATATTAAAATAGATAAAATTGAAGTTGCCAGAGTATTTGGCATTTAACTTGCATCCTGTTTATGACCCTCTATGTTCTCCAGAGGCATCTCACTCTCTCTGTTCATTACATAAAGACATTTGGGTCTAATCATTGCTTCAGAATACACAGCAAAGATTGCATTTTTCACCACAATGCCTTGATAGGAAAGTTGAATAAAACTATTCATGGGTCAGATTTCATAGTTGTTTGTGACTTGGAAATCCTGCCAAAGCATGTCCAATTTAAAGATAGCATGGATGGAGAATAGTAATTCCTTGTTGTACACTTTTGGCTGTTAAAAATATCTGAAGTGTTTAACATTTTTATGGGCAAGGCTTTGCTACCATCTTTCAGCAGCAGTGAACAGCTTGTTGTACTGTGTCTATTTTGGTCAGGTTTGCAGTGGTTCTTTAGCCCAGCAGGCAAAGGAGGGAGTAAGAAACGAAAAATACCGTAAAACTTGACCAATAGTCAGGGAAAGTCAGCCTAGATGCATACTAGGACTGATGCTACCTTTTTAACTCCTTAAATTGCCTAGATCCAAACCTGAAAAATTCTCTGCAAGAATGAGAAAAGATGTATCTGCAGTTAGAATTAGAAATGCACCTTGAATTGGATTTTAGCATTTTAAGTGGATTGCAGTACAGCTGAGATTGTACGTTGGTGTGGACCTCCACAGATTAGTCATTTCATGGAAGTTCCAGGGAAATGTTTACTGCACTAAGAATTTTATCTTCACATAACAAATATTACAGGAAAACAAAATGGTAGTTTTGAAAGAATAGATAAAGTATACTTATTCCTCCTAAGTAACTAAAACTAGTGCAGAAGTTTTATATAAAGGCTATACTTGTTGGTTTGGTAGAATGTGACAAATCTGTCTTTGCTTGCTGGCATCAGTATTTTAAATAATGTTATTTATGCTTTCAGAAGCATGTCTGATTGATCGAGATGGAAGCCTGTTTAAATATCTTTTGGATTGTCTTCATGGAGAAGTTCGGATTCCTGAAGATGAACAAGTTCGAATTGCACTGCAGGAGGAAGCAGATTATTTTGGCATCCCCTATCCATGCAGTCTGACCATTTGGCCAATGAAATGGAGACATATTCTTTAAGATCAAATATAGAGCTCAAAAAGGTCTTGACATATCTTGTATTTGTCAAGATGTGTGCTCTAATCCACAGCCTTCATTAGCATCATATACTAAAACTACTGTATATGCACGTTAGCTCTGTTTAACCACCACATTACATCACCAGTAAATTCAGAGGTTTAGGTTAAGAAATCCTAGAGTTGATAATGCAATCGTAGTTAAGGGTATCTACTTTTCCCATCACTGCAGTACAGTAACAGTTTAAAGTTGACACTGTTTTACATGCAAGTCAGCTGGGAAACTTGCATGGGAGGAATGACATTGTTTAGTTCCTTAGTTGGCTTCAAATTTTTCTTGAGATTTGATTTGATCCCTTCAAGACGTTTGGGTTTTGGGTGGGGATTTTTCAGTTTTACAAATCCATCCTAAAATCTGAAAGATGAAATGCACTTCGCCCTTGTTTTAGAGCAAGAAAAAGGAAAAGAAAATTAATGTACTATTTAAAATCCTAAGGCTGTCTATTTTAGAGTATTGTAACTTAAAGGCTAGTTCTAATTAAGTGATTGGAAATTAACCCTCATTACCAGGTATGGCTGTGATAGCCCTGGCAGTCATCTATTTTCTTAGTAAGCTATTGTTCTGTATATTTCACATTCTCCCATAGCAATTTCCTTTTGAAAAGCACAAAACATTTCTAGGCCTTTCAGCTTCTCTTCATACTAGGGATTTGCCATGCTTTAAAGCAGGTCTGTTGCTTTTCTGTGAATGTCCCCTAGTTTTACAGTGTTCTCTGTTAACACCAAGTAAGAAATACTGCACACATTATTCTAGATACACCACATCCTTGATTTACTTAAAAGAGCAGGTCAGTACATTTAAGTATAAAAGCTTATTCAACTACAAATATTATGTTCTTTCTAACATTCTGTTTTTTTCCAGGCCTTGTTAGATTTCTGTGATTCTTATGATTTAGTTTGTACCAAACCTACAGTTTGGGTTCTGCACTACCTCAACGCTTCTGGAGCAAGCTGTGAAAGTAAAATTATCAGTGTGTATGCCACAAGAGGTGATGGGACTGATGCAATTAATAAGGAGTTAGGAACGAAAATCCACAGTAAAAACATTTGCAAAAGGTAAGATGACTGTCAAACACATGAAAGCACTATGAAGTGAGAATGAACATTCATATACAATACCTAAATATTGTTATGTGTAGCATAGCATTGTTGTACTATAAATCTGTGGAAGGAATGAGATTGTTTCCAGCTTTGAAAACAGCTGTCTTATACAATGGTCACATTAAACAAGTAAGAAAAAAAAAAGATAAAAACCAAGCATGGAGTACAAAAATTTGAGAGTCCACAAAAGGTGGTTAGCACGCAGTTGCTGTGAGTTCTTGGTATGTTTTACTTGCTATTTTTAAAATATCTCACCATTCAAAATTACTTCCTAGCTTAGGCCGATATTCACACTAAATGCAGTGAATTAACCCTCATCCAGAAAAAAGTTCCAGAAATACTCTTTACAAAGTTGCTTGTGATTAATGGAATTGTGTTTTGCAGTCTTCTAAGACAGCTGAAGAAATATTTAATGCTGAAAAGAGCTGTACATGAAAGGAAATTGTTTTAATTCTTTAAAGAGCATGCACATCTCTACTACACTATTAATATAGTTTTATGACAGTTACTATAAGTTATCAGTAGGCCTGTGTGCTTCTGAGTGTCAGGAAGAAATTTGTCTTTCTCTTGGCCCCACAAGACCAGACATCTTAGTGTCAGATGTTTACTTCCCTGTGTACCTTCTGAAACACAACTAAGGTAAAGCTTTTGATGTTTCATCATCTTTATATTTTCCTAAATCTAGGCTGGGAACATTAATATTTAGTCCAGAAGTACTTGTACACATAGTATCACAGGTCTGTCCTCCTACTGTGCTTTCCTTTTGCATAAATGATTGAGATTTAGAAGATTAGATTTTACACCATTAATTCTGCAATTATGCTTTTATGAACATCTGTTCTTTGTTGAACACCTGTTTTTAGCATTAGGTGTTCACAGGCATGAAGAGTAGAGGAGGATGGCTATTGAGAATTTCCTAGACAAATGAAAATGAAGTTTAAGTTACATTTTCCTTTCTACTTTACAAAACATTTACTATATCCTTACGTTAGGATTTGGGAAAAAGAATGATATGTTTCACCAGTGTTACAATTTAGAGGACTTAGGTTCACCACCTAACTCACCTTTAAAACAATATTTCTAGAGAAGCTGGAAATAATGTCCAATACATCTGGAGCTATTACTCAGTAGCTGAGTTGAAAGAGAAGACGGATGCTTTCGATGCCCGGGAAGGGAGAGGTAGTGTATTAATTTTTTTTTTTATTTTATTTCAGTAGTACTACTTTTTTACAGAAAAATATTTGCCAATAATAAACACTGCATACATTTTCACTCATTCAGAAGGTCATGTTGTAAAATACCCCACAGCAGTGGCTGTTTGGGGAAAACACCAAAAGCCATGACATGCAAAGGGTAAGAGTGTGATGGCATCAGGCACTCTGCTGGAAGCCCTGGAAGCACGTTGACTGTGAATGTCAGCATAGTTTCAAACCTGAAATTCTGCATAATAAGATGCACACATTGGTTTAGTCAGCTGTATGTACATGTAACACTGACTCCCTTCTCTCAGCTTGTCAATACAATGTCCTTTGAAATGCAGGTGTCAGCTACTGGAGAGTGCCTCAGGAGCTGATTGAATGTCGGACTCTTGAAGAGCGCTCTTTGAAAGGCAGTTTGCATCATATGCCTCCAGTTCATAAAAGGTGTGCTGATTTGCATAGGTGGCTTAAAATAAGGCAGAAATCCAGCACTTTTTTTGTTGGTTTTTTTTTTTAAATAATTTTGGGTTCTTTGAATAGCTATGAATGTTGAGTTTTCTCTATTTATTTGTTTAGAAATTATGAGAGCTTAATTGCAGAACTAAACTTGCTAGAAACAAATTACCTTTTTCAGGCTGCTGAAACTCTTCTCTATTCTACTTCAGCCTTTAAAATATCACCATGGAACAGGAAGGAGGAATTTCAAAAAGTTGAGAGCAGTATTAGTTAAATGGACTGTTAAAAAAGAAATGTAACTGAAAACTTGAGAAGGTTAACTGATTATTACATATATGAGATGCCTTCTTTCTAGACAGAAGCTCTAGGATTCCTTCCTTGCAGTTCTACAGGAATACTTCTGACTATGGCTCCATTCTCAATACATGACCTAAAAGCAGCCTTTGCAGGTGATTAGTTGATCTGAGCCACCCTACAGCCACTTTGTGGCTAGATAGAAGAGGATCCTGCTGACCTTCCATGTCCCTGACCATAGTATGTATGTAGTTTATTTTTTTAATTTGTTTTACAGACGATTAATTGACTTTAATGAAGAGGAAGACTGTTTACCGTGTAAAGTGGGTCCCAAGCCAATTAGATTCTCAGGTCCCTCAACGAGTACCCATATCAAAGTCAAGAACTCAGCCCCATTGAAGGTAGCTGCCTGCAATGCTTCCCGTGCTGCAGCGACTCTTAAACGACCCAACAGTGAAAGTTTAACACTGCACAAAGTAGCTCCTCTGACTGTACCCACAGCATGCACAGCAGTGTCCTGGCACCCTGTGGGCAGCAGAGTGCTGACCATGGGACACCATGTCCAACGGCCTTTGGGATCGCAGTGTCCAGGAAGCCTCTAAACAACCGTGTAGAGAAGCTGAAGCAAACCCCACTTTTTCTTGTGACACTGTCTCACCCATCCTCTTCCCTGCCCAGTAAAAGCAGCGATCGGGACAGTGCTGCTGCTGAAATTTCAACTACTTCCATGGTAGCAAAGAACAAGAACGAACCATCTGTGCTGGCAGAGAGTATCAAGCTTACGAGTGATAAAGTGGATGGGTAGCGTCTGACTTGGCCTGACAGACTGGAATAGCTTTGTGTCATCTGGTCAAAGAAGATATTGTCAACTCACAGAGTCATTTCTCCAAAGACTGGGTAGAAAATTACGATGACAAAGCTTGTAGAAAGCATAGTGAGAAACTGTTTTAAGTGAGTGATGAGGTGTGTTTTCTGCTTTATTCATAAATATTTTTTAGATATTGAGAAGGGATGAAGAATGTGGATTAAAGAAGCACCTCAGACACAGTACATGCAGTCTAATGTTCCAGTATCTTATGTTTGTATTTCTGTCAAGATGTACAAGTTCAAACCACCTTTTTAAGGGTACTTGCACAGCATGAAAGAAGACCTCTATCAGCTTTAACTACAGTTAGCATTAGCTAAATTTCCTTAATTTGTATCTTTAAAGTGGGGCAAAACAAGTAACAATAAATACCCTGTATTAGATAAAAGTTTGTCACAAGTGTGTGATGTACTGAGTACTGTGAAACTTCTGGAAGTTGTAATGTCCTTACTGGTACTTCTGGTGAGCAGAGTCACCACAGTGATACTAACAGCAACAAAAGGGACTGCCTTTGCTTGCTGGCAGTGAGAAAGCTCAGCACGACACGAAGCCAAGATGCATGCCCAGGGAGCAGCAAGGCAGCTCTTTCCACAGGGCCCAGACACATGGGTACGTACTACCTGCTTCCCTGAAGTGTGTGATCTGCCACTGGGGGGAGGCTGCTGCAGCAGCTCCAGCGTTTTCCATCACACCCACCCTCTGCAGCCACAGGGAGCCTCCCAGGTCTGAGTTACAGCCACCCTGTCCTTCCCCTGTCCTTCTGCAGGGTCTTTCAGATGAGGAGGGGACAACCTCAACTTCTGTCTGCAGCAGAGGCACCCTTTTTTGCAGGCAGATAGAAAAACCTCTCCTGCCCTCAGAGCAAGACAGGGGAGACCTTGTATCAGGGTACACTTTGGGTAACAATAAATGGGAACTGCATGTTTCTGTCAGCAGCAGAAAGCAGAGTTTGGCTCAGTGACTGTAAAAAGCCCTTTTAATTGTCTCAATCAGTGAACGAAGCCTGGCTTTGTTTTGTGCCCTTTCTTGCTTACAGCTGGGTGCAGGGGGTTTTGTTGGGTTTGGTCCTGGTTTTGCTTTTCCAGCTCAGTAAGTAAAGCTGCCCCTAAACCTCAAGAAGGCCCATCACATTGCCAAAATGTAATGTTCTTAAAATTCCAGAGATGATTAGGATTACAAAAGGGTTCGCTAAACAGTTTCTAGATCATTTAGAAGCGATCATATTTTCAGGTTTTTCTCCTAACCAGAGGACTTGAAACGTCATTTGTACAAATACTCCCCCTCCCTCCCCCAATTTCCATATACTAATTTTTAAGGAAATGCTTTGCCCCAAACCTCAGGTACAGTAAATGTGTGCAGTATTGTAATCTTCTGCTATGTGTACACTGAAGACCAGCTTACCTTTAGAATCTTTACGCTAGTGTTTTTTCTTAAACAACAAACCTAAAAGCAACAATCCCCAGACACTGCCTACATAAAATAAGGGATTTTTTTTACCTTTTTTACCAAACACACCTAAATAATGTAAGTTTTCTGAATAGCCTGGCTGTGTTCAATCACTGTTTTTAGCTTTCTAACTACATATTTAGTTCTTTATTTTGCCAAGTTTTGCCGTTACTCTGAGTTTAATCATACACAGAGGATAAACAGATACAACTGCTTTAAAGTACTGCCCTTTAAGGTGTGTTTCCACTTTTGAAAGAGTGTACAAAGTGCAGGAGGAATTCCATGTTTGTGTCTGAGTGATGCCAAACAGCTGTATTTGCTTTGCAAATCAAGGGTGCTTGTTGAAAGAGCTGGCTGGCCTGGAAGCCAAAACGTGTATTGCCCTTACTTCTGTCCCTGACCCTGTACAAACCCCTTACGTTCAAAGGACTAGCACTGTAATCAGAAGATAAAAAGAGAGTTCTGTTGATGATGGGCTCAAAAGTGTCTGGTTACATACAAGCAAGTGCTGGGAACAAAACACTCCCAGAAACTGGCAGATCCAGCTCCAAGCATCCAGAGACATCAGAAATTAAAGGAGACACCCTTCTGACACAGCCAGGCTTTGGAGCACAGGCACCTCACAGCTACAACATGTGCTGCGATACTAAGTGACACTTGGTGTGCCAAGACTGCAGGTTTCCCAGAGCCAGGCCCCGCCCCAGCCCAACCAAATCCCCGCTTGCATCTCTCATCAAAGAAACGGACTCTGCATCGCAGTCTGAAGGGAAATGTTGGCTCTCACTTGTTAGTCCTGGGTCTGTCACACACTGAGCCTCTGGCACATCGAAGGCTAGCTGGTCCTGAGGAGCCCCAGGTGGTCCTGTTGTGCTGTTATGACTTTTACATTACAGATTTTATTTGCAGAAGCCTGTTTGTGACAAAGCTTATTTAGGGAATAGAATAACTTCAAATAATCCTCTCAAGTGAAGAAGCTATCAGGAAGGAGTAAAAGCCACGATAGATATCTTAAGGTTTTTGTGAGGTTTTTTTTAGGAGGGGTTACAAGAAATGTTTCACAAATTACTTAAGCAGAACAGAATATGATTCCTGTGTAATATCTGCATGGAAATCATAATCATGTATCTTACAGTGAGGTTACAGGTCAAACTGTAAGGCAGCAGACAAATTGGGAAAAGCTACCCAGCTGATGGCTGTGTACAACACACAGTTAGGGAAATTTCAGTTCTATTTACTCAAAACATTCACCTTTAAAGCCTAACTAACCAGCATAGAAGCAGTGCTTGCAATGCTAAGAAAGTGTTTACCTATGCATGCTTTTCTTTCCCTGCTCTTCCAGATGAAGAGGTGCTTGCCTTTTAGGCAAGTAACTGGTTTTACCAATGTGCACCAGTGGAAAACTGTATACAGATAGCAAGAGAAACAGGAATAGTCAAACTCACCCATAAGAAATGCACCTCACTCTACGCTTTGAGAGCATTTTTCAAGGGCCACACAGGAGAAGTAGAACTCTCGGTGTTAAGGAAGCGTGCAGTTAGCCAGCAGAAGTTTGGCAGGGGAATTTGCTAAAAGGCATCAGCAAACAATAACCTTAGCAATAAACTTAAAGATACTCACCTGTCCTGCTCTTACTGGTGTCCACAGAAAATAAACCCTTTCACAGCACTGTGATCCTGACCCGCAGCCAGTTAGCTCACTCAATGCCAGATCCTCACTATGTGAAGTATTAACTTACAAAGTATGTCCAGGATGGAGGCGGCTCTCTGGGGAAGGTTCTGTCCCCTGTGCTTGTGGCACTACTCTAGCTAAAAACAAGAGCCTCATCCTATCCAAACTGCGCTGAAGCCTCCCACTGACTCCAGCTGAATTAAGCAAATACAATTTGAGTAAGGTCACAAAGGTGAGGCACTGCAAAGCAGAAAACACCAGAATGTTTTAGAAATAAGATTTTAATTCTTTTGGAAGAAACAGGTTTTCTGAAATACAGAATCAGGACATTGAGACTAAGTAAGGTTTTTATAGAAAACTTGGAAGGATGTAGCATCTGCTCAAATATGTACCTCCACATTCTGCTGCACGTTGCTGTAACAAATTTATTAGTCATAGCTCTTGTTATGGACAGATGGTTCCTGCAGGAAAAATATAGAAAAATAATTTGGATTCAAGTCTAGAACACCTGCAACTCTTCATATGCAAAAAAATAAATCCAACTAGTTATAGAAAAGTGGCTGATGAGGATGGAGAATAGGGCTGTGCACCTGAATAGCCATGACTATGTACATTCCAAACTTAAGAAATGAGCATTTTTTCTCAGCCTCATAAAAATAGTTTGTCAATGAAAAATACCATTATGTAATACATTTAATACATTTTATACTTGAATTTAAAGATCTCAGATTACAGAATAATAAGCTAAAATCAAATGTACTGCTCTTTCAAATGTCTTGCATATAACAATACTCTCTGTGTATAGAGTGTGCATGCATGTACACGTATACACGCACAGGAAGAAAGAGATGTATAGAGATTTGTAGAAAAATTCTATAAGATTATCTGATTTCATTGTAGACCACAGCATACAGACATCCTGGGATCCTTCTAACACAGGCTGCTCTATGAATCAATAATGTTGACTGCTATTACCACATATCTACAACAGGCCCTTTGCTATTATGAATTTCATCATAAATTTCTTTTTCCAATCTAGATTTAATTTTTCTAAGTAGTAAATGCTGCTTTGGTAAGATTCTGGACTGTCATGACAAAATAACGGTGAACATATTGGGCAAAGCCTTGAAAGTATGAATTCATTTTGATAATTAGTAAGGAATAAAGACACCAACAAGTTTTAAACAGCAACAGGTTTAAAATGACTATGATCTGACTTATTTTCTTCACCAACAAGCATCTCGAACAAGAAACTAAAATGAAGAGAGATTATATCTCTCTGCCTGCTGTCACCATGACATTTTAAGCCACCAATGTCACAGCTGGCACAGAAAGAACAGTGGCATCAGTTGAGACCTCCATCCTTCCAGGGCATAAATTGCATTGTGACACCCTGCCAACACTGCCTTGGAAAGGCCTGTGATCTGCTGTGTCTGGTGTATGATGCTTTCGTCGGGTCTTGTCCGAATGTGTTGGATTCTCTGTGGTTCTTGTAGCTGTAGACTGCTCTTGGTTTTTCATAGCTCCTTTATTTTTAGATCTGAAGCTGTTATGCTGCTGTCTTCTATGCTCAGACCTGGAACCACTCTTGGTATTACTTTGATCTGCATCATTACTGGCACCTTGTGGCTTAAGAGACCCGTTGAGACGGTTGTTTTGGTGCTGCGGGTTGAATCTTCGCCTCTGGCTAGAAGGCCCATTCTACCCAGAAAGAAATCGGG
This sequence comes from Gallinula chloropus, assembly GCF_964237585.1. Lineage (NCBI taxonomy): Eukaryota > Metazoa > Chordata > Aves > Gruiformes > Rallidae > Gallinula > Gallinula chloropus. The sequence goes on along the minus strand of NC_140090.1, from coordinate 29,926,921 downwards.
TAAACATTAGGTTAGCTGAATCTGTCCAACAGGACAAGAACTACAGAATCAGAACCAACAAAAGGTGTAGAATAAACTGCTCAGTCTCACTAGGAGAGGGAAAACTGTGCGGTTTTCACTGCTGGTGGAGCACTCTATAACAACAATGGAACAATGGGTAACACAATACATCTGAGTAGCCTGGAAATCTAGATGGCAGGCTCACCACTGATGCAAAATTACAATCTGTGGTGATTCAAGAGAACACAGAAAAGGAGATGAAATACTGAGCATTGCAAGAGCAGCCGTCAAAAAGTACTGAAGAATACGATACTGATTTTTTTCCAAAATCACAGAAATACCTTTCCTAGCAGAGGGTTGCATAAATACTACAGTAACAACAGAAATTCACATGTAAATCAAAATTAAGAATGCACACGGTGGGAGAGATGTCCATGGTGGTATCTTGCTCAGAGGAAAGTTTGATGCATATCTGGACGTGGCTGAATGTTATTTGCAAGACTGCCAGAGCAGCTGATTTCACACCTGCACCGACATCATGTAACGCTCCTATGATTTGGTTCAGGCACCTACTTGACCCCAGGATGCCTACCAGGACAAACGTCCCACCAACTTCAGCGGCAGCTTTGCCTAAGCACAACAGCACAGCTCTTACAATGAAATAGCTCAAGATAGCACAATGCTGTATAACACAGCTTCTGAAATAATGTGCTTTTAAACCTGGCAGGATTCCACTTCAAAGTCTACCTACTAATCGTGCTTCAATAGCACATCAGCTGATCATTTGTCAAGGATCAAGTTGAAACGTTTCTCCATCATAGTGTGTAGGACAATTAGCTAGTATGGAGGGGTTTTGTTTCTTCAGTCTGGTAACTGCCACCAGTCACTTACGAACATCAGATAGTGGTCTTTGCTCGTATGGCATTTCTGGTACGCCCCCTTTGTATGTTCACACTGCCTTGAAGATGAAGCTGGAAAATATGTACTTGTGCATTTTCAAAAATTATTAAACATATGGACTGCAAACCAGTATTGGATTTTGTATTCATAACTTTCAGTGCTGTGCATTTTCTTTAAATTTTTGAAATAATTTAGGTTAGTTTATAACTGTTTTCTTACCTGCTTATTTGTTGGGATTCCATGGGAAGAAGATTCTGTAGGATTGGAAGAAGGATGACTATGAACTTTTGTGCTGGCTGGTTTATTATCAGAGTTCCTGGCATTACTAGAGGACTTCCGGGTGTGTGTATTTTGCTTGCCAGTTGTTGCATGTGAGGTCATTGAAGACAGCACTGAACTACATGGTGTTCTTGAGGAATAGTTGTTCTTTGGGTGAGAAACTATAAAACAAAGTATTCTGTGTTACCACTTAAAAGTTCACCATCTAAATATAAGGCTGTATTTTTTCCCCGCTTACAGTTAATTTTGGTAGCATCCTTCTAACCTTACTTTAGATAATGAAGTAAGCCAAGTAACTAGGGTCAGAATTAGGCCACAGCACTTTACTTTGGCGAAAATGCCTCATCGTAAAGCACTGTTGGAGACAAAAAGCCAATGTGGTGGAACTGTGCTAAAACCGGAAGAACCGTGGCAGAAAGGGAGGCTCTGGTCATCCAAGAAAACTTTTCAAAATTCCCAGTTTGCCTGTGAACTTCCAAGCAGTTGAGCTGAGCACAGGTGCTGTCAGGAGTGCCCCACACACTGCTGTCCTATCAGTAATGCTCCGGACAGGACTCTTCAGCAACCGAGGAAGCAGCATGGGAAGCAGGTGAGTGGTATGCTAGTAACTCCCTCGACTGCTTGTGGACAGAGGAATCACAGAATGGTTTTGGTTGGAAAAGACCTTCAAGGTCATCAAGTCCAACTGTCAGTTGTGCCTGCAGACAACCACAGACTGAATTCCATTCCAAATTATTCTTTGGCCTCGGAACACTGAAGATGCGGACGTTTGCTATTACACGTACTACCTACAACACAGGTCACTGCCAAGATAGCCTCTTTATACGTCTGAGCATTTTTTAAGAAGGAAAATAAAAATAGTGCCTGTTGCTCATTCCTCTCTAAGGAGACGGTTAACAAAGGTTCTTCAGTTTTTATTCATGGTACAGAAACTGAATGCCATGCACTAATCCACTTCATGTAGATCGTGGACTACATGATCTGTATGGTTGGACTCACTCTCAAAGATCTTCTCCAACCTAGTGATTCTGTGATGTGGCAGCCAGGACCATCAGGAACCACGATTGCTCATCTCACTACATTCCTGGTCCCTACTTAATATTTTGAGACTGCCTGACATCTTAACCAGTTCTCTGTCTGGATGTGAATGAAGTGCACCAAACATATCCTCAATTCCTGCCTCTTTGCATTTCCACAAGCTCTTCAAGCTGCCTACTTATAAGCAGTCTCAAAGAGGACTCTGAGGCTATTGAAGTAAAATTCTTAATCTTAATTTGCTGTTCTGATTTTTCTGATTCTGTAATTTTCCTGTTTCCTTCTGGTACAGAGGACAAACCAAAGCCTCGCTTCAGTGAAGCACCTGTTGTTTTAACTAAGAGGTACTTCTACATTTCCACTTTTAGCACAGCAAAAGAAGATGCAGAATAATTTTAGCAACTGAGCATCATCTGTTAAGTTTGTTTGAGGCTCTTCACTCACACCAACATCAGCTATTTCTCCCACTAGGTGGCCTCTTCAGAAAAACAATGCAACGATCTGCACAACCAAGAGAATTTTCTGTCCCATGTCCAGCGAGGCCGGTGTCACTGGACTCCACTGCTCTCTCTTGTCTAAACCAGACTGCTGCACACAGAAGCCCATATAAATATACAGGTGCTAATAATTAAAAAATGTATTTTTAACAAAAAAGTACAAGGAAGGGGTGCAACCCACCATCAGGCATTCCAGATATACATCAGTCCAGTTATTTCTGATTCTTCCTGTCCTTCATTATGTGTATGCTGCCTGCCCTTGTATCATGCCTTCCTTCGCACAAGCTCTGTGGTTTCAGTTATTTCCTTTTGTTAAAGCCCTCAGCAGTGGCTGTTGTTAGCTGTAGCCTGGTATAATCTCTGTTTTAAGGGTACCTGCACAACTCCTAGCAGGGTATGGGCCTCACTGTGAGATGCTCCAAACAGAAACATCTTTTGCACTGAAGAGCTTTTATCAAAGACGTGTCAAGAGCATGAGTTGCTCATCTAAGGTCACTGAGGACAGATCAGAGCAAAGTTCTTCAGACAGCCAGTGCACTATCAGTCAATTGTAAAACTGTACTGCTTCCCAGCTAATAGCTGTTCTTTTGACTTCACTGACCTAATTTCATCAGGTCTGCACCAAACTATGCTTAAGTAATGCTTTACTGAAATGAACTATAAATAATTAACTTGCAGAATTAACTGCAGCTGGAAGTTATTTAGGAAAGTAGTTCAAGGAGTTTTAAAAAAATAGTCTATGGCTGTATCAACAACAGCTGTAGTTAAATTAGTCAGGATAATCTTTACATAATTTTCAGTATCTTACGCTTCAGGGTATGAGAGAGGGTCTACGAGGTGACTGAACAATTAGATGCATTACTGAGCAGCTTATGCCTTCCTTGGAAACATGTTGGCTTGGCTTCAGTGAGAGACAGGACATGAGGTTAGATGGATCTTCAAAGTGTTCTGCAAAAGCAATTCTTATAGTCTAATGAATTACACTGGTTACACTTCACAGGAGACAGTTCTTCAGCTGTGCAGTCGAAGATCGTATTGACAGGCTGTGGGACATTTCTTATTCTTTCTATTTCTAGAAACTCCTTGAAAACATTCAATATTTTTCTTCCCAAAATTGTTTTCCTTCTGCAAAATGCACTAGTTCATTACTGTGTTAACAGAGTGACAATACTGATGAGGTATCAGGGTAACATTTGTGGCAAAGGATAGAATTTACCTTTTTTGGGGGAAAATGGATGGCCAAGATGAGAAATAGGCGCTCTCATATTTTGAAACTGGGGCATAATACTTGGAACAGCAAATTCAGCTGAATTTCTAAACAGAAGAGCAGATGATTTGGAAACAGGAACATTTGGGACTACCTTTAGCTCTTGAAAAACCCAGTGAATACTGCTATAAAGCTGGGGAGTTACTTACTAGCAGTTAAGAGTTAGTCTCATAATACTTTACTCACACAGAGAAGCTTCTAATTTACTGGTTACTTACTGAATCTGAGTGCTCCCCAGAGCTGACACTTTTTTCCATTAGATAGAAAACTCCAACTGGTCTGATTAATACCCTGAAATCTGACAAAGAGGGGACTCTGTACACACCAATGGACTGCAGTACATGTGCTCTGTACTATGAAGTCGACTTGTGCACGTTCAGCAAGCCTGCTGCATCCAGGTATCCCGTTCGTACTGGGCTTGCTGCACACACACCAGCAGTACCTGTGCCATTATTGCTGCTGGCCCTTCCTGAACAGGTCTGTGGAGCACCATGTTCTGAGAACATCTGTGTGACAAATCACCAGCACTTACTTTCTCCGCAGAGCTGAATTTGGGTCTTCAGCTGTTCAGTATCACAGGAGAATCGGGCAGACCTGCCCAGCTCTTCATCGTATTTCCGTTCACTCACAAAGTGCTGCAAAACCACAGACAAATTAAGTGATTTGCATTCCGAGCAAAAGACTACATGGATGGTACAGAAACCAATCAACACTCATCTTACGTTCATTTTAAGGCTCAGCAAGCTCTTGATCCTGCCTTGTACACAGGATCTCTGTGCAGTCCAAGTATTTTCCCATCCTTACCAAATTACATGTCTCATAGCCCAGTGATGGGTGGACCACCCCCACACTTAGGAAGTGAGTCATTTCACCACAGCATGTGCTTTTTGGTCACTGAACCTGAAGCTATCAGGTTTACTTGTTAACCAAGTCCAATAATTAATACACAAACTGCGAAACTCTCCACTGGTACACTTATGAGGGGAGAGCTTACACGTCTCCCACAGTGTCAGTACACTGCTCAGAGATACTTTAAGATAATTATCCCCATGGAAAGCCAGTCACGCTTTGGCCCAGGGCAGGAATGAACAGCCTGGGCACATTAACATGACAGCTCTTTCTTGGCAAACAGTTAAAATACCCAAGAAGAAGTGAATGCCTGACCTTAATTTCAGCCCTGAGTTCAGACAGTTGTGCTTCAGCCATCTGACTGGCTAGGTCTGTCAGTCTCTTCAGCTCTTCAGCTTTCTTCTGCCGAGCAGTCAGGATTTCCACTGCCAAATACCAACAGTCAATAATTATATAGTAGGGAGGCAAACTGGTCTGTAATTCATTACTCTATGGGCATTCACACTGTACACATCACATTTGAGACACACATATCTTGGACCCCCACCACGCTGCTTGCACAGATTAAGTCCATCAGCGCATTTAACTGAACTGCCTGATGTTGAAAGAGATTTGGAAATTAAATAGCTGTCAGAATATCAAAGGCAAACCTCAACATTTAGACAAACAGGGACACACTTCTTTTTGGGGAATTTCTACTGTTTAATTTTTAAGCACAAAATCATGGAGGCATGGACAGAAGCAGTACATTGAGCCAACAGCCTGTTTCTAAACACACACTGTATTTTACTTACACTGGGCATTTCAGTTCCTCTGAAAAAAAAATAATCTGTTCAGCTACAGTTTACATGAAAATCACTGGCACTGCCAGTTTGCTTCCAGGTACAAAATACACACGTTGCTGTTTCTACAGTAATGCAGTATTACCAAGACCAACAGTCTCTAAGAAAAGATACTAAACATTCACTACTGCACAACTTGTATATTTTATATAAGGAAGGGGTAAACAGTTATGTTCTTATAGGAAAAGACTGATCAGGAAGCACACAGCAACAGTCTGCTTCCGTGCAGGATAATAGGCCATTACAATTTTGGTGGAAAATTAAATATAGGCAAACTCCATTTCTTACAGGGTGACTCAGTGTGAAAGCAGCTGATGAACTGGCTGGTAGGATCAGCACATATGGTGAGAGGAAAGATAGCATCTAAATATAAACAACAATCAGAATCCTTTGTCTAGAGCTTACACCTACAGTTAGGAAGAGTGGTAATTGTTGTGATCTCTCCTAAGGCCACAGACTCCATTACAGCTGTGGGGATTTTGGCTTCTTTGCCTTCTTTTGCCACAAATTTTCAGAGCAGACATGGCAACCTACTCATACTTTATTATGTCATTTTTTTAGGTGAGAATTAATGATATTTCACAGAGTTTATTTCTCAACCCATTATCACCTATTCAATCAGATAGCACCTTCTTTTGAAAGTATCACAGAAGCACAGAAGCACCAGGCTGGAAAAGACCTTTGAGATCGAGTCCAACCGTAAAAATCACAGAATGGTTTGGGTTGGACGGGACCTTTAAAGGCATCTAGTCCAACGCCCTCGCAATGAGTAGGGACATCAACTAGATCAGGTTGCTCAGAACCCTGTTGATCCTGACCCTGAACGTTTCCAGGAATGGGGCATCTGCCACCTCCCTGGGCACCTGTTCCAGTGTTTCGCCAAGCACAGCGTGGCTGAGTAGGTGCCGGTAGACAGACCCTGTGGCTGTACAGCTGTGTGGGAGCAACCAAACCGTCCCAGAGAGCATGTGTCACACAGAGCAAGGAAGGCTGACAGTAGCTACAGTTCCTTTAGCACCGTTGGTAAATCTGCAGCTAAGTTATTGCTTGTGCTAAAACAGGTATGTATCTGCCTCTCTAGCTGATCTTTTAATTGAATTTTTGTGCAATATAGCCTACAAATCTGAGAAACTTTTACCAGATTAAATGAGCTAGCTTACTAGATGTTTTTCTTTGTCCAATAGCTTATTCTAGGTAAAGCTAATATTGTTTCTCCCCAAGGTCAGCATCCCCTTTGCTGAAGTGACTGCCCAAACCATGTGAACTCATCTCATACAGGCACTTATCTCTGCATGAATGCTATTTTATAAAAAAAATCCCTGAAATTATCATATTCCAGTATTGACTACTCACTATAAAATAGTCCTCCAGTGGAGGAAAGAGACGTGAAAATAAGTAACAGTGTAAATCTTGGTTAGCATGTTACAGTCCTGCAACACCTTGTGTTATCCTACTACACAGATCATCTTGTGCTTTTTTTTCTTCTCCAAAGAACGTATATACACCTTACCTATGCAATACCAGAGGAGATGACATGAATGCCTGGAATCAGATCAGTTCCCGCTGATTAAGAAAACAGATTCCAGTAACCATCTGTTTTTTAATTGCTCTAACTCATAAACTTGATCACACTCCCTTAAAGCTATGCAGGGCTTCACAATAACCTATCCCCCAGTCATTTCCAGTATTGTAACTTGTATATGTAATACAAGCAAGCAAATAGTGGTTTAGAAATGGAAATGAAACAATCTGCAAACCACAAAAGTCGGGGGGTAGGGGTGGGAAGAGTGGCCAAAAAGCTCCGCTAAGCAAGCAGAATAAATAATTTAAATGCAGCCTCATATGCATTTTTGTTTACTTTAATTTTGTATTGAAATTTTGATGTTTACCTTATAGTTAGAAATTATACAGCAACTACCCCAGAACATCAGTGACTCATCTGACTCTATACATACACAATGAAAGATGCTCGAATGCTGCTAACCAAATTTATGTACTTAGTTTCTGCCAAGCAAAACAAATTGTTCCATGACTACTCCAAAAATTCCCTGTGCATTTTTTTACTTACTGGCTTCTTCTTTAACTTTATCAATTTCTGCCATTAATGACACTTCTTTGTCTACGATGCTAAAAAAAAAAAAAGAGAAAAAACATAATTTAATCCATGCTGGAACTCCATCAAAATCAAAAGCTGTAACTACACAAAGACTTCAGACCTTAGTTATAAGCAGCTTTGAAATTAGCTGCTCACAACAAAGACTTAACAAATGGAAGCTGAAGAGACAGACAGGCAAACTGACTCCAAGAAATCAGTATATGCCGATTTACACAAACAGCTTATTGACCTGTCCATACATCTGAACAGATGTGGAAGTCGCCCTGATTTACCTCTTCAGCATTGCCTCGGCTCAACAGCCCTCAAATGACTGAGCAGTCTCTCCCCTAATTAAGCCAGGCATACCATGGCTGCTACCCAGGTTAATACACCTTAGTTCTCAGTGCAATATTAAGAATAAAACAGAATTAATGTTGCGTGGAAAGGGGTTCTTCTCTTCCTTAGAGATATTCTTGAAAAATACCCCAGGGTAAGTAAGAAAATAGCTTGTGATGTAAATAAGTATTGATGTATCTCCATAATAAAGGTCTGCTTCACCGAATCACAGAATGCTTTGCCTGCAAAGGGACCTCAAAGTTCATCCAGTTTCACCCATCCTGCTATGGTCAGGGACACCCTCCACTAGCCCAGGCTGTCCAAAGCCCCATCCAACCTGTCCTTGAACCCTGCCAAGGAGGGCGCAGCCACAGCTTCTCTGGGCAACCTGTGCCAGGGCCTCACCACCCTCACAGGGAATAATTTCTTCCTAATTTCTAACCTAAATCCTTTCTAACCTTCCCTTTCATAAATCTCTGGTGTGCAATCCCTGGAAATGCTTTTAAGCTGTTAAATGCAAACTGATCTGGTGGGTCTGGTGAATTGTTCACATCATCAACCCCACAACATTGTTCAGCAAAATAACATCACTGCAGAATGCTCTCCAGTGGACAATGTTTTGGTGTGCCACTCCATTTTTCCCTTACTATATTATTCTTAGTCACATTCATGTTTAATAAGCACCACGTTCGTGTTTGCGTAAGTGAGCACTGTTGAGGAGAAATCACAAAAAGTAGGATGAAGACCAGGAGTAAATTCAGGGACACACTCAAGGGAAGAGTGGAGTTCTCAAACCTTTCAGTACAGTCATTCTTAAATGTTAACGTCTGTATGCAGTGAAGACACTGAGTGAGATGTGACTAGTGTCCATCAGAAGGAAAACTCCTACAGCAGCAGTCAAAGCGATGGGAGACTTACAGAAGAGAGGAGGACTGACAGGCTGTTAATTAAAATAAGGAAAGATCACAGAGCAGGCAGCATGAAGAACACACAGCAGATACACAGCTGACTCAACCACAAATTTACCAGCTAGAATGTGTTCAAGTGCTAAGCAACCTTTGATACCTTCCCATAAAGTAACCAAGCTCATACAGGAGGTATGCAACAGCTCTGCTTGGGTTTTGACAATCAACAGTGCCACCTTTAGGGGAGGAGAGGCTACTACCTTTACACTGCCTCCCGATAGTCAACAACAGGAGCAGAAGCAGGTTGGCTGATGGCAAGACAGTAAAACTGCGGCGCAACACATTTTTCTGGATCATGCATATAAACAAGACTAAAAGCATTGTTTTGGCTGCCAGGTCAGTTTAATATGACGAACACAGCAGAGGAAATAAAACAGCAGGGGGGTTACGGTACAGCAAATCGGTTAAGAGGCACACACTTCCAATGAAAGGACACGCTTCCAATGAAAGGACACGCTTCCAATATAAGGACACACTTTTTCCAGTTGGCCCTTAATGTTCTCCAGGCATAAGCGTTGAGCTTGGACTTTAAACAGGCAGGTGATGATTTCAACTTGCTAATCTAAATAGCGATAGCTTTTCAGAATTAATCGATTTTCAATTAACTTTTGTAACTACATGCTATAATAAACTCCCTTGGCTTTCACAGCAGGTGCCTGAAGTGAGTATTGCAAGTTTTCACCTAGTTTCTACCCTCTACAAGAAAGAGATTTTAATGATCTTTAGTACTTTGCCCTAAATTTTAAAATTCTACACGTTTTTCCTATTGCTGTCTCTATTACAGAAATGCCTCCACAGTGTACTAGACAGGTTAGATAAACATAAACCCTTGGGTAAGAAAAATATTTAAGCAACAAGCTCACAAGAGCAGAGCTCATCAGAACTGTGTTTTGTCCCAGTTCGTTCCATGACTGTCCTCCTGCCACTCCAGCAGATCCTTGCTAAGGTACTTGGCCCCTAACATGTTACTTTGATGCCAAATAAAAACACAAGGCCATAGCAATGCTGTATTTATTTATCATGTTTTTATAGTCAGATCTCAATTACAACTTTCCTGATGTTTTAGTACGGTCTCTGACAAACACTTCAGGAAAGTGTTTGGATGTTGCAATAGTAGAGGCCAGGACTCTGACGAATTTGATGGAGAACCACCACCTGAGTAGTTCCCCTGTAGCTACAAACTAAACACAGGGAAAACTAAAGACTAAACCAAGAGACACAGGGTTTGGTGCTTCTGTCAATATGAGACTAGATCATGCAGTAACTGAATTTCCTTTAACAGACAGATCTTCCAGGGCTTGCCTTTCTCAGAAGACAGTGCAGCTTTACTAACTTATACCAGCTGAGGACACGGACTCCAAATGGAAAGGACAGACTAATTCCCATCCAGAAGTGTACAGGCACATTTTTGCAGTTTGGAAATCACAAACTACCACATGTCCTGGAATAATGGGGGAAGTTAAACGTTTCTTCAGAAGTGCCACAGGCCAACCAGCACTAGGAAATGCTGTTTCTTCTCAGTTTGCATAAGGGTCAATTATTGAGAAAACAGAGTAGGAATTGATATGTTTTCTTTCTAGTCACACTGAGCATTTCAGTGCAAAACATTTTACTGCTTGGTAAAGTTATAAACAGGAAAATGACAGAGAGAAAGATGGAAAGCTGGATTGGGGGGGAGGAAGACAAGAGAGACAAAAGACAAATACAAAAGGAAAACAAAATGCTAACAGATACAGAAGAAGGAAGAACAAGAACACTACAGAAAAATCAATGGATCAAATCTTGTCTCTTGTTCCTGCTAAGATCCCACTGTTTTCTCACGAAGCTCAGAGAGCCACTTAAGCTGAAAAAACTTCTTAACTCATGAGAAGTTTAGCTGGTTTTAATGTATTTTCTGGAATAATGCCCAACTCAGCTTCAATAGGATGTTCATGACCATGCTGCTCAAAGCTTGGCTCAACAATGCCTCCTGGGAATGCATTTTCTTTCAATGCTTCTTACTGTCCACTTGATACCAAAATGTTATATCAAGCTGATACACTCCAGTGCACAATCTGCAGACGTCAGTGTGCCACAGGGAACTGGATATTGAGTGCTACAGAACCTTCTGCACACTCACATATCATCAGGTTTGGGCTCTAGCAGGGCAAGGAACAGAATGCAGTTCAGATCTAAAGACATCTCTGGGAAAACAAGCTGCTAATTCCTTCCTGTCTAGTTAAGCTGTTTCTCTTGGGTCTTCTATAGATATTAGGAACCAGGGTTAAAATCATAAACACGCTGCTTTAGCCGAGATTCTGGGAAGGTCATGATCTTGTCAGTTCTTTCTGATTACTCCCAGCACTAACATTCTACCAGGCTCCAGCAGTCCCTTCTCCTCCCCTCCAACATCAGCACTTGAGTGTGTTCCATTTGAGACTCCTGTGACAAATGTGCAACCTGGTCCAAATGCTTCTCTCTCCATATGTACCCAAATTGCCAGCCCATAGGAGCCCCTGCCATAGTAGCATTAGTCAGTTCTGATACAAATATTGATGTTTTTACAATACATTTTTAATATTCACTACAGCAAATATGGAAGCTCAAATTCTTTCTCCCCTTGACTATGCTCAAGGACAGATCTGAATGAACATTATTGTCCACGACTGATGCTGTAGCCAAAACAGAGTAACACAACTACCTCTTTGCCTTCTCTCTCTTTGCCACACCTCACTTGTAAAACAATCGATTCTCTTCTCTGAGTCCTCACGGTTTAAGGATCAGAGCCTGGGCACCAGACTCCAGTGATCAGCACTGCAGCACTGCTCACTGCAGGTGAACAGCTGTATTTTGGAGCACAGGATTCAGCACTGTTTGATTTTAAGAGCCAGATGAAATTTAGAGGTGAGGTTCAGGAAGGAGGCAATTCAGTTGAAGGAACACAACAAGGCAGAGGCTTAACATAGAGGATGTGCAAATCAGACCAGGACACAGGCAACGCTTGTGCAGTAGAGAGAAGAGAGAGCAAGCAACTCTCTGGGATTCACTTTGCTGAAGAAATTCTAAAGGCAAGAGCATAAGCATCCTATTCCTGGTCAAATGGGCAGTGCTTACGCCTTGGACTTATGCAGGCTGGCAGAACTGACACCAGTATACAAGGGCAAAAAAGCTGCAAACACTGAACTGCATTTAGTTGCCAGCACAGCAATGACAGGGCTAAATTATGCCGACAGCTGCCTCATTTCACAGTTTCGTACTCAGAACAAATTCAGAATTTGTTCTGACATTAGTGGAAACAAATTAATCTTCCTCTCGTTTACTACATGAAATTTAGTGCTTGCACAGTGAAAAAGAAAATATATTTTCAGTCAGCTGCAATACCTCAAAATCCCACTAAAATGATTAAAGTTATTAGTGCCTCTTCAGAAAAGCTGCTTCAGATTGCCAGGCTAGCTGATGTATAGCTTTACTGATGAAAATCACAAGGGTTCCAGATGACCAGAATCTTCTCTCGCCTTCTGCCTCTTCTATGCATTATGATAAACCTATTGTGCCTGAAGAGATGGGGAAATAAAAAGACCGAGCTGACAGGGAGGCAAACATGCTGACACAACTCACAAAGGTAAGCCACAGCTGCATGGCATAGAGGTTACTGTCAAGAGTGTAATTCAAATGAGTTCTTTCTAAACCCTGTTAAGCCTCCCAAAACACCAATTTTCTCCTTGAGGTGTTTACTAAGCTTCACTCTCCCCTGAACCAGCTTTGTGCATAGTTTGAGAATTAATGTCGATCTGGAGACTGAGGAAGACAGTCAGCTCTGGCATTTTGAACTGCTACAGCAGGGCTCTTCATCTGGAAGGGCAAGGAGCCATTTTTTCATGGGCATCCTCTGGGATTTCGTTCAGCAGGTGAGACAGAATTCTAGTCCTTTTTTCATGAGAGAATCAATTGTTGGACACTGATGGAGTTTGACAGCTTAGGCTTCAAAACAATACAACACACCATTCTCCAGGGATTTTGCTCTGTCAGGGGCTTTGAAACAGACCCCAGTAGCTCCTTAAAGTTGTGCTGACAAACTCCAGCAAGTTGGAGGGACATGAGTACACTTATAGCCTCTGGTATATCTGAGCTGAGATCACATGCAAATTCATGGGATAGTCCCGATGTGCCCAGTGTTGGTCTCTAAGGCTCATGCGTGATTTCATGTACACACATCCCTTCTTCTATGAACATCTCTGACTCACAGATGGGGTGAAAAGACAACTGATAAGACCCTCAAAGCCAATTATGCATTTCACAAAACGATTGCCCACCTCAATTCAAAAATCACAACTGTTCCCATCAAAATTTCAACACAAGGAACTAGAATGATGTGATGACAATGTAAATACGAAGCCCAATGCTCTGTAATTGGTGATTAAAAGCTTTATAGGATTACTGAGTCACCACACTGTTTTGTAATTGGTGAAATGATACTTCAAGTTTTCTTTATATTAATAAGCTGTAGAAAAGCTGTTATGTTGCATATTTTGCAATGTCTCAGTAAAGGATGATCTCCCACTATTAACTCAAAAGTATTTAAATTGTTCATGGTGCTTGAAGGCTGTTATTTGATCAGTGTATTAACACATGCACAGGGTTTATACAGCAAACAAGATTACATGAATTTTCATTCTTACCACAAATGCAGTTTGACAATAAGCAGATAACCAAAAGACAGAATAAATCAGTTTCACTGAAATCCTTCCCTCTGCAGTGTACCATCTGGTGAAAGTAAAATTGCCCAGAGGCTTTTACTTATTCAAGTTTATTTTATGTTGTTTTTTATCTACCTTCACCAATATTATTTTCTTGAGCAGTCAGAATGCACAGTGGAGTCTACTAAAGCCATCATAATTAAATGTGTATTTGCATTTTTAAGTTCTCTTTATAAAAAATTAGATATTTATTGCCTGAACATAAAAAACTTGTTTAAGCTGAAAACTGACACAGAGAACATTTTCCTGAAAGAACACTTTTAAGTTACACTTATTTAGAAATGATGACATCACCTGAGGATCTTGCAGTTTTAACAACTGAGAGTATGAATTGTACCATGGCTGCACATTTTTACATAAATTTGGAACCTGTTTCTTTCCCATCTGAGTCTCGGTTCTGGTCCAACTACCGAGGTGTCCGAGTATCTTACTGCTGTTACATGCCTGAACACACTCTGGCAAAGACAATGACTGTAGTCCCTGGTGCTGGGCACCTGCAAAGGAGACGTAGCTTTCCCAAAAGCATCTTGGAAAGTAGCCACAAAGAAAACAGGAATCTGTCTCTTTTGTCTATCACCTGCTGAATTTTTTTGGAGATTATTCCCTATATGTGTTTAATAAATTAGATTTCTCCTTAGTCTGACAACAGTAAGAACAGAGAGGATATATTCCCCTTCTATCCACAATGACATGCACAAAAGCAACACAGCCCCAAAAAGCACGTGTGCTTGTGTTTTACTGAGGATGACATGCAGCTATGAATGACTGGGAGGGAAGAAGGGAGATGCAAGGTCATGAAATATGAACAACAGGCAAAGAGACAGCATAATCCACTTTTGCATTTCACCACTGTAATTTATCTTCACAAGCTTAGTAAAAAATTATGGGAATGAAACAACTATCTGAATAGATAAAGTGTCCAGAAATGGGATATGATGTATCTCACTGACAACTCACTCCCCCAGTTTCACAAGCTCCTCTGTTCTCTCCACTAATACACAGCAAGGGCAATCCCAAACTGCTGGAGGACGTGAGAAGAGCACAAGCACAAGCCCCGCTCCTGGTACTGCAGCTCTGTGGGCAAGCAGCCAGTCTGAGGCCGGTGCTGTTGGATCAGGTCCTCCTGGCCCCCCCCACAGGCAGCAGGAACAGGGCCCAGGGTCTCCTAAAAAGCACTGGTCTTTGAAGGTACCTGTAACTCCAGCTGGGCCTGAGGAAACCTAAATGCCTGGGAGATGTTTTTTTCTTTCTCTGCACTGACAAGGTTATGAACTGGATTGTGTGACTGATGGGCAAATATCAGAACAAACTGCAAGAGGATTTGAAAATCTGTACTTTAGAGGCATAAGGACTACCAAAGGTCAGCTGGCAGACAGACACAGACAGAAAGCTAATGAGGACTGCCTGGAAATGCAGAGAGAAACAGCACAGGAACTCTGTTTAGTGTAAAGTAAGACCAGTCCTGGCCTTTCCAGCCATCTGCCCGTGCTCTAAACCACCACATTGCTAACACAGTCAGGCAGCTCCTCCACTGGTGCCACTGATTATGGGCTATGGGAAACAGAAAACAATCACCTTCACAGCTTCCCAAGTAGGCGTCCCAGAAAGGGGATGACTATTCACTCTCTGCTCTGCAACTGCGAGCACCAGCAGGGCTGCTCATGCACTGAGTTAGTACAGATGCAACTATGTTCTTTCAAACAACTTCTTCCCCCTTCAACCATTCCCCTGCTTTGACTTAGAAAACAACAGAAAATCTATTTTATCTTCCCTAAATATATAGTACAGGCTTCCTGGTTGTTCCCTCAATGTATTCTAAAATATTTCTAAATTATTAGTATTGTCAAACTCCATTTTCCCAGCATTATGTCAGAGTTAATTTTTTATCCATCTTATGGTGAAGTTTTCAAGTGCTTTTTGCTCACTCAAAAACCCAAAACAAAATCAACTGTGTGGGTTTTCATGCTCTTCATAAAGTACTAAGCATAGCAGCATGTTTCAGATGTGAGGAATAGAGGAGGCTTGCCTTTCTTTGGTCCAGTTTTGCATGCAGCATAATTAAATCTGGCTCTTACTATCTTCTACAGACAATTTTCCATTCGTGGCTGGACACAGACCATATGGCAAAGTAGCAGATGTTTCCTTTTAGCTCTCCATATGACTATGCAGATGCCCAACATGTGAAAATTATTTTCTGGCAAGAGGTGTTATATGTGGCTCCTTTTGTGCTTTAAACATTTCACTCCGATTTCCCGGGGACTTTTTTATCCCCAAGATGATTTTCAGTCTCTTGGTGGAAAAGTGAGACCACAATTACAGCACATGCACTCCCACCTTCACACCAGATGTCTCAAGCGTGCTCTAGCGGGAGGGGAGCTCACCTAGCTTTTCCGACCTTCACCCGCAACTCAAGCACTGTTTGCTACTCCTCTGTTCCTTGCCCTACACTACGGAGAGACATGGCTATGCTCTGACATGTTCTACATTCAGGTAGCATGTGGAGCAGCTAATGTTCTCACTCATACAACTGTACACCCTACACGCCTGGCAGCCATACACCAAAGCTGTATGCAATAAGGACAAATACCAGCTCAGGGAGTACTCTCAGAAAGATCTTCCTTATAACTTTCAGGTGCACATATGAGTCTTGAGAAACAGTGCCCTTGAGCTCGCTCTGCCCAGCACTCTCCTAGCCTTGGGGGAAGCAATGTCATCAAAAGCCCTGCAAAAGCAGAGGCAACAAGAGTGCTAGGTCATGACAGAAGCAGAATCCAAATGAGACTGCAAAGAACTTCACACAGAGCGGAGCAGAGTGCCGTGCCTGGTTCCGGCCATGACCTATAGAATGCTCTGGTGTCCTCTCGCATGAAAAGCGCTGTATAAAAGCAAGTCGCTATCACTTGTACTGAGCATGCAGAAAATTACTCCAGTGGGCAGGAACGCCTGTGAGGCTCTTTAAGAAAGTGAGCCCAATGCAATGTTTTTTTTAAATAATCATCTTTTCTGGGATTGTCTTTTGGCCCCATTTCATTACAAAGTTAAATCCAGAAGCAAGCACTGAATTCCACCCACCCCCAGCCCCAGCATTTATAGGTGTTCACAGCATATCGCTCCACAACACTTGGGTTTTTTAGATCACAGGAAGGTGGTATGAAGTGTTTCTTCAGACAGGTGATTTTTTAAATAGCAGCACAGTACTGACTGATCATGTTCAGGACTAACTTCCCTTCATTGGTTAGGTCAAGCTGTGAAATACTGAGCCAGATAGATACATGGACTTCCACTGGCACCAATCACCTGACAGTTTCTGCTGCTAAAGGGAAAAGTTCTTCTGAATCTTTCTGCTGAAGCTTTCAGGACATCTTAGGCCACGTGTGCTATTCATTTATCTCCATAATAAAGGTTTCATATGCTATCTGGATGTAAGAGGAAGATACATGATGTTGTCTTTGCACTTCATCCTTTCTGTGATTGGTAAAGTCATTATAAGATTAAAAAAGAAATATTAGAAAGTCCAAAAGATTACTGACTCTTGAAAAGCAGTTTTGATTCTGATTTTGATAGTAAAAGCAAAAATGACACAAAAGGGGCCTTTTATCCTACTGCCAAAGGAAGAAAAACAAACCCAAGAGAGAACAGAACATAGTATGTATTTCAGCATTCAGCTGCGAAACAAGATTAAAGCTTCTGACTTCATTTAGCTTCACTAAAACCACTTGGGTAGTGGCAGCTCTGTATAACAGGAACAGTTAAGCTCCCATCCAGGTTACAGTATTAACCCCATTCCAGTACTCCCTGCAGTCCTGACCAGAGACAGCACTTAGTTCTGTCCATCTGTCGTATATCTCAACCAGTCCCCACTCCAGCAGCAACAGGAAGAACAACTTGGAAAAAGCTTTGGAATCACTATCACAAAGAATACCAGGTATCACTGTCATGCCCTTGCTTCTGGTTACTCCATACCATTCTGGGAGCCCACTAGTGCTTTGATCAACTCTGAAGCAAGGAAATCACCCTGTAGGTTACACAGACTAAACCCCTTCAGCCCAGGCGTATGATCTGTATGAGGTCTGACACTATTATCACTGGTTCTGATGATTTCTCCTCAAATCCAGGGAATCTACAGAAGTTGTCAACAAGGTTTTGTAAACAAGGCACAAGATAGCTCTTCCCATCTTTTCCAGAGTTTAAAGCCACAAAGCCATATGTAATATCCCAAAATTGTTTTTCATTTATGGAAGGTGTTAAGTCATGCATTTTACTGTTTAAACCAATTTTCCTTCCGCTCATTTGCGGAGAAACCTGACTATTAGGCTTGTGAGCTGCCAAAAGCAATCTAGCCTGCACTGAGACTTCCATGAACATGTCCTGACATTACACTGTCCTTGTTGTAATGTTATGCTACATGCATGAAATTGCTTTGTGAGGCCTGAATATATTCAGAGCACAGATCTCACATTCTTGAGCTGGCTGTCTCCACTCCAATAATTTAGGCAGTGAGGCTGACAGGAGGTAAAATTAAGTGAAGCATGGTCAAAAATCTTCCAGGCTATTTTTCATCATTTTAAGTCCATTTGGATTTGCATACTTTTTGGGGGTCATTTTGTCTTTTCCCCATCAAACTCACCTAATTAAGTAACACATTTTAACAATAAGCAATACACTTTAGGATTTCTCAAGCTAAAACGCAAATACCTGAAAAATAAAGAATTTCAGTTCTGAATTTACTAATATAGCATCTGCCCAACATTTTTAGATCATGCTAGAGTTCTAAGCCTGTTCTATGACCACAGCAACTATAATTTAAAGACTGAATTGACTGTACATTAGACATGTAAGTGATATTGCATATTTTTGACATTGCTACAAAAAAGAGAGAACTATGAGTTTACTTGGAGAAAAGGTCAGACCCTTCTTTGCAGAAACCATAATCATTTTACACATTTTCTAAAAATGATATTGAAACACCTCTGAAAACTACCAAATAAAGGTGCAGGAGTTGATGAACTCTTCTTAATTTTTGTATACTAACAATATTATTACTGCATTTCAGTTTGGAAGCAGACATCATTACACTGGCCCCAGAGCACTTGTGACAGTAATATGGAGTTCAGTACGGCTGCTGATCACAGCTCATGCTCACTGGAATACAAAGTTCTCCCTGCTAGATTGTAAAGTAGAGCAGTGGCTTACTGCAACAGAATCTTCTACAAAATCAGCTCAGTAGTACTTGGACTTTGTGCCCAGAAAGTCCAGAGTTAAACTTCTGGCAATACTACAGCACTTTCATAATACATTTAGGATGCTCATAAAAATTCTGACAAATATTGTGGATGAATTAAGGGGGAACATTTTTTGTACTTTTCTGTAACCTGTAACCCAATCTTGTACATTTTAATATGATTGCTTCTGTTTACTGCAACACTGTATAATACACAGGCTTCATGTGGCATCCATGCTTAGCAAAAGGCTGAGCAAAGCTCAAACCAGACAATATTTTTCTATGACAAGTACATACAAAATATGAAAATTGCTATTGCAACAATTATTTCTGCTACAAATTTTCAAAGGACTTAGACATACATGCTGAAGATCAGGAATAACCAAAATTATCACGGAAAAAAATAGAAAAAAGGAAGATATGAAAGAATGAATTAGAGATGATAACTAGAAGCAATGTATGTGAAAGTTAGAATAAACTATAGGGGAATAAGAAGCAAAGGTTATGGGAAATGAAGAAACAGTAAAGGACTGTCTGCCAAAGGAGATAAGATCAAAGTAGTATAGAAAGAGAAATTTAAAGGCGGCAAAAAAGAGATTTCAGAACCCCCCCAATTCAGATTTTTGAAAAAAACTTTCATTTGCTCAGATATGCTGCCACTGAACTTGACAGAAAAGAATTAGGACAAGATGGATCACTTGGAAAAAACCCACAGTGAGATTGTTTTTTTCCAAAGAACAGTAGTTGTGCCCCCCTTTATGTACATATGCGAACATACACAAGCATGTATCACTTCCTGGTTAGTGAGGAGTCACTAAATGGCACTACATACTTCTTTTAGGAAACCAAATGCTGCAAGCAAACAGGGTGGTAAGTGACCCCTCCCCACCAATGCCAGCAGCCTGGTTAGCCCCACTTCTCTGGTGGTGCTGCTGATGGTTAACATACCAGCTGTGTAATTCTGCGAAAGCGGCTTTGATCTTCTTCACAGAATTATCCACTTCCTCTTTGATCATCATACGATACCTGGTTAGAGAAACTGTGCAACGCTGCAAGTCTTTTACTGATTTTTCAATGTTTGGCCCTAAAATAGAAAAGAAAAATTGTTAAAAAACCAAAAACAAGCTGGTTTTGGCTTTTCTGAATGGGAGGGCAAGAATTGTTCAACATATTATCTGCCCAGTTTAAGTGGTTATCCCACCAAAGTCCATAAAACCAACATTTCCATAGTTCTTCAGTGGTTCTCTTTAGTTTCTAAAAACATTTTCTCAAATTCATTCCCCAGATAAATGCTAGAAGAGCACTAGCAATTCAAATTGTTAATTTTAAATAGACCATAAATTGTTCTACTTGGTTTTGTTATGCTGAATGTGATTCTGCTCTCACTTTCTAACACATCTCTTCACGTATTTATTTTTCCTCCCCTCCCTTTGAGGCCTCAGCTGTCTGATCACCTCAGCATACAGCAACCAGGGATCCAATTTACCTCTTTTTTTGACTGAATCATCTGTCTTTGTTTCAAGCTGGGTTGTAGCATTGGATGATTTAACTGAGGAAGATTTTGACTTTGGCCTGCCTAGGTTACACTGGAGTTGAACTGAGGACTGAAGAGACTCATGCTGTTCTACAACATTCATAGTCTTTGGATTTAATTCCACAGATACTCTCTGGCGTTCTTGTTCTTTGTCTGCAAGCAAACATTAAGGTAGAAAATAGGGAGTTATAAGATTAAGATAGATATGAAGCCTTGTTGTTGAGTCTGAATGACTTTATACACTGAAAAAAAAGCAAGTTTGGTTTTGGGTTGGTTTTTTTTCCCCACTGACAAGCATTCTACAGAACCTTGGAAAGCAATGACAACACAAACAAAATGCTTTTGGTTATTAAACACCAGCCTGAATAAATCTGTGTTTTGGACTGAAAGAAAACCCCACTTTTTAAAAAAAAAAAAAATCAAACTCTTCTACACTGATATGAAAAAAATAACTCCTAATATAGAATGCATACTACTAATTAGCATTACAGAACAGACCTCGAGAAGAAGCCTGCTATGGGAAAGCATGAGACTTCCATCTTGACACACAAAACATTAATAATTTCTCAGTATCTTAAAAGCACTGATTAAACATTCCTACCTGAAACATTTGCCTTGCCTGACTACAGATTTCTATCAAAGGCAGCTGCTGAGGGGGACCAAGCAGGAAATGAAACTATGTCGAAGATGAGACTCCTGGGTTCAACAGCTTCAGAGGTATAAGCTAACTGCCTGAGCCTGTCTGGCTGCCACAAGGTGACCTAGTTTACTCTTTCCAAGATATCAGCATCAAAACAAAGGGACAAGCAGACATAGTGTCTATGAAAATAGACAGGTATGGCCAGCTATTACTGCCACTCTGAATTTTAGTTGAGGAAACGTGTATAGAAAATGACTTACTGCATTTTCCTAATTTTTGTACTCTGATAAATGAATGACAGTTCTGAAGATGCTCTTTATACATCACTTTATTCATCTGATGTTGTGAGGTGCCTGGAGGAAAGGGGCTTGTCAGATTAGCAGCTGGATTACAGCCTGTGGATTGGAATTGACACTGCTGGGATGAGGGATATCACCTGGACAGCTTCAGGATATAAACAAGTGACTTCTTTGTGCCCTGGCTGGGCACTAGGATGGATGTAAAGTACATCTTGGTATGTTTCCATAGCAATCACTTAACGCCAAATGAACAAGGAGAAAAATTCATGTCCACATTTCTAAAATAGCTTTTGTTTGTGGGCTTTAAAAGGCGAGTCTGCAAACCAAACAAGTATCTTACACAAAACTGTATATAAGAAAATAGCTGAAGTTTGAAGAAATCTGTGTATCTGTGAAAGCAAGAAACACCAGGTTTGTAGCACACTCAACATCTCAATCAAGAAGATTCAATGCAGATGTCAGTCTCGCACATAGCCAGGAACTCTGTTCTGAGATAAATGCCATTAACCTTGTGCAACCCTGGATGCATCTCTCACTAATGCGATAGCTTTGATTTAGAAAAATGTTCCTTCTGTTGTCAGTTGAGGTTGGCCTTGCTAAGTAACATCAACAGGTAGAGACAAGAGCTCTATCATCTAAACTATAGAGAAAGGCTGGGGCTAGTGTGTTCTGTCCCTAAAATCAAATCTTTTAAAATTTGTTGTTAAAGTGCAAAATTGTTATTTACTGCATTTAATTAACAGCTTTGGTATACTTCTGAAGACAAATGACAAACTGACAGATTTTTGCCTGAAGAAAGTTATCTAGAACAATGGTTACACTCTAAAAACCTCTATAATCTTTTGTTTGCCATACACTTTGACTGTTTCTTCCAAAATGACACACAGGCTACTTTGAAACTGGGCAGCAAGATGACCAACACAGCCTAGCAAACAATACTTTACTATGCTGCAACTCAACTTTCAAATCTGATTGAGGACAATCAACAAAAAGAGACTGAGAAAGTCTCCATCACATCTCCATAGGCTTGGGCCAGCTAAGAAACACGAACAAAATCTAGGGATAAAGTGTCTCTCAAACACTTCAAAGGTTTGGGTAACAGTAAACTGTTCAAGGGTTCGGCACCTGGTTGCTTGGAACTGCAGCACTTGTCTAATGTGTGTTAACGAGCAAGGATTACCAGCCCTGCCAGTAATGGCAGCAGCCCAAATAAACGTGCTTTGAAATATGCTCAGCTGATCTTCTAAAGGAGTGGTTTATTTTTTTGTAACAGCTGGCCATTCAAAACCTTTTAAATGAAGTGAGCATCAATGGATTCTTTGGCTGAAAGAAAAAACCTCCTTGATATACAAACAGGAAGTTTGAAGGATTCACTAAAAATTATCCTACATGAAAAACAATTTTTAAAAAATCTAAGAAAGAGAGCCACATCTGATTTGTATCAGGTGCTACCCAAGTCCCTGCAAAAGCAATAGCATGCCAAGGCAGACTAAATATCCTCTCAGTGCATTCACGCCCGTTCTCTAGATGCATATGTAGTTTTAAGTCCTTCAGACCCTGTGTTTTCAAGGACTCTAAGGAGTACAGTTGTAGGGTTTTTTTCTGGTCATAATGTTGAAGTATCTTATTTGCGGTGTTTTCCCCTTCAAGATATTAAGGGGAAGAGCTAATGCACTGACTCAGGCCTTCCATGACTAGGCAATTTGGCTTTCTAGAGGCTTGAAACCTATGCTTCACTTTATGTAGCAGGTCATGATTCCCTGTGGGAAACCCTCACACAAAAAAGCAACAACTAAAGACTTTTCAGAAAAAGGAAAGATGAAATAACAGCAAGAAATAAGTAGACCTGACCTAGAGTTACTAGGCATGTAATTTTCTAGCATAGGACATGTTACGGAGACCAGCTACACTGCATCCTCTCTTCCGGTCCTTGAAGTTCCTTCCAGGCAGCCAGGATTTTACAGCTGTCAAAGACCTAATGTCACAAACTGAGTTGACTTTACCAAAGCTTCAACCTCACGTTCCTTATGGGAAGGAAAGCACAAGAGACTGTCATCAGACACCTATGATCCTTCTAAGCTGTGAGCTGTATGAAGGTAATGGAGAAATGACGACAGTAGCATTAATTTGATAGGGAAGGAACCAAAACAAACAAGTTGGACAAGGACAAAACAAAGGGGATTACAATATGAGGGAGCAATATAAGCACTTTGGTCTCATCTCAGTGTTGCAAACTGCTTTAGAACAGTCTGTATGACTTGCTCAGAAACCACAAGGGTGCAGCTGCTGACCCCTGAAGGATCCTGAATGGCCTTCTTTTCTATTTAGTTCCATTAATTTCAGCAACATTTAACAATATGTACATAGGTGGCTTTTGACCTCAAGGAAATAGCTATTATACTAGCTGCAAAGACAAGGATTCTAGCACAACTTAAAGCGAAGAAGAAACTCCCCTTCTCTGTATTAAATTGCCAGGAACTTCTTTTATTCTGCAAGGGAAAATTCAATATTGAACTTCCAGGTTTTCCTTTCTCTCCACTTTCTTTCCTTTCTTTTATTTTTAACTTCAAAGCTATGGTAATATCTCAATTGTCACTTGTAAAAGCACTAAAATTCTGAGATACTTTTTGCCCTTGGTATATACAACTGTTATCATTTCAGAGGGGAAAAAAAAAAAACCCAAAAACCCAACTCAACCCCAATGCCACAGAAAAAGACCATTAAGAGCATGAGTACTCTTCTTGCATTTGTATCTGTTACCCCTTAGAAAACATTCCCCATGCATAGATATTCAGCTTATATATCTTTATTCATGCATGTATCTATTCCAAAAAAAGCATCTTTAACAAGTTTGCCATGGGAGCCTGACATTATCTGTACCACAGATCTTTACATCTTGCAGAGTAAGTGGCAAGAATGCTTTTAGTACGATGGTAATGCAGAATTTCCTGTCTTATGACAAATTCTATTCAAAGCAACTGTGAGTCTTTAACAAAGACAGGAAGAGTATCTCTGCTCCTTTGCAAGGCACCAAATTCCTAGGTCAAAATTTCTGGGTAAGTAGTTAATCTATTTGGCTGCTATAGGTTGCAGAGTTTTCATTCAGTTGACCAGAGGTTGGCACCACCATTCATCTAGAAGCAGGAGAGAATTCACTTCAGGATAATTATCCGTTTGGCACATTCATTTAAAACAATGTTTGAGAGCTGTATTTGCAACCATGAAAAAAGGGATTTAAAGGTAAATTCTTTTAATGCAGTCTTACATGCTGCTTGAGACACAGGAAAATAATACTAACACAGCAGCAATGATATAGGGCTGTCAGAAGTTTGAAATGTGAAGAACTGAAAAACCATTACCAGTGCAAACAGCAATTAAGTATGAGCTTTATGAAAGGATACTTGGAGGCAAAAGCTTTCACAGAGCTTCTCCCCCAGAGGAGAAGGTGTGTTTTTATTGATGTTGCTAACATCATAACTCTGTATCTACTACAACCCAGTGGGGAAGAGCTTTCTGTGATACTGTTCCCCAGAGTATCAGTATTTTAGATACTAAGAGGCTATCGGGCTGCCTTCCTCTAACACAAAGGCCCTCCTGTTCTCTGCTGGGGAAAGCTGTTGGTATCTGCCACTAGCCTCTTCAGGGAAGATGATGGAAAGAAAAAAATGGACTAGTTTGGACTAGATAATAAAGTCCTTCAATATACCACAAGCTCACACGACTTTGCTCCAAATGAGGAACTACAACATTTCTGTCACTGTTTGACACACAAGCCATTTTTTAACCCCAAATTGTTCTGTATATGTACCTGTAGTATTTGGTATCAGCTTGCCCTCTAATTATAGTTTGATGTTTTGCAAGGAAACATATTGTGAGATGAACTGTGCCCAGATATATGACTACTTGCATGACTAATATGTGCATTACTTTGTGTGCAAACATCTCTCTCCAACTTCTTTCTGTTATATTCTACTTCATGGCAATAAAAATAGCACAATCTTTATGCAAACGCAGGCTTGGCTATTGCCAGTTAAAAGGTATCTTGTGTCAGATGAACTGACCTGTGATTTCTGGACAGACCAGCGCTGACTCTACAAATCCCGAGCCTTTCTTCTCAGGAAAAGCAGCTTCCAGTTTCTGATTGGCAGAACTACTGCGACAGTTGTCCTTAGAACATGCATTCAGATGGCAGCCGTATATTCCCTGGGGCTCTTGAGATGCCTTCTCAGGTCCACCATTCTTGGTTTTAGGATCTTTATTGCCTTGGTGCTGTTTAGATTTGATTCTTTTCCTCCTATTGTTCTAAATGGAGAAATATTGCAAGAAGAGAGACATCCCTCAGTGCAACTCACAAACTCAAAATATAATCAGTAAATTGCCCATGCTCTCAAAATGGCAGAGTAAAGCTGTGCTATACAACACATGGCATCTGTTCAGCTGAACAGAGAAACTATTGCAAATAAAACCCGAAGCCCCCAACTGGTCTTCCCCTTCCTTCCACACAAAACAACTGCATTGCAGAATGCTAACAGAGCCTCTGCTAAGATGCTGCTCAAAGCATTTGCAGTCACTTTGGATAAGCAGTCTCCTAACCATCAGGGAGACATACACTCAGTACATAGACATACTTAAGGCATCACTCTGATCACACAGAAAGCCATGACAGAGGACACAGACTGGCCACTGCTTCTGTAGGCCTCCCAATCATAAAGAAGAGCTTCCATGACAGTGGCTCATAGGGCAGGCTCCTAGTATAGCTCCATATATATATATGCTATAAATAAGACATACATAAGCACAAAGATCATATCCCAAATGAACACCTGAAGAAACTGACTTGATAGCATCATTAATACATGATTCCTGATGCACAGTTCCTATGCCTACGTTATTTTTACACCTGTCAGCAAAATCTCTAACACTATCCAGCATACAAGTGCTTATTAAAAGTCTATCTGCACATGGACTGTTTTGGGATTTGCTCTGTACTTGTCCAGGGTCTGGCTCCCATGCACATACATGTGCTGTCCCAGGAATTCTCTCATGACACTGGGATAGAGGCACAACAACAGATTTTAAAACAATGCACACATTTGCTTTCAAGTATTCTGACTACAGGTGTGAATGAAGTCACCAATGTTAGCAAAGGCAGACAAAATGCTGGCCAAAATAGAAGCGCTACATTCAACTACAGAGAGCTGATAAGTGGTCTGAATGCTTGGATTCTCTTACCTTCTTTTTCCCTGTCATATTCCATTCCTTTAAAACCTGAGCTGCGCTGCCTAGAGAAAGGAAAGATAAAAAGCATTTCAGCAAAAGTTCCGCTATGAGAAAGAACAAGTGCCTTCAAGAACGGTTTCTAGTCTCCTGGCTGAGCAGCATTTCCATTCATCATTGCAAATTCTCTTATGTGGGGAGAACAAAATGAGTACCACCATCTTTCTCCTTTTTACTTACCAATTTCATTTGATTATACTTCAGTACTGTGGATGGGCTACTCAACACTACCGCTTTTTATGGCCTTCATTTCACAAAAAGACTGAGTCCCTAACTTGAAGCACTAGTATGAGCCTCAGAAAAATCTACACTCCAAACGGTTGCCGGAAAAGGGAAGCATCTCAGCACCCCAGTATAAAAACTGGGTAAACTGGATGGTCCACCCTGACTCTAGAGCTTCCAGGTTTAAAGTCTTTCGGCATCTTAATCATATACTTCCTATCTGTTATCTGTCTTATTTAGAAGAAATAAGATCATAAAAACAACTGACTTAATTAGTATCCAGAAGAGCAATTTCATGGATTCCTGCAGAAATTCTGCATCACACAAGAACAGTAAACTTATGCCTGGCAGAAAAAAGTGCTTAAAATTTATACTGAAAAAAATTATTATATATTTGTCTACTTGAAATTCTGTCTGTTAACCCTAGTGAGTTGGTTAGATAAATTTATGGAACAAAGCAATCAGCCTTGGTCAGAGCAGCACCAGCTGCCATGTTCAAGAAAGCTCTTTTGCATCTAGTTAATATCATTATTTTGCTCTCCCAGACCCTAAAGCTGAAAGTAGATGCATGATAAGCATGCAGTCTGAATCATCATCCAAACTACTAGCTGCCACAATCATCCTTTTAGTCACAACCAGGCTAAAGGTCTTCTGCTTGAACTTAAGAATCACTTTACCATCACTGCACAAGTCTAGTAAATATTCATTTATTATCCTTTCCAAACAAGTTTCATGCTCAGCCATTCTTCTCACTCATTTCCGTGAACTCTTGACAATATTAGTATCAATAAGTAATGCTGCTTTCAGACTACCACGAGCTGTCAACTTGTATTCAGCCAAAGATGTGTGAGATTTTCAAATGTACCAAAATTATTTTTCTGTCACAATAATCCAGATTCAACATTAACTGCTGAGTTTTTCATGCACATTAGAAGAAAGTACACGTCTTGCCAGCCTAACTGGTTAAATTGTAAAAAAAAAAAAGTCTATGGAAACCAAAGCCATACTTTGTTTCTTATATAACATGACAATGCAGACAGAATACTAAGCAAGTGTCTCTTATAACTATATATAAACCTATATTTAGTTATACACATACTTATGTACATACAAATACAATTCCATCCCCTAGAGGTATGCTATCTTTTGATAGACACAATGTTTCAGGGTGAAGAAATAAACCCAGACATTTGCTTCCCATTTTAGTCCATGCTGCTGAAAAAACACAATTTCACTTGACAGATTCGTTAGCTGTTTTCACAGTATCATCCAACACTCTTCTTGTGCTGGCTGGTGTTTTCTTAGCTTTGCTTCCCTCAGCTTCCCTGCAAATACTATGCATGGGGCGGGTTATTTTAGGGATTCACCCAACTAGCCTATTTCCCAACACACTCATTTGAACCCTCAGTATATTTTATTGAGAAGATCTACAAAGCAGCTGAATAGGCCTTCCAATTACACTTAATTACATAAACACTAACATAGCAAATACAACATACAAAGCACTATTTTAACTCATAGAGACATCACTTATATGCCACTCCACATATGAAGCAAGGTAAGAGCTAATCTCAGGAAACTAACTCTGAACATTTCTTGATTCAGGATGCAGCACCGCTGAGAGAAGCATTACATGGAGGCACCCAGCCTTTCCCCTCAGCACAGCTGTCCCAGTGTTTTTCATGGCACACAGCAATGAGTTCTCTGGGACTGTGATATTTCAATCTTAGCAATTTTTGTCATTCAGGTAAAAAGATACTCAAAGTGCTAGATTCATCCTATCCATAGGGGCAGCTGAACAGACACACATCTTCTCTCACAGTTTCCAGACAGTAACAAATACTGGCTGTTTTCCAATACTCACCTGCAAATACTTCAGTAAAATGGTCAAACTGGTGAAGTTCAAACAAAGATCATTTGAGCTCAAGTTACAACAGCTTGGTTTTCTTCAAGACTTTGTTGCACTCCCTTACAAAACTTGCTTTTGCCCTTTTTCTTCTTCATAGTAGATGACAACACATGGCTATGAAAGCGCCTCCCCTTTTGAGGAGCCACTGGGAACAACTCACAGACCACAAGCAAGCAATGCTAACTTAAGACAAAACAAATTTAATGAAAGGAACTTACTGGATAATCACAGAGCAACCCTGCACTACTTTCCTCAGGACATATTACAGGAAAACAAAATTATTGTTAATTAGCTGCATCACATTTTCCTTTCTCTGTGCGTGTGTGCACATGCACAGGCCCTCTGATTTCCATACAGCTATCAGAATCTGACTGTCTACAGATGCCTGAACCAAAAGACACCAAATGGAAGAATTCTGACGCATTTATAAATAGTCCAGTTTGCTTGCACCTGCTTTTTTGCATGTTGGTAAATAATTGCTAGTATGCTGTTACAGTTTTCAGCTGACAAATTTTAGTAAATTAATGTAAACCAAACCCAACACTATTCTGAAATAGGCATGAAATAAGGCACCTGGTGAGATGACAAATTATCACTATGAGGCATTTTTAAGACATACAGGGACCACTGAACTTATATAGTATCTTTTAAGCAGGCCCAAGCTACAAACATTTTTGAGAGGATTTGCTCATGTTATGCTGTTGTTCATGTACAGGGTTTCTTACAGACTTCAGTGAAAGTTCAAAATACATGCCATTGTATATTTATCAGAAAAGTGTTATTTAAATACAAATGACCTTTCATTAGAGATGATCTCATGATGCAAAATACAAACTCAGATCCAGACTTAGAATGGCTCAAACTTTCAATGGAGTCTTGGTTCAGCCACTATAAATGTCAGGGCTATTTGCAAAATTCAGATTGAGGTTTGAATGTCAATGTATGCACCATGTTCAGAGGTTTAAGGGCCTGGTTATCTGGTTCAGAACGATCCCAAATTCTTACTAGTCACTGCGTCTGCAATGCTGAATCATATTCTGACATACCTACATTAACTTTCATGCAGAATAAAGGTCTGAAATAAGAATGGCATCAGAAATAGCCAAGTCAGAACAGGTAAACAGCCATGTCAAACTCATACCGTGAGGAAGCAAAGATACAGACAGGAGGATCGATTATAAAAAAAATGAACTGTCACAATCATCTGAATTTCAAAACAACAGAATATATTTTGAGACAACTAATACTTTAGCTGCAATTGAATCCCTCACACCTTAGTGGAAAAGGTACACTGCACTTACCATCCATGAAAGCTTGGACAGCCTTGTCCACATTGTTATCAAACTGCTGCAACACCAGTACTATCTCATTATTGCTTTTGTTCGGAACAACTGTTCGGATTGCATTGATCTGGAAGCAAAAATAAAGGAAGACAACAACATATGGGTTTATAATACTCCTTTAGACAATAAGGTACCTCTGTGCCAATGCATATTGCACCTGATGTACATCACCACCTATACAAACTTAGTATACAACTACATACTGTATAGTATACAACTACTTGAACAAGGCTGTTGCATGGCATTGCTACATCACAGTTACAATCAGTGTTGTTTTAACATTTGGAAAAGTGTCACAGGCATGAAAACAGTCACAGGTTAAATCAAAACAGTATCATTTCTAAAAGCTCTAGTGGTTGCTCAGCATAATTTCAGTTTGCTATTCCACGTATATGTGACAAGGAAGCTTGTGTAACAAAATTCTGAACAAAGGACATGGGAAGCCAAATGCTTCCTTAAGGAAACTGCTGATGGATGAGGCTGTGATACACCCAAAGATGATTCTGGCTTGCTATGCTTCAATTCCACAGCATTTGCTATTGCTGTATTATCTTCAGTGTCTGTTCATACCTATGGGTAATTCAATCCATTATATTCTAAATAAAATATTCCTACTGGAATCACATTGATCATCTACTTCCTTCTGCCCAGGTAATATAGCTGAAAGTACAGTTACATGAAACTTAATTACTATATTGTTTTGATGCTAGACAAGCTTTGGGTAGTACCAAAATAAAAATACTTGCTTAAACATAATTAGCAAAGCCAAAAAAAGCCTACAGTAGTTTTGTGAAAAACAAGGGAAGTGGTGCCAAAACCAGTCTAGTTGTTCTAAATCAGCTTTTTAAGCTTGTGTGTCAAGCTATGCAATACATATTTACTATTAGAAACTTGTTACTGCACTGGAAATGTTTATCTAGCACCCTTCTTTGCCATCTTTCTTGTGGGAACACACCCTTGATTAGGGTGTACTTTATTTACTGCCATCACAATCTCGTCTTACTAATTTCTGCCTCTGAAGCACTAGTGGTCTTCATTGTCTTGCAAAACATAATTGTGAAAAATATAATACACATAGATAAATCTTTTAAGGGAACTAGACTGACTTACATGATGAGAACATTCACATGACCTTGTCTTCACTGTCCATTTTGATGTTGAAGAAGAATCTTTCTAGATTCCCTTTATGGAGCCTCCACCAGTGGAGGCACCAGAAGGTGATTCACATTACTTAAGTGCTCAGATGATCAAAAAAAAAAAATCTTATTTTGCTGTAGTATGTTCTCACCCCACTCCTCAAGCACTGTGTTTCCCGGTCCTGTATAGTAACACAAATTCATGAATCACTCCAGGTTCCGTTAGCGCACAGCGACTGTGGGCTCTGATTCAAAATGCCTGTTGGACTTACCTTCAGCAGCACAGAAGGTTGATACTTGCTTCAGCTAAATGCATACAGGGTCAAACTTTCTGGAGGATTCTTTTGAGATGATCTCATCTCTGCTGTTTAAGGAAGGCCACTTCACTGACCAGTACATCTACTTAATATTATTACTCTGCTTCTGCCCATCATCCTATCACATCTCTTTGCAGCTTCACATTTGACCACAACACATCTCAAGCAACAAGGCCAGCCCTGAAAACTCAGGCTACGAGCACTACTCAGAGGTCAGTAGAGTTAAACCGCTTGTCTACTTCCCACGGACACTTTCCAAAGGCCTATCCAATCATTTGTCTGAAGTTGCCACCCTATTACTGGGTAGGGCTTGGCACAAGCTAAATCCTAACCCAAACCAGCTGCTTTGGAGTCTCCATTAAACACAGGTAACTAGCATCAAGTTTTAAGACAGGCTAGGCTGTCAGCTGGACTGCTTGAACCACTAGTGTTGACAGAAAGTATCCAGAAGAATCTCTGCTCAACCTTATCAGCTGAGGTGTATGCATGGTGACCAAAGTTGTGAATGTAGCTCTCTGAGCACTGCAGGCATTCAAGTGAAAACCACCCCAAATGAACAGGATGGGCAGAAAAAGCCCTGGAAAAAAAAGGTGAATTCATCTTCTGATTGTGGGTACAGGCATACTACTTACTGATAAAGCTGCAAATAGTAAAAACTGAGCTGGCTCCACAACAACAAAAGTTGGCGACGACATTCGGGTGGTGCGGGCCACAAGCTGCAGTGCGTTTTATCTTCAAGCTGGTAGTTGCCAAACATTTCCACCATGTGGATTACATCTTCATGTTCTTACAAAAACCTCCCCTCTTCTTTCATAATCATGTGGATCATCTCTCTGCCTACTCAGAATTGCATAATCTCCTCGTGGCAAATGCTTACAGGAAAAATAGTAAAAAGAACTATCTAGAGTATTCTAACCATCTTTAAACATAAGCATGGGAATTTCATATGGCTTCTAGGTCCTTTGCTATGAAAGGTCTGGAAGCCTCAAGAAGCATCTGGAAACAACAAAGTGAGGCCAAGACCACAGGATGGATCAGGCAGTTTGCCACACACTGCAGTCTGGAAACTTCTTACGGACATTAACAACAACATCTGTGGGGTGGAGAATACTGACACACAAGAACTTGACTTGACTTTTAGACTCCAGAATCTACTGAAGACTTTCTGTTTACACTCTATGGACTTTGTTAATAAGTTTTTGATTAACAGAAAAACCAGAATTAAAATCTGTGCTTCATCCAACTAGTACTGTGATTAAAGACAAAAAGGTATGGAGACATTCTAGTTGTGGAAATAACCCAAAAAAGCGCAAAATGATCTCGGGAAGAATACTCACCAATACAGAGAAAAGAAATTAAGCATATGACCAACACTGTGGAGTATATAAAAATTTGATTTTGGGAACACTAATGTACTGCAGAGCTCAACAGCTCTACTGCCAAAAGCCAACAATATCCTTTGTTGACTGCTGTACAACATACACATTTGTTTATCTTTCCATTTAGAAAACAAAGTCTCATGAAAAAATTCCTCAGCAAAAGAACATGAGACTGCAAAGGACTTGGGAAATTCCTGATCAGCAGTTGCTTCCACTTTCTTAATCCCCTTCCCATATGCATGTATGCTATGATACTCAGGATACCTGCAAGTTCTCAGCATTTCTGCTTTCCAGATTTCTGCAGCAACTTGTGTAGAAAAAAAGTTAGATGAAAACTAAAATTTGCAACTAGTAGGACATGTCAGTACTAAAAAAAAAAAAATACTGCTCTGTTCAGAAACAACAAAAGGAGATACAACCCCAGGATTCCAACAGAAGGGAAATCTCAAAAGGTTTTGTTTGAATTAAAGTATTTTGTCTTAGGAACAAAGGGAAGTAACGTTACCATATTTTTTCTGGAATTTCAGACAGATGTGTGTGTGCCAGACATCAGGTTTCTAACATATGCACTCTTTGATTGATGTTCCAAAATACACTGGAACTATTGCACACAGGCAATAAAAAAGCGATTTCTGGACGCCCAGAAATTATTAACAAATGGCTGCAAGTCTCAAATTGTAACCTAGCAGTGGTCCTAGGAAGAGGACAAGGCATGTTGAGGAAGACCAGGCTGTATGGCAGCCTTAGTCTAGAAGTGCAAATTTTGAGGTCCCCGATTAAGCCTCTTAAGCCTTTCACCACAGTTTCAAAAATATATGTAGCCAAAGGGAAGGGTGATAACCTTCCTCACAATGTAAGCCTAACAGAAATGCACTTCTACAGCTGAAGGTCATACGAGACATATCACAGACCGTGATGAATGGAGGCACAGCAAAGCTCCAGGAACACTTGACAACACAAGGTGACAAGTGGGAGATATATTAAAGGGATGGATGTGACCTGGATATAGATAGCCCAGGTATGCTGGCTCCTCTCCAGTTCACCTGCTAGTTCCAGTGACAAGCCAGCCTTGTTGAGAGTACACCTATACACCTCAACTGTCTACCAGCCTCCAGCTGCTTGAAAGCAGTTAGTCACTTCCCAATCCAGAAAACTACATAGAGCTTATTTTTATTAAAGGTGCAATAAAGTGACCGAAGGGCATGAGGTAATTTTATCTCTCTAGTATTCAAACTTATGAATATCTATGTTTTCAACATGTAAGCAACAGATAATGGAAGTGGAATAATCCAACATTGTATGACTTCTCATCAACAAACTCCCTTTAAAAATATTTAACATCCCAAAGGTTAAAAAAACCATACAAGAGTCAAAGAATCTCTTGAAGTGCAGTGCTACTGCATCAATATCTGACAGTCTGCAAGAACAAACTCACAGCAGTCTGCTTCATTAGATTTATTTCCATGTATGTGGGAGAAAAGCTTTTTCCTACTCACTGAAACCTGATCATAGGATGAACAACATTACCAGACAGACTACAGGGAAGTCAACTATTTTAACAATTTTGTGAATCATCCTGTCTTTATCCACTGTGGATTCTCAGTGAACTTCTGTCATCATCTGGATGCTAGACAAGCTTCTGGGATACCAAGTGAATTCAGTAAGATACCTTCTGAATCACAGATAATTGTGCTGTTAATCCCAGCATCAGTTGAGAAGCTGTCACTGACAGTAGTTAAATTCCAGGGCTTTCCCTCCTGTAGCCTGACCAGCAAGCACATTTCTTTGTTGACTACTTAGATGACTTGCTCGGAATTTCAGCTTACAAAAGCTAATTTAAAGCAATCGCAGATCTAAAATATAAAGCTGGGATCTTGAATACAAGGTGTATGCTCAAGAACACAGAAGGTAGAACCCACATCCACCTCCATTTAAACCCACAATTCAGAGACCTACCTTGTAAGCATGCATTTAATTCCCGTGGACCTAGCTATGCTTCTGGATAAGGCTAAAGTCAATTCAAAGTTCAGAAGACTTTAACCACTTTTCCAAGCTGAAATCTTCAACACACACAGCTTGAAATGCTTGCTCAAGTCCTGTTAAAGTTGCTGTAACTCGAGACAGGTTTCATCTCATCAGGACCAGAATTCCAGAGTTATGATGCTGTTTTTATCTGTCTCTTACACAAATTGCTGAGGACTGCCCAGAAGTGATATCAAAATTGCAAAGGGTTCCAAGTCCCTTCAGATAAGCTGTTTCTACTCCAAAATAAAATGCTCAGTGACTGATCAGATACACTTGACTATTTGTTTGAAGATTACTGTTAAACTACAGGCAATCTCACTTGGTGCAAACTTTTGGCTCACCTAAAAAAAATAAAAATTCAATATCAGGTTGCTTCTGAGAAGCATGGCACACAGGAAAGAACAACACTGAAATCTATCTTACTTGATACCCTCATGAACACCCATCTCATGAGATTTTCTTGATAAGTCAAACCTAGAGAGAAATACAGCCTGCCTGAAAGTTGTGATAGCAGATCACCTACTTTGCATCCAGAACCAAGCTGACATTGCTTGGTGTATTTTTCGGAGTCCTTTAGGTTCTCTGTCAAGTTTTAAATGGTTCCCAGGCAACCATAACAACATGGAATCAATCGCTGCCTGTTTCCTGCTCTACTCCATCTGCTCCCCCTTGGCATCATCTCAAAGAGGATGTTTCTGGTGAATAAGTAACATATCCGGGGTTCAGAGAATTTGTTTATGTATTTCTGACACAGTGACAAATTAAACTTCTTTGCTGAAAGCTCACGGCTGTTCTGAAACCCCTGAACACAGCTGCTCTAATTCCCTTGAAGTTAGTGACTATTATGGTCACTTAGTTAAAAATATTCTTAGTTACACTTGGTCAGGAACAGTATTGCAGATAAACCTTCAGTTTGTGTTAAACATTAAGATCACAGATTTTCTCTAAGTTAGGAGCTAAACACTTATCAATGAGCACACAGACATTTTCCTACTTTATTTTTACTGCATGTCAATAACAAATCTTTATGTACACATACACACTACATATACCCAATGCAACTTAGGAGAGGCAGCAGTGTAGACCACATTCAATAGATTACACCTCCAACTAAGATTGACCCAAATCCTGCAAGAGGAGCGGGGAAGGAGAGAGCTGTCTGCAGAACTGGTTTCTATAATCTAGGAATTCAGCATTATTGGAGGTCCTGGCTACATTAAACAGGAAAATGCATTTAAATTCAGCCATGAAGTGTCTTTAAAAGTTTTGAAAACTCCTACACAAGTATATTTCATAATACAATTTGACTTTGTTGCGTTACAAGCCTATTTCAGAGGCATTAACATCTCCTGTGAGCAAAATAACAGTTTTGACCAGGTCTGCCCCACCTTCCACTACATTACCTGTTTATCCCACCGGTACCTTCAGATCATTTATCCCAAATAAGCACAAAACAAATTCCACTTGCTGCAATAAACTACTTCAGGTAATCATCATGGATTTATTATGCTGCCCTGTCCCCCAAAATTTTAAATTAATCAAATATTCACGTTTCAGGATTCCTGAAAGAACATATTAAAAAGTTTGGTTCAGAGAGAACTGTTCTGCCTGAGTAACAGCAGCACTATTTACAGACCTGAATCTATAATATCCTTAACCCAGTTAAACGGCTCAAGTGACACAACTGCATTGTGATCAACTTTGCTGGACTTTGGACTAAGTTCATCTACTTCAACACATGAGCGAGGAACAGCTGTAAGGTCAACTTTAAGAAGACCAAGTGAAATCATAGATGGGAAACTATCTGCTTTTGTAATGTATGATTTAAAATTTATATACTACTCCCATTCCTTCCACTATGAATTTTCCTTGCAAGCTGACTATCATTTATGAAAACCACAATTATAGTGTAAACAAAACTGTGACAGCCCCCCCTCCCTTATTTCCCCCTCCCCCAACCCCCCCAACAAAAAAATCAAACCAACCAAACCAAACCCACATCTGAATAGAGTTTCTTTCCTGCAGTTTATGGAACAGATCTGCCCATCTGCTCCTACAGCTCTGGCACTTGAAATGGCAAATGAAAAAGAAAGCCTTTTAGGAGAACTTCTGCAAAACTCCACTCCTAAAAGAACCCTAAGAGGAGGGTTTTCATCTGAATATTTTGCCAATTTCAGCTGATGTGTCACTTGTTCGAACATGTTAATAACAACAACAACAATAATGGCACAACAGCAAGACCTGAAATTTGAACAATTCCTGATATTTCTTTGGATCAAAATCAAAATCACATGCCAAAACAGAGTGGCTATCCTGGAGAGTGCTTGATATTCACTGGCCTCTTGTTAAACTAAGAGGGTCTCATTGTTGCAGGAGACAATAAATTGCTTGTATTGCTCAGTTCAATTGCTGCTTCTTTGGAGGCCTTGTCATTCAAAATCTCAGCACTTCTTCTGGTGGTATACTAGGTTAATGCCTGAATACCTCCATTAATTTTTTTGGAGGTATTTTGGATTTAAGCCAATGAGTTTGGCCCATTTTATCCTTTATTCCAGTGAACTTGCGTGCCTATGATCTGAACTAACTCAGCCTCTGAAAATCCTGTTACTAGAAATAGCAGTCCCCAGTTATACTGCATTTTCAGGAATAGAGATGAGTATAATGAAAGGCAAGAGAAAGAATGGCACAGTGAAAGAAGACTACAGCAAGGGCCAAGACAGACAGAATTATCCCGAGAGAGGTCCTGACTGTGAAGTTCTCCTTGTATTAGTTACCTAGGCATGTCATGACCCTTGTGGTTGCTGAAACACAGAACTTGTGTTATTCCAGAAAATCTGTGGGTTATATGCATGAAAACATGGTAATCAGAACAGTGCTGGCTCCCCACAAGTGTATCACAGCTGCAGGAGCCTCTGCCAAGTCTGGAAACCTCCATTAGCCTTCCTGACATCTCAGGCCAACATTTATGTAAACGTCTTGGCGTGGTGGGGGAAGATAATATATAAAATAGAATGCTTAACCTACTGAATTTATGAACTATTTCAGCTGAAATGCCATGAATGAATTATACAAGTACCAGTAGCATCCTCAAATTAAGGGTAGGGTCTACAGACCCCATGTGTGAACATAACGCCCAAAATGCCTGGCTCTGCCTTACATCACCTTTAAAACGGTAGCAGAGATCTGCTTTCCCCAAGTAACTAGAAGCTGATCATGGAGAGAACGTGGGGAAAAGCCACCATTTAAAAACAAAACAAAACACAAACCAACACACAAAGCCAAAAAGAAACCCCATCACCCTCAAACCCAAACCAAACATTACACCAAAACTTCACAGGCTCTGTACTAAATTTTTGGTCACAGAGAAACAATGTTGAATTTGAGAAACTTGTTCTACTTCTGCAGAAACTCACAAGAGTAAGTATTTAAGTATGCAGATGTACAGCTCCTTTGGCTTCATCCAAGTCTTTAATGGACCAAAACCTTAAATATATTATGACCTGCAAGCACTCAAGTAAAAGTGCATTACTCAGAAGGTTCTAAAGCTTCAGCTGCTTTAGAGTTACTCAGTTTGTTGCTGACAGAAAAAGCCACCATATCATAAACCAAACATGAGATGTCAAATGGAAGGTCTGTGCCATGGCAAACTTGCTTTAAAGCAAGACAAGACTTACTGAGGTGAAGTGGTGGCAAACTGAGCATGCTACCTCCTCAGCTGATGCATGCAGAGTTCACGAGGTTTACGCTGTTCAGTCACCAAGCTTTTATTTAGTAGTAGGCTATTAGTCTATATTTTCCAAAATAAAATCCACCATTTTGCAATAAACCATTAATTGCAGTTAACCTAGCTTTTCACTAAGGCAGAGGAATTTAGTGGCACTAAACACTGGTGGAAAAAACACTGGAGTAATTTATAAAAGAGTGTATCGATCTATTTAAGCTTCTGATTTTACATACTCCCAGCAGATATCAGACTTGGAACATCAGATATCCAAGTGGGAAAATGAGTCCTGTTGCAGTTTTTCATGCTAAAACTAGCAACAGACAAACAGTTGCTTTGTAAAACCCTGCCCTTGTAAAACCAACTATAGTAATAATAATAAAAAAACAAGCTACAGAGTAAGTAAATCAATTAAATTTCTGCCTACTAAGTTACATTTTCAGAGTTACTGTAATTTACCTTCCTGCACTCTGGTACCAGGGGACAGGATTTGACGACATTACTTTCTACAGTGAAATCCATCATGCTACTCACTATTTAAATCCTGTGCTGTTTTTTAAAGACTATGGAAGATACTCATCACCAAGATTCATGTTGACACACTAACCCTCAAGCACCATAAGTGATTCCGTAGGTAGCAATATGAGGAAAAATGCTCAAAAAGCAGGCACCTGGGCAGCACATCAGGCAAGGAGTTCCCTCCTGTCAGGGAAAATAAACCAAAAGGTTCTTTCCTTTCAAAAAGATGTAGAAAGTAAGCAGTGAAAGATGGACGCAGCAGTCTGAAGAGGAACTCCTTCCCACCTGAACTACTTAGTATAAATAGTCACTTGCTATGCCATTTCCTCAGCAGTTTTATTCACGTATTGGTGGACAGGTAACAGTTTCTAACTGTTCTTTGAGGAAACATCATTAGCCATCTGAAACTTGAGGAAACCTAGTTTCAGGCTCAGGGGTTGTCATGGTTCATCAAATCTTTATAAACCAAATGTGTTAAGCTATTAATTATTTAGTCATCATCAGTTCTGAGAAATACATTACCTCACTGAAAAGTTCATTATTTGCAAACTCAGAAGCAGAAGAGCAAGTTAACTAATAATCTGACTACAGATCTCTAGGTCATTTGTGCCATTCTGTAGAGTGTTACATTACATCTTAATTATCTATCACTTCTTGGGACATTTCTGGATTGGAAAGCCACATTTACAGTACTTTGCACACACTCCTCGTGACAAATAATTTTTACCTTGCTATTGGTCCACCTAATTACAAAACAGAAGTTCTGAATTGCAAAACTGAAGTTAAGTAAATAATTTTCTGCTGAATATTCTTTCCATCAGCTCAGGAAAAGAGATAATCCAAGGAATCACACACAATTTTTAATTGGCTTAGAGAGAAGAGAGTATTTCACATGCCTACTGCTCTGCAGGATGCATAATGTGCCACAGGCAGGTCTTACGATACAATGGAAGATAACCACATTCCTCACTTTCACGTTGCCCTCACTGTTTTATATCTCCTTGATATTTGATCCTTTCTCCTCGTGTGTCCTTCACAAAGTGAACGGGCCTAAGGAACTTTTCACTGATACCTGTGAAAACTTGTGCTCACTGACAGAATTGGATTTATCACACTGCCTTAAAATCTGTATCAGAGCACCCCACTGGGTTTAATAAAGCTGTAAATTAAGGAACCCATTAGCTTTTTTCTGAACTCCTAAATGGAAAGCTCCATCTCTCTTCCCAAACATGAAACAGAACAAAACTTCATTTTATAGAAGAGGCTGATTGAGGAAAATAGTCAAAATCTTGACTTCATTTCAAATAAAATTCTATCATGTTGTACTCCTACAGGCTTTCCATTTCTTTCTCTCCCTTCTTGCTGTTCTTTGACAAACATCCTGGTTTCCTTTTTATGTTGGTGGGAAGTATCTATGGGTTACATTGCCTCTTCACAACCTGCCTCTTGGGAGTTACAAGAGATCTCCTGACCTACCTCACATTTGTATACTAATTAGCACTTTTTACTGCTCCTAAAAGGGTGATAAGGCTTTTGCACTAGCCAGGGTAGGGAGAGGACATACTCAAGCACATACAACGCAGTTAAAAGTGAGCTACTTACATTGGGAAAAAAAAAACTTCTACTCTTTTCAGGGCCTACAATTTTAGGAATCGCCTTTAAGTATCACAGGTATGACAATTTTGGTAAGAAAAAATATTTTTTCAAGTGAATGTTTCTTTAAAGTTGTATTTTGTACATCAGCAAGCATCACAAAGTGCTATTCTCCACAGCATCAACATGTACAGGAACCACAAAGGAGTAAAACAAGGCTGTCTGACAGTATCTTTTCTTTGTAGAAGAGCAAAAGCATTTCTCACCAACCAAGATTAATACACTAAATCCTATCAATATCTGCCTGTGTACTTAACTGTATGCACAGAGTCAATGCATATTAAAGTTAAGTACGTGAACAGTGTTTGTAGGAGCAGGAATATGACATGCATGCAAATATCAGTTTGGTTTGCACTGTACTGCTGCTTGAACCTACCTTTTCTTTGATATTTACAGGAGAATTGATTTCTGCCATCTCTCTTCAGGGGAAAATATTGTCTGTGAAAAGAGAAAAACAAAACAAAAATAAGGAGCTTCATTTGGAGGTTTTAATCCCAAGCTGTCAAAGCTACACTTACAAACACTAACTGCATGTGCTTACCTATAAGCATGAGAAACATGAGCACGCTTAATATCCTGCACAGTAGTGCTTAATCTTGCTAGAAAGCAAAATTTCAGACTCTCCCCAGATTAGTTCTGCATAGAACATATAGAAAATACCTCATAGTTACGAATCTGGATAGAAGAGGTATCTTGCTTCTCCCAGCCGTGTCTCTTGAACCCTACTCATTGTTATTTGAGGAGAAATACCTTAGAGGAACTCAAAAGCTTCTATTTTCTCATTCACCAACCACCTAAATTTTGGCCAGAAAATTTTTCTGAAGATCCCATCTT
This sequence comes from Gallinula chloropus, assembly GCF_964237585.1. Taxonomy (NCBI): domain Eukaryota; kingdom Metazoa; phylum Chordata; class Aves; order Gruiformes; family Rallidae; genus Gallinula; species Gallinula chloropus. The sequence goes on along the minus strand of NC_140090.1, from coordinate 29,885,091 downwards.
AAAAAACAGGTAAAGTGCCAGGAGGTTGGGCTGACAAATGCTGCACAGCTGGGATGCTGCCTTGTGGTGGTTGCTCTTTTTCTTCCAAAACGACTTCAGAGGATTTAGCCACACAGCTCATATTGAAACTAACAGGGTCTGTACAGTTAAATCTCCAAGTCTGCTCTGAAAACTTGGGCACATGAATGGAATTTGTATGTGATTAAGAAACCCTGCAATATGCTCTCTATTTCCAGTTATGTGGCTGGATGAGAGACACTGTACCACGTGAACACAGGAAAGAGTGTCCAGTTGCCTAATCTCACTTCCATCAAAAACTGCCCTAGACTTCAGTAAGAAATAGGCTCAAATGTTCACATTTTAACATTAAGTCACGCACAAAGAATTACAGCAAAGACTAAATCAAAAAGGAACAAAAGCTTGGTTTGGTCACCAATTTTACAGAATCACAAGGTTGGAAGAGACCTTTGAAGATCATCATGTCCAAACATTCCCATCCTATGCTAAACCATATCCCTAAGTACCTCATCAACCCTTTTTTTGAACACATCCCAGGGAAGGTGACTCAACCACCTCCCTGGGCAGCCTGTTCCAGGCCCTGACAACTCTTTCAGTAATTTTTTTTTTTCTAATATCCAATCTAAACCTGCCCTGGCACAGCTTCATGCCATTTCCCTTTGTTCTATGTTCTGTCACCTGGCTGAAGAGACCACCGCCCACCTCTCTACAATCTCCCTTCAGATAGCTGTAGGTGGTGATAAGGTCTCTCCTCAGCCTCCTCCAAGCTTAACAGCCCCAGCTCCCTCAACCATTCCTCATATCATTTGCCTTCCAGCCCCTTCACCAGCCTGGTTGCCCTTCTCTGCACTTGCTCAAGGACCTCAATGCCCTTTTTATGGTGGGGAGCCCAGAACTGGACACAGTACTCGAGGTGTGGCCTCACCAATGCCGCGTACAGGGGCACAATTACCTCCCTAGACCCTCTGGCCACACTGTTCTTGATACAAGCCAAGATGCCATTGGCCTTCTTGGCCACCCGGGCACACTGCTGGCTCATATTCAGCCTGCAGTCAGCCAACACCCCCAGGTCCTTCTCTTCCTGACAGCTCTCCAGCCAGTCTCCCCCAAGCCTGTAGCGCTGCATGGTGTTTTTATGTCCCATGTGCAGCACTCTACACTTGGCCATGTTAAACTTCATCCTGTTGGTCTCAGCCCATCGGGCCAGTCTGGTCAGATCCCTCTGAAGAGCCTCCCTACCCTCAGGCAGATCAACACTTCCTCCTAGTTTAGTGTCATCTGCAAACTTACTGAGGGAGCATTCAATCCCTTCATAGAGGCCACTGATAAAGATGTTGAACAAGACTGGACCCAGGACTGAGCCCTGGGGGACACCACTCGTGACCGGCCTCCAGCTGGATTTGGTTCCATTCACCACCACCCTTTGGGCCCGGCCATCCAGCCAGTTTTTAACCCAGCTGAGGATCCACCTATCAAGGCCAGTGGTAGCCAGTTTCTCAGTCAGAATGCTGTGAGAAACCGTGTCAAAGGCTTTACTGAAGTCCAGGTAGACCACATCCACAGCCTTCCCCTTGTCCATTAAGCGGGTCACCTTGTCATAGAAGGTGATCAGGTTAGTTTGACAGGATCTACCTTTTGTAACCCCATGTTGACTAGGCCTGATCCCCTGGCCATCACGCATGTGCTGCATGATGGCTCCCAAGATGACCCTCTCCATGATCTTCCCAGGGACTGAGGTCAGACTGACAGGCCTGTAATTTAACTCTATTATACACTGATGAGGTGCTGTAGGTGTAAATGAGAAGGAAATCTTAGTTCTTTCAAAAATCTTTAAGTTGAAATGCATCCTCCTTTTGTTCATTTGAGCCCTTTGCTGTGTGGACTGACAGAAGAGGTGCCATAATTATTCTAACTCTTTTAATGCACTTAAACAGTCCTCTCAACTCTCGTTTTGAAGCACAGCAATTCAGTGGAGTTCAAACTCCAGAAACTAAGTGTTTCCATTAGAGTATTCATTGATGGCACGTAAATCTTGTTATTAATTTTCATATGCATCTGTTTTCTAATTAAAGAAATGTGATTCAAGGAAGCACATTTTTAAAAATAATGTGACTTTGTGGGAAATGGGGAAATGAAGACAGGAGGAAGAAAAAGGAATGAATTTTTGAGGCTTTGATGGAAGAGCAGACATGAATTATGGAAACCCTCAAAAATGAGTACCAGGAGAAAAATGGAATGCTTTCAATTGCCCATTATTAAAAAAAAAAAAAAGCTTGAAATGAGTAAGGTTCCTCTTGCCATTCTATTTTACTACACCACAGACAGACACTGTCTATTAAAACTCACATACCTTATATCTGTCTTTGGTCAGCAGCTCAACTACTTTGCCAAGACACTGAGCTGGAGCCTCACTATGTCTGATAAAGACTTCTTCCGGGCAGCTGAGCCCCTCAGTCACTTCAAATGCCTTATACTGTCTGCTGGTATCTCAGACCAGAAGGTTCCCCCCAACACTGCCCTTAAAACCAAGGACGAAAGAGCTCAAATTAGTTGCTTTGTCAAACCCAGCTGATGGCTAAAAGCAGAGTTACAAGATTTCTGGACAGAGCAGGCAGGAAGATCTCACAGAACAGGCACTTGGGGCAACTCTGTTTCCAATATTTAGTGTGTTCCAACAGCAAAAGCAGTGTTAAGAAATGACTGCAGTCTATAGTGCCTATATGGTATTTTTTACGTACTACTCATCTTTTCCTGTGCTCTGGGTTCAGCTAGGATACCATGACATCCTGTCAGCTATTTCACATGCCAAAATGGGCACAGAACATGAGATATAGGTCATCAGATTTCCCATGCAGACTGAAGAACTTGGGTCTAAAATTACTTCATCTCCCTTACTGCTTTTCAGAAAAGTGACATCAAAACCACACAGGACCAATCTTATTTAATACATAAGCATATGTTAAGGAATAGTTACGGAATTTGACTGGTTCTCCCTTCTATCAACTATCTACAAGCTTTTGTAAGGTTACAGATGGAAGCCTGCCCTCTTACATACTCATTTAAATACACATAATCTGACCCAACACTTTTAACAACATTCTTGCTGAACCAACACTCACAGAAACAAGAACAGTGAGGATTAGAGGTAAGAATCCCATCTAGCTTTAAAAAGTCTATTATTTAATAAAACCCAGCAAACAATGGGAAAATATCTGTCACCTGAAAACTCTAGGTTTTGTTTTTCCGCATACATTTTACTAATTTTGTACCAGAACTGTACATTTTAAAGCTGTGTCTTGGAGGAAGCAAATTAATCCCAATAGCTGTAAATGTGAAAACCCCACACCTCTCCATTTATGTTGCTTCAAAGACACTAGGGAAGTAATTATTCACATTTAAATTCAATTTACTGATTAAATTCCACTACAGCACTCAGCCAAATTTAGTCTCCATAGCAATGCTCTGACTCAGTTTAAAACTAGACATAAAAACTTGATACAACACCTTGCCAGACTTGACTTGTCTCTTCTTTGCTGAACGCTCCAGGTCTAACTATGATTACAGCCTTCCACGAATGAATATGGTGCTGATTCAGCTAGCTTGCAACTGCAAGCTGTTTGAACACGACTTGGCAAGGCACACAAAACATACTCTCAGTTTCTCTTTATTTCCCTTCACTCCCCCACCTCCCTTTCTAAGATCAAGAACTGAGGACAGCAGCCTTTACAGATGGACTCATTCTTCTACACTTCAGACTCTTCATTAATATGCATATTACAGCTGTCAAAAAGAAGATGCTAAAACTAAGTTGGAGTTATTTTTCATTCACCTTCTCCAAGGACAGATAATTGAAATAACCTGCATAAAACACTTGCTCATTTACATAACTCAGTCCAGCACTACAAATGAGACATTAAAAAGAAAATCTCTGTGTATCACTAATTTTTGAAAATATCATTTACTGCTATACTTAATAATTAATCAATTTAATTTTCTCATTGCAGTGCAAACTGAGTTAGTGAATTAACTAGTATTTTGATGGTATTTTAATCTCTGTATTGAACAAAATACTGCATTTCTAACCCTGTGAAAAAAGATTACAGCACATGAATAGTTTTATGAACAAAACAGTCCCACTGCAGTTTAGAAGCTTTAGCTCTAGGTTTGGATCTAAATCTGAGCTGCTACATTCTCATCCTGGATTCTTCAGAGAAGCTTCTTTCTGCCTGAGCTGTGAAACATCGGAGTATGTCCCTCAGCTAAACCCTAGAGTGTTCGGCACATCACTGACAGCATGCCCACAAAACACACGTTTGGAGAAAGATCTTTTACAGAAGATTTGCTGCAGTGGCTATGATTAAGTTAGCACAAGCATGAAATTCATAATGCACAAAACATACTGTATATTAGAGGTGGAATATCAGCTTACACGCTTGTTTTCCTTCACATTTCTTACTTGTATTTGTACTCCTGAAACATCACTGCATGTCATATCAACAGGACTTCCACAAAAAAGGAATGAAAGAGAAAAATACTACAGAATCCTTTAAATAAATGGGTCTTTAATTTTTTATACCAATTTCTAGATGTGTTACCTGGAATAGGAGATTACTCTCCATTGCTTGTTACATTCTAACATCAAATACTGATGGAAGGGTGTTATTTCTATACCTATTGCATCCAAATGAGACATTTAATTGCTTTGTAAAACAAATACAACAAAGAGAAAATGCAGTAAAGACACTTCAAGGGAACACTGCAGTGAAGACTGGATTAAGTTTGTCAGAGCCCCACTTCTCTTCCCTACTAAACGAAGCAATTCCTATGGCTCTGCACAGGTTAAAGCTAACATAAAACTGAACTGGGGCAGCCAAGGTGCTGGTGCAAACAGCAATGCCCAGCACAGCAGACAGTTAGGAATGGCCTTTAACCACTGCAGCAAAACATGCCAGGGCTTACCTGTCACAGGCAAGTATGTGACTGCTCACCCAGACTTTACAGAAGTTCCCTTTCTCTCTTCAAGCAGCTCTGAAATCCCACTACTGCCATGTTCAGCCTCCAAAGAACACCTGCCACCTTTCCACTAATGCCACCTTTCGAGGCCCTGGTAAAAAGTTGACAAATGTGCCATTTTCTGCAACACTTCGCATGGGTGGGATTGTCTGCATCCCAAGCATCAGAGAATCATGAGACCGAGTCTGTGTCCTGTTCCTACTGCAAAACCTACCAATTACAACCTGTCTCGTTTAAATTTTAGACTTAGAAACAATGTCAGAAAAAGAAGCAGCATGCTACCCTTGGAAAATGAAAAAGAATCTCCTTTCAAATACATAGAGGGGGAAAGGAGCTTATGAAACCATAAATGGTGTCAGAAAGATAAGATTTGTGAAAATAGCTGGGCACTGAGCTAGTTTAGAGGAGACCGTGTGACATGTATTCCACCATTTCTGACATCTGCCAATACAACTTGGCAATGGGTAACAGAAAATTTCCACAAAACAGCACAGAATAATCCAGTGTTGGAAGGATTTTCCATCTCTAAATTAATGGGAATATCCTCTAAAAGGGCCAATTTCCTTATCTGGTCACTGAAACTATTTCCTTTTATAATGTTCACCCCCATCCCCTGCACTAGCACAATAGGTATCCCAGGTCTAATTTGACCTTCATCAAGGCTTCTCAAATCCCTGTTTCTGCAGTCATTTGCTGCACCTTGTGCTAACCCAGTTCTTCCTTTCACTGTGTTAATGTCTTTGAAACATCCACCAGGAACCTTTCAAAGTTTCACACAGCAGTCTCAAAAATCCCTGTCAGCTTCTTTTGTGCTGCCCTCCTCTTCCCAAGTCAGGCTACACCACCACTACAAACACTTTGCGTGACAGTAAGCAACGTAAGGCAGGAGATAAATAGATAGATGGCCCTACCACTTGTTATCAGCCCTACTAAGCACAAACATACACTAAGTAAGCTTTCCACTGTTAACAGAGAAACTGGTTTAAAATTTGGCCATGTAAATATATTCATACAGTAGACCAATGCTAGAGTGAGGATTTTTAATTTTTATTTTTTAATTAAGGATTATTTATTCATCTGCAAATAGGTCAGTTAAAATCCCCCAGCTCCACAGAACTAACATGCAAGGTATGGGCGGCACAAAACAATCACAACTTTAGAGCCAACTTCAAAAAAATTAGATTCAAACGCTAAGTATCTAATAAGAGCAGCCTGCACTATGCTTTCATCTCCTGCACTTCTACTTCCTCTACAGCATTACACCTCATTTTGAAATGGGATTCCTATTTATCCATTCGTATTATATTACACTGTCTTGCCTGCAGACTTCCACAGACCTTTGGTAAAGCCAAATCCAGCAGACTCAGATACACGTGGCCTCCATTCCACATTTGATTTTGACTTTCATAATAAAGAGATGCAATCAGGGAATTGCAGATGAAGGCTGGGACAAACACACCTTTCCTGACATGGTCATAAATTAATATTTTTGCTTCAGAAAGACCGACAAAACTGCAAGGGTTTGATTCCAACTTTCCCTGTTTCAGAAAAGGAATTCTTGTGGTCTTCACCTAGATTTTATTTAAATAGCAGAAGAAAAAATACTTTGTCAAAGGCCAAACATTAGTGTGCATTCGATTGCTAGTTACAAAAATAAGGGTCCTTAAGTTGAGCACAAAGCCCTGCCACTGTGGTTGCAAAACTACTAGAGATTAGCATGAGATTTAGACGCTTGTCTTCACTATCTGGACATTAGCAATAGGTGTGATTTTCTATATGCTGTAGTCTAGTGTCTAAACATAAATCTAATATTTTTTTTTAAAATGCATTAACAGTGTCAAGAGCATTTAAGGTATATTAAATTGTCCTCCCAGCTTTGGGTATCATCATAAATGAACGTGTTTAGTAAAAACTACATAGTGTTATTAACAGAACTCAGTTACATCACTGAACACTGTAAAACACACACCTGAGACCATGGGGTGGCCACTGGTTAGGAACTGGCCAGGCATCAGTCAGTGTGTGGTGAACGACTGTTTTATTTGCATCGTTTGTTTTTCTTGGGTTTATTTCCTTCTTTGTTATTTTTATTTTCATTACAATTTATTATTATTACAGTTATTAAACGGTTCTTATTTCAACCTATGAGTTTCACTTATACTCTTCTGATTTTCTCCCCTCTTCCACTGGGCTGTGTCACTTGCTTGGGGCTAAACCACACACCACATTAGGTCATTAACACCATCCTGCATCTGAGCAGCAGAGAAACCCAAACAAATCAACATAACAAACCTAAGAAAGTATAGATGTTGGCACCTTCAGAATCGACCTTTACCCAGCAAATACTGTCCAGGTTTAAATACAGTGTAAGTGGCATTACACTGCAGTGAAATAAATCAAAGTGATTCTCATAGCCTCTGGTTCATAAAGGCAGAAAATTCAGGAGAACAGCTGAACCCAGGCAGCTGCAAAATAAATGCCTGCATTTGCAATAATGAAAAAAATACAGCTAGTGGTAACATTTTCCTCTCTTTTCTTGCACTTCTGTGCAATTTTTCAAGTTTCACCTAATGTGCTCGAGAATACCAAACATTAGAAATTACTTTTCTTTTTACTAATGCTTCAGAACAAATTCTAAAGCCATCCCTGCCACATCCTTGTAATTTCCCACTGCAAAATGTGATCCCTGCTCTTACCATATCTGTAATGGAACAACAAAGAACTCTGCTGTATGACACACCTGAAGCTACACATTGATAAAAGGCCAGCCCTACATTAATTACAGCAAATTATTAGAATGAAGAACTGGGCCACAGAAGTGGACACATGCAAGTCAGGAGTTGGACTCGATGTTCCTTCCAACTCAGGATATTCTATGATTCTATGAAGTCCTCTGCAGAGTAAACCATCCACATTGCAACAAACTGGTACCAGTACAAAGTAGACATTCTGAGATTATATAATCTCAGCAGCTACAGTATACAGGGGCAGGCACATACACCTACCCAGAAATGCTACTTCCACTAAATTGCTCTGCAACAACCTGAGAGCCAAGGTCTAAGATGTTTATAATCTACCTACTTTTTACTCTCTGCCAAAGAATCATCACTGCATCATTAAGTTTCACTAGAAAACACACTAACTTCCCCTGCCCAGCAGCCCTCTTACTGGAATAAAGTTGCTTTTCCCCAAATGATACATGTTCCATAGCAACACATGTTCTTACATTAGCAGTCACCCTCACAGTTAGTAAACAATTATTTGCTTTCATGCAATATGAACACTATTATACTTGGCCTCCATCCAAAATGGATTTTTGATTCATTACCTCACATTCTGCACCTGTGGATTAAGAATACACACAATAGAAATATCCAAACAGATTAATTTTGCATGGCCTATTATCATCCATGTACCGAGTCCAAAGGATGGCAGTCAACTCCTCTAGGGTAGCACCGAGCTTATGATAAATGATCCCAAATCTCTCTGCACTGTGGGCATGCAATTAGAAGTCGAGAGACCTGGAAAGTTCTCATTACTGCTCAGTTTCTTGTCTCTTTTGTTTGAAAACCTTGTATTAAGTTGCATTTAAATTCAATCGCAGTAGTTGTAATGACTTAAAAATAAAAGATTGTGTCATGCTGTTGGCAAAAAGAGAGAAAGCTACAAGGCAGATCAATTTCCCATCCTCAATCCTTGTTTAGGAGAGACAGTAAGGATGAAGAAGTTTTCAAACTTTATGAAGCCATGAAATACCCTACTACAGAAAACCTAATCAAGTTTTTGCTAAATACTGGACATCAAAAGTCTAGTTAACTTAGAGCATTCTAAGAACACATTCTAGTCAATTCCACCAGTTTAGAGGGTGGAAACTATGACTATAATAAAGTTAATTACGAAATAGCCATACTTTAAGTTAAATAAATTAGAAAAATAAATATGCACAATTACTTAAAAACCAGCATTCTAAGCACTGAAAAACATCCCCCAAACACATCTGATGGTATGTTTCTTAAACATATGCATTCAGATTTAAAAAAATAATCAAATTTCTGGAAGGGAGTCTTCTTGTACAGTACCAAGCCTTTCCATGAAAGGTACTGACATGATGTAGGAGCTACTTCTGAGCAAACAGCCCCGTGACTTAGGCACAACCTCTGAAACTTTCTCCCGTCCTCTTTACCACACTGATTAGTAGCCAAATGCTTCTTTTCAGGCCAGACTGTCTCTGAAGCCGTTAGAAGCCGAGTGCCAGTAACGTGAAGCCAAGTTTCCTACCTCAATCAGTATACATATCACAATGTGTTTGAACTGCCTATCCATTTGGATTTGTGTCCCTGCAGAGGTACATGATCTGATTTGACCCAAACAACCATCAAGTATATCACTGCAAGGACGTGAGTGACCAGTTGCACATTTACTTCAAAGCTGAGATGACATTGCTTCCCACTGCTTTTCTTTTTAACCCTACAATTTACACCACCCTTTTACCTAAGAAGGAAACACTTACCAATGGCACAAACTCTACTCCACATTAAGATGTTATACTGAACTATAAAAAAAATACTAAAATGCTGAAATAAGCCAGGAAGTCTCCCAACATTTTTTTCCTTTCAGAGCAGGAAATTTTCAATTCATTAAAATCAGAACTTCTGAAAGAATGAGGAGTCCTGTCCTATAAATCCTTCCAATAAATATTTAAACAAACGGAAACAGTTCAAATAGAAGAGTCTATAAGACTCATCCCAGCAGCCCAGCGACAAGGGAATGTCTCCAGCCTACTCTCCTCTAGTGCCTGTTCCAAACCAGCCTCCTTCTACACTAGAAGTATACTTTAACCTCTGGGCTTTTCTTAAAAAGAGAAAGGCAATTTACCTAAATATTTTTCATCCTCCCTTGAAACCACTTATTAGTTTCCTAAGAAGTGAGCTGGCAAAGGCATTTCCCCACTCCAGAGGTCCAAATGCAAGATCTCAGCACTGCTCCATCAATATCACAGCTACCAGTGGCACCTCAGGATGAAGTAGCAACTTGCTTCTCTCCCAGTCCTCTCCACTTTACAAGCTGCACCCAGTTGTTCTATATCATCTCCACTTCACAACAAAATTCCTGCTGAAACCTATGTTCTGCTGCCCAGCACGTTAGAAGAGCATCTGAAGAGCATCACTCTCGTAAACTGAAGGCATCCAAAATTTCCACCTTTACTAAATGTATCTCACTAGTAGAGCTGAGCTCAATTCAGAATACCTGAATTCAGCCACATGGCCAGTAAATTGGCCCTCTCTGATATGCAGGAGGGATGGATGTGGGATCTAGAAAGAAAACTTTCAAAATAAGAAAACTCCCATTCCACAACATTGCTTGCCAAAATAAACAGCATCTTGCTCTTCATCAAGCACCAAACATACTGATAAAGAACAGTGAAACAGTAAAATATGATCTTGTCAAATTCTACAGTTGCATGTACCCCTTGCAAAACTTTAAAAAGTTAACTTTCAGTTGTTGCAAACCAGGTGTTACCTTACAAGTCATTCTTGCCAGGGGCTTGAGTCATTAAAAGTCATTTATGTTGGCTTCTATTTCAGCTCAGAATGGCATGCCAAGAGACAGTGTCAGTAATTACTTCTGCGATTACCCAATTGTGGACTGCTAGGCATGGAAATGCTGACAGAAAAGTAGGTAATGTAGTAGCATACCTTGCCTCAATCACAGTGGTTTCTCTAAACAGTAAGAGCAGAAGGACAAAAGTGAGTATCAGTTAAGCGTTCAAATTCATGCTTTCTTTAGATTGTAAGAAATAAACACAAGGAATCAAATTTCCACCAGCAGATTGGTACAGTGTAGTTACAGTAAATTTTCATAATCATGGAATACATCTCAAGTTCAAAGAAAGTCCTGGAGCTATTCACATTTCAGCCTTCTTTCTATTAAGTATTCTAAGTCCACACCATCTTTCATTCTCCCTACCTTAGACATCTTTGAAGAGCCAGTTTACCATTGCTAGATGTGTAGGGCTAATTCTTAACAAATACTGGTTGAATCAACTCCTTTGAATTCAAAGAGCTACGTGAACTTTAACCAACTTGCTGGCCCCAAAGGAACAGGAGAGCAGAGCACCCCCCACCCCCACCCCCAGCTGCAGACCTAGAGAAGGAGCCTCTGGGCAGTGGCACTCTGAACCCAGCAGAGCTGTCCCGGCTGAGCACACAGGGCATCACGGTACACATGACAACGAATTGGCAAGGTTATGGTGAGCCTGAGGAAGAGAAGAACTTCAGCAGAGCTCTGAAAGAGCTCGAAGTAAACTGCTTTTGATGAAAACTGATAAAGCCAGATAATCAACTGGAGGCAAGGCAGACCTGAAGAAGCCTGATGCAGCTAAGCCTCAGGTGACTAACATATGTTTAAAGTATACTTTATGAGTCAGTAGGTTATGCTTATGCTTGAATGTAAGTACTTGATTTAAATGTGCCAGTTGGAACCTTCCAAAACTGAACACTGAAATTAAATGCAGCCTTTCATTTTCTAAGACCAAGTCATCCCATACAGGTCCTTTGAAGAAGATGCAAGTTTTTCCTTGAACAGTATTTTTTTTTAACATATGTATGTACACACACACACAAAATGTACATACATAAAAGCTCTTAAAATGCTTACAATTTCCACTATTAAAATGACCTGATGTACACCCACTGTAAAAAGACACAGGCCCAGCAGCGTTCCCATAGTGTCCCACATTACACTGGAAGCAATGCCACTGACATTTTGGTATTCCCAGATTTACAACAAACGCTAGCCTTCCTCTCCTCCCCCACCTTCCTACCCACAAGGAAAATGTTGATTTCCTCTGTTAACAAAAGGTATTCCTGGAAACAACAACAGCAGCAGCACATAAATAAGTTAACCTATAATTACTCATTGTTTATACAGTCCTTCAACTTAATTGCTATTACACATTAAAATAAGTGGCTATTACAGTATTTACTGGACTTAGAGCTGCACTTTTTTTTAGACAAAAAAATGCAAGAAACCAATTATTGTTTTCAGCTAAAACCCACACTACCCGGGTACATCAAAGCTGATTGTCAAAAGTACAGTCAATCAATGTAGACTGGGTACTGTTAAAAATACACATAGGCACCTTAGCCAGTCTCCCCTCTCATAATCACCTCAATAGTCAGGAGACAATGCCAGAAAACTTCTGCTTCTGAAGGTCAACATGATATGAAGCGGTGCCTGACGTGCATGAACCGAGGCCCTTGTTTAGTCAGGCGCACAGATGGGCTTTTAAAAAAAGCTACAGATTTCTTCACTTGGCAAGGGCAACGCTGATAAAGAGAGCTGTTTGACCAGCCATGGAAATGAAGACAACATGTGGACAGCAAATGGAGCGATTGTATTAACAGAATAAAAAGAAGGTATTTTGTTCATCTGTTGAGGAACATTTTAAAGAAAATAAACATATGTTTTGTTTTGAGGGTACTTTTCCCAAAGACAGGAAGGACCAATTACACTGCACAGAACAAATGCAGAGTCTAGAGCATTTCTGAGTTCATTCAGTGATCTCTGGCATGCCACAATCCATGAATTGATTAAATCTGCAGCACATTAGACCTTTACTTTGCATCTGAGCAGAACTTCTGCGTAAGAATATTTCACATAGCTTTGTAGGATATCTAGCATTCAAAAGAATCAAATTAAGCTCTAATTTGCAGTTATGAACAATATTCTACCTGTTCAAACTGTCAGTAGACCCAAGGATGCAATACCCCCATTTCTTGGGCAAATTTCAGATACATGCACAAAAAAAGCATGTTTTGTATGGGAACTTCAAAATTGCTGTAACTGCTAAATCTCTTCTGACTGTGTTAGTTACCAACCTGGCAACAGCACTCACAAAAGCTCCTATATATTCCGTGTAGGCACTACCAAAGAAACGGTGCCAGTTAACAGTTCCCATACTGTGCAAGCTAAATTCTCGGCATCTCAGCTTGCTTTAACCATCCTGTAAGCACCAAGAACTGGTAGACCATAAACTGGACCAGCTAGGAATTTTCCAATCAAACAGGGGTTTTGTTGGGGTGGGTGAAGTTACTTCATCATAACTGAAACATTTCTCAGACATCTGCTGAACAAAGCTTCTCCAAGAAAGCAATCAAATTCCCTATGAGCCAGTTATCTTTGCCCAGAGAGCCCAAATCACAGTAAAACTTGGGATAAGCGGAATTCAACTTATCAAGGCAGGAAGTTACTGTGGCTTGTGCAGCCACAGAAGAGCTGATCACAGCATTTGTTGTCACGTTAAGACTCTGTATCAGTCATGCCTTTCCTTTACCCTTTTAGAGCCACCCCAAGCAGAGGCAAAGGTGATTCCCAAACAGCTAGTCTTTTTTTTAAAAATGTCTGTCTGTATTTTCATGAAGCCATGCATAACTTTATCTTCATGTACAAAAAGCAGTTCTGGCAGTCATTCAGATTTCTTACTGTTGACAAAACAACACAGTCATAACCACCACAAATGCACATCTCCAATTTAGCCAAATACCAAAACATGCAGGGCTGGCTCTGCAGGCAGCAGAGATGAGCTGCAACCAGATTCTGTGGTTAACAGAGCTCTATTGCTGGCATTCATAGAACCAAGGATTTTGGATGAAGAGAGCTGGCTCTACAGTTGCTCAATATTTGGACTCCCCTGTCCAACAATGAGAAAAAAAGCTCCCAAACCCCTATGTATGAGAAGTAATTTACACAGGATGAGATCTATGATTTGGCTCCACTGGTTGGCTTCCTTAAATATGCAGAGTTCCCAACAATATTGACACAGGTAAAGTTGTTCCAAGAGCTGAACTTTATCCATCATTATTTTTCCAGGGGGTTCTGCTCATTAACTGAGACCAGACAGTCTGGTCACCTTGCTCACAATCTGAGCAGGGCAAACAGGGAATGCTTTGGCTCTTTTTAAACTGCCTGATCTGCAAAGTTGGAGGGAAAAATACAAGAACTCTTTCACCACTTTATCCCCACGTACACCCTTCTTTTGGCCAGGGCACAAATTACTGTCCTGGTCCTACATTCTAGCAGGATACACTACTGCCCTCAGAGGTGGTGTTTGTTCCTCTGTTGCTGAGGACAAAGATATCCACAATTCTTCCAACTTACTCTGAGTGCATGGTTCAGACAGAAGAAAAATACAAGCTATCACTGGCAAAGGAAAACTACTTGCTCTGATCATGAGTCTTTACAGCATGAACCAGTTCAGACCATATCAGAGGGAGGCAATTCCGTCCTGCCTTCATATAGAGTCCACATATTCATAAAAAAAAGCAGTCTTATTCATCGTAATTGAAATCTTCATTCAAAACAGTGCTTCAGTGCTAAAAAGCCATGAGAAGTTGCATAACACCACTTATGAAGACACTGAAGTTTTGGTTTCAGTGTGCTTACTGCATGACTGACCACATCCGTAATGCCATCGCTCTCCTGGAACTGGATAGCAGCGATTGACAAAACCAGTAAGAGACTTGAAGGGGGTCACCTCAAACTCTTACACCCAGAGCAGTCACAGTGCTATACATTTACCAAAGCCTTTGACATGCTTTTCACCACCAGGAACAAATGCTTATTCCACCTTAGTATTAACAGAAGTGGAATACAGAAGGGCCAGAGGTATCAACAGAGCAGTCCAGACATCCTAAAAATAAAGAATCTTTGTGAAGTCCAGACTATCCTTGAACCTTGATAATTTCCTCAGAAAATTCTGTCAAAGTTGAACCTGCTTTCAGTTTCAGACTTAGATACTGATCGAAGCGATTGGTGAAATCTTATCTTATTCTTCATTGACAGCATCGTACAAGATCAAAATTGAAGTGTTGCAAGGAAAAACAGGGACACTGACAGTAAAGCGATTCACTACTTTTTTCCAGGAGTGAGTTAAAATTTCATTCCTACTTCAGATCTTTCTTTTCCCTTTTCAGTTTCCTAGGCCAATACATAATTCTAATGTTTAATTTTAAAAGCATTTTCTCTGTCCAGTCTCATGATAAAAACAAAAAAATTACACCTCAGAAAGTTTGCAGATTTAAGTCACAAAATTACATATTTAGCAAGACAGTAACAAGATGCCTTCTATAGATAAACCTACCAATTCCTGAGATAATTAACCCAATGTTAACATCAGATCTTTCTTCAGAATTGCTCCTGTAGGACAGCAGGACAGAGTCAGCTTGAATATGCCAGGCCTACTTAGAGAAGCACTTAAGTGCTACTGAATTCCATAAACTCAAATGTTTTGAGATATTTTTCAGAGAAGAATGAACTGCAGCACATACTTGGGGTCTTTTTGAACTGTCAAAAGTGCCCATGATACTAATGAAAACATCACACCTGCACATACAAGAAAGCATTTTTAAACAAGAAAACTCTGTTCTTAAAATCTTACAGCAGTACTTTGTTCTTTTGATAACAGGTTTTTTAGTACTATGTTAAAAAGTAAGAGAGCATACTCCATCCATGAGATGGAGTTTACTTTCCTCACAGCAGCCCACAGGGTACTGTTTTGGATCTGTGGCTACAGCAGTGCTGATAACACACCAGTGTTTTGGCTGCTGCAGAGCTGTGCTTGCACAGTGTCAAGGTCTTCTCCATTTCCCACTACAGCTCACAGACAGCAGGCTGAAGGTGGGCAAGTGGCTGAGAGGGGACACACCAAGGATGGCTGACCCAGATGAGCCAGAAGCAAATTCCATACCATGCACCCTCATGCTCACCAAGGCAAGCTGGGGTAGAAGAAAAGATGGGGCTTTTAATCTCCAAAGCAGCCGTGTAGAGTCTGGCTGGATATCAGTCTGCCTGGGAGGTGGTGCACCACCTCCTTTGTTTTGCTCCTTTTTTTCTTCCCACCCCCACCTTTTCTTCACCTATTAAACTGGTTTTAAGTTGTCTTGATAAGTACAACTGAAAAATTACCAGCTTTTCACCAAAATCACTGAATGCCAGCACTGCTTTTCTGAGAAATCCCTGTCCTATATAACAATGAGATGCGGGTGGAGATGTTTCCAAGGTATCTTGCTCTCTAGGCAGGCCATCTGGTTCTGATAGTTCAAGGTCTGGTCAGGAACTGACCCGATGTTTCACTTAGTTGTAGTAAATAGAGCTTATAGCCAGACAAACAATATTTCATCATGTACTTGGCCACACTTAGGATCAGCAGATGTGTAAGAATCACTTTGGACATACATATATTTTTTTTTTCCTTCTTCCCTTTGAGGAAATCACACAGCTCATCACTACCGAGTTTAGTGTGCTAAACTACTAACAGTTTGATTTCATTCAGCCACTCCCTGTAAACCTTCCACCACCAAAAGCTTTGGCATTTTTCCATGTAGTAACTCTGTGCAAAAACCCAAAAGTTTAAAGCAAAAAGGAAACCCTTAAGAAAGAGCGTAACTGCCCTCCACCACAGGAACAGAGTGCCTGCAGTAACGTGCAAATGAGTCATTCTTCTGCCTATTTATTACAATCTCTGGGTATTTCACAAACCTCAATACATAACCTAGTTATCATCCCGACACCCATACTCTAGCGCAGAAGTACTGTTAATACCTCAATTTTCTATCTGTAAAATAAATGATTCACTGAAGATTTCTCAGGTAACTTTTCATAGGGAACACCATCCAGATACCATAAACTGCATGGAAAGTAGAGAACCTTAAAGCCATTTGAAAAAATGGTCACCGACACTAGAATTACACAGAATAACGAGGTCATTAGCCTACTTGTTATATGCAGGCTTGGAACAGACTGAGCTTATACTTTTGTAACATGATGGACAGAGAAGAGTAAACCTTACTTTAAGATACAACAGGAAAAGGTATTACTCCATATGTTTAAACAAACATTTTCTTCAAAGTGACAAAAAATATTGGGTTCAAATCATCTCTGAAGCAAGGCAATTGCAAATATCCTGTTTCTTAGTTTTGGACACTACAGGTTTGGGATTTTTTTAAACTACTATGAAACTGCTCTTTCCTATCATTCTCTGAATATCATCTTGGGCTGTGCTTAGTATGAGATGATTTCAGAGTACTAGTTCTGCAGAACTTCCAGTTACAAAGCGTGATAAATCTTTACAGTGGTTCAAACAATTTTTTGAAAAGTATGAGAAGAAGCAGTAGGACAATATAGCGTGAGCTGATCAACTTAATGACACAGAGAAAGGAGGAAAGAAATTTATCTGGAGTGGTGAAGACTGCAGAGAGAACAGGAACCAAAGCAGCTTCCAAGATATTCAACAGGCTGCACTGCCCAGGTGAAAAAAGACCCCAGAGTTCCTGGCTTCTTGATCCCACACCAACATACATATAAAGTACCTTCCTATGTGTTATCCATCACACACGTGCTATGTGAAAGCAACCACACTTACCCACTAATCTGTGTCTTTGTGAGAAGTTGCCAAGGAATTCAGAAAGCACCACATTACTAGTTATTACATTTTTCCCCATGATCACTATGGCATGGGGCACTACAGCTCAACAAACCAAATGAACTCAGTTGTAAATTATAGGTTAAAAGTGTGATGTACAAGTTTCTGAACTTGTCATATGCCAGTAACAATGATATCAAAGAGATACAAAAGCTATCTTACCACTGTGAATGACTCCAGTTTCTGCTTTTACTTTTCTATCTTCTCCAACAGATTGTATCTCTTGCAAATCCAGCTGGAAGTTAAAAGGAAAGTAATTAGTTAATTTACATTACTGCTCCCTCCTCATAGGAGAATTCTGTGAAAAAATATCTCTCATCCCCCTATTGCTCTGGCCAACATATGGGAGTGCCGATAAGCGCCTTTACCAGTTTCTATAGGTATTGTCTTCACTGCCATGCAAGCTTAAGCATTTACCTAAGCCTTGTTATAAGCCCAATTCCTGACTGCATACACAATTCTCACAGAAATCCAGTTATAGAACTCATATTTTTAACTAAAACTAGGCAGCATGTCAGGATGTGCAGAAAGCTAAACTTCAAGTGATGTGACCCATTCTGTCTGATAATGGAAGAGGGTTGTAGCTGCGTGTTACAGGAACTCACCAGTTACTAACCAAACCAGAGTCGTTTGGGTTGGAAATGACTACTAAGATCATCCAGTCCAACCAGCACTGCCAAGCCCACCACTAAAGCACCTCCTAAATCCCTCCAGGGACAGTGACACCCCCCTGCCCCAGGCAGCCTGCTCACTGCTTTATTCCTTTATGCTTCAGTGCCACTCCCTTAAGCACTGTGCCCAACAAAAAGCCTTCCCCTTGCAGCAAATTCACAAGCGAGGAGTGTAGATCAGCTTTACAGGCAATCCTTCTGAACAGCACCAGTGCACTTTCAGTGTGGCCATTCTCCAATAAAAAACGCTATTATCTCATGAATACTAACTCAACTAAAACAAAGAGAAGCCCAAAGAGTGAGGCTTTTCCCACAGTACAAGGCCTTTGTTGATTTACATAACAGTTTCAGAGAAATTCTCCCTAAATTTATAAACGTACAACCACATGGACAGCCGAATACCTGACTATATCCAAAGACAGATGAGATGAATGGAAACTTATTCCTGATTTCATTAGCAGAAGGGGGAGAAAAAGTAACAGGTAGGTTTTGTGCTCCTGCAACTGTCATGAATCAGTGTAGGATTTAACCATGCATGCCAGACAGGAATTATTCCTTTCTAGTTGCTAGTAAACTGAGTTGCACACTGGTCCTTGTTTGCTTTGGAACGAGATCAGTTAAACAGTCCCTCAGCTAACCCTAGAAGTGTAAGATGACATTTTTGTACAGCCTAAGTGCTGAAATCAACCTCTACGACTGCATGCTCTCTGTATTTTTCCTTCTGTGTTACAAAATACTCCCTGTTACAGACCAAAGTGTGTGATTGCTGTCCTGTTCCATCCATTTTATCCTTACTGAAACTACACATTTTGCCAAATTGAAGTTTTAGACTGTGAAAGTCCTGTCAGGGTTGCAGGTTTTACTTTAAAGCAAGGCAGAAAGCTCTTAATTGCTTCTGTATCTGAAGCAGCCAGGTGTTCCCTCAAGTACTTCACCAGAAAACCTTCCCACAACAAAGCCTCTTGCTGCTCAGGTCCCAAAGTCCGTTGCACTCTAAACACTATTTCTGCATGGCTTGCTGAGTCACAGTTATGTTCAAAATCAAAGGAATGAATGGAGCAATTTAGAATGTGATGCTTCGATGAAGAAATACAAGTACTCACAGATGTCACAGTGTTAAAGAGCACTTCTGGGTGCTGGAATCTACACAACAGGCACAGATCCACAAGATGAATAGAGAGGCTAGAGAGCTAGTGAGGGAAGCGTACCCATGTCCATGCCTTTAGACAGAACAACCCAACCAAGAGCTCAGGAAGAGACTTGTGGCCCTACCAGTACTTTGCTCTTTAGTGCCAGCTAAGGCAAGATGAGGCTATTTATTCCCTTCGAATTAACACAAGGAAGAGCTGAAAATACATGAGGTGCTGTGCATCCCTTTTGGTCTCAATTCAGTTGCTCACTAGACAAGAGAGCAACGTTCATAATAGTCACTGCATTTCTTAGGCCAACATATAGACATCTAACTCCTTCCAGAAATGTGTGTAGTCTGCAGGTGGTATTTTAAGGATTTAAACAGAATAAATCGTATCACGCACACTATTGTACTGAGGCATCTGACTGATTCCACTTTTTTGCTGTGTAACACACCACCTGCTAAAACCCAGTTTTGATCTTCTTCAACCCAAGTTGTGGGAGAGATTCCTCTCCATCTTTATTAGGACATTAAAATCTGAAAAATCATATAAGAAGTTTTACAACTTATTTTTCTTCCTTGCCCAGTGAGTCCTTTCAACAATTTTGGTCTTCAATATTTCATGACATCCAAGTGACAGGTAATCTCAAAATCCCATTTCTTGATGTGGTTTTGGGTATGAATTATGGTCACTTGGATAAAATTATTGAAGTTAGAATCGTAATTCTTGTGCTTTGAGGGCTGCCACTGTTAAAGATTATTTTAAAATACAAAGGAACAAAAATTGAAGACAAAGGATTTTGGTTTGCATCACTAAAAAAGCAGAAAACCAAGAGAGCTACACACCATATGCAAAAATTTTTTAAAAAGTTTACTGCACCTTGTGAAGGCTTGTTCTTTCCAAATAATACCACATTTATCAAGTTTGACCAAATGAGATGTAATAGTTTAAAAAAAAAATAATCTTATGAGACATCACTCCATAATTTGATTATCTTCCTAACTCACCATTTTGTCCTTACTCAATGTTCCATGGCATATTATGAAAGAAAACATTATGCAGGAAATGATGACCCAAGGGAGGAGAAAGGAAATAAAGATTCGAAGGTACAACACTTAAAAGAAAATTTATTTCACTTCCGTATTATCAAAGAAAATACCATTCCTTAACACCTGCAGAAGTTTAAGGTAATTTCCCATCATAATGGAAGGTCAATTCATAAAGTGATTTTTATTTTCAAACAGAAAAAGACCCTGAATTAGGAAAGCATGCTGTGACTCTGCAAATGAGAATACAGACTTTAAAAACAATGTCCCACATTGCTCTGTGGCAGATGAAGGCCACGTGTGTGGAGATGATGTAAAACACCCTCTCCGAACCTTAAACCCACTGTCCCCCACTGCAGGGTATGAAGAGAAAAGGAGGGACTCAGATATCATCCCCAAACTTCACATCAATACAGCTCTCTGACGAACTAAGCAAAAAAACTCAGAAGGGATCAGTGCTCATCACAGCTCTATAGCCCCAGAGAACATACAAATGAACCGAGCACTGAAATCCCTCCCCATCTTGAACTCTGACCTTAAAAA
Organism: Gallinula chloropus; assembly: GCF_964237585.1. Classification (NCBI taxonomy): domain Eukaryota; kingdom Metazoa; phylum Chordata; class Aves; order Gruiformes; family Rallidae; genus Gallinula; species Gallinula chloropus. The sequence goes on along the minus strand of NC_140090.1, from coordinate 29,864,186 downwards.
TTCCCTAATCCTAGTATTAATGTGGCACATGCAAGCATCAGAACCAGTCAGTAAGACTAAATCAAGATCACAACAGCTATTCATACAGATGCAGGCCTTAATGAATCTGAAGGGCATACCACAAGCTATATAACACTCTAGACAGGAATTCTCATCCTATATGACTATTCTTTACTCTTTGGAAGAGTAAAACAAGTTCTTTCACCACTTCTCTTTTAATGCCTAGCCCTGATCCCAACCTTAACCTAAGGTTTCACAATACACCTGTCACACAGAAAAGATCAAAAAACTAAACACTGCGCTCTGATAATTCCACTGTAGACCTATGAGCCTTCTAGAGCCTAAGAGTAAACATAACCTTCAGTCCCTTCATTCCTAAGTACATTATCCTAAACACAGTCCAAAATACAGTGTTAAGTGTAGCCCAGTGACAACGATTAACACTGAAATCAAATGAAAGTTATTTGACTGTGTCTAAATCAGATATTATCTTTGTGGGAGCAAATAATAAAGTCCTTCAGCCCTAAATAAAAGCCCAACTTAAAACACCGCTATCATCCAGCGACTCCAAATTTAAGCAGAAGGTATGAGATCCTGCCTGGAGGAGCCTGCATAAGCAGAAAGATATCGCAGGGCTAAACATTAAACCAAAGTTGGCATTACATATTCACAACCTCAAAAAAAGACTACCATAAGGACAAGAGGAAGATTTTAGTTCTGTTGCTTTCAGGGCCCACTGCTCACATTTAATTACAATGTTATCTACCTGTCACTTCTACATTTAATGTTAGAAATAGTTTGTTTTGGTGGCTGGTTTTGCTTTTTCAAAAATTAAAAACTATATTTATTGCTGGAATCAGAGGCATGCTGAACTGGGATGAATGCCAGTAACACAAGGATACAATATCTAGTTTTCATTCCAGGATATTTCTCTGGTGAGGCCACTGATAAAACATCTAGGATGAGGAACAAGTTGGCAAAAGGCAGGGAACCTTCCGTCCAATGTTGACATGACCAAGTGCAGAGGCTATTTGGAGTCTGCTGGTACATATACAAAAAACTGTGTATTTATGAGTGTTGTGGCACTTGGGGTTTTTTTTTTGACCCTTTTTCTGGTTTTTTTTGGAGTAGCTAGTGATTCAATCACACTTCTCTAATTGCCAATGTAGCTATTTAGCTCACAAAAGCAAGCCTCCATGTCTTTGACACTTAGTCAAACCTTAATACGTTTAGTTTCAACTGTCCAATGCAGACAGTAAGCTCTGATGTAGCCAAAGTAAAAAATGGGTGCTCCTGGGCTGTCACTGGTACACTGCCACAGTTGCAAGATTCCCATTTTGCATCTCCATATTCAGTCAATTAATAAAATCATCCTCCAGAGCTGAACTCCGCCTGACTTTACAACTAACCCAATATGTTATTTTGTGCACTGCAGTTTTTAACTCCAGCCAGGGAATGCAGTGTTAAGGATACTCAGCAGGATCCAGCCTTCAGAGGAAAATTCATTCTGACATTTATAATGCACATTTCTTATAACAACAAGAGATGCGTATTATTATAAAGCGGCAGAAGCTCCCTGACTACAACCATCCTCATCTGATATTTGCCAAAGATTTTATAGCTAAAGAATCTGTTGACTTTGGGATTGGGAAACAACCAAATAAAAGTTTCAGGATTGGACCAGCTCTCATCCTATGCCAGACCTGTCCAGTGACACAAGCAGGGTAACAATACCACAGAAGGGCAAAGGAGAGGATCCATGTTCAACACTGGTCCAGAAGGGAATTACAGTAAACAAAGAATAGCGACAATGAGGAAAAACCCCTGTAAATGCTGTGTGGTCTTGTCAAGGAGAAAAATTCTTCTTGAAGGCTCTCACAGACACACCAGCAATGCAATCAGACACAACTGGCACCACTTCAGTTTTACCCAGCATGAAACAGTGTGGTTTAAAAACAAACCAGGTCTGGTGTTTACTATGATCTATACTTCTTACATGACTTGAATATCCAGTCTTTCAAGCCAGTAAAATTCTTCCTGGTTGTGTGGGAACTTCAGTTTGAGCTAGAGTATCAGGATGGGCCACAGATTCTTTACAGATACACTTTTTTAAAAAAGAAGTCCACATGTCGAGTCTCTAAGCACCTTTATTCTCCTAACTGTGGTCTCTCATTATTTCAGTCTGTTATTCCACCTAACTTAATGCCAGTCATCCTTTTCCTCACAAAACATTAAAGGCCAAATACATTTCCTACAGACAGATCTGGAGTTGGAATGGGCCTGTAAAAACCTAGCATCTCCCTTTGTGAGAGATTTCTCTTCTAAGTCCACTGTCAAAAAATCTGGACATCCTAGAAACCCCAAATAGTTAGAGGACTGAGTTGTGGGCTCCACTAAAAACATCAGCTCTCAGACAATGAGCATCAGGCAACACTAAGTTCTACTTCCTACAAGAACTGCTGTCTGCTTCCTATACTTTCCATATTTCTGATAGATAGGGATAGGGTTTTTTTTCCACAGCTGGGAATGCCTTACATGGATATGTTAATACTTCCTCAGTTCTTCCTCAATCTCTATCTTTCAGCTATCTCCATTTATTACAGTCTTCTCGAATCTCAGAAACATAGAAGGCCTCTGTAACCAACTCTAAGTACACTGTTAATGACCCTAGTACATTTATGGAAAGCTCTCAGTTCACCAAGGAACTCATCCATATATGTGTTCACAGTGCAGTCTTATTTTGGGAATTAACTTCATTAAGACACCTTGATTTGCAACATGTCAACAGAATGGCTGAGTTATCACTTTCAGCCCAAAGGTGATAAAATGACACTTTATTTTGCAGGATTGTTCTGTGGAACAGGGATGACAACAGAATAGTTAGCCAGGCACCCATGCTATGTTCAGTTCACACAGCGCCTTGTATACTTTAAGACCACTTAATGGATTTAAGATTAGAATTCTCCCTGAAACACAAGACCACATGCCAAAATTATTCCCCTAAGGAGAGGGCTTCTGAAGCTACATTCAGAAATATAAAATTACATGAGATCCTCAGCCAAATAGTTATAGCAGTTCTTCATTATTATCATTACTAAAGAAAATATTCCCTAATGCATTTCAAGTTAAGCTTTCTCTTTTCCCTGCCCTAAGCTGAGGATGCACGTAAAGTGTATCTGAAAAAGCAGTATCCCAGCTGGAGTTAGCAACACTGCCTGACAACACAGGCCATTATTTGTTATTCCTTGCTTCCAGTCAGGATTCCAGCTTCTGAACTTAATGAGTTCATGCAGAATACTTCAAGTAGTCCAATATACTGAAAAAACATATTTAAAATAGAAAGTCTTTGTGACCAGCCAAGTGGAATACTTGAGGGGGGAAAAAAAAAAGATCATTAAAGAAGCTGTAGAGGACTTACAATTCTGTTTTGTTTGGATCTGTACAGTAGCCTAGCCCATAAATAGAAACCAGGTTTTTTTACATTTGCTTGGCTTTATTTGAGAGTTGTGGGAATGATGGTAACCAAGTAACAACACAAAGCTGAAAAACCCTCATTAAAACAATTGCTGATAACCCTGATGAGCCAGGATAGTTTCAGTGTCTAGAGGAGCTATGGGATCTCCATCTTTGTACACTTCGGGGGGTACAAGATCCTAAGAAGAATGAGAAAAATAGTCCACACAATCAGTGGCCTCTCCATGCCTCTGGGTGAAAATTGTCTCCTCTGAATTAAATTCTGCCGCCACTCAGAGCCCGCTCCGAGTTTTACTCGCCATTTCTGCACACTGAAATGTCAATTTGCCAGGAAAGCTTCCTCTTACTGAGGCTGGGGAACAAAAAAAATGCTGTGTCTCAGGCAGCTTAAGTATTAACAAGTTAAAAGTAACCTCTACAGATTTGAAAGAAGATTCAGTATGGACCCATGTAAATTTGAGTTATGTTAGTTCACAGAGAACACAGCTTTAGAATTAATTCAAAAAGAAATCATAAAAAGTGTAGCCAAGTTCCAAAACATCTCTGGGAAACTATCTCCCCATTGATCCCTGGCAAATCAGAACAATTAACCATGTTACAGCTTCTATGATTAATGACAGCTGAAATACCTCATTTGCAATTAATGAACAATCATCACTACTTTCAAACTGGCACATCCTCATGTATTTTGTCTTTGGTCTCACAACAAAAGACAGAAGCTTCTGAAGGAAGTAGTACTTTGTATTTTGCACACTTAAGCAAAATCACTTGTGCCCTTACTGTGTCAAAGGGCTTTTATTCAGCATTTTATAAAGCAGGTTTTTTAACAAGTCCAAGCACAAAGATACTTTCTTAATAACAAAGCCAATGTATATATTTTTGTATACACATTTCAAGGCAATTGTATTCTGAGAAAAAAAGCATCATTTCCATACTTCTCTAAAAGGTCAAAGTTATTTGCTTATCCAAATAAGCAGCATGCAGCGAAAATATGTCTGAGTGCATATGCTTTTACCTAAATGAGGAATTATTTTAGGAGACAAAGGTTGTCTACTGAACATAATGTGTTAATGCATCAAGGCTGTGGATGCTGAGTTTATGCTGCAATTTAGTAGACAGCATTACAGTGGCTTAATATCACAAGGTAGGGCAGTGAGATTAATATCGAAAGCAGCATAGAGCAACTATAGCAGACATGTGATTAACACTCACAGAATATGCTGATAATGTGAAGTTTACAGGGTGCATTAAAGAGCTCAATCTTGATGAACAGGTCTACAGCTTTTCCTGATACCCAATCAATATCAGATTTTACTGTGTACTACCCAATATTAGAAAGTATAATAAATAAGAATTAAAATCACCCACAAGCCCCAACTAGAGACCACTCCATGTTACAGTGGTACACAGAGACAAGGTGGCATCAAGAAATCAGTCTACTCCCAACCTCTTTGTGCTTGTGAAAAACACATCACACCATGAATGTGAAAAGCAGAACTTTTCATCAACACTAAGTCACGTTTTAAGGATAGCATTGCTTCTGCCTTATGACAACATAAGTGGACACAAAGTCCAAAGGAGACAGAATCTCCTGTGAATCCTTAATGGAAGGTAGGCCAGCAGATGGATGTACACTCTCCATCACCCACTCTGCCCAGGGTCCAGTACTGCAGCAGCAATGGGATCCTCAAGTCTGATTCCACCTCACTCCAACCTAGTTGACCTAGAAGGAGGAGGAGTACTCCAGCCAACTGTCATCTAAGCAGTTTCACACTCTTCTTTCTGGCACTCCTACAAAAGCTGAGCACAACCAAGAAGCAGGTTTTATAGTTTAGAGTTCGGTATGTTCTTCTTATACAGACCTCCAGTCCTTATTTATCTCCATTTCAAATGAGGAAATACCCTCTTTTCTTGATGCATAAAAATTCCAAGAATGAGATCAAAACGAAAAAAAAGAATAATGAAATCCATTTATAAATGTAAACATAACTCTAGCCTCTTTTGAAGTTTTAACAGGAAAGAGGAGCAAAATTACCCAGGGGATCTTGGTCAGACTCAGTCATGGATGTAAATGAAATCTCATTCCCATGTAGCATTTCACATCACAAAGGAAATCTCTCACAGCCCAGATACAGAAGGTTCCACAAAACATTGATTTGTATGTCAAAGCAGCCTTTTCATAGGAATGACATACTAATAACAAAATAACCCCCAGATTTTGAAGCAAGTTTCTGATGCTAGAACTTAACTGTTTCTTTGGTGATTTAAAATATTTTAGACTGGGCTTCAGCTGAAACATCTATGTCAGTCTTTTACTTATGAAGGAATTTGGCTATAATAAAGCAAGATTACTGCTTGGTTTTCTTTTCTGCTAATGAGATTGGATAAAAGTGAATGAGCATTGGTGCAAATCTGGAATGCCTTCATTGAACCCAGATACAACCTATGCTAAAGGGAATCAGAGTTTGCCTGAGTTTATTGGCATAGACCTTCTCTATGGATCATTTATTCAGAATTCCTGTCTGCATTTACTTTCCTAGTAACAAACATGTATTTACTGCTGATACTGAGTCTCAGTAGCTGGTTTACAGCTTCAACCCTGTTTCAAGTGCCTTTGAGATACCAAGAACAAAGTTTGTTCCAGTAATACCCACTCACCCACAAGACAGCGTCTGCATATTTTATGGTAGGCTAAAAAAGGAACATGTTAGATTTAATGACTGAAAGTTGCATGGAAAACATTATGTGCACTCAACACGGCCAAATTACCATCTCTAATCCAACCTTTGCTTTGTGAACCATCAGACTTCTGCTTGTTTTCGCTTTGCAAATGCTTAGTACATGGATGCTGCTTTTCATTTTATTTCCCAAGATTTTTGCTGCTTAAGTAGAAGAGAGGAGGGGCATAATAAAATAAATATGGCTACAAGCCACTTTTCTTGTTTCCAAAGTCTTCTTTCACAGATGAACCTGCACAGTTCATAGGCTCCAATCATCTCACCCCTGAAATCAACTCAACAGCATCCTTTTAAGTCTCTATGTTCAGTATGAACAGCTGAAGCTTTCACATATCAGCAAATACCTGAGCATCCATACCTACAGATTTCAAGCGCACACATGGCCTGACCACCTCATATCATCTTGATCACCAACATGCGATCTCAGCCCCCTTAGTACACAAGTACATCTCTTCCAGTGAATTACTACACTCAGTGAACTTCAGAAGCCATACAAGCAGTTTGTGCTGTATGTTCAGGACTAGAGCAGAGTATAAAAGCTGGCCACTAAAAGCAGAATTACCAAGTTACAAAGTGAGAATGAAATGATTCCCTCTTTTCATATCCTGTATATAATGAAATGCTTCGTTTAACACAAATCATACTAAGAGTGAAGTATCAACATTGAAGCCAGCCCTGAAGCATGACAGAAAATCTACTGCTGTCACTCTTCACTTCTTTCCTGCCAGCAGTGTCTGATTAGGAAGCTGACATACCTAAATAACAAGACTCTCTAGGATCAGAGACGGGTGCATTAGGTGCATGCTACTATGGATGAAAAATGGAGTGGAGGCACGACATGATTTCCAGAAATGACCTTAGAAGGCAGAAAAAGAAAGAAGGAAAGAAAAAAATGCAGATTTGTAAAATTATTTCAATTCTTATTGAGAGTCGAAGGCTTTCAAAACATTATATGTTTTTATTACATTTTCTGAGGAGAAAGTAAATGGAGATGAGAAGAAACATTCTTTGCTAAGAGTTTTAAAGCAATACAAATATTTTTTATATGGGAAAGACATTGTATATGTGGGGTTGATAGATGGGAAACAATTATTTTAATATCTCCTATTTTAAAAAAGGGTAGAAGATAAAAACCACACAACTACTCTTCATTGTATTAGAGGTTCATTTTTTTTACCTAACTACATATGATCACTGTCAGGACTTCCAGCATAAGGGAAGCAATTAAGAAATAACTCAGCACACAACCAATCTGTCCATCTCCACCCACCAAAATAAATATGCTGCAAATGCAAAAAAGAAACACGAGCCGCCATAGAACACAGCACATAAAATTAGCCTGCTAAGGAACAAGCATGAAACCACTGAAGCTGCACATGAAGTGGAATCACAGAACCGTTTCTATAACAATTCTGAGACAGGCTGTCTGTTATGAGCATTTTTCTTCTGATGGCCTGTCACTGTAGTGAGGTGAGGTTCAATACACTTCAGCACTGTTTCTCACAGGAATGCTTACGTCTGTCAGTAATCACATGGATATTATCACATGGCTGTTAACAAATAATAGTAAGGACCTGATTACCAGTCCTCTTCTTGACTTCTCCTCGTAAAGAATTATGAAAACTTGTTTATTTCACACAACTTCAGGTCAAATCTTTTATTCAAATTATCAGCCTGCATTCATTAACCACCTTGAGGCAAAAAATAATATAAACTTAGTTTTCCATGGCCCCATGGCCTCCGCGCGCGCCCACCGGGATGTTTCCTTTAACTACACTGTTTGTAAACTTCTGTGTGTATGGTTTTTTGGTGTTGGGTTTATTTGTGGGGCTGGGGTAGGGATTGGTAGGCTTTGTGTGTTTTGGTTTTGTTGCTTTTTTTGTTGTGGTTTTTCTTTGAAACCTTAATCCATGAAGAGGTACCTTTCTACACTTGTATTAACATGTAGGGTTAAGAATTTATGATCTGCCTCTTAAGGAGTCCATCTGCCATTCAAGAGCCTATATAGTGTATCTCTATATAGTGTATCTCTGTATTTTCCATTTCCATTGGCAGCAGATTCCTTCCTGTGGCCAGTGCTGCAATCTAAAAATGTCACAATATAGCTCACAACAGCCTCTAAGGTCCCTCCCAGAAAAATCCTAAACTAGCAAAAGGCAAAACCTTTTATGGAGACCAGCACCAAAGGCAAAATCCAACAAAACCAGCACACTCAGCAACAGTCATCCCAAACCACGCTGGCTGCCAGCTGGCACCAGTTCCAGTGGTTCCCCTTGCCTGCTGTAAGGCCTGCAGGAGGAATGCAGCTCTGCAAGAGCCTTGCTCCCATACATGGGCAGTGAAGCACCTCCATCACACTCCTACCTTACAGCCCAAGAGCTCAAAAGGAGTTATCGTTGCCCAGGTCTTTTAATGCTTCAGCAATAGTACTATTTGACCATTTATTTCCTTCTATTAAACCACTTCTGCAGAGCTGAGCTCCAACTTCAGGAGCTCAGTCAGTATACAGAGATTGGACCCAGAAAGAGCACTATCCCAAAACAAAATGCCATTTTTTTTCCATAAATAACACTAACCTTTATTTTTTTCTTTAACTTACAAAAAAGGAATCTTTATCAAGCTGAGCTTCTCTCCAAAAGGAAGACAATCTTACTCAACATTGTGAACGATAGTTTAAAGGTGTGCTATTCAGTTTAATTAATGATTGCATTTACACAGCTTCATTCCTTTAATATGATGCAACAATGTTAATGACATTTTTGCAGTTTAACAGACCTTGCAACGGCAAGATGATCCCTCTTCCATTTAACAAGACCCTTGTTATAGCTTAATAAATCTGGTTTTGCTCATTGGCAATTCTCACCAAAATGATTTGGAAGGTACCACCATTCCCCTACAGCCTGATTTTCAGAGGACCTGGCTGCACACAATTACAACTAAAACTTTCTGCGCTCAACATCTTTGAAAACCCACCACTAACAAGACAACTAGAAGTTTCTAACCTTTCCTCATCCATAGTGTAATGTGCAAAATAATCAAGGTCAGATACAGTGCAATTTTAGAGAAGGGAATCACCTATTAAGACACTGATATGGGAACCCTCAACTCATCCTGTTAGCATAGAAAAAGGCGAGCCATCATTCTTTGTCAAGCGATGGCAGTGCAATGCAGGAATTTACATACATGACCATCTGTTGCCACATTAGGCAACAGTGGAGTGACTTTCCAGTCTGCCAAATGCCTGTCCTTGTTCAGAACTTCCTTGGTTTTGTAGGTTTACTCTCTTGACTACAAAATAAAACACAACACTTCACACTACAGCATCCATCCCAAAACACTCTGTGGACTATGAACCCTCTCACACAACTGTCCGACGTTTCAGGACTGAGCACTACACAAACACAGGACTAGAGGAGCGAAAGGCAGCAGCACACTGCCGCAGCCTGCTCTGCAGCTGCCTCATGCCATACTCTGGCTAACACCAAACTCCTGGTCACACCAAAAGTGCTGAAAAATTTCTAATACGTATAGAGCTGTGGCAGAGCCTTCATTTGAAATGCCTCTTCCCCAGAAACTAACCTGCAGAGGATATATACTGCACCTGTCTCAGGCAGGTGACGGGCTTGTGTCTCATGATAGGGAAAAATGGTGAAGTTATGGGCTGTGCCCCGATACACTCCCAATAATACAGCACTAGAATCATCTCATATCAACATGTCCAGTAAACTTAACGTAAAAAATAACTACACAACAAAAAAGGGAGAAAATAAACATTAAAAGGATCATAATGCAAGATACTGACTTTACACCAGTATCACAACCCCACCAATGTTGAGGATTTCCTGTCTTCAGCACATGCCAGAAAAATTATGACATTTTCCATAGTCCCCTTTCACACAAAAATAAACAGCAGAGAGTCAGAGCTGATGTAAAGCCGATTGTCTGCTCACCTCAAGGTCTCCCCAACACACCATTATTTGGGTATTTATTTTACTTCTTTTAGGATAAAATAGTAATTAGCACATTAAAGAAAAGTCAATACAGCTATTGCAATCAACTCCACAGCAACCATACTCCCTTATGGTTGCAAAACCTTCCAATCCACCAGCAATGCACTGTAGAATCAGCATATGTAGGTCAATGAGGCACAAGAGCAGAAATATTAAATCTGTTGTTTTAGCAACATTTAATAAGGGGACAACTGTGTTCACTGAGCAAAAAGGAAGCAATGATAATGGGCCAAACTCTGTACTTGTGGATTTCAGTGTACATAAGTCCCAAGAGAATCTGGCTCTAAATCAGTAACTTATGAACTGCTGCAAGCCAATGCTTTCCATTAGATCATTAACCAAATGGCCAAACCCAAGGAAAACCCCATCAGGGCCCGGAAACCCTGATCTTGCATTACCATCACACAGAAAAAATATTCCTTGTAATTTCCTGCTTTCATCCTCACATCATGAGCTTCCATTCCCACTTGAGTATCTAAACAGACTTGGCCAAAAAGCTGGTGCCCTATGACTGCCAGAGCTTCTTCTGGCCTCTGGAGATCTTCCACAACCTTCCTCCCTCACTGCAGCTCCCTTCAACCACCATCTCTCTTCACTGCTACAAGCCTCTGGGCACTCTTACGTAGCCACAGCAGACTGGTACTGCAGATGTCTTCAGGGCAGCACTGGCAGATACATGGCGCATGGGTAAGACAAGAGGTGTATCTGACAGTGCACCTGATCTTTTGACTCCCTTCTGCTTTCCTTAAGTTTTAGGCCTCGCTGCCTTTCTGTTGGTTAGATGAATCATCCAATCCTTTCTGTCTTCCACTGTGGTTGTACAAAACAATTTGGCTACTGCAGAGGAAGAAAACCTCGAGTTCTTTGGGGATTTTAATGAGAAGCAGGTATCCCTCTTTTATTCTAGTAATGAAGTGGCTGTAATACATGGGGAAACCTCAGGAGCTGTGGGAACAGATGGGGAAACCTCTGTCCACCTGAGTGCTGTGTAAGCATTCTATCTCTACACCATCCTTCTCCCCCTCAACTCCGGCACAATGAGCACAAGCTCTGATCCTAATATCAAAACACAACCTCATGCCAGCCACTTAAACCAGCCAGCTCAAAATTTCTAGCCAACACTAAGTTATTATTGGAAAACACAATTACAAAAAAGGCAACATTTCATTCAGACCGAGTCCTAAATATCACTACATCAAACTCTGCACAGACTAGTATTAGTATTGCACAAGACAGCTATTCCCTCCATCACCACAGAAAGGAGAAGTACCACAGCAATGACATTTTTGGACTTGTAGGTTTTTCCACCGCTTGTATAAACCACAGCCTCTGAATACATTCTCACTCAGAAGTACTACCACACCCAGACTGCACGTGCAAAGCTTTTATTGCATTTAATTTTACACAGAGAATCATACAGAGCACTGCAATTTAAATACTAAAAGTGGATAGTTTAAGTGTAGTGCAGAAGTGGAAGCCACAAACTAGACAAGTGTAGGAAGGACGGTACAAACTGAAAGCTGGTTTTATATATAACTAAGTAATTCGGTCTGAAATGACCATTTGAGTACAGGCTTGAGCTTAGAGTCCTCCAAAGCCCAAATACTCTTTCTTGGCAGCTGTGCCTAGACCAGTAAGAAAGCCTCAAGTCCTTATCTGCCACCCCATTAGCTGTCACCATGCATCAGTCTTCAGCAGCAATAAAAGCCACGTGCCACAGAAAGCACTCAGGCAGACACCCCAGCACCAAGCCTTCAGGGCAAGCTCTGCACAGGTTTCTAACAAAATCGATCAGGATCCTGAAGAACTATCATCATTCAGAAACGTCTCCTAGCACAAACACTATGATTTGGTGCTGTTCCAGGTAAGAGACAGCCAAACACAATAAAGCCTTGTATACATTTTGCATAAGGTTGGGACAAAAACCACCTACCTACCTGCCCTGAATGTGGCATGTTTATTTTGAAACGCTGCCAGGCAGGTTGGCCTTACCAGCATGAAAGGATAACAACTGGGTGAGAGCATGCTGCCAACACCACAGCAGTAGAAGCTTCTTTAATCCTAACTCAAAACATACCCACAACTTTTGAGAATAGTCACCTCACAGCCCGTTTGGCCATGCACAGCACCAACAGGTAGCAATGCTCAACACCACTTGGAACATAAAACAGCATGAGCCATCTTAAAAGCACAGTTCATGGAGGCACCAGGTCCGAGTTACCGCTTTAAGAAAAAAAGGCATAGAACAGAGCTTCAGTCAATGAACATCAGATAAAACAGTGCCAGTTTGCACAGGCCTAACCCTGAGCGGCAGCACATTGGTATTCACAAACAGGTGAGGTTCCTCTGCCATCTGACCTCTTTACCTTTTCAGCACTTGCGAGATTAGATTCATCAGTAATTTAAACACCGGACACAGTGCACAGCCATAGGCTTTTTTTTTTTTTTTCAGTCAGCAAACCACTAGAGAGAGTACTGAAAGGCCTATTATGAAGGCCAATCACTACCTTTTCTTGAATGACCACATGAAAATCGGTGACCATTCCACAATGGATTGAAAGGGCCTTTTGTCTGAATGGAAAGGACAAGGAGTCACTAAGTATTGCAGATTCATTTGTAACTCATGGGTTTTGAGGAAACTATATAGCTCCAGTTACAAGCAAACAAACAAACAAAAAAAAAAAACCCAGAGCAGGCTTTGAAAAATGTTGTGTCACAACCTTTCCTACTATGTATATGGAGAACATATTTTTAGGTTAGTTTCTTTTGTATTACCTAAAAGATAGGCAGGCATTCTATATCACCATTATATTCTGAGAGAAGAACACTCATGCAGGGTTTTGCCTTTATTCCAAAACCTCAATTAGGGTCTGCAGCACTATCTGCCTTGTCTAAACAGAAAATCATCAGGAGCTTTTTTGGTACCAGATGAAGTAAAAATATAATTGCATTGGGATAACAACTGAAGGCATTGCCACTGTTGCTTAATAATCACCTTAGTAAGTAAGCAAACTTGCCATCACCCATAAAGTATATGGTGGGCTATTCAACAATAAAACTCTTATTATATTGACAAACCAGCATTTGATAGTTTTGTTTTTGAAGTCTGAATCTCAAGTCTCTCACAAAAAATGGTCAATTGCATCTGCTGATGACGTCTCAGAATAAATGTTTCACTTCTTCACCCACCTCAATCGTATTTTCAGTTCTCAGGTTTTACATGCAAATGTACAGACACACAAAATGGGATTTGCACACATGATTTCATTACAAAGCTTCTAAACAAGTTTCACATGGACGAACTTCCAGCAGGAAAGACAGTGGGGACTAATAACTAAAACCAGATTTCTTCTAACCCATATCCAGAACTAGGGAATTACTGCACTTCCATTCAGAAACAAAAGTCACAGCTGTCAGCCTTGCCCTCTTCACCCGCCTGTTCCGCCCACATACTGTGAAATTAACAGTCAAAAAATGTCAGTTTTCACTCTCCCATTACTTGCCACATCCCAGAATTTATATTCCTTGTGCTCCCATGACCCCCTTGAAATCAAGCAATGTATTTTGCACACACTGTTGGTCAAGGTGGTCAAAAGAAGATTTAGTCCACCCTATCAAATTACGTCAAGCAAGGAGCTAGTCTTTGGCACGTTACAAAACAGCACCACCAGGACTAGAATCTTTGCTGTGGGAATCACCTACGATGCCACGTTCAGATGAATGCCAGAAGTGAGGATCCTGCCATGCAAGGACACCCCCAAGGTAAGTACACACCCCATCATCTCACTATGTAAGACAGGAGCCCATAGTCCTCAAGACTGTAAAGAGAATCTTGCAGATGCAAAGCAGAGGCAAAACAACTGCATTGGCTTCTTGAAGTTCAAAGTGTTCAGAAACAGAGCAGAGACGTGTGAACTGCACAGTCCCCTACTAATCTCAGTGAAGTTCATGGCCAAATTCTTTGATAAAATAATGCTCTAGTGTTGTTTCCAAGCAACTATTAGCAGGGGAAGGTGGTAGGCTGATGCCAGAAGGCCAGTCTAAAGTAAAGGCATTTCAACATTAAAGTTAATTATTTCACTACTGTTGATTCTTCTACATAAAGGACAAAATTGCAAAAGAAAGCTGGTAAAACATCTGAAGAGGGAAGAAAAGGCAGGAAGAAATTGAAAGAAAGGGAAGGACTGAGAGAGTGCATAAAAACACAGAGGGTGGAGGAGACAGTTTCACCAGCCATAGATATTTCCCTGGAGTAACATGGACAATAAAATCCTTAATGTTAACTAGAAGTTACTCTTCTTCCCTTGACCTTTGTTGAAAGCCCCCCCAGATCTTCAGCTCCAAGTTGTTAGGTAGCTTTACGTTTATTCTCCAGTGCACAGTGGAGTTTGACCTTTTCTTTGGGTGTGTGAAGCCCCACACCACACTGCTTTGAGAAAATGACTGAGGATATTTTGTATTCTGCATGACTAGCAAGCATTACTTAACAGCGTCCAGAGACCTCTAGGGTAGGGTCCCTGGAAACACACTAGGAAATATGGTCCCTAGAATGGCAACGGCAGCAACACCTGTGGGTGAAAGGAACACAGGCATAACAGCCTGGGGAAATCAATACAAAACACAGATTCCCTACAACTACTGACAGGCATGGCTTTGGTACCTCCACCATTGTTAGAAGAAAGCTCAACAAAAAAAAATAAAATGCATTGCAGGCTGCTGGAATTGTGTTGTGCTTTCTCTTAAGAACAGTCCTTAAACAGCTTCTGTTTCAGACACTTATTTCCTTGAAATATGGGAAAAGGCAGGGGAGGTGTCCTGACATTGCGCTGTTTCCATTTTTTTGAGTGAGAAAGCACATGTTCCTTCTCAGGCATCTCTCTGGGCATAAGGACTGTGGAAACAGACCCTTCACTTAAGGATAACCCTGAGAATGTTTTGAAGGGTACTTAATTTACTTCACCTTAATTGTAACACTTCCTTACACAGTAAATTTCCCAGAGTTATGACCCTACCTCCTTACATGTTTACAGAGCACCTGACACAGTACAAGCCTTATCTTGATTGGTGTCTCATTACGTTTAACAGATCCTGCTGTTCTCATAAAAGGGCCAAACACCTTCAACTCCCATAACACAATTAGAGAGAGAACACTCGCCGCCTAGCAGCGGTGTTCAGCTCCAGCAGGTTGTGATGGCGCCTCACAACACTGATCAATCTGTTCAGACCTGAAAATCATTCTTCATTTACACAGTTTGACTGTATTCACAGAAACAATTGCAGCAAGGGCACAGTGTCCTGCTCACAGCAGTTTAAAGACTCTAGTTAGTGGCATTCAACAGGTTACCATCCAGAATGTCTTTCACGGTCAGCACAAATATGTTCCTGGTTAACCTTGACATTCTGCATACAGCAGTCTCTTCCACTTTCTATTTAGAAAGTTTTTATCTTACCTTCTCTGAATCATCACATTTCAAAAACTGTTTTATAACTGCATCAGGAGCTCAAAGAAACAGAAGAAAGATGCTTTACAACAGGCACTGATAATTCAAATTTAAAAGTTAACATCAAATAATTCCCTTAGAAGATCATTTGCTGCCTTCAAGTATATAAAACATTCATACATTTATACATTTTCAAGCTGGAATCACAACCAAATCGATCCACAGGAATGTGACCTGGAATCAAACAGATGGATTTTCTGTGGTGCCCCTTAACTCTCCTAAAGAAAATAAACCTGGTAGTACAAATGATTCACATCTCAGGATGACAAGGCTGAGGGTGGGGAAGAAGCTTGCACTGTTCATTTACAACTCAACAAAGAAAGCATCACATTCTGATAGAGAATAAAGGAATATTGCCAGCTGTCACTACTTATCAACAAGATGCACACCCAGTGATTCAATTTTCCACCCACGGTAAGAGAGATACCAGGCATTAAAAAAAACCAAACCCAAACACTAACTCCATCACCTCTACCTTGGTGCAGATAAACCCTCAAACGGGTGCGTACGTGCTGAAATCGTAGCTAGGGCACGGCAACCTTCGTGCCTACCCCGTGGTGTGTCAGCACCCGTGGCAGCGCTTACGCAGCCCATGCGAAAACCCAAGGCAGCATTTCAGGAACGAACGTACCGCTGGCTCAGCGCGCCCGGCCGCCAAGACAGCCGGGGGTAAGCGGCTGCGCTCGGAAAGACCCGGCTGCCCGATCCCCGGGTGCGCAGTTAATCATTTATGACCCAAGGCTGTTACTGAATAGCCCCGAACCGCGCGGCACTGCCCGATTTCGGCTGCGGCGGCGCCTGGGGGCTGGCGGAGCAGCGGGGAGGGCGAGCCGCGGTGAGCGGCTTCCCGGGCGCTCGCGGAGCCGGTCCCGGAGCGCGCCGGGCGGGGTCCGAGGGGCCGGGGCCGGGCCTGGCTGCAGTCCCCGTGCCGCCAGAAGGGGCCCGACTGCCTCCACCCGCGGCCGGGTGTCGGCGCCAGGACCCGAAGCGTTTAGAGCGCCAGGCGGGGTACCGGGCGGCACCGCGGCGACCGTCCTCCCTCCTCAGCACCCGTCGTCAGTAAACTCCGGGCGGGCCCTCCTCCGCCCCCCCGCGCAGGTGCCGCCAGGCGGAGGGCCGGGCAGAGCGGTGCCTTACCTGGTAGCCGCCGGGCCGCAGCGAGGCCGTGCCGCCGCGGCAGATGGCGAGGGAGCAGCGGCGGACCTGCGAGATTCGGCGGCGACCGGTAGTGGGTCGCGGCTGTTGCACCGCCGCCCGCCCGCCCGCAGGGCCCCGCCTCGCGCCCCTCCCCTGCGCGCGCGCCGCCCCGGGCCCGCCTCAGTAACGGCCGCAACGGCCCCCGCCCACGGCACCGGCGGCGCCGCGCGCCCCCGGCCCGCAGCGAGAGGGCCGCGAGGGAGGCCGGGGCGGCAGCGGGTCGCGGCGAGGGACGGACCGACCCGGGGGACGGGGCGCTCTCCCGGGACGCTCGGCAGCAGGGCGGGAGAGCCGCCCGAAGCCCGGCTCCGGGAGCACGACGCGCGTCGCGTCCGTCCTGGGCGCCGGACGGGAAGAGTTACGTGGGACGGAGAGAAGCGCCCCGGGCACCGGCGCTTTACTGCTGCCGCGGGGCCAGGAGCGATGCGTGTCCCTCCTGCCACGCACAGAGCCAGGCCCGAGACACGCCGCCACTGGTCCCCACGCACAGACCGGCTGAAGCACTTAGCGCTGAGCAAAACGAAGCCGGCAGCACACGTCAGTGCGAGCTGAGGCATCTTCCTCGCTGTGAATACTGGCAGCATACTACCAGGATATAAAAATTTACCACAATTTTTAAGTAATCAACACTTTAAAACACCACCTGAATGCCCCTGGGAAAAGCCATGGGTCTGTTAACACCGAGCTGAAGGAGCAATAAGCAATTCTCTGCTCACACACCTGGGATACAGAGGTACAACTGCAAACTTGGAACTAAAAACCATCAGGCTTTCCATAAACAGCTGTAGTCCAGTGGTATCCTACACAGGCAGTTTCAGTTCCTTAACCCAAACAACTATCCAGTGCTCATTTCTCCTGACAATGTGAGCCACAACTACTGAAAAATCATAGCGTTTCCTCTCAAAAATCATTGCGTACCTCTTTTCCTGCCAACACAAAGGAGCAGCTCTTGGTCACACCATATGTGTACTTGAACTCCCTACTCCCAGGCAGAGTAACTTCTTACACCTTCAGACGCAGTTTGGAGGCAGCACTCAATCCTTATTATTTCCAACCAAAGATTCCCAAACTACAGCATGGAAAATAATTCAAGGTGAGATTTACAAGGACAATGTACCCACCCCACCCTCCAAACCAGGCAGAGCCAGTAGTGTTTCTCCATGGCAGGCAGGTGGGCTGGCAGAGAACCACCTCAAGCAGTAAGTGATGGCACACAGTGCTCTGCGACCACAGTGCCCAAGTGTACCTCACTGGGCAGTTTCTATTCTACTGAGTTGCAGTGGCTTTGTGCAAAGAGTATCTGTTGAATGGACTCATCCACCTGGTGCAGAAAGCTAGGAATGAATTGGATATTCAATGTTACGATCACAAGGCCACAGGTTCAGAATTAACATTTCATTTGGAATCACGTCTTCAAAACTATT
The DNA here is from genome assembly GCF_964237585.1 of Gallinula chloropus. Taxonomy (NCBI): domain Eukaryota; kingdom Metazoa; phylum Chordata; class Aves; order Gruiformes; family Rallidae; genus Gallinula; species Gallinula chloropus. The sequence continues at coordinate 29,845,842 of NC_140090.1, read as the reverse complement.
CAGATCTTCAGTATCCAGGTTTATCATAAACAGCGTAACTTTAAATGTGCAGGGTTGTATTTGTGTTCTGAGAGCACTCTGTATAGTATTGCTGACATTTATCTGCACCCAGAGCTGTATGAATTTTGCTGGGAGTTTTGGAAATTATTCTGATGCTCAAGAGAATGGTGCATTATATCCATAAAACAAGGGTGCCGCTGACCTTTCAGCACAAGAGAATGGACGTGAATCATGGACCTGAGACTCATCTAAAGGAACAGAGTGGAAACACATAGGATGAAAGGCTCTAAAGGCTTTACAAATTATATTTGGATGGGGGAGAGCAGGGAGAAAGAGAATGTGGGAAAAAGAAGAATGAAAAAGGATCCTGCTGTTTAGCTCATGCATAAACTGTATGTGCTCAGCCAAAGGTCACTCCTTTTATTTTCTCATTAATTTCAATGACAGTAGATGGTATATGAAGAACAATCTAAAAATAAGGACAGCCAGAAATAGCTTAGGCTTTTCTGTGACAGTATAGCAGGAAGAAAAACCTAAGCTGCAACTTCACTCCATGTCTTCAGACATTTTAAAAAGTAGTGATTTAATTAATTTCCTTTAAGATGAACTGCAAAATCATTTAGAAAAGTTAAATAAAAATTAAGTGGTCGACTTTTTATGTATATTCCATTAAAATATTTGTACCCTGTGTACACTGAAAATAATTGCTAGGGGTTTTTTTCATCCACCACTGTTGGTAAGAAACGGTGTATTTCCAGAGTTTTGAGGCTAAGTTTTCTGGATACTAAACACAAGTGAGGAAAACCCTAAGTACTAGTCTGAGTTGTAAACAAATAGAGAAGGAATAACAGCTTTGGGAAGGCTGCAGGTGTGTGCAAAAGCTGGCACAAGGAAACAAAGTAGAGGCCCAGCAACTGAATGTAGAGCCTGGAATGGGCACATAGAAGGGATCACGAATATTCTGCAGGGAGGATCATGAATGGCTGCCTCAAATCTCCAGGAAACAGGAGCCCTTCACACAGAGGCTGGTGCAACATCTGCCAACTTTTTTCTAGGGAGTAAAGGGCCAAACCTAGAAGCTGATCTCCACATGAGGTGCCACAGATTCTACATCAGTGTTGAAGGAAGTTTAGCATTACTTCAACAGCTTTTTAATTTTGCAGCCACTGGTCAAGGCACATTTGCATTGGCAGTAAATTTGGCTGTATGCTGAGCCTACATTTTCAAAAAGAGGTCACCAGATGCCCAGAGTTTAGTTCTCATCTTCTGTTTGTGTCAAATAGCAGTATGAACCTTATGGTCAACACATGTTGCAATGCTCAGTTCCTCTGTAGAGGTTATGCACTGAACAAGGTAAAGTGATAACAACAATTAAACATCCCAGCGAGGCCCTCTGGGCTATGTTAGAAGTGAGATGGCCTGGTCACTTTGGTTTTTGCATTAAATCCTCAGTTCACAATGTTTCCTATACAACTGTAGTCAGATTTCTGCTGTGACCACAGACAACTCAATTTCTCTGTGCCTCAGTTTCCCATCTGCAAAAGAAGAAAGGAATTTCCAAATCTCAGTGTATATGACAAAGACTATAAGATTACTCCAGGTGTAACTGTAGAATATAGTAACTTTGGAAGTAGAGGTGCCTTAATGATTTCTTGCTCTCTTGCAACCTCCCTGTCTCTACCTTGGCACTGTAATCCATTACTCCAGAAGTAATGAAACTTACATGAAACTTCCCTGCAGACACAGAAGTGACCTGGGCTAAAAATACCACCCCTTTTCTCCAAAGATTTCTTTTTAAACTGAGATCCAGTTGATAGCGAAGCTCTGGCAGCCGGTAACCTGTCATGAAAAGGGTCTTGAAAACTGATGTGTCGTAATCTAACATCAGCTATCAAGCTGCAGTAATCTAGAGGGATGTCACAACACAGCATTTAGAAATTCATTGTTTCTGAAGGGGAAGAACATGCCGCCATGCATGACACAGGCAGGTACCTTGTGCCACTAGATTCCTATTGCTTTCCTTAGGACTACAGATGGAACATGCACCAACTGAACGCAAAGGTAATAAAATATATCCTAATGTAATTGTTCTATCTCTCTGCTTCTTCAAACACCTACTGCTCCCACAAGAGCGACAGACTGGAGAGCTTCAGTTACATCAGTACCGTCATGCCCTCTTGGACTGCTTCTCAGCAAGCAGTTTCACTGTACTGCCCGAAGCAGGTCACTGCCACTTTCCCTGGCTTGCAGATAAGAGACAGCAGCCCAGAAAGCAACAGCACAGAGAACTTCCCAGCTGCAGAAATGAGGCGCAGGTCTTCTGAGTCCTGCCCAACGAGCCTTGCCTCCTGCTGCCTCACCAAAGGGACTGGGTGCTATGTGCAGCAACCACAGAGCAGTGAGGAGAGGCATCTGGAGGGGAGCTGAGGTGTCCCTCAAAGTACGTATTTGTTTGTTTCAATACCAGAATCAGTGATTAAAAGTTTGTTAATTGGCAAGAAATTAAATCTGTTTAACTCCCCCCCCCCCCCCCCCCCCCAAACTGTTTCTGGCTTGCAACAGGGGGAAATTGATTCAACACAGAAATTCTGAAATAAACTCACACAGTCACAGTGGTCTGGCAGCAGATCTGAGGGTGAAGATACAGAAAACAGAAAATTACGTAGCTCTTGTTGTACAGCAGTTGCTAATCTGGGGCATAAACATAACATGGCTCTTTTAAGCCAGAAGAAGGACTGATAATAACATTTTATCCTGGCTTTTGTTAACTGCAGTTTAAAACTGCAACATTAATGGAAAAAAGTTCAAAGAGAGGCACCATAAGTGATTAAAAGGGGTATGTCTTCAGGAGATACATGTTTTCATGCTCAGCTTAAGAGAGCTGCCAAGCATAGAAAAGACAGAAGGTCCTTTCAAAGGACCTGTGTGGAGACATAAAGAGCATTATATGGAATATCAACGTGGAAAGTAGAAAAAGAAGATTCATGATAACTACAAAAAATTCTGACAGTCACAATGGACCAAAAGAACCTAGAAAGGCTGAATTTCTACACGTTACCAGTCAAAAGTTATATTCAGCACCAAGTTTTTTTTAGAAACAGAAAAGCCCCTGCATTTGCATGTGTGATCCCAGGAAAAAAAAAAAAATCGAGGATGACAGCTTTTTTGGCTCTCAAAGCTACAGGTCAGATTTAGAAAGGATAATTCACAACCTGCATGTAAGTTAATGGCCATTATGTTTGCTCAGACAACGTCTGAATTTGATTAAATAGTTATGAGCACACAGACTATATAGTACCTAAACAAAAACCTGGTTTGCAATGACATTATTTATATCAAAGACAATTTCAACTGCTGCTCTGTGATCTCACATTTGGTTAAAAATAAAATGCCCTCAAATGCCTGTGACAAAGTATAATATTCCAGGAAAGATTTTTGGTTTTACTTTTCTTTAAGATTGGCAAACAGGCTGGTTAAAGCCTTCAGAGAGACATGCAGTTGAAAAAAGCAACCTGAGCATTTTCTGATTCCAGAAGCAATGCAGCAGTATCTTGTGGTGTCTAATGTTTCAGAGCGAGTGGACTGGAGCGGGGTGGTAAACACTTCAGAATGACTGAAGTTCGAAAACAAACAAAAAGAAGCCTTGAGCTCACTCTTGTAGTAAATGAGAAAGAAGTGAGGGAAAGCTTGGCAAAAATCAGCATAATAGTAGGCTTATTGTTGAATCTGAAAGCTTCATTTTCCAACAGTGTCCCTTCTCTGGGAAGCTGCACAACCACTCTGAAAGCACTTTCTATAGAGATGATAAATCTATGGTGAAGATTTATGCACATTCAGATTAAGTCAGGAAATCAGTCCTGAAAAGGATAATTAAATAGAGAGACAAAAACCTAGAAGAAAAATTACCAAAAGCCCCGAAAACAAACACAGCTAACAATACACCATGATATATCAGGTCCTGGGATTCTGACTCTGATTTTGGCACCTTGTTCAAGAAACATATGGGGTGAGCAACCTCATCCTCTTCCTCACTGCGGTTCCCAGGACTCTGGAAAGGGGCACTGCATAGCAGCACATTCTGGGCTGTAGCAGAGTGTGTGAGCAGATGAGGCTTATCTTTGGTCCTCCCATTTTAGGTGCTCCTTGTTGCACAAGCTCTTAATTCATCAATAGGTAGGAAGGCAGGCATAAGAGGAAAAAATATTCTGTATCTATACCCAGGATTGTTTGAGACCCCAGCCTTGGTGCTCCTGCGTTTGCATCCACACAGGAGGGGAGAGTTAGAGACACAGCTCTCGGTGACACCGGCCAACCCCAGAAAAGCTGTTGCTGGAACAGTTTCTGATAATGGCTGGCAGTTTCAGGTTGTTGAAGCTGTGTAAATGCTCAGTTTTTGATAACTCCCAGCATGCATGTAGGGTGCTGGTACATACCCAGCACTAAAGGAGCAGCTGAAGAGGCACTTCCCTTACTCAGCAGCAGTGATAGACTTTTGCTCTGTGGTTGGACCAGACCCTGGGCTAAAAACATCACTGTTTAGGCATCTAACTCAGGTGCCAAAGCCAGCAGCCTTGGTGCCTAGATTGTCAGACAAACATAGGTGTCCCACTGACTGTACAGGAGCTTTCAGCCCCATTGTCACCAGAATTACGTAGCTGAAGTTATACTGTGAAAAACCCTAGCACGGGGATGTCCCAAACAATTACAGTACTTGGGTTCTTTCCTGCAGCACTTCCCTGCAAGGAGAAGTGCCCTTCGTAACCCAGAGGCTCTCTGCCAGGTCTGACTCCAGCAGCTTACTGCTTTGTGTTCTGAAAGGTCTCGGTCCACCACCAAAACTCCAGCAACAAACGGCATGGGAACATCTCTTAGCTGATAGCACTAGTAGATTGCTGTCTTCTGTCTGGACTCAACACCGCGAGTAGAAAACCTGAAGGTTCATAAGCAAGATAAGAGCTTTTCAACAGTGCAGCCTCCATTTTAAAACCAGCAGCCCAGACTTTCCAGGCACAAATAAGCAAAGTGCTGTGAGAGCTGGCTCTCTTGACATAGAGGTCACTTCCTCTTTTGTCTTTACAAGATGCACAGCCGACTCAGGGTGTTGATGGTAAAGCAAACACACTGATTTAACAAAATTTAGTGCAAAAGCCCTTCTCTGTCACATCACTGCACTCTAAAACATACAAACTCAGTCCTCCAGCTTTGAAGGTATGACATACAAATGCTGCAACTCTGTGAGAAGATTTAATTTGTGCACAGTAACTTTATAATTAATTTATTTACTAAATCATGTCTCTCTTCTCCAAAGTGGACTCAATCCCAGTGCCTGATTTACCTCATGTGAGAGCTAAGGACAGATGCAGAAGAAAAAATGCAGGGATTCCACTCAAGGACATTTGTCCAGTCTCCTTCACATCAAAAACAAAACCAAAAAGAATCATCTGCACATGATGATCTCAGCCAGCAGGAAAAAGAGAAGAGCAAAGATGCTCTGTGCTCGGGCGTGTAATTTCAACCTCTGGAATGCAGCATAAAATTTAACTGGGAAGTAATGTTTGACAGTATCTGAAAGAAGGGCTGGCCAACAGAAACATATAATCAAGTTGGAAAAAATAATAAATGCAAGTATTACAGCTTTAGTGTTGTTACACAGCACATTGGGAATTAAAAGAAGTCAAATAGCAAATAGATAATAATGACAGAAGAATCTAGAAGGTATCAAAAGACCAAGAGGTAGCAAGGTTTGATCAATGCTTTAGAAGTGCAATGATTGTAACAGAAAATAAGTTAGCAGTGTGATTCAGAAATTACCACGGTAACTTGGGAACTAAAGGTTTCATTCAGAATGATGCTCAGCACAGATTTGGTTTGCCTCTGAAAAGGCTCAGGAGACCTCAACATGGCAGAAGCTGAATTCCTCAAAAGCAAAAGGAAAGCGTCTCCATGCCTCTGTGCACCACCATTTGACAGGGAGGGAGTCCCAGCTCAGAAAGCACCTCACCCATGACTGCACAGCAAGTCTGTGTGGGAACTGAGGCTGGACACAGCCCTCCAACGAGACCCTACCTTATAGCAGCTATCAAAAGTTACCCTAAAATTAAATCTGCTTAAAACAGCACCTTGGCTAAAACAAGAACATTATCTGTTGAGGTGCAATTACTTCATTTAATGCACAAACACAGCTTGCTATTTTCAAAGACCAGAAAGGACAACTCATGCGTTAAGAGAAAATAGAGCTGACATTAAAAGCACAGAAGATAAAACTGAAACAGGGGACACATATATATCTGTAACACATAATCACAGTTTGGAAGAGACCTTTAAGTTCAAATCCAACCGCTAATCTAGCACTGCCAAGTCCACCTCTAAACCATGTCCCTGAGCACCACGTCTACATGTCTCTTAAATGTTTCCAAGGATGGTCACTCAACCACTTCCATGGGCAGTCTGTTCCACCAATTAACAGCCCTTTCACTGAAGAAATAAATTTTTCCTAATATCCAATCTAAATCTCCCCTTGGTGCAATTTGAGACCATTTGCTCTTCTCCTATCCTACTTAAAAGAACAGACTGACCCCCACCTGACTACAACATCCCCTCAGCATCATTTTCTTTAAGCTAAACAACCCCAGTTCCTTCAACTGCTCATCAGACTTGCTCTCTAGACCCTTCACCAGCTTCATAGCTCTTCTTGGGACACACTTCAGCACCTCAGTGTATTTCTTGTAGCGAGTGGCACAAAACTGAACACAGTACTTAAGGTGCAGCCTTACTAGTGCTGAGTACAGCTGACGATCACTTCCCTGGTCCTGCTGGCCACCCTACTTTTGATATAAATATATATATATATATAAATTCACTATTAAAAAATCCAAAACTTTGAGGTCATCCTTTGTACAGGTGCTGCGCTGCAGCTAACAATGTAGGCAATAGTCATAGTCCCCAAGCCTTCTAGAACAGAATGAATATCCCATTTGCAACCCATTTTATAATAAAAGAATGTAATTAATTAAAAGCCTTAGGCTGGCTTCAAAACTTTATGAGAAAGGTATTGTTGTTATGTGCCAGAGCACTTTTTCCTGAAGGATATGGAAGGAGTTAATGCACACTGATGTGTATTGTTACTTATCAGCACCTCACCCCCATTACCATGACAGCAAGGCAAAGACCATTTTGTTCTGTCCCTCAGCAGAACTGCCAGTTGACTTCCAAATTCAGAATCTTAACAGAAACTCATGTTTGAGGTTGTATTTTGCATTGTGTCCTAAAAGCTCGATCTGATATGAAATTTAATGAAAAGGAAAGGTGGAACAAAAGGCAGTCCTTTTATAAGGCTAACTGAACATTAAGAGGCTGATACGCTGTTTGCAGTACAACACACATAAAAAGAATCAAATGAAACTCAGAACAAGCATTTGCTGGGTAAAACGTGCCAAAAATTTATCTGCATCTTCTTTTGTGGCTCAAAGACAAACACAGGGGTTGCTGCCTACCGGATGTGTATGTTTGACAAGAAAGCATGATACAGTGCAATGAAAGCAGGTTTGTGAATCAGCAGTGTAAAACAATGACCAGAGGGTACCAAAGGAGTCGTCAAGAACATGTAATATGCCAGCCATCATGATTCTTCTGATCTGCATATCCAATATGTTATAAACATTAACATGACAACTGGTCTTTATGATCCTTACGGGTCCCAACTCAGAATATTTTGTGGTTCTGTGGTGCAGGAGGCTGCTGCTAAGGATCAGAATTGCATTTGCTGATTAATTCTGACACTGCACACTGTCCACATCTAAAGAATAAAGAGCAGAGGGATGGAATGCTACAGACAAATAACATAAGGGGCTTGATCACTTTCTACCTGGTTCAGGTTCTTACCTGGCTCCCCACAAGTCAAATACTTAGGGAGCTCCTCTCACATTAAATACTTCTTCCACCAACCCCATTCACCAGAGTTGCATGAGTAAAGCTACTGATACAAGTGGTATCAAGGAAGAGGTTGGGAAGTCTGAGAGAAAGGTTCAGGGAAATGGGACTCTGGCGCGAACAGGCAGGAAAACAGCTGGAATGGAAGGATGAGAAGACACAGAGGATGCACCAAGTCTTACTCTCCAAGAACAGGTTCAGTGTGTATGAACATCATGAAAGATCCCAATGGTCTTCTCCACCCAGCAGTGTAGTTTTCTCAGGTAGGAGGACAGTTACCTGAACAACTTGTTACCTCTTGTAAACCTGGTCATGTCATCTGAGTTTGCCCTGCTGAGTTGACAACTAAATAACAAAGTACTTAGCTGTTTCCCCATTATGTCACAAGTACTATATAAACCATGTTTTGTCTACAGCAAACAAAGAGTTAATATCCCCACAGGCACAGAGACAGACAAAGAGGCTGAAAGATAATCAAGGAGAGAGGGAAGCTGCAGGCTGCAACAGTTAGCCATTTGATTCTCAGCTCTAAATAAACCCTTTGAAGTGGAACAGGTTTTTTATGTTAAAATAAGCTGCTTTTCAGTATGCATCATTGTTTATGGTTGCAAAAATGGCTCCACTTGAACTCAAAACTGGATATTCAGAGTTGGAAAAAAAAAGCAGAAAATTTATGTGCAGACCCCCCATCATTCCCACAGCTCCCATACTGCATCCAACACTTAGTACAACAGAACTGATTCAGTAACAGCTGACATTGCCTTGCAGGCACAGTTCAGAAACTTTACCTTGATCCCTACAAACCAGAAGCTGAATGGTATAACTCCACAACTGAAAAGTCTAAATTAACTATAGTAAAAAATAATGTTCCATCCTTCTGAACTTCACTTGTCAAAAATTCAAGAGCCACAGAAGAGGATATACCGCTCAAATAACGCTGTGGTGGCTAAGCAGGGTTTCAAAGCACTCTCCTCTATCCTGGCTCCTACACCTTGTGAAATTAGACTGTAAATAACAAGCAGAAGTGCAAATAACTTTCTAAATGAAGAGAAAGTTTGGCAACTTTGCCAATCAAATTCATATAGTCAATTCTTTTGTTAAAAACAAAGTTGGAGGAATCATGTCTAACAGCTCTCAAAATGATAGGTTCTCACAGAGAACTGAGAGAGAACTTGTTATTTTCTACTGTATAGATCTTGCTTCAATATTTAAAAGGTTCATCCTTGCCACCTATAAGATCCCCAGGTCTTCATAGGTTTTACGGTACTTAAATCTGTGTCAGAATTCCAAAAGTTTTATCTTCCCCATGAGAAATAAAGGATTTGTGTCTACTGTATACATCAGTGGATGCTGAAGAGGACCTCATCAAATGCCTGCTGTGGATTTGTGTTTCTCTACGTAACAGCTGTAAATTAAGGATTGCCAACTTGACTCTATGTAATATCAAAGCAGGAATCCAAGAAGTATTGAGCTGTAATGAAACAGGCTAGGAAACAGTTGTTAATTTTAACTAAATTATGTAAAGGAACAGATGCATTTCCAAGAGCAAAGCCTCAAACAAAGGGCAATGAAGAAAAGACAGGGCTATCCACTTCATCTAAAATGGTTCCATGAAGGGAGAAAACACCAAATTTAGAACAAAATCTAAGGTAGGACTTAAAGGTGCGGTAAAATGCAGGGCTGGTACGTATCCCAGGGATACCAACAATTGGGTACAAACCCTTTATGTGGGGTTTAACCCCAGTTGGCAGTTAAGCACCACACAGAAACTTTTGGGTTGAGATAAAGACAGTTTATTAGGAGAGCAAAGGAAGAGAAAATAATAGCTATATAAAACAAGTTATGCACAATGCAATTGCTCACCACTTGCTGAACAATGACCAGCCTGTCCCCAGCGCAGGGATTGCCACCCATGGCCAACTCCCCCTGGTTTATATATACAGAGAATGACATCATATGGTATGGAATATCCCTTTGGCTTGTTTGGGTCAACTGTCCTGGCTGTGCCCCCAGTCTTCCTACGTACTTCCTGCGGAAGGCTCAAGCCTTCTGGCTGGCAGGGCCTGGGAAGATGAAAAGTCCTTGACTTAATTGTAAACACTGCTTAGCAGCAAGTAAAAATATCAATGCATTATCAACATTATCTTCATACTCAATCCAAAATACAGCACTGCACCAGCTGTTGGGAAGAAAATTAACTCTATCCCAGCTGAAACTGGGACACCTTATCAAAGTGTGGTGATTAACAAGATAGAAAGCTGGAGTGGTCAAGTAAGATGAAATGGTGGCAGTTAGCCAAGTGTGGGTTCAGGAAGATATCATCTGTCATGCTCAGTATTCACTGCTATTCAAAGCTGCTCCGAGATCAAAATCCTGATTATAATCCATCAAACCAATAACCACAGTGAGCCAAATGGCTGAGCGATTGTGATGACACAGCTGGCTGCAGGGATGGTGCTAGGAATTACTATGCGAAGCTGCCATCAGCACGGAGAAAGCTCTGGATGAAGGGAAAAGCAGCATGATAATTGCTAATAACCACAACACAGAAATGAAATCAAAAGGGTTATTAAAAACAAACCGAATCATGTCATGCTGATTTTTGAAGGAGAAATATTTAGGCCTGCTGCTCACAGTTTAAACAGAAGGTGTGTCAACCCATCTCTTCGCCCAGTGTGGGCAGAAAAACTCAGTTCTCTTCCCAGTCAACATCAGCTCAGGCCCATCCTGACCGATGCAAGCGATTTCCCCGTTGCTGCCCTACCCTAATGCTATCACAGGAACCAGCCTCCAGCAGCTACAGTCACAGGCTGTGTTCAGGGGGGAGTGTTGGGAGAAAGCATCAGCATGCCAATTCAAACTAACAGCTTTCACCAGTGGGCTGTAAGACTACTACTGCCACGCAAAATTCATCTTGCTTGGGGGCCACTGCTAGCACTTTGCTTCTATTTTACCTACTAGATGGGGTGAGAGAGAGCTACATGGACTATCTGTGCAAAAACACACAGACCCTTTTGCCTCCATGAAAGCAGGATCAGTCTGACATTCAGCAGGACTCTACCAAGCCTGGCTTAGTTTTTGGTCCGGTAAGTCACTTCAGAGAAACCTCAATGTGACTGAAACCCAGCAACAGCATTCCCCCTTCAGTTTCTGCTTCCTGTTGCCTTTGTTGCTTTGACCTTTCATCTCCCCTCCGTGGGATTCTTGGCTTTAGTGTACATTTTTAAAATTTAAATATAGCAGCTCTTCAGCCTTTGTGTCTCTACTACAACCTTGTCTGCCTTTAATGAATCCTGCATGAAATTAGGCCTAGTTTGCATTCTAATCAACTTTGGTGACTTATGCTTTTATTTAGCCCTTAATATTCCTCCAGCCTGCGTGGTTGGTGCATTATAAATGAACCCTTTCTATGTGTCATTGTGGTTTCATCTTAAGGGGGAAAAAGTATTTCACAAATGCTATGGATACAAAAAATATATGCAATTTATCATAAACCATTATGATTTTATTCTCTCCAGCTGGAGCAGCAGACGTGTTAATATGTTTTTCCAATTGAAAAAGTACCATGTGATTTATTATTCCAAGAGGAGCAGGGGTCCTACAAGGCCCGTACTTGGATACAACCTCTATGGGATTCTCAACATATTGTAAATTTCTGGATCTGAGTAACCCCTTTCCAAAACCACAGTGGGCCTCCGACTGCCTCGCACGCAAAGATTTAACAGGTTAATTGACCAAATCATGCTCACTTCAATAGCTCCTTTGTGTTCGAGATGTGACCCACAGAAGAGCTCCGAAAGTTTAGAGCACGACATAAGTGGTAAGTATTACTGGGTCACATTTTGAGGTTCAGAATCAGTTGTTACTGAATGTTTATTCAGGCAAACTGCCATTAAAGTCGAGCACTGAATCAAAAACCCAGTAAGGGCCTCCAGATTTCACCCATTGTTAATCATCTGAGGTATCAATTAAATATAACGTCTCTGACATATTTTACTCTTGCCTGATTAACTATCAATCCAAATAAAAGATATTCAGCTGTCACTTAAAGTGATTTATTGCTAGCCAACCTGCTCATCTGATAGTTGAGTGATCTGAGAAGTTTCTATGAGGGTTCTTGAAACAACCTTTCATTGCAGTTGTATTTACTGCCAGCTTCTGACAGTTTGTATTTAACAATAAGTAGAATGAGCACTCCAGAAAAGATGTCTGGAAAAATACATATACTAAGAGTATTAACTGCACATAAACCAACAACTTTCTTAAAGACATCAAGATCTCTTCCCATGATATCAGCCATATGATACTGACATTAAATAGACTTGCAAGTGGTTCAGAGCAGCGGGAGTTTTCTTCATACTGATAGCAGCAGCTTTCTTAGTGTTTCACATCTCCTACAACACACGTTTTATTAAAAAGTATTTGTTTCCTGCTTCTAATTTGGAACAGAAGAGTTAAGAGATAAGCAGGGCAGTAAAATTTTGAACCTATCATCTAAAACACATGGTCCCATGAAAATGATATGGAAAAACTAATGGTCTCACTGCTGTTAGTGCCACCGGGACTTCACCTTCTGTGCCCTGGCAACTCAGCAGTTTGCAACACCAGGACTAAAGGCATACTTGCAATCTCACGGCTTTCAGATATTATTTGCTTGGTAAAGAAAAGCATGTTCATTTATAGAATTTAAAGATGAAGAGACACACCTCCTGTCAGCTGAGGAAGTGACATTTCAGCCAGAAAAGAGCATTTGAACTTAACAGCAGTGGTACAGGGTCAGATCATGGGTCTGACCTCAGTGCCTCATCTCTCAGTCACAGTCAGTAACCAATCCTTAAGAAAAAGCATGAGAAGAGAGAAAGCTTCTTCACTAAGCTTTCCCCGTTTCCAGAAACGTGCACTTTGGGCCTCCTTCTTCTGGCATGGTAGAAATTATCAGGATCAACATCTTAATCTTTCACGGTTTGAACAGCACTTGAGTGTGTCACTTCATACAGGTGGCAACGCCCAAAGTCCAAATAGTTGCCTGGATCAAGGCCAGGCTCCCAAGTCCCTTGCAGAACTGAAACATTAAAGTTTGAAAGAGGCTGGAGGGAGAAGGACATTTTCTTAGTCTCAGCTGACTTTGTTCAGAGGCTGCCAAAGCCGGAAAGAAGGCAAGCCTACACTGCATTATGTTCTTTGGGTTTACAAAAGCCATCTTTACTCACAGGTGTATTCTGGAAAAAACCTGGGCCAGACTCTGGAGATCTTATTCTCTACTTCTGCAAATTTCAAAAGAGCTTTAACAAGGTTTCATGCAAGCATTATAATATTTCAGCCTAAGATCAACTAAGCTCACAAGGAAAACTTAGGTTCAATCCTAGAAAAGGAAATAACCCAACTCCACAGCTGACTTAAGTGAGGGAGAACTTTATCTCCAGTTCCTGAACACACTAAATATATATTATGATAAATAATTATGACCTGCATTATCTCTTGGAAAGCAGGTTTGTTTGAAAGGCCAAGTGAGTCTGGGATTCAGAACTTCCTGTGAATAAGATAGATGTTTTTAAAGCTATTGGTAAAATGAATCCAAAAATACCTGAGTGGGAGGTAAATGGAGAGAAATACTTTTCTATATTAACCTAAAACATATACACACAGAATTAAAGGAAAAAAGAAATTTTGACTATTACATGCCCAAAATCCAGAGAAAGATCTGCATCTATATGAGGTTTGGATCTTCCTCAGAAATATTTCATAATAATTTGCAAGACATACAAAAAATATGTTATTTTCCTGGTTTTCTCCCCCATAAAGTGTAACCTCAATATAGCAGAAGTAGCTCTAACCCAATGTTGTTATTTATCCATAGAGAAAGCTCCTTAGACAGGCAGCACTCTGCAAACAAACAGTATAATGTAGAAAGCCAAACAGAGCTGCGCCCAGCAAGCTGGTACCCAAGAGATTTCGGTGAAAGCAACTTATATCACTATAAAGCTCTCCCCATTTACAAAATCCTTGTCCTAACAACCTTGTCTTTTGCTTTAACTAGAAACTTTTCCTGTTTGCTCCACAGGAACTAAAGCAAGAAATCATGTCAGTGCCAGCCAGCTCTCCCATCTGAAACATGGGGGGAATACATTAAAATAACTTTGCGCAGTCTAGGCAGGCTCAGCACTGCCCACCTCAAAAACTGTGATCCAAGTATACCCAAAACCATGAGATTGTCTTTCAGTCATAGTATCTTTCAAAAAGAACTTGTTCATCTTCAGTGGTTTTTTGAGTCTTTGCTCTGATTCAAATACTCCCATAGTGAATAACTTTTTTTACTGGCTTAGAAAAATCAGAAGCAACATGTCACCTGATCGTATGCTGCCAAGGAGCTGGAACTTGAAGAAAAATAAAATAAAATAAAATATATTGAAAAAAATCACAATAAAATTCTGAGAGTGAAGGGTAACACCCTTCAGGAAAAACTCAACTGAACAGGGAAAAAAAATCCCAAGCATTCCTAAACTAAGCGTAAAAAAAAAATCCAGAAAAATCCCAGAAAATTAGAAAGCTAAAATTTTTGTGCTGTTGTTATTACTCAGACATTAACTATATTCAGATAAATTAGCTTTCTGCAAGAGCAAAACCATGAACAATCTTGCCTGTACTGTAGCACTAAAAGTCATACCAGCACAAGAAGCGATGGGAGGCAGAACAGACTCCCAGAGCAGACCTCATCTATCCTGGCAAGTGCCTGCAACGCTGCTGAGGGAACTTCTACAGCCCTGTTGAATACTCCAGCATTCCAAAGCCTGCATAGTCAGAAAACCTCTCCTCATAGCAAGCTTTTCTGTCCTTGTTAATTTCCCTGTGTCCATTGGAAGGACACCTTATCATTGTTCTTAGGACAGTTTTTATATTTTCACTGTCACTTTGCTTTTCCTTTTTTAGACTAAGAAGTCTCTTTCTTAGCTTTTCTTTTTTTTTTATCATTCCAGCTTCCCCAGGCTCAGGTTCTTTGTACGGTTCTCACAGAAACTAGTGACCTACTTTATATATGAATACCTTAAAAAGTACATGTATAAACAGCACCATAACATTAAATTAATCAAGAAAAAGAATACATTACAGTTTAATATAAATATATTAACTTGTCAGTCACCAGTTTTATCAATGCCATGAGATTCATCACTCCTCTACAATGACCTTTGACTTGTTCTAAGCTATTTTGTCCAATTACATCAGGTATAATAGGCATCTATTGATGACTATTCTGTAACACACATTCCACATTTAACAGAGTATTGAAAACCTATGAATAATACCACTAACAGTTTTGGATTTTAAACATTTAGAAGTTCCTGGAGTGTTTAATTTTCTCATAAAGGTGATGAAATTTGCAACAACTGTAAATGTTTTCTCCTCAGAGAGAAATCTAGGGGATGCTTCAAGAGTCCTGAGCCACAGAGACCAAGGAAAGGAAAAGAGATCAGAAGATTTCCATACAGCTGATCTAAAAAGTACTTGCAGTACCTTTCAGCTAATAGAGGTGAAGGTGGCAAACTGTATGACTAGTTTCACTCCATGTGAAAGCAAAACATAATGTTTTTAACCTAAAAATATGAAAAGAAAGGCAGAAAAGCTGTAGGGGAGATTGTAAGTGATCTGAGAAGAAGGAACCAGCCATCTATTCCAGGGCCACTAGGAACATCTGAAGCTGGTCAAGAAGAATTTAGAAGAGTAATAAGTATGAGCAGGTCAGTGCAAGGTTGGGGTTGTTCACACAGACAAATATGGGTTACAAAAGCTCCTTAGCACTGTGAATTTGGGAGTGAAATTGGCATCCAGCTGCTCAAACCAGTAGCCCAAAAACTGCTGCACAAAGATGACAATGGATGTGGGCTGTCAATTTTAATGAAGACGTTGGGAAACTGAAGGAATTAAGTGGGTTGGAGTAGTGGGGAAATACAACAGTAAAGGCAAAAGTAAGTTTCTCAGAGACGCCCCAAAGAAAAATACAAAGGATATGCAAACATACAGTGACACAAAGTCTGCAGCTACACAGTACACACAGAAATTTGGTTAGAAAAACAGACACACCTTGTCTGGTAGTAACTGCAATGGGGATGCAGCATTGGCAGAGAATTGTGTAACAATGACTTTTACAACTAGCGTAGAGCGAGTCTGCAAGTCCATGATCTGCTAAGACAGGGGCAGATGTCTGTCTTAACAGAGATCACTTGGAGATATTGGCTAGACAAGCCATCATAAGAGAGGCTTACAAGACATTGGGGGACTGAATAAAACAAGAAGGGTTAGTAGCTTTATCTACCAGCTCTAAATGAATAATTTTTAAAATCTGTGAAGACCTACCACACGTACCAAGAAGAAATCCAGGCAAAGCAAAACAGATTCTGCTGGTAGCAGAAGAAATTACAGACCTCAGTGTGTTAGCGGGAAATAGTACAGAAATCAAACCCTGACAAATGATTAGGCCAAGGAGTTGCATCAGCAATGAAATGTGGCAATCATCTGAGAAAAAACTGAGTATTTGATATCTCTACAGCAAGAAAGTAAACCCAAAGAAAAAGGGAATTGGTAAACTAGGATATGTGATGATAAAGTAAAAAAAAAAAAAAAAGAAGAAAGGAAGGTGAAAAAATGTAGTATGATTTGGGATTGTGCTGGGTCGATTGGGACAGAGTTTACTTTCCTCACAGCAGCCCACAGGGTACTGTTTTGGATCTGTTTCTACAGCAGTGCTGATAACACACCAGTGTTTTGGCTGCTGCAGAGCTGTGCTTGCACAGTGTCAAGGTCTTCTCCATTTCCCGCTACAGCTCACAGACAGCAGGCTGAAGGTGGTTAAGCGGCTGGGAGGGGACACACCAGGGATGGCTGACCCAGGTGAGCCAAAGGCAAATTCCATACCATGCACCCTCATGCTCACCAAGGCAAGCTGGGGTAGAAGAAAAGATGGGGGTTTTAATTTCCAAAGCAGCTGTGTGGAGTCCAGCTGGGTATCTGTGTGCCTGTGGGAGGTGGTGCACCACCTCCTTTGCTTTGCTTCTTTTTCCACTCTCTTTTCAACACCTATGAACTGTTTATTCAAAGCTCAAGAGTCTTCTTGATTTTGCTCTTCCTATTTTCTCCCCACTGTAAGGAGTTGGTGAGGGGAGTGAATGAGCAGTTGTGTGGGTGTTTGGCTGCTGGCTGGGGTTAGATGCAGGTCAGAAGATGAGGCACTTTATTTAATATTGTGCTTTAACAGAGCTTAGCTGGCATAAAAAAAAAAAAAAAAAAAAGAAAAAAACACAACTGCAGTGCTTACATTTACTCCAACTACTCAGAGTTCCAAGGACTAATACAGGCAGAACAGAACCTGCCTGGATTTTCTTCACACAATTCAAGAATCTGTCAGCACCCAATACCGCACAGTTTTATGTGCACTTTACTTACATATATGCCTATTATAAAACCCTTAGACATAAATAAACAAATTATTCTCCAGTTATTATTTCAATCTCCAGAAAAGCAATGAGCCTATCATCCATGTAGAAGAAAATACAAATACAGAAAGGCTAATAAAATATCTCTTTAACAAAGCTCATATCCTTGAAATGCAAGCAATAAAGTTCTTTACCATAACCCAATTGGAGGAATAACATTTATAGCACGACATAATCCAGAGCCATCAGTGATGCTTTATTTAGCACTGAGAAGGAAGAGGTGCAGTGTTTATTCTTTAAACAGATAAATATTTGGCAACAAAAGGGAGACGAAAGTAAGCCAGAGTGGAAGATTCAAAGGAGGAAGTGAAATGGTATCACAAACTACTAAGCCCTTTCAATTGAATTAGGGACTGCCTTCTCAGTAGCCTAATGTGTGCAAGTTAGAAATAATTCATACCTGTGCTAAGTAAAATGGAGCTTCTGGCTCCATATTGATATACTTTCCAGGGAAACAACATTTATTTGGTTTGTGATTTCTGACAAAGTAGGCACTGTACTGTCCATTTTTGACAGAACAATGGAACTTTTACTACTTCCCTTTACATTGAAAGGTTTCCCTCTCCCCTGGCTTGTCTGGCAAGGTTACAGAGGTTTCTTCTCTTTCGGTCTTGTTGAATTATCAGCTGAACTACAGAACCATTTTTCTAAAACAAAGCCCTACTATACAAGTTAACTTCTCTAGCAAAACTATTTTGTGCTTATATCCTCTTTGAGGATCCCTTTGTAGATATTAGATAATTATTGTCCATCTGTTTACTGTGATTCAGGAATGCAGGGAAGAACTGACTTGGGAATCCTTGTTCAGTCGTAATTACACATGTCTAGATAAAGAGTATGTCCTTTCACTCAAATGCATATATAATATACAGAAAACCAGGACATATGTATTTAATAACGAGAGTGGCAGAGACAAAACCTTTTTGCCAAAACCCAGGACAACACAGAAGTGATAACAGATTTGATTAGGAGAGGATGATGGAGATAACAGGTTCTAGGGTGCCGTCTGGATCAATATACCCCAGGAGTACATGTGCTTATTTTTCTACCATGATCCATGAAACAATTACAGGGAAGAGATTTAACCATATCATCCCAATGTCCTCCCTGAGTCATGATTATCAATTCATGAGTTCACAATAAGCCTCTTTTTGATCAATCTTATTTTTCCTCCTCCTTGTTTGGAAGTTGAATTAAAGCATAATTACTTGCATTATGCCACTTTGAGAGAATGAACTGATTAGCTTGTAAAGCACTGATTAGTTTGGGACTACCTTTGTAGAAAACTATGAATTATAATGGAATATGGAGATAAGCCTGGAGAGGTACTTACAGTATGAGCCAAATGAATTTTATATGTAAATATACCTAATTAAAAATGATAATATTTCATAATTGCAATCTATTATAGATGGAAAAGATGACGTTATATGAATGATTGTGCTAATATCATACTCAAACAACTCACATCATTCCATAACCAGTATACCTATTTTCTGGCACAGCCAATTTGTGTCACAAAGGGTCCCTTGATCCCTCCTCCCACACACTCCATGTCTTAGCGATGGATTCACTACATCCCTGGCTGATGGAAGAGTGCCATAATGTTTGTTAACATCTTGGCAGAACTGCTTACCAGTGGGTGACTTTACAGCAGGCACATCCTGCATGTCAACACAGATCAAACTCAAACCAGAAAACTTTGCATTTCATAGCTGACTGCTCTGCTCACTGAACCACTGGTACTTTCAGGCCAGGGCACAATGGGTGGGCTAACCCTAGCTCGGTGGGATATTTTCTACATGTCCTATTGGGTAATGAGATTTTGGAACAGAACAGAGCCATAAAAAATGTTTTAGTGCCTTTTCAACAAGGTTTTTACTGTACTGCAGTACTTCAGTTTGCATTTGTGGGACATTGGTTTTGCCTTCATTGCAACACAGCACAACGTGCAGGTGGAAAAAGAGCACCAACTTAGGTTACCCAACACCAAAGACACTCTTGATGACTTTTAACTGATCAAGCAAAAAGTTGTAGTCCAAAATAGTCCTTAGACAAGGGAAATAAAACCCCACCGAAATTTCTCTACGAACAATTACAAGGAAGGGGTCAGCCTTGCAAGAAGTCATAGGACTCTTCACTGATGGAAGGGCGGCTGCTTACACACACAAAGTGCCTTCTTTTGATGACAGAATCAGGGGCACTTTTCTTTGACTATCAAACAGACTATCCGTTGCTCACAGATAGTTTCTCAGACTCCCACCATGTCCTTGCTCCAGATATTCAACTCAGGATCAGAGGCTACAATTTACAGTAGTATAAGATACCTGGTATTTCTTGTAGAATTACATGTTATTTTATGCCAATGGGAAATGACTTTACACTGTGAGTAATGCTGGTGGAAGAGAATAGATAATACCTGAATGACCTGCTGCTCCATGATTCCCACAGCACAGATGGAAGCTATTCCCAGTGTAATGCTTGGGCATTAAAATTACTGAGAGTGAAGCAACGATGGAAGAACACACACACAGGTAAAGAGCAGGATCTCCTCAATTAGCAAACTGCATTTTCTTATTCTTGAAATGAGTAAAAGTTACTGTCACACCAGACTCCGATCTGTAGGTCTGATGCTACTGGGCAGATCTTACACCACACCCATGGACTTGATTAGTATGGAAAAGCCTGTAGGAAAGTACACAACCTCTCTAAACACACGAGTAGTTCAAGTTCCCTATCTGGTCAGGGGAGATGCCAGCAAATACACCACAGACCTCCATTTTACAAAAGGAGGCCAGTGCAGGGACAGACTGCTGATAAACACCATCACTTCCAGCATCATGCACATTCTGGACAATCCACCTCTGTTTTCACGGATTGAATCCTACACATATTCTTTATTCCTGTAGGCTTTTTTCTACAAGGCTGAATCCTGAGCAAGTAGAAACGTTAAGTAGTTGCCTATGATGTGAGGAGAGTGAACTGAACCTTAAGGAGTTACATTGAGTAAAAGGGCCCAGCTCTTGTTTTCTTGAAAGTTAAGCACTCATTTTTCTGTATGACCTGGCAGATTTGTGTGCTGAGCAAGTAAAAATCCCACTAATACAAGCAGAATTCAATTCTCAACACCTTCCATTGCAGCTGCCCAAATATGACTATCACAGTCTATTGCTAAGTATCCATTTTAGAAAATGATATATTTCTTCCAGTTAGGCTGATGGTAATTTCACAGGATGTGATTCAACAGTTTCTTCATGAGTCTACACCACTTAATAAACTGATTTACATGCTTCTGCATGTATTAGGATAAGAGAATACGATCTCCTCTTAGAGAGAGCATCAGTTTGTGCAGAAGAATGCAGATGCACTGATGGTTTTGGAATGTGGTAGATTTACAGCAGCCGAATAATTGACTCTCCTCCAGCAAAACTGTTGCAAAGGTCACAGATACGCATATCCAAACCAGTATCAAACAATGCTCACACTTCTATTTTAAGCTAGATTCTCTGTAGTTGCTAAACTTGCAGTAATCCACGTTGTATTATGTAGCACAGATTACTGTGGATCTAGCGACTATACATACACACATACGGTGTAACCTTGGTTACATTACTACTAAATCAGTCCTCTAACGTGGCCCAAGATTAGATTACAAACTGCAGTTGAAAAAAATCTGTCATGAGATGGCTGGTTTACATTTACAGAAGTCAGATTTGTTTTAACAGCCTTTTCCAACTATAGCTCATGATGTGGAATGGGAATGTTACGCTTCTGAAGTGTTCTTCATCCACTATTTGTTTTCACTAACATCATTTGTGGTTTTTTTTCCTTTAGATTTGACAGCTGATAAATTATCTTTAACATTGCCTTCCTTTCTAAGCAAGTGAATAGCACTTTTTCCTATGGAAAACGTTTAGTAATTTCAAGTGACTATGTAGCATTATGCACACAGAAATCAAACATGTAACCTGAAGTTCTTCCTTCTCCCTCATGAGCAAAACAATTAAGTTAGTTTTCAGCTTTACTGGGAAAAAAATCTACTGCTCCATTAGAAAGTCAGTAAGAAAATTAACATGTCGATCATCTATAAATTTGGTACTTTGGGCCTAATACAAACCATGCTATTGAATTCCATGGACTTTGGATAACACTTTGTTTAGTTTTCTACTGACTTAATGTTATTCCCTAGTTCACACAGTCATGGCATTTAAAAATGCAGAAGTGCATTGCATACAGAAACTGAAGGATTGATTTTGCAGCATCATATTGCATACAGTTGTGAAGGAAATTTTCTAGAGTAATGCAATCACATGGCAAAAGTCAGCTCGCCTCTGTCAGCACTATTACTGCTGTTTCAAAGCAGAAATTCCTTCTATATTCTTATAAGCCCAAATGGATTCCTGCTAAGTGCCCTCCTTTTTTACTTCCCTAAATGGACACATATTTTCTTGCTACACTCACTGTCATAATATTCACAGCAGAGTGAGGAAAGTGTTTTCCATGTGTGTTTTTATTTTTTTTAATAAGAAAAGTATTCAGTTTGAAATCCTCCCTGAATCCCTTAGAAAACGGCAAAAGAACATTTCTCCCAAGCACAGCATCCAGAGGAAAAGAGAAGTCTTGGATTCAGTGAAGGAGTGGTTCAAGCACAATGGGCCTAATTTCTCAGCAAATTCCCTTATTGCCAGAGAGATAGCCAAGAGCTCTGAAGGAGCCTCAACCTATTTCACTCGGTCACAAGGAATTCTCTGTGATGGACAACTTAATATAAACACACTGGAGGAAAGCACAGTGCATACATAAGTGCATAACCAAGTATCTTATAGAGTCCTACAGCACAGGTCTGTGACAGCAGCTATGGCAGAGACTGTTCTCCTTGGAATTCAATACTCTGTGCCTTGGTATGTAAAAGGGCCCTTTGTCCTTCATCGAGTTTTGAGAGTTATCTGAAGGGCACATTCTTCTCTGCTGTTTTTAAAAATCCTATGATAAGTTACACGTCCTATTCTTGGGTCTCCAGAACAAGCAAAGAAAGTCTTAAGTTCAGTCTGTTCACAGCTACCCCACAGAAGAAAGACAGCGCACATCACCCATCACTCTTCTTTGCACAGTTTCCAGTCCAACAATGGACTCGTCTGTGCTTACCATTAAGTGACGCTGTCACTCAAAACCAGCAGTCTTAAGCCTTATCAGTTACTCCAATTGGATTTTAACTGGTCATCCTCTGTCCTCACGTACCGTTTGATTATCAACAACACAAGCCATCAATCCAGAGGAAGGCGAGTACTCAGAGGACATGGATGCGTTCATTTCTCTTTAGAGCATTTCTTTAATGAGCTGGTTTGCCTGGCTAGGACATAATGGTCAGAGAAACAATCACAAATGCAGCCCCATTGATTCAAAGGGCACGCTAAGCCATCTAAGTAAATAGAGGTACATTTAGATCAATGTTTAGCAGGAAACGTACATAATTCCAGGGTACACAGTCCTAGTGACGTGCATTCTGTGTATGGGTATCTCTTTTATACTTCTACAGCCACTGACACGCTGCATACACACATACAGCTAGCATACCTCTATACACATACTGCTTCTACAAGCCTTGGAAAAACAGAAACAGAAAACTACTGACCTGTATTTGGTCTCCCATTTGCTCCTGTAACCCTCATTCCTTATTCTTAAAGATGAATTAATGTACTTTAGACAGCAAAACAAGAAGAGTTCACATGACAATACTATGATGTAAGCAGCAAGGTCTGCATGTGCAGACCATTTGTGAATTACCAGGAGAGGAACCAGACATTTCAGAAGCTTTCACAAGAACCACGTGGATCCTGGGGCTGTGAGGTTTATGTCCCCTGAGCGTTACATAATGCATGGACCAAACCACGGTTGGGATGCAGGTCAGGCTCTGATAAATCAACACCAAGTTTTGTTGATGAGCTATTTTCTTCCCATGTTACTTCCCATGTTTAGTCCACGTTACTCCTTCACATTGTCCCATGGCTTATTTTCCTCCACATCTCTGCTCACTGTCTTATCCATAACCCGATGTTTGTCTGCACAGTCCCTCTCATGTCTTGCAATTTAAACTAAAAGCTGCAGCAATCACTCTAGGAAATTTTTACAGAAAAGAAGCTTCTGCCAGATCCCTGGAACCACACTAGTCAAATTACTTGACAGTCCTGGAGTGAGAGTGGATAGCTGGAAATGTCACGCGCTCCTCAGCCTTTGGAACAGAGCTGTCATAACTGGACCTCAGAAATCACTTACCTGTGTGCTTCACTCTAATTTGAAAGCCATGCCTCCTCTGGCAGAAATACACAGAGCCCATTCAGCAAAGTATTAAAGTTATCTTAAGGCACTAAAGACTTCTTACAAGACAACCACCAAAAGTTTCTGACCTTTCTTCTTCAAAAATCACCAACTATCAAGATTTTACAAAGTCATTCCTGCCCAGCTCAGAAACACTGGCACTACATACACTTCAGTTACCCTGTACCAGGGGATCTCCTGTCAGTACAACCATCTTTCCAAGTGTTTACAACAGGGTTTCACCTTTATCAGTTAGCCATGTCCTGACTGAGCAGAAACTTCAAACAAGTTTATTTGCTTTAGAATACCCACAGTACTTGGTAATTTTTTAGATTCAGCTTTTTTCTCCTTTTTCCTTGTACATGCAACTGTTGAAGCTACATGTGCTGGTCTGTTTTAAGTTATTGGAAAAAAAAATGGGTTGTACACAGTACAGTATCAGACCAGTTATGGTTTATGTATGTGAACATATGTGACTACATTCTTCCTCTTTAAGTAAACAGTGAGCAGCAGTGTAGTCCATAACCTTTAGGAAAAAAATAAAAAAAGAGTCACCATTGGAAAAAATTAGTAGATGGCTCTAGGACATAATGAATTGTAGCCACAGTTGCAAAGATGGAAAATAAAGACCCTGCTGAGGCAAATGCACGAGAATTATCACACATACATATAGACTCCTAAAATAATCTAAGCCTAACTTCTGGGAGTGGAGGTGGTAAATTCAAATTAAGTCTGAATCCCTGGACAAAGTCCATCTGAGGGAACTCACTGGAGGCCTCTGGAACCATCGGAGCCAAGTAGCCAGAGCAGTCTGAGAGCAGAGACGGAAGATACCATTCTGCAGGCAGGTGCAGGCAGTGCTAGGCAATGTCACCCCTGCCTATGGCTGTAGGAATCCCAGCACTGGAATGAAGACAGGCTTCTGAATACCTGGGTACTGAATACCTTCCAGTCTCTGTAAGATATTAGAGACCAAGTAGACAGACTAAGCAATAGGTGCAGACAGCAGGCTGCAGCCTCAAATCTAAATTTCTTTTTTGCAAGAAGATTTTAATCAGGTGGTGAGCAATTTTCTCAGTTAAGTCTTCTCCTGTCTTTCCTGGAGATATGATTTTACCTATCAAGATGAAAGAACATATTTGTGAAATGTTAGTGCCACCATTTTGTCTCAGTGCTCACCAAACCAAAGGAGCATTCTGAAGTACTTCATTATTTTTTCATAAAGTGACATTGGGAAGATTATATATCTTCTGTACCACCTGTTCTCCCTGTACTCCACAGCAATGTCAAACACATGGTAAGGCTTGTGATCCAGAGGTTATCTGGGCTTACATTCACTATCACCTTTGTATCTATGAGATTTTTGCAACACCTTTTATCTGGTAGAGAACTAAGATCTCAAAAAGCACATGAATGACAGTTTAAGCCTGAGGAATTCAACCAGCACAGGAAGGCTAAACAGAGTTAGCTGAGTCCAGGATGCTGTCCAAAGTAGTCACTATCCTAGAACTTTCCAGGTCACTGAATTCACCTTTTTTTGATCAGACAATATATGTAAGAAAATGAAGCTGCCACTGCCAAATACGAATGGGTAAGGGACAGCAGATGTCACACAGCCAGGACACCACAGAGACACTGCCAACACGACTGCCAGTAATGGCAGCCCCACCCAGGCCTCTACTTTCTGTTGTGCTGGGTGCTGTACTTCACAGACTCCACAGGCAAGGAGAAAAAAAAAAAAAAGAATGAAAATACAGAAGACCTAAAGTGATTTGCCTTCAGTTAGGCATCAAATGACAGATATGGGGATAGGATCTATGTTTCTGGCCTCCCAGAATACTGTCCTCTCCAGTCTGCCTTTCTATGCTCTGGAAGTAGACTGTTGAACTTGGATTTTCCCCTCTTCTGTATGTTTCTAAAATGGAACAAAACCAGAGAGTCTCTCAAGACTCTTGAAATGCAGAAGGACACTAAGTCCTTGCCAAGGGTCTAGCTGCCTACACAAGCTGGACATAGGTTGAGAACAAATGGAAAGTTTCCTTTGAAACTACAGAGAAGTACGCTCATGTCTGATCCTGTCCTGTCCCATTCCACCTTCCCCCTACTCAGCACATGAATTGTATGCCTTTTGGGGGGAAAAGCACATTGAAAATCCACCCTGCAGCTTGCATCACTCATTTCCCTGCACAGAAAAATTAGGAGATTTAAATTAAGCTGACAGTCACAAAAAAAACCAGCAGTTGGAAATTTTACCAGGATGCATAAACCAGCCAGGTAATACCACATCCAAAGGCTCTCATATTTTACTGGTGGTAAAAGTAACACCCCCACCATGGAAAGTCAAACGGTTGAAGACAGTTTTCAGCCAGCTGACACTCTCATGCAAGGAAAATGCTTTGATAGGGAAAACAGCTGCTAATATGGATTTCTGCAGTGTTCATTGGATCAAAACCAGTGTCAGCAGCCATGAGAAAAAGGACTATATCGGAAGCAAAATCATACAGCTCTTCCTTTTCCCTTCACGCTTTTCTTGCGTGTATAGAGAGTTGTCAGAGAGGCCCATGGTTCTGGCAGTCGTGACACAGATGATGGCTCCAGAGCTGCAGAGGCTCAGTGGCAGGCTTAAGTTGCAAAGTCCTCACTCTTCCTCTCCAGGGAAAGGGGACGGTTTTGCCATTGCCTTGCTAGGGCCCAGATGTCTTGGGTAACAGCTACTTTTTTTTGAGGGGTGTTAATTTTATCAGCAGGCTCTGCAAAGCAGCTAGGTGGGTAGCATTGGTCAACACTAGCCCAGAGAGGGTAGACTGGTTATTCCACCCATCACCAGGGTTGTTTAACAACATTGCAGTCTATAAACAAACAAGATCTACAGCAGCACTAAACACATACAGAATTTTCCTTATCATATACAGCCTCACCCAGATGCCTCAATGTGTCCATTTTAAAGAGGTGGTATACAAATTCTCTGCACCTCACATAACAGAAGTTGAAAGACTAACACACCAAAAAAGATGAAAATGAAACCTATAAACATTCCAGAAAACAAGAAAATAAATAGAAATCTGACATCTGCTAACAATTGTCGCTCTCAGTTGCTAATTTTGAATTTGGCAGAAGTTTCATTTCCAGCACTATTTTTCTGTGTTCAGACAGACTTACTCATCTCTGAATCCAAATAACTCTCTCATTTCAGTCAGCAGTGCTGCACGATGTGGGGCCCATTGGCTGCACAGCAGTTCTGAGTTTTCTATCCAGGTACCAGACACTCCAGACTCCCGTTTCTACCTTCTGGCTTGCCTGTGGTGTCAGTCCCCACACAGTCTCCCCGCCTCACGTACCACTGCTCACTCCTGGCCAAGCGCCACGTGTGGGTTTATAAACAGGCAGCTCTGCTGCAGACAGCCCTTGTGACTGCAGCCTTCACAGCTCTGCCTGGCAGGTCAGCCTTCGTTCTCCAGGCAGCTCCCACGGATGGTTCTGGTCTTTGGCAGTCTCCAGCAGATGCTTGGTACAATTCTCCTTCGAGCTCACTCCTGTCAGCCTCTGAAACCCAGCCATCCCTGAGTGCTGCAGCTCAGCAATCCACTGTGATCCAGAGAGAAAGCCAGTGAAATAAATTGTTCTTAATTACCATGCATGTCCCTAGCTTCTCACAGAGAATGAAGAGTCTGTTAAGGTGTCTATTAGACTCCATCAGGAGCTAACCACAAAGATAACAACTCTGGTTTAGGAAATACTTAAGCTGCAAACTGCTGGAGGATGAGAGTATATCCAGGAAAGTAGTGTTTTTCCCTGCCTTGTTCACCCTGTTCTCCTATGTTACTTCACTGTGATGGATTGCTGAGGGCTTTTGGTTCCTTTTGATAGAGGAAGCCCACAGGCTGCAGCCCAGCTCCACAGAGCTATTTAACAGGCAGTGTTCATAGCAAAGACCTATCAGGTAATAGACAAGAACAGTACAAGACAATCTTAGTGAAAAATCCAGGAAGAATAATAGGCTGGATGGGCATTTGGTAAAACAGACACAAAACCTCTTCTGTTTTGCTACAAGGCCTCTGGACCTTCCCTGTTACAAAGAATAGCAGGAGATCTGGTGATGCCTTCCTCTCCATTTGTAGGGTTCACAACTTTCTACTTCCTACAGAAGCTTTGCCATCTCAAAGCAGCCCTGGGGCTGGAACTGCAACAAGCAAACTTCATCCAGAGGACTAAAAACCATCTGAGCTCTTCCACTGAGCAGCCAGGGTCAAGTGCAGTTGTCTGTCCTGTCTTGGCTGCTTATTCTTGCAGAGTACCACTGCAGCAAGACAAACAGCCATGTCTGCTGCTTTTTGGCAGTTCTCAGTGAGCAAATTACTCTGTAACTTTCATAAATTACTCAGGTCATCCAGCAAAACAAAGTTGGATTTTCATGATCTGTCAGTTCCCTCACCACCAACACTTCATAAGGTAAAATTCAGCCAGCATTTCTATTTATTTACTTGACTCTCAGAAAACTTTTCACATGTGCAAGCTGGCTGATACACTTTCTAAAAATCACTAACCTTTCTGCCTAGGGAGATATCTGGTATCTCAATTCATACAGATTTTCTGTGGACAGCGAAGAGGAGGTGAGGCATTTGACTCTCCACATCTTTTCCTTTCCAATTGTGATTTGGATTGCTTTTGGCAGAATGGCTTATTAATGGGAATACATCAGATATTAAGAGCTCAACAAAAATCAGTGAAGCCTTCAAATGAATTACAAGCACATTAAATACTGTGCTGTCAGCTCTAAAGGTCAGACTCTGGTTTGGTGAAAATTTGCTCAGTGCAGTAGGAACCACATACATAACTGCTGTTTGCCATTGTATGCCTTTAACTTCCAGGCACAGAAATCCTCTGTCCCACACAGCTGACACACTGTAAAACACGGAGGAAGAAATATCATAGATACAAAATAAATAAATCAATCCATTGGCATTGCCAGAAGGTAGTCTTCATGCTAAACAAAAGAGCAAGTAACACCCTGCAGACAGGATCATATTGCCAATCACTGAAATCCAGGATGGAAACACAAATCAGCTCTTCATTTTGCTAGCCATCAGATGACACTTTCAAAACTGTCAGCAGCCAGAATTTTAAGTACATAGAGATGCGTATAAGTACCCATGGGACTTTCCAAAAACAGAAACAAGCTCTATTCCCCTGGAAGTCAAAAGCACCAAATGGGATTTTTCAAATGCAACGAGGGATTTACCTGCCATTTCTAAGGGCCTGGATATCTGTCAAACTTAAGCAAACTCCCTTGTGAAACGTTTTTTCAGAAGCGACTTTAGGGTGACCACGAGCTACATTTCACTTACAGTAACTGTGGGGGGAAAAAAAGTTGTCAGTCACCACATCAATAGAGGAACTGACGCTAACTGCTACATAGCTGGACTCGTGCAGGGTAGGGTGCTACTGTGTCCCCTTAGCTAATGTAAACTAGCACCAATCAGGCCCTTCCAGCGTCTGGCTTTGTATGCTTAAATCTAAAGGAGTAGATCCCAAAAGGCACCAAATTTGGAATACACAGCCCAGTACCAATTTTATGTAATGTCAGGCTTGAGGGGTCCATGTTCCTCTTAGGATTCACTGAAGGAGAAAGTAGAAACTAATATTCTTAGCAGCAGCTTCTGCTGCAAATTAACCTTCAAGCTTGATACTGCCAGAGCACTTAAGTTGGAATTGATTTGTATAGCTGGTGTGTATCATCCACATGCTCAAAACAGCACATGAGCTTACATATTCCTGCATATAGAGATGCATTCATGTTTAAGAAAAATTGCAGGGAGTAAATGGCAAGCCACTATTTTGTGATGCATTTATTTGTTCCTGTCTTAAGCATATTGCTATGCATTTCTAAGTGGAGAGCATCTTACTAGGGGGTGTTGCTCAGATTTAAGCTATAAGTAAGTATTGCCTATATAGGAGATGCCAGCCACTGGTCACATGGCCAGGATATCTGTAAAAATGGAGAAAAATTTTTCAATAGATCTATTCCTGCCTCTCCTGCTCCCATGTTAAACTGAACTCCATTAAACTGTCATTGTACAACTACTTCGTGCAATGTAAATAAACCATTTCAGGTACCTGATCTAAATGTCACTTTTAAAGTTCATCCTGAATCTGAAATTTCCTCACATAAAAAAATAATCACCACCCACCCACCCTGCACTCTTACACATCGCCCAGTCCTGCCTCACACTGCAGACACTTAATGTTTCTCTGGGTGACACCAGCACAAGACCCACATGCCCTCCACCTCACCCAGTCAAGACTTTTCCCTGGTTTTCCTGAGGCCTAGATCCTGCTCATGTGAATGGGAATTCATTATAGCTATTAACAGGAGTGAGCTCGGTATTACAGCAGCACATACTGTGCCAGGTGCTCTACACATAATGAGCAGGAAGGAAACAGCTTTGCCTGGAAGAATGTATGATCCTTACAGAGCAACCAAACCAACAAATGTAGTAAAGCAATCAGCCTCTTCAACAGGCACAGGAATATCAAGTAAAAGCTGACTGAAATCACACAGAAATGCTCCTCAAATCCAGAACTGGGTATTCCTTGCCAAGAGCACTCACATCACAACTGCATAAGCTGAGTGATTACTTTTACTGTTTAGGTGTGTTGAAAATGCCTTAATATATTCACTGCAGGTACAGTCCTAAAAGGTGCTCCTCTGTTTGCTCAGACAGTAGTCTTTCACTAATTAAGACTAGATAAAATTTCAGTGCCAGCCTAGAAATTACAACAATCGTAGGAATAAGTACATAACTGATATCACCACCGTCATCCTGCTGCCATCTTTGAAAAATATTTTTAGAAGAATGATTTAACAGACGGTAATTCAACAAACATCCTCTCTCCAGTTCAACTTGACCAACTGCTCCAAGTCCTACTTGGTTATATGGATCAGGGGCCATCTCCTTCATTCACAGGCATCGCAGCTCCTGGTCTTCAACTGAGCCACAGGGAAGCCGAGCGTCAAGGCTTGTAAGGACAGGCTGAAACAACCGCCTGTTCAATCAGAACCCAGGACATATTCTAGCAACATTTGAGTTTTAAGATCACAAAATAACTACAACTTTTTCTCTTGTCAGCATGCCGTTATTATGAGATTCCGAGTCAGCAGGAACACGTGCATATTTTTGAGAGAGCGTTTTTTCCAGTGACTTAATGTCTGAATGAATCCATCATGAAACACAGACATGTCATTAACATTCAGCCCAAGCAAAAGAGCAGCTTTGAGAGTGTTCACACACATTTGCTTCACTCCAGCCACGGTTCACTACCTTGAATACTCATTACACCAGACTGTTTGGTCCTGGTAAACACACCGGACAAATTTTCCTGGCTCCTGTACTTATTAAACCAAAGAAACATTTTGCTGACAAGTGTGTAGCTGCTGTATTGCAGAACCCCAGAAAGAATTCACAGGCAATCTTTGATAAAGTCTCTTTCACGCAAGATCACAAACCAGGTCAGCACAGTAAGGAACAGAACTTTAGCCTCTACAGAGTCTTTTGACAGACCAGAAAAGTGTTTTCAAGGTGGAAAACTGAATCCCCAAGAACTTCCTGAAGACTGAAGGTAGCGACACATCCCAAAAGGTGGTGTGCAATGAAATTCTCCTTCTTCCCAATACCTAAGATCTATGCCTTACCTACACAGCACTGCTGCACCTTTCCAAACAAAAATGTACAACGGAGACATTTTTGTGAAGCCAAGTTTAATTTGTCAGTTTTTCCCACAAGCCAAACTAATTCTGTTCTCATCCAACTGCAGCCAGAGATCTGTTCTGCATCAGGTGCAGATCCTCCCAGACGCTTCCCAGCGCTCTGCCGCAAATGTCAATGGCATGCAAATGAATTCCACATGCAAATGAGCAGCTCAGTGAATGGTGACAAAAATGTCCTGTTATTCCAGTTCTGTGACTCAAGAAAAACAAGGCAGCCTAACTACTTACGTGCTGCCTTTTATCTGAAACCTCTGTTAAACATTTAGTGGCCAGATTCAGAATAACACACTCATATTGCGTCCTAGTCCATGTGCTCACTTACTGGAAACTTGGGATTTACTACTCTGGTGGCAGGTAAAGGGGGAAAACCCCAGTTCCTAAAGGCAATAAAATATTGCTGTATGGGTACCAATAGTTTGGTTTTTTCTCACTCTGTAAAGCCCTGAACAAGCTCTGAATGAGTTTATATTGGGGTACTGGAACAAGGAGTCCTCCTCTCCCTTGCCTGCTGTGCAGTTGAGTACTTATGGCTCCAGTAAGAGCCACAGCCTTCCCCTGCAGATCCACACTCACAGGCCAGGAAAGATCTACCTCATCCCACACCCCCTCCCCGGCCAATTTTTCCATGTCAGACACCTCCACTGGGTGCAAACATAGTACATCTAGAAAGCAATTCATGACAAAGCCTTAAATACTTTGTGATGTATCACATTATAAATTGACACTTCCTGCTTAGTGTTAGCTGCTCTTGCTTCTGATGCACAATAAACCATCTCAGATCCCCATCCTGTTTAACAGTTTTAACTTCCACTGGATAAACGCGAATGAAAAGGTTGTATCAAGAGAGGACAGACCCATATTTCTTTTTAAGGAAGCTGCTATCAACTCCAAACGATGACAATTTCCAAATATGAAACCACTTTGCATAAGACTTCAAAATCTTCTAGAAATTTGTAGCAAAGTTCTATACCAGCAACTTTACAGACCCTCCATTGCACTTTAACTTAGCAGCTTTACAGCTCTCAACAATTTAATTATACAGACTCTCAGAACTCATTTCACAAAGCTGTACTACAGTATACTGCAAAAATTCAGATACCTTGTGTGAGCCCATGCAACAAAAAGAAATTGTCTCTTGTCATTAAGTCTTTGCAGGAAACAGCATCTTGCTGGGTGACCCGTTAAACACGTCCTGTACCCTAACAGCCCCTTACAGGTTTCCATACAGTGTCAGATGCATCAAACATACCGAGAGTTCTCACATCAGGAAAACATACAGCACTTCATCATGGAACTCTAGTGTTACCAGTGCCAGCGCTTCTTTTAATTACTTAATTAAGTCCCAGCAATTAGTCATCCATTTCAAAGAACAATTTGCAAGGGCAAAATTTTGGTTTTCCATAATTACCAAAACATTACTAATTCTTAGGTGCTCATGTCACTTGTTCAAAAGAACCAACATTTGCTATGTAACAGAAACAGCTCATTGTGCTACTGCTGAAGTGGGGTACAAACTTAATTTTAAGGTGATCTCAGGCAGTTCCAGCTTGCATAAGCTTCAAGAACAATTCCTCTATTTTAAGACATTTGCATGCAAAAGTTATGCTAATATCTCACAAACCACTGGACTTCAGCCCATCCTTCTCAATGAAAGTAATAAAAACCATACTGCATATACCAAAGCTGTAGTGAAAGCTTGCTGATAAAAACGTTGGTTCGAAAGCATCGGTCTGATTTAACTTTTTCATTAGTAAGTAAGATGTCATGGTCCCAGGATGCACCTATGTAATACTATTCCAGCAAAACCAAATATTGAGGCTGATGAGATTCAATTTCAAGAAATCCCCCAGCATCATTGCCAAGGGGTTCCAGGAAATGTAGGTATTGATTTCAGAATAAGTGAGTTTATGGATCAAAAAGCTTTTGCTTCCTTTACCCAATTCTTTTGTAAAGGTTAAAGGTTCATTTCAACCCAAGCACAAATTCATTGCAGCCACAGAATCTAGTCAGAGTTCCATACCAGGGGCAGATTTACTAGAGAAGATGGAGAAGGCTGTCCCTTCCCTCTCAGCTCCTGTCACATGGGGCACATATTGCTAGAACATTTGGTGGACATGCGACAGTGACAATAGGCAGCTTGTTTCTGCCTGCACCCACACTGCAGACACATCAACTAATATAGTTATACCACAAGCCATCTGCTAGATGAACCCCAGTGGTCCTCTGCTCCAGCTACACAGATATCCAGTTCCTCCCCAAAGGAACAGTTGGTGCATATCCACGACCAGATTGATCTGTCTCTAGTCTCATCAGGAGTTGAGCACCCTCTTCAAAGGAACTGCCCAGCTGGTGTTCGCTGCTGTTTGATCTTTGCATTCAAGGCATCAATCATAATGGGCTCAGAGACCAACCTGAAACATGCCAATGTGCTGGGAGCATTAAAGCATCCAACTCCATGCAGCACACTGCAGAAACAAATTCCTCTTCCTTGGGTGCATGCAGAGCTGACATGGCATGTCAGTAAGGAAAGAGCCCTGCAGAGCAAAACTGAAAGCACTGTGTGACCTTGGAAGAGCCTGGTGTCCCTGGGGAGATGCACAGCAGGAGCACTTCTCCCACAGAGCCCACAGTGGGATATATTTGGAATTCTAAATACAACCTAATGTGAAGGCATTATAATACATTTCTTATTTACAGCTGCTAGGAACTCGCTTGTACCTCTGAAGTCTCATGGGTCTGTTCTCTCAGCCTTGCAGACTGGCTAGGAGCACTTTCCTAAATTACTAGAAAACTAGTAGAAGCAAGCCAAACTAAAAGAGGTTTTTGATACACACCACTAGTTAATCATTTCCCCATTAAATGAAACACGTAAACAAAGCTGCATAGCAGAGATGTTTGTTAGGGAGCCTTTGTCAGCTCCTTAATGTTCATAATCTGAAAAGTTCTTTTATTCTTGCTCCATCAATACAATTGGGCAGTATAAGACAGCAGCAGTGGTTACATGAGAAAAGGAAACTGAGGGGGCTCAAAGGCAGATACGTGTCTGTTATAAGTTCTGTCAAAAACATGTGTGTCCTTGCAGATGCCATGAATTGAGTGGTTATTACGTATCAAGCTGAGATAATTGTTTGGTGAGCCAGTGTAAAGTGATCTGGTGATCCTGCTTGCTCAGAGTCTTAACAAGCAAGTTCATTTTATTACTACCCCACAGAGTGGAACTGATGATGAACTTGGACTCACTGTGGTTATTGTACTTTGATGTACCAATAAATTCCATGCCTGACTTTCAGCAGCAATTCTGCTTTTTCAGTCACTTTAAAAGATGCTTCCTGACTTTAGGAACACAGTATTTCAAAGGAGGAATGGACAGGTGACTACAGATGAACTGCAAATGTGTGTAACCAAGGAAACCATTTAGTAGTGATCTACCAACAGGACAGCTTAAAAAAAACACACATCAAATATTCAGGATGAAGTAAATAAGTTCTAGTTCATCAAAGATGACTTTAAAATAACATGCAGTTATCATTGATGCAAAAAGTTGGAATGTGCTCTCTAAAACATTAGCTATACAGCTCAACTTAAAATTCTTCAGCCTGCCCTAGCAGAGACTGCAAGGTAAGGTCCTTTTCGGCTACAGTGTTGACTGTGCCAGTACGACAGATGTTTCCTGTCCTATTGGCTGTTGGTGCTTCCCTCAAGTTTTATGTTTCAAATGAGTGTTGGCTAACTAGTGGGTTTTAATTCATCTCACTCCTGCTATTGCCTCTCTATCAGCCCAGCACAGATACCTCCCAATTAGCTCAGAGCGTTAACATTCCAGATCCTTCATCTTTTCCACAAAACCCATGCATTGTGCTTTCTTCTGCGAGTTCGCTGAGGTGGTTAGGAGAGGTTTTTCTGTTTGACAACATATGCTTGTATCAAGACCTCTGTACTTTCAGATCTCCACTACTTGCTTCAGTTTTTCCTATTTTCTGCTCCCATTTTCCAAATATGCTCTTGGAATTATCACCAGGAGGGAGGATTGGGGGCGGGGCGGGGGGGGGGAAGCAACCCATAACTAAGTGCTGAGCTCACTTTACCATATGTGAAATTACAACTAGAAGCCAAGACATTTTTTTGTATCATCTAATCTATTGCAGAAGATGCCAGAAAGTGGAGGAGCCAAGGACTTAGCAGGTAGCAGGCCAATATGTGAGCACTGAAGGCCTATTCCAGCTGTCAGCAAAAGCACTGGAAAGACTGGATCAGGGCCTAAGGGTTTTAAATCTGAAGCTGGAATGGTCTTGCCAGGAGAAGAAAAATCTGGTTCATGCTACAACTCAGTTAACTCTATTTCAACACTAACAGTAACTCCCAATGTAAACTGCCTCTGGAGACAATGATGTTTGATGCCCACAGACAAAAGTGGTGGTAAACTAAGAATACATAGCCCTCTGTGTGGGTTTAATCATCACGTCACACAACAGACTTCACAACAACTGTGGGCATTTCTAGAGGATTTGCATGGGTCCTATAAGTTTGAGGGAAATAGAGCTTGGACACTCCTTTCAACACAGATTCTTTCAGCTCTATTCAACAGTACTTTCTGTAACTGAATAAGGGGACAGACTATTACAGAGCAACAGCACCAACCAGCAAGTAAAATTATTCACATGTACACACTTGCAGGTCTTACAGTACATCTAGAGAAGCATACAGCAGGTTCCCTTACAATGGCTGAGATACTCACATAGAAAAATTCAGTATTCCTTTATGCTGCCAGCTGTCCCTCTAAATAATGTTACTGCCATTTAAGATGCATTACAAGGATACCAAAATATGAGATTTTATGGTTTTGGGCAATTTATGACAAAGTCTCAGCCTGTTACAGTAATTAAAATGAGTAAAGAGGCAGCACTGTGGTTACAGATACACGACCCACCTCTTAGTGCTATATCCACCCCTTGGAACGAGGGAATGTTCTTGCTCAGTTGAACAGTGGAGCTGCACAGGAAGGAGAAAGACAGATTACAGCCTAATCAGTAACAGCCCAACAAAGACCAGAAGAGTGTGGCTCCGCCATTGTCTGAGGGTTCCACTGTTATGCAACCTTCAGCTCACAAACCAAGATCCTGAAGATGAAAATCACACTGAACCTACTGAAGTGTCCTGTGGGAAAGACAGGGAGTTACACTGTCAGCAGATGCTCCTGAGGAAAGCCCTGAAGGATTTTCTCTCCTCAGCCAGAGGCTGGGTTAGGTACCTCAGGCCTGCACGGATCAGACAATGAGATGCACCCACTGAAGATAACAGTCTGTATGACACATGGGATAAATCCTCTGGTTCCTCTTGTGCTGACAAAGCTTCAGCTAGAATCACTTGTTGTTTGGGTTTGGGGTTTTTTTTCCCACCTTTTTCTTTTACTGTCTACATATTTTCTCCATCTATATACTTAATATTCAGATGAGCTGGAGTAGGTATTTGGGAAATCTAGTTTGGGTTTCCAGATACTTCGCATTTGAAGACCATTATATGCAAACTGAATTAGTCTCTCACAGGTAAAATTCTGTGATACAGTCTTCATATGAAATTGTCCAGTTTTAGCTCCTGAATATTAAATCCTACATTTCACCCTCTGCTAAACTGAGAGCTACCGGAGTATTTTCCCTAATTATAGATTTGCTAGTAGAAAGCAGGCTCCGTAAGCCATGACTGAAATTAAGTCAGTCTTAAGTTCCTCACTCAAAAGTTATTCCTAGCCCTCAAATTATTTTTGATTTCTATACGTATCCCAAATGTTCAGACTTTCAACACCAAAGACCCCAGTTATTCATAGAATGACTTTGCTAATACTGTTTATAACTTTGATGCATCTTCCCTACAATCACATTTCTAGTCTGACATTCAGACAACCACAAACCACAAACAGCCCTTTCTTTCTCAAGCCATTGTGAGTGAAACATACAGATGCTTAGTACACAGGAAAGTACCCGCCCCCCCCCAAGACCTTGCAACAAAGGTGGAGCACACCTTTGTTTTGTGCAAATGCAATTGAATTGGTCCCAAAATCCTGTCTCCAACACAATGGAGCAAAGCACAAAAGCACAATAGCTCTCTGCTGTTATCCAAACCAACCGCCCATGGTCTCTGAAGGTACTTGTCAGGGCTAATCAGATCCTTATTTGGATGGACATAGAAGTGTGGTGGGCTCTGAGGTTTCAAATTTCTAAATGGCTCAAAATTTCAGAGAACTCATTCCCACCTGCCTCACCACATGGCTTTTTGCTTCTTCACATAGAAGCTGTGCATCTTAAGAAGGTCATCACAAGATCTGTAGACCTACCACAACTCCTACTTCATTTCAGTATTCAGTGACCTTCACCCCCTTCTACGTGTGCTAGTAAGGGTGGGTGAACTGTTGAGGCTTACACAGGGAGGAAGGCAAGAAAGCAGGACCCTCCACCCCTGTCCAGGGGCTGCAGCACCTAGACATGTCTAGAGCCAGTCCCAGCACATTATCTATCTATTATTGTACAAAAAAATAAAATAAAAGGACAGAAGTTTTCCACATTAAAAAAAAAACCAACCCAAAATCAGAGCTGGGATTCACTTAATAGAAAGTTGTAAATATAAAACACTGGCAGAAGACCCCATGCTGGCTGCTGCTAACACCTGTCAGCACCACTGCGATAACATTTGTTTCACACATGTCCTGGCTTGGCAGGCACCTGATTTACATTTTCACACGTTGTATCGGCTTTCTACACACTTGTTCTCCAGCATATTGTTCATACATCAGATGCCATCCTCATCTTATTTTTCATTACTAAGTGACATAACTGGGTTATGGCACAGGACAAAACTCCTGCTCTGAAACACGCCTGCATCCAAACATGATAACCTTGGGGTAACGTACGAATTAATGACATCACAATTTTATTTTTAAAAGCCATTAAGCTGTTATCAAGTATGAGCCTATTTAATTTCCAGATTTCTCCCTACTGCACTGCAATAATGAACGTTGCCTGTTTAATTAAAAATGGTAACAGGTAACTATGACTCCACTCATTTCAATGTAGTTGCACTCATTCTAGCAGTCCTAGATTCAGCCCAGAAGCTGCCAAATTAATTTGTCCTATTTCCTGAGGTGCCAAGTTAGGACAGACCTGTACCAGAACCCTCTCTTTTTAATAAATGACCTTCCAGGCCTTTGATTACAAGTGACCAAAACCATTCTTCCAAGGCATGTGTTCACTCACCATGAAGGTCGCAGCAGTGGCAAGAATGCTCTGTATCATTTCCAGTTACACAGGCAAGAACGATGGACTGACAAGCAGACAATGGCATCTCTGCCTAATCTCTTAACTGAAGTTAACTTTGCTTTTCTGTGACCACTATAGATCTAGCACTGAAGGAGAACTGTTAAACGCTCACAGACTTCAGCTTATTTGCAGATACTAAAAAGCATTATTTAATTGCATTATGGCAGAGGCATAAGTCAGATAATATAACATTGGACCACACTCCTCACAGAAATTATGATCTAAACAGACATAAGGGGTAAAGGGAAACAGATCTATCCATGGTGAGTTCATTGCAGAGTTTGTAATGGTCCCTATAGGTACTTTGGCGTTCAGTTCCTGTTCTATTGTGCAAGTTCATGCTTTTCCCCAGAACTGCAAGCTTTACACCCCAGACAGGTAGGGATGTTAAGCTTTTCCAGAGACATCTGTTCAATGTTCAAAAAGAGCCAGTAACAGTTAACCCATATGAGAGAGGGCAATAACTAAGGTACAGTGACTGATAGCACAAGCCAGGAGATGTTACCATTTGCTATACAACGGTCCCTTTCTTAACAAGTAGCTCTTAACAAAGGAGAACCCATGTCTGCATAGGGGGTGGCCAGCAGCATGGTGCAGAGACAGAGTGGAGCAAGAGCAGCAGCTGTACACCTTGGATGTAAGAACTCTGACAACCCCCCCACACAAGCAGATGTGGAAAAGATTGAGTAACATCCAGCTGGCGTCCAGAGAGTGATGTTGGCAGGCAACTTGGGGAGGCCTTCAATTGTATGAGTTTCTGCAGATCTACTGATTACTGGGCACTCACAGATGCATCAGCAGGCAGCAAACAACTCCTTGGCTCCACAGAGCAGCGTGGTCTGAGCTTTAGAGAAGATTACGAGCCACCAGCTCTGGGAAGACATTATCACTCACCACTGAAAACAGCATCCCCCCATCAGCAAGATGGACATTCCTGTCAGGGCATTTCTCATGTGTTTTTGCTCTTGTAAATCAAATGATTCTCACATGGAACAGGTTTGGAAATTCAGAGAGCTGGCACCCCTATGAACTTGCATCTCTAGCACAGAGAACAGCCCAGAAGGTTTAGACATTTGTGTGGAGTTTGTGGTGGATGTTTATAACCGATTTTGTTACTCTTTCAGCTCTCTTGTCTGAAGTCATACCTGAGGCATTTTTGTAGAGCAAGCAGAATGACCTCATCTATGAGAGAAACCGGCAAGATGTTTATTGTGCCATTTTCACAAGTGATTGTGCTCACTGCAGGTATCTGTAAAGCTGGTGAAGTTAGACCTCAGTCATTAGCCCCACTTGTTTTGTGACAGCAGAACAGTTCCAGGAATGAAATCATGGGGATGAGCACATAGTGGGACAGAAGAGGGGAAAAAGGGATTCACCTTGATGAAGAAAGGGGCAGAAAAGCCTAGGTCCAGAGTCTATTACCCTCCAGAGGCACAGAACCAGGAGCGCAGAACAGAAATTGGATGATACTTCACAGGCCTCATTATAGGGAGGAAATCTATACATGCCCTGCTAGGATGGCATCTATTAGTGAATTAAATACAGCTGGTAAGTTAGTGGCATAGAGGAAGATGTAAAGTATTGAGAACATGCTCTGATTTGGATATAGCTATAGCAACTTTCAAAAGTCTGTTAAGAATTAGTAAAATCTTCTGGTAGGAAAGTTCAGAAAAATATCTTGTCTGAGGATATAATGCAGTTATTTGAGAATAACAAAGGAAAATTACTACAAGCCATGATACAAGCATGTATCAGCCCACCATGAGGTGGGAGGAATGGCCTTTCAAACTCCAAAGTTCTCTCAATGAGTCTATGTCACGGGATATAGACCTATTTCCACAACTGATAAACAGGTCTTTTCCACCAGAGATCTCACAAC
Organism: Gallinula chloropus; assembly: GCF_964237585.1. Lineage (NCBI taxonomy): Eukaryota > Metazoa > Chordata > Aves > Gruiformes > Rallidae > Gallinula > Gallinula chloropus. The sequence goes on along the minus strand of NC_140090.1, from coordinate 29,805,162 downwards.
CCAGCCCCCAGAGAAACAAAACGACTGACTTGACTCCCTCACTGAATTGGTATGAGAGCAGGCTAATTTGCCAAGTCATGTGACAAAGTTTAGCCCTCAGCTATGAAGTATCTCCTGACAGCTCAAGGAGTTCTCTCTGTTTTGGGTTAATCATCTGGTTCCCAAAGGAAATGGGACTGTAATAGTCACAATGTAGGAGTTCTTTCTTGTGTGTGTATTTGTTTCAAACAAGCTTGACAGAGGAACAGGCATTTCAGAAATAATTAAGAGAAAACAGGCAGCTAGATAGAGGACACCATCTCCAGCATCTGGCCAAGGGATCAGCTTCTGTTAGACACCAGAGAACACAGTTCAAATACCTCTCTTATACATTTTGCAACTGTAAAAAAAGTCAAAGTTAACATAAATCATAAAGCAGAAATCTATAGAAACTAGATCTGTTACTTCAGTTGCTCATTTTGTCCCAAAGGAAGAGGGAAGTTCAAAGCTTTTCTTGATGGGATACAGTTCTCACATTGATTTATCAGTAGTGCACAAATCCTGTTACTGTATCACAGCACATGGGAAATGTGGGACTAAATGTTTCCCTAATTGGCTGAACAGTAAGCAACAAGTATAGCTTTTTGCTTAAGAAACTACAAGGTTATTTTGATACAAACACCACAGCAGATAAAGGTTATTGAAGCATTCTTGGCACCAGCTTCCTTTCTCCCTTAAATTCTTGTTTTAACTCGCTTTTCACTTTAACCTTGACCTTCAGCTTTATGGAATTTCATTGAATTAATACAGGAGAAAGTGTTTTCTTTGCTGACTGTGGTAATGAAACATGTTGGCTCCGCTTGCTCCGAGATGTGGGTGTGTCACTAGCAGCAGAGCTTGCTGCCAGCATGACAGTTGATATCAGTATAGCTAGAATCACATTCCATAAATGTGTGACCCCAGGATCAGATAAAGGCAGCTATATATCACAGGGGGCTCAGTGTTTTAGAGAGATAAAGTTCTACAAGCAAGAGGAAAACAGGAGTATTTCATGAAGAGCTGGGAAAAGGTCATTTTACTGATTTTCACCTGACACTGGGCATTTTCAGTGCTGAAAGTGCCATGTACCCTTCAGACTGGAATTACGCACCTCAAGCTCAGCTAAAAGTATGTCAGAGCCCTGCTGGCCTTCTGCCTGACTGAGGTGCTCAGGGTGTTGCGATGGAACAAGCAATCTGTCCCTTGAAGCACAAGGGGGAGAATGTCATTCTACAGTCTTATTTATATAGCATTTGAAATTAATTTCAGGGTTATAAAAAGATATTGGGGAAAAGCTTTCAGGTCTCAAACTAGAGCTCATGGATCTGAGGCACACTTTTCTGTCATTCTTCTAGTGTTGAGATAAAGCTTATAGATGCTGAAAAGCAAGAACATCATTTTTTCTCCTGGTACTCATACATCTTCATCATCCTTTAAGTTAGATGATGTCAGTCAAAACACCAGGCCTGCAAAGTCACCCCTGGAAAGTCTCCTGCAAGGAAAACGTGTCAGCCTCAGTGGGTCCTGACTGAGTGCAAAGACACTGACTTTGCAGAATCTGTGTCTGTACTTGATGAGATGAAACTGGACACACAGTAATGCAGGTCGCTAAAGAAACCTGGGTGCAAAAAGCCTTTTTGTTTTATCTCACCTAAGAAAGGATGTGAGATGCATGAGCTTTCCTTTCCAAACACCTGATGAATCCAAGATGGCCACACATTGCACATGCCTTTGCTAATTCAGCTCCTGTAAGGTTGTCTTACAAAGCAGATGCTTTATGGAAAGAGACTGGATGTTGATACAGATGAAGAGAGGACTGAGCACAATAGGTAGCTGTTCGTGCAGTGGCTGAGACTTCAGAAGTATTTCATGCCTTGTTTGTTCTTCTCCAAAATGTTAATTTCCTTGTGCCTGTCTGCACAGTTAGCAGATGTGGAAAGCACATTTCAAGAAATAGTAAGACCTGTCATTTTTATTGCTTATCTGAAAACTGAGCTGAGGTATCCAATTATTATATAAGAGTATTTTATAACCTGTAGAATGAAGCATTAGGGAGTCAGCCCTCTCTTCCTTAAAAATGACCCACCCTTAGAAAAATAACTGGCAGTATGGTAACCTGTTCTGCTACCTGATCCATGGCTTGACCATGTTGCATTACAAACACAGTCTTCTATGCAATATTGGTCTGATCAGACTTGAATGGAAAACCTCAACTGTAAATCCAGACACTCACGGCTCTGGGAACTCTTGAAGAGATGCTGGCTTTCAGGTAAAACACGGTATTTTGCACTAACAAGCTTGAAGCACTTGGCTATTGTGTTGAAAATGATACAGAATTGCTAAGTAAATCAAGCTACAGGGATTTCTGCTGTGGGTACCAAAACTAACCTCAAATGACCTAAAAGACTACCCTACACTGAAAGGCATTTCTATCACCTTACCTGATTGGTACCTAGCACCAGTGAAGAGAAGCATGTTAGAGGACCAAGTCAGAGCAGAAGCCTCCACAGAATCCAAGCTACAGTCACGCTGGGGGAAGAGTTCACAAGGTTAGGCGGGTGTCCACAAGTACCAACTGGTGACCCTGAACAAAGATGCTTGCTCATGCTTCTGAATACACCGGTCAGACCTGAAATAGCAGCGTCACCACGGAACCACGTACCTGCATTGTTAACCTAACTGCTACCTGTAGGAAGGAGAGGCAGCCTGAGTGAGAACTTTCCACCTCACTAGACAAAAAGTGAAGGAGAGAAAGGTGAATGGATCCTCAAAGGCAAGTAGCAATCAAAGTACAACTGAAGCCTGCACATGAGCACTCTCTCTTCAGTAAGAAAGAGTTCAAAATAGACAATACACCACAAGCACACCACTTGGTCAAGAGCAAGTGATGAGTGTGTGCTAGGGTGCTCTGTAGCAGAACTTGCATTCTGGCATACCGAGTGCCAGCATGGCAGAGAAACACCTGCCCAGGACAACAACAGTCCAGCACAGGAAAGAGCCATGCTGAGGAAAGTTGCTAAGCACAACTCAGTTACTGCCACAGCTGATAGGACCAGGCACACACTGAAGGGCAGCAGGAGTCATGAACAGATCAACAAAAACACATGCACAAAAAAAAGGACACATTAAAACTGCTTTTACTGATTTTTAGGCCTGTGCTTTTTATCTGGTGTCTGTGACCAGTTTAATTTGTTGTGGCTAAGCTGGTACAGAGTGGCTCTGTTGTCTGTCTGAGCCTTGACTGTGTTCCAGCTTCAACCCTGAGGCAATGATGATACTACTTCCACTGCAAATGCCAAGGAAGCAGTAAACAGCACCTTAATTTCAGAAAAATGTGAGTTTGTGTTGTACTGCTCAAGTGACAGAGCCCAACAAAAACCTGAATGTTTTCATTTAGGAAAAAAGTACAGGCTGAAAAGGATATGCATTACTCTGTTTTATGTGCACAGTACAATTTATTTGGCTCCATCTATTAAAGTAAAGCAAAAAAAAGAAAAATCCCTCATGACACACAGGCTTTACTTTGCTGACCAGCATTAGACACACGAGCCCCTCTCTCTCCAGTTCTCTTATAGCCAGGGGCAAGTGGCAAACAGAATCAATCCAAGAAAAAAAAATAAAAAGCAGCCTTTATTCTGCTTTGACCAGAGACTTCCAAGAAATACTTGCTCTTCTTGTAGTTTGCACAGAATGGATGTTCAGTTAAACAGGGGAGCAACAGTTAGAAGCCGATGGGGAAAGAAAGCTTGATACTCAGTGTCTCAACACCTGTATAATAATATATAAAGCTTCCTGTCAAATGACTTTTGTCCAGCATGATTTTTTGAACTGATATCACTAATTGTGGTATTTTAACCTCTGTGTAAGTCAGGTTTTGTATAACTGACTTTATCTGGCTATTAAAAGACTTTTTTGAAAAGATAACCTCGAGCTAATTATCTTAACACCATGCAAACTCTAATATAAGTCTTGACCTTTTTACTTCCTTCAGAAATTACAATCAGCATCTATCCCACAGATTAACCTCTTAAATTAATATTTCCTTGTCAAAGTGTCATGCTTTTTCATTTATGTGTTGTAGCTAATTGAAATTCTTCCCAATCTGCTATGCAGATAATTATCTAAAACAGACTTCACTGCCAGAGTAAACACGCTCCCCTCTGTTTTACAGTGAACTGTACCATCATTTCTTGTATTATCACAGCGTTTAAATGTCCCAAATGATGCTCTGCTTTTCATCTGTTAGGTGCTGTACAAGCCCATTGTTATCTTGGCACTTCAGTATCAATAAAGCCATGCTCACCTTTGAGCGCCCTGTTGCTTGGAACTACGCACACGTGCACCCCAGGGATTCCATGGAAAGGGGAACAGTCACTACTAATTGTCCATAAAAACGAAACCATTTTATCCAAGATCACGTAAAAATGAAAATGAAAAAAAAAATGAAAAAAAAAAAGAAACTGAACAACCTATTGATCTAGGGGTGCACCTTCACAGTTAGATCACTTTCAAGCCCTTATATTACATAATACCACACCCCAGACTAATTGTGATGACACAGCTAGCATTTCTTAGAATCAAAATAAAGGGAGAGAAAAATACAGCCCTAGCTTCCACAATACATTTGAAATTTTTCATCTCTCTCTAAAGAGAAAGCGATGGGGGAAAACAACCTGCAAACAACTTTGTAAGAATGTGCTGTCTTTAAACATAGCTTTTCCACCTATACGATTACAGTCAAGAGAAAGGCAGGTAACTGGCAGAATCATCCTTTCACATCAATGCAGTAAACCAAGATTCTGACAGAAACTCCCATGGGTGGGTGTACTGAAGCAACTACTTGAAACAGCTATTTTTACATCTTCCTGAAGAAGCACAGAGGTGAATTACAGAGTACAAGGAATACCATTCCTGAAAAACAAGACAGCTTGAATTGTAAGGACTTGGAGAAAAATTGCATAATCCCTCCAGGTAAAAAAGAATTTAAAAAGATTAAGTGGAAATGTTCACCTGGGGATAAACGTTATTGCCCCCTTCACACAAAGCAGGACAAAAACCAGAAGGATTTATTTCCACTGGAGTGGAAAAAAGAAGGGAAAGGAAACTTAAACAAGAACATACTAATTTGGTGTTTTGGGGGAGTTTAAGGTGATATAAGAGTCATCAGGGCTGAAACAGATGCTGAGGAGTTATTGAAGGGAATCGGATTTGACTGCACTTACTAAGCTGTGCCACATCTTTATCTTTATGAAGCAGTCCACCTTTTGAATACACAACTTCTCAACATTTCCGGCTTCGGCAAACAGCTTCAGGAATGTTTGACAACATTTATGTGAATTTCCCACTATTCTCCAGTAACATTACAGCCCCGAGAGATGGTTCCACTAAGGAGATTAAATCTCTGCTTTTTCATTATCCCCATCATCACTGCAATTTGTAAACACGCCCTTTCAGGCAAGCAAGGGCCTTCTTCATTACCTGCCTTCTCTCCACCCTCTTTCCAGGCTTCTGAGCACCTACCAGTTTGCAACCCATGCGATATCTGCGGACAGAAAGTTACAGTTTGGGTGATTCAAGAAATTTGGAAAAGTATTTGTTGATAGACACAGCAGATGAGTAATTTTTAATCAAGAAATAAAGTAATTGGACTGTTGTAATCAAACTATATGCCAGTTTATCTGCCAATAAGTGATCAATAATGAAGTTATTCCCCTTTTGTCCAGAGTTCAATTGACCACAGCTATTTTATATACTTTGTGTTCAACTACTGCCATATTATGAAGCAATGCTGTAAGATGAAAGTTACTGATATATGTCTTTAACATACAGCCAACCTGAAGGACTTTTTGTGTGGAGATTTATACAATTAATAACAGATTGTTCTTGTATTTTTATTTCAGTAAACCACAGTGCTGTTGCCAATTCATAAAGCAGCTTCAAGTTCTGTTCATGCTTAAAGACATTAAGATATAAGGGCAAGAAAATATTCACTTAAGTTTAAGGTCAACAATATGCCGTGTGAAATATATACTGAAATGCATGAACTGTAAGTATACCACATTAAATATTCCAGGAAGTTTTACTGGTTATGCTTCTTTAACTTTTATATATGTGCATGTATGTACGTACACACACACATTTCCCCAAAGATAAACTTCAGATAAACTTCCCTGGCAGCATTATCATAAAACCATTCAGATGCTGCATGTGCCTCGTTCTTTGGCCTGATTGCCATCACATGAACTTTGAAAGAAACAGGAACCTGTTTCTAATTAGTAAGGATATAAAAGTGTTTATGTAGAGGGAGAACCCATAGAACTTAGTATGCAGAGTCTCGTTCGGAGCCAATGTGGTTTTGTCATGTGTATGTTAAAACTGACACGGCCAAGTTTGGTTACAGTCCGGTGGAGCATCTGCAAGTAATTTACATACTTTCAAATGCCACAGTGATAAATACATACAGCTCTGTGGCAATCCGAGGGTTATGTCTGAAAATGAATTAAGAGAAAGCATTCAAAAAGGAGAAAGACAGATTATGAAGGAAGCCATCATGGAATTGCTTAGACTGAATTTGGGAAAGGGTGGGAATGGAGACAAGAGGAAGAAGTCTACAGCATACAAGGACTTGAGCAGACCTTCTATTTTGCTCTCCTTGTCCTAAACAAAATTACTCCTGCTATATGCTTACTGGCAATACATTTAATTTACACTGTACAGACATAGCTGCCTGCCCATGGAAATACATTCGGATAACTGGAAATGAGTTTGCTAATCGCACAGCTGCCATTCCTGTCTTCCTCATAACTCCCCAAGGGAAAGCTCATTTCGGGCAGAGATACATCCCAGCACAGATCTTGTCTACTCATAATCAGACTTCTGACTTGAGCCTTGGCTAAGGGCTTATTCCCTCTCGCACACTGGACAGGACTCCTCAGATGTTGATTTTAATCACAGGAATTAGTCTTAGTAGCAATCCCAAATCAATCACTTCAGGCTACGTATTATTTAGGTTCACCCAAAGGAGTCCATTTTGTTTGTTTTGCTTTGGATCTCCCTTAAGGAGCAAGAAAAATGTCCAAAGCTGGATTGGCATACACTCTCACTATAGTCAACTGCAATGAATAGTCCTGATGGTAGGAGTGAGGTTTAAAGGCTTTTGGAAAATGCTTAGGGTGATGGCGATCTCTAACCTGCTTCATCCGTTTCATGCAAGCCCTAGGAAGGGACTAAAAGGCCATGGTGTAACTTAGGAGGAATGTGTTTGGACAAGCAGCCTGCATTATGTGCTTATTGGCTATTGCTGTCAGCCTCTGTATTTTTAAATGAGCAGAAAAACTGCTCTAAATACTCAGTGATATGAAAATCCATTAACAGCCCCTTTGAAACACAGAAAAATGCATATTCCACAAAATTTTGATTTGACAGGCTACAAGTTATATTGCTACTTCTAAATTTCACATCAACAGGGACCATAACTTGACTCCTGTTGGTGATCTCTGTACAGTTTCTACATTGTCCAGAGTTGTCAACATACTTTTAGATCTGGATTTAGACAGACTAGTCGCTTCAGCGCAAAACACTTCCCATCAAGTCCAGAGGACAAATATTCCAGTAAACCATAGCCAGACACACATGGCACAGGTGGTCAGCAAATGCACCTTCAAGCCAGCCTCAGGTCTGCTCTAATTTACAGTGGAAGGAGGAGGAATGAGGGAAAGCTAGTTAAAAATCCTGACTGGCTTGAGGATTATGCGGAGCAAAAATAGCTGGGACTTCTTGCCACAAAATCTTCACCAATTACAGCCTGGAGGTTGCCCCAGGACAACCACGATGGATAGGTTGTACTGCATTCATGCTTTTATCAAGGGATTGGAAGAGAGATGGCATCGACTTTTGTGCTCTCTCATCTCGGTAATGGCTGTATTTTACTATAAATTGAACGCCACTGTGAGTGCAAAAGTGCTCCCAGCTTTGGGCTTTTTCCTCACTCCTTAGATAAGATCTAAATTTATCTGGTCACGGTTTGCCCAGGTGCTGCTGAAAAAAAATATGTCTCAAAGAAAGAACAAAATAACAGCCATAAGGAAGGTGGAACTTGCATAGATAGATGAGCAAGGATGTGTGATCTGAGTTAACGTGTCCCCCATTGTGCTGCATATTAAACCACAAACGTCAGCTCCGTAGCTCAAGCCATGACATTTGCATAGTTTATATTTTCAAGGCCAAAGCAGTTACAGTTTCTCTGCAAACTAAAATATGCTTCCATGATGGCAAGAGAATTACAGCCCATAAATTGAGTACTATCACCTTCTGCTCAAGTGCCTTCATGGTGGATTAACCTAAGCTATTTTTCTTTATGTTTGTGATGGACTAGGCACACACCAGTTCAGTTCCTACTTCTGATATGCAGGGGCCTTGCACAACCTAAATTCAGAAAGAACTTTACTTACTACCAGTGCAGCAAAAGTACTTCAGAGGATCAGAGTGAAAGGCACAGGGAGAAATCAATGTCAATACATGTTGCTGTGACAAGGAGAGGAGACATCATAGTACAGACCTTGCTCATTCTTCCTAGCTTGTATTTGTATGACTTCATTGCTTCCCATGGTGCTACTTGTGCATTTTTGCAGGTAAAAGCAAGAGTAGAAAAAGGTGCAAACTGCTTGGAAACAGTCTTGAGAGGAGAAAAAAAAAGGGTAAAAAGAAAATATGGAATTTCTTCCAGTAGGACAAGTTCCTTGCTGTATTAAATACAGCATAAGCCACATCAAACACTGTTAATTCTTCTCCTACATAAATGTTGGAGCAGTACTGTCAAACCACTCATTCTGCAAAACAACAAAGTTTTGGGCATGTGGCCATATGACCAAATACAGGAACGAGTCAGTCATAAACCTAGAGATCCTCAATGAGCTGAACCACCAAAGGGTTTACGCATTAGTGCACATTGATAAACACATTCAGAAATCATCTTTAACCAGTTTATCTTTGTAGGGCTCCTGAAACAAAATCTAGAACTCCTACAGAAGTAATTTTTATTCTATTCACTTCCCTTCCCTGTAATTGCAGGTTTGGTAGGAGAGAAAAAGGTACAAAAAAAACCTGGTCACCATTATCAGCTATGCCTGGTATAGAGGGTATTGCAGCAAAACAGCCTTCAGCTGAAAAAAGGTCTTGTTTTTGAAAGTGTATTTCTGGACTCCAAAACATGCAGACTAATCATAAGTAGGTCACCCATGTTGACATTCCAAATTCAGGGTATTGTCTGAAACTGGCTAGTTGGTCTGAATCTATGTTGTCTACTGCTGTAGTTACCCATCTTTGCCTATTTTTATGTGCTACGCAGACCATTGAGATTCAGTAAAGTACCTGCTTCTGTCTGGTAACTCCAGTGAGGACAGGATTGGAAAAAGAGAAAAAAAAGTTACAGGAGCTTGCTTTATTGAATTACTTTTTGGTGCACGTGAAGCAAGTGTTGCAAGTATACTCCATCCTTTCACACCTTGGCCCACAAACATTTGTGCTTCTGTGAAGGTGCACAAACATATCTCAAGATGACAGACTCATTCTTGCAGTGTTGTCAAGGTGCAGCAAGCAGTGAAAAGAAGGCAATGTCAGGGAAGTATCAGTCAAGCAACGTTTAGGCTCCAGTTAGGTACCTGCTAAAGATCTGGAACAACCTCCTGTTAGTATTACTGAGGGGAGGAGAAACACCACGAAAACGCAATCAAAAAACACTCCCAAACCAACAAGACAGCACAACTCAGGCAGTTCCAGGAACTACATGTGATCATTCAGATGATAATGCCCAGCTCAATATTCAAAGACATCCCCTCAGTGTCCCAAACATCCCTGGGACCGAGGTGATCAGTTCTGGGATCCCATTTGTCAAATCACTTGGCACAAGTTGTGCCAAGTTTAGAGTACCATGTACCATGTTTAGAGTACCAGCACTACAAACAAGATCATCAGAACTGTATCCAGAAGGCCTGTACTTTCCCCTTTATAGCCCACTTTCAAAACAAGCTCCACCATCAGACATGAGCTCCCATTACTAAGCCCTGTTTTAACTGCTTATGCAGAGATTACAAAGGAAGAATTCCCTGTAGGGAGGATTACAAATTTAGTAAAATCCTACAGGGACTCAATAAAATTAAGCATGCCCTGCAGTTTTCAAAAGACTAGCAGGGTTTGAGAGAAAACAGCTACTCCCAAGCAACTTTCTCATTCAGGAACCTGATCCAATTTTTTAACTGGGCTGCTGTCTGAAGTAATGTATTAAAAAACTTCCAGACAGCTAAAATGGGAAAGTAATTTCAAATTAAGGAAGTAGCATTTCTCCACTGACCAAATTTGTTATTTTGGTTATTCACCATTTCCAAAAGTAATGCAATGTCATTCATTTAAGGGGTGGAGTGGTAGCTTTAAAAAACATGATTCCTCAGAACAGTGAATTTACTTTTTCATTTGCAACTGATCAAATTCTGTGAGCAAAGCGTGAAACCTTGTTCAGTGTTATGCAGTCATGATTAAATCAGTCCATCATTGATGTGGACCTGAAAGCCTCAGAATTTTACTTTTAAAAATGCTGCTCCCGGTACAGTGGATTCAGTTTTCAGTGCATTATAGGACATTGCATTGGAAGTATGGCAGAATTCAGCTAGGGGCTTTTTAGCATGTTATTTCAGATAAAGCTTCTCTCCCCCTCTCAGATTAGCCACGTTTCCCAGCTTGATCTTTAGGCTCATAACTAACCTCAGCGACTGCCTGTGAAGAACTGTGAAGAACTGTGAAGCTTCATTCTTATGAAGCTAGCTGGTATGCATAGATGACTTGAGACAGACCCACCACAAACTTGCTGAGCAGTTATAGAACATCTATCCTCAAGAGTTAGATATGGCATTTTAAAGCTAGTGCAGTATTTACAAAACCCAACTGGCTCACTGTATCAGCTGATCACAATATCAAAGTGCTCACACCTGGCATACCAGTTTTCAATATATTAACTTCTTATAAAAGAGAATAAGGGTCTCAAGCCACCAGTCATTTCACAGGAGCTACACAAGTAGCAGAGAGTCACCCTGTATTTTCCAGTGTGGTCCAACCCTGCAGTGCCAGAGCACACGGTGTTTAGTGCAGAGAAACCCGCTCTGTTGTTCTTTATAGATTTCCACAGTATGCAATGTGGACAGAGATGTCCATATTGAAGAATAAATGTTTCAAGCAACCCACACTGTTGAGAGACAGTTCCTAAAAGCCCTGGTGTTCCTAGTGCAAAAATAAAAGCGTCATTCATCCATGAAAGACAATGCAACATACATCCAAATTCTAGTATTTGCTCAGTCCCAGAAACCCCCCTGGTGTGATCAGGAAACAGCCTTACCAGACAGACTGCTCCTGCTAACTTCAGAAGGTTACCTTGTGCCAGCTCTGCACAGTTCTGAAACTGCAGATCACTTCCGGACATCGTACATGTTTGTAGCAACATAATGTCCTTTAACAGCTAATGTATCGGGGATTTACACACACCGAAAAAGGAAAGTGGGAGGGAGGAATGCTCTTCCAACACCCCCCCGCACACACTCCCCCCAGTCAAAACCTGCAGCCCAGCTACTATTTCATTGAAGAGGGAAATACTATGTTTGCTCTGCAGCTTTTGACAAGGTAAGTGATGCCAGCCAAAAATAAACAGTATTACCACAACTATGACCAAAAAAAAAATATGCAGCAGCAATAGAGACTTGAAGATACTTTTGAAGGTCCCAAACACCTCCTGATGCTGCTGTCATTACCAGCTCTGCCCCATGCCCAGCACTGCTTGCTAAGGCAGCACCGCTCTTGGTCTTCCAGGTCTCTACTGTGGTGGCCACAAGGTACTGCCAACAGGAAGGCAAGGCAATCCCAGCTTCCTACACTGTATCCTTTCATACTGAACAGATGAAGGAAGAGCTTTGCGCTTAATATCAAGCTTCCCCTGTTTCTTTATTAAGTCACTAGGGCTAACTACGGCTTTTGTAATGAGCCACTGTCTAGCTTCTTACAAAAGACAGCAAAAAATAGCCAGAACAAGAAAACCCCCTTCTTCAGAACAACATCAGATGATATTTTTAGATTATAAAAAGCCATTGATAGAGATGTAGAACACAACCATAACCACAAGAAACTTGTCTGCTTGTACCTCTAAACCCTTCTTTGGGCTTTAAAATGAAGGACTCTTCCCTTGTTTTGAGCACATTTCCTCTGCACTTCATGAGGTGGGGGCTCCCTGCTGCTCGAGAAGGCTCCCTTTATAGAATGCTGAACAATGAGTTTGGAAAAATTTTGACTGATAATAGCTTACATATGGCGCTACAGAAAAAGAGCCTATTTTAAGCATCGTTCTTCTCTGAGAAGGGATTTTAAAGCAGCACCATGTGCTCCAAACTGGCTGGCAACAAGTTGAGCCTCCTCTCAGAGCCTGCCTCTGGGATGGCTCCCTGGCTTGTGATGGAAACGTACCGGTCCGCCATAACCTTTCCGCCATAACCGTTCAGGGAGCGGTGGAAGTACATTTCCTTTCCTAGACTTGTGAGGTTTCTGAGAACACGGCAGGACTGTTGTGTAATGTGGAATTCCAAAGAGGATTCCTAGAAGGCTTTATACACTGTTGTCGGGAGTACAAAGCCAGAGCTACAGATATATTTGTTTCACAAAAACCCAGAGAAAGGGAAAGACACTTGGTCACCGTTTAAGCCTACTCTGCTCCCTAGTGTTTGAGGCTTCAAAATTTATTTACAATACATGATTACAAGGAAACACTGATTTTAGTTTAAGAGACGTTTTGAAATGTATTTGACCAAGTATCAGGGAAAAAAAAGTGCAGAAGAAACTGTTCTATCAAGATGAGTCTGCAGTACTTTCTCTCTTTTCACCAAGAACTAATCCCAAAATATCATGCTGAAGGCATCACACTGACACATGTTGGCTTTCAGATAAGAAGTTCATGTTTCTGACCACAACCAAGGATTCCAGGAATTTTTCTTTCAGCAAATAATGGGCAGGAAGGACGTCGTGACCTTGCCACATTTCAACCTGCATTGAGAACTCTCTGCCAACTTAAATTTTGCCTACGATTTCTACAGTTACACAGCACGTCCTTTGCTAAGCAGCTGCATTGCTTTATGAAACTGTTTCTAATAGTATTCACACAACAGGGTGAAATAATCCCCATCAATTTTAGTGATTACAACATTTCCAAGATCAGATTAAGAACATCCTTATCAAATATTGTAAGAAAGGAAATATTAGTTTGTAGCTATTTATAAGCATTCTTGTAAACGTCTCCACCTATGACAAGTCACTTGGAACAAAACAAACTGCGCCTCCATCTTATGCATTTTATTCTTTTGTTTTGCTTATGAAGTCTCAGAATTAAATAGGCTTTTAATAAATATATTAATCATAGAATATCAACATTTTTCATATACGAAACCATTTGTTCACAGTAACAAGGTCACTAACAATTACCTGACATCTGTAACAGATCACTTGATAAAGCAGATAGTGTTTGTTTTCTGGGTATTTACAACTTTATGTAACAGAAGCAACATAAAGAACTTCAAAGTGACTGGTGTGGGAAGGGAACAATGAAACAACTTACCCTCTTTTAACCATCAGCCAGGTTCTTAATTTTCATATCCTGGTTGTTAGAGATAGGCATACAGAGAGTTAAACGTCAAAATATTTTGAGTTACATTTTTCTTCTAAGTCTGTGCTAATAAGTGAGAAAATACTGCAGAAAACTAAGTTCTGTGCTTTACTTACCCCACAAGGCTTTTGACAGTTGCCTTCTGCCCAGTTCAAAGACATGTTTTAGGGAATCTACCTTCTCTACCTTCTCTGAGCTCATAACGCAAGCAAGCAAGCCAGACAACTGTTCATAACATTAGCATCATTGTTCACATCTATAACTAGAGACAATCATGCTGCTTGGTTTTTTAAGTGACAGGTGACCATATAGCATTCACAGCAATAGCTTGTGCTGGGAACATCAAAAGCACTTGCTTAGGCAAAAACCTTGGTAGGAGGAGAGAATTCAGCTTTACATCATCATCCTGTGCAATTAACTGTGACATTATGAAGGGCAAATACCTCGGCATCTCACTGCCAGGTCTTGTCATTTTAGAGATATTTTACATTGTGGTATGTTCCTCTCCCTTGTGAAAGTTCCTCCCTGCCCCTCTGTGAAACCTTTTATCTGTCCTGAGCAAGGACACGAGTAGAACCTTCTTGACATATGGCACAACGGTGTTTTTCAGATTTAGGGAATATGCCAGAGCCCACCCACAAAATCATACTGATCCTTCCAGCTCCAGGAACAATATTTACTAGAAAGGGAATTCATTTCTCTGGAAGAAAACAGGGAGTGGATAAACACTACCACCAGGGAGCATTTCATAGTCTTCATAAACAGTCAACTCAAGCTAGTGCATGCAGACCCATAGAACGTAACTGTGATGCCAAGGGAAAACATATGCTTTCCATACAGAACCAGTAAAAACTTTCCAGAGCTGTCTTTCATGATTCTTTTTCTTCTTCAGCCTGAGCCAATGCAGTCCAATTACTGGGAGTCACTTGAGCGAATCATGCAAAGATGTCTGCCTCAACTGGTGCTACATTGTTCCCTGCAGCATTTTGAAGCTTTTTCCTTTGCAATGGTTTATGCTCCTCACGTCCTGAGCTTCATTTCTTTTTCCAGGAGAGGTTCCCTAACCCAAGCCAGTCTCTCAAATACCGCTGCTCCATTTGTTTCCTCTGCTTCCTCAGCATGTGAAATACAGTCACTTCAGAGATACCACACTTGTTCTGATCCCTTTATTGCAAACTAGACAAGCTGGTAGCCTGGCTGGTAGAGGTCAGAAGTAGTTTGGGTCTTGCATAGCTTGACTCTTTGCATCTCAAAACCTAGGACTGCAACTGAGAGCTTCAAGCCAATACTTCAGCCACTGTTTCTCTGCAACATCTGTCCAATAAGCACCTTAAATGGGTACTCCAAAATTAGTGTCCAGAAAAACACTGTGACTGTATGGTAGAAGAAAGGAATTGTGGGGGTTTTTTTGTTTGTTTTTGTTTTGTTTTTTTTTAAAGGAATAAAAACAAGACAATAAAACAACTTTTGAAGAAAGACACCAAACATATTTACCAACTGGAAGTTCAACTGCAACTAAAGCAGTGATAGATGCATGTCCACATGGGATGTTTACTTGCCCAGGCAGCTAGAAGCATAGCCTTAAAGACATCAAGACATCTCTCCTCGAGATCTAACAGCCACCTCAAACAAGAAAAAACATTCTTAACAGTTTGATCACAATTACCTTAAACTATACCAAATAAACCATTTTTCACTTTGGGGCTTGCCACTTTCAGTTGAATCTCTAGAAGCAGTAAAAAATTCCAGGTAACAGGCAGGCTGTGTGTTAAGAATTTATTCTTAAAAGTTCCTTGCATCACTTCAGAATCCTTGTGAATTACTCCAGCCTTCCACACATGATTAACGCATATATACACAGTGAACCATACAGCTTTTATTCTAGGCAGGAACTAAACTAGCCAAGATTTTCTGGTCACTGAAAAAAGTCACCCAGCTTCACTGGGTAGCTTGCTTTTTTGTCCAGTTAGAAGTAAATTCTTTAATGACTACAAAAAAATCCCAAACACCGGTAACAGTCTAAATAGAGGAATACAAATGGAGTAATTTAAATGCAAAGGCATCTTTTTTTTCCCCATTTGCACATACATCAAACACTTTGAAGAACAGTTTGCCAAACAAGAATGTCTTCCTGCACTCTGAGTTCCCTACCAGAATAAGTAATAGTTGGGTGCTTGATCTTGCTTATACCCAAGCGATTATTATGAATTCTGGCCTTATGGAAACAGCAGTTTTAGTAGGTAGTGGGGAGTTTTGTTGATATATATATTTATATTTATATATGTATGAGTATATATTGAAGGGAAATACCAACAGACTAAGTGTTCCCAGTGCATTCAAATTCTCCCAGGTTGGCTTTCCCTTCCTAAACAGGAAAATGGGATGCACACAGCATAAACTCTCTATAGCACTTAATCTCCCTTAACAGAAAGTGTGAAAAAAATTAAGCCTCAGGAGACAGCAGCTAGTAGAATTGCATCTAGAATGCTTTTGACTTACAAAATACAGCTTGAACAAGAATGCCACCACATCCTTAAAGTAAGGTATATGGCACTTATGAAAAGACAACTCAAATGCCAACAGATAGATTAAAAGATCTAAAGCCTGATTTGCTTGCTTGTTTTCTCCATAGGCAAAACCGGTCAACTGGCTCGTGCTTGTGTATTGTCTCCACCTGCAAACATAAGCAAGCGCTGTTATCAACTCCTGTGATTGTTGTCATGCCTCAAGTGGAGCTAAACTCCCATTTCCTGTGAACATGTGAACTGGGAACACTCTTGATGGCATTAGAAGATGCCCATTTCTAACCTTCAACATCACAGAGGAAAGTTTCAAAGAAAAAAAAAAAGTGGTTTTAATGAGCATACAGGCTCTGAAAGCCAGGACAAAACAAACCTAGAAGCTGCCAGTATAGTTTGTTTCACAAGTAAGTTTTACCAATATTAAGCCATGATTGTAATTTTTGACAGCTTGTGGTCAGCACCGTTGGATCAGAACAACAACCACCTAAGGGTCTGATGTAACAGGATTCATTTGGTGAGAGCAGGCTGCCCAAGCATTGGTTCAACTGCAGAGACTAGGTTCCAAAAGAGCAAACTGCTGCTAAAAGAGGGTACAGTCCTGCAAGCCAGTGCTGTAGGACCGATCACATGCAGACACAGAATAGAAATGATTTCCCACACTTCCACAAAGTTCATGACCACTGGCCCAGGATGACGGCCAAGTGAAGAACCCAATGATTTCTGAGCAGTCTGTACTCCTTTGGGAGCCCAGTCTAGGACAGGTGTAGGGTTTTTTAATTTAAAATGACAAAGTAGTAACCAAGGGGTCAGGGGATAGTAGAATGGCAAACCTTTTCTTGCCCACAATTAAATTGTTTGCAGAGTGGAATGCTTTGAAGCATTGCACTGACTTGTGCCATGAGGATCCTGGGGAGCAGCAGTACCTGCTGCAGCAGTATTCTACTCAGGAGGGTGAGCATATTCTCTTTTCTCCAAGAAGCACAGCTGTTCAACAGACAGCTAGAAGAAGCAGGAATTACATTCTACTTCCCTTTTCTAATGCTTTGGGAACAGTTAATGAGAAGTCTGGGTCAGAGATTATAAATAATATGAAGCTTTAAGGTAAGCTAACTAATCCAGGAGAGAGCTTGCAACAGAATGAGAGATATGTTTCTTCTATTTTGACAGTTAGTACAGTACACATTTTGACTGCTGAACCAAAATTCTCTAAGTGTTGCACTGTAATTCAAGCTCTGCCTCTTTATCAGTGTCATGCACATGTTTTCCCTTCCCCCAGCATCTTGGCTAGCATGAAGGTGCAGTTTTGGCACTCTGCATATCCCAGAGAACTGTTAAATGGGAAAGAGAATTATATAATGTAGAAAAATAAGCCACTGATACTTAAGTCTTAAATCAATATTAGAACAGGAAGCTTTAGTGTGGTATATAGGTCAGGGAAGTATTTGAAGTACAAACACTGGGCTATTTGACTGATGGAAAGGGCTGGCTCAGAGCTCTACTGCTCTGAGGAAAGCAGCATCCAGCTGCTCTGTGCAGACAGGCAGTCCCACATGTAACACCTTAGAGGCTATTTTACTCTCCAAGACTATGGTAGGGTAGAACAGGTATGGTTTCATGCAGAGCTGGGCTTTCGACCACACTCAGTGAACAGAGGAACATCGCTGCTGCTCTGTCACAAAGCAACACACAGACTACAACTCAAGAACATGTTCTCAGCCATTCTTAAGAAGGCTTACCAAGCTGGGAAGCCAACATCCAGATTCATAAAAGGAATCTAAAATTGGAAGTACAAGATCTGCAGTGTGTAAGGCACTCTGGTCATAATTCTGAAAAAAAAAAGACCAAAAACTAAGCAAGAAAACCCCCAAGCAGCCATCAAACCGAAATTCCTCGAGATCCACAAAACTTAAAAAACAGGACTGAAACTATGCAATCCATGGTACTTCTATGGAATATTTGGTAGGACCATGGCAAGTACACACTGCAGCACCTTATACTGTTTAGCAACCAGGCTCCCTGGTGAATCGCAGCCTATTCTGAAGGATGTTGAAATCAAGAGAGAGTCATTTATAAGACTGAATAGGTTGAGTCATGTTTTACATGACCTGACTTCTGCAGTGCAACTGCCTAATATCATTCATGAAATCACTGAAAACCCCTAGGTCCTCAGCCCTTTGGAAAAACAGAGCCAAACAGCAAAAGGCATGCTTTAAAAGAACATGCTAGTGAAGCACAAATACTGGAGGTAGACTGTGACCTGACAGAAGCCACATTAGGCTGACACTGGAGAACTGCGCTGTCTCTCATCAGCTCAAGTGAACCTGGATAATCAGGATCTCCTCCACCCACCCCACCATTTCATCCATCAATTAATATATTAAACAAAATGCTCTAAAAGATGCATGGAAAGCAGGTTTCTCTTTTCTCAGTGATTTAGAAAGGCTGGTTACAGTGGTTAGCTCATAGGACACACATACATTAACATTTCTGTATGTATACACCATCATTTTAGGAGTGATATATACCATATCCTCATTAACACTGAGGAGTTAGTGCATATCACTGGCTCTCAGCTGGCTAAATAGCTACATATCCATGAAAATATGAAGCAGCATAGCAGGCAAAAAGCTCGGTTGTTCTTCAGGAATTTCATTACATCTGAGAACTAAGCACAAGGAAAGTGAGTAAAATGGAAACAATACTTTGAACACCAGGATTATTTTGTCAGCATGTCATATATTTACAAGTGCCTCTGACCCCTCTGAAGTGTTTATGCCATCTGCCACACGGGGACTTCCTTTGGTGCCTTTTATTTAAAGGGCTGCCTAAGGATGCTCACACACAGCTCTACAGTGCAAAGTTTAAGAATTTTGACAGACCCACCCCTGTATAACACTAGTGTGCAAGTTACTGCATGATTATCTGAAGAAATTCTATGCAGCACAGCCTGCTCTTGCCTGGGAAGACAAAGCAAAATGGAAACAATTACAAAACCAGCTCTGTCCTCAGTAGTCTTCCCAGGGACAATAATCCCATATTCCCAAAGTGATCTTGCTTCCACGTATACTTTGTGTTGCTCTTGGCTACGTTGGTTGAATACTAGGATAGAATAAGACATTGAAAATAATAGGATGGAAACTTTAAAGAGTTATACATACAAGCGAATTACAACCATGCTACATTTCAACCCCCTGAACACATAGAGTGCTTCCTATTTAGAAACTTCGATTTGCATTTAGGGCCAGGCATTCAGACATCAGAATTCAGACACTGTATTCAGAAAATACAATCTTTCTGGACAGTTTCCAGTGGGAACAAAAAACAGAAGAGGAGAAAGTGTGGAAAACACGGAAGCTAAAAGTCAAAGCCAGAATTGTTTCACATAAGACATTAATCTAAGTTAAACCGCTACATCAGTCTGTAGGACTAACGTGCAAGTGTTTGAAGCATACTAGAGAACCTTGAATGAGAAAAGGCATGTGAATAAAATATGACTTAAAAATAATTCATGCTGAAATGACAGGATTTTAATGTGTAATTTCAGCCCTGTGAACATGAAGCAGGAAGCACCTCAGGCATTTAGGGCCCTGATGACAGGAGGCACAAATGTATTTAGTGAAATAGCTTGAAGAAACATTATGTTAGATGGAACACTTGGGGAAAATAAACAAACCACCCCCCAAAAAAACCCCACCAACTTAATTAGCAACAAAGCCCCGAACAAGAAAAAAAACCAAAAAAACCCAATAACCCAAACAAAACTAGAAAGACCACCCATCTAGACGTGGTCTTCATCAACAATTACAAATACCAGTTTGCGAACACCTGAAGCGGCAGCATCAAGCCACCTTCCTCAGATCCCCCTATGTTATGTTCCAAAGCGCTGTCAGTTACAGCACGCTGCAGTACTGCTGACAAGACTTCAAAGAAACACAACAGAAATGTGGGTAGGGAAGATGGAAATATGTAAAAGTGCACAGATGAACTTCAAACAAGGCTTGTCCAGGACAAACTCGGGAACATGGAGAGCTGACATACTTGGAAGAGAGATGTGTATCTGGATAAAAGCTCCAAAATAGTTCCCCAATCATTCAAGAAGAAAGCAAGACCGGTATAACAATCACATGCAGTGCTGTTCACAAAGAAAACAGGAAATATAGTCCACTAGGGAGAAATCTAGAAGGCTAAGAAAACAGGCAGCCTGTTGTGAATGCAAGCAAGAAATCAAAAGAGATGAGAAAGTGATTCACAACTCCCCCACAACAGCTCTTACAAAGCAAAGTCCAGCAAACTAGCTAAGAAGCAAGCAAGCAAACAACACTATGTTTAATTGAATCCTTTAAAGTCCTCTTTGTTTTATTGCTCATTCTACACCCAAACGGTACAGGGAGGGTTCTTTAATGTCTAGTTAAAGAAAAAAAGTTAGCAGTAAGGGAAGATCACATACATGTAAATTACAGTGGCATTGTCTCAGTAAAGCAGCAAAGAAGCTAAAGCAAACAATTAGATCTTTCATGCTGGTTTGGTGCTTGAATGGACACAACTGAACTGTATTGAGAGTTTGGATACTGATTTATGCAAGAACAACATGTCAGAGGCATGTGCAGGAGGGGGCATGCACAGTGACAATTTTCTGAATCACTTGCACGCAGACAGACCTTGACTTCAAGTGACACAGCTATGCCTGTCCCAGCAGACAGGCAGCAAGATAAGAGCTCATGGAAATCCGCAAGCAGGAAACTAACACTGGCTGCCTTCTGGCATTTTTTGAATATCTGAGTCAGAAAACTTTTTTTTAAAGTAGCTTTGGGCATAATCTGTGAAACACAGATTTATTTTTTTTTTCTGGGCACGGGATGAAAGCAATCATCACTTAATGCACCATAAAGCAAAAGGAATGAGAAGGAAAGGAGGATACTGAATATAGTACAGAGACTAGAAACACACAGAGTTAAAAACAAAGTGAAAACAGACTATGGTGGTAATGTGTCATGGGAGAAAAAAAACCCCAAGAAAATAAGGAAAGCTTTACTAGTCACACACAGGGTCAGAAATAATGCTATCATGTACTCTTTGCTACTGTGCTTAACAGAAGAAATGAGATCCTGCAAACCAAGCTTGAGAATACATAAACAGAACTATGAAATTAGAGGAAATTGTTCCAACACTAGATAAATAGAGCAGCCTCATCTGCAGCAGCATGCTCAGCTCTGGTGCAGCTATTAAACACTGAGATGTTTGAGAAGAGACTATCGAGTGAGTCTGAAGCTCCAATGAGATTGATGTGCACAAGTATCACCAGCTAACCACTTGAATTAGCTGCTGTATGAATGGTAGATCTGCAGGAAGGTTAGTGTGGTGGTTCAGCCCCCAGCTGTGGCACCACTTGCCACTCTCTCACTCCAGGAGGGGAAACAGGCAGAGCCTCTGTGGGTTAGGATAAGGACAGTTCACTTGCAAAAGAACCCTGAAAGAACAGTAACAGCCCTTGGAAAATTTCAGTCACGCCCAGTGATAACACTGACCTGACAACACCACAGAATGCTGTATGATGGGAGGACCAATCCAGCACCCCAGCCATACTCAGACTGCCCTGGAGGCAACCCGGGACTCCCCTTCCCAGACCAGCCCCTCTTATGAGGCTGAGATGTCAGGTGGTGTGGAAACAGCCCAGACTAACTCAGCTCACCTGGGCTGACTGCTTGGGGAAGTTAACTCTGGCTTGGCTGGATCCAGGACAGTTAGGAAAGAAGAGGGTTGTGTGAAAGCAAGTGAAAAAGTAAGGGGTCCATTTGACTATAGACTGGATACATCAGTCTCATGGGAAGGCACGGACTGCTGCCAAAGAGAAGTAACCCAGGGTCTTGGCAAATGAAGGTTTCAGCAGATGTGTCTTCATATTGTTAAGCTTTCTGAAGACTTCCCTCACAACTAAGGCAAGACGCTGGAAACCCTCTAGATCTAGTTTCTTCCTGGTCAGGACAAATTCTATTACCTATTCAGTTTGCAATATGCTAGTGGAAATAATTTCTTGTAGGCTCCTGTGGTGGTGTCCTGACAGAGCACATACCATGCTGCAGTCTCTGAGGAAAAACTAATACCTATCTTTTAGCAGAGATGAACAACTAGAGAACAACATCCAGTCTGACCCTCTCACATTATTTTTATTTTCCTCATTATTTCTAGATGTCCTTCCATTTCAGGACTGTTACAGCTTCTGCTCGAAGGAGTGAGAACATATACAGCTTCCTCTTTATTAAAGCCTTGCATTACTACCCACCTTTGATCCCCTTCCTCTCTCTACTTCAGCTATTATACTGTCACAGATTTTGCCAGAAGGAGGCATTTAAGCAGATCTCCAGCATAATGCAGGCACTACCTTTCACCCAGCTACCCCTGCTGAAACCCACATAGTTCAGTGAAATTAAGGCAAGAGATTAGGTTGTACACTGCAGGAGACCCTGCAGCACAAGCTGTACCCAGGGACACTGTACTAGCAGAAACCTATGAAAGTACATGCAGATGAGACCATCAGAAACAACAGTCTCCACTGAACAGAAAAAAAGAGTGAAACTTACCATCTGGCATTAAAAATACCAACCAAACCCCACAACCAAAAATCCCCTTCTTTCCAACCCAGAACCTGAAAGTAGAACATGAAACATGTAAAGAATGACTGACCAAATAAAGAATCTGCTTTTCCCCTCAGACGTCTGTATTATCTCTTAGCAATGAAATACTTACTTCAGCCTTGACTGACTACCAGTGTTTAGGAGAAAACAGAATACAGACGAACAAACCCCCACACAGAACACTGCAAACGATAACAGAAAAATCACTCCCTTATAGTAGAAATCAGATTTTATCCTAAGTGCTGTTTCATGCAGCTGAAGGCTGATATAAATTCAGCCTCAAAATATGATCGATGTGTATCTACATATAAGTTTCAGGAGCAAAGACTAACGGTGTATAATCCAAGCCACAATGCGTCTTTACAGGTACTTGTTTTACTATCCTTTTAAGGCAAGAGTGAATTCAGAGTTTAATTATCTCACCAGTGAGCTGCACCATACTTTCACAGGCAGAGTTTGAACTACAACAGCAGGAATGATGCTTTCTGAAAGCACCTGTCAGCAGAAGTCCATACAGAATTCTGTGTATTAATAAATCCTAACTTACAACAACAAGCAGTGCACACTGCACCCAGAGAATCAGCAGTTTCTCCCTTGTTCTACCTCATATGAAAAAACACAGGGAACAGGTTAGCAGCTCAGAAGGTTCTGCCACAGGGGGGGTGACTTAGGGGACAGTCATGACTTAACTTCCACCTCAATCAAGCCAACAGTAGATAGATGTTCACCTGTTTAACAGTTAGTGCCTTGCAAGACATGAGTTACAGACTACACAAATTAATTTTCATTAGCTTGGTCTTCAGCTTTTATTGCAGACCTTGGTCCCTCTGAAAGCACATATAAAAATCCTCCAAACAATTTTTATCAGTTCTCAGTTTATGGAACAATGCACGCATTAAAAAACCCCAACATCACAAGTAATGACCTTGTTGGTCTGTACTGCAGATAAGAAGCCTGAAGGTCTTCAAACAGCGTAACACCATCAGCAAGCACAGGAACTGATGATCTGACAGACCCACGGGCTTTCACAAGGCTACCCACTCACTTATGTTGCACCACAGCAGCTTTAGTCTCCAGGCTTGGCAGCTGATACTTAAGTTACAGATACTGCAGTTGCCAAGTGGTTCCAGAAAGTTCAAAAGAGAGGGATTATCAAAGCATTTCCCACCCTCCCCTTTTTCATTCCTGATTTCTAGGGATGTGCCAGCTGCTAATTAGTGTAAGGCAGAGACAGCCTGTAGCTGGCTCTGATTTACCACAGCTTTACCTGGGCAGCCTCCCCAGTCAGACTATAAAAACTCTGCAAACTTAAGCTTGGGCTTCAGTTCTAACCTTAAAAACTCAGATCCTTGCCTCTAAGTAGAGTAGAAGGACAGCTTGTTATGTAAAAGATTGCGGTCAACAACAAAATATAGTTTAGACAAACATTCAAGTCCCCACTTGTTTCCCTACGTGTGCCAAATCTCCCATGTCCTTGAGGGAAAGGGCTGCATCCTTGGTGAAATATTGTCTCCCCTGCCAGGCACAACAGGATAGAAGATTTCCAAAGCAAAAGATTCAGATTTGTCCATGTGGACAATCTTGTCCTAACAGGCTGATGCTTCTGTTATCTGACCTTGCTTACAGATGTACTTTCTTTTGCTTGTCCTGCTCCTTTCCCTTATAGATCCTGAGCACTGTAGTTCCAAGCTCACTGTCAGAAGTCTTGCTCTGTGACAGCAGAGGAGGGAAGAAGTGGCACACAAGAGAAACTACAGTGTGTCTAATTTTAACTTGCCTCTATTATCTGACAGAATAACTTCAAAGGCAGCAAAAAAGTTGCACTTAGTCTGCTCCCATTAAAATCCATGACAGTTTCCCCATCAGCTTCAATAGAGGAACCTTATATTAGGAAAAGCATACACCATTGAATTAAAACAAAATACATCTGAGAGACAGAGTTGCAGCAAAGGGTGTGTTTTCAATAGCACCACAGATATGTATAGTGACTTAATCCTCATCCTATTCAGCAGGACTGCAGAAACCCCAAAAGAATAGCTCATCAGCAATGGAGAGAACAAAAAAAAAGGTGAAAGACAAGAAGGAAAACTGATTATTTATTGCAGTCAATACTCACTGTGCAACTGTGGCCCAGCTGCTTTTCCCTTAGAAGAACAAAAGCACAGCTATATAGGTAATGCTTCCTTTTATTAACAGCTAAGAACTTCTTCCTGTGCCCACACACAGTCCAGTGCTTAGAAAGCAACTATCACACCCATGTGTGAGGAAGGAATGAAGCTAAAAACACTTCCTGCTGCACACACTTGTATCCCATCTCATAGAAGCTGGGAGCCATCATGTGACTGCATCCTGTGAGGAATCCCAAAGGCCCCCACTGGCAGCCACTGAGGCATAACTAAAAAGAGCAGCACAGCACTTCGGAAGTTTTGAATGACTGTGATCACTACTGTGACAAACAATATGACTTTTACTGCTAAACAGCTTTCCAGCCATAAGACCTGTGCCTCAAAAACTGAAGAAAGTTGAAGGTGGCCCCCAAATTACTCAGACAATGCTAGGACAGGTGGGAGGAGAACTACAGTCAACACAATAAACACTTCAAAACGTGAATACAAAACTAAGGTTTGCTGCTGTCAGACTCTAAGGCGCCTGTGTGAATTCACATGTACAACTCATCTTTCCTATATTAAGAACGTTGTCAAATTGGCCTTTAAAATGGGTTTGTGCTGCCGAGAGAACACAAGCCGCTATCGTTAACACCATGAAAGCCAGTAAGAATGTAAAGACTTTTTAATAAAAACAAGTTTAAATGATTTAAATAGCACTTAAATGAGAATCAACGCCTCTACTATGTCATTCTCTGTTCCTCTTGCACTCCGTAGTGCCAGTTGCTTCCCAGTCACGGTAGCGTTGCGACCAAGGCCATCTACTGGCGGGTGGAGTGTGCAAACTAAAGGGCCTTCTTGGGGACAGATCTAATTGCCGAGGCCTACACACAGGCACTGCGACTGTGCCAAGCAGCTGTTTACAGTTGAGCAGTGTCAGTAATTAGTAAATATGACCACAGTTTTGGATGAATAAATAAATAAATAAAGGCTTCCCAAACTCCACAGGAACCCCAAGAAGCATGGTTTCATACAGGGGGAAAGAATAGGGTACTTCGAATCTCTATCTGCAGTTCAGGCACAGTCCAGACACTTTATGACCTCACTGTTGTGTGCATTGTGTCAATGGTGATAACAGAGAGATGAAGTTTACCCTAAGAATCAGTACCAAACCTGGTGACATTACTTTCAAGAATGCTGGGGCCTGAATGAAGTTTGCATGCCAAAACTGCAAATACCTTAGACCATTAAGTATGAGGGTCTACAGGCTATACACCACAATCACAACTGCACTTGTGTCCCTGACCCACAGCAAAACAAATGGAGGTCAG
Organism: Gallinula chloropus; assembly: GCF_964237585.1. NCBI lineage: Eukaryota > Metazoa > Chordata > Aves > Gruiformes > Rallidae > Gallinula > Gallinula chloropus. Next base: position 29,778,867 of record NC_140090.1, on the reverse strand, counting down.
GCAAGGAGATGGAAGGGAAAAAATAAAGCACACCCAAACCCTTATGCACTGGGATTTCTAAGGTCATGTCTGAGAGAAATCAGCAAGTGAATCTGGGTCCACTAGCATGCTCTAGTTCACCATCAATACTCCTAAATCACAAAGATAGTTCAAATAAAACACTTCCTTTAGCTCTATATTTAAAAATTTGGTAACACTTAAATTAGTGTCATAATTTTTAGAGTAAGATGCCTGAAGGGCAGCGCTGGAAATGCCCAAATTACAAGACAACATTCTTCACCTTTCCCTGTAAGTCTTAGGCCAAGACAAAGCAAACTTAACCCTTGTCCTTTTTGCAGTAAGGACTTGGGACAGCCTATATAGAAATCTATTCACTAGGAGCTAGTTTGAAAATACTAAATGCATTTCTTCTCATAGATAGCAGGAGGCTTAGGTAGATGCTTTTGGCAGGCAATGTAGAAACTGTGAAGTGTCTGTAGTGCCTAACAAGTGACCCGGAAAGAAAAGTGTTTCCAACAAGACAAAATGGGGAGGCCATAAGACAACAAACACTTTTCACTGATACTCACTTCAGCCTGATTAATTCCTGTTAAGATCACATTTATGACAGACAATTTATGGATGGCAGGTAAAAAGGAGGGAAAGCTTCCTGTAAACTTCAGTGCCATCTTCTTGAAGATGTACATTTGCCCATTCCTTCCACGGTGGGTTTTGGGTGAGGCAGTAGCGGTGGCTTTTTCTGAAGCCAGTATTAGACTGTAAATCCAGTTTAATTATACCAGTTCTATTCACTGTGGAAGCAAACCACTTTCCCATACAGTGAGCTTAGTACTTTGCATGCCTTTCCAATTTCTGTTTGGTGGAATAAGGCCACTGGTAGTTCTGTGTCTGATGGAGGTTTGCAGTCTCCAGAATAATTTTAAAAAATATTAGAGGGGAAACCCTCCCAAATAACCACCAGCCACCCCTGTTCCACAACTACTAAGGCAAGCAAAACTTCAGAAGTTTAAAATAATGCATGTGAATTTCTAATTACTCTTTTTTTTTTTTCTCCAGCAGAACTGTGTTATCATCCACTTGGATCATGTTTACATTCAGTCATTTTATAGTGAACAAACCAAATTCATTCTCTATTAGTCATACAGAACAGTCTACTCTGCCTTTGCTTCCACAAATCTATCACTCAATAGTAAAAGGGGAGTCCTTCATCAGTCATGACAGATATTCCCATTCTAATACATCCAACCAAACAGAAAGATACTAAGAAAGTAACCCACGATCAAAATTAAGATATACCAGCACTTCTAATAGACTTCAATGTAAAAGCAGATACTCCTGAATATAAAGACAGCCTCACTGGCTTTTGTCGTCTTTCCCTTCATAACGACTTCTCATCTAAGTGCATCTGCACACTTCACTTGTGTTCTGCTTGCTGCTCCTATTACTGTGGCCAAACTGGACATGTTACCACTTAGCATCACTCAGCAAATGGCCTGCAGAATAAAAAACATTTTTCACTTGGCCTCAAACTTTTCTGGACTGACTGCATACAAAATAGCTGCAATATCTAATTTGAGACATGGAATTCTGCTTGTCCTGCGAAGACAAGGCACTCTGCCATCACTGAACTTTGTACAGAGGATTATAAGGTATCTAATTTTAATTATTATTACAATTTCTTCAACAGGCCTTGAAACTTAATTTAGGTTCACTGTCAACTCCTCTTTTAAATTCATGCTTTCAACTGATTTTTCCTTTGTAAACCTCTAAACTTGGAACTGCCTGTATGTTGATGAATTGAATGTTGCTTTTATTTAAAAAAAAAAATGTATCTTTGGCCCATACTGATAATATCTCTCAAGTTCTTAGAATCATAGAATTGCCTTGGTTGGAGAGACCCTTCAGATCATCAGGTCCAATCATCATCTCTCTAATCTCAAACATATTCAAAAGCAAGATTACCTCAAAATGAACTGCTGAGGCTAGACAATTTAAGAAGTCCATCTACCTCTAGTTCGTCTCTTATTATTAACATATATATTGTACAGGCCCCAGGAAAAAAAAAAAAAGAAACATATGAGAATAACTCAGAAGGGCCACCAGCCATAAAAGTGTTTTTTATCTTCAAGTGGTACCATTTCTTCTCAGAATGTAAGAAGTCGACACACCTGTAATACCAGCCTGTGTGACTCCATGCTGTGTAAATGCCTTGGATGAGCATTAAACAAACTCGTACAAGGCTGCTCCAGGGAAAAGGCTTTATTGTTATACTGCAGCATAGTGTGGGTTTCAGAAACAATTTTGGGAAATCAAACATACAAAATTCATCCCTCTTTTGGAGGCAAAGGCAGGAAAGGAAAAGAGACCGAAAAAAGACTGGTATTTGTTACATCAGTACATTTATAATGGTACATAAAAAGACTGTAGAAGGCATTTATTCTAATAGCCTTGGATGTTCAATCCTTGTAATTGTCCAGTCTGGTTTTGCTCCTTCTGTAAACTCCCTTTGGAACCTGGAAAAAGGAAAGACAGCAAGTGAAGAGTTGTTCAAAATTACATGATCCTGAAAGGGCTACAAAACCAACAGTTATCCCTGGAAATGCTCCACAGACTGATGCTTATGCCCTAGATTGGAAGATCCAAACTAATTCTGTAGCATGAAACAAAGTGCACTGACTTCAGAGCATTTTGGTTCAGATCCCACAGGCAGGACTGAGCAACAACAGCAGAGATCCTGGTACCAAGCAAGCACTCAGTTTTCATAGCAGTAGCTATGCATAGAGCTTTGTGGCAGATCTTCACCTCTAAATAAAGGGTTTCATTTCACGAGATGGTAGCTGCATTGTAAAGGGAAACCACAAAATTTTCAGGTTTACTGAACTAAAGCTTACAAAGTACCTTCAGAAACACATTAGAGATCAAGCTAACAGTAGCACTGAATCTCTCTGAAACAAAATTATGTAGCTGTTGACAGGAAAATGAAAACATCCATCCCTATTTTCAAAGAATCTTCATTTTCCTTCTGTAGTTATTGACATGTTCCTCCCTGAGCACGCCAGTTTTGACTGTTTGCCATCTAAAGAGAAGTCTGAGCTTCAAGCTGAATGTTTGTGCTCCTAAGTAACCTGTGTATTGTGGAAAGGAGCAATATAACCTCATTGCTTTGCAATTACATGCAAATCACTCCTGGCAACTGTCTTCTCCAGACACCTAAATACTTAACACTAGGCTTCAAAGGCCTATAGCATCTTTCCTCATTTGATCTAAACAGGGTAGCACTAAAAATAGCAGAAGGAATGCACACTTGCAAGAAATCTCTCTGCTGGGGACTAGGAACCAATATTTAGAGCTTTCAGGGGAAGCCTTTGAGGTTAATGGAGCTTCAGAAGCCTGCAACTCTATAAAACATGCTGAATTCAGCTAAGGGATGGATCCACAAAAATTCAACCAGGCAAAAAGCACTGGTGTCCTCAGAGCATTTCCTTTGTTTCAGAGCTCCTGATCATCTAGACCCCCCCTCCCAGTCTCTCCATTTCAAATGTGGGTGTACAAGTCGTTGATTACACTGCATTTCTCTCACAAAAATCCACACTTCTCCAACTTCTGAGAATGATATTTTCAGTACATTTTGCCAACCATGCAAATGTTTCTGCACTGCTCTGAGGTCAGTACACTAATACAGATGTTACTGACAAGTATTTCTATGAAAATCCAGCTACCTAATGTGCGTTTTGCGGGTTTGGATGAGTGCTATTGAATTATCTGAACACCCGGTGATGCTTGCTTTGTTCTGCCTCTGCAGAAAGCATTTGGCTGAAAAAAAATCCTCTTTCATGAGTGACATTTTCAGCTAACTGCTGACTTACGTGTGGGAAGTGACAAGTCAACAGCACCACACTTGACTGCTTGGCTTGATTGCACTGCTGTAAGCAGGAACCAAGGACTGATACCAGTGTATTTCCTGAAAGCTGCAGGAGCAGCGTAGGAAAGGATCAGAAGCCTCATTCAGTGCTCCAGCTATTGATCTTCCAGACAGAGAGTTTCCATTAATCTCAACTCAGAAGCAAGATAGCAAGGTAATGACTTTAAAAGATATTTAGAAATTTTGGCCCTAGAATAAAAAACAGAAAGCTGGATGAGGGCTTAAATTAGGATCAAAGCAAATAAAAACATTCTAAGTTCTGCACCAGCATGGTGTGACTGCTTTCAGTTCCCAAACCACTTTCCACACAGCTAGCACATGAACCTGTCAAGAGCTGGGGGTGGGGAGGAAGGACACAGACAACGACACGACACACAACAGGGAGAGGGAGAAGACAAGTCAACTTACTCATAGTTTGCTGTTAAAAGATGTCTTTTTTCTTTTGTGCTTTCATCTCCAAACACAATCTGGAAGACTTTGGTTTCACCTGGTACTTCATCAGGCAGGTTAGCACCATTCAGATACCAGAAGCGCATCAGGATACTAACAAACTTTCTTCCTGTTGGAAACAAATCAAAGCACAAGGCAGACCTCATTTTTCTCAGTGGTCAAATACTACTATTTGCTATCCAGCATACATTCTAGTGAGACCCTGGAAGGGTAGCTGATTTCAGCCATAAAGAATACATGATAGAATAATGAACAATAAAGCTATTTAAAGCCATATTCACACTGTTTAGCAACATCTAAAATACTTTCTGTAGAAAGGTATGCATTCTATCATCACTGTTGCATGACATCATACAGAATTAAATCATATGAAGAAAAGCTGGTTATCACAAGGTCCAGCTACTGATACTACCGAAGTATGTGGAGTAGCTGAAACTCAGGAGAAAAAGAGGGGGAAAAAATTCCTATCCCCCCAACACGAAGAAAACCTCACCATGTCTGATAATTTGAAATGTTCACTGTAAGACTCAGATTATAAACCATCTAAACTGTGTCTGATGCTGAACTCAGCACACATTGCTAATATTTAACCAAAAGGAAAACTTGTTTGAGCTTATCACTAGCTTATGAAAATAATATTCAGAAAGTCCTATAACAAAGTATATTCCATGAAAGCAGAATAGATGTGAAGACAAAGTTTATTTCATTATCCAGCCTTTGCTATGCTCGTTTGAAGGTATGTTTTCAATGCTGAAGCAACAGCTTAGCGGAATAATTCATTTTGAGCAATTTGAGATTGCTAAAGACTAATAATGTAAAAATCTGAAATTACAAAAGATGAATGTGCAAGACCTAAGCAGACGTTAAAAATACTACCACAGGTTATTAACAATCATCTTTAAGGTTCCGGTTTAGAGGGAAATTTGGGAATTATATGTAGATGAACTGTAAACAGAAAAACAAGGAATGAGAAACATGACTCAAAACCACACCTGTAAGGAGAATGACTTGCTTATAGAAAACCCAGGAAATATACCTGGCCATTGCTGAAATGTTTTAGAATTCTAAACATACCATCATCATCATAGTAAATGCGAACATCTCCTTCTGTTGTGTACATGATTGCATCAATATCAGCTGCTAAAGCATCCCTGTGGCTGTCAGGGAGCAAAGATATCTTTTCCTTCAGCACCTGAAGTACCTAAATTCAGAAAAACTGTCAGCTTTTCATTAGGAAATTGAAGTAACTATCTTTTCTATTGCCGTTAATAAAATGAGTTGTATCACCAAAACATTTGTATAACACACAATAGCGGAAGTGAAAAAGCACTGAGAGGTTTGGGCATTCCCAAACCCTAATTCAACAATATTAAAGAAGACTCATTTAGGTAAACTCAAGTCAAAACAAAGTATTTTAAAAAAGTCTTTAGAAAAGCTACTGTCAGAATTCAAGTTGCAAAGCAAGGCACATAGAGCTCAGAAAATACCAGATGAGCTTGCTTCCACAATCATACTTACACTCTGCCTTCTCACTGCATATTTCTTGCTACATGTGCATTTCTTAGCTTTTCATTCAATTATTTCTTTGCTATCTTTCACAAATTTATATTTGAAAATCAGTTCCACTGCCACTAAGTTTATCTTTGCTGGTTTGTGATCTACATTTCCATTAGGAAGTTTATACACAAAAGACTGAAAAAACCATTGCTCTGGGAGTTAAGTTCCATACTGCAGTCTTCGAGTGTCCTGAGACCTGCACAGCTATGTTAAGTAGAAAAAGGGAGTGGCACACATACTGAACAAAGGCATCACCTCAAAAACCATGAGAAAGACACGTCACAAAGAAGTATGAAGCTGCACAGTGCTTATTTTTAACTCCCTCAATTTTTAGCCTAACTTGGATTGCCAATTTTTAGTAACAAAAAACAGAGGTCACATGGAAGCAAAAGGCGATCTACACTAGAACATTTATGTTTCTAGTACTTTTTGCATGTATAAAATTCACTGGCCAAAGCAACAACAAAATAGCATGGCATCACAGCCTCATCCACTACGTGCTCTGGTTACATGAGGCCTCTGGATCCACATTAACCCGACCACCTGGAGAATTTAAGACGAGCAGAGGAAGAGGAGATACTCTTTTAAAACAACTGTAAGAAAAAACTCACATTTTTATTGCTATCTCTGCTCAGAGAGAGGAGGCAAGATTGTCCAGTGGCGATGCACTAGAACAGCACCAAAATTTTTGCTGCAAAGACATGGTGGCAATAGGGCAGGCCAAGCTGACATCCAGTAACAAGGCAGACATAGACCTGAAGTATCTCCTCCATTTGACTCAGAAGCATCTGCTACCTCCGTCCCCTGGGAAGGCCAAGACAACTTCAGCAATTAAAACCGGATTAAAACAAGGAACAAACAGCACTGATGTTTAACTAGCCAGGTCAGCCATATCCCTGACGTAAGACTGAGGCCTTCCAGCCAAGGCCAGTAATTGGCTTTATGGTCTGCTTGGGGTAGGAATGTATTAGTGCAGCAAGGGCGAGCACAAACTGCTTCCTTTCCTCATCTGAATTCCGGTGCACAGACCAGAAGTGTCAGCTATCTGTCAGCACCAACAGAGGTATCCAATTCCACCTGCCATCCAGAACCCACCACCTTTCAATCCTATCTGGTACAGCAGCGGTCTTTTCTGTAATTGGACCTTATGTAATACAGTAACTTTGCTTCATGCCTTACTATTACACATAAAAAAGCTGCAGGGCAAACAATTTCCTTGTTCTACATTATGCTGTTTTTCCCAAATTAAACTAAACTGACAGAATTTGTAAATAACAACAGACTGAATGCATGTTACTTTATAATGGAATATCAATTGCTAGAATAAGAAATTAAAGTTTACCTCTGCTGATACAAGTTCATCCAGCAGATCAAGTTTACGCTGAGACAGCAGCTTTGAAACAACAGAAAAAGCCTTCAAAGGAAAAAAAAAAAAAAGAGAGAAGAATACATGAACAAATAACACTAGGTTGGCTTGTTTTTCAGGCAATCTATCATCATGTGACAAGCTACCCAATTATTCCATGACTTAAGATTTCAGTGTTTGCAGAGTCTATCACCGTTGAAATGGAAGCCCTCCAGCAAAGAGCTATTTCATGAATGGACTAAAACCATAAGGTTTTTTTCAGTCTCTTATTTTTTAAAGCATTAAACTTTTTGATAACAAGGAAGTGAATATATAGCTTACTCAAAAAAACCAACAAACCCAAACCATTACAGTAATCTATGTAAGTTGGTTTTACTCTATTTTTAATAATTCAAACAGACTATGTCTTTTTCTCTGTAAATATTTCATTCCCCTGCCATTTTTCTCAGCTCATCTCCCACTTCTAGTCAAAATGAAACCTCTGGTTTATAGACTTTCTTTATAAATCTAATTTACCTTCTGAACTTCAGGAAACTCAACTCCCCTTCTTCCCTCAGTTTTGGAGGTATATTTGCATACAATAGTGCCTCTACATATTCAAGTAGCGCTGACAGAGTGTTTAGGACTCTACAGCATGTAAAACCAAAGAAACCCAGGGCAAGGCAAACCAGGTGGTTCTGCAGGGATGGCAACTAACTCAGTTTAAGTTTATTTTGTCTCTAGAATTGATCTTAAGCACTTTAATATCCTGCCCCTTACCGCTGGCTGTGTTGCTTTGTTGTTTCTTTTAAAAGTTAAATACAGTAAATGAAGTTTCACAGCAGATAACTTTAGTTTTTACATGATTGGCTTAGTCACTACCTCTGATGCTTTGCATTGTCAGAGCTTACCAGGTTCACAGATTTGGAGAAACAAATACACAGGCCAGCTCTAAACCTGCCTAAGCTTTCCCACCTTAGGCAAACCAGGTAGGAGGCGACACATGGCCCCTTAACGTCCCTAAAACGTCCTAAAGCACCTTCCTTCACGGTACTTTGGGGGGTGGCTACTACCTGATGTTACACCGCGTAACTCCGGAGCGCGGGAGAACAAGAGAAGCCTGGAGCAAAGCGCACCTCGGCCTGCTCTCGCTTCCTCCAGAAAGGAGGTACCCGGACCCAAAACCGGGGACCTCCATCACCCGGGAGAGAGAGCACGGGCGCTGCGACGCCCGCCCGCGAAAGGAAACCCGGGCACGGGCAGCCCCCCCGGGGAGGCTCTGAGCGGCCGCCGCGGCTCGGGCACCTTTCCCCTCAGGCGGGCGGGCGGGCGGGCCCTTCTCCCTCTGCGGGCACCGGGCCGGCGCCCGCCGCTCACCTGCTTGGCGCCCCTGGTGAACTCCTCGATGCTGAACTCCTGGTCGAAGTAGAGGCGGATGAGGAGGTAGTAGAAGCGCGTGCGGAGCCAGGCGAGGGGGCTGGTGATCCTCACCACTACCACCCGCCGCTGCGGGCTCTCAGCCTCCGGCCCCTGCCCGCCGGTGCTGGCGAACCGCACGGCGGGACGGAGCGAGCGGGGCGCGACCGGCAGCGGGGCCGAGGCGCCGGCGAGCGGCGGGAGCCGAACCGCCCCCGGCGCCGCAAGCGCGCGCGCGAGCCAGAGGCAGCGGCGCGGAGCCGCGCGCAGCGCCATGATGGGCGATGCCCCGCCCCCCGCCGGCTCGTCCCGCCGACGCGCCCGCTCCGCGGGAAACAGAAGACGGAGCCGCCGGTTCCTTCGCGACGGGGCGTCCTCCGGGGGTGATGGAGGCTGCGGTGACCGGCGGTTCTGATCGCGCTGGCTGAGAGGAGCGCGCAGTCACCAGGGGACTCGCCCCCGCGACGGGGAGGAGCTCGGTGCCACGCCGGCCTTTGCGTACTGGGGCAACTCGGGGAACGCTTCTGCCCGAGCCCTTCTTTCCGGGGGGGGAGCAGCGAGAGACGGACGCGGGTAAGCGGCGCGGAAGCGGCCATGGAGCAGCGGCAGCAGGCGGTGGTGGCGGTGGCGCGGCTGGACGGCGTTACACGGGAGCAGTTCCTGCGGGACATCTACCCCCAGGTACGGCTCCGCTTCTCTCGCCTCGGCCTTGGCCCGCCCGAGCGTCCCCGAGTCTCTCCGCAGCCTGACGGGCAGGGTGGGCCCGGGACAGGTGCCTGTCTTGCGAGGCCCGGTGCTGTGAGCGGGGGGCCGGTGCTGTGAGCGGGCTGGGACCGCATGGGGCAGAAGGGAAGGCGGGAGCGCTGTAGGGCCGAGGCTGGCAAACTGCGGCGTTGCGGGCTGTGACTCCCGGGAGGTGTCGGGATCCAGCAACCGGAGTTTGGGAGCGCAGAGCTTCTGCAGGCAGGTCCCTTCGAGCCGCCGAGAAGCTCTGACAGCTGGTCTGTCTCTCCGAGTTTTTTAGCGGTGGTTAGAAAAGTTATGCGATTTCTGGGTTTTTTTGCTTTGTTGTTGCTGCTTCGGGTTTTTTCAAGGTCTCGATTCAAAGCAAAAGTCTCTTGGACGTTTTCTGTGCATGTGCTGGGTCTGGCCTCTTCTCAGGCAACCTTAACATAGGTGTTAATTCTTCATGAGAAGACAGAGCCCCACCGTAGCCCACAGCCTACACCTCAGTCGTGTGGTCTGTTGTCTGTTTTCTGCTGAGCCCTGGTTAGCATGACTGAATTTTTCCTAGGCACGGCTAGATTCCTCAATAGCCCCAGCATCAAAGTTGAGTGTTCAAATTGTCTTTGCCTCTCTGTATCTTTCCTTACCCTGATACAAAAGAGGTTATAGTAAACAGATAAACAGTCTGTATTTTTCCTCCTATGTTCTGCATTCTGATTCACTTTCTTCATTTGTGAACAGATCAGTTGTGACTTTGTGTAGCAGGTCCTGGTATTTAACTGATGTATTTGCATACACTTTGTTTGCAAAGCTAATTATCTTTTTTTTTTTTTTTCCCACTGGATGCTAGGATCATTTTACCATTTAATTTTTGTTGTTGTTGTTGTTCCTTAGAGACAGCCAGTGGTGCTGAAAGGAATGGAACTGGGAACTTGCACAACCAAATGGACAGCAGATTACTTGAGCCAAGCAGAAGGATCTAAAGAAGTAAAGATTCATGTTTCTGCGGTGCCACAGATGGATTTCCTCAGTAAGAACTTTGTGTATAGGTACTTCATTCCAAGGCCTCTTGTATTTAAAGCAACATGCTTGTAACTTTCAGACATACAGTGCATGTGTTTGAAGCTGAGGGTGAGGATACAAAGATACTTTGTGAACACTTTAAATTATATATCAAAGTGCTGTCCTTGATTTCCCTGCTTCTTTTCAATCCACAAATACCTCAGTACCCTGAATAAATACTATGGGGTTAAACAGGGCCTTAAAGGTGGTGGCATGAAGGAGCATTACAAAGATATTTTGACAGAGCGCTCTCGTAGGAAATTTGAGCCTGGCATTTGCTGGCATTAATAAAAAACCCCAAATGTTACTGAATAGTGCTTGTTTCTGACTCACCATGTGTCTGAACCTCTTGGAATGCTGGCATGTGGCAGAGGGATGTTACTAATTAACACCAAGCGCCTTCCAAAGTTCGCATGAGCTGAACGTTCAAACTACTGGATACCACACGTTTCACCACCTCTTTAATTCTGATGCGGGTCACATAAACTCTTGAGCTCCTCTGAAGTTCCTCTCATGTAGCTGCCAAAAACTTTTCTTCAGAGTTCATCTTATCCCAGTCATTGTGTTGTTCTTTGAGGGTAAATGACTGTTGGTTTTCCATAAGTGGGAACAAGATATGTTCAGGCTGTGAAACTTTTAAGAAGGCTGGAGCATACGCTCTGAGTATGAACGAGCTACAAGTCTCTATGAGTCTCTATGAGCCTGTTTTTCAGGAGAAAAAACACGTATATTCTGCTCACTACACAATGAACTTTTGAGTCTTTGAAATTAGGTTGGACTTGAGTGCCTTTGCCTTATCTCTGTATTTCCCTTTCCCCCTTCTATTTTGTTTTTTATTGTAATATCCCTTACTGTGAGTTCAGAAACAGTTGATCTGGCATGATAGTTTTAGCAGGCTTGTAGACAGCTGTATGGAGGTGCTCTGATGGGGCTTCATTATAGCACATGTTAGGACTTTCACCTACTTCATTTGAAATTCAGGAAGCTTTGACCCGTTCCAGAGCAAGTCCCTCATTCTAACATGAAGGGAGAATAAGTAGAAACAAAAGGATAGAAACACTAAGGACTTGACATGCAGTTCCATGATTTTAAACTGGTGGGTGTGAGTAGTACTGGAGTCCTGTGTGCTCCTACCCTGCCTTTGTGTTGGTTCTGGAACTCATTCAGCCACACTGCGATGCGCTGCAGGAATCTGAATGTTTTCCTGCAGTTTTAGCTTTGCTGGCAGGTTCACCAAGAGGTCAGATGGGTGGCAGTGCTAGCGCAGGGGAGGAGATGGGATGATATGGGGCAGAGCTGCATCACTTTAAGCTGTCATAGAGCTGTGCTCTCACTTGCTTCAGTATGAAATGTAAACGGGCATGATGTAACAGTTCAACTCAAGTCAGAGGGTGTTTGTTTCTTTGTTTTTCCATTGACTTCAGTGGTGCTGTACTTGGCTCTAGTGAACAAGCCTAAAATGTTTAGAGAAAGAGTCTAAGTACTGTGAGGTCACATTCTGCTAGAAGGGACACAAGGATGATGAAAAATTTTGCTTGGGGATAGCTTTCTGGAAATTCTGTTAAACTATTCTAAAAACCCCTCTTTTTTACAGTGAGGGTGGTCAAACAATGGAACAGGTTGCCCAGAGTGGTTATGGAGTCTACATCCTTAGAGATATGGAAAATCCAACAAGCAGTCTGCTGTGGCTGACCCTGCTCTTGGTGAGGGAGTTGGGCTGGAGGTTCTCCATAAGTGCCTTCCAGCCTCAGCAATTACAGCCTCTGTTTGAATAGACATTGGAACAACTTACTAAAGCAGAGAGGTTTGTAAGTGTAGGATTTCTATCTCAGTAGAACTCTTCAAACATCCACTGCAAACACTGATTAGTCACCAAGTTAAAAAAAGAAAAAAAGCCAAACAAAGCAACATATTAGTTATGCTAGATATGGTGAGAGAGCTTATGATTTTAAACCAGGCATTTAGACCACGAGCTCTTACATTGATTCATTGTATAAATTAAAATATTTATATTTCAGAACTCTGCCTTTTGATGAATTTGTACAAAGAGCAGCTGAACTCAAGCACAAGGAGTACTTTCTTTCTGAGGTAATTCCCTTAGTGCCACAATTTCTTCTGTTTTGCCAGTATATGGAGGGGAAAATGATTAATTGTAATTTAAAGTCTTACTCCAGTAAAGCATTTGATGTTAGATTTAACTGTTTTGTGTGGCTTGGAGCCAAGGGAAAAATGTGGAGAGAAGATAGTTTTCCTTGGAAGTTGCTTTGTATGTACAGAGTGTGGTTAACTTGGTGGTCCTGTTTCTGCTAACAAATCTGCTTACGTGAGCAAAAATTCCAGCATAAAATTGAGGGAATCAAACCTTGCTTTAGAATAGTAACTGTATCATTTGCACATCTTGCAAGAAAATGCTATGAAGATACCTTAGAGTTTGATTACATCTGCTAAACAAAATACAAATACAAAACATAATTTGTGAGCAGGAAACATGTGGCTACCTTTACATATCAGTGCTCAAACCAGGGACATTTCAGATGGCTGTGATTAGCAAGCAAAGTTTTGAATGCAGAAAGCTTTCCACCTTCTGTGCTGCTTAGGGCGCTGTAGGTTTTGAAGCTAACTGAAATAACTTCCTGCATGATGGTGAACTTGTTACAATCTGCAGTTTGCTTTGAATCCATTCAGTAACAGCAGTGCTGAAGCAGTTGACTTCTACTCTCAATTAACATGTATTTCCCATTTCTTGAGATGATCAGCAGGGAGTGGTAAAGGCAGCATAACAAAATATCTGAATTTGTAAATGCCATTTATTTGTACCATATTTTAATTAAGTATTAGATTAATGAGTGAATATAGGGTCTTTGTTGAAGTGCATAATTCTTATTAAAAAACCCCAAAACATTTACCTTTTTTGTGTTCTTTTCAGGATGAAAAGTACTATTTGCGATCAGTGGGTGAGGATGCTCGGAAGGTGAGGTACTTGAGATTACAGTTCTAATACTGAAAAGTTGTAGTTTAGGAATGTTTTAAAAAGCCTGATCTCATCTTCTGACTGCATAGTACAGGCATACAATTTATTTATGGTTATTTAGCCTGTGAATCTGACTGGATTTAGGTCAGGATATTTAAACTGAATTGTTTAAAATAGTTGCTGTTATACCAGATCACTGAGAAGTTCACTCCTCACCTCCCACCATTTAGCTTTTGTTGTAAACAAATATCAAAGAATTTCTGATCTCTCACTCCTTCATTGTGATTTCTAGAAGCCATGGTTTAAAGCACATCTCTGGCTTTTCTTACTAATGTTGCTGACCAAGTCAACGCTGAGATGGCGACCACCCAAAAGCATTGCTGCAGCAGTGCTGAAGTGGTGGCTCCATGTTTCATCTGCTGGGAAATGATAGCGACGTGCTGCCTTATTTTAATGTGTGTATAGGTTTCCCTGAGAGGTATGTTCTTGTTCTTTCAGGATGTTGTAGATATGAGAAAGCAGTTTCCTGTTTTGGCACAAGATGTTCAGATTCCAGAGTATTTTGAGAAGGAACAGTTTTTCTCTAGTGTCTTCCGCATCAGCTCAGCTGGGTTACAGTTATGGACACATTATGATGTAGGTAATACGTGTGCCTAGCACAAAATGTTGCAGATGGCATTACAGAGTTAAGATACTAAAGTACAGATCTCTGACTAAGATTCTGACAAATTTCACATGTTTTGAAATACTGAAATGAATCATATTCAGTGGTAGAGTGAATTTTAAATAGATGTATCGTACAGACATAATACCTGTTAGATTAGATGTTGTTTGATTTTGGGGTGGGGTTTTTTAGTGTTTTGAGTTTCAGTTAAAAATCTGAAACGTGGTAACTTTTCAACACATTCAACTTGAAGATTACCTTATTTTTCTGTATTCTAATGGTAATTGTATAATGGTTTGGATGTTCTGTTGCTGCAGTGCAATAGATTCCACACAAGATTGTCATCTAATGTTGTGCAGTGTTATTCTGACTAAATTTATTAATAAGAAAAATAGGCTTTTTGCATGATAGTTAGGAAAAAGAATCCTTCGTCAATAGAAAGTAATGAAAATGAGGTAGAGGTAACATTGAAAAGGCATTCCAAATATTTTTAAATTATATTTTGCTGGTTTATACATTTGTGTTTTAAAATGGTCCAATGTGGTTCCTATTTGAGGAAAAACACAAAGTTGTTGGAAAGTGGTGGTGTGTTTCCAAACGTACTGTGTCAAGAATGTGCAGCTAAGGAATCAAGTAACTCACATTCTTGAGTTTTCAGTTTAACTATATGGGGAAACATTTCTAGCTAATTCTTAACACATGCAGATTTTAATAATTCTTTTGTTGAGCTGATGATATTTCAGATTAGTTGCAGGCTATGTGTTAGTTCTTAGCTCTTGGCTGACATCTCTCTTACTGTGATTGTTCCAGGTAATGGATAACTTCTTAATCCAAGTAACAGGGAAAAAACGAGTTGTTTTGTATAGTCCTCGAGATGCACCGTATTTATATTTATCAGGTATGTGCGTCACATGCATCTAGTTCAGAGTTTGGTGACCATAGTTGCCTTTCCAGCTCACAAGTGTTGCACTGTAGCAAAAAAAAAAAAATCAGACAGCTTGAAATAAAAGAAGTGATTTGGTCCCATAACTCTGATGCTGTGTGCTTTAGCCGAAGCTGATGGTTTCAGTGGGGCAGGTTAGCAGATTGGCAAAGGGGCGCATGAGCTTTGCCAGGGTTTGTTCTCAGCATCTAACTGTGGAGGAGTACAGTGCTCTGCCTGGATTCAAAATGGTGTTTTAAATGTCAGGGAGTGTCTTTCAGAGTTGGAAAGGGGTTATAGGAGAGGTATAGACAACAGAAGAACACGTCTCCTCGGTAAATGAGGAATGCCATCAGGTTTGCCTGTTTTTCAGAATAGTTATAGAACAATAAATCAGTATTAAAGTTGATTCAATAACTGCCATTTCCAGCAATTTGATAATGCTTTGGGTTTATGTGGAAGAGTACTATTCATTATTTCTGAAAATATTTATTCATTATTTCTGAAAACTGTCCCAGGCACTAAGTCAAAGGTGGTGGATGTGGACAACCCAGACTTAGAGAAGTATCCCCTCTTTGTGAAAGCCAAGCGCTATCAGTGTTTTCTGGAAGCAGGTGATGTGTTGTTTATTCCAGGTAAGTAACAAATGCATCTGGACTATGTTGTGTGTTTAAACAGCTTGCTTTTCAATTTCTCATACCCAGGGATGGTAAGAGACTACTAAAGCATTTCTGTGTTACAAGTAGGAGCATCTAAAGATGTTGGCAAATCTGGTCTACTTCCAACAGTGCTAATTAGCCTAATAAGAAGTGTTATTCTATCTACCTACAAATCCTGCCTTCCCTCAGGATTACACTGGTTGCTTCTGAATTCATGTCTTAATAGATTAGCATTATAGAATCAGTTTGTGAAATCTGAAGTTACCTCAGTGACTTTCCTAGTGACAGACCTTGAGTGAATTTCTACTCATCTGTAGCTCTGGCATTGAATAACTGTGAGGCATGTGATTTGATGAGAATTAGGAATGACAGAGAAATTTACAATTAACCTTTATAATGCCCTTTGGGGACCAGAAAGGCAAGTCCTAACCTTTTTCCTGCACAAGCAGAAAATGCAAAGCTGCTTCCTAGGCTAGATGACAATCCTGGACATCAGAGAAAGGCGTTTGAATTAATCCTATTGAACTATTCCTATTTGTTAATAAATGTGTATTTTAACTTATCACAAGGTTGTGGCAGATAGTGATTCTGTTCCTTTCCATGTCACTTGGGCAATACAAACAGGCTGCTAAACAAGACGGCAGTAGGATTTTAGGAAGATTTAATATAGACTCCTAGCCTTGGACTCGTTACTTAATTTTGAACTTACCATTTGTGTTTCTTTCTAAAGAAACTTGGGGTTGCAGTGAGTGAAAGATGCCACACTATTCCTAATGTCAGCGCACGTGATTTCTATTCTGCTCTATGCTAAAAAAGCAGGTACCAGTTTGTCTTTGCCAGTCGGTATGCTGGTCCAGACTTAAGACAGACTCTGCACTCTTAAGCATGCCTGGGGAGTTTAGGGATTTTTGAGTCTGGAGCAAGGTTCTAGCTTTGTCAGCATTCTGGAATGCTTATCACTGAAAAAAGGCAATGAGAAATGTGTGTGGCTGTTAGGGAGAAGGTAGAAGCAGCCCCTCTTCCTAACCAGAAAGAAACTTCTTGTTTGTTTCTCAGAATAAACCTTCCTGTGTCTTCAAGCACATACAGGCAACTAAGCTGCAGTAAACACAGCATTCAGTCTTCTAGCTTAACATTCAAATAGGGTAAATATACCATACTGAACTTATTTATGAAGTGTACTCGATGAGGCAGAAGTGTCTCTGCTTCCTTACCACAGCCATGATGTTTCAATTGAAAAGCCTCGTGATTTCACTGTGAACACAGTAGGAGCTTCCATGTGTGACCTGGCTGATGCTGGTGGCTTAACATTAACGCTGTGACAATCTGTTGGGGACTAAATCTATGAAAATAGATACCTGCATTCAGAGTAGAGTGAGGTGAACAGGGAATATCATATTTTCATCCTACACATGGAATTTTCTTAATTAGAGTATCTCCTCATACTTCAACAGTTGTTACTTTTGTGTGAAGTTATGGTTTGACATAAACATTGTGAAGAACTTACTAAATTTAGCACACTGCAATATATTCAGGGATAAATACCTATAAACAAACAAAAAATACAGTAGCTGAGGCTTTTCCTCAGCTAGATTTAGTTTGGTCCATTCTGACACTTGTTATGAGTCACATGGAAGTTTCAGAAAGTAAATTTCATTTTAGGTACTATTCTTTCTACAGCTTTGTGGTTCCACAATGTAATTTCTGAGGAATTTGGAGTGGCACTGAATGTCTTTTGGAAGCACCTTCCTGCTGAGTCCTACGATAAGAGTGATACTTATGGAAATAAAGATCCCACCGCAGCCTCCAGAGCCATACAGATCTTGGACAGGGCCTTGAAAACGCTTGAAGAACTACCTGAGGAATACAGGGATTTTTATGCTCGGAGAATGGTGTTACGCATCCAAGAAAAAGCCTATAGGAATGATGATGGATAAAGTAACGTCCTGCAATTCAGCAAGCTCCCGTGAAAGTAGAGAGTTGTATGTTAATATGGAAACTGTCCATGTGCACACACACATGCTTTCTGTAAGACTAATTAAAATTATGTTTATAAGCTGTTACGGATTAATGTTTATATTGTAGATTTTTTTTTCCTTGGCTTTTTTCATGTGCAGAAGTGCACAATCAGCTTGATCTGGAGGTGGTCTCTCTTCTGCAACGAGGCGTACATGTGCAGTGCCTGCGCTTACAACTCTACTTTTTTGGAGTCTTCTGCTTAAGTTTTTCTGAGCAAACATTATTGTATCTGGACAGGGCTGACAGCTGTATGCCTAGAGGTAACTACACATCTTCCTGAATCCCCACCTCATTTGTTAAAGTTTTGGAAAACCATAGTGGTTTCTGAGGTCTGAGAAAGCCATCGGTGGTGGTTCTAAGGGTGATGGGGCTTTTTGAGTAAGCCAACTAGTTAAATGTAGGGAGGTTTTGCTCCCTCTTGTGGTGAAACAGAGTAGGCACGGGAAGAAGCAAAAGCTGATCGCACGAGGTTCAGTTTGTGCAGTTTAACTGCAAGGTCAGTTATTTACCCCTTCCCTAGCTGAGTAAGGCACTGTGCAGGAAGTGTTTACCACTGCCCCGGTGTGGTCAGGCAGCCTTGCTGTTTCTGCAGCTGCAGAATGCTTGCAACTGCTGTGCTCTCAAAGCCATCCAGCCTTGGTGCTAGAACCTGAAATCAAGTTCATCATTCTGGAGTAGCTATAGAATCTAGTGGGAGCAGTGTTTGAGATGCATGACGGTGCCATGAGAAAGGGGGCTGCATCACACCTTTTTGGGGGGAGCCTTGCAGACATACTTTTTGGCAGATTGGGGTGTTTAAAATAGGCATTTCACAGAAAATACAGGTTGTCACTGTCCCTTTGAAGTCCCTCTGATGTCATTACTTGTGCTGTTTGGGGAACGCAGCATTTATCTGACATTGAGCCTGTTACTTCTAGCAGTGCTCTTTGAACACTAACTTGTCAAAAGCTCTTAGACTGAATAGATGTGTAGTGTTAATGTAAGTGCTGGAAAAATCTTCCTCCAGCAGAGCAGGGGCTTGCAGCACTATGCTGATTATCCCACTAAACCTGTTCTTCTTGGCAGTTCCAGGCAGTGAAAATAGTCTGCTACCATGTGGATGGGCACCCGGCCATCTTAATGAATAGGCATGAATGGAACCAGCCAAGCGATTCTGATGGGCACCATTGTATGTTCTGAGGGTAGAATTTAAATTTGGGATCACAAATAGGTCTCCCAAATTTTTTTGTTCAATAGCAAACAAGGATTGCTTGTGCATACTGCTGAGCTAGAATCCTGTGTCTGTTAGGCTGGGGAAGCCTCTTGGCTTTGTTGGACTGGTGATGTCCAGGGCCTCAACTTTATAATTCTGCAGAGGTGTTCAGAGCATGTGCTTTGTGTGTTGGGACTAAAGGCAGAGGCTCAGAGAGCCTGTGGGGCTAGACAGAGCTCTGCTCCAGCATTGTGCCTGCACAGCTCACTCTTAAATCTAAGCAGCGGCAGTTTCTCTGTATGCGAATACAGAGAAGTAACATGCCAATCCCTCATTCTGCCACCTCTTTGTTCTCCATTCCCAAAAGAGAGGTGCTAGCTTGCTGTTCCCAGACCCCCTCATAGCTCAAGTATAAATAAGGAAAGCTTCATGAAGCAGCAATTGGTGTACGAGCAGTCTGCTTACTCCTGGGCTTTTGAGAAGTACCTGTTGTGCAAGGGAGGGATTTTTGTGGATTCTGCTGGGCAGTGACATACCTAAAAATGTGGCTCACAACACCAGAGGGCACACATTCCAAATCTTTTCATGTTCTTCAACTTCTCTCCTACATTAACTGATAAGACCCCAAGTAATTTAAAATACGCTTTCAAGGTAAATGGATAGGTATGCTTTAACCTCAGTGCTTCAACTTCGGGTCTGTATGAGACAGGAAGTATTTATCTGCAGTGAAGAAGTAGCAGTTTAGGAAAGACAGCATTGTAAGAAGTACTGTAACAGCGATGGAAAAACAGGTGACGTTTTCTTTCTCTAAGTAGCTCAAAAAGAACCTGTTGGAAAAAAATGGAGTGCATGACCATGCACAGCCCTTTTACAGAAACATAGGCTGGTTTAGGTTGGAAGCAACCGTAAGGTCATCTATTTCCAACCCTCCTGCCATGAATATCCACAGCTGTAACATCCTAATTCTTGAACTGACTTAGTAGTCTCATTTAAAATAATTTCTATGACTAAATTCATAGCATTCCTGTTATGTCTACCAGCAGCAATGTCAATTTAGTAAGAGAGAACAGCTCACCATAAAGTGCCTGTGGTGTCAGAAGGGATGCAGCAGGAGGTTATCAAGGGGAGGACAGACAAGGTTGCTCCTTTCAGCAACGTGCTAAGACTCGGACCCATAATCACCTTTCAAAACTAGGGGCCAGTACTGATTTATGCAGCAGCATTTAGAGAGATGTGATTACATTAGTCCTAAATAGGAAGGAGGTCTCCAAAGCTTCTAGTACTTAAGATGCACCCAAAATAATTTAAGTCATACACAATCTGGACAATTTCACAGAATCAAGCCTTGTTTCAGAGGAATTTCAACAGGCACAGCTTAAAACATTATAGTGTTTCTCAAAATCTGAAGAATGTCTTGTCTGTTGTACAAGAAAGAAGCATGTAACATAAATAATAAGCTATTACATACTAGGTCATACAAAAACTGTAATGTAGCTCACTTCAATCAAGAAATGATCTTGGACTAAACCACTGTAAGCATGAGAATCACTTAACTTTAGGCATTTACATCTAAGCATATTAAAATCTGCCTTTACAGTCAGCATCGAAAACCAGGGATATACAAACCATGACCCATTTCAGCCCACCACAGAAATGTTAGCACCCTGGGGTACTTCATGCCAGCTTGCCCATCTATGTGAGATGACAGTAAGCTGTTTTAGAATTACAGATGCTGACTGCACAAAGCCTCCTTGAAGAAAAGCTATCAAATAACTCTGATTTTTTTTAAACTAGGTCTCCACAAACACTGTATGAAGCTTAATCCACAAACCTTAACTGCACATTCCTCCTTAAACGGTTTTACATGCACATCAAAGTGGCTGAACCCGTTAGAAGGTTTATTTTCTACATTGTCTGCAAAGTTTATTTTTAGCATGCACTGCAGTGAATGACAGAGGCACATTCCAACAGAGCACTACAACTGTTGAGAGAATGAAAAGCCACCAGTCAGTTCACCCTCCACAACGTGGGGTCTCACGACAAGATTAGTTGTACAACACAGCGCTTATTCTTCACATCCTCACAGCCACGCTCAAGCCTGTTTTATTTAACGGTTATTGTAAGTGGCCTCCATCAAAAAGGTTAGTAGTATTTTCAAAGGACAGCCATCCAGAAACTTCTGGAGACAATCCAAATATTTTAACAGCTGTTTGCAAAAGCCTCTGACAACCTACTCCTGCTCTGGCTGGCACAGAAGCATTTAAAAATTGGTCTGTGACTGCAGTGCTATTGGATAGGGCAAGCTTTAGCTTACCTGAGCCAGCCTGGCCAGTCTGAAACTGAGAAGGAGCAAGATCAGTTGTAATGTGTGTGTGTGGAGGCTTGTTTATTTTTTAAATTTTATTTTATAAGTGGATAATTAAAGATACTTCAAGCAATTTGTTACCTTACTGTTAAAATCACTTTGTTAGGTGACCCATATTTCCTTTACAGAAAAGTCTCCTTGCATCCACTGCAAGTATTATCAAAAGGGCCAAAACCACCAGAAATAGAATCTTAGAGTCATAGAATTGTAGGGGTTGGAAGGGACCTCGAGAGATCATTGGGTCCAACTCCCCTGCCAAAGCAGCTCCCTAGGACATATCACTCAGATAGGCATCCAGACGGGTCTTGAATATCTCCAGAGAAGGAGACTCCACCACCTCCCTGGGCAGCCTGTCCCAGGGCTCTGTCACCCTCACTGTGAAAAAGTTTTTCCGCATGTTGGTGCAGAACTTCCTGTGCTCCAACTTGCAGCCATTGCCACTTGTCCTATCCCCACAGACCACTGAAAAGGGGCTGGCTGATTCCCCCTGCATGCCCTGTTTCAGATAATTATAAACTTTAATTAGGTCCCCCCTTAGTCTTCTCTTCTCAAGGCTGAACAGTCCCAACTTACTCAGCCTTTCCTCACAGGGGAGATGTTCCAGGCCCTTAATCATCTTCGTAGCACTTCTCTGGACTCTCTCTAGGAGAATAGCCTTCTTTAGAAAATATAAACGTTGTTATAAGCCCATTAAGAAGATAAATCAATGTACAGGGTTGAACAAAGCCTTCAGAAAGAGCTTAAAAAACACTTTTAGAAGTAGATGGAACTCGATTTCAGATTCTGTTGTAAAGAGTCAGTTTGCATGTTGCATTTTTCTCCACCATTCTGAAATTATTTCCCCTGTTGATCAACTAGGTACATGAGTCTAATTGTTATTAGCAATAGCGTCTACTTGCACATTGTAAAGTACACACTGTGTGCATAATCCCACTACCCTCAATATTCCAAGTACTAAGGAAATTTGAGAAGGGTTCAACACACTTGCCTCATTCTTCAGTGATCTCTAAAACGAGTGCAACCTCTGCAAGGGTAGTGAAAATACTGTCTAGAGTGAATCTTGTAAACTTTAATCGTGCCAACAGAATAAAGATGACAGAGGATTCTCCTTCCATGGGGTAAGAGTCATAGGAAGCAAGAAGCAAGGGGAACATGCTGCTAAACTACCAACACGGGAACAAATTTGAATTAAGTACCTTTTTCAGAACTGAGCCACATTTGTTTGTGTAATCTTCACAGAGTTTTGCCAACTTGCTTTCACACTCCTATACTTCCAGGAAATTCAAAACCACTTCAAGTGACTGGTTCATTGTTGAAGCTGCAGTTCTAGCTCTAGTTGTAGAGTGCTTCTAAGATTTATTTGTTCATAAAAGGAAAAAAAGTTACTTTAAAACAGTAGAAAAGTTCTACCAATATGCTCATATGGCCATCTTTCAGTAATTCTTTCTGAAGAACATTCTGGTTTGGGGCCTGAACTAGATTACACCTTCTGGATCTCATTTGTCTGGCTTTGTATTTCATCAGTGGTGTGGATTTTTTTCTGTAAGAAAAACGAGGCTCGTAAAGAAGATTTTTGAGTGGCTCTCAAAGCAACTACTGCGATAGATTTGAAGGAGTTGGTAAGTTCTAAAAACCAAAGCATTTTGAAACAGCTACAGTCAACACAGTCTAAAAAATTTTATGCAAGCTGTTATGCATTATGTACTTAATATCTTGACTTTAGATTGCCATCAATGCAGCAACTGTTGAGTCCAAGGCTGGGATAGAGAGACCTCTTGACTGGAAAATAGAGATATTATTGCTGGTCCTTATAGAACTTAGGAGAAGCAACAGCAAGGTATGTTGAAACAGCAATAAGCTTAAACCCTTATAGACATTCTTGGTCACTTAACATAGCTATGTCAAAATTCTCAAGCCCCAGGCTGAAATGGCTGTTCACTAGGAGAGAGCATACAAGGAGTTACTCCAACTTTATGATGACAGAAAAGGCAAGGTGCCCTTAAGGAAAAAAATAGGTTGGCACTATTATTCCACAGGTACATATTTGTGACTTTGTTTCTATTAGAAGTGTTACAAAACTGGAAGATTTAATTAACTAATGAAAACAGTTTTCACCAAAATCTGTAACTAAGATTGTTCTAGCAATCACTATTTTCTTTAAGCTAAAAAGCTAACGCTGATGCCTGTTACTGATGAAGACCAAAGCTTTTAGCCCTGGAAGCTACTAAATCGAAGTTTCCAGACATCTGAAAGTCTCGAGTACTTTAAACTCCCACTAAAGGCAGTATATGGTGTCAGACACCCAGGATGAAAAATTTCGCCAACAGGTTGAGAATAAACATTCACCATTTAAAAAAAAAGAACATATATAGGACAGTGCTTAATTTTTCCAGGAATAAAGTAACATCTGTTGTGGCTATGGGGTCCCAGTCTTCCTCTTTAAGCTACTTAAAATTCATATATAATATCTATCAGCAACACAGAACTGATTTAGTATTCTCTTCAGAAAGCATCTACTCGAAGTTGTAAATCTACGTCATGACTTTAGAGTGTCAGAGGTGCTTTTACAATGAATACACCATTCAGATACAGTCTCAAAATACTTCATGAACTCTGAAATGGTTATCTAAGGAGGGAACGTCATCGGAAAAATGTAGTTGATCATTTATTTCCACACCAAGCTCTTCAAGTATCTGTACAAATTTCTCATGCTCTCTCCCAATCCATGACCTCATTGTGTCAAACACTTGGTACGGTGTTACGTGAGCGTGAACTTCAATTCCTGTCTGTGCAAGTTCTTTCAGGACTTCAGGGTAAGTAACCCAAGTATTGCTTCCTCCCGAGTGACCGCCATCCAACCAGTAAATCGCTTTTATGTTTTTTAAGAAGGCATCTGTATTCTTGTCTTTTTTAGCTTCCTTCAGCTCATAAAGCAGCTGGTTCAAAACCACACAACCTTTGCTGAAGCCAACCAAAGTAAATGACACTGCACCTAGAGTAGATGGTATAACAAAGTCCATAGCAGAATTATTAGAGCATTCACAATCCTGCTCTCCTTCTGTGGATGAGCAGCCATTTGTTGTAGGAATAGACTGTAGCTGTGCTTTACAAGCAGCTTTTTTGGCATCCTTGCTGGCTCCACGCAGACTTTTCTGGGACAGCAGAATGTTCTGAGAGAGTCTGAATGCATTATCTAGCAATGCATGGAGATGCTTGAAAGCTCCAAAGTTGGTGCTGTGCTCTGGTGCTCCAAACATGTTGCTCGCCACAAAATTGTCGTAACAACTGAATTTGTGGAGGTGCATTCGAGAACATTTTACAACCCAAATAAAGCTATTAGGGAACCGGCGAGCCAGTATGGTAGCAACATTTTCAAAACTCCAGTGCTCCCACTGAAAGTTTTCTGGGTGGCAAGACATGATGTCATGGTAGTTCTGAAAAATAAATAAAACCAAAAACAAAACAGAAAAGGCACGTTACTACATTGTGGAAAGACTTCAGCTCTGCCTAGTCTACTTACATTAAGAGAGGGCTGTAACTGAGAAATACGTGTTACAGAGAAGCTCACTTGTTTTACACCAAAATTAATACAATAAAAACAAGCACATGGAAGTATTAATTATTTTTGACTTCAAAATAAAAATATTATTGAACTTACTATGTAACAGAATACATAATCTGAATGCAGCAATACCGATTACCTTATTAGAGACAAACAAGAGGCCAGAAACTTCATAAGTTTTCTATCTTTCACACAGAAAAACCTTCCCTCTCAGTCAGCCATAGGGAGTCTTTATTCCCATTGTTCATTCCCACAGATAGGAAAAAAAATAACTCCCAAGCCATGAATGATTCTCACCTCGGAGGGGCAGGGAACATGAGCTGGTTTATTTTATCACGGGATAATAAAGCCATACCCAGAATCGTAATCAAAAAGGCTTTCCTATGTCATCCCAGTTCTTAAAATGAAAACGGACCCAGGCCGGGCTCTCTACCTTGCAGACAAGGTCAGTACTCTCCCTAAAGAAAAAGGCGCTACGGCAGCTCTGGCACAGTAGAGGCTCTTGAGGTGAGCTGGCTGCCCAGGGCTGCAGTACGGAGTGGGGCAGCGCTGCGGGGCCTCTCGCCGTTGCTGCTCGACTCGGGGACAGGGGGCCCTCCTTCAGGGCACGCCGGCGAAGCGGCAGCCTCTGCGAAGCACCGGCAGCGCGGTCCCCGGGGAGTCAGCACCCCCGCCGCACAGGGCCGCGGTGCCAGGCCGGCCGCCCAACCCTTGTCCTCTCCGGGTTTGCTCCGCAGTCTCCCCTCCTGCCGCTCCTCGACACGACCTCAGGTCTACCCACCTCAGGGCTACCGACCTCAGTGCTCCGACCTCAGGTCTACCCACCTCAGGGCTACCCACCTCAGGCTGCGCCCGCCGCTGCCGCGGCCCGTTACCACCACGCTAACCAGGCGGCAGCGGGCAGCGAGCGCGGAAGAGGCGCTTCCTCCGGGAAGAGCCTGACGTGGCGGCGGGATCCCCCCAGCCCGCCTCGCCGATTCCGCCGCGCAGGCTGCGGCCGCCACCCCGTCCCCGCCGCTCGCCCCGGGGGACCCCGCGCCGTGGGCGGCTCCCGATGGCGCCGCTTCCCCGCTCCCGCCGTGCTGGCCCATCCCGCCGCTGCCGATCGCCCTCGGCCACCCGCAGCGCCCCAGCCGTACCTGCACGTCCCCCGGGAAGTAGACGACGTGATGCTGCGGCGGGGCCAGGCCGCGCGGGGCCGGCGACGGCAGCAGCAGCAGCAACTCGTTGGCCCGGTGCGGCTCCGCGCCCGGCACCTCCGGCAGCCGCAGCCACGGCGGGCTCAGCCGCTCCGAGAAGCCCGCGCCGCCGCCGCCGCCCGCAGGCCCCGAGGCGCAGGCGGCCGGCGCCCCGCAAAGGCTCATGCTCCTACCCAGGCAGAGGGCGGCGGGGCCGATCAGCCCCCGCAGCAGCGAGACGGCGACCGGCGGGCAGCGCCCGCTCATGGGACCACCTTCCCCGGCTCCCGGCTCCCCGCTCGGTCGCGCGCGCCGCGCCTGCGCCCCAACCCCGCGCCGGCCTCCCAGCCTCCGCCTATCGGCGCCGCTCGCGGTCGCCTCGAGAGACCCGGCAGGGGGCGCCGCACGTGCACGCCGCGAGACCGGGGGCGGGGCAGCGTGCGTCTAACGGCTGCCCACCCCAGCCGTGACGTCACCGAAGCCTTTAAAAGGAGCGTGGCGGGAAGCTGGGAGCTGCTAGGCGGCTGCCGTGGGAGGGGCTGGCGGCTTTCCTCGAGGCGCCCCTCGGGCCCCCGTGGGAGCCAGGCCCGCGGGCTCCTTCCCGGTGCTGCCGGGCCCCTCGTCTCGGGCCGTGCGGCGCTCCAGGCGAGCCCGTGCAGCTGCCGGACCCTCGGCCTGCCCTGCCGAAGTGAAGCTGAGGTGGCGGTGCGCAGCCGGCCGCCTGTGCTGCCCCAGCCTGGGTGGTGCTGGGGAGACAGGCTGGCGGGTCCTGCCCCGTAGCGCGGTAGGGGCCCCGGGTGCGCTGCCGTGCCGCGGTTACGGCACTGTGGGGCCTCTTAGCTCCACGTGCAGCAGTTAATCCCAAAAGCAGAGGTATGTGTGTCCACTTCCTAAAGGTGCTGGCTGCACTTCTTTTATTGGAAGAGCTCAGGTGTGCTTATTTTCCCTGGCTGTGCCTGTGCTGCCAGGTTGGAGGAGACGCTTCCCAGTGCGCTGCTGTAAGGCTCCACGTTTCACCCGCAAGCCAAGCAAGGAAACAGCTGTTCTGTTATTCCCAAGCTTTCCTAGTTAGCTTGTCTGGAGCCTTCCTGTTTCATGCATGCGTTCCTCTGCTCTGTTCCCATAGCCTAGTCAGAAACGTTTGTATGCAAACCAGGGAAACAACCAGATACTGAGTCTGGCTCTGGCTAATCGAGTTGTGCAAGAAGGCAGAGAGAATCAAACAGTGACTGCATAATCAAGTAACCTGCATCACGCTATTAACTCACTGTCATCTTGTCAGAGAATTCAACAAATGAGAGTATGGTGTCACTAAAGTTCTTTGTCAGTGTAACAAACTAACAACAAGCAGAGCACCTTTGAAGCGGCTTGGTTTTTAAGTGTAAGTTCTGGCCCGTTGGTTCTGTGCAGCGTATTCACACAGATTCAGTTTGAGCAGTGATGTGTTCATGGTCTGCTCAGCATGCAAGTATCTTTCATGGGTATGTGTCTGGGCTTATGCTGAGTGAGTTCAGCAATTCGTTCGTCCCATATTGTAAAGCTCATTCAAAGACTCTTCCAGAAGGCAGACCTTGGGATTGTGGTCCATATGCAAGCTCAAAATACATTCTGTTATGTTGTGTGCTCTCAGATTTCATTGCTTATTATGAAAGCAATAGTTATTTTTCTTTACTTGCAGAAATCAGAACAAGGTTGATAACTGGTCCTCATTGTGAAGAAGACATTTTAAAGAATGTTTTTTCACTTTCTTTCTAGGAATAAGAAGGGTTAATAAATTTTTTGGGAGACTTAGTTGTTTTATAGATGCTGTTTAAGTTGTTGATATTTTAACTTAGCATTGCTATTTCTGGGATGAGAAATATCTTTGGTATAGTTAGAGCTTTTTCCTCAAAGCCTGAAAGAAAAAAAATCCCAACTTTTTGCTCACCAGAAGATGGTGCTGTGCAGTGTGGTTTGAAAAATCGCTATCGGAGCAGCCATCAGTTACA
Organism: Gallinula chloropus; assembly: GCF_964237585.1. Lineage (NCBI taxonomy): Eukaryota > Metazoa > Chordata > Aves > Gruiformes > Rallidae > Gallinula > Gallinula chloropus. The sequence goes on along the minus strand of NC_140090.1, from coordinate 29,750,869 downwards.
ATCGCATTCCAGCCTTGGGAGGCTAGTATCAGCGGTGCATTTCAGCAATGCTTTTTATGGTTTAGCAGCTGATTCAAAGAGGCAGTATTTCAAATACCTTTGCAGTAGAGCTAGATGTCGGTTCCAAAGTCTGTCTTTGGAATTGGAATTCCTCTGGGAACTCCTCCTACCTGTGTTCATGGAAGTTTAAAGCTCTGAGCAGCTTAGAACCACAGAGTGGTGCTAAGCTTTTGAAGCTTTTTCTGACACAGCCCAGGATGTTGTTGCTCTCCTGTGCCACAAGGTCATGTTAACCTGTACATTTATCACATACATTGTGTAGTATTAATTTTCCTGCAGTGTACGTAATCAATGATGTCTTGATGACTAGTCTGTTTACGCAGCCACCAGGGCAACAGACTCCAAATACTAATTTCAAAGAGCCATAAAATGAGTATAAGAATTTACAATGCTTTCTCATGAAACTGCAGGCTATTTTTGAAAAAAGGGTAAAAATTAATTAGCTCTTATGCACAAAAACAAATATCTTGATTTTTCTGAAATATTTGAGCTGTTTAACATGCCACCTGTATATATTAGAAATCAAGCTATGAAGATCCAAATCTGTCTGTCTCTCACTCAGGAAGAAACAGCTTGACTAGCTCGAGAAGCAGTGGTATGGTTAGATAAGGAAGACATAACCTAATTGCTTGCAAGTGTGGAACCCTATTTCACCCTTGCTTCTGCACAGGTGTGGCAGCTCCTGCAAGAATGTGGGACTGCACTGGAGTTGATGGGCCTCTGTATGGAAGCAAGATTTGTTTTAGAGAAAAATGTTAGTGTCAATGTTCTTTAAAGCCTTATGAGGCACCTGAATTTGTTGGGAGTGCAGCTTACAGTGCCTAGGGACAGCTAGAAATAACTCAGGTGTTCATTTTGGAAGTTCCATAAGCAAATACTCATTCTTCTGGTTTGAGTTCCTGGGGTGCAGTTGTAGAATGCTTTCTAGAGATTTCTCTATGGGCATGTCCTAAAGTTAAAAGTCTTAGTGGAAACTTTCACAATGCCTGTGCTAATGAAGCACAATTATTAAGAAAAAATCTCTAGCTCCCTCCATACAACTGTGTGTTTTGGTTCATGGAAGCAGGTCCTCTTAAGCTGATTTTGAGCAGTTCTGGTCCATGCTGATACTAAAACTTTTAATTAGAAGGTCTAATGAAACCTGGCACTGCTGTTCCCTATTAGGGTTGGTACTAAAGGCAATGCTTGGTAAGGCCTGCTAAATCTATAAGCATAAGAAAATAACACAAGTGGTCTGATTTTCTTGTATATCGTGGATACTTTTTTAAAAATTGCCCACAAAAGTATAGAAACAGTATCATGCTTGTGCTCTGAAGGTCTGGTTACTTGCACCTTGATTTTTTAAGGTTTGTTTACACAAGCAGAGCTTTTATGATTAACATGCCTGATGAAGCAGTAAAGATCCATCTGAGGAGTGGCTAGGAGAAGGAGTCTCCATTTTAGTACTTTTGAGAAATGTGAATAATTACTATCAGAAGCATGGAAAAATTCTATGCTTTTGTTGTCTTGTGCCCTATATGTCATGCTCTTTTTTTCTAGATGAGACATTAGCTTGTTCAAAAGGATTTACAGACATTGTTAATGTTCTGCTGATGCTTACAGTAACCAAAGGTGATGCTGGTACTTCTGCCCAGAGATCCTTGTGTTGTGTGTGTCAGTGCAACTGTTAACTGGTATTTAAAGCTAATACATTAGATGGTATATAGACTTTCATCTTCATCCCAAATGCTACGCAAGCTTTATGGGAGAGCATGAAAATTAGTCCTATGCAGAATTCAGATACACACCAAAGCATGCAATTGCCTCTCTTGGTTATAGGAAATAATGGTAGAAGTAGCATGTTGTTCCCACTTCAAAATTACCTACATATTTCTACTGTACAGAATGTACAGCACATGATAAATTTGGATGGTAGAGTGATTGCCTAGAGCTTGTTTCTCATCCTTGTGGCCATTGCAATAGGTAAGCAGGTACAATAAAGTTGAGCAAATCAATCCTTACAAATAATACTCAGTGTAGGCCTGAAATGTGCATTGTGAGGGGCCTTTGTCAGCCTTCATATCTGTCCTGTTCTCTGTGATATCTCATTCTTCCATTTTTAGGTTTTTTCCATTCTTCACAAGTTTGTTTGGTATGCTCTCTTCCACTGTAGAAGGAACGAGGTTTTCTTTTTTCACTCTTCTTGCTGTGTCTGTTCTTCCCCTACAGCAGCCCTTGCTGTTTTCATGCAGTCATGAGCCAACCTCCGAGTCGCTAACCTGTCCTGAATCCCTGCACGGGGCAGTTCCCTGCTCGCTTTCGCTGCCTGCTATGGGTTGGACTGGGAGATCAAATGCATGGTGTTTTTTCGTGATTCTGTGGTAGTCTACACAAGTATCTGGGAGTTTGGCAGAAACAACATGTATCATGGCTGATTAGCTGTGATGAAAGACATGCATATAAAAATTAATTCCTCTGGAGAGAGCTAATGGCTTATTCACTTCAGTCTCTAAGCTCCTGTGTAGACCTGTGTGGCTGTCTGTAGAATGGTTAATTGTTTTAATCTACTAGAAGTAACTGTATCTGCAGCTTGTAAGTAGAAAGGTGATCTTTTTACAATCAGAGCACTTTTTCTGGACTTGGCTGTGTTTCTTTGCCTTTATAGCTCAGATAATAATTTTGTGCTTCCATTCAGAGCGTATACAAGCAGCACAAAACATAATGTTACATGGTTGTATGTATGTTCTCAGACCAAGAAAATATCTTGTAGTTTATTTTAATTACACCATTTAAATTAAAGTATTTTGAAAGATGCTTCACAATGTTCTAGGTAAAGAACAGCTGCCTGGTTATGTGAATATATCTCTGGCCAAGTGCCTTATATGAATTTATGTCTGTTCATATGTAGCAACTTGTGGTATTTCATAGTACTTCTGAGATCTTCAGAAAAGCATGCTTCCTGCCCAACTAATGTGCATAAATACATATTTGCATGTCTGTATTATATTTGAATTTCCTTTTAAACATTTTTCAGCTGCATATGCATTCAAATTGCTAGCTTACATTTTGGCAGAGGATTGGAATAGCTGTGGAGACACCTGTTAAATACTGATAGGAAACTCCTTTGCAGTTGATACGCAGCTGTGTCTTTCACTGTTAAGAGAATGTGCCAGGCCTGGCTCATCACTCTTTCAGGTATAGTAACACTTAAAGAACTGAGTTACCTGTCTCTGTGGTGAAGTGTGCACAGAGACGTTCCTAGCAGCTACACAGTGATGAATGGCTAGGTCTTGACTCGTAGTTTTATTAGCTTATTAGTGGCAACAGTTCAAATGAAATTACAGCTATTATGCTCCATTATAAGTACTAAACAATTTACTTCTGCTGAAACTCCCACTGACAGCTCTGTCTGCCAGCATCCATCTTTTGTGTGTGTATGGATATTCAGGAGAGCATAGGGGAGAACAAATTACTCTCTTGGCAATTTACTGAGTTGTATGAAAGTGAGAATAAAAGCTTTTCAGCATGAAAAAGTATATCTGTGTTCTTTTTGTCTGCTGTGTGGGGAAGCTACTAAAATAATAGGATATATGATCTCATTTCTGTTTTTTCATTGCTGAAAAATTAAGGTGTATGAAGAATGAAGAACTACTACTGTTTGAAACACCTTTTTTTCCTGTGCTGTTTTTCCTATGGATGTTGGCTTTGTTTAATCATGCAGTCTGTCTACCTGTCAGTCCTTCCCAATGGCCCTATCAGCCACTTCAAATGATGAGTAGGCCTTCACGTTTGAAAGCAATAGGCTGGAAATTCAGTGAGTGTGGAATCTGCATCCTAGAACCACCATGTGCTGTCTCTCCCTGTCTAGTTCAGAGAACATGGTGGGTAGGAAGGGGAAGAACTCCTTACATAAAGTTAAGGATGAAGCAGATGAGTCCATACAAAAAAAAAAAAAGCTTTGTTAATTCTCCTGTTCATTGAACACAGAGTTGCATGGCAAGCCAAGTTTGAGCTTTTTGGTTTCTCTTAAGTATAAAAGAAAAAAACATGTGGTTTAAGGTACAAATGTGGTATAAATCAATATCAACTGGGAAATCTCATTGGGATTTAAAAGAACACAGTGGTCTAGGAAGTGCAGTTGAATAGGATTCCTTGCTTCAAAAAATTGGACCAGAACTCAGTTCCCTAACCATTTCTGCAGTCTGAGGTTTGTCTGGCAGTGAAATGATGAAGCTTTGGCTTGTGCATGCTTGTCTCAATTTCCCAGCCGCCTTTCTATTTTCCTTAGAATATTCCCTCTCTTTGTGGATGGCTACTGCAATGTATTCAACATGAGACTCACTTCTGCCATCCCATTTATTAACTGATTGCTGCATGCACAAAAATGAGGTCAGAATTTGGCCTCAAACCGTATCTTTGCACTGTGGGCTTGTGGAATTCATACCACATCCTCTGCTCTAGCTTTTCTTTCCAAAAGTGGTTTGGGACTCTGCTTGCATGGTACATTACACAAATAGGAAGGAAATAGGTTCTGAACTTGAAATTGGTGTTTGTCAGAACAGCACTTACTGAGGTGGAGCAATGCACAAGCTCAGGGCTCTGTGCTATTCATTTGTTTATGGGGTGCTGATCTAAAAAAAGATAGTATTCAAGTGGAATATAGCTATATGAAATGAAGGAAAGGTTCAGCTGTGTGATTTCCAGTGGATCCAGATTCTTCAGCTTCCAGTAACTTTCTACAATGTTAATGACGATGTGGAGTATGCAACAGACACTTGTGAACTTCCAGTATCAGGCCTCTAAAGGTGATTCTTCATTCTTCTTAACCCAAAAGATCCTATTGCAGTCCGTGTGCTACTTGGATGAGAAATAGCCTTTTTATTTGCAAGTAGACTTGGAAGAATCCAGCATGTGTAATATACTGAAAAGAAGGTATCTAATAACATTGTTATTTAGAGCATTTAAGTGCATGCTTCTGTTCAGCTTTATCGAAGGGCTTCTCTTTAAGTGTAGGCAGAAAGTTGTGTATAGTTGTGTGATATGGAATATTGAGGTTTTTTCATTTGTTGTGTCTTTGAAATCTTGAATTTTTAACTTCCTCTAGGGCAGAAATGTAGTCAAGTAGCAAGGCTAAATACATATCTAGATTCCTTCCTCGTTTTTTAAGGAAGGATTTCAATTTACTGGCACTTGAACCTGTTGTAGCAGTTCTTGGGCCTTATCATTGGAAAGATAGAGGTAGGAACTGCAACACTTTATTCCATGAATAAAGTGCATAAATTGTGTAGTCAGCAATGTTTGCTCTCAGCCTAATGTGAAGTCAATTAGACTATGGAGTAACAGTGAGGCTTTTGACCATGCTTGCTGGAAGACTTGTAATTCCTTTTCCTATGATTGTTTTTTAGTCAGTGAGAGCAAGTGATGAGGTCCATTGATCTTCATAATTAAATAAAACAATTTAGGGTTTGACTTCGTAGTAAAATCTAAGCAGATTATGCTGACAGTCATTAAAAAGTACAGGAGAGAGCTTCTTAATGTTGTAAAAACTTTGATCTAGAACAAATTAAAAAGTCTTGGTTTCTAGGAAGAAGGTGAGGTGAGTCCATGGTCTGAGTTATGAGAAATAGCTTATTTAATAGCTGTTGAGCCATTTTGGGAAAGGAATAGAATCTTCCATATGTTTCACATGAAAGCAGGCAGTCTTCACTCCCTAACTGGCATTTATCATCATTTTTTCAGCCAGCAGCTCCAGAGAAGAAAACATTGAAAGAGAAGCTGCTTTAAGCATTTAAATTCTTTCCCTCATGGTCATGTACAAATATGCAGAGAATTTTTGGCTAAACCATCACTGTTGGTTTTGGTTTTATTTTAAATTTCTATGTGAATCTGCTTAATCATAATTTCAGCCTGATTACTTTATGGAAAATAGAGATATGCTTCCTCCCAAATAGAGTAAGTCTGTGCTAGAAGGCATGTCACTTAGAAATCATATAAAAGGTTCCCTTTTTTATGAAGATGTAGCCATTAGCAAACTTTTGTCCAGAACAAATTTAATAAACTGTTCTTAGAATTTCAGGTAAAGAACAAACAAGTGAAATCAGTTGTGTTCCTCATTTCCAAACCTGGAGTATTTAATGAGTGTCAAACTGATGTGTTTTAATACTTCAGGTCTAGTAATTATGGAAGAACCTGAAGGAAGGTGATTTTTTTCATTCTGTAACAAGCAAGTAAATTTCATGAAATTAAATAATGGAGTGATAAGCAAATTCATGTGGGCTGTATTCACAGAAGGACAGTAAGTCAGGCTGTTGCACTTAATCAGAGTTTAAAAACAGGTTTCAGGTTTAGGATTCCAAAATGTAATGTTATAAATGGAAACTGGCACAGGTTACCCAAGGTGAGGTTGGATGGGACTTTGGGCAACCTGGGCTAGTGGAGGGTGTCCCTGCCCATGGCAGGGGTTTGAATGAGATGATCTGAAGTTGCTGCCAACCCAAACTGTTCTGTGATTCTATAAAGTAAAACTTTCCCTAATCCTATTTACTCATTGATCTAAGGGCTTGTAACAACATTCAAGGTTCTGTTTTGTTCTGTTAGGAATTCCATATCCATACTTCACTCACGTGCATTTGGAATGAAATCCAACTTGAGAATAGTTGGTGATACTAGCAAGTGTTTCTATCTGGTATTCTCTTATCGTTTGTTTTTATAAAAAACAAACTCAAAAATAAAACCAACCACCAAACCAAACCACAAAACAAAACCAAGCCTTAATTGATTACAGATCAAATAGTAGTTGCTTTTCAAGAGGAGTTAGGTGCCATCCTGTAAAGCTTTGCTTTTGTTAAATATAAACCCAAGTTAATAACTTAAGCCATTAATACAGCTAGGCTTACTTGGCCTGGTTAGTACAAATATATTTCACCTGAAAAATGTTCAGGGAAAGTAAGCAAAAATGGTACCAAACTATATTTCTCCTTTTAAAGAAAACCAATTTATGTATACTTTAAAAATACTTAAATTTTATTGAGAATGGCAGTGTAAGAAAAGTTACAGGTGAATAACTTTCTGAGATAATACAAGGTTTTCTTCTGTAATCACTGCTTTTAATATCCTTAATGCACTTTCACTGTTGTTTTGTCTGGATACATTTTTATTGTTATTCCTCCAGACAGAATCCTGCCACAAGTATTTTTAAATCAGAAATTAATAGCGTAGTTCACAGTTGTTACTGCCAGTGCTCAAACACAAATACTGCATTTGTGTTCAGAAGAAAAAGCAAACATCAGATCTTAATTATGAGCATTCCTGCTTTCTTCTGTGCTTAAACAATCTGGCATGATGAGTTTGTTACTATCAGGATCACCAGCTATACAGTTTGCATTGGTGGTGCTTTTGTCCTGTTTTTGACTCGTTTTTAAATGGCAGAATTACCAGGTAAACTTGAAACTTTGTATGATTCCTTTACCCATAAGAAAAATACTAGGAGAGGCTTTTGTATTGAATGCTTAGCTAGAATTAGTCTATTTGCAAATTGTTTACAAACAGGCTTTTTTTTGTTTATGGAATTTGCTCTTTGGAGCAAACTGGAGTGTCAGTCTGTTGCAACAGGACTGTCCTCTTGGCATTTCTGGGCACATTTCTAGTGATAAGCTTTAAAACTTGAAAAATTATATACATTATTCAGACTTTGGACTGCTGATCAGTTGTTGAAAGCTCTTAATGTGTTGTTCTCTGATGGATCACTAGCATCCTAATTATTCCTCCTTCCATTTTGAAAGGTACAGAATGTGCTGAGCTTCAGTGTGAGTAGATTAATATGAAGTCATCTATTCTTTGCAAAGAACTATAAACAAAAACTCTACAAGGTGATAAAGGTCAGAATTCTATTATGTGTTGTGGAGTTTAGCCAGATCTCATTTATTGAAACAGGAATAGAATTGGACCTATTATAAGTTAAGTGCAAGGGAATGCTCAGAGAACATCCAGTGAACACTAGCAAGTAAACCAGGAATGTTGTTGCCTGAGTTGGCAAGTATTTGCAGGTTATACCACTATGCAAAGTAAAACTTCAGTGTCCTAATCTTAGGTCTATAGAAATCCACGCGTACTTGGCTTTCATTTTAAAGCCTGGTCTTCCAATATGCTAGCATTTTGGTCTAGATTGGTATTGTAAAAGGTTAAATTTTTTAATTATCTTGTGATATATTTAACTGAGGTTGAAGAGAGATTCAGATTCAGTTATTTGTCTTCCTTTTCATATAAATGGGAATTGTTGTTCTTTTGTTTAGAACTTCGATTACAATCTAAAGCTCTTGTTAAAGTGTTGGCTATAAGTATTGTTACAGGCAAGAGACTTTCTTTTACTTTGTTTGCAGCAGAGAAAGATTTGTTAAATGTGTCATTGTGCCAAAGCCATGGAAATGTTGGGTTTTTTCTGCACTGAAGAATGGAGCCCAGTAGATTGAACATTAAGATCTGAAGCAACAAACATCGGTGACTTGGAGAGATAAGTGCTCATTAAATGTATTTTAAAGCTTTGGAGATTGATCCAAACAGAATCCATGTTCATGATTCGAAAATACAATGATATGTCAATTTATTGCTAATCTTAACTGGAGAAAAGTACATACCAGTTATTATTTCTAAAAGGAAATTGGGTAGATACATCTTATGTCTCACTGAGTAGTGGAAAGAAGTTCAGTATTTATGCAATCAGCTCTCTTTCTTGCTCTTTCATGCAGAACATGCAACATAAAGACCAAGAGGCTCATCTTTAGATTAATATTTAGATGTTACTTTATAGTATGACAATGAAGTTCATATGGATGGGTAAAAGGGGATGAATGACATACTACTTGTCTGTTTCCAATAAATATTTTTTCTTTACATCCAAGAGACCTTTATTTTTAGCATGTTGAAATAAAGGAACTGAAGAAATATCAAAAGGGCATTGAGTGTGTACATTTTGGGTATGTGTGATTAAGTCTCTTGAAGACAATGAACTTTGAGGAATGAAGACAAACTAAACATAAAATAAATGCTAATGGGACAAGTGGAGGCATTATCAGTCCAGGAACTCTTATCTGAGATGGGATGCCAGCAGAATAGGTTTGGAAAATCTAGAAATCAATCTTATTTTAATAAATACATAAAAACATATAGAAGTGAGGCTTTTTGTTCTGATAAATCTGTTTTTCTAATGATTGTAGGTACTGGAGCCAACTCATGTAATGAGGTGCATCCTGACTATGGACACTCAAGACTTGGTTACACAAAGAGAAGAGGCAGCTATACAAGTGGCTTGAAGGATCTTTGGATGGTTGGTTTTCCTCAGTGTGAAAACTGAACTAACTTCTGGTGTGGAAAGCTTTAAAGATAAGATGCCAGTAGGCTGACCATGAAGATTGAATATGTTTAATACTCTGTTCTTGAGAATACTTCTTGTATGTCTGTCCTTAATCAGCAGAGGCTTTCTTTAAAGAATTGGCCTGTGACCATGGAACGAGACTGCTGGGATGAAGCTAGTAGGAATCACTCCAAAGGACTGTAAGCATTTTGCATTAGTGCACTGCATGATTTTGGATAGCCATTTCCATATTACATGATTATACATACATCTTATATCTTTAACATATGTATCGCAGCATTGAAAAATTTTGTATTGGTGAAGTTTATGAATGTAAATAATCCTCATTTGCTATGCTTGGTGAAGCACAAATAAACAGTAACTCTGGAATCATTCTGTACTTGGACGAAGTGCAGTTACTAATGGTTTAATTGGGGAACAGTGTCACACTGCCATAGAATATCAGGATTTAACTGCCCCATCTCATGATCTTTTGAGTAAGAGTATAGTACTCTTTGGAATGGCTTTGAAAGTATGAAATTAAAATATTATTGGAAGATGGATAAAATTAGTCTTTTAGAAATACACAATGAAGCAAAGTGATCTGCTCAAGATATTAGCAAAGTGTCTGTAGTCAAAGGCATTTAAGTTTCTTGATTTCCAGTCCCTCTTTTTACATCTCTTTTCATTCTCAGATCGGTCTACAGAGTAGTGCTGTCACCAGTGACTGAAGCAGTCAGCAGAACTGGAATACTGGGTATATGTTTTCCTACAATGAGCTTTCTTCTTGTAAGTAACTTACCTCTTTAGGATTTTGTTTTCAGTTTTCTTAGGTAAGAGGAAGAGAAATGGAATGGAACAGATAAATAAGGAGTCAAGTTAAAGCTGAAAGAAAACTTTTGACACTTCTTATTGATGCTTATACTTCGAAAGGAAATGGACCATGGACTTCACCGTAAGTTGAAAAATGAGAAAGTATGTATGTTAAAAGGAGATTCTTATTAATTCTGCCTTGAATAACAGTAATTGGAATTGGGGTTAGTGGCCAGGAAGATTTCATAAAACAGATTTGTAAAAAAAATTATAATTTCCTCGGGTTATCTAAACAAGAGTTCTTATGTTACACCTACTTCAGATATGCTTATTTGATTTACTTTGTGGGATGTAAGATTTTCGATCAGTGCATTAAATCTATGCTTTTTGGAGATGATTTTGACCCCTCTTTATTTACAGTTTATGTAGCAGTGATTGCTACAGAGCAAATTCATGTTGCTGTCTGAAAATTAAGCTTTGAATCCTTTATGAATGTCTGTGAAAGTAGGACCTGTATGACCTCAGGTTTTCAGAAATCTTACTTGCCTAAAGTTGAATAATATGGCTTTGTTTTGGACAGTCTGTGCGGTGTTGCTGTCATTTAGATATTGCAGGGGATGTTATGTAATGTACCAATGAAGAAAAAGTGCTATAAATAAACCTGTGTTTGGTAGCCCCCTAAACTAGAGAGGGGTTACATCAGTTCAGACAAACTGGATGCAATATTAGCATTTTCTGTTGAAATACTGTTGAAGATTGCTTTGCTTTCATCTGTATGGCAAACTTCAGACTTCCTGAATTTGCAGGTGATTTTGCCACTGGTTCCAGTAGGACTAAAACTTTCAGTTTCAGTAGTGTAGCTCTGATGGGAATTTCTGTTAACTTTCCCTTTGAATACCTGACTCTTTCATGCTTTTTAGTGAAGATGTACATAAAGCCACCCTGTAAATGGCTTTAGTCTTTTTGTTGCGAATGGTTAATTTTTTGTTGTTTGTTATGACTATTTTGGTGTTAAACATGTCTCTTGTTTTGAAAAGCTTCTTGGCAAACCTTCAGCAGACCAAAAAACAAGTCCTTGTCATGGCCATGTAATGAAACCTCCCAACATGCCTCATTATCCAGCAAAGTTAGTTGACCCCACATCAGAATGGATTGATCCTACATCTGCTGATCCAGTACCTTGTGCAGTGCACGCTGATTTCTTACTGCTTCACAATAATTGATTTTTACCTGCTTTTTAAAGTTTGGGAGTGATCTAGAGTGCTCAACTAGCATTGAGGAGCTTAATTTCCTAACTTTGTTTGGCAACTCAGGCACTTTTCATATTGCATACTTTTTTAATGGCTTAATTTTGAAATAATATCAGAAGCATTTGAAAGAGATGGTTCTAAAATGGATCTAGGGTATGGAATCTAAGTTTTCCTTCAGAATTCAAATTTTGAGGCAAATCCTTTCAGGACATATAAACCTCATAGTGAACCCATGCTTTTTAGAAAATGACTGCCTTTAACAATGCTATGCAGATTCATGTACTCTGTGACTTTCATCTCCATGTGTTTAATAGTTTTCAACTGCCAGACAAGCTAACACAGATGAACAAAGACTGATATGTGCTTTCTGACAGCTTTGGATGAAGTGGGTAAAAAGTAGCATAACTCATATGAACAACTTACAGGGACACTGAGTGTTGTCATAGCTGTTACCACTCAGCTGATCTCAAGAGTTTCATCACCCTAACTTCAAGGGCTGGATGCATTTTGTCAGACCTTTTCCCAAAAATAACATACAGCACACATAAGGAGTTCTCAAGAAACTACAATAAGGTGGGAGGGGAAGAACAGAGGAGCTTTTTCTGTGTATTAAATTTATGATGTCTTTTAAATTTCTAATAGTTATTTAAAGTGTTGGTCACTTCTGATAGTGCTGGATTTCAGAAGCTTTATTTCATGCAAAAATTTCCTGTTTGCAGGTCACATTAGTTTCAGTGATGTTTCCAGTCTGTGGTGGTACTTGCATGGCCTAAAGCAGAAAAGCTTGTAGTGGGAAGGCTCAAACAATTTCATGTGATATAGCACCTTTCCATTTTCCTTCAGGGAAGATTTTTCTCATTTGTATCCTATCAGCACAGGATGTGATGCACACAGCTTTGCAACCCTGCCTCTGACTGATTTTGACATTTGTTTGTGGAGTGAGGAAGAAACAGTTGAAAAGCACTGTGCAGGGCCCTGCACTTTCTGAATTGATTAAAACATTTCATACTGGTTAGGCCACGAGTTGAAGCAGGTTCACAGAGGTCGAAGGAAATAATGTAATGATGATCTCTGAATTAAACATGGACCTTTATTTGCTGCTGTTACAGCATGTTTACCACACTGGACTGCAAACAATACTTTGCCATTGTGGAAGAAACCATGGTTTTAAGGAGTAAAAGGAATGTCAAGTCACGTACATATTTATTCTATGTGTTGGCTACTTCCAGTACTATGACCTGTGTGTGTCTAGCCTGAACCACATAAATGATAAGTTTTTCTTAGAGGGAGCAGTGGGAGAAGAAAAATATATGCCCATCTTAAGTGTCCTATTTAACTCTGAATTGTAGTAAGAAGACTTGCTTATAATAAAGCTGGTGTTTAGATGCCCCTTTTATTGTTGCTCAGTTCAATGGTTCATATTTTATCTGCTGAATCCTCTTTTCCCTTTTGTAGATGTTTAAATCTCCTCCACACATCATGCATTGTGATGGAAATTGTCATTGTAGACCTGATTCCAGTGTTAGTCTGCAGTTCAACTGACTTCTGATTTGCAGGTTTGTAAAGTGAGATCAGACCTGTGTGACTACTTAGTGTTGTTTCTCAATATGCTATACCACTTCAGTAGAGAATATATTGCCAGTAGCCCACCAGCATCCCTCTCTTCCTATCCTGTTTGCAGGTAATATTTGACAAAAGCATTGGAAAAAATAGAAATGACTTTTTAAAAGTCTTTTTTTTGAGTATTTTGTGACCTTGATTAGTCCTGTCTTACAGAACAATACTGGTAGCAGGGGTCTTTGAGACTGTCTTTGGTACAGTGTGTTGTGTGGTTCTAGGGAGTGGAGGAGTAGGTGGAGAGATAACCCTCTAGACCTGGAATAATGTTACAGAACTTCTTGTTGAAATAATTCCCACAAATTATAATGGAAAAACAATCTTACATTTCCAATAAGAAGTGTTTTCTTTTAAAAAATACTCTCCTCTACAATGAATCCTTTCTTTGCTTTTTACTTAAAACTGGAACTCATCCCACACACGGATGTGGGTTTCATGTCAAGTTCCACATGCTAGAAGTAAGTATTTAAAACTAGAGAAATTTAATTAAGGACTCTTTTTTTTTTCTCTTCACCTTCAACTTTTGCTTCTGTTGTCACCTGTTTCCACTTATCTGTCCTTATGTTGCATTTGTGTAGTTGAATTGACTTCAATGCCCCCTCATTTATCTCTGCAAGTGAATGTTGGCTTAGACTTCATGTTGGTTTTAGGTATGTTAGGCTTCAATAAGCTCATTAAAATCAGGGTCTGTTCCTTTTTATTTTGTTCATTCTTTGTCAGAACTAACTAGTACGGAGTACTTACCAGGTGTGTGGGAAGATGGAGTAGCATGTAACTTCAGTTGCAGCAGACTGCAATACAAAAACCCTTGCCTGCTTTGTCTGTCGTGTTACACATTGGTTTATAGAGCAGTGTGGAACCCGAATTACTTTCAGCTTCTCAGTATTTTGCTGTTTGAATCGCACGGAGTTAGCACTACCCCTGTAGCTGTCATCTTGCCACCTGGTGGCAGCATGTGGAAAGCGAGGACTTGCATTTAGAGAAAAACTCTTAGAATCATAGAATGGTCTGGGTTGGAAGGGACCCCAAGGATCATAGAGCTCCAACCCCCCTGCCACACGCAGGGACACCAACCTCCAGGCCTGGATCTACACAAGGCTGCCCAGGGCCCCATCCAACCTGGCCTTGAACACCTCCAGGGATGGGGAATCCACTACCTCTCTGGGCAGCCTGTTCCAGCACCTCACCACTCTTTCTGTAAAAAACTTCCCCCTAATATCTAATCTAAACCTTCCCTCCTTTAGCTTTAATCCATCCCCCTTGTCCTGCCATTATCTGCTCTTTTAAAAAGTCGAATCCCTTCCTGCCTATAAGCTCCCTTCAGCTACTGGAAGGCTGCAATGAGGTCCCCCCGCAGCCTTCTCTTCTCCAGGCTGAACAAGCCCAGTTCCCTCAGCCTCTCTTTGTAGGGCAGGTGCTCCAGCCCTCTAATCCTTGTGGCCCTCCTCTGAACCCTCTCCAACAGTTCCACATCCTTCTTGTATTGAGGGCCCCAGATCTGTACACAGTACTCCAGATGGGGCCTCACGAGGGCAGAGTAGAGAGGAACAAACTCTTCTGGTTATGGTGAGCAGAGTGGGCTAAATTCTACCTGTTTCACGAGTCTAGGCTGCTGGTCTCCAAGTGAATCGTTGTATTTAAAATAACGCAAGAATTTTCTGAGGGATTTAATGGTGTTAAGCTTTCGGCTTGAAATTAAAAAAGGAGCTTTCCTAGGTCCTTTTCTCAATATCAGGTTAAAATGGTTTTGTGCTCTGTTTGAGGGCTGAGACTAACTCTGCTTTAACTGAAGTGAACAGTAAAACTTAGAGCAACTTAAGATTTTGTATGCGTTGTGTTTATTAGAAGTAAATATAAAGCATACTTCTAACAGCTTCAATTTTGTGTTATAATGTGGTCACATTAGATCTTTTCTGGTTTTTTAAACAGCTACCACACAGTAGCAGCTGAAACACACTGAAACAGTTTCTGCAAATCGAAACAGACAACAGCTCTGGCTTGTGGGGTAGTACATGGTGAGTTTGCAAAGTTCTTTTAATGGCAGCCTCTGTAACTTTAAAATTGTCATCCTAAATTACTGTTAAAATGCAGCCCTTCTATATTGTTTAGAATATATTAGTGAACCAATGCCTTCGAAGTTAATGAATAAAAGCTACTGAACTGAGATGGCATTCTTGAAGTTCAGGAGAACTGTTACTGTTACTCAGGACACTTCCTCAAAAAGTTTGCAGTATTTTGTTCTTTTGCTTTTTCCTGAGTTTATTACAAGATCCTATTTTTAGGTGAAATTCAGCTGCTATTGAACAAGGGAAATAGATCTAATCTCAGGTTTTAATAAGTTATTTGGTATATTCCTACTAGACTAATGCAAGCCTTATCCCTTCCCTGAGGAAGGTATAGTATAGGTTTTAATGACTGCCAGTAGTAAATATATGCTTATATGATGCATTTTAAAAATAAAGCATCGTACTTATGGAAATATGGGAAAGCTGTAAGGTGGTATTCTTTGAAATGTGTAATATAATGGGATATGTATTGTAATATAAGTTGAACTTTATGTTTATATATACACATAAAACCAAAAGCATGTGAGTATACATACAAACATGCCTCCTCCAGTGAAAATGATTACTTCATAATCTGCTCAGAAATTCTGTCTCCAGTTAATGCTGTTTTGCTGTTGGTTCTGTCCTAATGCTTAATTTTTAATGAAATTAAAATGTAGCTCTTTCTTTATTCTTGGACTATTTCACATTGAATTCCTCAAGGAACTGTGCAAGGGTGACATTAGGTTTGCATTAGTGTTATTTTTCAGATCATGCACATTTTGCAATCATTGAAGGTTCAAAGCCCGTGACAGTTTAAATAAGGTGGCCATTTAAATTGTAGACCTGAGAGCTTTTCAATTTTTAATGTTTGATTTCTGAATAAGATGCTGGTGTAATTCAAAATGAGTTATTGAATGGAACACAGTGAACTCATGATGAAGTAGGCTTCACTGAGGTAACCTTGGCAGTGGGGCTGATGGGATTCATGCCAGTTAATCAGTTTGAGTATATGAATTTGAGTCCCCTGTTGTGCACTGAAACCTGGATTTTGGCTCGGGATAATTTTGTCAGATATCAGATAACTGGATAACAGTTCAGACTGGTTTTCTGTTTACCAGCAATGACCACCAGAAGGACATTCCTTCTTTCAAACCATATAGTCAGGCTGTTCATCTGTATGTTTAAGTGAAGTTACAGAGGCTTCTCAAGCTACTTGAAAACATCCTCAGCTTCTGAACTTTGTAATTCCACAGACTGCTTAAGCTGACAGGAAGCAATGCTGCTACTTAGAGGTAGTTGCACTCTAATTATAACCAGCTGGCCATTCCAATCATTTCACTCCCCCTTCCTCTATTCCCACTCAGCTGTTGATGCACATGGTAAACAAGTTCAGAGTGTGCCATCTTTAAAAACAATGTACTGGCTGATACTGGTATAAAAGAAGCTAGAGAATTAAATCCTGCAGTGTGAATGAGTTGATTTCATCATGTGAAGACAATGATATGGCCAATTTGAGTCATGTGTAGTTAACAACCTTGTACTGTATGGTATGATGATAAAATACTACTAATGCCACTCTTAAGGAGGCACTTGATAAGTCACCTCAAAACGAGTTTTCAGTAAATGTGCACAATACCTGGCAATTCAGCTTAAAGCTCCAATGCCTTAATTTTAGTATAGTAAGTCAGTGCCCATGGAAGATATGTGTTAAGCTTTGTCACATTATTCAACTAATTACTGCTCACTAGCAAAATACAGTCTTTCCTGACCTCTCCAATCTAGACTAGCAAATCTGAATTATATTTTTCTTTTTGCTGTGGGAGAGGGTGAAGACAAACATGCCTGCTACACTGCAAGTATTGTCATTTCATTGGCTGTATTTTTCCAATATCCTTTTAAGTAATGAAAACTCTGATGTAATAGCAAAGTATCAAAGGTCAAGTGAGAAAATTGTCCAGTTCCTTGGAACCCAGGTATTGGATTGGAATACCTGTTAAGGGAATAGCTCTTCTATTCATTTTCACTGTGATTGGCTGAAGAATATTGACTTGTTTCATGCCAGTAGCAGCTAACTGCTTTTTACGGGTGCCAGTGCAGCAAACCTCTATCTTTGGGTATGCATGAAACTCTTGCAAAATCAGTCCTTTTACATCCTAGAATAAATTTCAAAAGTGAGTTGAAATGAAGGCTTGCTCATTGTTGGGCTGTATCACAAAGAACAAAGGAAATGTTAGATTGCATGGAGATAAAGAATAGTTGTGGGTAGGTTAAAATGCCATTGTAGAAAACTGAGGTTTGCATTTACTTGAATTGCTGTAATCTCATTCCTGTTTTTGGAAAAAAAGCTAGTGGGTTTGGTGACAATAGTTAAACCACAAAGTTTCATAGGTTACGAGGCTGAAAAATATTTATTCAAATGTGGATGAGTAAGTACATGGTAGTCTGAAAAGAAATGATGACTAGCATAGACGGAGAAGGTAGAGTAGAAGGTCTGTTTCCCATTTCTCATATCAAAAAGAATCCAGGTAGTGTTGCATTCCTACAATTTATAAAAATAAAGCTGTAATTAACTCATTGAATTCTGCAGTGAGGTACCAAACAACTTGAGTCAGAAAAATTTGAGAGTGTTTTGTGGCCCTGAGCATTACTGTTCCATTTCCATGGCGAGGAGCACAAAGGAAAGAGATTCTTAGTTTTCAGGGCAACAAAAAGAATTTATGTGTTAAACTTTCACTACAATCACCTTTTCCTGAAGTACTTTGAATTCTAGGTACTAAGAGACATAATTGTCTTTCCCAAACTTTCTGGAATTACGATATTCATACAAGCATCTCATTTTTATACATATCCATATGCCATTTCAACATAATTGATTGACCTTTATCTCAGTGCAAGAACTGAAAGTGCTCCATAAACTATGCTGTTCTCGTTTGTCAATTCACATTTTTTTCTTCAGCTGTGTAATCTCAAAACATCCCATTCCTTCATATTGTATATATATGTGTGTATATACACTTATAAATGTTATATATTTGTGTGTATATATTGTGTATATGTATTTATGTGTGTGCATATATAGAATTGTTATTTATGGCTTGTTTAGTATAGCAAAGTGAAAACAGAGGAAATGTGATAGCTTTCTCTACAGAGGAGATAGAAATAGATTAAATACCAAACCAGGAAAAGTTATTTAAATGGAAATAAAATGTTAGCAAAGAGCAAAAAGACATGATTATAAGTAACTTCTGACAGGAACCTAGTAGAAGGCTCCAAGCCATCATTAGAGTGAGGCTTTAGAATGACGTTGTTAGAGTGATGGGACTAAGAAAATCCTGGTAGTTTTAAATCAGAATGTGATAAATTTGAGTGGGGTAAGATGAGCTGTAGATGGCACCTGTAACCTAGGAGGTCCTCTTCCCTGTCCCATATCTCAATCAATAGTGTCAAGTGCTACAATAAAAAATTCACATTACATATGATAACACTTTAAAAAGTGTTAATACAACACATTAAATGACCATTTATCTTTAAATTTTAGTGTTCAGCATATTTGTTTTGCTAGTATGAGAACTGCTAGAACCACTCTCTAAAACTGCTTTGCCAGTTACCATAGCAATTAAATCTGAGTTCTATGATGTGCCTTTCTTGAGTCAATTCTGTTGTATGATTTTTAAAATAAGCCAGTATTTCACATTTTATTCTGATTTTTCTGGCTAGTTAGAGAACAGAACCAAATCTTCTTGGATTCTTGGGTTCCTTGCCTTAACTGTGCTAAAATATATCAAACGTTTTGATTTACCTATAGTTGGATTCTGTCTGCCTGCTTAGATTGCTTGTGTACAGGGCAGGGCCAATGATTTCAGAAGTTCTTTAACAACTTTGGGATCTGTTTTTGTGTGTTAAACACTGTCTCTCTGTGTGGCTCCATTTGGCAACACTTCTAAGCTGTATTTCTAATTAAATAATAACTGATGGGCCTTTTTTTACCTTCTCTGCTTTGCTGTTGATCTTTACAATTACTAATTCAGGCAGAATAAGGAAGCTCTGTTTAGACTCTTCACTTACTGTAGTTTTTCCCAGAGGCCACAAATTAGCGCTCAATAAAAGATAGCTCCTCTCCTGGAGTGTTTTCAAATCTACCAGGAAAGGCTGAGAGATGGAGAAGAAACAGTGATAACTGCAATGTGCCTAAGGGGGAGCTGAAACACTTAAGAACTGTGTCTAGTACTTCTGCTGTGGCAGTGACAGTGGAGAAAGGGTTTCGTAGTTCTCTCCTGGGTCTCTGCAGTCAGGGGTTCATGGGGACATGGAATCCTGTGTTGGTTTGGAGAAACTTCTTGTTGTATGAATGCAACACAAGCTACAGCAACTGAGCAAAGAGGCTGAAGGGAGAGTCAGTGGGAATTGAGAGCTTTTGAACTACAGAAAAATCTACAAGAACTTCAGGGAGCTTAAAGTTACTCTCTTTGGGAGAAAAATGTAGAAATTCTGAAGCTTCCAACAGAAGGACACTTCTAGAAAACCAACATTCTTGAAAGACCTGAAAATACTTGTTTTTCTGTTGTGACTGAAATGGAGCAGGCAGCTGTCCTCAATTCCTAGGAGACATCCTGTGAAATCTCATTACATGAACAGGCCCACATAGTAAAACTTTGAATCTGAAGATCACATTCTTGCCAGGTGAACTGACAGTGGCCTGTATTACAGCAGAAACTTGTTGAACATGCAATCATGTTTCATGGATATTGTTTTTATGAATCACTATTTTCCAATGATACTCAGTTCAGTGAGACAATTTCCATCTATTATAATCCCCAGCTGTAATCAGAACACTTTCTGAAGGGTTTTTGAGTAGTCTCTGTCAAGGTTGAGAACTGAAACAAAACCTTTTTTGGATCCTTACCTTATTGAGAAGACTGATTCCAGACGGGTGGAGATGAGTAAATATCTGCTTCCTTCTATATTACTAAGGTGATTAGTGGTGACTTCTGCTGTAACATGTGTATAATAAAAGCCTTTTCAGACTTGTGTGGTAGGACAATAACACTAGTTTTTTTCCAGTAATTTGCTCTGTATTAAGTTCCATTTAGCAGCTCCCTATGAAGGGTCCACAAAACCTGCATGGGTTGTTCAATTTCTTATTCTGTAGATGTCTTCTATGGATAAAAGATACTTTCTGTTCTGAATTTTGATTCAGAAATATTTCTTCCTATTGAAATGGAAGCCTGTCTAAAGTGGCTTCCTTGTCATATGTCAAATCTACATCTAGGCTTGGAATGGGTCAGGTGTTATTTCCTCTGGTTTCCTTACAGGTTGATATCACTCTATATATACTGGCATCTCTCTTTGGCTGTGGAAAAATGGCTGCACTTTGTGCTGCATTCCTGAGCCAGTCAGAAATAACTTTTTTGTTTTGTTATTCATCTCAGGAGCTTGAGCTGTGTGGTTTCTGGAACAAGTACTTCCAGGTGGGGGCTTTGATCAGTTGTATCAATAGGGCAGTACTCTGGAGTCTGTCTTGGAGTAGGGAAGCTGTAGTCCTAACTAGTGCTTCTGTTTACTGGGTGATGATGTTAGGAGGATAACTTGTACAAACCTCAAATCCTAAGCAAGATAGTATCATGGGCCTCCCCTTGCCTGAGAAAACAGGTAGGGAAAGGCATGTGGATATTGCTTTTGAAGGGCTTTTTTACAAGTTCTTCAGCTTGAAGTTTTTCTTGGAGACTAAGCTATAGAAGTAAAAGTGTGAGGTCTGGAGAGCCTTTGTAAGGCTAAAAATTTCTGATCTCGAATGTAGACCTTTAATAGTCTCCTGTTTCTCCTTGTGTATTGTTGCTTTTCTGAGGTTCATGTGATTTTTGTCTGTAAGTGCATACTCTTGGAATTTTTCTACAGGCTTACAGTACAGATGTTGAGCACTGTAAATATCAAAGTGATAGAAAAAGAAATAAGGAACAATTTCAAGAGAAACATATGTACATTTCTCTAGCAAGAATCAGATGTATAGAATAGGTCCTGTTTTTATTGATGGCATTTAGGAGAGAAATGGCCTCCAGCTGGAAACATGCAACTAGTCATCTCAAGTCATGTCTTAAAATACTTGCCTTACAGGCATCTGCTTTTCTTCTCCTTTTCTAGCATTCACAGTTATGGTGATCAGCACAGACAAGGAGCAATTCAACTACTGCAATTCAAAGAATAAAAAAATTTCCGTTCTTCTGTCAAAATGAGGAAATTTCCCTGTGGCAATGCCAGAGAGAAAAATTCCTTCCCAAAATGGGAGCAGTGGCAATCACCAGTTCCAAAACAATACCTGTAGCATGTGGCCTCTGCTTTTGTCATGCTCTTGAGATGCCTGAGCCCTTCCCAATATTTAATGAAATATCTCCACTGAACAGATTTTGGGCAGGTCTTAGACACCTGAAGAGCCTGGATAACATTTTACAGCTGAGTACTCTGTAAATGTAGAACATACTGTATGTGTACATGCTTATACATACACAGACCTAGATACATGTGCATGTATAGGCACACAAAAGCACTTAAATCACGAGTGTATACTTATGAATCCTCCCAATCTGTTTTCCCAGGCTTTTTCTGGGAAGGAGTGGGAACTGGGTAGGATTCTGAGACTGATGGCTTGGAGGAGCCATCTGTTGGCTTTGATCCAGTTTGTAAATGCTTTTGTATTGTTGCTTTCCCAAATGTAAAACATGTGTTGAAGTGACATTTGATGCATTTAGTAAGGGCATTCTTATACATAAACTCTGCTTACTGTATAATTTGGAAGCAAAAGACAATGTACCTATGGTCATTCAGTATAATTTAGTTAATCCAAATAAGAAACCTTGTAAGTCATTTATATAAGCAAAGTGCAACTGATGCTGTAGTGGAAAGCTGATGGAGCTGAGGCATCTTGTGATCTCAGAACTTTCATGCCAAATGCTTGGGTGGCTCACAAACAATTTTTGTGCATAGATGCAAGCCCCACAAAATGCCTCAAATGTAATAATTTTATGTCCTGAGGTACTGACTTTTAAATTGCTAAAAACCATCCAGAATTACTTACAAGCTTAGATTATTTGTATTCAAACGATGTAGTTTATAGAGGGAGTTAGATATAGTAAACTACTCCCACCCAATTCACAGCACAGTACGGAGAACATCAATAATCAGTGCCTTGGAACGGACTTAATCACCTCTGTAAAACTCTTCAATTGGCAGGGCAGAGATGGAAAACACTCAGGAGGGGGGAGGAAGCATGCTGCTAGAGTGGTGTTACTTTCAGAGGTAAGGGCAAGTCCTGCTTTACAGAACAAAGGAGTTGGTGAAGAGCAGGAAGCAACTTCCTTGCCTGTAGCTATAAAACCCCCTGTTCCAGCTACCACCTCAAGAAGCTTTTTCTTTTCCTTCAATATCATGGTGCTAGTGGGTTTTGAGACTACACTTGACTTCAGGGCTCTTTCTTGTCCTCTTTTTGTGCTTTGCTTATGCAATATCTTTATTCACAGCTCCACCTACACAATTCAGATCTCTGACCAATCTTTCAATCGGTCTTGTGCAATATGGTGCCATGCACTAAAGTAGGAAAAAAATATTTTTTTGAAGAAATATTACAGTCTTATAGCATCCCACAACAATGGAATTTTGCAGGAGTTTCTCAGTAATGGTATGACAGTGGAATGGTACATTTGGTCTTTTTGAGGAATGTCTTGCCTCACGTTGGTCTGTGATGCGCTGCTATGTATTAAACAAGATTTACTTTAGGAGTAAGCCAGCTTGAGTCTCTTATGATTTGAGGCCTGATCCAAAGCCACTTAGATTGGAGAAGTAATATCCCTGTTGTCCACAGCAGGCTCTGGCTCAGACACTCAAGTGTCTTGGAAGGGTTAGGAACCTGATAAAAATTCTGAATTTGGAACATCTGCTTTTAATAATTTCATAAAATCTCCTTGGTCCTTCCTTTTTGCTACTGTAACTAATTTGTTGTGCTTTTCAATGCACATTGTATATTTGTAGCTTATCTTTTACAACTGGAAGCTTAACAGAAAGGCTGTGCTGTATGCTTCCACAATAGCCAGAAATATTGAACATTTTCAAATCTCTTTTTGTGTTACTGCTTAATTCAGTAACAAGATAGAAATAACTGTTGCAAGCTTAAGTATCTTCTGGGGTTTGTATTCAGTATTAGAATCATGAAATGGAATTGAATTGCTGAGAAACAGAAACCTCTGTTCTTTAAAATCTCTACCAACAGTATGGTATTAATTATAAGAAAAACCTGACTGTTTATTGGAAGAGAAGCTTTAAGATGTCTCTTTATACAACACTATAATGCTGTGTATAGCTGAAGATAGGCTTGAGTGGTGTGAGCATCAATGCCTAAGTCTTCCACGGATCTACTTGGATATGGAAAATTAAATAGATCACTTCTGTTTGAAGACTAAAGGCTATTCTTTTGAACACCTGATTCATTAGTTAATAATTGTATTATGTCTGTGTTATACAAGACAAGCCCAAAGCAATTTAAACACAGATGTTTTGCTGATTCTACAATGTGTGTAATTTCAAATTAATTTAATTTTTTGTGAACTTCAGCATGAGTCCTCTTAATTTGTCCCTTTCTGTAATTTTGTATGCTGGCTAGAGGTTGCTGTCACTAGCCTTCCCAACCCAGTGTTTAAGGCCACCATCCAAGCCGCTGAAGAGACCATCTCTAAATGCATCAACACAAAACAGGCTTGCTCAGAAAGATCTATACTTGAAATAAAATTAACCCAGTTGACTTTGATTGTAACTGAGGTACCACTATAGCAGCTCTGTTGGTATAATGCAGAGAGAAGCATTGTAGAGGTTTAGATTGGGCATTGGGAAGCATCTCTTTACCAAGAGGGTGGTCAAACACTGGAAGAGGCTTCCTAGAGAGGGGGCTGGTGCCTCAGGCTTGTCAGAAAGGCATTTGGACAGTACCCTTAACATGCTTGAACTCGGCCAGCCCTGAATGGGTCAGGTGGTTGAACTAGATGGTCATTGTAGGTCCCTTCCACCTGAAATACTCTATTAAGAGTGGAATCTAGCAGTTTCTTCTCCATGGTGACTTCAGTTCCATTCTTTGTAGCTATTTTCTTTCATTACTTGAGATATCTAAAGAAGGAACTGAAAACATCATACCTTTTGCTCCTCCTGGTTGCCAGCTTGCGTCTTTCATGCTAGTTCTGAACGCTGTGCTGCCTTGCTGCTCCATGGCTGCTCCCAGCATCGAGCAAGCTGTGGAATCAGTGGTGGTACAGTGTGGACTGCACTGCCTTCAGCACCACATGTCTCTCCAGTGCCTGCTTGTTAAACTGGAACCACAATCTCCATCAAATAGCTGTTTAACTGTGATTAACAGCCACTATTTGAGATACGTTGTTCAACTGTATCCTATTGGACTCGTGACAGGCACTCTATTTATACTGGATTAGCAAATCTATGGCAGAGCTGTCATGGCTGATTTAATAATTTTTCTCCCAGTGAAGCTTGTGCTGTTCTCAGTTAATAGAATTGGGTGTTTAATGATGTGGAATCTAGGAATGAGTAATTTGTAAGGCAAGTGACCTTGGATGGCTAAAACACCATGGACTCTGCAGTCTGTTTACACTATGGAAAGACTAAGGGCTTTTGTGGTGGTGTATTCTATGTGATTGGTTCACATGCTTGGAAGTCTTATTAGTATGTTTAATCTCCTGAGAAGAGTGAGGAGAAAATAAAAATTAGATGAATTGTCATGTTCCCAGTCAGCAGCTGGTATTGAAAAGGATCTGAAGACCAATCAATGGCCTGACCTGAAAGTAGTGAAGGTGGTTCTGTTGCTTGGGCCTAAAGAAATCTCAATTTCTGTCATTCTGATTATCTTTGTGACATACTTTGTTTTCTGAGAGTTTTAGTCAAGACTTTTTAAAGCGTGTATTAGCAAAATGAGTTGTATACTGGCAGTCCAGGAGTGCTAATAACTGAAGATGTAAATGCACATTATCTTTTTTAAAGGCTATAATTCTCAAAGCAAATTACATTATTTCTTAGTTCAGGTTATTAAAAAAAGGAGATGTCTGATCATTCTCCATTACAGTATTTTGTACCAGTTTTGCAAAGCTAAGGAACTTTCAGTATAAAGAATGACTGTTTCCTATGAATTCTAAAGTGATGGATGTAGTGGGGTTTACCATCTGTGATAAACGTGGATTTTCAAAGTTGGCTGGGAGGTGGCAGGAATGCTGTAGGAAACCATTTGCATTGTGACATGGCACTTGGATCACACTGTCCATCAGGCACTGGCCTCTCCTGATGGCTTCCTTCTCTGGTGACTGTTTTCTTCATTCAGAAACTTCAGATCTGTGATGTACCTCTTTTCCAGTCTCTCACATTGCAAGTAGGAAAACTTCAGCAGGCCAGATCCATGCACAATTTATGCTCTTGGAGACAGGTGCTGTTACTGTAAATGGATTTATGAAGTTTAAGGTAATCTGAAAAGGACTGGGCTTTCCAGTTTTCCTTCCACACATATGGGGTATGTAAGGGTTAACAGCAATCAGGAGCTGTGGAACTTTTCCTTGTGGGTAAAGCATTCAATATCTTAAGCATTGCTTGGGTGAAAGTGGCTTCAGAACTGTCAAACAAGTCCCTAAATAAATGTCCTCATAAGTCACTTTGATATAGGTTTATTCACTTTTGCTATATTATAAATAATGCAAATTTAATGTCCATCTGGACAGTAGGTTTTTGCCAACTGCTACCAGACCAGCTGCAAAATTCACTGACTACAAGCTATGCAGCTGCCATGTGCAGTCAGTGCCAAGGAGGAGCATACTGCTAATGCTTCTTCAAGAGCTTGGGCTGGTATGCTGTGCTGCTAAACAGATTAGCAAGGAGACATCAGGCAGGGAAAGTAAGGGCTTGTGTAGGGTCATGCACCTTTGTTTTAAGAAGTTTGCTTGGAGAGACAAGCCAGCTGAGATGTAATCACCTTCGCTTGCAGCAGCTTTCATGATTCTTGTTGTATTAACTTGATTTCTATTGTAGTGCGTGTTTCTGATGTGTTATCAGTACTGTGTCATGTTGTAGTAATAAGAACTATACAAATTCATATAATCTATGCATAATTGTGATTTTTGTCTTGTCCTGGATGCTTTGTCTTTCACATTTTTTTGGTCTTCCTAGACTACTTATATGAATGAAATAGAGCCTTATCCTTAGGGAGAGCTCCCTGTCAACATCTTCAGACTGTTTTGACCTGTATGGTTTTGGATCCACTTGACACTCTTAAATGTTGGGAATATACCCAATTTTCTTGGGCAACTGGTCTACTTTTGTCACTCAGAGTTGTGTTGATGCTCTTCCAACTGCTCTATGGAATATGTGTGTCCCAGTGGACATGGAGATGCTGATGAGGAGCCTAGGGCTAGTGCTCTGTAGATTGAAACTGAGAGCTCATAGCAAAGGCAATTGAAACTCTGATGACAGGAAAATACAAAGTGTAAATTGGAGATAGAACCAAGATTATTGCAAGCTGGATTTTTTTTTTCATTAAGAGGGTGTGCTTTACCTTCAGGGAGAGATCCATGCTTTTTGACCATTGATATTAATTAAATTGGGGGTAATACATTTAGATCTCTCCAAACACAAAGCCTGTGCTTTGGACACCCACTGCATATATTAGCTATGTAAAGCTGTTCCATATAGCTTTCTAGTAAAGAGTTCAGCTGGACAAATGCAGTTGTCTTAAATTGAAGACATATTTAGTGATGTTCTCCAGCTGCTTTAAGGTTCAGGGCAGATTTTCAGCTGGCAAAAATCAATGTCAGTTTTTTGACTGCTTTGGATCTGTGCAGGTTAATGTGAACTGAGAAACCAGGCATTACGTTCATGTCTTGGCGTGTGTGTCCGGGTGATTGTTCATGTTGTTCAACACCCCTAAGCACTGCACTTGGGAGTTTTCAAGAGCAGGAGGAGCAAGCATCTTGATTATTTTTTGTCTACTTCCAGACTACAATACATGGTCTGGTGGGACTTGGTCTTCTCCACTACAGAAACCAGCATTGTAGTACCTTAGTGGAGAGGCATGCAGAAGTGTATATACTTAGCTATGAAATGCATCACTAGCCTCTTCAGCAATAAGCTTTTGTGAAAGTCCAGATTCAGGGAGGTTGCTGTGTTGTTGGTGAGTTCAGATTCTTTCCTTAATGTCAGTCACATTACACATCATAAGTGTTTTAATGAAAGCTGCTGGGCTAGCGTGCAGCTCTGGACCTTTCAGGTTTTGTGTTCAACTCTGTTGTAGTGATCTGGCTTCTCATACACCAGATATGAGGCCTGTCCTGAATCCTTGACTTTGGGAAATATGGACCATTATCTCACATTCATGGATTGCCTTACTTCTGCGTTTTCACTTTGCTTTGGAGGGCTGTTAATATTTCATCAGGCAAACTTTTTGCTGCTACAGAGTTTTAATTCAATGGGTTTCAGTCTTATACAGGAGATTTGCTCTAAAATGAATGTGGTTTTATTAATTTTAATAGAACTCATGACAGGAGTTGAATCCTGTGGTTTTTTAATGGAGTCTAGTAAATATTCAATTTCCTTGTGATAGCAGGTTTCACCCAGAGAGCTCAGGTGATGTTATGCATTGTCTGTCCAAAAGAGGTTGTATAGCAGAAATTACTTGACCAATATACAAAGCAAGGAGGAAGTATGGGAATAGTTCTGCCATATCAGTGCGACTGCTCTTGGGTGTGCAGTGCAGGATGTCCTTTGGCTGGCATACTGAATGAAAGCCTCAGTTCTGCCATGCAGCTCTGAGGTGTTGGCTTTCCATTTCTGTAAGCTGAGTGAGGACAGGCTATAAGGCATAATCTAGAAAATACAGGACACATCAAGATGGAAACCCACAGGCATCATAGAAATGATCTCTAGATACCTAAAACTGTGCAATATAAAGGTATTAAGTCACAGGATAATCTGGATTGAAAGGGACCTCTGATGTTCTCCTGGATGAAACCCTACTGAAAGCAGGGTCAACTTCAAAGATAAATTCAGCTTCGAAGTTGTATCAGACTGCTCAGGGTCATAGTAGCATAGTTCTGAGTAACTCCCAGCCTCAGGATGTAACAACCTCTCCTGGAAGCAGGAAGGCACCCTTTGGGTGGGTGTCTGCTATAGGAGTTTCTAATGAAACTGTTGCTTTTTACTGTAAGTGTATTGAACAAAATATTTTGGGAAAGGTGACCCTGTTAGGTTTCTAGTCCTGGTTGCCACTGTGTTCCTAGACAGTCCTGTCCCAGATCACAGTAGTAAAAAATACTTAGAAGCTGTAAATAGAAATGCATGTTGAAAGTGATGGCTGTACTGCATCAGAAATTGGGAAACTCTTCATTACATACAAAACCTTATTCACAAGGATTTGAGTTGTGAGAATCAATTCTTTGCAGTTGATGTTGCCTCTGTACTCCAAATTCCTCTTAAAATAGAACAAATAAGTGCTAATTCTGTTCCAAAACTATCACCTCTCCTAAAGAAGAGAAGGATATAAAAAAAGGGTTTAGACCCCAAGGCACTTATGCAAGCCCAGCAATTAAACTTGCCTTTCTCCATCCCCTAAATTAGCATTTCTGGGATTACTTTGTTGCGCTCAGGATGTCCTGTTCTGAAGACACATATGATGGCAGGATTAGGATTGGAAGAGCTATGAGATGGTCAAAGCTAGAAGCCAGTGCAAAGGTGTACAACATTTTGCAACATTTTCATGTCTAACACTTCCTTGCTAGTCCTGCTCCATCTTCTGAGGACTCAAGGATTTTTGGGACAGCCTGTGTAAGGATGTTCTGTTCCCTGACTTGTCAGATTCACTCAAAATGCTTTGATGACAGATTCTATATTCAGTCTGAAAGAGAAAGCTATTAAAGGTTACCTTGTTTTTAGAGACTGTCAACCTCTATGTTCTCATTGGGAGCTTTTCCCAAGTGTCTTTAGAGCTGGACTGCCATTACTTTGGCAACAGGGCCTAGACCAACTACAAAATACTGAGTTTAGTGCCATGTATTATTTTCCACTTCTCATGTTTAAATCTAGGTCTGTATGGCAATAGGAACAGAGATGATCCTGGGATTAGGGAAATCTTAGCTTTAGTACAGCCATTGATGAACTGACTCTTCCTCTCTGTAGGGTCAGGCTTCAGCTATAGCTCCTGCAGGGTTTGTGCCTTTTCTCCATTTACTTAATGTCTAATGCTTCATTTGAAAAACATAGTAATCTATGTACTTCCCAGAAACAGGCTGTGGCTGTAACATTCTCTGCAATAATCTGATGTTGTGTGTGTTGAAGAGGTAATACTGTTTCCATAGGGTAGTGTTTGTCCACCTACAAATAGACCATTCATCACAGCTGTGAGTTCTAAACCTGCTCAGGATTACTTTTTTCCCCAGGCTCTGTGTTCATCCAGTATATTGCAAAATCAAACAAAGTTGTTAACAGGCACAAGTTCAAGTACTTCAAAGTTAACTTTGCACCTTCTAAAACATTTTGCTAAAGTTTTGTCCTGTTTTCATTTTGTATGTTTTTTAATCATTTAAAGTGTATTACTTGTATTGGTCCTTAATTACAGTAGGGTTTTAGAGTACAACTAAAATTTCTTTTAAAACTATTTTTCACTGCTACACAGAACTCAAAGTGAACACTTTTGGACAAAATGTATTTTGTTTTCATGTAATAAATGGAAAATGACACTTCTAAATGTGGTCATTTTATGATGTTGGGCAAAAATATCTTTGGAAAATGCTGACCAATTTTCTGTTAATGGAAAATCCTGTTCACAGTAGTGTGTCAAAGGGGATACCTGGGCCTGACTTTTTGGGTGGTGCATGTAGTTTCTCACAGGGACTTACAGGGGCTTTCCCTGGTGAAGCAATTATTCTGATGATTGTGATCGCTCTAAGTTTGAGATCTGTAAATCACACAGTTTGTTTGAATTCTTCAGTCTTTGCTTAGCACAGGAATGTGTGGAAGGTCTCTCTGGAAATCATTATTCACATTCTAACAGCTGCTATGGACATATTCAGAACATAAATAGAAGTTATTGAAGCCCCTGTGATGTGCTGGCTCTGGTGTGGTGGTTAAATAATTCACCATCAGATTAAAGAGTTGATTTGACAGACTTGAGCAGCTATAGGGAATTGGCTGAGACATTGCCAGTGTAATTTTACCCATATAGTAGGATTAATTATAAATCCCAATCAAGCTCCCTTTGGAGACAATGCAAGTTTCAAATGAGCCCAAAATGAGGCTAGAGATTTGGACTGAGATTTCCAATGTTACTTAAAGTATTTGGGAATTCAAATCCCACTGAGATGAATAGAAACTGGGCATCGGACGCTGTAGGTGGCTTGCAAATCGGTCTTGAATTTTAACAGTGATGTTTCAGTCCTACTGAGGCTTATAATAGGAGGTATAAAGGAAATAAATGGGCTCAGACCCAAGTCTGGCATCCTTGTAAAAGACAGGCTATGCCAGAACACATAAGCAAAATTGCAGATACACCCACATGCTCTGCCTAATGGGTCAGCCTATTTGACTTCTGGTGATGCACTGTCTTTATTACAAAATTACTGGTTGGGGCAGGAGCTTTAATACATTAATAATCAGTGCCTTAGGCCAGGTATCAGGTGGCTTTTATTATGGCAGTCTGTGTGGTCTGCCACAGACTGCATGGATATCTAACTAGTGAAACCACTATCGCTGTTTCTTTCATATCCGATAGCTGAACAAACACCTCTTAGATATCTGGCCTGTCCCTATTGCTAAGCAGGTTCCCTTCTGCACTATTTGCACAAATAGAATAATAAGAGATTTCTGTCCAGATATGATGAATTATTTGCATATGGACAATCCTCTTGTTAGCATCACAGCAATTGTGATCATTCTATCTTGATTTTAATTTTTTTAATCTGTGTAATAACTACCCCCCTCCCCCAGCAACACAGCACTGCTTGAATTTCTTGCCAGTTAGCACTGTAGTGGACTTCCAAATATTACATCGATTAGCACTATATATATCATGATGAATTTATATCCTGAAGGAAGTAGATAATGCCTCATCTTAAAGTAATATTAGGAAAAATAAAAACCAAAATTAGAAATTATACTTTGTTTTTAAAATAATGCTGAACAGCCAAAAGTGCTGACCTATTTGACTATGTTGTTCAAGAACCAATTGTGTGGGGCAAGCAGAGGACACTAAAACATTTAGCATGATAGTTTAGTGCTAGTAAAATAAGTGCATTTTATTTAACAAGACTATTTGCCTTTTTTATCTTTACCCATAGACTTGCATGAGAATCTAATTTTTCCTGAAGAGGAGAGTCCAGTTCCCAAAGACGAAATTAGCCTTCAAAGTGTGCATAGAAGGTGCAAACCAGGAAGATTGCTAAAAGGAAATCCAGATTTGTTATTTTTATTAATTTCTTTATTTGGGTGGTTATCCTTTAGTTTTTGATGTAGGCAGTGTAGTATTCCCTTTATATCTTGAGCTGTACATGTGCTGTTATTTCACACCAGCCCCTGGAAAAAAGATCAGCTCATTCACAGGTAGAAAACTGAGAGAAACTAAATGATTTTCCAAAGTGTGGGAGGCTGGAGGAGCAGAAGTTTGTGCCCTGCTCAGAATTTCAGTTGTCTCACACCCAAGGTAGTAGCAGGTCAGTTTTTCCCTCCTATCTCTAATCTGTCATTCAGGCTTCATGTAGTTAGCACTAAAACCAGGAAAAAAGTTTGCACAACTCCATGGGAACTGAAATTTTCTTGTAGTATTCTTGTCTGAAAGTTAAATACATTGAGAAATAAAACCTTCAATGTTTTGAGTACTAGACTGCAGCAGTTCAGTTTCTTGCAATGAGTGAATGAGAAATGTTCTGGATGTTTCAAAAGTTAACATTCCAACCAGAAACTGGATTCGCTCTTCCACTGTAGGTCCATCAATTAACAAAATAAGAGTCTGTTGCCATTGGAAGGCCTCAATTTCTTTTTTTTTTTTAAAGGAATGTTATAGCGTCCTCTTCACTCATGTCTCTTACTCATTAGTAATTAGCATTTGTCAAATATACGAACATATTTAGGACTAGATAGCAAACTCAAGTGGTAATGGATGTAAAGAAGTTGCATGATGAATCAATTAGCTTACTCATGTGGGCTCATCATCCAAGCAAAAGATTCACTAGTGTCCATAATGATTTAATTAATCATTATTAATCAATGGCTGGTTTAATTTCTTTGAGACAAATTTAATTGCCTTGTGGCAACAGGAAAGAGTAAAGATTACTGTACTGTGCTGACCACACTCAGAAAAAAAGGGTAGTCCTTGCCCCAAAAGGCTTAGAGTTAGTGAAGAAACTGCAGTGCATAGGTGGGAAGGCACAATAAAGGCAGTATTGAACACAGGTCTCTCAGACATTACAAGAGAGTCACATGGAAGAGAGCAATTAATAGTTTTACTGTTACCTCCTATCATACATGAAAGGCTGTGTGGGATAAAGCATGAGGAGGCTTTTCTAGAACTGTAACAAGTGAGTAATGAACGCATTGCAAAATGAGGGGCAGAAAGCTATTGTCATGACAGAATACAAGATGATAAATGTAGAGTAAGACATGTCCTTGAAGGCCTTGAAATAAAGATAGTGTCTTACCCAAGTCCTTTCTAATGAAAGCCACTCGAAATTGAAGAGCTAAGTGAAATGAAAAACAAAAGATTCTTTTTTCTTATTTGATGATTGCTGTATAACTAATTGCCTGCTTTCAGTGCTTCCTGAAATTCTGGGAAGTGAATGTCATAATGCAGGATATTCAGAAGAGGGCAGCATCAACCTAAACAAAAAGTGGGGAACCTATTTCATTTAAGGATGTCACTCTAAAGGGGAGAAACTCCAATACATAATAGGAGTACAATTAAGTTTTTAAAACCAGAATCCAGCTTGAATTCTGACAATAAGACAAAGCAAGTCCATAATCTGAAATTACAGGAGCATTATAGTGTCTGCAGTGATGTGATATTTGTTTTGTCATTTTCCTATTGTAATACATCCCTCAGAAGTAGTTACTGCACCTAGTTATGGTTATGATACCTACAGCCCAATAATTACAGGTGTTATGGAACAAAAATTGAAGCAAAATTTAAAAAGGACTAAAATTCTGCATATTTTGTGACTGAAATGTTACTGAAGTCACAGTCAACACAACTAGGTATCAATACAGGTGGTGACATGCTGGTGCTGAGGATCTCAGTTGTAGGAAAGCTCTCAAGAACATTAATTTGGCTTTGAATCAGGGATTAAGTCAGAAGTAAGATTAGGACTAAAACAAGCAAATACTCATATAATTACATAATGGCTTTAGGCTTAAGTGAATTTGCTAGAAGTTTTGACTGAACAAGGACTGGACTGAGTCCAGGGTTATTGGGTTAGCCGTTCCCCATCTAGCTTCCCGTGACTAATAATGCTCTGTGTGATGAGTAAAATAGTTTTCCCATGGAATGGGCCCATATGAGATTTTACTCATTTTACCACAGGATTTTACTTTAACAAAGCACTTGCAAATATGCCCAAGTCCCAGTAATGTCGGTGATGCTTACGTATACATTGAAGTGATTTGCTGAGAGAGAACTGCAAAAGGAAGTCCAAATCCTTAAGTCATCAGTATAACACTGTCATCCTGCAAAGTGGAAATAGGTGACCTAAGAAAAACAAGTGTAGAAGCTTTTCTTGTAAGAGTTAACTAACTGTATTCTGAATCAAAATGCAAGGAGATAAAAATATATATTGCAAGCACTATTGTTCAGCTGACTGCATATTTGAAGTGTGTGGATAATTACAGCATTTTTTGGATGTATTTAGAGTCCTTTGGCTGAGGAAGATACATCATATTTCATTTGATTCCTTTCTTAAAAGCCAGAAGAATTGGAAAATGTAAGCTTTTCTAGTTTGTGAATCTCAAGGTGGGTTATTTAACCTTGAATTGTGTGTCAAAGTCCTGTTTCAGCATAAAGATTGCATATATATATGCTTAATGAACAAGACCCTAAAGGTTTGTAAAGAACTGAAGTTTATGTATTCCATTAAATATGATCTTCATGGGCTAATTAGTTAGAAATTTCACCCTTGCTTATGGTATATGCTGTTTTATGGCCAATAACAGTAAAATCTATGTAAACCATGCTCTTTATTAATAAACATTATATGCTTCTGGCTTTCAAATAAGGAAATGGATTACTTTTCCTCTTGTGACTGGCCTGCTGGCATAGTAGAATCCAAGCAATTAACATTATGGATAGATCACTTCATGTGAGATGTACAGATAATTGTTTTCTATAAAAATAAGAACACTGTACTGTGAAGAAAACTTAGATCAGCAGTCTCCAACCTCAGAGACTTCAGGGAGGGTCTGAGGTCTCTGGGGATCAATGTTGAATAGCATGACTTTCCACCAGTATGTCACAAGTTTGGATTGAACCAAGGTTACAACTAACTAGAACTAGTTGTTAGCTACTTTTTGGGTAGCTTCTGTCTGGTTTTTAGCAAATAATGCATATACTTCTAAAACCTTCTCCACAACTCCATAAATGGCACTGTTGGCCTTGCTAACCGACAGAATGGAATGGTGATCCTGGAGGTGCACCACCCTCCCCATCCCTGCAGGGGCCTCTCCGGGTTAGCATTTGAAACAGAATGGTGAAATGAATCATTTCTATGGAGCTGTAAACTTCTGTGATAAGCTGTTGTTCTGCCAATGCTCACAGACACGATCATTCTTTCTATTCCAGTCCGGGAGCTCCCCAGATAATGTCTACTTTAGGGGTGTATATAAATTATCAACTCATTTTAACTTTTCAGCTAATGGTGTTTGCTGCTGGCTAAAACTGAAAATCCTAATGACCTAACGCTTGTACACCTTCCCCAGAGAGGGGCATTACTGAAACAAAATGGCCACTCATCCTACGGCAACTACATCTTGCAGTCCTTGGAGCATCTGTGGATGCTTCTTTTGCATTACTTCTTTACTAGGTTTTACGTTTTACAGTTCAAGGCAGAGCTGGAAATAAATAGTTCACTTCTGTGTGCGAGGGCAATGCCTAATCATGAAGGCAGATTTTTTTTTTTCCAGGGTTTGGATCAGGCTTGTGTCAAATCAGTTCTCAAACAGGCATCAGGTATATCCAGGTGCTGTAAATGTGACCGAAAGGGCCCTATGTGGTAGATGGATTTATGATGTTCTGCAGATATAACTTCTCATATCCTCTCCTGTTTGGATCAGTTTTTCTTCCTCTGAAACAATCTTCTGATTTTTCACATTTTTAGATACAGTTGGAGAAATGGTATTTGTTTTCCCAAACTTCTAGGGCTGTTCTTGTCCCCTTAATCTCACAGATACCTAGCTTTCTTCAAATTCTTCCCCAGGCCATGGGATCTAACTACTGAAGTCCTACTGTATTCTATATGCTATCGTAGCAACCAAGTTTAGGGAATCTTGGATCCTAATACAGTTGTAGGCAGAATGGAGCTGTTTTCAAAATACAGGTTTGGAATGGGTCATAAACCAAGCTGATGTTATGCTGCTCTGTTTTAAAGGAAGCTTGCTTTCCTTTAAAAATACATGTCCAAAAGTAAATCACTTTTTAGCAAAGCAAAGGGACATGTTCAGATCACAGAACTGAGTTTCCATCTACAACAGAAATCTTTTCTGTGTGCTAAAGCACAGGGGCTGTGAGCTTGAGTGGGTGCTTTTGTTGCTGAATGTGAAGCAAAATCATATTGCTACTTGGATGATGGATTTCCCTTAGCAGGCAGCCACCATCTTGTTTACAAGGAAATCTCAACCATTAATGTGTATGAAAACTGCTTATGGTTGGCTGGTTGGCTTTTAGCAGAGATGACACAGAAGAAATGACACATATATTGGCTTGAGGTAAGCAGTCTCTATTACCACAACTATATTACTAACTTATGTTTAATTGCTCAGCATTTATGAGGTTCATAGTTTATTGTCTTTCTTGCCACACAATAGGCTGGGCAAGTTAAAAAAGCTCCAAGTTTCAAAGGCTAGAGCTTTGGGTGCTTGCCAGCACTGATCTGTTTAACAAACAGGCAGCAGGGTGCTTATTAGTAGGTTGTGGTTTGCAAACCATGAAGCCTGTGGGGCCAGATGCACTGATCAAATAGCAAACCTATAGATTGGTAATCCCATTAGATGAAAAAGGGGAGCACCACTGAGTATAAATATATTTTTCATAGGCTTCAATTAGGCCACCATAAATGACTCTGTAAGTCTTTCTGTTGACCAAACAGTCTAAATATTAAACATTAGTGTAAGCAACATTTGTTCCAAATTGCTTCTCTTAGAATTTTCCAATGACTTATAATTATATAGTACTTGGTAGTAAAAGAACAAGTGCCAAATTGCTCTTATTATTTCTGTTTATTTCAGTGTAACATCTAGTGCCTACTTGCAACTCAAGGTGCTTATATATTATTCATAAAAGCACAACAAAAATTGGCAGTGAATCAACCACAGCATAAGACCAGGTGATCAGCTGATCTGAATCGGCGTGGTTCTGTGGAAGCCAAGATGAGTCTGTGAGTTCCCTGACATCACTGGGCCTATGAAAATACCTAGTTGATGAAGGATGCAGCCAAATGATTCTGCAAATGACATTTCAGCCCTTTCATTTTCCAGCTTCAGTTGCAACAAATGAATCACTTGTAAATTCTGTGTGATGTCTACTGCTAGAACTTTTGTGTTGTGCTTGTGCAAGACTTATGTAGCAAGGTTCCCTCTTCCTGACCACTGAACCCATGGTACTTCCGTGACCTGAGCGTTCTCAGTCCTGCTCCTTTCTATCAGTGTTCTTGGTGAACACAGTTTTACTCTTCTAAATGTTTGCTAGGAGAAGGTGAAAGATACTGTAATGCCGCTAAACTGTCAATTTTTCTTGCACAAGTCTGAATTCTTTTTGCAGTGAGTACCTAATTCTGGTTTCAGTTGTCTTCCCTAGGAAAGATTAGTAGAAAAGAAGGACCTGAAAGAGTATTTTGAAGGTTGGTCCAAGATTATGTATGTAATAAAGAGGAAAAAGAAAATAATTTCTGCAGCTGAGCTTCTTGTGTTAAAAATGCTCAGAGGCATAGAACAAAACTGAAGTACTCTCCTCTCACCTTCTTTCCACTTGGTTGTCAGCATCTCATATTTGTTTTCCTTTTGTTGAGTAACTCTGAGCTGCCCGAAATTTTGAGTAAAAAAAGAAAAAGAAAAAAAAGGACCACAACATAAAACATGATGGCAGTGTTCTTTCAACAATTGTCTTAAGTTTGCATGTTTGACATGAATTTATTTAGTCAGAAGGTACTGATTGTGGCAAAAACTCCTCCTAGTCTGTGCTTTCCACGTCAACAGAAGTGATGTGCTGCACCATTTTGTAGAAGAATCATTGCTAATAGTGTTATCAGAAAGACATTTAGTTTCAAGTCTTTGCACACTGCCAGAGAAACACATGTTCATGTAATGCAGTGTAATCAGAACCCGTGACTTCACCTTGCAATTAATTAGCTTGAATCTATTTACAAGTCTATGATGACCTTTTTGGCATGTAGCTTTGTTTTGGGTCTCGTGCTGGCAAGATACTGAAGTGTCTTAACTGGGTGTTACATATTTCAGTAGTTCCATGCTAAGGAGAGGGGTATGTTTAAAATTCAATGTGTCCTTACGTTGCTTAGGCTAGTGCAAACTGGGGCTTTGCACTAGTGGAAGTCAGAGCATGTTCAGCCCCAATGTTGCCAGCTCAGCAAAAATTTTTAAATGTCAGGTTGGCATTTTCAGAATGTAGGATTTACTTGGATTTTTCTTAC
The DNA here is from genome assembly GCF_964237585.1 of Gallinula chloropus. Taxonomy (NCBI): domain Eukaryota; kingdom Metazoa; phylum Chordata; class Aves; order Gruiformes; family Rallidae; genus Gallinula; species Gallinula chloropus. The sequence continues at coordinate 29,712,837 of NC_140090.1, read as the reverse complement.
ATTATGAGTCTACTTGAAGTCATATCATCCAAGGGGTACATTAGCTCTTTTTAGGTAGGAAACCAGAGTCTATTGTTCTAAGGCTAAATTAAGACTAGAGGCCAGATTAGTAAATAATATGATTCACTCTCCACAATTCTTAAATGTCACTAGGAAAGTGTACGTTGGTGAGGTTTATTAACCTCATTATTCCTGTACAGAGCTGACATCTAAAAGCATAAACAGGAACAAAGAGTAACTGAAAAAGAGCCTAATGCTAATGCAGAAAACCTACATACCATTGAATATAGGGCAATCTAAACCCCAGGAATCTATATTGCAAGGATCTTTATTTTTCAAGCTCTAGCACTCCAAGAAAATGCAATTACTCCATGACCCTTATATTAAGTTGATCCTTAAATTAAGGTATTTTGGTTCCCATTTTCTCTTTTTGAGAGCCAAGGACTATAACCCAGCCAAAGCAACAACTCACTCCTGCATGCGTGTTAGCAGTGATAACCCTGTTGCGTGGTCCAGTTCACAAGAAATCTGTTTACAAAGCTGATTAAGTTTAAGATACATTGAATGGGAGAATGGTAAGAGCCAACAGACCTCACTATGTTGGCAGCCTTTTCTACAATATTCCAGAAAGGAGGAAACAACTTCTTTTTTTGTCAGAGGATGTCCATAGCTGGAGAGACTCTTCCTGCTTGTACAGCTGGAGTAATAAGTCCTTACAAAATGGCTGTGCAAGAGTTAATGCTTTCCAGTGACCCTGGCCCGCTGAAAGGTGTCCTAAATAAAAAGCAGCAACAGTTTTTCTTTGCTAGAATGTCTTTTCAAAAGAATCAAGGGCACATTAATGCCACTCCTCTTCATGCTGATCTCGATACCTCTGGCTGTAGCCAGCAGTGAGTCCGGCATGGAAAAACTTCAGGGGCAGTCAGTCTTGAAGTGATGCAGAAATTAGCTCAAACCATGACTTTTCTCCTGTCTCAGGCCTTGTCTGTGTGACTCCATACCAGAAAAGTACTGGAACGATTTGGATTGCTCAGATAAGTCTTACACTGCAGCAAAATTTGCCATAGTGTGTGGTAGCTCAGACTGTCAAGGCCAAGTTCATTAAAAGGGCCAGAGGAAAAGGACATCTTGAGTTTTAAACTTTGGGGTAGTGCTTGTGATGAACTCTGCATTACTCAATTATCTGCTACTTTAAGGGCTAACCTTAGTTAAAATCTTTGGTTTTTGTCACTCGTTATAGTCTCGGGTAGGAAGTTCCAGCAACTGAAGATAAGCACCTTTTCTCTTTTTTCCTTCTTTTTTCTTCCTCTGGTTGGACGTAACATTTGAATCTGCTTTGCTAAGGGGTGTTTGTAGCTCTCAAGAGTTTTGGCTGAGTTGAAGATGCTTGGGGCTTCTGAACTTCAAATCTTTAATGATGCATGAGAAAACCAAGAAAATATTGATGCTCCACAAATGCCACATGCTGCATGTCTGTAGAGAAAGATGAAAACTCATTTCTTCTACTAAACCAGTGGATTATAGATAATGCCATGAGACTGGACCAATGTTTTTACAAAAACAAGTCGTCTTTTTTGAATTCACGCCGTCTTGCTTTGCCTCAAATGCTCTGTTTGGCTGAAGTTCAGCAGGGGTATTAGGAACTGCTGCTAGCTGAATGCAGAACAAACTCTTACAGCCAAAATTAAGAACAGTGCTGTCTTCTGCAGGGTTTTTAAAACCTAATTGAAGTAAATACTTTCAAATGATTAAAAGGCACACACCATTTTAAGATAAAAGTTTATTATAGTTAAAAAAGGAAGCTCTGTAATTTAAAATGGAAAGTTTATGAAGCTTCAGGATAAACCTCAGCTAGGAAAAATAACAGGTTTCAGATGTTCCAAATATCATACGTTAACCCCAAATGATCGTTCTATAACACCAGTTTCCTTAGTCCACGGTGGTCAGAATTAGAACACCCACTCTGCTTAAAGGCACAATGCTTGCTACAATCAGCCATTAATCACCCTATTCCTGTCCTGTACCAAATCTACCAGCTTTGCAATTTAAAAGGGGGTGGTTGTGTAGCTATCCCAATTAGATCTGATTTCATCATGTCTGGACCTGCTTTAAGTAGGAGCTTGGACTAGAGACCTCCCAAGGTCCTTTCTTAGGCTTCTAATAAAATAAATGATTGCTAGAAGAATATCTGATGAGACTGAACATCTAGGAAAGGGCATATTTTGCAAGGTTGTCAGTATTTCAGATAATGCCTGTGTATAAGAGAGAAAGGGAGAGAATATTCAAATGTTATTTACTTAAGAGTAGCTGTTATTTAATCTACAGAGTCAGATTTATTTGGATAGTTACTATAATTAAATTCCAACTGACTACTAGAAACATATTGAAAGTTAACAACTATGTAATAAACTTTCTAAGCAACAATTAAGTGTGTTGGGGAGACAAGCCTGCAAATCTCTTATAGGTGCTATCAGAAAGGAGACAGAAAAAGTAATATCAGAAAGCAGTATAGTTAAAGGATTAAATTGTAAAAAACAGCTTTTGTTCTGCCCTTTGGGAGCAGTGTCCTGATAGTACACAATAAAAGGCAGTGCAGGAGGTGGCTGGAGAAAGGACCTGCAACCCACTGTTTGAGGCTTTCAGTGTGCTGTAATTGAAAGCTCCCGAAACACGTCATCTGGAGTTGACTTGCTGCAAGCAAAAAGGAGTAACTGACAGAAAATTTCTATTGGGTAAGCTACTCAAGGTATTTCCTGGTTCAGAATTTTCACCCTCAGCTGGGACCACTAGTGCCTGGCATTTTTAAGGCTGTGGCAAAGTGCAGAGACCACTTCTCTGTCTCTTTTCCTCCCCTCAAATGTATACTGCTTGAGCGAAAAACACCTCTCCACCATACCTACTGTTCTCTTAGGCCTGAACTATTATGTTTCTACAAATGATAATCAATGAAAAGCTCCAATGAGATCTTCTAGTGATAGTCATTTGGCTTGTTTACTTACCTTGCTTCAGGAAGATCTGCCAAGTTACTATATAATTTGTTCCTGTATCATCCTGGCATACGTTTGTCTGCCTAGCTCACTTCTTACTCAGAAGCAGTGTTTCTGTATGGTCTTATGGTTGCCTCACAATTGTTTTTTCCCCTCCCTTTAAAGCTCAGAAAAATTAGCTAAGCTAAGAAAAGTTTTTTCAAGAATGGGACTTTATGAAAGCCATACCATTTTCCATCACTTTTTGGCACTCATTTTTATTGCTATTCATCACTGGTCATTCCATTGACAACACATAACTTAATCCTGTGACTGCTTGTCATTGGGCATTGTATTTATTGTGGTGAGGGACACCCTCACAGTAGTGAGCATCTGTAGGATTTGGCCTTCAACATGTGATGTCCTTGTGGTTGTGATGCTGTTGTTCCATCTTTTGCTTTGCGCGCTGTACCGTTTTTGTAAGCAGTAATACAGAGCATCTCTTTGCAGCTACACAATTTAATAATATGTTGTCAGCAATCAATTACAGAAACACACAGTATTCAAACAGTCTATTTGTGTCATTATTAAAGTACAATAAACTCTCTTACTCAGAGGATAGTAATAGCAGATCAGATTTTACAAAAGATACGTTAAAGCCCCAGAGCCCAATCAAAACAGTCTCTTTTCTGTCATGTTCCCTTTGTTAAAAGCTTCCTCTGCTCTTTTGAAAGAGCTTTCATTCCTCCTCAGAGAGTGCCTCAATTTTAAAATCATCACAGTAGATTCATGTCACCCATATTTTATATTCTCTCACATAAGAAAAGAGAGAAAATTCTTCATCTGCTAAGTCTTGACTGGTAGTTAGCTCCTTCTGCTTCCTTCTACTACAGTCAAGCATTCCTGCTGTGTTCCTTTCTGTGTTGCAGTCCTCAGAAAAAATGCTGTAAAACCACAGGCTTGAAGAATGGGTCCGTATGTGCCATGCCAACACCAGCTTCGTATCAGGATTAGACCTCAGTCACCTGAAATTTCTTATCCAAACTTTAAAATAAATGAACCTAACCCATTTCTGGGCATGCTGTTTTAAACAGTGTAAGATCCTTAAGACAGCATATTCTGACCTAATGTATCCACCCCCTAAATGAACTTTAGGATCCATGCCCCCTCTTTGCCAGCCATAATGAACATTGATTAAATGTGGGCATTAAGACACTTGTACAGTGAGCCCTAGCGATGGTATAATGTGCTTCTCTACTGACTCCCTTAACTCCTAAAGAGGTTATCTTTTAAAAGTACAGCCAAACACTAATATTTCTTGGCTAAAACTAATTACTATCTTGAGCTCTTTTAGATATAGGCTAATACAAATAGCTGCTAAAGACACTTCTGTGACTGTCCAACCAGGCTATCCATTATTTACTATTGGAAATTCTCCCAACTTAGAAAAAGAAAAAAAAAATTCTTCTTATAAAACAAACGAGCAAGTAGGCTATCAGATGCTTTCACATACTTTTATGGATGATCTATTTTACAAATTATTCTTCATTCTTTTCTTATATTTTCTAACTATTTGATCACGGGAAGAATTGCTGTATCATTGCTAGTGTACACAGCAGAGGGTATAGTGAAGGCCAATGCTATGTAAATTAATTTGTAGAAGCTACTGAAAAGAGGATTGTCTGCTTTGATTTCAATTTAGTTCAATTCCTAATCAGTCAGAAAACCCTGGAAATTGTCTTGTTTGCTTTTGTTCCGTGACTGGCGTGTTTACTTATTGTAAAGGTCACATAAAGATTTCATCCTCTGCTTTGTTGCCAAATGTGAAATATTATGAAGGTGATACTGGTAACACAGTTTGGATGGGCTTGTCAGAAGAAATTATACTAAGGGACCTTTTATATTTTTTATTTGTTTTAAATTTGACAATTCTGAGGTAAAGAGGGGTCTGGAAAACTGCCTGCTTGGCCACCAGCTACATTTTTCAGCAGAAAAAGTTCAAATAATTTTCACAACTGTAGTAAGCTCCTCTTTGAGCCTGGAAAGATACATGAAAGCTGAAAGTAGCTTCCCATCTCTCCCCATTTCACAAGTAAACAGAAGCAGTTCCCACAGAAGCACTCTGCAGCTCACAAAATGCAATCGTGTTACCGTTCGGTACCTATCACTACATATTTTTGTAGGCTGCTTGCTTTAACCCTAAAATCAGTGTTTCCTTTGTTTTGTCCTCAGAAAAAAATCAGACTTCTCTGTCTCCTGAAAATCCGCTTACAAGTGTAGGGCCTCTCAATTTATTTTTTTCTTCAAGAGTAACTGCTGTGCTTTTGGAGTGCTCAAGGAAATGCCTAAAAGGTAGAGGAAAAAGTCTCTAGCTAGCTAATCACTAGCTACCCTACTTTAAGGGACCAGCCAGATCCTTCCAACAGCTGCTTACTTTGCAGACAGCTTAGCTGCATAGTCTTCCATCTGTAATTTAATGAAAATGTGAGGAATAAAGGTTCCTTACAAATTGTTTTTAGATAGCTGGTTTTCTTTGATGAATAAAATAAATCATAGAATGATTTTGGTTGAAAGGGACCTCACCAATCATTCAGTTCCCCCCTCCTGCCTTGGGCAGGGGGAACCTTCCTCTAGACCAGGTTGGCCAAAGGTCCATCAAACCTGGCCTTGATTGGATACTGTAACCATTATAAATGTCTCCACTCACTGTAAACTTCCGAAACAGCTTACCTTGTTCGTCGTTGATGGTACTATATTTTCGACTGCAACTTTATTTCTGTTAAAGTAGAACATCTATTCATGTAGAAGTCAGTCCTAAGCAGCAGATGCCACATGAGGGTGTCACCTATTACTTACAATTCTTTTAAGAAACATTGAATCTTGGTGCTTTGACACTATAATGTGTCTTTGGCTAAGCAGCCTAATAAATTAGATACAAATAAATTGCATATGAAAAGCATCAACCTTTACGATAACAGAATTTTTCTAGGCTTATTTTAATATTTGCTTGAGTTGGGCTACTGTAACAACTGTAACATTGTTTGGGAATTATCTTTCTGAGCAGTTTTGCATCATTTATGCTGAATTAACTAATGAAGTGTAATTTTCTCTGCATGTAATTTTGTATAATCTGATAATAAGCACAGTTTAAAAAAATAGGCACATGCACCATGTTTTCAGGGCTGCAGTGTAGTTTTAACAGCACTTCATGACCTGTGGTGAATTAGCGTGTGTCTGAATGGGACTGAGGACTGTTGTATCCACGGGATCTTAAAACACTCTGCAGCACATTTTTTGAAGTAACTTTATATGAACTGGGAACAGAACACTAATCAACAGGCTTCTGAGTGCCCAGCTTTATCCACTTGACTCCTGCATCTCTCATGTTCTCATGCATAAGGAGGTTTATTGATTTATTGCTAACAGCTTTGACACAGTTTATGTTATTAGGAGTGCTTGCTGTATTTGGGGCAGGCATCAAAGGATTGGTCTACACCAGACTGAATGGAAAAGCATGGTCATTCACTTCTCCACCTTACAGATACATAAAGAGATCTTAGGTTAAGGAAAGGCTCCCAAACTCTTTCTTCTTTTGTTGTGGAATCCTGGTGGTTATTTACTAGCAGTAGAAGAAGAGGTGGTATTTCCATCTTGGGAAAAGGTCCTAGGTATGTGCTCACCACTTGTGGAGAGGCAATACATTACATAAAACAGAAATAACTGGAAGACTTTAACTAATTTACAGGAACATAACATGCTCAGTTCCAGGGAAGGAGGAATATGAACTTGATGGTGATGAGGACAAGCCTAAGTGCTGCTAGATTAACCATGTTTGTAAATTTCCTCCTGTAGGCAGCCCTCTACTCCTTGTACAAGATTACTTTATACCTGTCTGTGTCACCCCCAAACACTTGCAATTTCCATACTTCTATTAGTCAGATTTTAATACTAGAGGGATGTGATCTATTCCAGATCAACTCTTCTTCATGTTCTCAAATGGAATGATATAGCAGGAAAGGGACTTTGTCAGAGAAAGTTTATCCATCTTGGCCCATAGAATTGTGCTGGATATTTTGAGTCTGGCTTTAATACTGGTAACCACTGTTGGTTTATCAGTAATTGCTTCTGTTTCTTGTGAGCCTGGGAGCTTGTGAAGTTTAAAAAAAGTGTGTAGCTACATCCTGGAGATTCACTGAATCACAGAATGTTAGGGGTTTGAAAGGACCTTCAAAGGTCCTCCAGCCCCCTGCCACAGCAGGACCACCTAGATTAGGTCACACAAGAACATGCCCAGGCAGGTTTTGAATGTCTCCAGAGAAGGAGACTCCACAACCTCTCTGGGAAGTCTGTTCCATTGCTAGCAAGTTAATATTTTCTTCTGTACCTATGCGAAGCCCAGTACAACAGCAATCTGTGCTTTGGGATCCTCAGTTACGCGGCCATACAAAGAAATAGTTGACAACAGCCGGTTTGCTTGCACTGGAAATGAGTAACTCAGGCTAAGGGCCTGGGGTGTTAGTGTGTATGTGTGTGTTTTTAAATACAGGGCAAGCAAGCCAGAAAGGTGTTCCTGCTGCACTTACAAAGAGTATTTGAATAATCTTAGGTATGAAGGCATAAGCAGGCTGAGCACAGGCGTATGTTCAAACCTCTGATGCAAGGATGCAAGAACCTCAACTGTACTTTTTGTATGTAATAGCATATGGATTTTCCATCACAAATGTTCATCATTGATTTCAAGGAGTAGTCCTTAACAGTGCAGTTGTTGAAAGCCATAGGGATTTTTTTCTTTTTTTAAGGGAAGGATACAGTTAAAAGCTGTGGTTAAAATCTTACTAAAAACTAGTATATAACTGTTTATCTGGGTGGAAAGAGAACTGAGAGTACCCCCTGTTTGTTATCATTGGAAACCCTCAAAAATCCAGGGTCAAAATTTCATCCACTCAGGTCTGTGTGCAGCCAATGGACCTGTGCTAACATGGAGGTATGCAGGTGAACACCTGTGCACAGCAGCAGTCCTTGGGGACAGGGCTTTTTTTGACAGAATAGTTTTGTACAGCTACTTTGGTGTTGCTGAGCCTCTGTGCTTGCTCCCTATCTCTATTTATTGGGAAGGAGAAAGTCACTGTGGTTTTAAAATACTTTAAGGCAAATTAGCTTGCTTTTCCATGGTTAAAGTTCTCTTACTGCATAAAGTAAGCCATTGGTAGCAGCGAATATCAGCCCCTGGTACAGCCACAAACAATATAACTGCAAGCTTTGGCAGGACTGAACCGGGTTCGTATGCTCTATCTGTCAGTAAGGATTTTATTATAGGTCAGCGCTTAATTCGTCAGCCTTTGCTCTGTGGACTTGCAGTGGTGTTTAAAAGTGTGAAAAAGCCCTGCACACATACCTTTACCCGTAAGCAAAGCAACAGAAAACTGGAAAAGAAGTAAAGGAGTGAACCCTTTCAAATTTGTATTGGTTTGTAAACAGGGTGATTTTACACAGGATGGTGCTTGTTCTTCCTGCACCCCTGCCTCAGGACTTCAAAAATACTTCTAAATTTTGCTAAACCCTGCAACAGAGTTTGCCGGTATTTAAACAGCCCTTTCCATCTGTGGGTGCTTTGCTAGAGAGGTGATACTTCAAACAGGTGGACGTATGCCAGAAGACACAGGGATTGACATGACCAATACTGCCTTGCAGCTCAGTGGCAGAGAGGTTTCCTGGTGCTTGCTATTAAAATGCTGCATTTCTCCAAAGAGCATCTGATAGAGCTCTGTCTTGTGACTGATCTCAAGGTTACCCTTCAGTATCTGCAGCTGGACAGTGGAAGAAATTGCAATTCTCTTCCTGTCCCTGCAAACAAACACAATTCCTTACCCTCAGTATGCCCTTAGCCTTCATGTAGTGGGGCCGCTAAGGGCAATTCAGCCCACATCGTGTATTTTGATTTTTGGTTTCTCAGATGAGGCTGCCAAAGCAGGGAACAGTTAATGCCAATTAGAGTTAATGCCAGTTGCAGTCGTGGCTTTTGTGTGAAGAACATTAGTCCAGTAAGAGCTGTCCTGGGACCACCAAGCTGTTTTACAGAAGCCAGCAAACAAGCCACCCAATGGAAATCATTTTCAGTCTTAAAAGTACAGGGTCTTGCCAGAGAAAAGCTCATGCAAATGCAAACTTTCTTCACATGTTGAAACTGAGAAATTCCTTCAAGGCCTTGGTGATGTCTCCACCTTGATTTTTTTTCTTACATTGCACTTCTGTTTTTTCACAAGTCCTTTAAAATGATCTTCTAAATGTGATTAAATTGTGTATGTGCTTGAGGCTTTCATGAACAAAACAGATTTTAAAGTGACTTTTCCTGTTAACATAAAGTTACATGTAACCCAGAGGCTGTGCCAGAGTGTGCTATGGAAAGCCTCTGTGCCAGGTAGGTTCACATTTCACCAGGGTAGCATTAATTTCTTTTCACTCCTCAGTTTACATTTCCAAACCTATCACTACACAAGTACCAGAGGATTAATTTTACATGTTGTAAAGTGGTTAGCGTTGTTCATGATAATGCACAGCCTTTGTTATAATTACAGCAAGTCATGGGAAGGTTCAACTATTTCATTAGCTGACTGGAAACAACGAAGTCTAAAGTTTCATTAAAATCAGATGTAATACTTGCATTCCAAGATCAGTTGGAAACTAATAGGAATAATCTGAGCCATAATATCCCAACTAAGGCTGCACTGTACAAATCACATTGGGGATCATACTGCAGTGATTCTGCGTTGAAGTGTGTCATATCACAGTCCCAGCCTTTGGATGTAATCTCCAGGATATCTGTGGTTAAGGCAAGACCATGTTTGCTTTGCTTATGAAAGCATTTGCATTGGGGCTCTTTCCTGCAACCAGGTACTAGCTATAACCTAGTACCTAACTGAGGTACCTTGGTTGTATTTCTTTCACAACTTAGGCTGTCATACATGGCAGCTGGAGGCCATGACAATGTGCCTGAAGATGCACCAGCAGTTTGTGCAGAGCTAACGCAGGGATTCCCTCTCTAGTTAACTTTTCCAGGAAATAATTGTGGTGGTGCTTAGAAGTGACAACATCCTGATGACTGCTAATGGTCACATTTGGCTCTCACTTCTTCTTGCTGAAAGCAACCAAGTTGGGCAGCTCCTCCTCTAGCAAATAAACAATAGGGTTTGATCATATGTACTTAATGTTTAAAAGCCTGAAACTCAATAGAAGCTCCTCATGGCAAAGAAAGGGGGACAGGGAAGACAAAGTCACCTGAGTAGCAGCAGTGCTCAGATCTAAGCTTTTAGAGTTGTAGCCTTCACACTACCATTGGCAAAGAGGGACAAAACTGGATGGTTATGATGGACTATTCCAACTGAATTTCTGCTGCATTGGTTTCTGCTAAACTGAGGCAAGAAATATGGGTAGTGGTTAGGCAAAAAAATCTAAACAGACAACTTTTAACAGAAGAGAGTAAGTGAGCTCCAGTTTCCTCATCCCCATAGTCCCAGCAATAAATTCTTGTCGTGCTTTATTCTCCCTTACAGGTGGTTTGGCCTGTGGGAAGGCAAGATTTTAAAATAAAGGGGAAAAAAAATCCGAACTGGCTGTAACTGTGATGAATAAAATAATTGATGATAGTCTAAGGGGGGGGGAAATGAGCCCTTTAAATGTTTTATTTGATTTTTGAATATTTATTTAACTTTAGTAGCTAAGACAGTGGGGGAAAGAAGCCCTTGTTAGATAGTGGAGAGCAGCATTTGTTAAGTTGTACAAGTTCTCATTCTACACATTCTGAGAAAATCTCGGGAAACAGGGAAATTAGGTCATCACAACACATTTAAAATTAAAGGGCATTCTGACAGGAAGAACAACAGCCACAGCGATGATACGACCTTCGAAAAACAACAAAAAATCAAGAAATTCATGACCAGCTTTCAGCTTTCCCTCTTAAAAGGTGTGTTATGATGGAAGGGTTTGGCCTTACTGTCTGTTTTCCGTCAATAAGCCTCAAATGCTGAAGCAACGGAGGGTAGTAATCTGTTCATTTTATCTAGAAGTAGATTGAGAGCTTGGTGGGAAAGCCTGCTGAAATCAAGAGGAAAATCCCAGAGGCTGCAGTGGCTTGAATCAGATGCAAAATCACTCAGGGCCTTTCTTCCCAAAACTTAGGAGCTGGAACCTTGCCTTTCATTAGCTCCCACGGGAAAACATCTGTGGTGAAGCAGAGCGAAGCACAATAGAACAAGCTGTGTCTGAACCTCAGCCAGGCAGCGCACCCCCCTTTGGGTAGATACAAAGGAGGCTGTAAATGAAGAAGAGGTAGTATGGACAAAATGAGTCTTTCCAGGGGTAGCAAATAGTTTGTTTGCAATGCAAGAAAATAGTTTGGCTTGAGGAGCTTGAGAGACCATTCATCGGAACAATAAATTTTGTCAGTTGCTAAACAGGAGGTTTTTTTAACTGTAGAAGTCTGAATCCCGAGGGAACTTCAATGTGCTGCTGGAAAAGTGATTTCTTAGAAAGTGTGTCTATGATAAAGACACCTACACAGTGAAGGAGGCCTGACTGGGCTGGAAGAGAGCTGGTAATATGAAAGCGATATAATATAACCTGTGTTTTGACTCAAGAACCCTCCCATGGAATGATCTGAAGTAATGAAACTTCACCAAGCATTACAGCCGAGGCTGCCTCGTGGTACCTTTCATCACACAAAATTATATTCAGCCTAGAACTAAAACATTAAGTCAGGGGATATGAAATGAAAAATAAGAAGCAGAAAACATGACTTTTGACTAAATGAATTGGCTGTAAAAACTGGAGTGAAAATGTGGTATAAAATTATCAAAGCTCTCTTCACAATTTTTGCAGCACTTTCTCAGCCACAAATATGCTTTCCCACATAAGACAGTAACTGTGTTTCTTTGCAGAGCTATCATTAAGTACAGCAGAACGCCAAGTGAGTATCAAAGCTTTGAATGCAAACTATTCGTGTTTTCTTTCTTCCTTCCTTTGGAAAAAAAAAATGAGAGGTTTATTTCAATTATGCGTTTTCAACAGATTCAGATTACAAAATAGTATATTTTACACACATAAAAAAAGGAAGATGCAGAGATTTTTTTTTTTCAGTAAGTTCTTTCTAAAAGATCTGCTCTTTCCTGCAGAATGTGTATATGAAACCTTTGGAAAAGTGAAGAATATTTTCAAGGTGCAGATGGCAGTCTGCTTTCTGATTCCACTTTGCCTGACTGAACTTTCTTACTGACCGGTAGTGACTGGGTTGCACGCAAAAGCAACTAACGCACAGCACTGGAGCAGTGGTGGGTGGCAGAGAAGTATTAAAGCTGTACATATAAGGTGTGTTTCAGTCTTTGCAATTCTGGAGCCCTGTCAGATTTCTTCTTCATAATTAGATTGTTGCAAGCAGCATGGCTGATGAAATGTAATCATCACAACTCCAGCTAGGACTGAGGTTGCGTTACAAGAAACGTGAGTTATGTCTGCACAGCACAATGCAGCGTTGTGTAGCTATAGCAAGCTAGCTCAGAGGATCAGAAGTATAGCCTGTGAGCTGCAAATATACCCCAGTGTTGTGCGGCAGAGGCAGCTCAGGAATGCAGGCTGGTGGCAAGGTAGCCACAGGCAGGCATACTGAGAAGCGTGTCTAGCAGTGACCTCCCTCCTACCACTTTGTTGACCTGCACTGTTTACTTCACTGCTTACAACCAGAGAAAATGGCACATGAGGGTATATTCTTTCTATGCTAAGTGTATACTCCAGTGCTGGGAATATACTGGAAGGAGTTCTTTAAAAAGGCTGCATGATACAGTGCTCAAGAAGACCATTTTCTGGATTCATGGCCTGTGTTCCTCAAGGCCCTGGCATCTAGGGCCAATGACCTCTTAAATCAACCACAAAGTTCAGTAAAACATGATGTGTTTCAAACTGCCTGCTTCTGTCTTATCTTCAGGAAGCACATATATTTAAACCTATTTCCTTTATCTTTTCTTAATGTACTGTTCTATTAGAGCTGAAGAATCTAGCTGTTTTATTTACTGACCCATGTACAGTTTCATCCAGTTATACAATGAACTGCCTTGCTGGGGAGATACCATTTGAGTGTGGGGGGGGGGGGGTGTGTGTGAGACCTCATCTGGAATATTTTAGAAGAGGATTAATCACTTCCCAGTTTTGTTGAACCTGAAACAAGACTTTCTGACTGAAATGCACATAACTTAATTTTCCTGTGGCTGGCTATAAAAACCACCAGCCATCCAGTAAGGATACTTTAATTTGGTTTTAGGGAGAAAGAGACTCAGTTTGGCACAGAGTCATGGGGTAGTGGAAATATTCATACAGAAATAATAGCCTTATTTTTTTCGGTCTCTACCCTATACCCCTTATGCAGTAAGCTTATTTTCACTTGCAGAAGCACGGACTCTCTTGCAGGGGTTTCCTTGTCTTGTGAGAAAGTGGAATCAGTTGGCAGCAATCGGAATCTTGGTTTTTTTCAGTTTCATGTTGCTCACAAGGGGAGCAAAGGCAACAATGCATTCAGCACTGGAGTGGAGTAACTTATTTGATTATAAAAATTAGGTATAGAAAAGAGAAAATCATTGTCTTCATTTGGGATTAGAACATGCATAACATGTTGAAATGGTCTGAGGAAAAGGACGTTTTTCCACAGATTAGTTGATGGAGCCTGTCCTATTGCATCTTCACTGCAGTCATTATTCTCAGATGAGGAAAAGTAGAGCTAGCCTGAATACACCATTACTTGCTGTAATCCATCTCCAGTGCAACTGATTTACCCTCCATGGAGCAGCATTGGCACACATGTCAGGTCACACACATCAAAAGGCAGATGAACTAGTTGACTCCTGCCTCTCACTTTTGTGTAGGTAGGATGTTTTCTTCTCACACTGATGCAGTGCAGAGCTGCAGCCTTTTCTAGCATGTTTATCCATGGGCAAAGCACAGATAGACTGCTGAATCCCACCACCCTGTATGTGTTGCTCATAGTGTAGAGCAGGAGAGAGGCTGAAAAGTTGTATGAGGTTTGTGGTTGGAACCAAGTATCAGACTCAGTACTGATATTTGTATATTTGTATATTTGCTAGTACTGTCTAATACACTAACATCTCTGATGCGTAAACTAATGTCAGATGCAGTAATCAGTTCAACAGGACAAGGTACTGTCTTGTGTTAGAAGAGAATTCACCTTCTTTCTACAGAGGAATTAAAAATCTGCTCTTGTTAAGAGCCACCTTCAATTCTGCAGGAAAAATAGATATTTAAACCTAGCGTGGACTATTTTTTTCTCAACAAGAATTTGCAGTTTCTGTTAAATGTCTTTTTTTACCAAAGAGATGTGATTTTAAGGAAAGAAAGAATCCAGGTTTTTCTAAAAGGACAGCTATGTAATATCAAAACCTTTTCACGTGGAAAAAGGGAAATAAATTGGGAACTTTGGTTTCCCCCCAAAAGTAGCTGTGAAAATCATGAGAAATCTCTTTTTTCAACTAACATGAAAGTTATTTTCCATATTTGAGCTTTTCCTGTGCTGAGAGCAAGTCTTTATTCTGTCATAAATATCAACAGCCACATGTATGATAATCAGAGTGCCTTACAAGCAAGTAACAGTTTGTATATCTGAGTGGTATCTCATTCACAAACAGCATTTTAAAAATAAAACTTTAATCAAATAGTTTTCCATAATGTAACTGCTTCCATAAAACCCCAATAACACATCAGTAATTCAGTTTCCATTTCTTAAACTGCTGGGACATCTGTGTTTTAGCATTAATATCTTTATGGACATAGAATTCTGACTCAAGCAAAGTATCATGTTAAAGGATCTATGCATTTAGTGTAGTGTCAAGTGCAAATACTGACATTTAAACCTAGTATTTTCCAGACTGCCAGCCAAACGTGTGTTTAGGATGTCTGGCTGTAGTCACGTAAGTGGCTGGGGTTTTCCTTCTGTTGTCACAGGTTGCTTTCTATGACTATTCAGCTTGTTATGTCAGTGTGAACATTACAGTATAAAATTTGAATGTTTGAAATAATTTCCTTCTTTTACCCCAGTTGGAATTTAGATAGCTGAAATAGATGGGTTCACAGTATGGTATATATGGCGTGGTTCTGAGTGTCAAGAGATTTACACCTAATCAGAAATGTTTGAAGAAACTGAAACCAATTTAAAAGGTTTCCAGTAGGCCACTGCAAAACTGAAACACTAAAATCACTTCATATACTTTCCAAGTCAATCTTTGCCTTGATCTACTATGACTTGCCTTTGAGAAGTCCACTGGAAATAAAAACATGAAAGCTGTGCTCCTTCCCCAATGCAGTAAGTAGCATGACAGACAAAGAGCTCTTTCAAAACATAAATGAAGTCCTGGTGCTCAGGATAATCATGGTTGAAATGAGGACAGGTAAAGAGGGCAGCCCAAAATACACAGATGTGTGAAGAACTGTGTGTATGTGTGTAGAGCTTATCACTTGTAAACGTGTATGTTCCATCAGTGCTGAGGGCTTTGCTTGCTTTCACAGTGATGATCCCTTTCCAGAAGTCCTGAATGTGGAGGGGAGGAGTGTCTTGTGTGCTGATCACTCTGTCAACATCAACTCGAATCCCTGCTTTTCATATATTTGGTATTTGGGGGTGACAGCACCTTCAAAGAATCCAGGCAGTTCGTGATCCTAAAATGAGATGCATTTCTAGATCTTCTTTTTCCTGGAACAGTGCAGTGTATTCTTAGTGGTCCTGTGGCCTCTGTACTTATGGAAGTCCCATCTGAATCCCATCTACCTTCTGACTTTGCATAGATTATTTGAGGTGCAGATGTACATGTGAAAGTATGGTAAATATTCTTTTTAATTACATGAAAAATTGTATTCCTACATAGAAATAAGAATATAAATTTCTGTGGAACAGGCCTCCTGCTTGCTGTGTTTCTGCCCAAGTTTCTGGATAAGGTTGACTGTATTTCAAGGATGCCATAGGTTATGTTTGGAACACAGCGGCTGTAGCATGTTTAGTACCCAAGGATCCTGGTGTGCTACGTGAATGCAAACAGATGGCACTTTGCTTCTTCACTGCACTTTTTCCAAAGCACCGTAAGTTCTGGGTTTTTGATAGGTGTAACATCAGTGTCATTGTCAATAGAAAACATTTCAGAAGAGGATTATTTATCTTATTATATGATATGTAAAGAAAATAGTTCTCAAATGCCTTAATACAGAACCTTCATATGTGACTTCCTTACTGTGTCAACACAAAATCCTTCCATTTCTAACCACACTGCAAAGATAAGCAGGGGAGAGTACTGTGTAGCTGCCTAGTCACCTAAAGGGTGATGATTGCAGCCACTGTAAAGAGGTGAGGAAGCATCTCTGCTGTGTTCTCTGCTGCAATAGCAGAGGCACGAGTTTGCTCATTGGGTTCCTTCTGCAGTTGAGCCCTCAGGGAGGTAAGTGTGGTCACCTCCCAAGTTTTCTAGCTCTGACACATCTGCTTTGAGAGTGGCAAATTAAAACATCTGCATGGAGTGGAGACTGCTGTCACCAGGGCACACGGCCTGCATGTGAAGCTGTGGTCTCCTCAGGATGTTGGAGCATTCTGCACAGGGCACTAGCATGGGCCAGCTCTCTTTAGGACTGATGCAAGAGGGAGTTTCCAATCTCTGCCAGACAGTTAAAAGGCTGCAGAAAAATAGAAACTTCTGTGGGTTCCTGAAAAGTTTTCTGTGTTGCCCCTAGCTGGTCTGACAGACCTCCAATCACTCCCTGGGAGAAATGGCAATGTTCTCCTAGCATGCAGTCTGTCTCTGGGTTTGTAAACTTGTGCTAGAGCCATTAATTGAATATGAGGCCTCTAGAAACTGCCAGAAACCATGATAAAAAACCAAATCTATTTGTTGCAGATACTGGAGCCTCCTGCCGGAAAATATGGGACACTTGTGATAGATACCAATTCAGTGATACAAAAGTACTTGAACACCTAGAAAACATCTCTCTCTGTTCCTTGCTGGAAATGTGTTCAGCATCAAATTAAATGCTCATGACAGTTCACCACAAGTTATTACATGTTATTTGCTGCCACTGCCACATTGCAAAAGCCTCACTGGTGGCAGAGTAACATGAATTCATAGCATTTGATACGAAGAGTCTTTCAGAAGACAGACATGCAAAGACCTTTAGCTTTAAATTGTTTCATTCCTGTCATTCCCTTAAACAGATATGTGAGATGAATTAATCCATCGTCCCTCATCAAATCATTTCTCACTCCTCAGCTGTGGAATTTTAGGATGTTAAAAAGCTTGTGAGACAGGGGTGTTGATTGCCAAGTCAGCGGAAACTTTAGAAGTCTGTGTCAAAACTAAGCTTGTTTGACATGCGGGACCAAAATATTTGCAGTTGTATAATGATGAGGAGGCTTTGGCTTTTGTTTTTGGTTTACTTTTTAGTAGTTCTGGGGTAGCAGTTGATGTCCTGTTTTGCAGAGCACTAATATTAGAGGAGTCTTTGATGTGGAGAGGAAACTGCACTATTTCTTGGGCTGAAACACTAGAGGTTGTTGCTTCATGGTGAAGAACAAAAAGCAATGAGAACTTTGGCAATCAGACTGCTGGGATGGAGGTCTCAGACGTACATGGTTTCCAAATGAGCATGTACTGCTTTGAACTGTACACACCGCATTGCTTGTGATCGTGCGTGCACGGCACGCCTGCGACTCACACGTTCCCCGTCTGCTCAGCTGTCCTCTGGTAGGTGGAAGCTGGGCCTCTCACTGACCTACATGCCAGTTCCTTGATAAGATTGTCTAGCCTGTAGATTTTTAACAAGCAGCATACAAGTCTTTTTCAATGTGCTAAGCCATGAGGATTCTTAGTGACTGACAGGTCATCAGGAAGGTTTGAAGCTGGTCTGACAGTGGCACAAGCAACTCTGCTCTTGAAAATTTTGGCCTGCTTAGTTCAATTTTAAAATGAGTGCTGCTTATTATTTGTAAACTACAAAGAAATTATCTATCATATTAACTACTACTGTATGTTTTCCAGTGCTACCTGTGACAGCAGTACAGACCTGACACTTATTCCAGGTGACGCATGTATTCCCAGGGAAAGATGTTCTGGGAAAAGGAAATGAGTAGTGGTGGTTGTTACCCTGTCTGATTTCATTGTTTCAAACAATGCTGTCTTTAGGTATGTGATTAGTGGGATTGTGCTGCTGCCTTTATCTCCCAAGCAACCTCCCCTCCCTCCCACCTCCTAACCAGCCTTTTCTTGGTGAGAGACTTGCATGAGGAAATAGGCAAATCTATACACAGCGTTTGTTCCCCTTGGCAGCAGTCAGCTGTCAATCCAGGGAAGCCACAGTCTCCCGCAGGGCTCTGCGTGATGGCACTGGGAACAGAGGATCCTGACTACAGCCCTTCAAACACCAGTCACAGATCCATGCATTCTTGGGGTTGAGCCCTGCACTGTTCCAGAGAGGGGTGAATCCTATCACTGTTGCCATCAAACTGATTAAAACCCTACAAAATAACATCACAGAGGGGTCCTCTGGAATGGTATTTCAATCACCAGAAAATATATGATCTTAAATAAGCATTTTGGTTAGTTTGAATAAAGATAACGCATCTCTCTGGCTTAACTTCTGGTGGTTTGACCCTGGCTGGGAGGTGACACCCAGGCAATGTCGACAAATTCTTTAATCTCTGTTCCCATCTAATAAGGCTTTTTATTTATCTTAAGCTTTTTAATTGTGAGGTTTGGCAGCAAAGATTGCCTCTTCTTATGGGGATACAAGGGATCCAGTAGGAGGGAACCTTACTTCTGCTGAGCCTTAGAGTCTTATTTTGTTCTTACACAGCTAAGAACATTACCTGTGAAATACAGCCTTCCTATTATAAGTTTATATTTCCTAAATTTATAGGAAAAATTTACATACTGACTGCAAGGCTTTTCATGTTGCCAGGAGATTTCTTACACCTCCTAAAAACCTGTATTGTTATTTAGTTGGCTGGAGGCAGATTTGAGGATCTGGAATTGGGGTTAAGGGGAGAAAATCATAGCATAGAATCACAGACTGGTTTGGGTTGGAAGGGACCTCAAAGCCCACATAGTTCCAACCCCCTGCCATGGGCAGGGACGCCCTCCACTACCGCAGGTTGCCCAAAGCCCCATCCAGCATGGCCTTGAACCCTACCAGGGAGAGGGAAGCCACAGCTTCTCTGGACAATCTGTGCCAGTGCTGCACCACCCTCATAGAGAATTTTTTCCTTTCCCCTTTAGGTACTGGAAGACTTCTATAAGATGTCCCCAAAGCTTTCTCTTTTCTATGCTAAACAACCCCAACTCTCTCAGCCTGTCTTCATAGGAGAGGTGCTACAGCCCTCTGGTCATCTTCATGGTGCTCCTCTGGACTCGCTCCAGCAGGTCCATGTGCTTCCTGTGTTTGGGATACCAGAGCTGGACACAATACTCCAGGTGTGGTCTTGCTAGAGCAACATAGAGGGTCAGAATCACCTCCCTTGACCTGCTGGTCACACTTCTTTTGATGCAAGCCAGAATATGGTTGGCTTTCTGGTGTCCCATAACCAGGCCTCCCATTTCCTTCTGGAGAGGGCTTGCATTTTGCTTATTCTTCCTTTTATCACTGGTGTACCTGTAGAAGCCCTTGATGTCCTTGCCCAGAATTAATTCTAACAGGACTTTAGCTTTTCCCAGCTGATCCCTGGTTGCTCAACTTGCAGGCTACCTACCCTTGATTCCACCATCTGTAGGCTTCCTTTTGGTGTTTGAGTTTTCCCAGGAGCTCCTTGTTCATCCATGCAGATCTCCTGGTGCTTTTGCCTGATCTCCTCTGTTGAATGGACTCTTGTAAGTGACAGGATGGACTCCTGTACTGAAACAAATTCTATCAGTGCTTGTCTTGTCTGTGAGAGAGGAAGAGAACTGCTGTGCACACCAGAGCCGGTGGGTTACGGGATTTGATGCACAAAGACCAAAGTTACTGCTGGGACACCATCCAGTTTCCTTTCCTGTTGTAGGTGATAAAGGCAGCTGTGATTTGAGAGTCGCTGCATGGCTTCTGAATGAACACAAAGGGGCAGGCAGACGATCCCACTTAGTTCAGAAATGAGATGCAATCATATCTGTGAATCACACAGTGGCAAATCACAGTAATCTGCCTGACAATGCATCCTTCTGCAGCACTACCAAACCGCAGTGTGCTGCAGCACCACAGACCCCTCCTCGCGTCCCCGGGCTGTGTCTGCCTGGGGCATAGTGCCCTGCTGAAGCACCGAGGTACAAAAAGAAGTGCTTTCTGCCACAGCAAAGAGCAATTTTAACAGGAGTCAAGTCTCACTAATCTGGGTCTAGCGTAGTTTTATTCAGTTTGCATGACTGCATGGTGTGAATAGTCATTATTGTTGGTTTTGTTGTTCTGAAAATAACCTGGCATTTCCTATTTGAACATATAAAGTAGTGTAAAGAGACATGCTGTCTTGAAGCTAACACTTTCACATACGTGTATATTTATCTCCTGCATTAGCTGCCACTTCTGTTTCTGCTGTTTGGAGAACAACGGGTTAATTAATCTTCCATGATGTGCAGTAGGAATAGGATCAGAAAATACCCCTATCAGTATCTGTCTAGCTTCTTCCTCTTCTTTTCTTTTATTTAAATCATTCAGATAGTAAATGGAGGTCCCGAAAGTGGAATGTAAGTAACACAAAAGCCAAGTGAACAGCTGATGAAGATCACAACCCATGTATTCGTAAATACCTGCCTTTCTCACCACTTTCTCTCATTCTCTTTAAAAATACTAGCATGGTATGGAACTAAAAGGAGGAAACGAAGTAAATTTCTGATCTGAAACCTTGAAGGAAATTCAGTACCTCAGAGGTAGAGAATCAGTCATAGAAATCCAGAAGAAATCTGGTTGTTTCTGATTCTTTTAACTCCCAAATTTAAGATTATAGATCCTTAGAGCAAAGACAGGTTTTTAACAAAGAGGTTCATTGTAAAGTAAGTATAAAAGATTTTGCATTTGACTTGGTAGTGGCTAGTTAAGTAAGGGACACATGGATTAATGAAGTAGAAAATGTTCCTGTGGCAAAGAGTATGGAAGATTTATTTGGTTATGAGTAGTAGCCCTTCTGTGTTTGTGTGCCTAAATAAATGGCCAGCGTTTTTAAAATCCACAAGCATTCACTGATAATGTCAATAACTAGCACTTATCGCCTGCCTTCAAAACCTCCCACGTCTACTTTTAAGCAAAAGCAGAGGTTCCTGTGAAGTCCAGAGTCTTTACAGTCTTCAGTCCTCATGCAACAGATGAATACAGGTTTATATTTCCAATCCACTGTGTTAGAGGGGAGCGTACTTAGCACAAGGAACCAAGCTCTCCAGCATATGCACCTTTTTATGTTCTAAACACAAGTCAAATATTTTTAATCTAGAGATTAAGAGGGGGTACCTAATTGAGATAAAATAGGAAGCAATCCAAACCTGCAAATACAGGTAAGAGAAGAAGCATGTTTGTGTGTAGTTCTACATCCACAGCAATTGTCTCAACCTTCTAAAGTATTTGGTTTCCCAGTGGACAAAAGTGTTTGAGATTCCATTGCAGCCTAGCCAGGAAGGCATGCTGTTAGCAGTCCTCTGGTGATGGGGAGGAGGTGATGAAGTGGGTGGCTGGGGCAGGAGGCTGGAGGGTTTTCTCTGGTCCATCAACATCTCCCACCTGAGACAAGAGAGAGAAAGTGTGTAAGGTTGTCTGCAGGAGGGTCTCCTTATCTTAGGTATGAGAAAAGGTGTAAGACACTGAGTCTAAGCTTGTAGAACTTGGGGGTTAGTCTGCATACCTTTCACATCCAAATAAAACCAGCCTGTTGCTGCCAAACTGACTTGCCTGTGCTGCTGGGGTGGGAATAACTTCCATGGGAGCCACTGATGGTATTTTGTGGAGGCTCGTACTATGTTTGGGCCGAGGTTTGCCCCATCATAGAGTTAATCATCAAAGCAGTAAGCTGGAGGTCCTCTTTTCTCCAGGAAAAGATTCCTGGATAAAACTGCTTTCCTGCAATTTTATAAGTAATTCCTGTTTATAAAGGAAGACATAAGAAATAAGAAGTGAATGAGAAAGACCTATATTCTTGACTGGAATCAAGGATGTTAAATGAAGACCTTTCAGAAAGGAAGGTTTGTGTGGCACATCACGGGAACATTCTCTCTCAGAAAAGATTTTTAATGCTTTGTCAGACACTGAGGGAGCCTTTGGAAGTGGGATGCTCACCAAGGATCAGACAACCACACTGTAATTCTCTGGTCAAATGTTTTCTTATTTTTTTTCTAAATTACCGCCTGGGATGACTAACAGGCAGCAGCTTCACTGTTGTGACTTTCTTTTTTTCCCTTCTTCCTGCCTGCCTTTTCTTGGATGTTGATGTACGTTTTTAGTGTCTGCTTCCAGTCCTGCTTTAAGCTCTTGGGACAACGAGGAGCTCTGATGTTGCAAGTAAAAGTGAGGAGTACCAGGCTAGTTGCGTTGGATGAGCTTTTCACACATGCTTTTCACTCAGGTTGGGGGAAGGGTCTATGGCAAAATCCTGTATGACTCTCTGAAGACACAACATTGGCTGCTAGTAGGAAAGCTGATGAAGAGTAGATGGCATTTTGTACAGCTGCCAGCATGCAGCTTGATGGCTCTTGGTGTGCACAGATGCAGCAACACAAACTTATACGCAGGTGTGTCAGGCAAGTCCTGCTTCGCGTTGGTGTGGAGCTTTCGGTGCTGCGGGTGCTCCAGCAGCACCCTGCTGTAGAGAAGCTGTCGGCTGGGAGGGTTGCAGGCTTCTGCTGCCCAGAATTTTTCTGTAACAAGGCAAGCATTTTATCTGTTTAAATACACAATGCAAATGCCTTTTGCCAAGAGCCTGTCTTCTCAGTTTAAAGATGTGCTAATTGAGTAATAGACAATATTTGTCCCAAGGGAACTGTATGTCTCAGGGATGTCTACCACTGGATCATGACGAGTTCTGCAGAGCAGTATTTTTTTAAGCAGCACATCCCTGCTGCACCGTGTGGGTTCTGCTGCGGCTATCGTTCCAGACAGGACTGGCCGTAACCCCTGGAACAGATCAGCAGTGTGAGCTTTGTTTTGTTATTGTGGTAACACTTGAAACCTGAGAAGTCAATAGCTGACTTCTTTAGTTTAATTTATCTTATAATACAGAAATGGCAATGTGCTTCTGGTAAGGAAACCCAATTCTGTTTATTTTTTTCAATCCATAAAGAAACATTGTGTTCACCAGATCTTGCTGCTTGAATCATTTTTAGACTACAGCCTTGAGATTAACCCACTCAAAAAGCTTATGAAGGATTGCTCTGTCTAAATATTCTTGGGAACTGGTGATCTCAAGATAATTACTGTATGTTTTTAGTGCCTGTCTCCATCTAGGATATCAAGTCACTAATCTTCAAGAAATTTTGGAAATCGGATTGCAAAAGACTGTCTTGAGATGTCATAAGCAAGCTTGCCTCTCTGATGATGGATACTGGAACTTACTAAAATCAGTCTTCTTTCAGATATATCAGATAATCAAAATCGCTAGTCAGTTTTGAAAACTAGAGACCCTCACTGAGTGCTTTTCCATGATGTATCATGCTGAAATATTACTTGCTTTCTAAAGCTTATAACAACTTAAGACATCTAGAATTATATGAGTTCATAAAAATGTATTTTTAAAAGTTGGATTGAAATTAAAATTAAAATCATACTACTATTGCTGTTTCTGGGATACATTTTAGAAGTATTGTACCAAGTTTGTATTGGCAATGACTGAGTTGATTTTGATGTCTGGAAACGCTGAGGTGTGCTTACTGCTCATGTTAAAAGACACCTTGACTGGCCCCAGCAGCAAACTTTTCACATGTTAGTAGATCACTGAGACAAATGGGACACGTGGTTCGAAGGACTTATGAGGATACAGAAAGTAAAATGCCAGAGCTGTGTAGGCAGGAAGGTCTTACTCAGACTTCACAGCTGTTGTCACGGTTTCATTCATGAGAAAGCTTGTGGAGCAAAGTCCCTGTTACTGACGGTGCCTTAATAATTTTTGCAGGAATGTGTCGCTTCACCTTGAATAAAGTTTGATGATAAGAAAGTTAAACTAGAATCACATTGTGGGAGACAATGAGGGGAAAGTCCTCCAGTTAAAATCCAGAGTTCCTTGCACATGGCTGATTCTAAAGCTGGTTTGTTCTTACATACCTCTGGGTTTACTTTTTAAGATACACTTATTGGGGAAGAAATGACAAATGGTTCATTAAGAACAGTGAAGTAGAGAATGTACAGAATAGAAGAAGAGCAGAGTGAGAAGGTAAGTGTGGAGATAAAGGGGCAGAGAAGAGCCAGAGCAGGAAAAAAAATAGTGTGGGAAATGGAGCAAGCATGAGAGTGTTCCCTAATAGATATCATCCTAGAGGATATAAGGTATTCTCACTTCTGCTTTCATGGTGTTGCTAATAGAGGAAAGTTTTGATGTAGGTGTGTAAGTATGTCTTTTTAAGGAGGAAATCTCCTGCAGCACACGGCCTTTAAAGCACAGGAAAAGAAAACCACACTCCTGTCTAGTTGGGTAGAAAATCACTCCTGTTCAGTTGGGTCAGCCCTGCAAAATAAGTCTTAAGAATTTCAAAAAAATTAGAGGTTCACCCATGTCTAATATTAAGCCTCAGGTTTGTCCATGGCTGAGTATTGTTTCTGCTTGCTGGAGTGATAAGGTAGGTTGTGTTCTGGCTGACAAATTGGACAAGGTTTTCACAGTGAGACAGTTTTGTTAGATGACAATATACAATCCCTCCTAACATTGCATGTTTTATGTATGTTTTATCTTTTTGAGATGTACTATTTTTCTTAAGAAGGAGTTGCCTAAAGACCTTGAATATTCAGTTAAAATAATTAACTTACAATATGTCTAGCATGGGATGATTGCTTCTACTGTTCACAGCTAGTCCACTCAGTTAAATGAAAGTAGATTTGAAAGTGCATAACTTCTCATACTTGGTGTATCTGAAAAGTGTTACATATTGGCTCTAGTAGCCTTTATCCATGTGCCTCTGAGCAGATGCTTCTTGTAAAGCATCAGAGATTATGAAATAGTATCAGAGCTGCTTTAAGAAGTGTTTTGAGGATGGCCTCTCGATTTTGAGACTCATCCTGAAGGTCTCCATTGGTAGGTGTAGCTGTTTTAGCTAAAATGCTTTTGCCTTCATTGAACCAATCTTGAAGGCAAGAAGCATGTATTTTTCAAGCTACCATGTAGCCCTTTATGCAGAGAGAACTGTACTATCTTCAAAAAATTTGCTGTTACTGTTTTTTGTTTTCTTTAATCCTAATTAAACTCTTCAGATGAAAATAACTGATATATGTAATCAGTTCCATCGTTAAGGCCATACAAAGGTTTCTTTTACCCAAGAAAGTTTTTAGTGCAGCCATCTTTGTATTAATATCTACTGTAACATCATAAGCTTTTTGCCCTTCAAGGGGAATTGCCCTGTGAGATGTATTTGGTTTTGTTTTTTTTTTTAAATCATGCCCTCTAATGAATGATTAAGAAAATGAGTGAAAGCAGGAGGGTTTCCATCATGCACTAGAGTGGCCTAGTGGCTGGTACCATGAAATTTGACTTCAGAAAAAATATTTTAGCTTGGTATTTTAGTCTGATACAAGCTCTTCATGTGTCCAGACAGCTATTTGAATTACTCAGGTTTATGGAAGGCTGAGGACAAGTTGCCCTCTGAATTGTCAAAGGAACCTAAGCTGACAGAGACTCTTAGGAAGAAATGACATCAAGTTCTATAAATTCAGTTATATTTGGACTTGCAGAGAAGCATCAAAGTCAGCCAGAGCTATTGCAGGAGTTACCCCAGAGCCTTCATCATTCCTTCCAGTTGTGTATCTCCACAAACCTGGATGCTGGTGGGGAGCAGGAGGCCATGGAAGCTGAAATCTTCCACTTGTGTACATACAAAGAAAGGGAAAGACCAGTGTGAAGTAGCTCACAACATTGCTGTGTAATATATTTAGTAAAGAAAATGAATTTATTCTAATACTAAAATTAAGGAAAGCAGGTGAGTCTGATGCTGGCAGTATGGAAAAAGTAGCTGTGACATCCTGGAAATCATGTCTAGGACCAGGGTAGGAGGCTAAGTGTCGAAAGAGTATCTGTTTCCTTTCCCTCTGCTGGCTCAAGCTTTTGTTTAGATCTAGGCAGTCAGACAACAGTAAAGGGAGTTTGGCTTTTGAGTGTGTTTTTAAAATTTTATTACACACAGGCATTTCTTAAACCTAGAGCTATCCTGGGCATGTTCACATTTTTTGGACCCCAACTGATCCATTTCCAAATGGCCTGTGATAAACCTAAGACTGCCAATTTAAAAGTCAACTCAGAGCCATGCAAGGTGTTTCTAAAAATGGGAGCTGCTTTGCACACTGTGGGGAGAATTTCCACTTAGAGAAAAACAACCACCCTGAATCAAGAAAGAATTGGCTAACTCCCTGACGCTCTGCTGGGCAGAGTTATAAGTGATTTTGCTTCCTTTATGGTTTGTTTGTGTGCTGGCCAGTATTGCTAAATCTGCTCTCCAAATTGCACTGGGACCACTTTGGAGGTCAGCAGAGTGGGACTTGAGATGGTTTCCAGAGTAGCTCGGAGGTATTCACCAACTGTTCAACTTCTTGGACACCACAAGGCATCAGATCTCATGGCAATGAACATGTCTCAAGTGAAGGGCTGGATTGTGTGACAGAGTAATTTGGAATGCGTTCTGTGAAGGGAAGTAAAACAAGGCAAATAGTTTTCTGCCATATCATCAAGGTGAATTAGCTCACCAAGGCATCCACCAAAGGGTCCTTGGCCCAGAAGGAGAGAAGGCTGTGTGGTCAAGAGCAGTGGCAGAGAGGAATCACGTGGGTGTACGAGGAGCATCTTCTTTCCTTCTCAGCAATGGAGAGCAGCTAGATTGCTCATCTTTAATGTAGACCTTCTCCCTTGTAAAACATAAGGAAACCAATGAGTGATGGGAATCAATCCTAATGGAAAAATAATGACTGGAAGTGTTAAGATGCACATTAAGAGGTGTTTTCTATGTGACCATGGAGAATACTTGCTGGTTCAGAATGTGTAAGGTCCCTGAAACCGAAAGGCAACTAATGGAATCTGATTCCACAGCTCTCCCTTGATGGACTTTGTTCTTGCCATCTTGATTATGGATATGAAAAATGATGTGGTTACAGGGACAAACCTGGCACATGGAGTTGTGCCAGTTTTAATTCTCTCTTTCATCACACATTTCCAGTGCTGCCCTGAGGAATTCTCAGTCTTTTGTTCTTTATTACATCTTTAGCAAATGATCATTAGAACCCATAGAAATTCCACATTTTGTGGAGTGTTCTGAAAATAAATGCATAAAAGTTGGAAGGTACTCAGATCCCATACTAACAGAGAGATACTGAGACATTAGATAATTGGCATTATGTGTAAATTTCTCAGCAATGAGGAAGAGGATTAATTTCCCCAGCCCTTTTGGCTTTTTTACTGAAGTACTGTATTGTCTCCAAAATATGCATTTCTTTCCATCAAGACTTTCTAAACTAAATGATTCATGGAGGAGGGGAACAAAACCCCATATTTTAATATGATTATAGATAATTCAATTTCCATGCTGGTGATCAGTAATTAATTAGTAGCTGAAAACATTAATCCAGTCTGTGAACCACAAAGCTACAGTCTATTCCAAAGACTCCAAGATAGAGCAAACCTTTGGAGCCAGTTTAGTAATATAAGTAGAGCACGAATCTGACCAAAGCCATCTAATGAAAAAGTTCAAGCACGACCCAATGGTCTCTAGAAAGTTAGAATTCCAGAATAATTGAATTCACAGTAATTTCATCCATTTGTGTGGGCTTCTGTGAAGTGGGAGATGGACAAGAGTTTTATTTCATTCTGGCTCATCTAAAGAAATCTTAGACTTTTCCTTACTGATCAAGTTACCTTTAGTTTTCAGTATGACATTTTATAAGAGTTTGTTGGGACTGTCTGCTATTGTTCCTCACATAAACTTATGGAAATTCTGGGCAGAAGTAAGCACAATGGTTTTACCACCACGATCAGTACACATTTTCCACACATGATAACTGCGAGCGATTTGCTAAATGCCTGCCAATTACAGACTGTAACTTTCCCTTTTATGCAATTATTCATATAAGCTAGAGACTCCAATCAGTGCTAGTTCACAAATCTGCCTTTATAACAATTAACCCAGTTGTGGTATTGAAATGAGTTCTTGTATCTTCTACTGGCAGCTACAATTTTGGTTAGAAGAATGGTGAATATAATCTACAGCAGTTCCAAAAGGGGGAGGTACCGCAAGCAAATTCCGGTGCAGTTTTTTGTCTGGCTATTTGCAAAGTTCCCAGCAACTTCCATCTGTCTACCCTGGCTTCCATGTAATAAGTTAATAGAGCAATAATAGCTGCTGAACTGGGAGGGAGCAGAGGAAGCAGCAGAGCTGTGCTGAGAATGGAACGATGTGCCCTTACGATGATAAACCGATCCCATTCCATTAAATCACAAAGCTGTCTCCACTCTTCTCTTCATCCCACATGAGCGGCTGAAGAAAAAATCATGGAATTGCTATCGCTCACTGCAGCTGTCAGGAAATGATACTAATTAGTTTTATTTGCAATAACACAAGCACTTAACTCTCCAAATAATCTAAGTTAGTAAGTCAGTTTTTATATTATGACAATGACACGTTTAAGAGCCTCTGGAGCAGTGATTTCTTTAACCTCTGAGTCAAATGTCTTACAAAGGAACACGGCAAAACTCTTTGTCCTGTGTTACTCCAGTACCTGCTTGTGAGGGCGTTTACTTGACAGGAAGCTGTGGCAGTATCACTTAAAGAGGACAAAACCTGATAGCTGTCATACGCTGGTAGTTTGCAATGCAACGTCCAGTAAAGAAATTTTATTTGAGACAAAAATGCCTGCCCTATAGTACTAATTACTATAAGATAATACCAACACAAGGGGGTCAAGCTTAGTTGTTTCCTTGTCTTTGTGCTGTTTCTGAATTTGGCCATAGTTTCTTACTTGTTTCATTTTCTGGCATTCACACACTTGTCTTCTGGTATTGTGTATGGGTTTCTAATGCGTCTGGCCAAGGCAGAAAATGTTGGTGAAACATTTGGAAATACTAGCCAAACTCAAAAAGAAAAAAAATATATCACTAGATTGGCTTGAAAATAATGAGGCTTTGGGTTTTTTTTTTTATAGACCAGTATATAAGGCTGTCTTTCCTTGCTTTCTTTCTTTAGACCTCTCATATTTCAACCTGGACAGTCACAGGAGGTTCAACATTGTGAAATTCTCTGCTATAATCAGCAGCATTTAATGTAACATCAGCATGCTAGCTTCAGAGCTATAGACTAATCAAACTTTGGAAATGAATGGGGCACTTTATACCCTTCCAAGCTTGTGTTTCAGGCTCTATGCAAACTCAGATACTGCATTAATTAATGCATTGCATGTGATTTCAGTGGTTACTTTGCATTTACTTAAAAAGATAATGGAAATGATGATATGGAGAATGAGAAATGAGCATACATTGTCATGGATCATCTTCATTTTTTAATAGACAAATTTTGAAGCAGTTTTGTACAAAAAGGAAAAACCAGTGGCTTGTTCCCCAGTGATGGAATTGTGAAAATTGGTGGCTCCTGAAACCAAGCACAGTAAGCTGATTTAGAAGCTTTGGCTGTGCTGGTAGCTTCAGTCAGGCTTTCAGGATTGGATGTTAGGAGCTCTGTGTTTCACTGTGCAGAGTCAATCACACCCCTCTGAGAATCTCCACTGCTTCCTCAATTTTATTTCACGGCATCAGAGACAGGCTCTTCTCAGCCTTTACAGTCTGGTGAGGGTCTGAAAACCCTGAATGCCAGGAACAGTGGTAACAGTTTTGAAAGTCTATCGGTGTAACAAATGGGGGAGAAGAAGTCCCTGTAATCAGGGAAAAAAAGTAAGAAAACAAAAGCTTATTTACTTAAAGAAAAAAATCCTAAAACTCCTTTTTCCTAGTTTCTTCAAACCTCATAATTCAGTTTATCAACTGTCAATAACCAAATGCATGCTTCTCTTTTCCCAAGAGCTGATTAAAGCTGTGGTCTCCTCCTGTAATTCATGGCATTCCATTGTGTTTGTTTCTCCTGGAATTTTCAGGCTGAATTACTGTAACTAATATACCACTAACTCTGTACTGCAAAAGCCCTGACCTTTTGAATCTCTCCTTCTCAGCAGAAAATTGGCATAGAAAATTTCAACACAATAAATGCTTTTAACATTTTACTTTATCTTGATCCAGAAATACATATACACCATCTTATTAAGTTAGTTTGCCACCAGTATCAGGTTGGATTAGAGAGTTCTGAAGATGAGGAGATAGGAGAAGACGGACTACTCCATTTGCAGTGGATTAGCAACAACCAGGAAAAGACCAAAACCATAGTCTTTTTGGCCTCAATCTCAAATGGGACCATACAGCTAACAAACACCCATACGCACACTCATCACAGGGACTCCCAAAAGTGCCTTCCCTTTTGGAAATACTCATTTTTTCATGTCTGCTTCAGAAACAGTTGGAAAAAGGCTTTGTAGCTTAAAAAAAACTATTATAACATGATGTTAACATGGTTCTGATTATTCCTGGAATTCAAATCATGACATTATCTTGTTAAACCCTGCACAAGTTGAGAAAGTATTCTGAATGACAGGTGCTAGTTCTCTTTGCCAGGCAAACTGATACCATCTTCTTGTGGTCATTGGTACCATGTGAAAACTGCTGCTTATGGCAGAGCCTGAGCAACACTGCCCTGTGTGATATGGACTGGAGGTAGTGGAGGTTTCTGGGGAGGAGAATCTCTGTGGTAGTTGGAGAGTTGTAAAATAACTGTTTATCTAGGGGTGCTTATGTGCTGAGTGAATCAGTGTAGGAAGCCAATGATGCTGTTGAGTCTGCTTTCTTTTTTCCTAATGTTGTAAATATTGGTATTTTTCAGGCTGCAGTTCAGTAGTATGTCGCTTTTGCAGACACATCCTGCACTGAGAAAAAAGCAATAAGCTTTTGTTCAGGGTAGCAAAAGGCATAAAATGAAATTACCCTTGGCCAAGGACTACTGTGCTTTCTGGGTAGCTTTTTCAGGCAGAATGACATCATTTTTCCACAAGTTTTGGCTAGGCTGCAGGCATGGTGCGTGGGGGAATAGACGAATCACTTGAACCTCTGTATGAAAAAGCAATCACCAGATGATGCTAGCTCTCCATGGTGGTCTGGAACTGCAGAACTTACTTCAAAGAGTAAAAGCTTGCTCAGCATGTGAAACGGAAACTTCAGCGTTAAAGGTGTGTTGCTGCTGGAGGACCTCACTGCACAGGACCAGGAACAACAACGTGCTATGTTTTTCCCTGCAGGAGTAGTTTCTGACACCTTCCTCTCTAAGCTGGAGCTAGTAATTTCAGATAATAACATGGATAGGACAGCTTGTGAGTTTTCCCCAACACCTTTTCTTATCCATTGCAGCTGATCCATGTCCTCAGTGTACCCATTTTCCAGTGCTGACTTCAGCATTATAAAATATGTGGCTTTTTGATGCTAGATCGAATAAATAACCCAGAGCCACTTTGCAACTAGACTAGACAAATTCTTGTACAGATGGATGTTATGAAAATAAACAGAAAAATCACTTAAAAAAATTAAAAATCTTAAGATTGTTGGTCAACAACACAAATTCACTATTTAAATACAGGATTTAAAAAATCTTACATTAAGTGAAGTTAAGGATTTAAGGGGAAAACTGTTTGTAGCCTTTGCAATATTTGTACGTTTTGTTAGAATCAAAATCAGAGGTAGATTTTTAATGAGCCTGCTCTGTAAGGACAGCAAGGTAGCTGAATTGAAACAACCACATTTTTTCTGCTGGGTTTTTTTGTGGTATTTTTTTGTTGGTTTTTTTTTAATAGGCTGTTATGTTCTAAACCCACGATGAAAAGTGTCTTCTGCTAAAATGCGTAATTACCCTCTGTCACTCTCAAATCTCCTCTGGTTTCTGAGCTCATTTAATAATAGTGAACAGATGAGCAAAAGTTAGAAATAAAGGTACTATCAATTTGATACTCAGCACATAAATACATATAATGATAGTGTGCTTGTCAGCATCCATTGTTTCCAGTTCTGCCCATTTTCTGTTTCTACAGGGAGTACCAGCCTCTTGTGCAGACAGTGAGAGAGGGATTTCAGACCAGGAAAAGGGCATTGAGAATTAGAGTATGTATAATGGTCCCTGTGCTCCCCAAGGTTTTAGATTGCTGAGTCAAAAAGTTTTAACTTGGAGATTCATACCTGACCAGACCCAAGTCAAATCTGGACTGATTTGCCTAATAATAAGAATCCCCTCCCTCAACCTGCTGGGCATGCTTCTTTTGATGCAGCCCAGGATACGATTGGCTTTCTGGGCTCCAAGCACACTTTGCTGTCTCATGACTAGCTTCTCATCCACCAACACCCCCTAGTCCTTCTCCTCAGAGCTGCTCTCAATCCCTTCAGCCCCCAGCCTGAATTGATACCGGCGTTGCCCTGAGCCATATGCAGGATCTTGCACTTGACCTTGTTGAACCTCAGGATGTTCACATGGGTGTACTTCTTAAGTTTGTCCAGCCAGGTTCCTCTGTATGACAACCCTTCCCATGTCAACTGCACCACTCTGCCTGGTGTTATCTGCAAACCTGCTAAGGGTGCACTTGATCCCACTGTCTATGTCAATGATGATGATACTAAATGGTACTGGTCCCAGTACAGATCCCTGAGGTATTGTCAGCTGGATTGTAGTAGTAACTGTATGGGCCATGTGTGTGTGAACACACGCATCATTTCTCCTGTTGATTCTCTGTTTTCTTCAGCCTTTCACTTCAAATGAAGATCTGAATCTGCTACTGCACAGATCCAACCCTGCTACTTTTTGCAGGTAACACACCATTTTGTGCTCTGTTTTTAATATATTCATTTCTTAACATTTTAAATGAAAAAAAAATCTCCACTGTTCTGTGTAATGTTTGAAAGATCAGTATTTACAGCATAGGCTTCTCCAAATGGGTTGCACTGATGTTGCCTTGAGAAAGCACAGTACAGATGGGACAAGGCTAGGCTGTGACATTTTTTATGAGCAGTGGGAAAATCCCCTCAGGGCAATCATTTGCTTTGCTACACACAGACATTCCAGGGCAGAGTCAACAGCAGTCTCTAAAATACCGTCCTCCAGAATACATCCTTGTTATTGGGATGTAAAATGTCAGGCTTCATCAGTGCTATATAGGCGGAGCTCACATAAAAATGATTTATTCAGTTCTCCATTGTTTGTTTCTATGGGGAGATACCCCCAAAAACAGATACCCCGGAGACCCAGATGCTGTTGAATGTCTTGTTTGCCCTATTGTATTTTCCAGAACTAAAGGTGGAATGTAAGACATACGTAAAACCCACAAAAGAAAATATTCTGAAGGCAAAGTAGAAGTAACCTTGAAGCACAGCCCTACGTGATGCTATCGGGAATTTTGGGTTTTGGGGTTTTTTTCCCCCTCTTAAAAAATAGTTTTATCTGTCAAGTCAGGCTTTTTTGACTGATGAAAATTTTGGGACCAAAATTTTTCTTAATAATGTAGATGAGTACTGCCTGGCAGGTGTAATTTAGTTTTGATGTATGTCATTTACCTTTTACTTTTCGTTTGCTTTTAGTAATATCCCCGTAAAATGTGTGCTAAACTGCCAAAAGTCCTGGCAGTCAGAAAAGGATATACCTGCCTTCTGATTGAACCTGATTTTTCTTTTGAAACCTGCCCCTGCTCCATCTGTCAGTCTTCTTTGGGTATTAGAACTGCAAGCTTGTGATTTCTGTTTTGATATTAAGGTGGAGGGTGTGTGTATGTGTCTCAAAGAATCAGGTAGTGAATAAAAATGGGAATTCTGGTAAGAGTAAGGAAGACAAAGATGAATTCTGCCCAGCAGCAGTTCTGCTCCCAGCCCTGGCTCCTGCTCCTTCACTATGAGGCTTCCTGTGTATGTAAGTGCACACATGTGCGTGTGTGTGCATAGACCTCCACGGGAAAGTGAAGCTATTATGTTCTTCATTCAACTGTATTCTACCAGTTTTAATTTCATTTCATGAGGTGCACAAGACCCTGACATGAGAAAGAGGAATAGCAGCCTTTATTCTATTTCTCTTTGTCTTCTGTTATCTTCTTTCCTTTTGTTCAGATCAGGTATTTTTTGTAGAAACACTTTCTGCTTTTCATATGGTTTTGTTGTTAGAGAACAACCTCTTTGGCCAATTTTGAGTTGGAGTGAAGGTTAAAAACAAATACTCTCTTCACCTAATTCAATAAAGCCTTTTTCCCGTATCTGTTGGGATTATCATCCAGGTCTAATTAGTCTGTTTTAACTAGATCTGAACTCAGGGGCTCATCATCCAACCTAAAAGCAGCCTAGGGGGTAGATTCCTGGTCCCAAGGCCAACAAGCTACCTACCAACTGTGAGTCCTTGATGCTATGCAAATAATCCTCATTGATCCTGTTTCCCTCCACACACTTTCACTGCAAATTTTGACCAGGAGCAGAATGCTGTCACAAGCTCTATCAGAAGGATTCCTCGTTCAGCATCTGTCTGTGCTGGTTAGATCTGTCCCTGTCCTAGTGCAGCACCAGTGGCTCAGCTCAGTGTGTGAAAGGCAGGAGAGCTACATGATCCTTTGTGCACTGAGCCATTCCTGCAGCGAGCAGGATAACTGCAGTGCCTGACTTCAATTCAGATGTAAGGTACGGGGTGGCAGACTCTCAGACTAGATGAAATAAAGGAATAGGTTATGTTTTTTTATTGATTGAATAGATGTTCAATCAATATAAACCTGAGGCCAGATTTGTGTTGGAACTGAGCCCAGTGATTAGTATCACAACTGTGAATACCACAATCAAATTCTCACTGATTTTATACAGTACTTAAAAATAACTTGCAAAACCACGAGGTGATATTACCTTCCTATAGATCTTTCTTGTTATTAGTTTTCAGGTTTAATTATATTCCTACTTGTTCTGTACCTCTCCCAGGCCTGCCTCCCCCATCTCACTAACGCATGTGTACAAATGATGTACACAACACATTGAAAGGACCCAGAGGTGCTTTGCAACTTGTGGACTTGATGCTCTCTTTTAAACCATTGCCTTTTCACCTGTGAAGGAGTGTGACGAGCCAGCTAAGCCACTGGCAGGCTTTGTCACATTGCTGCAGCAGTTCAAGGCATTTGAAAGCAAGAGAAGGTTTGGTGGTTTAGATCTTTATGTCCTTTATCTATGGGGATAGAGAAGAAAGGGTCTTATCTATCCCCATCACAGAAATGTGCTTAGAGGGACTGTTAGAATTAGTGGCCTTTCTATGTATGTACAAATGGGAGAACAGATGCCAAGTTTAAAAAAAAAATAAATCCAAACCAAACCTGTGAAAAAGGAATAGAAAAGTCAACTGTTTCAATGACTTTCTGATTCTGCTGCACTGGTACTCCAAAGGACATTGCTGTCGATGGCATTTCCATCTCTGAACTGAACTAAGGGGTGTATGGCTACAAGATAAGGACATTCATCTACTCCTTAAAATTGTTCAGTTCCCACAGTTCCTGTTTGAAGCCGAGGAATATTGTTTTCTCAGAGCATTCATAAGAGCTACCTTTCATTTTCCTCAAAATGTAAGTGCACAAGAGGCAACTGTTGGGGTTGATGATGTCTTTCAAGGCAGCAAGAGCCAGCATTACAGTTACCAACTGACCAGGTGCTCTAGGATGGACACAAATCAGTCTGAATGCAGTCGGGGGACAAGCCAAGGCTGTCCTGACCTCATTGCATGACACAGAGACACAGCCCAGCCTGGCTGGTGCTCAGCGAGGGCAAAAGCCTCATCTTATTGGTAAAACTGTTGTCAGGTGCTAGTCAACAACACATGCAATTGATTTTCCAACTGTCAGAAAGGAAGAATGAACAGTAGAATTATGATTTTACAGGCAGTTTCAGCAGTGAATTAAATCTGTTTCTATTGATAAATATATGATTTTTCTCTTAACTAACCCATGGGCCTTATGTTACGTAACCCTGTGTCCTGGGACAGAACAGATCCCTAATAGGCTCTTTCAGGCAGGTTTTCAGAAATACTTGTTTTTTCCGTTCAAATAAAGCAATAAACACATCTTTTGGGGTGACAAAACCCCAAACTCATTGTACAAGTTCACGTAAAGTTTGCTTTGCAACAGTGACCATGTTTTGCCACTGAAGCTTGTGTGCTGTTGGTATGTCTGAAGAGAGCTGTTCTTGCTGCTCAGTGTTTGTACTTTGATAACACATTTTTACCCAGGTAGAAAAAATCAGTTTGAGCCTTCTTTGAGAAAGCTCCTCAGATATGCTCTATCAAGTAGGAAAGCACTCAGCTATCACTTGAGATGATAAGGTTTGTGCAAGTTTGCATATCAATAAATAATACTACATCTGCCATTCAGGTCTTGTTCCTGGGAGCTGGAGTGGAAGAGCATGTTTTGCTTTTGCCTGAGGCAAGGTCCTGGCTCTGTGGAAAGCAGTGGCAGATCTTGCATGAGTGTAGCACCACAGGATTTCTTCTCAGATCTTCAGTGGGCATCACACACCACTGACCAAAGCCTGGCTTAGCCTCCATAGCATTTACAGCTGTTAGGCACTAGGATGAAGATCCAGTGCTCACATTATCAAACAAATCCTTGGATTTACTCATACTGGGCTGAAAATAGATCCTACAATGTCCTTTGTACCCTAGCAAAACATGCATTTGCACAAGTTACATCTCATCTGGTCTCAGATGAGACAGTACACATTGCTTCCAGAACACCAAAATCTCATTTTCCATTTTACTCCTTAATTGATTTCTGGAGTTCAGAGCTAGATGAATAATTATTGGGACCCTGAGTACAGGAAGAGGCTTTAGTGGCACAGATCAGCCTCACCAAAGGATTGTTCTTACAGTTCCTGCTTGTGGGGCTGAGGGCTTGATTTAAGCCCAGCCCTAGCTGAGCATGCTGCTCCTTGAAATGAATAAATGTTGTGAATCAGGAAACAAACAATTCACCCAGGAAAGGAAGCAGTTCAGGTCAGACTAAAAGATTTTTTTGATTGTCAGTGAAATAGAATAAATTTTTGGATAAGGTTAATCTAAAGTATTCCAGATTTATATATATTGAGGCCAAAGGGTAACTATTTTTAGGGTTTGTTTTGGGTTTTTGTTTTGTTTTGTTTTGTTTTTTAATTTGGCTTATTTGGTGGTTTGGTTTTGGGTGGCTTTTTGTTGTTGTTTATTTGTGGGTGTTTTGTTTGTTTGCTGGTTTCATTTGTAGCTATCAGTCTCATTTTTAAACCATTTTGGTTTAATTTGGTTAGATTTTAACTGAAAAAAAAAATTATATCAGAATGAAAAGTGTTGTCTGGAAAATGTTGTGAAGTAGCAGTTGTGTCTAGAGTGATATTTGTCCCCAGGCATTTCATCTGCTGGGGGAAACGGGGAGAAAAAAGTGGGTAGTGCAAAGATCTCATTACCCTCCTCGTTCTTTGTACCCACAGCAAGAGCTGTGTGGAAACTGCATGGCTCCTGACTCTTGTGCTGCAGTTCACTGTCTTCTCTTTTTCAAAAAATTCTTTAACTGGATGGTAGACTCAGCCTACTCCCTTACAGGTTCAAGAACTTAGTATATTATGTGTGTTGAAAAAATGGGTTCTGTATGTGCCAGCCTACAGAAACACTACAGTGAGCTGGAGCATGGGTTTTTAATCACAAGTACCCTAAACAGCATGCAGTTGCCTTCTTTTTGTCCAGGCTTATTGCTAGTACATTGTCAGGAGAAAAAAATCCAAATTCCTAAAAATCATTTTTAATAATTAATTATCACCACCTGTTTAAATTGAATGTCTCTAAACCCTAAGGCAGCAGGATCTGCAAGTGAATAACTCACAAAAACAATAGCATCCATCTGAAGTCAAGGTGAACATCAGCTGGAAACTAGCAAATACTGATAAGATTATCCAAGGCTTGCAGCTTGGCCAGCGGCACAAAAATGAAAACTGATGGATGTCTTCAAGGCAGGTGCCTCAGTGAGGCAGCTCTGTCTGGATGGTAGCTGAGTGGCTTTGTTTGTTACCCTGCTGAGCATCCCAGGGTAATAAAACTCTGCCTGTCTATTAAAGAGTCACCCTCTGGAACTCTTGGATCCCAGGCCTGGCTCCTATGTTCTTCCAGGCTTTCTGAGTTCATTCACAGCGGAAATGCTGTTCATCTTGTAGATATTGGTAAACAAGTTGGAGTTTCTTAACTGTGTGTCAGCCCCCATCATCCTGCACACACACACACACATGCACCCCCTTGTTTTTAATTTTCAGCTCCCTTGTATCTAGTCAGTGTCATCTAATTTTTAAAATTTTGTTGTGCTGATAATCTTGGGGCGGGGAGGGGATGGAAGGAATTGATGACCCGAAAGAAGGAGGGTCACACAGGAGTGAATGTGCCTGCCTGGCAAAGCTTGCTGGAAACCTTTCCTCTCTGATACTAGCTACTAATTTTGCCAGTGTAGAAGAGGCTGTATTGTTTTGTTGGTATGATGATACTGACAGCTCATTAACTCTTTTGTTTTAGGACCAGCAAAAGTAGTTTTCTGTGAGACAGAAGTGATTTGGTGTGAGTTCAGGAGCCCTGATGAAATAACCCAAAGAACAACAGAAGGCAAAGATTGGGCAAAACTTCTTTTAGTGTTACTTATTCCAAATTCTAGTTGAGTTTATCAACAAGATTGTTTTTGATTTGTATCAGCCTGCACAGATCCTGGGTTTCAGAAACAGAATAGATAAGGGAATCACCTGAAGGTCTTATTCAGTGTTTGATCATCCTCTACAGCAACAACTGTCAGTGTAGAAAAAGAAATTCTTATAACTGTATTTATTGTGGATAAACCTTCAGTAAACGGGTCCTTAAAATGATTGAATGGGAAAGATTTAGCACATTTTAGATTAGTAACTTGTACAACAGCTCAGAAACCTACTCCTGATGCAACTGTAGAAATGGGACTTTTGCCATTGGCTTGTGTAAGATTCAGCCCTTGTTCTGAAGCTCCTTTCCCACGTTAAGGTGCTTATTGATTCAGGCCAGGTGATGAGCCAACTGAAGTTTTTAAATATTTTAAATGTGTGAAAAAATTGATAATAAGCACATGGTGTTTCTCCCAGGGAATTTCTACTTCTTATTACTAAAAGGGACTGGCAAAATGTGTAATTCAAATATTTGTGTCCCAACAGACAGATCGAAATGACTCTAAATATGGAAAGTTTGCAGATCATCCAAAATCAAATGAAAATCTGAGAGTCTGAATTCTGCCTTGCATTTTGGAAATGTTTTCCCAGATTGGGAAGCAGCCTGGTCTGGAAGAATGCACAGCTCGGGGAATCGGGAATGACTGGGGAACCTGCCAGTGACCGGCTGTGTAGCCTTGGGCAGCCACTCAACTCTTTGCCTCGCTTCCCCCTCAAACAAATTGGGGCTCGGTGTATGCAAAGGATGAGAAGCTGGGCAGCAGCAGGGCAGGGGCCTTGTTGTCCCTCCCAAGCCTGCCTTCATGCGGAACAGAAATGCGACTCTTCTGCAGGCATTGGCTCTTCCTTACTCGGAGAAAGGGCAAGAACTGCCTTGGCGAGTTCAGTGTTAGGAATTTACAGTTGTCAGCAAAGAGATCCTTACAGATCTCTACAAGATTGCTACATGGGTCAGGTTTGTTTCTTTTTACAGATGTAGAAAACAAGAGGTGAGTTTGAGATGTTCTCAGTTGTGCTCTTATGACTTAGGATGTGTGTGGCAGATGAGTCAGACTTCTTCTCCTGTGTCAATAATGTGCTTCTGAAAACCCCACCCAAGTGACTGCTCTGTAGACAAAGAACTGGAGCAAAGCTAAGCATGTAGCCCAAACCCCTGCATGGCCAGGCTGGGCGCTAACCCTTAGACCATCTCTTCAGAACAGGAGCTAATGTGACTTGAGCTCCACCAGACAATAAGTGCTCATGTGGAAGCTGTCAAATAGCAATGCTACATCCCAGGGGATAAGTTCTGTTCTTTGTTATTTAGCTTCAGCCCTAGTAAGCCTTAACCCACATCCGGCAAAACTGTTCCCAGACCGCTGTGGCTTTTGTGTGGGGCAGATATAACCCTTCATATCACTGCAGAGTCTGGGTCATTTTTGGTATCTTAGGGCCAGATTTCAGCTCATGTGGGCTGCTTATCTTCAGTGGCTTGTGCTGGAGAGTGAAGGAGTTGGTCCAGACTTGCATGTGCAGAATGCATTTCATCTGTTTATATAGCATTGGAAGGAAAAATGTGTCTTGTGTACTGTTCTTGGTTCGTAGCAAATCTTTCTTCACTGGGAATCTGTGCTTTTAAGTATCAGATTTACCCATTAGCACCTCCTATTTCCAAACCCCTCCTCTTCCATCAAATTCTGGAACCCTTCCAATGGACAATAAAACAGGATGGGGAATGACCTAGTCTGCCAGTCACTAATCTAGGCTCACTGAATTTGAGGAAGACCTCTAGCAGTTTCTCCAGCATTTGCAGTCAGGCCCTTGAAAAGGCACACTAATCTATGTTTTCTGCTATGTCAACCTTTGCTTTTGGGCACTGGAAGTACAATCAGGAAACTGTGCTTGCATCGCTGCTCACATGTTGTAAGGCTTGTATAACTTTGTCTCATCTGCTGTGATTTACTGCACTGTCAATCAGTGCAGTTTCTACTGGAGGCTTCTCTATCTTTCTGTTATCTATATGAGCATTGACTCACAGTCATTGCTAACAATGTGAAGGAGAAGAGTTTAAGGAATAGAAAGCAGCCTGTCTTTGCTCTGGTCTACCTAAAAAAATAGAGGTTCAAAAGCAGATATTGAGTGCATTTCCAAGTCTGAATATTTCACTTAATAGTTAGAATTGTTCTGGCTTTTTGCCTTGTAATATCTTTAAAAAAAAAAAACAAATAAAAAAAAAACCCCAACCCCCCAAAAAAACCAAACAAACCAATCAACCAACCAAAAACTATGTTTTGCTCCCAGTATTGTAACTGAGCTCGCTTTGTGTGAAGATTCTCTTTATTTTCTCTGGTGAAATGGGTGTAGCCATGTAACTAACCCCAAGTCCTAAGCATTATTCTTCATTTTATTTTAATGGAACTGTGTGGGTTTCTACTATCAGAGAGGCTGTGCCTTGATAGGTAGGATGGAATCCCGATGCTGTTGAAGACAACTGAAAGTTTTATCACTTATTTGAGTTGGACCATGAGTTTACCCTTAAACAGATCTTAGAATGGTATCCAGGAGAAATAATAGATCAAAAATCTGAGTTAATTTTAGAATGGATCCGTTTATGAAAAATGGCCATTTATGTGACTGCCAGCAGTGATCTGAATGGTGAAAGTGTTGACTGGGGATTGAAGGCCAATGAGTTCTTTTTCTTTTCTACTTTTGATGGAAAAGAGAAGTTTTGGGGTTCTACCTATGTTACCAACATACCTATTTCTTCTAGTGGTTTTGTTATTTCTTCCAGTAGTTTTGTTTTTTCTAGTAGTTTGTTACACCTTAGCTTACCGCTCTGCTGTACCTGAGAAAGGACAGATGTTGTAATGACACAGAGAATTAAATATTGATAGCACAACGCAGAACAAAATTCTGATTTCCTCTGCTCTGGTACAACTGTACAGAAGCACATCACAGGGATGCTGAGTGGCCCCTTTAACTCATCTTCAGCTGGTTTATATGCATTGCACCATACTGTGCATTTTTACAGCACTGTGCAGGAGCTGGGGGTTCAAAACTCTTGATACTTCATCTTTCTTATGCAAGTCTGACAGAAGCAGGATCTGTACTGGTGTATCAGAAGGGTAGCTTGCTCACAACAGGCTCCATCCACACTGTTCTGCTGTCTTGCCTGCCAAAACAAGGTAGCATCCCGTCAGTTGCCTTTTAGTGTTGAAGTCCAGACTGGACTAACTCTTGAAGTATGCCCAAGTGCTGTTTCAGTTAGTACTGGTTTGCTCAGGCCAAAACCGTGCCAGGTGGCACAGGCCATTGTGTCCTGGGGCTGAGGAATGTTCCTAAAACTGTGAGATATTTACTGGTATTGATGGATCCCAAACTGGTACAGAATTCACCTTGATAAATCTATATGGAAAATACTTAAGAGTATTTTAGAAGTTTGAAAGGTGTCAATAAATGTAGTTTCGATAGCAGTGGGGAGGTGGGGTGTACAAGTGTAGCAGGAAGGTCACAGTATGGTGATGTTGAGACTACATGACAGTAAAAATAGTGAGAGCTTTCCTGGCACTCAGAACTCGAATGGGCATTGAAGCTTTTGCCACATCTGCTGGTGACAGGAATAACTAAATATGCTGCTTGTCACAGCTGGGAGGTGCCCTCATGGGAGGAGAGGCTTGGTGCTCTTTTCCTAAATGACAGGAGCAACAGAATGGAGAAGGAAGGACATGTAATGTGGAAAGGACTTGCAGCGCAATTTGTCTGTCTTAAAAGCGCAAAGCACTCAAAATGTCAACTTGCTGTTGTGATCTGAACTGGGAATTGGGTTTTGTTATCCCAAAAATTTTGTTAAACCAGGAAAACGTTTTCTGCCCAGGTCTAGGCAAGGTGTTCCAACAACCCTCCGAACACAATGTCACCAACAGGCCAGAAGGGATTCTGCAGCCCACCAGGAGTCCTAGAAAAGACTTGGTGGAGTGGAAGAGGTTGACTTTAATTTGCAAGAAAAGAAAAGGTTTGCATGACTTTAGAAGTGATGAAAGATAGCTGAATAAAGGCTCAAGGAGCTGTGACTGCAGTGAGGGAAGTGGGTGGACAGATCCCTGTATACAATAGTGCTATGAGATGTGAAATTGCTAAAATAGCCCCTGCCTAATGTAATCACCTTTCAAAGAATATTTGAGAGGCATTTTGTCAGTCAAATATAAACAAAGACTATGTTTGAAATTCAAAACTTGTCCAAAGTCATTTTTCTTTCAAAGGCTGTTTCCCCTGCTTGTACTCATTCTGGTGCTTTGAAAAGCCTCCTTTTTAGAGGACAAGCTATTTTTAATTGTTTATTAAAAAAAAAACCCAAAACTTTTACAAAGCAGTAAGGAAAACCAAATGCATCTTCCAACAACTCCACTCTTCTAGGAGCAATAGCGAGCACAATAGAAACGGCATAAAAGCAGTCATTACCCAAGAACTTTTAGGAAATGCTGGCACTATTTCTAGAGCAAAAATCTCATGAGACTATAGAGAGAACAGTATGCCATGGTACCAGTAATTTTTTTACTATTTACAAAAAGGCTGTATCAGGACAATAACTACAGATCTTATAATGATTTCTCATTCTAAACCATTCCAGATTGCAGTGCAAAC
The DNA here is from genome assembly GCF_964237585.1 of Gallinula chloropus. Taxonomy (NCBI): domain Eukaryota; kingdom Metazoa; phylum Chordata; class Aves; order Gruiformes; family Rallidae; genus Gallinula; species Gallinula chloropus. The sequence continues at coordinate 29,669,265 of NC_140090.1, read as the reverse complement.
TAGCGGCGTGATCCCTTAGCTACCCCTGCACAAGACTCCTGTTGACTTCAAAGGCAGTGCCGTGTTCAGGCTGACACAGGATCATGACCTTGACCCAAAGACAACTTATTCACTGTGGTCACTTCAACTCACGCTGAACAGGAACTGTGGAAAGGAACGGGAGCAAGCTGCCCAATATTGTCCTTATTAGCTGTTGCTTAAAGCAGGAAATTAAGAAAAAAAAACAAACCAAAACAAACCCACCTCTCTTTGCAATTAAAACTGTGTCAGTAGCACTGAGATAGGGTCCCGAATGCAGTTACATCTAGGGTGTCTTGGATATCCCCAATAGCTCTTGTTGTCACCTCCTCCATTTGGTATCTTGAACGCTGAAGTTCATGAACACCTGGCATAGTACATGGGATTTCTCATGGCTTTGTGTCTGGTAGCTGACTGAGCCATGACAAGGAGTTTCTTTGCTGCAGGTTGGCACACTTAGATCTGTTTTCCTCCTCAGCGGATTCTTGTCCAGGATGGTTTGTCTTGCAGCTTTTCATAAGGCAGGTCACACCGGGTGTCCTGTCGGCACTGCCCTCCTGTCCATCTCCTGATCGCTCCCTCCTGACAAGCACTTACTGATCTCTCTCACCTCTGGCACACTTCTTCAGGTCACCCTGTTAACTTTTAAACCATGGTTTGCTTCCACCACCAGCAGCTTTTAGAGGGAGTTGTGAAGGTATCATGGCTGTGTATGATTTGATATATAGGAAACTGACGGGGTGAGGGTGTCACTGATGTTATTTGCAGAAATTGGTGGAAATTATCTCAAAAGGAAACACATTAATTTGTGGGCACTAGCATAGTTTTGCTTGGTTGCAATGCGAATCACCAAAACTGGAGATTCAAAAAATGTAGGAGCTGTGTTCCAAGGAGGCCTCTGGGAGCGAGCACAGCCCAAACCTCCTCAGACCCTCCACTGTCTTGCTGTGAGAGTTGGGGTGTGGGGGGCTGACATGTGAGCTACCAGTGGCCCCCACTGCCCTCTCCAAGAGAAAAGTCACTCTGCTGCCAGTTGAGGGCCTTATCCCACTATACATGTCTGCTCAGATGACTGGCTGCGGGCTAGGCCTAATCTTTAAGAACTGGGGGAAATGAGTTGTATGTTATACATCAGCCATGAATATATGAAAGTGAAATCCAGCCTGGCAGTTGCACAGTTACTTTCCATGCCTGGTTTCTCATGAAGCCTACCTCCTATTTTGCTGCTTTATTAGCTGTTGTTTCTAATTTTTGTGAAGGGATCAGGAAGCTTGTTTTAGCCGCAGTGAGTAAACTGTCTTGGCAGAAATGAGGAAGCTGTTAAGAGGGAGGGGCTGCTACATTGTGTGGGTTGCTTAATTGTCTTAATCGAAAATATATGAATATAAATAGACTTCCCCTCCTCTCTTTCTTTTTCCAAGCTGAAAGACATCCAAGGCGGTAATAAAACCAAGGGCTGTTGGGTGGTGGTGGGGATGTACATGGGGGCGGGCGAAGCCAGCCAAGGCCTGGCGCTGCGGGGCTGGCCCGCTGCTGTGCTCCCCTATTTGCTTTGTGGGAGTGGGCAGGCTTGGAGTTCGTTGGGATTTTACTGTTGAAGCTTTCAAACGTGGTGTAAATCTGTGTGCACAGGCTGCCGGGCAGGCCCATAAAAGCAGGACCATATAATCAAGGTGGAAATTGAGAAAGTGATTTATTTGGTCCTCTTCCTCATCAGCACACCCCACCCCTGCTCACAGCTTCTGCGGGTGGTTGAGACCAGGATGGGCGGTGGGTGGTGGCCTCAGTGCTGCCTCAGGGCTGGCTGTGGCACCCCAAGCCCTTCGGGGCCAGGAGAGAGCAGACGGAGAGCTGGGCTTCTGGTGTCCCTGCCGCACACACCCAGGCTGCCAGTGTGTGGGGGCAGCTGGAGGTCTGGTTTTACTCGTAGGCTTACAACTAGTCTGCAAATATTTGTTTGTCTGTGGTCACCCCAGAGGCAGATGTGCTGGAAGGGGCTCTCAGGGCATTCAGTTTCCAGCCTCAGCGGGTCTTGGGAAGCCTGTGAGTGGGAGGGCTCCTGTTCCCACTCCTGCAGTGCTGGCATGGAGCTCTACCCAGTGCAGCCCAGGTCCAGTTGCCTGCCTGGGTGCTGTGATGGATCCCCTTACCCCACAGCAGGCCTGTGGCTGTGTGCTCCAGTGGCCGCTGACCTCTTTGAGGCTCCTAGTTGCCAGGCAAGGGGCAGTGAGGATAGCAGACATGCTCACCCTGGTGCCAGCTCTTGGGCAGGCATGTAGCTGCTCACAGGCTCCCCTGCCACGGGCACAGTCAGGGCCCTGCAAGCTCCAGTGTAGGGAAGGAGTGCATAAGCACCAATGGGGTGAGAAATGGTGGACCTGTGTGGGTTGTGTAGCAGAAACACCTGTGCCTCCATCTTACTTGAAGCTAGACTGACCATGCAGTCCCTCTGCACCCCTCAGCCCCTTTCCAGCTGGCACAGATGTACATCCCTGTAGATCAGGTAAAACATGCAGCAGTGAAAACCTGGGACATGTATAGATGTATGGATGCAACCATAACCTGCCAGAGGGACCCCGTGTGGGGTGAGGAGACCAAGGGCAAATGTAAGTATGGGGCTAGCAATGCTGCTTGCACCCTCCCACCCAGCTGCAAGGGCCAGTCTTTCAAGGAGAACTGACGTGCTGTGGTAGCGGTTGCAGTGTTTTATGAGAAGCATCCATTCAAGAGAGAGGGCATGCTAGGGAAGTGGGAAGTGCACATGCACTGGGCAGGGTCAGGCCACCAGCCTCGTGATACTTCAGCTCAATTGACCTGATCTGTAGAGGGCCAGGAAGAAGTGGGAGGCTGCTTTGGTCCCTGGGCTCAGCACTCCAGCCCAGCAGTCTCTGCCAGGCAGTGGTGGCTCGGGAGGGTAGCCTGTCTTGAGGGGTTCTGTGCTGTCCTGCTGCTTCCTCTCCCATGGCCCTGCAGTAGAATGCCAGGGCAGGGTACCGGAAGGCCGGCTGGCCTTGTAACAATGGAGAGAATTGGTGTAGGGGACAGGTGGTGCTCAGCAAGCTGGAAAGGGGTCTTCTGCCGTCTGTGCCTTGTCCCACACACTTGGCTGTGCCTGTCCCTCTTGTCTTGCCCGAGAGGTGCCTCGAAGGGCTGGCGGGGTGGATGATCATCACCGGCACCGGGGGGACAGGAGTCACCTCTAGCCTTGTGTCCTGTCGTGCTGGCCTTGGGGCATGCCGCGCAGCACCTGCCGCCCTGCTCTTGCCCGGCTCCCGCGGCCAGTCACACCACGCCGCTGGCGTGGAGAGTCGCCGAGGCTGGAAATCTCAAAGCCCGGCTGCCGCTGACACTTCTTTCCCGGGGCGGCAGGAACAGGTCCGTCCTTTCCCCGTAGCATTGGAGCAGAGCTCCGCTCCGGCTGCGTTGGTGGCACCAGGCTGACGGGGAAGCTCCGCGTCCCTTCAGTGCAGCGTGTCGGCAGGGCTGTGAGCTCCCCACAGGTACGAGCAACAGTGCCTGCCCGGGGAGGTTACCGCTGCCAGGCTGGCGAGCGGTCACCTCGGCTTCGGGCTGTCCCGAGTGAGTGCCGGGGCATACTGGGGCCCCGGGAGCGGAGCCGGAGGCTGGAGGCGCGGGGTGCCCGTCCGAGGAGTGCGCTCTTCTCGCGGGCCCTCGGTGGGTTCGAGACAGGTCTGTGAGAAGCTGCCGGAGCTGGCTCGCAGGGTGGCTGGGCTCCTAAGCAGCCCCTCGCTTGCAAACGATTTGGGAAATAAAAACCAGGGCTGTGAAACTTTGCGGAAGTTGAGCGAATTCCCACTCTTGCGAGAGAGGAGACTGAAGCCGCATGCCACGACCCCTCTCTGAGGATGAGCACCCGCGGGGACCGCAGCACCTCCGCCTTGTCCTTGCTGAGGGGGGAGATGCTGCAGCCTGAAAACCCCCCTCGAAACTGGTTCAAAATAGATACAGAGTCAAGGCGCTGACAGTTCGCCTTTCCCCCCACTAAAAGCGCGCAGAGACCCTCAGAAACAGAGGGGCTGCTGCTGTTAGTGTCCATCTTAACGAGGCGGGATGCACAGAGCTGCTCCCAGGGACAGAACAAATACCTGCAAAGAACCGGAGGCGCCACAAGTTGTTGCACAGATGAATTGATCCAGTAATCGCTAGGGCTATAACACCCTTATTTATGCTAAAGCATGTGACACAATCTTCAAAATGTGGTAGCTCCAAGTTACCACCTCTTTATTACTTATACAAGCTAATAGGTGAAGTGACTTTTACCTTCTTTACTTGAAGGAAGCACAAAGAAGCAGACAGGTAATTCCACGCTGCTAATTTTTATGATGTGATGGGTAGGGAAGGGAGAGGTTGAAGTGAAACCTGGGAAGACCGATTATGAAATCTCGGAGTTTAGGTAGTAGTGACCAGCTGGGATCTCGTGATTATTTCTTTTTCTTAAACCGCGTTTTGCAAATATGGTAGAAATTCTGGCACCTTATCTGGCCGTGTGTGAGCCGGTGTGTGCTGTCCGAAAGGATGGTTTGATAGTAGGTACCTATTTGTTTTTGTTACTAATTTGAATTCTAGCCTCAACGCTAGCATTTTTCAATTCAGTGTTTAGCTGCTGCGTTTCAGGGTGCGGAGAGAGGGAAGTGGTAGCCGTCTCTCCCGCTCCTGGGCTCTGCGGTGCCGGGGAGGATTGCCGCTCGGAGCCGAGAGCGGAGCGCGGATGTTCGCCGCCTGCCGCGGTCAAGTTGCGGTAGCGTTACAGTTCCTCTCGGGTGAGACTTGCCAGGCTTAAGGCTAAAAAAGTGTCTCGTATACAAAACGGTCAGGAATATTTACAGGTAATTGTGACTGTCAAATACTCCCGGCGTGTTGACAAAGCGCAGGGGATCTTGGAGCGTTTCGTCTTTCGGAGGGTGGGAGGCTGTAGCGGCGCAGACTGAGCCCCGCCGCCCGTTCGGCCGCGGGACAGGGACGCCTCCGGCTCCGGGCGAAACGCTGGTCGGGAGGACATAATCGTGTCACCCCTCTGGGGCGGTGTGGCCGAAAGGCATTTCCAGGGGCAGAAGTGCAGCGGCTCACGGTGCAGAGTAAGCGAGAGCTGCCGGCACCGCTGGGGACTAGCTCACTTGTTAGATGCTGATTTGGTTGGAGTGATTCCGTGACGGGGAGCAGGCGAGCACCGCGTCCGGTCTGGTTTTGTACCGGGATTTCAGACAGCGGATACCGCTAACCCGACCCTTTACAAACCCGAAAACTCGTCCCAGGAGCGCGCTGGCCCCTCGCAGAGGGGAGCGGGGTTAAGCTCCGGGCTGCCGGCGCCGCAGGCCAGGCGGAACGCTCGGGCTGGTGGTACTGAACGAGGCTTCAGGCGGAATCGCGCTCGCTGCGTGACAGCGGGTGCGTGGCGCCGCGGGCACGGTGGCCGCGCAGCCACCGGAGCCGCGGCGGCTCCACCGGCGGCTTCTGCGCTCGTACTGCGGGGCTGGGAGGAGGCAGACTTCGCAGGCGGCCGGGCACATGCTGCCGGGCCACTCCTGCGCCTTGCCCGCCGTCTGGGAACGGGGAGCCGCGCCGACGGCACCGTCGGAGGCAGTGGAAGCAGAGGGAGGCCAGCTCCACGGAGGCTGGTGGGCTCCGGGCAGTATTCCTAGGCCACCCTGCACCGGCATCTGCTGGGGAGGCATCTGTCTCGTTCCGCCGCGCTGGGAAGCCACGTCCGGGTTGGAGGGCGCCGCCTCTGCAAGGCTACCGGGGCCGCCCCGGGCGACGGGCACCTTTCGGCCACCCTTGAACCTGCTGCGAGCGGGCAGCCCCCGACCCGGGCAGCCCCTTCACGGGCCAAGTACCAACCCTGTCCCCAAAAGCTCTTTTTGTTTGCGCACATAAGCAGGCAAAGTTTTGAGGCCCCGGGAAAAGACAATAGCATTGTCTGCAGGGGAAAAGCGACAGGATTTGGCCTTTTCCTGCCCCGGTGCCCCATGTGTGCCCCTTAGGCAGAGAGCGCCCTGCTGAGCCCCGTTGTCAACAGTACAGGGCTTGCGGAAGCCTAAACAGGCTGAGCGTTACCGATCAGCCTCTTGCAACTCTCCAGCTGCTGTGGTTTAGCCAGGGACGGGGACGAGCCCCGTTCGCGGCGCGGCCAGGGAAGCTCTGAGCTGCCTGCCATTTGCTGGAGCCGGGCTGCGGGGTGTTTGCTGCTCCTGTGTATCGGGGTGCGTTTCCTCCATCAACGGCGTTTACAGCCTTTACAGTAAAATCTCCGTTGTTTATCTTCACTTGAAATCCCATCCAACTGTCTGCCCCTTTTTCTCTTGAGCATACCCACAGCCTTTAATTATTTGCACGGAAAACTATAAATCCCCAGCCCAGGCACCCCAGCTGCCGGCTGGGCTCAGCGCTGACCTGCCTTGGGCTTCAGCGGAGCGGCGGGGAGCGAGGGCGGGAGGTGGGGGCCGGCACCGAGAACCCGAGCGGTCCTCTGCTCCTTGAGCACCATTTCGCGTGCAAAGAGCCGCCGGGAACCGCTGCCTTGTGCCGCAGAGCAGAGGGTTCTCCGTACGCCTTTGCGGGTGGTTTAATTTACACGGACGGCTTGCGTACAAAGATCGGGGTGTCTGTTGAGGCAAAGTTTGGGTTTAACAGGAAAATGGCACCCTGCTCTGCACAGAAACCAGTCGCTAATGAGCCGCGCCGTCCTGGGGATTGAGCGCGGCTACCACGGCTGAGCTGGGGCTGAGTGCTGCTCCCCGGGAAGCTGTCGGGGAGGGCGGTCGGAGTCGGCTCTGTTCTCCTGGCTCTGCGGGGTCTTTAGTCCCGTCTGGTCTCTGCCGGCCGCAGGAACTTGGAGAGAGTTTGGGAGGCGGTGGTGTCCGACGTGGGCGGGTGATGCTGTGCTTCCAGGTCGGAGCCGGGTGGGGGAGAAAGGCTAGTATCTTGTTAATTTAAGTAAATCGTTGCAATTAAAACGACTCGTGCCTCGGGGTACGAGTCCTCAACCCTGCACCCTCGGCATGTTCTGCTGAGCTCCGCCGTCTCTTGCCCCCACCCCGAGCGAGAGCGCGGTTAGGGGGAAGAGCGGGCTCGGCGCGGAGCCTTCCTCCCCCAGCACCCCGCAAACACCTTTGGGGTGAAAAGGCAGGCGCCGAGGCCGGCTCTCGGGCCGGGGCGGGCGGCTCGCCGCTGCAGCCCCCAGCCGCATTCGTTCGTGCCGCAACTCGGGCACAGCGCGGCAGGCGGGACCGGACTCTCGTTTCCCAGCGCAGCGCTGCTCGGTGCGGCCACCTCGGGGTGGGACCGAGGGGCGCCGCCGGGCCCGGGAAGCCGGCGCTGGAGTGGCCTTGGGCTGCTGCGAAGGAGCAGCCGCAGCTGGCGCTCGGGTGGCGGGGCTCGTCTCAGTACTTGTTAGTTACTTCTTTCTCGGATCTAGGGCATTTTCCTTAATCGCAACGAAGGTGGCGAAACTCTCCCTTCGTTTCCAGCTCTGAGCTGCTAATTTGAAGGAGAAGAGCCGCAGGGCACAGGCGGTTCGGTCTGTGCTTTCTGCTTCCGACAGTTTACAAATCAGATTTATTTTAGAGAAGCCCTACAAACCCGAAGAGTCTCGCAAGTCTGTTAAGGTGAGGCGTGTCGATAAGCGTGAAATCTCACGGAGGAAACCTCTTGCGGCTCGCAGTGAAGCGTTTGATTGCGAGAAAACGCAAACCCGCGGCCAGGGGGACAGGCGAGAGCTGGAGACGAGTGTGAGGAACAAGGGGAAGCTGCAGATCGCAGGGAGGGAGCGGGAGGGACCCTGGCAGGACTCCGGCAGCGGCCGGCTCAGCCCGCATCAGGCGCCTGACGTCCTTTTCGCGCTGAGCCGCCCCGTCCCGGCGGTGAGCCCCGTTCCATACGTCCACCTCGGCCTGGGCTGCGCTGCTTTCTGGGAACCGAAATATGGTGTAATAACAGCTCCGGCCGAGTCTTTCCCTTCCCTGCATATGTCTTGCTGTAGAGATTTCCTCTCTGTAGTCTGCAGCCTGGAGCTTCTTCTCCCTATACTACCGCTGGTGGCAAAAGACTTACTAATAAAATCAGTGCGGGGAAGGACGAAGGCGAGGGTAGGATCTGCAGCGGTAGGGCTGTCCTGAAACCGTTCGAACGGAGCTCGGACGCCGTAAAGACGCTTTTGGTTTTGTTTGTTTCTTTTTCAATGGGCACAGTAAGAACGCGCGGCATGGACCCCGAAGTGGCTGGAGGCGGCCGGCGGCGCGCAGGGGAGGCAGAACCGGCTCCCGCGGGGCCGAGGCGCTGCGCGGCAGAGCCGGGGGACTCGCCGAGCGCCTCCAGGCAGCCGTCCGCTTGGGCTGGCGGCGGAAAGGCACCTGCGTGCGGCTGGGAAACGACGGTGGCCCGACCCGTCCTCCCGCCGGCACTATCGGCTGGAGCCAGAGCTCTCCCCTCCAAGTGGGAGATGGAAACCGGGCTCGTCCCACCGCTGGGACCAGGGACATATTTGTTTCATTTTAGCTTCACCTCTTAAACCTGGCACCAAGCGAGGGATCCTGGTAGTGCCGTGGGGCTCCTACAGCGGCCGGTCTAGACGGCTAGTCCCCGTGATAGAGGGGCCGCTCCGCCGGGGGGCGGCTCCCCGACTGCGCCGCACCTTTCCCGGCCCGCGGGGGGAGCCCGAAAAGGTGCAGCCAGGAAGGAGGTCAGTCCCGCTGCGCTGCCCCCCGCGGGTTTCCCCGTGCCGGCCTCTCTGCCTTGCCCGGGACGAGCCGCGGGCGGGCAGCGCGGCGCTGCGGGACCCTCGACGGCATGTGGCGCGGCGGGCTAGGCGGCAGGGCGGAGCGGCGTCCCCGGGGCGAGGGCGCAGCGGAGGGTAACGGGGCTGGAGCAGCCGGCGCTGCACAGGGGGCCACCTCGGCAGGTGCTGCTCACCCTGCCCGGCCGCACCGGACCGCCGAGGCCGCGGGCGGGTGGGAGCCGCTGCTGCTTCGGCCTGCGCCGACGCCGGTGCCCGCGCGATGGCGCTGTGCGAAGGGAAAGACGCCGGGACAGGTCGGGTGGGTGGTCCGGTCCCGGCCCCGAGGAGCGGCCGCGGGCTCTGGTCCCGCCGCGACGGCCGGCGCTGGAAAGGGGTCCCGGCCCGAGGGAGAGACGGGAGCCCTCGACTGCAGAAGCCGTCGCTCCCGCGGAGACTCGGCGCTGCCCCTCCGGGGTCGCATGGCCTCCCCCTCTCCCATCCCGTCCGCCGCTGCGCCGTCGCGGCACCCCCGGGCCTCCTCCTTTCGTGGCGGCGCCCGTGGTTGGCGGGTCGGCGCCTTCCGGGACCCAGGTGTACGGCGGCCAGAGGTCCCGTCTCGGCCCAGGCCGCAGCTCTCCGCCGCGTCGCGGGGGTCCGTCCCGGCCGAGCCCCGCGGCGAGCGGTCGTCCCGCGGACGCCGTGGTCTTCGGGAGGCACCGGGCGGGCGGGGAGAAAGAAGGAGGCGAAGAGAGCGCACGGGAGCGCGGCGGATCCGGTGGATCCTATCCGGCACGGCGGCCGGCTGTCGGGTGCAGTTGCGTGGGGCGAGGGCGGCCCCGGCCCGGGGGGCAGCACGGTGCGGCACCGAGGGCGGCGGAGGCACGGGAGCCCCCGGCAGCCCCAGCTGCTGCCGTCCGCCTCTGAAGCCCGCGCAGGCACGGAGCGGCGATCGCTTCCATGCGCGTTGGCTTTAAAAGCGGTAGTTAATGAAAACCAAACCTTTCCAAGGAGGTGATTTTGTTCGTTTGTTTTGTTCAAAATTTTTTTGGCGATCGACCACTTGAGGCGTCCATAAACTTCAGTAACGGGGAGTGCTGGGGACTCGGGGCGCACCCCGCTCCTGCTCGCACCACAGTGCGAGAGCAGAAAAGTCTCGTACTGGAGTTCGTGTTAAAAAAAAGAAAAAGAAGTTATTATTAATAATAATAATAATCAATAAATTATTTTTATAGCGAGATTGAGGACGGATAGGGGAAGCGATGGGAAATAATCGCCCCTTTTTCTAGTGGAAATAAGGACAGCGTGAAAATCATGTACTGGAGAGAAAAAAAAACCCCACACATTTGTAATTTGAAACAGAAAGAAAAGAAGAAAAGGCTTTTATTGGGAAAAATATGTAAAAGAAAAAATAAGCATCGGGTATTGTAAAATCTGTTTAAATGAAATGGTGTTTACAAAACAGAAGTTCCCAATCAGCAAAATCTATCCGCGCTGGGTTCGGGTTCCCCTCGGTTTCGCTAACAAGCCCCTTTGCTTCCGCGTCGAAATTTTCAAATTATTACCGTTCCCGGTTTCAAAGTTAAAAAGAGTATTTTCCGCAAACGTTCGGTGTGTAAATACAGGATTAAACACGCGTTTGGCGGTCCTGATATTCCAGGAAACGCGCAAGTGGGAAAGCGGCTGCCAGTGGGGGAAAAAAACCGAACGCGAGAGAAAGGTGCGGGGGATTCATTGCAAATAAAGCGATCACTACATATATATTTAAATGTATTTAATTGTATGCATTATTCAAATGCCCTTCTGACTAGTTTAATAATTTAGAATCGATAGTTTTCCTAAAAACTTTATAAAATATTTACACTTAATAAAATATTAATCGATTAACAAGCCAGTCGTACTCTTATAGGAGCTTTACTAAAGTCCTGTAATCGCGCTGTCGCCACACGTCTCCGCTGTTAAGGAACGGATCGCTGACAAAATGTAAATGAAGATCTTCAGACGGTGGTGTTTATAAAATAGCTCATTAATGGGCTTGGATTGAATCTCTCCATCCATCCACATCATCAGATATAATAATAGTAACGAATCAGACAGGGAAGATCCTGGCTAAACCATTGGCATTTTTTTTTCCAGAAGTACTGAAGTCCTAAATCACCATTTCTTCTAACTTTCTGGCCATTGATCCGCGGGAATTCGTAGTTCAACATCAAAGGTAAGAACAAAACATTATTCAATTATTCGATAGCTGGTGGGAAAGGTTAACTTCCACGGAAGAGCTTCTGCTGCGCTTTATCAGAGCGGGGGGCGGGAGGGGGGAGAAGAAAAGTTAGATCGGGTTATTAAAAAGAAGAACGAGAGTTCTCCAAACTTTGAGGCTCCTTTCGGAAAGGGACGGTAGGAGACCTGGCTGGCGGCAGCCGCTGCGCTCTCTCCTCCTCCGCAGCCTGCGCGTTCCCGGCACCGGCGCTCGCTCCTCCGATTGCTCCGGGAGCCCCGGCCTGGCGGCGGCCCCCACGCCCCCGGCCTTCCGCTGTGCCCCGCATCTTTTCTGGCTCCCCTACACTTCAGCCGGCGATGGGACCCGGCTCCCACCCACGTTCCTGGCTTGCTGTCCTGGGGCAAGCCTGGCACTGCGACCGGACTTGGGCGGCGGGTCCCCGTGCCCCTTCCGAGGAGGGGAGAGGCACGAGGTGGGGGAAGACGCCGCACTCGGCGCTGCATTTCGGGGCCGGGCCGGAGGTCGGATGTGGAGCGAAGCGATTATTTCTCTTACCCTGCCCCGGGATCCGCTGCTTCTCCCGGCACCGCTTGCAGGGTCGGCCCGAAGCCCACCGGGAAAGCCGAGCGCTCGGCGGGCGGGCTGTCAGTGCCGCTCGGAGGGAAGGAGCCGGGGCAGCGGGATCAGCGGTAGCCGGGATTCCCCGGAGGGGGACCTGGCCTTCCCCTCCTCCAAATCTCGGGGCAACACTGGCGGTGCTCGGGACGGTTGCCTGCGCGCTCAGGGCTACCGCTGCTGCCCACCCTCCCCTCCCCGGGCGTTTACGGGGCGGACGGAAATCTGCCGCCAGGGCTGCCCGGTGGCGGTGATGCTCCTGCCGCGACCCGGTCCCGCGGTGCCCGGGGTGGGGGCCATCCTCTCCCCCCACCTCCGGGTAGTTCCCCCCCCTCCCCCCTTTTTTTTTTTTTGACCCTCCGGCGCCACCGTAAAAGGCAGAGTTCTTAAGGGGGCACGGCGGGAAGGGTGGCACCCTGCAGGGACCCAGCGGCGGACGGGCGGAGGGGGAGGAGGAGGGCGCGGCGGGCACCGGTGCCCATCGCCATCCCCCGACGCCTTCCCCCTCCTCCCCAGCCGCCCGTCCGTCGCCCGCCCCCCGCGCCAGAGGGGATTCACTCGGTCTACCTTAACTCGGGGCTCGTTCCGCCGCCGGGCGGGCGGGGAGGGCTCGGCGGCGCGGGGCCGCCGGCTCATTCCCCTGCGCCCCCCGGGCCGGGCAGGGGGCGCTGCGAGCCCTCGGGGCGCGCCGCCGGGCATGGCCCCGCCGGGGGGGAGCGTCCGCTTCGCCGGCGGCCCCGCCGGGGGGAGAGTCGCGGGTGCACCTTGCACCCAAGGGAGAGGTGACTGCCTGCCGGGCGACCGCTGACTCCCCCGGGACCGGCGAGGGGCCCGATCCCGCCTCGCTGCGACTTCCCTGCGGGAGCCTTCCCCTCACTGCTGGCTGCACTTAGCCAGCGCTGTCATGCCCTACCCGGAGCTCCGCTATTAAATAATTTAGCGGCGGCAGCAGCAGCGCTTCCCCGTCGCTTCTCACCTCCTCCCGGCCCCCGCCATCAATTATTCAGGGCCAGCCCGGTAACTGCCTGGAGCCAGGCAGGAGAGGAGGGCGGCTGCGGGGCCCTACCTGGAGCCGGGCCGCCCGCCCGCTCTCGGAGCCCCGGAGGAATCGCGATCGGCCCTCGGGGCTGCAGCCCCCGCCGCACCGCGAAAAGTTATTGTTGCCTCTCCCCTCCAGGGAGAGGCTGCGGGAGGGTCCCTGCCGTCGGTCGGCTCCCCAGAGGGGACCCGGGTGGCAGGAGGCGGCGAGGCCCCACCGGCTTCGTCGGACCGAGCCGGGCTCCTGGACTGGATGCCGGTGGCAGCTTTGCTCCTCCCCAGTCGGTCCGGTTTCCCAACTCCGGCTTCCCCTATTTCACCCCCCCACCCCCTTCCCCTTCTTCTCCCGGCTCCTCCTCCTCTCCTTCCCCCTCGGCCCTCCCCCAGTCCGACTGCCCCTGTCCTTGCGCCCTTCTGCCCTGTGTCCCCCTTGTCATCCCCACCTCGTCCTGCCGCGCTTCCCCTTCCCCACCCGACCCGCCCTCCTCCCTCTCTCTCTCCCTCCCTCCGTGCGGCATCGCGCTCGCTTTTCGTGTGCGAGATGTATTATTTATTTATCGGTGTTTCATTTCCTGCCAGGTGGGTCTCTGCCTCCCACCCTTGCGCGCAGCGGGGCCGGCCGGGCTGGGGCAGCGCGGGGCGGGCCAGGCCGGCAGGAGGTGGGCTGCTGCGCGCCCGTCTGCGCCCGATCCCGAGATAGCACCGACTCTTGATTTTTGCGGGGGGGCGGGGAGGGGGAGGGGTGTCGGAGGCGAGGAGGGGTGGCGATGTTTGGGATGCACAGCCCTGGGACGGGAACGCCGCGCAGACAGACAGGCACACACACACACACACATACACACACACATACACACACACATACACACACACGCACGCCAAACCCGAAACCAAGGACAACCCCAAAAAGGACTCACTCTGCCTCGATGACTCAACGCAACTAATAACCGTTTCTCCGCTCTCTGTGGCGAGTCCCTCCTGCCGCTGCTGTCGCTGGCAGAGGAGGGAGTGATTGAAAGTGACACACCGGGGGCCGCCGCCGCCGCTTCCCCGCGCCGCCAGGCACCCGCCGCCGCCGCGGAGCCCGGGAGAGCGGCGCTCCCTCCTCTTCTCCTCCCCCCGTCTCCCCGGGTATTGATTTTCTCCGCTGAAGGTGTGAGAAGTCGGCTCCCTCTCCCCTCTCCTCCGCGCCGCAGCCGGCGGCCCCCCGCCCCCCCGCCCCGATCTCCCCGCTCTGCTCGCCACCCGGGACCCTCCGGGAAGGGGGTCTGGCCCCTGCAGCCTCGGGCAGCCGCCCCGGCCCCACCACCTTGGCACCCCCGGACAAGGGCAAGGAGGGGGCTGGGGGTGGGGGGAAGGAGTAGAAGGAAAGAAAGCGGCGTGAGAGGAGGAAACAAGAAAACTTTCCACCCTGGATTCTCTACTTCTGATCCATGGACAGAGCCCAACTCAGCCAACTTACAGACAGGCTATAAGCAGTAAGTACGGCGGCAGCTCCCGGGAGCCGCTCGCTAGAGGCTTCCTCGCCAGCAGCCGGCTACTCCGTGGCCGCACAGCTGGCCCGCGCGGGGGGCCGTGCCAGCGGGGCCTCCCGGACCGGCAGCCTCTTCCCCGCGGTCCCCGGGGGCGGGCCGAGGTCGGACCCGGGGCGCAGCACCTGGCTGCGGCGTGCGGGTGGGCTGCCGGCCCGCCGGCCTGCCCGGCGCGATGGGGACCGGGGTGTAGCGCTGCCGGCCCCCGCCCGCGGCAGGTTGGTGCCGGCTGGCGGGACCCGCGTCTCCGCCGCGGCGGGCCCGCAGGCCGGACGGGTAAGATAGTCGAGTCGGGGGCTAAACCGCTCGCTTTCGGCGGGGCCGGCGGCGGGAGCGGGCCGGCATCGCGCCCGGCCGGCGCTCGTCGGCTTCGTTGGGCCGAGCTGCCAGGGGGACGCGTTGCGGGGGCGCGGGCTCGGGGGCTCGGTGCCGGGCGGCGGCGCGGTCCGGCGGCAGCTGAAGCGCCCCTTGTTTCTCTCGCCCTAGGTCCGTGCGCCTTCTACTGCGACCTGCCAGCGGGAGCCGCGTCTCCGAGCATGGAGCGGAGGAGCGAGAGCCCGTGCCTGCGGGACAGCCCTGACAGAGGCAGCGGCAGCCCCGATGTCAAAGGGCCCCCCCCCGGGAAGGTGGCCAGGCTGGAGCAGAACGGCAGCCCCATGGGCACCCGCGGGAGGCCCAACGGCACCGTCCCCAAGCCCGTGGGAGGTAACTGTGCGGCCGCGCTCGTGGCGGCAGCCCCGGCCCGGCGGCTCCGCTGTCCGCGTTCGGCGGGCGGGTCGGCATCGCGGGCGGAGGTGCCGGCAGGTTCGTGTGGCGGCTGCCGGGCTGCCGCCCGCTTTGCTGCAGGGCGCTCAGCTGCCCGGCACCTCTGCGGTGTCAGGGGTCCGCGGGGTACTTGTGCCGAGGGCTGCGCGGCGTGCGGAACTCGCTCGTGGGAAGGCCGGCCTCCCTCCCTCCCGCCTGACGAGGCCACCCCTAGGCCCGGGCTCCTGCAAGGCGGCTCACAAAAGCCGGGCCTAATCCTGCCGGAGGGCAGCTGGGGCAGGGCTGGGTCCGGCTCTCCGCGCTTGCCGCCTGAGGACTGGCGGGTCTCCGCCGTGGCCGCCCGCGGGCATTCCCCGCGTGTTGCCGGCGGCTCCCGCAGGGCACGGCGGCGGCCGGGGCGGCGGGCCCGGGCAGCGCCAACAAAAGAGGGCATCACCTCCGGCTTGGGTGCGGGCGGCCCGGCAGGTGGGGGCACGGGAGTTGGGTGAGTGGCACTCGCCGCCACGGCTCAGAACGGGGCTCCAGGGCTCAGAAAGTAGCGTTTCTGTTTGCGTTTAGGGCAGCTTTTTCCCCTCCTTTCCGCAACTACCGTATTGTAGCAGTTGTAAAAGAGGACAGGGCAAATCGTGTGCGAGGTTCGGCTCTTCCGGGCACGCTGACCGAGCGTTGGTTTTGCAGCGTTCCCTCAACTCTCTAGAACACTTCAACTTCCACAGTTACTCTGCTGTCTGGTTGGTGGTCAGTTTTGTGTTCACAGCACGTGTAAGCGACACGCGTAGTTTTCTTTCCTTCTTTCTTTCTTTCTCCCCCCGTTTTCATCCAAGCAACTAAACTTTCCAGCCAGTTCTCCTAAACGCCCTCTTCTCTTCATCTTAATCCTGGTACTGCCACAGTAAACGCAGGACAGCCTCGTGTGAGGAAAAATACCTTTAAAAGTCTTGGCATTAGCCAGATGTCTCCAGCAAAATAATGCAGGATAGGCCACAAATAACTTCTACTTGTTTAAAAAACCAAACACCTCTCTGTGTTTGTGTTTTCAAACGTGCAGAGTGGTAACATACAAATGTAGTTGTTTATACACAAAAAGTTGGTGTAAATGGCATTTCAGGAGATAGTTTGATATGGTCGTCACATGACTCTATTACGCGAGGTTTATTTAGCGTTTTTGCCATTAGATGCTTGTTTCAGACCTCTGGCTCAATAGGTTTCCTAATTACTGGAGTTTGCTAAGGGACTGCAGGTTTTACTTTATTTTAAAAATGTAGGATTCATTTGTATACATAATGAAGGGTAAGAGATCTCACTAGTTCTTTATGTTTCTTGGATGACTATATGTCTGTTTTGTAAGCCTCTTCTCTGTGTTCTTCTAACGTATGGGAAAAGAAGAAACAGCTTTGCAGTGAAAGACTTGTATTGCTATTCCATGTAACAAATTAGTGGAGAAATAATTTATTGAATAATTAAAAAAAAAAGCTAATCATATAAAAATATGCTTAGTTTTGGATGCCTTTCTCAAAACTGAGGCGTTATAGCTGCTTGATTTTAAAGAGAAGTGTTAGAGCTTGAGCTGAAATCCTTTTCTTTGGGGCATTTATAGAAATACATTTTAAAGGAAGGTTTTAAATGTTTTGGAATATATATGTTGCTTTCTAATTGCAGCTGTCTTAGCCAAGAGAAATCCAAGAGAATTTTATAGTTATATTGTTGGTTCAGCTTGAATCTGGCCTGTTAAATTAGGGGAGATTTCTTTCACTTAAGACAAAGACTCTAATTTCTGAAAGCGAACTTTTAAGGGCTTACATTTTCATTCATTACTTGTCAGCTCATTTATAAAGTTGGTGTAGACTGAAGTGTAAAAGTGTGGGGGAATAGGAAATGCAGGAGTATTTTTTTTTTCCATAGCTGCTGTTCTTTAAACAGTCTCAATCTCTGGTTTTAGGCTATTCATAATAAAGTTTATTCATTACTCCTTATTGATACTGAAACCAAGAAGAAAATTATTCTTGTCTAAATACTTACCTAGGTTCTATAATACTCAATACTAAATCAGTTAAGTCAGATTTTTTTAATAAGATAATGGTGCTGTTTAAAATTGATTTAATTTTTTTTTCCCTCCTGGAAATGCTCTCAAGATAAATCAACATAGCTAATCTCCAGATATATTCTTCCTCTCTTCTTTTTCAAGTTTGATCTTTAAGAACCAGTGTGACCCAAGTGATCTTCTGAACAGGGATGGCACTGGTTTAGGTATTTCCAGAAGTCTCTGTGTTTGCAGTGGTCACTGCGGTGTTAGTCCTTTTTTTGTGAGTTGTGAAATGCAGCTGTAGATGTTCGTGGAGAGGCTTGCTGTTCATATACTGGCAAGTCAGTATTGAACTTCTCTTCAAATAAATATTAATAAAGGCTCTTTTAGTAGTGTTCCTAGTGTTTGGTAAAAAGGAAACTAGTGAAAGTTGTAGTGAAACAACATCTAAGACTTCAGTTGTCAGTCTACGAGTTTATTCTTTCAGTTTATTTTTCAAGCTTTAATAAAGCACTAATATTTACTGAATATAAACTTCATTTGGGAAAAAAAAAATTAAATACTCTACTGGAAACTAGAGACCGATTTGGTTTTTATTTTATTTAGATTTTTATTCTATAAAGTGTCTCTGTAGGTTTTGAAAGCAAAGACAGATGCTAGCAGTTCTTTTTTTCATCTCATTTTGGGCCTGAGAGATGTAAATGCTGAAATTCCTTCCTACTTGTCGAGTGGCTTTTTGGCGTAATAATCCCTGGTTCTGAACTTAATCCCTGTGAACAGAGCAATAAGCTCCTAACTAACTGGTGCTGTGATGAGACTGATGACCTTTGGTAACAAGTTTTATAATCGTGGTGTTTGCTACAATTATTTTTCCAGTGACTTCCCTGAGAAATAGAGAAATATGATAGTCCTGTAGGTATTTTTAGGTTTCTGTCTAGATTTATGAGTGAAAAAGGGCTTTAAAATAAGCTTTTGTAGTGCAGGCAGAAAACCAGTTGTTCTCATGAGAAATTTTGCCGTACGACTCCACTTTTTTAATTCTTAACCTGAATGTACTTAATTCAAAGGGCCATTACAGCAGTGATAATAAACTGGTGAAGGTCACTAAAAAGATAAACGGCGTCTTAAAGGTTGTGTTTAATAGGGGATTTAAAAGTTTCAGTACTGTTTACGATGTTGTTAGCGTCAGTCCAATGTGTTAGAGTCCAATTTTGGTTTGCCTGACTAACTAACCCACTGCTTTCTAAAATGTTTCGGCAGTTATCTAACCAGACCGTTTTGAAAACTGTGTACACTAAAACACAAGTGCTCAGGTCTTCAGGACAGGCAGGTTTTATAAAGGTCTCTGGGAAAAAAAGGCTAATATCGCTTTAAAAAACATAGGAAGCCTGGGAGAGAGTTTAGAGCAAGCAAGAGCACTATGGTGTTGACAGCTTTATATCCCTGTTGGGTAACATTCACTTACTAGAATTGGCGTCTCCTCTCAGTTAGTAATTCACTCCATAAGGATTAAAAAAAAAAAAGGGGGATGATTAATGGCTCGGCAACTTATATTTACAAAATTGTTGATTGCAATTCGTGAACCTGTTTGCATATGTGTGGATGTGCATGTGTGTGTGCATGTGTATGTGTATGCGTTGGTTTTGAAAAGCACAGCAAATAAGTATACAAAGCCTCTGTGTGCGACTTAAAATACCGGTAGGCAGGATGAGCTGTTCTGAAGTTTGGTTTTGCTGAAATAGAAGCATAGAACCAAAACAGAGCCAAGACACACGTTCAGATTTGGGGAAAGAAAGGGTTGCAAAAATTTGCTGGTTAGATTAGTTTGGTGTGGTCTGATAGTAATGCATTCTCATTCATTTAACTGTTAAAATGTGTGATTTAATTTACAGAATATTAATGGAGGAGAAAACTTTCAGACATTTCAAACTAAATTGTATGCTCAGGATGTTAATCAGTAGCTGTGGTTACTGTGCTCGTACAAAGTCAGATGTACCAGCAACATGGATCCAGTGACTCTTTGGAGCGCTGCTGCTAATTGCTGTAAGCACCATAAAGTTCGGATCTGTCACGGTCTTGTCTGCTTAGGTGTAGTTAGAAATCTGTTTTAATAGATCTCTGGGGCGAAAGAAATGCCGACCGAGGGTGGTTAAAGAGCTGTTTGTCCAAATCCATTCTAAATATTCCTGCAAAAACGTGGTAGAGTTCGTGCTACCTCTGACATCTTTTACATGGGTTTAAAGTACTCCACTGGTGAGAAAATCCACTTCGGTGCTGACGGAGGAGTGCAGCTTGATCAAATTTGCTCCTCCGCTCTGAGCGGTTGGCTAACGTTAAGCTCCAACTGGCATCTGAGCGGAGCGAGGAAGCGTGTTTCGCTCGGTCTTACGAAGGGAGTAAAGTGAAAGTCTAAGTTTTAGATAGTCTCCCTGCCTAGATCCCAGGGGCAGAATGTCTTCCCGATGCCTGGGAGAAGTCCGTAGCTCTCTGAAAGAATTAAAGGCAGCGAGATGCAGAAGCACGAGAGCCGCAGATCTGTGGCAGTTCAGGAACCAGCAGTATGTGAACGTATTTTATGCTTTTTCAGTGGCAGAAGAGTTGGAAAATGTTGCCTTGTACTTTGATACAACGTAGCAGGAGTTATGAGGAAATGTAAATGCTTGGATTTTACACGTTTCTGATTACTAATGAGGAAGAGACATCTAATTTAACAGGAACAGTGAGAAAAGCAAGGCAGTGATTTCTTCTTCATGACTGATGGTTAAAAATGAGTTTCTGGTCTTTTTGCTGATTTCCACCCCCACCCCCCTTTCCAATCAGATCCTGTCATGTAAATAGAATAAACAGAGCAGTCACTCCTGCAGGGTCACGTAGTATATCAGCTGCATTTTTGCTGAGGTGGAAAAATAGCCTTTCTTTATGTGTTTTCAGTACTTGGTCTGTTATTATAATAAAGACACAGTTGGTTAAACTATACGTGCAATTGAACATACGCATTAAAGGGAATATAGGGTATCCACCCATTTGGTGACCTAGGCATAATTCGATGTTTAGAGTAATTTTGGGACTCTTAAGTTGCATCTGCAGAAAGCCACCGACAATTTTGAATTGAAGATTTAAGATTAGCTGTAGTCAGATTTTATTTTTTCCCGCAGCAGTTCTTAAGTGTTTCATCTCCTCACTTCCTCCCCACCCCATGCCCATGGCCATGTTAGTTAACTGGATGCTATTATTTTCTCCATGAACCAAAGCTAAGGAAGAGAAACCAACATCTTTGGAAAACTCAGCATTAATTCTTTGCCTCCGCTTTACAAATTGGGTCCTGCTTTTCCTTAGGTTCACTAGGATAGAACAGAGCAGGTTTGCTCTCAGTTATTTCTAGGGTGATTGTTTGAAAGCCCCTGTTAAGGTGATTCTGTCCGTGACTCCCTGGAATTGTTATTATGCCTGAAGAAGGTGGCCAAATCATATCAAAACTACAAAGATGCCAGTGAGGAAGCAGATTTTCAAGAAAAATTGAGGAGTGACATATTTCGCACTCAGAATTTAAATGAAGGATTCAGACACTGAAGGAAGAAAACCAGTATTAAACTGCTGTTGCTATGAATAAACACTTAAAGGGGAGGTTTAAAGATTTCTTTCCTAAATACTTAGTTTTGGGGGTTAGCTTTACATTCTATTTACATTATTTTACTGTACTGAATGTTTTCTCTAGATTTAAAAGTAGAAAAAAAGCCCCAAACCCTGGCATAATGCAATTGTAATCAAGTCATCATTTCAACAGACAGCTATGTCATACTTAAAATCTGTACAGACTTTCAGGTGGCATCACCTACTCTAAAATAGCTTTACACGTTTTTGAGTGTCATACTTTTTATGGAGATGCTAGTTTGAACGTTTGATTTTGCAGTTACTTTCCATTATTGCTGTTTTCCTTAAAGCTGTCTGTGTAGAATGGGGAGGAAAATGGCCACAACAGTGATTCGGAGCTTCGAGTAAAACGCTCTGGCCAGTAAGGTTTTTGTCACTCGCATTGACACAGAAGATGGAAATACACTATGACACCTCTGATGATGTAAAGCGAAGGCAGTTTTACTGCAGTCATGTATTTATGTTTGCCAAACAGCTGTGTGACCTGTTTAGGAAAATTCTTATTTTTGTGATTGAGCACTCCCCAACCTGCTTTTAAATCTTATTTTTAAACTTTTCAAAATAACTGAAAATCTGTAAAACTTGGGAAGATTTTATTTCGAATCCCAAATTGCAAGGCGTAGATAAGTTAGGCCTTTAATTACCATCCCTCATCATAATTTAGTTAAATTAGTAACTACTGCTGTGTTTTGGGATTAAAGGCCTGGTTTTTCAGTATTACCCTGTCCGTTTGAATTGATACGATGGGGGTTTGTTCAAGATAACCTGTGCCTGATCCAGACTCTGTAACTACCAAAGGAGCGTCCTCTCCTTTGGAAGCTCAGAGTGGTTTTGAAACCAGCCCGCTGTGTTGAACGAGGAACTGATGAGCTGTCTGAACCCTGAAAAAATTGTCTCATCACTGGTTCCTCCTGTACGAAATGTCCTGGGTCAGATGCGTCGGTCTCGCTAACGCAGATGTAAGAAACAGTCACAGCAGACAAGAGGCAGCGGAGTATTTGATGGCTTTTGAGAAATGTTTTCTAGCCTCTAGCCATCCTAAAAAAAAATAAAAAATAAATTAAAAATTGCCCTCCACCAAGCTCAGTAGTTGTTGAGAATGCTCGTCAGCGACAGCTCTGCCGCGGGGTGACATACAAATGAGTTTACATTGATCAGTGGTACGAAAGCCAGAAGAACGCCTTGCTCTTTAATTCGGTGGGGATTTCTAGCCTGTCTAGATGAGGTTCTTGTGGCCATTTGCAAGCGTTGACTGCTTTAATGTGCGATGTGTTCTCAGGCAGTGAGTTGTCCATGTTGTCACAGTCCTATAGTTAGGAATGATTTTTTTTGTCAGAGTTCCTACACTCTGTACAAAAGCACATATTGCAGCTGTTGTGCGTACTTTGTCCCCTGGCTTCATTTGCAGCCATCCAAGTATTAGTAAGGGAAAAACGTTTCATATTTCCAACTTTATTTCCTTAATTTTAGAGAAACATAAACTAGTATTTCAAGCTGGGTTTTTTTGTTTCGCTTGTTTATTTTTCTTTTTGAATACTCTACTAGTTTTGCTGACATCCCCCAAAGATTTACAAACATTAGCATTTTAAGGCTGCTGTCATTGTGAAACCCTTAGAAATGATGTTGGGAACATTATTATTCTTTTATTTTTTTTAAAGTGTAATTCTTACTCTGATTTTTAAAGATGTGAACATTGATGCTGCTAGTGTCTGCGGACTTACATAAAACCTCTTTCCTTTCTGCTTGGAGTAAGGCTACACAAATAATTTACAGGATTGCTTAGAAGACAGGGTGTGAGCCCTGCATTACTAGTGTTGTAAGCCGGGTGCTAGAACAGCGATCTTGTATCTGAACTCAAGATATATATAAAATTCCCTGGCAAAAGCTGAATGATCATTGGTGTTACATACAGCGATGTTAGGAAAAAGAGAAGATTGTCATTATTTGTAGAAGCTGCATGAAGGGAGCAGAAAGACCTTGAAAATAAGAGACAGGTAGCCCTAGGTGAGAGTTTAAGCATGGGATTTGTTTTCTAAATAGAAAATCACCTGGCTAATAGTAAAAATTTTCAGGCATTTTTCTCTGTGTGTCCTTGTGTCTGACGGACGTGCAATATTAAACCGTCTGAGCACAACTGTACCTTGTTAGTGGCGGTGTCAGCAAGGTAAGAAAGCTCAGAAAAAGATTAATAAAAATAACCTGTCAGACTGTATTTTATATGAAGCTGCTGCATCTCTTGAGATAGCCGTACGCCCACTGCATTTTCAGAGTGCAGGAGAAATGTCTCCCACTTAAATATGCTCCCTCCTCATTTGTTCTGCAAAGACACACGCTGAGATGAAAAGACACTCTATTGACAGCAAACCTTTTCAAAAGTACTAAATCTGGCAAGAAATGTCACAAGGGGAGTTTCTTGTTTCAGAAACCATGATTTGTATCGCTGCCTACAGCCACAAGGTTACTTGTGGCTCGCTCGCTCTCTGGCTCGGGTGATCTATTTCTATTTGTGTAACGTTGAGAAGTGGCTGGATTAGCCTGTCTTTGCTTGTGCATCGCCGACACTTCGCTCGCCAGAAGTTGCTGACTTTGTCTGCGCTTGGACGGAAACTTCAGATAAGTGAGGCAACTCACACAGAAGTATTTACCATCCTGGTAATCTAAACTCACAGAGAGTGTTTTGTCATAAATTTAGCTGACAGGCGTATATTGGAAATGAAGCATGTCATTTTCAAAACTATAACCAGACTATTTTTTGAAAGTAATATAAATTCATATTTTGAGCATATTTTGGTTTATATGCATTTCCATTATTTATATATTAAAATTAGATGTGCACAATTTCCAGCCTTATTATTTTGAATGGTTATTAAGAAATGTAGTTATAAATTATGAGTTATACAATACTTTGGAGTAAAAGGTGATTTTGGTAATGTCTTTTCCCAACTTACAAATAACTTTTTTGCCATAATACGAACATGCTAGCAGAGCAACATGATAGATGTCTCTTTAAGTATCGTAGTAAAAGAAAATGACTTGCATTCTGAGGCTGTGGATAGTTTATGTTGTTTTGGACCCATTTCCCAAGCAGTGATCGAAAACAGATTACAATAACAATTATACAGTCAGAAGATGCAATATCCATTTCTGTTTTAATTGAGTGAAAGAATAATAAAAACATCATTAAGAAAAATGAGGTGGACCTGTCATACACTCTACCAATTTTTAGACTTGGAGAAAATGCAGAGTAACAGAAGTGTGGGCTGCTTGGGGTTTTTTATTATTTTCCCTCCCTTTTTTTTTTTTTCAAGTTTGTTGCTCAACCTAGAAGTCTGGATGGTAGACGTCATATGGGCTGCTCTGAGCAGGGATGCAGTAGGTAGGCATACTGCTTGGCAGAAGAGCTCCAGCTAGGCATTATCTGGGTGTCTACGTTTGGCTTAATAATGAACACCCTATTTCTGTCACTGGTTTGAGCTTTCTGGATCGTATTAATGTGAACCTGCCAAATAGATGAGCTCAGAGAATGCCATGGATTGAAGAAGGATTGCTCCTTCAAACTGAAGTGCTTTATACTTTGTTGCCCCTTTTTTTTTTTTTACTTTCCACTATTTTGCCTTTCCAAATCTGTGAACATGTATGCCAGTAAGAACACTTGGTCTCTTAATGGATTGCTACCTGGGACTGACTGGGTTTCAGCTACCTCACTGTCTCAGGCTTCGGATCAAACCTCTGCAGATAGAAGGGTGGGTGCATACTGCATCTGGGTTCCTCTGGAAAGGGACCCAGACCTGACTGTAGATGAAGGCACAAAGCTGAGGGAACCTGGCTCTCCATTTTCTCTGAAGCCGATTCCTAGAGCTGTAAGCAGAAGTGGCCTCTCTGCCATACCACACATGGAAAGAGAGATCCTCTCTACAGTAGCCTTGGCTCTGGTCGTGTACCATACAGCTTTGTAAATCAACATTTGGAATGGCATCCGGAAGTGAACCGGGAGCCAGTTCAGCCTTTGGAGAGCAGATGTAATCTGCTTTCTTTGGCTAACACCTCTCAGCAAGCACATGCATTTGCACTAGCAGAAGTATCTGATTCTCCAGTATAGCTCTGTGTACGTAATGTTGTAGCAATCCAGCCTGTTGAGCCCCAGAAGCATGCGTTGCTGACTCCACGCAGGCAAATTCCCACACAGGAGGTCAGCCTGTGGCTAGGTCCTCTCATTCTCTCTCCAAAATAGCACTTAACGGTTAAACAAATTAGGTGCATACCTAAGGAAGAGGATGTAGCAGTTAACTCCTGTTCCTGGACCTCAAGACTTGTTTGATAAAGATAGGGTAGTTATTAAAACTGAGATTAATGTGGCCTGCTGTCTGATAAAAGTAAATGTTCCTGAAAGAATAATGTTTAAATGCATAGTTGTCAAATGTATCATCTTGTCTTTTGAAAATGTGGAGTGGTTCCCTCACAGCTCTTGATCTTCTTGCCTTGAAAAAAGCAGGAATGCAAGAGAACACCACTCGGAAGTTGCTCTCTCCCTGCAGGGGTGTGGGAGATGGGAGTTGTAAGGAAAGACCAAGCCACAGGTGCCAGTTCCTGACCCATAATGGGCTGTGGGTGCAGGCTGTCTTGAGGCTCTGCATCATGGCTGCTGAAAAGGGAGGAGAGAGGGAAGCTAGCTGCTTGCTAGAGGAGGGAATGACAGGGTAGCCCCCCTGCTCTTTCTTGGTCATGGTTCTCTCCTTCATTCATTCTCCCTCTGAAAATCCAATGAAGATTTCTGCCATCCCCTTATACCAGAAAAATCCCATCTAATAAGGATGTTGCCATAGCAGTAGCTGAACCCTCGCTGAGAGTGAAGGGGGTGATGGACCCGACCAGTTGCCATTGAATTTGATGCCATTTATTGTGAGACAGTGTTTTATGTGGCTTGTCCTAGTGTGTGTGTACCTGTAACTTTTGCCCATGCACAGTTCTCCCCTATCTATTGATGTTGTCACTTAGAAATGAGGTTTTCTAATGCTGCCAGCATCCAAAAGACATGCGGGAAGGACAACAATTACAGATCCATTCAGCTTGTCTTAGGGCTGGAGCCTGCAGTTGGGCTTGAAGCAATCGTGTGGTAGTTACGTTGGACCTTCCTCCAGCTGTTTATCTGGTAAGATGAAGGAGAGGTGAAACGGTTTCTTCTTTTTCTTGCCAGGGGGTGGTTTACAGAGGAATGGACACGGAGGAGAAAAGAGCTTGCTGGTGGGTCCCAGTGGAGGTCCCAAAGCAGGCATGAATGTGGTACACAGCTCTTCTCCAGAAGTAAAACCTCAAACCAGCTACGAAAGCTTTTCTGTTACATTCCAGGGGACTTATCCCAGTACCAGGAGACTAGTTAATAGAACCTTCATTAAAATGCTTTTGCTAGAAGATGTTTTTTTGCTTTAAAAATTACATAATAGGGTGGCATCTGCTAGCACCACCAAAGTTAAGGGCTTATTAGTGGTTCCAGTTTTCAGGGTTTAAAAATGTTGGTCATTAAAATTAATTCTGGGTGGAATTTGGCATAGAGACTCTTAGCCCCTCAGGCGAGTTTTGTTACGTAGTTGAGAGACAAACAACAGAAAGCAGTCCCCCAAACCAAAAACCCCTCCTGAACCCTAAACTTATTTTTAAGTTACAGAAACCAGAACCTAAAACTTATAGGAAATTAATGGCTTAAGATGATTTTTTAAAAAATGCCAGTTTAATTTGAAAGCGTTTCCTTCACTGGTTTTGAGTGAAATGGCTATATTTTCCATTAGTTCACATTATAAAGTACTGCTGTGGGGTATTTTTTCTTCTTTTTTTTTTAATTTTTTTTTTTTTTTAGCTGGGAAACAAGTTGAAATGACTGAATAATTTTATTTAGGAAAAATGTGGCTATAGTGTCTTCACCTTTGCCTTTCAATGTCAGCTGGAAAGGCTGAGAGTGTATGTGGCTGAAGGTGTGTTGCTGGTACAGCCATAGGCGCTTCTGCTCGTCCTGGGGGGCTGGCTGGCCGGGGAGGCTGAGCTTTCTGCCGGAACAGCTCCACGTGCCCTTTTCCAACTTGGGTGCCCTTAAACCTGTGTTTTGAGGCCTGGGCTATCATCACTCTTGCTTTTCACACGTTTAGGTGAAGGGCTGCTCCCGTGCTTGCCCTTTGAACCCTGCCACTGTGACAGATCTGAAGTATAGGCTGAGTTAGTACAACTAGCTGAGTATGGCAGCTTAGTTACCAGAAGCAGCCGATCCAGTTTGCTTAGCAAAAGGCCTCGTCCTTTGTGGGTAACACTTCTGGACACAGAGTGGGAGAGGCTGCGCTGGAGGTAAATACTTGACGTTTCTTGTTCGTCTCGGCACATGCTCTGAATGCTGCTTTTCTTCTGTACTGTTTTCTGAGAAACTCAAGTATTATCAAATCAAGTTATGAATTTCATAATGTGTTTCTGTGGCAGGATAGCGGCCTGGAATATTTTGTGTTAAACAGTAAGGCTGTTATTTCAGCTAGGAGAGGGATTCTTTGGCTAGTTAAGCTGTCAGAAGCTTCAGAAGGGGACATCTGCGGAGACGTTAGGGACGACTTTATAAAATTTCCTGAGATCTGCGATAGTTGTGATGCTTGGGAGACTGAAGCCACAGAAAGGACTGGAAGCTGAAGAAGGATGTAAATAATATCTTGTGGTTTGCATTCACCGTTGGCTAAAATATAATATGTAGAAATGCATTTCCTGCCTACAGATTTATTGAATATGTAAAGCCAGAAAAAATAACTGAGGAGGAGGAGAAAGATACTGTCCTTAGTTTTACTTCCTGTGGCCCTCCTAAGAAGAAAAAGTCTACAACGTGATGTTATTTAACGTGATTTTGTTTCTTTGGCAAACGTTGCATTAAAATAATCTGTGGGCTGAGCTCTTCTTTACCAAATTGCATCCTGGAACAAATGATTTGCGTCGGGCTTGTAAAGCCATGAAGAGTAGGAGTTTAACAGCATCGCGTTACTGGTTATATGCAAAATCCGATACCTCACGTTTTGTCTAGAACCCATTGGAGAGCAGAGGATTAGCAGAAAGTAAGGTCCTTGTTTTTAAACAAAACCTCTTGCTGTAATGAGGTGCTTGGCGCTTTTGTTTTGCATAGGACTGTACAGTGGCAAAGATCCTGATACGGTCTCCTGTATTTGAGAGAGAGATTTCCCGCTGGCCTCCTGTCAGGGTGCACACACAGCTTTCTTCGCGTGGTTCCGAGTGGTTGGTGACAAACAACTGCAAAGTCATTCCTCTAGTCCCCAGTAAAAAAAGATTTACGGTGGAAGAATTCTCAGCCTCATAATGAGACCGTTGTAAGCTGGTGCGTGATATGTAAAAGGCTGAAACACAGTCCATTTACCCAAACCGAGCATTTATTGTGAGTAAGTTAAGTGCCAACAGCCTATATTCTGTCCGATTTAATTATATTTATAATTTATGGGATAGCTTGAAACTGAGCCTTAATGGACATGACTAACCCTTGCTCTGTCTCTTCCACCTCATCACTGAATTGCACGGGCATGGGCTGAGCCTGGCATCTCCTGATTCTTCTTGCATGTGCCTAGCCCTGTCTGCGTGGCGCTGTGGGAAGGGTACGACTCTGCCTCTTCAGCCTGTCGTTGCATATCCTGGATCTCCAGCCCTCAGCTGGACTCCCCAAAATTTTCTGGGGAGGACCTCACGCCGCCACCAGCTACAGCTATGCTGTCATTTCAATAAAAGGGGTGCTGAGATCAGAATCAAAACCTGCTTTTTTCAAATACTATTTGGCATCCTTCCTCCTAGGAAAAAAAACCCCACAAAAAAACAACAAAACAACAAAAAAACCCTGGTTTTGGAATGCAGTTGATCTTTTCTTATGATAAATTTGTCTTCTCTCCTTGTATGTGATCTTAAAGGTCTTTCACAATCTGAATGACTGCGATTCAGCTAGTTGAGTCTGGAATAAACCCCTCTTGATTCTTAGCGTACTCGCTAGGTTTTCATTTCCGATCCCGTCAGGATTTGCAGTTTACCCCGATTTGAAGAAGTGGCACACTGAAGCTTTGAAGCTTCACTACTACTTCTTTTTTTTTTCTTCTTTTTTTTTTTTGGTGGTGATGGTAGTGTTCTTCAGAATAGAAATTCTGGATTTATGTTGCACTAGGATGCAGGATGGCCAGAAACGCAGGTATTTCTGAGTAACCGAAAGCTGTCAGACTTAATTGGTTTCTGCCTTTTCAATTAGAGCTGCAGGATGTGAGGAGGAGAACTGGCAAACCTCTCCGTGCCGCATGGATGCTGATTTCTCTCTTCTAAACCAGTTTTCTCAAGGAGGGTTCATTTTCCAAATTTATTTAAAAGAAAGGGAAGGAGAGTAAAATACCACGTTAGTGTGGGTAAGGTCAGGTCTGTTACAGCACAAAGAGAGAGAAACAAATGGACTACTTTCCTCTCGCTGCCTTTGCTAGATCCAGGGCTCTTGCCTAAAGAAAAACAAGAAGCAGATTAGGTTTAGGAAATGTTTGTAGTTTGATTGCTTCCTGTGGTTATTGCCAGTTGTGAAAGCATGCTTTATTGTTAAATATATGGATTATTTACCCAGATAATTTCCTCAAGGCGACCAATGCTTTGCTAATTGAACTTCCTAGTCTCTGTCGCAGGGTAAGAGTCTCAGAAGTCCAACTGGTGGCTTTTAATTCAGTGTTTGGAGGTGTGCATGGGGATGAGCGTTTGAGGATTCTGCTGCTGCTGTCTAGATTTTTCCTTATTTTTTCCCCCCCTTCCCTTCTGTATCGGAAAGACACGCTTAAGAGACTGACCCACGTTACAGTCTCTGCTAGGAGAAATGCTTTCTGCATACAGTAATGAAGAGTTTTCAGTAGTTTATGAATTTTCAAATAAATATCCTGGTTTCTGAACTCCTAACCATAGAAATTTGCTTTGTCTTTGAGAGAGATTATTGTGTGTGTGTCTGTGTTCTGTTTAAAAAATACCAACCAACCGACCAACAAAACTTAAAAACCCAAAGCACAACAGCAACAACTAAAACTTTATTTTCCACTTTCTTCATTTGATAAAAATCTCTTCACTGTAGAATGATTTCCTTTGGGTTTGACACCACCATTTGATCTCAGTTTTTAATAATTTTGGTGGGTTTCACTCCCAGAAGAAAACATGCTTGTGCTGTGAAGTATTCCCACTAGAAATCTGGGAAGTCTTAAAACCTCATGTTACTGAGGGCAAAGAACTGGCTTCTTTATTAATTCCCTGCTAGACAACCCCTGTACAGTAAATCTTTCCGTAACACCATGCTGTTGAAATTAATCAAGCTGATGTTTGGAAATTGTTCAAATTAGATAAAATTAAATAACACCTAGGTGGGGCTCAAAACTTGAACTGGTGGAAACAGATTTTAATCTAAAAAGACATGAATTTTATTGGTGCCTCTTTTTATTGGTTGATTTTCATATCATACTTATTAGGACAAACAAGCCCTGCTCCTTGTTTAATGGCTGAGAGGTGGGTGGCTGAAATAGTTTAGCCTCCTCCCCAGCTCTCTGCATCCTTTCCTTTTTTTGTGCTTTCGGTGCCGAGCCCAGGGTGGTAAGGTGGAAGCGGCTGGTGCACAGAAATGCAGTGCTGGTAGAGTCACGTTTGTTACTTGCTCTAAGCATGCAGCTTGGGCAAAGTAGCATTTGTGAGGAGTGAGTGAAAGAAACGCTGCAGGATTTCTTAATACCTGCTCTGTCTTGTCCTTGTAGCAGGTCTTTAGAAATGTACAGCTTTTGCCTGCAGATCTTACGACTGAAAATGCTTTGCAGGGAGCTGCATAGCTGTGGTTTGATAATGCTTCTGCATGGCTTCAAGTTCTCTGAGAAAAATCAAATACTTTATGCAGCAGAGTATCCAGCGTTTTCATTTCTTGAATGAAATACCCGTTTCTCTTCCCTTCATTTTTTAAGAATGGATTGCTCCTTGGTGAAATAAAACTACAGATTCAAATGGGCAAGGATAAGGAAAATCTGCGTTTGAACACAGGTCTTTGATACAGATTTAATTTCTTCTTAATTTCTCTGCTCCTTAGCTCATTTTCTACTGAGACACTTCTGTTTATGAGATCTCCTCTGTACACTGCAGCTTCTCTGTGAAAGCAACAGCGGACCTGAAATCCCATTTCTGATTTGTTTTAATAATACATGTTATACAGAGGTACCGGGCACTGCTGACCGTTCTGTGCTTCTGGCTAATAGTGGGAACAGTTTCCCCCTCTTCTCTTCCATGGATTAGAAGGAATTCTTGCTGTGCGTTGATGTCCTTATAAAAGCCTTTATGTAGATCTCGTTTTATGCTCCTCTAACGTTTCATGCAGATCTTTAACATCAAGGAGGAAAAGTCTTTTTTATGAACTGTGATTGCTATTAACATTTCGTGTGCATACCAGCATTGTGTTCATCCTTTCAGGAAACAAACAGTTTCCTTTTTAGCCCTCTGGTTGCCCCTTGTTTTTTGTGTGTGTGAAAATCAGTGTTGTATGTCACCTACCATGAGCTGTATAGCATCACTCACTGCGGCATCTGTCTAAAGCTGGGAGAGGAATGCACAGAAGTTCAGAAGCCTTGTTTTGTGCATGGATACTGGAGGAGGAGGATGACATTAGCTGTGCATGATAGGGCATTAGGGAAGGAGCTGAGGAGTTTCAGGATTTATGAGTGAGGCTGGTTTGCACTGCTGTAGCACTGCAGTGCGAAGCTTCATTAGGGATGCTTGGTCTCCTGCTCTGAGTATTGCTCTAAGTTCTTCAACTGGAATGACAATGAGCAGTGACGATCTTACCTTGCTTTTCTGTAAGGACCCTGTAATGAGCTGGAGGTGTAAGGTATCCATCTAAGAGCAAGACATGGTGCAGATCAGTGTAAAGAGCATGTTGACTTTTGGCTGCAGATTTTTTTTTCTTCCGATCCCAACATGCTGAAAGTATGTTAATTTATTTTCAGATAACACCAGGAAAGAGAGAGGTTTGAGGCAATAAATCCATTGGAGGCATCATAGCTTAACTCTGCATTGCAAAATAGAGGGCAAAGCAGATGGAACTTCCTTGGAGTGGGATTTGCTTGGGAATAAGTTAGATTACTGTTGTATTTTAGTAAAATAGGATTGGTATTAAGATTCCAGATGCTCTAGTGAGAGGCATAAGAATGGGTTAGCCATGACAGATGTGATAACTTGCCCTTTGATCACACTTTTGAAGGTACTAATAGCATTTTATCGTTAGTTACGCTTGGTCACTGAGTTCAGAGATGTTTTTGCAGAAGCTGTTTCTGTAGCAGGGTCCCTGCAAGCATGGGCAGCAGGGAGGGGTGATAAAGTCATCATGGGCAAGAGTCTCGTGTGTCCTTCGTGCTACCCATAAAGCGATGTCATCTACAGCATCAGTCCTAGCATTTGAAACCCTGTTTGTACTGAGACAGTAAAGAGTGTGGAGAATAGGTGCAAGTTCTGTGCTGAAAAGGTGGAAGAACCATTGTGTGACAAGGAAAGCACCAGATGGAGGATAAGAGATGCCGTGGCATCCCTCTCATCAGTTTGCATTCACCTACATTTGCTGCCTTGCCAACACATAATGCCACAACCGATGTTAGAGCCTCAGCATTTGGCCAAGTGTCTGAATCCTTTGTTAAGACACAAATGCCCCCATCAAAAGTGCCACGATGAGCTGTGTGTTTGACAGGAGGGGAACTTTGTTGCTTAAGAAGATAAAATTTAGTTTTAACTAGTTAAATCATTTACGGACAAATAGGATCCATTTTTTTGCCTTGGATAGGAAGTTGTAGCCTTTACAGGATCAGCCTGGCACTGTCTTTTCAGGAAAGCACCTAGAGACTTTTTTCCACTGAGTGTTTTTTTTTTAACACCATGTTAGAATTTGGCTGCTTAAGCTTGCAAAATGCATTGATTTAACCCAGAATCAAGTAGTGAAGAGGAAGCAGCATCAATGTGATGCTATAACCTACTTACACATTACATCAAGGTGTGTTTTAAAACAACAAATTAAAAACCATCAATTGTAGTTGCTGCTGCTAGCCTGCACATAGAATGTCAAACTGGGACCCCCTCCATGCCAGAGAGGTCATTGAGAACTGTGTATCTAAAATATATTTTAAAGTGTATCTAGTCTCTGCAAATTCAAGACAAGGAGGATTTAAGTCACTTAGTTGTTACTGGTGTGACTGTCTATTTCAGGGCAGGGTGACGACTCTGAAAGGATATATAACTCTTGGTTTGTAGATACTGAAGGTACTGGTAGTAGATCTTGAGGACATCTAACTGACTTTGTATGGAAGGAGAACTGAAATGTGTCTTTCTCCTCTTTTTCCTTAAAGAAGGAATAGAGTGGGTTGTGCCCAGGATTTCACAAATAGTTATATTCCATAGTTGTTATCTACAGGGAATGGTTATATTTCGTTCTGAAGAGCAGGAGTAAGAAGTGAGCTTTCTGGCAGTATTATGATCATTAGACAGCACATTTGGAGAACTGCTTTACGCTGAGATTTGCCTCTGCCCTGGTATTTTCTAGTTCAGGGGCTAACAAAGTGCACATAACCAGTAATAAATTTCTGTGACTGGAGGTAATGGTTCTTCCTTTGCCCCTGACTACAGCCTGGGCTGTGGCAGGCAATGGAAATAGCTGTGCAGTTCTGTAGGTTTTCTGTCTGTTCCTTCTTCCCTCCATGCGTGTTCTTCGAGTGCTGTAGGGCCGTCTCCTGCAAATTGGCTGCTTTCTCTACCGTCTGTAGCATTGAATCCCTTGAAGTTCATGCCCCACAATTTATTGCCATAGATGACTTGATCCTATAACCACAAAAGTAAATTTACAATGAAACAGAACGAAATTGAATCCAGACCACCCTCTGAGTTTCCCACTTCTGTGGTTCCTCCTCATCCTTGATCCTCTGTCGAAGGGAGCTGTTCTCACTCTCCTCATACATGTATTGGGAGAACAGCCACTGGCCTCTCTGAGTCTGTGCGACCATCAGCTTCCAACATGAGATTATAATTTCCAGCAAAATCAATGCAAGGATATTTTCCTTGCACAGTGAGAAGACTGGCCATGCTCTGAAAATGTGCAAGTAAACCTACCCCAGCCAAAAAGCGTGGTTGGGACTAGTCTCTGCTGATACCTCCATCAGTTCACTCAATGGAGAGAAGCAGAAGCTGTGTTTGTGTCAGGTTTTTGTATGGCTGAAGGTGGAGTTCTGACCTGAAAGAATAGGGATATTCCTTGAACTGTAGAAAACTGCAATGTTGAAAAGGTCTTATTAGGAAATTTTGCTTGTCCTCATGCTGACTGTGATTCCGATCCTGAATTGTATTCTCTGGAGCTTTTAGTGTGGTTTTTAAATGAGTCAAGTGATGAGACTTCAGTATTTCCCTTGGAAAGAAAACAAAAGCTATCCCACAGGGAAGAAAAGCAGATTTCCACTTAAGATGAGCCTTCTAGGAGGTGTTTTAATTTACAGCTTTAATCAGAGATGTATGACACCCTTCTTGTCCCTCTCTTATTGATGTTTTGTTGGTTTTGTTGTTGTTTTGTTTTTTCAAATAGGTTTGATGATTCCAGTCTTTTGTGTGGTGGAGCAGTCGGATGCCTCTCTTGAATACGATAATCGAGAAGAGCATGCTGAGTTCGTTCTGGTTCGCAAAGATGTGCTCTTTAGCCAGCTGGTGGAGACAGCGCTCCTGGCTCTGGGGTATTCCCACAGTTCTGCAGCTCAGGCACAAGGTATTCAATAAAGTTCTTTTCCCTCTTCTCTGCACTGACAGAAGACAGCACCTGAGGTTGTTCAATGTAAGGAGAAAGCCAGAAAGTTGGTGGCAGACCTTGGATATGGTTATATCAGTTGAGTTGATTGCTTAATCTTAAACTAGGTTTACAACAAGCCCTACCTTGTTAGCCTGCCTAGAAGGCATTAGCTGGATCTTGCTGAAGTGTGAAATACGGTGATAATCATCAGCCAGCACATCCATGGCACATTTGTTCTGTATCACTAGGCAGGTCCCTGCCTCAAGGAAGTCAGCACAGAAGAGCTGGACAGAACCTGTAGGTCTACAGCTAGATGGTATTCCTCCTTGTATGGGGGCTGTTTTGAACAGCAGGTTATAGCCTTTCATTTTCAAAATTATACATTGTGTATAATGGCTAAACACACACACACATGCTGTCTTTATGGCTGGTAGTTGTAGTGCTAAACACTCAGGGTGATTTCTCTGTTTCCATTTACCTACTACATTGCTGCAGAGCCCTTTGTAAAGCTCTACAGCCCCTTCCACTTAGAGATGATTCTTCAGGAGCAGTGAAATCTTTAAATAAACAAATCTTCCCTTTCTTTACCTAAAATATCAGCTTGAAAAAACCCAAATTTAAAATCCTAATATTGAGGGAGATAGACAGGTGGTGGTGGGTTGGGAAAAATCATTCCAGAATGAACTTTGCTTTTCAAGGGGCTTTTCCCTACTGAACAAGTTATTTCAATGCTTATTCTTTTGGATGAGAAACCTGTGAAGTTGCAGCTTCATGTCCACGTCATCAATAAAACCTGTGCACATCTAGAGTAGTTTAATAGAAGTTTTGCCTGGGGATTTGGATTTTATCAGTTGGGTTTTGTTATTTTGTGGAGCTGGGTATTGGAGCGTGCGAACAGAGGGAGCAGCAGTGGTGTTGAATCCCAGAGTTTGGGCAGCAGTTAATAGTGCAGCCTTCCTTGCACAAACTTCTTTCCAGGCAAGGTGATAATGATTCATTTCCTCTGTCAGCCTCTGCTCTGTGAGGGAGGCTCAGGTTCTGCATGCAGGCAGAACTCAGGCACATGTGTTTGTTTAGACAGTTCAGTAATAAAAGCTCTTCGAGAAGGTAGTTATTTTGTTTTATAATATGAAACATTTCGTGTCATTTTAGGGACGCTTTTTTTCCTGAATGCAAAAGGTCAGCATATCCTACTGTTTCCATGCTGGTGAGCCAGCTTCCTGTTTGACAGCACTATCCATCTCAGTTAACACAGTTGCTCAACGTGTTGCGAACTAACATGTGGAACACGCTGCATTAGGTGGCCAAGATTTGATTCTTGGCACTTACGAAGGGGAATGGGCTCTGCAAGAAACCTGCTCCAAGGAGGCATGCCATTCAGTGCAGTGATCCACACTGGCTGAGCATCTCACTTGGGGGAACCTTGCTTTTGCAGCATCTCTCTGTTGTGAGAATAGCAAGGAGGAGAGACAGATTGACTCACGAAGGAAATTAGTCACTGTGCCGGGAGGAACGGCCACGGTGTTTTTGAACTACAGGCTTTGACAATGAGCGGCTTCAGGTACTAATCTCTCACTTGATGTGTTGCTAAGATAATTTGTGTAGAAAATAAAAGTTCAATCTGCAATTATTGTAATTAGCCTAAAAGGAAATACTTCAGCGTTTTTGATAGGCAGCAGTTACCTATTAGAAAACATCAGATGGTACAATATTTAGCAATGACAGAAGAAACCTTAAAGGTCTGTCAGCTAACAAATCTCCTACTTGGTCAGTTTATTTACCTTCATACTGAAGGACCAATTCTCTTTTATGCATCCTGGGCAAATGCTGCAGGTCACGCTTATTTTAAGATATGTCTGAAGTACGCAGCATGTTCTGTAGTATGCTTCTGTGCTAGCCATCTGCAAGCTGAGAGATGAGGTACAGGCAGGGAAAGTGCTAATAGAGCTCTGAGATTGCTCAGTCTAATGAGAAAATTTATAGAATATTGGGCTGTAATCTGTCAACTAGGGCTGACAGAAGCATACTGCTAAATTGTTGATATGAGGATTTATTTGGGAACGCAATTTTCTGATTTTAAGAAGAGGGAGGAAAAAAAGCTTTTTGCTTTATTTATTGTGGTGGTAGAAAAAGTCTGCTTCTGTTCTAGTGCTTGGGATTGATTTCATTTAGCAATATACACTGATAAACAGTCACTTAGTTCTTCTTTATGCTTTATGAGCAGCTGAATTACAGGATCTGCATGAGAAGTTGAAGATCCTCAGGTGCATTTTTCAAGATGGTAAAGCTTTGAGCAGTGTGCTGTGCAAAACACTGACATGAGTAGGTGTCCCCATGTCCTCCAGGGACAAAGTAAATGTGAGCTTGTCAAAGCTTTAGTATTGTAAAGACTGCCTAAACTGTAATGTAGCATGTAATAGTCATCACGTTTTGCATTTGGGAAGTGTTTCGTTTCCCCCATCCCCTTGTGTTGGATGACTCTGAGAGGAGTAGCAATGTTCGCTTCATCTTGTGGGAAACAACTCGCCTTTGCCTGCTCCTTTTAGAACCGGGTCTCCAGTGGCAGATAAAAGAGCTAGTTGTGGGGGAAAAGAGGAGTTGCAGCACCAGAGAGAATTGCTGTGCGATTTCACACCGCCTTCGCTGCGGTTCACCATGGCACTTCCACACACCCGCGAAGGCTCGAGCAGGCGGTGTGCGACTTGCGTGCAGGGCCCTGCCTCACACTTGCCAGCTGCACGGCAGCACGTCGGAGTCTGGGTGCCAGAGAAGAAATGTGGCACGGAGGGGTAGGTGGTGCTCTGCCTTCCCAAAGGGCCTGTGTGCCCAATGGGGCCTTGCTGCTGGGGTCCGGCCTGGGCAGCAGCCTGGAGCTCTGGAGCTCCCCGACAAGCTGACCCCATATCTGAGCATATGAGCCGTAGCCTGCATGCTCACCTGGCCTGGAGCCTTCACATACCGGCTCATGGTCTCTTAGCTTATCATGGCTAATTTTCAGACCTGGTCATTAGGTAAATTGAGTAGTCTTAGTCAATCTTGACACAAATACGGATCAGGAGGTACACACGAAGGGTCCCTTTGCCTCACTGGAAGAAGCTCTTCGCTCCCACATAGTTTGGGCAGGACACGTTTATTCCACAAACAGCTGGTTGTGAACATTTTTTGTTGATGGTGGTGAAAGCAGAGACTTTTCCAGTGAGCGCTGCCCTCGTGAAACTTCCCTTTTCTGACAGGAGCTGTGAAAAGTCTTCTGGAACAGCATGGGAATTCGTTAACAGCTTGGCACTGGGGTGTGAAAGTTGGTGGTGTGAATGGCAACAAAGGTTTAATAAACATTTATGTATTTTTCTCTCATCACTTGAGTCTACACCTGACACCAGGGAACCTGCTACATGTGCCTTTCCTTCGGAAAGAAGAGTCACGCTTTAAAGGGGTGCCTCTTCTATCTGTAGTTTAAGAAAATTATCTTTTTTTTTTTTGGTGGGTGTGGGGTATTCTAACTGGGCTGTGCAAGAGAAGGGGACTAGGAGGGAATCCATACAGTATATAGTGCTGAGTGCTGGGACCAAAGCAGTATGAAAGTAGCTGCAACCTGCAATATGCCATGTGCAGTCCTGCAGATTTGCGACCTGCCCTGCATGGGGTGGAGGAAGAGCGATGCTAGTTTGACACTTATAGCAAGTTCTCCATATGAGAAAGAAAGATAGAGTGTTTTCTTGTGGACAAGTGTAGTGTATGTATGTTGGGGTTTTTTTTTAACAGTTCCTTTGTTAGGTGTCATGAGTATATAAACAGAACTGGAGCACATTGTCTGCAAAAGCTTCCTAAGCTGAACGGGCCATCAAAATGGAGGTTGCCTTCTCTTCTCAGGTGCTTCTGCTGGGTGTGTTGGCAGGGCTGTGTGTGGCTGCCACAGGGAGTGGGGGGTACAGAAGAGTGAAATGGTGCTGTGATGCCGAGTGGAGCAGAAGGAGGGGTAAGGAAACAGCAGAGGGAAGTTAGCACGGAGTGAGAGAAATACTAGATCTTTCCTGTCCCTATCACTGTAGAGATGGCCAAGCCCCCATTCCTAAGCAGTGTATTACCACGAGCAGAGCTGTTACAAGAGGCAGTGCCTTGCACTAACACCTTGGAGGCCTCTCTTCTTGCTGCCTGGTTTCTTCTGGTGCTGAGTTCTGACTGAGTAGGGGGAAGCCTTATGTATGCAGAGAGCTGGGGCTGGCTGGAAAGAGAGGCTGACAGTGGTCAGTGGGGAAGGTGTAAGACAGCGTGAGAAACAGCATTTAAGTATCTTGCTGTGCCATGTGGAATTGCAGTAGGACAGTGACGCGCTGTGAGGATCCTGACTTGGCAAGCCGAGATCAGGCAACATTGGTGCTGTCGGCCTTGCACAACTGGAGTGGGGAAGAGGAGAATGTTGTTGCTGCCAGTCTGTGCCTGACCAGAGCAGCTGATGGAGTACCTCTGCCCTAATGTCATGACACTGAGAGCTGTGTATCAGGACTAACTGTCCTTCTGCAGCTGCCTCACCTGTGGGGCTCTGATGTTGCTTGTAAGACAGGCTTGGCTTGGCTTTGGTGCTTTGGCAGCACTCTGCATGCTGCAGCAGTAGTGGAGCTGTCCTTGCAGTGAGCTGCAGCAAGAGACAAAAGCGGCTTTCCTGACAGGACAGCAAGGAAACCGAGGCACAGGCATGTGAGGGCTCTCCTCTCCATCCGTAGTGCATGTGGCTCGGGCAGGAAGGAACCCAGACTGCAACTATGCTCATTTACCTCAAGGGTCTACATATGTGAGCTCACCCCTGCTCTCTGCTGTTGACTGGAGGCCTCTTGCACTTAAGCTCCGCGTTTAAGTAGCTTTCAAAGCAAAGACCAGATCTGTTTGATATGGTGACATGTAGTGCATCAGTCCAAACTCCAGGCCTCTGTGTGTGAGAACATGGCAGCCTGACTGCTGGGCTCCCCCACTCTGGCTGACCTGCCTGAGACCGGTATGACCATCTTCCCGCTTTTGGGATTACAACTGGTTATTCAGATATTTGAAGGGTGCAAGTACCTATGAGGGAATGGGTTTGCCTAAACTGGTCCCAGAGCACAGGGCTGTGGGGCAATTGGAAGGACCTGAGCCAGTGATTAGTAGGGAAAGACCCTGTGAAATACTCCCACCTCCAGGGCCAGAGTAGCTTCCAGCTGTATGTCAGGTGAAGGCAGAATATACCAGCTGGGGGCTGTACTGAACGTGCACAATCTGGGTTTATATTTCTGTATCAGGAAAGGTACAGTAAAATGTAGTGAAACCCTGCAAAGCTGTGCTTGCTGTACACAGCTAGGCTTGCCGTACACAGCTAGGCTTGCTGCACCTGGGAACACCAGAGAGGTTATGTTTAACACAAGTGCAAGATAGCAGTGTGGGAAAAATGAGAGGAAATGTGGGTTCAGGTTTCTCCTGTGAATAATGTGCAGTGAATTACAGGGGTGCTATCACCTGACTCCTCAGCCAAGTGCCCGGTGCCCTTTGTGTGTCTGAGCATGGGGCCCTGCTCCTCTGATCAAAGACCTTCCAGTCAGTATGATAATGGCTTTAATGAATAGGAGAGTCACTGGTGATGTAACCGATGTAACAAGACAATGCAGAGATCAACAAACTAAATATCAGGCATTCTCCGGCACTGTCACTGTTTGCTGCTACTTTTTTCTGTTTTGTCTGTGCAGAGGTAGCATAAAGGTCCACCCCAGAGAGTTGTCAGTTCAAGTACTTGGACTATTTCTGTCCGCTCAAACTCTCTTGCTAAACCAAGGTGTCTTAAAACAAACCAAGACAAAAAACCCCAACCCTGAAAGAAACACACAGCCCAGCCCCGTTCCGAGCTCTTTTCAGCAGTTTGCTTTTACTCCACCTGAAATCAACACCTCCTTGCTTTTAGTAATGCCGTTTTGCCCCC
The DNA here is from genome assembly GCF_964237585.1 of Gallinula chloropus. Classification (NCBI taxonomy): domain Eukaryota; kingdom Metazoa; phylum Chordata; class Aves; order Gruiformes; family Rallidae; genus Gallinula; species Gallinula chloropus. Next base: position 29,628,920 of record NC_140090.1, on the reverse strand, counting down.
CTTGCTTCTACTGGGTACCTTTTAATGGAGAAGATCTTTCTTCTCTCCAGATTTGAAGGTGAAGTTGTAAAAAGCCCAAATCAAATATTTTAACAGTGCTGTGATTCAAACGGACATCTTGTAGTGAACTCTGACATGTAATTTCATGACAACTTGTCTGGCATTGCTAGGCAGACTGGATTTCTTGCAGCGATACTCAGCCATCCAGATCAAAGTTTTCCTTGTAAAAAAACTGCTCCTTCTTGAATTGTACAGTGCTTGAGTTGCATTCTTTGTCTTTCTCCCTGATGTTTGAAGAAAGTGGGCTGAGCACTTCTCAAATATTTATTTCCCTCCCTATATACTGACATTTACCAGCAAATCACTGTTTTGTCTACCCTACAAAACTTCATGACAACTGTAAGTGAAACTCAATTACAGGAACCATGAGAGAAAGTCAGAATTTAATGAGAACTCTGAAAACCTCTTCCTTCTTTGTTTTTTTTTTGATAGGCATTTCAGTGCATAATGGACACAGGGTTTCAAAGACACTGTTGTTAGAGGTTCAGCACCTCATGCCATTTCAATTAAAGTCCCAGAGTTCTCTTTAAACACTGCTTGGAACTCTTAGAAATCTTATGTAAAAAATAAAACAAGAGGTAGGGATTGAGGCTGATTATGTTTTTAGGGTTTACTAAAATTAGTCTGTTTGGATTTTTGTGGAAAATAGTAAAGAAATATTAGGATGTCATGTTTATATATATAAAAATTGAATATATTTTATTTTGGTGTTTTTTATATATAAATATATAAAATAGATTATAGTTTATTCTAGAATATAAACACACCTTTTATACGTATCCACACATACAAATATATGCATAGAAGTATAATGTATATATGGAAACAAGATCAAAATAATAAACCAACCTTTGAGGTTACTTGTCACCCTCATTCTCCATCTGTAGTGTTGTGTTAAGTAACCTCCTTATCCCAGCAGCGTGACTGCTAGTGAATAATTGCTTCTTCTATAAGCTCACTGTGCAAGTTCTTAACTTCTAACCAGTGGTCAGGAGGAATCTCCTTTCCCTTTTCTTCCCCCTGTGCTGGTGTGTGTAAAAGCTGCCACGTGGTACTGGTTTTCTGATCCCAATATATTATTTACAGGATTCTTGTGATGGAACAAAACCTTCTGCAAATAATAATCTGTTTTTCTAGATGCTAACATCTGGGTAGTGTAAGTAAATGGGTAATTTATTAGTGTTTGAACAGCTTAAAGGAGTGTAACCAGAGGTAGCCCTAAACAGCTCAGTGCTTGACAGCCACTTCCTCTCTCAGTTGGGGTTTCTGCCTGAGCCCAGCACAGCTCGGAAGCAGGAGAGCAGGCAGGGCACACGGGGGGAGTGCAGCGGGCAGAGCAGGTTTCAGAAGTCCCGGTGAAATGCCCTTCCCTTCCCTTCCCTTCCCTTCCCTTCCCTTCCCTTCCCTTCCCTTCCCTTCCCTTCCCTTCCCTTCCCTTCCCTTCCCTTCCCTTCCCTTCCCTTCCCTTCCCTTCCCTTCCCTTCCCTTCCCTTCCCTTCCCTTCCCTTCCCTTCCCTTCCCTTCCCTTCCCTTCCCTTCCCTTCCCTTCCCTTCCCTTCCCTTCCCTTCCCTTCCCTTCCCTTCCCTTCCCTTCCCTTCCCTTCCCTTCCCTTCCCTTCCCTTCCCTTCCCTTCCCTTCCCTTCCCTTCCCTTCCCTTCCCTTCCCTTCCCTTCCCTTCCCTTCCCTTCCCTTCCCTTCCCTTCCCTTCCCTTCCCTTCCCTTCCCTTCCCTTCCCTTCCCTTCCCTTCCCTTCCCTTCCCTTCCCTTCCCTTCCCTTCCCTTCCCTTCCCTTCCCTTCCCTTCCCTTCCCTTCCCTTCCCTTCCCTTCCCTTCCCTTCCCTTCCCTTCCCTTCCCTTCCCTTCCCTTCCCTTCCCTTCCCTTCCCTTCCCTTCCCTTCCCTTCCCCAGGAGGGTGCGGCTGTGGGAGTTTGAGGCCAAGCGCTTTGGTGATGGCTCCGGAGGTTCTTAGTGGACTTGTTGCAGTGGCATCCTTTGTTTGCTTCACGGGCATAATGGATCAAACTCGGACTGTGCTGTGGGTAGAAATCATTAAACCTTTAAACCTTTTGTTCCTCTCTTCCCTTCCTTTGCTTCTGAGAAATATTGCCAGGGGCGTAACAACAAATCGGCGCTTCTGGTTGATGAAGGCGTTAGTGCTTTCCATCGCTTTACACTGCAGGCTGTGTGCAGACAGATACTGCTGAAGGACAGAAGTTTCTTCAGGCTTTTCACTATATTCTGTTTTATAACCAATGAATGAATGCTGGGGATGCTGAACCACACACTTTTTTTGTGTCACAGCAACCTTTACAGTAGTTTGGGTAAAATGAAAATCAAATTCACTCCGAAAGGCCCGTGTGCTCTCAATTAAAAGCTTAGACCAGCATACAATACATTCTGATTTTTCTTGGCCCCCTTCCTGACCTCTCAGCTAAGCCCACCAGCCCATGAACCACAGGGTTTTTTGAGGAAAACTGAGAAATGATCTTTAAATTTTCATTTTAAATAAAATTTTGTTGTCTTGCATGAAACTGATGATGAAACAGTGCTGTATGTAACAATGGGAGTAAAGTAGATTTGACTAGGTCTTCCACTGCCCAGCAAAGGAAGGTGCAGTTAGCAGCCTGGTAGCTAACAAGCTAAATATTGAAACATTCAATAGTACGAGGAGAGCAAAGCCTGGGGGTGGTTCATGCTAGGGTAGCTTTTTTTTCCCTCCCTTTTCTTTTTTAGACATTCTTGTCTGCTGAGATTTTTTCCCCATTCCCTGCTCTAGATAGAAGCAGCATTTTAACCCCGTGGGGCGAGGGTTTTGCTCCAGTTGCAGATTGCCTTACCCTATCTGCCTTTCCTGCAAGGGCACAGCGCTAAGCCCACCTCCAGCCGCTTCTTTCTTTAACCCAGCAGAGACAGGCTCATCCCCCAGATTGGCTTCTGCTCATTGGGAATCACATCCCAACTTCAGGACCTTTGGTTTACCTCGGAGGTACGTTCCCCTGCACAGCATTTCTAATGGATATGCTGCTGGGGAGAAAGCAGAGCTCTTTGCTGCTGCCCGGTCTGTCCAAAGTCCATTTATCATCAGTGCTCTGGTCTGGGTCTTGCTGCAGGTGTGAAGGGGAATTGATTTGAGCATGTGGAGAGCTGTGGTGCTGGCTGCAGGGTCTCTTGCAAGCTCATGGAGTAAGGCAGTATTTCTCAGTCCCCTTTAACCACCCAGACAAGCTAAGCATGCAAACCAGTTTGTTTTGAAACTTAAAACCTAACAAAGTAAGGGAAGAAAACATAAAGGGCATAAACAGAAAGTGTTTCCTGGCTTAAAAAAGAAAAGAGAGAGGGCAAACACACCGACCCCTGTTCTGTGTCTGATCATCTCTTTAGGAAAGATCCCTCTGGCATTGACAGCAAAGGGTCAGTTTGGAGGGTTTCTCACCACTGTGTGTGAGCATTGTAGAAGGGACTTGGCTTTAATCTGTCCTGGCCCTTGCTGGAATATAAATTAACCTGTCAATCAGCGACTGTATTTGATGTTTGCATCTTTTCATACTGGTTGAGTTTTACAAGGGCGATCTGCCCTCCTGCATTGTTTGTTGTTGGGGTCTGCAGAAGATGAAACGGCAACATTTGCAGAATGGAAAAGGATGAGCAAAAGGCAGTGCTATTAGTGACCTCCTTTTGCCTACTATCCTGCTCATTGGAAAAGCACTTGGAGAGTACTGATCAAGGTTCAGATTCAAGGTGTGGCTGAGAGAAGCGGGTGTGTATGTCCTCCTCTGGTCCGTGGAGCTACTTGGTTTATTGAGGGTGGGTGTCTCTACCTCTTTGTACTGGTACAGGGTTTATGGAGAATTGCTCATACTCTCACTTCCTTTCAGCCAGGGAATACTGTTGATTTATCCAGACAACTTAAAAAAAAGTATGTTTATACAGCTTTGATTGAAAGAAAAAAAAAAGGTATTGCATCAAGTTGAATGAAATGAGGTTGGAGTGTTTTTTACTGTGTATTTATGGGCAATTTTACTTTTAACTTCATTCTAATAGAAAAATAATTCTTCTGGGATGAAGCAGCTGTCAATTAAACAATAAAGCTATAGTAATCCTGGGATCTGGGGCCTGTATTTCATTCTGTTTTGACTCCCCAGTTTTTTGTGTGCAGCATCTTTGACTTCACCTGGCTGTTTCCACAGCTGCCAATAAAGAGTTAAATTCAAAACGCAGGCTAGGAGGAGGATGCGTGTGCCAGTCAGGATTCTGCGCTAAATTGCTTTCATACTTTGTTTTTATAATATATTTGCTGCTTAGCCACATTTTGGCCTTTTTCCTTTTTCTAACAAAAATCATTATGTGGGATAGCTAGTAGATAGTTCCTACTTTCACAGTGACAACTCCATGCTAACAATGTCCCTCGGCATAGGGATCGTTAACTGATGGCAATTTGTCTGCCGTTCTGAGTAGGGGTTTTTTACTTCCCGGCACCAGCTAAAGAATCTATGAAATTGTGGGGGGGGAAAAAGGTGTTGTAACTGAGGATGGACCAAATGCTTGAGGAAAAGAATGTATCAAGTAATGAGCTATAGATAATACGAAATCTCTTCAAGAGCTGGGAAGGAGCTGTTTAGGCAGAATTGTGCGGCAGTCAGCATGAGAAAATTGGCATTTTGTGAAATGCTGCTGTAGAATGTTTCAAACGTCACTATTTATGTATGCATTTATATAGATAGCACCAATTACATATTTTTAAATGTTGATGATGGGTCTAAAAACTACATGCATTACGAACATAAAAGTTTCTTTTCCTGTGGCTTGGGCCTGGGGAACAAGTCTCTTTTTTTTTTTTTTCTCAATCTGAAAGCTGTATTTGTTTGCTTAAAGGAATGAAGAATGGTATTTTGTTGGTAATATTCAGAAAGATTTATTAATATTTTATTTTGGAGCCTTTAAATAGAAGGCTACACATACATTTTTCCCCCGATATCTCTGCTAAAAGAGCATAGCAACGCCACACATTTGCATTTTCTGATCACTAAAAATCCCCCCTACCATAAATGTGTATGTGAAATTGAGAACCTAATTAAAAGATTAACAGCATGTACAGTACTTTACCCAAAAGGCATGTGTTAATTTGTTAAAACACTAAAGATTTTTATGCTGTCTTTTTTGACGCTATCAAAATATTTTCAGTGGAACTGGTTGAACCTGGTCTCTTTATTATAAATTCTTCTGCAGAGTAAGACGATCTAATTGCATAAGGAATTATAAATTATCTTTTCTAAGAGACCTATGACACTAAAACACAGAATGAACAAATAAAACTGATTTGTTCTAGTACAAATGAAGATATATGGCAGTATTTTTATTACAGACACCATTTGTTTGGGTTGAATGTCTGAATATTTTACAATAAGATACAAAGTGCTCTCTGTCGAGCAGTCATTCTAGCAATGCATCTTAAGGTGTTTTACAACTAATTGCCATGAAACGAAGAAACCCTAATGAACAAAACCCAGTCCCACCCATAAAATAAAACCCTCTGCAGAATGGGATAAATCTGTTCCAAAGGAAATGGGTTTTATGTGTGTTCATAGAAGCAGCGGGATCTGCTTCTTGGGTCAAACATGGAACTTTTCTTTTGTTGGCAGAGGAAAGACCTGTTGGTTTCAAAAGCTGCTTTATCTCAGAGAAAAATGACCTCCAGTATGCGAAATGGTAGTTATCAGCCAGGTAGGAGATGCCACAGTCTAGACTAGAGCATGCAGGGAAAGGATTACGAGTCTGGTTTCTCATAGGGAAGCACTGCTGCTATACAGGGCAGTGGACTCCAGGAGGGATGAGCATTTCCCTAGTGTAAAGGTCCTGTTGCTGCCACGTAACCTGAGGGGATGTGGTGGAGCTGCAGTTAGTTAAGGATGTCTTTCCCTGGTGGGGACTTCTGGAGGAATCTTGAACAAATCCCCCTTCCAGCTGCTAAAGCACAACCAGTAGGTGTTCTCCTTTGGAAACGACTGGGTATTTACCAGTACAAAGCGACATATTTAAGAATTACATGTTACCCCTGTGGCATAACTTAGTAGAAACTGGCAATTATTAAAGGTTTGTCTTTTGTAACTACTCTCCATAGAATTTTGTTCTGTCACTGAGAGATTAAAATGGTTTATAGTAAATTTACCATTTCTGTACGGAACTGTGTCAGTGTTGGTGCCAAGGCTGTTTGAATGTTACTGAACAGTCATTTAACCGGATTAGATTAAACCCTGTTACATTACTTCATGTGAGTATATTGTTCATAAAGGAGCAAATTAATACTCTACTGACCTTTTGAGGGTTGAATTAATAAATTTATCGCAAGGATTAGTTTGGTATTGTATGAGACCTTCTTTTATTTCTTGATCTAGAAGTACTTTTGTTACGAAGTTTACTGTTACAAAGCTGTTTCTGTTAAGCTGATTGTTATTCCCAGCTACCAAAAGACCAGCGCCAAATTTTCTAAATCCCAGTGTACACATGCATCTATGAATTTTTCTGGAAGGGGTCAAAAAGGGTGGTATGGCACTTCATAAAGGCAAGTAGGAAAGAAATGTAGTAATTTTTAGCTGGAGAGCTTGAGATGAGATGAAAACTGCAGCATTTATGGTGAAATGTGGATCATACTTTTAAAAACCATTTGTGCCCAACAATCCGAATCAATTTCAGTAACAAGGTTAAGGAATATTTTTCTTACCATAAAAACATAAGACTTTACGTTTCTGTAGCTCTTCAGTGAATGTTTATTTTGCAAGGACTTTATAATTTTGAGTGTGTTTCTGTGCAGGAAAATAGGGAAGTAAAAAGCAGATAAGAGTGACAGCCAAGAGAGCAAGTGTATCTGTGCTGTTTGTAGTAACAATGTCATGTCTCTGGGAAGGACAGCAGGGTGATTTTGGGTAGTGTAGTACGCACCTCCACTTTCTCACTGTGGTACAGCAATGCCCATGCTCCGCTCCTCTCCTTCCCCTTCTTGTTGAAGTCAGGCTGGGATGGAGTTTGGGGTTACAAGTGTGGTACTGCCCTGGCTGTTACCGAACAAAAATGCCATCAAACGTCTTCAAGGCTTGTCCTGAATTCTTCTCTTTTTTTATCTGTGTCTCCTGTGCATGAACTCTGGTTTTGCATGTAAATGTGAGAGAGATGGAGAAATCATAGCTGCAGATGGAAAAAACCTCCAGTGTCTTGGTATTTTAAAAAATTCAGAATTAGAAGGAGATAAATTTATGTAGCCTTTGCACCATAATAATGTGGAAAGACCTGACACAAAGCCATAAGGCTTTTTTTCACAGATTCAGTTGTTTGGAAATTGTGCAAGGCTGTTTAAACAGCATGACTTTTAACAGATCGCAATAAATTTTAAAAAATAATCATGTTTTCAGCAAGGATTACATGACGGCAGTGCTAACTCCCGTGCAATTAATACACACCGTGTACTTTGTTTTCCTTTGAGTGCCTAGCATTTTGTCTAGATTTTATCTGGCCATGTATCCAGGAACTGGGTATGGATGCAAGCTGCTGTTAATTGGGCCATATTTAGGAGTATTAAAACCATCCTATGTGCTGCATGGCAAGGTGCAGATCTAGCTTTGTGTGTGCAGCACCGTAGCTGTACCATGCATCCATGGATTTGTAGACACAAAATGCACTTGGTTTCTGACAAAATACTGACACAGCGTTTGTCAAAACCCACATTTACTTTCTCAGAGCAGTTGTGAGGTGCAGTTCATATCTTAACAAGAAGAAAGATGTAATACATTCTAATTTTGACGTGGCTCGTTGGTTCACTGCGTCAAGTGTTGTGTCGTAGCAGTTTCTGTAGAGAGGAAAGCTGGTCCTGGTTTCCCCTGATCTCTGACACCTACTGAATGTTTTACATCCAGCTAGCTGTGTGATGTAGTGTTTAGAGGGAAGAAGATACTGTCTGATACAAGTAGTGATGAGTTTAAATCTGGAAGAAAAAAAAAATCCCTTATTTCTGTGCTTACTGGATTAAGTCTTTTATATAACATGCTTTATAGAAAAAGGGCTATGTTTGTACAGAAGGAGGTGCCAGAACGCTAATACAAGTATAGTAGCTCATCTGATGGGTGGGACAGATTTCTGCATGCTATTTGGAAACAAAATTAACCCTATGTGGGAGTATAATACCTAGCATTGTTAATTCTTGACATTTTCTTTCCTATACTTCTGGGACTCCTGATGCAGGAACCTTCAGCTTCTCTTAAAAAATTTAATTTGTTGATATAAAAAATAAAATCTTTTGAGGATTCCATCAGAAGCTTGTGAGCATGATGCCATCTTCGTCATGAGAACATGGAATAGAAAAGAATTCAAGCATTTTAATTTGCTGGGAACAAAAAGAATCTGGTTGGTGACTTTGGGGCACAGCATTGCTCTCTGAAGCACAGCTCTTTGTGGGTGTTCAGGCATGAGACAGTGTGATGCTACGTGGGTCTGTGTTGGTTTCAAACATGCTTGGGGCCTCCCGGGGCCCTTGTGTTGTTTCTGAGCCTTTGGCACTGAGTGCCAGTGGGGGATCTGTGGAGATGGGGAAATGAGAGAACTAGATATTAGAATTCAGTAGCAGATTTAAATTAAGCAGAAACCTCAGTATGTAAAAACTTGTAAGGCTATATATACACTATGGCATGTGGCTGGACCATAGTCATGCTCAGCAAACCACTGAATATTATAGGACAGTTCATATGTTTTCTAATTCTTCCCAGAAAAAAGAGGATTTCAGTACTGAGTAATATCTTATTATCCCATTCCTACTATTGGAGGCACAGCAATTTGAACTTGCAAAAATAGCAGATTAGGTATTTCCCCGAAACTACATGTACTATTTAGCATCTTCCTGATGTTCTGGCAGAACATCATAGGGAAAGACAGAAACTGGGGCTGAAAGTGACTTGAGACCTAACAGAAGGTTATGAAAAAGCAGGACTTTCTATTAGATGTCCTGTGAAGAGAGAGATGGGAAAGGATAAGAGATGCCAAAGCGGGACCTGCACACCATGAACATGGCTTTTTGAGCTAGGAGGAGTCTAGGCTGACCATTTCATTTGGGGCTTTTCTTCCTTAATAGGAAGAGTGAAGAACAGAAGTAAAAAAGCTGTTAGTAGTAGACATAATGTCTTGACCTCTTAAAACTTAAGTGTAAGGTGTGTATCAGAGAGTCAAAAACTCCTTGCAATGGTGGAACCTTAAATGCAGTGTTCTGATACTACTGTAGTAAGGCCAGAAATGGAACTAGAAAGGTTTGTCTCCACGTGAAGGCTTAGTAAAATGCAAAAGTTAGTTGGGCATCCAGTTGTATGATGTGGAGTCCAAAATCAGCACACACAATGCTGTTAGTGTTCATAATTGTTGGTGCTGTAGCTTCAACAAGGGATTCTTTACAAGAAAATGAAGCCATGTTTTAAGTTACTGCAGTGTAAATAAAGTCAAATGCTTCTGTAATCAGTGGAGTTTTTGATTTCCACTGATGCAACTGAGGACAGAGGTCGAAACATGATTTCCAGACTACATTTCATGCTTGTTTTATATGAAGAAGTAAATAATATGTTGAGAGGCAAGTTGGGAGCATAGGTACCCCAGCTTCAGATACGTTTATCTGTAGGATCAGTAACCACTGTCGATTGTTTGCAAAGGGCTTGTTTGGGGTGTTCCAGGCATGCAGCTTTTCAGCTGTGCCCTAATGTGGAAAACAAGCACCATGCAGCTATTCTGGAGTGAGTTACTTAGCTCAGGAGGGACAGGCCAAAGCCATTTTACTATGCACAGTTTTCCATATCAAATCCATCCATTTTGCAGGGCATTTTTTGTTTAATGATCTTCAGAGTAATTTATTTTTTATAATATGTTGTAGAAGCTTGGGTTTAGGTTCTTGGTAGCTTATGTGAATACCTGAGACACAGTGGCTTAGACTGGGACAACAAAATAGAAATTACCCATAGGAATCCTCCTACCTCTGCAGTCATTGAGAAAGACGACCCCTGGCCTCAGAGGAGAGAAGTGTAGGAGGTCTGAGACTGAAAGTGGGGAGGCATGTTTGGCTTAATATATGTAAGATTTGACCTGGTTTCAAGTACTTTTCTTGAGACTGGAGGGAGGAGAAAGTTGCAGAGAGCAAGGAGATTCGTGAAACCTGAGGTTAGGGGCCTTACAGTGGGCTGTGGTCTTGCTTTAATTGTGTGTGGGGGGGACTGCGTGCCTGTGGGTGACTTGACGTGGGGACAGCAAATATCCACCTTCTTGGCCAGACCTGAGAAGATGGTCTTCAGTGTGACTAATACATATGTGTATGTAGGAAGGTTTTAAAAGAAGGGGAAAATATTTGTTAATTTGGACTGTTTGTGGTTGAAATACCATAAACACTTGGATGTAACACAAGAAATACAGTAACTTTTTGTTTTCAGAGAACTTGTTAGAAGTATTACTTGAAATTAAGATTCATATATTTTTCAGAGGAGCTTTCTTTGTGAGGTCTTCATGTAAAAGCAGGGTTGGTGCCTTCTTTTTGTTGGAACTTAAGGTAAAGAGTTTGGGGTTGAAAGCGCAAGGTGATTAGTACTTGTCTGTAGGCTTTTTAAAACAGTGCACAAATGCACAAGATTTTTTCTTCGATGTATTTTTTTCATTTATTAACAAGGTGGCTATGTAGGAACATTCATCAGAAGTTTTAGCAATTGTGGGAGATTTATGATGTCATATGATGTCATTACAGCAATGCGCTGCGTTGTAAAACTTCAGAGCAACCACTGCTGTACAACCAGCCTGAATAATGGAGCATTCATTCACTCCTACCCTATCCCAACATCAAATATTCCACGGGCTCTCTTGAAACAGAAATTGTGCCTATAGGAGCATGTACTGTGCAAAGTTATGCTGGGGAGGGGGGGGGCATAATCGCAGTACCTCAGTAAGAGTGGTGGGTGTTTCAGTGCCCAGAAGCTGTTGTGTTAAAGACTGCACAAAAGCCAGAGATGCTCTTCGGATGGAAGTGGCTGAAAAAATCTTGGCTAGCTTGTGGGGAGCTTGTGAGAACAAGCACTAGAGGCCAAATTCTGCTCGGTTACACCATCCTATGTTTGGACAAGTGCCAGAGACGAGCGCTTTCCCCTCTGTGACTATACTGGAGGGAGTAAAATCTGAGGGGTCTGCGCAACCAGTGACTCTACTCTAAACCGCACATAAAACGAGTTTAGCAATCTTGGACTGTTGAACAATGATTCATTTTATAATACGACCGCAAAATGTAGCTGAGTTGGTAATGATTGCCTCAAACAGCTCGAGAAACTGAATGAGCAAGGAGGAGTCGGGATTACCCTTAGCCCTACCAAGTGTCCTTGTTGGGCCGGAGGTCAAGGCTTCCCAGTATAGCTTTTGCCCGGGGCCGCGCAGGCAGGGGAGAGTTCTGCCTGCAACAGACACAGACAAAGGTCTCCTTCTTACTGCTAAACGTGCTTTAACAGCTACCACTGTACACTAACACTTAAAATGAAAGGAAATGTTAAGTCTGCTGCATTTTCCTTGTTCAGGATGTTAACAGCTGTATGGCAAATACATTGATAGTACAGAGGGAGAGGAAGATAGAAGCAAACTTTCACAGCCATCCTTTCATATCTGTAATTACATCCAGACTTAGCAGCAGTGCCATTTCATTTTGCAGAGGAACGTGGCAGCCCTTGAAGTGAGATTTCTTGGTGTTCAATCCCACACGGTAGAAAAGGTCCATTGTGCTCTGCCCTGCTTTAAAACAAACCATACCAAACCATGCATGCGTGCTCAAAGAGTCCCCCCTTTTTATAGACAACTGCCATTTGTTGCAGGGGTTGCTATGGCAAACAGGGGCAGAAAATCCTGTCTTGATGTTAAAGCGAAATACTTAGAAATTGTAAGGAGACAGATTTTGAGAATATAAATTAATTAAATGACAGTAATTGCATTATTGCGCTATCTTGCCAGGGAAATAGCTATTCCTGTGAGAGTCTATTACTGCGTTAGGTCTTGGAGCAGAGCGTAATTTTTTCAAAGTGCTTTATGTTTTCCAAATCTGTCTTTCTGCTTATCTTTAATTCTAACCAGTGGTAAACGGCAGCTTAGTCCTGCAGAGATGGTCATCATCCCGCTTGCTGGAGTTGTTAAAGCTGTACAAAAAATGAATAAGCATTTACGGTTTGGGCTTAAATTGACACAGGTAAATAACCATAACCTCACCAATCTGGTACGAGTAGCTGCTTGATATCTTGCCCTGTTGGGATCAGTGCCTTTGGATTGGCACAGGAGATATTAGGCTTCTTCCAGATAGGAGTCCTCCAGCTGTCTCATGTGCCTTTTGCTCCTTGGCTGCTGGAGGCACAAAGTGTCAGGCAGGTAGAAGACTTCTACGGTACTTTGCTACATCCACAAGAAAAAAATGAACAGCTAAGGCTGTTTCATGTTGCTTGCCTTATTTTTTCCCCTGTGTCCTGACTACTTAATGCTTCTGACCTTATTGTAGTTGTGTCCTTCTTCAAATCTCCAATGGAACGATGAGGAGTGCACTTCAGAAACAGAACTGATAAATTGAATGTCGCCTAGCATATTTTTAGACCAATTAGAAAAGCTGCTTGGAAATAGTTTTTGCTTTTAATGCTGAAAACAGGCAGTTCTGTATCCTTACATCTATAATATTAATTCATTAGAGTATTCCTTAGGTTTTTAAGTGGGGCTGTGTTATGGCCCTTTGATAGTGTTTGTAGCGAAATGAAGACTAAAATGCCCCCATCCCACATCTGAAAGAGAAAATTGGATTTAAAAGGACAAAGATCAAACAACTATGTATGAAGAAATTAAAAATGGTTTTTTGTAAATGTGTTACTTTGGACTGTGATGAGCCTTCACTCACTTGGTGAGTGAAGTCCTGTCTTTAGGTGTTCTCCAAGCATCTTTGCTCTTTGTTCAGTTGATCTCAATTGATCCTTAAGCCTCTGGTTGGCTGAATGTGGACATAGGTCAGTGACTCTGCACTGATCATGCCAGTAGTACCAGTCCCGTGAATTGACCATCTGCTGTCTGTTTTTGAGTGCATGTTGAGAGCTGGGCAGCAAAAGCATGGGTTAATACCTACATCAAAGTTCAGGAACTCTTGAGTCTTCTTGGTTTTGCCACTGCCTGTTTGTCTCCAAGAAGTCATCTTTGGCTGTGCTGCTCATACAGCTTGCTGCAGTTGAATGTGCTGGTGAAAGAAGGTAAACACGTACTTCTGTTGAACTTCCAGAGTTCAGTTTAGTGCATTGTGATTGTTGTTTTGTATGTTCCCCTTGGGTTCCTGAGTAGGCAGCAGACTGTCCAATGCATCCAAGGAATGGAATGGAATGGAATGGAATGTAACAAAGCTTCTGCTTTGCGGATTGAATTTGATATGTTTGGGAGAGGGACCAGCAATTTCCCAAATGGGAATTAAAAAAATAAAAAAGAGAAATGTAAAAATGTTTATAACTAGCTCAGTTCAGCATCCTCGTCTGGAACTGGCCAAGTCTAATTCAAGATGCTTTTCATGCCATCGTGTTTGCCAGCTACCCCTTAGACTAAGGCATTTGTAGTGATTCAAGAGTTCAACTCCGTGTTAGAAAAAGAAAGGCAGTTAATGTGGAATATCATTAAAAGCTGAGCCAAGATTTTTCTCATTTAATATTACTTTAATCCACTGTCTTTCCTAGTATTTTGTGCAGCATTATTCTTTCTTATTACGTTTATTCAGTGGAGAGGTTTCTCACTGCATTACCTGAGCTAAAACGATCTCACACTCAAGGCTAAAATTAAGGAGTTTTGAAAACCTGAGTATTCTGATTGTCACTAGCACACAGATTAGGTCTAGATGGCTGAGTGCTCTGAAAGGGAGCTTTGTATCCACTTACCGGCTTTTCTTATCTTCTTAAAAATGACAAAGGATCAAATAATTTTAAAAATACAAAAAAGGTTGATTGAAGACTACTTTTCCATACATGTTGCAGCCCTTCCTTATGGGTAAACATATGCATAAAACATTATAACTACACCCACAACATTCATTCTTATTAGATGAATACTCTTTTTTATACTAACTGTGCATGGTAAGTGAATAATTTCTGTCTTAAATTCTACATTTTCCCTCTGTGGTTACAACCAAAATTACACAGATTCCCGGTGTGGAATTATATCCCGAGCTACTTTCCCCAAAGGTATTTTTAAACTTTTTGCCTAAACAATGTGTATTATTTTAATTACAGCACATAACAATTATCTGGAAGCTATTGGTTATTATGTTAGTCCGAGGTGCCACTTAAGTCCTTTTCTTCTCACAATTAACAAAATAATAATTGTTTCAAAGGCAGGCAGGGATATGATCCCCAATCAAATCCTAGCAGGCACATCATTATCATAGCAGGGGAAAGCAAAGGAGCAGGTCCCTCCCTGGGTGAAAGCATTGGGAAGAAACGGGTGGCTGTATTTGTTTTGGCAGGCTGAAGCTGTCGTGAGCCTGGAGTCCCAGCCAAAACCAAGTGAGCTCTGAGTTGACTTGAGCCATTTCTCAAATGTTTTTGGGAACTCTCGCCTTTTTTTTTTTTTTTTTCCCCCATATTGTTTTAATTATACTTCTCAGTGCTGGGAACATCACACCAGATCTTCCATGTTCCGGGATTATTTGTGAAAGGATTTCTCATCAGTTAATAGCCATTATTTCAGAAAATCTTCACTGGTTGGGTTAAAATCTGAGCTCAGATGTGTGATCACATAAGGGAAAATTCCATGGAGATTTGGAGTGGAATGAAGCCCCCTCCTTAATACTTTTGTCTAACATATGTCACTGTATTAAAAATAATTACTTTGGTTCCTTAGAGGGTAAGAGGAAGGGTTTTTTTTTAAAACTTGGAATTCTGTACTGAGTAGGGAAATAAACTCCTGAGATTTCTTTCATTTGAAAAAGATATTTTAAATGGTACCTTTTACTTGAATGTTGGCCAGTTTAATTTAGATTATTGCTTCTGACAATTAACCTCGTGTTGGGCTGCACTTGTCTCATTAGCAATGTGCCGAGTGATGAACTTGGATTCATGAGGACTGAGCTCTCACCTGGGAGACTCACCCATCAGGGCTGCGCTGCTGCTCTGACAATTAACAAATCCACATAAATGCTGCTGTGCAGGGCTGGGGGATCAAACAAATATGTTAGTAGTCTTATCAAATTCATTGAATAGTTTTGCTGGGAGAGAAAGTTACACAGCAGAGGAGAGGTGTGTGAGATTTAAAAGTTCAGGGTGATTGGGTTCTGGTATTTTCCTTCTTAAGCTTTTTCTGGTTTGAGAAAGAATTTCTCCTTGAAAAATGTTCTACTTTAAAACCAAGTTTTTTAATAAGAAGAGAATGGAGTGATAGGCAGTAAGGATGGGGCTGAATAATTAAAGAATGAAATTCTTAAATTCTGTTTTAGTGTAATGCTTCATCTGCCAGGAAATGATCAGTTCATTTGTTTTTCATTTAAGCAAAACCAGTTATGCAAGTTGTGGTTTCAAGAACTGATTCCCCCCCCCCCATTTTCTCCTCTAATTTTTATCCACCAAAGCAAAATATCTGTGACTTCCACAGTCTACTGATCTGTGTTACACAGGGAATGTCCAGGGGAAACTGTTGTCTTCTGGTGGTGATTTGATGAACGAAGAGATTGAAGATAATTTTCTGGAATAGAGTAATAGAAATAATGACGTTACCAACTCTGCATAGTTAAAGGTTTCTCATCTAAATATCATCAGAGAATGATTACAAATGTTCAAACCCCAAAATGAAATATGAAGAATTTTTTGGCATTACTAGGAAAAAGAACTGATTTTTTTTTCCAGAATTTTTTTCCTCTTATATTTTTAATTATTTATACCAATGTGCTGCATCACTGTGTCTAAATTTACATACTTACATATATATCCACTGTAAATTGTCCAGAATTAAGAGAGAGAAACATATCTTTATAGGCAGGCAGGGGAAAAAGGACTAGTCCCTTAAAATAAATGGTTGTTTTTTCCTTTTAATTTAAATTCACTTTGCATTTTATTGTATCAGCTCCCTACAAATGCTTTTACTGCTTTTGAGGTGAAAGGCAGCACAGGGACTGTGATGTGAACTGACTGGTCTGTTCTCTCCCGTTACGTGGCTGTGCAGATAGTATTTGCAGCCACTTAAATGGCGTTACATCTGTTATTTAGAAATAGTTATTCCATTGAATATTTAATAGGGGATACACTAAAACTGATCCAGAAGAGACTATATCAAAGAAGATTGGCTCTGGCAGTAGAGTGGGTGATTTTAGTGGAAAAATGAAATCCTTTTTTCTCCTTGATGGCAGGGAGGGATGGGTCTGTGCAGCCGGCCAGTTAAACGCGTAGCCCATATGTGCGCAGTGAAGAAAGCTGACGCTGAGGTGTGAATGCGACTGGCAGGGGTGGCCCTGCACGTCTGCCATGCTCCTTTCTCATCCACAGGGGTAGCTTGTGCCTTTCCCTGGTGATGGCATGGCTCTCATGGCACAGGCATCCCTCTTTCATCCCAGGGGACTAGACCCATGGCAGTCTTCAGCGCTCTCCTCCTCCTCTTGTTTATAAATTTGGGTAATGTGCATGGTAAGAAGATGGGAAAAAAAGTCATGACTCAAAATAAATAGAGCTTAAGTTGTTGTCTTGGGGGTAGGAGGAAGGGATATTAGAGGTTTGTGGTCTGGAGAATTATTCCTGTAGAGCTGAGAGGAGGCTGGCCATCATTCAGAGACAGGAGCAGTGTGGGGTGGGTGGGAGGAGGAAGGTGACGTTGACGTGGCCCAGGGTGTGTGGGAGAGCAGACACTGACCAGCAGAACCACTTGCCAGGAGGGAGTTGCAGCCAGGGTTGAAAGCATCTTATGGGCTGTGTCAGGTCTAAGCTCTGTTTCAACAGGAAAGAAAACCTCTTTGTTTATTTATAAAAATTGAAACTATTGTCTGTGTACAGAAGGAGACTTTGGGGGTTGGCAACAAGGTTGAGACCTTTTTGTTTTCCTGTCTGGGACAGTTGGTGGTGGAGGGTTTTGGTGTCTTACTGAGGCGAAGGGAATGCTCATTGTTCTTGCCCATCACCTGTCATGTCTTTGTGTCTCTTGTGAGATACAGCACTGAAAATTTCCTTTCCTCTACTGGCAGAAAACACCTCAGCCATGATAACAGCATCATTTTGCAGTTCTATCAAGATCACTCTGAAGTTTCAGTTGTGTGACTTTGTTGCATTTGCTGATTTTTTTCCTTCAACATGAAAATTACTCAGTAGATGCTTCAGATAAGACATCCCTCTTCTTTAAACAGGGCCCATGCAGGCACACCACACACCTAATGGAATATGAAACCTTTCATACAATATGAACCTGGATAAAAGCTGGTTTAATTTCTTAATACCTTGAAACTGCTATCTCCATTTCACTGCTGTTTGCAAAGATCTTATGTTAGCACAACCTAAAGACAGAGTATTTCCGTTGCAAACTGTTACCTTAGTTTCAGTATTCTTTAGATATTTCTAGACGAGAGGCCTCCAGATTTTCTGTTCTTTGGGCATGCAATAAAAAGCACTTCACCTCAGAGCAGGTAAAGGAGCTAACAGAGAGGCCAATATTTTGGGCTGCTAGCAATAAAATTACACCAGATTGGGAAGACTGGGTTGAAGAACTTCATTTTCAGCATGACTTGATTGAACAACTTAAATTTCATGAAAGCGACATGTTTAATCTAGAACAGTGTATCTAAAGGAAGCCATTTCTCCCAAAATATTCCATATTCATCCATAATTTATAGATTTTATTTAGTATTTTTCTCCTGGATTACTATTCACCTAGATTAATGGTGTGGCAACTGGGATCCGTACTGCATGAGCTCTTCAAATGAGCAATTCTGTGATAAACTGTAAACCAGCTCCATCACCTGGGAACCTGTTTTAATGCTGATAGGCTCCTCTGATTGGATTTTCATCCAGCATAAACTCAAAGGTGAAATGGGGAAAGGGTGTTTCTGAGGCAGTGTGTTTGTCCAGGTGGACATGCATTACGATGGGCACTTGTTCCTCACCTAGGGTGCTGCTGATCACAGGGCAAGCCGGAAAGCTGAACTGCCTCTACTCGGAGAGCTGCAGACCTGAAGAAGTGCAGGAGCATCCCATGTGGTGCACCTCTTTACTCCATACACTCCATACCCTGCCCCCCCCCCCCCCCCATTTATTTTAACTGAATAGAAAAAACTAAATTAAAAATGGTTTTGAAGTCTGTATTATTTTAGTATTTTAGGTATGTCAGATTTTTGGGTAGTTCTTTAGTAATAAAGTTTCTACTTACTCAGTAAGTTATTTCTTTATACTTGTCCTAGGACCAGCTGTATGTAAGAACCAATAGTACTCCATGTCTCCAAATGAACAACAGACTTTGGGGGAGTAAAATTGACTCCCATTAAGATGCAGATGCCCACAGTGCGACCCACGTCCCAGGACCTGAGCGGTTTTTGGCTGTGTGTCAGCAGAAACCAGCTTGAGGCTTTTCTTCCAGGGTGACCCATTGTGAAAACGATAAAGCTCCCAAAGCTGCCTCTCTGTGTCATGCTTGCTGTGCTGGTGGTGCTCCCACAGCGCTGAGGTTTGCTCTGGCTCCCTGTGGGAGTAAGGAGTGGAGAATACCTCTGGGTTATGGAAGGGCCGTTGTGCCGATTCTCGTGGGAATGCCTGAGCATGCAGTGCCTTCATCTTCCTACGTAAGGCTTGGGGAAGTACTGTTGTTTATATCTTATCATCTCCTTTTGCTGTCATGTTGTTAGTTGAAATCTCCAGTCGATTACCTTGTGTTTGTGGTATGGAGGAGAATGCTGGCAGCCTATAGGTTGTACCGTATGGTGAAATGCATCTTTGGTAGCTTCCAGAGATTTTTCCAGTATTGGTACCATGTTCTAAACACAGGATCATCCCAGTGTGTCGTGATTTGGCTATATTGCCCAGAGCTGTGATCAGGCCTCTGATTTCCTTTCTGCTTATGCTCATTTAGCTGCTTTGCAGATGTGGGCCCAAGACACCTGGAGTTTTGGAAGATGATTAGAAATAACAGTCTTTCCTCCTTTTTTTCTTGAAATAGCAATGTGGGGGACTTTTTAGCACTTTGCATTTGAAGATGAGGCATAGTTTAGGAAAGAGTAAGAAGTGGTGAGAGCACTGAGCTCTGGACAAATAGAGTTCTGGCACAGAAATTGGTTTAGCACAGGAATGCTGGTACTAAACAACAGTTTCTTTCACCAGAAGAGCCATCACTGAGACTGTTGTGATAACCTATCTCTCAAGGTGTCTGCAGTGCCACAAAGAAAAAGTGGCCGGAGAGTGCTGGTGTGTTGCCCTCCAGCTTAGTGGGTTGTGAAGCACTGAGAACTCCTTATCAGGAGGTACTGGAGCTCTCCACCAACTCATGAGGGTGTTTGCAGTACCATCAGTGCTTGAGACTATTGAGTCCTGCAGTGTTGAGTGGTGTCCCTTAAACTCCCATACTGGTTTTGGATGAGATAGAGTTAATTTTCTTCATAGCACCTCCACAGTTTCTATATGCTGGGATTGCACAAGAAGCTTAATGTAGAGAAGTAGTAAACCCCTGAAGTGCTTCAAAGTATGGTGTTACATGTGCTACAAACCTCTAGATCCAAAAAATTAGTAACTCTTTCCAGTCTTTGCAATGTGCACAGAAATTTTATCATTCACATTTGAAAAATAGTTGTTTTTCTTTCTGTCTTTCATTCTTACCTTCATAAACTGACTAAAGTGAGTATGAAAACGATAATGGGATCCAAAAAGGATCTAGTGGCTTTGTAAGAAAATAGGTTCAGTTCTAGGAAGATGTGGGCTAAGAAAACAAATCTGGGTTCATCTCAGCAGAATGTGGGCTCATCAGTGGTATAAGGGAAGACTATTTTTCTGAGTCTGGTAACAGTTCCTGCTTGCTCTGAGTCATCTCTGGTGGTGAACTACAGTCTCTTTTTTTTTTTTTTTCCTCTTTTGTTTTCTGTTTATAGGAAATGTAGCATAGTTCAGTAACCAGCAAAGCTTTATTTAGACTTGTCAGAAGTGCAGAATTGCTTTGCTTTTCCTGGGAAGAAGAGAGAGATGAAGAACCTGAGAATCAGGTTATAGCAACTGAAACGAGTGTCAGTGGGGGAAAAATTTGTATTGAATGTGATTGGATATATATGAATTTACAGTGCTGCCCAAATTAAGGACTAGGACTGTTAAAATGTATTTTGAAAAGAAATTTTGCAACCTTAAAAATACTGTTCTCTGTGTCTCTCTAGTAGATCAATTTGTGAGGGAAGGGTAAGGTTTGATCTATTGCCTTTTACCTGCTTGTGGGTAGACCTGAGCATAAAAATCAACAAACCCTCAGTTTTTGGTCTGTTACATATTCTTAAATACATGTGTGCCTGCACATTTACGTGTGGATAATTTTGCTTCCTTATTAATATAAAAATGCTAGAATACAAGTCTTCCCTCCTTTCTGAACTGCTTCATGGTGGATCTAATTCTTAACTGAATGTCTTTAAAGGTACTAGGATTAAGCCTATGGGTGTTCTTTAGTCTTGTGTGGAGGTAAAAGCAACTGTATCTGCTCATAGTGCACCCATGCTGAATTAGTAGAAGCAGTCATTGTTTGAGGTTTTCTGCAGTCCTCAACCCCTCTCTTTCCTCAGCAATTTGTGCTTTTCTATCCTAGTTAGATGCTGTCCTACTAGTTTTGTTCATGATGGGTTTTTTTTTCATGGAAGTCAAGAACTGAATGTCTGGTGGGAGGAAAGAAAAGACAGAAGGCAAGCCAAAAGTAGTAATTTAGTGAAAAAATGTTCTGCCTGTCTTTATAGAGCATAAGGAAAACCCCAAAAGACACAAATCTTAAACTAAAGAGATTAAGCTGTTAAACTACACAGGCCAAAATATGAATCTGCATTCAGTTTAGGGGTTGGTTTGTGCAGCGCAGCATGCTGCGTGTCCTTATTTTTCTTTGGACTTGAGACCCATGAATTTTCAAATCTACTTGTAGTTGACTCAACACAAAGATAGTTGGCTACTGTATGTCTGCGGGTTGAGCCAGACTTTCTGTGCTCTCTGTAGCTGTATTACTATGAGTAGGCAGGATATTCAGATTCATACAAGGCCAAACAATGTCCATAGGCTTAGTTCTAAGCCTATTAGCCCCTACAATGTCCTATTAGCAATGCTCTTTTATTCCCTTTAAGGCATGTTTTATATTTTCAGTTGCAGTGCCACGTTATTCTTCTTTTTTCCTGCTCAGTGGGTTGCAGTTCCACGTGAAGGTTATAGGCGAGCATTGGAGCTGGGTGAATTAAACCTTTGGGGCACCGGCATCCGTTTAAAAACAGTTGCAGGTTTTTCCCCAAAGAAGGAACTCATCTCCTGCTCTCCCTTGCTTTTCCTTGCAGAAGCATGACGATATAAAATCCAAGAAAGGCTTCTGGAGGGTGGGGACAAACAGCTGTCAGCTCAGATGCCTTGTTCTTCTTGCTGGAGGTTGTGAGGCAGGCTTTGTCGGTGGCATTGGGCTGTCAGGAATCTGACAGGGGAAGTTGGAAAGCAAATGTTTGTGTAATGTTCTGGTTCTTTTACTCACATGCGGCTCCTTGTAGGTCATGAGGTGGCAATACAGTCACCAAGTCCAGAATTTGGGGCGAGATGATCCAGGCATTGTTTGTGGCTGTTAAAGAACATGTGCAGTGGAGAAAAGCACCACCTGTTGAGTACACTCACATTCGTGTTTCTTAGCAACTGAGGCAAACACACAACAGCCACAATTTTCAGCCTGTGATGCTAAGGTGGAAGCATGTTACAGGTCCCCACTAGCACTACCTGCTTGTGTTGGCTCTCTCAGAGGCACTAAATCATAGGCAGGAACCATGATCCCGGAGCCAGGCTGTGGGATGGCAGAGGAACTGTCAGCATTTTTCCAGGGAGCCTTGGACCTCAAGAGAGGCAGCTGCTGTCCAAAGCAAAAGGAACGGGCATGGTTTTAAGATGGCAAAGCAAACCTATGGCACGGGAGCAGCTAAGGAAGCTCTTGGATCAGGGAATAGACTGAGTAGTGGCACTCCTCGTCTGGATTGCAAAGGCCTTCAGTAGTCACTGCTCCCTGCGAGGAGGCACAGCCTTTGCTCTCGTGCAGCTGAGCCAAGCTCAAGCATTCTCAGGATTCAGCTGGAAAAACCTTACCATAAGAGCAGAGATTGCCCAAAAGAGAGTAATTTAATGCAAAAATGGTGAGAGTGCTATGCTTTGGGCTGTACCTGGGGATGATGTTAGTGAAGGAGCATGTGTTGCAACCCTGCGGGTGCTGGGGTTAAAATAATACTGCTGAGAAGAGTACCCCTGGTGTGATGGTGCCTCTGAGGAGAGGACAGCCTGGTGCAGGGTAGTCATGGTTTAACCTGGCTGGCAGCTAAAACAACCACATGGACATTGATTCGCTCACTCCATATCCCCCAGTGGGATGGGGGGGGGGGGGGAGAATCCAAAAGGAAAAAAAAAAAAAAAAAAGTAAAATTCATGGGTTGAAAGAAAGACAGTTTAATGGGACAGAAGAGGATGATGAGAATAGCAGTAGTAGTAATAACAATATATAAAACCAGTGATGCACAGCACAATTTTTCACCACCCAAAGCTAATGCTCAGCTAGTTCAGCCACCCAGTTATATACTGAGCATGACATCATATAGCATGGAATATCCCTTTGGACAGTTTGGGTCAGCTGCCCTGGCTGTGTCCCCTCCTGGCTTCTTGGACACCCTCAGCCTTCATGTTGACAGAAGAGTAGGAGAAGCTGAGAAGTCCTTGACTGTTTGGCAGCAACTAAAACGTCAATGTGTTATCAACAGTATTTTCATCCTAAATCCAAAAAACAGCACTGGGAAGAATAATTAACTCTATCTCTGCCCAAACCAGGACAAGAGTACAACTGAGCTCCAGGCTGACAGGGTTATGAAGGGCAACTGCACAGAGCTGTGTGATATCCTGGATTGAGTAGCTTTTCTGTCATGCATTTTCATGACTGAAAAGACTTTGATTTCATGCCATGGAAAGTGATGCTTAGTGGAGTGGTTCCCTCAGAGAAGAGAGACAAAGAGGGCTTTTTTTTATTTGTGTATTACTTCTTGCTGTCCAAGGTAAGTGTAGACTTATCCCAAAAGGCATGAGAGAGAGATGTTAGGTAGGGTTAAATGTGGTTTTCCTCAATGGAGGTACTAGTGTTAAAAGCGATGTAGAAAAAACATGAGTCACTTGGTTTTGTAATTTTTGTACCTCCTTTGCTTCCTCACCCTTCTGTTTATTTGTTGTATTTATGTTCTATCATATAACAGTTTTAAAAATAATCCCCTGAAGTAAATAACATCAACCTTTTTTTTTTTTTTTGTCTTTTTCCTTTCCTTACCAATTATTGGCTGTTTTTTCAAACAGAAGAGGGGGTTGGAAAATTAAATAAAGACCTCCAAAATAACAAGCTCCAGAAAATTTTATTTAATTTGTGGGTTCATTCTGTTCTCTCCCCCCTCCCCGCTTTTTTTTTTAAGAAGATCTTTATTAATTTAGTCTAGTAACTTAGTGCCTATATTAAATTAATCTAATAAAAGTCAGGGTCCTCTCATAATGTTTCCCAAATGTGAAGCAGCATCTATTACATGAGGCACAATCTTTTTACAGTAAAACGTAAACCCGATATGTAGAATTACAAGGCATCAAACTGTTTGGTGTATGTTATTTAAGTCAAATACTTAAGTACAGTCCTGCTGGAGGAAAGGAATGGGCAACACTAGCATTCAAAAATCAAAAACTCAAACTGAGCTTCATATATCAAAGCGATTTTCATCTGTGAAAGTACTCTGAAGTTCAGCAATCAAAGCCTGTAACAGTAACAATCTATTGACAGTTACGTCCATGTTTCTATAAAACTTTTAATCTAGAATCATATAAATATCATATATAATCATGTAAATGCATTATCTGTATAGCATTTTGAAAGCCTGAAAGGCTAGATACAAGTGTTTAACCTGACCAGCTCATAGATGCATTGTTTCCCCACAGGATTTTGTTCTGTGTACCACTGTAGGTGTGTGTAGTTTATGACAGCACTTTAAAACTGCAAGGGGAAAGACCTTAGGCCACAGCAGCACGAGGGGCCTTGTGCTGTCAGGGCTGTTGGTAGCACCCTTGGGTGAAGGTCACCCTTCTCTTCAAAGCCCTGGAGTTGCATGAGTCGCGTGAGCTGGGGTGGAGTGTTCGTCATTCAGGGAGTGTGGGTGTTCCTGTTGATGTGTGGATGTGTACATCACAGTGTAATCACATAGTTTATTGCTCTTCTCTCACTGAATTATTTATTATGGACTAAAATGGGGAAGGAGGGGGCTTCTTTTGTATTGGCATAAACATAGGATTATGTTATTGTGTGCTTTCACTCACTAAATCACCGGTATGTCAATTGGCATAATACACTCTACCTCACAGCGATGTTATGATGCTTAATTAATTAATGTTTTTAAAGTGCTTTGGGATCCTCTGATGAAAGGCGCTTTAGAAGTGCAGGGGAGGATTATGCTGATTATTTTTCCCATCTATTACCCCAATATGTCACTGATTGAAATTCTGAAGAATAATATGGGCACCCTTATAATGCCGGGCAGTGCGGTATGGTGTTTTGTAAATTGCCATAAGAACTAGAAAAGGGAGCTCAATAGTATAATACAACATTAATACAGTCTTTTTTTTCTTTTTAATTGCTCTCATTGCTTTTTTTTTTTTTTCTTTCTCCTTTCTGCTTGAAAAGTTGTTCCCTTTGCTGGATTAACAATAATAACTACAAATTACGCATTTATGTTGTTACAGTCTGATGATATACTACAGCCAGGGTACAGGTTAGAAACACAGGCTGAGTTATTATGTACTGCAGGGTAGTGATTTCCTGCAAACTGATTTATGGATAAATAATTCTACGTACTTATTACATGGGACAGGCAGGTTTTAATTTCTGTAACAAAGCACAGCTGAACAAAGCAAAATTACATGCTATAGCATAGGGACAAGACGCCTCTGAAGAGGATAAACAGATGCAATCAACGTCACAAGAGCCTACCCATCTTGCAGGGGGGCCCTGTCAGTTGTGGATGATAGGTAGATAAATGGCTTGATGGTCCCGGAAGTGGGGGTTTTATTGAGTGATTCATTGAGGTCTTTCATTTGGAGCTGTAAAAGGAATCAAAAGTGTTTGGGTGCTAATGCTAATCTGCAGTTTCTCCTGCGTTTCTGTTGCCTTGATAAGAGCTGCTGTTAAGAAGTAAGATGTTTAAAAAAAACCTACTTGACTGAACTCAGAGGTGGCAGCAAATGTTGGTTGTGTTCCTCACCCAGCTGTGTGTCAGCAGTCGGCCACCCTGTCTGGCTGCAGTCCTGTGTCGCAGGGACGCTCACGCTAGGACACCTAGTACAGCTGGGAACGGCCGCAGCCACGTGAGGCACAGCTCTGGGCCAGTACATCTCTGACGATTCACATTTTTGCAAAAGATTTTGAGGGAGTAACCACAGCCCAGGAGATCATATGCAGGGTTGGGCACTGCCCATTCCCTCGGCCTTTCTGAAGCTCCTCTCACCGCTGTGGTGTTTGCTGTGTCTGACTGTCCAGGCACAAGCTCTTGCCTGTACTGCCACAGCGTGCGGCAGGCTGGCCTGGCGCTAAGTGGGCATGGAGCTGTCATGTAGAAAACCAGCTTCAGACTTCTCCGGTTTCCAGCCTGGCTGTGTGCCTTAGCCCATGAGGAGAGCAGCTGTCTGCTTTAGCACCTCAACCTGTGTGAGTCCCCATGGGTTACATTTGCTTGTGCTGTAGCAAGTGAGAGGACTTGGTGGTGTGCATCAGAGATTCAGATGGTTTGTCTGCTTAGTGTTCGTAAGTACTCTTCTTAACAGCATCTGGTAAAGGCATCCATAATCTCTGCTATCCTCCTTGTCCCCTTTAGCCAAAGAACACAAAATTCCTTCTCTTTCCTTCTCTGTACATATTTGGGCAAGTACTACTCGTGATTAATTTTGTAGCTGTCTCCAGAAAACTGTTGGGGTGGGGGTAGTGGTGCTAATGGGAACTTCAAAAATGTCCTTTATTCTCTTTGTGACCAACAAGTGTCATAGTTAGACTAAGAGAGATGTGTATCTAATATACTCTAAACCCCATGTGGCATTCTTGGAATGAGTGTACCGTATGGCTAGCTTTCTGTTTGCAAAGGCAAATGAGGCTTCTAGCTCATACTGAGCCTTTTGCTGTTATGCTCCTCATTGATGTAGCTCTTCTAGAAGTCTGCTTTAGCCCCAGGCTTGCATCCAGTTAGTCCACATCTGTCCCCACTCCCAAGTCTCCCATCATGGTACGATAAAAGCTTGGTCAGGTCCATGAAAGACCTGAGCTATACCATTTTGAGTGGAACAGTAAAACCCGTGTACATGCAAGTGACTGCTACCAGGCTGTTCTCATCTTGGGACAGCTGTTACACCTGAATCACCCAGTCCAGTCCTGGATGAGGAGGAACCTTCTTAGGGGGGAAAATTTTGGTCCACTCAGATTTTACTGAGGAGTCATTCACAAATGTCTTCTCGTGAACAGAGAGTATGTTTGCTCAACAAGCTGGCATCACCTTCCTAAACGCAGCCCAAGAGCTGCCTTAAGTACAGTGTTGGTGCCATGAAGTGAACCACCTGTGAAGTCTGCTGAGGAGCTGGATGGAAACCATGGCTTCTGGCTATCGTTTGAACCAGCTTAATGCGCTCTGGAAAGAAAATTTTCACACGTCATATCACACCGGCTGAAAAAACAGCGCACATCAGCAGTGCTGTAACACAGAGTAAAGGACTCGCAGCAGGTGTTAATGTGCAGAGGCACGGAGCATTATGGTAACACCTGTGTTTGTCTAAATCCAGCCAAAACAATTTCCTCTCCAGTTGTAGAGGAGGATTAAAAAAGAAAAAAAAAACCCTCTACCTAACTTCCAGTAGTAGCAGAGATTTCCTGTAAAGCAATTGGCGTAGTATTTCCCATGGTGTGCTCTGGCTGTGCTGCGGTTTTTCTCTTTAAACTTTCCTAGTTTCGGGACACCGTTGGTAACTTCAGTGACCCCCGACTGTCTTTTTGTCTCTCGCCAGCATTGCCAGGCCCGAGCGGTTGCAGATGGTGTGCTCCGAGTGCTCTCCTTAATTGAATGAAAAATAAAGCCTCTTGTAAAATATTACCAATTTAGATGTGACTTATGGGGCACATATGATGCTTATTTTTTCAATTACATGAAAACTTGGCGTGGTTAAACATAGGAAGCCAAGTGTTCTGTGAAGCTGGTATAGATTTCTGGATTTTTAGGTGATTTTGCTTTAAATTATTATATAGCAGAAGGGGGTGAAGGAAGTCAGCAGCTAAACTGTGTTTTCCCAGCATGTATTTCACTCGGTGGACCCTTGATGCTCATTTCATGACTAATATATGCTGTACTATATGCATTTCTTGTTGTCACCAGAGATAACATTAAGTAAACTATCCCCTTAAGAAAAACAGCTTTTCTTGGCAAGTGGAATATGACTCAAGGAGCCAGCACTGGAGACATACGGTGCTGTGAATGAGTGCTGTGTGTTACTCTACTGGATCTGAGTCCAGGCACTATTTATACTGCAGCATATTCAGCACCAGATTGTTAAATCTTAATACTGAAACAGTGCATCATTTGAATGTTTTTGTTCTGTTTATGTCCCATTTTCAAGCATTGGATATCAAGCAACACTTACTAACTTTTTGTTTCATTTGGACAAGATCTCCCCTTGCCAAAAGCTTTCTAATCTGCTCTTGAAATATTAGCCCATCTGTCCCAACATGTTACAGTGAAACTTTGTGCCATCAAGGATGAACTAGGTCACTTCCAATTCCTTTCAGTGCGTGGTGACAGAATACCTTGCGAAGCAATACATTGATGGTAAATACAAAGGAGTTGTGCTAAAATTATTTCATCTTTGCCCTGTGTAGGAATGGGTGAAAAACAAATGTTCCATAGCAGGTATTTCATGGGCTGACAAGCATTGTGTTCTGTCATTCTCTCTGTGCAAGCTTTCTTCTATGGCAATGTTTGGGAGATGAGGATAAATGGCCTTTGCGGGGTATTTCAGTTTGATTTGTTCCAGAGCTGGTGAAGAACTGGGAGTAGAAAGTGAGGAGGAGAGGCTTGAAGGTGCTTGGCATCACAGCATCCTTCCAGACACCCAAAGAGGGTTCTTGGACCTTCTGTTATCACAGAGGAAGTAGTTTTCTTATCTATTAGTGTATTTTTTGGCAGTGGAGTTTACAGATGGTCTTTTTGAAGCTCAAAAAGTATATAACCAGACCTCAAAAGAAATGGGAGACAAGGTGACAGGTGTTTGTAGGGCTGTGCTGAGTAAAGTTACGTGAGCAGAGCAGTGGGCAATGGGAATACAGTGGACGAGGGGATAAAATCAGTAGTTGCAACAGTGCGGAGCAAGGCTGAGCTGCTTTACTGTCATGTAAGATGGCATTGTGGCTTGCTTTGTTTGGCGTCTTCCTGGAAGTCATTCCTGGGTATTAGTCATTGTTTTTGGTGTGGGTGGGCCCTCTGCAATTGTCTAAACAGAAATAATACCTCTGCACCAAATGGTTTGCCATCCAAGTTTACAGTCTTTGTGACAAGCTCATCCAGAAGAGGTGATGATCCCTATTAAAGCATGAACAGAAGTAGAAATAGAACTTAACAGCATTCTCCCCCGCCCCCAAAATGCTATTTTGGATCTGTGGTCAGCAGCTTGCAGTTGTGTTTTTTTTTCCACAAAGAAAAACAACTGTCTGCATAGTGCAACTTGTAGCTGGGAGTGAACTCTTCCTACTATGTGGGTTTCCAGTGCCATCCATCCACACTGGGAACCGTACCATGCTTAGATTGTAACTGTGTGCTGAAAGCCCACACAGAGGAATTTTCCCATTCGAGTCAAAGCCAATGCGTTTATTTACTGAAGGGTTTTAGAGACTGCAAAGTCAGGATAATAGAGTATTTAAAGCTTGTTCTAACTTAGAGAACTAGGCTTTAGTGGGATGATGAAAGATGTGAAGGGAGGAAGCCTCCTGTGCTTCCTTGAAGCAATTTAAGAGCCAGGAACATGTCAGCAACTCTCTGCTAAGAATTTAAAATCTATTCCTACTCTTCCCCATTGTTTGCTTCAGGAGTCAGTATGACACATCTTTTTGAACAAGACCGCAATAAACCTCAAGGCAGATCTTGGATCTCGTGAACAAGCAAGCTTATCAAAGGGTTTAGTAAGTGGCCGATAAACTATAAAGTATGAATGTTTTGGGTTTTTTTCAGGAATAATCAAGCTTGGGAGGTGGAATCCCCTCCCTCTCAGTTATGTGACTGATGCACCAGATGCGACAGTAGCCGACATGCTACAAGATGTCTATCATGTTGTGACATTGAAAATCCAATTACAAAGGTGGGTGTTTCTGAACATCTGTCCTTCTCTATTCTCTGAGCTGCTCTGTCGATTACAGCGTTACTACAGAGATTAGCACATCCTGTCTTCATTAATTTCTGGTCTTTTGATGAAATGAAAAGAAAAACGAAGAGAAGGGTGGGTCACCTGGCAGCTTTTTGGTGCATGTTCCAACTGATTTTGTATGTTTTCTGAAATAGCACTATTGTAGCAGAGAGGGAAGGGGCAGAAAGTCAATAAAGTGAAGATACAGGGCCTTCAAAGGCAGACATTTCCACATGTAATGGATTATTGAGGCCTTCTTGTATAAAAGAAATAAATTCCTTGCCTTTTTCCAGGGGCGCATTGTGAGAATCCAGGTGTTCCACTGCCAGTTGCTGAGGTGGGGAGGAGGGGAGCGTGCTAACTTCCCTTTTTTCTTTAGTGGTCTTCCCAGTGAAAAGAAGAGAAGATGAGGAAGGGATGTGTTACTGCAGCTCCATTTGGCATTTGGAAAATATTTCCCTTCCATGAATGCTAATTGTGATTAGCAAAGCGAAAGCTCCAGATACTTTTACACTGGCTTGCCCTCCCTTCCCCCCCCTCCTTCTCCCCCTTCCCCTCTATTGGCCTTCAAAAGAGCCCTCAAATAACTACTGATGTCTGCATAAGGAGTTGCAGCAGGTCCCTGGCTGTGCATGGCCTGCTTTAGCTCCGCTGGTAAGCCCACATTGCACTCAGTCTGATGTAGTTCTGTGGCCAGGACATGTCAGAGGAAAGAGGCAAAAATAACAGACAGCCTGGAATAATTTGCCCACAATTCTTTGAAGCTTTCCTTGAACAGAAGAAGGGTCTATTGGGATGTGTGTCTGTGCCCTTTGGTGGCAGGTACATACCCTCTCCCTGTTTGGAATTGGGAAGCAGTTGGTGCATCACTGACATTAAGAGAAGCAAGATTTTTTCCTGTTATATCTCTGATGAGGCTTGGGCTTTCCAGTTCCCACTAGCAGGCTTCTCCTTGCTTTTATATTCTGTTAACCATTTCTCAGCCAGACTGCATCTCTGCAGGTTAGTTGCAAAAGAGCATCTAGAACCTGTAGCCGCTGTAAAACTGGAGTGCAGTAACTCATCTCCTTGGAAGTATGAGCAACTAAGAGCCCACGTAGCCTATTGTCACGTCTGTATTACTGGAGAGTATCAACCCAAGATCAAGGTCTCATTCTTTATCTTCAAAGTGCTTGAATGCCTGGGTGCCGTGTAAATAAGATAGCCCGTGACTTTGAGATAAAGATCATCATTGACTACTTGAACTCCTCAAGCACAGCTGAACTTTCAACTCTGAGGGTAAGGCCGGGCTGTATAGGCAGA
The DNA here is from genome assembly GCF_964237585.1 of Gallinula chloropus. NCBI lineage: Eukaryota > Metazoa > Chordata > Aves > Gruiformes > Rallidae > Gallinula > Gallinula chloropus. Next base: position 29,597,915 of record NC_140090.1, on the reverse strand, counting down.
AGGCAGAACCACCTCAGAGGTTGACCAGAGAGCCTATGCTAAGTCTCTCAGGCGTGAATGGCAGTGACAAGCTTCTCCCAACTCTCTGCTGTGCTGCTCAGATCTGTCCACGTGTATGCAGACAGACCATAAGCTTGTTAAATGAAAAAAGGCACAAGTCACATGGAGACAAAAGCTTCACTACATATGCAGTTCTTGTAGAATGAAAGTGAGAATGAACTACATGTGACAGATGTTGGGCATATGGCTTCATGTGTTTCTGAAAGGCTCTCGGATACTTCAGCGATGAAAGCGGTAGAAGAACCGATATAAAATGAAAGGAACTTTTCAGACTCACTGCCCAAAGCCTTGCCTCCACACTGTGCAGGCCCTTACTGCGTAGGCATTGTTTATTTTTCTGTCCCCACAGTAGTATCTTCTTCTGTCTGGAGAGGATGGCTTTATCCAGCCATTTCTGGGGCCTGCTTTACGTGGTTTCTTTGCTTTCCGCCAGGCCCCAGAGGGGATGGTTATGCACACACATGATATCATAGTAGGATTAGCTGCTCTTCCTGCCATGTACTGTCATTCTTCAGTTGAACTACATGTCTTCTGGGAGTCGGGCTTGGTGGGGAGGGGAAAGAGGGGAGAAGGACCTTGATGGGCAGCTAAGCAGGAAACTCCCAAGGTTTTGCTGGCTGCTTAAAGGTCTACAGCACTTGCCTGCAAAGAGTGAGCATCTATGAAGGTGATGATTCGATCCGGTTTTTGCTTTCTGTTTTAACAGTTGTTCCAAGTTGGAAGACTTGCCAGCAGAGCAGTGGAACCATGCCACAGTTCGCAATGCCTTAAAGGAACTGCTCAAAGAGATGAATCAGAGCACATTAGCCAAAGAATGCCCTCTCTCGCAGGTCAGTGTTTTTAACAGGCTCAAGGAAAGCCAGATTTACAAGATCTGAAGCTCATATTTGTTCAATAAAGTGCTTAGACTTCCATAAATATAAAATCAATTTCTTGTTTTCTTTAGAAAGGAGAAATTCTAGTTAATGTAAAAAAGGAGTATCCTTATACCATGTTTTCCTAGTGGATTGCCAGGTGGAAATTATGAATGAATTGGTTGATTTTTATCCGTCTGTTCAGAAATGTAAATTCTTCATTTAGATCTTTTCCAAACCTTTTGCAATAGGACTAATGATCCTCAAATGCAAGATTTGAGTTGCTTCTTCCCACTAGCAGAGGCCTGCCTCCCCCACTAACCTGTAGGTAGCTCTCATCAGCCTCCAACTCTGATAAAAAGTATGCTGTTTTAGCAGTTGTGCCCCAATTTCTAGGAAATGGCAACAAAAAATGTGTATGTAATTATGTTAAAAAAAGAACAAAAACTCAGTCTCATTTTCTGTGACTGCTTTTTAAACTGCAGTGATGTCATGTCTAAGACAATAAGAGACAGGTTCCTACAGATACCATGAGTTCTATTTGTACTTCAGATTGTCATAACAAAAGGTTCATAAAATTTTCATTACTTGAGTCCTCCTTGTCTCAGAAAAAACACAAAAACACTTCAGCACCCAGACCAAGCTAACTGTACTGGAAGTGAAAAATACATTGTCTTCTAAAAACTATTAGACTCATAGATTAATCTGTCTATCGTATCTTCAAAACTGATGTCATCGGTAATCCCTGCTTGGTAAAAACCCATTGCTTTGTGAGCCTGTATCCAACACTTTTTCTCCTGTGGTTGCCTGTCTTGTGTTGCACTGTACGCTTACCCTGCAATTCATGATCTAAAGCCTCTGTGAACCAAGAAAATCCTTTCTATATATAACCAGCACAAATTTGCTTCGCTGTGTTATGATTGCAACTCCAGGGAAAGCACAGAGGTGAGATACAGAGCAGAATTTAGGTCTTTGCAATTGGCAGGAATCATGTTCCTCATCATCTTTAGCCATGTTGGTTCTTTAGAACTAACAGGAGTGGAAAAGGCAGTGTAAGGAAAAGCCGTGTAATTTGCTTTATTTACTAAAGGAGTAGCAATGACTTTAGATATGCACAAAGCATATCTAGTGCATTGAATGCAACAGTATTTTTCTTTCCACACAGTTTAAGTGTAATGTCTTTAAATAGAAAATCTGTGGAATCTGGTCAGCTCATGATGATTGCAGCGTATGGTTGTCTCTGCCCGGTCCTCTACATCCGGTGTAACTAAGCCATGCATCAGGTCACATGCAGAATTCACTTGTTGTCCGGGCCTTTTCTCCCACTCCAGTTCCAAAGCCTACCATGCTGTGCTTGGTTTAGCGCTTCTCTACCCTCAGTCTGAAATATATTTACAAAATTACTGATGACAGGACTGTAGCAGCAAAAATCCTTGTCCCAGTCTTTATTTAGTGCACAAAACTAAAAGGAGATCCTCCTGCAGAAAATTGAGCTTGCTTACTTTAAAGCATAGGTGCAAGTGACCTTGAGTAGGGACTAACCCTTAACCTGGGACTGCAAGAATGCAGCTTGTAGTACTGTTGTTGTCATTGCTATAGAAAGTTTCAGTCTTTTCTGTTTTGGCTCACAAAACGCAAAAGATACAATGGAAGGTTGTGTAGGAGCTGTCTGTTACCATCATCTGAATATGCCACTAATACAATTCCTTCTCCCAAATCAGTTTTAAAAAAAATATCGTGCCAAATGTGAAATGTCATTACAACCCCCTTGTGGTTAATATATTATTGACAGCAGCAAATTGCAGAGTGGTCTCTTAGGACTCAAACTGCAGAGTAAATGCTGCTGTTTATTAATGTGTTCACAGTGCCTCAAGTACAGAAGTGGAGAGGGGCAGCGCAGGGAGCTCTCACTCCCACCAGTGGCTCTGTCTCTGGTTCTCAGTACCCGAGCTCGCCGTGCAGCCCAGATGGGGATTCTGATTGCCACTAATGGGAAATGTAATCATTCACTTTGATTTAAAATTGTTCTGTGTTTTTTTCTGCTAGGTGTATTATGTGGCTGCAGATTAGCTACCCATAGCATACGGCTCCTTTTCAAACAAATAAATCCCAGTTAACCAAGCAGGGGGGAAGGATGGTAGGCGGGGGGAGTGTGTGTAGCAGAAAGAAATCCAATTATTTCAGCATTTCCATCTTTGCATAGAGACCTCTGCTGTATATTGTTCAGCTCATTTCAGCACTGACCATGAGTTTTATCTCTTTGCTGGAACAAGATTTCTGGGATGTGAGCACATCCCATGGTTTTTCTCCTTGAACTTACTGCACCGGATTTTCTTTGTGGGGATATTTCTTAGCTCCTGATCTAAGTAGTTTTCATTCCATGTGGCTGTCATGGCCCCACACATACCCAACATCACCTGCTACTTCATATAATCTATTCCTTCTTTAAGGATTTACCCAGGAATTATTTAGAAATTTGCAGTTGGTCAATTTTTTTTGCCACTCTTCCCTGGATGGAAACTGCAGATGTATCAAGGTTGCCAGCAGAAACACCCCTAGGATTCCTTTTAATAGTGAGGATATGTAGCCTGAAAGTTGTTACGGTTCCTTCTCCTGCTTGACTGTCAGGCAGCTGAGGAGAATCTGCCCTGGAATATTTCACCAATGGTTGATACACTGTTTGATTTTACTATTAAGTTTAAGCTTTGCTTTCTCAAATAAAGATGAATGGGTTAAATATATTTTGTGATATTTAAGAGCCCTAGAATTTCAGTAATGTTGATTTATTGTAGAACAAGAAGATTTGGGGAAAAAAAAGGGGGAGGAAGGGAACCAAATTGTTCTGCAGACAGAACTAAACAATTTCCTCACCCTTCCTTAGTGACTGGAAATTTAACAAAAGTGACTCTAAAAAAACCCAAGTTATCTCAGCTCAACTTTGCTCAAAATCCTTCCTTAGCAGAGGTTATCTCCAGCTTTCAGAATACTTGTGAAAATGACCTGGAGCAATGGAGGATTTGTGGGAAGGGACTTGCTGCTGACTGCCACAATGCTAGGGTTACGTCTCAAAATATTGATTTTAATTAGAAAATTGAATCTCAGTGTTAGAAATTGAAGCTGCTATTTAAAAAGTCTCTAACTTCATAACCTTCAGACTCTACTGCAGTGCACCGTAGCAGCTTTCAAGTGGAGAGAAGTTAAAGCAAAAAGGCAGAAGAGCCTCTTTACTGAGATGTTAATGACCTGTTGACGATTGAAACTGGTCTGCACTGCCCAGTTATCCCAAGTCTCAGTTTTCCTTGCTTTTTTTTACGTCCCCAAAACTGCACAATTCAGGAACAGCTGGAGTCCTGTGATAGTGAAGTGAATTGGGGAGAAGGCTGGATGAATCTGGATAGGAGTGTTTGTGCTTTTAAAGCACTGTTAAAATTGAGAAAGCCAGTGTGTAAGCCTGGTAGCTCTCAGAGATGGCCAAGATCCTGTTTTTGCACAAGAGCCTGCAGGAGCTGGTGGGCCAGAGCTTGAGGCTGTGGTCAGTAGTTTGTTGGAGCTGTGAGATCATCCTCTGTCTTTCATCTGTGCAGAAAGGTCACACAGTGTCCCAGGGCTTTTTCTGAGCTTTGGTGTAAGTGAGGAAGAAGGGCATAAGGAAAATGAGATTTCTGAAGATGGTGCATTGGCTCCTGTGTGTCAGTGGTGGTCGATTGCATTGCTTGCTGGGAACCATTTGACCCTGGTAGAGTTGGGGGGCTAGTAGGGCAAGAAAGCAAAGTGTTGTTGTTAAAAAGATGCCTCCTCTATAGAATGGATGAAAGGAACAGGGAGCAAAAGAAAGGAAGAACTACCAGTAACCAGGCTCTTCCCACCCTATGGGGAGAGACATTACAGATATAAACTGTAAACAGATATAAACAATTTTTATGAGTATCAGGTGCTGCAAAACAACTCTGCTTCTCTCAGCTTCAACTGGCTTTTACCGAGAGTCACTTAGAGCGAATTTGCAAGTAGAAGAGAGGGCTGGTGGTTCAGCAAGTTCTATTTCACTTGTGTTGAGGCTTTTTGTGGGTTTCGGCTGTTCTGCATTGTGGTGTGTGTAGTTCCTGTCGCTCCAAATGGCACTATTAATTCCTCTTTTGCGTGATTTTTCACACAAGGGCTAATCACACGTTTCTATAAATTACATTAATTTAACTTATTTGCCTAACTGTTGTTCTGCTGCGAGTAGCACGGATGTTCTCCGCTTCTTGGCTGTGTGGCCTCGCTGCATTTGGAAGCAGAACAGAGACATCTGAAAAGCATTATTTGGATTAGGCATGCTGGAGCATCTAATCTTACCTTTAGGATCTGGTTCCTAAATGGTGCCTGATCTTACTCGGGTGCGGTGAGCATGTGTTCCCCAGCGTGGCACTGCCTGTTGTTATGCAACTGAAGTTCACATAGTGTAATGTCACAAGAACAAGTAGAGCTGCCCCTTTCGTGTGAGCTGCAGGTCTCAGTCTAGGTTTGTAGGGCATCTTTTTATTTTCATCTTTATGCAAAATATAATAATTATTTTCTAATTTTAATTATGGCTGGGGTTATAGAATGAAAAATAAAACCAATTTTGTGTACTCATCAGGCACTTCTTTTGGTTTTAAAGTTGGAAACAGATGATCATTGTGCGCTCGCATGTCATTCGCTGTCCCTGGAAAAGATATATAACTGTGCAAGATATTTTAAAACATTTTTTGTCTTTCTTTCTGTACTTTCAGAGTATGATTTCATCCATTGTAAATAGCACGTACTATGCCAATGTGTCAGCAACCAAGTGCCAGGAGTTTGGGAGATGGTACAAAAAGTACAAGAAGATTAAAGGTAAATTGATTTTTTTTTGCGCCTTTCTAAGTTCTTGAACTTCTGCTGACAGTTTGAGATTATTTGCTTTAAGTAAAAGTGATAATAAACTATAATAGTATTAGTGAATTTGTCTACAAAGAGGGCACAGTCACAGCACATTTGAAATTAAATTTGATTCTTTACAAACAAGGCTGGCGTGAAAACACAGACCATTTAAAACATGCTTAAAATATCCCATTTAGCTGTGCTGAAAGATCAGCTGTGTTTTGAATTAAGCTAAAATGTTTTGGAAAAAAAAGAGTTCTGGTAGCTCTGGATTTAAAAGTTAAATTGCTGTGTAAATTACCTTAGTGGCCTTTTATTCATGAAAGCTAGAAAACTGCCTTAAGTTACACTTGCCCTTGCTCTCTGTTGTCAGTACTATATATCCTGTGGAATTGGTACCACTGATGCATTTAATACATGATTGTTAGAAGGGGTTGCTAAACACCGAGGTGCTGCACCCACTGAAGTTCAGGTGAAAATAGCCGTTCTTTGTATTTTTCCTGCAGCAGAATTGTGTTACCTGAAGCAGTAAAAATATTCTACATAAGTTCATCCCACTCTCACCACTGCAATGTCTGGTCACCTTCTAGTAGTACATGAGGTGATGTGACAAGCATCCATCATATGTAGTTTGTTCTTTTCTTCATCCCTTGCTTTGGGAAGGGGCTTGTGTGCGTAGCGGACCCTTTGTTTTGGTGGGTCTGTTTTGTTTTAAAACACACATGTGCTTTGTGCAGGGGTTTGGGGATAGTCAAAAGCGTTTTCACAGTGCTAACTGGCTCCTCTCTCCCCAGATGTCCATCAGCCTTGGAGATTAGCTTTACCATGTGATGGGTTTTTTCTAGTTTTTCTCTCTGTTACATTACTGAAGGGGAGATTCCTTGTCTGAAAGAAGACATAAGCTATTTTTTTTGTTACTGTCTGTGATCCATTCTGTGGCCAGGAAATCATAACAGGATTCACAAGCAGTATGCAGAACTAGGACAACGTCCTGTCCTTCTTGAGAAGCCATTGTATTTTTAGTCCTGTGAAGATTAGCATCTTTCAAAAAGAGTCTGATGTCCTTTTTTCTCTTAAAAGACTGGCATACATGAGCTGTGAAAGGTTGCTTGTTTAGCTTCCATAGGATAGACCAGAAATCTGCATAATAATACCATAAAGAGGCTGTTGCTTGAATTAGGAATACATAAACCAAAATTGCTTATAATATCAGAACAAGTTTCTGAGGCATCTGTTTTTTCTCTGCACGTCTGGCTTGTGCAAAGGATACCTGTAAGATGCTCAGGCCTGTGCAGTGATTAGATTCTCATGGGGGGGAGGGGGAGGGAGGGAAGAAGAATGTTTTCTGGTAAAATTACTTGTGTCTAGAAGGAAGATTGTTCAGGCAGGAGTGGGGTAACAGTGCAGATGAGGAAGTGGAAGTGTTGCTTTTCACCTATTAAAACGATTTAGGCTTGAAGTGAAAATGTTGATTGGACATTTTAGTACATGGTTACCCTTATGCCAAACAAACTGGATAGTTTCTTCTCTGTCTAAATTGCCATTGTGTGTCTCAGAAGTGTTTATTTTCTTTAAATGGTGTCTCTTAATAAAAGAATTTTGTTTGAAGAGCTCTAACATATCCTCTTGGTTAAAAAACAATCAAAGGAATCAAACAGCTTCAAGGTCATCACCGTTCGCTTTTACTTGCTGTTCTAGGAGAACAGAGACAGACTTTTTTTTGCTTTTTTTTTTTTTTGCTTTTTTTCCAAACTGGGCAAGGGTGCCAGTTGCAGAGGCACTAGAAGTCCTTAACTGTAGTGTTCTTCACTGTAGAGATGCCACTATGGCTTCTGAGTGTTTCTAGTATGTTGATGTCTTCCACTTTCTTCCATGCTTAGAGCATTGAATTCTTTAAGCTCTTACTTTTTTTACTTAGTAAGTGCACAGTTAAATTGTTAAGTGCAGTAAAAGCAGGATGAGACCTCAATCAAGAGGTCAAGGATCCAAACCTGAAGAGTTTGCCAGATAACTCTGTATCAGTGCTATTCAAAGAGACACAGCCAGTCGTTGCTGTTTGGAAGTGTGTGTGCTAGTAGGAGGAGAAAAAGGAAGGTTAAGGTATGTGTGAAGTAAACACAAGCTGCTATAAAGCAGTTCAAGTAGTGTTGATTCATCAACCATACAAGTGGGAGAGAAAACAAAGAGTCTATGGCAGGTACAGTGGTGCATGGAGAATAAACAGCCGTGCAATTTCAGGGCAGTAATCTAAACCTCCTGAAAACAGGAAGACTTCTGCACTTCTTTGGGTGGCTTCAATCTCTCAGCATCTCTGTTTTCAGGACGTTTTGTTTCTGTTCTGTAGCCAGATATTCCTACAGGACAGCTCAGTATGCGAAGTCAGTGACCTGAGTTGATGCTTCAGTCATCACATAGTCCTTTAATAATCATTTTTAAAGAGTACTTAGGTTTTCCATGATGGTGGACAGATGATGCAGCAATTAATTTTTCAGGTCTAGACTGGATAGAATGAGCAAAACTATGACTTAGGGTCCTTGGGACCAGCGCCAATATCCATGGGTAGCTCTAGAGCTGGTCAGTAGAGAGTAAAAGCAGAAAACAACTCACATGAGCTGCATTAAATACAAAATAGGAAGGGGCTTCAAAACAACTTTATTGACATTGCAAACTAAATGCAGCCTACAGTGTTAAATGTGTTTCCTATTATCTGCTAATGTCTGTTTTAATAAAACAGTGGGAACTAAATGGTTGCTTCTTAATCAAAACCATGATTTCCTAAACATAAGCTATGTGATTCTGTTACAAATTGCCACATATAGATCTCCTAGGTCAAACTTTTTTCCTCTCCCATAGAAATAAATAAACAGTAAAATAATTATGTACTCTGGAAGATCAAAGTAATTACAACTGAAGCCAGGCAAAAATAAAAAGTTCTCTGGAAAGAAAAAGAAAAGCATCAGGTTGCCGAGTATGTAGTTAATGTTTAAATAAATATAAGAAAGTGAACAATCAATAATCTGATATCATTAGCAACAGATGTAAAAGCTGTACACAAATGGAATTGTATCAAATCTCAAGTAAACATTCTCAGTGTGCATTCTGTTGAACTCACCGAAAAGACAGCTAAACTATTTATGCTTGTAATTTATAAAAAGTTTTCGGTTAGTTCAGCTCAGCATGGTAATTTTGTCTTGTGACAAGACGATGCTAGGATAAAATTCTGCTTGAATTTTCTCTCCCACCCCAGCCCAGCCCCTTAAGGTTTTAAGACATTCACAGTTTACTCAGCGGCACGAGAGTTAGTACACAGACAGATTTGGGAATTGGCTGCTGTGAGGCTGGAGGCTTTTTGTCTCCCCCTTGTTCACAGCTTACTTCTTGGGATACGTGTGAGGAGACCATTGCATTTGTCAGAGGGTGCCCTCTCTTTCCACTCTCCTTGGGGGACACGGATGTATTTGAAGGAGAGCTTGTGTTAACACAGTTCTCATGGAAAATACACAGTAATTGGGAGGCAAAATGTTCTGTGAGCTATCTCTTTCCCTCATGGATGTCTCTAATTATTCGGGGTGGTAATTAAGCTATCTAGTTTGTATTGTAATTTGGTATGCACCGTGAATGAATTTAATATTGCTGTGTGAAGCCTTTTTTTTAATTATTTACTTTTAATTTCTTCTTTTTGAGGGATGCAAGGTGTTTTAGTACAGTTGTGTGTACGTAATGGGGTTTAAGGGTGTTTAAACAAACTTGAATTGATGAATCAGTGTTCCCCCTTCTTAATAAAGATTCTGTATTAATTGATGACAACTATACAGCAGTGGCTTAGTGCAGTAGTTCTCAAACTGTCCTCTTCCTGCCCAGCCCCTCTCAATCCGAGTACCACTCGTCTGGTTTCCCTAGATGCTGAACTTGCTGAAGCTGAGAGAAGGTATTCAACACTGTTGAAATTCAGGACTTGAGTAGTTGTTTAAAAGGCTTGCATTGATTCTTAATTTGATTAAAAAATAGATACAGAAATAAATATAAGACTTTTAAAGTAACTATATACATATATAACTGTATCTATAAACTGTGTATATGGAGAGAAATATTTCAGAACTTTGCCATGCAACTCAGATTGCTGTCAAGGGATACTCATTGCCCAGTGTTTTGGGTTCATAGCATTTCAAGTATTTTTTAGCTCTATTTCTCAATAGATATTTCACTTGAAAGTGTCATGCTTTCTATTTTTATCTGGAGGGCTATCACTGTATCAAAATTCTTTCACAACTGACACTCTTAACTGGTGTGAATTTTTTCTTTTGCCTGATGACACAAATTAGCTTGGTGGGAGGAATTTAGGAAGGCAGAGGGGAGAAATAAATACATTTTGAACTTAAAAAAAAAAAAAAAGGACAGACATATTTTCTTTGTGTATTAAGAACAGTTCATCTTTGCTCCTGCCATCAATGGCTGTCAAAATACAGCTTATGTGGATGTGAGTTTTGAGACTGTGGCTGTCTCAAAGTCTTTATGGAATGATGAGGCTCTTCAGTTTAAAGGAGGAGGGCTCAGTTATTTCTATTTCAACACATCCGGAGCATAAGAAACAGCTTTCATAGTTTCCTTAAATTGAGAATTTGCTTTGGCTGCACTTTGATTTTTCCAATATTACTGATTTGTTGTTTGTGTGCTGTTTTATTCCTCAAAGTATGTTTGCTTGCTTCCCATAATGGATAGGCAGAGCAATCTGGTTTTCATACAATGTATTCTAGAGGCTGTTGTACATTGAAATAGGTTAGAAACAAGATTCAGAAGGGTCCCCAGCTTTATCATTTCCAGGGTGAAGGAACCTCGGACTGTGGCGTGGTGATAATGCCAACGCCAGTCTGGGAAAAATTGTCATTATGGGCTTTGAGGAATAGTTTTTAATTGTTCCTCTGAAGCAGATGTTGTGGAAGCCTCATGAAAAGGCACACCAGATCTTCCCCAAGCAGTATTTTTGACTTTTAAAAAAATCCTTATTTATTGCTGTAGGCATGTGGTATATATATCTCTCTATGTAAATAGAGGGGTTTATATATATATGTATGTATGTATGTGTATATGTATGCATTTATAGATCTCGACCTTTAGCTTTTCTAACTAACAGATTGAGGCAGAAATGTTAAGTTTTTTAAAAAGACATAATTTCATGTCTTGTTTGGATATTAGTCGTGGCTCTGGCACTAAACCAGTTTAGGGTCATTCAGGTCAGCTGCGTGGCTCTTGACATTGCTGTAATTTTTCCTTGGCTTACTGTTACACTCCTAACTGTATATTTATTCACTAAAAATAGGGCTTTCCTCACTTTCTTAAGGAAAAAGGAAAGAAAATAAAACCACTTGCAGGCAAGCTTTTCAGCGTCTAGATGACATACATGACCTGACTCAAGAGACATCCTCTTAGCCTGTGGTCCACTGTGCTGTTTTATGAGGAAAGTAGTTCACCGGTCTGCATTGGTGGCGGGGAAGAAGTGGCATCTCTCTTTGAATATAAGTTTAAAGTTGTCACGATTCAGCAAGAGTTATAGACCCCTTGGCTGCTGTTTTCCACACCCATGTTAGCATTTTGTATTTCAGCGTTGTCCCTTATGTTAAGTGCCATTTGGGGGATTTGTGTGTGTGTGTGTATTGTTAAGAAACAATTTACCCACTGCAGTGCTTCCAGGAGCTTTATGAGTTGTGGCCCTCTTGGCTATTCCTCTTTCTGAAGAGAATTAAAACACACTCTCTGGGTTTTGGGGGTTTGGGGTTTTTTTTGGTCTTAACTTAAGCTTAACTTTTATCTACAGTAAATACATACAATATGAAATTCAGCTTTCAGCAGCTCTGTCTAGCGCAGGAGTGGCGGCAGAAGGGTCCATGCGGTTAGCTGAACGCCATCTCTTGCGCCTGTGTGTGGCTGCAGCTGCACCCATGGCTGCTTTAGGGAACTTTGTCAGTACAGCAAAGGTTGGAAACCTTTCTGTAGAGAAGCTGCCTCTGCCTAGCCACCGTCCTGCGTCCTGTCCCTGTGCAGGGACAGTAGAGCTTTAATTAAGAGATGCTGACCAAATCTGTCCAAATAACATCTCCCAACTTGAAGGGTTTAAAATGTCTCCAGCTCCAAGCAAGTGCTTTTCTCAGTGAGGACCAGTTGTGTGGTGAGGCTGGGATTTCTGTCCAGCCACTTTCAAATTGTTCATAAAGAACAGTCTTACTCATTTTTTTGAGAAGCAAACACTTTTAATTGGCAGACTCTCAAAATGAATTTTCCTTCAGATTTAAAAAGTAAGTATGTGCTGCCAAACAATGTGATAGCTCGAAAAGAAAGGAATTTTTAGAAGGTAAGCATTAGTGAAGATAAGAGAGGAAGACCTGAAGCTTAGGACCAGGCATGAGCTTTTCCTGGTGTGAAAGCTGCAGGGTAGCTGGCTGTGCTCGGGTGGGTTCCATGCAATACAGAGCTCAGAGAGCAGAACTGAATTCTGTTTCCTCAGGGTACCTGAAGAGTTTGTAAGCTTGCCATTGTTTGTGTTCTGTCTCATTCTTGTAGCCATCTCTGATGCTGTGAGTCAGAAGGAGATGCCTATGTATCTCCTGGAGGGATTGGGCAATTATCTGGATATTCTAGGAGGTTGGTGCCTCCCTCTTGAGGTGCCCACTGGGGGTTAGAACTTTAATAGCAGGACAGACTGCAGTCACAGTAGTTTGGCAGGAAAGGAGATAATTTTGTATAACATGAGATCATCAGCCCATCTACACCAGTACTCTCTGCTGCTTCTCCTTTTTCATTTCACCTTAGACCATGTAGTCACTAAAGCACCTTCAATGTCTTGTTTTTCTCTGCCAGATGGATCTGGCATGTTCTGTCTACAAACAATGTTAACATGATTATGAAGAACTGAGTTCATACTTCTGTGTGTTATCTTGAACCTGTACAGTAACCCAAAAGTAATCTAAAAACAAGGCCATGGGTTAAATTCTTCTCTGCTGACAGGCATCTTTGGAAGTGGTGCAGCCCAGTGCAGTCCACTGGGAGAATACAGCTTACTATGTTTAAGCAGAACTGACAGAAAACATGTTAACATCTCTGCATCCCAAGGGATGCCTTGGATCTCGTCTTTAGGGCAAGGGAAGTTGCAGGTCAGCTGCACAGAGGGAGTCAGTAACATTAGTACACTCTGCCCAGCTCACCTGCAACTGATGCTGATCCAGTGTTAGTGACTGTTCTCAATAGAAAAATAGTGATTTGTACTGTGGTGGGAACTGAATGATTTGCAACACAACGAAGCAGACAATGGCCTTTCCTGTCTGTTTTCCATTAGGCTTGGACAAAGGCCTTTGCTACCCACAGCCAGCGGCCAAACAATTTCTGCATGTGCTGTACGGCTAGTTTGAGGTTATTTGCTATCCAGCAGGAGTAGAGGAAGGGAAAGTTTTTTTAAAAGTTACAACTTCTTGTCAAATCTGCCTCTCCAGTCAACCTGCTGCTTCTCCAGTCCTGACTGCAGGAGCAAATGGCCCGGCAGAGATCAGACAGTGAATGAAGTCACTGAATGACTTTGGGTAAATTTGAAGATTAGATGTTGAACGAAAAGGAGACTCCTCAGAGCAGCCCTTTGCACTGAAGTGGTTAAGTGGTCTGTGATTAAAAGAAATAAGTAATTATCCTAATTGTAGATTAAAAGATACAGAATTACCACTTTAAAAGCACCTCCTGTGCTCTGGAGTGGTTCTGTTATTTACAAAGTGGTAATTCATAATTATGTAGTGTAGGCAAGAGGGTACGTATAATGCAGCAGGCCTGTCTCACCCAGGCAAAGGGTGGGTACTGTGCCAGAGACTGCTTTGTCCCCCAAGCACAGCTCCAAAGTTCAAGTCTTGCTCCAGTGAGTAGGATGGTGGTAAGCCAGGAGAAATTGTGGGAACCTTTCTGTCTCAGGCTGAGTGTGGGACACACGGCAGTTCACAGACCTCTCCCTGTTTGGCCATGACCACTGCTGGTAATGTCTATTATGATCGCCAGGTTTTAAATAATAAATAAAACAAAGAAGCAAATTCTGAAGCAGAAGCACTGGAGAGAAGCCCTGGGTGGTGACATCCTGTCACAATTGAAGCATGGTAATTCTGCTGGCTAGTAACTTATTACAAAACATTTCTTTACCAGCCTCTTCCTACTCTGGGGCAAAGTGCCTGTGTGCTTGTAGGACTGAACAGTTCAGGACTTGCTGGGTCATGGGTGCTGGCGGGTCCTGTGTCCCCCCACTGTGGTGCAGTGCTGGGAGACGTGTTACCCTCTTGCTCTCCCTGCCACATCCGTTATTGTGCGTAGGAATTTGGTTTCCAGTGCTGTCAGTCAATTCAGTGCCACTCATAAGCCCCAAATGCCCCACAGGCTCTCAGAATGTTCCTATTAACAACTCAGTGAAAATAAAGGGTGAGGGGAAGGGAAGGTGGAGAAATAAATCTTATTTTAAATCTTTTGAGCTGGTTTTATTTCAAATGGAAAGTTGCATGCAGACCACCCCAAGCTATTGTGCTGTGGACTGCGTCAGCTGCTTGACTGTTCAAGGAAGATCTGGGTAGAGGTTAAGAGCATCACACAGGGGAAGGGTGCACTGGATTGCTTTTGTGCTGTATCCAGGAAGTTTCTAACTCAGTATGGAGTTGAAATACATTGACACACGTGGTAATCATTATAAGAAGAGAAAGAAACATTGAAATATGACAATTTGCTGCTCCCATTCTGGGGATTATGTTGGTTTCTGCCTGTTCTGTAGAGGTAGTGACATGTTGTAGAGGAGTGTAGGAAAGCGAAGGGCAGACACTGTCCTAGAGTGCTCTGAGAGCTGCTCACTGAGCTTGGCACAGTACCTGTGGGCCAGACACCTTGAATCTGCTTGCATAGTGCTTCAGAAGGGTGGGTGGCTCTGAAGCACGTCAGCAGCGTTCTGCTTGGTTTAAAAGGGCTCTTCAAGCAAAGAGCTGCAGAGCTGTATACCAGACAGTTTGATGCAGAGAGAAGAGGGGGAACCCTGCCATGTCTTTTGCTGTGGTCACACCACAGGTGGAGGTGGGTAACAGCCTCCTGGACTGGCTGTTGTTTAACTGCTAGCACTGGCAGAGGGCTGCCAGTAGTACTTGAATGTAGCCACATGTCTGTGGAGCTTTTCCCTTCCTTCCCAGTTTCAGGTCCTGCTGCTCTGTCTTCACTGCTTTGTATTCCAGTATATTCAAGTATCAGTGAGTTCATGCAGGACTGTAAGAGCTGCAATCACATCCCCAGTTTGAGTGGAGCAACAGCAAACAAGGGGAGGATAAGGGAATTCTGTAATGGGACAGGAACACGGAAAATTGAGGGTGCAAATGGAAGAGCCCTGTCTTGAGAAGATCTGTGGCAGAACATCGGTGTCACTGCAGCTTTGTGGCTCCTGTGTGCCTTTTTTCTTCGAGCATTGCCAGCAATCTGGCCTGTCTCCCAGGGCAGTGCCAGTCTCCATCTCGGGGCTGTTGCAGGCTCTCTCCTGTCCAGCCCTGCAGAGCCTGACCAGCCCGTAGTTACCAAAGAAGAACAGGGAATCTGATACGGGCAATGTGTTAGAGAAGGAAGGAGTCTTGAGGAGTTGAGTAATGCACATTTTTTCCATCCAGCGTAACTGTTAATGGTAACCTTTTATTATTGAAGTGGTTGAAGTGACTAGAATCTGGTTTGTTTATTGGGAGTATATGCACGGCTGTATAGTCTAATGTGATCGAAAAAGGAAACTGATAATAAGGGAAAAATATACCTAGGGAAGCAGGTCAGGTGATGTCTCTGTGTAATTGTAATTCCAAGTAGCACTACAGAGATTAACAGCCTGGCAGCCTTTTAATCTTAAACTTTATTTTTATAGGGGTTTATAACTTGGCACAAAAGTCAGGAGTGGGTGGAAACTTGGCAAATGTGGTTCAGCCCAGAAAGTGAATGTTATTTATATTTATTTCTCACCAAGTTTTCAAAAACACTTGGTTACTGTTTCTGTGTTCTAACAAGTAGTAATTTGTTGGTTTCAGTGACTTATTCTCTGTGTGTTTCTTGAACTACAAAATAGTTCAGGACTTACTTCAGCTCTTCTGAAACTCCTAGTGGAAGGACTCTGGATTTCCAGGGGTGTAAATGAAGACCAAAAGTAGTTCTTAAGTGTGTTTTCTTTCAGCAGGATGCTCCAAGTATTTCATGTACACTGAGCAACATCTTTATTGTATTTACATCAGATCAATTCCTGATTGCAGTGTAGCTACTGCACCTTTGGAACAACTGCATTTGCTTGTGCTGGCGGTGGCGTGTCCTTAACGGCATGACTCAGGTGCCGTCTCACCGCAGAGAGGCTGAGGACACAATAGCTGGCACGGCCGTCTTGGCTCGGGATTGTCCGTGTCACACGTGGTCTGGGGCCACTTCCTGCTCCCAGCCCACGCGTGACATCTCTGTATCAATGCCGGGTCCGTCCCTGGTATTAACACTGCTCCTGTGTCATACGTCACATCGATTGCAAGTCTGCTCCTAAAGCCTGAGACTATGGGTGTAGAGCCTTCTGTACCTGGTGTTCAGGGGGGGCTATGACATCACAAGGAGCAGGGATTTTCAAGCTTTTCAGCAAACTGAAATACTGTGTTATGTCTCTGGCAGGATGGGAGTAACTACCAAAGCGGTCATTTGCTCACTGTAGTTTTTGTGTATTGCATGTATTGTGTTGCATTTCATAGTTTAAATATACTGCACAAATAAATGTTTCTTTAGAAGATCAGTTGGGTTGAAACATTGACTTTTCTGGGAAAATGGAGTAAATAACTTCCTTAGAAAGGCTTCATCTTCAGCAAGTTTTGTAAAGCAATTATTTTATAGAAGTTTAAAGATGTTTAGGGTTTTTTCCTTTAAATGAGTGGGAAGAGCAAATTAAAATTTCTTACAAGAAAATCCTGGGTACCAATTCACCTAGTTGTAAAATTAAGTACTTGTGATGTTCTGGGATGGCAGATCCAAAGATAGTAACTGTGTGTGTTGGTGTGTGTTGAGGGCATGACTCCCTCCCCAGTGCGAATTCAGACCTCCCTGTCTGAGATTGACTCTGGAAGGTGAAAAGAGCTGTCTTTCTATGTAGAAGGAAACAGAGAAAGTCAGCAGTAAACTGTCGTCCTGAGTATTAGCTGTGTAAAGCTTCAAGGTTTTACATAGATTAAGTTTTTTAAAGGAGTTTAACGCCTTGTACAGTTGTTAATCATTACCCAAGTTATAATGGTATTATGGCATTTATGAAATAAATCTTATCTTGTTATTTGCTGAGAAAGCAATACAGGGACAAGACAGTAGTTTTCTAGTTGGATGGTGTGTGTCCCTGAACCCTTTTGTATCAGATTGATACATATAATTAACTGCCTGTCCAATTGCATCTAGTGAGGCTTAAGGAATCGGTAACCCACTGTATAATGACTTCTGGTTGCTCAAAATTACCCAAGTAATACCTATATTTACATGCTTTTTAAACTTAATTTCCTGTTTCAACAATTACCTTTAGAGGAAATTTAGTCTGGCAATATGTGCATTTAGTTTTACAGTTAGAGGAAAAGATATTTGAAAGGGACAGAACATATACCTGTATAAAATTACAGTATATGCATTTTGTGTGCAGCGTTTCATTTTTTGTAGCACGGTGTCACTTGAAGATCACAGGTCTTTGTTATGCTAAACAAAGGTTTCTTTGAAGGGAGTGAAGCCGCTTCCTTAAAGTGGCCATTCATGCAGAGATGCTTTAGGGTTTCAGGGTAGAATCACAGAGAGGACACTTTGGGTGCAGGAACATCTCTTCAACCTTTTCCTGTGTGACAATTGGTTGGGTTTGTAGTGTGCTTTTGTACAAGCATCACAGTGCTGCTGTAGTGCCCCTGGGTGAATTGATTTTACCAGATAACTTAATCCACATGCAAGGCAAGGCAGAGCATGTAGCAGGGGTCTGTAATGAGAAGCTGTGCCATGAGCTGCACAGGGCTGTCTGGTTTCCATGGGGCCTTTGTGTGTGGATAGTCACTTGGGTTTCTTTCCTTCACCTTGCTGCCAGTGATTGTGAAACATTCACCCCTTTTAAAAGTTACTGAGTTTGTTGTGACAGATTCAAAAGTTGGTGATTGTGTAAGTGGAAAAGTCCCAGCTAGTTTCTTTAGGAAATGTGGCAGGAGAGGGTACCGGCTACCAGTTTGATAAGGTGCTTCCTGAGCACTGAGTGACACCTGAGGAGTCCAAAGGAATGTTAATGATTGTTGTTGCTTTTACTTAGTGCTGCTTTTGCTTATGTTTCTGTGAAGCTCTTATGCAAGTGTAGATATGTAAACTAAAGCAGGTGCTGTTGTGTACAGTGCCCTGCAGTAACCCTTACCCTGACAGTCCTCTTACAAGTGCAAACTGAAATGACAGTAAACAAATTTTTCTCTTTTTAACAGTGGAAAGAGTGGAAAGAGAAAACCTTTCAGACTATTGTGTTCTTGGTCAACGTCCCATGCACTTACCAAATATCAACCAGCTGGCAACCTTGGGAAAAAGTAACGATCAGTCTCCTCATGGCCAAATTCATCACAGTACTCCAATCCGAAACCAAGTGCCAACGATGCAGACAATGATAAACCCCGGGCTCCTGTCTCCTCAGCTCAGTCCGCAACTGGTGAGGCAGCAGATAGCGATGGCCCATCTGATAAACCAACAGATTGCTGTCAGCCGGCTATTGGCTCACCAGCACCCACAAGCTATCAACCAGCAATTCTTGAATCATCCACCCATCCCTAGAGCTGTCAAACCAGAGCCATCAAATTCTTCAGTGGAAGTCTCTCCAGATATTTACCAGCAAGTCAGAGATGAGCTGAAGAGAGCCAGTGTGTCTCAAGCTGTCTTTGCAAGAGTAGCATTCAACCGCACACAGGTATCAATTTCTATTCTATGACCAAGAAGTGGTGATGGGGCAAAGATGTGGTCCTTGCGGGGCTGTATGGTTGTTGCAGATCAAAGCAGGAGGTGTGTCAGAGAAACAGGTCAAGCCACTCTCTGGTTTTCCCCCCCCAGACTCTTGGTCAGGACTGAATAAGACTGTTTCTTACTGGGACAGCTAATGATTTGCATTTGGTCACCCCTGTTCCAATTCCCCAAGCTTTGTTCTCTAGCAGTATTTCTGCTCATGTGAGTTCTCCCCCGAGTTCCTGTCCGTGGTTAGAAACTGCCACATCTGCCCCTGCGTGATAGCCAGGAAGAGGTAACAAGAGACTGTGAGAGTCAGAGGTGTCTTGGGGCTTCTGTCACTTCCTCAGTTCCTCCCTGTGCTACGCCACAACTATTGCCAGAGGCTACTGCCACAAGGAATGTATGACACAAGTGTGCAGGGGCCCAAAGGCTGCTGGCAGGGACGTCTGCCATTTGCAGCCAATCGTGTTTGTTTTCATACACTTGACACGGGTTTTCTCACTCACCTAGTGAAGTGCCGATGCTGGAATGATGCGAAATGGCATCAGGTTGTGCCTAGCACCTGGAGTACCCAGGGCCAGTGTGTGTTCAGAAAGACCCTTTACACTTGTCCTGCTGCCATTCAAAGCACACTAAGTATGATCTCTCGGTTGTGATACTCTGTAGCAAGACTAAAGAAGTGGAAAGTGGCTTAATATTTTACACTGGGACAAATGTGTTGCGTGCCATTGGAGTTGGCCTTTGAGGTAAGCTTCACCAGCAAGAGAAAAACAGTGTGTACGTGTGTCTCCAGGAGGTCTGTCCCTTGCCCCGTACAGTGCCTTTGTCTGTTCTCCTGGATTAATGGTTTTCTTTGGCACTGCCATGTTGGAAATGCCATGTTATGAGGGAACTAATTAAAGTATAGAGCACATTTTTATTACTTCCCTTCTTCCATTAAATTCATAAGATGGCTGCACTCAGAAAAAACATTCACTTCCAATCAACATGACTGTGAGTTCTGGGGTTAGCCTTGAGGATATCGAATGAAAGCTACGTAGGAATGTATGAGTATTTCCTCTTTAAAATGCCGCTTTTAATTTGGAAAAGCTTTTCATCCCTCTGGGATCATAACCCGTTGTATATAAAGCCTGGTATAATCAAGGTAGATGGTATCGACAGGATGACATATTCTGAACTTGAGCAGGAGGTCAGCAGTACCGCTGCCGGCAAGGGCTTTGCCGCTGTCACAGCACATGCCCGACTGGGAGAGCTGGATTGGTAATGCCCAAATCTGCCATTAAACCAAAAGCTCATTCCCCAGTGAGAAAGCTGTCATACAGCTTGAGTGTTAAATGGACAATCTAGCTATAGTCTTGAAAAGGAGGTGAGGTTTTGATTCTGTGAGTCTAGGAAACCCCAAGCCTCGCATACAACTGGCTGACCATTCCGTATTGACTTCCCAGGGCAGGAAGGAAAAGGCCAGCATGTGAGAGAGACCACTCTGCCTCTGCCCAGCAGCGGCACAGCCTTGTGCCCGCCCATGCTGGTTAATAGCAGCCATGGGAGGGACAGTGCCACACTCCTGGTGGATAATCTGAAACGGGGACTAAATCAGCTGCATCATGGTTTAGAGTTGGGGGGTGGTCATGGTGATGTGTGGTGTTTTTCCACCTCCTGCTGTGATCTGGCATATCTCTAGTGGTTTTAGGACACTAAATAGGTCTTTGGGTGAAATGTGGTTTCTTCCCAACTGCAGTTGCTCCTGGCAGTGTGACTGTGGGCCAGTCACACCTGGTGGTGTTTTGAAAATGCCCCGTATGACTTAGGACACCAGCTCTTTAACCATGCAGGCAAGGCTTGCTCCTTGGGAGTGCAGACCTGAGTGGCACTGAGTGGACATGCCACGGCAGTGTCCTTTGAGAAGGTGCCAAGCACCTTTCCTGGGCAGGGCTGCACCTTGGAAGTGGGATGTGATGCTCTGTCCTCCAACCAGTTTACATTTAAGTTCAGTTGATAAAATGGGTCTGTAATTCGGGGCACTAGTATCACTGTTTTTGTCAGTCCTCCTGTCCTCCCGCTGACATTTATCTTAGGCTGCACTAACTTTTCTACCTTTTCTTAACAAAAAAACCCAACAAAAATCTTCCCTGATTTTGGTTGCTTCATTGCAGGATACGAGACATGTAATTTTATACAAAAAGAAAGAAATTACTTCCCTCTTAGTCCTGCATCATAAGTAGTATGATGTACTGTACAGTCCATCAAACTGATTCCAGAACAGGAAAGTTCTTAAACATCCATAAAAGATTTGCTCATCTCACCACTGTGTTTCATTAGTCTGCAGGGCTTTAATATAGAAGACCAGTGGATCTTACACAGAGTGCATCATGTCCCTAGGAGCCATCACTGTAGCAAAAGAGTGTAGGTACTTATTTATGCTTCCCTGTCCTCAGCTTTTAATTCCAACTCAAATCAAGCTCCTCTCGCATCAGAGACTATTCAGAGTGTTAAGAAGAGTTGCCTTGTGCTGCACAGTAGATGTGGAATGTTCCCACACACCCATGGTAGAGAAGGCACTTGAAGTGGAAGTTCGAGTCTACTCTGACCTCCTTGCTTTCCTCCTGCTGCCTCTGGGGATCCTTTCCTCAGGAGGTGCAGAGAGGTGTGTATTTCTCTCTGGAAATGTTTGGGGTTGTTGCACTTTGCAGGAGGCGCCAGCCTTTGAAACTGGAGGTCTGTTGTTTCTCGTGATGGTACCAAATAATAGATGCTGTATGCCAGGCAGCTAATAACTGTATTAATCACTGCATTATGGACCACTGCTTAATCTTCTTCGTGGTACCTCTGTGGTGCACATTAGCCTATAATTAAGTATAGCTTCATGAAATATGTACTGTGAGGCTTGTTTAATAGATAAACTATTCTCTAATTTATTTTAAAGTCCAATGACCTACATACTCAATGCTGAAAAACCCCCTCTTACTAACATTATTTCTCCCCTGAGACCTTCCATCTGAGCAAATCTGTTAAATGAAGTAGAGGAAGCTTTGATCCAAACTAGGCTAAATCCATCGGAACAAATGGCTGACACATGTATGTATTCATGCATGTGTGTGTGGGAAGGAGATGTGAGGAGGGTCAGAAGAAGGAGAGGTGTCTTGTGAAACATCCAGATCTTCCTCTTAAAGTTGCTTGTACCCGTAGCCGTGTTTTCTGTGCACAGGAAAACAGTGCTTCGGGCTTTGTGACAAATCCCACTGAGGTCCTACTCTTGAGATGGGGACTGGACATCAGGCAGCTTCATACCTGCAGTGCCACAGGAGAACTGCACGGGGTGTTGGGTTAGGAGCTGGCCTGGGCTGTGTTTGCCATGAAGAGAGTTTCCTTCAAAGCAGAAAGTTCTAAAGTGAACGTTTTCAGATATATTTGAAACTGGGTGTGAAGAACCATCAAAGTATTTTTAGTAAATGTCTTGGGATAACCTCTGTCCCTTCTTTTTATTTTATCTTTAGAGAGTCAGTGTCATGATAATTCACCCTGCTGTGGAATCTAAATGTCTATTTATTCAGCAAAGAGGACAGGTAGAAAAAGTTCTCAGACCCGTAGAAACAACAGTTATTGAAGGTGGTTTTAATGACACCTTTTCCAATGAGTAGGAAATTCCTACACAACCTTTGAAGCATTTAAAACTGTGGTGCACACGACTGTGTTTGCCTGAGCTGGTGCTGCCTGCAACCTGCTCAGCAGTGATAAGAGGGCTCTGTGTAGCCCTCCTTCCTCCTGCTGGAAGCACTGCAGCTTTGAACTCCAGGTATGGGCCTGTCTTGTGGACTGCAGTAAGTTGCTATTCAAACTTTTCAAGAAGATCCTGTAGCCCAAGGAGCAGAGCAGGAGCTGTTCTGCCCTGCTCCAGGACCACCATTGAGACTGGTAGGATGCAGGCAGAGGGGACAACGTGCAAGGGATGTTTATACCCTACGCTTTGCTGGCCACCGTTTCCCTCCCCCCAAGGCATCCAGGGGGCCCAGCGGCTCATACAAGGAAGAATGGATCAAGGGAGCGGAAAAAGCTTGCCATGACTAAGGTGATTAGCAGTTTTGCTAGAGCAGGAGGTTCAGTTTCTCGTTTGTGTAATTACACAGTTTGTGCCCAAGTTCTTCATGGCCAGGATCCTTGGCCTTGGCTCCCCTTTGCAGCTCTGCTGCCCCGTGACCCCCAAGCTGGAATTTTGTAGGCTCCTTAATTTCAATGTGTTGTTCACTGAAATAGTTTGCTCCCTTTGTTCAGACTGCCCATGAACTAAGAGCTCACTAATGGGAAGCTAGGCATCCTTGTCTGGGTCTTAAAAACTGCATGCAAGAGCATGAGTGGGATTGAATGGAAGGCAGAGAGCTGTATGAGGCACATCAAACACTTGAGAGTTACATGGTCATACTTGGTATATTTATTTGAAATGGAGGGCATCTTCATAAAGCAGGTTGACATGCAGCCAAGCTGTAAGCTGAAGTTGCTATTAAAACAGCCATTAGTGAAAGCTTTGCTTTCTATAAGACTTTGGCACTTTTTGATTGTATTAGAACCATTCAGTCTTGAGAAAAAAAAAAAAAAGTCTGATTAATACTGCAAATCCAGAGGAGAAGCACAACTTTAGTGACAGAGCAGATGCACCTCACGCTTGGAGTTGTCCAGTGCACATTTTCAAAAGCAGGCAAAGCTTTGAAGAGGCCAGAGGGAAGGAAGTGCCTGCAAGATAACAGGCTGCAGAAGGTGAGAAGGGTTTAATGGGCAAGAGGAGGAGCTATCCCTTGTTGGTCTCAGTGCAGTAAAATCAAAGGGGCTCTCAGTGCAAGCTGGAGTTCTCCAAAAATGTCTACTTGGATGAAGCATGCATCGTCTTTCAATCAGAATAACTTCTAGGTGACTAGTAGCCTCTAGAAGCATGAGCAGCCTTCAGGTTGGCCAGCAGAGCAGCTGTGAAATGGGAGGCAGGTCAAGGGAGCGGCTGGCCAAAGCTGTTACTGAGGCTACAGACTTCTTCCTGAAAGAGGATTCACGCGTGGATTTTCACCATCCTCAGGGCAGACTCCTTTTGCCATCTCCCTCTTGTACTGTAGAGTCTCCTAATAAGAGCTTTCAGGTTGCAGTAACCCAAGCTTGCTTATTGCAGGTTGTAATATACTGAGAAATGGGCAGGTGATGATGGTTCCAGAAGAAAAAAGGACTACTTTAAAGCAAATGCAATAAAATTCTCTCTTGCACCTTGTCCTTCTCTGGAAAGCTTTTAGGAAACCTGGAGGTGCTGAAGTGATCTGTGCTCTTCAGAATCCTAGCTAGAAAACAGGCCATGTGAATACTGCTTTGTGTACTCTCCCTCCTCTGCCTGCTTATTGAGCATCCCTCTCTGCTGCAGGCCCAAGGAGTGTCAATCAGGACAGTTGGTCAGGCTGTTTGTAGGAGTCCAGACAGTCTGCATCTCTGGATCAGCAAACTGCCTCTCCTTGGGAGTGCCCACTGGACTGCAAAGCCTATAGGCTGAATGAGTGTTTCTGTTTATATCTTTCTCTTTTTTTTAAAGCATCATTTTTTGCCAATGTTTTGACATAATAGCCAAAACTAGTAAAATGTTTGGGCGAGTGGCCAGTGCTTGTTTTACTGAACAGCCTCAGAAACTAGAAATATTCGTGAACCTGAGGTTTTTTGAATGAAACAGTTGTGGTGCCAGATACAAAGAGAGCTGGATAAAAACACCGTTGTGTTCAGGGCGCTTGTAACTCTTCCCAAAGAGAAGTGCTTCCTCCCTCCCGCCCTGAGTAGCTGTGGGTGAGAACACTGCAGGGAGGAAGGCAGCACTACCCACCTCAGCTCCTGCCCACTTAGCTGCTGCCTAACTGCACCTCCTTGGATTAAAGGAAGCAACAGCACAGGGAAGACAAAACTCTACCAGCCTTATGAAGCTAAACCGATCCATCTTGTTCGAGGGATGCAGTCACACCTTGGCTGCAGGAGTGGGTGGAAGCATAGGGAAACACAGGATCGATGCTGGGTGGTGCCCCAGCTTCTGGTGCGACTGTGGGCAAGTCTAGGCTCCTGCAAGGAGGAAAGGGGAAAGGATGCTTCTGTGGCATGTAAAGGTGTTGCCAGTCATAGAAGGGTTGGGGTCTGTGAGGAGGAGTGCGGTTGGTAAGGCGGCTCCTAACAGAGGGCAAGGAGTGGGTGAGACACTCCTCATTTCTGTCCAGTTCTGCTTTCTTTGGCAAAATTCTCTCAAACTGAAGTGGGATCAGAAAAGTGTCTTCTAAGAGACTTTTAAGATTAGAAATAGAGCTTGTTGAAATAACTAACTCGTTCACCTCCACTTGCTTGCGAGCCTGGACAGAATTCCTTCTGCAAATACTTTGCCCTCTAAGTTAAGTGAGAGGAAGACAAGCAGCTTTAATTCTTTGCCTGCTATCTAGTGAGACAGTCATGCTGTATTCATCGCTATGGTGTCTGCCCCATTGTGCACAGACTTTCAATTAGTGAGGGTTCTGGTTTTGGTTTGGGGGAGATTTTTTGTTGTTTTTTTCACCATAGAAAACTCTCTCTTATTGCATGAAACCCTTTCATGCTGCCTGCTTGTTTTATTCTTGTGTGTAATGTGGCACAAGCAGCGTTCTGTTGTACTCACAGGAAAGAAGGCAGTCTGTAAGGGAAGTGCTTAATTTAATAAATTGCAGATTTTTCGTACATGGGATATTTGTTCCAACAGTGGGTTTTGCGCTGCCCAAAATTTCAGTTTCAATTAACTTAATTGTATTCAATAGGCTGAATGAAAAGATCTTAAGTAGCATGTGAGTCAGGCTTTCAGAATGTGTGTTTGTAGGAGGCGGCTGCTGCCTGCTCAGCTGATGCACAGGAGTCCTGAGCCTTGGAAGCAAATACAGGGTGTGCACGAGCTGTGTGTCTTGCTCATTTTCCAGCATATTTCAGTGTAAAGGGTCGACATGCATGTCCTATAGATGGTGGCACTTTGTGGCTCCAGGTGGTCGGTCTTTCTCTGCCTCCTTTTCCCTATACATCCACATTCAGCTCCTGTCTTCCCTCATAAAAAGAGATACCATAATAAAAAAGAGGCTTTATTAAACTAATGCAATAAAGGCATTTTCTTTGAGGATTTAAACACTTCATTTTTAATAATAAAAATCAAATTGTCATTGTTGCACCCTGTATAAGTTTTATTCAAATCAGCCTCTAAATGCTTTGTGCCTAAGCAGCTCTCTCCTGAGATCTATGTATTTTAGCATTAGTTAAATGAGTTTAAGAACGAGGCTCGTACTCTGGCTGTAGGCAGTGAATCTAGAGATCAGGAGATTTCTTCTAAGTGAGGGTTGCATCTGCCTGCACTGAAGGGTACTGGGAGGGACCTGGTCTCCCATTCATTCCCAGTCAAAGTCCTTTGACTTCTGGAGTTCATATGAACCCACAGGAATGTAGCATCGCTCATTTTGAGTTGGTCAGGGGACAGGGTGCAAACACAGTTTTGCCCGATATAAGCTGTGAGACGACGGACATGAAAGTGCTTGGTTTGGCGAATGACTCAGAGATTTCCACTGATTATCTAAAGCAATTTTGCTCAGCAAAATCGGACTGGACACATTGTCAGGATAAGAGTTTCTAGGAGGCTTCCAGCTCTTCTGCTTCATACCCTGCTGGAACTGGGAAGAGATGCAAGGGAATGGAAACAAAGCAGTGAGCGTTTGAAAATGGACTTGAGTCCTAAGAAGACTCAAGTACTTCTTCGTGTAGAGGTTCTTGTCGATTGCTGTATACTTAGAAGCGAAGAGAAGTATTTTTAGAATTGTTGAACGTATCTTATTCAGCCCAGAAGACAACACTGAAGGTGGGACCTGGAGTAAATGCAGAGAGGCAAAGAGATGTCATGGTAAAATCCTGCTTTGATGTGAGAAAAAACACAGCGGGTGGAGATACTTTTATTTCCCTGAAGGGTTATGAGAAGTTAGTGCTTCTGCTGCGGAGCTCCCCAGGCTGACCTGCCTCCTCTAGCTTTCAATTGCAAGTAGCAGACAGTTTTAAATATACATGGTCAACAAACAATCACATTTGCCACCATACACTGACCGTACAGTGCCAGCATAGCTCAGCAGGAACGAGTAGCTAGCCAGGGCTTCCCTGAGTGCGGCCTTCCATGCTGGAAATAGGCTTTGCCTGCTGAATGGGGGTGCTGAGAGGGACAGGTCTTGTACATCACTGATCTTTAAGATTCAGATGTTGACTTTGAATAAATCCTTACATTTTCTGATCCTGATCAGAGTCTCAGCTATGAGGGGTTGGACCCGATGATCTCTTCAGGTCCCTTCCAACCCCTACAATTCTGTGATTCTGTGATTCTGTACCTCATGGGAAGCAGAAGAGCTTTTGTATTGTGACTGTCAGTTACAAGTACTGTCCTTAAAGTACTTAGAGCTTTAAGTACCACAGGAGCAATGTTTTTCTAGTAGTTCAGCATTTTCTCTGTTGCTTTTGACAATAGCTGAAGTATGGAGAGAAACAAATTAACTGAAAGTATGAAAAAGAAATGTTTATGGTTTTTTAGTCCTTTGTATATGTAATCTCCTTATACAGAAGGCAAAACCTGAGCTTTAGCACATTAGTTGGGTGGGGTTTTTTGCCTTGGCCACTGTTCAAGTTGTCCAAAACCTGTTTTGAACCTTTTTAACCTTAGTGCCTGGTCTCATAGACATATTGCTCAGGTCTGTATGAGTGGAAGCACAGCTCCCATCCAAGTCATTGGACCTGACATGTGTGAGGTCCTGGCCAGTGCTTGTGACTCTTCTACTGCCTGATGACCCTCATCCTCCTCTGTCCCCTGGACATCACTGTCTGGGCTGCATTCCAGCATGACCTCCTCACCCCCATCCAGATTGCTTTTGAAAAGCTGTGGTTGAAAAAATGTCCTGCATTGGGGTCACCAGTAGTGCAGTCTGCTTGTCCCACTGAGATCTCACTGATGCCCTTTCCAGGCTGGAGCCAAAGCCCTTTGGGAAGAAGGTAGAAAGGCTTCACCTGCCTTTTGTGGGCTTTGGTCGAGCCTTCATGTCAGTCTTGAAGGCTGGTTCTTTGGTCCTTTGGGTGAAGGAGTCAGTTTGGATAACATTTGCTCTATATTGTACTGCATAGTCTTTTGGAAGTTGCTTAAAAAAAGAGCTCTCTTGCCCATGAGGTTTGTTGTTTCCCCTGGAAATCCTGTAAATAAGAGAACAAATTAGTTCAGAAACAGGGTTTCAGCGAATGAGTGCAAAGCAAACCCCTCCTGAGAGTGAGCTTCCTGGCTTCAGTGACTACATTTCAGCTAGTTTGAAAAAACACTGTCAAAATTATTCACACCTTAAATAGATCCAAAGGCTTATATTTTGGTTGGACATGTGCTCCTTTCTCCACCACTGGTATTGTTTTTTTAAAGTCAGTTATGGATCCAGTGTGTAATTTTAAAAATGGTGCAAGTTCCAAGGGTAAACCAAGCTGTGCCCACAGAGTCCTTGTCTCGGGGTGAGCGCTCACCTCCTTCCCGAGCACTGCCTGTGTGAACGTGAAACTCCTCATCAGTTGCCTCCTCAGCACAGGAGTGGAAAAGCAAAGATGCTATCAAGCTCCATGTCCCCAAATGTATCCCGAGAGCTGTGTTTCGTATAGAAGATCTGTTTGGCTATTTAAAATCAGTTTGAGACTTTCTGGTCCCTGAAGATCTTATTTTTAGGTTTGCAGAGTTGGTTACCCTGCAAACTGCCAATTTTAATTTTTATTTTTTTTAATATGTGAGATGTAAGTAAGTCGGAATGAGCTAATTTAGCCAATGGAATTTTATAAAAAATGTACGAATGCTGTGGGTTTCCCTCCCTCACCCCCTCCAGCAGAAACATAATTTGCAGAAATGAAAACAGTCCCTGGTTGGCTTTAGGGTTTTCTCAAAAATAGAAACAGTAGGGTTTGTCTGGCTGGGCCAGTTTCCTCACCACACACCTGGTGTATATCACTTTAAAAAATACATTATGCCTCATTAAATTACAATTAAATGAAATCATGATCATTTGTTTTTCTGGAAGGAAGATGGTTTGCATATTGAAAGCCTAATTTGTTGCAGGTGACAAAAAGGCTGAACAGATTATTTAATATCACTTTATTTTTTATACTGTTGCTCACTGGTTAGCTTGCGTATACTTCAGTAGCTTGGAATTATATTACTGTAAACGTTATTGCTCTCGAGATACTTCACTTTATTGTCCTCCCCTATCACTCAGCTATCTAGCCACTGTTGTTTACCAGCGCTGTTTATCTTCAGTGGCAGGAGGACATGAGATTTTTCCCTCTGAGTCAGTTTTCTTATTATCTGCCCTGCTGTTTGCGTGGTTCCCCGGGCTGCCAAAGCGCTTGGAGGAGCTGCAGGAAAAACCCTCTTTGTAACCAGGTTTTCTACCCAGGGCTCGGCATCTGCGAGGGGCTGCCTCTGTTACAGGGAGGGGAACTCGCCCCTCTCCCTGGGGCAAAACACTGCTTCATCCTTGTAGCAGAGGTGAGACCCTCTTAGAAGCAAGAGGCGCAGGCTGGGCTTCAAAACCACTGAATCTACCCCATGATACGCTGTTCCTGGTGATGAATATGAACCTTCAAGCACAAGAGGTGGTGTCTTGGGCAGTGACATTCCTGTTAGTGCTGTGACCAAGCCACTTGTACCTGTGAGCCTCTGATTTACATAGGGAGTCAATGACTGCACTGAAAAGTAATTGCTGGCGTGCTTTCACATATGTTTCTGCTCTCCACTTTTGAAATTGGACCATAAATTTAGCTGGGCTAAGATGGGAGGGAGAAAAAGCTGCCTTAAGAGTCAGCTCCAGTAGCTTTCATGTATCTTCCTTTCTACCTAAATTCATTAATTTTTGAAGTTGATCTTTTAAAATAAGAGGTTACGTATCCCTTAAAAGACCCAGGAAATTAAGAATTTAGAGAATCTGTGGAACTGATATTTATTTGAAGAATTTTCCACTGACTTTAAGGAAAAATTATAATAGGCACTCACTGTATCGATCTTGGGATCATTTGAGTCATGGCTTCAAGCTTCCATAATGTCCTTTTTCAGTTAATTGCCCTCAGCCCATCAGCCTGGAAAACCTTGGAAAGCTTTTCAAAACTTACCAAGCTTCTCTGAGGGGTGACAAACCCTGAGGGAGAAGCCAAGTATGAGCGTGAAGTTGTGTTGAGGTCACAGAGATTACCAGAGGCCAGCCCAGCACTTCACACTCTTCAAACTTTTTACCTGTTTAGACATTTTTCACCACCCAGCTTCTCTCTCCGATGCCTTTTCTGGACGGAGGGTCCCACCACAGCTCCATTCACAGCTTCAGTCCTGCTGGTAACTTCTCTGGCAATCCAGGAAAATGTATTTGGGAATCTCTTGATTACCTAGAAAGAGGGAGCTGTGTGCAGCCTAGGTTCAGGTTGTGTGTGGAGCTTGTTTTGAGCACTTCAGGTGTGAACACTGCTGAAGCAGAGCTTTCGTGTACAGGTTTTAATGTAGGTGTTTGATAGCAGATAAATGCAGATACTGGTAAGTCATTTACTGGTCTGTTGGTTTTGTCAGGAGATGTAGTAAATAAGATCAAAATAGAGTAAAGCTGTTGGTGTTTGGTTAATTGGCCAACTGTAGGGCAGTGTTTTATCAAGGCTTTTTGGAGGACACTCTCTGGTATGAGAAAAACAAGCTAAGACAAAATATTACAGGGTTTTGACTACCCAGTTGTTTTCTAGTAACCTTTTTCTTACAAGAAAGGACTGAGCCTTGGCTGTACTGGTGAGGCAGCTTGCCTGGGTCGTGGCTGTAAACCAACTGCAAAACGGTTATGCCAACAGCGACAGCTAAATCATGTCTGGGGTGCTGCCCTGTCCCTTTGTGTGTGATCATGGAATGCTGCTCCTCTCACAGCAGTAGGGGGAGGTGAGTCCTCTGAGCTCCCACTGGGATTTCACACAGCTTCTGCAGCCAGCGTTCCTGGGATTCTGTGGGTCCTGGCAGGTGGGAAGTGGGAAGGGTACAGCGCTATGCAGGGAAACATTGGCCCAAGAGCTTTTTTTAGATAACGACCACCATTTCTTATGAGGTGTTACAAGTTATCTCGATGGGCAGAAATGAGCCTTCTCTGCTTCTTTGCACACCAGTACATCCAGACATGTACGGTTGAGGAAATTGCTGTTACTGCTTAGTGGAGTGCATACCTGTTTGTGAAACACTGGATGTGAGGGGGTGCCTGGGGGAAGCTGGGAGCACATGCCGTGTCCCAGAAGTTTCTGTAGGCCCTGATCCAGGCTTGTGTGTTGTGCCTTTGACTTCTAAATAATCTATGGAACTGTTGAGTGTGTACAATTACAGTTAAATCTAATCCCATCGTTAGATTTAAGCCTCTTTTAATGACATTTTCATCTCTCCAACTCTCTCCCTTTTTGTGGAGCGCTGTGCTGGTTACCCCTGGGATAATGCCTTTTGTAAAAACCGGGAGAATACGGTGTTCAGTCATGGTTGCGGTGTGAAGCCAGTGGTGTTTTAAATGAGGCATGAACGAATGGGTTAAACCCCTAAAGCTAGATTCTAAGGCTTTATTATTGCTCCATCTTTCTCCTCTCAGAAATGACTGTCCAAACCAGAGTGAACGGACTGCAACATCAAAAAAACAGCCAAACATTTTTCTTTATAAACCTCCTGCACTGTTTAAATGTCGAAACTAAATTTACCAACCTTGGCAGATTTGTTAAAGAAGAACAGGATTGCCAAGTGTTCCCAGCTTCAAGTGAAAAGAGAGAGAGAGAAAGATCTAACAGCTCCTAAAATATTTGCAGCAAGCACCTGGTGGTAACTGCAATTTCTCCTACCCAGCGCACCTACCTTTCTATCCAACATCTCCATACTCAGAAGCTTATTGCAGTGCCAGAATAGGACAGTCCCAAAATAAACCCCAGCCCCCAGAAGACAAACACTTTCCTAAAAAATATCCCCCCTGGGAGAGCCCATGAGATTCTGCTGTAGGTTTTCAGCACTGCAACCCAGGTGGTTACACTAAACAAATTCTAAAAATCCAACAAACCAAAACAACAAACCAACACATGACTGGGCTTTATTTTTTTCCTTCTATTTTTAATTTTAAATTTTTTTGAACCAGGGCTTGTTGTCAGAGATCCTGCGTAAAGAAGAAGACCCTAGGACAGCTTCCCAGTCCCTCCTGGTAAACCTAAGGGCAATGCAGAATTTCCTCAACTTGCCTGACTCGGAGCGGGATCGTATCTATCAGGACGAGAGAGAGAGAAGCATGAACCCCAACGTGAGCATGGTGTCTGCAGCTGCCAGCAGCCCAAGCTCCTCCAGAACTCCCCAGGTAAGATGTGACCCCTCCTCACCTGTTTGCTCTGTGGATTAGTCCAGGGAGGGAGTTCTTCTCTGTCCTTCCCCTGTCTGTTGTTTCCCTTGCCCAGATGAGTTGTGGAAACCCTCATGTAAGGTTTTGGAGTGGCTGTAAAGAGGTGTTTAGTGGATTTCAGCAAGACATTGCTTTCATCAGTGCCATAAATGCAAGATAGTATGTAACGTTAGCGCCTGACAGAGTGCACGTAGGCTTTACATGCAGACTGTTGATGTTTGGCCACTAAATGGCTATTCTCAAATATGTTACAGAAAGACGATGAATGTAACCTTTTGTCTGTGTCCATTACATTCTGCAGAACACAGGTAATTTCTGGGCTTGCAGAAAGGTTCATATATATTGCAATAAAAAGTGTGTAGTCAACAGAGGTCGACAGTGAATTAGATAGACGTTGCTAGAAATCAGTGCATTCCCTACTCTGCAAGTCCTGGAGTTAGAGTTTTACACCAGTAATTATTTCAAGTACAGAAAGCAGAGATAGGCAGGGTGCGGGGACAGAAGATGGTGCTTTACAGCTCCAAACCAGCTGTCATCTCATTGACTTCACTGCACGTGTTTATTAATGTGCTCTTGCCGCCCACTTCCCCGAGTAGGTTGTTCCTTTGCACTAAGAAAGCACATCCACATACTACACCGTAATAGTCACCCCCCCTTTTATCAGACTGCTTGCAGTCCTGGACCATACACTGAAAAAGCGAGGGTGCTTGCACAGTGGTGATGAGTAACTCCTGCCCTAACTTGAGTTTGGAATTTCTAACTGTGCAGACACGATGGGTCAGTTGTAGCACTTCTCTTGATCTGTAGTAAATGGGCACATATAACCCTCCTGCTTCAGTGTTTTCAGTCATGTAGTCTGCAAAGCCTCGGGCTGCCTTAGTCGTGCTTATAATAGTATTACTGAGCACTTCTTATATTGAATTCTGTGGCCACAGTTGCTAAAAATAAGTAAGCTGGGGGATGTGGGGGGAAGTTTTACATGCAAGGTGGTCGTCCTTCAGAAGGGTATACTGATTTTGTAGAAACTGTTAGGCTTGTTCAGTTTGACCCTGGCATTTAGGTGCGTTTCACAACAATACATGATGTAAATACATGATGTAAAGAACAGTTTTTGCTGAAAGCAAATGTATTCTGACAAACCATATTTGACACTGAATTTTTCTTATGTGGGAAATTCATTGTATAACTCTATCTTTTTTAGTTACCTTTCAGTGAAAATAAAATTACAAAGGGAACTATTTTAATGTTTAGCTATTCTATCCAATTTCTGCATTTATTCATGAAAGAATGAGCTTGTTCCTACTTATTGCAATAGATTTCACAACTAAAATCGAGTAACAGAAGGAAATGGAGAGGTTAGATGCAATCCAGTAAGAATAAAAAATGGATCTGTCGCCCCATCTGATTCCTCTGTCGAAACACGACATTTTCCCATGTTCTAGCTGTGGCTAGAACATTAGTTAAAAATAATGGAAATTTTGCCTGCCTTTTTAAGAGCTAAGTGTTGCTAGAAAACTATGCTCTACAAGTATAAAGCAGCCCATCCTTGCCCTATTTCAGCTTGAAGAATCCAGTAGAATTTTGAGGGTTTTAATCCGTAAAAGCAACACACAAAGGTTTGTGTACCCAGTGCTCGCCTTGTGCCCGCTGGATCACATTCCCCCAGCCCTCAGAGGGCCAGCACCAGTCAGCACAGGTGCTGTTTTGACAACTTGGACACCTCTGCAAATGAGGCTGCTGAGGCTGCTTCCCAGCTCCCGGGCAGGCAGCACGGCTACTCTGCTTCCCCATATGCCCGGTATTAGTTCTGAGGAGACAAATGCCATCCTCACGTGCAGCGCAGCAATTCCTGGCAGCATCGCCTCCCCAGGCAGGTACCTTCCCTGCCCTAGAGCAGGGTGCTTTGGGACAGCAGCCACAGGAGCAGTGCCATCCTTTCAGAAATTGTGCTGGAGAAGTTGATGGAATGGCATTTGGAAATCTGGTTTCCATAGATACCGATCTTGTGCGGCAATACTTCCGGGAATGATGCTGGAGCATGCTGGGTAGGAGGGGAGCACCGGCGGGTACCTGTGGCGGTGCTGGCTTGGGGCAGGCGTGCAGGCCAGTGTGCAGGCACACCGAGTGACCCGGCTTGGCTGTCGCTCGCTCTGAGCCAGCACCGTGCCCCCCAGCTCGGGATCTGCCCTGCGGTGAGAAGGTTGATGGGCAGGTGGGTGGGAATGCCATGGGGACAGGCTCTGGGCTGCTGGGGGTCATTGCCAGCAGGTGGAAGCCCAGCAGCCATGGCTGGGTGTCAGCGCTCTGGCACTGCGGTTGCAAACGCTTCTTTTTCTTTTTGCCCCCATGAGCAGTGAGGCACCTCAGTAATGGCAAATTCCTTCTTACTGTCAAAGCCAGCTTTGAATCTAGGCCTGTAACATAAAATACTTGGTTTTAGTGACTGTGATATTTTGGGTTGGTACTTACCTTACCCATTTCAAATAAAACCCAGCCCAGCTCTCGGGGTGGGTAGGGCAGGCCTTGTTCTGAGGTGTGGCTGCTCCTAGCAGCGTAGGAGACCCTTGCAGGACAGGGCTGTAGGTTAAATCATTCTTTTACACGCTCATTTCATTCTTCCCAGAATCTCAGGCCTCCGTAAGAGCCTTTGAGGCTGTGGTGACCTCGGCTGCTGCGCTAGCCAAAGCCTCCAGTGATTGGGAAGGCTTTTTATCCAGACTGGCTCCTACACCCAAAGGGTTTTTTTGGGCATGTCTGACTAGTTAAAAATTAACATTAGATGGACTCTAGCAGGCTTCAACTCTGGCACAGAACCAGGAGCCTACTGAAAAGGTTTATAATAGGGCCAAATATCTGAATGGCACCAGGGTTTATGGGAGGTTTGGGTCTATGGGATGTGTGAGCTTTGCCACATAGGTCGTTTTGTTTCCTGAGACCTTTACATCTCAAGAGAAAACAGAGGTTTTATGTCAGTAACCTATGTATTTCCCTTAAGAGGTATAAGGCGTTCAGTGATCAGCCCTGGTATCTCATCTCTTTGAGCTCAGGAAAGCAGATGAATCTGTCTCTCAGAGGGGCTGCTGGTGCCTGGAGCACTAAGCAAGCATCACACCACCTTCTCTCCCTTGGCTGCCAGTGCGTTCTGGGACCACCATGGCTGAGGGGCTTTAAAATAAAAGTCTTGTAGCAGCCTCCTCAACTGTATTGATAGCAGTCTTGTAGGGGTACTCCAGCCCAGGGAAAGCACTGGCAGCGTCCGTTATTGTCCTTCATTTGTCACAGAAGCTGATGGGAAATCATTCAATTAAAAGGAGTGCAGCAGAATACACAAAATCTCAATATGAGTTTAGGAGAATGAGGGCAGCACATCAAAGGCATGCCAAAGCCCAGCTTTATGAAATGATTTTTTTTTTCATTTCCACTGATTTCCTAGGTGAAATTAGGTGACTGGCTGGCTAGCATAATGATGATAAGGCTGGGAAACCATACATACTCAAATGACATACGTATAGTTTTAATAAAGGATGAGGGAGACTTGAGGGAGTGCATTAAATTGAGTAATAATTTATTATTTAGAGACCTCTACCCATTTACTCATTTTTTCTGGGAGAATTGGCTCTTCCTCCAAGGTGTAGGCCACTTTTAGAGAGGGGGGAGAGGTAGAAGCTGGTGCCTCTGCTGCAGTAGCTAGCTGGCAAAGCCAACTTCAGCGCCTGCCTGCAGCCAAGTGCCCCGGCTACCTATCCTGTTGTTGAGCAGCTCAATAAACATGCTGGGAGAAGGAGAGGGGGAGAGTTGACAGGGCCTTGCATGTCCTATAGGAATGCACTGCAATTATTTCCAATCACAATTAACCTGATTAGAATAATGGACAGGAAGTGTCCCTCTGTAGCTAATGCAGTTTGGCATCAGCTGACTGAAATCCTTTGATAATTTCTGCACAGATGGCTGGGCTGAAAGCAGCACTTTTTTAATTATTATTTTCATGGTCTCTTGGTAGGCCAAAACCTCGACACCAACAACAGACCTCCCCATTAAGGCGGACGGCGCCAACGTCAACATCACAGCTGCCATTTATGACGAGATCCAACAGGAGATGAAAAGGGCCAAGGTATCTCAAGCTCTGTTTGCCAAAGTGGCTGCCAATAAAAGTCAGGTGAGTGGTAGAGGGGATTTCGTTGTTGCGGGGCTTTTTGGGGTTTTGTTTTTAAAGCAAACTCTGAGGTTGGAACTAGACCTGTCTCCTTCTCCCACCAATAAAAATACATCTGTTCCTACAGTAATAATAATCTCAATCTCTGGGGAACCTGTCGTGTTTTTGGCTTTCGCCTGCTCAAGTGGTTTCCTTTTCCCTTTAAAAATAGACAGAGGAAAGGATCAGCTCACGGCCAAGCCTTTTCTCCCCTTTCATATGAACACACATGTCTTTTCCCACTTGTGGTATATAACTTCCACCTCTGATAGCGGGACAAGGACCTTTCAAAATGATGGTGTCCTTCACATTTGGCAGGTAATTAAATTGTTTTCTTAAGTGATTAACTGAGGGAAGGTGATGGGAAACCACATATTAGGCAGGTGTTTCCCTTTTTTCGCATGTTGCATGTGCTGCATACGGTATTGCCATGTGAATAATTCACATCAGATCCATTCAGTTTTACAAAAAGGCATGAGAGGGCACTGCAGTGAGTTCTCCTGGATTAATTTCCACCTTGGGTGTGAAAAATACCTGTGGGTGAGCCTAGGTCAGGTGAAATTCTTGAGGAGAATCCATTATTTTAAAAATTTCATCCAACTCTTAAAAAAAATATAATGTACCAGAAGGGATTTTGTGGAAAGGAGGGCAGACAGAATGCGTTGTGGGAAGGACAACAAGTGGATTGGAGACCGTTGGAAGGAATTGTTCGCTTAATGAAAAGGGCTGCTTATGATCCTGCATGGAATTACTCTGCTGTGCTAGGAGAGGGCATCAGAAAGCACACAGAAATGCACAAATGTGTCTGTGACAATGAGAGATGTGGGTTAGAAGTGTCTGGATGCATGCACTCTGCAAAATGTGTGCTGCCTTTTCCTCTGTGTGGGGAAACAACATTGTAGTCATGAAAGTAGATGCAAAATAAGAGGTTGAAAGGCATATAAACAAAGCATCAAAGGCTACCAAAGCACGTGGGAGAGCCTTGTCCTTGTTGTAGGTATTTGTGCCCTGACACACGGAGGTCTGATTCATTTTTTCTTTTTCATTTAATCATCAATTTTTTTTGCCTTTTGCTTTCTCTTGTCAGGGTACAGAGGTTACAGTCCACAACCCCTCTACCCCCCAACAAAATCCCAGGCACAGTATGAAATACATAAAAGGAAAATACCATGGAACCCTCTTAAACTGTTAAATGCATAAAAATCTCATGTACCACATGGCAAAATATAATGAGAACTGGAGCTGTTAAACGAATAAAGCTGTTAAAAGCATAATGCCACTTGGCACAACTACTGTGCATTTAACGGTTTTCCACTGTGTAATAAATGACATATGTGGTAAACGTGCAGTAAATATAAAAACTGCACAATTGATTTTGCAAACGTGCCCCTTATTCTTTACTCCATGCAGATATCAAAGTTCCACCCAGAATCCGGACTGGACAGCTTTTAATAAGGAGTGTTTAACGCAGACTGAATGCCAGCCTCTCTGAGGTTTGGCTTAAAATTGCCTGCAAGCTTCCTGTCATTATACCCAGAGGCTTCTTGAAATAGAGAGGGACTGAAC
The DNA here is from genome assembly GCF_964237585.1 of Gallinula chloropus. NCBI lineage: Eukaryota > Metazoa > Chordata > Aves > Gruiformes > Rallidae > Gallinula > Gallinula chloropus. The sequence goes on along the minus strand of NC_140090.1, from coordinate 29,559,939 downwards.
CACCCAACATTAATTTGGGTGGCTCACCAACTTTGGTCTGTGCCAGCTTGAGTGCGCTTCTCTGGCAGCGTTACACACCAGCACCAAAACAAAAATAAGCTCCGTAGTCTTTCACGTGGAAAAAGAACGGGGCGGATTTTGAAAGCCAGATGCAGAAGGTTAAGAACAGGATCCACAAATGGTATTGTTTAAAGTTACTGCTCATAAAGGTTTTGTTTCTTCGGCAGCAGCGAATAAAGAAGTGTTTCTGAGGCTGATGTTTCTTTTGTTTCACAGCCTTGCCAAAGCAATACTGGCTCCCTGGGATGACCCAGCATTCGCCATGCTGAGATGTCATAGTGCTCTGCTGGAGCATGAAAGTGGTTTATGGGGGCACTGGAAGGCAGGGGCAAAGAAGACGTAGCCAAGAAACATAGCAGTACAGGGCCTCCCCCTGCTCCAAAGCCCACCTGTGTGCCCGCCCCCAGCCTGGCTTGGTGTGCCTGTGGTGTACCACCACTCTCTGGGGTGAGCTGTGGCCAGGAGGAGTGCCAAAGGCAAGGGCACAGCTGCCTGTGTAGGGGAGACAGCCTCTGGTGTGGTGGGGTGGGCGGCGTGTTGCTTCTCTAAAAACTAGTGGTGGGGCTTCCCCAGTGCTTGATGCAGGCCAGTCGTGCCAGTCGTGGGCATTTCTGGTGAAGATGCTGCTGAGTTCAGCAGCTGAGTTACATGGTGGGAAGTGCTCATTGAAAACTGCCCATGTTTGCAGAAGGGAGGCTTTGGAAGAGCGGGGGGGGAAAGAGCTAGTCTGAGGGTTTGCTTGGACTCTCCGCCAAGGTTCGTTCACTTGCTGTTCTCCACAGGCCTGGCTTGCGTTGCGTTGGCTTCCGCTATTATTCCCTCACCCCAGACTACTGAGAGGCTTCCAGTTTGCTAACAAGGCATGTGTTATGTTGGGCGCTGCTGTTCTGTCAACAGCAATCCACGGTGCTGTGAGATCTTCACAGTTTTAGCAGCCAGTGAATCTCCGACAGGGCTGTTTTGACATTTTATACACAGGGCTGTGTGTCATGTACCCAAGAGAGCATCCAGAGCCAATGGAGGCCTCATTTCGTCTTCTGTCTTCGTACAGGAAGAGTGGTACCCACTGAGAGCAGTTATTGCAAGCGGCATCATCTACTGGTGGAGTTAATTGACCTCTAATTTAACAAGTAGCCATCCTTATTCTTAGGACGTGCAGAGTCTCAGTTCAGCAACTAAAGGGAAGGGCAGCTGCTAGAAACTGAGGGTACAAATCACAGAGCTTGCAAGTTAACATAAATGCAAAGAACATGGCATCACGGAGGTACTGAGGTGACATCGTGAGACTTCTTTAAGGGAGTCTACCTTCGTAAAGATCTCAAGCCACTCATTTTGAACATTGACTTATTCATCACTTATTTACTTTAATATGCATTTTATTCCTTGCAACTTGCATCTAGAGATTTTTAGCCTTGTTTGTGAAGTGCTGTATTTTTGAAGGCAGAAAGAACTGAGGAGCTCAGTGCCCTCCAAACAGCCTCCAAAGCTGTCATCCTGTTTTAGTTGCCAGCTGTTGGTGATGAACCCACTGGACAGCATGCTTCTCTGGGGATGCCGCCTGCTAGTGCCCTTTATCCTTTAAATGGCTGAATGTGGGACCTGTATTAGCACAGTGGGAGTGTTTCTGAGTGTGGCTGGAACACCAGGATTTGGTTTCTAGTCTGCTTTGGGCTCTCTTGGTTATATTTGAATCACAGGAAGATGGGTTTCCTGGTGGCCTGTGTGTCTCCAGAGCTGGGCTGTGGGTCAGGCAGAGGCTTTGACCTTGGTTTACTGCAGGTTTGGGCTGTAGGTCCTGAAAACCAGCTTCTGCCACAGCTCTACAGCCTGACATCAGGAAAACCATCTCCCCCATGACCATGTGCCAGTGCTTCTCTAATACTGCACAGCAGCATCACCCCTCGGACATCTGCTAGTGAGAGTCCTAGCAGGGGCTGTGCTGGTTTGTTTGTAGTCTGTGTGACGTGAGTTTAGGAATACAGCTCTGCTCAAAACAAACAGCCACTGTCAAAACAGAGGGTGGGCAAAGCTGGCTGGAGCCCTTGCTGACAGTCTGATGGAGAGCAAAGTTTGGATGAACACGGAGACCGAACTTCCCACAGTTCTCCCAGGGCAAGAGATTCTCCTTGATCAAGCTGGGGCAGCATGGGGAAGTGGGGCACATGCTGCTGGGGATCTGCCCCGCGTAGGGCAAATGGAAGGCTTTGACCTTCACCAGTCCAGTAAACCCTTGAAACTGAAACTCTTCCTTATGGGACTGGAATTTGTTCCATTTGCACCACAGTAAAGCAAGAGAGACCCCATGGAACAGCATTTCAAAAAACATTAAGGTGGCAAAGCTCGGTCTCTGGTTCATAACTTTGCCTAATTTAAAAATGAACAAATGAAAAATAAACTTGACCTGGAGGCTAAGAACAGAAATGCCCTTTGGTTGAGGCCCTTCAGGTTAAGAGAAAGGAAGGGCTATGGATGAAAATCACCACAACAGTTCTTCACTGTCCTCTGACTTCTCATTTTCATGTTGAGATTGCTGCCTCCTTGCCAGGATTTTCTGGGGGCCTGTTCTCCAGCCAGGATGTGGGGGCTAGCCCCACAATGGGAGCCCACGCGAGGTGGGTCTTGGCACCATGGCCACCTGCCCATACCCCGAGAAAAAGTAGGGTTCTTCAGGAGGGACAAGCAGCATCGTTCTGAGTCAGGGTTAGCTCTAGAAACCAATTATTTTGTCCTTCCCTCTCTTTCCTTCCCAGCTTATGATGGGATACCTTCTCTCCCCTTTCTAGCTTATAATACACATTTTCTGTGCCGTGCCCTTAAACTAATTAGCTTCCAGTGATGATGAACAACAGCTAGTAAAAACATCTGGTGGTGAAGATGCGTGGAGTATATAGTGTATGTATATAGGGCACTTCTTACTGCTGTAGCATCTCGGTGCCTTTATGATGATGTGACTCTCTACAGCTGGGGCGTATCTGTCGCGCCGGTATTTTGATGTTCTTGTTACATATGGAGGAAATACAGAACGACATTTCTCTCCTTGACTGAACTTAACGTTTCTTTGAAGTACCTGTGGACGTGAGCTTCATTTCTACAGACTTCTCTGTGCATCCACAGTGTGACAGCCATCCTGGACGGGATCTGCAGCAGTGTGTTAGGCTCCCAGCAGCTGAGTGAAGCAGGGACAGTTGCGAGGCTGAGGCTTTGCTCAGGAAGTCCTTGGCAGACCTGGGAGCTGATGGCGGGCTGCTTGCCCTAACCACAAGCCCACACTTCCTCTCCAGCATGGGGAGAAGCTAGTTTGAACTTGGCATGCTGGAAATAGCCTCAGTGCACAACATCCTTCCCTCGGAGGCCAAGAGCTGTAAAAGCAGACTTGGTGTTCCCATGAATTGCTGTGAATGAAGATACGTCAGGGCTCATGTACCTCATTCTTTTTTATTGTTTTGTTCTTTATAAGGCGAGTGAGAAACTGTCCCTCATGAAAGTGCTTTGCATTTGGCCTTCAATTATTTTTTGGGGGGGAGGAAAAGTCCCGAAAGCTTGAGGAAATCGAAGCTATGGAGTGATTAACCTTGAACTGTATCAAAATGCTCCAAGTAAAGCTTCTCAGGTTCAGTCCCCCTCCCCCGGCCCTCATCAAGAATTCATTGAAGCCATGACAGAACTCTCCATTACAGTTAGTCTTTTATCCATTTCAGCTTTCTTGATTAGGTTATCTTGAATCATTAGGGGGTTTATTTATTTTAATAGACACTTATTGGATTCATGGAAAGAGAGTTTGGCGACTAAGGAACAAGAGCTGAATATTATCTGGCTCATTTCGCACTGCAGAGTCCTAAACTGAGAGGAGGGAAGAGAGGCTGAGGAAATTTGTCCAGAGGGCCCCTGTGATCCCATGTAGAAGGGGAGCTTTCTCTGGAGAACGGCAGTGTTTCTTTCCTAATCTTTCAAGCCTTGTGTCGATCATTGCTGCGGCTTTTCCTTTTGTCACATATGTTGACATTTTCTGCTCTGATGATGTGGGTGAGGGAATGGCCTTTTACTTTTATTTTTGAGATTTATTCCTGAGTCACTCTTACTAAAATCTCTCCATTTGCCTACTCATGCTTTCACTGGAGATCCTAGGAAATGTCAGCACAGAAAAGTAGCTGTGTGATGAGTATTAATTTCAGTATGAGTGGAGGGAAGCATGAGGTCAGTTTAGTCGCAGGTTTGTCCAGGTTTGAAGTGCCTTGTGGTCCAGCCCCAGCAGAAAGGCTGCCTATGACAGTGTCACTGTGGACATCCAACTACCACCTCCTGCCGTGGCTTTCAGTAGTGACACCGCTCCAGGCGTGAGCGCTGCCCTGGAGCTCCAGCATAACTCAGCCCAGCCTCTTACCACATGCCTTCTTGTCCGGAGCGCTCTCCTGTAGCTCCAGCATAACTCAGCCCGGCCTCTTGCCACATGCCTTCTTGTCCTCTAATCAGAAACGTGGCCCTTGGCTGACAGCAAGCCAGCAGATCTGCGGGAGGCAGTTATGGGGGTCAGGATATTTGTACGTGCCCGCGCTGAGTGCTAGAAGACCTGAGCTTATCGTAGTCTGGTACCTCTGGCTGCTGGAATGGCCTCCCCTGCCTCAGGGTAAGTCTAGCAACAGTGAGAGGGGTCAAGCTGCTAAAAAGGGCTGAGGGATAAGTGACAGAGAATATGGCTTGCGATTGCTGCATCAGCTAACTGTCCCTCAAGGGGGTTCGGGTGCGCCAAGGCTAATGCTTTGGTGTAGTAAGCATGCTGTTTCTTTAACAGCATAAAAGCACAATGGGAATGGCTGGCTTCCTGCAGATTTCTGTTGTTGTTTGCTTAGCTATGTGGAAATGTATTTGATTAGGAGACAGAGAGAGAGGTTAAAAATAGGACATTAATATGATATTATTTGTTTTATCAAATAAAATGCTTAGAAAATGTTTATCTTGTCTCACGAGAACAACAAAAATAGAGGCCAGCACTTCTCTGCAGCTCTCCTTAATGAGCTAAATTGGGCAGCGTTCTCAATGCCTCTAGAAGTTTTGGGGTGAAACGAAGGAAGTTCTGAGCAGAATTCCTTGTAACCACAAGCAGTGGGTGTGCCTGACTGTAGAGCCAAAAGCATCCTTTAATTGTGCTGTTTTTCCTCCTCTTATTTTTAATGGAAGACATTCCCGTTTGAGAACCTCAGAAGCTGGCATTAAGGGCTGGATTCTGCCACCCATATTGACACTGGCGTGCGTCAGGCTCTCCTGGTAACTCTGTGGCAGTTGAGGGGTCTGTTAGTGCAGCGGAGCGAGAGTTACGACATGCAGAGGAGGCCGGGTCAGGCACAGCGTATCGTGGATCTCGGGGAGGATGTGGTGTTTATTAGATTTTCAGAATATGCTCACAGAAGTTGGATTTACTTGTGGTGCGGTGAGCTCAGATGTTGTGGATGAGTGGGGGAAAAGGTGGTGAGATTGCATCTCCTCCTTCACTTTTCCTTCCTCATGCCAATAACTGTAGCTATAGATGAAAATTCACTGTGAATGGCTGTAGCTCCAAGAATTTCTGTATGTTAGCATTTCTTAAATGAAATAATTCTCCTGGAAAGCTCTGTGTAACATACACAGACCCAAAGAAATAAATAAAAGAAAATAAAAAAAATTGCAACCAAAAAACCCCAAGTTGAGATTTTTAACAGAAAAAGATTTGCATATTAATAATTCATGAGTTCTCATTGAACATGCACGAAGAAACGGTGCTATTCAATAGAGAATACTGTCATCTGTCACTGTTTTATTTGACATTTACACTTTTTTTTTTTTCTTCTTCTCTTTTTTTTTTTTTTTTTCCTCCCTGGTACTGCAAAACTTTCTTGGATGGCGTGCTAAGATTATTGAAATAAATAATTAAAGAAATCTGATGCAGACTTTTCGTCTGTGCACAGGGAAGGCGGTTACTTGCAGCCATAAAGAATGTGTGTGTATGTGTGTGTGTGTGTGTGAGCTGCAGTGCCGTGTTTTCCCACGTATTAGCCGACGCTACCGCCTAATAAGCAGCCCCCTAGATGGCTAGAGAGGGTCTTGAATGGGAAGGCAAGAGAAGGGACGCTTGACTAAATACAGGGGAGGATAGGAAAAGGGCAGTGAAAGGAGAGGTTTGGTGCCGGTAAGTGTACACATGCACACAGTGGGTGCGCGTGTGTGCGTGCGGGGGTGAGGGAGGGGTGGCTGTTGTGAAGAAAGCTGCCACAAATACACTGCGCTGCCGATGCAGAAATAAATATTTATAAATGGCGCTGGGGGAGGTCCAGTCCCGCGCAGCGCCGGGGAGGACGGGGCGTTGAGCACAATGACAATCCAGAGTTAGGCGCACCTTGCAATTTCTTGCTAATATTAGGCTCATGAAAATCTTTCTGCTCTGTAGGTTAGTTATTATTTATAAAAATCACAGAACCAGCTGATACATTCATAAGCTAATTATTGTAGCAGCTGGGTACACATGGTGCAATATGTCTGAGGCTGTGAAGTATCACAGATTTCTTGGGGCCTGCTGTGGTGGGGGTGTGCTGTTGAAGGCTAGATCCCTTAATCTGATCAGCCAAGCAAATACTTTGTGGGGAAACTGGATTAATATCTCTCTAAATACCACGGATGTGCTTCACCTTCAGAACCAGGCTCCTTTAAACGTGCCATTAGCTTATCTCCTTTGGGGAATGGAGAAGTTCTCAGGTGTCCTCAGGATGGCGGGGTCTTTGCCTGGTGCCTCCCTTTGCCAGAAATTAATTTGGTTTGCTCATGTCTGCACACATGGTCACACTGCCGTCTAATCTTTTCCCTAATAGCTCCAAGGTCAGGACCTCGCATGTTGCCAGGCAAATTGAGCGCTATCCTTCTTAAAGACTAATGGCAGCGAGTGCCTAGTCCATAATGAGACCTGTAGTGTTGCTCTAAGTGATTGTAATGAGCGCTGATTATAAGGGGACAGATAAATCAAACTGCAGCAGTCACCGACAGGCTAGCCGGTCCGACTTTGGGAAGGGGAGCTGGCCCAGCTGAGTTGCCCTCAGGCTCCAGAGGAGCCAGGTACCGCCCAGCACCCCGCAGCCCTTGGGAGAGCACCAGGAGCTCTCTTGCCCTGAGCGGGGTTCCGGCTCCACCAGGTACAGGGTTTCATGTGTGTTTTCTGTTAAATGATTGGTCTTCGTGCTGCAGCATCCCTCGGGAGATGTCAAACGTACCTGCTTGAAACATTTGAAAGAGTTCAGTTGGAGACAGTCAGGTGACTGAAAACAGGGAAAAATGGGAGTTTGTTTTTTCCACAGATGTTTCTTTTTCATTCCAAAAGTTATGGGTTTTGTATGGAGGAACCCCTGAGAAAATACAGTGGAACCTGGAGATTTCTTTTCCTGTCTTTGCTCAGAAGGAAAAAGTTTTGGGGGACTACTGAGCAGAGGAAAGAGAAAGAGGAGAACTGAGACCAAGGGACGTGGCCAAACCACATTAAAATGCAGACATCACCTGGCTAAGAGATTACCCGAATACCAGTCAAAATACTTTGAAAATATAATACAGATTCTTTTTTTTTTTTTCCCCAGTAAATGATTAGATATCTTGTTTTCATCCTTGCTCCCCCCCAACCCTCCTAGTTTATTGCAAGAAAAGATCAGGTCTGCACAAATGTGGCCTCTCACTTGTAAAAACAAGGCAGTGTTGTGTTACAGATTAGTTTATAAATCCCTGGTGGCTTCACAGTTCAGTGCCTACAGCTGCTGCAGATGGGCCTGGGTTTTTGTCTCTTCGCTGTGCTGCAGCCGGCAGTTGAAGGAGAAAATGGAATGATCAGGTTATTAACATGTAGGCCGTGAGGAAGAGGCTGCACAATGAGAACAGCTGGTGTTGCTGTCTTGGCTGATGCAGCGGAGATAATCAAATCTTGCCTTTTTTGGGGGGGTGAAGGCAGAAGACACAGTGGAGAGTAAGACAAACAACGGCTTATGATATTATATACGGGGTTTAGAGTGCAGAGTAGAAGTTGTCAATGGCTTACAAGGTGTTACACAAAAAAGCAATACCACAGCCCCCCATGTGGGCTGGCAGTGAACCTGGCTGCTCAGCCTGCTCTGCTCGCTGGTTGGAAAAATACAGTTTTGGCTACTTGTCGTACCCGACTTTTTTAACATTAATCAAGCTATCTTTTAGGTATTGCAAGGTGCCTGTCAAAATGGTGTCAGAATGCTGAGTTGTAGCTCGAAAATGATGGGTTATAAAGCTACTAGGTAAAATATTTTGACAGGAGTCAGTAAGGCGCGTTGACAGCATCCTCAGCATTATCTTCCCGTGTTCTGTCATTTGCATTACGTCTCCTTGTGCGCAGGCAGGGGAGGGGAGTCGCTGTCCCCAGCCCCAAACGGCTGGGGTGCTGGCAGGCAGGATGGAGCTGGCTGTGCCCCCCAGGCAGGTGCAGTGACAGCCACCAGCATCCCTGGATAACTTGTGGGGGTACCGGGTCACCGCCACACATCCTCAACACACACAGGGCTGTCCTTACCTCCACAGCTGTTACTATCACGCTGCCTGCTTGGCTTTGTGCTTCAAGATGGTCTCCTCCTGAAGCACCAGTGCTTCCCCTCCAGAGGTCTGAGCTCTCAGCCCCCTCTGGAGATGTCCTACAGGATGTCTGAAGTGGTAACTTTTTGAAGGTATTTCAAACTAACCTTAAAACCACAAAGCAGGAATAAAATCTGCTGTTGTTATGATTTATAGTTGGGTTTAGAATTACCTCCACCTAGTAACTTCTGCAGGACCCTGCTTGCTGCTCTCGTGCTAAGTACTAGAGGATTCCCTTTCTGTGAGGTTGCGTCTTCTCACTGTCCATCTGATTATTTAAAGCTGTCAAAACGTAGCGGGGTTCAAAGCTGGGAGAGTCAGTGCAACATAATGACAGCAGATTATAGGTCTGTACTGGATAGTGTCTTCTTATAAAATTTTCAGTAGTGGTTGAACGTCTGGTCCTGCAGCTGCTGCCCTTAGTGTGAGGGCTGTGGGCAAGGCTCAGGAGCTATGTCTTCTTTTCCCCTGCTTGGATGCAGAAACAAAGGGGCTCTGAAATGGAACTGGAGATGCACCCTTATTTCAACTCAGGTTTTCTACAGGAAAAATATTTACATCTGAGTATTTTAACCATGGTATGATCATGACAGGGGTCAAGATGCTGTGCTTCCTGGTTCCTTGTAAGCACTGCTGATTTTGTCTGTTTCTCCACCTTGCAGGAAATACGATGTGTCAAGGATTTGTTGGGACCGAAGGGCAGCTGAAGGCACGGGGGAGGGGGAGGGAGGGGCAGCTCTGTGTGAAATGAGTCCAGCCAAACTTGGAGCACAGAGCTTTAAGTCTAGCTGACCTTCCACTCACATCTGATTCCTCAGTGCTCAGCAAATTAACTGTGCTGACCCTACTGTTGCAGGGCTGGCTGTGTGAGCTGCTTCGCTGGAAAGAAAACCCGAGTCCTGAAAACCGCACCCTTTGGGAGAACCTCTGCACCATCCGCCGCTTCCTGAACCTTCCCCAGCATGAGAGGGACGTGATCTACGAGGAAGAGTCCAGACATCACCACAGCGAGCGTATGCAGCATGTTGTCCAGCTCACTCCTGAGCCTGTGCAGGTCAGAGCGCTAACTTCCTTCTCAGGGTATCTGCGGGGAAGAACAGCTGTCAACAGGTAGAAAGTCCAGCTTCCTTCTGCTTTCCAGGCTGAGACACGACAGTTTTCATCTGTCTGTAGGGCCACGTGCAAGCCACAGCCCTCAGGTTCCGAGCTCACTGTGTGTGTGTTGCAGCATGTGTGAGTGTACACAGGTCTGTCTCGGTGGTTGGAAGAGAAGGGATGTGACAATCCGTGTCACTGGTAACAGCAAGGTCAGTAGCAGTGATATTATGGAGCTCTCTTGGTATCAGTAGATGCTTTGTGGCCAAACCACAAGTTAGCTGTCTAAAGCTGCCGATATTTAGAGGAGTACAAATGTGTTCCTCTGCAACAGCGAGACATGTGTGGTTATTTAGGAAGCAAAACAGGAGGGGGAACTTGGTCCCTTGCTCCTTCTCACAGGACCTGAGCACCCCTGATACCCACTCTCTAACAGTGGCAGGTGGATGACTGCAGTCATACACTTGCTCTTGGTTGGAGGAGCCAGATAACGCTGCAGGTAAAGTAGCAAGGTAGGAGAAGAAATTTGTCCATGTGTATCACAGGGGTTTGAAGAGCGTAGCATGGAGAGCTGTGTTTTATACATACAGTGAAACTTAAAAGTACTTCTAAAAGGACCACAGTGAGTATTCTGCAGGGACCAGGCTTCATTTCAGCCTTCGCAGGGTCGTTTTGCTCCTCTACAACCTTTGTGACTTGTATGAATTTTTGGTTTGTGCACCTTTGTTCCATCCTTGCCTCGGGGCTCAGTAGCATGAGAAATAGACACCAGGATGTGTAGGGGAAGTGAAGATGCAACCAGATTTTTCGTCTTTGCAGTCCCAGCTTCAGTCAGAAGAGAAAGTCAGCCTGATTAAGTTCCTGATAAGTAGCAATGCATGTCAAAAACCTAACAGCTTATGATGATCAAGAGAGGCTCACAGGAGATGCTTTTTCAATCTAAAAAGCTGAGATGACTCCTTCCACAGCAGACCACCCTTTTGGATAGCCACTGGTGCTTGTGCCATTCACCTGATCCCACTGCGTGACCGCTCTCAGAGTGCATACTACATTTCTCTCCAATAACCTCGGTTCCTCCTCCCACCTTTGCATCTTTCCATGGTCATTTGACGGCAGCTTGAGCTGCCTTGCTGTTCTTGCTGTGAACCTTGGCATTCAGCCTCTATTCTTTGTCACTGCTCTTGTTCTGCTGCTGCTAGCACTGCTGCCAACTATCTAGTCACTTTCTCCAAAAGGTGGGAGGCTTTTCTGTCTTGTAGTCCTGCCCCTTCTGAAATATGGTCTCACCCAGATTAATTATTGCCTAGTTCAGTCTCCTTTGTCTCTTCTGCTACTGACTTCCTCCTGCCATTCAGTCTTTGCTTGGAAGCAAAATTTCATTTCCTGGGGTTCAGATTCTCAGAGCTACAAAGTCAGGGAAGTGCTCCAAGCAATTAATGTGGCAAGTTTGGTTGTCTATGTTCCCAAAAGTTTGTGGGATCTTGGAGACAAGGAGCTACAAGAGGGTAAAGAGCCAAGCTAACGAGGCAAGATGACTAGACCTGTGTAGATTTGAACATACTGATCCAGTTGCAGTGCCCAGAGCCAGTAGGAATATCCTCTGAGGCACAGCTTGAAGAGAAAGTTTCCCTGAGCCCTTGTGGGTGATCTCGATGTTTACCCTACTTTCCAAAGCCTTCAGCACATCAGTTTTCTGCGTCGTGCAGGTCGGCTCTTGTGAGTGACACGTTACACTGCATTGGAATGTGCTGCATTTGTATTTGTCAGCAAGTTACAAAGCCATGGATTAATTATTTATTACAGTCAAAATATGAAAAATGAAGAAAAATAAATGGAACCAGCTGGCAACTACATACGGCAAAACTCTGGAGACCCTCGTATACAGTTGATACAGGAGGCTTGTGTTTTGGGGGTGCTGCATTTTAAAGCTATGTTTGCCCATCCAAAAACCCCAGTAGGCTTCTGAGTGGCACGCAACCAGTGCAAGACACAGGAGGTTTGCTGTCCACCTGCTCCCTACTGTCAGAAGATATCCTGCACCAAGCAATTTTTGCATAGTTTTCAGTCTCTGGGACTTGAATTGTTTCAAGCAGGAAGGTTTCTTTTTTGGCTTTGCTGCTAGGGTCACTATTAGGTAATTAGCCATGAAAAATCAGTGACAGCAGCCAGACATGTAAAGCTGAGGTCCTCACACTTGCAGTCATTGGAGGGTTTGTGACACTTTACATAAGAGTAGGGGTCTTGGGCCCCGCTCCTGGCCGAACTCCAGGCCAAGTAATTACATTCTGCCTATCTGAAATCCCCTCCACAGTGTCAGGTGGGAAAGTGACTCTCATCTCCTTCTCAGAGTGGTGGCGGGTGCAGCATGCCTGCCACAGCGCCGGGCTGCCTTATAGCAGGGGGTGGAAGCACCAGAGAGCTGCAGTCACTGACCTGCTTTGGTTTGCAGGCTTTGCTAGTGAAAAGTGCACCGCATGTTGAGCCCTGACCCTCACCTTGATGTGAAGATGACAGCCCTTTGAAGAAGATACAAGTAGCAGTGCTGCGACTAACAGCAGGTGCAGTGCTGAAGCAGGCAGGAGGCCCTTAGTTCTGCTTTCTCCCTCTGCCCACCCCATCTTTCTTTCTGCTCTGATGGATTTGACGTGTGTACAGTAACTTGTGTCTGATACTTGATCCTCCTGCATCTCCAGCTGTGAGACTGGGAGAGCCTGACAACAGGCCACCCCACACTGCTGCCAGAGCTCCCTGCCACCACGGTCAAGCCCTCTCTGGGCTGGGGATGCCCCTCCATCAGACCGAAGGACTTGGAAGAAACTCCTGGCTGTCATCACAAGAGGCGTGACCGGGCGAAAGAGAACAGATAGATAAAATTCAGGTTTTTTCCCCAGTGTGGCTGCTTGGAAACGGCAGATTTCCTTGCAATGGGTCTGTGGAGTTCTCTTGCTGACTACAGGTTGGGTGCATCTTCAGTGAGGGAAGCACCCCAAGGCTGGGTTTGGTTTCTGCCCTCTTATCAGCACGGTGTGCGCAGTGCTGTAGAAGATCTGCTGGGCGGAATTTGGCTCTTTATGTTTAATGGATTGTTTCTTTTGTGGCAGGTTCTTGCCCTCTTTTCAGCTTTGCTAGCCTGTACCTCACTGTTTAGTTTTAGGTTTAGGGCTTTAAAAAGAAACATAGTCTTTTTTTCCTCTCTTCCATTAGATTTTTCCTTGTCAGCCATATATTAATACATTTAATAAAATATTTTCCTATTTCTGAAATAAAAAAGTCTAAAGTGGAAGCTCAGGGCAGAAGAAATTCCTCTCTGCACACTTGATTTATTTGTTATTGTGCTGAGAAGTCATAAAATGTGAGCCCTGCGGAGCTCTGTGACATGGCTGGGTTCTCTGGCAGCGTCGGGTGTGACCATATGGACGTGCCGGAGCATTGGATTTTCCTTCACATGCTTGTTGCAGAGCATCCACACTACACCTACATGTTGCTGTGCTTGCAGGCTGAGCTCGCCACAGCTGCTCGCTTGGTTTTTAAGAAAATTCAGGTGTGCACTACGTGTCTTTTTCTCCCTCCCCTCCCATGCAATGTGGTCTCATCACAAAGTGCTGCTGTGGGACAGAGGAAAAGACCTGTGAGTTTGTTGCTAGCTGGATACCACAGGGACTTCACCTCTGACTGCAGAGTGCCTCAGCCACAGGTTGCAGGAGGACGAAGGGTATGCTGGAGATCATTAATATCTTTCTCCCCTTTTCTCATCCTCTGCCACCACCATCAGACACCAGATCCTGGCTGGACCTTTGGTCTGGCTTACATAGATCTGCTGGACAGGCTGCACACACAGTAGTCACCTTGCAGCAAGCAGCCAGTAAATGCTTCTGCGTTTACCTCCCTGCCCTGCCGAGGGGAGGGTACCGTGCCTCACTTTCCATCCCTCACTAGATCCCACCGTTCCTGAGCTCTTTCCTGGTGCTGGACCTTGCTGGAGTGTTAGTGCTGTGAAGTGCTTACAGCCACTTCCCATTGCCAGCTAGGGAGTCAGTGTTTGGTACGGATAGGCTGGGGCAGTAAATCTAATTTCTCTTCCTTCTCCCACTATTCGTCTGCCGTGTCCAAGGTGACTACTCCAGAGAATAACCATCTTGCCTGGCACTTTAATATAGTGCTAATTCATTGTTAATTGCTGGGGCAGAGAAACCTGACTCAGTTGGGAAAACGATGAATCAAGCTGTTGTCTCTGGAGTGTTGGGGTGGATAAGCTGGTTCCCTGGAGTAATGAGCCACTGCTGCAGCAAAGTACCTGCTATTCGGAGAGCGGGGAAACCTTGTCTTTCATTTTCTCTATGATCTGCTGGAGCTGGTAGGTATATATTGATTTAAGAGCAGTCAGATGTTGCCTTAAAGAAACAGGAATGGTTTTCCCATGCTTCGTGATACACTGTTCCTTTTGTCAGGTTTTTAAAATGACATCCCTCCACCTTTTCTTTTTTTTTCTCCCCAGAAGCTTTGATTTAGGCAAATCTGCCTATTTATAATAGTTCGGATCGTAAGTCATGGACAAGCATTAGTAAATAAAAGAAGCATGGCAGAAAGCTCTTGTATTGTGTGTTCACTGCAAACATTGTGGTCTCTCCTTAAATGTGCGGAAAATAACATACCACAGAAGTAAATGAAATACTAATTTTGTCATTTTGTGAGGGAACAAGTATTTTAGAAGTGACAATGAAATACAAAACAGCAGAACGTGGAGCCCCCGTAAAAATGGGTCAAGGCAAGTGGCAGTGGCAAGCCAACAAAACTCATTTCATATTCTCTTTCTAGGAGTAATGAAGAGGGGAATGAACACCACAGTAGTTCTTCCTAATGAAATGTCTGCTTCTAAACAGCATCTTAGAGTTCATGGGTCACAAGATGCGTAGCATGTAGATAGAAAAACATCATGAGATTTTAAATTTCTTTTCTTAAAAATACTATTAATTAATAATACTAGGGAATCATAGGTGATGAGTGAAGCAAAGCTGTGTTACTCAAGGGGAATGTGGTGCGCTCAGTGATCGATAGGATGACGTGCATAGTGAGTTTCTGCTGCGTTTGTGTGAGGTACAGCGCGGGGTTCCACACACTAGAAATCAGAGCTGAGTTGTCCAGGAGACTTGGACAAAAGCTACTTTCCTACACCATGCTTGCTTTCAGAATTTGACCCTCACTGCCTCATCTAGACAATTTTTTTGGTGGGATGATGTGCCCTCTGATTCATTCTTAATGCCTTGTGATTCATTCCTAATGGCTGCACCCAACTGCTTTGCTTTTTGATCATTTCTCTGCACTCAGAAGACAGATTGTAGATGGATACCCATTGCTTTTGGATACCCCCAGCTCCTTATTCTGCTCAGACAGGGGTGGTCAAGACTGGTGAGACAACTTGTACTCAGCAAGCCCAAATGGACTTTTAGAGATAGCTGTATTGCAGGTTTATTCATCCCACTCAGAAAGCTCAGAGCTTTGCTTTGGGTGGGATGCAGCTGGAGTATTTATTTTGTCCTTGATTTAGAACTATGGGGGAAATGCATGTCAGAATGAGATCTGCTGTCTCACAATTTGACCACATTTAGCCCTCATTTCTTCCAGACCTGTCCCTCATAAATGCTAAGCTGCCAGCATTGTAGACTTATAGTAGGTTGAGGATGAGCAAACATCTCGAGCAAGATTACCAAATAATGCTCTTTAAATTCACATAACCTTTTGTTTCAGCTGGGAGAGAGTTAAATTTTTTTGCTAGCAGCCACTACAGTGCCATGTTTTGGATTCAGAATGAGAATACTGTTGATAACATGTTGATGTTTTAGTTGCTGCCAAGTAGTCGGGGACTCTGTAGCTTCTCCTACTGCCCTGCCAGCAGGAAGGCTGAGGGTGTCCAGGAATCTGGGAGGGGACACAGCCAGGACAGCTGACCCAAACTGGCCAAAGGGATATTCCATACTATACGATGTCATGGTCCATATAAAACTGGGGGCTTGGCCAGGAGGTGGCATGGCTCAGGAATGAGCTGAGCATCAGCTTTGGGTGGTGAGCAGCTGTGCTCTGCTATCACTTGTTTTATATATTCTTTTATCACTATTATCATCTTTGTTTTCTGTCCTATTAAACTGTCTATGTCAACCCATAAGTTTTACTTCTTTTTCCTTTTGGGTTCTCTCCCCCATCCCACTGCCTGAGGGGGGCAGTGAGCGAACGGCCGCCTGGTTGTTTTAGCTGCCACCTGGGTTAAACTGTGGCACCTTTGAAGGCTGCTGGCTGGCAACAGACAGATCTTGAAGTCTGAACATCCACCAGACAAGCCCCTGGTCCTTGAAAATTTTTGCAGTTAGAAATAACGCTGTTGTTAATTTCGTTTTAATGGTCCCTAAATGCTCCCTGTCACTTGTATGTAAATGATAATACCAGGCTGTAGAGATGTGTACACGTTTATGGGCTACTGGCCGTACACTACAGTTTATTCTTGGGCTCCTGACGGAGATGTTAGGGTAAAGGTAGAGCCCTGGCTCGCTGCAGCTGGCCTCGCTGTGCAGATAGGCAGTCGTAAAAATTACACGGGGAGGGAATCAAGATCGGATCGTGCCCTCAGAGCACATTGCACTGCTTGTCCCCCAAAGTCGCCAATAATGAGCAAACTGCTCTTCTTCCCATGTTGCAAAGCATCCCCCAAGGAGATTGGGCAGCTTCTGGGCAGTGCTGGGAGCTAGGCCAGGACAGAGCGGGATGGAGGTGCTCGGTCTCCTCACTCTGGGCCAGTCTTTTCAGAAATCATTGGTGTGGACGTTTCTTCTTTATTTTTTCTAAATGGTTGGAAATAGCCAGCGACTGTAGTATGTGCAGGGTATGTTTTTTTCAGGGTTAGTATTCAGTGTCTGCTGTTCTGTGTTTGTATGGACTTTTACAGGAATTGCAGAGTGAAAAGGAAAATGTTTTTGTGTGTATGCACTATTCTCACACATCAGATATCCAGAAGTACAGTAGCACATATTTTTCTCACAGTCATCTATGCTTACAGTGTTTCAAAGAATATTCCAAAATATCTTGGCACAGACAAAGCGAAGCTGTTTGCAAGATCCCTAGCTGTGGAACAACAAAGGCTACATTCTCAACACACATCACACATGACTTTAATAAAAGTCTTAAACAAAAATCAAATAATGTATTTAGAAAATTGAACTTTGCCATTTATGATGCTACTCGGATTGTGAAAGGAAGTATGTATTCCCTTGTGCCTCCTTTTCAATGTCTTTTCCCCAGTTCTTCTTACTTCTTCATGTTTCAAATTAGAAGGTAAAAATTGTATGTTTAAGTACAAATAAATGCATGTTCAAACCAGTAATTTGGGACTAATTCACGTGGTGCCTAACTTAAAAGGGACTTGGTGTTGAGAAACCAAGGAATGCAGGCACATAGAAGGTGCCTCTGGTGGAGCAGTGAGAAGTTTGAAACTTCTAAAACCATTATTAAACTCGTAGCATTACATATGGCAAGAAGGATGTGGTAAATCACAGAACATATCCTGGATATTACAGACCCAGCCGTCTCATTAACTTTGTGTCAAAAAACATTCCTCGGTTTCCAGCTTGAATTCAATTTAGTTTTTTGCTGTTTGTACCATCATGGTACAAAATAATCTTGGTGCCCTTGGATTTTCTAGTTGCTTTTCCTCAAATTTATGGCTCAGATCTCTACGTTATCTTCTTACTAGGCCGTGCCCATTAGATGTGCTGAGATTGAATCCCAGTGTGGGCAGGGAGGGTCATGAAGAGCTTCCTTCCTTCCTTCCTTCCTTCCTTCCTTCCTTCCTTCCTTCCTTCCTTCCTTCCTTCCTTCCTTCCTTCCTTCCTTCCTTCCTTCCTTCCTTCCTTCCTTCCTTCCTTCCTTCCGCCCGCCCGCCCGCCACAAGGGTGTAGAGGAAGATGTTCTGCCGAAAGCCTTGCTGCAGCCCTGTAGTTGTTGGGAGCTTTACGAGAGCAGTGGGGCTGTCTCCAGGTTAGGTCTGGAAAACTTCAGTCTTCTCAGTCTTCCTTGCAAAACCTTAGCAGCCTAGATTTCTTTTCACTTCCTGGGATTTTGGTAATTTCTGGATTTGAAACATGCAGAGTATTGCAGAAGCCCCTTGTGCTGTCACAGGATACAACGAGGAGTAAGAGCTGGCTCCTCTTTCCATGCTGCCTTGAAGGAAGCTGCGGTAGCAACTGCAAATCCACCCAGTTGTAGCAGAAAGAAAGAGACATGCTAAAATTCCAGGACTCAACAGGCCCTGTAAAAAGATCTGTCTGGACAGCACATCACTAGTTAAGTGCTAAGTTATTATTATTATTTATTATTTATTTCCTCCTCTATTTTTCCTCTTACCAAACAAGCGGGAAATATCTTTGTTCTTTCATTTTAGAAGTGGAATAAATGTATTCCCTGCAGCATTTGAAATTTTAATAATCCATAATAAATAAAATCATATCTAATAACATAACTGCTTTCAATTGGCAACGTGATCTCCTAGATGCATTGCAATGGCAGAAACATAAATAGTTGCAGCCTCTGAAAGCCTACTTCCTATTTGCTAAATATACTTGGCTTGCTTTAAATTCCTTTGTGTGCAGTCATTAATACAATCCTCTTTGACAGCATTTAATTAAAGTGCTTTTCTCTATTAAATTCATTAAAACTTTTTTTTTTTTTTTTTTTTTTTTTACATACAACTGTTTCCCAGACACTGGATGTTAAGGACCTGTAGGCCTCTCTCTAAATAACTTCTCTCTCCTTGTTGTAAATTGTTAATTAAATTTAACTTAGACTGTTTAAAGATGGCTTAGAAAAGAAAGCCAGATTTCAGGATATGGTCTCAATCATGTCTGATTTTTTTTTTAACACAGTTTTTTCCATGTAGTTATAGACTGCGTGTTATATTGTTTATGAATGTCGCTGTACTTTCAGCTGGAACCAAGCAAAGAAATACCCTAAAAAGCTCGTTTCCATCTCACTTAAAAAATTTCCATCTTTGTAGTGCAGTTTCTTAGCCTGAGAGTATTTGCATGGGGGAGTAAGGAGGGAGGAGCTGTTTAGTATTAATAGATTATTGACAGTTTAATGTCTTGGCACCTAGACAGCCCATAAGGTATAATAAACAGGAAGCTGTCTGATGTGAGCGCAGTCAATAGCGTATTCAATCAGAACCTTTCAGTTAATTGCTGGTTGACCTCAGAGATTTCCTTTAAGTGAAACTGTCCTTCGCTCAGATCTCATCTGGGTTTCAGGGTTTAATTTGAGAATGCCCTTTCCATATGGTAGCTTGCGCATACGTTCCTGGTTGGATTTTCGCTTCGCTCCACGCACGGCATTGCAAGAGCCAGTGTCTGCCCAGAGCTCTGCAGAACATGCAGAGGTGCTCGGTGTGTGTGGCACCCCTCTGAGGGCTGTGAGTCTGGACAGGGAGCTGCGCGGAGCCAGCCGGCCGGCTGGCACCTGCAGCACAGGTAAAGTAGGCAGGGTTGTAAACTGATGTCAGGGGGTGTTTCCAAAGCTGCTGAGTCCGTGGGATAGAGGTAGGCAGAGCTGTGGTGCCTGGGCAGGCATGGCACCGTTATTGATGCCTGGCCTGACCTCTGCAGATGGGATGTGCCACAGCCGGAGGAGGCTGTCCCAGCAGAGAGGGGTCAGCAGTGCTGCTTTCATCCCCCCCTCTGCCGGCATGGCTTCCCCTACAATTCTGCCTGAGTGCAAACCAAGGCTCATTTGTATTTAGCTTCTCTAATTTCTGTACTTACCCGTTCTAATTTTTTCGGACTGTGTATCTTGATGCGATCTAGATAAGCTACAAAGGCGAGCAGGCAGGAAACCGCACCGGCAGCCCCCGACCTCGACTGACTGGAAACCATCTGCCTGTTCGGGGAGGGAACCTCCATGGAAATCTCTTCGAGCGAGTCTGCCGTGTTTGGGTTTTTCTTCCTTTGCCTCCAACCCCTGTCGATGAGCGTGTGTGTTTTTCTTAATTGAGATCAGGGAGGGTCAGCTGTCGCAGCCCTCCTTTGCAGCACGCGGGTCTGGATTTCCCAGCGGCAGTGAGTACTGCCCTGTGAAGGGAACGCTTCTGTACCACAGCGAGTTTAATTTACATTTCATTCAGTCAGGAGACATTTTTTTGTCTCTAGATCTTGCAGTGATTGTGTCTTTTAGCCACTTATCATGCATTCAGCCTGCGGTTTGCTGAAAGTATTATTACTTTTAATCTCTAATCTTTGCCTGGTTTTGATTCATTTCTGTGGTTGTCTTTGTCCCTCTGCGTCAAACAAACTGCTTATGCCTTTTTAATGGCTTGATTAGCACCAGGGCAGCATTGCTGACTTGGAGTAATGTTATTCCTGGTGTTCCCTCGTTTAAATGAGATCAGGAGTAAGAACACTCCGTTGCTTTGTTTAGGACTCACTAAAGTCCAGTTTGGAGTCCTGACTGAAGCACATTGTAAATTTTTTGGGTTCATGTGTGTTGGAAAGGTGAGATGGAGCAGGTTTTGAGATGATGCCTCCTTTCCAGGAAGATTCCAGGACAAGAGAGGCTTAGAGTCATTCTTTCTGGTGGGGATGGGACAAAACCATGGCAAGATGGAGCAGAACCAAGAAAAATATCCCAGTTTCATGTGTGCCCCTGGGGCCATCAGCTGCAACACACACACTTCATTCCCAGGTGTCTCTGACCAGAATATATTTGAAAATACTTTCTGGTTTTATCAGACTTACTGGCCAAGCTGCTTATCAGTATTACCTAGACCAAAGGACTCCCACATGCAATAAAAATCATAAGCTTTATTGGATTTTGAGATAGGAAAGATTCGCATCCAGCTCCTTTTATAAACTACATTACATTTCATTCTTTCAGAGCTCCCATCAGTACAACCCTTTGCAAATATGACGGAGAAGGAGGTAGGTGGTAGATAGATGGCCGTGAGCTTCTCTTCCTTGGGTGGTACAGCCTAGAGCTATAGAAGTGCTTGAGCTGAGTTTAAGGGGATGCTGACATTTCAGAAATACCAAAAGAAAAAAATATGTCGATGCTTTTAAAATAACTATTGTCAGGTAAAATTTAAAAAATAAAAAGGTTTGCAGGAGTTTAGAGCAACGTAATTCTTTAAAGGAAAATAGAAAAATGTGAGGAGCAAAAGTTGTTCTGCATAAAAGGAACCAGAATATGCGGTTCCATTAAAAATGCCCGAATAACTGCTTGAACTTTGTCAGAATACAGCTTCCCCCCTGGCCTGGGGTAGACAGCTTGGCAAAATAGGCTTTATTTAGGCAATACTTTGATGCCACTTGACATTTTTGACCAAAAGAAAGATTTTTGCCTGAAAAATACCAGACATGAATGAAGCAAAGGATGGCGTTTTGCATATCTGGCAAAAGCCTGGGGCTCCTTGCACACCTATCTCTGTCCAGTGTGAGCTCACCCTTGTGACAGCATGCATGCAGCCAGCCATAGCTGAGCCGTCCGCAGAGCTCCCCACAGCAGGCAGGCAGCGGCTGAGCCGGGATGGATCCCCGGGCCGTAACGGCGCCTTGGCTTTGTCCCAGCGCTGCCTCGCTGGCCATACATTAAACCATTTAATTAAAATTAACAACGGCATATTTCCCCAACCACGTATTTTCTAGTTCTGTGACTAGAAACCACAGGTTTACTTTCCATAACACCTTTTTCTTCCAGCATCCGCAGTCTGTGACATAGGTACAGGTCAGAGTAGTGAGACGCAGGGAGCAGTAGCAGTGGAGTAGCTTCCTCTGCCTTCTGGGTGTGTCCACCTTTTCCAGAGTGCAATCAGCCAAAGGATTTCACATCTAATTCTCTGAGGCCTCCTGTCCTCAGAGCCCTAATCCGTGCAGGAGACTGTACTTTGGTCATTTGATTTTTATTTACCCGGTTTCAAGCTAAGGGTATAATAAAGCCCACGCTGCCAGTTGCCTGTGTGGTAACGCTGGATGTTTTGCCCTTTACCATGGTAGCTGATTATAATGCACTTTTTAAAGACTTGCTTTCTAAAAAAAGAAATATTTATACTTTTATGTGTTTGATTCACACAGTATAGTTTGCTCGAGTCCTGTTATTAAGTGCATTGGTGGTTACGTCTCGAAAGCAAAAAACATGCTGAGTAGTGTTTTATCAGCACAAATCTGCTATTTTCACTAACCATAACAGTCAGGTTCTTCTGACTTCTGACTGCCCCCATTGTAAAAATTAGCAGCCCAGTTGGATATTCCTGGAACCCTAAATAGCCATCTGTAAGGACCTAAAACAGTCTGATGGGACAAATAATTACCCCCTTGCACACCCCCCCCAGAATCCAGTGTCTAATCCAGACATACCCTTCCTGAAATAATGCAGCGCCTACTCCTGATCTGAGTAACTGGAAAACAACATGATTACAGTGGCGCCAACCCGTGCCACCATGGTTAGGGGTTTAGAGCTTGGCCTCGAGCGTGGCTCTAGGTTGGGGATTGCTAGGGAAGATCTTGCTCATGCTGCCCACAAATGGTCTTCAGATTTTTGAATGAAAAGGAGAACATGTGTAGTGTTAATTAAGCAAGAAAATGCAGAGGATACAGGAAGTGTTTTGTCTGCAGAAAAGCAAACCAAAAAGCCTTCTGTTACTTCCTGTGGCATTCTGCCAGCTCCTCTTTGGGATTAGCAGGGTTGGGATGGGGAAACCCAGGATTGACCCAAAATCTTTGACAGACATTTCCCCAACCACCACCAAGCTCTGCCGCTATTTGGAAACGGCCGATCAGGGCTCTACATGCCACAGCATCCCAGAGAGCCTTGCTGAGGCTACAGGAGAAGGCATGGAAGAGGTGAATCAGAGGCCCACAAAACCTTTGCTCTTGCTTTGAAGAAGGGAAGTGTGAACTGGAAGGCTGTGCAGCCCTTGATGCATTCAGATGTAAAAAGTCCTGCTTGAGTGGGACTCCAGTCAGTGTCACCGTGCAGAAGGGCAGTGTGAAATTTCATGGGGTTGTTGCTTTTTCCCTTGCTGGGGAAGGCTGCCTCGCTACCACAGGTTACAGGCAGGAGAGGCTTGCATGGCTCCTTCGAGGCTGGCAGAGGCCGGCTTGCCTGCTGTGGGATGCAGCAAGCCAGCCCCAGTGCCAGCTGTGCTGGCCATGCCCCATCCCCAGACAATGGAGTCATCCATCACCAGTGCCTTCAGGAGAGAGTCTACAGCGGCATTGTGCAACGCTTCCTGGCCACATCGGCCGCTCTGTCACCAGCATCCTGGTTTGTGCCAGCAGAAGCCGGACTGACTCTGGCCTGTTGCGTGTGTACGTACGTGCCGCCCTCACCTGCGCGCTGGGCGGTGGTTGCTGACAACTTTCTAAGGCTGTAGGTTCGTGTTTGAGAGGGGGTATCCACCACTGGCCACGGTCACAACGCAGTAAACCTCAGAATCTGGCTTCAGCCAGCCAATGATGGGAAATTCGGAGCTAATCCACTAACGTTCATCAGCATGAGCTTGTTTGTGCGACCCCGTAAAACCAGCCAGTTCTCAGGCAGTTGCGCAGCAATGAACGCGGTGCCTGTGCTTTGGTGGGAAGGGTTGAGTTAGCGTTCGAGGGAGAGCAGTTACCCCAGGAAACACCGGGACACTGCTCTGCATTGTCAGAGTTTTGTGATTTATTTTTTTAACATTATACAGACAAAATAGTGGCTATTGTGTAGGCACGTGCTGTCTATTAACAGAGATCGGGAAAGGGAAATAAACCACGCATTACTGAAGAATAAGATCATGACTGTGGTCAAGTGATGGCAGGATTTTTTTTTCTCTTTGTCAAGCTGATTTGTAAACATTCTTCAAACAACCGTGCAGACAGCAGTGCCACGGCTTCTTGAAAGGAAAGCGAAGAGGAGGAAAGATTCCTCCGCGCAGATGTCTTACAGTAACCTTAGACCTGTCCAAAAGTTATCTGGCCATCTCCAGTTGTCACTGTGAGCGACGCCGCACATGGAGCCTCTTAGCAGCGCGGTGTAATCAGGCTGTAATTTATATTTTATCTCCAGCGATGATAGCTCTTTAAAATGTTCTGTGGTGTGTTTGCTCTTTGATGCATGCTAAGCTCCTGTTAGCATTAATGGGAGCAGTGTGTGCCCGAGCGGGGAGACACCTTCCCCCCACCCCCTCCGCCTTCAGGTCAGGATTAATTGACTCTTGCTAATGCTAATCGCTTTGCGTGGGGTGGCAAAGGCAGTGCACAACTGGAAGTTTTCGGTGCTGTTTTGTTTGTGGGTTTTTTTTCTTTCTTCCACTTGCCCTTTCAGTCACCTTTTTGAGCAGTTTTGACAGCTTGGGCACTGAGGAGAATCCCAGGATGGGGCTGCTCTGTCAGAGGCTGGGTGTTTGTTGAGTGCCTCGCCTTGTTTTCAGGTCGCTCGCTGCCTGTTTCCTGCCCCTGGAGCAAGGCGACTGCCATAAAGCAGAGGGAGGCATATGGCATGTGTGCTCCAAAGATGTTGAACTGAATCACTTCAACCAGCTTGCATTCCAGCCTGGAAACCAAACTTGCTTTTGACTTCTCATTCCCTGTGGAACTCATTTCTCTCCTTGCGATTCCCTCTGACCCCCCTTCTGCGTGGCTCAGAGTGACTTGCACCTCAGAGCTGAACGATGTAGGGCTTGGCATTCCTGTGATCCAATATTCTAGCTCCAGCGGTGGTGAGGAGCAGATGAAGGATGAGAGGAAAGGCCTGAGTGTTTGGGGATTTGCTTACCGTGTGATGCTTTGTCCTTGCCACCGAGTAGGACCCAGGGCTGCTGGGTTGCAAGTTGTTGTAGCCACTGGCTCTGGTTGGCTGATTGGTCTGGCTTGCATGAGACGATGTACATTGTATCACAAACATGTATGGCAATTACCTCTAATAACGGTGTTTACTCTTGTGAAACAATTACTGAGCTGCATTGGAAAATGCGCAGGATCTGCGGCTAGCATTTGAGCTACAAAATTAAAAGAAGCTCAGACTGAAGTTAGATGAAAGTGAACATATTTATCCATGTCAGACTCCCTACCATTTTGCACGCTCCTATTGATTTCTTTTGACACGGTCTTCTTTTATTGAGTACCATATATTTTTTTTAAATCCCTTACCGATAACAGTACCTGCTAAGGGCAATTGTAAAAGGAAACTCAAGTATATTAAACCTGCCTGGAGTCAAAATGTAATCTAACACCTGTAGTCTGCAATTTGTCATCACTTCATAGATACTTTTTCTTTTTTAATAACAGTTTCGGATTTTCCTGATTTCTGACCTTAGGATACTGTATAATCCAAGAAAAGCAAGGAAACGAAACCACAGTCTTTAACACAGCTTTATGGTGTGAAGGTGTGAAATCTCCACTGTGAGAATGAGCCCAAAGAAAATAGTTCCTTTGGAGCTGCGACCAGAGCTGCAGCCTTTTCCTGCAAGAATATGTTTTTGCAAGGGGAAAAAAGAAAAAGGGTCGTCTAACAGCCAGGGGTTTAAGAGGGAAGAAATGAGCACAGGTGCAAATTGTAACTTCTGCTACAGTTTCTTGTACAGACATTCCTCGACAACCCGTAAAGTGTCTTGGCACACCCATTGCATCTAATTAATGCTCTTACCCCTGCGAGCCCTGGACTGGGAGGCTGTCGGGGTGGAAGCCTGTGGATGGCAGCAGCTTGCTCCTTTCTCTCCTTGCACATTTCTCTATACAGCGGTAAGCTGCGAGAGTCTGGGAGTAGCGAGGGTAAGGTTGGTGGTTTGGATGGATAATCTCCTGTGGATTATCCCGTAAAACGTGCTTAAGCAGAACAGAGAGTACCGCCTGCTTCTAGGTGTAAGATTTCTTTGCAAGGTGATGGAGGTTGTCTCTTAACACAATAGGTGGGCACTGCCTGGGAGCTCTGGCTTCCAGAGGTGAGGTGTCGCAAATTGCAGCTGCAGGTCTCCATAAAAATGCAGCTGAACAGCATGTTTTGGCTTGTTCTGCCCTCTCTCTGACTCCAGCTGGCTGTGGCATAGGAGCTATTCCAAAGGGCTTGCTCACACGAGGTACGTAGTGAATCCATTTTTGAAGTGAGTCAAACCGGTGGCAAATCCTGCTGACTTGCAAGGGGTGTGATTAATAGATGAGCGGTGTTAGGTGGACCAAGCACAGGTACTGAACCTATGTTTTGTAAAGTCTGGGTGTCTGGCTCTCTCTGGCTTTTATTTCAGGCTCCTCATCAGGCTGAAAACGTGCTGCTCTCTTTGGCGTGAAAGGCCTTGGTGTGATGTAGTGTCGTGGCTGGCTATTAAAGCAATGTAAATGTGAGGGAAAGCTAAAAAGTGAGACCCCTTCCCACAGTGGAGGAGCAAAGACCAGTCCATTCAGCTTTGCTCCTTGTGGGCTTGGGTTCCCAAGAAAGTGGCAGCTACTTGGGAATCAAAGCCCAAGCCCACAAGGAGCTTGTGGCTGCCGCTTTCTTGGGAAAAGGAAAGTTGTGTGTGGCAATTGGCCCTGCCCAGCACACACCACGGAGGTACCTGTGGGTGCTCGGGCTGTTCAGCAAGGCAAATGCACAGTTGTGTCTTGTGAGAATGTAAGGGGCAGCTCATCATCTCAGCAAAGGTGATCGGAAAGGATCTCACCTGACTGATCCTGTCTGCAAAGGGATCATGCTATGAAACAAAAGAGCTCGGGGTTTTCACACAGAAATGCAGTTCTTGTTCCTAATCCGCTGCAGCAGCTGTTCAGGTTACAAAAGGTGGCGTCTCACCGAGTGTGTTGTCAGCCAGTGTCGCGCTGCAGTTGGTGCCCGAGTGTGTGTGTGTGTACCCCGCTCAAGCGTCCTGCTCGGCCCCCTTAGCGACTCACTGTTCTCGTGTGTCGAGTTCTAGCTAGAAAGTGGGTGGAAATGGAAACAAACATCAGTGGGATAGTGAATCCAGCCAAAATTAAACACAGTGCAGACACAGACTGCAATTACGTGACATTCATCGCTCAGTTTGGGTTCGCTCACCTCTCTTTTCTGTGGGAACACGGCTGTCCCAGCCTGACAAAAGTCAGGTTACTCCTGCGGGAGCATCCCGAGATGTGGGGAGCAGATACTTGTAAAACAGTACAGCGATCTCTTCACCCCAATAACTCTTGGCTTTGGATTTTAGAAAGACCACAAACCCTTAGCTTATTACAAGTAATCCTGATCAGTCCCGTAATGATACACTACATTATATACTCTCCTAAACTTAATCAGTCAATATCTCACTTCCTTCCCCGTAGGCATGTACTATTATATTTTACACATGGCTTCCAGCTGGTTTTCATTGTGGCCTTCAAATCATATTTTAGTACAGCGCGATTTAAGACCAGTCACTTTATCTTTTAAAGTCAGCCTCCATCATACTTGTTTTCTTGCAAGTTTTCCATCAGGGCTGGTTAATTTGTTGGAAGAAATGGGTTTGTCTGTGAAGTTAAAGTCTACCTGAATGAACCTTCATAACGCAGCATCGTCCGTACCGACACTGTTCCCAAACCCTGAGGAGGCAGCCATGCCTCTAGAGTTAAAGAATGAAATCTCTTGAAGGGGGTGGAAAAAATAAGTCCTGTGGGCATGGAAGGAAATCTATACCTTCACATTTGATTTGAAAGGAGATGGGGAGTCACTGAGGAAGGGGGGAGGGAGGGGAAGTCAGCTCCAGATGGTGGGTGGCTGTGGGGGAAGAGGAGGTGGCTGTCCCACCTGTGGCCAGGGAGGGGTGGGGAAGGACATAAAGGAAGGTGAGAGGAGTGGGGAAGGAGGACACTGGGATGTGCACCCTTCCGAGCCCAGAGGCAGCTTTCCTGGGAAAAGGAAAGCTGCGCATGGCCACCAGTTTGATCCTTCCTCTCTGAAGCCCACCACACACCTGGTGTTTTGTGGTAGGCCAGACCATCATCTGGGGCAGTTTATCTGCACTGGGCAATGCACTGCAGCCTGTATTTAGTCAGTGGGGCTTCCTTATTTGCAGTACGGAAGCAGAGCAGCACTGACCCAAAACCCAAAGTGTTAGGGCAGAGCCTGCACAGCAGATCGTGAAGTTGCTGAAAATTTTACCTGCAGATTTGAGAGCACAATAATGACCCCAAAATCAGAAAATCTGGAACTGATTCTCAGGTTGCCCAGAGAAGCTGTGGCTGCCCCCTCCCTGGCAGGGTCCAAGGCCAGGTTGGATGGGGCTTTGGGCAGCCTGGGCCAGGGGAGGGAACTAAATGATCTTTGAGGTCCCTTCCAACCCAAACTGGTCTGTGATTCCATGCCAGAAATGGGTTGTTCCCTTTGTGAGGCTGGGCCGTGCAGAGCCAGATGTAAAGTAAGCAGATGCCCAAATGACCCATGTGTTTCACAAGTGTCGTTCAAAGTAATTTTGATTTCTTGGTGTATCCTGTGTCTGAGCAGCTGCTCTGTCTCCTGAAGGAAAGAGGGTTTGTATTAAATAGCCCATATTATTGGAAAGATATACAGAACCAGTCACAGCCTAAACCTGGAGGAAATTCTGCACATTTTTCCATCTCTTTATACATGGGTAATGTTGTGTCACTGAAATCCTTTGTTAGTGCCACTGGAAATCCAGAGCAAGCCCCCAGAAGTTAGTGAAATAATGAGATTTATCTGTTACGAGTAGCTTTAGGGTTTTGTCCTATTAAGGAAAGCAGGAAGTGAAATAAAATACAAACTTTTCTAATATTTTGTACTGATAACCCCCGAGTTATGGGTTTTCTCATTTGGAGAGGATGGAGAGGTCACTCCAGAAAAGGAAGGGTTAAGTAACATTATTCTTTCCCTCCCGCTCTCAGCCCTCTCTTTGGTTGATTGCTTTATAGATGCTGTAGGCATCTCTTCATCTCCTTCAAATTAAACATTTTACTGCTGCTGATCCTGTATTGTTGGATTTTTTTCATCATTATATTTGATTGGAAGTCTTGTAACATTTTTCAGGCTGGATCATTTCTCATGCTATTTGTCAACTGAAAGAGGAAAAACCAGCCGGCTTCCAACCAGCAAGAATGAACAAGTAATTCACACTCTTCCTGGATGTGTTTCTATCTCTGTTAGCTGCTACTTGAATTCAGCTCCTGATTAGCAATGATACTTGAGGCTTTTCATATGACATATATGTCTGTAAATTTGCTGGCAGTTTGAGGTGTTAAATCCTTCCCTTTTTGGCTGCTCTGGGCGTTCCATTGTCCAGGGAGGAGGAGATAACGTCGGTAGGAGCTGTGTGACACATCGGTGGGGCTGGGTCCGTGACTGGTGTCAGCGATCCGGCTCTGCTGCTTGCAGTGCTCCCTGCCTACGGAGGTACAGGTCTGACCTCGTCTGTAACCCCTGTTGTTTGGAAACGTTGGTTCTTGAAAACAGTCCGTGGACAAAAAAATCCTCCAGGAGCAGCTGAGTGATTCTGTTCATTGGAACATTATGCTCTTTCATTACACGAGATGTAGTAAAACATAAACCAGAATATCTGTCATTTCCATTTGAGCTTCTCCTTCCCCACACCCCTGCGGTTAGGTCCTCGTCTGTGACACCCTGAGTATTTACGTGCTTGGGAGTAAAATGAATCGGTTGGCACCAAAAACATTTGCAGTGCTTGTGCCCACCAGCAGCTCTTGCCAGGAGCGTGGCAAGCCCTGCCTGTCACCGAGGTGACACCTGCTTTGAGCTGACAGCGTGGAGCTGCCTCCCAGTTTGGGTACTTTCTGAGCATCGCTCTGCAGTGGCGGTGGCAGAGACTTACACAGTTGCATGTCTGCACCTGTGTGGCCTTGCAGGCACATCCACTGCTGGGGATGTGGCACTGAGTCCTGCCACTGGCTGGTGCTGGGCAGAGCTGGAGACGCAGCCCCGCTTGGCCGGCCAAGGGCCTCCTGCTGCCATCAGATGCAGCAGAAGCAGGGCGGTGCCTTGGCCAGGCTGCAGGTCCCATCATTTCCACAGCAGCTCCTCCAGGTTCGGCTCCTCGGCCACGTGTCTGCAGCGGGCTGTGGCTGGGGACTTTGATGCGCTTTTCAGAAACTGTGACTGGAGATCGCTGATGTTGTAAATTACTATGACAACAGCGTTTTATGAAGGAAATGAATAAAGGGCTCTTCGGCACAGAGCCTTTTTATTTATTTGCATAACAGGCTGATATTCCACAGCGGACTTCCCTCTCACAGTAATAACTTGCCTAGTGCGGCGTTTTACTGGGGGCTCCATGTGCATGTAAAATTCAGGGCAAGTTCTCAGCTCATTTCCATTATTTACCCTCCCCCCCTTCAGAGAGCTTTAATGTAGGGTTGATTTTCTGGATGTTACAGTTTGCAGCAGTTTTCTTCTTTGGGTAAAGAGCCAGAATTCGCCCTAACTTGTGGAAGGAAATATTTATCCATATTGATTTTGTGAGCTCTGCGGCACTGAGTTCTAATAATTATTTCTCTGCATCTGAAGAAACCTCTGGGCAAAGGCAGCCCTCAGTCCTGCTGGGGGATTTTGCCGGTAATTTCCCTTGTATAGATCTGGCTTTAAAGAAAGCATCTGGAGCTCCTGTTTCTTACAATTCACAGCACGAGGCCCTTTCTTAGTCATTTGGAGCGGCTGCTAGGAAGATGAGGAGCTACATCCGCTTTCTTTAAACTGGCCAAAAAGGTGATGCTGCTGGGGCAGGTCTGTTCCAGGACTGAAACCCACCCGCTCAGAGGTTTGCCCAGAGGCGCTCTCGGAACGGAGCGACACAGTTATTTGAACTCGGAACTCCTCAACTGCTGAAATTAGCACAGATGTCATACGGGGAGATCTCTTCACACCAGCTCTGCGAAGCAACTGGACCACGATGTTGCTCTTCATAGAAGGGAAATCTTAACAAATGCCTAGACTTTCATTGTTAATACTGTTTCATCAAGCAGCTGTGATGGATTTTAATGCCGAATTTTTTATTCCTGATACAGTAGCACCTGGCAATCCCACGTGTGATTAGGCCTTTGTGGTGCTTGGCATCTTGTAGAAACGCTGAGAGCTTCTAGCCTAAACAGACAGGAAACAGGAGAGGGGAGAAGAGCAGAGCGGGAGAATGACTTGTCCAAGATGGGGCAACTGGCCAGTCCCATCACGACCACAAGCCTGCATTGCCTTTTGACCTAACTTTATTTTGGCTGGTTTTAATTTCTTTTTATTACCTGCGTTTTGTATTTACTATTTATTTTGTGGGTTTCTATTTTTTTTTGGTCACTTGTCTTTTATATCACTTGCTCCTTTTGGTCTGTAGCTACTGGTGCAGCTGTCTTACAGGTAAGAAAGGCAGTGGGAGAGGAATATTAACTAGTACGTTTCTTCACCAGGCCACAGTAGACCCTGTGTAAAAGATGTGTATGAGTGTCCTTACCTCAGGCACGGAGGGGGTAGCACCTACATGAAGTCTGTGTCTGTTTGATCCCATAGGTGCTGCACAGACAGCAGTCTCAGCCTGCAAAGGAGAATTCCCCACCAAGAGAAGAGGCTCCTCCTCCACCTGCTGAGGACAGTTGTGCCAAAAAGCCAAGATCCCGCACCAAGATCTCCTTGGAAGCTCTAGGTATCCTTCAAAGCTTTATCCACGACGTGGGTCTCTACCCTGATCAGGAGGCCATCCACACCCTCTCTGCTCAGCTGGATCTTCCCAAACACACCATCATCAAATTCTTCCAGAACCAACGTTACCACGTAAAGCACCACGGGAAGCTAAAAGAGCATTTGGGAACGGTGGTTGACGTGGCAGAGTACAAGGATGAGGAGCTGCTGACAGAGTCGGAGGAGAACGACAGCGAGGAGGGCTCTGAGGAAATGTACAAAGTGGAGCCTGAGGAAGAGAACCCTGACAAAAGCAAGGCGGCTCCAGCCGACATCGACCAGAGATAATGTGAGAGAGGAGCGCAGAAAGCAATACATTGATCCAAGGATTTTCTGGGTTTGTTTTTAATTTTTCCTCTTTTTACCTTTTTGTTCGTTCGTTCGTTTCCGTTGCGCATGATCCATGTGCAAACCGACTGAGTTCAGCATTGCCCCATCAGACATCGCCTTGCCACAGACACTCGAGTGTTACACTTCCTACGTTTGACTGAAGTAGTCATTGTAATCACATAGGATTATGCCTTCATTAATCTTGCACTTATGAAAGGGACATCTAGCAAGTAAATGGGAAGAAAAAGTCCTATGAAATCAATGAAGGAAAATTTACAACTTTGTGTGTATATATATATATTTACATAAAATATATATATATTAAAATTGCATGGGACGGAACTTTACAACCTGAAAGTATAGACTGTGAAATGAGTTCTTTAAAGATGAGACTTGTTTATGTATTAAAACCACTTCACAATGAGTTGCTTTGGCTTTTTGATAAACTGCAGCCTGCTCTCAGGGTGTGGTGACTATTTTTGAATTCCTATTTATTTTCTATGTTTATCCCTGATTTTTTTTTTATTATTATTATTATTATATGGCTTCCTATCTGGCAACTTGATGGGTAATTTTTGAGGTATGTATTTAAAGACGTAAATCAACACTGCCAAAAAAAGAAAAGAGGGGAAAAAATAGAGAAAATGGAAAAACAAATCAGGGCACCTTAAAAAGAGAACTAGTAAGTTAAAGTACTTTAAACACAATGCACACTTAAAAGGATACAGCATGTTCCACTCTCCAGACAGTTCTTTCCGTAGTGAACAGATGAATTTTCATGGGATTCAGAATGACTAAACCGCAAATGCAGCGCATAGAAGACTTGTCCGTTAACGAGGTCTTTATAGAAAGAGAAGATAACGTGTTGAGATTTGATGTATGGAATTCATACTATGAACCACATTTTACTGTGGATTTTATTTACCTGTTCTCTGTTTCAGATCTTAACATTTATAAGCTTCCTTCTTGTTGCTTTTTGTTTATACTGAGGTGAAACACACACACACAGAAGTGTAAAGTGACGTCGGGACACCAAACGCCACAATCCCCCCAGCCCTGTGCAGGTAAATTGCTGGCAGACCGAGGGTTTGTGTTCCTGACTGCCCTTCGCCCTTCTGGCCAGCTCCCCCCGCCCCCTGTTTCTGTTGTTGCTGGGCTTCCCGTGTCTCACGCGTGTTGTCCCAGCGAAATGAAGTGTTTTCAGCCGTGGGTCCCCCAGGCTGTAGCCCAGCCCCAGCGCACGGCACCAGAAGGTGGGCACTTCCCAGCCTCCCTGCCGCGGGGGGCTGCGGGCACATGAGGCCTTTCGCACCCATCCACCTCCTCGTCGAAGGGCTTCGCAGCGACCTGGCTAGCAGCCGCGTTACGTAAAGCAGAGCTAATGCTGACCGACTCTTCAGTGGCACGAGCACTAAAGCTGCAATCTACTATAGCATCCACCCGTCCCGAGGCATCATGTCGAACCAAGTAGCATTCAGTTTCCACTTCCGTGCAGTGATTTCTGAGACAAGAACTCGCCTTTGCAGCTGGATTGATTTCAGACACCGGTTCAAACCGCAA
The DNA here is from genome assembly GCF_964237585.1 of Gallinula chloropus. Taxonomy (NCBI): domain Eukaryota; kingdom Metazoa; phylum Chordata; class Aves; order Gruiformes; family Rallidae; genus Gallinula; species Gallinula chloropus. Next base: position 29,526,663 of record NC_140090.1, on the reverse strand, counting down.
TCAGAACCGTACCGACAAGGCTCCTGGGTTTTTTCTTCCTTTTTCACACAGGCTTTTCACATAACCTTGACAAAGACTTCATGCAATATCACTTTGAAAGTTACTTTCTGTTTACTACACCAGGCAATGTAATATAACTGTTAATACTATTTATATATTTGAAAGGTATAAAAGGTAGGAGTTAAAAACGAAAAACAAACCTCTAAGTGTAGATATTTACTCAGAACAGACAATATACAGGGAGAAGACGTTGCAATACAAGCTAATTCTAGCTGCTCAGTAACCTCTGGAATTTTTAAGGGATTTTTTCAAAACTAATGTTTGAAATGTAAGAGTATCTCCGCATAAATTTCATATACCTTTGCAACATGATGGTGGGTTGCTTACTTAATGCCCCTTTTGCTCCTCATCCTTTATTTCTGTAGTACACTGCAGCTTTAATCAGAATTTCGATGGTTGCTGCTTTATGTTTCTCCGAGAGCTACTCTTTCGAAACTGTCTTCTTATCCTGTAGCTGAAATCACTCCATACATTTGAAAAGAAACTGAATTTTGCCAATATCCGTAAGGTTCTTCATCTGATGGCATCAACATTTGGTATCTTTTACACTTCAACCAAAAAATTTATTAGGTATTTTTTCAAAGCTGAGTCTTGCCTTTTTATTTTTAATTTCACTGCCGATTTTGCAGTGGTTCTAAGTGAATCTGTGGGCATTTTAGCCTGTGGTCTTGCCAGAACTTTGCGAATTACAATGCATATATGTCTATTTATTCAATATCCATCATATAATATCTATTTGGAGAAAGAAACTTTTCTTGTAGTGCCTCTTAACAAAGCACAATTTTCCGCCTTTTTTGTGAAATAAAAAATAAAAAAAACAAATTGTGTTTTATTGCGGTATCAACAATGTGAATAAGGATTAACATATTGTAAATGTTCTTTTTTCCATGTAAATCAACTTTATCTTTGTTATCACTAAGTGATAATTAATTTTTAACTTATGTGCATTGTTAGGCTGTTAGAATTTTTTGGTTGTTGAAATAAAACGCATTCAATAAATATGACTTAATTTGTCAAGTAATTTACTGGGCCTTTTTTCTTTTCTGCTGAGTTCAAGAGGAACGAAGTCGGCGGAACGAGGGGCGGGCGTAGCTGACAAACCTGTATCACCCCAGACCCATCCTGTTACTGGCTCGTTATGTGTGCACAGGAGAGTCTCTGTCGGGATTGGGAGGAGGAGCCATCGGCCCGCCCAAGAACATACTGAAAACACACACACACACAGACACACAAGGATCCGCTTCCACTCTGCTGTCTTTCTCTGCTGGTAGATCTTTTCTGTTTATAATTAAAAAGCCACAAATGACTGCGTGTCAGGAAACTTTTGGAGCACACATGTCCATGGTTAATGGACATAATAAAAGGCTTTATTATATTTATAGCAGGGCATCCTACTGAGTGTCTAGAGGAATGCCGGAAGGATTGATGTATCTGAGAAATGTGTGAAATGATTTTGGGGAGAATACAGATAAATGGAAAAAATTGCTCAAAATTCTTAAGCTAACAAAGTGGCGAGTGCTGGATCCAATCCTAGCAGACAGATCATATACACCACATCAGACTGCAGTTGTCTAGGAACTGAGGTAGAGCAATTTTTGAAACAACTTTTTTTTTGGTAGTTCAGGGCAATAGTCCTTCTTTTCGTGGGTTATTCACGACCTATGTAAAATCCTTATGTGCTCCCTTGAGAAGAAAAATAAAAGGGTGGGGTGGAATAACCACATTTTTGGGTACCCAGCCACCTGTCACTTGAGTTTCCTGTTTGTATCAGGAAAGGGCTGTAACAGCTGGAGCCTGGCACTGGCAAGCTGTTTCTCTCCGGACCGCCGCCACAGTGCCGATGCACTGGGCAGACATGCCAAGCCAGGCCAGGCCAGGCTCCTGCTGGGCTTGTGGGCGTGGGAGGTGGCCCAGGGCATGAACTGGCCTGCAGACCTGTGTCCGCGCCACGGGCAGAGGCTGTGAAGGTGCTGATGGTGTTGGATTCCATGTCCCTTTCTGCCAGCCAGTGACGGGACTGGAAACAAAAGGAGAAGCAGCTCTCGTTTCACTCACTGACAATTTTATACATGCACTCTGTGAGTGTGTGGCTAAATAATATTTAGAGGAAGACGCACTCAACACACACACACACATATATATATATTTTAATTGGGGGGAAAAATCCTATAAACATATGGGTTCTTCTTCCAAACCGTAAAAAAAATCATTTAATAGCTGCTATAGCAGAAATATTTCTATTAATGCTTCTACTTCTCTATACTTTACATGCTGCTTCTCCTATTTGTTGTTCATGTTTTAGTCATCCAGACATATGTATTTCCAATTTCAAACCTGTGTGAGTGAAAAACAAACATTTTAAGATTAGTTTTAAACAGTTTTAAGATTATGAACATACTGTCTATTGCCTGAAGTTCACTGCTGCTTAGATAAAAGTATCCACTTGATCTCTTCCCACTTAGTAACCAATCATTTGCTCCACACTAAGTGGATTAGAATCCTTCATTGATGAAACTTTGTTTCTATCCTGAACCTGGTAAAACATGCAGGGATAAAAGCTAGATACGTTTGACAGCGAGCAAACGGCATCTTAAAATCATAAACACAAAAAACCCTCTACTTACAATCTAAAGCGCAGTGATTAATTAAAGATATACTTTTAACTTATTTATAGCCATTAAAAAAACATACCAGTTTTAACACAACATAACACGAGCCAAGTCATCCAGGGGAGAGATGCTGGCAGCCTGAGACTTGGGGCGCAGGCAGTGCGACAAAGCCAACAGGGAACAGCAAATCCCAGGCCACCCTAGAAACCTTTGGAAAAGTTCATGTAAGCAAAGGCAGACAGACAGACATCTGGTGCTCCTGCCAAGATCCCCATCTTTTTGCTTGCACGCAGGCAGTTCAGGAACACGAAAGCCCCGTCTCACCGCCATGGCAGGGAACCTGTGTGCTCCCTCCTTGGCCGCGGTGCAGGCGGCAGGGAGCTGCCAACCGCAGAGCGGAGCGTGCCGCGGGTGAGTCGGCCCCACCTCAGTCGAAAAGACGATACAGGTGATGGAGAGGCAGCAGCCTTTCGAGCACAGGTTTCTGCAGGCTCTCTCCTCCTTCCAAAATTTTTGCTTCCTGATGGTCAAATGCTGGCCTTGCTGGACTGGTGGGTGTGGCTCGATGAGCCGGGGGAATAAAGGTGGTGGGCGGCAAGGTGGGGCTCACCTTCTGAGCTGCAGCTGCTGTTCCCCAGCTGCCCTGGCTCTGCAAAAGGCTGCCCTGCCACCAAGCTGCTGGGCTCTGCTGGGGACCTACACACGTGCCAGGCACACCAAGGCAAGAGTCACCCCCTCCATCCTGTGTTAGTGTTTCAGGAGCTATAGCCTGTTCCTCTGAAGAAGAGGTCTGGTCTTGATTTGAAGACCTCAGGAGCTGGAAAATCTACTGTTCCCCTCAGTTTCTTTGAATGGTGGTTTCTCTCCCTGCTAAATCCGTACCATATTTGAATGGGAATTAGTCTGCCTTTCTCTTCGTGGGCTTGTTTTCTGTCAGGCTTTTCTCTTCTGGGTGAAAGTCCCAGGTACTGAAGGATGTTTTTACCCTCACAAGTAGCTGTTCTGATCAGTTGAAGTTTGCTAAACACAGGCCTTAGTGTTCAGCTGAGGCTGGTTGTTGCTATTTCAAGGCAAAATCCGCCTTGGCTAGTGACAGAGTTCCTCCTTGTACTCCTCTTGAGAGTGCACCTGGGTACTGACAGAAAGAGAAGCTTTTTAATGAAAAGACTGTTTTCTGCTTGTAAACCTTCAATATTCACAGACACTGCCTGTCACTATTTAGGTTGCATAGTTTCATTCTGCATTTATGCTAAATAACTGTAGCTTTTCATCTGACCTCATCAATGTCCATAAATATGTAAAAGGGACAGAGCCAGACTCTTCTCAGTGATGTCTGAGGACAGGAGAAGGGGTAGAGGGAGCGCAGGAGATTCCATGTGAACATAAGAAGAAACCTTTTCACTGTGAGGGTGCTGGAGCCCTGGGACAGGCTGCCCAGAGAGGCTGTGGAGTCTCCTTCTCTGGAGACATTCAAACCCACCTGGACATGTTATTGTGTGACCTAGTCTAGGTGGTCCTGCTGTGGGGGGGGAGGGGGGCTGGACTAGACGATCTTTTGAGGTTACTTCCAATCCCTAACATTCTGCAATTCATCTCACTAATAACAAGATTCTGCATGCTTTGGCATGGGGTGAAGGTCTCCAATGAAATGTCCTCAGAGAAGACACTTCGTTTTTGTGACCAATCTTAATGAACAGAGTCATCTGCAAGGGCAGAAATGCAGGTAGCATTTCACTAGAAAATTCTTATCAGGTGTGATATGGGAGAGGCTCGGGGTGAGTTAAGGATTCCTCCCAAGCCCAAGAAGGCAGCTGTAAAGGCTGGGATTATGGGACCAGGATGGACAGCAAAAATACCTGGGTCAGCACAGATTGGGCTCCTGCAGCCTGAGGGATGGATCAGGTGCCTCCAGAGAAAAATCAGAGCACTACTGAAGTAAAACAGATCCTTTTCCTCTATAAGGTTCCTCAGAGATCCAGACAAAAGAAAGATACTGGCAAGGGAAGGTCAGAGAACTTAAGTTCTCCTTTGTTTAGTGTAGCATTTTCACACTTGAGCAAGTGGAAGGGGATTTTGTACTTCTGGGGCAATGTGTGAAAGTGCTTCATGCCTCTGGCACTTCCAGGGGCTGGGGTGTGTGGCCCTTCTAGGAGTTTTACCTGGCTGAGACTCAGGTCAACTCCTTTGCCAGCACAAGCTGTGGACAAGCAAGCAGTGGCAAGAACGAGCCTGATCAGACCTTCTGAAGCAAGACTGACAATGCCTGCACCCTGTGGAGGACCACGGTGGGTGGCTTTGAGGGCCCCGTGCTGTAGGTGTGGGGAGGTTCCCAGACCTCCTCCCATTGAGTACCAGGCTAAATATGGCACCGGGATGCATCTCCTCTCTGAGGGACTCCTGGGCTTTCTGAAGGAGTGACTTCCTTCAGGATGGACAATAGCAGCTAAACAAAGTAAGTGCACAGGCATGGACTGCAAACCTCCCGAGACAAGAAGTACAGAAATACAGCAGTGGGCCCCTCCGGGAAGACCCCAGTCTCAGCCTTGTTGAGGTGTTGTCAGCAGGCCTGTGCCTGCGTGTTTCTGAACCTGCAGGTCTGTAAGGCTCATGTTTGGATAGATGCAGTTCATTCCACCATAGGACTGTGAGGGATGAAGTTAAATGCTGGTGTTACCCCAGGGGCAACGACTCCCGGAAAAGTTATTTTCTATTGCGGTTGTCATCTGTTTTGTATCACGCTTCCCTGCACGCTGCAGAGCTGTTATGGTAGCACAAAACAGTGTTGGAGGCAGCGTTGCCCCGTCCTCAGACCCCCAAAACTCAGCTGTACCATTTTGCCCGAAGTTGTACAAAGAGACTGTGGCTCCTCTGTCCTACTTTGTTACTACACTTTTATAGGAATGGAAGTGAGAGAACAAGTCTGTCAGAGGGAGACCATTCGAGGTTGCATAAGGCAAAATGCTGCTGAGAGCAACAGAACTGCTCTGTCATGACCTCAGGATGTCAGCTCCTGGGTTGAAATAATTGAGCGACCTGAGTGTCAGAGGTAGTGCCTAAGCAGCAACTACCACCACAATGTCCCCAAATGTCTTTCTTACAAATAGACTTGAGAGGTGACCTCCCTAAGTCTGACCAGGTCAGTAGGAGCATTGGCTTCAAGGACAGGGACCAGCTCCTCCTTGCCTTGACTACTCCCTGCTTGAACAGCCTTGATCCATCTTTACCATGGGATGAAAGTACATCCTACACTTAACCAGAGTCTGAGCAAGGGATGATTGCAGATGATCTGAAGAAGCTTTTGGCATGCCTCAGGGGACGACAAGACACAGCAGATTAGTATCATGGACACAAAAGAGACCCCTGCAAGCAAAATGGAGTAGGATGTGACCAGCAAATGCAGTTTCTTACCACAGGGTCCGGTTGACAGTTTCACAAACCAAGTCTTCTCTGTTTGTATTTAAAGGCTATTTTTCTCCTCTATTTGTATTTAAAGGCTGTTGCAGAATATCATTCCCCTAATGGATCTGTTTTCACAAGCCATTTAGCATCATTTGTTCTGTGTCAACATTGTCCTTTCATTTAGTTTCCCCCACCCAGTGTCCCCTCCTGACCTCTGGCCACCCATCACCCAATATATTCATAGACAGCAACTGCAGCTCCTGCAAGCCGAGTGTCCCTGTCCCGAGCCAGCTCAGCCCTGTCCCCTCATGGACATCTGTGGCTGGCTGGCACTGCGATGACATGCACTGGCTTGTCCAGCGCAGGGCTGCAGGCCTTGGCCCTGAGCTGTGCCACCCCACCTCTCTCACCACAGGCCTTGGCCACCTGGTGGCTCCTCATGCCTCAGTGGGTCCACCCATCTCTGGAGCCACCAGAGCTGCCCACAAGATCCTGCACCAGAGTAATTTCAGGACAACATATGGCCTTCCAGAGCCTGGACTGCAAGCGAGGTGGAAGCCACCCTCAGCCCACGGCCTGACAGTCCCCAGCTGGCCCGTTGGCCAGCCCACGCCACCCTCCCCAGCAGGGGCTGCCCCGTGCTGCTGAGATGGACCCAGGCACAGCCAATCGGAAGCCACGCTGCTGGTGCCCCAGCCAATGGGATGAGGAAGAGCCAGGGTGGGTAGGACTCGCTGCTGAGGTGCTATAGGTGGTCTCTGTGGCGGCCATTTTAGCGCCCCTGGCGGACATTTCAGTAGTGTCAACTACCCACGGAGGCCAAGCTGGGACAGCCCAGCCCCGCCGATGCCAGGGCCCTCACTGCCATGGGAGGGGGTGCTTGTGGCAGGCGTGGGTCCGCTGTGCCCTGGTTTCCTGCCTGCAGAGCCGGGGTTCCCCCGGGGAAGGGGCTGCCAGGCCGCTCACGGTGGTGCAGGCACAGCTCTGTCCCACCAAGCGCCCCGACGGGCTCTGGCAGCACACTTCAAAGGCGAAGCCCGTCCCTAGAAGAAAAAGAAGTGCTTGCAGCTGCCCCAGTAATGAATGACTGGGACACAATCCAGCGCGAAGGCAAGCCTGGACTCCAGCTCTTAGAAAACTTCCTCGGTGGGAAGAAAACAAGAATGGCCCATGCAAGTGAGGTAATGAAAGACCACAACAAATAGCTACCAGCAAGAGAAGCACATGCATTAATCACAACTGACTTGGAAGGTAGCTGGAGTCATTAATGTTTCTCTAAATGCACCGATATGACAAAACATGGGTTGTGAGCATACAGGACACCAGCCGTGGTACAATTACCCGGTGAAGCCAGCTGCTCTCTGCAGGAAATGAACCCCAGTATAATGTGGATGGATAAACAGCGTCATTCAGACCTATGTGACACGGGTGCTGGCTATTCTGCCCCAGTCACATGGCTCCCCACGCCAGTGTGCTGGGATCTGACCATGTTTCCACTCTGGAAAGTGATTGGGACTGTGGGGCAGAGAGGTAAGCCCACCTTCACCAGCCTGCTGAGATGTTAGCTTTGCTCTGGTTGGGAACAGTCCCCACCAACAAGAGGGAGGAGCTGTAAGTAGGCTTCATCCATTAAAGGGTTTACTTTCTATAGACCACCCTTGCCCACCATGCTGAACTGGGCTACCTGGTGCTGCCTCAAGGGAGTGCTAGAAAAGAAAGACCGGGGAAGTGTCTGCTGCTATAAACTTGCCAAGCTTTCGGGGCTTCTCCAGGCCTCCCATCCATTTAAAGCCATAGAGGATTTGGCCCAAGACATTTAAGTGAGTGGTTTTGTTCCTCTGGCTGACTTCTGTTCTGATGTCATTGTGTCTGGCCATGAAGCTCTCTCGACCTTTGACAAGACCCCCGCCCCGCGCTGTTCTAGCACCTTGTGTGTTTTATCTCAAAGGGATCTTTTCCTCTTTCTTGTCATCCTTAAAAATGCCTATGTGACTGCTGGGTGAATGTTGGTTTTATAACTGATGGACATGGTCTTGGCAATCTCCTTTTTAAGACCCATTCCTTGTCACATAAATATCATCTATCAGTGCCCGTTGTCTTTATAGCGATCTTGAGCAAACAGTTTTATTTCCAATCAGGACATCACACATTGATCTAAACACTCATCTGTAATGGATCAATTTACATTAGGAGAGCAGTATTGTAGCATTGCTGTTCATTATATTGAAAGAAGTATATGGTTAGTTACAGGCTAAAATCAATTAAACAGCCCTGTGCCTTTTGCTATGAGAAAGTCAACAAGCCAGTCTGTCTTGGACAATTATCCAGCTACAGCTCCTTAAAAAAAAGGCTCACCCTTCCTCTGAGTTCCCAATTTCTCCTTCAGAGACCTCTTCTGCAATGTTTTGCTTGTTGTGCAGCCTGGTAAAACACTATCAGCTAAAAATGCACACAAGAGAAATGAAGGCAGTATTGCTGCTGCTGTTGGGGATGGGTTTTCTAAGGGCCATGCAGAATCATGCATCCGAAAGAGAAACCCGCACTTTCACCAGAAAGCTGCCTCGTAACATGTGATGGTATATGTGGGAGATGCTGAAAAATGTAGACGACGTTGTTTGTATCTGTCTTCATGGGTGAGGTCATTGTCTCCACGTGGCCCTGATTTTAGGGGAGGAGAAAAGGAGGAATTGGGAGGTGGGGAAGAATTTGTACATTGCTCTGCTGTTTCTTGCCTTACTGAAAGAGAGAAGACTGCAAGGAGTGCTGGATGCTTTCTGACAAAGGCAACATGATTTCAGTTGGTGATGTAGCTGCAGAGAGAGTAGGAACCTGCAATTTCAAAAGCAAAACACACAGGGGAACTGCGGGGCAATGCAATGGTGGGATTTGAGGAGGACTCTGGCAAATGAAGGCATGACCTGCCCCAGCCCTCTGCCAGAGGTGAGAGTCCTGGGTGGCAGAAGGGAGCGTGTTCTCCTGCCCTGCCTGCCCCATGCCCTCACCTTGGCTAGCAAGTGGCTGGGCTCTGGGCTGCCATGTTTCAGCACTAACTGGCTCCCACTGGCTTTTGCTGGCTGGCAGCAACTGGCCAAGCTCAGGGGCTTGGGTGAGCCCACAGCTGCTATGGAAGTGCTGGTTTGGCCTGGCCAAGCCTCAGCACTGCCGCACTAGGTGACTGTAATCAAGAATTGTCACTTTTCCTTGTGCAAAAACTCTGATAAAGAGGTAAAAGTGATCACCAAGGGCAGGCTCTTACTTTATGATAAAGAAAATTAGCTGTATCCTAGCTGAACCCAGAACATCCCCTCGAGAGCTGGTGAGCCTGTGCTGTGGAGGACTTGTACAGCCTTTGTGTTTTAAGTACGTATGTGTACGTAGATATGTTTTGGCTCGAGACTTTTCCCACTCCTCTACCACCCAGGCCATTCCAGCCCTTGTCTTACTCTTTCATTACATGCACAAAACACTGCTGGAATGCTAATAATAATAATGAGAGGGAAGGAATAGCAGATATTACAAAGCTTATTAAGAAATTGATCTTTGTTTTGCTCTTGAATAAAGAGGCAGACCTCGAAACTGCTGAAGCCATTCAGTTAATTGGTTATTGGCTCTCTTGAGTGATTATATCCAACCTGGTTCCACCAAGTTCAGCGGGTCTCGTGCTGGTCAATTAGCCTTTGGCATCCGGGGAAGGAAATGCTTCATTCAGGTTTTCTCAGAGCCTGTTTGTGTAGCATAAGGTGACTGAGCAGGAGAGGTTCCCCATGGGCAGAAGGGGAACTTATTAGCACTCACTGTCTGAATCCTGCCCTTGAACTGGCACCGAAGGGCATTTTTTTCTGTGACCAGCCTTCTGAAAATTTGGTGGATGCTGATAAGTGGAAGAATGTACCCCAGGGACTGCGCTGCAGGAGGACAGCTAAAGCACGAGGGCTTTTGGAGGACCGCGGTCCTTTCCTCCAGCCATGACCTCCACCCAGCTCGTACCGGGGCCTGGCTCTCTCACAGGCTGAGCCTGAGGATCAGCTTTTTGCCGGCTGTGCGGGTGGATGCCCTGTTGCTTGGTCGCAGTTGGCCTGCAAAGTGGCTAATGGCTACTGTTGTGATTCCTTCAGCAGCACCGGGGCTATGCAGAGCTAAACAGCTGACGCCGTTTAGTGGCTTTTCCTACGGAGTGCTCAGCTCTGCCTTCACCGCTATGGCTTGCAAAGGGCTCCAACACTTGCATTGCTGTGATGCAGACCCTGTAATAATAGATGGTTATGTTCAGAGAATTCAGTTCAGATTTTAAAACCTCATCAAATAGTTAATGACTGACTATTTCAACACAGCAGTTCCTGCAAGACTCGGGAGAGAAGAGAGAGGGAGATGGAAAAGTTATTCATGTCCCATCTGTCTGGAACGCTTGTCCCCTCCCTCCCACCCACTGAGTCACTTCCTCCCTTTATATCTCACTTAAATTTTTCCTTTCCCCTTTAGCTTATGATTAACAGGCACTCACCCTCCACAAATTGTTTCTTTTTTTCTGATGCAATGCTAACTAAGATTCTATGGATAAATAGAGCATACTGTCTTGCAAATGCGTGCACGGGGTGAAATGTGATCTATACTGCATGCATATAGCTGTGTAAACAAATAATATCAACCACTGCAACGTCCAGTTGGTGATCCAGCTGTCCAAGCTGAGCTGAGGAACTTGCAACGTATCGCCACAGTTATTTTGTCCCTGCTGCCCAAAATACACTGACAAGGTGTGCAGTGAGAGGCATGTTGCTAGAACTGTGATGTGGACATGTTTTAGGGCAGCAGCTACCAGTCCAGAGAATTGTTCACTCAGCTCTGTGACCTGATCCAGGTGGGCCTGTGGGATGGGACCACTTACTTAAATGCCTCAAGGTGTGTTTGTGAGGGTGTTTGGTCATCCCAGCTCACTGCATTACTGCCAGGCCTTAAGAGGGCTTTTTTTTAATTAGCAGATGGTGACAAGATTTGGAGGGGAGTGTCTTGCAAGGCATGAGAAAGATGAACTCTTGGGTAGAAGAGCTGTGTAGCCTGTGAGTATGTGTTGTCCTGGTGCAGCAAGTATGTGAGCGGGGGTTACCTGATGAAGAAGCAGGAATAGTTGGAGAAGAGAGCACATCAGTGGGTTCATCCTGGAGACAGCCAGCGTGAGGAAGAGCCTGCGTGCTTCCTGAACAAGTGTTTGTGGTGAGTCTGTAAGCTGTGGAATAGATGAAGGCTAAGAGGGGAAACCTGACTCTCCTTGAACAGGTTATTTGAGGCTTCCCAGTGAAGGGAGAGGACATAAGATGCTATTTTATGTACTGCAGAAACCTTGTATGTGTTCTATCTGCTTCAGTCTTCTTGCCTGTGGCTCAAAGATGGGGTGTTTTATCTACTTGGCACCTGTACAGTGGTGATATGGGAAGTTTTGTTCCTCAGGGGTGTCAGGTTCATACCACTCAGGAAAAAAAAAATGTTTCAATGCCAAATGCTTGAGCAGCTCCATGTGACTGGGGGGATTCCCCTCCCAAAGACACACTAGCATCCCTGAGTTAGCTACTAGCTGCTGTCTCCTTTTGTAACAAGATCCTACCAGACTTTCTGGTTCCTGCCAGTTGGCCATAAGCTGATGGGTGATGCAATAACCTGCGTAGTATGTCCACTCTGGGATGCACTGAAGGCTGGGGCACAGATGTGTAGCAGAGCCTCTGCAAAGAGCCAGCTTGGCTCCTGCTGGAGGCTTTAGCTGCGTGCAGGTCCTGTGGAACCCTGGGCTGGCTCTGCACCAGCCTCCAGAAACTCTCAGCAGGGGTGCCTGGGCTGCCTCGGTGCTGGGCTGGCACTGATCCAGCAGAGGATTTTTTTGGGTCTGACTTAGGTCCTGGCTGCAGACCTGTGGGTTATGCAGAGCTGGGGCTGGATTCACAGGCTGTAGCCAGGCCACTGAATATCGGGCATCTGAGAAGTGTCTTTGTCTTACACGCACGGGTGATGGTGCAGGCGGGCTGAGGCAGATCCAGCAGCTGAGGATGGGCCTCTATTTTCTGTGATTTCACAAATCATGGACTTGTAGGCCCTGAAACCCCAGTAGTTTCCCTTGAAGAGCGGGACTGGGGAGGAATATGTGGATCTTGTGGCTTTTATGACACCTAATAGGAGATTGTGAAATAGCCATTGAATTTTTTGCGTTTGTGGGAGACTTATGAGACGAAGGATGGTGTGTTGTGTTACTGGAAGCTGAATAGGCACTAGCACTGATGTTGCTGAGTAGCCTTTTAAAAGGGGGATTTGCTAGTTTATTCTCTCATGCCTTTGCTCTGATGGGTAGTTATGCATCCTTTACAGATTTCCTCTTACAGATTATGTTTGGAAATAATTTTACACGTGCACATGTAGGGACTGTATAGCTGCCCTTGTATTATGAAATAGTAATTTCAGTTGCCCCAGGGAAACGTGTGGAAACAAGACAATAGCCTTAGTTGTTTATTTTCTTGGGCAATGTTAATGATTAACTCTGAAAAGAAAAGTAATTCTACTACCTGTCCTGTGCAAACTTTCATAGCTCTGTGCCACAGCAAGATATCTTTAGGTAGTATATGGCTTGCAAAAAGCTAAGTTCTGTAGTGTTACTGTGCAGAGAGATTTGGCTGCTGGAGAACTACTTCAGCCTAAGATTTTAGTGCTGCCAGCTGGCAGAAGTGATCATATATGTAAAACCTTAAGCTGAGCCAGAAAAACCTGAGTTCAAATCTCTTGCCAGGGATTGTAGGATAGAATGATTAACCTGATTTTATATTTTTGGATAACTATCAAGTGCCCGAATATTTATAGTAATAAATGCCTTCCATATGTGCTGATATTGCATCCATGGAGTGCAATAGCATGATACAGTTATTGTCTTACTTGAAGATGCTAATTATAGCTAATCCTATAGGCATATGAATCATGAAACACTGGCCCAATTTCTGCCAGCTTCTGTGACTTGCATCTGACTTTGCTTGTGTGAGCAATACAGGTCAGCAGAGAGCTCAAGGCAAAGTTCCAAGAGCGCTGAGGATCCTGAGCGCTCTGTTCGGAAGTTATGCAGGCACTTGATATGTAAGCACTTAAAACTGCAGGTTGGCATTTTAACAGCTTATACCCTCTAAGAATTACTCATAGGTGCCTGGGTGCATCTTGAAGTGTCAACGTGCCACTGAAAATACAGTCTTGGACCCACAAGCTGTTGTCATGTAGCCTTGTGATCCCCCGAGTCAAAATTAGCAGGAGGGTTTTATGTTCTGGAATTCATCTGCTGCATCATACAACAGCCACACGTAGAGCAATGTGGGTGCTTGTCAGGCTGACTTGGTATGGTGCTGAGGGTGCTCAGAGATGGTGCTTCTTTAGGGATGTGATGGCTTACCAGGACAAGTTCTTAAACACACCTTAACATAATAAAACCCCTTTGGTTCCTGATTGTAGAGCTGTTCTCCATTTGGTTAGAAAAAAGCAACTGAGGAACTGTGTGAAGGTTATAATGCTGTAATAAGAAGGCTATAAAAACAGAGAAAGAGAGACTAAACCAACGTTCCAGTAGTTTTCCCTTGAAATAGAGGTAAGCCCGCCCAGACGTCTTCCTTTTAAATACTGACTACTGCATCTGTTTTAAACCAAAAATAATACCTTTTGATTGGAAATGTTTCAATAACATTATTTGTGCGTTTTATTGAGGCGGAGGTTGCAATTATTAGAGTCACCAGGAATTTCAGACATTTAAACACAGCCTTTATTTCTCCAGAGTAAACCACATCCCTGTACAATTATTCTTCTATCTAAATGCTTTCAAACCAAGTCTTAAACCAGATCTGACATTTGTTGCTGGTGGTCCCCTTTACAAATCAGCCCTTGAAATGAACGTGCGGGGTTAGACAAATGCCAAAGAGGTTGGGCTGGTCCCTGGGGGTGCGGGGGAAGGTAGGGCCAGTGCAGAATGCAGCTTGAAGCCCTGGGTGGATCCCATGGCTCTGAGCAAGCTGCTGTTGATCTGCTCAGGTACTGTAGTCTGGGCCCTGTAGACTTTAACACAGTAAGGAGAAGGGTTTGTTTGGTGATGGAAACCACTCCTTCAGCCATGTGATCTCTTCTGGCTTTTCTTTCAGCTGGCTTCTCACCAGGAAGCAAACAACTGCATCTGTGGCAGAGAAAGGGCTTAGTTCAGCAGCCGGAATGCCCCCAGCATGCTCATAATGATGCCCCCTAATCTTTTCACCAAACGTTTTTGGAACTTTAATTAAAAAATAGAGAATGAGAAGGAGGCTCTCAGGCCTGAATCTCCTTTGTTTTCCGGGCCCTGTACATCCTGTGTTGGCAGCACAGTCTAGGCATTTAAACACTTTCAGTTTCAATTTCTTGATGCTTCCAGCACAGCATAAATAAGATTTTGGGTCTAAAAGTCCATTAAAATTCTGACATCTACAGGAACAACAAACCTTGAAGCCAAAGGAGGTGGCCAGCTTGCAGCTTAGGTTGAGACAGGAGAAGGTGAAAGTTTGCTTAGGCAGTGACTTGAGGCAGCAGTAGTAAAAAAGGAACCCCCTTACCTGACCAAGAAAGTTTTGATACCTGCCTATTTAACCCTCTAGCAAATGCTGGCTGGCTTGGAGGGAGCAGGGTTTGGCATCCTTGTGCTCCACCACGAGCCTATCATGACTTCTGTCCTCTGCTGTCTGTATTGTCTGGGTGTGTTTTTCCCCCATGATATCTATAAGAGAAGATGCTGTGAAGCCTGAATGATGTGTCAGTATGCTGGTACCTCAGAGAGAGTAGCAGTCACCATCTCCCCCTGAAAGCCCTGTGGGAGTTAGTTGCTGTCCCATAGCATTTTGGTGCTGGTTGTGCACTTCTCCAGGGTCTGGGCTTTTGCAACCCTATTTGAAGTGTGTGCGCCCTTTCCCTGAGGTAGCAGCATATTGACTGCCCTCACCCCCACCTCTGAAACCTCAACAGTTAACAGGAGAAACACTGCTCTTGCTTATTCTTGTGATGATAGTGAACCTGCAGTAATGAAGGAGCTGAGCAAAACACAGAGCTCTTACAGCAGTAAAAAAACTGGTGGGTCTCAAGCCAGTTGCTGATCTGAGGGCAAGCAGGTTCCTGGTGAGAGCGTGTGTATGCTAGTACTTTGAGGCTTTTGTCTACATAACAGACCGGGTCTTGAGTGCACTGTCAATTAAGGGCAGCAATTCAAAGTGATTCACAGCAGATTACACCAGCCTGTCTCTTGATGGAGCAAGCTCTGGTCCTGTGCCTGCGGGTGCTGCACAGACTGCCAAGCCTGGAGCTAGCCCGCAGTTATGCTGTCAGCCTTGCTTAGATCTAATGCTTTATGACAACTGTCTACCTGTAATGTGATAATGGGCTGAAAACCTCTGCAAAATTGATAGGGTCTCTCGAAAAGGAGGAGAAACTTCTAATGTGGCAGGCCTGATCTTTCTTAAGGTTCACATCAACTGCAAAGATTTCTTTGCAGCTGGGAGGCCGGGTTCTCCCTGTGCCCCTGACAAGAAGGGTGGTTGTGTTAATGTCTGGGAAGCTGGCGGTCTGCTTCCTCCTAGTGCAGGAGGAATCAACCTGTTCCTTTTCCAGACACTAAATCTGTTGTTAACTCAAACCCAAGGTGCTTTTAACTCCTAGGGCTTCCGAAGTTCTCTGCTTTGGACTTTTGATGTTCTAGGTAGAATCAGCTTCTGCCTTCAAGATGTTTCTAGGGTTTATACAATAAGTTGTTTATATTTAATCCCTAAAATAGGAGTTATTGTCTAGTATGATTAACAGGTAGTGTTCTAAATGAAATGATGTGTAACTTGGCCTGCATAGAAGGGACCAGATTTCTCTTCACCTTTTACCAGTGTCATCCAAGAGTAGCATCAGTGACTTTGTGTTAGATCAGTGTTAAGTGAGAGTTGGGCCTAAAATATCCTGATGTAGTTTAAAACCCTCCAGTCTTGCTCTCCAGGTAAAGTACTGGAGCTGGGAAGCTGCAGCCTTGGGAGGGGTGGTCCCCCTTACTCTGGAGAGGCCCTGATGCTTTCCCTGTATATAAGCATGTGAGCTACAAGACCTCTTCCCCACAGCCCCTAATGCAGATGATGGCAGAACATTATTGCCATCTTGGTCTAATTCCTGGCATAGGACTTAATGGCAACCAAACCATATTTTCATAGCCAAAGTCTTGTCATTTTAACTGGGGTGACTAGTTGCAGCATGTCCTTTTCCAGCTGTCCAGCTTCCACCCCAGCTTTAACAGGCTCAGGGCTGGTGTGAGGTGTTGGCAAGGTTAGCATGGGGACAGCAGAACAGCTTGGGTCTCCTGATGTATTTTGGCTGTATTGGAGACTGGCTAGCACAGGTGGGCGGGGCTGCTGTGGACAAGCACCAGGCTTTTTGGGGTGCCCCTCCATGCAGGAACAGAGAATTTGACCCTTGGGGCCAGTTCTCTGGCACAAGGGTCCAGCCCTGTCCTTGTGTAGGCTGCTGTGAAGCCAAAGACTGGCTTTTTGATATTGTGAGCACAGCCCACAGCACCGAGTCCCCTCCAGAGAAAGCAGGGATGTTTGCACACAGCGCAGCTATCCTAATGGCTACATAATACTTAAGAGGCCCAGGGCTGCAGGGTAAACCCTTTCTTACCACCTTCTCATCCTCCAGAGTATAGGCTCCCATGGTAGCTCAGATCCCCATGCCATTCACTGCCACATCTGTGGGCTTACCATGCTTCTTAAAAAGCCCATAAACCCATTAACTCTGGGTAAATGATTCCTCGTCTGTCTTTAGAATAATTAAAACCACAAGGCAAACAGATACTCTGGACTATCAGCAGCATATCAACAAAACTTGTGTCTCAAAATGTGTGTTCAATTTCTGTTATTAAAAGGCACAGAGCCATATGTGAAACATTATCATGCATCTTTGTGAAATTAGCAGAACTATTTGAACAACCATTTCGTCTCTATCAAAACGGTGTCTTATTATTTTTTTTTTCATACTGTTTAGGGAGGTGAGAGAGCCTTTGGAGAGCAGGAGGGCTTGTGCAGGCAATCTGATTTCTGTAGCCCCTGACTCTTTATGTTTCGTGTGCAGAGGTAGATGCTGTCCAAGAAGCCCGGGCAATGCTGGTCCTAGATGGGAAAAGAGGACTGTCATGATTCAACCTCAGCTGGTAGCTAAGAACCACACAGCCACTCACTCTTCCCCCAGTGCAATGGGGAGGAGAGCATCAGAAGAGTGAAAATGAGAATTCGTGGGTTGAGATAAAGACCATGTAGTAGGTAAAGCAAAAGCCACGTGCACAAGCAAAGCAAAATAAGGAGTTTATTCACTACTTCCCATCATTCTATTATCAATACTCTTTTCAGTAGAAATCCAAAACATAGCCTCATACTAGCTACTCTGAAGAAAACTAACTCTATTCTAGTCAAAACCAGCACAAGGAGCAAGCTGAAGGGTCCTGTGTTGTTTTAATCCCCAAATCCATGAGACTCTGCTTGTTTCATCTAACTCCTTAATTGCTCTACTTTGAGGCTTTCACAGTACTTACCAAACTTAATTCCCATTAGGGTCAATAGAAGTCTGACTATTGATTCAGTGGGAAAAGAAAAAAGACTAATGCTGAGTGTGCTTTGAAATTCTCACCACTTATGGTTAAGAACATATGTTACAGAAGTGATGTCACTTCTGACTGCTTCTGAACTTTCAAAAATTCTGACCTTTAAAAAAATTAAAACGAGGCCTTAGTTTCTTGAACTGGCCCTCTGAAAACAGCACTGAAAATCCTTAAAGGCAAGTTTTCCTGAAGAAAGGGAAAAAGGAAGAGGAGCTGTGTTTGATTAACAGTGACCAAGAGCTGTGGGCAAGGTCAACATATGGCCTGCAGCCAGGCTTGAAGGAAAACATGGTGTGAAGTGTTCTATCATTTAATGCATGCTTTAAAAAAACAACTCAAAACAAGCAAACAAACTCCCAATTATTGATCTGTTTGGAAATTGACACTAGCATGCAAGTTCCTCCTGGGAACCAAGTGCCATAGTGCTGCCTTTGTGTGGCATACAGAGGATTTTTGACTTTTAATGGATGTAGTTGGGGTCTTTTTTTGTTTCTGTCTGGCTTTGTGCATGTCTGGTTTTGAGGGTGTTGAAGACAAGCAAGATCATATTTGGAAGAGATGGTTGTTAAAGAAAATGCCAGCGCTTCTTGCCAGGCATAGTTATCAGCCAAATGGATTGAGATAAGGCAAACAAAACTGAAATAAATATGCAATCAGTTGACTTTGTCTGCTTTGTCAAATTGAACAACAACATCCCTTGATCGTCAGAGCTGAATCAGCAAATATAAAAAAAACACCAAAGACAGTCAACCCTACACTTACAACCCACTTGAGGTTTTCACGCTGACAACCTAGTCACTAAGTATAAATGGCCCTCCCACTACTGGTTTGTCTGAGTCTCGGGTTATATTTGGGGATATGACTGTATCACTACCCTTGCAATCTTAACTGGACTTTTTTCTTTTTTAATTTTTTAACTGAACAAATACACTGGAGCTTTTTACTGTGCCAAGTATTTCTGCTAGAAAATATTCTGGAGGATTCATATAATAACAAACATGTGAAGGATTTCTGATATGAAAGTCTTGCTTATGCTCAGTTTTTAGCTCCAGAGTGAGATTAACTTTGTTCTACAACTGCTTAAAATCTAAACCCATATGCCTCCAAATGTGCAGTGGCCAGAACTACAGGCTCTCAGTACATCTATAATACAAACAGTAGGTTTAGCATACATTGTAATCAGGGCTCGTATCACATATTACTGAGTCAGTTCCCTTCTTTATTAATATAGAACAGTGTTTTTTCTCCTTTCTCTAGGGAGCTGTGGATCCTGACTGAAACTTGACGTGACTTTCTAAGAGGATCTTTTAGAAGCAGCTCACAAGTGCCTAGGGTTGTGTGGACTAAGCTGAAAACCTAGAACAGAAAGACTTAGCTATTCAGCAATATTTGTGTATTAACAGCTGTTAATATGTAATTTGCACTGCTAAATAAATTTATAGTCATTGTTTTGTACATTAGAATTTATTTCCTTTTCCTCTGGCACATTGTGCAATGCCAAATGCAGAGAATTAGGACTTTTGCTGTCTGGAGAGGGAACTGAACAGAACTGCTTTCAGAGACACCTTCTGAGTCCATAGCAAATAGCACCTGGAGCTTATAGGAGGTAATAATATAATAAAGAGCCAACACATCTCTGAACACTATAAATTATCACTGTTAGCAAAGGCAGATGTGTTTTGGGGTGTCTGAGAGCAATGAACAGCCTGAAAATCATTACTTTGTGTTAGCTGGTGGCTCAGCAGACTTTAGAAGGAACTTTTGCACCTTCCCTTGTGTGAAGTCAAGCTAATTTCCCAAACATAGCAAGCTTTCTGTTCTCATGGAAATGTCTTTTGTGCCAAGTGCCAGCAATACTGTCCCATTTGACCCCAGGAAAAGGAAGCACCACACAGGGTTCTTGCAACTAGCCACCAACTTGGTGCTGCCCCATCTTGCCACCTTCATGAAGATGTCACGGCAAGAACTGTGTTGTTTTTTCCCAAGCAGGGCTCAGCTCTAATAGTGTGCCTTGTCCAATACCCTTCTGCTGCTACTGGGTATTCTGTGTGCTGCTTAGGAGTGAGTGGTGTACTGTGGCCCATGTCTTCCCCAGCACAACCATAAGGCATCTCTGCCCCTTGTCATCCATCCTGTAGTGCAACTGCTAATTAATTGGCTGGACTGCACAGAAGAGCTGACTGAACAGTGTTTGTATAAACAGACAGGGCCTTGGCAGGACACTGCATTTCCAGAGAATATAAGTAGAAGAGTCAGTAGAGAGGAAAAAACCCACTGAACTCTTAAACAATAACCCCCTATTTTCCTTCCTTTATGTGATGTTCCTGGGTACCTAGGCAGTAGGTAATATCTGAGAATAGGGAATAGGAGAAAGAATGTACGCTCAGGGTGTGTGCTTCAAGCAGCTAATGCTGAGCATGACAGTGACCTCTTTCATAGGAGTATCAAGCAGGAAGGGGCTAGAGCTCAGACCAAAATAAGTGATTCTTGTGTTTTCCACCTACATCAGGGAGTGTTCCAGTCACCAGCCTCTGCAGCTATTCCAGCTTCTCCTGCCTTTTAGTCCCTTCTCCACAAATCCTTTCCATGCAGTTGTCAAAAGCTGACAGCTGCAAGTTCTGTGAGTGCCCCTACAGCTGGGTAGTGACCTGTCTGGGTCTCGACTCCCCTCACCTCAAATGCAGGTGCTCTGAACAACAGATTACTTGTGGTTATTCGCATTATTTAGATGGGTATTGTTGCTCATTTGGCTACACACCAGAGATTTGCTTTGGGTGTGGTGCCTGACCGTGGGCATCTAGGAGAAGCAACAACTTCATCAGCGTATCCCATTATAGGATTTAAGTGCCTGAAATATAACATATTATGGTTCCTAAGGCTGAGGTGTGGAAACATCTCCCATCAGGGACAAAGTTAACAGTCAGAGTCTGATAAGCTCCAGTTTGGCTGATTGCAGAGGAGATACCAATCTGGAAAACTGCCCAGTGTGCTGTTGCAAGAGACCTGTAATTAGCACGTGACCACAGCTTGTGGTGTATGTGAGAGTATTAATGTGACAAACCTCATCTCTCTTCAGTTGTTGCAGGCCCTTGGTCTTTAGCTCTTTACAAAGCTGTGGGTAGTCCTTTAATTAAAGCTCCCAATTACGCATTTGACAGAGATTCTGTAGGCCAGCAAGCTGTAATGTTAAATGCCAATTGATTACGGAATGCCTCTGCAACTTTGCAGCCCTGTGTTCCACCCCATATCAATATTGTTGTTAGATGTCTTCTGAAATTGTATATAATCTGTGTCTTATTAAATCTACAGCATCCCTGTTAAATTATGTGCTGTGTGTAATGGTTTCTAGAGAGTTGAATCTCAGTGTAAGTGCTGCATGCATAGGGAAGTGGAGGTGACTTTTACTGATAGGACCTGCAATGGAGAGGAGTACTTAAAATTCATCAAGGGTATGTCTCAAGCAGACAAATCCTTTGAGATTCTCTAGCTGGGACAGCTCATCGGCAGTATGCCTATATTCAGGAGAGGTGAGTAACCAGGGCTGTTGTGGGTGCAGTGAAAACACTTATCATCACAAATCCAAAACATATCCTGATGCAACAAAGAAAATTAACTCTCCCAATTGTAACTAGTATAGCTGGTACAGCCTTCTGAAGGGAGGACACACAGTTGTCGTGAAAAGCTTGGCTTCTCCATGCTTTTGCTTTGTATATGCTATTTACAGCCCAGGTGACATGTAGCCAAGCTGGGAGCCCAGCATTTAAACAGAGCAGCTAGTTGGAGCTAGCTGCAAGTGGTCACTCACCCTGGGAGCAGCTGAGCTGTCTAATTTTTTGTAGACTAACCAATTAGCCTGGGCAAAGTACCCTGCTGGTGTGGTAACACTGCTTCAGGTCCCCATGATTTTGGGCATCTGTCTTGAACTGAATTGCCCTATGCAGATGTTCCCTGTCTTTGCCAAGTGCAAATTGGAGGTGAAGAGTTGGGTTCTGTATTCTTCTGTTTTGGGTGGCTGTATGTCAGTAAAAGCTCAGTTGTACTTGGCATGTGTAGTACAGCCACCTGGAAGTAAAGGGCACAGCAGCTTTCCATGCTGCTCTTTACACAGGCAAGTTTCTGGTTCTTCTGGTCCAACCTCAGTATGGGATAAGAGAGCTCTGGTAATGTTGCAGCTGTATCAATTCACCTCATTTGGAATATTTCACAAATATGTTTGTGATATAAAAAGAAAAAAATGTGTCTAGAAATTATCTCTTCATTTGCGTTTATTAGAATATTGTGTAAAAATGCATGCTCAATTGCTGCTGAATTACTCTAATTTATTACATTATACCTTGAACAACTGGTAAAAAATGTGTTAGAGCTGGACCTGAACTAAACTTCATGTCTGAGGGTTCTGTAAGAAATTGGGTATGAATTTGAGGTACTGAGTGCTTTGCAATAAAAATTCTTTTGAAAGGGTTTGGAGCCAAGTAGAGGAACTGAGATGCATCCTCACCCCCCCAAAAAACACTGAGTGCTGGTCAGCATCATCAGAAATGCCCTGGCAGGAATTCTGCTTCCTCATTACTAGTGAAACCTAGACATATTTATAGCTTTGTTCATAGTTCTTTCATATATTCATATTGTAATATGAGATAGGGAGCTGCTTTGGCAGGGGGGTTGGACCCGATGATCTCTTGAGATCCCTTCCAACCCCTACGATTCTGTGATTCTGTAATTCTGTGATTTGAATATGTTTCACTAGCTATTAACAAGAGAACCATATCCTTGCTGAAGTCCTAGCCAGAATGTATTTTCTCCTCCTACACTTGTTTGTTCAGGGATTTGATTTTCCTGTTCTGTAGCACAGGCTTTAAATCTTAGGGACTGAGCAGATCAGCACATCACCAGGAGAACTTGTGTTTAGATTATATTAAAGTGTAAACTACTCTTACCCCTAAAGATCCATATAAAGCTGGGATCCTAAATTCAAGCTTCTTCCAAGTTACTTTAGCAAACAGTTTCCACCAAGCCAGGGAGACAGCTCCACTTGCTCAGAGCAGGGTGGTCTTAACCATCTGCAGTGTGATTTCTGGTTGAGCATGGTGTCCGAGGGACACAGTGCAGCACAGCCCCTTGTGCAGGTGTGACAATATTCAGCTCCTACAGCCCTTTTGGTTTGGTTTGGGGATGTAGGAAGTCAACACAGCCCCAGAACATGGTTTAAATGATAGTAACAGACAGCGAAGAGTTTGGTGAGGTCCCATCTACTACCAGGTATCTGACTTGCTGATGTGGTCTATCTGTGTGAGAATGGGATGTGTCCCTGTGCTGCCTCCAGCACAGATACTCCTGGGCTGCTCTCTGAGCCCTCCTGCTGGGTGCCTGGCTTCCTGCATGAACTGTTGGGCTGATGTTGAACAAAGGCGAGTCCTTCCCTCCTGTATTGAGGGCCCTTCTGCATTGCAAGAAGCCTGAGCTGTGGTATCCTTTACAGATCTTTTCCCAAATCCCTGCTTCAAACTGTGCATTGGAGTATTTTGCTGTCTGCTTCCTGTGCAGAGAAAGGGGAGGTTTTTACAGCAGTCCATAAACTCATAACAGTTTGACTATGTCTGAGTGTTCCTTGGTGTAGGAATTTCATAACATTCACAGAATGTCACCACAAGCTGGCAAGAGAGACTCCCCAGAGTGCCAACCAGCAGAGCCATGTTCATTGGGAAGACAAGGCTTGCAGGTAGCATTTCTTCCCTTCAGACAGCTGTAGTTGCGTGGGGCCAGCCTGGCGCTCTCCTACGTTCGCAGGCTGGCGGAAGGGAAGAAGTGGGCAAGTAACATGCTCTTCTGCTTCATGCTCCACTTGGCCTCAGATCCCCAATTTAGCAGAATAGGTACTTTCAATTTGATTCCACGTTGAAGCTCACAAGTTATTTGCGAAGTTATTTGCCAGTATTAAGTTGTACTTTTAAACTTTCATTCTCAAAGGTGTACTTATGATTTTCTAAGGGTTAAAACCAGAATTAATAGAACTTGCTAATAGAGCAAATGAGGTTGCAATACACCCTCTCTCTGTTATATATTAATCTGCTCTTATTAAGTGTTAACTTAACAATGTATTGTATGGGCAGCTCAAAGGGGCCAGGAAAAGTCCGTGTCAAACATGTAAACAGCTTTTTTTTTTTATTGGAATCATTAACTGCTCTGCAGTTAAAGCCTTTGTTTTCATGGCTGGTTTAAATTAAACCACCAAAATTGTAATTTTGATTAATAAAAACCCAACAAAGTGTTGTGTTTAGTATATATCAAAAGGTTTAACGGAATGATTTAAATATATGTGTATTTAAATGGTTTTGTAATTTTAAAAAATGTATTTATTGCAATTTCTTCTAGTAAAAAGCAGGGACTGTTGACAGCCAGCTCAGAGGAAGCATATTTAACACATCCTTCTCAGTGACACTCATAATACGATCCAGTGGTATTTTGGTCATTTTAGGCACATGCATGCAGGTGAAAATGCATGGAAATTGAAAATGTGCTTGTGACTGGGTCCTGTGAGACTGATGTCCATTGAGTTGCAAATAATTGGGTATGTAACACCACAGGTTTTCCAAGGGAGTGCTCAGGTAGTGTCTGCAGCTAACCAGACAGCAGCCTTGGGTTGTAATGATACAAGGATGCCTATCATTGTAGAGCACTGCACAGAGACCTGATGGGATTCCTCTGTGGCTTTTGCCCCAGACCAAATCCAGATACTGAGTATGGATTCCCTCGTGGTGCAGCTCTCCTTTCCAAGAGGAGTGATTTTCTGTTCTGGCATAGGCCTGCTGTTCCTGAGCACCTGTCATCTTCTGCAAACTTTTAACTTGGGCTCTTGCTTGTTTCCAAAAGTCTCTTTCAAGTACAAATAGGATGTTTCAGCTAAACTTATGAAGGTGCTGGGGTCTCTGCCCCTCATCTAGTGGACCTCAACAAGTTTGGGGTCTGGCCACTCAAGGGCTACTGTAAATTCTTGCAGATGTCAGCAAATGGTAGCAAAGTGAACCAAGATTTTTTTGGGGGTTTTCTTTCCCTTCCCAAGGATAACAGGCAGCTGTTTCCTTTCCCACTCTTTCAGGGTGGTTCATGCCCAGTAAAATGCTACGCTACGGCAGTCACAGCGCAGGGCTGCCGGATGCTCTTGGCTGAATGCCAGATTTGGCGAGGCCCAGCAGCTTTGCAGAAATCCCCTGAGGAGTGAAGGTTGGTCATAGGATTGCAGGATCTCACCCACTGGAATTGCCCTTCCACTCCACACTAGCTTCAGCAGCAGTGACACGGGTCAGCCCTGTTTGCTGCTGAGCCACATTAAGAGTATCTGTCCTATTTCCTCCTTTCTACATCTTCATGTTGCAGTCAGCTAGTTGTTCCTGTTTTTTCCTCCTTGCTTCATCCTTCCCCACTCCTACACATGCACCTGGCCATTGCTGCCTTCCCCATGTGCAGATGGGGCTGTTCAGTAGCCTATGTCTGTGGAATGAGCTAATTTAAAACCACACATGTTTGTCTCATATAAATGTGTTTATATTATTCTTGTGTACTTTTACATAAATGTTGGATCAAGTCATCCCTGGGAAGGGCACTGCGGGGTGGGATAGGCTGCTGGGTTCCAGTGGCTGGGGTTAATGTAGAAGCTCCTAAACTGGATGTGTTGCTGGCTGGGCAGTAAAGTACCTGTACAACCATGGAGAGGTCCAATACTGCTCCTTTTCTTTGGGGTGTGTGTTTTTAGTTGTTTTGGTTTGGGGTTTTTTTGTTTGTTTTGTGTATGTAGGGGGGAAGATATTGGTTTAAATGTAGTTTAGCCTGGTGACTCACCTTCCACAGTTGGTCAAAGATTCTTGTGTGGGCAACTGGGGGAGCTCAAAGCGGTGTTGTGGCAGGAGTTTTTAAAGGGTCATGGTGCAAAGGTGTCTCATGTGCCTCTTCCAGATACACTGATATAAGCTACCTCTGTCGCGGGTCGCTAATCCCCCATATGCTCCAGCAGCAAGACACTCCTGCACATCCTCCTAAAGCAGTTACTAGGGGAGTAGAAAGTGCAGTGGTGGGCAGCAAGAGGCAGGGAGAGAGTAATTACCTTTTTCACTGGGAGAGGAAATTTAAACAAGACATAAAGTCAAATATCTTAATGGTTGCAGGAGGAGGAAACACAAAATAATAAAAAAAAAAGTCCCTGTCCTTTCCTCGCCTTTCTGGGAATACTTCAAAAAGAATGAAATGGGCAATCAGTAAATGATTCTACAAAATACATTCCTGATTTATCGGTAACATAAAATGAAATTACCTAAACAATTTAGAGATTAGGATCATTGCAGAGATCTAACCCTTCGTTGAAGGAGGTACACCCACAGTTTGTATTTACCAGAGCCTGAAAATACAATTTGCCTCAGTAGGAGACAGTAGGACTTTCCAAGCAGTGCTGGGTTCCCTTCAGGAGGCTCAGAGACTTGAACAGAAGGTGCTCCTGTGCTTGTGTTTGGTATAGGTAAGGTCAGTGTTTCCAAGGTTATGCTAAAGAAGAAGCCAGGACAATGGCAGTAACTAGTGCCCCAAATAATTTCTAGGGACTTGTTGCTCAACTATCTCCCTACAGAGCTGCTTGCTGGGTTCCCTAGACTTCACACAGACTTAATTTAGTGCTAGAAACAACAGAATTCTTTGTCCTTTATGTTTCTTTGAGGATGGGACTATCTCTCCTGTGTGTTTCTAACATGTAGTTTGAGGTGCAGAAATGTACCTAAGAGTTCCCTGTTCCCATACAATAATCACGAAGAACCTGTTGAAGTAACAGACCCCAAAGAGCCTTCCCCATTTGCTGAAGGAGGATGTGGAACTGTATCAACTGAGCTCAGGCGTGCCCCTGCAACGGGAGCTTGTAGGCAAAGCACAAGTGCGTGCCGTCACTATCAGAACAGTGCTCTCCATGAGCTGTGCTATTGTTCACCTTAGTGACTAGAGCCTTTGGGGAGGCTAGCTTGCTCCTGCCTCAGACACAGCAAGTGAAAGTCTGCAGGGAGCAAAGGGCAGGCATTCAAATGGCTCTCTGGGTACCTGCAAAGCCTGAAGGAGTCATAAGTTGAAATATTTGTGATTGGTTGGGGAATACTCATTTCCAGATGCACCATTGCCCCTTTAATTCTCATTTCAAGCCTGAAGTTGGCTTTAAAATCAGTGGAAGAAAATATTTGAAGGCACTGGTAAATATGATGGCAGCAAAGTTCTGTGCTTTTATTTTACTTTTAAGAGGAACAGCAAGGCACCATGGAGCTATATTTTAGCGACTCGTCAGTGCTAGAACTTACTTCTGCTCTGTGGGGCAATAACCTAAATATTTATTAAAATCCCTTTCCTGACAGTGTGTGCAAAAGCCTTTGCTGGTTGTGGTGGAGGGGAATATTTTTATTCCCTACTACTTTCCACACATATAGGAAATTTCCTGCCCTCCTCAGCTCTCTGCAAGGATTATATAGAAAAGCTTTGCTGAGAGGTGCTTGGAGCAAAACAGAATTCAGAACGTCCCAGAGAATATTCCACATCAAACCCAAACAGAGCAGCTGGAGTCTATCCACATGCTTGTGCCATTTGTTGTGCTTGGGAGGTGGAAATTCTTGCTAGAAGATAATGCCCTACCTTCTTTGATGTGCACAGGGAGCAATACAAACCTCTTCTTTTCAGATTTAAATTGTGATTGCACCCAGTCTCATTTTAATTTTTTTTTTTTCTTCCTTAAAGGCATATGGACCTCAATCCCCCTGCCATGGACAGGGGCACCCTCCATGGGCACCTAGTCTAGGTTGCCTAAAGCCCCATCCAGCCTGGTAGCCTTGAACACCATTGTGGAGGGGGCAACCACAGCTTCTTTGTGAAAACCATTCCAGTGTCTCGCCACTCTCACAGTAAAGAATCTTTTCCTAACACCTAATTTAAATCTGCACTCTTTCAGTTTTAAACCATTACCCCTTATCCTCCTGCTATGTGCCCATCCTATCAGTACATGATCCTTCTATCAGATAAATGAGCAAAGTGAGAATTGGTAGTGAAGGCTCAGCTGCCATGAATCAGCGCGACGCACCGCAGCAGATTTCTGGCTATGTGCTTCCTGTCGCTTCTTGCCCAGCCGCTGAAACGTCTTCTCTGTTGTGTGACTTGCACATTCTGATGGATGTGACTAGGTGACACTGTGCTTCAGGAGGACTCCTCAGCAGGCTTGCTAGGTGCTGGAGCCCTGTGTTTCACCTCTCTCCTCTGCATGTTGGCCTTGAGTGCCAGCTGAGGCCAGTTGGATGACTTCAGAATGTGGCAGCTGCTTCTATCCAGCAAAGGGCCGTTTCATGGCATTTGCAAGTTTCTTGTACCACTCAAGGCCAAATTCTCCTCTTGTGCACTCACAATGTCCATTGAGTTAATCCCAACCTACAGTGATGCTGGAAAACTCTGACCTCAACAACTAATTTCCAATTGTAATCCTAAAAGAAGAATGGTTGGCTAGTTTGGTTTTTCTGCCCGTGCTTAAGTGCATTTTGCTTTCATTATGGGGTGTCAAGTTGTTAATATTTATGGAGTACACAAAAGAATGAAAATTCTGTTTCGTGTTCAATCTGACATCGTTTGGCACCACTACCCTCTAGTCATGGTAGTAGTTCTGTTTCAATTCAGCATTGCTCTTTTGAGATGAAGTCCTTTAAAGTGTGGTTTGGCTCCAAGGAGGGATTCTATGTAAATAGTATTCAGGGGGTCTGTCTTCATTGTCTCAAATATTAATAATTTCCAGATCAAATGCAATTTGCCTTGAGTTTGTTTTCTTGCTCTTTCTTCCCATTCTGTCAGTTTGGTCAAATGCATCATGATACACTTAAAGCCAACTTGCTTCTTTCCTTGGCAAACCTCACCCTGCATGGTGAGGTTCGGCAGACCTCCTCCAGCTCAGCTACCCCTTCCACTCCGCAGGACTGGGAGCAGGTTCTCCCATGGGTCTGTACAGCCACAGCTTGGCCTGTTTTGGTGTGGGTATAAAGCACAGGCGGTTGTAGGTGTGGGTTCAGATGTCAGTAAGTAAACAGCTCCTCCTAGTCAATCCTTGTCCCCACAAGGGTAAAAGGATCTTAAGTGTGAGTGTTAAAACAGTCCCACGCAGAAGGTAGAAGCAGCAACAAGTTGCTCCTGGGATCTGTACCAGAGGTACGTGCTTCTTCAGGCTCTGGGGCCCTGTTTGCAGAGATGCAGAATGCTGTGCTCCCATGAGCCTGCAATGGGACAGTATTCTGCCTTGCTCTTGGAAAGCTCTGCCTTACCACACACTGACATTCATCCAATCTGCTCAACCCAATCCAAACCTATGAGGTTCTTGCAAAAAATCACTGGGGGGTGATGTCATTGCTGGCATCATATTGAAATGCCTAGCCCTGGAGGCCTTCTCTGCAATTGGAGCAGCACAGCCATGCATACTAACATGGGTGAAGTGATACTGCTTTGAAGGTTCTTGGGTCAATGAAGCTTGTTCTTGTGGAAACAAAGGAGGAAGACAAAAGCCACCTTAATACTGTCTTAAAGTGGGCACATTTTATTGCTTGGCAGCAAAAAATAATTTTAAAAAATCAACAAAATTCCCCAGAAAGCTGGGGTTAAGAAGAGATTATTACTGTAAAGGCTATTTAATTCCCTGGTAAAACAGCCATAGATCTTCAGAAAGTTGAGGGGCACTGAATACTGCACATTGTGTTCCTGCAAGCACAAGTGTAGTGCATGTGTTCAGAGAACATACGTTTTCATATTTAAGAGCATGCATCCTTTGTAATTTATACTTTGCATGCAGCGCTGAATCTATGAAATAGAGCAAGGGTGCCCCATGAAGAAATGTTGACTCAATGTATTTTATAGATCTAGTGTAACTGTTGAGATCAGAGGTCTGGAAAAACTTCTTCCAATAAGTGTGTTTATCCCCTGCTAAGATTTCATTCATTATTTGGTCTACTAGCTTAGGTATATATTGCATATCCATAAGTCACTACATACATAATAGTCATTTAGACCGAATCTTTTCTGGAATAAAACCCTTCTGTATAGAATGATAACGCCCTAAGAGTATATACTAGATGAATAAGATGAATTCTTATTTATTCTCTTTATAATTTTTTTAATAGTTTGTGACTGTACTACATTCTACTATTGATCAGATACTCAAGTCTTAGCAGGATTTTAGTGAGGATTTGTGTACGAGGAAATAAACACGTGTATCAGCAGTAGGACATAATCACAAATACAAAAGAAATGGCAACCTTTGTGCTAGAGGCTTGGGTCATCAGGCACTTAGATAACCACTTGTTACTGCCAGTGACCCTGTAAGTACTGGTGTTAACATTAAATGTCCTCTATTGAGTATGCTCTGTGACATACTCTGTGGTAGCATTTAATGCACTCTAAACCATGTGAGTGGGATGTAACATGAAAGTTAATTTGCAAACTTTCACGTTTTCTGGCATATTTCAAAGTCCATCCAGACACTTTAGCTGGGGTTATGGTGCCAATGGATTGTGCCCTTTGATCCAGAGTAAACCAAGCTTAGCTTCTGCCGTGCTCACCTCCTGCTGCCAGCTGTGTGAGCTGCCAATGGCTGTGCCTAACACCCAGGAAAATAGAACTGTGCCCTGGCTTAGCTCAATAGAAGGATCCTGATGTAAAGCTTGAGCTGAAGTGTTTGTCGAGCTATTACACAGTTTTGTCTCTCCATATTTTAGTGACCAAATGAAAGAGGGCCTGTCCCCTAACATGCAGACAGGATGCCCATCTTTCCCTACCCACCCCACAACAAAAAGTATCAATTTATTAATTGGATCTTAGTACAGTCTTTCTTCTCCTTTCTGACATTTGATATGAAAAGCACCTGTCAGTGTGATCAATGCTTCATTTGCTGCATGGGAATGGTTATAGTTTGAGGGGAGCCTAGGGGATACTTTATGAGCTGTTAAGTAACTCATTAACTAGGAGGCTGTGTACTTGACAGGAGAGAGCCAGGTAGGCTGGTGTGTCTTCTGATATAGTGTGCTAAAGATGCAGCAAGTAAATGTTCACCTAATGGTACAGCAAGGTTTCCTCTCTCCTACAGACAGCATGTCTTTTTAAATGGCAGAGATACTATTTACCTTTGCTGCTGGGCCTTCCCAGAAAGAACACCTATTTCTAATATCACTGATTTTAATGTTAGATGAAGCTTTCTCTGGAAGTGGAAAATGTGTTAGAAAATGGGACTGTTCTATTACTAAATACTTTGTTGTTGTTGTTTTTTGTAGTTTTAATCATTAAGTCTAATCATATAAACTAATCCTGTTAGTCATTGGTGTTTCATACCTTTAGTCTGAAGTTCCTGGGTCAGCTGTTGAACCCACATCCCCCATTTCCTGCTACCTCAGCACCTTTCAGTCCTAAGTATGGAGTAGGGAAGAACTCCTACAGATAAATTATTTTTACAGAGAAACTGAAGTATGGGGCACCTCAGGATATTTCTATGCTGCATCTGAAGGAAAGATCATGGGTATACATACCTTCACGAGCTATAGCTTCTCATGTGCTTAACAGTGGTAGCACGTGGGAGCACAAACAGCAGCAGGATTACCTGAATACAGCTGCTGTTTTATTGTAGAAGGCTGTTCCCCCTGGATTGGAGTTGCCAGGGTTAAGCTGTTCCTTACCTTGCAAAGACCTCATTGCATACTCTGCTGTCTTCAGCCCTGAGGGCTGGTAGAAGCATTGGTAACATCTCCTTAAAGTCTTCATAGGTTGTTGGTCAGATTAAGGAATTCTTGCTGCTCCTCTACTCAGGCTGTTGCACCCCAATAACACAACAATATCTGTAAGGTGAAAGCCATAGAGGATCAGCAACAATAGAAGTGTGGACCACAAAATTGTGTTGGGCCAGGGTGGGCAGTCAGAAGTGGGGTGCAAAAGCCTTTGCCCCATCTCACACAAATGGTGGCATGCACCTTCCTGGGGGAAACAAATATTAGCTTTCTTCTCTGGGGTGAGTGAGAACAAGAGAAAACCTCAGCACCATGCAGCTCTGTTCACCAGGTACCGGGTGCTGGGTGAAAGCTGTGTCAGCATCTGAGATACACCCTAAGGTGCTCCTTCTGCTGTTGGTGCTCGCTGCCCCAGATCCCTGCCCCCCATCATGCCTCACTGCTGCAGTCACAAATGCCAGTGGGTGCTGGTGGGGGTTAGCGAGCAGCTGTGTGTCACAGGGAGAGTGGGCTGGCCACAACCAGCTGGGAAGTCAGATGTAACAGAGCTGGCAAAGATGTGCAGTGGCTTGAGCTGGCGGTAGGGAGTGTGTGAGGACATTTAGCCCCTGAGCACTGCAGTAACTCCGGGCAGAAAACAGGCTAGATTCATTCCCTGGTTCAGCACCCTCATTTGAGGGGGAAAAAAGTTTTGTTAGAAGCTGCTCCATCTCTGTTGCTCATAGTGCCATATCCTGTGATATGCCTGGGGCATGATGCTGGAACGTAACCTATGGGCTATGTGACTTCAGCACATTAAATATGCAGTCATGGCTAGTTTGCCAAATGCATACAAAGGGAACAGGCATAGGAGAGGATACTCACTACAGCGCTGTTAGCACTGGTGCCTCTCCTGAGTTCAGTGAGGAGAAACAGAAACAGTATAACTTCCTAAGAAAACCTGGAAATTGGTATAATATTGTAAGTATTAAGCCTTGCTTCCTTGCAGATTGTCATGGTTAGTAGGAAGTGTAGAAAAAAAAGGAACATAATGGTCAGTGTAAACCATTGCAAATTCCCTTGATAAACTGACATCCTAACTGCACCCACAAACAGTAGGGATGCCTCCCTCAGCATCCCTACTGCTTGTGGGTGACTTTTTGCAGCTTTTGAAAGTGTCTAAGCAGCATAGAAGTGTTCATGCAGTAAAACAGGTAAACCAAAAAGTATGATTTTCATTCCTCTCCTGAATAAAATGTCACTAGAGACAAAGAAAGTAAGATTTGGAAAAATCTGGCAGGTAGTTGTTAACTTGTGTGGCCAAAGCAGATCTGGGATTTCCTAAACCATTGTATAGATGCAATTTGGTCAGAAATCCCTTCTAGAATACTAGATTTGTGGGCTTGCAGCATAGTCACAGTCCTTTGGTGAAACAAGGAGAAAAGAAACCACTCAAGTTACCTTCAAATACCAGGAAATTAACTACAACTTTTTTCAGCCTACTTTGATTCTTAGGTTGCCTAATCTGGTTGAAATATTTTATAAGGTGTACTGTATGCAATATACAAAAATTACAGTTGTGAGACAAAGCTATTTATTTTATATTACAATGTTCAAAACCAATCTTGATTGATAATATCAATATTCTCAAGCCCAGCTATTGATAAACTAAAATTCAGGTGCACCAAAACAGAGTCTTAAAAATTACAAGATTTTAGAGTAGAAGCCTCTCAAATGCCTTCCTGATTTCGGTTTTTTCAGGTGCACTGGGCTTCTGTTTCAAGCTCGCTCCCTCTCCAGTAACTGGGACAGTTTACCAGTGTGTGGTTTAAACAAATGCAGATCAGAATTCTCACACGTTCACCTGACTTACAGTTGGCGTTCTAAGATGCTTGACAAACACTGCAAGACTCCCAGCTGTGTCCAGTTGATAGAGATACATCAGGTTTTAATGGCATGAAGTATTGGAAAAGGGGGCAGTAGCAGAGGTGTAAATAAAGTAGGAAGAACAGAATTTGTTTCTTTCAAAGTAACAATTTTTACTGCTTGTATTTTTCTCTGGCTTTGGTTTGGTTTGTTGTGATGGGAAACGGTTGAAGCTGGAACCTTGAGACCATCTAGTCCAACCTCCACGGGTCAGTTAGAGCTTCCTGATGGGGAAATGAGGCTGGTTACACCAGGCAGCACATGTGGTTTTGAGTGATGAAGGAAAATGCACTTGGCATTTCAGAAAATTAATTGCTTGAAGTCAGCTAGCAGGCAAGGACGAGGAAGAAAGTGTGATTGGCTCTTAGGAAAGAAAATGTGGCTGGCTTCAATGACTACTCTTCAAGTGTTTACTCTAAACACTCTTTGAGTACCTCTGATCAAACACCTTTACATGTGTGTCCACCATCAAGGCTGGAAACATACAGAACAGAAGTATTTTGCTGGGCTAAACAATGACAATGGATATACATACACTTTATATATAGATAGATTACAGATACTTTATGTAGATAGTGATATACTTTAATGAATGCCATGCTTAGAGGTAGATGGCAGCTGGGCAAAAAAAAATTACAAACCTCTTCTTCAGGCAGATTTCTCTAATGAGACATTTGCATAGCTGTGGGGCACAGCAAGAAGCTCCCAACCTCAAGAACTCAGGCTTGCAAGTAGGCACTTCAGCTGCAGAGCCAGAACAACAAATGAATCGCAGATTGAACACGCGTCATACGCGG
Source organism: Gallinula chloropus (assembly GCF_964237585.1). Taxonomy (NCBI): domain Eukaryota; kingdom Metazoa; phylum Chordata; class Aves; order Gruiformes; family Rallidae; genus Gallinula; species Gallinula chloropus. The sequence continues at coordinate 29,492,492 of NC_140090.1, read as the reverse complement.
TAGGTCTAACGCGCTTCAGAAGTGGCATCTTTCTAGCTGCCATCACACTCCCAGGCTGTGCTGCTGAGGCTATGACTTAACACAATGCTTTGGGTGATATATCTCCCAGTGCAGGGTAAAATGAGGTTGGTTTTAATAATGTATGTAAATAATAGAATACCAAGTTGGAAGGGACCTCCCAGCATCACCTGGTCCAATCTGGGAAATGATACTCACATAGTAAATGTGACACATGCAAGATGGAGACCAATGACTGTTCAGCAGGTAGAAGGGAGCAGTAAGATCTTCAAGGACAGACTGACAAACTGGGGCAAAATAGGAAAAAATTGTTGCAGTCAAATACAAGTCTCCTACTGCCTACCCATGACAAGAGGTGTGCTAGGAGCAGGCTATGGCCAGTAGGGTTGTCTTTGACATTTCACTTCTGGTGTGCTAAACATATCTGCTGTGCTGAAGTAGCCAGCTCTGCCCCATGATAATCTGTTTGGCGAGCTGTCTTCCAGTCACTCTCACAGTGGCAAGAAGCTGGAGGTGTACCAGTGAACTACACTGACCTTGGACTGTTAGTGGTAAGGAGCCAAAGTTCCTGGCTGGAAGGAAGTCTAAGTGTTTAAAAATTAAATTTCATTTGGAATTGAAGTGAATAATTAAAGTCTCAGTATCTTATGTGAACCAAATTCAGATAAATGTTATTTCCCTTAAAATAGTTCTATTAGATTTAATGTTAAATGTAATAGTTATATTAAATATGAAATGAGTGGCTACAAAGGGTCAATGTAAATATTTACTGTACCATTAACTATATGCTATGTTTGCTATGCAATGTTTGGACTATTTTCCCCATTGCAGTTTTATCATAATCGACATGTTTCCCCAAACATTCTGGTTTGAACAAAATTATATTGATCTTTTTAAAGAAAAAAGACTTCAGGATTTCTCCAGGCAGCTGTTGCACACAGGGTGGGAGTCAGGCTGACCTTGTCTATTCCAACATCCCACAAACAGCCCTTCTGTTGGACTACTCTTCCAGACTAGGCTCCTGGCTAATCTTGGGGAGACATAGTATACCCGGGATGGTTGGACTGAATCAGGTGGTGCCATGAAAGGAATCTGAGACTGCTTAGGGAGAGAAATGAAAGCAAAATGCTTTTGCGAAGGACAGGAAAACAATAGAACGGGGAGATGCTAGAGCCAGGTCCTCGTAAATGCTCTGAGTTAGGTGTTTTTTGAGCTAATCAAAGGGAGTGAGGCACCAGAGGCCTTTAGAGATCCATCCCACAGCCTGTTGCAGTCTTGTGGGACTGTGGCAGGGCCTGCCCAGCCAGACATGCTGGGATGGAGTTGTAAACTCTGCTGGAAAACCCTGGATACAGGTTCAAAAATGCCAGTTCGTTTTAAGATCAGGCTGCTGAGTCCAAATTGTTCTGATGCTGCAGTGGGCTGGTCTTTCCTGAGCAGTCATGTAGCAGATTTGCTGACAAGGGTCTGTTCTGGGACTTGATGGGATCTCACGGGTACACTGGAGCCTTTCTTCCACCTGCCTGGCTCTTCCCAGTACACCTCAAAGCTGTTGTCCGTGCGTGTCCCTGGCTATTGGCACTCTCCCGCAGATGCAGCACTGCTTTCTCATTCTCTCTGCTGTGCCTTGCCCACCTCCCAGGCAGCCTCTGGGCTGGCTCCCTTCTGTGCTTATCCTGTCCAGTGAAGATCACTGCTGAAGCAGCCACTGTGGTAAGAGGTATGGGCAGAGCTGACTTTTACTGGTTTGTGGTGGATGTAATAATTTTCCACTTCTGCAAAGAGGCAAAGCCTTTCCTACTGTTTTTGCTGTCTGTGTGTGGTGGAATAAACATCTGTTGGGCCAGTTCTCATTTGCAAGTGAGGGCAATTGCCCGTGTCACAGGTGTGTTATCCTCTGAAAGATTTTATTTCGCTCAAATGTGGACAGGTCTGCAAATAATTTGAGACACTGCTATTTTATAGCCTTACACCCTACGGAGGATAATTACTGAGCTTTTTTTCTTCACCTTACTGTATCTTTGTTTTATTCACCAGAGGAAAACTCCCACTTATGCTCCTCCCATTTGCCACATAAAAACTCTCTTTGAAGTGGGAATACAAGTCACAATAAGTTTATTGTTAAAGTAAATTAGCGCTGAATGAGAACACAGTGTATGTTTATGAGCCAATACATTTTGGAGAATGAGCCATTAAATTCCAGTAGTTTGGCTCCCTCCTTGTGGTTCACAGCTGGCTTTTGTGAGGGTTTGATAAGAATCAGTGGGGGAACAACTGACCATCTCCTGCAAACAAAACACTGGTTTTGACCTTTCTGTCTGCAAAACACAGAACCTTTAGGGATCTGTTTCTTTTCATTGCAGGCTGCATCTGCAGATGATTGGAAACATACCTACAAGTCCCAGGATGTTCAGATCCAAAGTCTTGGAAGTTCAGTTCTACATCAAACCCTTTGAAGTTCATTCCCATCTCTGCAAATGACTGATGGAAATGACTGAGCATCTGAAACTTGTTAAGAATCTAATCCAAGGACTCCCATTTAGTTTAGTGACTTTTGGATCAGGCCCTTGCAGTCAGCTCTCCTGAAATAAGGGACATTAGTTTTTCATCTTGGCTTTGCTCCATTATTGATTGGTAGGAATTTGAAGTGTTCAGACCAAAATCTAATGAAACTTTACTTTTCCTACATTTGTTTAAATAGTTATTAAATGGCAGCCTGACATAAAGTGATGTCTAAAACAAGACAATCATAACAAGAAATTTGTGGGCTTCAAAATTCCAAAGGAAATTGAGATCCTTGAAATTTAGGCTGAACTCCAGGGCTAGTTTACTCATCTGGCCATTTTCTAGGTCCTGATGCTCATCCTGTTCTTGAATATGGCACCGAGTTTGTCTAGGGGCAAGGGGGAACATGAAATGCAATTGTCAGCTTCATGCTTTCTGACCCTGATTCCCCAAGTTTTGGGGTGGCTTTAGATTGTGCTGTTGGTGCAGAGAAAGTCTCCTTACCACAGGGCATTCCTATATTGCCCAACTTCCCCATGATTTCTGCGGGGAATTTGAACAGATTCTCTCTGTCTGCTGTATCTGATCCAGGAGTGAGCAGTGTTTGGTGTTGGCTGACCTGACTTAGTGTACTGGTATGCACAAAGCAATGCCAGGATCTGGTGAGCATGGAGATGTCTTAAAATGGCCTTGTGTGCATCTACAGTGAAAGCTTAGGAAAAAATTGTTAACTTTACCAGCTTTCTTTCCATGGGCTGTTTAAAGATGACACAGAAAAACTGGAGAGTTTATCTTTTCTACTGGTTTAGTCTCTCTGAATTCTTTATTTGTGCAGCCTGTCTTGGTATGGCTCTTACACACAGAATGGAAGAAAACTGGTTTTGCCCATCATACCTCTGGTTGGTGTGAAAGAAGTGTTTTCTAATTTTTAACAGTTTTCCTTCAGGTGGCACCTTGGAGAGGATGTGAACATGGATTCCTCTGGAAATTATATTGTAAATTCACCTGTCAGAGTAGAAGGATACATTTGTGGAGGCCATGAGCCCAAAGCCTGGGAACCAAGACTGGATGGTGTGAGCTGATTTTTCTTGGGTTGTGACAGGCTGCAGTAGCCCATGGCAATTGGCGGACATTGCTGCAGCCCTCAGGTTGCTCTAGTTAGCATAGGGAGACCTATGCCGTGAAATATTTTATGCTCTAAGAACTGAAGTGCTAAATGCAATCTGTCTGGGAGCACAAGGCCAAGTAAAGCATTAACACCGGAGTTAGGACAAACCAATTCAGGAATAACTAATATTGTTGACTTTGCTTGCACAAAATGTCTCTTTCTTTGAGCTTTTATTCTCTCCTCTGAGAGCGGGTTTAAAGGCAAACACAAATATTAGTCATCTTTCTCCTATTAATTATTGTTAAAGATTTAAGGGATCATAGACTTTGAAGTTAATGCCCCATTCAATGTGGGAAAAGGCAAAACTGTGCATCCCCAGTGGTGGTGTTCTTTCTGGCTGGCTGGTTGATCACAGACCAAGTGTCCTGCCTTGCAACATCAGCAGCACGTTGCTTGACTTCGGGGCAGTAGTCGCGAGATGAAGCAGATTTCAGGTGAAGCGCGTGAGTAAGCACGCCTGCGCGCGCCTGCCGCACATGTACGTAGGTGCACTTCACAGGAGTGAAGGCAGCAGTAGAGCTGCTTCTAAAGCCTGATGTGGCAGGCCTGCTTTTTTGCCCTTGTGCAGGATTTTATCTTTGCTTGTCCTGTCCAATGATCTCTTTCATGTCTCGCATACAAAGGAACTTCTGAAATCCTGGATTAACTTTGGAATAAAAATTATTTCCTCCAAATACAGGTGGCTTCCATGGCTTGCTCTACTCTAAAAGTCACTCTCCCCAAATGTCATTGTAGGACTCCCAGGCTCACATTTGTAAGTTCTGGATCAGATTTCTCTGTTTTACTAAAGTGAAGGTGTGTTTGGTAACTCTCTGAACTATTCCTTGGATCAAGATGAGCAGAGTTCTTCCTTCCTTAGGAATTTCTTGTCAGCTGTGCGACTACCTTTCATCATCCCTACACAGACATTATGAAGGATGGAGTTAGGACTCTTGCAGTTATTACAGGAAATATGTTCAGGGGAAAAAGTAACCAATGTTGCTAATGAGGTTTTTAGAAAGATTTGAATAATGGAACAATTCTTGTAAACTTAGTATGCATGTTACATAGCTTTAAGTGCAGTATTGGGTATAAAGCTATTAAAAGAGAAATAACTTGCCAAAAAAAAAAAAAAAAGGATTCAATATTTTTACCTAATCCTTCCTGAAAAAATCATTTTGTAAAAAAATAAGTTGTTGCACATCTTGAATAGATGTCTACAATCCTATTCTGTGCAGGGAATTTTTAGAGTAAAACAGCACTTTTCACTTCTTTCTGAACTCATTTGCCTCTTCTGTGACAGCGGCAGGCTTGGAAATCACAGCTGATTACGACAGGTGAGAGTCATGAATACAGAGGGACTGGGAGGAAAATTGCATTGCAATCTGCCATCCTCCCTGGAAAGCAGAAGGGAGATGGTGCTGTGCCAGCATGTTCTCTGTACGCACTGTTTAAGGGCAAAGGGGAAGCTGGACTCTTCCAGGGATTGATGCTGAGCTTTAGCACGTTTCAGAAATCAGCTCTTTAAGCAAATGAGAGAACATCCTGGAGGCAGCACCGGTTCAGCAGCAGGGGTGGGGGCAGCAGGAGACCATCACCTGGCAGTCGGCAGGTTGAGGCAATGCTGGAGAGAACCACTTGGCAACAGGCAGGTGGACCAGACAGCAGGAGTGCAGCACCATTTGCTCCACGACTTGGCATTAATGAGACACCTATTGGAATTCTGCACACTCCTTAAAGACCTTCTGTGCGGAAAATCGTTACATTTACCGTAACCCTTAGCAAGTGAAAAAACAAACTGGATTCTTCCCTGCTGTACTTATTTGTGGGCTTCCTAGGAGGCTTTTTTTTGTGTGAGTCATGTTGCTTTCTGGATGGAGGTGCTGAGAGGTAGACAGCTACTGCAAGTGATGCACAAACTGGAGAGAGAGCCTTGTGCATGAAGGGGGTAGGGTTCAGTGTGAAGGGCTGTTATTTGACTTGACAGTCAAGGTTGGGTTTTTCCAAGCGGTTTCCCTCTCTGTGTGCATAGTCTTAAAAGCACTGTTGCTGCGTGTGCAGGAGAGAACATGCCATGGATGGAAGTACACAATGGAGAGAACTTCTTAAAAGTGTGGCCCCCAAGACTAGTGCTCTATTTTTAAGAGGCTTAAAATCCAACATACTGAGCTCTTCTTAAAAGACTGTCTGTAGTGTTAGCAGTGAAGGGGCAGACAGAGCCACCCAGGCTGTGTTTAAAAGTGCTTTTCCTTCGACCACCTAAAAGCTCTTTGATTCCTCAGTGGTGGTGACATGCAGTCTGTGGAAGGAGACTCCATGCTCTGGTAAAAGCAGCCCATCAGCTCTCTGGCTTATGCAGCTAGGCAGTGGGAAAGGAAGATACCTTTTTCATTTCATGATGCTAGTGGTCACTTGTGGGGCCTCGTTGTTTCGTTCTCAAGGAAATGCACCTCCTGTACATTTTGAAGCACACCATTGCCTGGGTCCTTTTCCTGCGCTATTATGACATAAACAACACTGATCTACAGGTTCTGCTGGGTTGAACTTGAAACTCAGTCCTAGCAGCTGGAGAATTCAAATGGAGCTCCTGGAGCTGTGCCTTGGAGAGTTGGCCCTTGCTGGGTCAGAACTAGAAGCTCCCGGCTGATATTCATGGACTCGGCTTGTTCACAGCAATGCAGAAATGCTGCACCCTCAGCCTCTGCACCTCTGAACTACCTAGAGGGAAAGATGTAGAAGCAAGAGGAAAACCAGAAAGGCAGAGGCACTATTCTTTTGTTGGGGGGCTGGGGATGACCTACCACTTACTGTAGCTGAGAATAAGCACAGCATCCTCTGTAGTGCCAGAGCCAGGAGGAAGCAAGAAAAATGTATAATCTTGTGCCTTGTGTGGATGGGGGGAAAGAAAATGTCTTTTAAAGTGTAATAACACCTAGGTTTTATAATTCTGCCCAGCTCAGGCTTGACAATTCTTCTGATAGCCCAAATACTATAAATTTAGTTGAAGATAACAGAACAGATGGGAAAAACATATGGTTTGTAGGTAGTGTGTGGTGGTTGATATTTGTGGTACATTAGGGAAATTTATTTTATTCTCTCTCCTTCCCTGTATAACTTTTTTGATACTTTCTTGAGTTCTTTGTGCCTTAAGGTGAGTTTAGGGCTTTGCAAATGTCTGATAACTTGGCTTTGTTCAACCACATTATCTATTGCTTTGTAAATCTCCCTTACATTAGAGAGTTTATCTATTATCTTCAAACTCCAGTTTGAGCCAGCAGGAGCTGGATCACTTAGAGCCCAGTCACTTATTCCATCTGTCCCATTAATATCTATGGAGAGCTTGAATGGACAAGTGATACTGCACTGAGACTTCCTTTTGTTTAGCGCTTTACCAGCCCTCACCACGTGTGTTGGACACCAAGAGATGCAGCACATGCAGGAGTGTGCCATGGGTGCAGAGAATGGGTTTGTTCATGTGGGCTGGGAGCAGCATGGGACCTGCTGGGCAGAGGCTGCTTCCCACCAGGGCTGGCATTACCCTGCTGCAGCACGGCTCCCCGTCCTGTGTGCAGGGGAACTGGAGGGCACTTCTAGTAGCGTGTGCTGCTGCCAGCAGCACGGACTGTTTTCTTTTTGATTTGGGTTCAAGAAAGCCTGCCTGTTCTGCAGTGGGCAACGGGAAAAACACCCGAGCATTAACCCCCAATTTACTTGCCTGTCTTCTCCCCAACAAATTTTTGTGTTACGCCAGAGGTAGACACAATGCTCAGCTTTTCATATGATGTGAAATCTAGGCATGTCATGCCAGGTTATTTGCTTATGGATGCCTGAGAGAAGCTGTGTAAGAATGCAAGTTGTGGTTACAGCCCAGATTTATATTTAAGGGAGAGGAAGGTTAGACAAATGTACAGGAAGCAATGCATTTCTCCTCAACTTTAAGACACTTGAGAAGAACCCTCTTTTCACTTGTAAAGGATGCTTGACAGCTGTTCTTACCATGTGGCCATAGTCTGAAGGGAAGGAATACATCTTTTGGCCATGAGCCAGCAGTGTGCCCTGGTGGCTAAGAGGGCCAATGGGATCCTGGGGTGCATTAAAAGGAGCGTGGTCAAAGGAGGCGATCCTCCCCCTCTACTCTGCCCTGGTCAGGCCCCACCTGGAATATTGTGTCCAGTGCTGGGATCCCTGGTATAAAAAAGACTGGGATCTTCTGGAGAGAGTCCAGTGGAGGGCTACAAAGATGATTAAGGGCCTGGAGCATCTCCTCTATGAGGAAAGGCTGAATGAACTGAGGCTGTTCAGCCTTGAGAAAAGAAGACTAAGAGGGGACCTTATTAATCTTTATAAATATCTTAAGCATGGGACAGAGGGGGAAATGGCCAGCCCCTCTTCGGTGGTCTGTGGGGACAGGACAAGGGACAATGGCTTCAAGTCGGAGCACAGGAAGTTCCGCACCAATATGCATAAGAATTGTTTCACAGTGAGGGTGACAGGGCACTGGGACAGGCTGCCCAGTGGGGTGTGGAATCTTCTCTGGAGATATTCAAGACCCGTCTGGATGCCGACCTGTGTGACCTGTCCTAGGGAACCTGCTTTGGCAGGGGGGTTGGACCCGATGATCTCTGGAGGTCCCTTCCAACCCCTGTGATTCTGTGATCTTTGCATAGTAAATGGACAGGATAAAGTCCAGCTTCTGATAGAGTATAAGATCAGGCTTGAACCAAACTCAGCCTCCACTGTCAGAATTTTCCATCCCTAAACCCCACCTAAGTCCACAGGATATAAAACAGGCCCCTGACTGATCCAGCAGTGCCTACCTTGGATATTAAATGTGTTCTCCTGATGCAGGGATGTTGCGTGGACTAGAGCTCCTGAATATATGTGAGACCGTTTGTTATCCACTGATACAGCTTGGTTCATCACCTGCTTTCCTGCATGCCCAGAAACTACATGTGTCTGTATGCCTTCTCACATTCAGTAACAAAACTACATGCAGTAATATTCTCAAGCTATTGCTAACCCAATATGTCCCACTTTGTTGAATTCATCTGAGAAATATTTGGGGGGGGGGGTTGACCTTAGCTTGAGCTGAGGCTCTTCCATATTATCTCAGGCTCCTCAAAACAGCCTGGTGGTCTGTGATCTGTCACTAGAAATGTAGAGTATGTGAACACTGATTAAAAAAAAATGCTGCAAATATTTTCTATTTTTTAAACATTATAAATATGTTGCCTGTGGGAGAGAGAGCATGAAGTGCATGGCACCAAGCTTATCCTGATGAGAAAGCCAAATGTGCCATGGGGCACCAGCTGCAAGAAAGAGCAGAGAGTTTAGGTCACTTTAGCTGAGACAGGTTTGGGTTGATGTCCATGCTGCTGAGAGCAGGATACCAAATACAGCTACATTGTTATCTGAACTGTGGAAAAGTGAGCGGAAGATTCCTAGTTTAGCTGTGTCTGCAAATACACGTTTGCTTGGAAACCAAGGTTACAATCCGGCAAAGAGTTTGGCATTCCTGTAGTCAGTGCTTGATGCAAAGATCTGATCTAGCCAACAGGATCAGTTCTGGCCTCCCATTGGCATGGATGGGTTTCAGATTTGGCTTGTGGGGTTGACTGGGACAAACTCACTGATGTGGATTTGTATTCGAGGAGCAAGTCAGGTTTAAGCTGGCAGAAAATCACTGTGAATTGTCACTAAAAGCACAGCTCTAAGGCTAAGGGAAATCACAGGAAAAGGATTATCTTGCCAGTGCAGTTTGGGACTACCAGAATTTTAAGACTATTATAACGTGCGCATATTGATCAAAGAAGATCCTTAACTCTGGCATCTCCCCCTTGAGGCCAGACTTTAAAATTACAAAACTCTGAGGATCAAAAGAAACTATTCAGAACAGCATTGAAGACCCAAACCTGCAGTTATTAGTTGAAGGGCTCATTAGCTGGGTAACCTTTCCGTTATGTCTGCCTGGGTAGCCCAGGAAGCAGGGGAGTCAAGTTGTGGAGAAGGAGGCTTTCCAGTGGTGTCTATTGATACCAGCATGAGCGGAAATGAGATCCAGAACTTGGAAAAGTGAAGACTAAATAACAGACCTGTCACTAGCAGAGGATGTATGTTGTACTATGTCACTTGGTCCATCTCTGAAGGCCCGTGGAGACGTGCTGTGGCTGGGCACAGGATGACTATACCTGGGGAGTTCTATGGATTGGTCTTGCTTTTTTACCTGACTGGAGAACACTTCTGCTCCAACACCCAGCCTTTGTAAAATCATAATGGGTTTACAAAGTGTCTTTTCACACAGAGAGTACCTTCTTAGAAAGGGAATGCTCTATGGCTTAGAAGTGGGTTTAAATTGTTACTGAGTTTCTCATGGTATTTTATGTATATATTCCACCTTTGAAATGTTTCTTTTGGAAGGATGCAGAATGTATTACTATTCACTTGGTCTTTAGCTGAGGTGTTTTTTCAGCTGTAATTGTGCCTTTTATTCTTAAACTTACCCTTATAATTAAAAGGATATGACAAGCTTTTGCATTCCTAAACTCTGACCTGTTTAATGTGATTGGTGGTGTTTGATGTCTTTTCTTGATTTTTCTCTTTCCTGTGTTCCTAACTCCTAGGTAGCCAAAATTATTTGCATTCTACTAATAGATTTATACCCACCTGCCACACCTAGTTAGTGGTTCAGCAATGCAGTACTTTAAAATTAGCCAGAACCTGATTCTGCTGTGGCTTAAACTGGCTCTTTATGGCTGTAGGTCCAACAGGGAGAAGGGAATCAGTCTTGATCTATAAATGTTATTCCTCTGAAATATGTGGCAGTGACTTCTTTTAACCCTGTTGCAGAAATTTCCTTTGCAGAACCATGCAAAATGTATTTTCCATCTGATAGGGCATTTAATAAACCCTTGGTTCCCTCAGAGTTTCAATAAATGTGCCTTGCTGAAAACTTTATAGACAACCCAATTGGCAAGGGAACGGGACAGGGCAGAGCTTCAGCCTTTAATGGCCTGAGGCTGCAATTGCCTTTTCCCTGCATCTGGCAGAAGGGGGGATGTGGGCTATGGTAGTGGTTGCTCATCGTGGAGCAAGCAGGTTGTGAATACCATCCTGATCCTGAAGCAATACCATCCTGATCCTGAAGCAATTTCCATCTGCTCTGTGCTGGTACAAAAAATGGCACGTAGCCAATGAGCTGAGCTTGGCATACTTTTCTGGGTGCCAGAAAAAAACCACGACTGAGTAGAGACACACTGGCATTAGACAGTACAAAGAAGAAACAGAATTAATGCTCCACAGCAATGCTACACAATTAAAGGTTCAATAAAGCCATTAGTAACAAAAACTGCAATGGAAGAGGCTTGAGCTATTGGCTTCATAGATAGCTGTGGGTCCTGTAGCTCTTGTCCTACAGTGTGCTGTAGCAAAGGTACCCAGGACTGCAGCTGCCCTGGTGCTCCTCTTGTGCTTTGACTGTGTCCAACTTCTCCCTGAGATCTTTGTTCAGCTACTACCTTGCAAAGCTGGAGAATCATAGGCCAGTGTGCTTGTTTCCTTCCTTAGATGCGGTGGCTGTGATTGGCCGTTAAAAAGGATTCCATTGTAAGGGAAATGTAAGCTAGCAAATGGAAGGAAAATGTTGACTTTCAATTCTATAGCAATTATAGTCTGTTCAAGACGAAAAAATGTCATTTATTGCTGAAAACTTGTGGTTTTGCTGTGCTTTGTATTGTTGGAAAGAAAGTCTAATTATGTCTCTGTTTGGGTTTACTTGTACTGCTTGTACACGGTGCTCTCTTTTCACTGCCCTTTAAAAAAGAGAAAGGCCAGGAGAAACTAGTAGCAGAATGAGCCTGTCTCCATCTCCTGGGAGGCAGCATGTGGGATATCTCATGGCCTGGAAGCAATGCTATTCCCTCTGTATTAGCATTAGATTGTGCCCAGCCCAAGGTGAGGACATGTCTTGTTCGTTGTCAAACCTGTCCTGGCTCCATTTTGGCCCACGAGATATTTTCCTCTTCTCATAAATTCACCCTGTAGCTTGAATTTAGCTAACAGAAAGGGAAGGGGAAAAGGACCATCAAAGAATGTGAGGAGAAAGGAGAAACTTATAGAGGTGTGGGGGAAATGGGGTTGATGGCTGGCACTCGGGCTAAGTAGAAATGGCATGGACGAGGCAAATTGTATAAGCAGGGTTTCATCTGTCCAGTGCAGAGTTTATGGCACTTCAATTGATATTTGGAGACGGATCCATGGTCTGGCTGGGTCCCAGGGTAAACTATGAAGCTGTCCTTGTGTTCTCATAGTATTAGCACAGGGAGCCATCATTCCCCTGCTGCTGCTGGATTTCCGTATAAAAGTGAATCTAAACAGGGTGGGTATTTCTATGCACCCTAAGTAAAATGTAAGGCATAATAAATAAGCCAATAAAATATGTCTCAAGGAGGAAGTAAAACAGCCACCTTGTGTGTGTACGTGCCAACGCCCAAAGCACTCTCATAAAACAGAAGCGGCAGCTCTTCTCCCAGTCCTTTCCTGGTGTCAGTGTGACAGTGGGTGCGATCTGTGCTGGGTGTTTCTGCTCGCGCAGAGCACCAGAAGAGTTAAAGCAAAATGCCAGATACGCTTGAAAGTGAAGAGGCAGCAGGAGCTTGGCATGTGACTTGAGAAAAGAGGAAGTATAAGTAAATATTTGAGGGGAACAGCCGTTTTAGTCTTTTCATTCAGGGGCACAGTCTTTTGGGTTTTGCTGAGGGCAGAAGGATGAAGCCCTGTGTTTGTCATTAGGACTAGGTACACACAGTTCTGTGGATTTTGTACTTTTATGGCTGCTCTGTGATAATGTAAGAGAAAAAATAATCCTTTATAGTCCCTGATTATCAGGTTACAGTTTATTAGAGATATAAATGCCAGCAATTTAAATGACTCTGTATTAGGTTGTCCTTGAAAAAACAGAATTTGCAACTAAAAGGACAGTGCAAGGAACTCTGTATGAAACAATAATGACATATTAGTTGGAACAAGTATGTGTATTTAGAAATGTTAAGTCTTTGAGAACCTTTAAGCAAAGTATATGTTCAGTGGTTATCTTTCTTCTTTATGGACAAAAATATTTTATTGCTAGCTATTATGAACTCCACAATCTCTAGGCAAAGATTATAATGGACTAGATACAGGGCACTATCGATAATCTTCGTGAACATTTCAATTCTATTAGCTTACTACACAGATAGTATTCACTGTGGACTGAATGACAAGCAAAAGTATACCAGAAGAATAACTGGACATTTACCTTCATGAGGAATCATTCTACAGAGCTGTGTATCACACTGCTTTCTGGAAGTATAACTCTCTCTCTCTCATTGCGGTTCACTACTGCCGTTTCACCGTACGAATGATTGTAAAGCAAGAAGGTTACAGGAGGACGCTTGTGTGAAGCTGTTTTGAATGCCGGCTGTAGTAGCTTGTCTGTACTTGGTTGTCTTCCAGATCTCTGGGGTTGGGCTCCACCTGTGCCAAAGAAGTGTGTCGTCTAGTGGTTCCCATCCTTTCTGGAGCCAAGCCTCATGTTCGAACCCTGGCAGTGTCCCATGCTTCCTTGGATGGAGCTCCAACTGGATCAGGGCTTGGAGTCCTGGTTTGCTGCTTGCGCATGTATGTGTGCACCTGCTTTTTGATGTGAAGTGTTAGCAAGTACAGTTTGGCATGTTAATGCAAAATCTGTCAGAGCAGGTTGCCCACCTGAAGCCAGTTTCTTAAATGTATAGCAACCACATTTCTGCTGTGATTTCTGTGATTCTGGAAACCCTGTTGCAGTTTAGAAGAGAGAGGTTGTGCCATCTCCAGCTCACTCTTTCCAGTTAGACTGGTAACTGGACTGATTTGTAAACTGTATCCTGTATACTCTGACTCCATTCATGAAAGGGTGGGGGTGTACATTAGAACAGCCTGGAACTTTCTGCTCTTACTGCTGTCCTCAGAGGTGCTCTTGTCAAAACACCTGTGTCTCAGATGCCTATGTGAGGAAAAAGGTTTATCTTGTGAGCAGCTGCAGCATGAAGGTTAGCTGAAAGCCTTCCTCTGGAAGGCAAGGTTGAACTTAGATTTCTGGATAGTGCTTTTTGGGGAGCTGTAATGTGTAGCTGGGCTTCTAGCAGAATAATGCACATCTCAGGTTCCATTTTTTACTCTAGTGTCCAAAGGAGTGTAGAAGATATTGCCATGCAAATCATGAATATTTGGATTTCCTTCATGCTTGCTTTATTAGCATTGTTTTTCTTTGCCAAATTCTAGCTTGAGTTGGAACTGTGCTGCAGAAAGGCAAATTATGTTGTGTTTGCTTTAGCCCAAAGGAGTACACAAAGCACTGGAGCTCTCCAAACCCACATCAAAGGTGAACGTACCCTCTGCTGCATCTGTCAAAAAGGATAAGCATTTACCACTGAAAAAGATGCTGCATGGAAGATACTTAACCTGCCTGCTAATGCAGGCAAAATGTAGCAAATTACTTCTGCCCCTCCTGGCTTGGAAAACAGACTTGAAAACTAAACCTGTGTAATTTGGGCAAAATGCAGAGCAAACTCAGGTGGCAAACAGCTCCGTAGAGAGTATCAGAGCAAAGGATGTAAAAGAGATGATATATGTTCTGAAGTGATTTATTTGGTGGCAGTGCCTCCAAATCTGCAATAAAAGGGGATCCCCTCAACAGAAAACTTCCTCTGCTGCTGCTTACTGTACCTGGGCAGGAACAAACTGTGGAGTCCTTCCAACTACTGCACAAAGCAGGAACTTGTTTTGCCTAAGATCTGTCCCGCTTAATTACCGTCAAGCTGAGAACTGGACTTTGCTCAGTTTGTACAGGTTACCTCAAGCTCCTGTAAATTACTTTGATCTATGCTGATCCCTGAGGATCTCTTAACCTGTGAGTTGGGCTCCGCAGCCTGTTCCATGAAATGGGAAATCATTTTTTAGACAGGGACCTTTTTCCAAAGCTCCCTTCACTCCACCCCTTCTGATAGCAGCAGCCTGTTTTCACACTCCTAATGTTAGGACCTGGTACTTCTCTGAAAAGTGGTTTTCCAGCAGCGTAACTACAACTAACAAGGCACTGTAAATGCCATAGATGAAACCACAGCACCTATTTAAATTAAAAATGTATATTATTACTTTATAAATATCTGTTTTCGTTTCAAAATCATTACCCCAGGTGATGACTATGGCATTTCCTGCAATGATGACCAGCTGGGGTTAACAACCATTCATTGTACCAGAGGTTATACTCTCTCAGCAGGGTTTGATTTTTTTCCCTACGAAATTTCCTGTCTTTAGGTCTGTATTGCTTAAATGATACAACTGCCTTAAATGTCAGCTGGCATACAGGGATGCTCTTCTGGCTTACTCAGTTTTGTCTGTGAGCAGGGTGGGAAATTTTCTGTCAGTTTTGTTTCTCATGTAAAATACACTTTTGACAACATAAATTTGCTTCTGTTTGGGGAATTTGCTGACTCTGGGGATTTTTGGTTTGAAAGGTTTTTGGGGTTTTTTGTTTGTTTGGTGGGGTTTTTTTAGTTAGTTTAAAGCTTAGAGCCCAGAAGCTTACATTTGTTTTCTGTGTGGGAAATGCCAGTTATTTTGATGTTTCTCCAGTTTTGCAACAGGAAAATATTATGTTGTAAAAATGGGCGGGGAAAGAGGAGCTGAGCAAACCCCAATGTTTTCTACAGAAAAATAGTCAATTTTTCAGCAGCTGAAACGTGGTTTCTTTTTTGCTTGGTTGGACCATTTTTCCTAGTAGAACTGAATTGTTTTCCTTTGAGGGAGTGTGGGCTTCCCTTGAGCCCTAGTGAGCTCTTGATGCCTTCTAGGGCTTTGGGCCTGCAAGTCTGTATGCCCAAGGCCCACACAAATATCTTCCACCACCAGTGGCCTTCCTCAGCTGGTGACGTGTTATGGGGTATTGCGGGAAACTCAGGTTAGCCAAGCAGGCAAATGAGGCTCTTTGGACCCTGGAGCAGCTCCTAGCTTGAACTGTTCTGTAGTGAAATATTTTTGCCTTTCTGAACAGTCATGTTGATGACAATTATTCCACAGGTGTTTTCTGCAGACCAGCTTGCAAACTAAAAGTGATTTCTGTATATCAAGGTAGCAAAATAAGTCTTGAATACTGGCATTTTGCTAAGGATCAAAACTGTGCTTTTCAGCTAAGAGAAGAGCCCAGGGTTAGATGATGGAGTATTTATGGTTTAGTTGCCTAGTTCTACTTTTGAAGCTTTACAGCACTGTAAATCTAGACTAATGTCATGTAAATCCATAGTAATGTAACTATATTTATTTCCCTCTGTGGAGCTGTCTAGGTTTACACCGATGAGAATAAGAAAAGTATTTGGCCCTTTAATATCTATCTCCAGTTAATAAAAGTCATATGAGGGTTTTACTAAATATTTGGCAAACCTACTAAAACAAGCCCAACAAACTACGCAGGACGTAGATTAATTTCCTCCACCAGCATCTGGGTTCAGCATTATAATTAGCAGCAGATCTAGTGATATGCCAAACAAAGATGTTTATGTCAAATAGCTATTTCTTAGAAGAAGGGGGAAAAAAAAAGAAAAGAGAGGGTTAAATTAGTTGAATACCATGAAGCAGTTCACATTGCTAGCCTGGGTGATAAGCGGTTACTGCCAGAGGTATTTACAGATGGCAGCTAGCAAAATTTTTAGTTATGTTATTCAGTTCAGTTCATGATTGCATAGGCATTGCAGGAGCGCAGGGAACTTCAATCTGTCTTTACTTTCTTACCTCTCCTAATGGCTGCTCTTTCCACTTGAAACTTCTTTTGATCTCTTGACATGTGAATCGCACTTTTCACTTGGACTCACTTAGGGTTTGGCTTTAGATCAACTCTGCGTGTTGAGTGCACTTCATAGGAGTGACAGGCAATGCTTAGAAAAGTTGGCATGGGAGCTTCCTCAAACAACAGCCAAAGCAGGCGTATCCACAGCCCAGTGACGTGTCTGCATCCCCTGAGCTGCCACAGCGGGGCTGTGTGTATGAGCAGGACAAAGTTCCTGTTGGTATTTTGGAATGTGGAGATCCAAGTTGCTGCTAGGAACCTGGGGAGGTTTAATCGTTCAGATCTCTGAAGAAGTTTGAATTGAGCGCTGCTGCTGGGAACAGATAGAGATCTGTGGGTGGGCTTGATAAAGGAAACGCTGGTCTTCCTGAGATTGGGTGGATGGTCTGTAACAAAAAAAACCTGAATTGCAAAGAGTTAATTTAATGTGGAGGAATTCTATGAATTTCTGGAAAGACTGAATGAAATCACCATCCAAAATGATCAAGATTAGTCTGAAGACAGATTTGGCAACTCTTAAGGACTCTTTTACCACAAAATGACCTCAGGCTTATAATTGTGTCATGCTAATGTTTAAACCTTTAGTTTGGGTGCTACAGGGCTGTAGTCTACCAGTGGCAAAGGATGCTTTTACTCATTTATAACCTAGAGATATTAGATATCATAAAAAGTTCAATATACCAGTGTGATGATAATATATCTGTTGTCTGCACTGCAAACTTCCCAGCTAGCATTCCAGGATTATTTGTCAGGCAGTAATTAGAATGATGCATTTTAAATCTTCTGAAATGGTGCCAGGAGGAGAATTGCTTTCCATTTTGAATAGTGTTAGTGGTACAGCTGGAAATGCTGCCTAATGAAAATACTTTTAAACATCTCTTGGTCTGCGTTTGGTCCCAAGCTGCCCAAGGAATGCAGGCAATGGCGTATGTTTGCCTTGCTGGGTTGCAGAATTACTTAACAGACTGTTGATGCTCACATATGGAATAGCCCAGGTTTTAATGCCACTGAATCCTGCCGCAAAGAGCTCAAAATGGTACAAAGTACAAATCTCAAAATATTCCAGGGAATTTGCAATTTTGCCTTATTGTCAGGGTAGAACATCTTCCCCCGAAGCAGCGTGATCTCCTGAGACACCCAACGGATTCAAGCCCCAGTTTTTAATCTGAATTTAAAGAACTACCACACTGATTGAGATGTTCATCACCAGGATTTTACTTCAGCATGATGGTAAAAGATGCAGAATTAAGTATCAATGTAAAGATATGACCATAAGATTGGCAGCCTTGTCTGGATTCAAATTCTGGCAGAATAGGGATGAGTATCTAGTATTAAAGTTTGAAATAAAGTTTTAAAAGATAGTTTAAAAAAAAAAAAAGCTTAAAAAGGTAGATTTATCAGAATTTTTCCATAAGGAACTTTAATAATCTATGATCAAAACTGTCATATCTGCAGTGAAAGAATTCTTAATATTTCATTTGTTTATAACCTACAACCAGGAATGACGGCTCTAGGTCAGGTCATGTTACTGTGATCAGAGTGTTAAACTATAAGAGTCTGACTCTAGCTATATTATCTCCTGCTCAGGCTTCATAGCAGTAGTCTATTAATCTTGGGATTTAGAAAAAAATGCTGTATGAACAGGAGCCTACATGGTGATTTTCCTGCCCAAATCAGTAAGAAAATTTCTTGATAAAGTAGAATAAAATAAATGTATCCACTTAAAATATTCAGACATTGTGTTTTTATCACAGTCGCATTTCTCAGAGTGTAAGTCAAATAATTGTGCAGGAAAAAAATTCTGTGTGTCAGTGTTTTCCATTAGACTAATCTTGAGATTTCTGCCCTTCCAATAACCAGTTCTTGGGAACACTGTAAGGGATTATCACACATTCTTTATACTGAACGCCAGGTCCTCAGATGATGTAAACTAGCACAGCAAGATTATAACCTTTGCTGATTTACCACAACCCAGGGTAAGACTGAAGGAAATTAAAAGAAGAGTCATCACCCTGTATAGCAGAACCAAATATGCATATTGAAAATGGTTTTAGTTCTTAGCCCAGTTTTGTTGTTCTGCTCATCAATACTTGTGCATGGCTGTCTGAAAAGGTGAGGGTTTGTGTGCTGTACCCTGATACCTGGTGTCACTGGGAAGTATTTGTGGGATAAATCCAACTGTAGTTACTCTGGGTCTCAGTCTGGAGCTGGCACATTGGATTGATTCTTAAATGTAGCTCCTGCCTGTACGCTGAAATATTCCTTGGGGTCACCCTTCCTGCTTTTACTTTGGGTTACATGATGTCTACAACAGCTGCAATTGCTCCTGTGGTTCTCAGCTTCTTTCCAGTCACTTCTATGGTGATCCTGTTGGAATCACAGTGAGGATGCCACATGGGGGGTTTTTGCCTTCAGACTACGGGAAAGAAACAGGGGGCACTGCTAGTGCCAAGACTTTTGATGAATGAAGGTCCACTATCTGTGCTGCTGCCTGTCCTGCATTGGGTGGGTTTCATGCTCCCATCTTGGCAGCACCCTCTGCCTTGCAGGGCACTTTTCCCTGTGCTGTTGCAGGGGTCTTGGCTTGGGGAATTGAAGGTTGTCTGAGGGACAGCTGTGTTGACAGCTCTCATAAAAAAGTTTTGGGAAGAAAATAAAAGCCCCCATATAATTTCTCCTGAGGAAATAGAGGGAAAGCTATCTGTCTTTCTATCTGTCTCTCCTGGCAGAGGACAGCAGCATAAGTGGTGAAGAGGTTGAATGTGACTAGTTCTTTGACGGCTAGGTGTTTTTATCCTGGTTTCTCCTACCCTGCTTTGAGACCCACCACACTCCTCAGCACAGCCCACATGCCACTGCACTGAGCTGCTGAGCCTCAGAGGCCTGTGCTACCTGCTGGGGTTGAGGTGGAGCAGTTCGGACAAGTCTCCTTGGGAGCCTGGTCAGCACCAGGACTGCTGACAGCTCAGGATGGTGTTCATCCCTGTGCCCAGAGAGACACGGACTCTGTCTCTGTGTGTTTGCAAGGTAAAGGGGAAAGGTGGCTCTTCTGCATTCCTCTTCTACAGTGCAAGGTGAACCCCAGTTTGGCAGTTGGCATGCAACTTAATTCCTTCTGCTTTCTTTTCCTCTCATTTTCTCTCTGCAGTGCAAAAATAGTATCAGTAACACATTTATATCCTTCAGGAAAGGTAACATGTGGACAATGTTGCAAAACTCCAGGTGGGAGCTGTGGCTGTCGTACAGAAATGACATATGTAAAAGTTACCAAATATACACAGAAGCTTTGAAGGAGAAAGGTGTGATTTTGAGAAAATTATCTCGTGCTTCCTGAGACAAATGGGAAACCAGGTTGCTTGCCCCTCATGGGAGCTTTCATGGTACTGGATTACTTATGGTTAACCCTGAAAGTCCTTACGTGAGGTGAAGGCCACCTTGCCTGTATCTGTCTCTCCTTTGTAGGTACAGATATTTGTCTGTATCTAGGTGTAGGTGAAGATTAAGATTAGGTCTAGTGGTAGCACAGGAGAAAGGAGAGATTGTGGGGAAGACAGCTTTCCATGCTCCCAGTCCCCAGGATGGCTCTGAGCCATCTCCTGTTCCCCCATGACTGCTCAAAGAGCTGTCTCCTGCCTGTGCGGCTCAGCCCCGCTCACTGCTGAACCTGCCAGTCTGTGTGAATTCTTGCCTTCAATACCTGGTGTACAAGGGGCAGAGAGCAGCCAAGGATGAAGTGATACGATACATCAGTCCATCACACCAGGGCTCTCAATGGCTGTATGTGCTTTCTTTGCTGGGGTTCCTTGCAGGCAGGGATAGCTGCATGAAATGACAAAGAAGTTGGCTTCCCAGTGCCATCCTTCTGCAGAGCTCACGTGGCAGCTGAAAGCCTGTGAATCCTACCCACAACAAGCCTCACCTTCATGTCTTTAGCTCTGAGCCTGTCCCTCAGCAGTGCCTTGGTTTTGAGACACAAATTCAGAGATGTGTTTGGGTCAGGACAGAGCAGCTTATACCTCAGTTCATTTACAAGTTATCTGTGTGCAAGATTACATATCTGCAGATGTGACCATTGCTCCATCACTTCTGAGACACTTAACATGCTTGGCCTGAGGCTCCTAAGAAATGTCATCTCCTTTCCTGGTTTCTGACAAGGCATTACTGTGGGGGCTGGACAGACCTGTGAATGCCCAGCACTGCTCTCTGCTGATTGTTATAAACAGTATTTTTGAGCTGGGCTGATGAGAAAATGCAAATACTTTGGTGCAAAGTGTTATGGTTTTGTGTGTGGAAAACTGAGTTTTTCATGAAAGTGATTTATATTAATAGAAAATCTTAAGTATTTTTTGAAACTCACAGGTAAATGTTTCATCCTAAACTAGAAATTTTCCCATTGAAGTCACTGTCCTGTCTTCTTCATGGGAACTGTAGCTATGTTCCCATTCTCTTCTGTGCATAGGACTTGTTAGTTGGTTTACACCTTCCCTGACACACTGCAGCCAGGGACTCTAGCAGTGATGAGCTCTTCCTTTTCCCAGGCAGTGCTGTATGATGAAACATGAAACCTGGGCAGCTAACCCATGGAGGAGGATGGGGTATCCAAATCCAAGTGCCTACATGGCACTGCTTCTCTGGCATGAATGGAATAAAATTCTATCTATTTCATTTTTTCCTCCCCCTGCCCCAGTCTGGAAAAAATCCATTTCAATAAAAATCAAAATTTTCTCCAGAAGAGAAGAAAGCAGTTGATAAGGAGGAAACACAGTACAGACCCAGTTATATAGAGTGGCCATTTGTTGGCCCTTGTTCTGCTAGTGGCTCCTGGTAGTGTCCATCACTTGTCTGACATTCAGCAGAGAAACCTCCACTTTCAGGAGCTGTGGCAGTGAATGTCAGCTTACAACAGGGTATTCACTTCAGCAGGAATGAGGCCCAGCCCTGAAGTCGTCCCACTCAGCCAAATATCTCCAAAAGTTGTGATCTTTTCAGCACAGATTTTGTCTTCTTTCAGCTCATTCTGCATATAGACATTGGAGCATAAGCTAGCTCCTTAAATAAAAATCAAAGCAAAGCACTTGACTTCAGAAGAATAGGAGATCCAAAAGGAAAGAAAGAAAGAAAAAAAAAAAAAAGAAAAAAGGATGCTTAGGTAGTGGGTTGAACAGATGCCGTGGGTTGTTATAGCAACTTGAGTTCTAAAAACAGGAGAGAATACCCACATGCTGCCACATCTACTGAAGAACCCACACTCCAGATTTCAAAATTCAGGCACTGAGGAAACACCTATTTCCTATTATTAAAGAAAAAACCACCAACCAACCAAAAACAGTGCGTAAGGCATCCTCAGAAAAATCCACATACATTATCCTATGAAAGAGAGGAGCTCTTTTAGATGCTTTGAAAAGGCTTGTGGTATCACTTGTTTACGATATTTAAAGCAGTCTGTGTGCATGCCTGTGTGCCTGTGTGTGATGTGGATTTCAACTCCTAAAGAGAACTTGAAAGCCTTCCAGCAAAAACGTAAGTGCTCTGACAAAGAGTTTGTGGAGGGAATAACTGGCAGCAGCAGATACCAAGGTGACAGTGAGCAGTTGTAACATCAATCCTGAAACACTTACCAGTTTTGTGTTCTTGCATGAGAAATAACGACTCCTCAGATGCTGCTTCTGTCAGTGCAGGGAAAAAACAGTGATTAGTGGGAAATCTAGGAGTTAAAGCTTCAGGCAGGTATAATGGAAACCTATGGAAAGGTTTCATAGCAAAATATATTATATGTGGAAATGTCTACAAACTCCATGTTCTGGCAAACAGGTGCTTAATACTGCCTAGGGAAGCAAATGGATGTCTTGACTCAGCTGAGCCAGTGCTGATCCAGCCTCATATGTGAAATATTGCTTGGTTTGGGATCTTTATCTGATCCAATTTTGTCTAAGTAATTTGTGTGGGAGTTTAACAGCCTAAGATGCTCCCCTGTAAAAGACATGGGATTCAAAATGTCACATTTGGTTATTATTCCATAACTTTATTTTGTGGGGGTTTTTTGTGTCACACTATTTGTGCTGGAAGTCATCTCTGAATCCACACCTTGGGTATCCCATCCTCCAGCTGGCTTCACACAGTGAAAGTGGAGTGGCTTGCAGCACTGGACTGAGATTGAAGTCAGTGCTTAAATAAAGGCTGGCTGCTGGGAAGGCAGCAAAGAGAGTGCAGGACTGTCCTTGACACTGAGAGAGCAACAAGACTGGACAGGCAGGAATTTTTCCAGCAGAATACAATAAAAGGACTGGATGCAACCATTGGTCTCTGCACTATGGAGACAGCATCCCTACTCCAGGCTGGACCAGCTGGCTGGTCATCCAAGGGTGGCAGCCTTGGGCACTTGTGTGCATGCTCTTGCTGGCATGGGGCAGAGCCTGGAAGGCCTCAGCACCTGCACTGACCCCTCCTTCCTTCTCTAGCAGGCATGAGATGGCACAGGAGAGTTTTGTGGGTATTAGCGCAAAATGTACAAGTTGCTCAGGTATGGCAGAGAGGAAGCTCATACACGTGTGTCAGAGAGTAAGTCTCCATTAATGCTCACAAGTCTCAGTAGGTAGGCGGTTTTGCCTGCACAGAGTTCCTTTGAGGGGGCTGTACTGACTCTAAAGGGTTGAAAGGTTCCCCTCTTAGCCTTCCATGTGGCTTCACTCAGCCCACCAGTTCACAGTGCAAAAGCAGCGTTTGTGGCGGAGATCTGTATGTACCAGCAAGAAAAAAAAATCACAGTGCTGTCATACTTGGGACAAGAATTACAAGTCATGAGTTCAGTGGGTTTGTCTGCAATCTCCCCCACACACACTCGCCCAGTTCCTAATGCTAATATTTTACTGTATTATATTTTACTGTGGGTTTTTTCATGGATGTTGGGGTATACCCCTTTCCCTGAAACAGCTACAGTCCCACTGCACAGACTGCCTCAAGCACTCTTTGGCCTGCTACAACTGGGTGATGGAGCTGACACAAACTTGCAAAGGGCTGAGGCCAGCTTTGACTGTAAAAGAAGGAGTTGGTGGCTCCTAAACCAGCCCTAAAAGTCACTCCTTAGTGGTTTTGAACTTTCCTCTCCTACCTTACTCTTTCCTAGAGATATAATTTTCAGTAGAAGCTAGCCCAGGCCAGATAATTTTTTTGTACTCATCTTCCAAAAATAGTGCATCTGGTCAGAATTTTTCTTCTCTTTCCCTTAAATTCAAATATGGGTGAAAAACGTTGCCCAAACACACTCCAGCAGTAATAATATTTAACGATACATCTTCAGACAGAAAAGAATATGGAAGCTATTAAACCCAGAGGCAAATATTTTCTCAGTTATGAGTGTGAGAAAATTGAGTTATAGGTAGAATGTGAATGGTTTTGCAATCTTCATAGCAGGTGTTAAAGCCAATCTGCTAAAATAATTATTTATTTCTCTTAAAAGTGGAACCCTTGGATTTTTAAAGCTATCCTAGAAAGGAGTGTAGAGAAATATGTTTTCATCTGTGAATAAATTAAACAGGAGTTTCTGGACATGGGGTGTGAAGGAGAGTTAATAGAGTTAGTGGAAGGAGGAGGCCTGGTTTTAAAAATTCTAATTAAAAAAAACAAGGCAACATGAAAATCAAATAAAGGGTTAGATTTTCTGATTTGTTGGTGAATGCCCAACCACTCATGGAGAGCAGTCCATGGTGCAAGCTCAAGTAAGATCTAGCATTGGTATGTTGTGGACCAGCTTCCAGATTTAATTCTGAGAGATTTGAGACAAAATAGGCTTTGAGATTTCTCCCAGCAAACTGGCACTGGTGCTGTGTCAGACATGGTGCAGTTACTGTGTGAGCTAACTGAAACTTCTGCAAAGTCCAGAAGTGAGAACTACCACGTCGTGCTTGCTCTTGTGTTCTATAATGGATTTGTCAGAGAAGCTTTTCTTAATGGTCATGTCTGTCAGGCTGGATGAGAAACACAGGCTTCTTTTTCCTCTCTGCAGAACTCAACGCCAGGGATTCAAATGGGAATAAAGGAAACAGAGGCTTGTGCTTACAAAACCAGCACAGCACAAGGAAGGTGTCAGCAGCCACAGGAATACCTGGAGGAGCAAGGACAGCTGCTGGGCAAGGGAGCAGAGTGGCTGTGCCCTCCCAGGTGAGCTTGTAGGGCATCAGCAGAATGCCCCTTTGGGTTCATAGGGTCCCAGGGCCTCAGACAAAAAGGTCCTGCTCTGCACCCAGGAGGAAAGGTGCAGAGTGGGCTCCCCTTAGGGCTGGGCTTCTGCTGTAGTAGAAGCTGCTGCAGATGCCCGAACAGCAGCACTGCTCTTTGTGTCACAAGAGCCCCCAGAGCCAAGTGTAAATGCTCTGGCAGTGGAGATCTAAGCAGTGCCAGGTGGGGAGCTGAACATTTCCATCTCAATAAATATTTCTGAGATGGACAAAATAGAGACAAATGAAAGTTCAATTCCAGAAAAAAACAAATCAGACCAAAGAACACTCATGCAAAGACAAATCCCTGCTCTGCCTTATATGAGACCTTGAGATTTTTTTTATGAACTATCCATAGTTTTTCTCTCAAGATTACCTCTAGACAGTCTCATTGGGGCTGAGGAATACTGTGGGAGGAGGTTATCTAATTAGTAACCAAACAGATCCAGACTCCTATTTCACCTCCAGTGGAAGCAAGAAGATTTTATTGTTGAGTTTCAATGAGAAAATGGGTTGTAATCTTCGTTCTCTTGTTGGATGGTGGAGTGGGGAAGGAATAAAAGACCAGATTTTGTCCTTGAGCTTACTAAAAACCCTTCTGAGCCTTCTTTGAAAATAATTCCTGGCACAGTCAGCTTTAAACCTAAGTTTGACTTTTTTTTTTCCTCTCCTTGTACCAAACATGATTAGAACATAGTATGGATTAATTGCTCTGCCAAATGTCATTCCTATAAATCAAATCTGTTTTCTGACATATGAGTGAGTGTCTGAATACTCCAAAGCCATTAAAAATATCTGCATAATTTTAAAACCTGCTAAATGTTGTTGTTTTCTCTCTCTCTCTCTCTTTTCATTCTTGGTACAGTATGGTATTTTACTCCGATGATGAGAAGTTGAATGGCAAGTTTCAGTCAAATGCTTTTTTTTTTTAGCTTTTTTTTTCCCCCTGCAATCCAATCCTAAAATCTTGACAATGGCACTTACAGTGGAAATGCCACCAACTGTAAATTTACACACGGACAAAACTTGGCATCCCTAACCAGCTCTTCTTCAGGCATAACTTGTGGGATCTCTGCCCACACTTTCTCTACAGGAATTGGTACTGAATGAAGCATTCATGTGTTAGTGTTTCAGGTGTATAACAGTGTGCAGAACTAACTCTCCAGCACTCACCCTATCAGTCTGTACAGCATTTCCAGGGTAATAGGGCAGAAGTAAGTGCCTGTAGTAATAATGACCACCCCATCATCTGATTAGCTGTATCATGAAACTACAGCTGGTGAAAAATTACCCAGCACAACATCTTTTTTGTCACTGGTAAAGGCTGATTTACAGAATCACAAGGTTGGAAAAGACCTTTAAGACCATCGAGTCCAACCATTCCTGTACTAAGCTAAACCATATCCCTAAGTACCTCATCTACCCTTTTTTTAAACACATCCAGGGAGGGTGATTCAACCACCTCCCTGGCCAGCCTGTGCCAGGCATGACAACTCATTCAGTGAAGAACTTTTTCCTAACATCTAAACTGAACCTGCCCTGGCACAGCTTTGTGCCATTTCCCCTTGTCCTATCACCTGTCACCTGGCAGAAGAGACCATCGTCCCCCCTCTCTACAACCTCCTTTCAGGTAATTGTAGGCAGTTATAAGGTCTCCCCTCAGTCTTCTCTTTTCAAGACTAAACAGATTCAACAGATCCGAAACAGTCTGTGGGACTTCATTGTTTCTGCTAGTTCTTGAAAGGAATCAGCCACTCTGGTAGACTGATCTGTTCTTGGAAACCTGCTTGACTGCCCTTCTCTTGAAACCCATGTGTTTTTTGGCATGTTCGGGGAAATGAGACTTGCAAGTGGCTCTTTCCCAACCTCTGTCCACAGTCCCTGGAAGCCTGTTCACCCTGGGCTGGGGACACTGGCAGCCTGGAGTGACTGGCAGACTGTGTGACAAACTGAAAAATTAAAATGGGGTCCCTTAAAATTAAACTTACTTTAGCCTTTTTTTCCCCACATTTCCCCTCCTGGGGCAGGGGGGAACATACATCTACAAGCTCTTGTCTTGATTTAGAGGAGGGAGTTTTATAATCTTTTACAAGAGAAAATTTTCTTTCCCATTCACATTTGTCTCTTGCTGCTCAAGTGCCTGAACAGAATGATGACTTGTTTTATCTGGCCTCAGCCTGCCCTGGAAACCACCAGCACCCATGGGGACCTCTCCTTTCTCAATTGGGTTTGTGAGCAAGGCCCAAGGGGTCAGGGGAGCAAGGGCAATGAGGAATCTGCCAGCTTTCCAGGTTTCCCCTCTCAGACCTGCAGTGGTGTCCTTTTGCCACAAAGCCAGATAGAAAGGTCTGAAATCATTTCAGGGACAGGCTGGTCTAGTGATAAAAAAAGTTAAGTTTCTTCCAACAGCAGAAGCTGCCTGCCTCTGAGATGGGATTTCCTGGCTTCCCCAAGTGCAAATGTGACTTCTGCTTTATGCCACCAGCACATCTGTGAGATACCCAGCAGCCATGACCCCTGGGGTAAGGGACACCCATCCTCTGTGTGCAATGGAGAGCAAGTCAACAGCGCTTGAGTCTGACTCAACAAGTCAGTTGTACTGGGTGGGCTGCTAACAATCCTGGGAGGCTTGTAGGGGATTTTATTTATTTATTTAGGGGCTCCAGGGTTTGTTTTTTTCAGATAATCCAGTTCAAGAAATCTTCCACACCCACTGTTATAGGATTTTCTTGCATCTTGCGTATTTGGCCCTCTTTCATTAGTTTCTTTCAAAGGTCTATCTCAAAGGAAGTGCTGCTTCAAAACTAAAAGCTGGAAACTTGCTATTTCTTGTAATTTTCTCCTTTTTTGGCAAGGTTGCTCAAATTGACTAAATTATCAGGCACCTTTAGGTGTCCTATTTTTTCTTCTTTTTTTAGCAGATGAGTTATATGATTTATTTCCTATTATATTTTTCAAATTGTTTGTTATTGACATAAATTAAAATAATAACCATCCAGCATCAAAAGAGAAGCCATGTGGTTATCTGATGAAAATGGAGACAGAGTATATTGTGACTCAGTTCAGAGCTTGTGAGTATTGTGTGGCTAAACATGATGCTATGATATGGGAAACGAGGTTCTGGCCTTTTTACCCTCTGTGACAAGTTATTTCTCTGAACTGAAGCAGCACACTGGAAAGCTCTGTTCCTCAATTTCAGAATTTGACTAAACCCTAAGCTTGCTGACACCAAGATCTAAACAAAATGGATAGAGAAGTAGACATACCTGAGAGAGCAAATAGTTTTGTCTGCCTACTAATGCTGTAAGACAGTGTGAAAGAGTCAAAATAGTCTTTTAATGGCAAACAAGCCCATATCTCCTTGCTGGCAACGGGTTCCACCTTTGAATATCCACTTCTGCTGGTTTTAAACCTAAGAAGGGAACAGGACTATTTCAAGAGGACATAAGGCCTGCTAAGATTACTGTGAAGGGCCCAAAAGAATCATCACCTTCCAGTTCAATGGGCTTTATTAAAACTGTCTGGATCAATTAAAGCAGCTCAAGATCATGTGATCTGGCAAAGGGCAGAGGGAAATGAGAGTGGAACTGGTTTTGTATCATCATTGATATTGGACAAAAGGTTTCACCTTTCTTTTCTGTTCCCCTATCTTGATTTGCCTAATCTGTGTATTTAGACTGTGAACTCTGTAGCTGAATCTATTCTGTACTACATAAGAAACACATGTGTATACATTTCTGAGGTAATAAGAACAGGACTGTTTCTGTGGAATACGCATAAGGGCACCCACTGATTTTGAGAGCTTCTGATGAAAAATGCTTGTGTGAGTGCAAAAGTACAAAGTGAGGGTATTATTATTCTATTTCCATATGGGTGATCTTACACATGTGGGTCTGGGCTTATGCAGCCACTAAGCCAGTGCTCATGTTACGGCCAGATAGCACAGGTAGAGGATGCAATAACCCATACAAAATCTGGCTGCGGCTGAATGAACCTCTCTGGGTTAGGTCTCTCTTTCCACCTCTGAGCTGTTCCCTGGACACTGGGAGGATGTACTGGGGGCTGTCCCTCTGCCATTCCACTCTGTGAGCTAGGTAAGGGACAGAAAATGCTGGTAGATGTTGTTGTCTCAGGTACAAAATACATTGGCAACCTGAATTTGAGTTCAAAGAGGTGAGTGGTTTGCCTGGAAATGACAAACCACACCTAAAATTGGACCTGCTGAATCAGAATTCCTCCCAGCCTGGGATGCAGCTTAGCCTGAATCCTTCACAAATCCAACCCAATGCCTCCTGAATGGACCTTAAAGGCCAAATGCACAGTTGTTCTTCCTTCACCTGTCCTGCCCTGTGAAGCCAGAACAAGCCAACAGAAGTCCCAAGAAAGGCCTTATTAGTATCAGCTGTCAAAAACACTGGCACTTGTAACCTAGCAGTGTAATTACATTATGATCTTTCTTTGTTTTGTAAAGTATATTCTTCCACATCTTTTCAGCCCAAATTCCCAGCAACAGTCTGGAAAACTAGAGCTGGTGAATAACTTTTTAAGCAAAATCCCTCTTTTAGTTCAAGAACACTTCATTGCTCAAGCAAAGGTGATGAGACAGTAACTGATGCTATATTAGCTTTTTGTCTCAAGCGGAAAAATAGCATTATTCTGTAACTTGCTTCCAGCCTCTCCAATGATATCAGAAGGTAAGTTTCAACTTGAAACAAAAGTAAATATTTTCTTTTCTTGAAATACATTAAATATAAAACTTGGTCAGAATGCAATTGTATCAAGCTCCACAGCTGGTGGCAAGTGTCTGTTCCACACAATAACTCAGGCAAAATGAAGTTCAAATACAGAAATGCCATGAATGTACCGACCAGCTGAGAAGGAGAACACAGACAAGCCATCAGTTGGTTTCAAACTTCAAAAGTTTACACAAGAAAAAAAAATTCTTTTTTTTTTCTGAGGTAGTAAGGTTTCTGTTAAACTTTCATTAAAGCATTTCATGCCTTCTGCCTGAAGTGAGCCCTCCCCCCACTACAGGGTTTTATGACATCAAATACTCAGAGTACTCTGCTACTTATCATTTTAACACCTGTGAATTTATAAATTGGCTGCTAATGGGCTGGCTGGAGCCTGGTGGGAGTTAGATGGAGGAGAAGCAGCCAGTTTGGAGCATAGCCCCGCCCATGAGGTAAGATCTTTTGCCTTAGTTTGCAAATTCTTTCTGGTTTTGTCTTTTGTTTGCTTGTGGGTTTTTCATTCATTGTATGTTCTGGATCACAGTTCTGCTCCTTTGGGAAAGAGAGCAGGCCTGGGGGATTTGTGCTCTGGAGACGTTTAGAGAACCTGGAAGGGCTGCACTGTATTAGAGGAGAAGATGTGCTAACAGCTTTACCTGTGTGTGATGTGAAAAGGAGCCCTTTTGAAGAAAAGCAGAGGTAGTGATCTGGACACAGGAGTGGCTTGTTGCATGTTGCAAGAGGCTTCAGTCCTGCGAGGAGTAGCTGCAAGCTGGTTTTTGTGTGGCCAGTTTTACAGCTTTATTTCTGTGGGTCCACAGAAGAGATGAAACCGTGTCTAAACAAGAAAAGCTGTGTGTGAGGTGTCTGGTTTGTGCCCTGCTACAGTAAAATCTGCTGCTTCTGTCTGGGTGTTCCAGACAAGTGAAGTAGAAAAAAGCTTTCGTGTGCATGGTACAGCAGGTATAGGTGTTCCTCTATTTTCAAGCTGTCTAGCACCAACTTCCCTGGGTCAGAGGCCTGGCTGAAGTGTGGGACCCCTTTTAATGCCTACAAGGAAAATATGGGTTCAAGGAGTTTCTTGCATGGTGCCTGTCCTGTTGGCTTTCTTCTCCACAACGTGTTCAGACAAGCAAGTGTAGAGTTCTCTAATGGCTGACTTTGGCTAAGGACCAGATTGAATTTAAATTCATCAGCAAACTACTGTAGATTAACTTTTTTTTTTTTGCTAGTTCCTCTCAAAATCAAGAAATGGCTCAACAGAACTTTGATAGTTTAACCTGCCAAACTCTGAGAAGTAAGTGATGGGGACTCTGGAAGAAGAATATTTAGCATAAAATAAACAGACACACTCCTTCAAGTTGGAAGTGTCTTTGTATATGGAGTGGATATTAGTGGCCATGGTTCTGGCTTCATGAGGTCCCCAGTATCCAAGAGGACGATGCTGAGTGTTTGTAAAGATTTAAAGAAAATCGTGTGTGTGTGTGTGTGTGTGTGTGTGTGCGCGCAACTCAAGCAGTCAGCTGATGTCACGGGATAAGTGCCAAATCAAACCTTTGAGCCAACCTTTGAGTCTACTAAAAGTTAGGAAATGGCAGTGTTGGGGTTTTTTTGTTTGTTTTCTCTTATTGCTGGTGTTTCCTGGGGAATATAGTTCAAAAAACAAAACAAACTACGTTTGTAACTCAGAATTGTTTGGTGAGAAAAGGAAGAGCCAAGTATCATTCCTGCAATGCACTGTTTACTCTAGTTTTGGGGACTGCACAGTGTAAAGCAGCAAGTAAATTAGTATGTCATCTGGTTGCTATGAGCTTGTTAAGGGTTACAAATAACTTTTTTTTTTCTACTAAGCTATTCATTCAGCTTCATATGTTTCTTTTGTTTGCTGTTATGTTCACTGGGACAGTGTCTTTTCTACAGGTGGTGAGGTCAACAGAGACAGAGGTGAGGTAACTTTGCCATGCCTTTTAAAATGCTTCATGTAAGCATAGCTCAAGGATTATCACTGGTGGTAAAGGACAGCCAACACTGTGTATAAACACTCCCTAGAGTGTCTTGCTACAAGGTTTGGAGGAGAAGTAATTATGTTAGATTTTGGTTTCAGTGGAAATCTGATAAGATTACATTGGAGATATTTTACTTTCAAAACTCCCATGTCATCCTTAAAAAGCAATAAATGTAACACCTCTTCTTTGAGGCTAGACTGTTCCCTAGCACACAAAATCTGGTGGTAAAGGAGATTTCCAAAGGAATGAGGTCATGTTTAGCTACTCATCAAGAATCTCGTTTGGTGGACTCTTTTACCCCTGCCCTTCTCTCTTGTCTGAGGTCTCTGCTGTGGTTTTAGATTAGATTTAGTGATTAAATGAATGGTCAGCAGCAATAAGACACCAATGCTGCCCTCTGCTCATTTGAGGCCTTTCCAAACTCTATTGCTTTTTACTTGATGGAAATGTTAAAGTCTGTACTGAAGATTCTGTTAGAGAATAAATGGTTCCCCAGCTCCAGGCCTGTTTGTGCTCTCCAGTTGGGTAGCTGCCGCTGCGGG